>NC_080019.1:181339501-183839501 GCF_030020395.1 Manis pentadactyla | reverse complement strand
CACCCTGTGATGGGATAGGTGGTTATTACCTTGGTTGGAGCTGTTCTGGTGATGGGTTCCATAGCCAGCAAGGTGTGGTACACAGAGGCCAGTTGCTCTTCTACAAAGGTGTACTGGACCTCTGCTCCTTTCCAGAGTTGTGACCAGAATCCAATAGGTTGGTGGGTATTTTCAAACCATGGCCACATGCCCCACCCATAACCATCTTTGGTTACATGAACATCTAGCTCACAGGGCCTTTATGGGTCCATTGCACTGAAGGTCTGTATGTCCTTGAGTGCTTACTGAGCAGCAGTAAAAGCAGCTGCACGTTTTATCCCAGTCCCACCTGATTCCCTTTTATACTGGCTGGTATAAGGACTTGAGAAATTGTGCCAAGTGCAGGATAAACACCCTCCAGTAGCCCAATACACTAAAAACTCTTGTAATACTGCCTCAGTGGTAAGGGTAGGGAAATCTGGGACTTTACCTATGAATGCTTCCAGGATAACTTTAGTCTTGCCCAACCAGACAACCCCCAAGAACTTTACTGACAAACCAGGTCCCTGAAGCTTGGTGCTGTTCACAGCTCACTGTTTCTCCTGTAGATGTCTAGGAACTGCTCCTTCTAAATCTGCAAAAGAATCAGACATGAGCATAATATCATCAATGTAGTGATACAGATAGACCATTTGCAGTTTCTTCCATGCAGCAAAGTCCTAGGCTACAAGTCCATGACAAATGGTGGGACGGTGGAAGTATTCCTGTGGAAGGACAGTGAATGTCCACTGCCAGCCTTCCCATGTGAAGGAAACTGTTCCTGAGTTTCCTGTGCTAAGTCAATAGAGAAGAAAGCATTAGCAACTTCTACAACATAATGATACATCTCTAGTTCATGACTGAGGATGTCGGATGTCCATAAGGGCTGCTATAGAAGGGACAGCAGGATGCAAAGATGGTGTGATTTTTTTCAATTCTCATTATCCACAGTCATATGCCAGGAGCTGTCCAGCTTTTTCACTCTTCACATTCAGGGAATGAAAAGCACTATGAGGGTGCTTTGTGATGCCCACCTTCTCCAGCTCCTGTAGAGTTTCTCCAAATTCTTTATGTCCCTCAGGCAATTTACATTGCTCAGGCAGTTGCTTAGCATGTCCCCTCAGAACTGCCTTTACCACGCATATCCTCATCGGAACTCACCTGAAGTGATCTGTAACCACAGGCCCAGCAGGATATCCACCCCCAAAATATATTCAGGGATGGGAGAAATATACACAGTATATTCCTTTGGGGGTAAATACCCTATTCCCAATGGGATTTGGACTTCTTCACTCGAATTTCCTTAACTTCATAGCCATCTATTACAGCAGGGGTCCCAGGAAACTATTCGGGGTTGCCATGAATCACAGCACTCAGCTCCTGTGTCCACCAGCACCAGGACACATTGTACATTCACTGGGGACCAATGAACTGCTAATTCTACATGTGGCCTCCAGTTCCCACCATGTTCTCCAAGGTGGGGGCTTTGACCCCTCCTCAGTCAAACCACAATGTCCAATCACCTTCTTGTGGGGCAGGGGCCCCAGGTGTGATCTGAGTACTCCTCCCCCATCAGGAAGTTATGCAGACACATGGTCCAGACATGGGGTTTTTGCCTCCAGCTTCTGTGTTTTGGGCCTCAGTGGCTGGAACCACTGCTCCAGCTTTAATCATTGCCACAGTTCTAGCAAGGTTCTATCGGGCCATCCATCAAGTTTTTCTTTCACTGCCATAGCCTTTATCAAATCAACCTACATCTCAGCCCTTGAGACCTTCATGGAGCCTTTGAATATTTTCCCTCTGTAGCAGGTCATCTCTCCTTCCATTCTTTTACTGTTTCAACCTCCCCCAGATCTGGTATAGTATAACCTCACTTATGGGTTTCCCTAAGTGGGGATCAGGGATAGTAGCGACTCAAAGAGAGATGGGGGAACTGTATGGAGCAACAGGTTTCTGATCCCCATGGTGAACAACTCCTCATCAGTCCCTGAGAGTCCATATTGTAGGTGATATTTATTGTGCCCAACTCCCATAAAACCTGCTGGAGTTCTGCATATTCTGCCCACTAGTGGGGAAGTATGGTAAATCACCCTGATTAAGCCATACCATGTGGAGGGCCATAATCAACCAATCCATAAGTACAAGATTCCCTGGGGACTGATGGGCATTTTGCAACCTCTGCTGGAGAGATGAATGAATCATCAGGGAAGTCACTTTACCCATTCTGACCAGACAGAACAATGCCACCTACTCCTAAACACCAAAGACACAGAGCCACATGGGCAGAGGCTCCAAGGGCTTCTGCTGAAGCAGGGTGCTCAAATCCACCAGCTTGGTTTGGGTACAGGCGTGGAGCATGGATGCTCCAAAACCTGGGGAGGAGGCTGCTCCTCACCCTGAAGAACCCGTGATTGCTGTGTATTTATTTTCTTAACTACCACCAGGCAAGATTTCAATACAGGAGGGGCTGGTGCCTCAGGCAGTGGCCTCAGCAACAGCTCTGTCCTTGGCCCCACCCCATCATCGGTCACCGGCTCCTCCTCCCCGACGTCTTGTCTACCAGTTCTGGAGCTGAAGGCACCACTCTTTCCTTCATCTTCCCTTTGGCCTCTTGCAGCCTGCATTTTTCTGCTGCCCCCTCCTGTGCCACTAGCATGTCTTTCAGCAGTGTGATCTCAGTTCCCAATAGCTTTTGTTTCTTTTACAGAGCATCCCGTAACTCATTTTCCTGTTCTGTCACTTGTCACCAAAGGGCATCTCTGTCCTTAGTAAACCTTTCTAGTGCCACAAGAAACAACCACCCCACTTTTCCTTCCACCTCATGGCCACTAAGTTCCTCTAAGGAGTCTCCTATTTTGAGGAGGGCCAACTCCGCTGCCTCTGGCATTCCCACCTTCCCCAATTCTGGGGAGGGGCCCACTCCTCTAGGAGGCACCTCACCCCAGACCAAATCCCTACTGGGGGATCACTGGGTGAATCCCCACCACCCATATGGGGGTCCAAGGATATTTACCCACCATCTGTAGAGGCAGCCTGCAGAAGCATCACACCTACGAAGCCAGATTTTGGTTTCAATGGACACTTCTGACTCTCACAATGTATCTCCAGGAGTAAGGGAGTTCCCTGCCTAGGGAAAGTTCCCTATGGATCTGATGAAACTGAAGGAGAACAAGAGGAAGAGCAGGTTGGGAGGAAGGGTTTTTATTGCTCACAGCTTGCTTGGATTCACCAGCCAGCCCCTGCTCCGTCTGTCCCTATGGCCATGGCTCACATTCCCTCCCCCCACCCACCTCTTCTGTGATGAACTCCATGGGCGGGTCCCTGGTGACTGGCAGGCACCAGACCAATTACATACCAGGAATGGAGGGGAGGGGAGGATGGTGGTTTTCTCTCTACCCCTTGCCCCAGCAGTCGCCTATTGATATGAAAATAGGGTGGGAAATTCTGGGTGCAAATTTTCATTTACCCCATCATAAGCTCCAGTATGATTCTTCACATGATTTGAATCCATATAGAACAGTGGATTTAAACCTAATCAATCCAGGGCTAAGTAGAAATTTGAATACATTCTTTTCATTTACCTTTCCAAAATATATACCAAGCTCCACAGCATCTTCTTTTATACTTTTCTAAGCAATGGGGTATTTTAAGGAATTAAGTAAAATTGGAAGAATTATTTTTGTTTTATTAAATTTGAACGTTAATGCTATAATCTAGTTTTTTTCCTATTTCAGTCATTCACTGGGTCTTTTCTTAGTAATATTTATCATATCCTAGGAAATAGTTAAACAGGTAAAAGCCTGCTGGCTTAATAATTTAAGTATATATAAGATGTAGACATATATTTGTTCAAAATATTATTTTGGTTTCTGTTGAAAGAATAATGTATTTTCGATGTGTTTTTCTCATTCTGAGTGCAGGATTATATACAAAAAGTCATGTTTCTTGAGGGTAGATTCTTGAGGGAAACTACACTGTCTTTTATCTCACATGGTTGACCCTGTGAGATACTCCATTCTTCTAATTACTTATTTTCTCATGCCTGGTAGGTCTTGGAGAGCATTAATGCTATTTAATTAACTCAGAACCTAAACATGGTTCATAATTCCATGACAAAGGAGAAACAGTGAAGAAGGTGAAAATTCATGAAAAAGTTAGTAAAGGTAGTGGCCATCCTCAAAAAGTGATTACTCATAAATATAAAAATATATTCCCTCATAATTGATAAATATCAAGCAACCACTGAACAAAAAATAATTGCAATTTAATTGTGAAATAAATTCTTAATGAGAAGTAAGCACTCTGGGTCTCATGAGATATGATTAACAGAAGATTTATATTAGTTTTGAAAGCATTACATCTAAAACAGCTCAATCATGTATCAAAAATTTCTTGTGAGAAGAATCCTGGATAGTTTTAACCTCACAGGTAAGACAGTATTAGTAGTTGCTTTTGTGTGGTCAGAAAATATCTGTAATCTCACAAGCAGTGTTAGATAATATACTAAGAATATTTCTGGTTGTTTGGAAGCCTGGTACTTGATGGTTAAATTGGGAACTTCCTTTTACTAAGGACTGATGACACCTCAGTACCTTCCACATTATAGAGACTAAACTCATTAAGGGGACCCTAGGCAGACAGTCAGTGTTAAACAATTCTAAGGAACAATGAAGACTCCAAGGAACAAAGCAGGTATTTGTCACCACACTGTCTAGTGAGGGTGTATAGAAGACTTGGGATAGATGGAGCAAGTTGTTCTCAGGAAATGTGGTCTTTGCTACTAAATGGTCAACTCCTAACAAAATGTCCTTTGGCTTCTTTAATGAGGGCATCTACTAAGGATCCTACTGGGGCACCTGTGGCTAACCCCTGAGGTATAGTGTTGGCTGTGGATATGGCAGCACCTACTCCCCAGTGGGCTCTGGCTTTGGATATGTATATGGTGGCTTTAGGGCACTTGACTACAGAATATATTGGACATTCGACCTCTATTAATCAACTTAGGACCATGTGAACTGTGTCATCATAATCTGTGTCCTCAGGAACCAAATTTAAAGCAATGTTTTATTGATAGCTTCCCAGAGAATAAAATGTGGACTTCAGATTAGCTGTGCATTGAGCTTTGAAAAGTAGAGTGATCATGAACTTGAATGTAAGTCTTAATTTTTTCTTGATAAAATGCTGTACCTTATTTTAAATTCACCCAGGATATTGGATTTTCATGTTTCCCCTTAAATTATGGTTCAGTGTTTTTTCATTGACTTCTTTATTCTAATAAATATGCTTAGCCTATATAATAGATGTGATTTATACAATCCTGTTCTTTTTTCTTGACTCATTCTTTGTGGATGTATTTTCCTACTGCATTTTGCAGTGGAGATAATACTTGGTTATTCTAAGCATTCTCTCTCCTAAAGGGACATTGGTTTAAGGAAAAAGTAAACCATCCATGGTGAGTTTGCATAGGCTCATCTTTCATTTTTCTTATCATATTACACTCTTGTGTAAGAAATCTTGGAATCAAAGTTATTCTTATCCTCTCCAATTTACAGCTTATTATGTACCTGAATATAGGGTTTTTAGCTTTTAAAGAATACTTTCTAGTTTGCTCTTGTTTTTATTCTGGCTTAGTGTTTACAATGCAAGTGTACAGAAGCTATCTTAAAATGTATAAATAATCCTTCTATGTCCATGACATACTGTTTTCAGCTTGTTTTTTTTGTTTATGTGGCTAATGTGTTTCATCTGGTGTATGAATTTAATGGCTAAACTGTTACTACCAAAGGAAAAAGTTATGAATTAAAACACATCCCAATGACGTTAGGGTGGCATTTACCTCACTCAGTAGGCTAAGATTATTCTTTTGAAAAATCTAATTGACTTCATGAAGGAAGATGAGAAATGCATTTTAAAATCCTTTAGATATAAAAGGTCAAAATAGGTGAATTTTGCTACAGCTACTTGTATTTCACACTCTGGTTTAGTCCTGAATCACCAAACTTGACATCTTAAAAATGGACATGGGGGACAAACAGCAGAAGAATTTGCTGCTTTAGGGATCAAAATTCAGCAAAAACTACAGTCCCCAGAATAGTAATCACATTCTCCTTGGAGCTCATGTTCTTGCATTAATTAGCTGTTGATGCTAGGTAATCTTTAAAAAAAAACTATCATCATCATTAACTATCACTTTAAGAGCACTTCAAGAATTAACACTATAATCAATTTCTAATGTCTATTTCTTATAATCTCCTTCGATGAAAGCCTATGTGGCAACATCAAAGCAAAATCTAGTACATGGCATCTGTATATGTAGTAAAACAATGTAATATAGATGTAAAGTTCTCTGGAAAATGTAATTCCAAGGATATAATCTGGGCTATGTAAATGAATGGAGAATTTTTGTACCTTTAAAAATCCATCAAGCTAGATTTTAAGTTTTTTTTTAAGTCAATATACAGTAAAATTGTGTATATGTTTTAAAATATGAATATATCTGTGTATTTATCAGAATAATCAGAATATAGAACAGTTCTATCATCCCAAAATACTCTCATGCTTTCCTTATTTTAGTCATCCTCTTTCCCCAAGTTTTGACAACCATCTACCTGCTCTCCATCCAAGTATTTTATCTTTTTGACAAGGTTCTAAATGAAATTATGTAGTATATAACCTTTTGAAACAGACTTCTTTAGGTATGTGCTATATGGTGTCTGTTAAGCTTCTTGAATCGGGCTTTGGCTATGACTAGGTGAAGAGCAGAATTCCTTCCAGAAATTTCAGGTAGGCCTGAACTTCCAGGTTGATTGATCTAGCCTTTGAAAGAAAAGAAATGTGAGGATAGAGAAACTTGCAGTATCTGAAAGTGTCTTATCAACATTGTCAGATATATAAAATATGTGTAATTTATTTTACAATTACCTAGATTCCCTTATTTTGAAATCTGAGCATGCATAAAAACTCTAGCCAGGCTGTTGAAGGATGCACACTTCAGGGTTCTGCCACCACAGATTCTGGTTCTGTAGCCTTGGGGCACAGCCATTTATCTGCATTTTTAATCAGCACAAAATGATTATGAAGCAGATGGTGTTGGAATCACCTTTTAAGAAACACTGACCTGGATAAAGAAATAGACATGTTCATCATATTGCTCCAGTGTATTGCTCAGTTGACCTGTATTCCCAAACCTTGATGGTTAGGTATAGATTTCAAAGGCAACCTAAACAAAGTGATGGATAAAAATCAAAGTGGGCGAGGGAGAGACATGCGCAGTGCGGCATCAGGAAAAGGACAGAGAAATCTTGGCTCAGGAAATTATTGCATAAACCAAACAGGTCATACACTGGGAATGAATCAACAATGCAATGTGTAATTAAAGAAGAACCTATACAAGTGTGAGTTAAAAGAAGTATGACATGTCGGAGGTGATCCTTCTGCTATATAGCAGTGTCTAGACCCTTATTAGAATACTAATTCTGTTTAATCATCTGAAGTTTATTAAGAATGTAGGAAATTGAATAAGATCCTTGAGAAAAGCACTAGAATCAAAACAGGGAAAGAAATTGAGCTGCATAGGAAAAGATTAGAAGAATATGGGTTGTGATATACTTTTGTAGAAAAACAAAAAACTTAATTTGTTCTATGAACATTATATGTTGCCAATAGTAAAGAAAACAAAGAAAGAAAAAGCAGATATTATCCATTAATCAAGAATTAACAAACATTATCTCCTTAGTGGTTAATAGTAAAATAATTTTAAAATATTTTTTATAGTGTGGTTATTTTGAAGAGTCTCTTATTTAAACATCATTTGGAAACATAATTTTCAACATAGAAAATGTTGCTTCATTTTCTTCTGGCTTTCAATTTTCTTTTGAGTTGCTTAATACCATGAAAACATAGTTTTCAAATGACTGTATCATATTTCTCTACATAAATACAGCATGTTTTATTTATTTAATCTCAATTTTTCATATTTAGGGTGTTTCCAAGCACTCATCCCTTGAAAAAATGTTTTAATATACATCATTAAATAATTTTGATTATTTCCTTCTGTTAGACTCCAAGTAGAGCAAAGATACTAAATCAAAGGTTAGAAATATTTTCAGGGTTCAGGACACCTGTTGTCCTCCAATTCCAGGCCATTGCAATGTGTAATTAAAGAAGAACCTATACAAGTGTGAGTTAAAAGAAGTATGACATGTTGGAGGTGATCCTTCTGCTGTATGGCAGTGTCTAGACCCTTATTAGAATACTGATTCTGTTTAATCATCTGAAGTTTATTAAGAATATAGGAAATTGAATAAGATCCTTGAGAAAAGCACTAGAATCAAAACAGGGAAAGAAACTGAGCTTATTTCTTAGTTCTTCCTGTGTCCTCTAGGACCCTGGAAGAAACTTTCCTGAAGCACCTTCTTCAATTACTCTGTTTATAGCACTTACCAGTAGTTAAATTTATCTTACATAATTAATGGTTAACTATAAAAATGATCAAGGATTAAATGGATGTTTCAAAAGAAACTTCTATAAAAAAAAGCAGCCAAAAATATAACCTCATGACCTATCCCTTCTTATCTTGCATTTCTTCTACCCAGTGTCAACCATTGTCAAGTACTTCCAACTTCTTTTTCACACTAACTTATGTCCACATAATAATTTTATTCTGCATTGTTTATTTTTCAACTTTACATAAGATTTATTGGCTTCATATTACACAAGATGAGGGTTCATTTTTGTTTGTACTTCATCCAAGACATGTAAGACGCAATGGTCTTATTCCGGTCTGCACATCCCCCCCAGTGAGGAGACGAAGGCCACGGCAGATCGATGCAACAAGCAAGAGGTTTATTGTTATTCCAGCTAGCTGAGGTCCAAGTGTCTGCCCGACACAGCAGGTTTCAACAAGGACCCAGAGCACTCAGAGCCAAGGGTTTATATAGCATTTTCAAAGCACTTAACTCATAGTAATTTCCCATAGCTATACATTATTCTTGCAAGACATACATCATACATCCTGGGGTTAAGCAAGAGGTCAGGGTGGACATACATCCTGGGGTTAGGCAAGAGGTCAGGGTGGACATACATCCTGGGGTTAGGCAAGAGCAGGATAAGACCATCCCTCAATTGTCAGGGCGGTTCTGCACGATAAGCTTGGTATGTAGGATTTACTGACCAAGGTTAGCTGACCAAGGGTCACCGCTGCCTTATTCCGGTGTTCATGATTGATTATCTTGTTTTTCTCAGCCTTACCCAGTTCCAGTTCACACACACTCAGGAAATGGCTTTTAGGCCCTTAAGATGGCTACTCTTATGCTAACCTATTTCTATTCTTACATTTAACTTATTTCTATTCTTACATTCCCCTCTTCTTCTTGTATCTATTTCAATCATGAAACTAGGGGTCATCTGTTTGGTCAACACTCTGATAGTTCTGTCTCAACACCATGATTTGCACGGTGCTGATGCGTTCTTTGATAAAGGTAACTAGGCGGTTTAGGATGCAGGGGCCAAAGGTTAGAATAATATTAAGATTATTAGAGGCCCTACTAGCGTAGAGATGAGGGTAGTGAACCAAGGTGAGGAGTTGAACCAGGACTCAAACCACCCTTGGTTTTGTTATTTTTCTCTTTTCCTTTTAGCTAACCCTTCTCTAACTCTGGCCATGGAGTCTTTTACTACTCCTGAATGATCTACATAGAAGCAACATTCTTCTTTGAGGGCAGCACACAGTCCACTTTGTTGGAGGAATAACATGTCTAAACCTCTCCTATTTTGTAGGACTACTTCTGACAAAGAAGTTAAAGAGTCTTGCAGGGTGGATATATATTTTTCTATCTCTTCTAAGTCTGCATCTATGGCTTCTCTGAGGTTGTTGTAATGCTGGTTTTGGAGAACTAGTGAGGATGCCCCTGTGGCTACCCCCGCCGCCCCTAGGCCGAGGCCTATTAAGAGGGAAATAGTCAGACTCATGGGTTCCCGTTTGACTCGAGGCGGAGTCTGGCTTAGTTGGGACAGGACTTCATCATAAGCATGATAAATGAGGCAGGGTATTAATTGTACCAGAATACAAAAGTCAGAAGTTTCGTCTAACTTCTGGGAATGAACACATGGAGTGACTCCGGTATGGCAAGCCCACCACCTGTTAGATGGGGGAATATAATAAGTTGGGGTGGTGTTTACTACTTCTGTCCTGTTGCAGAGGGAGGTGTAAGTTTTAGGAACTTTCCCAATGCAAGTTCCTTGCCCACTTACAGAGGATAAAGTGAGTCTTGGTCCTTTCTGTTGCCATCTACACTGAGAGGGGTCAGAAGACTGGTTGAGAGCATTTACAAATGCTATACCCTCGTAGTAAGGGGGAGCAACATCATAGCATAACCAGCAGGAGCAAGTTAGCTCGGGACGGGAACTATTGATAGCTTGGAAAGCGCCTCTGATTAGACTAAGGAGCCAGGATTGCTGGCTTTCTATAGCGGGGGCTGGTGTCCAAGCTGAGCTTAACAAGCTCTGGGGAAGGGACTTAGGGGTGTGTGTTGCCTTGGGGGGCTGTCTTTTGGGGGCTAATATGGGGTTGAGGCCTAATGTTACGCGAGGAGTGTCGACTTTTAGTCGAATGGTGAAGGTTACTCCATCGTCATAGTGTTCTTTGTACAGTCTTAGTCCCCATGTGGCCCCTGTTATCCAAACAGTACTCTGATTCCCGGGATAAGTAAACTGGATACGCAACGGGTGACACCATGTCCTGCACGTGTCATCGTTGCCCCAATTCGGGTTCCCTTGGTTCTTTGTTTTTGGGTGGGTGTAATTAGCGGTGACTTTAATAAGGTCCCATGAGGAGGAGGGCTGCCAGTAGGTGTCACCTGAGGTTTCACAACCCCAGCTTTTACAGAAAAAGTCAGCTTTTCCTCCACACTTAGGGTTAAGGGCTTGGCTGCGATGGAAGCCAGGGCAGACATAGAAGGTGAGGGTCTTTAACCTGCTCCTCCTGCCCAGCTCCCCGCATCCTCCCCAAGGGTCTAATCCTAGTCTACCAGGGGGTGAGGGGGAGGAGGGAGGTTTTTGGAAGTCAGTGTGCCCTTCTAAATCCCAATTGGCTGGAGCACCTATTGCTAATTTGCACAGGTCGGGGTATAGGTCTGGCCACCAGGAATAGAGGTGTGCTATTTTTGACACACTCCAAACTACGTCCCCTACCCCACTAATCACTATCCAGGTCAAGTTGTGAGGCTGATGTGGGCTGGAACTTCTGCCCGGGGGAAAGGAACACAGTACCAGCACAATGGCACACAGCTTGAAGGCGATCATCTTAGGGGTTCTCTGGTGATTTTAAGCCGGAGAGGGCTCTCAGTAGATTGGGCTCTCCATGCACAATAGTCATCAGTCGTTTTGGTTGAGACAACAGGTTTCACATGAGATGTGTGGATCCAGGCGGAGATCCCGTCAACTTTGACTGCTGTTGGGGTGGTCAGCAACACTAAATAGGGTCCTTTCCACCGTGGCTTGAGGGTCTGCGCTCGGTGTCATCTTACAAACACAGAGTCTCCAACTTGGAATGGGTGGGCTGCTTCTGAAGTGCTGGGCTCATAGGCTGCTTTTAATTGGGTCCACACCTCCCTTTGGACTGCCTGGAGAGCTTTCAACCTATTATATAAATTGCGATTGTCAGTCTGGGTAACGGGGAAGGGATCGTACAAGCAAGTAAGCAGGGCGGGAAAGCCATACAAGATTTCAAAGGGAGTTAGATTGAGACGGGTGGGGGTATTTCGAGCTCGGAACAGGGCTAGGGGAAGGAGCACCACCCAGTCTAAGCCAGTCTCTATGGTCAATTTAGTTAAGGTCTCTTTTAAGTTCGATTCTTTCTACTTGCCCTGAACTCTGGGGTCTGTACATGCAATGTAATTTCCAATCGGTCCCCAAATACTTAGCGACTCCCTGACTTACCCGGGCAATGAAAGCGGGTCCATTGTCAGATCCTATTACCTTAGGTATCCCGAATCGAGGAAATAGTTCTTCTAGTATTTTCTTTGTTACTACTGCAGCCGTTTCCTGCTTTGTTGGAAAGGCTTCGACCCATCCTGAAAAGGTATCTACAAACACTAGAAGATATTTAAATTTATACTTTCCTGGTTTAATTTCAGTAAAATCTACTTCCCAAAACTGTCCAGGCCGGTTCCCCTTTGCCCGTTTTCTAGTGCATTTCTTCTTCCCGGGTGAGTTTGTTTCTTGACAAGGAACGCACGGCTTAACTACTGATTCAGCTATCTGCTGCAGATTTGGCACATACCACCCAGAGTTTAAGGCAGTCTGAGTGTGTGCACTCCTAAGTGTGTCCACTGATGCATCTGTTTGATTATGGCTTTGGCAGTTGCTTGGGGGTAGGATGATTTTTTCATCTCGGGTGCACCAGGCTCTCTTTTGTTCATTAAAATAGTGAGTACGGTCTTTGGAGATTAGTTCTAAATCTGCTGGGCTATATTGATAGGGTGGCAGGCTTGGTTCAGGCTGGGTTTCAGACAGGAAGATTTCTACTGTCTTTGCAGCCGCTTCTCGGGCAGCCTGATCAGCCATATTATTGCCTACGGCGATGTGGGACTTTCCGTGTTGGTGAGCGGGGCAGTGAATTATATTTACTTTGGCTGGTTTGTGCAGAGCTTCTAAGAGTGCCGTGATTTCTGGCTTGTTTTTTATTTCTCTTCCTTTAGAGGTGAGGAGTCCTCTTTGTTGGTAAATGGCTCCATGCACATGTGCCGTCGCAAAGGCATACCTATCTGTATAGATGTTAATCTTCTTTCTGAACCCCAGTTCTAGCGCTCTTGTAAGAGCAATGAGCTCAGTTTTCTGCGCCGAGGTTCCCTCGGGGAGGGGCTGAGCCCACACTATTTTTTCTCCATCTACCACTGCCGCCCTGCCTTATGCTTTCCTTGGTCTAGGTAGCTGCTTCCATCTGTGAACCAGGTGGCTTCAGTGTCTAGTAAAGGCAGGTCAGTCAAGTCTTTATGCCACCTATGGGCTTTGGCTAATACTTGCTGACAGTCATGCACCGGGGGTTCAAGATCAGGGTCTGGCAGCAAAGTGGCCGGATTGAGACTGGTTGGCGGGGAGAATGTCACCCGGTCGGAGTTGAGCAACAGGGCTTGGTAGTGAGTTATCAGAGCATTTGTAAGCCACTGATGCAGGGGCTGCCGGATTATGCTTTCTAGCACGTGCGGAGCAGTCACGGTTAGATTTTGTCCTAGGGTCAATTTGTCTGCATCTTTGACTAACAATGCTGTTGCAGCGATTATTTTTAAACATGCAGGCCAGCCAGCGGCTACTGGATCTAGTTTTTTAGACAGGTATGCTACAGGCCTTTTCCACGGTCCGAGCTTCTGAGTCAGCACCCCTTTGGCTATCCCCCTGTTTTCCACCACAAACAGGTGGAAGGGTTTTGTCACATCGGGGAGTCCCAGAGCTGGGGCAGACATCAATGCCAGCTTAATGGCATCAAATGCCTTCTGTTCTTTCTCTCCCCAAGAGAATGGTCCAGCTTTGGTTAGAGGGTAAAGGGCGGCTTCCATCTCTGTGAACCCGGGGATCCATAGCCTGCAAAATCCTGCGGTCCCCAGGAATTCTCTGACTTGCTTAGGAGTCTCAGGCGGGGGGATATGGAGAACAGTCTCTTTCTGACAGCCACCTCTTCCCTTCTAATAACACATAGCCCAGGTAGCTTACCTGTCGCCTGCAGATTTGTGCTTTCTTGGCTGATGCTCGATATCCTAGAGTTCCTAATTCTGCCAGAAGTTTCTCCATCCCTTTCAGGCAATCTTCTTCCATTTTGGCTGCAAGTAGAAGATCATCAACATATTGCAACAAGGTTACCTGGGGGTTAGCTTCTCGATATAGCACCAGGTCTTGGTTGAGAGCTTCATCGAAGAGGGTGGGGGAGTTTTTGAATCCCTGTGGGAGCCGGGTCCACATGAGTTGCCCCATCACTCCTCCGTCTGGGTCTCTCCATTCAAAGGCGAAAAGCTCTTGACTCTTCGGCGCAAGTTGGAGGCAGAAGAAGGCGTCTTTTAAATCTAAAACGGTATACCAGCCTCAGAGAGGTGGCAGGGAACTTAAAAGATTATAAGGATTAGGAACCGTGGGATGAATGTCCATTACCTGCTTGTTAACTTCTCGCAGGTCTTGGACTGGGTGGTATTCATTTGTGCCTGGCTTCCTGACAGGAAGAAGGGGGCTGTTCCAGGCAGATTGACATCTGCGCAATATCCCCAACTGGAGGAATCGGGTAATATGGGGCCAGATTCCCTCTCTGGCTTCTCTCGGCATAGGGTACTGGCGAACGGCTATGGGGATAGCTTGTGGTTTTAGTTCAACATAGACGGGTGGCCTATGTTTAGCCTTCCCGATTCCCGCCGTCTCTGCCCATGCCTGGGGGAACTTTCTTAGCCACAGGCTGAGATCTCTCGAGCCTGAGTTCTTTCTTTCAAATTCAAAGAGTCTATACTCATCTTCTAACCTCACAGTCAGTATCTGGATGGGGTCTTCTGAGGGCCTTTTAAGCTGTGGCCCCTCTGGCAAGAAATGGATCTGGGTTTTCATTTTTGTGAGCAAGTCTCTTCCCAATAAAGGATATGGGCAATCCGGGATCACGAGGAAAGAGTGAGACACTAATCCTGTTCCCAGGTCTACTGTCCGTGCGGTGGTCCAAGAGTACAGTTTATTTCCCATGGCTCCCTGGACCCATGACTTCCGATTTGAAAGTCATCCATCAGCTTGTTGCAATACTGAGTGCTGTGCCCCGGTGTCTACCAAGAATTGAGTAGGTTTCCCCTCCACAGTTAAGGTTGCCCTAGGTTCGGGGAGGGGCTCTGAACCCCGTCCCCCTTAATCACTGTCTCCATGCATGGTTAGAATTTTGGGGTGGGCAATGGGTTTTTCCCACTGCTGAAGTTTCTTTTTCCTGTTTGGGCATTCTCTGGCCCAATGTCCCTTTTCTTTACAGTACGCGCACTGATCTTTATCCAGCTGTTGCCTCCTGCCGCCTGGCCCTGGTTTAGGTCCTCTGGTCTCTCTCACAACAGTGGTGAGGATTTTATGGAGGTTGCGTTCTTGCCGTCTTTCTTTCCTCAGCTCTCTTTCTTCAGTCTCTCGCAGCCTTCTACCCTCTTTCTCTTCTTCTGTCTCTCTATTATGATACACTTTCTCTGCCAGCTGTACTAAGTCTCGCAGGGTTTTGTCCTGCAGTCCTTCTAGCTTTTGCAATTTCTTCCTGATGTCTTTACTAGACTGATCTATAAAAGCCACAGTAACTGTGGCTTTATGTTCTTCACTGACTGGATCATACGGCGTGTACTGCTGAAAAGCCTCCATGAGTCTTTCCAAAAATGCTGAGGGGGATTCGTCGGGTCCTTGAAGGACTCCCCTTACCTTAGCCAAATTAGTGGGGTGCCTCGCCGCTCCCCGGAGACCTGCCATCAGAGCCTGGCAGAAGACTTTCAGGTGCTCCTTACCTTCTGGGGTGTTGAAGTCCCAATCAGGTCTGGTCAGAGGGAACCCTTCTTCTATAATAGCTGGGTTCTGAGTGGGTCACCCATCGACTCCCGGTACATTTTTCTGGGCCTCTAGGAGGATCCAGTCTTTTTCTTCTGTTGTAAACAGAACCTGTAACAACTGGTTGCAATCATCCCAAGTGGGTTGATGGGTGAAAAGTAAAGATTCAATCAGATTGGTCAACCCTCTGGGATTTTCTGAAAAAGGGGGATTTTGGGTCTTCCAGTTGTAGAGGTCTGAGAAAGAAAAATGCCAATACTGTAGGAGTTGCTGGCCATCCTCAGAGGGGGGGCCAAGGGCTCGAAGGGGAAGTGTCACAGTGGCCCCTGGTGATGGGGCCCGGCAGCTCCTAGTCCCTCCGGCTGGGCCGACGTTCTTCCCTCTGCTGGCCTGAGGGGTCGGAGGAGGTGGGGGAATGACGGGAATGGGAGGGACAGGAGGAACAGGAGAGGGGGGGGAAGGGGGAAGGAATAGGGACCGGGGGAAGGCAGGTTGGGGGAAAGCGGAAGGAGGGTATGGAGGGGGAGAATCGAGGAGGAGGAAATCTGCATTGGGGGGTGGAGGCAGAACTTTCTTAGGCTCTTTCGGGTCGTTGCGGACCGCAAAAACCTGTGAAGATGGGTGGGGTAAGAAGGGCTGAACCCAAGAGGGGGGTTCTGTGACTAAGTTTTCCCAGACAAGAATGTAAGGAATCTGGTCCTGGTGTGCGTGGGATCCGGTACCGAAAACTTTCTTCTTGACTGCCTGTATAAGGGGAAGAGAGAAAGTTCCTCTGGGAGGCCAGCCAACCTGAAAACCAGGCCAATCGGCTGAGGCCAGAGTGTTCCATTTATCTTTTTTAACAAGAACAGACAGATTGTGTGCTCTACTCTTTGTCTACCCCAATGTCTTAAAGTCAAGTCTAATGGAGTCGTCTGCGTCTGCCCCATTTCTTCCGTCAGCAACAAAACTAAGATAAACACAACAAACAACAAACAGGCACCTACAGAGAAGAGTCTGCCGCGGCCGCGAAGACAAACCTGAAAGTAAGTTGAGGGCCTGTCGGACTTTCCTCACAGATGAGGACCTCGTCCTCCAGACGGGGGCAAGGGACGTCTCCTAAGACCCCTGGTCAGCGACCTGCCAGTGCGTCTGCCTAAGTCAATGCTGACCCAGAAACAAATTGGAGCTCCTACAGGCTTATACAGGTTTCAGGTTTGTTCGCGATCAAAAACAGTGAGTGCGCTCACCAGCCGGCAAGGCACTTTCTGATTAAACACAGAATGTTCTTACAGGTTTGACAAAAGACACACACGGATACAAACACAGTAATACCTGGCCAGGGCAAGCCTCTGATCCTTGGCTTGTCGTTCCTCCGGGGGGGCACGCGATCCCGGACAAGCCCCCAAATGTAAGACCCAATGGCCTTATTCCAGTCTGCGCTTCTCCCCCAGTGAGGAGACGAAGGCCACAGCAGATTGATGCAACAAGCAAGAGGTTTATTGTTATTCCAGCTAGCTGGGGTCCAAGTGTCTGCCCGACACAGCAGGTTTCAACAAGGACCCAGAGCACTCAGAGCCAAGGGTTTATATAGCATTTTCAAAGCACTTAACTCATAGTAATTTCCCACAGCTATACATTATTCTTGCAAGGCATACATCATACATCCTGGGGTTAAGCAAGAGGTCAGGGTGGACATACATCCTGGGGTTAGGCAAGAGCAGGATAAGACCATCCCTCAATTGTCAGGGCGGTTCTGCACGATAAGCTTGGTATGTAGGATTTACTGACCAAGGTTAGCTGACCAAGGGTCACCGCTGCCTTATTCCGGTGTTCATGATTGATTATCTTGTTTTTCTCAGCCTTACCCAGTTCCAGTTCACACACACTCAGGAAATGGCTTTTAGGCCCTTAAGATGGCTACTCTTATGCTAACCTATTTCTATTCTTACATTTAACTTATTTCTATTCTTACAGACACACCCTTCCCCACTCCCAACCTTCCCATATGGTTATATCACAGTAGTATTTACACTAGCACGACTACTTAAATAATATTTACCCTAAATCCATAGTGTGTTGGAATAGCATTTCTTTTCTAGGAATTAATAACTGCCTAAATTTACCACAAAGATTCTCTCTCCAACCCCTTTGGCAGACTGGAAAATTCCTCACAATAGGTTTGCACGTCATCAATTCCATTTTCCCCTAAAAATATTCCTCTCAGAGCTCTGTGCCCTGCTGCCTCTCGAGTTTGGACTGCTGCCCTCTTGGTGAGCTGCATAGCCCTTATCTCTTCCTCTTTAACACCATTTATTGCTTGGATTTGCATTTGGATTTCTGGGTTTCTGGCAAAGAACATCCTTCAGCAGTTTTCTGAGGTAGTGATTCTTTAGGTAAACTTTCTGAGACCTATTGTGTCTGAAAATATGTTTATTTTACCCTGAAAGTTTATAGATTGTCTGGTTTTCTAGGTTAGAAATAATTTTCTTTCATTTTGCTGAAAATGTTGCTTCATCTTCTTCTGACTTTCAATTTTTATTTTGAGATACCTAATACCATTCTGATCTATAGCTCTTTGTATGCGTGTTTTTTTTTCCTTTGCTCTGTGAAGGCTTTTAGGATTCTCTTCCCATATAGGTACTGGCTTGTAAAGAATTTTTAAGATAGATTTTACTACCAGGTAGATCATGAAGGACAGATTCTTGTGTTTTTTTCTTCTAGATTATAACATTTATGAATATATTTGTGTTCTCTTTTAAAAACTGTATTTTGATAATCTATTTTAAGAAAGTTCTGTTTCTCTGAGAAGATTCTTGTCACTACTCATGACCCATATCACAGCTCAGCTAAAGGAGTTAAAAATGGTATAATTACCAACAGAGTGAGAAGAGAAGATGACAAAACAGCAAGTGATCTTACCTGTAAATTGACTCGTTGATCAAGTAAAGCATTGTTTTGTCAGTGACTGACCTCGCAAGGCCAGCGCTCAGGGAGGCATGACATACAGGTTAAACACTATGCCATGGGCAGGGAGCAGCCGTAAGTATTTTTCACTGACTGTTGACAAGAGGCAGGATTGGGGAAGAAAGCAAGGAAGTATTAGAGAACTGCCAAGGAAGATCACATTCAGACTCTTGCCAGAATGTTGTTTCTCAGAATCTTGTATTCAGATATGCTGGATAAATCCTGTCTTTAAGGTTTACCTAATCCAGCAGTCCTTCAACCTTCAAAGGTAATTCTAACTTTTCTTTTGGCAACCACTACCCTGTCATGTGCCACAATTTCCATCTGTAACCCTGGGGAGAAAATATGTTCCCAGCCCAGGGCAAATTACCTTTGAAACCGAAATCAGTCAAAGGGAGAAATAAAGTGGGAGAAACCCATTTATTGCTTACAAGCAGTCATACACTTTTGCTCACCCATGTCTCTCATGACCTGGGTGCAAAAAGGGACCCTATCCAATGTCTCCTGTACAGATATGCCCTGGCTCCCTCTTTTAATCACCTATTGATATGGAGATGGACTACTCTCCACCCCTTGGAAACACCTATTGATATGGATATGCACTAAGGCCAGGTGAGAGATTATGGAAATACTGCAATTTTATCCACAGGCCACCTTTCCAGAAATCTTGCCTCCCAATCTACTCACTCCCCATCTTCCGCAGTGGCCCCTGTGTGAGAAAACTGGAGCACTGTAACCAGACTAATAACAAACAACAACAACAGCAATAAAATCATGATAACCCTCAAACTGGAGAATTCAGCTAGGTTCAAAATCCTATGCAGATTAAGCTCATAGCTTGCCTATTACACAGATGGTCAGTAGCTGATTAGGCAGAGAGTCCAGAGCAATCATAATGTGAAAGCTGCAGCAGGGGTTGGGATCCGGGCCACAGGGAGTATAAAAGAAAATAACCTTAAGGGTGATAAGATACATGTTTTAATGACACCAGCATCGGCAAATCTTGTCTCTCAGATAGGATGCATGCAAGAGAGGGTCCTGCCATAGGACAGTGGCAGGAATGGGATCTTGTCCTGGCCTACTATACCAACTTTCACCCACCTACCTCTGGGAGTTACAGATGGGTCAACATATAGAGCAATAGGAGGTACATTCACCAGCCATAAAGATAAAACAAAGCTTCCCCTTAATATGCTCTTACCCCCGAGATGTTTTGGGTACTCTACCATGATCTTTGGGGGTCACTCTACTGTTACTCAAGGAACACACAGGAGGCCAGCTTCCAAGACTTTTCCCCAAGGTGCCAGAAGGGCCATACATCACTCTTCCATGTGTTGGAATGTCCAGAGCCATGACCACTTAACAGAGTGTCCAGGTTCAGGTTTAATGCAATAGGGGAGGCAGCAGGATGTTGCTCTTCTGGCCTTATCCAGGCTTCAATAACTTCTCTTTGGTTTGCACATATAGTTATTTAGGAAAGGCAGCAATGTGTGTTAGCATGTCCACAGGGTTCAAGTATCCTTTACAGGGCTTCTCATTCAAATGTCATAGCACTGTCCATAAGCAAACTGACCAGACCTATAGACTATTGGTGTCTGACTACAGGCCAGATTTTAACAAACCATTGTACCTTTCTATCATGCCTGCCCTGGTAGGGTGATATGGCACATGAAATTTCCACTTTATTCCAATTGTTGCACCCATTCTTGTAACTATGCCCAGTAAAGTGGGTGCCTTGATGGTCCTCAATCACCTGTGGCCAGCCATAGGCTGTGGAGAGGCACCTTAGGCCCTTTTATGTCATTTGCTGATCTGCAGGACATGCAAGAAAAGCAACCAACAGTCCAGCAGCTGTGTCCACACAGGTCATGGCATATTGATATCATTCTGATATGGGCAGAGGCCCAAGATAGTCTATCTGCCTCCTGACAAGGGGTATCAGCCCCTATACTATTGTTTCATTTTGCTGCAGGATTTGGTGTAAGTCCCTCTTAGAGCACACAAGGCTCCTTCTGGCTCTGCTGATTTCTTCAAAGGTCAATGGCAAGCCCCACTGATGGTCTACAGCCCACATTGTCTTTTGCCCCGCATGCAACAAACGCTGCTGTAACCATTGGGCCACATCAGAGGCAGGGTTTCCTTCTAGCCAATGCACCTGGGCCAATGTGTCTGTTTCATCATTCCCTGGGGATGACAAAGGCAAATGGCCAGTCACATGATATATGGTAACTGTCTTAGTCTGATCAAAAGTTACCACAACTCTTGGCCCCAAAGGGGTCAGTGACCAACCATCTAGTTGGCATGGCATCATGTCAGTAGCCAAACAGTCAAGCCCTGATAGATGGCCAAGCTGCCAGTGCACACAACTATAGGGAGGGCTCCTAGGTGATCACAAGCCATATTGCTGGCAACTCAGCCCATTGACTGTTCTTCCCGTCTCCATCCTCCATCCATATTGTCTCAGTTTTAGGATGGAAAGCCACAGCCCTCTGCTTCAGGGGCTGCCCACAACTGGAGCTGTCTGTATACCAAGCATCTTCAGGTATAGGGGCTTTTCCTTCCTGATAAAGACTTTTACCTACCAATGACTCAAAAGCAAGTTCTTCCTGCTTTCCATGGTGTATGTCACTCACCCTAATAAGCGCTGGAGTTCTCTACTTAAGGGGCTATTGGAGAGGGTGTTATACTACTGTAAATATGCACCGCATTGGCCAGTATAGGCATCTATGCCATGCCACTCTGTGACCTTTGGGTCCAGTCTTGCACTAACCCAGCGATGGGATAGATAGTTATTACCTTGGTCAGAGCTTTTCCAGTGATGATCTCCATAGCCAACAAGGTGTAGCACACAGCAGCCAGTTGCTTCTTTATCCAGGTGTACCAGACCTCTGCTCCATTCCATAGTTGTGACCAGAATCCAATAGATTGGTGCATCCATTCAAAATACTGCAGGAAGCCCCACCCATAATCTTTGGTTACATGCACATCTAGCTCACAGGGCCTTGATGAATCCATTATACTCAAGGCCTCTATGGCCTTGACAGTAAAAGCAGCTTCACATGTTTTATCCCAGTCTCACTTGATGTCCTTTCATACCAACTGGAATAAGGGCTTCAGAATTTGTGTCAAGGATGGGATAAACACTCTCCATTAGCCCCAAAGACCCAAAATCTCTGGTACTACTTCCTCAGTGTTAGGTGTAGGAAAAGCCTGGACCTTGTTTATGAATGCTTCTGAGATAATTTTAGTTTTATCTGACAAACATGGGGCTTTGCCTCCAGCTTCTGTGTCTTGGACCTCAAAGGGTGGAACTGCTGCTCTGGCTTTAATTTGTGACACAGTTCTGACAAGATCCTATTGGGCTGCCCATCAAGTTTTTCTTTCATTACCCTGGCCTTTATCAAATTAACCCACATCTGGGTCCTTGAGACCTTCATGGGGCCTTTTGTACCTCTTTCAGTCAGCCCATACATCTTTCCATGCTCTTATTGTTTCAACCTCTCCCGATTGGCTAAAGTACTAGTAACCTCACTTATGGGATGCCCTATGTGGGGGCCAAGAATAGTCACTAGGGACCCAAAGAGAAATGGGGGAGCTGTAAGCAGCACCAGATGTCTCATTCCTATGGTGAACAACTCTTCATCAGGGCTCTGGGGTCCATATTATAGATGATATTTTTCATGCCCAGCAACTATAACACCTGCTGCAGCTCTGAATACATTTTCCGGCTAGTGGGTAAGTATGGCAAATCACCTTGATTAGGCCAAACTGCCCTGATGGCTGCTGTCAGCCAAGCTGTGCCTGATTCCCTGTGTCATGGACACTTTGCAACTGCTGCCGGAGGGGAGGGTGAGGCAACAGGGAAGCCAGTTTACCCATTTCAGAATCTGACATGACAATGTTTTCCACCCCCATATCCTAAAGATTCGAAAGCCATGTAGGCACAGGTTCTGATGGCTTTTGTAGAAACCAGATGATCATGTCCACCAGCTCATCCTGGGTATAGGGACAGAGCATGGAGTGCTCCACAACCTGGATTGGGGGCTGTTCTTCCCCTTGAGGAGCCCAGGGTTGGTGTGTTTTTACTTTCTTAATTACAACCCGGTGGGCCTTTAATACGGGAGAGGCTGGTGCCTCGGGAGGTTGCCTTGGCAACAGTTCTGCCCTCAGCTCCACCCCCTCATCCTCCCACAACATCTCCTCTACCATCTACCCACAACCACAAAATACTGATATATTCATAGAGAATTGTCCAAATGCTGGTATAATCAGAAAAGTCCTCTGAATTGCTTTGGAAACAGGGTAATCTATTTAGCTATCACAAGTAAAATGGTAGAAAGTAAATAGAAATTAGTACACATACATCAGTAAGAAGGAAAGCCTTTGTACTTTCAAGACAAAATTAAAGCCAGTGATAATGCTTTACATGATGTTGGCTAATAAAAGTCAAATGACAGTGTGGGTAAAATTGCAACACTTCCAGAATCTCTCACCTGGCCTTATGCGTCTTCATATTAATACATGTTTCCAATCAGTGGAGAGAAGTAGTTCATCTCCATATCAATAGGTGATTATAAGGGGGAGCGAGGGCATATATAGACTGGAGAGGTTGGATGAGGTTCACTTTTATAGCCAGCTTATGAGAGACATGGATGAACAGAAGTGGATGACTGCTGGTAAGCCATAAATGGGTTTCTTCCACTTTATTTCTCCCTCTGACTGATTTTGGTTTCAAAGGTAATTTGCCCCAGGCTGGGAACATATCCCGACACCCTCAAGTTACAGTGGCTCTCAACATACCATTAAAACAAATACAAAAGGAGGACTCTGGTGCCAGGATGGGATTTCTGTAGATTTCAAAGTACTGTCCAGAGATCTGTTGAATAGATAAGATTTGTTTGTGTTGCTTTCCTGTTATGGTGACAAATCAAAGTGTAGAATAGGCTTCATTCTCAAATCTACTTCTTGAGCAGAGCCTTGGTATGCCTACTTGAGCTTTCCTTCAATTTAGGGATGAGCAACTATTAAGTTTAATATGATCCTTATTGAGGAGAGGTATATATTAAAGCAACTTCACACTGCAAAAAGCAAGTGAAGTCATTTGTTATCTGGATGCTTTTTAAGAGAAACAGTATGCTGTGGTGTAAGTCCAGGGAAAGGAAATTCTGAGGCAAAATACCTCTAAAAACTGAAATCAGTCAAAGGGAGAAATAAAGTTTAAAACCCGTTTATTGTTTACAAACTGCAGTCCAGTGCTGTCTCTCTGCCCTGCTCCAGAAGAAGCAATCAAGCAAGCAAGCCCCTCCCCTTAACCTCTCAGGTTCAGACATGCCCTCAGTTGCCCAAGTAATTACCCATTTACATGGAGATGGACTTCTCTCCACCCCTGAGGATATGCAAATGCACCAAAGCCAAGCGAGATATTCTGGAAATGTTACAATTTTACTCACATGTGGCTTCAGGTCCATGGTGTTAGTTAATGTTGGCCATTATTTTGGCTGGAGTCTGTCAATATCTTGGGGTAATATTTGTGGGCAGTTGCTACATTTGGACACGTCCTGTCAGTCATTCGTCTTCCCGGTGGGAGTGCAGGTGTGTATCAGCACCCAAAACCCTGTGATGGGAAAGCAACATCCTCACCAAGTGAGGTTTGTTCAGAAGCTCCCAGTTTCTAGGAAAGGTTCACCTCGTCAAAGGTTTTTGAGAGGAATGAGATCTTCCTAGGGGATAAAGAAATTTCTGTATGCTTGAGTAGAATGGAGCACAGTGAAGTTTCAGAGCTGTAGTGCTGGGGTGAAAAGTTAGACTTTTACTTCTTAGTATAGTTTATAGATTGATATAGGTTCAGAGGAATTACAACTTAACGTCCAATCACATTTAAGGAGTACAAGGTCACTCCTTATGTAAGAGGATAAAGATTAATGATGTTTTTTATTTTCTTTAAACCAGTTAATAGAAGAATGATTTAGGGACTTTACATGCACCATCTGACCCACTGTGAAGTAGACAGAAATGGAATGGTGGACTATAAATCCTGGGGTAGACTGATTACTTGCTCCTGGATATTGCAGGGTGCCTCTAGTTCTGTGAAAATTGAGAAAGAGAAACCTTATTGACATGACATAGGGAGGCTAGCAGGGGGAGTGCTCTTGCCCACAACTCCTCAAAATCACAGACCCCACTGGAAGAGAACACCTTACAAGTCCCTGCTGATTTTAGCTACTTTACTCCCCAGCAGGGGAAGGAAGGTTTTGGCCCTCAAGCCAAGCCAAGCTCAGCCAATGAGAGACTGTTACAAACCAGCCAATGATAAGCCACAATACATGGGAACCTCCCACCCCCACTTCCGAGTTTCCTGCAATGAACTTTTTGCTTAGAAACAGTTACAAAGGTCTCCTCAAGTTCTCTGGCTTTGCCTATGGTTTTGCCTTACCTGTCTTGTTGGAAATTGCAATTCTCTGTTATTCTTATAGAAGCTTGTTTTTGCTGGTAAAATAACTGTTATTTTTAAGATTAAGAGTGCTGGTATGATGTATTACAACAAGTAATATTCTGGCTGGTTATCAACCCCCTGCCCCCAGTTTCTCCCCCCACCCAGGCTTTTCTGGCTTTGTGACTCTGGATATAGTCTCTCTTTGGAGACTGGGTTACAAATAAGGCTCTGGCTCTAGTTTCCAATGACTTGGATATAGCTGTGGATATTGTTGGCTGGACTATAGAAGCCAACTTGCTGTGTCGTCTGGACACTGGAAGATACTGGTCATCTGGACGCTACCATCTTTTGACTGGGAACTTACACACCTTGCATCTGCCTGTTATTGGGGTCATTGCATCTGTCTGCTTACCTCACACCTAGGCACAAGTTTTAACATTAGTTTATATAGTTAATTTCCCTGTTTTTATTGTTCTTGGGAATCCAAATGCAAGTATGGAACTGACTTTTGCTTCAAAGTGGATTGACTGAAATAAATTTTATTGAAGTTTCTCAGGTACTCTCCATTTAAAGGTCCATTTTTCTCTTAATGCAATGTTATGCTCAGGTGAAGGAGCCATAGTTTACTTTAGTTCAAGTTAGGGTCATTTTTCTATGCTCATTTTTTCAAAGTTCTCTTTTCCTGGAGTAGCAAATCTGACTCTCCTCTTTGATTTTTTGGGGTCTATTTTGTTGTGTTATTGTTGTCATGTATTGTTTTCATTCGGCATTCAGTTTGGGTACTGGGTTTATGTCTGTGTGCTGGATCCTAGAATAGTTTAATTGCTAGTTTTGCTTACTTCTTTCCTGAATTTGTTCTCTGTCTGACATGATTTTGAATTTTAAGAAGTTCATGTTTGGGTAGAATTTATTTTTTTTTCTGTTCTGAAAAGCTGTTCAGATCTTTATCTAAATTTTAGATTTTCTTTTAGGACCTAGGGTCCTGTCCAGTTGATCACTGTTGAAACATTAAAGTGTTTTGACTTATATGGTACCAAAAATGTCTGCAAAGGAGCATTCCTGTGTCCTGAAATAATATAACACCTTTCCTTTGGATTCATAGCTTAAATGTTACCTATGAAATTCTTCAGAGGATTGAGCATATTTGTTCTTTATACAAGAATATTCCTTTATTGGTTAATATCAATGCTAAAAGATTAAAGACCTTAATTACTAGCCTCCTGGTTTTTAAATTTGTCTTAAGTATTGAATACCTACAAGAATGAATGAATAATCCATACTTACTCCTCCTAAAATGTAGCATCAAGTCACTGGCTGGCTATGGATAACAGCCAGATAATTGATCATTTCAGAACTACATTTTCTGATTTATAGAATTACATAATTGATTAAGGGAAGAACCATGTGCATTCAAAGGACAGGATTATATCTATTATATTGTTAAAAAGAAAAACACGGGCCCAACATGGTATCACTTATGCTAGGCCAACTCATCAAACCAGAGCATAATACCTAAACTTAATTACAGTTTCAACCCCCCTAAGAAATGTAGTCAGTCAGGAATTTTCTGGTCAACATTGATGTAACTCCATCAGGAAAATCCTGGGGCAAAATACCTATGAAACCAAAATCAGTCAGAGGGAGAAACAAGGGAGAAACAAGCAGTGTCCACTTCTGCTCTCCCACCTCCCTAGTGAGCCAGCTTCAGAAGAAGGGACCCCACCCAACCTCTCTGGTCCAGATATGACCTAGCTTGCCCTTGTACTTACCTATTGATATGGAGATGGACTACTTCTCTCCACCCCTTAGAAACACCTATTGATATGGAGATGCACTAAAGCCAGGATAGAGATTCTGGAAATATTGCAATTTTACCCATAATCATCAATGAGTTAAACTGTCACATGAGCCTTCTCCATCTTCTATAAAAGAAGACATGGTAAATGTAACTCCAGGGGGAAAATCCTGGGGCAAAAATACCTTTGAAACAGAAATCAGTCAAATGGAGAAATAAAGTTATGAAACCCTTTTATTTCTTACAAGCAGTCATCCCCATCTCTCTCTTGACCCACCTGCAGAAGAAGAAGAGCTCCACCCAACCTCTCTGATCCACATAAACCCTTGCACTCCCTTGCAATCACCTACTGATATGTAGATGCACCACTTCTCTCCACTCCTTGAAATACCTATTGATATGCAGATGAACTAAAGCCAGGCAAGAGATTCTGGAAATACTACAATTTTTCTCACAGCAAAATAACTTTCCCCCTACCTTCCTGTTTATAAAAATCTTCTGTTGTGTACAACTCCTTGGAGCTTCTCTCTAGTTGCTAGATGGATGCTGCCCAATTCATGAATTGCTTAATAAAGTCAGTTAGTTGTTTAACTTTACTTGAATGAATTTTGTTTTATAGCAATAGCAAGACCTTTAGGTCATTCCTGCTAATTTTTGGGTGTATGGGGACAACTCCAAAATTTATTTCTAAATTTATGGTATTCATTCTGATACTAATTAATCTTCATGAGAAAAGCACAATACACATAACAATCTTTTATGTTACCATATTTAGTTTGTCAAGATGTTGATATGAGTTATTTTGTAGATGAGAGTGTGTGAGAGGGTGATATTCTTGCGGTTTGAAAGATGCAGAATGTTCCACATTGTATGTTATGAACATGTTGTCCTGTACTTATATATAAGCAGATAGTCTATTTCAAGAAAACAAGTAACAGAAGAAGGAAGAAAATGTACATATAGGATAAATTCAACATTTGTCTTGGTTTCTGCTTCTAGAAATCTGAGTGAAACTGCCTGTCTGCTACAACCTTATTCAGATAGAGGGATTTTTGACTCTATTTGGTCCCCATCAGAACTGTCATGGCTGGGGAGGTATGATTTTTACTGTTGGTGAGTGTGTTGATGTATTTGGAGGTGAATTCAGGGTCAACTTCTCCATGTTAGAACTAGCCAGTTTTCACCTGTCTTATTTTTATTCTCAGTCCACGTCCCTTGAGAACAACTTACCCAGCCAAATGTAAACACTGGCCAAAGTCCCTCTTCCCCTTCTCTGCCCATGTGTGGCTATCTACTGACTATAACAGCTACTTGTTCCCAGTGAGACAGGGGCCATGGGTGTAGTCAGAGTAGGGTGAGGGCCTCCGGGAAAAGCAGGGCGGAATATTTACAGAGCAATGTAACAATGGGCAAAGAAGTCCCTACTGAAATTCTGTGCTAAGCATTATGCAAAGTCAAGGTCACACTAATTCTCTAGGGTAAACAGATAGACATCTTCAGTGAGATCAGTTAAAGGTCAAAAGGCCAGGAGCAACTTGGCCTGGAATGTTTGAGTGTTCTGCAAGGTATCAGCATAACCCATGACCCTGCTGTCAGCCCTGGCAATCAGACTATGACCCAGCCCACCTTGAGGTCAGGGCAGGTGATGCAAGTCCACAACCCTAAGTTTTTTTCATGTTCTCGAAAAATCCTCATCTGCCTATAAAACCCCCTAGACAACTCACCACTACGGGCTCCCTTGTCCCCTCCCGGCATAAGCCAGGAGCACTGTCCTTTCACTTTATTTCCAAATAAAAGCCTGTACCTTGCTCTCCTACCTTGAGTGTTTGTGAAGCTCATTCTTGGAAATTGAGGGCTTAGGGTGTGGACTTGTACCACCTGCCCTGCCCTCAGGGTGGGCTGGGTTATTGTCTGTCTGCTAGGGCTGTTTACAGTAAAGTCACGGGTTATGCTGAGATACCCTTGCGGAACACTCAAACATTCCAGGCCAAGTTGCTCCTGGCCTTTTGACCTTTAACTGATCTCACTGAAGATGTCTATATTCCTAGTCTAGTATCTTTACCCTAGAGAATTAGTGTGACCTTGACTTTGCATAATGCTGAAGACAGAGTTTCGATAGGGACTTTACATTGTTACATTGCTTTGAATATAAATATCTTGTCTTGTTTTTTCCAGAGGCCCTCACCCTACTCTGTCTAAGTCCATGGTCCCTGTCTCAAGGGGACAGGAGCTCCACACTTTGCCTTATTGCATCTCTTCTATCTGGCTGTTCATGGGTTACATCCTTCTATAATAAACTGGTAATTTAGTAAGTAAATTGTTCCTCAGAGTTCTGTGGACCACCTTAGTAAATTAAATGAACCCAAGAAGGGAGTCATTGAGTTCTAATTTATAACCAGTTGGTCAGAAGTACAGGTAAAAAACCTAGGTTTGTGATACATCTGAAGTGACCCGTGAGGGGTGAATCTTGTAGGAATGAGTCCTTAACTTGTAGGATCTGAATCTATGCCCAGGTAGACAGTGTTAGATTCAGTTAAATTGGGACACCCAGCCGGTGTCTCAAAAATTGCTAGGTAGTGTTGGGGGCAATGCCCCTGCTACCCTCCACACACTGAAGTTGGTGCAGAACCCCAAATCACTTGAGGTTTTTGTTAGAAATCAGATTCCAGTTCAGTGGGTCTGGGTTGGGGCTTATCATTCCTTCTTTAGTTAGCTCCCAGGAGATGCTAATGTTCCTGTTTTGAGGTTTGCGCCTGCAGTGCTACAAATCTAGATATCTTTAGATTGAACACAGTAAGCCTTTTGAGCCAACAAGTATTATTCAAAGCTTAAATATTGGCATAAGGCAGGAGAAAGTTTGATTTTGTTAAAAAGGAAAAAGCAGGCCCAACACAGGGTCACTTTTAGTCCAAGTCACCAAACTGGGGCTTAATGCTCAGTCTAATTGCAGTTTCAGCCTCTCCCAGGAGTGGATTTTAAAATAATCAATTTGGAACTTCTGAGTGAGGTAATCTGCACAAAAGCTCCTGCACAAGAGAGAATGACTTTATCTCTAATAAGTCCCTGATCTCTTTTGAGAATAATTTTTTGCCCCACCCTCCTGTCTATAGGAACCATTAAAAAAAAACAACTCTGGAGCATTTCTCTAGAACAGCATGCTAGATGACATGCTGCCTGATTCGTGAATTGCTTAATAAAATCAATTAGATCTTCAAACTTACTTGATTGAATTTTGTTTTTTAACAGTGTATATGCTAATTCTAATCTTTGTAGAATTTATTTTCTAGCCTATACAGTATTAAACTGAACCCCTTTTAATTATTAATTTCAGTGAGATACACTGCAACTCCTACTCTGGGGGGAAAATCCCGGAGCAAAATACCTTTGAAATCAAAATCAGTCAGAGGGAGAAATAAAATTTAAGAAACCCATTTATTTCTTAAAAGAAGTTGTCCCGTCTCTTTCTCAGCAGAAGAGAGCTCCACCCAACCTTTCTGGTCCAGATAAACCCTTGCTCCCTGTAATTACCTACTGATATGGAGATGCACAAAAGCCAGGGGAGAGATTCTGGAAATACTGCAATTTTACCCACATTTATGTATTTCAGGAAATATTCTATATGAGATATTAATAAATCTTTTTAGAATGAACTAAAAATAGAACACTAAAATTCAGTACCAGAAAAATGATTTAGAGAAAAAGAAGATACCCCAAAGGCGTCTGGTTTTCACTTTAAAAGATTCAAAACAACAAACTTTAGAAAAATACTTAAGGAAGACATTGCTTTATAATTTTATAAATTTATAAATTTTATAATTTATAAAGCCTGTGAAAAATATATGTTGAAATTAGTGCTATAGACTCTCTGATTGAATATTTGTGTAAAACAAATATTTTTGTAATTTCCCAAGGTATGATCCTAAAGTACAAATTTTCTTCTAGAAAATATTTAAATTAAACTTAATTTTTTTCCCCTGAATTATGTTCTTCTGTTCCCCAAATGATTAATGATATAATTAAGTATGCTATTTCTGTATCTTGTATATTAGACATTTGGACATGTGGAAACAATAAAAAAAAACTTTTTTCTTTTAAGGTTGATAATATGTTGCATTAGTGATGAAACCCACCATAATTCTACTTTAATTTTTGCTGAGAGATCTCAAACTCACACAGTGAACAATATTGTGAATCTGGTGGAAAAATGTATTTGTAGAAAGGAAAATCAGTACAGAAAAGTGATTACAATTGCCAGTGACAATGGTAAAAACATGGTGAAGGCTATGAGTGATTTAGTAATTATGGACATTATGATTTTTGTTCTCACACTTCAGTTTTATGTTCAGGGCATAATTACAGCACACAGTAGAGAAACAGAACTAAAATTATCCATAATCAGAAAGATAGTGAGCTAATTAAATCATTATTCTTCAGTCAAGGCCAAACTACATGACATAAAGAAAATTTTGGAATGTCTTTGTTATTTGCTTATATAAGATGTTCCAAACCAAATGGAATAGCATTTATCACATTAAATGGTGCTTGAAAAAAACAGTAATATTGCACTTGACAGATAATACCAATATAGCAGGACATCTGATTGCTTGTAGATTGACAATCTGCTTGCTGGAATCTGCTGCCAAAATAACTGTTAGGTAGAAAGATAGACATGAACATCTAGCGAAGGGGAAGATAAGGTTTAAGGGAAAAAAAACTGCCCAAACTCTGCCCCGGTAGGGGGTCCCATGTGAAGACAAGGGCTTTAATGCTGGGGTTCTTGTTCATGGAACTGAAGAGTGAACTTCATGAATTAGCAAGGTAGGAGATTTACAGAGAAATTTTATTCAGAGTAAGAGAAAGTATGGAGCATTCCATAGGTGCAGAAGGGGCAAGGCTGCCACTTGGGGTCTTGGTGTCTAGGGTTTTATGCCTGTTACAGTGGGAGCTGTTTCTTGTAGGTTCAACCAAAATGCTACTTATGTTTTAACCTATGTCATTAAAAGTTACCTGGTTACTCTATTGTAAACTAATGTGCCTACCTGGCTATGGTCAGCAGGCTGTTCCATATCACTGGGTCCTGGTGGTGGTGGTGGTGGGGCACATTATTACATTGTTTCAACCTTCTTGAAAAACCTTCAGCGCCCTGTTTTTCCTTTACATTCCTGAAGCCTCGGTAAGACTTTGTACTTTTCCAGGGCCCACACTGTGCTCTAACGGGGCAGGGGTAATTTCCTGCTGCTTCCCTATCTCAGATTTGCAGGGAGATTAACTTCTTGCCTATTGGGCCTGGCCAAACTGTTCCCAAACAGGTCCCAACTTAGACGATGGAACAAAACTAAGAATCACTCAAACCACACCTCCTCATAGTCTCATTAAAATAAAATTGTGGTTTTGCTCCCCCTCCATGGGCTTTTCTGGGTGCATTTTGGGAAAAGACATGAGCACCAAGAGGAATGGGTGTATGACTAGAACTGTCAAATGACATCACCCTGTCTATCAGAGAAATGCTATCATGACTGGCTAAGTCATGATGAATAGACCCTCCCCTAAAAGTTTGGGGCCTTTGTCTACCTTGACTCTAGCCCACTCTTCCCTTGAGGTGTATTTGAATAAAACTTTCACTCTGCTTCACTACCATGTCTCTCTGCCTTTCAATTCCTTAGTGTGGTGGGGACAAGAACCGAGAACAAACTCAGCCTGTAACATAACCAAACTCATGCATGTAGTTCTTCTGTCATAACTCTTTCCTGTCATTCTATTCTAGTAGAGATGCTAAGCTTGGTGTGCATGCAGTGATATCTGAGGTACTGATAGTTCATAAATAGTTTATCTTGAAAATTAATAACACTGGTCCATTACCATCCAATGCTGGATACATTTTTCTCAAGTTATTGAATGAAGAAGCAAGTATTGTGCACGTGTATTACTTGTGTCTTTTATTTTCTGTATTTTGATGCCTTTATATTTGGGGACATGCTGACCCTAGAGGGACTGGTTTCCCAGTTTCTTGAGATAGCAAACAAATCAGCATGAGTCTACCTTTCAAATGCAAACCAACCTATCCAGATCTCCAAACACCTCCTTCATCAGACTCACTATCCAAGTGCTCAAACCACCCCAAAGCCAAGTAGCAGACACCTGGGTTAGATCCTATGCCCTAGAACCTGCTGCAATTCTTCAAACTAGCTGATCCTAAACCTTTTCACCCTGCCTCACCGTTCCTCCTCATGGAAAACACAATAAAAGCTCTTGCCACGTTCTCCCTCTCCCTTGGTCTCCTGACTGATACTAACTCTTCTCCATGCATCCTCCTGTGGTGTGGTGGCCCCTCTTCTTGGGATCTGTATAGCAAACTATTTTTTCAAGATCGGTCTGGTCATCTGATCTGTTTGCCTCACTGAACTGAACCTAAATAATAAGACCTATGTTTTAAAACAGCAAGGATATCAGGAATTAATTTAATGTAAAAGTGAGGGTGAAAATTATGAGTCCATCTCCGAAAATATTCTGAGAGCGTCACCTTAAGTTCAGTTTGTGAGATTGCTTCAGTGAAAATGCATCAATACCAGCAACACATGTTCAGGTCGAGAGTTGAAGAGAGGCCTTTCCCTTAGGTTCTGTTAGAGAGGAAGAGAAGCTTAAGCCAGTGACAGTGTGATTTCGGTATAACACTGTGTCAGATTGTCAAGGCAAGCAAACCCCTCGCTTTTCACCTACATGGACTGGCAGTGGGCATTTACTTAGTTTTGCAGATGTTTAGTGGAAGGTCCATGTAAGCAGTCTAACAGGTGAGACTGCTGAGAAATTACTCTTCTCAACTAAAATATCAAACATTACACATTTGTCTGCATAATTTTTAATAGTAAGATAATAATATTTTTAAAAGTTTAGATTTGTTCCTTCATATCAGAACTTTATGCTGTGATAGTAATACTCTGTTGATTCTTGATTTTAAGTTTGAACACTTGGCTTGGCCAAAATAAGTCTTTAATGCACTTCAAATACTGGGCTTACATTACAAATACATATTGATGATTGCTGTTAAGTACTTTTTTTTCTTTTTTACAGATTTTCCTATGTACCCACTAGGTGAATTTAAATCTAATATAAGCATGTTAAGAATTAATAACTAGGCTAAGAGGGGATAAACACTTACCATCAAGACGATTTGTGGGCAAATAAAAATTGGATTTGTAGTATCCAATATTCTTTTGGAAAAGCATCAAAAACATTTCTACATGACTCTGGATAAATGTTCAAGAGAATGCACAATACTAACTTCTGGTATATGATCATTTTACTTGAAGACATGAATAGTGATTTATTGGAAGTAAATAAGAAACATTTTTTCCTCATTATTGATATCACTCAAAATATACAGTGACATAGACCAACATGTTTTAAGTTCCCAAAGGGGCATTAAGTCTTAGGTCTCCCTTTCCTGACCTTAAATTTCTCCTGTATATTCAGATTCCTTTGCTTCCTTACTTGTTAAACTATTTTCTAGTTGTACACAAATATGTCTCAAAGCTATGTCTAATCTTAGATTAACGATTTCCTTTTGAATGTTGATCATCCTTCTGTGTCTACTACTTCAGTGAACTGAGCTGAAGCAGTCCCGATCTGCACCATTCCCAGGCTAAAAATCACTCAGCTGGCCTTGACCCATTATCACCTTAATGTCATGAATCCCCAAATCTTGCTGTCAGTTCTTCTGTCTCTGTCTCAAATTTTCACTGCATCATAAAATTCATAGATCCTCACATAGTTTAGAACAATCTCAAACCTGAAAAGTTTGAAATGGCTTAACTGTTTCCCAGACAGTCCTTCTTCACTCAGTTTCATCCATTTTGTTGATATCGAATTATCTTTAAAATCCCATGCCTGCCTACACTGTTCACCTGTTTTAAGTCCTCTTGTAGCTTTCTATGGCTTATGAGAAAAAAATCCAAATTTCCTAGCATGCCATATAACTAATTATATAATTTCCTATCCAAACTGGAACATTTTGGACAGTTTAAGGGAGTCTCTTGTGGTCTGAATGTTTCTGTCCCTCACCAAAATTTCTATGTTGCAATTCTAAGGGCCAGTGTGATGGTATAGGAGGTGGGCTCTTTGGGAGGTAGAACCCTCATCAGTGGGATTAGTGCCCTCATAAAAGAGGCCTGGGAGCAATCCCTAGCCCAGTCTAGAGAGTGGGGTACAAGAAGCCTGTGACTGGGAAGAGGACCCTCACCTGACCATGCTGACACCCTGACCTAAGACTTCTGGCTTCCAGAACTGTAAGAAATATGTTCCTGTTTTTATAAGCTACCCAGTCTGTAGTATTTTATTAATAACAGCCTGAACAGACTAAGACAGCTCTTGTAATATAACAGAAGCACAGGGACTGTCTTTGAAAAACCAGAAAGTATGGTCACTCCACATGTAATTATCACCATTTTGTAAATATGGCTTAGATTTCAAGCTTCGTCTTTTATGAAACTTTGCCATACATCTTCACTCAATAATTATTCACTCAAATAAGTTTTGGGAACCTTCTCTATGCTAATTACTGTTCTAGACAAGTATCATTGTACTTGTAGAACTGGAGGGCTTACAATAAATAAGTGAAATATCCAAATCAGATGGTAAAAAAAAAGTTAATAGGACAGAGTATCATGGAGGGGAGCTGGTATTTTTAATAAGATGGCCAGTAAAAGTCTCTCTGAGAAGATGGCATTCCAGAAAATATTAAGATAAAGTGAGACCCACGTATTTATATGGGGAAAACATTTTAGGCAGAATCAGCAACAAGTGCAAAGCCTGGGTCCTGCTTCGTGCATTGAAAAAGAAAGAGCTGGAGTGTGGCTACAGGGAGGGAAGCTGGTGGGTCGCTAGTAGAAAACGAGGTCAGAGAACCAGCAGTAGGGGTTTTATCTTTTGTTCCAAGATTTAAGTCCATTATGTGGTTTGGAGCAGAGGAGCCACATGAGCTGACGTATTTTAACTGGACCTCTGGCTGCTCTGTTGATCATATCCTGCTAGAAGTAGGGATGGGCAAGAATGGAAGCAGGAAGACCAGTTAGAAGGCTATTGGCGATTGCAGTTAGCTCTTGGTGATAATGGAAAGGCAGAATTACCTTTGACTGAATGTGAGGTATAAACGTAAGGGCAGTAAGGATGATTTCAAAGCCTAGGCTGAGTGATAGGAAAGAGGACAGTTCTGGGAAAGTACTACGAGTTCCCCCAATTACATGGGGAGAAGCATTTTGTTGATGGAGCTTCCCTGCTTGTGTCATTGATGACTTCCCAGACTGTCCCATGGTCTTTCTGGATGACACTACTCACTGATGACCCACACTTTTGGAACAGAAACAGTTGACTTTTTCCCCAGGGAAAACATATGAGCTGATGAGGAGTCTGGAGGACTTCAGCTCAGGAAGGCCAGTGTGTGAAGACCCTAATGCCCAGTGGCTGCAGAATGACGGCTGAGAGACTGCCCCTGTGGAAATGCCGGCATGTGCTCTTGCATGAAATCTTGCTCTGGACAATTGTAAAAGAAAGTCTATTGGAAGGTTCTTGAGATCAGCTGAGAGCTGCTCCAGGATGGTGTCTTCGTATGGCAATGTATACGAAGTTCTGAAAGAATAAAACAAATTCAGATAAATTTTTGAGAGAAAATTAGAACTTTGTCTTAAATTGAGACAAAATTAAGCTTCAAGAGAAGTGGGTATTTAGGGCAAGACCAGGAGTTCAGTTTGGGATTTTTTGTGTTTAATGTGCTCATCAGATATCCCCTTGGAGATGTGGATTAGGCAGTTGGGCATATAAGTCCAGGAAGGGGTCTGGATCAAAGTTTTAAATTTGACAGTTGTCAGAAACATAGACAAGTATTTAAAGCCATGAGACTGGATGAGATCATGAAGGCAGTGAGTAAGTGTAGGCACAGAAGGGAAGAGGTCTACAGACAGAATTCTAGGGGGTCCCCTGTCAAAATACCTGCTGCACCTGAGCTGTGCCATGACGCTCCCTGTTCTGTTACCCTCATATACCTTTCTTTTTTCCTGAAATATTTTCCTTGGTTCTTCCTCCTGTAGAGTCTTTATCCTTTGGAGCTCTTCAGAACTCTCTGGCTTGACTTAGTACCCCTTTGCATGTTTTCCCTGTCATATACCTTGGCATTGCTTAATTACATGTTTATCATACATATGATCTTTGAGGACATGGATTATTTTGCATTCCTAGGACTTAGCACAGGAAAGACATTCAGTTAATATTTATTGCACAAGTGAATGTTACTTTGGCTCATGTAATGCATCTGCTTATCAGGCAGTTATAGTGAAACACCAAAAGCAAGGTTTTGATGACATGATCCTGCATGTTATTTCAATACTACCTGTTTGAAAGAGTGTGGTTTCGTGTTACTATAGAAAGAGCCCTATATTTAGAACAAAGAGAGTTTAGCTGCAAATTACCCTTCTATTCACTATTTGGTTGGTCATCTAAAAGTAGTTTTAATGTCTCTAAACCTTGGTTTTCTTTTCTGTAAAATGGGATTTATAATTTTTAATCACCATACTCGATTATAAAAACATTTTATAAACTGTTAAACACTATAAAATGTAAGCTGCTATTATTTGAAAAGACAGCCTTTATGAATCTGTTTTTGCCCTAGCTGTTGCGTGTTAAGATAAGGTGTGTTTAGATTTAGTGTGCTGTGTTCCAACACGCCACTTAGAGCTGATGAGTTCAGTTTCTATAATAGCAAATCTCCTTTCATTTCAGGGACTTAAATGCACTAGCTGGTTGCTATTACATTTTATATGTTGTCAGTTACAGCCTCCAGAGCAAGCTATCAGAGTGATGTCAGATGCAGATTAAAAGAAGGTAGTACTGGCTTTGAATAAAAGACATGGTGACACTCATGAGTTGGACGCTTAAGTCAGAACATGTTTTCCCTCCTTGTGGCTCACCAGTACACGTTTTGAGGTGTTAAGCTGGTTTTAGCCTTCGATCCCCTGCTGGAAATCAGAACTGCTTCATAGTGTGGAGGTAAAATCAGGGAACTGGCTTCTCTTTCATATTTGAATTATATAAGGGTTTTCTTTAAATTCTTCCTCTGTGTCTGCTCTGCCTGCACCTAGAGCAGGCACCTGCCTTCAGGAATGGGAGCTCCCAGGGCTTCCTGCTCCTCTGTGAGGTTCGCTTGTCTCTTGAATTCAGTTCATCAAGGACTCTTTGCATCTATTGCTCTCTGTTAGCTCCATTTTGTTAGGAGAAGTATGATTTTCTTCTGTCTGGGCTTTTCTGGTTATGGGAGGGAAGATTTTTCTTATCTTCTATATGCTGACTGGAAGTAGAAGTCTATTCTTATAGTTCTTTCTTTACATGCAAATCAACTTCGAAGCCTTGGGAATTTTCTGAACGTTTCAATGTACTGATTGTGACTGTTTTGACTTTGCTTCCTCGCACAACTGAATTCTTTTGGGGAAAGCTCAGAACTTTGGAGAGACACTGGCAGTAAGAGGGCATCTAGTCCAGTTAGTGAATCTTGTCTGTGGATCTCTCGATAATCTGAAGGTCATGAGAGTGATTCTTATTTGGTGGAGTTGAGTGTTTATATATTCTATCACCATGGCTTGGCTTCCAGTCCAGGTTAATCACCTTTGATCTCCATGTTGCCATTTCTAAAGAGAAACAATAGGGTTAATCATTTCAAATCCACTGTTGCTTTTAGAAATAGTTAATCAACTACATGTTCTACCAGATGGCTTATTTCTGTCATACTTATAAAAAAAGGAAAAATTATGTAAATGCTGATCAAACTAAATAAGGCTATTCAAAACATACCACATGCCTTCCAAAAAAATGTTTTAAATTCCCAGAATTTTAGGAACATTAATAGGTAACATACCAAGTCATTCTTTCAGTGAAAACTTCTGTGGGAAACTCATTTTCCACAGTGTTTCATTATTCTAGGGGAAAGTCTTTTTATGTATTCTACTTTTATCTTTAAAAAATAAAATAATACGTAACACATTTAATTAAAAACTACCTTATTCATATTAACAGCAACTTATGTATATCTCTTTCATCTCCAGAATTTTCTCAAAGCACCCTATCTGTATTCCGTGATGATTAAATTAAAACTAATATTCAAACCCAACTGTTAACATTTCTATGGAATATTAGCATACATTTTGCCTCAGGTAAAATACAGCAAAGCTGACAACAATTTCCTTCTAAAAGTTGCACAATCCCAAAGATCCCTCTTAACATTCTCTGTCCTAAATGCTGTGTATAATCAAACAATACTGTTTAGTTTGTTTTCTATCTCACATTTGATTCACTTCTGAAGCTCTATACGCCATAAGCAGATGTTGCTCTTCTCTCTCTGAATGTACAGTTGATTTTAGTATATGAAATAATAATCATAGCTAACATTTAATAATGTAAATATAATTAGCTATTCTAGATGCTCTTCTCTATACTTCTCCATATGTTAACTCATTTAATCCTTAACACCTACTGTTACTATCCTCAATAACAGATGAACCCACTAAGAGAGAGGTTGCACTTGTCCAAATTTACACAAATGGCCAAAGACAAAGCTGGGATTTGAACCTAGGCAGACTGGTCCTCAAACCAGTGACCAGAGGGCATTGACATAATCTATTATCCAAACCAGCATACCGTTGAGATTAAAGGGGGGCAATATCAAAAATTACAGCAACTAATTAGGTGCACGGTCCCCTTAGCTTTTCTTTGTGACTGCACTGTTATTACTATGTCTCTAAGTAAAACAATACACTTAAAAGGCATTATACTTATGATCATGTTATTTCTTCATTTGGATATGGCTATAATTGGGTCAGTTGTCAAAAGATGTTGAAGTTTGGCCATGAGAAAAGAGAAATAGAAGGAAGAGCAGTAATTCGGAGAACATGTTGAAGTATGGAGCATTTTTTACTAGATTGACTGTAGGAATAAATTCTGAATAATAACACATACAATTACATGAAGGTTGGATAAGTTATCAAAATATTATTAATAGCCAACAAGTTAGGCAGATGTGATATTACAAAGGGAAAAAAATTGTATGCTTTTTCTCTCTTTTTTTAGAAATATTTGTAAAACCAACAATTTTTGTAATAATTATGTGTAAATTATTGTACAATGCAAATAATTATGTGTAATAAAACATAATGCAAATAATCCAATGCAAATAAAACATAATGCAAATAATCCAATGGTAATATTAAATAGCAATAGCAGTTCTATCTTATTACATATTGAGAAACTGGACAAATTACCTTTAGATTTTAATTTTTTTTATAATGCTGACCATGGAAAACATCTTTGAACTATCTCCAGAGCCATCTCTCTTCTACTGGAACAAAATATTCTAAAAGAGAAAGTGAAACATTGTTAAACATTATCAAATTAAATCACTGAGTCCTCTTTTAGAAGTTTAAGAAAGGATAGGAAATTTAAGAAAAAAAAAGAAAGAAAATAATCTATATATAATTTAAATAATTTGCACTTTTATAAAATATGCCAAATATTTGACCCTCAAAAGAAAAGTTACATCACATAAATGTCTAGTTTAAAGTCCTTTTTAAATCTAGAAATCCAAGGAGTTCCCTCTTCTATATTTAAGGTACACATTTTTTAACAATTAGAGAGATTTCAAAGCATGACATTATTTCATTACAATGGACTTAAAATTCTCAGCTTATTTTCAGTATACAATTTTACCTGTGCAGTGTGTTTGCAAAATCACTGTAAACCTCTGTCTCAGGAGCTCTCTTTTTTGTATTAGAAAGTGCTCAGCAGCATTGGCTTCTTTGAAGAGTTCATCTATCTCATCAATGTCAGATGCATCTTCTGCTGTTCTTTCATTTAAGATCTTTGCATATATAGACAAGATTAGATAAATTTCTTTGTTCATATCATTCAAATCCTTCTCCAGGGCTTCATCTTCATAAAACAGTCCAGAGCTTTCAGAGAATAAGGAATCTGATTTCCCCAGAGAGGACAGTTGTGGACTGTCTGGCATTTGAGGCTCCAACTCTCTTGGTCTCTTGCAATTTCTATTATCAGGTTTAACAAGGTGACCTACCATCACACTCTGGAGGCAAGAGCTTCCCATCAATGAAAACACTGGAATGAAGAGGCCGTGTGTGAAAACCTGTGTGCTTTTACAGCATAATTTTTGATACATGTGTTGATTAGTTTCCTCATTAATTAGCTCTATAGATTTGATGGCACATTTACCATAATCAGCAGTGTATGTTATTTTGAAAGCAGGTTGACACAGACATAATTCTACCTCTGTAGCTTTATGCATTAATGAAAGTACTGGCCAGTATGATGTGCTAAATTGCAAGGAGGAACAAGCTGAGTTTATAGTTTTAGGTAAAATAACAAGATGATGGAAGAGGCAAAAGAGTTTGTCATAGGTCTCAGGTGGATAGGTGCTCCCATGGGAACTTTTCATTAATTAACAGGTGTCACGCTGCTAGTTAAGTACGAGAACATCTGAGAAGTATGTTTCATAAAAACATAATTCTTATTTTAAACTGAGGACTTATTTGGGGGAAACCCAGGGTAGCAGGAGGTGATCCACAAACTTCCTGAACTGCTGTGACCAAACCTTTTTAAAGAGGACACCACAAAATAATGAGAGGCTGCTACAAAAACCGGTGCAAGAAGTGAGGAGGCAGGGTACATATGAGACATGCTCCACCTGTTCCCAGCAGTTAATATATACGTCTTGGCACTGAATGACATCAATTTTCCTTTACAAGTAACTGAAACTTCACCGCTGACATCATGCTTTCCAATTACGACAGGAACTTTTGTGGTGGTAGGAGGGGGGACTGTGGCTGAGGCCTTGGCTGTGGCTGTGAGCTATGATGTGGATGTGGGAGTGACCTCGGACCAAGTTGGAGGTGAGGTTCTGGATATGGCAGTGGCTGTGGGTCAAGCTGTGGCTGTAGATAAAGCCCTGGCAGTGGTTAGTCTCCCTACTAACCATATTCCTAAAGATGCTGGTCACCTTCCTGCTGATTTTTGACTTTTCAGAATTTGTGTTCCTCTCACTAGTATCTATGATGAATTTGAAGAAGCCTGTGTTGATCTTCTTTACATTTATCTTTTTTTTTCAGTGGCCAGTGGCCAGCAACAGGACACTGCAGTTTACTCTGTAAAGAAGTGCAAAGAGCATCAAAAGTCAGGAAAAAAAAAAAAAATAATAAAACCTAGCTAAACCCCAGAGCAAGAGCCACCCAGTTTTCGTAGAAACTACCCGAAGCTCACATGCCTGCCCTAAGTTAGATAACCAGAGGTGGGCAGTAGCCTCGGGACATAACCCGTGATAAGTCACGAAGACATGCATGTGTGAGCTAGAGATTACGGGAAGCGGCTAGGTAACCGGGGCGCTATCGTTTTAACTCCATTGGTTAAAATATACAATGTGTTTTAAAATTAATGGTTGTAGAAATGTGCGGGCTTCGGTGCAATGGCTGTGAAAACCCTATATAATCCCTACCTAAAGTTGCCTGGGGGTCGGCAGCTCAGACTCGGCCTGAGTGTCAGGGGAGGTGCTGTCGGCCCCAGCTAGCTGGCTGAATAAAGACTTTGCTTGGATTTACATCTCCGTGTCCATGTGGTTTGTTCTCTGGGGAAACCCTGGAGTCCTGGACCCTAACACTTTGGGGGCTTGTCCGGGATCCGAGCGGCTTCCCTGACAACAAAGGACGGCTGAAGGCAAGGTCTAATTGTCCGGATGGGGCAGTGTAATTCGAGGGTCGCCCCCTCGTGTCTGCATAAATCCATTATAAAGTGGGAGTCGCCATCCCGTGTATGGTCTCGGGTTAGTGACCCCGAGTGAGGAAGTCCAGGTTGGTAGTCCCAGCCCCCAGGTTAGCGACCCTGGGTGAAGTCCAGGTAACCAATCCTGGCCCTGGGGTCCAAGTGACTCGGCCTTGGGAAGGCAAGTCCGATTGGCAGGAACCTGGTGCCCGAGGAGGAAAAGACCGAGCTCGTCACCCTGCGGCAGTCCGAGTGGACGCCTTTCGGGAGAGTCACGAGAGTTTTTGAGGATCCTGAAAGTGGTGAGTGTGGTGCGCACCAGAGTGAGAGAAGGACCGGTCCAAGCGACTGCGATCAGATGTGGTGTATGTGTTTAGTGTTATCGTTGATTGTTTTATTGTGTTTTGGTTTCGGTTTATATTTCTTTCTGTGCTTTTCATTTTAAGTTTCCCCTATTCTGAGGTTCTCCTGTTCTTTCCGTTCCTCCTTTCTGCCACTAAATCATTCCCCGCGGGCATGGGTCGGGCAACTAAGAGCCATTAGGGTGCCCGCTGCTAGAAGACTCCCTTGACAAAATAAGGGGGTCACAGCCGCGAATCCCAGATAAATTCGCGTCCCCTGCAGAAGAAAAAACTGTGCAACGACAGGTACCCGTTCACAAGCACATACACCAGTCATCTTGTTTTAAGTGGTATCTCTATCCCTCGTCTTTGTCTTCCTCGTATTTTTCACTATGGGCCAGACTCAGGCTACTCCTAAAGGTCTGATCCTTTCCCATTTCCCGAAGGTCAAGGAAAGGGCCTTAAATATGGGCCTTGGCATCAAAAAAGGCAAGCTCGACACCTTTTGCTCAGCCGAGTGGCCTTCCTTTGGAGTAGGCTGGCCGACCCAGGGGTCTCTTTTCCTGGACCTTATCGGCAAAGTCAAAGCCATGATCTTCCGGCCAGACCATGAGGGCCACCCTGACCAACTTCCCTATATTCTTGTCTGGGAAAATTTGGCCGAGAATCCCCCTTCCTGGCTGAGGCCCTTTTTGGTGGGGAAACCTCACACCGACCCACTAAAGACCTCCATCCTAGTTGCCTGGGAAGATTTAAAGCCCTATGATCGCAGGGCCAGAACCCCGAGTATGCCGCCCGTTCTCCCGGACAGTTCTCCCCTCTACCCCCCTCTGCCAATTGAGCGGCCACCCCCATATGTGGCTCTGAGGGAGGAATGGGGTGAAGCTGCCGGGGGGGTAGAAAACGAGGTTGGGGAGCTCAGCAGGGACCAGGTGGCTGCAGCTTCTCCAGATTCTTCAGCAAGAGAAGACAGGAGGCCAGGGAGAGCGGGAGGAATGGCTACAGCTTTTCCAGGCTCTCCAGCAAGAGAGGGCAGGAGGCCAGGGATAGTGGGAGGAATGCAGTTAAGGCCTCGGGGGGCCAGGGAACAAGAAGGGGAGGCTCACTCCTCCACCTCAGAAGGAGCAGTGCCGGTCCTGCCTGTGCGTGCCATCAGTGCAGGCAGCCCGGATGGAGCTCAACAATATCAGTACTGGCCCTTTTCATCTAGTGACCTCTTTAATTGGAGGACTCAGGACCCTCCCTTCTCGGAGGACCCCAAGTGTCTTATAGGTCTGGTAGAGTCCATTATGTTTACCCATTGTCCCATATGGGACGACTGCCAGCAATTGCTCTGCACCCTCTTCACAACAGAAGAGCGAGAGCGTATCCTCAACGAAGCCAGGAAAAATGTCCTTGGAGAAAATGGAAGACCCACTACCCTCCAGCCCATCATTGACCAGGCGTTCCCACTTGTGTGCCTGAATTGGGACTTCGGGACTGCAGAAGGTAGAGAGCGTCTCCGGGTCTACCACCAGACTCTGATGACTGGTTTCCAGGTGGCCGCCAGGCGGCCCACTAACCTGGCTAAGGTAAAAACTATTGTTCAGGGGGAAATGGAAAGCCTGGCTGCGTATCTGGAAAGGCTGTTTGATGCTTACAGGCAATATACCCCCATAAACCCCGAAGCAGAGGAACATAGATCAGCTGTAGTCCTCTCATTCATCAACCAGGCAGCCCCCGATATCCGGAGGAAACTCCACAAGCGGGATGACCTGGGGGAAATATCTATTAGAGAAATGCTGCAGCAAGCGGAGAAGGTCTTCAATGCTAGGGAAACTCCGGAAGACAGAGAGGAAAGGCTGAGGAATGAGAAATGGGTAATGCAGGAGAAAAATAGGAAAGAAGACAGAGAATTTCAGAGGAGGGAGAATAAGAAGCAGAGGGAGGAGATGGCCAGGATATTCCTGGCCGGGGTGAAGGAGAGCCCTAGATCACCTCAAAGAATGGGGCCCTGCCAATCCTGACTAGGATGAGAGCAATACGCCCTGTGTAAGAGATATGGGCATTGGAAGAGGGAGTGCCCCAAAAGGAGGGAACAAGGAAGAGGGAACCCCATTAAGACCCTACACCTAGGAGAGGAGAATTGACGGGGTCAGGGCTTGGCACCCCTCCCCGAGTCCTGGGTAACCCTGTGCGTGGAGGGGACTCCCATTGAGTTCATGGTAGATACTGGGGCACAATATTCAGTCCTCAACCAAGCCCACAGTCCCCTGAACCCAGGACGCACAAGTATAGTCCAGAGAGCGACAGGGTCCAAGAGATGTGCCTGGACTACTAACAGAAAAGTGGACCTAGGAAAGCATCAGGTCGCTCACTCATTTCTGGTTGTACCTGAGAGCCCCGCACCATTGCTGAACAGAGACTTACTAACCAAAGTTGGGGTGCGCATCCATTTTGAACCCGAAGGGATAAAGATCATGGACAAAGAAGGGCAGCCCCTAGAGCCAGTGCATGTGTTGACTCTATCCCTGGCTGATGAACATCGTCTGTTTCAGGCGGATCAAGAAGAGGGGGGCCCGGGAGAAATGGACTCTTGGTTGCAGAGGTTCCCTTCCACATGAGCCGAAACTGGAGGAATTGGTCTCACCAAACATCTGCCCCCAGTTGTTGTTCAACTTAAAGCCGCAGCCCTACCCATCTGGGTCCGGCAGTATCCAATACCGGAAGAGGCCAGGAAAGGGATAGCACTCCATATCCACAAACTGTTAGAAACAGGAATCCTTAAACCCTGCCGATCTGCATGGAATACACCCCTGCTTCCAGTAAGGAAGCCTGGCGGTGGAGATTACAGACCGGTGCAGGACTTGCGAAAAGTCAATGAGAGGATAGAAGACATCCACCCTACAGTGCCCAACCCTTACACCCTACTCAGTCACCTGCCACCCTCACATGTGTGGTATACTACTCTGGACCTGAAAGATGCCTTCTTCAGTATCCCACTCTCTGAAGTTAGTCAGCCTTTGTTTGCCTTTGAGTGGCAGGAGCCAGGAGGAGGAAGAAATGGGCAGCTTACCTGGCCTAGACTGCCACAGGGCTTTGAGAACTCTCCCACCTTATTCAATGAAGCCCTAAGCCAGGACCTGGAGCCTTTTCACAGGAGCCACCCCCGCGTGACACTGCTGCAGTATGTGGATGACCTATTGCTGGCCACAGAGACCCGTGAGGAGTGCGAAGAAGCTACGGGGAACTTGCTGGCTGAACTAGGCGAACTGGGATATCGAGCCAGCGCCAAGAAAGCCCACGTCTGTCAGAGGTCAGTGGTCTACCTGGGGTACAAAATATCTAATGGAGCCAGGTGGCTAACGCAGGTCATGAAACAAACTATCCTGACTATCCCCGTCCCTTCCTCACCCCGAGGAGTGAGGGAATTTCTTGGCTCAGCCGGGTTCTGCAGGCTCTGGATTCCAAGGTATGCAGAAATAGCCCGACCACTATATGAGGCGACCAAAGAAGGGCCAGGCTGGCAATGGAATCAGGAACAACAAGAGGCTTTTGACAGACTAAAAGAAGCCCTCCTCCAGGCCCCCGCCCTATCTCTGCCAGACCCAGAAAATCCCTTCATCCTGTTTGTAGATGAAAAGAAGGGAGTAGCTAAAGGAGTCCTGGCTCAGCAGCTGGGCCCGTGGAAAAGACTTGTGGCCTATTTGTCCAAGCGGCTAGACCCAGTGGCTTCTGGGTGGCCAACTTGTCTGCGTATCCTAGCAGCCATCGCTCTACTAGTAAAAGAGGCAGACAAGCTGACTTTTGGCCAGAACCTGAGAGTAACAGCCCCACATACTGTAGAGGGGATCCTCAGGCATCCTCCAGGAAAATGGATGACGAATGCAAGACTCACCCACTACCAAGGGCTCCTACTAGATTCTCCACGAATTGCCTTCTCTGACCTGGTGACCCTAAATCCTGCCACCCTTCTGCCAGACCCAGATCTGTCGACCCCCATCCATGACTGTAGAGACATCCTTTCTAGAATTATCTAAGTGCGAGCAGACCTGAAAGACACACCGTTACCGAACTGTGAGCTAAATCGGTACACAGATGGGAGCAACTTTGTGTAGGAAGGGGTCAGGAGAGCAGGGGCAGAGGTAGTGACCCACGAAGGGGAAGTTGTCTGGAGCGCAGCTCTGCCCCCTGGCACCTCAGCACAGAAGGTGGAACTTATTGCTCTCGCTGAGGCCCTGGAAAGAGCAGAAGGCAAGCGGGCCAACATCTACACAGACAGCAGGTATGCCTTTGGCACTGTCCATATCCACGGTGCCATCTACCGAGAAAGAGGATTCCGTTCCACGGAAAGAAAGGAACTGAGGAATCTACAAGAAGTCCAAAGACTACTAGCTGCTATCGAAAAACCAAAGGCGGTAGCAGTTATACATGTACCGGGCCACCAACCAAAGAAGACAGCTGACGCCATCGGCAACAACCATGCTGTTGCGGAAGCTAGGAAGGCAGCCCTCTCGGACTCCCTTACACTTGCAGCCCTCGAGATACCCATACCTGAACTGCCTGCCCTGCCGCCCAAAGCTGAGTATTCCCCTCAGGACCTCGAGTGGATTAGGAAACAAGTCTCGGGGAAAGTGTTTGGGGAAGGAAATTGTGGTAGGGACCAAGAAGGTAGATTGATTCTGCCAGAAGCATTAGAACAGTACATGCTTGCTAACCTGCATAAGTCCACCCATCTAGGCTGGAAAAAGCTGCTCAGCCTTTTCCAGTCTGCGCAGTTGGTGTTTCCCCACCAGAATGAGGCAGCTCATCAGATCACGAAAGAATGCAGTAGCTGTGCAATGCTAAGACCAGCCCCAAGAGGGTTGCACCTGGCAGGTACTCAGGAAAGGGGGAGGGCTCCAGGGAGGAACTGGGAAATAGACTTCACTGAAATAAAACCAGGGAAGTATGGATATATGTATTTGCTGGTTTTGGTGGATACCTTCTCAGGGTGGGTAGAGGCTTTTCCAACCAAGCATGAGACCAGCCAGGTAGTAGCAAAAAAAATAATTGAAGAGATCATCCCCAGATATGGGGTCCCTGAAGCCATAAGTTCCGATAACGGCCCGGCTTTTGTTAGCAAGGTCCTGCAGGGACTAGCCCTAGCTTTGGGGGTAGATTGGAAGTTACATTGTGCTTATAACCCACAAAGCTCTGGGCAGGTAGAGAGAATGAATCGGACCTTGAAGGAGACACTTTCTAAATTAGTATTGGAGACTGGTGGGGACTGGGTGACCCTCCTTCCCTTAGCCATCTTCCGCTCTTGGAACTCCCCCTATGTACATGGTTTAACTCCATTTGAGATAATGTATGGGGCCCTTCCACCTATAACTCGGCGAGTGCAGCTTCCCGATGCAGAGGACCCAGCCCCTGACTATCTGAATGTGTTGCAAACTCTCGCTAAAGTGCAGCAGGAAGTCTGGCCCCTGATTAGAGCATATTATGAGGCCGGAACATGGCATAGTCCCAGGGGATATGGTATGGGTCAAGAGACACCAAGTAAGGACTTTCGAACCCAGGTGGAAGGGACCTTACATTGTATTGTTTACCACCCCCACTGCTCTCAAGGTTGATGGTATCGCTCCATGGGTACACTACACCCACGTTCAGAAGGCTCTACCTCAGAGTACCTCAGAGTGGAAGGTGCAGCAGCATCCTGTGAATCCCCTAAAACTACACCTAAGCCGAAGATGAAGGGGATCCTGCTGATAAGCGCCTTAATATGGACCTTCAAGGGAACCACATCTGTGGAGCTGGGGGCAGGCATCATCCCCCAGCTCGAAGGCACCAACCCCCCTCAGCCATGGGACCTGACCTGGATGCTGGTTAACGGCACAACTGGGGAGGTCATCAGTACCACAGAACACACTGCGCCACTCGGAACCTGGTGGCCTGACCTGTTTTTCTGCCTTCGACGGATCAACCACAGTTACCGAACCCTTTGGGGGCTGGTGCCCAATGTCCCTCCAAACTTGGCTCACTCCCATGGATTTTATGCTTGCCCAGAAGCAGGTAAAGGAGAGTCATGTGGGTGGGGGCCCTTCTGATGTGCCAACTGGGACTGTGTAACCTCAAACGATGGGGATCGGAGATGGCCAGTTACAAAAAAGGATGCTGTCAAATTTTCTTATGTCAACCAGGGCATCCTTCGTCACGTGCCTATGGACAAGGCTTGTGACCGAAGGGACCAGGATTGGGTACGAATTCAATTCACCGAGACAAGCAAAAAGACTGAAGTATCACGTTGAATAAATGGACTAACATGGGAGATAAAGTACTATAAATATGGGGGACATGGGGAACATGAAGACTCAACCCTCACCATCAAATTAGCCATGTCAACGCCCAGCAGCATCTTCATAGGGCCCAACCCGGTTGTACGTCTCCAGAAACCAGTTCTACATCCCCAGAAACCTTCAAATCAGAACAAGGACCTGGGCCAAAGGGACGAGAAAATGTCGACCGGACGTAAGCCTGCGCCTCACGCCCGGCTCAGCTCCCCCAGGGGAGCCCTGGCGGGCACCGATGGCCACATCCGCCGGCCAACCACCGGAACGCATGCCCCGGACCCACCTGTAGTAGTAGCTGGGGCCGTAGCTGTAATAGCCATGGGGTGAGTCGTCGGAGCCGCCATAGCCTGGCCCATAGCCCTGCTGGTAGCTGTAGCCCTGGTTCCAGTAGGTGCTATAGCCCTGATTCCAGAGCCCACAAGAAGACTGGGTCTGGGTCCCTTCGGGTCAGATAACCCCATGTGGGAAATGGTGCAGGCAGTAGCAGAGACTCTTAACCACACCACTCCCTCCCTCACTGAACCCTGTTGGCTATGCTACCCAGGTTCACCCCCCTTCTATGAGGCAATCGGAATAAATGGCTCCTATACTATCGGCAACTCCCATCCCACTTACTGGGACGGGAAACCGTGGAGACTTACAATCGCTCAGGCTTCAGTCGCTGGTACGTGTGTAGGCCCAGTCTCGAAGGCCCAGGGCCAGTTATGCTCTTCCTACGCTAACACCACGTGGGAGCAGGAAAAGTAGATTACCCTCCTCGAGCTGGTGGCTCTGCTCAAAGACAGGCCTCACTCCCGCCCTATCCACCTCTGTGTTCAATGCTAACAGTGAGTTTTGTGTGCTGGTGGCCATTCTACCTCGTCTAATGTATCATTCTCATGAATCTCTCCTTTCTTATTGGGAAGAAAGGCCGAGCCCCCACCGGAGCAAGAGGGAGGTTGTTACTGCCCTGACCATTGGGACCCTCTTCTCCCTAGAGATAGCAGGGGCAGGCACTGGGGTCGCAGCCCTTGTAACTCAGGAAAAAGGGCTCACAGCCCTGAGGCTGGCAGTCGACAGGGACCTAGAACAACTCCGACAGTCAGTATCAGACCTGGAGCAATCCCTCACCTCCCTGTCAGAGGTGGTCCTACAAAACCGAAGGGGCCTGGACCTCTTGTTCTTAAAGGAAGGTGGACTGTGTGCAGCCCTAAAGGAAAAGTGCTGTTTCTATGTAGATAAGACAGGTGCAGTCAGAGATTCCTTAGCCAAACTAAAAACGGATCGAGAGAAGAGGCGTAAAGATTATGAAAGTAACGAAAGCTGGTTTGAGTCTTAGTTCAAATACAAACCTTGGTTCATTACCCTCCTCTTGGCCGTTGAGGGGCCATTAGTCATCCTGCTGTTGTTGCTTACAATCGATCCGTGCATAATAAACAGGCTGCTTAAGTTTGTACGGGAGAGGATTAACACCGTCCAACTTCTGGTCCTTCGTCAAAAGTATCAGGCCCTAGGTGCCGCTGTGGAAGATTCCTCAGTCTGATCAAGAAAAGGGGAGAAATGTAAAGAAGTGCAAAGAGCATCAAAAGTCAGGAAAAAAAAAAAACCTAATAAAACCTAGCTAAACCCCAGAGCAAGAGCCACCCAGTTTTCGTAGAAACTACCCGAAGCTCACATGCCTGCCCTAAGTTAGATAACCAGAGGTGGGCAGTAGCCTCGGGACATAACCCATGATAAGTCACGAAGACATGCTTGTGTGAGCTAGAGATTACGGGAAGCAGTTAGGTAACCGGGGCGTTCTCGTTTTAACTCCATTGGTTAAAATATAGAATGTGTTTTAAAATTATTGGTTGTAGAAATGCGCGGGCTTCGGTGCAATGGCTGTGAAAACCCTATATAATCCCTACCTAAAGTTGCCTGGGGGTCGGTAGCTCGGACTCGGCCTGCGTGTCAGGGGAGGTGCTGTTGGCCCCAGCTAGCTGGCTGAATAAAGACTTTGCTTGGATTTACATCTCCGTGTCCGTGTGGTTTGTTCTTTGGGGAAACCCCGGAGTCCTGGACCCTAACAACTCTTCAGCCTCTGGGGCAGTTTCCAACATTTTGATGCAATCCCCATTTAAGCATTTGCTCTTATACTGTCAAACTATTGCATTCCTACCTCTCTATTAAGTTTATGCATTAGAGCACAGTTGCTAAATAAATGCATTCAAATTCACCTCACAGGATATTTTTCTGTTTGTGTTTGTCAAAGACTTTATGATTCCTTTTACTATTTACAAACCAGGCCACATTTGAGTTGTAATAGTCCCCAAGAATTGGTCTGTACAGAGAGCTGAATACAGAAGTGAATAAGGATTAGATGAATGAGCTTGTCGTGGTTTTGGGCTCTGCTTCCAGTCTTTTATGTCAGAGATGCCCAATTTCTAAGTTTCTAGTGTTACAAAACAATATTACCTGGGAAACCTCCTTAGTCTTTGTTATGATGTGGAACAATTACTATTTTTTTCTTCCCACAGTGTTTATGAAAATCATAGACTCTTTTACTCCTGTAGCACATGAAAATATTACTATGTTTATCAATTACCATCACCTGACTTATCTTAAACACTGTTTATTGACCGGTCTGGGCTGTGGGTATGTCCTTTATAAAACAAAATGTAGAGGCCTTCTTTATATTTTAGTCTATTTTTATCTCTTTTGTGGCTCACATACAATGTTCATGCTTGAAATATAGTTTATACGTCTATGACATTAGATAGGAAACTCTTTGGGCAAGTAAGCTCAGATCCTGGAAAAAAATAACATGGGAGATTCTGTGTATGAAAGAAGAATGTGTCATTTTAAAAGTAAAACGTAAGAGGTTTCCTTAGGGCATTCAAAAATATGTTCCAATAAACAGTGAACTTTACTGTATAAGTTCACTCAATAACCAAAAGTTTAAATGTATGTTGCCAAGCACTGGGGCAGGTGTTTTAAAATTTTCAAAAAACTACCACTTGGTTCACTGTCTTATTCTGTCCTCAGATTTTGGGGTAATGATTATATATAAATTTGGAAAATAAAAGACACTTCTCAGTGTCTGAGTCTATTGCTGTTTTGTTTTTTAGTTCTGTCAATAGATGAATGGAAAAAGAGGTGGTACATATATACAATGGAATATTATTTAGCCATAAAAGAAAAGAAGTCCTGCCATTTGTTATAACATGGAGTGGCCTAGCAGATATTAGGCTAAATGACATAAGCCAGCAGAGATTGTGTTTTACTTCTGATTCACCTCTGTATCTCCAGCCCAGAACAGTGTCTGGCGTATATGGACTCACACATTTTTGTGAAATAAGTTCATGTATGAATTTTCTTTTATAATGATGTAAAGTGTATTGCTTTCAGTTTTTTAATACAAAACATTTCTGCAAAAAGCATTTCATTGTATCCTTATAATAACCTAATGAAATGGATAAGGATGGCCTTAACATCTCATTTTTTAAATTCCCCACACACTGTGGTCCCGTTCCCTTCACTTATTTTAGAAATGAAGAAACTGCATCTCAGTGAGTTCAAATGACATTTGATATCATATAAATGTGGCTGGAGATTCAGTGTGACTTTCTGATTTCAAAATCCATTCTCATTTCACTATATGATTAATTTTGATGGAATTCAAGGACATTGTCTAATTAAAAAAATATTAAATTAATAATTCTTCATGCTGATTCCCCCCCACATTTTAATTTTAGAAAATTGTGTATTTTACCTTTAGTCCTCTTCATAAAATCTAATGTTCATTGAATAAATATAAAAGAGAGAATGAATTAATTACAATTATAAAATACAGTAAAATGTTATAGAATCCTTATAAAATATGTTAATACAAGCTGAATCCACATTCAGCTTTTATTTTGCATATTTCCCTCTTTTCTTTTGTGTATTTTCAGGTGTTGCTTAGGTTTCTGGAAATTTCTTACAGAAGTTGTTTCTCATCCATAAGAAATACAGAGAAAAATCTGGAAAGATTATTAAATAATGTAGTGGTTCCGAGGACTGCAAGGAGCAGGGGCCTCATTTCATTAGTTATTATTGGCATTTCCGTTTGAGTTCCAAAAAAGTTAACTGGAAAGAACGGTTAACTCAAAAGTATGGCTATTGTTAGAACTCTATGTTTTTGTGAATATTTTTCCCTCTATTTATTCATTTTATACATACCCGTGTTTCAGTATGTTTTTCTCCCTAGATCGCCTCTTTACTGACCATGGACTGAATACCAAATGAAGTTTTCCCTCCTATGAAAGAAAAGTATACATGAGATTTAATACTTTCTGATTCTTTCCTCAGCATTAAACTGAAGTTCTTAAATTGCTAATAAAATCAGGGAGTGCTTAATCAGATGTGATGGTCTGGTACTCAATTGATTGCATTCACAATGGCCTGAGGGGCTCCTCAGAAATGGAGTATTATGGCTGATCCATCACATACTCTGATATTTTCTTTGACCATGACAAATATTTGAAAATTAGAAATTCTGGCAAATGTAGACACTAAGAAATAAGCATTCAGATATTTGAAATAGGTAGAATACTGTCTGATTTTCTTTTCTTTTTTTTAGTTTCACATAACATGTTTGATCATGTGAAGACAAGGCTGAGTATTTTCCTAGTTAAATTGGTGAAAAATCCAGACCTTTCTGTAAGTTAAATTATATGAGGTGTCAATAAGGGGTCTATTTTTGTATTTATTTCAATCTATTTTATATTTAATCAAGCACCTATTTTGTGATATTATTACCAGAAGTAATAGTTCAAAACTTTAAACCTAGACAACAATATAAAATCTTGCTAGTGCATAGGGAAAAAAATACAAATACTTACTGGTATTAAAAATAATTCATGTGCCAAATTGTATCAGTTCACTAATAGTAGAGCTATTTCAGGCAGAGGCAGATGAAAATAGAAGGCAAAAAAATCCAGAATATTGTTCCCTACTTATTTCTCATTGAGTGTTAAGAGTACAGAACTCAAGAGAAGTGAAAATTATTGCCTATGATATTATATCCATAGGCTGGTTTCCTGATAACAGGAAATTTTTCTTTAACATGTATACTCATTTAATTTACTACCTACATATTTTTCTAATGCTTTGAACAACTTTGAGTCTACTCTTTGGTTCCTCTAATTATCCATTTTAAAGAGGACTGACCACCCAGAAACCATTTTGTTTCCATTTCTGACAATGTTTATATTATTTTCCTTCCAAATAAAATTTTAAAAGTTAAACAGTAATCTCAACCTGTCTCTCTGCCTTCTTTCATGAGGGTCACACCCTCATGACCTAATCCAAACTAAATTACCTCCCCAAAGTCCCACCTCCAAATATCATCACACTGGGGGGTTCAGGGCTTCAACCCATGGATTGGGGCCCAGGGTGAGGTTGGGGAGGTGGGAGGAGAGGCAGGTGACCACACAATTCAATCCACAGTAATAATCTTCTGTTAAGGGAAATGCTGGTTTAGCTTACTAAGCACCACAGTGTGGTAAGCACCATCATGGACATTCTTACTTCCTGTTTTAAAGTCTAGGTTTTCAAGGGTCTTTGCACAGATTTCAATTTCCAGCTGCATATGCAAGATTTCATAGGATTGTATTGTATGGATACAGTCATATCTCTTTTGAGATAATATTTCTCCCTTTCAACATCATATGCAATGTATTGCTATGATTTTCTCTCAAAAAGCCAGGAAAATTATTCAGTTGGCACAAGATATATCCTGGCTATAAAATCTCACACATGGTTTGCTTTTCAGTTCTAATTTTGTAGAGTTGTTGGTTGCAAACACAATCTTAGTACATATGAAAGAAGCATTTCATGCTTTTCTAATAGTGTCAGCATAACTCAGGCCACAAGAAATGTCCTCCCTTGGGTTTCTGCTCTGTACAGTGGAGGAGGGCAGCCCAACACTGGCTTCCCTGGACTCCTGTAATTTTAAAGAAGTAATGATGAGTTACCACTGGAATTTATGTTCTTCCAGACATTTACCCAATTATGGCTTTTTGGTGATCCAGAGGTTCTGAGAAAGAAATTGATGTAAAATTGGGAGGGTCATTACTAACAGAAACACTTGGGCCAACATTATACTTTGTTATGGTTACCCCACTTGCTGTTATACCAGGATGACAAAATAAATGATATAATGACTTCAAACTGTGTTTATAGAAGGGACTGTGGTGGTTACAAAAGTAGGCAAAGGTGTAAAATTAATAACTAGATCATTTCATTTATGAGCATTTCCTGGGTGTGGAGTACCCAACAGAGATGAATGTCAGAGCTTTTGTTACTCATTTTAATCACTGTTATTGCCAAGTAACATAAACTGGGCCATTTCTCAGTGTGCTCTGTGGGAGTCTTTCCTTTATCCTATAGAGTTGACCCATAGAGAGTCAAAATCATCTTAACTGTAAAAAGAAGTAAAATAACATGTATTAAAATAATGTTACTATTGCCAAGGTAGCAAATGTCTGGAAAGTTATCATCATCCAGTTCTCCTTTTCCTTCACTACCAGACCCTTGCCAAATTCTATTTGTATTTCTTATAACTTGTCCTTTGGAGTGTCATTTCAACTGAGGAAGGCCAGAAATTCCTTGCCTTTTATCTAGGTGATGACCACATAAAAGTTCCCTATGACTTTAGTTTTTCTTTTCTCCAATATATATTAGATATTACAGCAAGAATTAACTTTTGGTATCCAACCCAATTCCATTCCATTCCATCCATGTAGCAAATAATGAGTATACATACTTGCTGCATATGATAGGCAATGGGAGAGTAAAGATAAACTAGGAAAAAAATCAATACATCCAAGGGATTCCTAGAAAGAAAAAACAGTAAGATGAAGATTGTAACGAAGCATGTATCAATGCTATACAGTTGTTTTTAACTAAGACTCATCTATGAATCTTTGAATCTATAAGATTAAAAATAAATAATAAAACAAAAGATGAAAATAATTCCTCTCCTTATGTGTTTACTTTACTCATCTGTAAAGCCCTTAATGAAATACTGTGCTGGACATTGCCTAGTGTAAAAGGAAGTCCTAAAAATGTCACAAAAGAAAGGTGAATGGCTGGGTTTGTTGGACAGCCATCTAATAGAGATATTTCAGGCAGGCAAAGGGGCATGTGAAGAGACAGGAAAGTGTGAGAAACCGAGGAGTCTTCATGCCAGCCTCATTCAACAGCTGTTTATTAAAAATGTGCAGTCTAGGATTCACATCACTGTACTGCGAGTAGTTTGGCAAAGTTAAGAACACACATAGTATGTCATGTTAAGTTCAGCATTCGTATTTCACAGTCATGGTGACAGGAAGTATGGAATTAATGAAGACACATGATCAGACTGTAGCTTAGAAAAATTATGGTGGTGGCTTGCAGGATGTATTGATGCTAGAAAGATCAAATAATTTGTATCAATAATGTAGGAAAGATGACGATAAATGAATGCAGCATGGCCTCAGGATATGGTGTAGATTTACGATGTATATATCACAGGTAGAAGCAGGACCTGATAATTGCTTGGATATTGGTGTTATTGTAAGGCATGACTTCCAGGTTTGTAGCTTGCGTGATTGGGTGGTACCTATCATTGAGAGTAGAAACATCAGAGGAAGAGAATACTTAAGGATGAATAAGATATGTTTACTCATTCATCCATATAAAAAAATATTTACTGGCTCTGACAAAGTCCAGGACACTACTTAAGGTTCTAGGAAATACAATGGTGTAAAAGGAAATATGGAATTTGTGACATCTGAGTGATATTCATGAGAAATTGTCTTTTTTTACCAATCTGGATTCATGTACTTGGAATCACAGGTAGAATGGCAGAGATAACTGGCTAAGCATGTAGAGAATGAGAAATAAATGGTGAAGACAGAATTAAGGCAACCCTAATAATGAAAAGCATAGGCAGAGGGTGCATTAAGAGGAGCCAGTGAAAAATAAGACTTTCTCAGAGAAGTAGGATTGGAACTACAGCCTGTTATCAGGAAACTAAGGATTGCAAGTTTTCAAGAAAAATGCACAGTTACTCTTGTAGAAAGCAGGCAGATAAAAGAGGTCCTGAACATTGGAACATGGGTCATTGTTATTGCTCTTACCAAGAGCAGTTGCAGTGGCTGGTGGGGTTGGAATGCAGTCATGATGAAGTGGAACCTGATAACATGAAAAAGAAGTGTCATTGGGTCACAAAGAGCTGGCCTGCAGGGTCAAAGAGGATCCCCTGGATACAAATGTAGACCTAGAAGACAGGGACACATATTTTTAAAATTCAGTTTCCTAATGCCTTTTACATTATACATGCTTAAAGAATGCTCACAAGTTGTCAGGTGACCATAGAAAAGGAAACAAGAAAATTATTGGAAATAAAGATTACTGTAATAAATCTACTTTTTGGCAATGGTAGTGAAAAATGCATTTATAACAAGTCCTGGAGTCTGGGAGCACTGATATTTCAGAAGATTATTAGAGGAAAGGGTAATCATAGCACCCACAATTAAATAAGGTTGAGGAAGGTTTGAATAAAAGGCATGCTTGTACGTGGAGGTTGTGGATTTATGACACTTTATTTCATGAGATTCAAAATTAAAGCTGCTGGAAAAGTTCTTGTTTTTTCTCCCTAATTCCTCATGTTATAACTCCTTATCATAAGAATAATAAGGCCCCTTTCTCCGAAACCAAAGAATAACATTGTGCTACCCCAGCACCACACCTTGAGTTTGAAGAGGCAAATGTAAGAGCTAATTAATGTGGTTTACTTAAGAAGTGTTAATAGTTAAACTACACTAGTGGAGGTAAAAAAGAAAATAAAAGAAGATTTGGGCAATAGAAGGAAAGAGTCATACATGTTCACTACTTAGAAGATGTATTGACTATAAGTTTCATTTAAAAACCTCAGATAGAGGAGGAGCCAAGATGGCAGTGTGAGTAGTTCAGCAGAAATATCCTCCCCAAAACATATATATATATTTTGAAAATACAACAAATACAACTATTCCTAAAAGAGAGACCAGTGGATACAGTACAACAGCCAGACTACATCTACATCTGTGAGAACTCAGCATCACATGAAGGGGATAAGATACAAGCCGCATCCCGGCAGGATCTGAGTGCTCCCTCCACCCCAGCTCCCCAGTGGGAGGAAAAGAGTCAGAGTGGGGAGAGAGTTAAAGTCCAGGACTGCTAAACAACCAGCTCTAGTAATCTGCACTGGGAGCGCAGCCACAAGGTGCATGGTATGCTGGATATTAGAGAAATGGAAAAGCAAAACCTGTGAGCTGGTCCCCACAACTGGCTCCCCTGGGACAAAAGAAAAGCAAGTGCTTTTTGAAAGTCTTAAAGGGACAGGGACCTCACAGCTGGATGAAATAGTCTTGGCACATTCAGCCCAGCAGGTGGGAATCCCAGGGAACTCTAGGCAACCTAACGCCCTGGGTGGCAGCACATCTCTGAAGCCCTTCACAGTGATAAGCAGCCTTTCAGTCATTCGCCTGGCTGGTGTGGACCCCAACACACTGGCCCAGTAGTGGGAGAGTGGCCGTGCATGCCTGCAGTGGGGAGAGGCCATGCGCACTGGTGGTGTTGGCACCAGAGGGTCTTGGGAGAGGCTCATGTACGCCACTGGCAGCAGCATCAGAGGGGCCCGGGAGTGGCCCACGTGAGCCCGTGGTGGCAGCGGTGGAGCAGCCCAGGAGCAGCTGCGCTCCCAGCAGCTGCCCAGAATCTTCTCCCAGTGCACAGCCACCTGGGACAGACCCAAAGAGTGCTGCCAGTGCACAGCTGCCTGGCAGGGGTGCTGCTCTCACAGGAGAGCACAGCTGGTGCACCTGTCACTCCCCGCAGGGCTCTGGGCTACCCTGACGGAGTCCCTGATCACAGCAGCTTAGTTGATTAATCCAGAGGCTGCTCCAGGAGTGTGGGTAGCCAACACAGGCAGTGGGGAAGGGTAAGGTGACCAGCAAGCAGGAAAGGACTTTGTTCTCCTAGTTGACACACGCGCTACCTGCCTACAGCTACCTCTATCACCATGAAAAGGCAGAAGAATTTGGACCAGTCTAGAATTACCCAGACAACCCCTGAGAAAGGGCCTGGGGAGATAGACGTAACCAATCTCCCAAAAAAAGAATTCAAAATAAAGGTCATAACCATGCTGATGGATCTGGAGAGAAATATGCAAGAGTTAAAGGATAAAGTTGGGAGGGAGAACACAGAAATAAAACAATCTCTGGAAGGACTTAAGAGCAGACTTGATGAGATGCAAGAGGTCATTAATGGAATAGAAATCAGAGAACAGGAATACAGAGAAGCTGACACAGAAAGAGATAAAAGGATCTCCAGGAATGAAAGAATATTAAGAGAACTGTGTGACCAATCCAAATGGAACAATATTTGCATTATAGGGGTACCAGAAGAAGAAGAGAGAGATAAAGGGATAGAAAGTGTCTTTGAAGAAATAATTGCTGAAAACTTCCTCAAACTGGGGGAGGAAATAGTCTCTCAGACAAGGGAGGCCCACAGAACTCCCAACACAAGGGACCAAAGGAGGACAGCACTAAGACATAAAAATTAAAATGGCAAGGATCAAAGACAAGAACAGAGTATTAAAGGCAGCCAGAGAGAGGAAAAAAAGGTCACATACAAAGGAAAACCCATTAGGCCATCATCAGACTTCTCAACAGAAACCTTACAGGCCAGAAGAGAATGGCATGGTACATTTAATGCAAGGAAACAGAAGGTCCTTGAACCAAGAATGCTGTATCCAGCACAACTATGATTTAAATATGAAGGAGGGATTAAACAATTGCCAGACAAGCAAAAGATGAGGGAATTTGCCTCCCACAAACCACCTCTACAGGGTATTTTAGAGGGACTGCTCTAGATGGAAGTACTCCTAAGGCTAAATAGATATCACCAGAGAAAATAAAATCACAGCAAAGAAAGCAGACCAAGCAAATACTAACTAAAGGTAAAAAATAAAATCAACTACTCACAAATGCAGTCAAAAGAAACACAAAAGAACACAGAATAAAGCACCTAACATATGAAGAATAGAGGAGGAGGAATAAGAAGGGAGAGAAATAAAGAATCATCAGACTGTGCTTATAATAGCTTAATAAGTGAGTTAAGTTTGACAGTTAGATAGTAAAGAAGCTAACCTTGAACCTTTGGTAACCACAAATCTAAAGCCTGCAATGGCAATAAGTACATATCTCTCAATAATCACCCTAAATGTAAATGGACTGATTGCACCAGTCAAAAGACACAGAGTAATAGAATAGATAAAAGAGCAAGAACCATCTATATGCTGCTTACAAGAAACTTACCTCCAACTCAAAGACATACACAGACTAAAAGTCAAGGGATGGAAAAAGATATTTCATGAAAACAATAGGGAGAAAAAAGGAGGTGTAGCAGTACTGGTATAAGATAAAATATACTTCAAAACAAGGAAAGTAACAAGAGATAAAGAAGGACATTACATAATGATAAAGGGGTCAGCCCAACAAGAGGATATAACCATTAGAAATATATATGCACCCAATACAGGAGCACCAGTATATATGAAACAAATACTAACAGAATTAAAGGAGGAAATAGAATGCAGTGCATTCTTTCTAGGAGACTTCAACATACCACTCACTCCAAAGGACAGTTTCACCAGACAGAAAATAAGTAAGGACACACAGGCACTGAACAACACACTAGGACATATGGACTTAACAGACATCTACAGAACTCTACACCCAAAAGCAGCAGGATACACATTCCTCTCAAGTGCACATGTAACATTCTCCAGAATAGACCACATACTAGGCCACATAAGAGCCTCAGTAAATTCAAAAAGATTGAAATTCTAGCAACCAACTTCTCAGACCACAAAGGCATAAAACTAGAAATAAATTGTACAAAGAAAACAAAAAGTCTCATAAACATATGGAGGCTTAAGAGCATGTTTCTAAATAATCAATGGATCAATGACCAAATTAAAAAAGAGATCAAGCAATATATGGAGACAAATAACCCCAACAGCATAAAGCCACAACTTCCGTGGGATGCAGTGAAGGCAGTTCTAAGAGGAAAGTATATAGCAATCCAGGCCTATCTAAAGAAGGAGGAACATTCCCAAATGAATAGTCTAAAGTCACAATTATTGAAACTGGAAAAAGAAGAACAAATGAGGCTCAAAGTCAGCAGAATGAGGGACACAATAAAGATCATAGAAGAAATAAATAAAATTGAGAACAATAAAATAATAGAAAAAAATCAATGAAACCAAGAGCTGGTTCTTTGAAAAAATAAACAAAATAGATAAGCCCTTAGCCAGACTTATTAAGAAAAAAGAGAATCTGCACACATGAACAGAATCAGAAATGAGAAAGGAAAAACCATGATGGGCCCCACAGAAATACAAAAAATTATTAGAGAACACTATGAAAATCTATATGCTAACAAGCAGGAAAACCTAAAAGAAATGGACAACTTCCTAGAAAAATACAACCCTCCAAGACTGACCAAGGAAGAAACAGAAAATCTAAACAGACCAATTACCAGCAGAGAAATTGAATCAGTAATCAAAAAGCTACACAGGAACAAAGCCCCTGGACCAGATGGATTCACCACTGAATTTTCTCAGACATATAGAGAAGACATAATACCCATTCTCCTTAAAGTATTCCAAAAAATAGAAGAGGAGGGAGTACTTCCAAACTCATTCTATGAAGCTAGCATCACTCCAACACCAAAACCAGGCAAAGATCCCACCAAAAAAGAAAATTACAAACCATATCCTTGATGAACATAGATACAAAACTACTCAACAAAATATTAGCAAACCAAATTCAAAAATACATCAAGGGGATCATACATCATGATCAAGTGGGATTCATCTCAGGGATGCAAGGATGTTACAACATTCGAAAATCCATCAACATCATCCACCATATCAACAAAAAGAAGGTCAGAAACCACATGATCATTCCCATAGATGCTGAAAAAGCATTCAACAAAATTCAACATCCATTCATGATAAAAACTCTCAACAAAATGGGTATAGAGGGCAAGTACTTCAACATAATAAAGGCCATATGTGACAAACCCACAGCCAACATCATACTTAACAGTGAGAAGCTGAAAGCTTTTCCTCTAAGATTTAGAACAAGACAGGGATCCCCACTGTCCCCAATGTTATTCAATATAGTACTGGAGGTCCTAGCCACAGCAATCAGACAAACAAAGAAATACAAGACATCCAGATTGGTAAAGAGGAAGTCAAACTGTCACTATTTGCAGATGACATGATATTGTACATAAAAAACCCTAAAGACTCCATTCCAAAACTACTAGAACTAATATCAGAAGTCAGCAAAGTTGCAGGATACAAAATTAATACACAGAAATCTGTGGCTTTCCTATACACTAATGATGAATTAACAGAAAGAGAAATCAGGAAAACAATTCCATTCACAATTGTGTCAAAAGGAATAAAATACCTAGGAATAAACCTAACCAAGGAAGTGAAAGACCTATATCCTGAAAACTACAAGACACTCTTAAGAGAAATCAAAGAGGACACTAACAAATGGAAACTCATTCTATGCTCTTGGCTAGGAAGAATTAATGTTGTTAAAATGGCCATCCTGTCTAAAGCAATCTACATGTTCAATGCAATGCCTATCAAAATACCAACAACATTCTTCAATGAACTGGAACAAATAGTTTTAAAATTCATATGGAACTTCAAAAGACCCTGAATAGCCAAAGCAATCCTGAGAAGGAAGAATAAACAAGGGGCATCTCATTTTCCAACTTCAAGCTGTACTACAAAGCCACAGTAATCAAGACAATTTGGTACTGGCACAAGAACAGACCCACACACCAGTGGAACAGAATAGAGAATCCAGATATTAACTCAAACATATACTTTCAATTAATATATGATAAAGGAGCCATGGACATACAATGGGGAAATGACAGCCTCTTCAACAGCTGGTGTTGGCAAAACTGGACAGCTACGTGTGAAAGAATGAAACTGGATCATTGTCTAACCCCATACACAAAAGTAAATTGGAAATGGATCAAAGACCTGAATGTAAGTCAAGAAACCATAAAACTCTTAGAAAAAAACATAAGCAAAAATATCTTGGACATAAACATGAGTGACTTCTTTATGAACATATCACCCCGGGCAAGGGAAACAAAAGCAAAAATGAACAAGTGGGACTATATCAAGCTGAAAAGCTTCTGTACAGCAAAGGACACTACCAATAGAACAAAAGGCATCCTACGGTATGGGAGAATATATTCATAGATGACAGATCTGATAAAGGGTTGACATCCAAAATATATAAAGAGCTCATGTACCTCAACAAACAAAAAGCAAAAAATCCAATTAGAAAATGGGCAGAGGAGCTGAACAGGCACTTCTCCAAAGACGAAATTCAGATGGCCAATATACACATGAAAAGATGCTCCACATCACTAGTCATCAGAGAAATGCAAATTAAAACCACAACGAGATACCACTTCACACCCGTAAGGATCGCCACCATCCAAAAGACAGCAACAAATGTTCGCGAGGTTGTGGAGAAATGTGAACCCTCATACACTGCTGGTGGGAATGTAAAGTAGTTCAAGCACTGTGGAAAGCAGTATGGAGTTTCCTCAAAAAGCTCAAAATAGAAATACCATTTGACCCAGGAATTCCACTCCTAGGAATCTACCCTAAGAATGCAGCAGCCTAGTTTGAAAAAGATATATGTACCCCTATGTTTATCACAGCACTATTTACAATAGCCAAGAAATAGAATCAACCTAAATATCCATCAGTAGATGGATGGATAAAGAAAATGTGATACATATACACAATGGGACTATTATTCAGCCATAAGAAGAAAACAAATCCTACCATTTGCAACATGGATGGAGCTAGAGGGTATTATGCTCAGTGAAATAAGCCAGGCAGAGAAAGACAAATACCAAATGATTTCCCTTATATGTGGAGTATAAGAACAAAGAATAAACTGAAGGAACAAAACAACAGCAGAAACACAGAAGTCTAGAATGAACTAACAGTTACCAAAGGGAAAGGGACTGGGGAGGATGGGTTGGAAGGGACGGATAAGTTGGGGGGAAGAATGGGAGCCTTACTAATTGCATGTATAATGTGGGGGGAGCACGGGGAGGGCTGTGCAACACAGAGAAGACAAGTAGTGATTCTACAGCAATTTACTACGTTGATGGACAGTGACTAATAGTATTGGGGTTTGTTGGGGGGACTTGGTGATGGGAGGAGTCTAGTAAACATAATGTTCCTTATGTAATTGTAAATTACTTATACCAAAAAAAACCTTAGATATAAAGTATTTTATTTATCCTTCTCTTGTTTTGGGACATTAAGGCAGAAGTATAGCTGTGATATTCCAAAGACCTGACTTAAGTTTTGATGCTGAAGAGCTGTGTGTTTGTAACTTAATCTCTAATCTTTTATAAAATAAGAACAAATTATAAAATATTTTTCACAGGGCTTTTTTGAGAATAATATCTGTTTATATGACTCTTTATGTGTTAGGAGTGTTTTATAATCAAATGTAGTCATCAATATTTGTGGTTATTTTAACTATAATTGTTGAAGTTTGTCTTTTTATCTTTATATCAAAATAATAAAAATAGGATATGGGATTGGAAGGATCTTAAGTATTATCAGATCTAATGACTCATTGTCTTTCATTAATCAATTAATAAATTTTCTCCCTCATTCATTCTTTCATATATTAAACCACTATTTGCCCAGTGTCTTCTCTGAATCAGACTTTGGGCTAGGTCTTAGGGATAAATAAGCAAAATAAAAGCAAATAAATTCAATTAGAAGATAGATAATCAGAGAAAATGACAGGATAGCATGTTGGGGTCATGACAGATGGTCGAGCTGATGACCTCAGAGAAGGAGTATGTGAACCAGATTGTGGGAACCAGGGAGGGTCTCCTGGAGAAGGTGATTTCTGTGTTGAGTCTCAGTTGATGATCTGGATTTTGCTACACATTACTTTAGTGGGAATATATCCTAGGCATCTGAGGCATATAGGAAACATTATTACTGAATATATTATGGAAAGAAGTTAGCAAAGAGGGAGTGTTGTCATTTAAAACTAAGGCTACTGAACATGTTTTAATAACAATTTCTTCCAAGTTTGATGATTGGCTTGATTCAGTAATAACAGTCAGCAAATTACACAGCAACTTTATGAGAAATTTGGAACCACCAAAATAAGGAGTTCATTTTATGCAAATTACTGTGATGACAAGAAGCAGAGTCCTATTGGAGTAAGCCCCATGCATTCCTCACAGTCTAGAGAGTCTCAGTTGTGTGGGTGACATTCAGACTTTAGAAACTTCCCAGTACTCCTGAAACCATGGGCTACTACTATGGAAACTCCTGCGGAGGCTGTGGCTGTGCACCCAGTGACATCTGTGGGTATGGCCTTGGCTACAGCTGGCCGTAGATCCAAGAGCTCCAGAGGACTGAACGGTGACTATGGTTCCAGATATGGCTGTGGCTGTGGTGCTGGCTACGGCTATGGTCCATTTTGCTACAGAAAATGTCATTTCTCTTGCTACTAGAACAAGCATAACCTTTCCCCTGATTCTTCTAAAGTCAAGTCTCCTTCAAGGTCTTCATCTCTTTTTTCTGTGCTTATCACCTACTTGAAACCATTTAGGTTTAAGTAGTTGTTCCCATAAGTCCGAATGACCAGTTGTTCCATAATCAACTAATGACTGAAATTTGAGTTGGATTATTTCTCAAAAGAAACTATAACCACTTTGTATTTTCTGATTCTGTATTATGAACTCTCTTTTGCCGGAAAAAATCACCACCTGCCCCCCTAAATAAATTTCTTTGGACCTAATCAACTTGTGCATCCTTTTTGTCTGTGTCATTACTATCTTGTGGCTTTCCGAGCTTCTTGCAATAATGGGTAGCAGAAGATGGGTGAATTCTGTTTCTCACTTGATCAATTCAAATACTTATTTGTATATATTTATTCTCAGTAATTTGTGGCTGGTTCTTTTTCGTATTCCATACCATCATACTTGTATAAAAACAGGGAAACTTAGTTTGAAAATGAAGTGTAGAATGGATATTAAGGAGAGACCAGAAGTTTGGTGAATAATCTGAGAGAGGATATGTGGTCTGAACTTAGAACAACAAATTTCTCCTACCTTAAGGGATATATTGGGATGTACAGCAGGATTGCAAGGGGATATGCAAATGTTATTCAGGATCCAAAGCAATTTTGAACAAGAATAGTAAGAAAACCTAAGGACTTGGCACCTTCAGAGATAATGAAGACTTACTATGTAACCTATCATAAGGGAATAACAACTCCAATTACTATATTATTATCTGAGTGCAAAACTGGCTCAAATCTAAAGAAATAGATAAATGGAAGAAAATAGAATTAAAAAATAGGCCCTTACACATATGGTTTTCTGTTTTATGGCAAAAATGACTCCTGCATGCAGTGGTTTAAAGACTATTTTTTCCAATAAATAGTACTGGTCATTGAATATCCATATTTTAAAGAAAAATCGCCCCCTACCTTAAACCATACACAAATGTCTGCTAAACAGAAGCATAGATTTAAATGTGACATAACATAGGTTTTTGGCAACATAGGAGATCATCTTCAGAATCCTGGAGTAGGCAAAGATTTCTTAAAGATGCAAGAAGTGTAAAACATCAAGGAAAAACGAACATGTGGCACAATATTAGAATTAAGAATATCTGTTTAATAAAAAAATACCCATTAAGAAAGTGAAAGGTAAGGCATAGGTTGGAATAACATATTTACTATATATATTTATATTTGATGAAGGACTTGTATCCAAAATATATAAAGAATTATTAATTTGTCAGGAAAAAAGAGACAATACAGTAGAGGAAGGGACTTAAGATTTGGACACTTAACCAAAGGTGATATTCACATAGTCAGCAAACATTTTAAAAGGTGTTTATTTTCACCAGTTATTAGAGATATGCAGATTGAAACTATAAATGATAGTACTACATGCTAACCAGAATGGCAAAAGCATAAAATACAGACAATATCAAAGGTTATTGAAGATATGGATAAATGGTCCCTTTATTTCCTGTTAGAGGGAATAATAATTTTGATAATTGCTTAGCAGTATCTTTCAGAATGAGCTTATGCTTCTCCTATGATCAAGTAATTCTGCTCTTAAGACTTCTGCAAAGAAGTACATCAGTATGTTTACCAAAGGACACAAGCATATTCCTAGCAGCATTATTTTTAATAGCTAAAACCTAAAACAACTCCGGTGTTCATCAGCAGCAAAATGCCTAAGTGAAATGTGGTCTTTTCATAGTTACATACTGTGAAGAAATGAAAAATACATCACTTTGACATACACAAAACAGGGAAGAATTGCTCAAATATGATGAACAAAAGTCAGGCAGGCACAATATAGTGGATAGGTATGATTCTGTTTAAGTAAAATTTAAAAACAGGTAAAACTAATTTATGTTATTAAAAATTATGATATTGGTTGTATTTTTGATTCTCCACTTTGGGAAAATAATTGAGGTAGTAACTAGGAGGAAAAATGTGGGGCCTCAGAAAAATTTTGTTTTTATACGTAGTACCTGTTTCGTAAGAGTATTGTGAGGATTACATTTAGCTTTAAGAGTAGGGCTTATTACATTTGAAAAATTAATCATCAAAATGTCATCCAAGTTATTTGGTAATAATAATAGAATTTCAAGGAAGAATTGCAACTATTCACAATCAAACATACAGGAATGTCTCCAAGTAGGGGCTTCTGTGAGAATAAAAGTTGTTCATCCCTTAGTTAGTTATTAAACTCCAAGGTATCATATAATACCAGACTACTTTCATTATATTTTAAATACTATATTCCTACATAAAGCATTTCAGGCAAATAAGGCCATTAAAAGAGATTATATTTCTTTCATGGTTTGACCCTTTTTATTTTCTGCTTCTTTGTAAAATAACATAGTAGTTATGTTGTAACCTAAGTTAGGTCACTTAGTTTGATTATGGAGATATTAATGAGAATACTGAATACTTTAGAGTGATGAGAGTAAAGGTTGCTTAACTGGGGAGTGAATGAACAAAAAGCATAAACTACTGCTTTAAGAAGCTTTGTGGTCAAGAGAAAGAGGGAGATTAATGGTCATTAGTGACACAGGGTAAAGGGAGAACTTCAAGACATATTGGAAACATAAGACTAAAATACATAATCTTCAGCCTTGCAACTCCCCAGAACTTTGCATGTATATTAATTATTTACTGCTGTATAACAGATTACCCAACTTAGTCACCTAAAGCAGTACGTATTTATTATCTGCCAGTAGGTCAGAAGTCTGGAAACAACTTAACTGGACCTTTGGTCAGTGTCTTACAGGCTAACATCAAGTTGTTGACCAAGCCAAATTCTCAATTGTAGGCTCAAATAGAAAGATCTATATCAGGTTTCCTCAGGTTTTGGGTGGATTTCATTTCCTCATGCTGTAGAATTTATTTGTGACATTTGATTCTTCAAAACTAGTAATGGGGAGAGAGAGAGACAGAGAGACAGAGAGAGAGGAAATGCAGCTTTGAATTCTTGCACCCAGGGGAAAAATACCTCCCTTTTGATTAATAAAAGCCAACTGTTTGGGGACCTTAATTATGTCAGCAAGATCCCTCCCTTTTGCTGTATGAGATAACATAATGCTTGGAATAATGTCCCATCACTTTTACAATATGCTATTGGTTACAAGGATATTACAGGTCCTGCCTATACTCAAGGTGATAGTATTACAGAAAAGCATGGATGCCAGTGGATGGGAAACATGAGGGTCATCTTTGGAGTTTGGTTGACCATGACATGCCACCTTAGGTACCATCTGTGTTGCATAAGAGCTTATTGCTTTTTAAGTCAACAAGTAAAGTTGAAAATGTTGGCATAAAACTACTTGAGAGAGAAGACACGTGAGAAACAAGTGTGGAGAAATGTTTGGTTTCAGGAAGCATGGAGGGAGTACAGCTACACTTTTTAATGGATAAAAATTGTCAAAATTTCTGATCACATTGAATAATAAAACATTTCTACAAAAAGCTGAGAACTTGAGATTTTGTCTTTAGCATGGGTAGTTTTGATCTTTTGTACTGTACTTACCTTTAATGCAAGAGAAAATAAGAAAACTCCTGGAGTGATTTAACTTTTCTCTCTCTGTTTTACCTTAAATAGCTGTTATAAAAGAACAGCAGAGATAACCCTATTCTGCACCTCAAAAAAGATATACAGTGAATGTGTGAACTTGTCACAGTGATTTGCTTGCAAAACAAACCATGATTAGATCCACAAGGATAAAAATAATAGAAAAACAAGATATGGAAAATACAAGGAAATAATTTACCATCTGAATATCAACATTTGGAAATGGAAGCATGGATGACTGCTCTTACCAGAAAAGAGAGGAAGCCTGTTTTCATAGTATTTCAAGTGATAGGAAGGGGGCAGGAAATATTGTCTTGGTGGTGTGTATTTGAAGACCATTAAATAACTGTATCTTATTTGCTTTGTCCAACTCAAGAGTCCATAATCATAATGAATAAATGGAAGATTCATGGGGTTAGACTTTTTGACATAAGACATTCCTCAAAATCAGTTCTGTCTGAAAAGTGGATCAGCAACCTGCCTGGCTCCCCTGTTTCTGAAAGTATGAAAGTTGTCCATGTCACCAAATTGTGGCTGTATGGATGGAATGCTAGCATCTAAGAGAGGCAGTACTAGCTTTCCTCTCAAGTGTCCCCTTAACTGTAACACTCTGGGATTCTGTAAGCAAAGAGTGGCATTGAAATATAAAGGCTGGAGAACAATGATGATTCTGGTTATACGAACAGAAAAAAATAACATGATTTTGTACAAGTTTCCGTAATGGAGGGAGAGATAAAATAGTATTAGTTTTAGAAATGCCATCACATTGTGGAGAGATCTCTTCCAGCATTGAAAAAAACTGAGATACAAAGTAGGGGGCAGATAATATGTGAGTGTGTGTGTCTGTGTGTGTGAATGGATCCTTTGAGGAAAGATCAAAATTTTCTTTTTATGGATCAGTCTCTTTTAGATTCTGAACTATAAACATTCATTCGTCAAACACTGGTGAAATACGATGTGCTGACTTTCATAGGAGAGCTGGATTTAGTGGTATAAAATAAAGTTCCAGACTCCAAGGAATTCACATTCTGCTGTATGGGAGAGATAACAAAATCACACATTCCATTTTATATCAAAAGTAAAAAAAAATTCTTAAATAGCACTTACTGGAGCCTAGTATTATTATCTGAGTGTTCGGTCTTGTTATTCTAAGCGATTTACATATAATAACTCAGATTCTTTCAACACCTGGATACTATCATTATACTTGCTTTATAGACAAGGAAACTGAAGTACAGAAAAGTTAAGTGACTTGCCCAAGGCTCTAGAGCTAGTAAGTGGCAGAGCCAGAAATGGAAGCTGGGATTCTTGTTTCCAAAGCGCCGCATTATGAGACTCTGGCAGAGGCTGGAGCCAGCCTGCGCAGCTTGTGAGGGTGAACCATATGGTGTCCTCCCAACTCCACATCAGTGATATTATGTTGTAGTTTGAAACTGGCCAAGATGGCAATATTTATTTAAATTTTTTCCCCCAATGAGTCAATTTACTAGCACAGATGACATAATTATAGTGATCATCATACGTGGTGTTTTGGGAAAGAAACCAAAATAGAGGCATCAAAATCAGATATGATGGGGAGTGAGAAGCTCAGGATGCTCAACTCAAGTCCATTCTTGAAGGATGAATGGGGGAGGTAGACTGTCAGATGATTATGGAAATGAATTTATAGGTCAAAGAAGGGAGAAAACTGAGAAGTATCATCTAACTGACAGAGGTCTGGCCTTTATGGGAGGAGCCAGATTAGGAGAGGCAGTCTCAGGCTTCTCTTACAAATATTTTCAGAGTCTAGGAATCTTGTAGGGCTGGCCAGAGATGTTCTGTCAGCTCCGCTGCAGCAGTCTGTGGGGCCTGCTATGTCACCTGGGAACTAGGAACGAGGGTGCTGATTCCTCAAGACTCATTAAAGTGACTTCAAGAGGAACCCAGTGTAGATAATGACATTTCCACCAGGGACCCTAAAAACACTGGGGCCTATTTATTGGAATCATTTTTGATGGAGTGGATATTCTTGGGAACCAGTTAACCTCTTTGTTATGACATCTTCAGTAAGAGACTGGGAAATCACCCTGTATGACGTGGATCAGGAGAAGGAGCTCTGGATCTGAAAGTCGGTGTGTGGCCACTTAGGAGCTGGGAGACCGGGAAAACCCTTTCTTTTTCAGACTAATTTTTATTTTCTCTGTAAAACCAGCATTAAAATAATTGCTACCTCTTGAATAACATTTTTTCTGGGATCAAATAATTTAAAACATTTTTAGAAGATTTTTAAAGACTATTAAGTTTATACAAATATTTCTGTTGGATGATATTCTTTGTGGAAGAGAACAACTCAAAGTTTCTTGACTTAGCATTGAGGATATTTGGTGCATTGCTATGGGATAATGAGCATATTTAGTATCAGTATAGTACTTTCCTTCAGTTCCTAGGTCGAAAGTATTTAGCAGGTGACACCTATTCGTATCAAGGTTAATGAGCTCCAAACGATGCCATGATGCCAAGCTTAGCAACATACTGTTTAGTGTTTATCTTTGGTAATAAATTATTGTACAAAATACTTAAGGCAATGTGTAGTAAAACTTTTAAGGCTAGTTTATAATCTGAGTGTTTGGTCTTATTTGCTTCATTGTTAAAATATTAATTCAGATGTATTCATAATAGAATAACCAGACTTTCATATAGATCAACTTAAGAATATGTAAGACTATATTGTGGCAAGATCAGTAGAGTTGTTTCCAGCAAAGATAGATCAGTTGTATTTTGGGGGGATTTAAGTATTTTGAGGGAAAATTTGCCAGGTAAGGAATTAAAATTCAATAAGGAGATGGAGGTTTATGTTGTTAAATGCTCCAGGAAGGTTAAATAATGCTAAGGTCTGTTTAGCAACCAGGCAGTGCCATCCTTGGTGACTTCCAGAAAGTAGGTTTAGGGCTATGATGGGGATGGAAATGCAAATTACAGTGAACTGAGAAATTCACATGTAAGAGGAAGGCTGCACTGGGGGCACAGCTTACCCTTCAGAGAAGAGTTAGTTGTAGATGGAACTAGTGAGCACTGGACCAGGTGCAGAGTCAAGGACTAATTCCTACATTATGGGTGGAATCTTGCAGGTCTGAGAACACGTATCTTTCCTACTTCTATCTTCTTAATCCTTGGCGTTTTGTCCAGGGCCAGGTACATCATTTGCAGTGTCCAGTACAAACTGAAAATGTGATTCCCCTTGTTTAAAAAGCAGAACAAAAACTTGTTCCTCTATTCTGTTGTCTCTTTTAAGACATATCATAGTGATTTTTGATTACTATTTAATATTTTGGGCTCTTGGGCACCGGGATACCTGTTGAGAGAGTTTAGACCCTCTCAGGTGCTAGCTCAACCCTTCCCATGCCTGTCCCTCCTTCTATGAGGGACAGAAGGTGGCAGCAGTCACTGGAAGGCATGGGGCAGAGGCAAACTGGGGACCCCTCCTTGGAGGGTGGGAAGATGGGACTGTGGTGAAATGACACTCCAAGTCCCCAGCCTGTGTCCCATTGTTCTTCATTAAAAAATTCAAAGATATTAAGGTGGGATAAGAACTTAAAGATGGTGATCGTGGGACATTAAACACCAAGGAGGGACCCCTTCTGAGCACTGGTCTTGGGCAGCTGAACTGGCTGCACACTGGTGCAGGTGACCTTGAATTTTCCTTATATACTGTGTGCACTTAGCACATGATGGATAAATTTGAATTGATTTGTTTAGTGACTAGTGAAGAATCAAACTAAGCTTGTGCAAGTAAATACCCTCATTCTAATTTGTATGGGGAATGGGCAGGTAAGAATTTGCTATGTGGGTAGAATCATGGAATTTTAAAGAATTGCATGTGTATTGAGGATTTTTGCAGAGGGTAGGTGGCAGGAGTGGAACACAATCATGATGGAAGTCTAAGCCTGATCAGGACTAAAGTTAACATACTTTTATACAAGCTTTAATCCAGAATTAAAGCACTTATAAATAACCAAATTGATTCACTCTTAAACTTGTTTTCACCTAACTCTTCTTTCAGGAAGAAGAATAGTAGGCAATTTTGAACTCAAGGGACAAAACTTGGAGCAATATGAATGAAGGAGCAGGTGGTAATGGTACTTCGCTCATTAAGAGATACTTGGGACTCGCAGAAGCATAGTTAAAATGATCAACTTGCATTTGGTTTATACAAACTTATGAAAGTCAAAACAAAATGTAAGAAATGATCTGTTAGTATAACAAAGCAAGTCATAAAGGTTGACAATTTACGAACTGCAAATATTGGCATTTTGTCTTTAATGAAAACTAACTTATTGGATTCTGCCTTTCTTTTGAGGCTAAACATAAAGAATGTGGAGTCAAACGACTCAGTTATATCTCTATCATTATACAGTTGTGTGATTCTGGCCAAATCAATACTGTTTTAAATCTCAGTTCTTTAGTATTGTTTTCTACAAAATGAGAATAATGATAATAATAATAGTACTAGTTTTGCCTAACAAGGATAAATATCCAAACTCATGCGCGTGCGCGTGCGTGCGCACACACACACACACACACACACACACACACACAATTTCAAAGTCACTGACATTAATTAGAGGACAAAATACATATTTTGGCCTGTATAAAGCCATGAGTCATGTGAGAGTGATATTTTTCGTAGAATTAGGGTAACAAAAAACAAGGCAATTTCACTTCAGGCTCAACACTGACTAGAGATAAATTCTGGGTCAGAGCTAATTTAAGAGACTTCCTAAGAGAATTGGAGTGCCTGGTAAAATGAGTTCACTTGAGGCGAATTGTTATGTGACTAAAGAGGTAGATGCAGTGTGCTCCCCCCCAACCCCCGACTGCATGGAAAGGTCTGAGATTGTGGGTGACATTCAGACTTGCAAAGCCTCCCCACCATAACACATACACATCTTACAGCTCACTGACATATTTGTCACTTAAACACCAGGAGCTGGTACTTCTATGGAGATTCTTATGGTGGCTGTGGGTACAGCCCTGGCTGTGGCTCTGGTTCTGGATGTAGGAACTCCCCAAACTGGGTATGGCTATGGATCTGGCTATAGCTGTGGACATTTGGGTCAAACTCTGGCCATGGCTACAGTTGCATGGCTATCATTCATTTTGCCACAGGAGATGCAATTTCTCTTGCTGTTAGAAACCACTGCTAGAGCATCCTTTGCTGCTGAAGTGACAAGAGGAAATCTGTTTTAAAGAGTAATCATTGACCACTTTTATTCCTCTTTGCCATAGATGGGCTTTGATGTCAATGGAGTAAAGAAGATAAAATTTCAATTTGTTTTCTGAAATTTGCTCTTGCATTTCATGGTATTTTTCCATGCTGTGGCCTTGGCCATGAGCACCAGTGTGCCACACTGGGGCAAATCAGTTTCCTTATGTAATGCTTCTTTGAATCAAGTCAGTATCACCAATCTTACTTTAAATCATCAGTGACCACAGTTTTGCAACTTCCCTCCCCCCTCTTTTATGACCTTTCTCTTTTGATGCTCTCCCTACTCTATCTCTCAAAAAAATACCCAGAAATTAGACACAAGGAACCTCAAGAAGCTAAGGCAAGCCACCCTGAGAAGGCTTCCTTCCACAGGGGCTAAAGTCTGGGTGCTTGGGTCTCCTGTCAGAGCCTAGTAGTAAAGGCTGGTGCAGAAAAAGGTGGTTCCACAGGCTAACACTAACCCAGCCCAGGGGCCTTTGGCAATAGGGCACCCCTAACAGGGCTGTGTAAGAAGTGGAGTTTGTCAGCCTTGTCAAAGAACTCCTTCCCATAGACATGTGGGAACTGGGTGCTGTGCCCTGCAGGAGGCCAAGCCTAAGGTCCCAGCTTGGACAAAGCACCCTAGTGGCTAAAAGTAGCCCTTAGCCCAGCTGTGGCAGCAGATGGTCCCCTTGTCTTTGTGTATGTGTGTGTGTTTCTCTGTGACATCATTCATTTTTCCAAACATTTCTCAAGCATTCTTTTTTGCAATAATTTGCTCTTTAGTGATTACTCACATATGAAATAACAAAAAAACGCACTTGTATATGCATACGTGCAGAAATCAGAATTATGTTAATTGAAAATGATACTGGTAAATTTTGCAGAGTGGATAAGAAGAGGAAGAGACATGAGAATAGGAGAATTCAGGGAAGATGTGATGTGGACCTGAATTGAGTATTGACATCAGTAAGGGGAAAGAAATTACAGACTTCTTAACCCATTTGGAGGTCGAATGTCCAAATTCTGGACATGATGAGGGGCAAGATAGAAGAGATGTACAAGGAAGAGAAACTTAGTGGAAATGTATTCTTATAATATCTAGACTAGTGAAAAAGAAGTGGTAGGGTTTATCAGTGCATATTTAAAGTCCTGTGTGACAAGAGACTTTTATTTGCTTCCCAGAGGTCACAATGCAAACCAAAGGATAATAGTTATAGGAAAAATGACTTCCATATGTAAGACCTCTTCCAGTTGCTAAAGCCGGAAAAGTCAGACTGGCTGCTCTTTGGTAATTCATGTGGAGAAGGTGCCTGACCACAGGCAGTGCCATCAAGATCACCACAGAGAGAGCTCTTGGATCAGTGGTGACCTGATGCACATCTGGCCAGAGAGATACTGTGACCTGTTCATCCAGAATGAGTTGGAAGTGTCAGGCCTGACTGGCAGAGAAAATGACAGCACTCACAGAGACAAGAAAGTAAAGGGAGGTATTCATTCTCCCTCTGATTTGCTGTCTCCTGTATTTATAGGAGAAGTAGAGAGTGTGGATGAATGGGAGAAGCCAGCTTTTCACCCTGCAAAGTATTGCAGAAAAATAGGAAGAATATCATGGCTGGTATGAATTTCAGTCATTCTTTCTTCAAATAAAATCAGGTCTTCTGGATATGTAGCAGTGTGGAAAAGAGTTGTTAATCCAATTTAGAGTCTAAGGAAAAAAAGGAAATGGTTGTATTATGATAGATGTTGTGGATTCTCTTTATCTATCTACCTACCTATCAGTTACCTATCTATCTATCTATCTATCTATCTATCTATCTATCTATCTATCATCTATCAATCATCATCTATCTATATCTATCTATCCATCTGTCTACCTACCTACCTACCTACTTACCTTCCTACCTATTCAAATGGGCCCAGTTCTCAATGAATTCATAATAGAAGTAATAAGATTCAAAATAGAATGAGGTAATTGTTTTTATGGTGATATGTCATAGGAGTTATGAAATACAGAGGGGTTATTTAGTGTTCTGAGTCAGGAAAGAGTTCTAAGAAGAGGGGGCCCTTGGGTTGATGCATGAAGAGGAATCAGGGGGTCAGACAGGAGGGCAGGAGAGTGACTCTTCATGTGCACTTATGATCACTGCTGGGAGAACTGTAATCATTAGCCAGATCTAGAGAGGATTTCCTGGAGGAACTCCCTGTCCTAAGAGGACCTAGAGAACAGGGTATATTTCTTCCAGGAGCAGAAGGCTGGTCCAGGAGGAGCATGTATGCCCATGAGCTTACTAGCAGAACACTAAGAAGACTTGGCTCTGACACTCACCCACTGTGTAATTTCAGCTAGTGACTTAATTACTCTGAGCCTCAGCTTCTTTTCTAAACATCTGTTCGCTAAGTACCTGCTCTATTCATTTCACAAGGTTGTGAAAATGAATTGAGATAATGTGTACAAAGACACTTTACAAGATACAGTGTGGATAGATTGGTATCTTGGGAATTTTTCCATTGTTTAATAAAAGTTTAGATGAGAAGATTGTTTAGGATTGGGGACCAGAAAAAAAACTGTACCATATGGAGAAAATTCACGTATCTCAAATTATGGGTATCTAGAACTGATTTCACATGGTTATTGAGAATTTATTGCTTTACAAATCTTTGATCTTGAATAGAATCTCATAATAAGATGACACTTCAGCTATCAGAATAGCATAGTTCTAAAACTAAAATACATTTCTACTATTAACCGACCTTTTGGCCCTTTGGGAATTTCAAAAAAAAATACCAATTTTTAATTATATGTACCTAAACATGTTCCCATCATATACCTTATTAATTCAAAATTAAAGTCATCCTTTAATTGTTGAAGTTGGAAATGTGCATGACATCATGGCTAATGACACAATGTTGACACTGTAGTTTAATAACAAATTACTATACAAAATGGCTAAGTCAGGATATAAAAAGGCCACTGGGGGAGTAATTTATTTTCTGAGGGGTTTTGCTTCTTCATCATAAAAAGTTTTTAATTAGAATAATATATACTTACTATACCACAAGTTATTATATTAAATACAGACAAATCCAGCATTTTAGTAGAGATAGGTATGGAAATTTGAAAAACTATTATTAGATCAAAATTTAAAACTATGGTGTGAGAAAAATGAGATGAAGGGAATAACATTTATTGAGTATAATTTCCACCCCAAAGCACTGAGTAGGCATGAAACATGAAAAACAATGATGTAAAATGCTTAAACCCGATTTTAGAAAGAAAAATCTGGTGTTCAGAGAATTTAAGGATATACCCACATATCTTTTATAGCTTATAAGTGGCACAGCAATGTTTGAACAAGTATTTGAGTTAATCCATCATTTTTTTATTCAAGAAATATTTTATTGGAGATTGAGTGCAAATTATCTGGCAACACTGTACTCAGAGATGGTGATTCAAAGATGCATAGAATAGAGATGTTTTTTGCCATTCAGAGATCTGAATGGTTTTTAAAAATAATGCAATATCTATAGACATCTTTATCCATAATTCAGGTGTATTTTTGCATAAAAGGGTTGTTGATAGTGATACTGAAAAGTAAAGTGTCTGTTCCAGGGAATTTGTGAAGTAGAATTTCTAGTTTTGAATTTCAGGGATGACAAAAAAGGAAAGAAACTGAAAGAAAGGAGAAAGCAATGGGAATATATTTTCATTAAGCTTATTGTTAAGGATGAAGCATAACAGAGAGATCAGATTAAACCAGTGACCAATATCAGAAAAAGACGAGGTGGGGAATTTTCAAGTGAAGAAAAAATGTCTAAAAATGAATGTTCTCAGAGAGTGCAATCAACAGTTTTATGAAAATGCCTATTGAAGTAGTGGATCACCATTCTTTCCTTTGTTAATGAAATTTGCATATTCACTAGAAGGAATGGTCTTCCTCACTTTGTATTCATTTCCAACTTGGATTTCATAGTTGTTACATGCAAAAAAATAATTTAAATTATGAAGTTTGCCTGATTCTGAAAATGGTGATTTAAGTAAAACCTAGACAATTAAGGTAAACAAAAAAAATCTTCCCCAAACAAACAGAAGAAAAGTCCACTTTTTCATGACTGAAAATTGTTGATGGAAAGGTTGGATGTTTTTCATGGAGTGAGAAGAGAGGGTATATTTTGATTTATACACTTAAAGGGATAGAAGCTTGTTTGTAGATGCATAGTGATAAACCAGAGTTTCCAGATCTCAGCACTATTGACATTTGGACCAAATGTTTCTTTGTATTTGGGGCTATTCTGCACCTGGAGAATGAACATCATCCTGGTTTCTTCCACTAGACGCCAGGAGAACCTCCCCACCCCAACCCACCAAAGCTTGATAGTTGACAATGTCTCCAGATACTGTCAGCTATCTCCAAGAGATGAAGAGGGCAGAATCACTACCAGTGGAGAACTACTGATAAAGATATGTCAATAGTTTCATTGTTTTAATTTTCTTGTAGCATGGAAAGAAGTTGAGCACTGAAATAGAGACTATAAAATAGGGTGGCCTTGATAAGAACACTATATCTTCCTCTGTGAGTGCAGATGCTTATCCTGGGAGAGAACCACATGTGATATGTCTTTGCAAACTTCAAGTTCCCAGCACAGCACCTTGCCTGTGGTGTGTACTTAGTGTCTGTGGAGTCAGCTGACTTGCTGAAGGAATGCTTAAAAAAGCAAACCAATCAATAAAAATTCATATGTACATATCACCATTTTAAAACTATGTGTGGAGATGAGAAAAACTCAGTTGGAAAAATGGTGAATTTGGGGTAAGTCGAGACAAAATCGAATATATTTTCAATGGAAGAGGGGATGCAGGTAAATGGATTTATGATCCTGTTCTTTGGATTAAAAGCAGTATTAGAATTCCAGGAGTAGATTTTAGGGCTACAAGGCTTCCTGGGACACTGGAAAGCTGGCAGGGGATATTTATTACAGAGACCAGAGACATTGTTTTTGCATCCATCCACACCTCACAGGAAGGGTGTGTGGTCTTCCTTTCTAACTTTGCTTCGATAAACTGTCATTTTAGAGTTTATAAATGTTCTTTTAAATGAAAGTTCATAGAGTTTAAGCATAAGTCCTTCCAAGATGGTGAAATAAATGCAAATGTGAAAAGGAAGCAATTTTCCTATTGATTTGATTTCAGTAGGACTTTACTGCATGAAGTGTGTTATTGGCAGTGTTGTACCCAAAGGAAGAGCCCAGGTGAGAGGTAAAAGTCAGGACAAAGCTCATTTCTGAAAAGCACCTCATTGTCTACTAGGTTCTAAGGTTTTCCAGAATATCACGAACTTGGAGCAGGTGTCCTTATGATCACTTCTCACTAAACTAACCCACCTAGACCATTGCAAGGAATATCATTCATGATAAAAGGCTGAGGAGTACTGATTAATGATGTTGAACATTAGTCTTTACTATGTTGTGGATGTGGATACATTTTGTAATCCTTTAGTGATACAAATGCGAAGTCGAAGTTCATTGAAAAATAGGTTTTCCTATCGATTTTTTGTTTATCCAAGTCACATATAATATATTAGAAGGATATTCTTTTAGTGCAGTGCTGAATTACACTGCACATGGAATTTTGCAACACAAATAATACATTGACATATATATATATTTGACAAGTACAGTGACATATCTGTGCATATCCAATCTAAGTTTTGATGTATAAAGAAGAGTTTTTAAATGAGAAAAGTGGCAAGAAAAATATTAATGGAAGAATAAATGATACTTATTTTCCCTATTTTCTGTTAAAGTCTTTAGAATGATATTTTTTTTGGAAAAAAGCAGACATTATATTTCAAAATCACAACAAATATTTTTGAAAAAGATTTTTGTATAAGATTAAGAACTTCTGCTTAATGGGTAATGTTGAGAACTCTGAATGAGTCAAATGTACATATAAATGCAGGATAAAATTGATTTTAGTGCTATTTTGTATGACAAAACTGTTAGTAGTTAAGAATCTCCTTTTGCTATAGGAAGCCTAAAGACATCCATTCTCCATCAGCTTCCAAATTAAATGTGCAAGGAATAGCATCTATTAGAGAAGAAAATAATGGTTTATTACATATTAGAAATGCCCTTATGTCATATAGTGCAACATTCTGATAAGATCTGCATTGCAAAAAAAACAAAACAAGTTTGTTTCTGTTTTAACTGAGACTTTGTGCTTACTCATCCAAATAAAGTTTGTTAAGCTATAAAAAATTTCTAATGAAAACACTAAGAGAGCTAAGGAAAATGGGAGAGAAAAGGGAGGCTGCCTGTAATCAGGAACTCAGTATGCTGGTATGTAGGAGGAGAAAATGTAAAAAGCACAATATATAGCACACAGTCAATATCCTGATAAAAAGTCAGTGTCAAAATGAAAGAACATGCTTTTGAATGATCAGACACTGATCCGTATCTCCTGATTGAGGAGAGTTGGATGCAGGGAAAGAAAGGAAGGGCAAGAAGGTAGGGACAAGCATGGTAAAAAGTTGCAATGATTAAATAAATGACATGATAGAACCTCCCTAAGAGGATGATATGTACATTTTAGGAAGGAGGAGAAGAAAAAAAAGCAAATATTCTCATACATTTAGTCAAATCTTGTGTTATATGTTATACATTTAAAATCAGAATTTCATAAAATAGTATCAGGATTCTGGTCTGGAAAACATGCTACTGTGACAATTGTAGAGCAGAGCCAATTAAATGTTGCATTATGAAAAAAACAGGTCTCCAGAGTGATGAGCTCACATTAAGAAAAGCACTTATTTCATTGTCCACAGTGAATTGCATGGCTAAAAAACTACTTCCTGAAAACTGGTTCACACATTTGTTGTATCTGTAAAGGACTGAATGGTAAGCTGTGCCCATTACTGACAGTATATAAAGGGCCAAGGGAAGGGGAAGACATACACACTTCAGAAACACCCTACTGCAACACATCCGAAAGCGAATCCCTCGACAACATGTGCACCAACTACTGTGGCAGTCTCTGTGGCTCGGGCTGGGGATACGGCTCTGGCTGGGGATGTGGCTACGGCCCCTCCTGTGGCTGGGGCTATGGCTCCCGTTATGGCTGCGGATACAGCCCCTACTTCGGCAGTGGCTACGGCTGCTGGCCATCTTGCTATAGAAGTTGTTATTCTTCTTGCTGGTAGACCTTCCCTGCCCAAGGCCTGGGAGCTTCAGAAATGACACTTCGACAGACCATGCGGAGTTGGAGATCCATGCACCCCCATTTTATGATCCCAGGAATTCCATACTGACAGAGTCTTTCAGCTCCACTTACCCACTGGGAGAAATGCATCTCTGTAGCCAGAGGCTCTGTGCTATCATCTGACCCTTTTCCCAAAGTTTAGCCTTGACCCCTCGGCCTGTGATTCTCCCCAGGACTGCGTGTGTCATCCTGACAATACACGGATGCCTTATTCTCAATAAAAACCATCCCCAGTTTCTAATCACCTTCTGTGTACTCGCTTGTGAATCATGGTGTTTTTGAGGTGTAACGGACTCTCTTGACGATTGAGCTTAACGTAAGTCTCTTGAGCATCGCTCAATTCCTCGAGGCGGTGCAAGCATCGCTCCCTTTCTGTGCATAAGAAATAGTGTCTACTTCACCTGTTCCTCACACCTGTCATGTGCACAACCGCACTTTGGTGCCCAAGTGAGCAGAAGTCACACAGAGTTTCGGGCGTGTGCTCTTGCATTGTGGCAACTGAGGGGATAGGTGATGTGGAGGGCCACCTGGTCAGGAGAGTTGGTCCGAGGGCTTAGCGGAGTAATGGGATGCAAGTGACGGTGTCCAAGTCTCTGGAAAATGGCTGGCGGAGTCGGGTGTTAAGCACGAGGAACAGAGGCTATGGAAAGATAAGCAAGAGGATAACATTCTGTCACACCACGTGCATTTGGGGAAGGGGCACACGTATTTGTTTGCCGTCATTGCCTTTGAGGAAATGGCCTTGGGTCATTTAATCGGTAAACGCTTCTCAGAATGTTGGAAAGAGAACCCCCCGGTGATGGAGACACCCTCACAGCACGGTGGATGCGTTACCTGCTCTCCGAGTGCCTACATGAACTAGTTGATGCTCAAAGAACAAGTCGGTATTAGTGAAGGTCAAACAGGCAGGCAGTCATTGCTACGAGGGAACGAAAAAGCAGCTAAGTGGGCAGGAGAGTCCGTGTTCATGTTCAGGACGCGAGGCCCGGGAGTCGGTGTGACACTGGGACAGCTGAGCCATTGCCAGCTGCAAAGAACGACTAGAAAGCACAGCGGTGATTGCAAAGGGAGAAGAGGAGGAGTCCGTGCTTGTGCAAGAATACCGGCGGTAAGGCACGTGAGGTCATCTACTTATCGCCAAAGGAATCCTCACGAGCGAACGCCTAACCTAACTTCTCCTTCTGAGATGTAACACTCCAGTCAGGAACAGTCGGCCCTTTCTCAGCGTGAGTGAAATGAGACTGTGGCGCTAGACACCGAAATATCTTCCAGCTGAGGAGACACACAGCAACATTTGAAAGTCAGACATAATGCACCCACTTCTTTAGTGATTCAATCTTGTGGGAGTGCAAATGATATGCCAGGCACTCTAATGAGCCCTGGGGATTGAGGGAAGAAGAGAATAGACATGGTTCCTGCCATTACAGATCCCTGAGCAGAGACCTAAAGGGAAGAGCACTACAAATAATGCAGCAAACGCTGAGGGAGCTTTCAAGAAGCCATCGGCCTCGTGTCAGAAAGTGGACGGTGGCAGTGGTATTGAAGCGTAACGTGTCTCTTGCAGCAATTCTCTGTTGGTGAGGTAGAAATGTGAGGTTTGAACTTCAGGGATGACAGAGAAGGATGCAGGACAAAGGAAAAGAGCCCTTGGTAGGGAGACATGCTTCCTTCCTGCTTCTTGTTAGGGCTGAAGCCTGACAGAGTTTTCAGATTGGGTGTTGACCAGGGTCAGCGGATATACGGTAGCGACAATTTCGGATGTAGGACGTGTGTCTAAGAGAGACCGCTCTCAGAGACTGAAGCGGGCCACTTGGTGAAAATGCCAGTCGAGGGCATGCGATCCAGTAGGGGAGCCCCACTCCCACTGGGGTGGCGACATTTGCACCTTCAGTGGCAGGACTGAGCTTCCCGAGCTCCTACTCCTCTCCATGTGGATTTCGTGGTTGCTCCAGTCAAAAGAATTTTACATGTACCTTCTGCCTGATTGGGAAGCTGGTGATTTCAGTTAAAAGCCTGAAAGAACAGGAGGACTAAAGAGAATCACCTCCACTCTGACAAACATAGAAACACACTGGTCCTCCTTCCCTGGGTGGTGGCTGGTGTTACAGAGTGAGAAGAGAAGGAACGTTTAGATTTTGACACGTGTGGAGAGGAAGCTCATTTGCGGTTGTATCGGCCTAAGCGGAAACCACGCTGTCTGGAGCTCAGCCCTGTGAGGTTTTGAGGATGGTATTTCTTTGCTGTTGTGGCTGTTCTATTCCCCAAATCATAGAATGGGCATCATGCTGGATTCCACCACAGGATGGTAGTAGTAGGTAGCTGGCTGTAGGTTTCTGGGTCACAGAAGCTTGGCAAGAGTTGCATGATCAGGAGAGGACATGGGAGCATATCCTGCTCATAGGTCAGGGCGTGTGTTTCAGGAAAGACGAGGGAGAGAGAGGAGCCTCTAAATCCCACAGTCACCCAATTCTGGTGTTAAGAGCTACATATTTAACGATAGGCATTCGGGAAGTGAGTCCCAGGTGTACGCACTGGCACTTGGTGGTGGAGCAGAGCCCATTAAAATGCAGCCATGGTGCTGTGTGAATAAAACAAGAGTCTCCAGAGTGATGAGCTCACATTAAGCAAAGCATGTTTTTGATTGTCCACGGTGACTGGCATGTAATGGTTGTTGACATATTTGTTGGCACAGTCAGGGAACGCATGGTATGCTGTGCCCTTTACTGACAGTATATAAAGGGCCAAGGGAAGGGGAAGACATACACACTTCAGAAACACCCTCCTGCAACCCACCCGAACGCTAATCCCTTGACAACATGTTCTCCAACTACTGTGGCAGCCCCTTTGGCTCTGGCTGGGGATACGGCTCTGGCTGGGGATGTGGCTACGGCCCCTCCTGTGGCTGGGGCTATGGCTCCCGTTATGGCTGCGGATACAGCCCCTACTTCGGCAGTGGCTACGGCTGCTGGCCATCTTGCTATAGAAGTTGTTATTCTTCTTGCTGGTAGACCTTCCCTGCCCAAGGCCTGGGAGCTTCAGAAATGACACTTCGACAGACCATGCGGAGTTGGAGATCCATGCCCTCCCCCATTTTATGATCCCAGGAATTCCATACTGACAGAGTCTTTCAGCTCCACTTACCCACTGGGAGAAATGCATCTCTGTAGCCAGAGGCTCTGTGCTATCATCTGACCCTTTTCCCAAAGTTTAGCCTTGACCCCTCGGCCTGTGATTCTCCCCAGGACTGCGTGTGTCATCCTGACAATACACGGATGCCTTATTCTCAATAAAAACCATCCCCAGTTTCTAATCACCTTCTGTGTACTCGCTTGTGAATCATGGCGTTTTTGAGGTGTAACGGACTCTCTTGACGATTGAGCTTAACGTAAGTCTCTTGAGCATCGCTCAATTCCTCGAGGCGGTGCAAGCATCGCTCCCTTTCTGTGCATAAGAAATAGTGTCTACTTCACCTGTTCCTCACACCTGTCATGTGCACAACCGCACTTTGGTGCCCAAGTGAGCAGAAGTCACACAGAGTTTCGGGCGTGTGCTCTTGCATTGTGGCAACTGAGGGGATAGGTGATGTGGAGGGCCACCTGGTCAGGAGAGTTGGTCCGAGGGCTTAGCGGAGTAATGGGATGCAAGTGACGGTGTCCAAGTCTCTGGAAAATGGCTGGCGGAGTCGGGTGTTAAGCACGAGGAACAGAGGCTATGGAAAGATAAGCAAGAGGATAACATTCTGTCACACCACGTGCATTTGGGGAAGGGGCACACGTATTTGTTTGCCGTCATTGCCTTTGAGGAAATGGCCTTGGGTCATTTAATCGGTAAACGCTTCTCAGAATGTTGGAAAGAGAACCCCCCGGTGATGGAGACACCCTCACAGCACGGTGGATGCGTTACCTGCTCTCCGAGTGCCTACATGAACTAGTTGATGCTCAAAGAACAAGTCGGTATTAGTGAAGGTCAAACAGGCAGGCAGTCATTGCTACGAGGGAACGAAAAAGCAGCTAAGTGGGCAGGAGAGTCCGTGTTCATGTTCAGGACGCGAGGCCCGGGAGTCGGTGTGACACTGGGACAGCTGAGCCATTGCCAGCTGCAAAGAACGACTAGAAAGCACAGCGGTGATTGCAAAGGGAGAAGAGGAGGAGTCCGTGCTTGTGCAAGAATACCGGCGGTAAGGCACGTGAGGTCATCTACTTATCGCCAAAGGAATCCTCACGAGCGAACGCCTAACCTAACTTCTCCTTCTGAGATGTAACACTCCAGTCAGGAACAGTCGGCCCTTTCTCAGCGTGAGTGAAATGAGACTGTGGCGCTAGACACCGAAATATCTTCCAGCTGAGGAGACACACAGCAACATTTGAAAGTCAGACATAATGCACCCACTTCTTTAGTGATTCAATCTTGTGGGAGTGCAAATGATATGCCAGGCACTCTAATGAGCCCTGGGGATTGAGGGAAGAAGAGAATAGACATGGTTCCTGCCATTACAGATCCCTGAGCAGAGACCTAAAGGGAAGAGCACTACAAATAATGCAGCAAACGCTGAGGGAGCTTTCAAGAAGCCATCGGCCTCGTGTCAGAAAGTGGACGGTGGCAGTGGTATTGAAGCGTAACGTGTCTCTTGCAGCAATTCTCTGTTGGTGAGGTAGAAATGTGAGGTTTGAACTTCAGGGATGACAGAGAAGGATGCAGGACAAAGGAAAAGAGCCCTTGGTAGGGAGACATGCTTCCTTCCTGCTTCTTGTTAGGGCTGAAGCCTGACAGAGTTTTCAGATTGGGTGTTGACCAGGGTCAGCGGATATACGGTAGCGACAATTTCGGATGTAGGACGTGTGTCTAAGAGAGACCGCTCTCAGAGACTGAAGCGGGCCACTTGGTGAAAATGCCAGTCGAGGGCATGCGATCCAGTAGGGGAGCCCCACTCCCACTGGGGTGGCGACATTTGCGCCTTCAGTGGCAGGACTGAGCTTCCCGAGCTCCTACTCCTCTCCATGTGGATTTCGTGGTTGCTCCAGTCAAAAGAATTTTACATGTACCTTCTGCCTGATTGGGAAGCTGGTGATTTCAGTTAAAAGCCTGAAAGAACAGGAGGACTAAAGAGAATCACCTCCACTCTGACAAACATAGAAACACACTGGTCCTCCTTCCCTGGGTGGTGGCTGGTGTTACAGAGTGAGAAGAGAAGGAACGTTTAGATTTTGACACGTGTGGAGAGGAAGCTCATTTGCGGTTGTATCGGCCTAAGCGGAAACCACGCTGTCTGGAGCTCAGCCCTGTGAGGTTTTGAGGATGGTATTTCTTTGCTGTTGTGGCTGTTCTATTCCCCAAATCATAGAATGGGCATCATGCTGGATTCCACCACAGGATGGTAGTAGTAGGTAGCTGGCTGTAGGTTTCTGGGTCACAGAAGCTTGGCAAGAGTTGCATGATCAGGAGAGGACATGGGAGCATATCCTGCTCATAGGTCAGGGCGTGTGTTTCAGGAAAGACGAGGGAGAGAGAGGAGCCTCTAAATCCCACAGTCACCCAATTCTGGTGTTAAGAGCTACATATTTAACGATAGGCATTCGGGAAGTGAGTCCCAGGTGTACGCGCTGGCACTTGGTGGTGGAGCAGAGCCCATTAAAATGCAGCCATGGTGCTGTGTGAATAAAACAAGAGTCTCCAGAGTGATGAGCTCACATTAAGCAAAGCATGTTTTTGATTGTCCACGGTGACTGGCATGTAATGGTTGTTGACATATTTGTTGGCACATTCAGGGAACGCATGGTATGCTGTGCCCTTTACTGACAGTATATAAAGGGCCAAGGGAAGGGGAAGACATACACACTTCAGAAACACCCTCCTGCAACCCACCCGAACGCTAATCCCTTGACAACATGTTCTCCAACTACTGTGACAGCCCCTTTGGCTCTGGCTGGGGATACGGCTCTGGCTGGGGATGTGGCTACGGCCCCTCCTGTGGCTGGGGCTATGGCTCCCGTTATGGCTGCGGATACAGCCCCTACTTCGGCAGTGGCTACGGCTGCTGGCCATCTTGCTATAGAAGTTGTTATTCTTCTTGCTGGTAGACCTTCCCTGCCCAAGGCCTGGGAGCTTCAGAAATGACACTTCGACAGACCATGCGGAGTTGGAGATCCATGCCCTCCCCCATTTTATGATCCCAGGAATTCCATACTGACAGAGTCTTTCAGCTCCACTTACCCACTGGGAGAAATGCATCTCTGTAGCCAGAGGCTCTGTGCTATCATCTGACCCTTTTCCCAAAGTTTAGCCTTGACCCCTCGGCCTGTGATTCTCCCCAGGACTGCGTGTGTCATCCTGACAATACACGGATGCCTTATTCTCAATAAAAACCATCCCCAGTTTCTAATCACCTTCTGTGTACTCGCTTGTGAATCATGGCGTTTTTGAGGTGTAACGGACTCTCTTGACGATTGAGCTTAACGTAAGTCTCTTGAGCATCGCTCAATTCCTCGAGGCGGTGCAAGCATCGCTCCCTTTCTGTGCATAAGAAATAGTGTCTACTTCACCTGTTCCTCACACCTGTCATGTGCACAACCGCACTTTGGTGCCCAAGTGAGCAGAAGTCACACAGAGTTTCGGGCGTGTGCTCTTGCATTGTGGCAACTGAGGGGATAGGTGATGTGGAGGGCCACCTGGTCAGGAGAGTTGGTCCGAGGGCTTAGCGGAGTAATGGGATGCAAGTGACGGTGTCCAAGTCTCTGGAAAATGGCTGGCGGAGTCGGGTGTTAAGCACGAGGAACAGAGGCTATGGAAAGATAAGCAAGAGGATAACATTCTGTCACACCACGTGCATTTGGGGAAGGGGCACACGTATTTGTTTGCCGTCATTGCCTTTGAGGAAATGGCCTTGGGTCATTTAATCGGTAAACGCTTCTCAGAATGTTGGAAAGAGAACCCCCCGGTGATGGAGACACCCTCACAGCACGGTGGATGCGTTACCTGCTCTCCGAGTGCCTACATGAACTAGTTGATGCTCAAAGAACAAGTCGGTATTAGTGAAGGTCAAACAGGCAGGCAGTCATTGCTACGAGGGAACGAAAAAGCAGCTAAGTGGGCAGGAGAGTCCGTGTTCATGTTCAGGACGCGAGGCCCGGGAGTCGGTGTGACACTGGGACAGCTGAGCCATTGCCAGCTGCAAAGAACGACTAGAAAGCACAGCGGTGATTGCAAAGGGAGAAGAGGAGGAGTCCGTGCTTGTGCAAGAATACCGGCGGTAAGGCACGTGAGGTCATCTACTTATCGCCAAAGGAATCCTCACGAGCGAACGCCTAACCTAACTTCTCCTTCTGAGATGTAACACTCCAGTCAGGAACAGTCGGCCCTTTCTCAGCGTGAGTGAAATGAGACTGTGGCGCTAGACACCGAAATATCTTCCAGCTGAGGAGACACACAGCAACATTTGAAAGTCAGACATAATGCACCCACTTCTTTAGTGATTCAATCTTGTGGGAGTGCAAATGATATGCCAGGCACTCTAATGAGCCCTGGGGATTGAGGGAAGAAGAGAATAGACATGGTTCCTGCCATTACAGATCCCTGAGCAGAGACCTAAAGGGAAGAGCACTACAAATAATGCAGCAAACGCTGAGGGAGCTTTCAAGAAGCCATCGGCCTCGTGTCAGAAAGTGGACGGTGGCAGTGGTATTGAAGCGTAACGTGTCTCTTGCAGCAATTCTCTGTTGGTGAGGTAGAAATGTGAGGTTTGAACTTCAGGGATGACAGAGAAGGATGCAGGACAAAGGAAAAGAGCCCTTGGTAGGGAGACATGCTTCCTTCCTGCTTCTTGTTAGGGCTGAAGCCTGACAGAGTTTTCAGATTGGGTGTTGACCAGGGTCAGCGGATATACGGTAGCGACAATTTCGGATGTAGGACGTGTGTCTAAGAGAGACCGCTCTCAGAGACTGAAGCGGGCCACTTGGTGAAAATGCCAGTCGAGGGCATGCGATCCAGTAGGGGAGCCCCACTCCCACTGGGGTGGCGACATTTGCGCCTTCAGTGGCAGGACTGAGCTTCCCGAGCTCCTACTCCTCTCCATGTGGATTTCGTGGTTGCTCCAGTCAAAAGAATTTTACATGTACCTTCTGCCTGATTGGGAAGCTGGTGATTTCAGTTAAAAGCCTGAAAGAACAGGAGGACTAAAGAGAATCACCTCCACTCTGACAAACATAGAAACACACTGGTCCTCCTTCCCTGGGTGGTGGCTGGTGTTACAGAGTGAGAAGAGAAGGAACGTTTAGATTTTGACACGTGTGGAGAGGAAGCTCATTTGCGGTTGTATCGGCCTAAGCGGAAACCACGCTGTCTGGAGCTCAGCCCTGTGAGGTTTTGAGGATGGTATTTCTTTGCTGTTGTGGCTGTTCTATTCCCCAAATCATAGAATGGGCATCATGCTGGATTCCACCACAGGATGGTAGTAGTAGGTAGCTGGCTGTAGGTTTCTGGGTCACAGAAGCTTGGCAAGAGTTGCATGATCAGGAGAGGACATGGGAGCATATCCTGCTCATAGGTAAGGGCGTGTGTTTCAGGAAAGACGAGGGAGAGAGAGGAGCCTCTAAATCCCACAGTCACCCAATTCTGGTGTTAAGAGCTACATATTTAACGATAGGCATTCGGGAAGTGAGTCCCAGGTGTACGCGCTGGCACTTGGTGGTGGAGCAGAGCCCATTAAAATGCAGCCATGGTGCTGTGTGAATAAAACAAGAGTCTCCAGAGTGATGAGCTCACATTAAGCAAAGCATGTTTTTGATTGTCCACGGTGACTGGCATGTAATGGTTGTTGACATATTTGTTGGCACAGTCAGGGAACGCATGGTATGCTGTGCCCTTTACTGACAGTATATAAAGGGCCAAGGGAAGGGGAAGACATACACACTTCAGAAACACCCTCCTGCAACCCACCCGAACGCTAATCCCTTGACAACATGTTCTCCAACTACTGTGGCAGCCCCTTTGGCTCTGGCTGGGGATACGGCTCTGGCTGGGGATGTGGCTACGGCCCCTCCTGTGGCTGGGGCTATGGCTCCCGTTATGGCTGCGGATACAGCCCCTACTTCGGCAGTGGCTACGGCTGCTGGCCATCTTGCTATAGAAGTTGTTATTCTTCTTGCTGGTAGACCTTCCCTGCCCAAGGCCTGGGAGCTTCAGAAATGACACTTCGACAGACCATGCGGAGTTGGAGATCCATGCCCTCCCCCATTTTATGATCCCAGGAATTCCATACTGACAGAGTCTTTCAGCTCCACTTACCCACTGGGAGAAATGCATCTCTGTAGCCAGAGGCTCTGTGCTATCATCTGACCCTTTTCCCAAAGTTTAGCCTTGACCCCTCGGCCTGTGATTCTCCCCAGGACTGCGTGTGTCATCCTGACAATACACGGATGCCTTATTCTCAATAAAAACCATCCCCAGTTTCTAATCACCTTCTGTGTACTCGCTTGTGAATCATGGCGTTTTTGAGGTGTAACGGACTCTCTTGACGATTGAGCTTAACGTAAGTCTCTTGAGCATCGCTCAATTCCTCGAGGCGGTGCAAGCATCGCTCCCTTTCTGTGCATAAGAAATAGTGTCTACTTCACCTGTTCCTCACACCTGTCATGTGCACAACCGCACTTTGGTGCCCAAGTGAGCAGAAGTCACACAGAGTTTCGGGCGTGTGCTCTTGCATTGTGGCAACTGAGGGGATAGGTGATGTGGAGGGCCACCTGGTCAGGAGAGTTGGTCCGAGGGCTTAGCGGAGTAATGGGATGCAAGTGACGGTGTCCAAGTCTCTGGAAAATGGCTGGCGGAGTCGGGTGTTAAGCACGAGGAACAGAGGCTATGGAAAGATAAGCAAGAGGATAACATTCTGTCACACCACGTGCATTTGGGGAAGGGGCACACGTATTTGTTTGCCGTCATTGCCTTTGAGGAAATGGCCTTGGGTCATTTAATCGGTAAACGCTTCTCAGAATGTTGGAAAGAGAACCCCCCGGTGATGGAGACACCCTCACAGCACGGTGGATGCGTTACCTGCTCTCCGAGTGCCTACATGAACTAGTTGATGCTCAAAGAACAAGTCGGTATTAGTGAAGGTCAAACAGGCAGGCAGTCATTGCTACGAGGGAACGAAAAAGCAGCTAAGTGGGCAGGAGAGTCCGTGTTCATGTTCAGGACGCGAGGCCCGGGAGTCGGTGTGACACTGGGACAGCTGAGCCATTGCCAGCTGCAAAGAACGACTAGAAAGCACAGCGGTGATTGCAAAGGGAGAAGAGGAGGAGTCCGTGCTTGTGCAAGAATACCGGCGGTAAGGCACGTGAGGTCATCTACTTATCGCCAAAGGAATCCTCACGAGCGAACGCCTAACCTAACTTCTCCTTCTGAGATGTAACACTCCAGTCAGGAACAGTCGGCCCTTTCTCAGCGTGAGTGAAATGAGACTGTGGCGCTAGACACCGAAATATCTTCCAGCTGAGGAGACACACAGCAACATTTGAAAGTCAGACATAATGCACCCACTTCTTTAGTGATTCAATCTTGTGGGAGTGCAAATGATATGCCAGGCACTCTAATGAGCCCTGGGGATTGAGGGAAGAAGAGAATAGACATGGTTCCTGCCATTACAGATCCCTGAGCAGAGACCTAAAGGGAAGAGCACTACAAATAATGCAGCAAACGCTGAGGGAGCTTTCAAGAAGCCATCGGCCTCGTGTCAGAAAGTGGACGGTGGCAGTGGTATTGAAGCGTAACGTGTCTCTTGCAGCAATTCTCTGTTGGTGAGGTAGAAATGTGAGGTTTGAACTTCAGGGATGACAGAGAAGGATGCAGGACAAAGGAAAAGAGCCCTTGGTAGGGAGACATGCTTCCTTCCTGCTTCTTGTTAGGGCTGAAGCCTGACAGAGTTTTCAGATTGGGTGTTGACCAGGGTCAGCGGATATACGGTAGCGACAATTTCGGATGTAGGACGTGTGTCTAAGAGAGACCGCTCTCAGAGACTGAAGCGGGCCACTTGGTGAAAATGCCAGTCGAGGGCATGCGATCCAGTAGGGGAGCCCCACTCCCACTGGGGTGGCGACATTTGCACCTTCAGTGGCAGGACTGAGCTTCCCGAGCTCCTACTCCTCTCCATGTGGATTTCGTGGTTGCTCCAGTCAAAAGAATTTTACATGTACCTTCTGCCTGATTGGGAAGCTGGTGATTTCAGTTAAAAGCCTGAAAGAACAGGAGGACTAAAGAGAATCACCTCCACTCTGACAAACATAGAAACACACTGGTCCTCCTTCCCTGGGTGGTGGCTGGTGTTACAGAGTGAGAAGAGAAGGAACGTTTAGATTTTGACACGTGTGGAGAGGAAGCTCATTTGCGGTTGTATCGGCCTAAGCGGAAACCACGCTGTCTGGAGCTCAGCCCTGTGAGGTTTTGAGGATGGTATTTCTTTGCTGTTGTGGCTGTTCTATTCCCCAAATCATAGAATGGGCATCATGCTGGATTCCACCACAGGATGGTAGTAGTAGGTAGCTGGCTGTAGGTTTCTGGGTCACAGAAGCTTGGCAAGAGTTGCATGATCAGGAGAGGACATGGGAGCATATCCTGCTCATAGGTCAGGGCGTGTGTTTCAGGAAAGACGAGGGAGAGAGAGGAGCCTCTAAATCCCACAGTCACCCAATTCTGGTGTTAAGAGCTACATATTTAACGATAGGCATTCGGGAAGTGAGTCCCAGGTGTACGCGCTGGCACTTGGTGGTGGAGCAGAGCCCATTAAAATGCAGCCATGGTGCTGTGTGAATAAAACAAGAGTCTCCAGAGTGATGAGCTCACATTAAGCAAAGCATGTTTTTGATTGTCCACGGTGACTGGCATGTAATGGTTGTTGACATATTTGTTGGCACAGTCAGGGAACGCATGGTATGCTGTGCCCTTTACTGACAGTATATAAAGGGCCAAGGGAAGGGGAAGACATACACACTTCAGAAACACCCTCCTGCAACCCACCCGAACGCTAATCCCTTGACAACATGTTCTCCAACTACTGTGGCAGCCCCTTTGGCTCTGGCTGGGGATACGGCTCTGGCTGGGGATGTGGCTACGGCCCCTCCTGTGGCTGGGGCTATGGCTCCCGTTATGGCTGCGGATACAGCCCCTACTTCGGCAGTGGCTACGGCTGCTGGCCATCTTGCTATAGAAGTTGTTATTCTTCTTGCTGGTAGACCTTCCCTGCCCAAGGCCTGGGAGCTTCAGAAATGACACTTCGACAGACCATGCGGAGTTGGAGATCCATGCCCTCCCCCATTTTATGATCCCAGGAATTCCATACTGACAGAGTCTTTCAGCTCCACTTACCCACTGGGAGAAATGCATCTCTGTAGCCAGAGGCTCTGTGCTATCATCTGACCCTTTTCCCAAAGTTTAGCCTTGACCCCTCGGCCTGTGATTCTCCCCAGGACTGCGTGTGTCATCCTGACAATACACGGATGCCTTATTCTCAATAAAAACCATCCCCAGTTTCTAATCACCTTCTGTGTACTCGCTTGTGAATCATGGCGTTTTTGAGGTGTAACGGACTCTCTTGACGATTGAGCTTAACGTAAGTCTCTTGAGCATCGCTCAATTCCTCGAGGCGGTGCAAGCATCGCTCCCTTTCTGTGCATAAGAAATAGTGTCTACTTCACCTGTTCCTCACACCTGTCATGTGCACAACCGCACTTTGGTGCCCAAGTGAGCAGAAGTCACACAGAGTTTCGGGCGTGTGCTCTTGCATTGTGGCAACTGAGGGGATAGGTGATGTGGAGGGCCACCTGGTCAGGAGAGTTGGTCCGAGGGCTTAGCGGAGTAATGGGATGCAAGTGACGGTGTCCAAGTCTCTGGAAAATGGCTGGCGGAGTCGGGTGTTAAGCACGAGGAACAGAGGCTATGGAAAGATAAGCAAGAGGATAACATTCTGTCACACCACGTGCATTTGGGGAAGGGGCACACGTATTTGTTTGCCGTCATTGCCTTTGAGGAAATGGCCTTGGGTCATTTAATCGGTAAACGCTTCTCAGAATGTTGGAAAGAGAACCCCCCGGTGATGGAGACACCCTCACAGCACGGTGGATGCGTTACCTGCTCTCCGAGTGCCTACATGAACTAGTTGATGCTCAAAGAACAAGTCGGTATTAGTGAAGGTCAAACAGGCAGGCAGTCATTGCTACGAGGGAACGAAAAAGCAGCTAAGTGGGCAGGAGAGTCCGTGTTCATGTTCAGGACGCGAGGCCCGGGAGTCGGTGTGACACTGGGACAGCTGAGCCATTGCCAGCTGCAAAGAACGACTAGAAAGCACAGCGGTGATTGCAAAGGGAGAAGAGGAGGAGTCCGTGCTTGTGCAAGAATACCGGCGGTAAGGCACGTGAGGTCATCTACTTATCGCCAAAGGAATCCTCACGAGCGAACGCCTAACCTAACTTCTCCTTCTGAGATGTAACACTCCAGTCAGGAACAGTCGGCCCTTTCTCAGCGTGAGTGAAATGAGACTGTGGCGCTAGACACCGAAATATCTTCCAGCTGAGGAGACACACAGCAACATTTGAAAGTCAGACATAATGCACCCACTTCTTTAGTGATTCAATCTTGTGGGAGTGCAAATGATATGCCAGGCACTCTAATGAGCCCTGGGGATTGAGGGAAGAAGAGAATAGACATGGTTCCTGCCATTACAGATCCCTGAGCAGAGACCTAAAGGGAAGAGCACTACAAATAATGCAGCAAACGCTGAGGGAGCTTTCAAGAAGCCATCGGCCTCGTGTCAGAAAGTGGACGGTGGCAGTGGTATTGAAGCGTAACGTGTCTCTTGCAGCAATTCTCTGTTGGTGAGGTAGAAATGTGAGGTTTGAACTTCAGGGATGACAGAGAAGGATGCAGGACAAAGGAAAAGAGCCCTTGGTAGGGAGACATGCTTCCTTCCTGCTTCTTGTTAGGGCTGAAGCCTGACAGAGTTTTCAGATTGGGTGTTGACCAGGGTCAGCGGATATACGGTAGCGACAATTTCGGATGTAGGACGTGTGTCTAAGAGAGACCGCTCTCAGAGACTGAAGCGGGCCACTTGGTGAAAATGCCAGTCGAGGGCATGCGATCCAGTAGGGGAGCCCCACTCCCACTGGGGTGGCGACATTTGCGCCTTCAGTGGCAGGACTGAGCTTCCCGAGCTCCTACTCCTCTCCATGTGGATTTCGTGGTTGCTCCAGTCAAAAGAATTTTACATGTACCTTCTGCCTGATTGGGAAGCTGGTGATTTCAGTTAAAAGCCTGAAAGAACAGGAGGACTAAAGAGAATCACCTCCACTCTGACAAACATAGAAACACACTGGTCCTCCTTCCCTGGGTGGTGGCTGGTGTTACAGAGTGAGAAGAGAAGGAACGTTTAGATTTTGACACGTGTGGAGAGGAAGCTCATTTGCGGTTGTATCGGCCTAAGCGGAAACCACGCTGTCTGGAGCTCAGCCCTGTGAGGTTTTGAGGATGGTATTTCTTTGCTGTTGTGGCTGTTCTATTCCCCAAATCATAGAATGGGCATCATGCTGGATTCCACCACAGGATGGTAGTAGTAGGTAGCTGGCTGTAGGTTTCTGGGTCACAGAAGCTTGGCAAGAGTTGCATGATCAGGAGAGGACATGGGAGCATATCCTGCTCATAGGTCAGGGCGTGTGTTTCAGGAAAGACGAGGGAGAGAGAGGAGCCTCTAAATCCCACAGTCACCCAATTCTGGTGTTAAGAGCTACATATTTAACGATAGGCATTCGGGAAGTGAGTCCCAGGTGTACGCGCTGGCACTTGGTGGTGGAGCAGAGCCCATTAAAATGCAGCCATGGTGCTGTGTGAATAAAACAAGAGTCTCCAGAGTGATGAGCTCACATTAAGCAAAGCATGTTTTTGATTGTCCACGGTGACTGGCATGTAATGGTTGTTGACATATTTGTTGGCACAGTCAGGGAACGCATGGTATGCTGTGCCCTTTACTGACAGTATATAAAGGGCCAAGGGAAGGGGAAGACATACACACTTCAGAAACACCCTCCTGCAACCCACCCGAACGCTAATCCCTTGACAACATGTTCTCCAACTACTGTGGCAGCCCCTTTGGCTCTGGCTGGGGATACGGCTCTGGCTGGGGATGTGGCTACGGCCCCTCCTGTGGCTGGGGCTATGGCTCCCGTTATGGCTGCGGATACAGCCCCTACTTCGGCAGTGGCTACGGCTGCTGGCCATCTTGCTATAGAAGTTGTTATTCTTCTTGCTGGTAGACCTTCCCTGCCCAAGGCCTGGGAGCTTCAGAAATGACACTTCGACAGACCATGCGGAGTTGGAGATCCATGCCCTCCCCCATTTTATGATCCCAGGAATTCCATACTGACAGAGTCTTTCAGCTCCACTTACCCACTGGGAGAAATGCATCTCTGTAGCCAGAGGCTCTGTGCTATCATCTGACCCTTTTCCCAAAGTTTAGCCTTGACCCCTCGGCCTGTGATTCTCCCCAGGACTGCGTGTGTCATCCTGACAATACACGGATGCCTTATTCTCAATAAAAACCATCCCCAGTTTCTAATCACCTTCTGTGTACTCGCTTGTGAATCATGGCGTTTTTGAGGTGTAACGGACTCTCTTGACGATTGAGCTTAACGTAAGTCTCTTGAGCATCGCTCAATTCCTCGAGGCGGTGCAAGCATCGCTCCCTTTCTGTGCATAAGAAATAGTGTCTACTTCACCTGTTCCTCACACCTGTCATGTGCACAACCGCACTTTGGTGCCCAAGTGAGCAGAAGTCACACAGAGTTTCGGGCGTGTGCTCTTGCATTGTGGCAACTGAGGGGATAGGTGATGTGGAGGGCCACCTGGTCAGGAGAGTTGGTCCGACGGCTTAGCGGAGTAATGGGATGCAAGTGACGGTGTCCAAGTCTCTGGAAAATGGCTGGCGGAGTCGGGTGTTAAGCACGAGGAACAGAGGCTATGGAAAGATAAGCAAGAGGATAACATTCTGTCACACCACGTGCATTTGGGGAAGGGGCACACGTATTTGTTTGCCGTCATTGCCTTTGAGGAAATGGCCTTGGGTCATTTAATCGGTAAACGCTTCTCAGAATGTTGGAAAGAGAACCCCCCGGTGATGGAGACACCCTCACAGCACGGTGGATGCGTTACCTGCTCTCCGAGTGCCTACATGAACTAGTTGATGCTCAAAGAACAAGTCGGTATTAGTGAAGGTCAAACAGGCAGGCAGTCATTGCTACGAGGGAACGAAAAAGCAGCTAAGTGGGCAGGAGAGTCCGTGTTCATGTTCAGGACGCGAGGCCCGGGAGTCGGTGTGACACTGGGACAGCTGAGCCATTGCCAGCTGCAAAGAACGACTAGAAAGCACAGCGGTGATTGCAAAGGGAGAAGAGGAGGAGTCCGTGCTTGTGCAAGAATACCGGCGGTAAGGCACGTGAGGTCATCTACTTATCGCCAAAGGAATCCTCACGAGCGAACGCCTAACCTAACTTCTCCTTCTGAGATGTAACACTCCAGTCAGGAACAGTCGGCCCTTTCTCAGCGTGAGTGAAATGAGACTGTGGCGCTAGACACCGAAATATCTTCCAGCTGAGGAGACACACAGCAACATTTGAAAGTCAGACATAATGCACCCACTTCTTTAGTGATTCAATCTTGTGGGAGTGCAAATGATATGCCAGGCACTCTAATGAGCCCTGGGGATTGAGGGAAGAAGAGAATAGACATGGTTCCTGCCATTACAGATCCCTGAGCAGAGACCTAAAGGGAAGAGCACTACAAATAATGCAGCAAACGCTGAGGGAGCTTTCAAGAAGCCATCGGCCTCGTGTCAGAAAGTGGACGGTGGCAGTGGTATTGAAGCGTAACGTGTCTCTTGCAGCAATTCTCTGTTGGTGAGGTAGAAATGTGAGGTTTGAACTTCAGGGATGACAGAGAAGGATGCAGGACAAAGGAAAAGAGCCCTTGGTAGGGAGACATGCTTCCTTCCTGCTTCTTGTTAGGGCTGAAGCCTGACAGAGTTTTCAGATTGGGTGTTGACCAGGGTCAGCGGATATACGGTAGCGACAATTTCGGATGTAGGACGTGTGTCTAAGAGAGACCGCTCTCAGAGACTGAAGCGGGCCACTTGGTGAAAATGCCAGTCGAGGGCATGCGATCCAGTAGGGGAGCCCCACTCCCACTGGGGTGGCGACATTTGCGCCTTCAGTGGCAGGACTGAGCTTCCCGAGCTCCTACTCCTCTCCATGTGGATTTCGTGGTTGCTCCAGTCAAAAGAATTTTACATGTACCTTCTGCCTGATTGGGAAGCTGGTGATTTCAGTTAAAAGCCTGAAAGAACAGGAGGACTAAAGAGAATCACCTCCACTCTGACAAACATAGAAACACACTGGTCCTCCTTCCCTGGGTGGTGGCTGGTGTTACAGAGTGAGAAGAGAAGGAACGTTTAGATTTTGACACGTGTGGAGAGGAAGCTCATTTGCGGTTGTATCGGCCTAAGCGGAAACCACGCTGTCTGGAGCTCAGCCCTGTGAGGTTTTGAGGATGGTATTTCTTTGCTGTTGTGGCTGTTCTATTCCCCAAATCATAGAATGGGCATCATGCTGGATTCCACCACAGGATGGTAGTAGTAGGTAGCTGGCTGTAGGTTTCTGGGTCACAGAAGCTTGGCAAGAGTTGCATGATCAGGAGAGGACATGGGAGCATATCCTGCTCATAGGTCAGGGCGTGTGTTTCAGGAAAGACGAGGGAGAGAGAGGAGCCTCTAAATCCCACAGTCACCCAATTCTGGTGTTAAGAGCTACATATTTAACGATAGGCATTCGGGAAGTGAGTCCCAGGTGTACGCGCTGGCACTTGGTGGTGGAGCAGAGCCCATTAAAATGCAGCCATGGTGCTGTGTGAATAAAACAAGAGTCACCAGAGTGATGAGCTCACATTAAGCAAAGCATGTTTTTGATTGTCCACGGTGACTGGCATGTAATGGTTGTTGACATATTTGTTGGCACAGTCAGGGAACGCATGGTATGCTGTGCCCTTTACTGACAGTATATAAAGGGCCAAGGGAAGGGGAAGACATACACACTTCAGAAACACCCTCCTGCAACCCACCCGAACGCTAATCCCTTGACAACATGTTCTCCAACTACTGTGGCAGCCCCTTTGGCTCTGGCTGGGGATACGGCTCTGGCTGGGGATGTGGCTACGGCCCCTCCTGTGGCTGGGGCTATGGCTCCCGTTATGGCTGCGGATACAGCCCCTACTTCGGCAGTGGCTACGGCTGCTGGCCATCTTGCTATAGAAGTTGTTATTCTTCTTGCTGGTAGACCTTCCCTGCCCAAGGCCTGGGAGCTTCAGAAATGACACTTCGACAGACCATGCGGAGTTGGAGATCCATGCCCTCCCCCATTTTATGATCCCAGGAATTCCATACTGACAGAGTCTTTCAGCTCCACTTACCCACTGGGAGAAATGCATCTCTGTAGCCAGAGGCTCTGTGCTATCATCTGACCCTTTTCCCAAAGTTTAGCCTTGACCCCTCGGCCTGTGATTCTCCCCAGGACTGCGTGTGTCATCCTGACAATACACGGATGCCTTATTCTCAATAAAAACCATCCCCAGTTTCTAATCACCTTCTGTGTACTCGCTTGTGAATCATGGCGTTTTTGAGGTGTAACGGACTCTCTTGACGATTGAGCTTAACGTAAGTCTCTTGAGCATCGCTCAATTCCTCGAGGCGGTGCAAGCATCGCTCCCTTTCTGTGCATAAGAAATAGTGTCTACTTCACCTGTTCCTCACACCTGTCATGTGCACAACCGCACTTTGGTGCCCAAGTGAGCAGAAGTCACACAGAGTTTCGGGCGTGTGCTCTTGCATTGTGGCAACTGAGGGGATAGGTGATGTGGAGGGCCACCTGGTCAGGAGAGTTGGTCCGAGGGCTTAGCGGAGTAATGGGATGCAAGTGACGGTGTCCAAGTCTCTGGAAAATGGCTGGCGGAGTCGGGTGTTAAGCACGAGGAACAGAGGCTATGGAAAGATAAGCAAGAGGATAACATTCTGTCACACCACGTGCATTTGGGGAAGGGGCACACGTATTTGTTTGCCGTCATTGCCTTTGAGGAAATGGCCTTGGGTCATTTAATCGGTAAACGCTTCTCAGAATGTTGGAAAGAGAACCCCCCGGTGATGGAGACACCCTCACAGCACGGTGGATGCGTTACCTGCTCTCCGAGTGCCTACATGATCTAGTTGATGCTCAAAGAACAAGTCGGTATTAGTGAAGGTCAAACAGGCAGGCAGTCATTGCTACGAGGGAACGAAAAAGCAGCTAAGTGGGCAGGAGAGTCCGTGTTCATGTTCAGGACGCGAGGCCCGGGAGTCGGTGTGACACTGGGACAGCTGAGCCATTGCCAGCTGCAAAGAACGACTAGAAAGCACAGCGGTGATTGCAAAGGGAGAAGAGGAGGAGTCCGTGCTTGTGCAAGAATACCGGCGGTAAGGCACGTGAGGTCATCTACTTATCGCCAAAGGAATCCTCACGAGCGAACGCCTAACCTAACTTCTCCTTCTGAGATGTAACACTCCAGTCAGGAACAGTCGGCCCTTTCTCAGCGTGAGTGAAATGAGACTGTGGCGCTAGACACCGAAATATCTTCCAGCTGAGGAGACACACAGCAACATTTGAAAGTCAGACATAATGCACCCACTTCTTTAGTGATTCAATCTTGTGGGAGTGCAAATGATATGCCAGGCACTCTAATGAGCCCTGGGGATTGAGGGAAGAAGAGAATAGACATGGTTCCTGCCATTACAGATCCCTGAGCAGAGACCTAAAGGGAAGAGCACTACAAATAATGCAGCAAACGCTGAGGGAGCTTTCAAGAAGCCATCGGCCTCGTGTCAGAAAGTGGACGGTGGCAGTGGTATTGAAGCGTAACGTGTCTCTTGCAGCAATTCTCTGTTGGTGAGGTAGAAATGTGAGGTTTGAACTTCAGGGATGACAGAGAAGGATGCAGGACAAAGGAAAAGAGCCCTTGGTAGGGAGACATGCTTCCTTCCTGCTTCTTGTTAGGGCTGAAGCCTGACAGAGTTTTCAGATTGGGTGTTGACCAGGGTCAGCGGATATACGGTAGCGACAATTTCGGATGTAGGACGTGTGTCTAAGAGAGACCGCTCTCAGAGACTGAAGCGGGCCACTTGGTGAAAATGCCAGTCGAGGGCATGCGATCCAGTAGGGGAGCCCCACTCCCACTGGGGTGGCGACATTTGCGCCTTCAGTGGCAGGACTGAGCTTCCCGAGCTCCTACTCCTCTCCATGTGGATTTCGTGGTTGCTCCAGTCAAAAGAATTTTACATGTACCTTCTGCCTGATTGGGAAGCTGGTGATTTCAGTTAAAAGCCTGAAAGAACAGGAGGACTAAAGAGAATCACCTCCACTCTGACAAACATAGAAACACACTGGTCCTCCTTCCCTGGGTGGTGGCTGGTGTTACAGAGTGAGAAGAGAAGGAACGTTTAGATTTTGACACGTGTGGAGAGGAAGCTCATTTGCGGTTGTATCGGCCTAAGCGGAAACCACGCTGTCTGGAGCTCAGCCCTGTGAGGTTTTGAGGATGGTATTTCTTTGCTGTTGTGGCTGTTCTATTCCCCAAATCATAGAATGGGCATCATGCTGGATTCCACCACAGGATGGTAGTAGTAGGTAGCTGGCTGTAGGTTTCTGGGTCACAGAAGCTTGGCAAGAGTTGCATGATCAGGAGAGGACATGGGAGCATATCCTGCTCATAGGTCAGGGCGTGTGTTTCAGGAAAGACGAGGGAGAGAGAGGAGCCTCTAAATCCCACAGTCACCCAATTCTGGTGTTAAGAGCTACATATTTAACGATAGGCATTCGGGAAGTGAGTCCCAGGTGTACGCGCTGGCACTTGGTGGTGGAGCAGAGCCCATTAAAATGCAGCCATGGTGCTGTGTGAATAAAACAAGAGTCTCCAGAGTGATGAGCTCACATTAAGCAAAGCATGTTTTTGATTGTCCACGGTGACTGGCATGTAATGGTTGTTGACATATTTGTTGGCACAGTCAGGGAACGCATGGTATGCTGTGCCCTTTACTGACAGTATATAAAGGGCCAAGGGAAGGGGAAGACATACACACTTCAGAAACACCCTCCTGCAACCCACCCGAACGCTAATCCCTTGACAACATGTTCTCCAACTACTGTGGCAGCCCCTTTGGCTCTGGCTGGGGATACGGCTCTGGCTGGGGATGTGGCTACGGCCCCTCCTGTGGCTGGGGCTATGGCTCCCGTTATGGCTGCGGATACAGCCCCTACTTCGGCAGTGGCTACGGCTGCTGGCCATCTTGCTATAGAAGTTGTTATTCTTCTTGCTGGTAGACCTTCCCTGCCCAAGGCCTGGGAGCTTCAGAAATGACACTTCGACAGACCATGCGGAGTTGGAGATCCATGCCCTCCCCCATTTTATGATCCCAGGAATTCCATACTGACAGAGTCTTTCAGCTCCACTTACCCACTGGGAGAAATGCATCTCTGTAGCCAGAGGCTCTGTGCTATCATCTGACCCTTTTCCCAAAGTTTAGCCTTGACCCCTCGGCCTGTGATTCTCCCCAGGACTGCGTGTGTCATCCTGACAATACACGGATGCCTTATTCTCAATAAAAACCATCCCCAGTTTCTAATCACCTTCTGTGTACTCGCTTGTGAATCATGGCGTTTTTGAGGTGTAACGGACTCTCTTGACGATTGAGCTTAACGTAAGTCTCTTGAGCATCGCTCAATTCCTCGAGGCGGTGCAAGCATCGCTCCCTTTCTGTGCATAAGAAATAGTGTCTACTTCACCTGTTCCTCACACCTGTCATGTGCACAACCGCACTTTGGTGCCCAAGTGAGCAGAAGTCACACAGAGTTTCGGGCGTGTGCTCTTGCATTGTGGCAACTGAGGGGATAGGTGATGTGGAGGGCCACCTGGTCAGGAGAGTTGGTCCGAGGGCTTAGCGGAGTAATGGGATGCAAGTGACGGTGTCCAAGTCTCTGGAAAATGGCTGGCGGAGTCGGGTGTTAAGCACGAGGAACAGAGGCTATGGAAAGATAAGCAAGAGGATAACATTCTGTCACACCACGTGCATTTGGGGAAGGGGCACACGTATTTGTTTGCCGTCATTGCCTTTGAGGAAATGGCCTTGGGTCATTTAATCGGTAAACGCTTCTCAGAATGTTGGAAAGAGAACCCCCCGGTGATGGAGACACCCTCACAGCACGGTGGATGCGTTACCTGCTCTCCGAGTGCCTACATGAACTAGTTGATGCTCAAAGAACAAGTCGGTATTAGTGAAGGTCAAACAGGCAGGCAGTCATTGCTACGAGGGAACGAAAAAGCAGCTAAGTGGGCAGGAGAGTCCGTGTTCATGTTCAGGACGCGAGGCCCGGGAGTCGGTGTGACACTGGGACAGCTGAGCCATTGCCAGCTGCAAAGAACGACTAGAAAGCACAGCGGTGATTGCAAAGGGAGAAGAGGAGGAGTCCGTGCTTGTGCAAGAATACCGGCGGTAAGGCACGTGAGGTCATCTACTTATCGCCAAAGGAATCCTCACGAGCGAACGCCTAACCTAACTTCTCCTTCTGAGATGTAACACTCCAGTCAGGAACAGTCGGCCCTTTCTCAGCGTGAGTGAAATGAGACTGTGGCGCTAGACACCGAAATATCTTCCAGCTGAGGAGACACACAGCAACATTTGAAAGTCAGACATAATGCACCCACTTCTTTAGTGATTCAATCTTGTGGGAGTGCAAATGATATGCCAGGCACTCTAATGAGCCCTGGGGATTGAGGGAAGAAGAGAATAGACATGGTTCCTGCCATTACAGATCCCTGAGCAGAGACCTAAAGGGAAGAGCACTACAAATAATGCAGCAAACGCTGAGGGAGCTTTCAAGAAGCCATCGGCCTCGTGTCAGAAAGTGGACGGTGGCAGTGGTATTGAAGCGTAACGTGTCTCTTGCAGCAATTCTCTGTTGGTGAGGTAGAAATGTGAGGTTTGAACTTCAGGGATGACAGAGAAGGATGCAGGACAAAGGAAAAGAGCCCTTGGTAGGGAGACATGCTTCCTTCCTGCTTCTTGTTAGGGCTGAAGCCTGACAGAGTTTTCAGATTGGGTGTTGACCAGGGTCAGCGGATATACGGTAGCGACAATTTCGGATGTAGGACGTGTGTCTAAGAGAGACCGCTCTCAGAGACTGAAGCGGGCCACTTGGTGAAAATGCCAGTCGAGGGCATGCGATCCAGTAGGGGAGCCCCACTCCCACTGGGGTGGCGACATTTGCACCTTCAGTGGCAGGACTGAGCTTCCCGAGCTCCTACTCCTCTCCATGTGGATTTCGTGGTTGCTCCAGTCAAAAGAATTTTACATGTACCTTCTGCCTGATTGGGAAGCTGGTGATTTCAGTTAAAAGCCTGAAAGAACAGGAGGACTAAAGAGAATCACCTCCACTCTGACAAACATAGAAACACACTGGTCCTCCTTCCCTGGGTGGTGGCTGGTGTTACAGAGTGAGAAGAGAAGGAACGTTTAGATTTTGACACGTGTGGAGAGGAAGCTCATTTGCGGTTGCATCGGCCTAAGCGGAAACCACGCTGTCTGGAGCTCAGCCCTGTGAGGTTTTGAGGATGGTATTTCTTTGCTGTTGTGGCTGTTCTATTCCCCAAATCATAGAATGGGCATCATGCTGGATTCCACCACAGGATGGTAGTAGTAGGTAGCTGGCTGTAGGTTTCTGGGTCACAGAAGCTTGGCAAGAGTTGCATGATCAGGAGAGGACATGGGAGCATATCCTGCTCATAGGTCAGGGCGTGTGTTTCAGGAAAGACGAGGGAGAGAGAGGAGCCTCTAAATCCCACAGTCTCCCATTTCTGGTGTTAAGAGCTACATATTTAACGATAGGCATTCGGGAAGTGAGTCCCAGGTGTACGCGCTGGCACATGATGGTGGAGCAGAGCCAATTAAAATGCAGCCATGGTGCTGTGTGAATAAAACAAGAGTCTCCAGAGTGATGAGCTCACATTAAGCAAAGCATGTTTTTGATTGTCCACGGTGACTGGCATGTAATGGTTGTTGACATATTTGTTGGCTCAGTCAGGGAACGCATGGTATGCTGTGCCCATTACTGACAGTATATAAAGGGCCAAGGGAAGGGTAAGACATACACACTTCAGAAACACCCTCCTGCAACCCACCCGAACGCTAATCCCTTGACAACATGTGCTCCAACTACTGTGGCAGCCTCTGTGGCTCTGGCTGGGGATACGGCTCTGGCTGGGGATGTGGCTACGGCCCCTCCTGTGGCTGGGGCTATGGCTCCCGTTATGGCTGCGGATACAGCCCCTACTTCGGCAGTGGCTACGGCTGCTGGCCATCTTGCTATAGAAGTTGTTATTCTTCTTGCTGGTAGACCTTCCCTGCCCAAGGCCTGGGAGCTTCAGAAATGACACTTCGACAGACCATGCGGAGTTGGAGATCCATGCACCCCCATTTTATGATCCCAGGAATTCCATACTGACAGAGTCTTTCAGCTCCACTTACCCACTGGGAGAAATGCATCTCTGTAGCCAGAGGCTCTGTGCTATCATCTGACCCTTTTCCCAAAGGTTAGCCTTGACCCCTCGGCCTGTGATTCTCCCCAGGACTGCGTGTGTCATCCTGACAATACACGGATGCCTTATTCTCAATAAAAACCATCCCCAGTTTCTAATCACCTTCTGTGTACTCGCTTGTGAATCATGGCGTTTTTGAAGTGTAACGGACTCTCTTGACGATTGGGCTTAACGTAAGTCTCTTGAGCATCGCTCAATTCCTCGAGGCGGTGCAGGCATCGCTCCCTTTCTGTGCATAAGAAATAGTGTCTACTTCACCTGTTCCTCACACCCGTCATGTGCACAACCGCACTTTGGTGCCCAAGTGAGCAGAAGTCACACAGAGTTTCGGGCGTGTGCTCTTGCATTGTGGCAACTGAGGGGATAGGTAATGTGGAGGGCCACCTGGTCAGGAGAGTTGGTCCGAGGGCTTAGCGGAGTAATGGGATGCAAGTGACGGTGTCCAAGTCTCTGGAAAATGGCTGGCGGAGTCGGGTGTTAAGCACGAGGAACAGAGGCTATGGAAAGATAAGCAAGAGGATAACATTCTGTCACACCACGTGCATTTGGGGAAGGGGCACACGTATTTGTTTGCCGTCATTGCCTTTGAGGAAATGGCCTTGGGTCATTTAATCGGTAAACGCTTCTCAGAATGTTGGAAAGAGAACCCCCCGGTGATGGAGACACCCTCACAGCACGGTGGATACGTTACCTGCTCTCCGAGTGCCTACATGAACTAGTTGATGCTCAAAGAACAAGTCGGTATTAGTGAAGGTCAAACAGGCAGGCAGTCATTGCTACGAGGGAACGAAAAAGCAGCTAAGTGGGCAGGAGAGTCCGTGTTCATGTTCAGGACGCGAGGCCCGGGAGTCGGTGTGACACTGGGACAGCTGAGCCATTGCCAGCTGCAAAGAACGACTAGAAAGCACAGCGGTGATTGCAAAGGGAGAAGAGGAGGAGTCCGTGCTTGTGCAAGAATACCGGCGGTAAGGCACGTGAGGTCATCTACTTATCGCCAAAGGAATCCTCACGAGCGAACGCCTAACCTAACTTCTCCTTCTGAGATGTAACACTCCAGTCAGGAACAGTCGGCCCTTTCTCAGCGTGAGTGAAATGAGACTGTGACACTAGACACCGAAATATCTTCCAGCTGAGGAGACACACAGCAACATTTGAAAGTCAGACATAATGCACCCACTTCTTTAGTGATTCAAACTTGTGGGAGTGCAAATGATATGCCAGGCACTCTAATGAGCCCTGGGGATTGAGGGAAGAAGAGAATAGACATGGTTCCTGCCATTACAGATCCCTGAGCAGAGACCTAAAGGGAAAAGCACTACAAATAATGCAGCAAACGCTGAGGGAGCTTTCAAGAAGCCATCGGCCTCGTGTCAGAAAGTGGACGGTGGCAGTGGTATTGAAGCGTAACGTGTCTCTTGCAGCAATTCTCTGTTGGTGAGGTAGAAATGTGAGGTTTGAACTTCAGGGATGACAGAGAAGGATGCAGGACAAAGGAAAAGAGCCCTTGGTAGGGAGACATGCTTCCTTCCTGCTTCTTGTTAGGGCTGAAGCCTGACAGAGTTTTCAGATTGGGTGTTGACCAGGGTCAGCGGATATACGGTAGCGACAATTTCGGATGTAGGACGTGTGTCTAAGAGAGACCGCTCTCAGAGACTGAAGCGGGCCACTTGGTGAAAATGCCAGTCGAGGGCATGCGATCCAGTAGGGGAGCCCCACTCCCACTGGGGTGGCGACATTTGCACCTTCAGTGGCAGGACTGAGCTTCCCGAGCTCCTACTCCTCTCCATGTGGATTTCGTGGTTGCTCCAGTCAAAAGAATTTTACATGTACCTTCTGCCTGATTGGGAAGCTGGTGATTTCAGTTAAAAGCCTGAAAGAACAGGAGGACTAAAGAGAATCACCTCCACTCTGACAAACATAGAAACACACTGGTCCTCCTTCCCTGGGTGGTGGCTGGTGTTACAGAGTGAGAAGAGAAGGAACGTTTAGATTTTGACACGTGTGGAGAGGAAGCTCATTTGCGGTTGCATCGGCCTAAGCGGAAACCACGCTGTCTGGAGCTCAGCCCTGTGAGGTTTTGAGGATGGTATTTCTTTGCTGTTGTGGCTGTTCTATTCCCCAAATCATAGAATGGGCATCATGCTGGATTCCACCACAGGATGGTAGTAGTAGGTAGCTGGCTGTAGGTTTCTGGGTCACAGAAGCTTGGCAAGAGTTGCATGATCAGGAGAGGACATGGGAGCATATCCTGCTCATAGGTCAGGGCGTGTGTTTCAGGAAAGACGAGGGAGAGAGAGGAGCCTCTAAATCCCACAGTCTCCCAATTCTGGTGTTAAGAGCTACATATTTAACGATAGGCATTCGGGAAGTGAGTCCCAGGTGTACGCGCTGGCACATGATGGTGGAGCAGAGCCAATTAAAATGCAGCCATGGTGCTGTGTGAATAAAACAAGAGTCTCCAGAGTGATGAGCTCACATTAAGCAAAGCATGTTTTTGATTGTCCACGGTGACTGGCATGTAATGGTTGTTGACATATTTGTTGGCTCAGTCAGGGAACGCATGGTATGCTGTGCCCATTACTGACAGTATATAAAGGGCCAAGGGAAGGGTAAGACATACACACTTCAGAAACACCCTCCTGCAACCCACCCGAACGCTAATCCCTTGACAACATGTGCTCCAACTACTGTGGCAGCCTCTGTGGCTCTGGCTGGGGATACGGCTCTGGCTGGGGATGTGGCTACGGCCCCTCCTGTGGCTGGGGCTATGGCTCCCGTTATGGCTGCGGATACAGCCCCTACTTCGGCAGTGGCTACGGCTGCTGGCCATCTTGCTATAGAAGTTGTTATTCTTCTTGCTGGTAGACCTTCCCTGCCCAAGGCCTGGGAGCTTCAGAAATGACACTTCGACAGACCATGCGGAGTTGGAGATCCATGCACCCCCATTTTATGATCCCAGGAATTCCATACTGACAGAGTCTTTCAGCTCCACTTACCCACTGGGAGAAATGCATCTCTGTAGCCAGAGGCTCTGTGCTATCATCTGACCCTTTTCCCAAAGGTTAGCCTTGACCCCTCGGCCTGTGATTCTCCCCAGGACTGCGTGTGTCATCCTGACAATACACGGATGCCTTATTCTCAATAAAAACCATCCCCAGTTTCTAATCACCTTCTGTGTACTCGCTTGTGAATCATGGCGTTTTTGAAGTGTAATGGACTCTCTTGACGATTGGGCTTAACGTAAGTCTCTTGAGCATCGCTCAATTCCTCGAGGCGGTGCAGGCATCGCTCCCTTTCTGTGCATAAGAAATAGTGTCTACTTCACCTGTTCCTCACACCCGTCATGTGCACAACCGCACTTTGGTGCCCAAGTGAGCAGAAGTCACACAGAGTTTCGGGCGTGTGCTCTTGCATTGTGGCAACTGAGGGGATAGGTAATGTGGAGGGCCACCTGGTCAGGAGAGTTGGTCCGAGGGCTTAGCGGAGTAATGGGATGCAAGTGACGGTGTCCAAGTCTCTGGAAAATGGCTGGCGGAGTCGGGTGTTAAGCACGAGGAACAGAGGCTATGGAAAGATAAGCAAGAGGATAACATTCTGTCACACCACGTGCATTTGGGGAAGGGGCACACGTATTTGTTTGCCGTCATTGCCTTTGAGGAAATGGCCTTGGGTCATTTAATCGGTAAACGCTTCTCAGAATGTTGGAAAGAGAACCCCCCGGTGATGGAGACACCCTCACAGCACGGTGGATACGTTACCTGCTCTCCGAGTGCCTACATGAACTAGTTGATGCTCAAAGAACAAGTCGGTATTAGTGAAGGTCAAACAGGCAGGCAGTCATTGCTACGAGGGAACGAAAAAGCAGCTAAGTGGGCAGGAGAGTCCGTGTTCATGTTCAGGACGCGAGGCCCGGGAGTCGGTGTGACACTGGGACAGCTGAGCCATTGCCAGCTGCAAAGAACGACTAGAAAGCACAGCGGTGATTGCAAAGGGAGAAGAGGAGGAGTCCGTGCTTGTGCAAGAATACCGGCGGTAAGGCACGTGAGGTCATCTACTTATCGCCAAAGGAATCCTCACGAGCGAACGCCTAACCTAACTTCTCCTTCTGAGATGTAACACTCCAGTCAGGAACAGTCGGCCCTTTCTCAGCGTGAGTGAAATGAGACTGTGACACTAGACACCGAAATATCTTCCAGCTGAGGAGACACACAGCAACATTTGAAAGTCAGACATAATGCACCCACTTCTTTAGTGATTCAAACTTGTGGGAGTGCAAATGATATGCCAGGCACTCTAATGAGCCCTGGGGATTGAGGGAAGAAGAGAATAGACATGGTTCCTGCCATTACAGATCCCTGAGCAGAGACCTAAAGGGAAAAGCACTACAAATAATGCAGCAAACGCTGAGGGAGCTTTCAAGAAGCCATCGGCCTCGTGTCAGAAAGTGGACGGTGGCAGTGGTATTGAAGCGTAACGTGTCTCTTGCAGCAATTCTCTGTTGGTGAGGTAGAAATGTGAGGTTTGAACTTCAGGGATGACAGAGAAGGATGCAGGACAAAGGAAAAGAGCCCTTGGTAGGGAGACATGCTTCCTTCCTGCTTCTTGTTAGGGCTGAAGCCTGACAGAGTTTTCAGATTGGGTGTTGACCAGGGTCAGCGGATATACGGTAGCGACAATTTCGGATGTAGGACGTGTGTCTAAGAGAGACCGCTCTCAGAGACTGAAGCGGGCCACTTGGTGAAAATGCCAGTCGAGGGCATGCGATCCAGTAGGGGAGCCCCACTCCCACTGGGGTGGCGACATTTGCACCTTCAGTGGCAGGACTGAGCTTCCCGAGCTCCTACTCCTCTCCATGTGGATTTCGTGGTTGCTCCAGTCAAAAGAATTTTACATGTACCTTCTGCCTGATTGGGAAGCTGGTGATTTCAGTTAAAAGCCTGAAAGAACAGGAGGACTAAAGAGAATCACCTCCACTCTGACAAACATAGAAACACACTGGTCCTCCTTCCCTGGGTGGTGGCTGGTGTTACAGAGTGAGAAGAGAAGGAACGTTTAGATTTTGACACGTGTGGAGAGGAAGCTCATTTGCGGTTGCATCGGCCTAAGCGGAAACCACGCTGTCTGGAGCTCAGCCCTGTGAGGTTTTGAGGATGGTATTTCTTTGCTGTTGTGGCTGTTCTATTCCCCAAATCATAGAATGGGCATCATGCTGGATTCCACCACAGGATGGTAGTAGTAGGTAGCTGGCTGTAGGTTTCTGGGTCACAGAAGCTTGGCAAGAGTAGCATGATCAGGAGAGGACATGGGAGCATATCCTGCTCATAGGTCAGGGCGTGTGTTTCAGGAAAGACGAGGGAGAGAGAGGAGCCTCTAAATCCCACAGTCACCCAATTCTGGTGTTAAGAGCTACATATTTAACGATAGGCATTCGGGAAGTGAGTCCCAGGTGTACGCGCTGGCACATGATGGTGGAGCAGAGCCAATTAAAATGCAGCCATGGTGCTGTGTGAATAAAACAAGAGTCTCCAGAGTGATGAGCTCACATTAAGCAAAGCATGTTTTTGATTGTCCACGGTGACTGGCATGTAATGGTTGTTGACATATTTGTTGGCTCAGTCAGGGAACGCATGGTATGCTGTGCCCATTACTGACAGTATATAAAGGGCCAAGGGAAGGGGAAGACATACACACTTCAGAAACACCCTCCTGCAACCCACCCGAACGCTAATCCCTTGACAACATGTGCTCCAACTACTGTGGCAGCCTCTGTGGCTCTGGCTGGGGATACGGCTCTGGCTGGGGATGTGGCTACGGCCCCTCCTGTGGCTGGGGCTATGGCTCCCGTTATGGCTGCGGATACAGCCCCTACTTCGGCAGTGGCTACGGCTGCTGGCCATCTTGCTATAGAAGTTGTTATTCTTCTTGCTGGTAGACCTTCCCTGCCCAAGGCCTGGGAGCTTCAGAAATGACACTTCGACAGACCATGCGGAGTTGGAGATCCATGCACCCCCATTTTATGATCCCAGGAATTCCATACTGACAGAGTCTTTCAGCTCCACTTACCCACTGGGAGAAATGCATCTCTGTAGCCAGAGGCTCTGTGCTATCATCTGACCCTTTTCCCAAAGGTTAGCCTTGACCCCTCGGCCTGTGATTCTCCCCAGGACTGCGTGGGTCATCCTGACAATACACGGATGCCTTATTCTCAATAAAAACCATCCCCAGTTTCTAATCACCTTCTGTGTACTCGCTTGTGAATCATGGCGTTTTTGAAGTGTAACGGACTCTCTTGACGATTGGGCTTAACGTAAGTCTCTTGAGCATTGCTCAATTCCTCGAGGCGGTGCAAGCATCGCTCCCTTTCTGTGCATAAGAAATAGTGTCTACTTCACCTGTTCCTCACACCCGTCATGTGCACAACCGCACTTTGGTGCCCAAGTGAGCAGAAGTCACACAGAGTTTCGGGCGTGTGCTCTTGCATTGTGGCAACTGAGGGGATAGGTGATGTGGAGGGCCACCTGGTCAGGAGAGTTGGTCCGAGGGCTTAGCGGAGTAATGGGATGCAAGTGACGGTGTCCAAGTCTCTGGAAAATGGCTGGCGGAGTCGGGTGTTAAACACGAGGAACAGAGGCTATGGAAAGATAAGCAAGAGGATAACATTCTGTCACACCACGTGCATTTGGGGAAGGGGCACACGTATTTGTTTGCCGTCATTGCCTTTGAGGAAATGGCCTTGGGTCATTTAATCGGTAAACGCTTCTCAGAATGTTGGAAAGAGAACCCCCCGGTGATGGAGACACCCTCACAGCACGGTGGATGCGTTACCTGCTCTCCGAGTGCCTACATGAACTAGTTGATGCTCAAAGAACAAGTCGGTATTAGTGAAGGTCAAACAGGCAGGCAGTCATTGCTATGAGGGAACGAAAAAGCAGCTAAGTGGGCAGGAGAGTCCGTGTTCATGTTCAGGACGCGAGGCCCGGGAGTCGGTGTGACACTGGGACAGCTGAGCCATTGCCAGCTGCAAAGAACGACTAGAAAGCACAGCGGTGATTGCAAAGGGAGAAGAGGAGGAGTCCGTGCTTGTGCAAGAATACCGGCGGTAAGGCACGTGAGGTCATCTACTTATCGCCAAAGGAATCCTCACGAGCGAACGCCTAACCTAACTTCTCCTTCTGAGATGTAACACTCCAGTCAGGAACAGTCGGCCCTTTCTCAGCGTGAGTGAAATGAGACTGTGGCGCTAGACACCGAAATATCTTCCAGCTGAGGAGACACACAGCAACATTTGAAAGTCAGACATAATGCACCCACTTCTTTAGTGATTCAATCTTGTGGGAGTGCAAATGATATGCCAGGCACTCTAATGAGCCCTGGGGATTGAGGGAAGAAGAGAATAGACATGGTTCCTGCCATTACAGATCCCTGAGCAGAGACCTAAAGGGAAGAGCACTACAAATAATGCAGCAAACGCTGAGGGAGCTTTCAAGAAGCCATCGGCCTCGTGTCAGAAAGTGGACGGTGGCAGTGGTATTGAAGCGTAACGTGTCTCTTGCAGCAATTCTCTGTTGGTGAGGTAGAAATGTGAGGTTTGAACTTCAGGGATGACAGAGAAGGATGCAGGACAAGGAAAAGAGCCCTTGGTAGGGAGACATGCTTCCTTCCTGCTTCTTGTTAGGGCTGAAGCCTGACAGAGTTTTCAGATTGGGTGTTGACCAGGGTCAGCAGATATACGGCAGCGACAATTTCGGATGTAGGACGTGTGTCTAAGAGAGACCATTCTCAGAGACTGAAGCGGGCCACTTGGTGAAAATGCCAGTCGAGGGCATGCGATCCAGTAGGGGAGCCCCACTCCCACTGGGGGGCGAAATTTGCGCCTTCAGTGGCAGGACTGAGCTTCCCGAGCTCCTACTCCTCTCCATGTGGATTTCGTGGTTGCTCCAGTCAAAAGAATTTTACATGTACCTTCTGCCTGATTGGGAAGCTGGTGATTTCAGTTAAAAGCCTGAAAGAACAGGAGGACTAAAGAGAATCACCTCCACTCTGACAAACATAGAAACACACTGGTCCTCCTTCCCTGGGTGGTGGCTGGTGTTACAGAGTGAGAAGAGAAGGAACGTTTAGATTTTGACACGTGTGGAGAGGAAGCTCATTTGCGGTTGCATCGGCCTAAGCGGAAACCACGCTGTCTGGAGCTCAGCCCTGTGAGGTTTTGAGGATGGTATTTCTTTGCTGTTGGGGCTGTTCTATTCCCCAAATCATAGAATGGGCATCATGCTGGATTCCACCACAGGATGGTAGTAGTAGGTAGCTGGCTGTAGGTTTCTGGGTCACAGAAGCTTGGCAAGAGTTGCATGATCAGGAGAGGACATGGGAGCATATCCTGCTCATAGGTCAGGGCGTGTGTTTCAGGAAAGACGAGGGAGAGAGAGGAGCCTCTAAATCACACAGTCACCCAATTCTGGTGTTAAGAGCTACATATTTAGCGATAGGCATTCGGGAAGTGAGTCCCAGGTGTACGCGCTGGCACATGATGGTGGAGCAGAGCCAATTAAAATGCAGCCATGGTGCTGTGTGAATAAAACAAGAGTCTCCAGAGTGATGAGCTCACATTAAGCAAAGCATGTTTTTGATTGTCCACGGTGACTGGCATGTAATGGTTGTTGACATATTTGTTGGCTCAGTCAGGGAACGCATGGTATGCTGTGCCCATTACTGACAGTATATAAAGGGCCAAGGGAAGGGGAAGACATACACACCTCAGAAACACCCTCCTGCAACCCACCCGAACGCTAATCCCTTGACAACATGTTCTCTAACTACTGCGGCAGCCTCTGTGGCTCTGGCTGGGGATACGGCTCTGGCTGGGGATGTGGCTACGGCCCCTCCTGTGGCTGGGGCTATGGCTCCCGTTATGGCTGCGGATACAGCCCCTACTTCGGCAGTGGCTACGGCTGCTGGCCATCTTGCTATAGAAGTTGTTATTCTTCTTGCTGGTAGACCTTCCCTGCCCAAGGCCTGGGAGCTTCAGAAATGACACTTCGACAGACCATGCGGAGTTGGAGATCCATGCACCCCCATTTTATGATCCCAGGAATTCCATACTGACAGAGTCTTTCAGCTCCACTTACCCACTGGGAGAAATGCATCTCTGTAGCCAGAGGCTCTGTGCTATCATCTGACCCTTTTCCCAAAGGTTAGCCTTGACCCCTCGGCCTGTGATTCTCCCCAGGACTGCGTGGGTCATCCTGACAATACACGGATGCCTTATTCTCAATAAAAACCATCCCCAGTTTCTAATCACCTTCTGTGTACTCGCTTGTGAATCATGGCGTTTTTGAGGTGTAACGGACTCTCTTGACGATTGGGCTTAACGTAAGTCTCTTGAGCATTGCTCAATTCCTCGAGGCGGTGCAAGCATCGCTCCCTTTCTGTGCATAAGAAATAGTGTCTACTTCACCTGTTCCTCACACCCGTCATGTGCACAACCGCACTTTGGTGCCCAAGTGAGCAGAAGTCACACAGAGTTTCGGGCGTGTGCTCTTGCATTGTGGCAACTGAGGGGATAGGTGATGTGGAGGGACACCTGTTCAGGAGAGTTGGTCCGAGGGCTTAGCGGAGTAATGGGATGCAAGTGACGGTGTCCAAGTCTCTGGAAAATGGCTGGCGGAGTCGGGTGTTAAGCACGAGGAACAGAGGCTATGGAAAGATAAGCAAGAGGATAACATTCTGTCACACCACGTGCATTTGGGGAAGGGGCACACGTATTTGTTTGCCGTCATTGCCTTTGAGGAAATGGCCTTGGGTCATTTAATCGGTAAACGCTTCTCAGAATGTTGGAAAGAGAACCCCCCGGTGATGGAGACACCCTCACAGCACGGTGGATGCGTTACCTGCTCTCCGAGTGCCTACATGCCCTAGTTGATGCTCAAAGAACAAGTCGGTATTAGTGAAGGTCAAACAGGCAGGCAGTCATTGCTACGAGGGAACGAAAAAGCAGCTAAGTGGGCAGGAGAGTCCGTGTTCATGTTCAGGACGCGAGGCCCGGGAGTCGGTGTGACACTGGGACAGCTGAGCCATTGCCAGCTGCAAAGAACGACTAGAAAGCACAGCGGTGATTGCAAAGGGAGAAGAGGAGTCCGTGCTTGTGCAAGAATACCGGCGGTAAGGCACGTGAGGTCATCTACTTATCGCCAAAGGAATCCTCACGAGCGAACGCCTAACCTAACTTCTCCTTCTGAGATGTAACACTCCAGTCAGGAACAGTCGGCCCTTTCTCAGCGTGAGTGAAATGAGACTGTGGCGCTAGACACCGAAATATCTTCCAGCTGAGGAGACACACAGCAACATTTGAAAGTCAGACATAATGCACCCACTTCTTTAGTGATTCAATCTTGTGGGAGTGCAAATGATATGCCAGGCACTCTAATGAGCCCTGGGGATTGAGGGAAGAAGAGAATAGACATGGTTCCTGCCATTACAGATCCCTGAGCAGAGACCTAAAGGGAAAAGCACGACAAATAATGCAGCAAACGCTGAGGGAGCTTTCAAGAAGCCATCGGCCTCGTGTCAGAAAGTGGAAGGTGGCAGTGGTATTGAAGCGTAACGTGTCTCTTGCAGCAATTCTCTGTTGGTGAGGTAGAAATGTGAGGTTTGAACTTCAGGGATGACAGAGGAGGATGCAGGACAAAGGAAAAGAGCCCTTGGTAGGGAGACATGCTTCCTTCCTGCTTCTTGTTAGGGCTGAAGCCTGACAGAGTTTTCAGATTGGGTGTTGACCAGGGTCAGCGGATATACGGTAGCGACAATTTCGGATGTAGGACGTGTGTCTAAGAGAGACCGCTCTCAGAGACTGAAGCGGGCCACTTGGTGAAAATGCCAGTCGAGGGCATGCGATCCAGTAGGGGAGCCCCACTCCCACTGGGGTGGCGACATTTGCACCTTCAGTGGCAGGACTGAGCTTCCCGAGCTCCTACTCCTCTCCATGTGGATTTCGTGGTTGCTCCAGTCAAAAGAATTTTACATGTACCTTCTGCCTGATTGGGAAGCTGGTGATTTCAGTTAAAAGCCTGAAAGAACAGGAGGACTAAAGAGAATCACCTCCACTCTGACAAACATAGAAACACACTGGTCCTCCTTCCCTGGGTGGTGGCTGGTGTTACAGAGTGAGAAGAGAAGGAACGTTTAGATTTTGACACGTGTGGAGAGGAAGCTCATTTGCGGTTGCATCGGCCTAAGCGGAAACCACGGTGTCTGGAGCTCAGCCCTGTGAGGTTTTGAGGATGGTATTTCTTTGCTGTTGTGGCTGTTCTATTCCCCAAATCATAGAATGGGCATCATGCTGGATTCCACCACAGGATGGTAGTAGTAGGTAGCTGGCTGTAGGTTTCTGGGTCACAGAAGCTTGGCAAGAGTAGCATGATCAGGAGAGGACATGGGAGCATATCCTGCTCATAGGTCAGGGCGTGTGTTTCAGGAAAGACGAGGGAGAGAGAGGAGCCTCTAAATCCCACAGTCACCCAATTCTGGTGTTAAGAGCTACATATTTAACGATAGGCATTCGGGAAGTGAGTCCCAGGTGTACGCGCTGGCACATGATGGTGGAGCAGAGCCAATTAAAATGCAGCCATGGTGCTGTGTGAATAAAACAAGAGTCTCCAGAGTGATGAGCTCACATTAAGCAAAGCATGTTTTTGATTGTCCACGGTGACTGGCATGTAATGGTTGTTGACATATTTGTTGGCTCAGTCAGGGAACGCATGGTATGCTGTGCCCATTACTGACAGTATATAAAGGGCCAAGGGAAGGGGAAGACATACACACTTCAGAAACACCCTCCTGCAACCCACCCGAACGCTAATCCCTTGACAACATGTGCTCCAACTACTGTGGCAGCCTCTGTGGCTCTGGCTGGGGATACGGCTCTGGCTGGGGATGTGGCTACGGCCCCTCCTGTGGCTGGGGCTATGGCTCCCGTTATGGCTGCGGATACAGCCCCTACTTCGGCAGTGGCTACGGCTGCTGGCCATCTTGCTATAGAAGTTGTTATTCTTCTTGCTGGTAGACCTTCCCTGCCCAAGGCCTGGGAGCTTCAGAAATGACACTTCGACAGACCATGCGGAGTTGGAGATCCATGCACCCCCATTTTATGATCCCAGGAATTCCATACTGACAGAGTCTTTCAGCTCCACTTACCCACTGGGAGAAATGCATCTCTGTAGCCAGAGGCTCTGTGCTATCATCTGACCCTTTTCCCAAAGGTTAGCCTTGACCCCTCGGCCTGTGATTCTCCCCAGGACTGCGTGGGTCATCCTGACAATACACGGATGCCTTATTCTCAATAAAAACCATCCCCAGTTTCTAATCACCTTCTGTGTACTCGCTTGTGAATCATGGCGTTTTTGAAGTGTAACGGACTCTCTTGACGATTGGGCTTAACGTAAGTCTCTTGAGCATTGCTCAATTCCTCGAGGCGGTGCAAGCATCGCTCCCTTTCTGTGCATAAGAAATAGTGTCTACTTCACCTGTTCCTCACACCCGTCATGTGCACAACCGCACTTTGGTGCCCAAGTGAGCAGAAGTCACACAGAGTTTCGGGCGTGTGCTCTTGCATTGTGGCAACTGAGGGGATAGGTGATGTGGAGGGCCACCTGGTCAGGAGAGTTGGTCCGAGGGCTTAGCGGAGTAATGGGATGCAAGTGACGGTGTCCAAGTCTCTGGAAAATGGCTGGCGGAGTCGGGTGTTAAACACGAGGAACAGAGGCTATGGAAAGATAAGCAAGAGGATAACATTCTGTCACACCACGTGCATTTGGGGAAGGGGCACACGTATTTGTTTGCCGTCATTGCCTTTGAGGAAATGGCCTTGGGTCATTTAATCGGTAAACGCTTCTCAGAATGTTGGAAAGAGAACCCCCCGGTGATGGAGACACCCTCACAGCACGGTGGATGCGTTACCTGCTCTCCGAGTGCCTACATGAACTAGTTGATGCTCAAAGAACAAGTCGGTATTAGTGAAGGTCAAACAGGCAGGCAGTCATTGCTATGAGGGAACGAAAAAGCAGCTAAGTGGGCAGGAGAGTCCGTGTTCATGTTCAGGACGCGAGGCCCGGGAGTCGGTGTGACACTGGGACAGCTGAGCCATTGCCAGCTGCAAAGAACGACTAGAAAGCACAGCGGTGATTGCAAAGGGAGAAGAGGAGGAGTCCGTGCTTGTGCAAGAATACCGGCGGTAAGGCACGTGAGGTCATCTACTTATCGCCAAAGGAATCCTCACGAGCGAACGCCTAACCTAACTTCTCCTTCTGAGATGTAACACTCCAGTCAGGAACAGTCGGCCCTTTCTCAGCGTGAGTGAAATGAGACTGTGGCGCTAGACACCGAAATATCTTCCAGCTGAGGAGACACACAGCAACATTTGAAAGTCAGACATAATGCACCCACTTCTTTAGTGATTCAATCTTGTGGGAGTGCAAATGATATGCCAGGCACTCTAATGAGCCCTGGGGATTGAGGGAAGAAGAGAATAGACATGGTTCCTGCCATTACAGATCCCTGAGCAGAGACCTAAAGGGAAGAGCACTACAAATAATGCAGCAAACGCTGAGGGAGCTTTCAAGAAGCCATCGGCCTCGTGTCAGAAAGTGGACGGTGGCAGTGGTATTGAAGCGTAACGTGTCTCTTGCAGCAATTCTCTGTTGGTGAGGTAGAAATGTGAGGTTTGAACTTCAGGGATGACAGAGAAGGATGCAGGACAAGGAAAAGAGCCCTTGGTAGGGAGACATGCTTCCTTCCTGCTTCTTGTTAGGGCTGAAGCCTGACAGAGTTTTCAGATTGGGTGTTGACCAGGGTCAGCAGATATACGGCAGCGACAATTTCGGATGTAGGACGTGTGTCTAAGAGAGACCATTCTCAGAGACTGAAGCGGGCCACTTGGTGAAAATGCCAGTCGAGGGCATGCGATCCAGTAGGGGAGCCCCACTCCCACTGGGGGGCGAAATTTGCGCCTTCAGTGGCAGGACTGAGCTTCCCGAGCTCCTACTCCTCTCCATGTGGATTTCGTGGTTGCTCCAGTCAAAAGAATTTTACATGTACCTTCTGCCTGATTGGGAAGCTGGTGATTTCAGTTAAAAGCCTGAAAGAACAGGAGGACTAAAGAGAATCACCTCCACTCTGACAAACATAGAAACACACTGGTCCTCCTTCCCTGGGTGGTGGCTGGTGTTACAGAGTGAGAAGAGAAGGAACGTTTAGATTTTGACACGTGTGGAGAGGAAGCTCATTTGCGGTTGCATCGGCCTAAGCGGAAACCACGCTGTCTGGAGCTCAGCCCTGTGAGGTTTTGAGGATGGTATTTCTTTGCTGTTGGGGCTGTTCTATTCCCCAAATCATAGAATGGGCATCATGCTGGATTCCACCACAGGATGGTAGTAGTAGGTAGCTGGCTGTAGGTTTCTGGGTCACAGAAGCTTGGCAAGAGTTGCATGATCAGGAGAGGACATGGGAGCATATCCTGCTCATAGGTCAGGGCGTGTGTTTCAGGAAAGACGAGGGAGAGAGAGGAGCCTCTAAATCACACAGTCACCCAATTCTGGTGTTAAGAGCTACATATTTAGCGATAGGCATTCGGGAAGTGAGTCCCAGGTGTACGCGCTGGCACATGATGGTGGAGCAGAGCCAATTAAAATGCAGCCATGGTGCTGTGTGAATAAAACAAGAGTCTCCAGAGTGATGAGCTCACATTAAGCAAAGCATGTTTTTGATTGTCCACGGTGACTGGCATGTAATGGTTGTTGACATATTTGTTGGCTCAGTCAGGGAACGCATGGTATGCTGTGCCCATTACTGACAGTATATAAAGGGCCAAGGGAAGGGGAAGACATACACACCTCAGAAACACCCTCCTGCAACCCACCCGAACGCTAATCCCTTGACAACATGTTCTCTAACTACTGCGGCAGCCTCTGTGGCTCTGGCTGGGGATACGGCTCTGGCTGGGGATGTGGCTACGGCCCCTCCTGTGGCTGGGGCTATGGCTCCCGTTATGGCTGCGGATACAGCCCCTACTTCGGCAGTGGCTACGGCTGCTGGCCATCTTGCTATAGAAGTTGTTATTCTTCTTGCTGGTAGACCTTCCCTGCCCAAGGCCTGGGAGCTTCAGAAATGACACTTCGACAGACCATGCGGAGTTGGAGATCCATGCACCCCCATTTTATGATCCCAGGAATTCCATACTGACAGAGTCTTTCAGCTCCACTTACCCACTGGGAGAAATGCATCTCTGTAGCCAGAGGCTCTGTGCTATCATCTGACCCTTTTCCCAAAGGTTAGCCTTGACCCCTCGGCCTGTGATTCTCCCCAGGACTGCGTGGGTCATCCTGACAATACACGGATGCCTTATTCTCAATAAAAACCATCCCCAGTTTCTAATCACCTTCTGTGTACTCGCTTGTGAATCATGGCGTTTTTGAGGTGTAACGGACTCTCTTGACGATTGGGCTTAACGTAAGTCTCTTGAGCATTGCTCAATTCCTCGAGGCGGTGCAAGCATCGCTCCCTTTCTGTGCATAAGAAATAGTGTCTACTTCACCTGTTCCTCACACCCGTCATGTGCACAACCGCACTTTGGTGCCCAAGTGAGCAGAAGTCACACAGAGTTTCGGGCGTGTGCTCTTGCATTGTGGCAACTGAGGGGATAGGTGATGTGGAGGGACACCTGTTCAGGAGAGTTGGTCCGAGGGCTTAGCGGAGTAATGGGATGCAAGTGACGGTGTCCAAGTCTCTGGAAAATGGCTGGCGGAGTCGGGTGTTAAGCACGAGGAACAGAGGCTATGGAAAGATAAGCAAGAGGATAACATTCTGTCACACCACGTGCATTTGGGGAAGGGGCACACGTATTTGTTTGCCGTCATTGCCTTTGAGGAAATGGCCTTGGGTCATTTAATCGGTAAACGCTTCTCAGAATGTTGGAAAGAGAACCCCCCGGTGATGGAGACACCCTCACAGCACGGTGGATGCGTTACCTGCTCTCCGAGTGCCTACATGCCCTAGTTGATGCTCAAAGAACAAGTCGGTATTAGTGAAGGTCAAACAGGCAGGCAGTCATTGCTACGAGGGAACGAAAAAGCAGCTAAGTGGGCAGGAGAGTCCGTGTTCATGTTCAGGACGCGAGGCCCGGGAGTCGGTGTGACACTGGGACAGCTGAGCCATTGCCAGCTGCAAAGAACGACTAGAAAGCACAGCGGTGATTGCAAAGGGAGAAGAGGAGTCCGTGCTTGTGCAAGAATACCGGCGGTAAGGCACGTGAGGTCATCTACTTATCGCCAAAGGAATCCTCACGAGCGAACGCCTAACCTAACTTCTCCTTCTGAGATGTAACACTCCAGTCAGGAACAGTCGGCCCTTTCTCAGCGTGAGTGAAATGAGACTGTGGCGCTAGACACCGAAATATCTTCCAGCTGAGGAGACACACAGCAACATTTGAAAGTCAGACATAATGCACCCACTTCTTTAGTGATTCAATCTTGTGGGAGTGCAAATGATATGCCAGGCACTCTAATGAGCCCTGGGGATTGAGGGAAGAAGAGAATAGACATGGTTCCTGCCATTACAGATCCCTGAGCAGAGACCTAAAGGGAAAAGCACGACAAATAATGCAGCAAACGCTGAGGGAGCTTTCAAGAAGCCATCGGCCTCGTGTCAGAAAGTGGAAGGTGGCAGTGGTATTGAAGCGTAATGTGTCTCTTGCAGCAATTCTCTCTTGGTGAGGTAGAAATGTGAGGTTTGAACTTCAGGGATGACAGAGGAGGATGCAGGACAAAGGAAAAGAGCCCTTGGTAGGGAGACATGCTTCCTTCCTGCTTCTTGTTAGGGCTGAAGTCTGACAGAGTTTTCAGATTGGGTGTTGACCAGGGTCAGCAGATATACGGCAGCGACAATTTCGGATGTAGGACGTGTGTCTAAGAGAGACCATTCTCAGAGACTGAAGCGGGCCACTTGGTGAAAATGCCAGTCGAGGGCATGCGATCCAGTAGGGGAGCCCCACTCCCACTGGGGGGGCGACATTTGCGCCTTCAGTGGCAGGACTGAGCTTCCCGAGCTCCTACTCCTCTCCATGTGGATTTCGTGGTTGCTCCAGTCAAAAGAATTTTACATGTACCTTCTGCCTGATTGGGAAGCTGGTGATTTCAGTTAAAAGCCTGAAAGAACAGGAGGACTAAAGAGAATCACCTCCACTCTGACAAACATAGAAACACACTGGTCCTCCTTCCCTGGGTGGTGGCTGGTGTTACAGAGTGAGAAGAGAAGGAACGTTTAGATTTTGACACGTGTGGAGAGGAAGCTCATTTGCGGTTGCATCGGCCTAAGCGGAAACCACGCTGTCTGGAGCTCAGCCCTGTGAGGTTTTGAGGATGGTATTTCTTTGCTGTTGTGGCTGTTCTATTCCCCAAATCATAGAATGGGCATCATGCTGGATTCCACCACAGGATGGTAGTAGTAGGTAGCTGGCTGTAGGTTTCTGGGTCACAGAAGCTTGGCAAGAGTTGCATGATCAGGAGAGGACATGGGAGCATATCCTGCTCATAGGTCAGGGCGTGTGTTTCAGGAAAGACGAGGGAGAGAGAGGAGCCTCTAAATCCCACAGTCACCCAATTCTGGTGTTAAGAGCTACATATTTAACGATAGGCATTCGGGAAGTGAGTCCCAGGTGTACGCGCTGGCACATGATGGTGGAGCAGAGCCAATTAAAATGCAGCCATGGTGCTGTGTGAATAAAACAAGAGTCTCCAGAGTGATGAGCTCACATTAAGCAAAGCATGTTTTTGATTGTCCACGGTGACTGGCATGTAATGGTTGTTGACATATTTGTTGGCTCAGTCAGGGAACGCATGGTATGCTGTGCCCATTACTGACAGTATATAAAGGGCCAAGGGAAGGGGAAGACATACACACTTCAGAAACACCCTCCTGCAACCCACCCGAACGCTAATCCCTTGACAACATGTGCTCCAACTACTGTGGCAGCCTCTGTGGCTCTGGCTGGGGATACGGCTCTGGCTGGGGATGTGGCTACGGCCCCTTCTGTGGCTGGGGCTATGGCTCCCGTTATGGCTGCGGATACAGCCCCTACTTCGGCAGTGGCTACGGCTGCTGGCCATCTTGCTATAGAAGTTGTTATTCTTCTTGCTGGTAGACCTTCCCTGCCCAAGGCCTGGGAGCTTCAGAAATGACACTTCGACAGACCATGCGGAGTTGGAGATCCATGCACCCCCATTTTATGATCCCAGGAATTCCATACTGACAGAGTCTTTCAGCTCCACTTACCCACTGGGAGAAATGCAACTCTGTAGCCTGAGGCTCTGTGCTATCATCTGACCCTTTTCCCAAAGGTTAGCCTTGACCCCTCGGCCTGTGATTCTCCCCAGGACTGCGTGGGTCATCCTGACAATACACGGATGCCTTATTCTCAATAAAAACCATCCCCAGTTTCTAATCACCTTCTGTGTACTCGCTTGTGAAACATGGCGTTTTTGAGGTGTAACGGACTCTCTTGACGATTGGGCTTAACGTAAGTCTCTTGAGCATCGCTCAATTCCTCAAGGCGGTGCAAGCATCGCTCCCTTTCTGTGCATAAGAAATAGTGTCTACTTCACCTGTTCCTCACACCCGTCATGTGCACAACCGCACTTTGTTGCCCAAGTGAGTAGAAGTCACACAGAGTTTCGGGCGTGTGCTCTTGCATTGTGGCAACTGAGGGGATAGGTGATGTGGAGGGCCACCTAGTCAGGAGAGTTGGTCCGAGGGCTTAGCGGAGTAATGGGATGCAAGTGACGGTGTCCAAGTCTCTGGAAAATGGCTGGCGGAGTCGGGTGTTAAGCACGAGGAACAGAGGCTATGGAAAGATAAGCAAGAGGATAACATTCTGTCACACCACGTGCATTTGGGGAAGGGGCACACGTATTTGTTTGCCGTCATTGCCTTTGAGGAAATGGCCTTGGGTCATTTAATCGGTAAACGCTTCTCAGAATGTTGGAAAGAGAACCCCCCGGTGATGGAGACACCCTCACAGCACGGGATGCGTTACCTGCTCTCCGAGTGCCTACATGCCCTAGTTGATGCTCAAAGAACAAGTCGGTATTAGTGAAGGTCAAACAGGCAGGCAGTCATTGCTACGAGGGAACGAAAAAGCAGCTAAGTGGGCAGGAGAGTCCGTGTTCATGTTCAGGACGCGAGGCCCGGGAGTCGGTGTGACACTGGGACAGCTGAGCCATTGCCAGCTGCAAAGAACGACTAGAAAGCACAGCGGTGATTGCAAAGGGAGAAGAGGAGGAGTCCGTGCTTGTGCAAGAATACCGGCGGTAAGGCACGTGAGGTCATCTACTTATCGCCAAAGGAATCCTCACGAGCGAACGCCTAACCTAACTTCTCCTTCTGAGATGTAACACTCCAGTCAGGAACAGTCGGCCCTTTCTCAGCGTGAGTGAAATGAGACTGTGGCGCTAGACACCGAAATATCTTCCAGCTGAGGAGACACACAGCAACATTTGAAAGTCAGACATAATGCACCCACTTCTTTAGTGATTCAATCTTGTGGGAGTGCAAATGATATGCCAGGCACTCTAATGAGCCCTGGGGATTGAGGGAAGAAGAGAATAGACATGGTTCCTGCCATTACAGATCCCTGAGCAGAGACCTAAAGGGAAAAGCACGACAAATAATGCAGCAAACGCTGAGGGAGCTTTCAAGAAGCCATCGGCCTCGTGTCAGAAAGTGGACGGTGGCAGTGGTATTGAAGCGTAATGTGTCTCTTGCAGCAATTCTCTCTTGGTGAGGTAGAAATGTGAGGTTTGAACTTCAGGGATGACAGAGGAGGATGCAGGACAGAGGAAAAGAGCCCTTGGTAGGGAGACATGCTTCCTTCCTGCTTCTTGTTAGGGCTGAAGTCTGACAGAGTTTTCAGATTGGGTGTTGACCAGGGTCAGCAGATATACGGCAGCGACAATTTCGGATGTAGGACGTGTGTCTAAGAGAGACCATTCTCAGAGACTGAAGCGGGCCACTTGGTGAAAATGCCAGTCGAGGGCATGCGATCCAGTAGGGGAGCCCCACTCCCACTGGGGGGGCGACATTTGCGCCTTCAGTGGCAGGACTGAGCTTCCCGAGCTCCTACTCCTCTCCATGTGGATTTCGTGGTTGCTCCAGTCAAAAGAATTTTACATGTACCTTCTGCCTGATTGGGAAGCTGGTGATTTCAGTTAAAAGCCTGAAAGAACAGGAGGACTAAAGAGAATCACCTCCACTCTGACAAACATAGAAACACACTGGTCCTCCTTCCCTGGGTGGTGGCTGGTGTTACAGAGTGAGAAGAGAAGGAACGTTTAGATTTTGACACGTGTGGAGAGGAAGCTCATTTGCGGTTGCATCGGCCTAAGCGGAAACCACGCTGTCTGGAGCTCAGCCCTGTGAGGTTTTGAGGATGGTATTTCTTTGCTGTTGGGGCTGTTCTATTCCCCAAATCATAGAATGGGCATCATGCTGGATTCCACCACAGGATGGTAGTAGTAGGTAGCTGGCTGTAGGTTTCTGGGTCACAGAAGCTTGGCAAGAGTTGCATGATCAGGAGAGGACATGGGAGCATATCCTGCTCATAGGTCAGGGCGTGTGTTTCAGGAAAGACGAGGGAGAGAGAGGAGCCTCTAAATCCCACAGTCACCCAATTCTGGTGTTAAGAGCTACATATTTAACGATAGGCATTCGGGAAGTGAGTCCCAGGTGTACGCGCTGGCACATGATGGTGGAGCAGAGCCAATTAAAATGCAGCCATGGTGCTGTGTGAATAAAACAAGAGTCTCCAGAGTGATGAGCTCACATTAAGCAAAGCATGTTTTTGATTGTCCACGGTGACTGGCATGTAATGGTTGTTGACATATTTGTTGGCTCAGTCAGGGAACGCATGGTATGCTGTGCCCATTACTGACAGTATATAAAGGGCCAAGGGAAGGGGAAGACATACACACTTCAGAAACACCCTCCTGCAACCCACCCGAACGCTAATCCCTTGACAACATGTGCTCCAACTACTGTGGCAGCCTCTGTGGCTCTGGCTGGGGATACGGCTCTGGCTGGGGATGTGGCTACGGCCCCTTCTGTGGCTGGGGCTATGGCTCCCGTTATGGCTGCGGATACAGCCCCTACTTCGGCAGTGGCTACGGCTGCTGGCCATCTTGCTATAGAAGTTGTTATTCTTCTTGCTGGTAGACCTTCCCTGCCCAAGGCCTGGGAGCTTCAGAAATGACACTTCGACAGACCATGCGGAGTTGGAGATCCATGCACCCCCATTTTATGATCCCAGGAATTCCATACTGACAGAGTCTTTCAGCTCCACTTACCCACTGGGAGAAATGCAACTCTGTAGCCAGAGGCTCTGTGCTATCATCTGACCCTTTTCCCAAAGGTTAGCCTTGACCCCTCGGCCTGTGATTCTCCCCAGGACTGCGTGGGTCATCCTGACAATACACGGATGCCTTATTCTCAATAAAAACCATCCCCAGTTTCTAATCACCTTCTGTGTACTCGCTTGTGAAACATGGCGTTTTTGAGGTGTAACGGACTCTCTTGACGATTGGGCTTAAGGTAAGTCTCTTGAGCATCGCTCAATTCCTCGAGGCGGTGCAAGCATCGCTCCCTTTCTCTGCATAAGAAATAGTGTCTACTTCACCTGTTCCTCACACCCGTCATGTGCACAACCGCACTTTGTTGCCCAAGTGAGTAGAAGTCACACAGAGTTTCGGGCGTGTGCTCTTGCATTGTGGCAACTGAGGGGATAGGTGATGTGGAGGGCCACCTAGTCAGGAGAGTTGGTCCGAGGGCTTAGCGGAGTAATGGGATGCAAGTGACGGTGTCCAAGTCTCTGGAAAATGGCTGGCGGAGTCGGGTGTTAAGCACGAGGAACAGAGGCTATGGAAAGATAAGCAAGAGGATAACATTCTGTCACACCACGTGCATTTGGGGAAGGGGCACACGTATTTGTTTGCCGTCATTGCCTTTGAGGAAATGGCCTTGGGTCATTTAATCGGTAAACGCTTCTCAGAATGTTGGAAAGAGAACCCCCCGGTGATGGAGACACCCTCACAGCACGGGATGCGTTACCTGCTCTCCGAGTGCCTACATGCCCTAGTTGATGCTCAAAGAACAAGTCGGTATTAGTGAAGGTCAAACAGGCAGGCAGTCATTGCTACGAGGGAACGAAAAAGCAGCTAAGTGGGCAGGAGAGTCCGTGTTCATGTTCAGGACGCGAGGCCCGGGAGTCGGTGTGACACTGGGACAGCTGAGCCATTGCCAGCTGCAAAGAACGACTAGAAAGCACAGCGGTGATTGCAAAGGGAGAAGAGGAGGAGTCCGTGCTTGTGCAAGAATACCGGCGGTAAGGCACGTGAGGTCATCTACTTATCGCCAAAGGAATCCTCACGAGCGAACGCCTAACCTAACTTCTCCTTCTGAGATGTAACACTCCAGTCAGGAACAGTCGGCCCTTTCTCAGCGTGAGTGAAATGAGACTGTGGCGCTAGACACCGAAATATCTTCCAGCTGAGGAGACACACAGCAACATTTGAAAGTCAGACATAATGCACCCACTTCTTTAGTGATTCAATCTTGTGGGAGTGCAAATGATATGCCAGGCACTCTAATGAGCCCTGGGGATTGAGGGAAGAAGAGAATAGACATGGTTCCTGCCATTACAGATCCCTGAGCAGAGACCTAAAGGGAAAAGCACGACAAATAATGCAGCAAACGCTGAGGGAGCTTTCAAGAAGCCATCGGCCTCGTGTCAGAAAGTGGACGGTGGCAGTGGTATTGAAGCGTAATGTGTCTCTTGCAGCAATTCTCTCTTGGTGAGGTAGAAATGTGAGGTTTGAACTTCAGGGATGACAGAGGAGGATGCAGGACAAAGGAAAAGAGCCCTTGGTAGGGAGACATGCTTCCTTCCTGCTTCTTGTTAGGTCTGAAGTCTGACAGAGTTTTCAGATTGGGTGTTGACCAGGGTCAGCAGATATACGGCAGCGACAATTTCGGATGTAGGACGTGTGTCTAAGAGAGACCATTCTCAGAGACTGAAGCGGGCCACTTGGTGAAAATGCCAGTCGAGGGCATGCGATCCAGTAGGGGAGCCCCACTCCCACTGGGGGGGCGACATTTGCGCCTTCAGTGGCAGGACTGAGCTTCCCGAGCTCCTACTCCTCTCCATGTGGATTTCGTGGTTGCTCCAGTCAAAAGAATTTTACATGTACCTTCTGCCTGATTGGGAAGCTGGTGATTTCAGTTAAAAGCCTGAAAGAACAGGAGGACTAAAGAGAATCACCTCCACTCTGACAAACATAGAAACACACTGGTCCTCCTTCCCTGGGTGGTGGCTGGTGTTACAGAGTGAGAAGAGAAGGAACGTTTAGATTTTGACACGTGTGGAGAGGAAGCTCATTTGCGGTTGCATCGGCCTAAGCGGAAACCACGCTGTCTGGAGCTCAGCCCTGTGAGGTTTTGAGGATGGTATTTCTTTGCTGTTGTGGCTGTTCTATTCCCCAAATCATAGAATGGGCATCATGCTGGATTCCACCACAGGATGGTAGTAGTAGGTAGCTGGCTGTAGGTTTCTGGGTCACAGAAGCTTGGCAAGAGTTGCATGATCAGGAGAGGACATGGGAGCATATCCTGCTCATAGGTCAGGGCGTGTGTTTCAGGAAAGACGAGGGAGAGAGAGGAGCCTCTAAATCCCACAGTCACCCAATTCTGGTGTTAACAGCTACATATTTAACGATAGGCATTCGGGAAGTGAGTCCCAGGTGTACGCGCTGGCACATGATGGTGGAGCAGAGCCAATTAAAATGCAGCCATGGTGCTGTGTGAATAAAACAAGAGTCTCCAGAGTGATGAGCTCACATTAAGCAAAGCATGTTTTTGATTGTCCACGGTGACTGGCATGTAATGGTTGTTGACATATTTGTTGGCTCAGTCAGGGAACGCATGGTATGCTGTGCCCATTACTGACAGTATATAAAGGGCCAAGGGAAGGGGAAGACATACACACTTCAGAAACACCCTCCTGCAACCCACCCGAACGCTAATCCCTTGACAACATGTGCTCCAACTACTGTGGCAGCCTCTGTGGCTCTGGCTGGGGATACGGCTCTGGCTGGGGATGTGGCTACGGCCCCTTCTGTGGCTGGGGCTATGGCTCCCGTTATGGCTGCGGATACAGCCCCTACTTCGGCAGTGGCTACGGCTGCTGGCCATCTTGCTATAGAAGTTGTTATTCTTCTTGCTGGTAGACCTTCCCTGCCCAAGGCCTGGGAGCTTCAGAAATGACACTTCGACAGACCATGCGGAGTTGGAGATCCATGCACCCCCATTTTATGATCCCAGGAATTCCATACTGACAGAGTCTTTCAGCTCCACTTACCCACTGGGAGAAATGCAACTCTGTAGCCAGAGGCTCTGTGCTATCATCTGACCCTTTTCCCAAAGGTTAGCCTTGACCCCTCGGCCTGTGATTCTCCCCAGGACTGCGTGGGTCATCCTGACAATACACGGATGCCTTATTCTCAATAAAAACCATCCCCAGTTTCTAATCACCTTCTGTGTACTCGCTTGTGAAACATGGCGTTTTTGAGGTGTAACGGACTCTCTTGACGATTGGGCTTAACGTAAGTCTCTTGAGCATCGCTCAATTCCTCGAGGCGGTGCAAGCATCGCTCCCTTTCTGTGCATAAGAAATAGTGTCTACTTCACCTGTTCCTCACACCCGTCATGTGCACAACCGCACTTTGTTGCCCAAGTGAGTAGAAGTCACACAGAGTTTCGGGCGTGTGCTCTTGCATTGTGGCAACTGAGGGGATAGGTGATGTGGAGGGCCACCTAGTCAGGAGAGTTGGTCCGAGGGCTTAGCGGAGTAATGGGATGCAAGTGACGGTGTCCAAGTCTCTGGAAAATGGCTGGCGGAGTCGGGTGTTAAGCACGAGGAACAGAGGCTATGGAAAGATAAGCAAGAGGATAACATTCTGTCACACCACGTGCATTTGGGGAAGGGGCACACGTATTTGTTTGCCGTCATTGCCTTTGAGGAAATGGCCTTGGGTCATTTAATCGGTAAACGCTTCTCAGAATGTTGGAAAGAGAACCCCCCGGTGATGGAGACACCCTCACAGCACGGGATGCGTTACCTGCTCTCCGAGTGCCTACATGCCCTAGTTGATGCTCAAAGAACAAGTCGGTATTAGTGAAGGTCAAACAGGCAGGCAGTCATTGCTACGAGGGAACGAAAAAGCAGCTAAGTGGGCAGGAGAGTCCGTGTTCATGTTCAGGACGCGAGGCCTGGGAGTCGGTGTGACACTGGGACAGCTGAGCCATTGCCAGCTGCAAAGAACGACTAGAAAGCACAGCGGTGATTGCAAAGGGAGAAGAGGAGGAGTCCGTGCTTGTGCAAGAATACCGGCGGTAAGGCACGTGAGGTCATCTACTTATCGCCAAAGGAATCCTCACGAGCGAACGCCTAACCTAACTTCTCCTTCTGAGATGTAACACTCCAGTCAGGAACAGTCGGCCCTTTCTCAGCGTGAGTGAAATGAGACTGTGGCGCTAGACACCGAAATATCTTCCAGCTGAGGAGACACACAGCAACATTTGAAAGTCAGACATAATGCACCCACTTCTTTAGTGATTCAATCTTGTGGGAGTGCAAATGATATGCCAGGCACTCTAATGAGCCCTGGGGATTGAGGGAAGAAGAGAATAGACATGGTTCCTGCCATTACAGATCCCTGAGCAGAGACCTAAAGGGAAAAGCACGACAAATAATGCAGCAAACGCTGAGGGAGCTTTCAAGAAGCCATCGGCCTCGTGTCAGAAAGTGGACGGTGGCAGTGGTATTGAAGCGTAATGTGTCTCTTGCAGCAATTCTCTCTTGGTGAGGTAGAAATGTGAGGTTTGAACTTCAGGGATGACAGAGGAGGATGCAGGACAAAGGAAAAGAGCCCTTGGTAGGGAGACATGCTTCCTTCCTGCTTCTTGTTAGGGCTGAAGTCTGACAGAGTTTTCAGATTGGGTGTTGACCAGGGTCAGCAGATATACGGCAGCGACAATTTCGGATGTAGGACGTGTGTCTAAGAGAGACCATTCTCAGAGACTGAAGCGGGCCACTTGGTGAAAATGCCAGTCGAGGGCATGCGATCCAGTAGGGGAGCCCCACTCCCACTGGGGGGGCGACATTTGCGCCTTCAGTGGCAGGACTGAGCTTCCCGAGCTCCTACTCCTCTCCATGTGGATTTCGTGGTTGCTCCAGTCAAAAGAATTTTACATGTACCTTCTGCCTGATTGGGAAGCTGGTGATTTCAGTTAAAAGCCTGAAAGAACAGGAGGACTAAAGAGAATCACCTCCACTCTGACAAACATAGAAACACACTGGTCCTCCTTCCCTGGGTGGTGGCTGGTGTTACAGAGTGAGAAGAGAAGGAACGTTTAGATTTTGACACGTGTGGAGAGGAAGCTCATTTGCGGTTGCATCGGCCTAAGCGGAAACCACGCTGTCTGGAGCTCAGCCCTGTGAGGTTTTGAGGATGGTATTTCTTTGCTGTTGTGGCTGTTCTATTCCCCAAATCATAGAATGGGCATCATGCTGGATTCCACCACAGGATGGTAGTAGTAGGTAGCTGGCTGTAGGTTTCTGGGTCACAGAAGCTTGGCAAGAGTTGCATGATCAGGAGAGGACATGGGAGCATATCCTGCTCATAGGTCAGAGCGTGTGTTTCAGGAAAGACGAGGGAGAGAGAGGAGCCTCTAAATCCCACAGTCACCCAATTCTGGTGTTAAGAGCTACATATTTAACGATAGGCATTCGGGAAGTGAGTCCCAGTTGTACGCGCTGGCACATGATGGTGGAGCAGAGCCAATTAAAATGCAGCCATGGTGCTGTGTGAATAAAACAAGAGTCTCCAGAGTGATGAGCTCACATTAAGCAAAGCATTTTTTTGATTGTCCACGGTGACTGGCATGTAATGGTTGTTGACATATTTGTTGGCTCAGTCAGGGAACGCATGGTATGCTGTGCCCATTACTGACAGTATATAAAGGGCCAAGGGAAGGGGAAGACATACACACTTCAGAAACACCCTCCTGCAACCCACCCGAACGCTAATCCCTTGACAACATGTGCTCCAACTACTGTGGCAGCCTCTGTGGCTCTGGCTGGGGATACGGCTCTGGCTGGGGATGTGGCTACGGCCCCTCCTGTGGCTGGGGCTATGGCTCCCGTTATGGCTGCGGATACAGCCCCTACTTCGGCAGTGGCTACGGCTGCTGGCCATCTTGCTATAGAAGTTGTTATTCTTCTTGCTGGTAGACCTTCCCTGCCCAAGGCCTGGGAGCTTCAGAAATGACACTTCGACAGACCATGCGGAGTTGGAGATCCATGCACCCCCATTTTATGATCCCAGGAATTCCATACTGACAGAGTCTTTCAGCTCCACTTACCCACTGGGAGAAATGCATCTCTGTAGCCAGAGGCTCTGTGCTATCATCTGACCCTTTTCCCAAAGGTTAGCCTTGACCCCTCGGCCTGTGATTCTCCCCAGGACTGCGTGGGTCATCCTGACAATACACGGATGCCTTATTCTCAATAAAAACCATCCCCAGTTTCTAATCACCTTCTGTGTACTCGCTTGTGAAACATGGCGTTTTTGAGGTGTAACGGACTCTCTTGACGATTGGGCTTAACGTAAGTCTCTTGAGCATCGCTCAATTCCTCGAGGCGGTGCAAGCATCGCTCCCTTTCTGTGCATAAGAAATAGTGTCTACTTCACCTGTTCCTCACACCCGTCATGTGCACAACCGCACTTTGGTGCCCAAGTGAGCAGAAGTCACACAGTGTTTCGGGCGTGTGCTCTTGCATTGTGGCAACTGAGGGGATAGGTGATGTGGAGGGACACCTAGTCAGGAGAGTTGGTCCGAGGGATTAGCGGAGTAATGGGATGCAAGTGACGGTGTCCAAGTCTCTGGAAAATGGCTGGCGGAGTCGGGTGTTAAGCACGAGGAACAGAGGCTATGGAAAGATAAGCAAGAGGATAACATTCTGTCACACCACGTGCATTTGGGGAAGGGGCACACGTATTTGTTTGCCGTCATTGCCTTTGAGGAAATGGCCTTGGGTCATTTAATCGGTAAACGCTTCTCAGAATGTTGGAAAGAGAACCCCCCGGTGATGGAGACACCCTCACAGCACGGTGGATGCGTTACCTGCTCTCCGAGTGCCTACATGCCCTAGTTGATGCTCAAAGAACAAGTCGGTATTAGTGAAGGTCAAACAGGCAGGCAGTCATTGCTACGAGGGAACGAAAAAGCAGCTAAGTGGGCAGGAGAGTCCGTGTTCATGTTCAGGACGCGAGGCCCGGGAGTCGGTGTGACACTGGGACAGCTGAGCCATTGCCAGCTGCAAAGAACGACTAGAAAGCACAGCGGTGATTGCAAAGGGAGAAGAGGAGGAGTCCGTGCTTGTGCAAGAATACCGGCGGTAAGGCACGTGAGGTCATCTACTTATCGCCAAAGGAATCCTCACGAGCGAACGCCTAACCTAACTTCTCCTTCTGAGATGTAACACTCCAGTCAGGAACAGTCGGCCCTTTCTCAGTGTGAGTGAAATGAGAATGTGGCACTAGACACCGAAATATCTTCCAGCTGAGGAGACACACAGCAACATTTGAAAGTCAGACATAATGCACCCACTTCTTTAGTGATTCAATCTTGTGGGAGTGCAAATGATATGCCAGGCACTCTAATGAGCCCTGGGGATTGAGGGAAGAAGAGAATAGACATGGTTCCTGACATTATAGATCCCTGAGCAGATACCTAAAGGGAAAAGCACAACAAATAATGCAGCAAACGCTGAGGGAGCTTTCAAGAAGCCATCGGCCTCGTGTCAGAAAGTGGACGGTGGCAGTGGTATTGAAGCGTAACGTGTCTCTTGCAGCAATTCTCTCTTGGTGAGGTAGAAATGTGAGGTTTGAACTTCAGGGATGACAGAGGAGGATGCAGGACAAAGGAAAAGAGCCCTTGGTAGGGAGACATGCTTCCTTCCTGCTTCTTGTTAGGGCTGAAGCCTGACAGAGTTTTCAGATTGGGTGTTGACCAGGGTCAGCAGATATACGGCAGCGACAATTTCGGATGTAGGACGTGTGTCTAAGAGAGACCATTCTCAGAGACTGAAGCGGGCCACTTGGTGAAAATGCCAGTCGAGGGCATGCGATCCAGTAGGGGAGCCCCTCTTCCACTGGGGGGCGAAATTTGCGCCTTCAGTGGCAGGACTGAGCTTCCCGAGCTCCTACTCCTCTCCATGTGGATTTCGTGGTTGCTCCAGTCAAAAGAATTTTACATGTACCTTCTGCCTGATTGGGAAGCTGGTGATTTCAGTTAAAAGCCTGAAAGAACAGGAGGACTAAAGAGAATCACCTCCACTCTGACAAACATAGAAACACACTGGTCCTCCTTCCCTGGGTGGTGGCTGGTGTTACAGAGTGAGAAGAGAAGGAACGTTTAGATTTTGACACGTGTGGAGAGGAAGCTCATTTGCGGTTGCATCGGCCTAAGCGGAAACCACGCTGTCTGGAGCTCAGCCCTGTGAGGTTTTGAGGATGGTATTTCTTTGCTGTTGGGGCTGTTCTATTCCCCAAATCATAGAATGGGCATCATGCTGGATTCCACCACAGGATGGTAGTAGTAGGTAGCTGGCTGTAGGTTTCTGGGTCACAGAAGCTTGGCAAGAGTTGCATGATCAGGAGAGGACATGGAAGCATATCCTGCTCATAGGTCAGGGCCTGTGTTTCAGGAAAGACGAGGGAGAGAGAGGAGCCTCTAAATCCCACAGTCACCCAATTCTGGTGTTAAGAGCTACATATTTAACGATAGGCATTCGGGAAGTGAGTCCCAGGTGTACGCGCTGGCACATGATGGTGGAGCAGAGCCAATTAAAATGCAGCCATGGTGCTGTGTGAATAAAACAAGAGTCTCCAGAGTGATGAGCTCACATTAAGCAAAGCATGTTTTTGATTGTCCACGGTGACTGGCATGTAATGGTTGTTGACATATTTGTTGGCTCAGTCAGGGAACGCATGGTATGCTGTGCCCATTACTGACAGTATATAAAGGGCCAAGGGAAGGGGAAGACATACACACTTCAGAAACACCCTCCTGCAACCCACCCGAATGCTAATCTCTTGACAACATGTGCTCCAACTACTGTGGCAGCCTCTGTGGCTCTGGCTGGGGATACGGCTCTGGCTGGGGATGTGGCTACGGCCCCTCCTGTGGCTGGGGCTCTGGCTCCCGTTATGGCTGCGGATACAGCCCCTACTTCGGCAGTGGCTACGGCTGCTGGCCATCTTGCTATAGAAGTTGTTATTCTTCTTGCTGGTAGACCTTCCCTGCCCAAGGCCTGGGAGCTTCAGAAATGACACTTCGACAGACCATGCGGAGTTGGAGATCCATGCACCCCCATTTTATGATCCCAGGAATTCCATACTGACAGAGTCTTTCAGCTCCACTTACCCACTGGGAGAAATGCATCTCTGTAGCCAGAGGCTCTGTGCTATCATCTGACCCTTTTCCCAAAGGTTAGCCTTGACCCCTCGGCCTGTGATTCTCCCCAGGACTGCGTGGGTCATCCTGACAATACACGGATGCCTTATTCTCAATAAAAACCATCCCCAGTTTCTAATCACCTTCTGTGTACTCGCTTGTGAAACATGGCGTTTTTGAGGTGTAACGGACTCTCTTGACGATTGGGCTTAACGTAAGTCTCTTGAGCATCGCTCAGTTCCTCGAGGCGGTGCAAGCATCGCTCCCTTTCTGTGCATAAGAAATAGTGTCTACTTCACCTGTTCCTCACACCCGTCATGTGCACAACCGCACTTTGGTGCCCAAGTGAGCAGAAGTCACACAGAGTTTCGGGCGTGTGCTCTTGCATTGTGGCAACTGAGGGGATAGGTGATGTGGAGGGACACCTAGTCAGGAGAGTTGGTCCGAGGGATTAGCAGAGTAATGGGATGCAAGTGACGGTGTCCAAGTCTCTGGAAAATGGCTGGCGGAGTCGGGTGTTAAGCACGAGGAACAGAGGCTATGGAAAGATAAGCAAGAGGATAACATTCTGTCACACCACGTGCATTTGGGGAAGGGGCACACGTATTTGTTTGCCGTCATTGCCTTTGAGGAAATGGCCTTGGGTCATTTAATCGGTAAACGCTTCTCAGAATGTTGGAAAGAGAACCCCCCGGTGATGGAGACACCCTCACAGCACGGTGGATGCGTTACCTGCTCTCCGAGTGCCTACATGCCCTAGTTGATGCTCAAAGAACAAGTCGGTATTAGTGAAGGTCAAACAGGCAGGCAGTCATTGCTACGAGGGAACGAAAAATCAGCTAAGTGGGCAGGAGAGTCCGTGTTCATGTTCAGGACGCGAGGCCCGGGAGTCGGTGTGACACTGGGACAGCTGAGCCATTGCCAGCTGCAAAGAACGACTAGAAAGCACAGCGGTGATTGCAAAGGGAGAAGAGGAGGAGTCCTTGCTTGTGCAAGAATACCGGCGGTAAGGCACGTGAGGTCATCTACTTATCGCCAAAGGAATCCTCACGAGCGAACGCCTAACCTAACTTCTCCTTCTGAGATGTAACACTCCAGTCAGGAACAGTCGGCCCTTTCTCAGTGTGAGTGAAATGAGAATGTGGCGCTAGACACCGAAATATCTTCCAGCTGAGGAGACACACAGCAACATTTGAAAGTCAGACATAATGCACCCACTTCTTTAGTGATTCAATCTTGTGGGAGTGCAAATGATATGCCAGGCACTCTAATGAGCCCTGGGGATTGAGGGAAGAAGAGAATAGACATGGTTCCTGCCATTATAGATCCCTGAGCAGATACCTAAAGGGAAAAGCACAACAAATAATGCAGCAAACGCTGAGGGAGCTTTCAAGAAGCCATCGGCCTCGTGTCAGAAAGTGGACGGTGGCAGTGGTATTGAAGCGTAACGTGTCTCTTGCAGCAATTCTCTCTTGGTGAGGTAGAAATGTGAGGTTTGAACTTCAGGGATGACAGAGAAGGATGCAGGACAAAGGAAAAGAGCCCTTGGTAGGGAGACATGCTTCCTTCCTGCTTCTTGTTCGGGCTGAAGCCTGACAGAGTTTTCAGATTGGGTGTTGACCAGGGTCAGCAGATATACGGCAGCGACAATTTCGGATGTAGGACGTGTGTCTAAGAGAGACCATTCTCAGAGACTGAAGCGGGCCACTTGGTGAAAATGCCAGTCGAGGGCATGCGATCCAGTAGGGGAGCCCCTCTTCCACTGGGGGGCGAAATTTGCGCCTTCAGTGGCAGGACTGAGCTTCCCGAGCTCCTACTCCTCTCCATGTGGATTTCGTGGTTGCTCCAGTCAAAAGAATTTTACATGTACCTTCTGCCTGATTGGGAAGCTGGTGATTTCAGTTAAAAGCCTGAAAGAACAGGAGGACTAAAGAGAATCACCTCCACTCTGACAAACATAGAAACACACTGGTCCTCCTTCCCTGGGTGGTGGCTGGTGTTACAGAGTGAGAAGAGAAGGAACGTTTAGATTTTGACACGTGTGGAGAGGAAGCTCATTTGCGGTTGCATCGGCCTAAGCGGAAACCACGCTGTCTGGAGCTCAGCCCTGTGAGGTTTTGAGGATGGTATTTCTTTGCTGTTGGGGCTGTTCTATTCCCCAAATCATAGAATGGGCATCATGCTGGATTCCACCACAGGATGGTAGTAGTAGGTAGCTGGCTGTAGGTTTCTGGGTCACAGAAGCTTGGCAAGAGTTGCATGATCAGGAGAGGACATGGAAGCATATCCTGCTCATAGGTCAGGGCGTGTGTTTCAGGAAAGACGAGGGAGAGAGAGGAGCCTCTAAATCCCACAGTCACCCAATTCTGGTGTTAAGAGCTACATATTTAACGATAGGCATTCGGGAAGTGAGTCCCAGGTGTACGCGCTGGCACATGATGGTGGAGCAGAGCCAATTAAAATGCAGCCATGGTGCTGTGTGAATAAAACAAGAGTCTCCAGAGTGATGAGCTCACATTAAGCAAAGCATGTTTTTGATTGTCCACGGTGACTGGCATGTAATGGTTGTTGACATATTTGTTGGCTCAGTCAGGGAACGCATGGTATGCTGTGCCCATTACTGACAGTATATAAAGGGCCAAGGGAAGGGGAAGACATACACACTTCAGAAACACCCTCCTGCAACCCACCCGAACGCTAATCCCTTGACAACATGTGCTCCAACTACTGTGGCAGCCTCTGTGGCTCTGGCTGGGGATACGGCTCTGGCTGGGGATGTGGCTACGGCCCCTCCTGTGGCTGGGGCTATGGCTCCCGTTATGGCTGCGGATACAGCCCCTACTTCGGCAGTGGCTACGGCTGCTGGCCATCTTGCTATAGAAGTTGTTATTCTTCTTGCTGGTAGACCTTCCCTGCCCAAGGCCTGGGAGCTTCAGAAATGACACTTCGACAGACCATGCGGAGTTGGAGATCCATGCACCCCCATTTTATGATCCCAGGAATTCCATACTGACAGAGTCTTTCAGCTCCACTTACCCACTGGGAGAAATGCATCTCTGTAGCCAGAGGCTCTGTGCTATCATCTGACAATTTTCCCAAAGGTTAGCCTTGACCCCTCGGCCTGTGATTCTCCCCAGGACTGCGTGGGTCATCCTGACAATACACGGATGCCTTATTCTCAATAAAAACCATCCCCAGTTTCTAATCACCTTCTGTGTACTCGCTTGTGAAACATGGCGTTTTTGAGGTGTAACGGACTCTCTTGACGATTGGGCTTAACGTAAGTCTCTTGAGCATCGCTCAGTTCCTCGAGGCGGTGCAAGCATCGCTCCCTTTCTGTGCATAAGAAATAGTGTCTACTTCACCTGTTCCTCACACCCGTCATGTGCACAACCGCACTTTGGTGCCCAAGTGAGCAGAAGTCACACAGTGTTTCGGGCGTGTGCTCTTGCATTGTGGCAACTGAGGGGATAGGTGATGTGGAGGGACACCTAGTCAGGAGAGTTGGTCCGAGGGATTAGCGGAGTAATGGGATGCAAGTGACGGTGTCCAAGTCTCTGGAAAATGGCTGGCGGAGTCGGGTGTTAAGCACGAGGAACAGAGGCTATGGAAAGATAAGCAAGAGGATAACATTCTGTCACACCACGTGCATTTGGGGAAGGGGCACACGTATTTGTTTGCCGTCATTGCCTTTGAGGAAATGGCCTTGGGTCATTTAATCGGTAAACGCTTCTCAGAATGTTGGAAAGAGAACCCCCCGGTGATGGAGACACCCTCACAGCACGGTGGATGCGTTACCTGCTCTCCGAGTGCCTACATGCCCTAGTTGATGCTCAAAGAACAAGTCGGTATTAGTGAAGGTCAAACAGGCAGGCAGTCATTGCTACGAGGGAACGAAAAAGCAGCTAAGTGGGCAGGAGAGTCCGTGTTCATGTTCAGGACGCGAGGCCCGGGAGTCGGTGTGACACTGGGACAGCTGAGCCATTGCCAGCTGCAAAGAACGACTAGAAAGCACAGCGGTGATTGCAAAGGGAGAAGAGGAGGAGTCCGTGCTTGTGCAAGAATACCGGCGGTAAGGCACGTGAGGTCATCTACTTATCGCCAAAGGAATCCTCACGAGCGAACGCCTAACCTAACTTCTCCTTCTGAGATGTAACACTCCAGTCAGGAACAGTTGGCCGTTTCTCAGCGTGAGTGAAATGAGACTGTGGCGCTAGACACCGAAATATCTTCCAGCTGAGGAGACACACAGCAACATTTGAAAGTCAGACATAATGCACCCACTTCTTTAGTGATTCAATCTTGTGGGAGTGCAAATGATATGCCAGGCACTCTAATGAGCCCTGGGGATTGAGGGAAGAAGAGAATAGACATGGTTCCTGCCATTATAGATCCCTGAGCAGATACCTAAAGGGAAAAGCACAACAAATAATGCAGCAAACGCTGAGGGAGCTTTCAAGAAGCCATCGGCCTCGTGTCAGAAAGTGGACGGTGGCAGTGGTATTGAAGCGTAACGTGTCTCTTGCAGCAATTCTCTCTTGGTGAGGTAGAAATGTGAGGTTTGAACTTCAGGGATGACAGAGAAGGATGCAGGACAAAGGAAAAGAGCCCTTGGTAGGGAGACATGCTTCCTTCCTGCTTCTTGTTCGGGCTGAAGCCTGACAGAGTTTTCAGATTGGGTGTTGACCAGGGTCAGCAGATATACGGCAGCGACAATTTCGGATGTAGGACGTGTGTCTAAGAGAGACCATTCTCAGAGACTGAAGCGGGCCACTTGGTGAAAATGCCAGTCGAGGGCATGCGATCCAGTAGGGGAGCCCCTCTTCCACTGGGGGGCGAAATTTGCGCCTTCAGTGGCAGGACTGAGCTTCCCGAGCTCCTACTCCTCTCCATGTGGATTTCGTGGTTGCTCCAGTCAAAAGAATTTTACATGTACCTTCTGCCTGATTGGGAAGCTGGTGATTTCAGTTAAAAGCCTGAAAGAACAGGAGGACTAAAGAGAATCACCTCCACTCTGACAAACATAGAAACACACTGGTCCTCCTTCCCTGGGTGGTGGCTGGTGTTACAGAGTGAGAAGAGAAGGAACGTTTAGATTTTGACACGTGTGGAGAGGAAGCTCATTTGCGGTTGCATCGGCCTAAGCGGAAACCACGCTGTCTGGAGCTCAGCCCTGTGAGGTTTTGAGGATGGTATTTCTTTGCTGTTGTGGCTGTTCTATTCCCCAAATCATAGAATGGGCATCATGCTGGATTCCACCACAGGATGGTAGTAGTAGGTAGCTGGCTGTAGGTTTCTGGGTCACAGAAGCTTGGCAAGAGTTGCATGATCAGGAGAGGACATGGAAGCATATCCTGCTCATAGGTCAGGGCCTGTGTTTCAGGAAAGACGAGGGAGAGAGAGGAGCCTCTAAATCCCACAGTCACCCAATTCTGGTGTTAAGAGCTACATATTTAACGATAGGCATTCGGGAAGTGAGTCCCAGGTGTACGCGCTGGCACATGATGGTGGAGCAGAGCCAATTAAAATGCAGCCATGGTGCTGTGTGAATAAAACAAGAGTCTCCAGAGTGATGAGCTCACATTAAGCAAAGCATGTTTTTGATTGTCCACGGTGACTGGCATGTAATGGTTGTTGACATATTTGTTGGCTCAGTCAGGGAACGCATGGTATGCTGTGCCCATTACTGATATTATATAAAGGGCCAAGGGAAGGGGTAGACATACACACTTCAGAAACACCCTCCTGCAACCCACCCGAACGCTAATCCATTGACAACATGTTCTCCAACTACTGTGGCAGCCTCTGTGGCTCTGGCTGGGGATACAGCTCTGGCTGGAAATGTGGCTACGGCCCCTCCCGTGGCTGGGGCTATGGCTCCCGTTAAGGCTGCGGATACAGCCCCTACTTCGGCAGTGGCTACGGCTGCTGGCCATCTTGCTATAGAAGTTGTTATTCTTCTTGCTGGTAGACCTTCCCTGCCCAAGGCCTGGGAGCTTCAGAAATGACACTTCGACAGACCATGCGGAGTTGGAGATCCATGCCCCCACCCATTTTATGATCCCAGGAATTCCATACTGACAGAGTCTTTCAGCTCCACTTACCCACTGGGAGAAATGCATCTCTGTAGCCAGAGGCTCTGTGCTATCATCTGACCCTTTTCCCAAAGGTTAGCCTTGACCCCTCGGCCTGTGATTCTCCCCAGGACTGCGTGGGTCATCCTGACAATACACGGATGCCTTATTCTCAATAAAAACCATCCCCAGTTTCTAATCACCTTCTGTGTACTCGCTTGTGAATCATGGCGTTTTTGAGGTGTAACGGACTCTCTTGACGATTGGGCTTAACGTAAGTCTCTTGAGCATCGCTCAATTCCTCGAGGCGGTGCAAGCATCGCTCCCTTTCTGTGCATAAGAAATAGTGTCTACTTCACCTGTTCCTCACACCCGTCATGTGCACAACCGCACTTTGGTGCCCAAGTGAGCAGAAGTCACACAGAGTTTCGGGCGTGTGCTCTTGCATTGTGGCAACTGAGGGGATAGGTGATGTGGAGGGCCACCTGGTCAGGAGAGTTGGTCCGAGGGCTTAGCGGAGTAATGGGATGCAAGTGACGGTGTCCAAGTCTCTGGAAAATGGCTGGCGGAGTCGGGTGTTAAGCACGAGGATCAGAGGCTATGGAAAGATAAGCAAGAGGATAACACTCTGTCACACCACGTGCATTTGGGGAAGGGGCACACGTATTTGTTTGCCGTCATTGCCTTTGAGGAAATGGCCTTGGGTCATTTAATCGGTAAACGCTTCTCAGAATGTTGGAAAGAGAACCCCCCGGTGATGGAGACACCCTCACAGCACGGTGGATGCGTTACCTGCTCTCCGAGTGCCTACATGCCCTAGTTGATGCTCAAAGAACAAGTCGGTATTAGTGAAGTTCAAACAGGCAGGCAGTCATTGCTACGAGGGAACGAAAAAGCAGCTAAGTGGGCAGGAGAGTCCGTGTTCATGTTCAGGACGCGAGGCCCGGGAGTCGGTGTGACACTGGGACAGCTGAGCCATTGCCAGCTGCAAAGAACGACTAGAAAGCACAGCGGTGATTGCAAAGGGAGAAGAGGAGGAGTCCGTGCTTGTGCAAGAATACCGGCGGTAAGGCACGTGAGGTCATCTACTTATCGCCAAAGGAATCCTCACGAGCGAACGCCTAACCTAACTTCTCCTTCTGAGATGTAACACTCCAGTCAGGAACAGTCGGCCCTTTCTCAGCGTGAGTGAAATGAGACTGTGGTACTAGACACCGAAATATCTTCCAGCTGAGGTGACACACAGCAACATTTGAAATTCAGACATAATGCACCCACTTCTTTAGTGATTCAAACTTGTGGGAGTTCAAATGATATGTCAGGCACTCTAATGAGCCCTGGGGATTGAGGGAAGAAGAGAATAGACATGGTTCCTGCCATTACAGATCCCTGAGCAGAGACCTAAAGGGAAAAGCACGACAAATAATGCAGCAAACGCTGAGGGAGCTTTCAAGAAGCCATCGGCCTCGTGTCAGAAAGTGGACGGTGGCAGTGGTATTGAAGCGTAACGTGTTTCTTGCAGCAATTCCCTCTTGGTGAGGTAGAAATGTGAGGTTTGAACTTCAGGGATGACAGAGAAGGTTGCAGGACAAAGGAAAAGAGCCCTTGGTAGGGAGACATGCTTCCTTCCTGCTTCTTGTTAGGGCTGAAGCCTGACAGAGTTTTCAGATTGGGTGTTGACCAGGGTCAGCAGATATTTGGCAGCGACAATTTCGGATGTAGGACGTGTGTCTAAGAGAGACCATTCTCAGAGACTGAAGCGGGCCACTTGGTGAAAATGCCAGTCGAGGGCATGCGATCCAGTAGGGGAGCCCCACTCCCACTGGGGGGCGAAATTTGCGCCTTCAGTGGCAGGACTGAGCTTCCCGAGCTCCTACTCCTCTCCATGTGGATTTCGTGGTTGCTCCAGTCAAAAGAATTTTACATGTACCTTCTGCCTGATTGGGAAGCTGGTGATTTCAGTTAAAAGCCTGAAAGAACAGGAGGACTAAAGAGAATCACCTCCACTCTGACAAACATAGAAACACACTGGTCCTCCTTCCCTGGGTGGTGGCTGGTGTTACAGAGTGAGAAGAGATGGAACGTTTAGATTTTGACACGTGTGGAGAGGAAGCTCATTTGCTTTTGCATCGACCTAAGCGGAAACCACGCTGTCTGGAGCTCAGCCCTGTGAGGTTTTGAGGATGGTATTTCTTTGCTGTTGGGGCTGTTCTATTCCCCAAATCATAGAATGGGCATCATGCTGGATTCCACCACAGGATGGTAGTAGTAGGTAGCTGGCTGTAGGTTTCTGGGTCACAGAAGCTTGGCAAGAGTTGCATGATCAGGAGAGGACATGGGAGCATATCCTGCTCATAGGTCAGGGCGTGTGTTTCAGGAAAGACGAGGGAGAGAGAGGAGCCTCTAAATCCCACAGTCACCCAATTCTGGTGTTAAGAGCTACATATTTAACGATAGGCATTCGGGAAGTGAGTCCCAGGTGTACGCGCTGGCAAATGATGGTGGAGCAGAGGCAATTAAAATGCAGCCATGGTGCTGTGTGAATGAAACAAGAGTCTCCAGAGTGATGAGCTCACATTAAGCAAAGCATTTTTTCGATTGTCCACGGTGACTGGCATGTAATGGTTGTTGACATATTTGTTGTCTCAGTCAGGGAACGCATGGTATGCTGTGCCCATTACTGACAGTATATAAAGGGCCAAGGGAAGGGGAAGACATACACACTTCAGAAACACCCTCCTGCAACCCACCCGAACGCTAATCCCTTGACAACATGTGCTCCAACTACTGTGGCAGCCTCTGTGGCTCTGGCTGGGGATACGGCTCTGGCTGGGGATGTGGCTACGGCCCCTCCTGTGGCTGGGGCTATGGCTCCCGTTATGGCTGCGGATACAGCCCCTACTTCGGCAGTGGCTACGGCTGCTGGCCATCTTGCTATAGAAGTTGTTATCCTTCTTGCTGGTAGACCTTCCCTGCCCAAGGCCTGGGAGCTTCAGAAATGACACTTCGACAGACCATGCGGAGTTGGAGATCCATGCACCCCCATTTTATGATCCCAGGAATTCCATACTGACAGAGTCTTTCAGCTCCACTTACCCACTGGGAGAAATGCATCTCTGTAGCCAGAGGCTCTACGCTATCTTCTGACCCTTTTCCCAAAGGTTAGCCTTGACCCCTCGGCCTGTGATTCTCCCCAGGACTGCGTGGGTCATCCTGACAATACACGGATGCCTTATTCTCAATAAAAACCATCCCCAGTTTCTAATCACCTTCTGTGTACTCGCTTGTGAATCATGGCGTTTTTGAGGTGTAACGGACTCTCTTGACGATTGGGCTTAACGTAAGTCTCTTGAGCATCGCTCAATTCCTCGAGGCGGTGCAAGCATCGCTCCCTTTCTGTGCATAAGAAATAGTGTCTACTTCACCTGTTCCTCACACCTGTCATGTGCACAACCGCACTTTGGTGCCCAAGTGAGCAGAAGTCACACAGAGTTTCGGGCGTGTGCTCTTGCATTGTGGCAACTGAGGGGATAGGTGATGTGGAGGGCCACCTGGTCAGGAGAGTTGGTCCGAGGGCTTAGCGGAGTAATGGGATGCAAGTGACGGTGTCCAAGTCTCTGGAAAATGGCTGGCGGAGTCGGGTGTTAAGCACGAGGAACAGAGGCTATGGAAAGATAAGCAAGAGGATAACATTCTGTCACACCACGTGCATTTGGGGAAGGGGCACACGTATTTGTTTGCCGTCATTGCCTTTGAGGAAATGGCCTTGGGTCATTTAATCGGTAAACGCTTCTCAGAATGTTGGAAAGAGAACCCCCCGGTGATGGAGACACCCTCACAGCACGGTGGATGCGTTACCTGCTCTCCGAGTGCCTACATGAACTAGTTGATGCTCAAAGAACAAGTCGGTATTAGTGAAGGTCAAACAGGCAGGCAGTCATTGCTACGAGGGAACGAAAAAGCAGCTAAGTGGGCAGGAGAGTCCGTGTTCATGTTCAGGACGCGAGGCCCGGGAGTCGGTGTGACACTGGGACAGCTGAGCCATTGCCAGCTGCAAAGAACGACTAGAAAGCACAGCGGTGATTGCAAAGGGAGAAGAGGAGGAGTCCGTGCTTGTGCAAGAATACCGGCGGTAAGGCACGTGAGGTCATCTACTTATCGCCAAAGGAATCCTCACGAGCGAACGCCTAACCTAACTTCTCCTTCTGAGATGTAACACTCCAGTCAGGAACAGTCGGCCCTTTCTCAGCGTGAGTGAAATGAGACTGTGGCGCTAGACACCGAAATATCTTCCAGCTGAGGAGACACACAGCAACATTTGAAAGTCAGACATAATGCACCCACTTCTTTAGTGATTCAATCTTGTGGGAGTGCAAATGATATGCCAGGCACTCTAATGAGCCCTGGGGATTGAGGGAAGAAGAGAATAGACATGGTTCCTGCCATTACAGATCCCTGAGCAGAGACCTAAAGGGAAAAGCACGACAAATAATGCAGCAAACGCTGAGGGAGCTTTCAAGAAGCCATCGGCCTCGTGTCAGAAAGTGGACGGTGGCAGTGGTATTGAAGCGTAACGTGTCTCTTGCAGCAATTCTCTCTTGGTGAGTTAGAAATGTGAGGTTTGAACTTCAGGGATGACAGAGAAGGATGCAGGACAGAGGAAAAGAGCCCTTGGTAGGGAGACATGCTTCCTTCCTGCTTCTTGTTAGGGCTGAAGCCTGACAGAGTTTTCAGATTGGGTGTTGACCAGGGTCAGCAGATATACGGCAGCGACAATTTCGGATGTAGGACGTGTGTCTAAGAGAGACCATTCTCAGAGACTGAAGCGGGCCACTTGGTGAAAATGCCAGTCGAGGGCATGCGATCCAGTAGGGGAGCCCCACTCCCACTGGGGGGGCGACATTTGCGCCTTCAGTGGCAGGACTGAGCTTCCCGAGCTCCTACTCCTCTCCATGTGGATTTCGTGGTTGCTCCAGTCAAAAGAATTTTACATGTACCTTCTGCCTGATTGGGAAGCTGGTGATTTCAGTTAAAAGCCTGAAAGAACAGGAGGACTAAAGAGAATCACCTCCACTCTGACAAACATAGAAACACACTGGTCCTCCTTCCCTGGGTGGTGGCTGGTGTTACAGAGTGAGAAGAGAAGGAACGTTTAGATTTTGACACGTGTGGAGAGGAAGCTCATTTGCGGTTGCATCGGCCTAAGCGGAAACCACGCTGTCTGGAGCTCAGCCCTGTGAGGTTTTGAGGATGGTATTTCTTTGCTGTTGTGGCTGTTCTATTCCCCAAATCATAGAATCGGCATCATGCTGGATTCCACCACAGGATGGTAGTAGTAGGTAGCTGGCTGTAGGTTTCTGGGTCACAGAAGCTTGGCAAGAGTTGCATGATCAGGAGAGGACATGGGAGCATATCTTGCTCATAGGTCAGGGCGTGTGTTTCAGGAAAGACGAGGGAGAGAGAGGAGCCTCTAAATCCCACAGTCACCCAATTCTGGTGTTAAGAGCTACATATTTAGCGATAGGCATTCGGGAAGTGAGTCCCAGGTGTACGCGCTGGCACATGATGGTGGAGCAGAGCCAATTAAAATGCAGCCATGGTGCTGTGTGAATAAAACAAGAGTCTCCAGAGTGATGAGCTCACATTAAGCAAAGCATTTTTTTGATTGTCCACGGTGACTGGCATGTAATGGTTGTTGACATATTTGTTGTCTCAGTCAGGGAACGCATGGTATGCTGTGCCCATTACTGACAGTATATAAAGGGCCAAGGGAAGGGGAAGACATACACACTTCAGAAACACCCTCCTGCAACCCACCCGAACGCTAATCCCTTGACAACATGTGCTCCAACTACTGTGGCAGCCTCTGTGGCTCTGGCTGGGGATACGGCTCTGGCTGGGAATGTGGCTACGGCCCCTCCTGTGGCTGGGGCTATGGCTCCCGTTATGGCTGCGGATACAGCCCCTACTTCGGCAGTGGCTACGGCTGCTGGCCATCTTGCTATAGAAGTTTTTATTCTTCTTGCTGGTAGACCTTCCCTGCCCAAGGCCTGGGAGCTTCAGAAATGACACTTCGACAGACCATGCGGAGTTGGAGATCCATGCACCCCCATTTTATGATCCCAGGAATTCCATACTGACAGAGTCTTTCAGCTCCACTTACCCACTGGGAGAAATGCATCCCTGTAGCCAGAGGCTCTGTGCTATCATCTGACCCTTTTCCCAAAGGTTAGCCTTGACCCCTCGGCCTGTGATTCTCCCCAGGACTGCGTGGGTCATCCTGACAATACACGGATGCCTTATTCTCAATAAAAACCATCCCCAGTTTCTAATCACCTTCTGTATACTCGCTTGTGAATCATGGCGTTTTTGAGGTGTAACGGACTCTCTTGACGATTGGGCTTAACGTAAGTCTCTTGAGCATCGCTCAATTCCTCGAGGCAGTGCAAGCATCGCTCCCTTTCTGTGCATAAGAAATAGTGTCTACTTCACCTGTTCCTCACACCCGTCATGTGCACAACCGCACTTTGGTGCCCAAGTGAGCAGAAGTCACACAGAGTTTCGGGCGTGTGCTCTTGCATTGTGGCAACTGAGGGGATAGGTGATGTGGAGGGCCACCTGTTCAGGAGAGTTGGTCCGAGGGCTTAGCGGAGTAATGGGATGCAAGTGACGGTGTCCAAGTCTCTGGAAAATGGCTGGCGGAGTCGGGTGTTAAGCACGAGGAACAGAGGCTATGGAAAGATAAGCAAGAGGATAACATTCTGTCACACCACGTGCATTTGGGGAAGGGGCACACGTATTTGTTTGCCGTCATTGCCTTTGAGGAAATGGCCTTGGGTCATTTAATCGGTAAACGCTTCTCAGAATGTTGGAAAGAGAACCCCCCGGTGATGGAGTCACCCTCACAGCACGGTGGATGCGTTACCTGCTCTCCGAGTGCCTACATGCCCTAGTTGATGCTCAAAGAACAAGTCGGTATTAGTGAAGGTCAAACAGGCAGGCAGTCATTGCTACGAGGGAACGAAAAAGCAGCTAAGTGGGCAGGAGAGTCCGTGTTCATGTTCAGGACGCGAGGCCCGGGAGTCGGTGTGACACTGGGACAGCTGAGCCATTGCCAGCTGCAAAGAACGACTAGAAAGCACAGCGGTGATTGCAAAGGGAGAAGAGGAGGAGTCCGTGCTTGTGCAAGAATACCGGCGGTAAGGCACGTGAGGTCATCTACTTATCGCCAAAGGAATCCTCACGAGCGAACGCCTAACCTAACTTCTCCTTCTGAGATGTAACACTCCAGTCAGGAACAGTCGGCCCTTTCTCAGCGTGAGTGAAATGAGACTGTGGCACTAGACACCGAAATATCTTCCAGCTGAGGAGACACACAGCAACATTTGAAAGTCAGACATAATGCACCCACTTCTTTAGTGATTCAATCTTGTGGGAGTGCAAATGATATGCCAGGCACTCTAATGAGCCCTGGGGATTGAGGGAAGAAGAGAATAGACATGGTTCCTGCCATTACAGATCCCTGAGCAGAGACCTAAAGGGAAAAGCACGACAAATAATGCAGCAAACGCTGAGGGAGCTTTCAAGAAGCCATCGGCCTCGTGTCAGAAAGTGGACGGTGGCAGTGGTATTGAAGCGTAACGTGTCTCTTGCAGCAATTCTCTCTTGGTGAGGTAGAAATGTGAGGTTTGAACTTCAGGGATGACAGAGAAGGATGCAGGACAAAGGAAAAGAGCCCTTGGTAGGGAGACATGCTTCCTTCCTGCTTCTTGTTAGGGCTGAAGCCTGACAGAGTTTTCAGATTGGGTGTTGACCAGGGTCAGCAGATATACGGCAGCGACAATTTCGGATGTAGGACGTGTGTCTAAGAGAGACCATTCTCAGAGACTGAAGCGGGCCACTTGGTGAAAATGCCAGTCGAGGGCATGCGATCCAGTAGGGGAGCCCCACTCCCACTGGGGGGGCGACATTTGCGCCTTCAGTGGCAGGACTGAGCTTCCCGAGCTCCTACTCCTCTCCATGTGGAATTCGTGGTTGCTCCAGTCAAAAGAATTTTACATGTACCTTCTGCCTGATTGGGAAGCTGGTGATTTCAGTTAAAAGCCTGAAAGAACAGGAGGACTAAAGAGAATCACCTCCACTCTGACAAACATAGAAACACACTGGTCCTCCTTCCCTGGGTGGTGGCTGGTGTTACAGAGTGAGAAGAGAAGGAACGTTTAGATTTTGACACGTGTGGAGAGGAAGCTCATTTGCGGTTGCATCGGCCTAAGCGGAAACCACGCTGTCTGGAGCTCAGCCCTGTGAGGTTTTGAGGATGGTATTTCTTTGCTGTTGGGGCTGTTCTATTCCCCAAATCATAGAATGGGCATCATGCTGGATTCCACCACAGGATGGTAGTAGTAGGTAGCTGGCTGTAGGTTTCTGGGTCACAGAAGCTTGGCAAGAGTTGCATGATCAGGAGAGGACATGGGAGCATATCCTGCTCATAGGTCAGGGCGTGTGTTTCAGGAAAGACGAGGGAGAGAGAGGAGCCTCTAAATCCCACAGTCACCCAATTCTGGTGTTAAGAGCTACATATTTAGCGATAGGCATTCGGGAAGTGAGTCCCAGGTGTACGCGCTGGCACATGATGGTGGAGCAGAGCCAATTAAAATGCAGCCATGGTGCTGTGTGAATAAAACAAGAGTCTCCAGAGTGATGAGCTCACATTAAGCAAAGCATTTTTTTGATTGTCCACGGTGACTGGCATGTAATGGTTGTTGACATATTTGTTGTCTCAGTCAGGGAACGCATGGTATGCTGTGCCCATTACTGACAGTATATAAAGGGCCAAGGGAAGGGGAAGACATACACACTTCAGAAACACCCTCCTGCAACCCACCCGAACGCTAATCCCTTGACAACATGTGCTCCAACAACTGTGGCAGCCTCTGTGGCTCTGGCTGGGGATACGGCTCTGGCTGGGGATGTGGCTACGGCCCCTCCTGTGGCTGGGGCTATGGCTCCCGTTATGGCTGCGGATACAGCCCCTTCTTCGGCAGTGGCTTCGGCTGCTGGCCATCTTGCTATAGAAGTTTTTATTCTTCTTGCTGGTAGACCTTCCCTGCCCAAGGCCTGGGAGCTTCAGAAATGACACTTCGACAGACCATGCGGAGTTGGAGATCCATGCACCCCCATTTTATGATCCCAGGAATTCCATACTGACAGAGTCTTTCAGCTCCACTTACCCACTGGGAGAAATGCATCCCTGTAGCCAGAGGCTCTGTGCTATCATCTGACCCTTTTCCCAAAGGTTAGCCTTGACCCCTCGGCCTGTGATTCTCCCCAGGACTGCGTGGGTCATCCTGACAATACACGGATGCCTTATTCTCAATAAAAACCATCCCCAGTTTCTAATCACCTTCTGTGTACTCGCTTGTGAATCATGGCGTTTTTGAGGTGTAATGGACTCTCTTGACGATTGGGCTTAACGTAAGTCTCTTGAGCATCGCTCAATTCCTCGAGGCAGTGCAAGCATCGCTCCCTTTCTGTGCATAAGAAATAGTGTCTACTTCACCTGTTCCTCACACCCGTCATGTGCACAACCGCACTTTGGTGCCCAAGTGAGCAGAAGTCACACAGAGTTTCGGGCGTGTGCTCTTGCATTGTGGCAACTGAGGGGATAGGTGATGTGGAGGGCCACCTGTTCAGGAGAGTTGGTCCGAGGGCTTAGCGGAGTAATGGGATGCAAGTGACGGTGTCCAAGTCTCTGGAAAATGGCTGGCGGAGTCGGGTGTTAAGCACGAGGAACAGAGGCTATGGAAAGATAAGCAAGAGGATAACATTCTGTCACACCACGTGCATTTGGGGAAGGGGCACACGTATTTGTTTGCCGTCATTGCCTTTGAGGAAATGGCCTTGGGTCATTTAATCGGTAAACGCTTCTCAGAATGTTGGAAAGAGAACCCCCCGGTGATGGAGACACCCTCACAGCACGGTGGATGCGTTACCTGCTCTCCGAGTGCCTACATGCCCTAGTTGATGCTCAAAGAACAAGTCGGTATTAGTGAAGGTCAAACAGGCAGGCAGTCATTGCTACGAGGGAACGAAAAAGCAGCGAAGTGGGCAGGAGAGTCCGTGTTCATGTTCAGGACGCGAGGCCCGGGAGTCGGTGTGACACTGGGACAGCTGAGCCATTGCCAGCTGCAAAGAACGACTAGAAAGCACAGCGGTGATTGCAAAGGGAGAAGAGGAGGAGTCCGTGCTTGTGCAAGAATACCGGCGGTAAGGCACGTGAGGTCATCTACTTATCGCCAAAGGAATCCTCACGAGCGAACGCCTAACCTAACTTCTCCTTCTGAGATGTAACACTCCAGTCAGGAACAGTCGGCCCTTTCTCAGCGTGAGTGAAATGAGACTGTGGCGCTAGACACCGAAATATCTTCCAGCTGAGGAGACACACAGCAACATTTGAAAGTCAGACATAATGCACCCACTTCTTTAGTGATTCAATCTTGTGGGAGTGCAAATGATATGCCAGGCACTCTAATGAGCCCTGGGGATTGAGGGAAGAAGAGAATAGACATGGTTCCTGCCATTACAGATCCCTGAGCAGAGACCTAAAGGGAAAAGCACGACAAATAATGCAGCAAACGCTGAGGGAGCTTTCAAGAAGCCATCGGCCTCGTGTCAGAAAGTGGACGGTGGCAGTGGTATTGAAGCGTAACGTGTCTCTTGCAGCAATTCTCTCTTGGTGAGTTAGAAATGTGAGGTTTGAACTTCAGGGATGACAGAGAAGGATGCAGGACAGAGGAAAAGAGCCCTTGGTAGGGAGACATGCTTCCTTCCTGCTTCTTGTTAGGGCTGAAGCCTGACAGAGTTTTCAGATTGGGTGTTGACCAGGGTCAGCAGATATACGGCAGCGACAATTTCGGATGTAGGACGTGTGTCTAAGAGAGACCATTCTCAGAGACTGAAGCGGGCCACTTGGTGAAAATGCCAGTCGAGGGCATGCGATCCAGTAGGGGAGCCCCACTCCCACTGGGGGGGCGACATTTGCGCCTTCAGTGGCAGGACTGAGCTTCCCGAGCTCCTACTCCTCTCCATGTGGATTTCGTGGTTGCTCCAGTCAAAAGAATTTTACATGTACCTTCTGCCTGATTGGGAAGCTGGTGATTTCAGTTAAAAGCCTGAAAGAACAGGAGGACTAAAGAGAATCACCTCCACTCTGACAAACATAGAAACACACTGGTCCTCCTTCCCTGGGTGGTGGCTGGTGTTACAGAGTGAGAAGAGAAGGAACGTTTAGATTTTGACACGTGTGGAGAGGAAGCTCATTTGCGGTTGCATCGGCCTAAGCGGAAACCACGCTGTCTGGAGCTCAGCCCTGTGAGGTTTTGAGGATGGTATTTCTTTGCTGTTGTGGCTGTTCTATTCCCCAAATCATAGAATGGGCATCATGCTGGATTCCACCACAGGATGGTAGTAGTAGGTAGCTGGCTGTAGGTTTCTGGGTCACAGAAGCTTGGCAAGAGTTGCATGATCAGGAGAGGACATGGGAGCATATCTTGCTCATAGGTCAGGGCGTGTGTTTCAGGAAAGACGAGGGAGAGAGAGGAGCCTCTAAATCCCACAGTCACCCAATTCTGGTGTTAAGAGCTACATATTTAGCGATAGGCATTCGGGAAGTGAGTCCCAGGTGTACGCGCTGGCACATGATGGTGGAGCAGAGCCAATTAAAATGCAGCCATGGTGCTGTGTGAATAAAACAAGAGTCTCCAGAGTGATGAGCTCACATTAAGCAAAGCATTTTTTTGATTGTCCACGGTGACTGGCATGTAATGGTTGTTGACATATTTGTTGTCTCAGTCAGGGAACGCATGGTATGCTGTGCCCATTACTGACAGTATATAAAGGGCCAAGGGAAGGGGAAGACATACACACTTCAGAAACACCCTCCTGCAACCCACCCGAACGCTAATCCCTTGACAACATGTGCTCCAACTACTGTGGCAGCCTCTGTGGCTCTGGCTGGGGATACGGCTCTGGCTGGGAATGTGGCTACGGCCCCTCCTGTGGCTGGGGCTATGGCTCCCGTTATGGCTGCGGATACAGCCCCTACTTCGGCAGTGGCTACGGCTGCTGGCCATCTTGCTATAGAAGTTTTTATTCTTCTTGCTGGTAGACCTTCCCTGCCCAAGGCCTGGGAGCTTCAGAAATGACACTTCGACAGACCATGCGGAGTTGGAGATCCATGCACCCCCATTTTATGATCCCAGGAATTCCATACTGACAGAGTCTTTCAGCTCCACTTACCCACTGGGAGAAATGCATCCCTGTAGCCAGAGGCTCTGTGCTATCATCTGACCCTTTTCCCAAAGGTTAGCCTTGACCCCTCGGCCTGTGATTCTCCCCAGGACTGCGTGGGTCATCCTGACAATACACGGATGCCTTATTCTCAATAAAAACCATCCCCAGTTTCTAATCACCTTCTGTATACTCGCTTGTGAATCATGGCGTTTTTGAGGTGTAATGGACTCTCCTGACGATTGGGCTTAACGTAAGTCTCTTGAGCATCGCTCAATTCCTCGAGGCAGTGCAAGCATCGCTCCCTTTCTGTGCATAAGAAATAGTGTCTACTTCACCTGTTCCTCACACCCGTCATGTGCACAACCGCACTTTGGTGCCCAAGTGAGCAGAAGTCACACAGAGTTTCGGGCGTGTGCTCTTGCATTGTGGCAACTGAGGGGATAGGTGATGTGGAGGGCCACCTGTTCAGGAGAGTTGGTCCGAGGGCTTAGCGGAGTAATGGGATGCAAGTGACGGTGTCCAAGTCTCTGGAAAATGGCTGGCGGAGTCGGGTGTTAAGCACGAGGAACAGAGGCTATGGAAAGATAAGCAAGAGGATAACATTCTGTCACACCACGTGCATTTGGGGAAGGGGCACACGTATTTGTTTGCCGTCATTGCCTTTGAGGAAATGGCCTTGGGTCATTTAATCGGTAAACGCTTCTCAGAATGTTGGAAAGAGAACCCCCCGGTGATGGAGACACCCTCACAGCACGGTGGATGCGTTACCTGCTCTCCGAGTGCCTACATGCCCTAGTTGATGCTCAAAGAACAAGTCGGTATTAGTGAAGGTCAAACAGGCAGGCAGTCATTGCTACGAGGGAACGAAAAAGCAGCTAAGTGGGCAGGAGAGTCCGTGTTCATGTTCAGGACGCGAGGCCCGGGAGTCGGTGTGACACTGGGACAGCTGAGCCATTGCCAGCTGCAAAGAACGACTAGAAAGCACAGCGGTGATTGCAAAGGGAGAAGAGGAGGAGTCCGTGCTTGTGCAAGAATACCGGCGGTAAGGCACGTGAGGTCATCTACTTATCGCCAAAGGAATCCTCACGAGCGAACGCCTAACCTAACTTCTCCTTCTGAGATGTAACACTCCAGTCAGGAACAGTCGGCCCTTTCTCAGTGTGAGTGAAATGAGAATGTGGCACTAGACACCGAAATATCTTCCAGCTGAGGAGACACACAGCAACATTTGAAAGTCAGACATAATGCACCCACTTCTTTAGTGATTCAATCTTGTGGGAGTGCAAATGATATGCCAGGCACTCTAATGAGCCCTGGGGATTGAGGGAAGAAGAGAATAGACATGGTTCCTGACATTATAGATCCCTGAGCAGATACCTAAAGGGAAAAGCACAACAAATAATGCAGCAAACGCTGAGGGAGCTTTCAAGAAGCCATCGGCCTCGTGTCAGAAAGTGGACGGTGGCAGTGGTATTGAAGCGTAACGTGTCTCTTGCAGCAATTCTCTCTTGGTGAGGTAGAAATGTGAGGTTTGAACTTCAGGGATGACAGAGGAGGATGCAGGACAAAGGAAAAGAGCCCTTGGTAGGGAGACATGCTTCCTTCCTGCTTCTTGTTAGGGCTGAAGCCTGACAGAGTTTTCAGATTGGGTGTTGACCAGGGTCAGCAGATATACGGCAGCGACAATTTCGGATGTAGGACGTGTGTCTAAGAGAGACCATTCTCAGAGACTGAAGCGGGCCACTTGGTGAAAATGCCAGTCGAGGGCATGCGATCCAGTAGGGGAGCCCCTCTTCCACTGGGGGGCGAAATTTGCGCCTTCAGTGGCAGGACTGAGCTTCCCGAGCTCCTACTCCTCTCCATGTGGATTTCGTGGTTGCTCCAGTCAAAAGAATTTTACATGTACCTTCTGCCTGATTGGGAAGCTGGTGATTTCAGTTAAAAGCCTGAAAGAACAGGAGGACTAAAGAGAATCACCTCCACTCTGACAAACATAGAAACACACTGGTCCTCCTTCCCTGGGTGGTGGCTGGTGTTACAGAGTGAGAAGAGAAGGAACGTTTAGATTTTGACACGTGTGGAGAGGAAGCTCATTTGCGGTTGCATCGGCCTAAGCGGAAACCACGCTGTCTGGAGCTCAGCCCTGTGAGGTTTTGAGGATGGTATTTCTTTGCTGTTGGGGCTGTTCTATTCCCCAAATCATAGAATGGGCATCATGCTGGATTCCACCACAGGATGGTAGTAGTAGGTAGCTGGCTGTAGGTTTCTGGGTCACAGAAGCTTGGCAAGAGTTGCATGATCAGGAGAGGACATGGAAGCATATCCTGCTCATAGGTCAGGGCCTGTGTTTCAGGAAAGACGAGGGAGAGAGAGGAGCCTCTAAATCCCACAGTCACCCAATTCTGGTGTTAAGAGCTACATATTTAACGATAGGCATTCGGGAAGTGAGTCCCAGGTGTACGCGCTGGCACATGATGGTGGAGCAGAGCCAATTAAAATGCAGCCATGGTGCTGTGTGAATAAAACAAGAGTCTCCAGAGTGATGAGCTCACATTAAGCAAAGCATGTTTTTGATTGTCCACGGTGACTGGCATGTAATGGTTGTTGACATATTTGTTGGCTCAGTCAGGGAACGCATGGTATGCTGTGCCCATTACTGACAGTATATAAAGGGCCAAGGGAAGGGGAAGACATACACACTTCAGAAACACCCTCCTGCAACCCACCCGAATGCTAATCCCTTGACAACATGTGCTCCAACTACTGTGGCAGCCTCTGTGGCTCTGGCTGGGGATACGGCTCTGGCTGGGGATGTGGCTACGGCCCCTCCTGTGGCTGGGGCTCTGGCTCCCGTTATGGCTGCGGATACAGCCCCTACTTCGGCAGTGGCTACGGCTGCTGGCCATCTTGCTATAGAAGTTGTTATTCTTCTTGCTGGTAGACCTTCCCTGCCCAAGGCCTGGGAGCTTCAGAAATGACACTTCGACAGACCATGCGGAGTTGGAGATCCATGCACCCCCATTTTATGATCCCAGGAATTCCATACTGACAGAGTCTTTCAGCTCCACTTACCCACTGGGAGAAATGCATCTCTGTAGCCAGAGGCTCTGTGCTATCATCTGACCCTTTTCCCAAAGGTTAGCCTTGACCCCTCGGCCTGTGATTCTCCCCAGGACTGCGTGGGTCATCCTGACAATACACGGATGCCTTATTCTCAATAAAAACCATCCCCAGTTTCTAATCACCTTCTGTGTACTCGCTTGTGAAACATGGCGTTTTTGAGGTGTAACGGACTCTCTTGACGATTGGGCTTAACGTAAGTCTCTTGAGCATCGCTCAGTTCCTCGAGGCGGTGCAAGCATCGCTCCCTTTCTGTGCATAAGAAATAGTGTCTACTTCACCTGTTCCTCACACCCGTCATGTGCACAACCGCACTTTGGTGCCCAAGTGAGCAGAAGTCACACAGAGTTTCGGGCGTGTGCTCTTGCATTGTGGCAACTGAGGGGATAGGTGATGTGGAGGGACACCTAGTCAGGAGAGTTGGTCCGAGGGATTAGCGGAGTAATGGGATGCAAGTGACGGTGTCCAAGTCTCTGGAAAATGGCTGGCGGAGTCGGGTGTTAAGCACGAGGAACAGAGGCTATGGAAAGATAAGCAAGAGGATAACATTCTGTCACACCACGTGCATTTGGGGAAGGGGCACACGTATTTGTTTGCCGTCATTGCCTTTGAGGAAATGGCCTTGGGTCATTTAATCGGTAAACGCTTCTCAGAATGTTGGAAAGAGAACCCCCCGGTGATGGAGACACCCTCACAGCACGGTGGATGCGTTACCTGCTCTCCGAGTGCCTACATGCCCTAGTTGATGCTCAAAGAACAAGTCGGTATTAGTGAAGGTCAAACAGGCAGGCAGTCATTGCTACGAGGGAACGAAAAATCAGCTAAGTGGGCAGGAGAGTCCGTGTTCATGTTCAGGACGCGAGGCCCGGGAGTCGGTGTGACACTGGGACAGCTGAGCCATTGCCAGCTGCAAAGAACGACTAGAAAGCACAGCGGTGATTGCAAAGGGAGAAGAGGAGGAGTCCTTGCTTGTGCAAGAATACCGGCGGTAAGGCACGTGAGGTCATCTACTTATCGCCAAAGGAATCCTCACGAGCGAACGCCTAACCTAACTTCTCCTTCTGAGATGTAACACTCCAGTCAGGAACAGTCGGCCCTTTCTCAGTGTGAGTGAAATGAGAATGTGGCGCTAGACACCGAAATATCTTCCAGCTGAGGAGACACACAGCAACATTTGAAAGTCAGACATAATGCACCCACTTCTTTAGTGATTCAATCTTGTGGGAGTGCAAATGATATGCCAGGCACTCTAATGAGCCCTGGGGATTGAGGGAAGAAGAGAATAGACATGGTTCCTGCCATTATAGATCCCTGAGCAGATACCTAAAGGGAAAAGCACAACAAATAATGCAGCAAACGCTGAGGGAGCTTTCAAGAAGCCATCGGCCTCGTGTCAGAAAGTGGACGGTGGCAGTGGTATTGAAGCGTAACGTGTCTCTTGCAGCAATTCTCTCTTGGTGAGGTAGAAATGTGAGGTTTGAACTTCAGGGATGACAGAGAAGGATGCAGGACAAAGGAAAAGAGCCCTTGGTAGGGAGACATGCTTCCTTCCTGCTTCTTGTTCGGGCTGAAGCCTGACAGAGTTTTCAGATTGGGTGTTGACCAGGGTCAGCAGATATACGGCAGCGACAATTTCGGATGTAGGACGTGTGTCTAAGAGAGACCATTCTCAGAGACTGAAGCGGGCCACTTGGTGAAAATGCCAGTCGAGGGCATGCGATCCAGTAGGGGAGCCCCTCTTCCACTGGGGGGCGAAATTTGCGCCTTCAGTGGCAGGACTGAGCTTCCCGAGCTCCTACTCCTCTCCATGTGGATTTCGTGGTTGCTCCAGTCAAAAGAATTTTACATGTACCTTCTGCCTGATTGGGAAGCTGGTGATTTCAGTTAAAAGCCTGAAAGAACAGGAGGACTAAAGAGAATCACCTCCACTCTGACAAACATAGAAACACACTGGTCCTCCTTCCCTGGGTGGTGGCTGGTGTTACAGAGTGAGAAGAGAAGGAACGTTTAGATTTTGACACGTGTGGAGAGGAAGCTCATTTGCGGTTGCATCGGCCTAAGCGGAAACCACGCTGTCTGGAGCTCAGCCCTGTGAGGTTTTGAGGATGGTATTTCTTTGCTGTTGGGGCTGTTCTATTCCCCAAATCATAGAATGGGCATCATGCTGGATTCCACCACAGGATGGTAGTAGTAGGTAGCTGGCTGTAGGTTTCTGGGTCACAGAAGCTTGGCAAGAGTTGCATGATCAGGAGAGGACATGGAAGCATATCCTGCTCATAGGTCAGGGCGTGTGTTTCAGGAAAGACGAGGGAGAGAGAGGAGCCTCTAAATCCCACAGTCACCCAATTCTGGTGTTAAGAGCTACATATTTAACGATAGGCATTCGGGAAGTGAGTCCCAGGTGTACGCGCTGGCACATGATGGTGGAGCAGAGCCAATTAAAATGCAGCCATGGTGCTGTGTGAATAAAACAAGAGTCTCCAGAGTGATGAGCTCACATTAAGCAAAGCATGTTTTTGATTGTCCACGGTGACTGGCATGTAATGGTTGTTGACATATTTGTTGGCTCAGTCAGGGAACGCATGGTATGCTGTGCCCATTACTGACAGTATATAAAGGGCCAAGGGAAGGGGAAGACATACACACTTCAGAAACACCCTCCTGCAACCCACCCGAACGCTAATCCCTTGACAACATGTGCTCCAACTACTGTGGCAGCCTCTGTGGCTCTGGCTGGGGATACGGCTCTGGCTGGGGATGTGGCTACGGCCCCTCCTGTGGCTGGGGCTATGGCTCCCGTTATGGCTGCGGATACAGCCCCTACTTCGGCAGTGGCTACGGCTGCTGGCCATCTTGCTATAGAAGTTGTTATTCTTCTTGCTGGTAGACCTTCCCTGCCCAAGGCCTGGGAGCTTCAGAAATGACACTTCGACAGACCATGCGGAGTTGGAGATCCATGCACCCCCATTTTATGATCCCAGGAATTCCATACTGACAGAGTCTTTCAGCTCCACTTACCCACTGGGAGAAATGCATCTCTGTAGCCAGAGGCTCTGTGCTATCATCTGACAATTTTCCCAAAGGTTAGCCTTGACCCCTCGGCCTGTGATTCTCCCCAGGACTGCGTGGGTCATCCTGACAATACACGGATGCCTTATTCTCAATAAAAACCATCCCCAGTTTCTAATCACCTTCTGTGTACTCGCTTGTGAAACATGGCGTTTTTGAGGTGTAACGGACTCTCTTGACGATTGGGCTTAACGTAAGTCTCTTGAGCATCGCTCAGTTCCTCGAGGCGGTGCAAGCATCGCTCCCTTTCTGTGCATAAGAAATAGTGTCTACTTCACCTGTTCCTCACACCCGTCATGTGCACAACCGCACTTTGGTGCCCAAGTGAGCAGAAGTCACACAGTGTTTCGGGCGTGTGCTCTTGCATTGTGGCAACTGAGGGGATAGGTGATGTGGAGGGACACCTAGTCAGGAGAGTTGGTCCGAGGGATTAGCGGAGTAATGGGATGCAAGTGACGGTGTCCAAGTCTCTGGAAAATGGCTGGCGGAGTCGGGTGTTAAGCACGAGGAACAGAGGCTATGGAAAGATAAGCAAGAGGATAACATTCTGTCACACCACGTGCATTTGGGGAAGGGGCACACGTATTTGTTTGCCGTCATTGCCTTTGAGGAAATGGCCTTGGGTCATTTAATCGGTAAACGCTTCTCAGAATGTTGGAAAGAGAACCCCCCGGTGATGGAGACACCCTCACAGCACGGTGGATGCGTTACCTGCTCTCCGAGTGCCTACATGCCCTAGTTGATGCTCAAAGAACAAGTCGGTATTAGTGAAGGTCAAACAGGCAGGCAGTCATTGCTACGAGGGAACGAAAAAGCAGCTAAGTGGGCAGGAGAGTCCGTGTTCATGTTCAGGACGCGAGGCCCGGGAGTCGGTGTGACACTGGGACAGCTGAGCCATTGCCAGCTGCAAAGAACGACTAGAAAGCACAGCGGTGATTGCAAAGGGAGAAGAGGAGGAGTCCGTGCTTGTGCAAGAATACCGGCGGTAAGGCACGTGAGGTCATCTACTTATCGCCAAAGGAATCCTCACGAGCGAACGCCTAACCTAACTTCTCCTTCTGAGATGTAACACTCCAGTCAGGAACAGTTGGCCGTTTCTCAGCGTGAGTGAAATGAGACTGTGGCGCTAGACACCGAAATATCTTCCAGCTGAGGAGACACACAGCAACATTTGAAAGTCAGACATAATGCACCCACTTCTTTAGTGATTCAATCTTGTGGGAGTGCAAATGATATGCCAGGCACTCTAATGAGCCCTGGGGATTGAGGGAAGAAGAGAATAGACATGGTTCCTGCCATTATAGATCCCTGAGCAGATACCTAAAGGGAAAAGCACAACAAATAATGCAGCAAACGCTGAGGGAGCTTTCAAGAAGCCATCGGCCTCGTGTCAGAAAGTGGACGGTGGCAGTGGTATTGAAGCGTAACGTGTCTCTTGCAGCAATTCTCTCTTGGTGAGGTAGAAATGTGAGGTTTGAACTTCAGGGATGACAGAGAAGGATGCAGGACAAAGGAAAAGAGCCCTTGGTAGGGAGACATGCTTCCTTCCTGCTTCTTGTTCGGGCTGAAGCCTGACAGAGTTTTCAGATTGGGTGTTGACCAGGGTCAGCAGATATACGGCAGCGACAATTTCGGATGTAGGACGTGTGTCTAAGAGAGACCATTCTCAGAGACTGAAGCGGGCCACTTGGTGAAAATGCCAGTCGAGGGCATGCGATCCAGTAGGGGAGCCCCTCTTCCACTGGGGGGCGAAATTTGCGCCTTCAGTGGCAGGACTGAGCTTCCCGAGCTCCTACTCCTCTCCATGTGGATTTCGTGGTTGCTCCAGTCAAAAGAATTTTACATGTACCTTCTGCCTGATTGGGAAGCTGGTGATTTCAGTTAAAAGCCTGAAAGAACAGGAGGACTAAAGAGAATCACCTCCACTCTGACAAACATAGAAACACACTGGTCCTCCTTCCCTGGGTGGTGGCTGGTGTTACAGAGTGAGAAGAGAAGGAACGTTTAGATTTTGACACGTGTGGAGAGGAAGCTCATTTGCGGTTGCATCGGCCTAAGCGGAAACCACGCTGTCTGGAGCTCAGCCCTGTGAGGTTTTGAGGATGGTATTTCTTTGCTGTTGGGGCTGTTCTATTCCCCAAATCATAGAATGGGCATCATGCTGGATTCCACCACAGGATGGTAGTAGTAGGTAGCTGGCTGTAGGTTTCTGGGTCACAGAAGCTTGGCAAGAGTTGCATGATCAGGAGAGGACATGGAAGCATATCCTGCTCATAGGTCAGGGCGTGTGTTTCAGGAAAGACGAGGGAGAGAGAGGAGCCTCTAAATCCCACAGTCACCCAATTCTGGTGTTAAGAGCTACATATTTAACGATAGGCATTCGGGAAGTGAGTCCCAGGTGTACGCGCTGGCACATGATGGTGGAGCAGAGCCAATTAAAATGCAGCCATGGTGCTGTGTGAATAAAACAAGAGTCTCCAGAGTGATGAGCTCACATTAAGCAAAGCATGTTTTTGATTGTCCACGGTGACTGGCATGTAATGGTTGTTGACATATTTGTTGGCTCAGTCAGGGAACGCATGGTATGCTGTGCCCATTACTGATATTATATAAAGGGCCAAGGGAAGGGGTAGACATACACACTTCAGAAACACCCTCCTGCAACCCACCCGAACGCTAATCCATTGACAACATGTTCTCCAACTACTGTGGCAGCCTCTGTGGCTCTGGCTGGGGATACAGCTCTGGCTGGGGATGTGGCTACGGCCCCTCCCGTGGCTGGGGCTATGGCTCCCGTTAAGGCTGCGGATACAGCCCCTACTTCGGCAGTGGCTACGGCTGCTGGCCATCTTGCTATAGAAGTTGTTATTCTTCTTGCTGGTAGACCTTCCCTGCCCAAGGCCTGGGAGCTTCAGAAATGACACTTCGACAGACCATGCGGAGTTGGAGATCCATGCCCCCCCCATTTTATGATCCCAGGAATTCCATACTGACAGAGTCTTTCAGCTCCACTTACCCACTGGGAGAAATGCATCTCTGTAGCCAGAGGCTCTGTGCTATCATCTGACCCTTTTCCCAAAGGTTAGCCTTGACCCCTCGGCCTGTGATTCTCCCCAGGACTGCGTGGGTCATCCTGACAATACACGGATGCCTTATTCTCAATAAAAACCATCCCCAGTTTCTAATCACCTTCTGTGTACTCGCTTGTGAATCATGGCGTTTTTGAGGTGTAACGGACTCTCTTGACGATTGGGCTTAACGTAAGTCTCTTGAGCATCGCTCAATTCCTCGAGGCGGTGCAAGCATCGCTCCCTTTCTGTGCATAAGAAATAGTGTCTACTTCACCTGTTCCTCACACCCGTCATGTGCACAACCGCACTTTGGTGCCCAAGTGAGCAGAAGTCACACAGAGTTTCGGGCGTGTGCTCTTGCATTGTGGCAACTGAGGGGATAGGTGATGTGGAGGGCCACCTGGTCAGGAGAGTTGGTCCGAGGGCTTAGCGGAGTAATGGGATGCAAGTGACGGTGTCCAAGTCTCTGGAAAATGGCTGGCGGAGTCGGGTGTTAAGCACGAGGATCAGAGGCTATGGAAAGATAAGCAAGAGGATAACATTCTGTCACACCACGTGCATTTGGGGAAGGGGCACACGTATTTGTTTGCCGTCATTGCCTTTGAGGAAATGGCCTTGGGTCATTTAATCGGTAAACGCTTCTCAGAATGTTGGAAAGAGAACCCCCCGGTGATGGAGACACCCTCACAGCACGGTGGATGCGTTACCTGCTCTCCGAGTGCCTACATGCCCTAGTTGATGCTCAAAGAACAAGTCGGTATTAGTGAAGTTCAAACAGGCAGGCAGTCATTGCTACGAGGGAACGAAAAAGCAGCTAAGTGGGCAGGAGAGTCCGTGTTCATGTTCAGGACGCGAGGCCCGGGAGTCGGTGTGACACTGGGACAGCTGAGCCATTGCCAGCTGCAAAGAACGACTAGAAAGCACAGCGGTGATTGCAAAGGGAGAAGAGGAGGAGTCCGTGCTTGTGCAAGAATACCGGCGGTAAGGCACGTGAGGTCATCTACTTATCGCCAAAGGAATCCTCACGAGCGAACGCCTAACCTAACTTCTCCTTCTGAGATGTAACACTCCAGTCAGGGACAGTCGGCCCTTTCTCAGCGTGAGTGAAATGAGACTGTGGTACTAGACACCGAAATATCTTCCAGATGAGGTGACACACAGCAACATTTGAAATTCAGACATAATGCACCCACTTCTTTAGTGATTCAAACTTGTGGGAGTTCAAATGATATGTCAGGCACTCTAATGAGCCCTGGGGATTGAGGGAAGAAGAGAATAGACATGGTTCCTGCCATTACAGATCCCTGAGCAGAGACCTAAAGGGAAAAGCACGACAAATAATGCAGCAAACGCTGAGGGAGCTTTCAAGAAGCCATCGGCCTCGTGTCAGAAAGTGGACGGTGGCAGTGGTATTGAAGCGTAACGTGTTTCTTGCAGCAATTCCCTCTTGGTGAGGTAGAAATGTGAGGTTTGAACTTCAGGGATGACAGAGAAGGTTGCAGGACAAAGGAAAAGAGCCCTTGGTAGGGAGACATGCTTCCTTCCTGCTTCTTGTTAGGGCTGAAGCCTGACAGAGTTTTCAGATTGGGTGTTGACCAGGGTCAGCAGATATTTGGCAGCGACAATTTCGGATGTAGAACGTGTGTCTAAGAGAGACCATTCTCAGAGACTGAAGCGGGCCACTTGGTGAAAATGCCAGTCGAGGGCATGCGATCCAGTAGGGGAGCCCCACTCCCACTGGGGGGCGAAATTTGCGCCTTCAGTGGCAGGACTGAGCTTCCCGAGCTCCTACTCCTCTCCATGTGGATTTCGTGGTTGCTCCAGTCAAAAGAATTTTACATGTACCTTCTGCCTGATTGGGAAGCTGGTGATTTCAGTTAAAAGCCTGAAAGAACAGGAGGACTAAAGAGAATCACCTCCACTCTGACAAACATAGAAACACACTGGTCCTCCTTCACTGAGTGGTGGCTGGTGTTACAGAGTGAGAAGAGATGGAACGTTTAGATTTTGACACGTGTGGAGAGGAAGCTCATTTGCTTTTGCATCGACCTAAGCGGAAACCACGCTGTCTGGAGCTCAGCCCTGTGAGGTTTTGAGGATGGTATTTCTTTGCTGTTGGGGCTGTTCTATTCCCCAAATCATAGAATGGGCATCATGCTGGATTCCACCACAGGATGGTAGTAGTAGGTAGCTGGCTGTAGGTTTCTGGGTCACAGAAGCTTGGCAAGAGTTGCATGATCAGGAGAGGACATGGGAGCATATCCTGCTCATAGGTCAGGGCGTGTGTTTCAGGAAAGACGAGGGAGAGAGAGGAGCCTCTAAATCCCACAGTCACCCAATTCTGGTGTTAAGAGCTACATATTTAACGATAGGCATTCGGGAAGTGAGTCCCAGGTGTACGCGCTGGCACATGATGGTGGAGCAGAGCCAATTAAAATGCAGCCATGGTGCTGTGTGAATGAAACAAGAGTCTCCAGAGTGATGAGCTCACATTAAGCAAAGCATTTTTTCGATTGTCCACGGTGACTGGCATGTAATGGTTGTTGACATATTTGTTGTCTCAGTCAGGGAACGCATGGTATGCTGTGCCCATTACTCACAGTATATAAAGGGCCAAGGGAAGGGGAAGACATACACACTTCAGAAACACCCTCCTGCAACCCACCCGAACGCTAATCCCTTGACAACATGTGCTCCAACTACTGTGGCAGCCTCTGTGGCTCTGGCTGGGGATACGGCTCTGGCTGGGGATGTGGCTACGGCCCCTCCTGTGGCTGGGGCTATGGCTCCCATTATGGCTGCGGATACAGCCCCTACTTCGGCAGTGGCTACGGCTGCTGGCCATCTTGCTATAGAAGTTGTTATCCTTCTTGCTGGTAGACCTTCCCTGCCCAAGGCCTGGGAGCTTCAGAAATGACACTTCGACAGACCATGCGGAGTTGGAGATCCATGCACCCCCATTTTATGATCCCAGGAATTCCATACTGACAGAGTCTTTCAGCTCCACTTACCCACTGGGAGAAATGCATCTCTGTAGCCAGAGGCTCTACGCTATCATCTGACCCTTTTCCCAAAGGTTAGCCTTGACCCCTCGGCCTGTGATTCTCCCCAGGACTGCGTGGGTCATCCTGACAATACACGGATGCCTTATTCTCAATAAAAACCATCCCCAGTTTCTAATCACCTTCTGTGTACTCGCTTGTGAATCATGGCGTTTTTGAGGTGTAACGGACTCTCTTGACGATTGGGCTTAACGTAAGTCTCTTGAGCATCGCTCAATTCCTCGAGGCGGTGCAAGCATCGCTCCCTTTCTGTGCATAAGAAATAGTGTCTACTTCACCTGTTCCTCACACCCGTCATGTGCACAACCGCACTTTGGTGCCCAAGTGAGCAGAAGTCACACAGAGTTTCGGGCGTGTGCTCTTGCATTGTGGCAAATGAGGGGATAGGTGATGTGGAGGGACACCTGTTCAGGAGAGTTGGTCCGAGGGCTTAGCGGAGTAATGGGATGCAAATGACGGTGTCCAAGTCTCTGGAAAATGGCTGGCGGAGTCGGGTGTTAAGCACGAGGAACAGAGGCTATGGAAAGATAAGCAAGAGGATAACATTCTGTCACACCACGTGCATTTGGGGAAGGGGCACACGTATTTGTTTGCCGTCATTGCCTTTGAGGAAATGGCCTTGGGTCATTTAATCGGTAAACGCTTCTCAGAATGTTGGAAAGAGAACCCCCCGGTGATGGAGACACCCTCACAGCACGGTGGATGCGTTACCTGCTCTCCGAGTGCCTACATGCCCTAGTTGATGCTCAAAGAACAAGTCGGTATTAGTGAAGGTCAAACAGGCAGGCAGTCATTGCTACGAGGGAACGAAAAAGCAGCTAAGTGGGCAGGAGAGTCCGTGTTCATGTTCAGGACGCGAGGCCCGGGAGTCGGTGTGACACTGGGACAGCTGAGCCATTGCCAGCTGCAAAGAACGACTAGAAAGCACAGCGGTGATTGCAAAGGGAGAAGAGGAGGAGTCCGTGCTTGTGCAAGAATACCGGCGGTAAGGCACGTGAGGTCATCTACTTATCGCCAAAGGAATCCTCACGAGCGAACGCCTAACCTAACTTCTCCTTCTGAGATGTAACACTCCAGTCAGGAACAGTCGGCCCTTTCTCAGCGTGAGTGAAATGAGACTGTGGCGCTAGACACCGAAATATCTTCCAGCTGAGGAGACACACAGCAACATTTGAAAGTCAGACATAATGCACCCACTTCTTTAGTGATTCAATCTTGTGGGAGTGCAAATGATATGCCAGGCACTCTAATGAGCCCTGGGGATTGAGGGAAGAAGAGAATAGACATGGTTCCTGCCATTACAGATCCCTGAGCAGAGACCTAAAGGGAAAAGCACGACAAATAATGCAGCAAACGCTGAGGGAGCTTTCAAGAAGCCATCGGCCTCGTGTCAGAAAGTGGACGGTGGCAGTGGTATTGAAGCGTAACGTGTCTCTTGCAGCAATTCTCTCTTGGTGAGTTAGAAATGTGAGGTTTGAACTTCAGGGATGACAGAGAAGGATGCAGGACAGAGGAAAAGAGCCCTTGGTAGGGAGACATGCTTCCTTCCTGCTTCTTGTTAGGGCTGAAGCCTGACAGAGTTTTCAGATTGGGTGTTGACCAGGGTCAGCAGATATACGGCAGCGACAATTTCGGATGTAGGACGTGTGTCTAAGAGAGACCATTCTCAGAGACTGAAGCGGGCCACTTGGTGAAAATGCCAGTCGAGGGCATGCGATCCAGTAGGGGAGCCCCACTCCCACTGGGGGGGCGACATTTGCGCCTTCAGTGGCAGGACTGAGCTTCCCGAGCTCCTACTCCTCTCCATGTGGATTTCGTGGTTGCTCCAGTCAAAAGAATTTTACATGTACCTTCTGCCTGATTGGGAAGCTGGTGATTTCAGTTAAAAGCCTGAAAGAACAGGAGGACTAAAGAGAATCACCTCCACTCTGACAAACATAGAAACACACTGGTCCTCCTTCCCTGGGTGGTGGCTGGTGTTACAGAGTGAGAAGAGAAGGAACGTTTAGATTTTGACACGTGTGGAGAGGAAGCTCATTTGCGGTTGCATCGGCCTAAGCGGAAACCACGCTGTCTGGAGCTCAGCCCTGTGAGGTTTTGAGGATGGTATTTCTTTGCTGTTGTGGCTGTTCTATTCCCCAAATCATAGAATGGGCATCATGCTGGATTCCACCACAGGATGGTAGTAGTAGGTAGCTGGCTGTAGGTTTCTGGGTCACAGAAGCTTGGCAAGAGTTGCATGATCAGGAGAGGACATGGGAGCATATCTTGCTCATAGGTCAGGGCGTGTGTTTCAGGAAAGACGAGGGAGAGAGAGGAGCCTCTAAATCCCACAGTCACCCAATTCTGGTGTTAAGAGCTACATATTTAGCGATAGGCATTCGGGAAGTGAGTCCCAGGTGTACGCGCTGGCACATGATGGTGGAGCAGAGCCAATTAAAATGCAGCCATGGTGCTGTGTGAATAAAACAAGAGTCTCCAGAGTGATGAGCTCACATTAAGCAAAGCATTTTTTTGATTGTCCACGGTGACTGGCATGTAATGGTTGTTGACATATTTGTTGTCTCAGTCAGGGAACGCATGGTGTGCTGTGCCCATTACTGACAGTATATAAAGGGCCAAGGGAAGGGGAAGACATACACACTTCAGAAACACCCTCCTGCAACCCACCCGAACGCTAATCCCTTGACAACATGTGCTCCAACTACTGTGGCAGCCTCTGTGGCTCTGGCTGGGGATACGGCTCTGGCTGGGAATGTGGCTACGGCCCCTCCTGTGGCTGGGGCTATGGCTCCCGTTATGGCTGCGGATACAGCCCCTACTTCGGCAGTGGCTACGGCTGCTGGCCATCTTGCTATAGAAGTTTTTATTCTTCTTGCTGGTAGACCTTCCCTGCCCAAGGCCTGGGAGCTTCAGAAATGACACTTCGACAGACCATGCGGAGTTGGAGATCCATGCACCCCCATTTTATGATCCCAGGAATTCCATACTGACAGAGTCTTTCAGCTCCACTTACCCACTGGGAGAAATGCATCCCTGTAGCCAGAGGCTCTGTGCTATCATCTGACCCTTTTCCCAAAGGTTAGCCTTGACCCCTCGGCCTGTGATTCTCCCCAGGACTGCGTGGGTCATCCTGACAATACACGGATGCCTTATTCTCAATAAAAACCATCCCCAGTTTCTAATCTCCATCTGTGTACTCGCTTGTGAATCATGGCGTTTTTGAGGTTAACGGACTCTCTTGACGATTGGGCTTAACGTAAGTCTCTTGAGCATCGCTCAATTCCTCGAGGCGGTGCAAGCATCGCTCCCTTTCTGTGCATAAGAAATAGTGTCTACTTCACCTGTTCCTCACACCCGTCATGTGCACAACCGCACTTTGGTGCCCAAGTGAGCAGAAGTCACACAGAGTTTCGGGCGTGTGCTCTTGCATTGTGGCAACTGAGGGGATAGGTGATGTGGAGGGCCACCTGTTCAGGAGAGTTGGTCCGAGGGCTTAGCGGAGTAATGGGATGCAAGTGACGGTGTCCAAGTCTCTGGAAAATGGCTGGCGGAGTCGGGTGTTAAGCACGAGGAACAGAGGCTATGGAAAGATAAGCAAGAGGATAACATTCTGTCACACCACGTGCATTTGGGGAAGGGGCACACGTATTTGTTTGCCGTCATTGCCTTTGAGGAAATGGCCTTGGGTCATTTAATCGGTAAACGCTTCTCAGAATGTTGGAAAGAGAACCCCCCGGTGATGGAGACACCCTCACAGCACGGTGGATGCGTTACCTGCTCTCCGAGTGCCTACATGCCCTAGTTGATGCTCAAAGAACAAGTCGGTATTAGTGAAGGTCAAACAGGCAGGCAGTCATTGCTACGAGGGAACGAAAAAGCAGCTAAGTGGGCAGGAGAGTCCGTGTTCATGTTCAGGACGCGAGGCCCGGGAGTCGGTGTGACACTGGGACAGCTGAGCCATTGCCAGCTGCAAAGAACGACTAGAAAGCACAGCGGTGATTGCAAAGGGAGAAGAGGAGGAGTCCGTGCTTGTGCAAGAATACCGGCGGTAAGGCACGTGAGGTCATCTACTTATCGCCAAAGGAATCCTCACGAGCGAACGCCTAACCTAACTTCTCCTTCTGAGATGTAACACTCCAGTCAGGAACAGTCGGCCCTTTCTCAGCGTGAGTGAAATGAGACTGTGGCGCTAGACACCGAAATATCTTCCAGCTGAGGAGACACACAGCAACATTTGAAAGTCAGACATAATGCACCCACTTCTTTAGTGATTCAATCTTGTGGGAGTGCAAATGATATGCCAGGCACTCTAATGAGCCCTGGGGATTGAGGGAAGAAGAGAATAGACATGGTTCCTGCCATTACAGATCCCTGAGCAGAGACCTAAAGGGAAAAGCACGACAAATAATGCAGCAAACGCTGAGGGAGCTTTCAAGAAGCCATCGGCCTCGTGTCAGAAAGTGGACGGTGGCAGTGGTATTGAAGCGTAACGTGTCTCTTGCAGCAATTCTCTCTTGGTGAGTTAGAAATGTGAGGTTTGAACTTCAGGGATGACAGGTAAGGATGCAGGACAGAGGAAAAGAGCCCTTGGTAGGGAGACATGCTTCCTTCCTGCTTCTTGTTAGGGCTGAAGCCTGACAGAGTTTTCAGATTGGGTGTTGACCAGGGTCAGCAGATATACGGCAGCGACAATTTCGGATGTAGGACGTGTGTCTAAGAGAGACCATTCTCAGAGACTGAAGCGGGCCACTTGGTGAAAATGCCAGTCGAGGGCATGCGATCCAGTAGGGGAGCCCCACTCCCACTGGGGGGGCGACATTTGCGCCTTCAGTGGCAGGACTGAGCTTCCCGAGCTCCTACTCCTCTCCATGTGGATTTCGTGGTTGCTCCAGTCAAAAGAATTTTACATGTACCTTCTGCCTGATTGGGAAGCTGGTGATTTCAGTTAAAAGCCTGAAAGAACAGGAGGACTAAAGAGAATCACCTCCACTCTGACAAACATAGAAACACACTGGTCCTCCTTCCCTGGGTGGTGGCTGGTGTTACAGAGTGAGAAGAGAAGGAACGTTTAGATTTTGACACGTGTGGAGAGGAAGCTCATTTGCGGTTGCATCGGCCTAAGCGGAAACCACGCTGTCTGGAGCTCAGCCCTGTGAGGTTTTGAGGATGGTATTTCTTTGCTGTTGGGGCTGTTCTATTCCCCAAATCATAGAATGGGCATCATGCTGGATTCCACCACAGGATGGTAGTAGTAGGTAGCTGGCTGTAGGTTTCTGGGTCACAGAAGCTTGGCAAGAGTTGCATGATCAGGAGAGGACATGGGAGCATATCTTGCTCATAGGTCAGGGCGTGTGTTTCAGGAAAGACGAGGGAGAGAGAGGAGCCTCTAAATCCCACAGTCACCCAATTCTGGTGTTAAGAGCTACATATTTAGCGATAGGCATTCGGGAAGTGAGTCCCAGGTGTACGCGCTGGCACATGATGGTGGAGCAGAGCCAATTAAAATGCAGCCATGGTGCTGTGTGAATAAAACAAGAGTCTCCAGAGTGATGAGCTCACATTAAGCAAAGCATTTTTTTGATTGTCCACGGTGACTGGCATGTAATGGTTGTTGACATATTTGTTGTCTCAGTCAGGGAACGCATGGTATGCTGTGCCCATTACTGACAGTATATAAAGGGCCAAGGGAAGGGGAAGACATACACACTTCAGAAACACCCTCCTGCAACCCACCCGAACGCTAATCCCTTGACAACATGTGCTCCAACTACTGTGGCAGCCTCTGTGGCTCTGGCTGGGGATACGGCTCTGGCTGGGAATGTGGCTACGGCCCCTCCTGTGGCTGGGGCTATGGCTCCCGTTATGGCTGCGGATACAGCCCCTACTTCGGCAGTGGCTACGGCTGCTGGCCATCTTGCTATAGAAGTTTTTATTCTTCTTGCTGGTAGACCTTCCCTGCCCAAGGCCTGGGAGCTTCAGAAATGACACTTCGACAGACCATGCGGAGTTGGAGATCCATGCACCCCCATTTTATGATCCCAGGAATTCCATACTGACAGAGTCTTTCAGCTCCACTTACCCACTGGGAGAAATGCATCCCTGTAGCCAGAGGCTCTGTGCTATCATCTGACCCTTTTCCCAAAGGTTAGCCTTGACCCCTCGGCCTGTGATTCTCCCCAGGACTGCGTGGGTCATCCTGACAATACACGGATGCCTTATTCTCAATAAAAACCATCCCCAGTTTCTAATCACCTTCTGTATACTCGCTTGTGAATCATGGCGTTTTTGAGGTGTAATGGACTCTCCTGACGATTGGGCTTAACGTAAGTCTCTTGAGCATCGCTCAATTCCTCGAGGCAGTGCAAGCATCGCTCCCTTTCTGTGCATAAGAAATAGTGTCTACTTCACCTGTTCCTCACACCCGTCATGTGCACAACCGCACTTTGGTGCCCAAGTGAGCAGAAGTCACACAGAGTTTCGGGCGTGTGCTCTTGCATTGTGGCAACTGAGGGGATAGGTGATGTGGAGGGCCACCTGTTCAGGAGAGTTGGTCCGAGGGCTTAGCGGAGTAATGGGATGCAAGTGACGGTGTCCAAGTCTCTGGAAAATGGCTGGCGGAGTCGGGTGTTTAAGCACGAGGAACAGAGGCTATGGAAAGATAAGCAAGAGGATAACATTCTGTCACACCACGTGCATTTGGGGAAGGGGCACACGTATTTGTTTGCCGTCATTGCCTTTGAGGAAATGGCCTTGGGTCATTTAATCGGTAAACGCTTCTCAGAATGTTGGAAAGAGAACCCCCCGGTGATGGAGTCACCCTCACAGCACGGTGGATGCGTTACCTGCTCTCCGAGTGCCTACATGCCCTAGTTGATGCTCAAAGAACAAGTCGGTATTAGTGAAGGTCAAACAGGCAGGCAGTCATTGCTACGAGGGAACGAAAAAGCAGCTAAGTGGGCAGGAGAGTCCGTGTTCATGTTCAGGACGCGAGGCCCGGGAGTCGGTGTGACACTGGGACAGCTGAGCCATTGCCAGCTGCAAAGAACGACTAGAAAGCACAGCGGTGATTGCAAAGGGAGAAGAGGAGGAGTCCGTGCTTGTGCAAGAATACCGGCGGTAAGGCACGTGAGGTCATCTACTTATCGCCAAAGGAATCCTCACGAGCGAACGCCTAACCTAACTTCTCCTTCTGAGATGTAACACTCCAGTCAGGAACAGTCGGCCCTTTCTCAGCGTGAGTGAAATGAGACTGTGGCACTAGACACCGAAATATCTTCCAGCTGAGGAGACACACAGCAACATTTGAAAGTCAGACATAATGCACCCACTTCTTTAGTGATTCAATCTTGTGGGAGTGCAAATGATATGCCAGGCACTCTAATGAGCCCTGGGGATTGAGGGAAGAAGAGAATAGACATGGTTCCTGCCATTACAGATCCCTGAGCAGAGACCTAAAGGGAAAAGCACGACAAATAATGCAGGAAACGCTGAGGGAGCTTTCAAGAAGCCATCGGCCTCGTGTCAGAAAGTGGACGGTGGCAGTGGTATTGAAGCGTAACGTGTCTCTTGCAGCAATTCTCTCTTGGTGAGGTAGAAATGTGAGGTTTGAACTTCAGGGATGACAGAGAAGGATGCAGGACAGAGGAAAAGAGCCCTTGGTAGGGAGACATGCTTCCTTCCTGCTTCTTGTTAGGGCTGAAGCCTGACAGAGTTTTCAGATTGGGTGTTGACCAGGGTCAGCAGATATACGGCAGCGACAATTTCGGATGTAGGACGTGTGTCTAAGAGAGACCATTCTCAGAGACTGAAGCGGGCCACTTGGTGAAAATGCCAGTCGAGGGCATGCGATCCAGTAGGGGAGCCCCACTCCCACTGGGGGGGCGACATTTGCGCCTTCAGTGGCAGGACTGAGCTTCCCGAGCTCCTACTCCTCTCCATGTGGAATTCGTGGTTGCTCCAGTCAAAAGAATTTTACATGTACCTTCTGCCTGATTGGGAAGCTGGTGATTTCAGTTAAAAGCCTGAAAGAACAGGAGGACTAAAGAGAATCACCTCCACTCTGACAAACATAGAAACACACTGGTCCTCCTTCCCTGGGTGGTGGCTGGTGTTACAGAGTGAGAAGAGAAGGAACGTTTAGATTTTGACACGTGTGGAGAGGAAGCTCATTTGCGGTTGCATCGGCCTAAGCAGAAACCACGCTGTCTGGAGCTCAGCCCTGTGAGGTTTTGAGGATGGTATTTCTTTGCTGTTGGGGCTGTTCTATTCCCCAAATCATAGAATGGGCATCATGCTGGATTCCACCACAGGATGGTAGTAGTAGGTAGCTGGCTGTAGGTTTCTGGGTCACAGAAGCTTGGCAAGAGTTGCATGATCAGGAGAGGACATGGGAGCATATCCTGCTCATAGGTCAGGGCGTGTGTTTCAGGAAAGACGAGGGAGAGAGAGGAGCCTCTAAATCCCACAGTCACCCAATTCTGGTGTTAAGAGCTACATATTTAGCGATAGGCATTCGGGAAGTGAGTCCCAGGTGTACGCGCTGGCACATGATGGTGGAGCAGAGCCAATTAAAATGCAGCCATGGTGCTGTGTGAATAAAACAAGAGTCTCCAGAGTGATGAGCTCACATTAAGCAAAGCATTTTTTTGATTGTCCACGGTGACTGGCATGTAATGGTTGTTGACATATTTGTTGTCTCAGTCAGGGAACGCATGGTATGCTGTGCCCATTACTGACAGTATATAAAGGGCCAAGGGAAGGGGAAGACATACACACTTCAGAAACACCCTCCTGCAACCCACCCGAACGCTAATCCCTTGACAACATGTGCTCCAACAACTGTGGCAGCCTCTGTGGCTCTGGCTGGGGATACGGCTCTGGCTGGGGATGTGGCTACGGCCCCTCCTGTGGCTGGGGCTATGGCTCCCGTTATGGCTGCGGATACAGCCCCTTCTTCGGCAGTGGCTTCGGCTGCTGGCCATCTTGCTATAGAAGTTTTTATTCTTCTTGCTGGTAGACCTTCCCTGCCCAAGGCCTGGGAGCTTCAGAAATGACACTTCGACAGACCATGCGGAGTTGGAGATCCATGCACCCCCATTTTATGATCCCAGGAATTCCATACTGACAGAGTCTTTCAGCTCCACTTACCCACTGGGAGAAATGCATCCCTGTAGCCAGAGGCTCTGTGCTATCATCTGACCCTTTTCCCAAAGGTTAGCCTTGACCCCTCGGCCTGTGATTCTCCCCAGGACTGCGTGGGTCATCCTGACAATACACGGATGCCTTATTCTCAATAAAAACCATCCCCAGTTTCTAATCACCTTCTGTGTACTCGCTTGTGAATCATGGCGTTTTTGAGGTGTAATGGACTCTCTTGACGATTGGGCTTAACGTAAGTCTCTTGAGCATCGCTCAATTCCTCGAGGCAGTGCAAGCATCGCTCCCTTTCTGTGCATAAGAAATAGTGTCTACTTCACCTGTTCCTCACACCCGTCATGTGCACAACCGCACTTTGGTGCCCAAGTGAGCAGAAGTCACACAGAGTTTCGGGCGTGTGCTCTTGCATTGTGGCAACTGAGGGGATAGGTGATGTGGAGGGCCACCTGTTCAGGAGAGTTGGTCCGAGGGCTTAGCGGAGTAATGGGATGCAAGTGACGGTGTCCAAGTCTCTGGAAAATGGCTGGCGGAGTCGGGTGTTAAGCACGAGGAACAGAGGCTATGGAAAGATAAGCAAGAGGATAACATTCTGTCACACCACGTGCATTTGGGGAAGGGGCACACGTATTTGTTTGCCGTCATTCCCTTTGAGGAAATGGCCTTGGGTCATTTAATCGGTAAACGCTTCTCAGAATGTTGGAAAGAGAACCCCCCGGTGATGGAGACACCCTCACAGCACGGTGGATGCGTTACCTGCTCTCCGAGTGCCTACATGCCCTAGTTGATGCTCAAAGAACAAGTCGGTATTAGTGAAGGTCAAACAGGCAGGCAGTCATTGCTACGAGGGAACGAAAAAGCAGCTAAGTGGGCAGGAGAGTCCGTGTTCATGTTCAGGACGCGAGGCCCGGGAGTCGGTGTGACACTGGGACAGCTGAGCCATTGCCAGCTGCAAAGAACGACTAGAAAGCACAGCGGTGATTGCAAAGGGAGAAGAGGAGGAGTCCGTGCTTGTGCAAGAATACCGGCGGTAAGGCACGTGAGGTCATCTACTTATCGCCAAAGGAATCCTCACGAGCGAACGCCTAACCTAACTTCTCCTTCTGAGATGTAACACTCCAGTCAGGAACAGTCGGCCCTTTCTCAGCGTGAGTGAAATGAGACTGTGGCACTAGACACCGAAATATCTTCCAGCTGAGGAGACACACAGCAACATTTGAAAGTCAGACATAATGCACCCACTTCTTTAGTGATTCAATCTTGTGGGAGTGCAAATGATATGCCAGGCACTCTAATGAGCCCTGGGGATTGAGGGAAGAAGAGAATAGACATGGTTCCTGCCATTACAGATCCCTGAGCAGAGACCTAAAGGGAAAAGCACGACAAATAATGCAGGAAACGCTGAGGGAGCTTTCAAGAAGCCATCGGCCTCGTGTCAGAAAGTGGACGGTGGCAGTGGTATTGAAGCGTAACGTGTCTCTTGCAGCAATTCTCTCTTGGTGAGGTAGAAATGTGAGGTTTGAACTTCAGGGATGACAGAGAAGGATGCAGGACAGAGGAAAAGAGCCCTTGGTAGGGAGACATGCTTCCTTCCTGCTTCTTGTTAGGGCTGAAGCCTGACAGAGTTTTCAGATTGGGTGTTGACCAGGGTCAGCAGATATACGGCAGCGACAATTTCGGATGTAGGACGTGTGTCTAAGAGAGACCATTCTCAGAGACTGAAGCGGGCCACTTGGTGAAAATGCCAGTCGAGGGCATGCGATCCAGTAGGGGAGCCCCACTCCCACTGGGGGGGCGACATTTGCGCCTTCAGTGGCAGGACTGAGCTTCCCGAGCTCCTACTCCTCTCCATGTGGATTTCGTGGTTGCTCCAGTCAAAAGAATTTTACATGTACCTTCTGCCTGATTGGGAAGCTGGTGATTTCAGTTAAAAGCCTGAAAGAACAGGAGGACTAAAGAGAATCACCTCCACTCTGACAAACATAGAAACACACTGGTCCTCCTTCCCTGGGTGGTGGCTGGTGTTACAGAGTGAGAAGAGAAGGAACGTTTAGATTTTGACACGTGTGGAGAGGAAGCTCATTTGCGGTTGCATCGGCCTAAGCGGAAACCACGCTGTCTGGAGCTCAGCCCTGTGAGGTTTTGAGGATGGTATTTCTTTGCTGTTGGGGCTGTTCTATTCCCCAAATCATAGAATGGGCATCATGCTGGATTCCACCACAGGATGGTAGTAGTAGGTAGCTGGCTGTAGGTTTCTGGGTCACAGAAGCTTGGCAAGAGTTGCATGATCAGGAGAGGACATGGGAGCATATCTTGCTCATAGGTCAGGGCGTGTGTTTCAGGAAAGACGAGGGAGAGAGAGGAGCCTCTAAATCCCACAGTCACCCAATTCTGGTGTTAAGAGCTACATATTTAGCGATAGGCATTCGGGAAGTGAGTCCCAGGTGTACGCGCTGGCACATGATGGTGGAGCAGAGCCAATTAAAATGCAGCCATGGTGCTGTGTGAATAAAACAAGAGTCTCCAGAGTGATGAGCTCACATTAAGCAAAGCATTTTTTTGATTGTCCACGGTGACTGGCATGTAATGGTTGTTGACATATTTGTTGTCTCAGTCAGGGAACGCATGGTATGCTGTGCCCATTACTGACAGTATATAAAGGGCCAAGGGAAGGGGAAGACATACACACTTCAGAAACACCCTCCTGCAACCCACCCGAACGCTAATCCCTTGACAACATGTGCTCCAACTACTGTGGCAGCCTCTGTGGCTCTGGCTGGGGATACGGCTCTGGCTGGGAATGTGGCTACGGCCCCTCCTGTGGCTGGGGCTATGGCTCCCGTTATGGCTGCGGATACAGCCCCTACTTCGGCAGTGGCTACGGCTGCTGGCCATCTTGCTATAGAAGTTTTTATTCTTCTTGCTGGTAGACCTTCCCTGCCCAAGGCCTGGGAGCTTCAGAAATGACACTTCGACAGACCATGCGGAGTTGGAGATCCATGCACCCCCATTTTATGATCCCAGGAATTCCATACTGACAGAGTCTTTCAGCTCCACTTACCCACTGGGAGAAATGCATCCCTGTAGCCAGAGGCTCTGTGCTATCATCTGACCCTTTTCCCAAAGGTTAGCCTTGACCCCTCGGCCTGTGATTCTCCCCAGGACTGCGTGGGTCATCCTGACAATACACGGATGCCTTATTCTCAATAAAAACCATCCCCAGTTTCTAATCACCTTCTGTATACTCGCTTGTGAATCATGGCGTTTTTGAGGTGTAATGGACTCTCCTGACGATTGGGCTTAACGTAAGTCTCTTGAGCATCGCTCAATTCCTCGAGGCAGTGCAAGCATCGCTCCCTTTCTGTGCATAAGAAATAGTGTCTACTTCACCTGTTCCTCACACCCGTCATGTGCACAACCGCACTTTGGTGCCCAAGTGAGCAGAAGTCACACAGAGTTTCGGGCGTGTGCTCTTGCATTGTGGCAACTGAGGGGATAGGTGATGTGGAGGGCCACCTGTTCAGGAGAGTTGGTCCGAGGGCTTAGCGGAGTAATGGGATGCAAGTGACGGTGTCCAAGTCTCTGGAAAATGGCTGGCGGAGTCGGGTGTTTAAGCACGAGGAACAGAGGCTATGGAAAGATAAGCAAGAGGATAACATTCTGTCACACCACGTGCATTTGGGGAAGGGGCACACGTATTTGTTTGCCGTCATTGCCTTTGAGGAAATGGCCTTGGGTCATTTAATCGGTAAACGCTTCTCAGAATGTTGGAAAGAGAACCCCCCGGTGATGGAGTCACCCTCACAGCACGGTGGATGCGTTACCTGCTCTCCGAGTGCCTACATGCCCTAGTTGATGCTCAAAGAACAAGTCGGTATTAGTGAAGGTCAAACAGGCAGGCAGTCATTGCTACGAGGGAACGAAAAAGCAGCTAAGTGGGCAGGAGAGTCCGTGTTCATGTTCAGGACGCGAGGCCCGGGAGTCGGTGTGACACTGGGACAGCTGAGCCATTGCCAGCTGCAAAGAACGACTAGAAAGCACAGCGGTGATTGCAAAGGGAGAAGAGGAGGAGTCCGTGCTTGTGCAAGAATACCGGCGGTAAGGCACGTGAGGTCATCTACTTATCGCCAAAGGAATCCTCACGAGCGAACGCCTAACCTAACTTCTCCTTCTGAGATGTAACACTCCAGTCAGGAACAGTCGGCCCTTTCTCAGCGTGAGTGAAATGAGACTGTGGCACTAGACACCGAAATATCTTCCAGCTGAGGAGACACACAGCAACATTTGAAAGTCAGACATAATGCACCCACTTCTTTAGTGATTCAATCTTGTGGGAGTGCAAATGATATGCCAGGCACTCTAATGAGCCCTGGGGATTGAGGGAAGAAGAGAATAGACATGGTTCCTGCCATTACAGATCCCTGAGCAGAGACCTAAAGGGAAAAGCACGACAAATAATGCAGGAAACGCTGAGGGAGCTTTCAAGAAGCCATCGGCCTCGTGTCAGAAAGTGGACGGTGGCAGTGGTATTGAAGCGTAACGTGTCTCTTGCAGCAATTCTCTCTTGGTGAGGTAGAAATGTGAGGTTTGAACTTCAGGGATGACAGAGAAGGATGCAGGACAGAGGAAAAGAGCCCTTGGTAGGGAGACATGCTTCCTTCCTGCTTCTTGTTAGGGCTGAAGCCTGACAGAGTTTTCAGATTGGGTGTTGACCAGGGTCAGCAGATATACGGCAGCGACAATTTCGGATGTAGGACGTGTGTCTAAGAGAGACCATTCTCAGAGACTGAAGCGGGCCACTTGGTGAAAATGCCAGTCGAGGGCATGCGATCCAGTAGGGGAGCCCCACTCCCACTGGGGGGGCGACATTTGCGCCTTCAGTGGCAGGACTGAGCTTCCCGAGCTCCTACTCCTCTCCATGTGGAATTCGTGGTTGCTCCAGTCAAAAGAATTTTACATGTACCTTCTGCCTGATTGGGAAGCTGGTGATTTCAGTTAAAAGCCTGAAAGAACAGGAGGACTAAAGAGAATCACCTCCACTCTGACAAACATAGAAACACACTGGTCCTCCTTCCCTGGGTGGTGGCTGGTGTTACAGAGTGAGAAGAGAAGGAACGTTTAGATTTTGACACGTGTGGAGAGGAAGCTCATTTGCGGTTGCATCGGCCTAAGCAGAAACCACGCTGTCTGGAGCTCAGCCCTGTGAGGTTTTGAGGATGGTATTTCTTTGCTGTTGGGGCTGTTCTATTCCCCAAATCATAGAATGGGCATCATGCTGGATTCCACCACAGGATGGTAGTAGTAGGTAGCTGGCTGTAGGTTTCTGGGTCACAGAAGCTTGGCAAGAGTTGCATGATCAGGAGAGGACATGGGAGCATATCCTGCTCATAGGTCAGGGCGTGTGTTTCAGGAAAGACGAGGGAGAGAGAGGAGCCTCTAAATCCCACAGTCACCCAATTCTGGTGTTAAGAGCTACATATTTAGCGATAGGCATTCGGGAAGTGAGTCCCAGGTGTACGCGCTGGCACATGATGGTGGAGCAGAGCCAATTAAAATGCAGCCATGGTGCTGTGTGAATAAAACAAGAGTCTCCAGAGTGATGAGCTCACATTAAGCAAAGCATTTTTTTGATTGTCCACGGTGACTGGCATGTAATGGTTGTTGACATATTTGTTGTCTCAGTCAGGGAACGCATGGTATGCTGTGCCCATTACTGACAGTATATAAAGGGCCAAGGGAAGGGGAAGACATACACACTTCAGAAACACCCTCCTGCAACCCACCCGAACGCTAATCCCTTGACAACATGTGCTCCAACAACTGTGGCAGCCTCTGTGGCTCTGGCTGGGGATACGGCTCTGGCTGGGGATGTGGCTACGGCCCCTCCTGTGGCTGGGGCTATGGCTCCCGTTATGGCTGCGGATACAGCCCCTTCTTCGGCAGTGGCTTCGGCTGCTGGCCATCTTGCTATAGAAGTTTTTATTCTTCTTGCTGGTAGACCTTCCCTGCCCAAGGCCTGGGAGCTTCAGAAATGACACTTCGACAGACCATGCGGAGTTGGAGATCCATGCACCCCCATTTTATGATCCCAGGAATTCCATACTGACAGAGTCTTTCAGCTCCACTTACCCACTGGGAGAAATGCATCCCTGTAGCCAGAGGCTCTGTGCTATCATCTGACCCTTTTCCCAAAGGTTAGCCTTGACCCCTCGGCCTGTGATTCTCCCCAGGACTGCGTGGGTCATCCTGACAATACACGGATGCCTTATTCTCAATAAAAACCATCCCCAGTTTCTAATCACCTTCTGTGTACTCGCTTGTGAATCATGGCGTTTTTGAGGTGTAATGGACTCTCTTGACGATTGGGCTTAACGTAAGTCTCTTGAGCATCGCTCAATTCCTCGAGGCAGTGCAAGCATCGCTCCCTTTCTGTGCATAAGAAATAGTGTCTACTTCACCTGTTCCTCACACCCGTCATGTGCACAACCGCACTTTGGTGCCCAAGTGAGCAGAAGTCACACAGAGTTTCGGGCGTGTGCTCTTGCATTGTGGCAACTGAGGGGATAGGTGATGTGGAGGGCCACCTGTTCAGGAGAGTTGGTCCGAGGGCTTAGCGGAGTAATGGGATGCAAGTGACGGTGTCCAAGTCTCTGGAAAATGGCTGGCGGAGTCGGGTGTTAAGCACGAGGAACAGAGGCTATGGAAAGATAAGCAAGAGGATAACATTCTGTCACACCACGTGCATTTGGGGAAGGGGCACACGTATTTGTTTGCCGTCATTCCCTTTGAGGAAATGGCCTTGGGTCATTTAATCGGTAAACGCTTCTCAGAATGTTGGAAAGAGAACCCCCCGGTGATGGAGACACCCTCACAGCACGGTGGATGCGTTACCTGCTCTCCGAGTGCCTACATGCCCTAGTTGATGCTCAAAGAACAAGTCGGTATTAGTGAAGGTCAAACAGGCAGGCAGTCATTGCTACGAGGGAACGAAAAAGCAGCTAAGTGGGCAGGAGAGTCCGTGTTCATGTTCAGGACGCGAGGCCCGGGAGTCGGTGTGACACTGGGACAGCTGAGCCATTGCCAGCTGCAAAGAACGACTAGAAAGCACAGCGGTGATTGCAAAGGGAGAAGAGGAGGAGTCCGTGCTTGTGCAAGAATACCGGCGGTAAGGCACGTGAGGTCATCTACTTATCGCCAAAGGAATCCTCACGAGCGAACGCCTAACCTAACTTCTCCTTCTGAGATGTAACACTCCAGTCAGGAACAGTCGGCCCTTTCTCAGCGTGAGTGAAATGAGACTGTGGCACTAGACACCGAAATATCTTCCAGCTGAGGAGACACACAGCAACATTTGAAAGTCAGACATAATGCACCCACTTCTTTAGTGATTCAATCTTGTGGGAGTGCAAATGATATGCCAGGCACTCTAATGAGCCCTGGGGATTGAGGGAAGAAGAGAATAGACATGGTTCCTGCCATTACAGATCCCTGAGCAGAGACCTAAAGGGAAAAGCACGACAAATAATGCAGGAAACGCTGAGGGAGCTTTCAAGAAGCCATCGGCCTCGTGTCAGAAAGTGGACGGTGGCAGTGGTATTGAAGCGTAACGTGTCTCTTGCAGCAATTCTCTCTTGGTGAGGTAGAAATGTGAGGTTTGAACTTCAGGGATGACAGAGAAGGATGCAGGACAGAGGAAAAGAGCCCTTGGTAGGGAGACATGCTTCCTTCCTGCTTCTTGTTAGGGCTGAAGCCTGACAGAGTTTTCAGATTGGGTGTTGACCAGGGTCAGCAGATATACGGCAGCGACAATTTCGGATGTAGGACGTGTGTCTAAGAGAGACCATTCTCAGAGACTGAAGCGGGCCACTTGGTGAAAATGCCAGTCGAGGGCATGCGATCCAGTAGGGGAGCCCCACTCCCACTGGGGGGGCGACATTTGCGCCTTCAGTGGCAGGACTGAGCTTCCCGAGCTCCTACTCCTCTCCATGTGGATTTCGTGGTTGCTCCAGTCAAAAGAATTTTACATGTACCTTCTGCCTGATTGGGAAGCTGGTGATTTCAGTTAAAAGCCTGAAAGAACAGGAGGACTAAAGAGAATCACCTCCACTCTGACAAACATAGAAACACACTGGTCCTCCTTCCCTGGGTGGTGGCTGGTGTTACAGAGTGAGAAGAGAAGGAACGTTTAGATTTTGACACGTGTGGAGAGGAAGCTCATTTGCGGTTGCATCGGCCTAAGCGGAAACCACGCTGTCTGGAGCTCAGCCCTGTGAGGTTTTGAGGATGGTATTTCTTTGCTGTTGGGGCTGTTCTATTCCCCAAATCATAGAATGGGCATCATGCTGGATTCCACCACAGGATGGTAGTAGTAGGTAGCTGGCTGTAGGTTTCTGGGTCACAGAAGCTTGGCAAGAGTTGCATGATCAGGAGAGGACATGGGAGCATATCCTGCTCATAGGTCAGGGCGTGTGTTTCAGGAAAGACGAGGGAGAGAGAGGAGCCTCTAAATCCCACAGTCACCCAATTCTGGTGTTAAGAGCTACATATTTAGCGATAGGCATTCGGGAAGTGAGTCCCAGGTGTACGCGCTGGCACATGATGGTGGAGCAGAGCCAATTAAAATGCAGCCATGGTGCTGTGTGAATAAAACAAGAGTCTCCAGAGTGATGAGCTCACATTAAGCAAAGCATTTTGTTGATTGTCCACGGTGACTGGCATGTAATGGTTGTTGACATATTTGTTGTCTCAGTCAGGGAACGCATGGTATGCTGTGCCCATTACTGACAGTATATAAAGGGCCAAGGGAAGGGGAAGACATACACACTTCAGAAACACCCTCCTGCAACCCACCCGAACGCTAATCCCTTGACAACATGTGCTCCAACAACTGTGGCAGCCTCTGTGGCTCTGGCTGGGGATACGGCTCTGGCTGGGGATGTGGCTACGGCCCCTCCTGTGGCTGGGGCTATGGCTCCCGTTATGGCTGCGGATACAGCCCCTTCTTCGGCAGTGGCTTCGGCTGCTGGCCATCTTGCTATAGAAGTTTTTATTCTTCTTGCTGGTAGACCTTCCCTGCCCAAGGCCTGGGAGCTTCAGAAATGACACTTCGACAGACCATGCGGAGTTGGAGATCCATGCACCCCCATTTTATGATCCCAGGAATTCCATACTGACAGAGTCTTTCAGCTCCACTTACCCACTGGGAGAAATGCATCCCTGTAGCCAGAGGCTCTGTGCTATCATCTGACCCTTTTCCCAAAGGTTAGCCTTGACCCCTCGGCCTGTGATTCTCCCCAGGACTGCGTGGGTCATCCTGACAATACACGGATGCCTTATTCTCAATAAAAACCATCCCCAGTTTCTAATCACCTTCTGTGTACTCGCTTGTGAATCATGGCGTTTTTGAGGTGTAATGGACTCTCTTGACGATTGGGCTTAACGTAAGTCTCTTGAGCATCGCTCAATTCCTCGAGGCAGTGCAAGCATCGCTCCCTTTCTGTGCATAAGAAATAGTGTCTACTTCACCTGTTCCTCACACCCGTCATGTGCACAACCGCACTTTGGTGCCCAAGTGAGCAGAAGTCACACAGAGTTTCGGGCGTGTGCTCTTGCATTGTGGCAACTGAGGGGATAGGTGATGTGGAGGGCCACCTGTTCAGGAGAGTTGGTCCGAGGGCTTAGCGGAGTAATGGGATGCAAGTGACGGTGTCCAAGTCTCTGGAAAATGGCTGGCGGAGTCGGGTGTTAAGCACGAGGAACAGAGGCTATGGAAAGATAAGCAAGAGGATAACATTCTGTCACACCACGTGCATTTGGGGAAGGGGCACACGTATTTGTTTGCCGTCATTCCCTTTGAGGAAATGGCCTTGGGTCATTTAATCGGTAAACGCTTCTCAGAATGTTGGAAAGAGAACCCCCCGGTGATGGAGACACCCTCACAGCACGGTGGATGCGTTACCTGCTCTCCGAGTGCCTACATGCCCTAGTTGATGCTCAAAGAACAAGTCGGTATTAGTGAAGGTCAAACAGGCAGGCAGTCATTGCTACGAGGGAACGAAAAAGCAGCTAAGTGGGCAGGAGAGTCCGTGTTCATGTTCAGGACGCGAGGCCCGGGAGTCGGTGTGACACTGGGACAGCTGAGCCATTGCCAGCTGCAAAGAACGACTAGAAAGCACAGCGGTGATTGCAAAGGGAGAAGAGGAGGAGTCCGTGCTTGTGCAAGAATACCGGCGGTAAGGCACGTGAGGTCATCTACTTATCGCCAAAGGAATCCTCACGAGCGAACGCCTAACCTAACTTCTCCTTCTGAGATGTAACACTCCAGTCAGGAACAGTCGGCCCTTTCTCAGCGTGAGTGAAATGAGACTGTGGCACTAGACACCGAAATATCTTCCAGCTGAGGAGACACACAGCAACATTTGAAAGTCAGACATAATGCACCCACTTCTTTAGTGATTCAATCTTGTGGGAGTGCAAATGATATTCCAGGCACTCTAATGAGCCCTGGGGATTGAGGGAAGAAGAGAATAGACATGGTTCCTGCCATTACAGATCCCTGAGCAGAGACCTAAAGGGAAAAGCACGACAAATAATGCAGGAAACGCTGAGGGAGCTTTCAAGAAGCCATCGGCCTCGTGTCAGAAAGTGGACGGTGGCAGTGGTATTGAAGCGTAACGTGTCTCTTGCAGCAATTCTCTCTTGGTGAGGTAGAAATGTGAGGTTTGAACTTCAGGGATGACAGAGAAGGATGCAGGACAGAGGAAAAGAGCCCTTGGTAGGGAGACATGCTTCCTTCCTGCTTCTTGTTAGGGCTGAAGCCTGACAGAGTTTTCAGATTGGGTGTTGACCAGGGTCAGCAGATATACGGCAGCGACAATTTCGGATGTAGGACGTGTGTCTAAGAGAGACCATTCTCAGAGACTGAAGCGGGCCACTTGGTGAAAATGCCAGTCGAGGGCATGCGATCCAGTAGGGGAGCCCCACTCCCACTGGGGGGGCGACATTTGCGCCTTCAGTGGCAGGACTGAGCTTCCCGAGCTCCTACTCCTCTCCATGTGGATTTCGTGGTTGCTCCAGTCAAAAGAATTTTACATGTACCTTCTGCCTGATTGGGAAGCTGGTGATTTCAGTTAAAAGCCTGAAAGAACAGGAGGACTAAAGAGAATCACCTCCACTCTGACAAACATAGAAACACACTGGTCCTCCTTCCCTGGGTGGTGGCTGGTGTTACAGAGTGAGAAGAGAAGGAACGTTTAGATTTTGACACGTGTGGAGAGGAAGCTCATTTGCGGTTGCATCGGCCTAAGCGGAAACCACGCTGTCTGGAGCTCAGCCCTGTGAGGTTTTGAGGATGGTATTTCTTTGCTGTTGGGGCTGTTCTATTCCCCAAATCATAGAATGGGCATCATGCTGGATTCCACCACAGGATGGTAGTAGTAGGTAGCTGGCTGTAGGTTTCTGGGTCACAGAAGCTTGGCAAGAGTTGCATGATCAGGAGAGGACATGGGAGCATATCCTGCTCATAGGTCAGGGCGTGTGTTTCAGGAAAGACGAGGGAGAGAGAGGAGCCTCTAAATCCCACAGTCACCCAATTCTGGTGTTAAGAGCTACATATTTAGCGATAGGCATTCGGGAAGTGAGTCCCAGGTGTACGCGCTGGCACATGATGGTGGAGCAGAGCCAATTAAAATGCAGCCATGGTGCTGTGTGAATAAAACAAGAGTCTCCAGAGTGATGAGCTCACATTAAGCAAAGCATTTTGTTGATTGTCCACGGTGACTGTCATGTAATGGTTGTTGACATATTTGTTGGCTCAGTCAGGGAACGCATGGTATGCTGTGCCCATTACTGACAGTATATAAAGGGCCAAGGGAAGGGGAAGACATACACACTTCAGAAACACCCTCCTGCAACCCACCCGAACGCTAATCCCTTGACAACATGTGCTCCAACTACTGTGGCAGCCTCTGTGGCTCTGGCTGGGGATACGGCTCTGGCTGGGGATGTGGCTACGGCCCCTCCCGTGGCTGGGGCTATGGCTCCCGTTAAGGCTGCGGATACAGCCCCTACTTCGGCAGTGGCTACGGCTGCTGGCCATCTTGCTATAGAAGTTGTTATTCTTCTTGCTGGTAGACCTTCCCTGCCCAAGGCCTGGGAGCTTCAGAAATGACACTTCGACAGACCATGCGGAGTTGGAGATCCATGCCCCCCCCATTTTATGATCCCAGGAATTCCATACTGACAGAGTCTTTCAGCTCCACTTACCCACTGGGAGAAATGCATCCCTGTAGCCAGAGGCTCTGTGCTATCATCTGACCCTTTTCCCAAAGGTTAGCCTTGACCCCTCGGCCTGTGATTCTCCCCAGGACTGCGTGGGTCATCCTGACAATACACGGATGCCTTATTCTCAATAAAAACCATCCCCAGTTTCTAATCACCTTCTGTGTACTCGCTTGTGAATCATGGCGTTTTTGAGGTGTAACGGACTCTCTTGACGATTGGGCTTAACGTAAGTCTCTTGAGCATCGCTCAATTCCTCGAGGCGGTGCAAGCATCGCTCCCTTTCTGTGCATAAGAAATAGTGTCTACTTCACCTGTTCCTCACACCCGTCATGTGCACAACCGCACTTTGGTGCCCAAGTGAGCAGAAGTCACACAGAGTTTCGGGCGTGTGCTCTTGCATTGTGGCAACTGAGGGGATAGGTGATGTGGAGGGCCACCTGGTCAGGAGAGTTGGTCCGAGGGCTTAGCGGAGTAATGGGATGCAAGTGACGGTGTCCAAGTCTCTGGAAAATGGCTGGCGGAGTCGGGTGTTAAGCACGAGGATCAGAGGCTATGGAAAGATAAGCAAGAGGATAACACTCTGTCACACCACGTGCATTTGGGGAAGGGGCACACGTATTTGTTTGCCGTCATTGCCTTTGAGGAAATGGCCTTGGGTCATTTAATCGGTAAACGCTTCTCAGAATGTTGGAAAGAGAACCCCCCGGTGATGGAGACACCCTCACAGCACGGTGGATGCGTTACCTGCTCTCCGAGTGCCTACATGCCCTAGTTGATGCTCAAAGAACAAGTCGGTATTAGTGAAGTTCAAACAGGCAGGCAGTCATTGCTACGAGGGAACGAAAAAGCAGCTAAGTGGGCAGGAGAGTCCGTGTTCATGTTCAGGACGCGAGGCCCGGGAGTCGGTGTGACACTGGGACAGCTGAGCCATTGCCAGCTGCAAAGAACGACTAGAAAGCACAGCGGTGATTGCAAAGGGAGAAGAGGAGGAGTCCGTGCTTGTGCAAGAATACCGGCGGTAAGGCACGTGAGGTCATCTACTTATCGCCAAAGGAATCCTCACGAGCGAACGCCTAACCTAACTTCTCCTTCTGAGATGTAACACTCCAGTCAGGAACAGTCGGCCCTTTCTCAGCGTGAGTGAAATGAGACTGTGGTACTAGACACCGAAATATCTTCCAGCTGAGGTGACACACAGCAACATTTGAAATTCAGACATAATGCACCCACTTCTTTAGTGATTCAAACTTGTGGGAGTTCAAATGATATGTCAGGCACTCTAATGAGCCCTGGGGATTGAGGGAAGAAGAGAATAGACATGGTTCCTGCCATTACAGATCCCTGAGCAGAGACCTAAAGGGAAAAGCACGACAAATAATGCAGCAAACGCTGAGGGAGCTTTCAAGAAGCCATCGGCCTCGTGTCAGAAAGTGGACGGTGGCAGTGGTATTGAAGCGTAACGTGTTTCTTGCAGCAATTCCCTCTTGGTGAGGTAGAAATGTGAGGTTTGAACTTCAGGGATGACAGAGAAGGTTGCAGGACAAAGGAAAAGAGCCCTTGGTAGGGAGACATGCTTCCTTCCTGCTTCTTGTTAGGGCTGAAGCCTGACAGAGTTTTCAGATTGGGTGTTGACCAGGGTCAGCAGATATTTGGCAGCGACAATTTCGGATGTAGGACGTGTGTCTAAGAGAGACCATTCTCAGAGACTGAAGCGGGCCACTTGGTGAAAATGCCAGTCGAGGGCATGCGATCCAGTAGGGGAGCCCCACTCCCACTGGGGGGCGAAATTTGCGCCTTCAGTGGCAGGACTGAGCTTCCCGAGCTCCTACTCCTCTCCATGTGGATTTCGTGGTTGCTCCAGTCAAAAGAATTTTACATGTACCTTCTGCCTGATTGGGAAGCTGGTGATTTCAGTTAAAAGCCTGAAAGAACAGGAGGACTAAAGAGAATCACCTCCACTCTGACAAACATAGAAACACACTGGTCCTCCTTCCCTGGGTGGTGGCTGGTGTTACAGAGTGAGAAGAGATGGAACGTTTAGATTTTGACACGTGTGGAGAGGAAGCTCATTTGCTTTTGCATCGACCTAAGCGGAAACCACGCTGTCTGGAGCTCAGCCCTGTGAGGTTTTGAGGATGGTATTTCTTTGCTGTTGGGGCTGTTCTATTCCCCAAATCATAGAATGGGCATCATGCTGGATTCCACCACAGGATGGTAGTAGTAGGTAGCTGGCTGTAGGTTTCTGGGTCACAGAAGCTTGGCAAGAGTTGCATGATCAGGAGAGGACATGGGAGCATATCCTGCTCATAGGTCAGGGCGTGTGTTTCAGGAAAGACGAGGGAGAGAGAGGAGCCTCTAAATCCCACAGTCACCCAATTCTGGTGTTAAGAGCTACATATTTAACGATAGGCATTCGGGAAGTGAGTCCCAGGTGTACGCGCTGGCACATGATGGTGGAGCAGAGCCAATTAAAATGCAGCCATGGTGCTGTGTGAATGAAACAAGAGTCTCCAGAGTGATGAGCTCACATTAAGCAAAGCATTTTTTCGATTGTCCACGGTGACTGGCATGTAATGGTTGTTGACATATTTGTTGTCTCAGTCAGGGAACGCATGGTATGCTGTGCCCATTACTGACAGTATATAAAGGGCCAAGGGAAGGGGAAGACATACACACTTCAGAAACACCCTCCTGCAACCCACCCGAACGCTAATCCCTTGACAACATGTGCTCCAACTACTGTGGCAGCCTCTGTGGCTCTGGCTGGGGATACGGCTCTGGCTGGGGATGTGGCTACGGCCCCTCCTGTGGCTGGGGCTATGGCTCCCGTTATGGCTGCGGATACAGCCCCTACTTCGGCAGTGGCTACGGCTGCTGGCCATCTTGCTATAGAAGTTGTTATCCTTCTTGCTGGTAGACCTTCCCTGCCCAAGGCCTGGGAGCTTCAGAAATGACACTTCGACAGACCATGCGGAGTTGGAGATCCATGCACCCCCATTTTATGATCCCAGGAATTCCATACTGACAGAGTCTTTCAGCTCCACTTACCCACTGGGAGAAATGCATCTCTGTAGCCAGAGGCTCTACGCTATCTTCTGACCCTTTTCCCAAAGGTTAGCCTTGACCCCTCGGCCTGTGATTCTCCCCAGGACTGCGTGGGTCATCCTGACAATACACGGATGCCTTATTCTCAATAAAAACCATCCCCAGTTTCTAATCACCTTCTGTGTACTCGCTTGTGAATCATGGCGTTTTTGAGGTGTAACGGACTCTCTTGACGATTGGGCTTAACGTAAGTCTCTTGAGCATCGCTCAATTCCTCGAGGCGGTGCAAGCATCGCTCCCTTTCTGTGCATAAGAAATAGTGTCTACTTCACCTGTTCCTCACACCTGTCATGTGCACAACCGCACTTTGGTGCCCAAGTGAGCAGAAGTCACACAGAGTTTCGGGCGTGTGCTCTTGCATTGTGGCAACTGAGGGGATAGGTGATGTGGAGGGCCACCTGTTCAGGAGAGTTGGTCCGAGGGCTTAGCGGAGTAATGGGATGCAAGTGACGGTGTCCAAGTCTCTGGAAAATGGCTGGCGGAGTCGGGTGTTAAGCACGAGGAACAGAGGCTATGGAAAGATAAGCAAGAGGATAACATTCTGTCACACCACGTGCATTTGGGGAAGGGGCACACGTATTTGTTTGCCGTCATTCCCTTTGAGGAAATGGCCTTGGGTCATTTAATCGGTAAACGCTTCTCAGAATGTTGGAAAGAGAACCCCCCGGTGATGGAGACACCCTCACAGCACGGTGGATGCGTTACCTGCTCTCCGAGTGCCTACATGCCCTAGTTGATGCTCAAAGAACAAGTCGGTATTAGTGAAGGTCAAACAGGCAGGCAGTCATTGCTACGAGGGAACGAAAAAGCAGCGAAGTGGGCAGGAGAGTCCGTGTTCATGTTCAGGACGCGAGGCCCGGGAGTCGGTGTGACACTGGGACAGCTGAGCCATTGCCAGCTGCAAAGAACGACTAGAAAGCACAGCGGTGATTGCAAAGGGAGAAGAGGAGGAGTCCGTGCTTGTGCAAGAATACCGGCGGTAAGGCACGTGAGGTCATCTACTTATCGCCAAAGGAATCCTCACGAGCGAACGCCTAACCTAACTTCTCCTTCTGAGATGTAACACTCCAGTCAGGAACAGTCGGCCCTTTCTCAGCGTGAGTGAAATGAGACTGTGGCGCTAGACACCGAAATATCTTCCAGCTGAGGAGACACACAGCAACATTTGAAAGTCAGACATAATGCACCCACTTCTTTAGTGATTCAATCTTGTGGGAGTGCAAATGATATGCCAGGCACTCTAATGAGCCCTGGGGATTGAGGGAAGAAGAGAATAGACATGGTTCCTGCCATTACAGATCCCTGAGCAGAGACCTAAAGGGAAAAGCACGACAAATAATGCAGCAAACGCTGAGGGAGCTTTCAAGAAGCCATCGGCCTCGTGTCAGAAAGTGGACGGTGGCAGTGGTATTGAAGCGTAACGTGTCTCTTGCAGCAATTCTCTCTTGGTGAGTTAGAAATGTGAGGTTTGAACTTCAGGGATGACAGAGAAGGATGCAGGACAGAGGAAAAGAGCCCTTGGTAGGGAGACATGCTTCCTTCCTGCTTCTTGTTAGGGCTGAAGCCTGACAGAGTTTTCAGATTGGGTGTTGACCAGGGTCAGCAGATATACGGCAGCGACAATTTCGGATGTAGGACGTGTGTCTAAGAGAGACCATTCTCAGAGACTGAAGCGGGCCACTTGGTGAAAATGCCAGTCGAGGGCATGCGATCCAGTAGGGGAGCCCCACTCCCACTGGGGGGGCGACATTTGCGCCTTCAGTGGCAGGACTGAGCTTCCCGAGCTCCTACTCCTCTCCATGTGGATTTCGTGGTTGCTCCAGTCAAAAGAATTTTACATGTACCTTCTGCCTGATTGGGAAGCTGGTGATTTCAGTTAAAAGCCTGAAAGAACAGGAGGACTAAAGAGAATCACCTCCACTCTGACAAACATAGAAACACACTGGTCCTCCTTCCCTGGGTGGTGGCTGGTGTTACAGAGTGAGAAGAGAAGGAACGTTTAGATTTTGACACGTGTGGAGAGGAAGCTCATTTGCGGTTGCATCGGCCTAAGCGGAAACCACGCTGTCTGGAGCTCAGCCCTGTGAGGTTTTGAGGATGGTATTTCTTTGCTGTTGTGGCTGTTCTATTCCCCAAATCATAGAATGGGCATCATGCTGGATTCCACCACAGGATGGTAGTAGTAGGTAGCTGGCTGTAGGTTTCTGGGTCACAGAAGCTTGGCAAGAGTTGCATGATCAGGAGAGGACATGGGAGCATATCTTGCTCATAGGTCAGGGCGTGTGTTTCAGGAAAGACGAGGGAGAGAGAGGAGCCTCTAAATCCCACAGTCACCCAATTCTGGTGTTAAGAGCTACATATTTAGCGATAGGCATTCGGGAAGTGAGTCCCAGGTGTACGCGCTGGCACATGATGGTGGAGCAGAGCCAATTAAAATGCAGCCATGGTGCTGTGTGAATAAAACAAGAGTCTCCAGAGTGATGAGCTCACATTAAGCAAAGCATTTTTTTGATTGTCCACGGTGACTGGCATGTAATGGTTGTTGACATATTTGTTGTCTCAGTCAGGGAACGCATGGTATGCTGTGCCCATTACTGACAGTATATAAAGGGCCAAGGGAAGGGGAAGACATACACACTTCAGAAACACCCTCCTGCAACCCACCCGAACGCTAATCCCTTGACAACATGTGCTCCAACTACTGTGGCAGCCTCTGTGGCTCTGGCTGGGGATACGGCTCTGGCTGGGAATGTGGCTACGGCCCCTCCTGTGGCTGGGGCTATGGCTCCCGTTATGGCTGCGGATACAGCCCCTACTTCGGCAGTGGCTACGGCTGCTGGCCATCTTGCTATAGAAGTTTTTATTCTTCTTGCTGGTAGACCTTCCCTGCCCAAGGCCTGGGAGCTTCAGAAATGACACTTCGACAGACCATGCGGAGTTGGAGATCCATGCACCCCCATTTTATGATCCCAGGAATTCCATACTGACAGAGTCTTTCAGCTCCACTTACCCACTGGGAGAAATGCATCCCTGTAGCCAGAGGCTCTGTGCTATCATCTGACCCTTTTCCCAAAGGTTAGCCTTGACCCCTCGGCCTGTGATTCTCCCCAGGACTGCGTGGGTCATCCTGACAATACACGGATGCCTTATTCTCAATAAAAACCATCCCCAGTTTCTAATCACCTTCTGTATACTCGCTTGTGAATCATGGCGTTTTTGAGGTGTAATGGACTCTCCTGACGATTGGGCTTAACGTAAGTCTCTTGAGCATCGCTCAATTCCTCGAGGCAGTGCAAGCATCGCTCCCTTTCTGTGCATAAGAAATAGTGTCTACTTCACCTGTTCCTCACACCCGTCATGTGCACAACCGCACTTTGGTGCCCAAGTGAGCAGAAGTCACACAGAGTTTCGGGCGTGTGCTCTTGCATTGTGGCAACTGAGGGGATAGGTGATGTGGAGGGCCACCTGTTCAGGAGAGTTGGTCCGAGGGCTTAGCGGAGTAATGGGATGCAAGTGACGGTGTCCAAGTCTCTGGAAAATGGCTGGCGGAGTCGGGTGTTAAGCACGAGGAACAGAGGCTATGGAAAGATAAGCAAGAGGATAACATTCTGTCACACCACGTGCATTTGGGGAAGGGGCACACGTATTTGTTTGCCGTCATTGCCTTTGAGGAAATGGCCTTGGGTCATTTAATCGGTAAACGCTTCTCAGAATGTTGGAAAGAGAACCCCCCGGTGATGGAGACACCCTCACAGCACGGTGGATGCGTTACCTGCTCTCCGAGTGCCTACATGCCCTAGTTGATGCTCAAAGAACAAGTCGGTATTAGTGAAGGTCAAACAGGCAGGCAGTCATTGCTACGAGGGAACGAAAAAGCAGCTAAGTGGGCAGGAGAGTCCGTGTTCATGTTCAGGACGCGAGGCCCGGGAGTCGGTGTGACACTGGGACAGCTGAGCCATTGCCAGCTGCAAAGAACGACTAGAAAGCACAGCGGTGATTGCAAAGGGAGAAGAGGAGGAGTCCGTGCTTGTGCAAGAATACCGGCGGTAAGGCACGTGAGGTCATCTACTTATCGCCAAAGGAATCCTCACGAGCGAACGCCTAACCTAACTTCTCCTTCTGAGATGTAACACTCCAGTCAGGAACAGTCGGCCCTTTCTCAGTGTGAGTGAAATGAGAATGTGGCACTAGACACCGAAATATCTTCCAGCTGAGGAGACACACAGCAACATTTGAAAGTCAGACATAATGCACCCACTTCTTTAGTGATTCAATCTTGTGGGAGTGCAAATGATATGCCAGGCACTCTAATGAGCCCTGGGGATTGAGGGAAGAAGAGAATAGACATGGTTCCTGACATTATAGATCCCTGAGCAGATACCTAAAGGGAAAAGCACAACAAATAATGCAGCAAACGCTGAGGGAGCTTTCAAGAAGCCATCGGCCTCGTGTCAGAAAGTGGACGGTGGCAGTGGTATTGAAGCGTAACGTGTCTCTTGCAGCAATTCTCTCTTGGTGAGGTAGAAATGTGAGGTTTGAACTTCAGGGATGACAGAGGAGGATGCAGGACAAAGGAAAAGAGCCCTTGGTAGGGAGACATGCTTCCTTCCTGCTTCTTGTTAGGGCTGAAGCCTGACAGAGTTTTCAGATTGGGTGTTGACCAGGGTCAGCAGATATACGGCAGCGACAATTTCGGATGTAGGACGTGTGTCTAAGAGAGACCATTCTCAGAGACTGAAGCGGGCCACTTGGTGAAAATGCCAGTCGAGGGCATGCGATCCAGTAGGGGAGCCCCTCTTCCACTGGGGGGCGAAATTTGCGCCTTCAGTGGCAGGACTGAGCTTCCCGAGCTCCTACTCCTCTCCATGTGGATTTCGTGGTTGCTCCAGTCAAAAGAATTTTACATGTACCTTCTGCCTGATTGGGAAGCTGGTGATTTCAGTTAAAAGCCTGAAAGAACAGGAGGACTAAAGAGAATCACCTCCACTCTGACAAACATAGAAACACACTGGTCCTCCTTCCCTGGGTGGTGGCTGGTGTTACAGAGTGAGAAGAGAAGGAACGTTTAGATTTTGACACGTGTGGAGAGGAAGCTCATTTGCGGTTGCATCGGCCTAAGCGGAAACCACGCTGTCTGGAGCTCAGCCCTGTGAGGTTTTGAGGATGGTATTTCTTTGCTGTTGGGGCTGTTCTATTCCCCAAATCATAGAATGGGCATCATGCTGGATTCCACCACAGGATGGTAGTAGTAGGTAGCTGGCTGTAGGTTTCTGGGTCACAGAAGCTTGGCAAGAGTTGCATGATCAGGAGAGGACATGGAAGCATATCCTGCTCATAGGTCAGGGCCTGTGTTTCAGGAAAGACGAGGGAGAGAGAGGAGCCTCTAAATCCCACAGTCACCCAATTCTGGTGTTAAGAGCTACATATTTAACGATAGGCATTCGGGAAGTGAGTCCCAGGTGTACGCGCTGGCACATGATGGTGGAGCAGAGCCAATTAAAATGCAGCCATGGTGCTGTGTGAATAAAACAAGAGTCTCCAGAGTGATGAGCTCTCATTAAGCAAAGCATGTTTTTGATTGTCCACGGTGACTGGCATGTAATGGTTGTTGACATATTTGTTGGCTCAGTCAGGGAACGCATGGTATGCTGTGCCCATTACTGACAGTATATAAAGGGCCAAGGGAAGGGGAAGACATACACACTTCAGAAACACCCTCCTGCAACCCACCCGAATGCTAATCCCTTGACAACATGTGCTCCAACTACTGTGGCAGCCTCTGTGGCTCTGGCTGGGGATACGGCTCTGGCTGGGGATGTGGCTACGGCCCCTCCTGTGGCTGGGGCTCTGGCTCCCGTTATGGCTGCGGATACAGCCCCTACTTCGGCAGTGGCTACGGCTGCTGGCCATCTTGCTATAGAAGTTGTTATTCTTCTTGCTGGTAGACCTTCCCTGCCCAAGGCCTGGGAGCTTCAGAAATGACACTTCGACAGACCATGCGGAGTTGGAGATCCATGCACCCCCATTTTATGATCCCAGGAATTCCATACTGACAGAGTCTTTCAGCTCCACTTACCCACTGGGAGAAATGCATCTCTGTAGCCAGAGGCTCTGTGCTATCATCTGACCCTTTTCCCAAAGGTTAGCCTTGACCCCTCGGCCTGTGATTCTCCCCAGGACTGCGTGGGTCATCCTGACAATACACGGATGCCTTATTCTCAATAAAAACCATCCCCAGTTTCTAATCACCTTCTGTGTACTCGCTTGTGAAACATGGCGTTTTTGAGGTGTAACGGACTCTCTTGACGATTGGGCTTAACGTAAGTCTCTTGAGCATCGCTCAGTTCCTCGAGGCGGTGCAAGCATCGCTCCCTTTCTGTGCATAAGAAATAGTGTCTACTTCACCTGTTCCTCACACCCGTCATGTGCACAACCGCACTTTGGTGCCCAAGTGAGCAGAAGTCACACAGTGTTTCGGGCGTGTGCTCTTGCATTGTGGCAACTGAGGGGATAGGTGATGTGGAGGGACACCTAGTCAGGAGAGTTGGTCCGAGGGATTAGCGGAGTAATGGGATGCAAGTGACGGTGTCCAAGTCTCTGGAAAATGGCTGGCGGAGTCGGGTGTTAAGCACGAGGAACAGAGGCTATGGAAAGATAAGCAAGAGGATAACATTCTGTCACACCACGTGCATTTGGGGAAGGGGCACACGTATTTGTTTGCCGTCATTGCCTTTGAGGAAATGGCCTTGGGTCATTTAATCGGTAAACGCTTCTCAGAATGTTGGAAAGAGAACCCCCCGGTGATGGAGACACCCTCACAGCACGGTGGATGCGTTACCTGCTCTCCGAGTGCCTACATGCCCTAGTTGATGCTCAAAGAACAAGTCGGTATTAGTGAAGGTCAAACAGGCAGGCAGTCATTGCTACGAGGGAACGAAAAAGCAGCTAAGTGGGCAGGAGAGTCCGTGTTCATGTTCAGGACGCGAGGCCCGGGAGTCGGTGTGACACTGGGACAGCTGAGCCATTGCCAGCTGCAAAGAACGACTAGAAAGCACAGCGGTGATTGCAAAGGGAGAAGAGGAGGAGTCCGTGCTTGTGCAAGAATACCGGCGGTAAGGCACGTGAGGTCATCTACTTATCGCCAAAGGAATCCTCACGAGCGAACGCCTAACCTAACTTCTCCTTCTGAGATGTAACACTCCAGTCAGGAACAGTTGGCCGTTTCTCAGCGTGAGTGAAATGAGACTGTGGCGCTAGACACCGAAATATCTTCCAGCTGAGGAGACACACAGCAACATTTGAAAGTCAGACATAATGCACCCACTTCTTTAGTGATTCAATCTTGTGGGAGTGCAAATGATATGCCAGGCACTCTAATGAGCCCTGGGGATTGAGGGAAGAAGAGAATAGACATGGTTCCTGCCATTATAGATCCCTGAGCAGATACCTAAAGGGAAAAGCACAACAAATAATGCAGCAAACGCTGAGGGAGCTTTCAAGAAGCCATCGGCCTCGTGTCAGAAAGTGGACGGTGGCAGTGGTATTGAAGCGTAACGTGTCTCTTGCAGCAATTCTCTCTTGGTGAGGTAGAAATGTGAGGTTTGAACTTCAGGGATGACAGAGAAGGATGCAGGACAAAGGAAAAGAGCCCTTGGTAGGGAGACATGCTTCCTTCCTGCTTCTTGTTCGGGCTGAAGCCTGACAGAGTTTTCAGATTGGGTGTTGACCAGGGTCAGCAGATATACGGCAGCGACAATTTCGGATGTAGGACGTGTGTCTAAGAGAGACCATTCTCAGAGACTGAAGCGGGCCACTTGGTGAAAATGCCAGTCGAGGGCATGCGATCCAGTAGGGGAGCCCCTCTTCCACTGGGGGGCGAAATTTGCGCCTTCAGTGGCAGGACTGAGCTTCCCGAGCTCCTACTCCTCTCCATGTGGATTTCGTGGTTGCTCCAGTCAAAAGAATTTTACATGTACCTTCTGCCTGATTGGGAAGCTGGTGATTTCAGTTAAAAGCCTGAAAGAACAGGAGGACTAAAGAGAATCACCTCCACTCTGACAAACATAGAAACACACTGGTCCTCCTTCCCTGGGTGGTGGCTGGTGTTACAGAGTGAGAAGAGAAGGAACGTTTAGATTTTGACACGTGTGGAGAGGAAGCTCATTTGCGGTTGCATCGGCCTAAGCGGAAACCACGCTGTCTGGAGCTCAGCCCTGTGAGGTTTTGAGGATGGTATTTCTTTGCTGTTGGGGCTGTTCTATTCCCCAAATCATAGAATGGGCATCATGCTGGATTCCACCACAGGATGGTAGTAGTAGGTAGCTGGCTGTAGGTTTCTGGGTCACAGAAGCTTGGCAAGAGTTGCATGATCAGGAGAGGACATGGAAGCATATCCTGCTCATAGGTCAGGGCGTGTGTTTCAGGAAAGACGAGGGAGAGAGAGGAGCCTCTAAATCCCACAGTCACCCAATTCTGGTGTTAAGAGCTACATATTTAACGATAGGCATTCGGGAAGTGAGTCCCAGGTGTACGCGCTGGCACATGATGGTGGAGCAGAGCCAATTAAAATGCAGCCATGGTGCTGTGTGAATAAAACAAGAGTCTCCAGAGTGATGAGCTCACATTAAGCAAAGCATGTTTTTGATTGTCCACGGTGACTGGCATGTAATGGTTGTTGACATATTTGTTGGCTCAGTCAGGGAACGCATGGTATGCTGTGCCCATTACTGATATTATATAAAGGGCCAAGGGAAGGGGTAGACATACACACTTCAGAAACACCCTCCTGCAACCCACCCGAACGCTAATCCATTGACAACATGTTCTCCAACTACTGTGGCAGCCTCTGTGGCTCTGGCTGGGGATACAGCTCTGGCTGGGGATGTGGCTACGGCCCCTCCCGTGGCTGGGGCTATGGCTCCCGTTAAGGCTGCGGATACAGCCCCTACTTCGGCAGTGGCTACGGCTGCTGGCCATCTTGCTATAGAAGTTGTTATTCTTCTTGCTGGTAGACCTTCCCTGCCCAAGGCCTGGGAGCTTCAGAAATGACACTTCGACAGACCATGCGGAGTTGGAGATCCATGCCCCCCCCATTTTATGATCCCAGGAATTCCATACTGACAGAGTCTTTCAGCTCCACTTACCCACTGGGAGAAATGCATCTCTGTAGCCAGAGGCTCTGTGCTATCATCTGACCCTTTTCCCAAAGGTTAGCCTTGACCCCTCGGCCTGTGATTCTCCCCAGGACTGCGTGGGTCATCCTGACAATACACGGATGCCTTATTCTCAATAAAAACCATCCCCAGTTTCTAATCACCTTCTGTGTACTCGCTTGTGAATCATGGCGTTTTTGAGGTGTAACGGACTCTCTTGACGATTGGGCTTAACGTAAGTCTCTTGAGCATCGCTCAATTCCTCGAGGCGGTGCAAGCATCGCTCCCTTTCTGTGCATAAGAAATAGTGTCTACTTCACCTGTTCCTCACACCCGTCATGTGCACAACCGCACTTTGGTGCCCAAGTGAGCAGAAGTCACACAGAGTTTCGGGCGTGTGCTCTTGCATTGTGGCAACTGAGGGGATAGGTGATGTGGAGGGCCACCTGGTCAGGAGAGTTGGTCCGAGGGCTTAGCGGAGTAATGGGATGCAAGTGACGGTGTCCAAGTCTCTGGAAAATGGCTGGCGGAGTCGGGTGTTAAGCACGAGGATCAGAGGCTATGGAAAGATAAGCAAGAGGATAACATTCTGTCACACCACGTGCATTTGGGGAAGGGGCACACGTATTTGTTTGCCGTCATTGCCTTTGAGGAAATGGCCTTGGGTCATTTAATCGGTAAACGCTTCTCAGAATGTTGGAAAGAGAACCCCCCGGTGATGGAGACACCCTCACAGCACGGTGGATGCGTTACCTGCTCTCCGAGTGCCTACATGCCCTAGTTGATGCTCAAAGAACAAGTCGGTATTAGTGAAGTTCAAACAGGCAGGCAGTCATTGCTACGAGGGAACGAAAAAGCAGCTAAGTGGGCAGGAGAGTCCGTGTTCATGTTCAGGACGCGAGGCCCGGGAGTCGGTGTGACACTGGGACAGCTGAGCCATTGCCAGCTGCAAAGAACGACTAGAAAGCACAGCGGTGATTGCAAAGGGAGAAGAGGAGGAGTCCGTGCTTGTGCAAGAATACCGGCGGTAAGGCACGTGAGGTCATCTACTTATCGCCAAAGGAATCCTCACGAGCGAACGCCTAACCTAACTTCTCCTTCTGAGATGTAACACTCCAGTCAGGGACAGTCGGCCCTTTCTCAGCGTGAGTGAAATGAGACTGTGGTACTAGACACCGAAATATCTTCCAGATGAGGTGACACACAGCAACATTTGAAATTCAGACATAATGCACCCACTTCTTTAGTGATTCAAACTTGTGGGAGTTCAAATGATATGTCAGGCACTCTAATGAGCCCTGGGGATTGAGGGAAGAAGAGAATAGACATGGTTCCTGCCATTACAGATCCCTGAGCAGAGACCTAAAGGGAAAAGCACGACAAATAATGCAGCAAACGCTGAGGGAGCTTTCAAGAAGCCATCGGCCTCGTGTCAGAAAGTGGACGGTGGCAGTGGTATTGAAGCGTAACGTGTTTCTTGCAGCAATTCCCTCTTGGTGAGGTAGAAATGTGAGGTTTGAACTTCAGGGATGACAGAGAAGGTTGCAGGACAAAGGAAAAGAGCCCTTGGTAGGGAGACATGCTTCCTTCCTGCTTCTTGTTAGGGCTGAAGCCTGACAGAGTTTTCAGATTGGGTGTTGACCAGGGTCAGCAGATATTTGGCAGCGACAATTTCGGATGTAGAACGTGTGTCTAAGAGAGACCATTCTCAGAGACTGAAGCGGGCCACTTGGTGAAAATGCCAGTCGAGGGCATGCGATCCAGTAGGGGAGCCCCACTCCCACTGGGGGGCGAAATTTGCGCCTTCAGTGGCAGGACTGAGCTTCCCGAGCTCCTACTCCTCTCCATGTGGATTTCGTGGTTGCTCCAGTCAAAAGAATTTTACATGTACCTTCTGCCTGATTGGGAAGCTGGTGATTTCAGTTAAAAGCCTGAAAGAACAGGAGGACTAAAGAGAATCACCTCCACTCTGACAAACATAGAAACACACTGGTCCTCCTTCACTGAGTGGTGGCTGGTGTTACAGAGTGAGAAGAGATGGAACGTTTAGATTTTGACACGTGTGGAGAGGAAGCTCATTTGCTTTTGCATCGACCTAAGCGGAAACCACGCTGTCTGGAGCTCAGCCCTGTGAGGTTTTGAGGATGGTATTTCTTTGCTGTTGGGGCTGTTCTATTCCCCAAATCATAGAATGGGCAACATGCTGGATTCCACCACAGGATGGTAGTAGTAGGTAGCTGGCTGTAGGTTTCTGGGTCACAGAAGCTTGGCAAGAGTTGCATGATCAGGAGAGGACATGGGAGCATATCCTGCTCATAGGTCAGGGCGTGTGTTTCAGGAAAGACGAGGGAGAGAGAGGAGCCTCTAAATCCCACAGTCACCCAATTCTGGTGTTAAGAGCTACATATTTAACGATAGGCATTCGGGAAGTGAGTCCCAGGTGTACGCGCTGGCACATGATGGTGGAGCAGAGCCAATTAAAATGCAGCCATGGTGCTGTGTGAATGAAACAAGAGTCTCCAGAGTGATGAGCTCACATTAAGCAAAGCATTTTTTCGATTGTCCACGGTGACTGGCATGTAATGGTTGTTGACATATTTGTTGTCTCAGTCAGGGAACGCATGGTATGCTGTGCCCATTACTCACAGTATATAAAGGGCCAAGGGAAGGGGAAGACATACACACTTCAGAAACACCCTCCTGCAACCCACCCGAACGCTAATCCCTTGACAACATGTGCTCCAACTACTGTGGCAGCCTCTGTGGCTCTGGCTGGGGATACGGCTCTGGCTGGGGATGTGGCTACGGCCCCTCCTGTGGCTGGGGCTATGGCTCCCATTATGGCTGCGGATACAGCCCCTACTTCGGCAGTGGCTACGGCTGCTGGCCATCTTGCTATAGAAGTTGTTATCCTTCTTGCTGGTAGACCTTCCCTGCCCAAGGCCTGGGAGCTTCAGAAATGACACTTCGACAGACCATGCGGAGTTGGAGATCCATGCACCCCCATTTTATGATCCCAGGAATTCCATACTGACAGAGTCTTTCAGCTCCACTTACCCACTGGGAGAAATGCATCTCTGTAGCCAGAGGCTCTACGCTATCATCTGACCCTTTTCCCAAAGGTTAGCCTTGACCCCTCGGCCTGTGATTCTCCCCAGGACTGCGTGGGTCATCCTGACAATACACGGATGCCTTATTCTCAATAAAAACCATCCCCAGTTTCTAATCACCTTCTGTGTACTCGCTTGTGAATCATGGCGTTTTTGAGGTGTAACGGACTCTCTTGACGATTGGGCTTAACGTAAGTCTCTTGAGCATCGCTCAATTCCTCGAGGCGGTGCAAGCATCGCTCCCTTTCTGTGCATAAGAAATAGTGTCTACTTCACCTGTTCCTCACACCCGTCATGTGCACAACCGCACTTTGGTGCCCAAGTGAGCAGAAGTCACACAGAGTTTCGGGCGTGTGCTCTTGCATTGTGGCAAATGAGGGGATAGGTGATGTGGAGGGACACCTGTTCAGGAGAGTTGGTCCGAGGGCTTAGCGGAGTAATGGGATGCAAATGACGGTGTCCAAGTCTCTGGAAAATGGCTGGCGGAGTCGGGTGTTAAGCACGAGGAACAGAGGCTATGGAAAGATAAGCAAGAGGATAACATTCTGTCACACCACGTGCATTTGGGGAAGGGGCACACGTATTTGTTTGCCGTCATTGCCTTTGAGGAAATGGCCTTGGGTCATTTAATCGGTAAACGCTTCTCAGAATGTTGGAAAGAGAACCCCCCGGTGATGGAGACACCCTCACAGCACGGTGGATGCGTTACCTGCTCTCCGAGTGCCTACATGCCCTAGTTGATGCTCAAAGAACAAGTCGGTATTAGTGAAGGTCAAACAGGCAGGCAGTCATTGCTACGAGGGAACGAAAAAGCAGCTAAGTGGGCAGGAGAGTCCGTGTTCATGTTCAGGACGCGAGGCCCGGGAGTCGGTGTGACACTGGGACAGCTGAGCCATTGCCAGCTGCAAAGAACGACTAGAAAGCACAGCGGTGATTGCAAAGGGAGAAGAGGAGGAGTCCGTGCTTGTGCAAGAATACCGGCGGTAAGGCACGTGAGGTCATCTACTTATCGCCAAAGGAATCCTCACGAGCGAACGCCTAACCTAACTTCTCCTTCTGAGATGTAACACTCCAGTCAGGAACAGTCGGCCCTTTCTCAGCGTGAGTGAAATGAGACTGTGGCGCTAGACACCGAAATATCTTCCAGCTGAGGAGACACACAGCAACATTTGAAAGTCAGACATAATGCACCCACTTCTTTAGTGATTCAATCTTGTGGGAGTGCAAATGATATGCCAGGCACTCTAATGAGCCCTGGGGATTGAGGGAAGAAGAGAATAGACATGGTTCCTGCCATTACAGATCCCTGAGCAGAGACCTAAAGGGAAAAGCACGACAAATAATGCAGCAAACGCTGAGGGAGCTTTCAAGAAGCCATCGGCCTCGTGTCAGAAAGTGGACGGTGGCAGTGGTATTGAAGCGTAACGTGTCTCTTGCAGCAATTCTCTCTTGGTGAGTTAGAAATGTGAGGTTTGAACTTCAGGGATGACAGAGAAGGATGCAGGACAGAGGAAAAGAGCCCTTGGTAGGGAGACATGCTTCCTTCCTGCTTCTTGTTAGGGCTGAAGCCTGACAGAGTTTTCAGATTGGGTGTTGACCAGGGTCAGCAGATATACGGCAGCGACAATTTCGGATGTAGGACGTGTGTCTAAGAGAGACCATTCTCAGAGACTGAAGCGGGCCACTTGGTGAAAATGCCAGTCGAGGGCATGCGATCCAGTAGGGGAGCCCCACTCCCACTGGGGGGGCGACATTTGCGCCTTCAGTGGCAGGACTGAGCTTCCCGAGCTCCTACTCCTCTCCATGTGGATTTCGTGGTTGCTCCAGTCAAAAGAATTTTACATGTACCTTCTGCCTGATTGGGAAGCTGGTGATTTCAGTTAAAAGCCTGAAAGAACAGGAGGACTAAAGAGAATCACCTCCACTCTGACAAACATAGAAACACACTGGTCCTCCTTCCCTGGGTGGTGGCTGGTGTTACAGAGTGAGAAGAGAAGGAACGTTTAGATTTTGACACGTGTGGAGAGGAAGCTCATTTGCGGTTGCATCGGCCTAAGCGGAAACCACGCTGTCTGGAGCTCAGCCCTGTGAGGTTTTGAGGATGGTATTTCTTTGCTGTTGTGGCTGTTCTATTCCCCAAATCATAGAATGGGCATCATGCTGGATTCCACCACAGGATGGTAGTAGTAGGTAGCTGGCTGTAGGTTTCTGGGTCACAGAAGCTTGGCAAGAGTTGCATGATCAGGAGAGGACATGGGAGCATATCTTGCTCATAGGTCAGGGCGTGTGTTTCAGGAAAGACGAGGGAGAGAGAGGAGCCTCTAAATCCCACAGTCACCCAATTCTGGTGTTAAGAGCTACATATTTAGCGATAGGCATTCGGGAAGTGAGTCCCAGGTGTACGCGCTGGCACATGATGGTGGAGCAGAGCCAATTAAAATGCAGCCATGGTGCTGTGTGAATAAAACAAGAGTCTCCAGAGTGATGAGCTCACATTAAGCAAAGCATTTTTTTGATTGTCCACGGTGACTGGCATGTAATGGTTGTTGACATATTTGTTGTCTCAGTCAGGGAACGCATGGTATGCTGTGCCCATTACTGACAGTATATAAAGGGCCAAGGGAAGGGGAAGACATACACACTTCAGAAACACCCTCCTGCAACCCACCCGAACGCTAATCCCTTGACAACATGTGCTCCAACTACTGTGGCAGCCTCTGTGGCTCTGGCTGGGGATACGGCTCTGGCTGGGAATGTGGCTACGGCCCCTCCTGTGGCTGGGGCTATGGCTCCCGTTATGGCTGCGGATACAGCCCCTACTTCGGCAGTGGCTACGGCTGCTGGCCATCTTGCTATAGAAGTTTTTATTCTTCTTGCTGGTAGACCTTCCCTGCCCAAGGCCTGGGAGCTTCAGAAATGACACTTCGACAGACCATGCGGAGTTGGAGATCCATGCACCCCCATTTTATGATCCCAGGAATTCCATACTGACAGAGTCTTTCAGCTCCACTTACCCACTGGGAGAAATGCATCCCTGTAGCCAGAGGCTCTGTGCTATCATCTGACCCTTTTCCCAAAGGTTAGCCTTGACCCCTCGGCCTGTGATTCTCCCCAGGACTGCGTGGGTCATCCTGACAATACACGGATGCCTTATTCTCAATAAAAACCATCCCCAGTTTCTAATCACCTTCTGTATACTCGCTTGTGAATCATGGCGTTTTTGAGGTGTAATGGACTCTCTTGACGATTGGGCTTAACGTAAGTCTCTTGAGCATCGCTCAATTCCTCGAGGCGGTGCAAGCATCGCTCCCTTTCTGTGCATAAGAAATAGTGTCTACTTCACCTGTTCCTCACACCCGTCATGTGCACAACCGCACTTTGGTGCCCAAGTGAGCAGAAGTCACACAGAGTTTCGGGCGTGTGCTCTTGCATTGTGGCAACTGAGGGGATAGGTGATGTGGAGGGCCACCTGGTCAGGAGAGTTGGTCCGAGGGCTTAGCGGAGTAATGGGATGCAAGTGACGGTGTCCAAGTCTCTGGAAAATGGCTGGCGGAGTCGGGTGTTAAGCACGAGGAACAGAGGCTATGGAAAGATAAGCAAGAGGATAACATTCTGTCACACCACGTGCATTTGGGGAAGGGGCACACGTATTTGTTTGCCGTCATTGCCTTTGAGGAAATGGCGTTGGGTCATTTAATCGGTAAACGCTTCTCAGAATGTTGGAAAGAGAACCCCCCGGTGATGGAGTCACCCTCACAGCACGGTGGATGCGTTACCTGCTCTCCGAGTGCCTACATGCCCTAGTTGATGCTCAAAGAACAAGTCGGTATTAGTGAAGGTCAAACAGGCAGGCAGTCATTGCTACGAGGGAACGAAAAAGCAGCTAAGTGGGCAGGAGAGTCCGTGTTCATGTTCAGGACGCGAGGCCCGGGAGTCGGTGTGACACTGGGACAGCTGAGCCATTGCCAGCTGCAAAGAACGACTAGAAAGCACAGCGGTGATTGCAAAGGGAGAAGAGGAGGAGTCCGTGCTTGTGCAAGAATACCGGCGGTAAGGCACGTGAGGTCATCTACTTATCGCCAAAGGAATCCTCACGAGCGAACGCCTAACCTAACTTCTCCTTCTGAGATGTAACACTCCAGTCAGGAACAGTCGGCCCTTTCTCAGCGTGAGTGAAATGAGACTGTGGCACTAGACACCGAAATATCTTCCAGCTGAGGAGACACACAGCAACATTTGAAAGTCAGACATAATGCACCCACTTCTTTAGTGATTCAATCTTGTGGGAGTGCAAATGATATGCCAGGCACTCTAATGAGCCCTGGGGATTGAGGGAAGAAGAGAATAGACATGGTTCCTGCCATTACAGATCCCTGAGCAGAGACCTAAAGGGAAAAGCACGACAAATAATGCAGCAAACGCTGAGGGAGCTTTCAAGAAGCCATCGGCCTCGTGTCAGAAAGTGGACGGTGGCAGTGGTATTGAAGCGTAACGTGTCTCTTGCAGCAATTCTCTCTTGGTGAGGTAGAAATGTGAGGTTTGAACTTCAGGGATGACAGAGAAGGATGCAGGACAAAGGAAAAGAGCCCTTGGTAGGGAGACATGCTTCCTTCCTGCTTCTTGTTAGGGCTGAAGCCTGACAGAGTTTTCAGATTGGGTGTTGACCAGGGTCAGCAGATATACGGCAGCGACAATTTCGGATGTAGGACGTGTGTCTAAGAGAGACCATTCTCAGAGACTGAAGCGGGCCACTTGGTGAAAATGCCAGTCGAGGGCATGCGATCCAGTAGGGGAGCCCCACTCCCACTGGGGGGGCGACATTTGCGCCTTCAGTGGCAGGACTGAGCTTCCCGAGCTCCTACTCCTCTCCATGTGGAATTCGTGGTTGCTCCAGTCAAAAGAATTTTACATGTACCTTCTGCCTGATTGGGAAGCTGGTGATTTCAGTTAAAAGCCTGAAAGAACAGGAGGACTAAAGAGAATCACCTCCACTCTGACAAACATAGAAACACACTGGTCCTCCTTCCCTGGGTGGTGGCTGGTGTTACAGAGTGAGAAGAGAAGGAACGTTTAGATTTTGACACGTGTGGAGAGGAAGCTCATTTGCGGTTGCATCGGCCTAAGCGGAAACCACGCTGTCTGGAGCTCAGCCCTGTGAGGTTTTGAGGATGGTATTTCTTTGCTGTTGGGGCTGTTCTATTCCCCAAATCATAGAATGGGCATCATGCTGGATTCCACCACAGGATGGTAGTAGTAGGTAGCTGGCTGTAGGTTTCTGGGTCACAGAAGCTTGGCAAGAGTTGCATGATCAGGAGAGGACATGGGAGCATATCCTGCTCATAGGTCAGGGCGTGTGTTTCAGGAAAGACGAGGGAGAGAGAGGAGCCTCTAAATCCCACAGTCACCCAATTCTGGTGTTAAGAGCTACATATTTAGCGATAGGCATTCGGGAAGTGAGTCCCAGGTGTACGCGCTGGCACATGATGGTGGAGCAGAGCCAATTAAAATGCAGCCATGGTGCTGTGTGAATAAAACAAGAGTCTCCAGAGTGATGAGCTCACATTAAGCAAAGCATTTTTTTGATTGTCCACGGTGACTGGCATGTAATGGTTGTTGACATATTTGTTGTCTCAGTCAGGGAACGCATGGTATGCTGTGCCCATTACTGACAGTATATAAAGGGCCAAGGGAAGGGGAAGACATACACACTTCAGAAACACCCTCCTGCAACCCACCCGAACGCTAATCCCTTGACAACATGTGCTCCAACAACTGTGGCAGCCTCTGTGGCTCTGGCTGGGGATACGGCTCTGGCTGGGGATGTGGCTACGGCCCCTCCTGTGGCTGGGGCTATGGCTCCCGTTATGGCTGCGGATACAGCCCCTTCTTCGGCAGTGGCTTCGGCTGCTGGCCATCTTGCTATAGAAGTTTTTATTCTTCTTGCTGGTAGACCTTCCCTGCCCAAGGCCTGGGAGCTTCAGAAATGACACTTCGACAGACCATGCGGAGTTGGAGATCCATGCACCCCCATTTTATGATCCCAGGAATTCCATACTGACAGAGTCTTTCAGCTCCACTTACCCACTGGGAGAAATGCATCCCTGTAGCCAGAGGCTCTGTGCTATCATCTGACCCTTTTCCCAAAGGTTAGCCTTGACCCCTCGGCCTGTGATTCTCCCCAGGACTGCGTGGGTCATCCTGACAATACACGGATGCCTTATTCTCAATAAAAACCATCCCCAGTTTCTAATCACCTTCTGTGTACTCGCTTGTGAATCATGGCGTTTTTGAGGTGTAATGGACTCTCTTGACGATTGGGCTTAACGTAAGTCTCTTGAGCATCGCTCAATTCCTCGAGGCAGTGCAAGCATCGCTCCCTTTCTGTGCATAAGAAATAGTGTCTACTTCACCTGTTCCTCACACCCGTCATGTGCACAACCGCACTTTGGTGCCCAAGTGAGCAGAAGTCACACAGAGTTTCGGGCGTGTGCTCTTGCATTGTGGCAACTGAGGGGATAGGTGATGTGGAGGGCCACCTGTTCAGGAGAGTTGGTCCGAGGGCTTAGCGGAGTAATGGGATGCAAGTGACGGTGTCCAAGTCTCTGGAAAATGGCTGGCGGAGTCGGGTGTTAAGCACGAGGAACAGAGGCTATGGAAAGATAAGCAAGAGGATAACATTCTGTCACACCACGTGCATTTGGGGAAGGGGCACACGTATTTGTTTGCCGTCATTGCCTTTGAGGAAATGGCCTTGGGTCATTTAATCGGTAAACGCTTCTCAGAATGTTGGAAAGAGAACCCCCCGGTGATGGAGACACCCTCACAGCACGGTGGATGCGTTACCTGCTCTCCGAGTGCCTACATGCCCTAGTTGATGCTCAAAGAACAAGTCGGTATTAGTGAAGGTCAAACAGGCAGGCAGTCATTGCTACGAGGGAACGAAAAAGCAGCTAAGTGGGCAGGAGAGTCCGTGTTCATGTTCAGGACGCGAGGCCCGGGAGTCGGTGTGACACTGGGACAGCTGAGCCATTGCCAGCTGCAAAGAACGACTAGAAAGCACAGCGGTGATTGCAAAGGGAGAAGAGGAGGAGTCCGTGCTTGTGCAAGAATACCGGCGGTAAGGCACGTGAGGTCATCTACTTATCGCCAAAGGAATCCTCACGAGCGAACGCCTAACCTAACTTCTCCTTCTGAGATGTAACACTCCAGTCAGGAACAGTCGGCCCTTTCTCAGCGTGAGTGAAATGAGACTGTGGCGCTAGACACCGAAATATCTTCCAGCTGAGGAGACACACAGCAACATTTGAAAGTCAGACATAATGCACCCACTTCTTTAGTGATTCAATCTTGTGGGAGTGCAAATGATATGCCAGGCACTCTAATGAGCCCTGGGGATTGAGGGAAGAAGAGAATAGACATGGTTCCTGCCATTACAGATCCCTGAGCAGAGACCTAAAGGGAAAAGCACGACAAATAATGCAGCAAACGCTGAGGGAGCTTTCAAGAAGCCATCGGCCTCGTGTCAGAAAGTGGACGGTGGCAGTGGTATTGAAGCGTAACGTGTCTCTTGCAGCAATTCTCTCTTGGTGAGTTAGAAATGTGAGGTTTGAACTTCAGGGATGACAGGTAAGGATGCAGGACAGAGGAAAAGAGCCCTTGGTAGGGAGACATGCTTCCTTCCTGCTTCTTGTTAGGGCTGAAGCCTGACAGAGTTTTCAGATTGGGTGTTGACCAGGGTCAGCAGATATACGGCAGCGACAATTTCGGATGTAGGACGTGTGTCTAAGAGAGACCATTCTCAGAGACTGAAGCGGGCCACTTGGTGAAAATGCCAGTCGAGGGCATGCGATCCAGTAGGGGAGCCCCACTCCCACTGGGGGGGCGACATTTGCGCCTTCAGTGGCAGGACTGAGCTTCCCGAGCTCCTACTCCTCTCCATGTGGATTTCGTGGTTGCTCCAGTCAAAAGAATTTTACATGTACCTTCTGCCTGATTGGGAAGCTGGTGATTTCAGTTAAAAGCCTGAAAGAACAGGAGGACTAAAGAGAATCACCTCCACTCTGACAAACATAGAAACACACTGGTCCTCCTTCCCTGGGTGGTGGCTGGTGTTACAGAGTGAGAAGAGAAGGAACGTTTAGATTTTGACACGTGTGGAGAGGAAGCTCATTTGCGGTTGCATCGGCCTAAGCGGAAACCACGCTGTCTGGAGCTCAGCCCTGTGAGGTTTTGAGGATGGTATTTCTTTGCTGTTGGGGCTGTTCTATTCCCCAAATCATAGAATGGGCATCATGCTGGATTCCACCACAGGATGGTAGTAGTAGGTAGCTGGCTGTAGGTTTCTGGGTCACAGAAGCTTGGCAAGAGTTGCATGATCAGGAGAGGACATGGGAGCATATCTTGCTCATAGGTCAGGGCGTGTGTTTCAGGAAAGACGAGGGAGAGAGAGGAGCCTCTAAATCCCACAGTCACCCAATTCTGGTGTTAAGAGCTACATATTTAGCGATAGGCATTCGGGAAGTGAGTCCCAGGTGTACGCGCTGGCACATGATGGTGGAGCAGAGCCAATTAAAATGCAGCCATGGTGCTGTGTGAATAAAACAAGAGTCTCCAGAGTGATGAGCTCACATTAAGCAAAGCATTTTTTTGATTGTCCACGGTGACTGGCATGTAATGGTTGTTGACATATTTGTTGTCTCAGTCAGGGAACGCATGGTATGCTGTGCCCATTACTGACAGTATATAAAGGGCCAAGGGAAGGGGAAGACATACACACTTCAGAAACACCCTCCTGCAACCCACCCGAACGCTAATCCCTTGACAACATGTGCTCCAACTACTGTGGCAGCCTCTGTGGCTCTGGCTGGGGATACGGCTCTGGCTGGGAATGTGGCTACGGCCCCTCCTGTGGCTGGGGCTATGGCTCCCGTTATGGCTGCGGATACAGCCCCTACTTCGGCAGTGGCTACGGCTGCTGGCCATCTTGCTATAGAAGTTTTTATTCTTCTTGCTGGTAGACCTTCCCTGCCCAAGGCCTGGGAGCTTCAGAAATGACACTTCGACAGACCATGCGGAGTTGGAGATCCATGCACCCCCATTTTATGATCCCAGGAATTCCATACTGACAGAGTCTTTCAGCTCCACTTACCCACTGGGAGAAATGCATCCCTGTAGCCAGAGGCTCTGTGCTATCATCTGACCCTTTTCCCAAAGGTTAGCCTTGACCCCTCGGCCTGTGATTCTCCCCAGGACTGCGTGGGTCATCCTGACAATACACGGATGCCTTATTCTCAATAAAAACCATCCCCAGTTTCTAATCACCTTCTGTATACTCGCTTGTGAATCATGGCGTTTTTGAGGTGTAATGGACTCTCCTGACGATTGGGCTTAACGTAAGTCTCTTGAGCATCGCTCAATTCCTCGAGGCAGTGCAAGCATCGCTCCCTTTCTGTGCATAAGAAATAGTGTCTACTTCACCTGTTCCTCACACCCGTCATGTGCACAACCGCACTTTGGTGCCCAAGTGAGCAGAAGTCACACAGAGTTTCGGGCGTGTGCTCTTGCATTGTGGCAACTGAGGGGATAGGTGATGTGGAGGGCCACCTGTTCAGGAGAGTTGGTCCGAGGGCTTAGCGGAGTAATGGGATGCAAGTGACGGTGTCCAAGTCTCTGGAAAATGGCTGGCGGAGTCGGGTGTTTAAGCACGAGGAACAGAGGCTATGGAAAGATAAGCAAGAGGATAACATTCTGTCACACCACGTGCATTTGGGGAAGGGGCACACGTATTTGTTTGCCGTCATTGCCTTTGAGGAAATGGCCTTGGGTCATTTAATCGGTAAACGCTTCTCAGAATGTTGGAAAGAGAACCCCCCGGTGATGGAGTCACCCTCACAGCACGGTGGATGCGTTACCTGCTCTCCGAGTGCCTACATGCCCTAGTTGATGCTCAAAGAACAAGTCGGTATTAGTGAAGGTCAAACAGGCAGGCAGTCATTGCTACGAGGGAACGAAAAAGCAGCTAAGTGGGCAGGAGAGTCCGTGTTCATGTTCAGGACGCGAGGCCCGGGAGTCGGTGTGACACTGGGACAGCTGAGCCATTGCCAGCTGCAAAGAACGACTAGAAAGCACAGCGGTGATTGCAAAGGGAGAAGAGGAGGAGTCCGTGCTTGTGCAAGAATACCGGCGGTAAGGCACGTGAGGTCATCTACTTATCGCCAAAGGAATCCTCACGAGCGAACGCCTAACCTAACTTCTCCTTCTGAGATGTAACACTCCAGTCAGGAACAGTCGGCCCTTTCTCAGCGTGAGTGAAATGAGACTGTGGCACTAGACACCGAAATATCTTCCAGCTGAGGAGACACACAGCAACATTTGAAAGTCAGACATAATGCACCCACTTCTTTAGTGATTCAATCTTGTGGGAGTGCAAATGATATGCCAGGCACTCTAATGAGCCCTGGGGATTGAGGGAAGAAGAGAATAGACATGGTTCCTGCCATTACAGATCCCTGAGCAGAGACCTAAAGGGAAAAGCACGACAAATAATGCAGGAAACGCTGAGGGAGCTTTCAAGAAGCCATCGGCCTCGTGTCAGAAAGTGGACGGTGGCAGTGGTATTGAAGCGTAACGTGTCTCTTGCAGCAATTCTCTCTTGGTGAGGTAGAAATGTGAGGTTTGAACTTCAGGGATGACAGAGAAGGATGCAGGACAGAGGAAAAGAGCCCTTGGTAGGGAGACATGCTTCCTTCCTGCTTCTTGTTAGGGCTGAAGCCTGACAGAGTTTTCAGATTGGGTGTTGACCAGGGTCAGCAGATATACGGCAGCGACAATTTCGGATGTAGGACGTGTGTCTAAGAGAGACCATTCTCAGAGACTGAAGCGGGCCACTTGGTGAAAATGCCAGTCGAGGGCATGCGATCCAGTAGGGGAGCCCCACTCCCACTGGGGGGGCGACATTTGCGCCTTCAGTGGCAGGACTGAGCTTCCCGAGCTCCTACTCCTCTCCATGTGGAATTCGTGGTTGCTCCAGTCAAAAGAATTTTACATGTACCTTCTGCCTGATTGGGAAGCTGGTGATTTCAGTTAAAAGCCTGAAAGAACAGGAGGACTAAAGAGAATCACCTCCACTCTGACAAACATAGAAACACACTGGTCCTCCTTCCCTGGGTGGTGGCTGGTGTTACAGAGTGAGAAGAGAAGGAACGTTTAGATTTTGACACGTGTGGAGAGGAAGCTCATTTGCGGTTGCATCGGCCTAAGCAGAAACCACGCTGTCTGGAGCTCAGCCCTGTGAGGTTTTGAGGATGGTATTTCTTTGCTGTTGGGGCTGTTCTATTCCCCAAATCATAGAATGGGCATCATGCTGGATTCCACCACAGGATGGTAGTAGTAGGTAGCTGGCTGTAGGTTTCTGGGTCACAGAAGCTTGGCAAGAGTTGCATGATCAGGAGAGGACATGGGAGCATATCCTGCTCATAGGTCAGGGCGTGTGTTTCAGGAAAGACGAGGGAGAGAGAGGAGCCTCTAAATCCCACAGTCACCCAATTCTGGTGTTAAGAGCTACATATTTAGCGATAGGCATTCGGGAAGTGAGTCCCAGGTGTACGCGCTGGCACATGATGGTGGAGCAGAGCCAATTAAAATGCAGCCATGGTGCTGTGTGAATAAAACAAGAGTCTCCAGAGTGATGAGCTCACATTAAGCAAAGCATTTTTTTGATTGTCCACGGTGACTGGCATGTAATGGTTGTTGACATATTTGTTGTCTCAGTCAGGGAACGCATGGTATGCTGTGCCCATTACTGACAGTATATAAAGGGCCAAGGGAAGGGGAAGACATACACACTTCAGAAACACCCTCCTGCAACCCACCCGAACGCTAATCCCTTGACAACATGTGCTCCAACAACTGTGGCAGCCTCTGTGGCTCTGGCTGGGGATACGGCTCTGGCTGGGGATGTGGCTACGGCCCCTCCTGTGGCTGGGGCTATGGCTCCCGTTATGGCTGCGGATACAGCCCCTTCTTCGGCAGTGGCTTCGGCTGCTGGCCATCTTGCTATAGAAGTTTTTATTCTTCTTGCTGGTAGACCTTCCCTGCCCAAGGCCTGGGAGCTTCAGAAATGACACTTCGACAGACCATGCGGAGTTGGAGATCCATGCACCCCCATTTTATGATCCCAGGAATTCCATACTGACAGAGTCTTTCAGCTCCACTTACCCACTGGGAGAAATGCATCCCTGTAGCCAGAGGCTCTGTGCTATCATCTGACCCTTTTCCCAAAGGTTAGCCTTGACCCCTCGGCCTGTGATTCTCCCCAGGACTGCGTGGGTCATCCTGACAATACACGGATGCCTTATTCTCAATAAAAACCATCCCCAGTTTCTAATCACCTTCTGTGTACTCGCTTGTGAATCATGGCGTTTTTGAGGTGTAATGGACTCTCTTGACGATTGGGCTTAACGTAAGTCTCTTGAGCATCGCTCAATTCCTCGAGGCAGTGCAAGCATCGCTCCCTTTCTGTGCATAAGAAATAGTGTCTACTTCACCTGTTCCTCACACCCGTCATGTGCACAACCGCACTTTGGTGCCCAAGTGAGCAGAAGTCACACAGAGTTTCGGGCGTGTGCTCTTGCATTGTGGCAACTGAGGGGATAGGTGATGTGGAGGGCCACCTGTTCAGGAGAGTTGGTCCGAGGGCTTAGCGGAGTAATGGGATGCAAGTGACGGTGTCCAAGTCTCTGGAAAATGGCTGGCGGAGTCGGGTGTTAAGCACGAGGAACAGAGGCTATGGAAAGATAAGCAAGAGGATAACATTCTGTCACACCACGTGCATTTGGGGAAGGGGCACACGTATTTGTTTGCCGTCATTCCCTTTGAGGAAATGGCCTTGGGTCATTTAATCGGTAAACGCTTCTCAGAATGTTGGAAAGAGAACCCCCCGGTGATGGAGACACCCTCACAGCACGGTGGATGCGTTACCTGCTCTCCGAGTGCCTACATGCCCTAGTTGATGCTCAAAGAACAAGTCGGTATTAGTGAAGGTCAAACAGGCAGGCAGTCATTGCTACGAGGGAACGAAAAAGCAGCTAAGTGGGCAGGAGAGTCCGTGTTCATGTTCAGGACGCGAGGCCCGGGAGTCGGTGTGACACTGGGACAGCTGAGCCATTGCCAGCTGCAAAGAACGACTAGAAAGCACAGCGGTGATTGCAAAGGGAGAAGAGGAGGAGTCCGTGCTTGTGCAAGAATACCGGCGGTAAGGCACGTGAGGTCATCTACTTATCGCCAAAGGAATCCTCACGAGCGAACGCCTAACCTAACTTCTCCTTCTGAGATGTAACACTCCAGTCAGGAACAGTCGGCCCTTTCTCAGCGTGAGTGAAATGAGACTGTGGCACTAGACACCGAAATATCTTCCAGCTGAGGAGACACACAGCAACATTTGAAAGTCAGACATAATGCACCCACTTCTTTAGTGATTCAATCTTGTGGGAGTGCAAATGATATGCCAGGCACTCTAATGAGCCCTGGGGATTGAGGGAAGAAGAGAATAGACATGGTTCCTGCCATTACAGATCCCTGAGCAGAGACCTAAAGGGAAAAGCACGACAAATAATGCAGGAAACGCTGAGGGAGCTTTCAAGAAGCCATCGGCCTCGTGTCAGAAAGTGGACGGTGGCAGTGGTATTGAAGCGTAACGTGTCTCTTGCAGCAATTCTCTCTTGGTGAGGTAGAAATGTGAGGTTTGAACTTCAGGGATGACAGAGAAGGATGCAGGACAGAGGAAAAGAGCCCTTGGTAGGGAGACATGCTTCCTTCCTGCTTCTTGTTAGGGCTGAAGCCTGACAGAGTTTTCAGATTGGGTGTTGACCAGGGTCAGCAGATATACGGCAGCGACAATTTCGGATGTAGGACGTGTGTCTAAGAGAGACCATTCTCAGAGACTGAAGCGGGCCACTTGGTGAAAATGCCAGTCGAGGGCATGCGATCCAGTAGGGGAGCCCCACTCCCACTGGGGGGGCGACATTTGCGCCTTCAGTGGCAGGACTGAGCTTCCCGAGCTCCTACTCCTCTCCATGTGGATTTCGTGGTTGCTCCAGTCAAAAGAATTTTACATGTACCTTCTGCCTGATTGGGAAGCTGGTGATTTCAGTTAAAAGCCTGAAAGAACAGGAGGACTAAAGAGAATCACCTCCACTCTGACAAACATAGAAACACACTGGTCCTCCTTCCCTGGGTGGTGGCTGGTGTTACAGAGTGAGAAGAGAAGGAACGTTTAGATTTTGACACGTGTGGAGAGGAAGCTCATTTGCGGTTGCATCGGCCTAAGCGGAAACCACGCTGTCTGGAGCTCAGCCCTGTGAGGTTTTGAGGATGGTATTTCTTTGCTGTTGGGGCTGTTCTATTCCCCAAATCATAGAATGGGCATCATGCTGGATTCCACCACAGGATGGTAGTAGTAGGTAGCTGGCTGTAGGTTTCTGGGTCACAGAAGCTTGGCAAGAGTTGCATGATCAGGAGAGGACATGGGAGCATATCCTGCTCATAGGTCAGGGCGTGTGTTTCAGGAAAGACGAGGGAGAGAGAGGAGCCTCTAAATCCCACAGTCACCCAATTCTGGTGTTAAGAGCTACATATTTAGCGATAGGCATTCGGGAAGTGAGTCCCAGGTGTACGCGCTGGCACATGATGGTGGAGCAGAGCCAATTAAAATGCAGCCATGGTGCTGTGTGAATAAAACAAGAGTCTCCAGAGTGATGAGCTCACATTAAGCAAAGCATTTTGTTGATTGTCCACGGTGACTGGCATGTAATGGTTGTTGACATATTTGTTGTCTCAGTCAGGGAACGCATGGTATGCTGTGCCCATTACTGACAGTATATAAAGGGCCAAGGGAAGGGGAAGACATACACACTTCAGAAACACCCTCCTGCAACCCACCCGAACGCTAATCCCTTGACAACATGTGCTCCAACAACTGTGGCAGCCTCTGTGGCTCTGGCTGGGGATACGGCTCTGGCTGGGGATGTGGCTACGGCCCCTCCTGTGGCTGGGGCTATGGCTCCCGTTATGGCTGCGGATACAGCCCCTTCTTCGGCAGTGGCTTCGGCTGCTGGCCATCTTGCTATAGAAGTTTTTATTCTTCTTGCTGGTAGACCTTCCCTGCCCAAGGCCTGGGAGCTTCAGAAATGACACTTCGACAGACCATGCGGAGTTGGAGATCCATGCACCCCCATTTTATGATCCCAGGAATTCCATACTGACAGAGTCTTTCAGCTCCACTTACCCACTGGGAGAAATGCATCCCTGTAGCCAGAGGCTCTGTGCTATCATCTGACCCTTTTCCCAAAGGTTAGCCTTGACCCCTCGGCCTGTGATTCTCCCCAGGACTGCGTGGGTCATCCTGACAATACACGGATGCCTTATTCTCAATAAAAACCATCCCCAGTTTCTAATCACCTTCTGTGTACTCGCTTGTGAATCATGGCGTTTTTGAGGTGTAACGGACTCTCTTGACGATTGGGCTTAACGTAAGTCTCTTGAGCATCGCTCAATTCCTCGAGGCAGTGCAAGCATCGCTCCCTTTCTGTGCATAAGAAATAGTGTCTACTTCACCTGTTCCTCACACCCGTCATGTGCACAACCGCACTTTGGTGCCCAAGTGAGCAGAAGTCACACAGAGTTTCGGGCGTGTGCTCTTGCATTGTGGCAACTGAGGGGATAGGTGATGTGGAGGGCCACCTGTTCAGGAGAGTTGGTCCGAGGGCTTAGCGGAGTAATGGGATGCAAGTGACGGTGTCCAAGTCTCTGGAAAATGGCTGGCGGAGTCGGGTGTTAAGCACGAGGAACAGAGGCTATGGAAAGATAAGCAAGAGGATAACATTCTGTCACACCACGTGCATTTGGGGAAGGGGCACACGTATTTGTTTGCCGTCATTCCCTTTGAGGAAATGGCCTTGGGTCATTTAATCGGTAAACGCTTCTCAGAATGTTGGAAAGAGAACCCCCCGGTGATGGAGACACCCTCACAGCACGGTGGATGCGTTACCTGCTCTCCGAGTGCCTACATGCCCTAGTTGATGCTCAAAGAACAAGTCGGTATTAGTGAAGGTCAAACAGGCAGGCAGTCATTGCTACGAGGGAACGAAAAAGCAGCTAAGTGGGCAGGAGAGTCCGTGTTCATGTTCAGGACGCGAGGCCCGGGAGTCGGTGTGACACTGGGACAGCTGAGCCATTGCCAGCTGCAAAGAACGACTAGAAAGCACAGCGGTGATTGCAAAGGGAGAAGAGGAGGAGTCCGTGCTTGTGCAAGAATACCGGCGGTAAGGCACGTGAGGTCATCTACTTATCGCCAAAGGAATCCTCACGAGCGAACGCCTAACCTAACTTCTCCTTCTGAGATGTAACACTCCAGTCAGGAACAGTCGGCCCTTTCTCAGCGTGAGTGAAATGAGACTGTGGCACTAGACACCGAAATATCTTCCAGCTGAGGAGACACACAGCAACATTTGAAAGTCAGACATAATGCACCCACTTCTTTAGTGATTCAATCTTGTGGGAGTGCAAATGATATGCCAGGCACTCTAATGAGCCCTGGGGATTGAGGGAAGAAGAGAATAGACATGGTTCCTGCCATTACAGATCCCTGAGCAGAGACCTAAAGGGAAAAGCACGACAAATAATGCAGGAAACGCTGAGGGAGCTTTCAAGAAGCCATCGGCCTCGTGTCAGAAAGTGGACGGTGGCAGTGGTATTGAAGCGTAACGTGTCTCTTGCAGCAATTCTCTCTTGGTGAGGTAGAAATGTGAGGTTTGAACTTCAGGGATGACAGAGAAGGATGCAGGACAGAGGAAAAGAGCCCTTGGTAGGGAGACATGCTTCCTTCCTGCTTCTTGTTAGGGCTGAAGCCTGACAGAGTTTTCAGATTGGGTGTTGACCAGGGTCAGCAGATATACGGCAGCGACAATTTCGGATGTAGGACGTGTGTCTAAGAGAGACCATTCTCAGAGACTGAAGCGGGCCACTTGGTGAAAATGCCAGTCGAGGGCATGCGATCCAGTAGGGGAGCCCCACTCCCACTGGGGGGGCGACATTTGCGCCTTCAGTGGCAGGACTGAGCTTCCCGAGCTCCTACTCCTCTCCATGTGGATTTCGTGGTTGCTCCAGTCAAAAGAATTTTACATGTACCTTCTGCCTGATTGGGAAGCTGGTGATTTCAGTTAAAAGCCTGAAAGAACAGGAGGACTAAAGAGAATCACCTCCACTCTGACAAACATAGAAACACACTGGTCCTCCTTCCCTGGGTGGTGGCTGGTGTTACAGAGTGAGAAGAGAAGGAACGTTTAGATTTTGACACGTGTGGAGAGGAAGCTCATTTGCGGTTGCATCGGCCTAAGCGGAAACCACGCTGTCTGGAGCTCAGCCCTGTGAGGTTTTGAGGATGGTATTTCTTTGCTGTTGGGGCTGTTCTATTCCCCAAATCATAGAATGGGCATCATGCTGGATTCCACCACAGGATGGTAGTAGTAGGTAGCTGGCTGTAGGTTTCTGGGTCACAGAAGCTTGGCAAGAGTTGCATGATCAGGAGAGGACATGGGAGCATATCCTGCTCATAGGTCAGGGCGTGTGTTTCAGGAAAGACGAGGGAGAGAGAGGAGCCTCTAAATCCCACAGTCACCCAATTCTGGTGTTAAGAGCTACATATTTAGCGATAGGCATTCGGGAAGTGAGTCCCAGGTGTACGCGCTGGCACATGATGGTGGAGCAGAGCCAATTAAAATGCAGCCATGGTGCTGTGTGAATAAAACAAGAGTCTCCAGAGTGATGAGCTCACATTAAGCAAAGCATTTTTTTGATTGTCCACGGTGACTGGCATGTAATGGTTGTTGACATATTTGTTGTCTCAGTCAGGGAACGCATGGTATGCTGTGCCCATTACTGACAGTATATAAAGGGCCAAGGGAAGGGGAAGACATACACACTTCAGAAACACCCTCCTGCAACCCACCCGAACGCTAATCCCTTGACAACATGTGCTCCAACAACTGTGGCAGCCTCTGTGGCTCTGGCTGGGGATACGGCTCTGGCTGGGGATGTGGCTACGGCCCCTCCTGTGGCTGGGGCTATGGCTCCCGTTATGGCTGCGGATACAGCCCCTTCTTCGGCAGTGGCTTCGGCTGCTGGCCATCTTGCTATAGAAGTTTTTATTCTTCTTGCTGGTAGACCTTCCCTGCCCAAGGCCTGGGAGCTTCAGAAATGACACTTCGACAGACCATGCGGAGTTGGAGATCCATGCACCCCCATTTTATGATCCCAGGAATTCCATACTGACAGAGTCTTTCAGCTCCACTTACCCACTGGGAGAAATGCATCCCTGTAGCCAGAGGCTCTGTGCTATCATCTGACCCTTTTCCCAAAGGTTAGCCTTGACCCCTCGGCCTGTGATTCTCCCCAGGACTGCGTGGGTCATCCTGACAATACACGGATGCCTTATTCTCAATAAAAACCATCCCCAGTTTCTAATCACCTTCTGTGTACTCGCTTGTGAATCATGGCGTTTTTGAGGTGTAATGGACTCTCTTGACGATTGGGCTTAACGTAAGTCTCTTGAGCATCGCTCAATTCCTCGAGGCAGTGCAAGCATCGCTCCCTTTCTGTGCATAAGAAATAGTGTCTACTTCACCTGTTCCTCACACCCGTCATGTGCACAACCGCACTTTGGTGCCCAAGTGAGCAGAAGTCACACAGAGTTTCGGGCGTGTGCTCTTGCATTGTGGCAACTGAGGGGATAGGTGATGTGGAGGGCCACCTGTTCAGGAGAGTTGGTCCGAGGGCTTAGCGGAGTAATGGGATGCAAGTGACGGTGTCCAAGTCTCTGGAAAATGGCTGGCGGAGTCGGGTGTTAAGCACGAGGAACAGAGGCTATGGAAAGATAAGCAAGAGGATAACATTCTGTCACACCACGTGCATTTGGGGAAGGGGCACACGTATTTGTTTGCCGTCATTCCCTTTGAGGAAATGGCCTTGGGTCATTTAATCGGTAAACGCTTCTCAGAATGTTGGAAAGAGAACCCCCCGGTGATGGAGACACCCTCACAGCACGGTGGATGCGTTACCTGCTCTCCGAGTGCCTACATGCCCTAGTTGATGCTCAAAGAACAAGTCGGTATTAGTGAAGGTCAAACAGGCAGGCAGTCATTGCTACGAGGGAACGAAAAAGCAGCTAAGTGGGCAGGAGAGTCCGTGTTCATGTTCAGGACGCGAGGCCCGGGAGTCGGTGTGACACTGGGACAGCTGAGCCATTGCCAGCTGCAAAGAACGACTAGAAAGCACAGCGGTGATTGCAAAGGGAGAAGAGGAGGAGTCCGTGCTTGTGCAAGAATACCGGCGGTAAGGCACGTGAGGTCATCTACTTATCGCCAAAGGAATCCTCACGAGCGAACGCCTAACCTAACTTCTCCTTCTGAGATGTAACACTCCAGTCAGGAACAGTCGGCCCTTTCTCAGCGTGAGTGAAATGAGACTGTGGCACTAGACACCGAAATATCTTCCAGCTGAGGAGACACACAGCAACATTTGAAAGTCAGACATAATGCACCCACTTCTTTAGTGATTCAATCTTGTGGGAGTGCAAATGATATGCCAGGCACTCTAATGAGCCCTGGGGATTGAGGGAAGAAGAGAATAGACATGGTTCCTGCCATTACAGATCCCTGAGCAGAGACCTAAAGGGAAAAGCACGACAAATAATGCAGGAAACGCTGAGGGAGCTTTCAAGAAGCCATCGGCCTCGTGTCAGAAAGTGGACGGTGGCAGTGGTATTGAAGCGTAACGTGTCTCTTGCAGCAATTCTCTCTTGGTGAGGTAGAAATGTGAGGTTTGAACTTCAGGGATGACAGAGAAGGATGCAGGACAGAGGAAAAGAGCCCTTGGTAGGGAGACATGCTTCCTTCCTGCTTCTTGTTAGGGCTGAAGCCTGACAGAGTTTTCAGATTGGGTGTTGACCAGGGTCAGCAGATATACGGCAGCGACAATTTCGGATGTAGGACGTGTGTCTAAGAGAGACCATTCTCAGAGACTGAAGCGGGCCACTTGGTGAAAATGCCAGTCGAGGGCATGCGATCCAGTAGGGGAGCCCCACTCCCACTGGGGGGGCGACATTTGCGCCTTCAGTGGCAGGACTGAGCTTCCCGAGCTCCTACTCCTCTCCATGTGGATTTCGTGGTTGCTCCAGTCAAAAGAATTTTACATGTACCTTCTGCCTGATTGGGAAGCTGGTGATTTCAGTTAAAAGCCTGAAAGAACAGGAGGACTAAAGAGAATCACCTCCACTCTGACAAACATAGAAACACACTGGTCCTCCTTCCCTGGGTGGTGGCTGGTGTTACAGAGTGAGAAGAGAAGGAACGTTTAGATTTTGACACGTGTGGAGAGGAAGCTCATTTGCGGTTGCATCGGCCTAAGCGGAAACCACGCTGTCTGGAGCTCAGCCCTGTGAGGTTTTGAGGATGGTATTTCTTTGCTGTTGGGGCTGTTCTATTCCCCAAATCATAGAATGGGCATCATGCTGGATTCCACCACAGGATGGTAGTAGTAGGTAGCTGGCTGTAGGTTTCTGGGTCACAGAAGCTTGGCAAGAGTTGCATGATCAGGAGAGGACATGGGAGCATATCCTGCTCATAGGTCAGGGCGTGTGTTTCAGGAAAGACGAGGGAGAGAGAGGAGCCTCTAAATCCCACAGTCACCCAATTCTGGTGTTAAGAGCTACATATTTAGCGATAGGCATTCGGGAAGTGAGTCCCAGGTGTACGCGCTGGCACATGATGGTGGAGCAGAGCCAATTAAAATGCAGCCATGGTGCTGTGTGAATAAAACAAGAGTCTCCAGAGTGATGAGCTCACATTAAGCAAAGCATTTTGTTGATTGTCCACGGTGACTGGCATGTAATGGTTGTTGACATATTTGTTGTCTCAGTCAGGGAACGCATGGTATGCTGTGCCCATTACTGACAGTATATAAAGGGCCAAGGGAAGGGGAAGACATACACACTTCAGAAACACCCTCCTGCAACCCACCCGAACGCTAATCCCTTGACAACATGTGCTCCAACAACTGTGGCAGCCTCTGTGGCTCTGGCTGGGGATACGGCTCTGGCTGGGGATGTGGCTACGGCCCCTCCTGTGGCTGGGGCTATGGCTCCCGTTATGGCTGCGGATACAGCCCCTTCTTCGGCAGTGGCTTCGGCTGCTGGCCATCTTGCTATAGAAGTTTTTATTCTTCTTGCTGGTAGACCTTCCCTGCCCAAGGCCTGGGAGCTTCAGAAATGACACTTCGACAGACCATGCGGAGTTGGAGATCCATGCACCCCCATTTTATGATCCCAGGAATTCCATACTGACAGAGTCTTTCAGCTCCACTTACCCACTGGGAGAAATGCATCCCTGTAGCCAGAGGCTCTGTGCTATCATCTGACCCTTTTCCCAAAGGTTAGCCTTGACCCCTCGGCCTGTGATTCTCCCCAGGACTGCGTGGGTCATCCTGACAATACACGGATGCCTTATTCTCAATAAAAACCATCCCCAGTTTCTAATCACCTTCTGTGTACTCGCTTGTGAATCATGGCGTTTTTGAGGTGTAACGGACTCTCTTGACGATTGGGCTTAACGTAAGTCTCTTGAGCATCGCTCAATTCCTCGAGGCAGTGCAAGCATCGCTCCCTTTCTGTGCATAAGAAATAGTGTCTACTTCACCTGTTCCTCACACCCGTCATGTGCACAACCGCACTTTGGTGCCCAAGTGAGCAGAAGTCACACAGAGTTTCGGGCGTGTGCTCTTGCATTGTGGCAACTGAGGGGATAGGTGATGTGGAGGGCCACCTGTTCAGGAGAGTTGGTCCGAGGGCTTAGCGGAGTAATGGGATGCAAGTGACGGTGTCCAAGTCTCTGGAAAATGGCTGGCGGAGTCGGGTGTTAAGCACGAGGAACAGAGGCTATGGAAAGATAAGCAAGAGGATAACATTCTGTCACACCACGTGCATTTGGGGAAGGGGCACACGTATTTGTTTGCCGTCATTCCCTTTGAGGAAATGGCCTTGGGTCATTTAATCGGTAAACGCTTCTCAGAATGTTGGAAAGAGAACCCCCCGGTGATGGAGACACCCTCACAGCACGGTGGATGCGTTACCTGCTCTCCGAGTGCCTACATGCCCTAGTTGATGCTCAAAGAACAAGTCGGTATTAGTGAAGGTCAAACAGGCAGGCAGTCATTGCTACGAGGGAACGAAAAAGCAGCTAAGTGGGCAGGAGAGTCCGTGTTCATGTTCAGGACGCGAGGCCCGGGAGTCGGTGTGACACTGGGACAGCTGAGCCATTGCCAGCTGCAAAGAACGACTAGAAAGCACAGCGGTGATTGCAAAGGGAGAAGAGGAGGAGTCCGTGCTTGTGCAAGAATACCGGCGGTAAGGCACGTGAGGTCATCTACTTATCGCCAAAGGAATCCTCACGAGCGAACGCCTAACCTAACTTCTCCTTCTGAGATGTAACACTCCAGTCAGGAACAGTCGGCCCTTTCTCAGCGTGAGTGAAATGAGACTGTGGCACTAGACACCGAAATATCTTCCAGCTGAGGAGACACACAGCAACATTTGAAAGTCAGACATAATGCACCCACTTCTTTAGTGATTCAATCTTGTGGGAGTGCAAATGATATGCCAGGCACTCTAATGAGCCCTGGGGATTGAGGGAAGAAGAGAATAGACATGGTTCCTGCCATTACAGATCCCTGAGCAGAGACCTAAAGGGAAAAGCACGACAAATAATGCAGGAAACGCTGAGGGAGCTTTCAAGAAGCCATCGGCCTCGTGTCAGAAAGTGGACGGTGGCAGTGGTATTGAAGCGTAACGTGTCTCTTGCAGCAATTCTCTCTTGGTGAGGTAGAAATGTGAGGTTTGAACTTCAGGGATGACAGAGAAGGATGCAGGACAGAGGAAAAGAGCCCTTGGTAGGGAGACATGCTTCCTTCCTGCTTCTTGTTAGGGCTGAAGCCTGACAGAGTTTTCAGATTGGGTGTTGACCAGGGTCAGCAGATATACGGCAGCGACAATTTCGGATGTAGGACGTGTGTCTAAGAGAGACCATTCTCAGAGACTGAAGCGGGCCACTTGGTGAAAATGCCAGTCGAGGGCATGCGATCCAGTAGGGGAGCCCCACTCCCACTGGGGGGGCGACATTTGCGCCTTCAGTGGCAGGACTGAGCTTCCCGAGCTCCTACTCCTCTCCATGTGGATTTCGTGGTTGCTCCAGTCAAAAGAATTTTACATGTACCTTCTGCCTGATTGGGAAGCTGGTGATTTCAGTTAAAAGCCTGAAAGAACAGGAGGACTAAAGAGAATCACCTCCACTCTGACAAACATAGAAACACACTGGTCCTCCTTCCCTGGGTGGTGGCTGGTGTTACAGAGTGAGAAGAGAAGGAACGTTTAGATTTTGACACGTGTGGAGAGGAAGCTCATTTGCGGTTGCATCGGCCTAAGCGGAAACCACGCTGTCTGGAGCTCAGCCCTGTGAGGTTTTGAGGATGGTATTTCTTTGCTGTTGGGGCTGTTCTATTCCCCAAATCATAGAATGGGCATCATGCTGGATTCCACCACAGGATGGTAGTAGTAGGTAGCTGGCTGTAGGTTTCTGGGTCACAGAAGCTTGGCAAGAGTTGCATGATCAGGAGAGGACATGGGAGCATATCCTGCTCATAGGTCAGGGCGTGTGTTTCAGGAAAGACGAGGGAGAGAGAGGAGCCTCTAAATCCCACAGTCACCCAATTCTGGTGTTAAGAGCTACATATTTAGCGATAGGCATTCGGGAAGTGAGTCCCAGGTGTACGCGCTGGCACATGATGGTGGAGCAGAGCCAATTAAAATGCAGCCATGGTGCTGTGTGAATAAAACAAGAGTCTCCAGAGTGATGAGCTCACATTAAGCAAAGCATTTTTTTGATTGTCCACGGTGACTGGCATGTAATGGTTGTTGACATATTTGTTGTCTCAGTCAGGGAACGCATGGTATGCTGTGCCCATTACTGACAGTATATAAAGGGCCAAGGGAAGGGGAAGACATACACACTTCAGAAACACCCTCCTGCAACCCACCCGAACGCTAATCCCTTGACAACATGTGCTCCAACAACTGTGGCAGCCTCTGTGGCTCTGGCTGGGGATACGGCTCTGGCTGGGGATGTGGCTACGGCCCCTCCTGTGGCTGGGGCTATGGCTCCCGTTATGGCTGCGGATACAGCCCCTTCTTCGGCAGTGGCTTCGGCTGCTGGCCATCTTGCTATAGAAGTTTTTATTCTTCTTGCTGGTAGACCTTCCCTGCCCAAGGCCTGGGAGCTTCAGAAATGACACTTCGACAGACCATGCGGAGTTGGAGATCCATGCACCCCCATTTTATGATCCCAGGAATTCCATACTGACAGAGTCTTTCAGCTCCACTTACCCACTGGGAGAAATGCATCCCTGTAGCCAGAGGCTCTGTGCTATCATCTGACCCTTTTCCCAAAGGTTAGCCTTGACCCCTCGGCCTGTGATTCTCCCCAGGACTGCGTGGGTCATCCTGACAATACACGGATGCCTTATTCTCAATAAAAACCATCCCCAGTTTCTAATCACCTTCTGTGTACTCGCTTGTGAATCATGGCGTTTTTGAGGTGTAATGGACTCTCTTGACGATTGGGCTTAACGTAAGTCTCTTGAGCATCGCTCAATTCCTCGAGGCAGTGCAAGCATCGCTCCCTTTCTGTGCATAAGAAATAGTGTCTACTTCACCTGTTCCTCACACCCGTCATGTGCACAACCGCACTTTGGTGCCCAAGTGAGCAGAAGTCACACAGAGTTTCGGGCGTGTGCTCTTGCATTGTGGCAACTGAGGGGATAGGTGATGTGGAGGGCCACCTGTTCAGGAGAGTTGGTCCGAGGGCTTAGCGGAGTAATGGGATGCAAGTGACGGTGTCCAAGTCTCTGGAAAATGGCTGGCGGAGTCGGGTGTTAAGCACGAGGAACAGAGGCTATGGAAAGATAAGCAAGAGGATAACATTCTGTCACACCACGTGCATTTGGGGAAGGGGCACACGTATTTGTTTGCCGTCATTCCCTTTGAGGAAATGGCCTTGGGTCATTTAATCGGTAAACGCTTCTCAGAATGTTGGAAAGAGAACCCCCCGGTGATGGAGACACCCTCACAGCACGGTGGATGCGTTACCTGCTCTCCGAGTGCCTACATGCCCTAGTTGATGCTCAAAGAACAAGTCGGTATTAGTGAAGGTCAAACAGGCAGGCAGTCATTGCTACGAGGGAACGAAAAAGCAGCTAAGTGGGCAGGAGAGTCCGTGTTCATGTTCAGGACGCGAGGCCCGGGAGTCGGTGTGACACTGGGACAGCTGAGCCATTGCCAGCTGCAAAGAACGACTAGAAAGCACAGCGGTGATTGCAAAGGGAGAAGAGGAGGAGTCCGTGCTTGTGCAAGAATACCGGCGGTAAGGCACGTGAGGTCATCTACTTATCGCCAAAGGAATCCTCACGAGCGAACGCCTAACCTAACTTCTCCTTCTGAGATGTAACACTCCAGTCAGGAACAGTCGGCCCTTTCTCAGCGTGAGTGAAATGAGACTGTGGCACTAGACACCGAAATATCTTCCAGCTGAGGAGACACACAGCAACATTTGAAAGTCAGACATAATGCACCCACTTCTTTAGTGATTCAATCTTGTGGGAGTGCAAATGATATGCCAGGCACTCTAATGAGCCCTGGGGATTGAGGGAAGAAGAGAATAGACATGGTTCCTGCCATTACAGATCCCTGAGCAGAGACCTAAAGGGAAAAGCACGACAAATAATGCAGGAAACGCTGAGGGAGCTTTCAAGAAGCCATCGGCCTCGTGTCAGAAAGTGGACGGTGGCAGTGGTATTGAAGCGTAACGTGTCTCTTGCAGCAATTCTCTCTTGGTGAGGTAGAAATGTGAGGTTTGAACTTCAGGGATGACAGAGAAGGATGCAGGACCGAGGAAAAGAGCCCTTGGTAGGGAGACATGCTTCCTTCCTGCTTCTTGTTAGGGCTGAAGCCTGACAGAGTTTTCAGATTGGGTGTTGACCAGGGTCAGCAGATATACGGCAGCGACAATTTCGGATGTAGGACGTGTGTCTAAGAGAGACCATTCTCAGAGACTGAAGCGGGCCACTTGGTGAAAATGCCAGTCGAGGGCATGCGATCCAGTAGGGGAGCCCCACTCCCACTGGGGGGGCGACATTTGCGCCTTCAGTGGCAGGACTGAGCTTCCCGAGCTCCTACTCCTCTCCATGTGGATTTCGTGGTTGCTCCAGTCAAAAGAATTTTACATGTACCTTCTGCCTGATTGGGAAGCTGGTGATTTCAGTTAAAAGCCTGAAAGAACAGGAGGACTAAAGAGAATCACCTCCACTCTGACAAACATAGAAACACACTGGTCCTCCTTCCCTGGGTGGTGGCTGGTGTTACAGAGTGAGAAGAGAAGGAACGTTTAGATTTTGACACGTGTGGAGAGGAAGCTCATTTGCGGTTGCATCGGCCTAAGCGGAAACCACGCTGTCTGGAGCTCAGCCCTGTGAGGTTTTGAGGATGGTATTTCTTTGCTGTTGGGGCTGTTCTATTCCCCAAATCATAGAATGGGCATCATGCTGGATTCCACCACAGGATGGTAGTAGTAGGTAGCTGGCTGTAGGTTTCTGGGTCACAGAAGCTTGGCAAGAGTTGCATGATCAGGAGAGGACATGGGAGCATATCCTGCTCATAGGTCAGGGCGTGTGTTTCAGGAAAGACGAGGGAGAGAGAGGAGCCTCTAAATCCCACAGTCACCCAATTCTGGTGTTAAGAGCTACATATTTAGCGATAGGCATTCGGGAAGTGAGTCCCAGGTGTACGCGCTGGCACATGATGGTGGAGCAGAGCCAATTAAAATGCAGCCATGGTGCTGTGTGAATAAAACAAGAGTCTCCAGAGTGATGAGCTCACATTAAGCAAAGCATTTTGTTGATTGTCCACGGTGACTGGCATGTAATGGTTGTTGACATATTTGTTGTCTCAGTCAGGGAACGCATGGTATGCTGTGCCCATTACTGACAGTATATAAAGGGCCAAGGGAAGGGGAAGACATACACACTTCAGAAACACCCTCCTGCAACCCACCCGAACGCTAATCCCTTGACAACATGTGCTCCAACAACTGTGGCAGCCTCTGTGGCTCTGGCTGGGGATACGGCTCTGGCTGGGGATGTGGCTACGGCCCCTCCTGTGGCTGGGGCTATGGCTCCCGTTATGGCTGCGGATACAGCCCCTTCTTCGGCAGTGGCTTCGGCTGCTGGCCATCTTGCTATAGAAGTTTTTATTCTTCTTGCTGGTAGACCTTCCCTGCCCAAGGCCTGGGAGCTTCAGAAATGACACTTCGACAGACCATGCGGAGTTGGAGATCCATGCACCCCCATTTTATGATCCCAGGAATTCCATACTGACAGAGTCTTTCAGCTCCACTTACCCACTGGGAGAAATGCATCCCTGTAGCCAGAGGCTCTGTGCTATCATCTGACCCTTTTCCCAAAGGTTAGCCTTGACCCCTCGGCCTGTGATTCTCCCCAGGACTGCGTGGGTCATCCTGACAATACACGGATGCCTTATTCTCAATAAAAACCATCCCCAGTTTCTAATCACCTTCTGTGTACTCGCTTGTGAATCATGGCGTTTTTGAGGTGTAACGGACTCTCTTGACGATTGGGCTTAACGTAAGTCTCTTGAGCATCGCTCAATTCCTCGAGGCAGTGCAAGCATCGCTCCCTTTCTGTGCATAAGAAATAGTGTCTACTTCACCTGTTCCTCACACCCGTCATGTGCACAACCGCACTTTGGTGCCCAAGTGAGCAGAAGTCACACAGAGTTTCGGGCGTGTGCTCTTGCATTGTGGCAACTGAGGGGATAGGTGATGTGGAGGGCCACCTGTTCAGGAGAGTTGGTCCGAGGGCTTAGCGGAGTAATGGGATGCAAGTGACGGTGTCCAAGTCTCTGGAAAATGGCTGGCGGAGTCGGGTGTTAAGCACGAGGAACAGAGGCTATGGAAAGATAAGCAAGAGGATAACATTCTGTCACACCACGTGCATTTGGGGAAGGGGCACACGTATTTGTTTGCCGTCATTCCCTTTGAGGAAATGGCCTTGGGTCATTTAATCGGTAAACGCTTCTCAGAATGTTGGAAAGAGAACCCCCCGGTGATGGAGACACCCTCACAGCACGGTGGATGCGTTACCTGCTCTCCGAGTGCCTACATGCCCTAGTTGATGCTCAAAGAACAAGTCGGTATTAGTGAAGGTCAAACAGGCAGGCAGTCATTGCTACGAGGGAACGAAAAAGCAGCTAAGTGGGCAGGAGAGTCCGTGTTCATGTTCAGGACGCGAGGCCCGGGAGTCGGTGTGACACTGGGACAGCTGAGCCATTGCCAGCTGCAAAGAACGACTAGAAAGCACAGCGGTGATTGCAAAGGGAGAAGAGGAGGAGTCCGTGCTTGTGCAAGAATACCGGCGGTAAGGCACGTGAGGTCATCTACTTATCGCCAAAGGAATCCTCACGAGCGAACGCCTAACCTAACTTCTCCTTCTGAGATGTAACACTCCAGTCAGGAACAGTCGGCCCTTTCTCAGCGTGAGTGAAATGAGACTGTGGCACTAGACACCGAAATATCTTCCAGCTGAGGAGACACACAGCAACATTTGAAAGTCAGACATAATGCACCCACTTCTTTAGTGATTCAATCTTGTGGGAGTGCAAATGATATTCCAGGCACTCTAATGAGCCCTGGGGATTGAGGGAAGAAGAGAATAGACATGGTTCCTGCCATTACAGATCCCTGAGCAGAGACCTAAAGGGAAAAGCACGACAAATAATGCAGGAAACGCTGAGGGAGCTTTCAAGAAGCCATCGGCCTCGTGTCAGAAAGTGGACGGTGGCAGTGGTATTGAAGCGTAACGTGTCTCTTGCAGCAATTCTCTCTTGGTGAGGTAGAAATGTGAGGTTTGAACTTCAGGGATGACAGAGAAGGATGCAGGACAGAGGAAAAGAGCCCTTGGTAGGGAGACATGCTTCCTTCCTGCTTCTTGTTAGGGCTGAAGCCTGACAGAGTTTTCAGATTGGGTGTTGACCAGGGTCAGCAGATATACGGCAGCGACAATTTCGGATGTAGGACGTGTGTCTAAGAGAGACCATTCTCAGAGACTGAAGCGGGCCACTTGGTGAAAATGCCAGTCGAGGGCATGCGATCCAGTAGGGGAGCCCCACTCCCACTGGGGGGGCGACATTTGCGCCTTCAGTGGCAGGACTGAGCTTCCCGAGCTCCTACTCCTCTCCATGTGGATTTCGTGGTTGCTCCAGTCAAAAGAATTTTACATGTACCTTCTGCCTGATTGGGAAGCTGGTGATTTCAGTTAAAAGCCTGAAAGAACAGGAGGACTAAAGAGAATCACCTCCACTCTGACAAACATAGAAACACACTGGTCCTCCTTCCCTGGGTGGTGGCTGGTGTTACAGAGTGAGAAGAGAAGGAACGTTTAGATTTTGACACGTGTGGAGAGGAAGCTCATTTGCGGTTGCATCGGCCTAAGCGGAAACCACGCTGTCTGGAGCTCAGCCCTGTGAGGTTTTGAGGATGGTATTTCTTTGCTGTTGGGGCTGTTCTATTCCCCAAATCATAGAATGGGCATCATGCTGGATTCCACCACAGGATGGTAGTAGTAGGTAGCTGGCTGTAGGTTTCTGGGTCACAGAAGCTTGGCAAGAGTTGCATGATCAGGAGAGGACATGGGAGCATATCCTGCTCATAGGTCAGGGCGTGTGTTTCAGGAAAGACGAGGGAGAGAGAGGAGCCTCTAAATCCCACAGTCACCCAATTCTGGTGTTAAGAGCTACATATTTAGCGATAGGCATTCGGGAAGTGAGTCCCAGGTGTACGCGCTGGCACATGATGGTGGAGCAGAGCCAATTAAAATGCAGCCATGGTGCTGTGTGAATAAAACAAGAGTCTCCAGAGTGATGAGCTCACATTAAGCAAAGCATTTTTTTGATTGTCCACGGTGACTGGCATGTAATGGTTGTTGACATATTTGTTGGCTCAGTCAGGGAACGCATGGTATGCTGTGCCCATTACTCACAGTATATAAAGGGCCAAGGGAAGGGGAAGACATACACACTTCAGAAACACCCTCCTGCAACCCACCCGAACGCTAATCCCTTGACAACATGTGCTCCAACTACTGTGGCAGCCTCTGTGGCTCTGGCTGGGGATACGGCTCTGGCTGGGGATGTGGCTACGGCCCCTCCTGTGGCTGGGGCTATGGCTCCCGTTATGGCTGCGGATACAGCCCCTACTTCGGCAGTGGCTACGGCTGCTGGCCATCTTGCTATAGAAGTTGTTATTCTTCTTGCTGGTAGACCTTCCCTGCCCAAGGCCTGGGAGCTTCAGAAATGACACTTCGACAGACCATGCGGAGTTGGAGATCCATGCACCCCCATTTTATGATCCCAGGAATTCCATACTGACAGAGTCTTTCAGCTCCACTTACCCACTGGGAGAAATGCATCCCTGTAGCCAGAGGCTCTGTGCTATCATCTGACCCTTTTCCCAAAGGTTAGCCTTGACCCCTCGGCCTGTGATTCTCCCCAGGACTGCGTGGGTCATCCTGACAATACACGGATGCCTTATTCTCAATAAAAACCATCCTCAGTTTCTAATCACCTTCTGTGTACTCGCTTGTGAATCATGGCGTTTTTGAGGTGTAATGGACTCTCTTGACGATTGGGCTTAACGTAAGTCTCTTGAGCATCGCTCAATTCCTCGAGGCAGTGCAAGCATCGCTTCCTTTCTGTGCATAAGAAATAGTGTCTACTTCACCTGTTCCTCACACCCGTCATGTGCACAACCGCACTTTGTTGCCCAAGTGAGCAGAAGTCACACAGAGTTTCGGGCGTGTGCTCTTGCATTGTGGCAACTGAGGGGATAGGTGATGTGGAGGGCCACCTGTTCAGGAGAGTTGGTCCGAGGGCTTAGCGGAGTAATGGGATGCAAGTGACGGTGTCCAAGTCTCTGGAAAATGGCTGGCGGAGTCGGGTGTTAAGCACGAGGAACAGAGGCTATGGAAAGATAAGCAAGAGGATAACATTCTGTCACACCACGTGCATTTGGGGAAGGGGCACACGTATTTGTTTGCCGTCATTCCCTTTGAGGAAATGGCCTTGGGTCATTTAATCGGTAAACGCTTCTCAGAATGTTGGAAAGAGATCCCCCCGGTGATGGAGACACCCTCACAGCACAGTGGATGCGTTACCTGCTCTCCGAGTGCCTACATGCCCTAGTTGATGCTCAAAGAACAAGTCGGTATTAGTGAAGGTCAAACAGGCAGGCAGTCATTGCTACGAGGGAACGAAAAAGCAGCTAAGTGGGCAGGAGAGACCGTGTTCATGTTCAGGACGCGAGGCCCGGGAGTCGGTGTGACACTGGGACAGCTGAGCCATTGCCAGCTGCAAAGAACGACTAGAAAGCACAGCGGTGATTGCAAAGGGAGAAGAGGAGGAGTCCGTGCTTGTGCAAGAATACCGGCGGTAAGGCACGTGAGGTCATCTACTTATCACCAAAGGAATCCTCACGAGCGAACGCCTAACCTAACTTCTCCTTCTGAGATGTAACACTCCAGTCAGGAACAGTCGGCCCTTTCTCAGCGTGAGTGAAATGAGACTGTGGCACTAGACACCGAAATATCTTCCAGCTGAGGAGACACACAGCAACATTTGAAAGTCAGACATAATGCACCCACTTCTTTAGTGATTCAATCTTGTGGGAGTGCAAATGATATGCCAGGCACTCTAATGAGCCCTGGGGATTGAGGGAAGAAGAGAATAGACATGGTTCCTGCCATTACAGATCCCTGAGCAGAGACCTAAAGGGAAAAGCACGACAAATAATGCAGCAAACGCTGAGGGAGCTTTCAAGAAGCCATCGGCCTCGTGTCAGAAAGTGGACGGTGGCAGTGGTATTGAAGCGTAACGTGTCTCTTGCAGCAATTCTCTCTTGGTGAGGTAGAAATGTGAGGTTTGAACTTCAGGAATGACAGAGAAGGATGCAGGACAAAGGAAAAGAGCCCTTGGTAGGGAGACATGCTTCCTTCCTGCTTCTTGTTAGGGCTGAAGCCTGACAGAGTTTTCAGATTGGGTGTTGACCAGGGTCAGCAGATATACGGCAGCGACAATTTCGGATGTAGGACGTGTGTCTAAGAGAGACCATTCTCAGAGACTGAAGCGGGCCACTTGGTGAAAATGCCAGTCGAGGGCATGCGATCCAGTAGGGGAGCCCCACTCCCACTGGGGGGGCGACATTTGCGCCTTCAGTGGCAGGACTGAGCTTCCCGAGCTCCTACTCCTCTCCATGTGGATTTCGTGGTTGCTCCAGTCAAAAGAATTTTACATGTACCTTCTGCCTGATTGGGAAGCTGGTGATTTCAGTTAAAAGCCTGAAAGAACAGGAGGACTAAAGAGAATCACCTCCACTCTGACAAACATAGAAACACACTGGTCCTCCTTCCCTGGGTGGTGGCTGGTGTTACAGAGTGAGAAGAGAAGGAACGTTTAGATTTTGACACGTGTGGAGAGGAAGCTCATTTGCGGTTGCATCGGCCTAAGCGGAAACCACGCTGTCTGGAGCTCAGCCCTGTGAGGTTTTGAGGATGGTATTTCTTTGCTGTTGGGGCTGTTCTATTCCCCAAATCATAGAATGGGCATCATGCTGGATTCCACCACAGGATGGTAGTAGTAGGTAGCTGGCTGTAGGTTTCTGGGTCACAGAAGCTTGGCAAGAGTTGCATGATCAGGAGAGGACATGGGAGCATATCCTGCTCATAGGTCAGGGCGTGTGTTTCAGGAAAGACGAGGGAGAGAGAGGAGCCTCTAAATCCCACAGTCACCCAATTCTGGTGTTAAGAGCTACATATTTAGCGATAGGCATTCGGGAAGTGAGTCCCAGGTGTACGCGCTGGCACATGATGGTGGAGCAGAGCCAATTAAAATGCAGCCATGGTGCTGTGTGAATAAAACAAGAGTCTCCAGAGTGGTGAGCTCACATTAAGCAAAGCATTTTTTTGATTGTCCACGGTGACTGGCATGTAATGGTTGTTGACATATTTGTTGGCTCAGTCAGGGAACGCATGGTATGCTGTGCCCATTACTCACAGTATATAAAGGGCCAAGGGAAGGGGAAGACATACACACTTCAGAAACACCCTCCTGCAACCCACCCGAACGCTAATCCCTTGACAACATGTGCTCCAACTACTGTGGCAGCCTCTGTGGCTCTGGCTGGGGATACGGCTCTGGCTGGGGATGTGGCTACGGCCCCTCCTGTGGCTGGGGCTATGGCTCCCGTTATGGCTGCGAATACAGCCCCTACTTCGGCAGTGGCTACGGCTGCTGGCCATCTTGCTATAGAAGTTGTTATTCTTCTTGCTGGTAGACCTTCCCTGCCCAAGGCCTGGGAGCTTCAGAAATGACACTTCGACAGACCATGCGGAGTTGGAGATCCATGCCCCCCCCATTTTATGATCCCAGGAATTCCATACTGACAGAGTCTTTCAGCTCCACTTACCCACTGGGAGAAATGCATCTCTGTAGCCAGACGCTCTGTGCTATCATCTGACCCTTTTCCCAAAGGTTAGCCTTGACCCCTCGGCCTGTGATTCTCCCCAGGACTGCGTGGGTCATCCTGACAATACACGGATGCCTTATTCTCAATAAAAACCATCCCCAGTTTCTAATCACCTTCTGTGTACTCGCTTGTGAAACATGGCGTTTTTGAGGTGTAACGGACTCTCTTGACGATTGGGCTTAACGTAAGTCTCTTGAGCATCGCTCAATTCCTCGAGGCGGTGCAGGCATCGCTCCCTTTCTGTGCATAAGAAATAGTGTCTACTTCACCTGTTCCTCACACCCGTCATGTGCACAACCGCACTTTGGTGCCCAAGTGAGCAGAAGTCACACAGAGTTTCGGGCGTGTGCTCTTGCATTGTGGCAACTGAGGGGATAGGTGATGTGGAGGGCCACCTGTTCAGGAGAGTTGGTCCGAGGGCTTAGCGGAGTAATGGGATGCAAGTGACGGTGTCCAAGTCTCTGGAAAATGGCTGGCGGAGTCGGGTGTTAAGCACGAGGAACAGAGGCTATGGAAAGATAAGCAAGAGGATAACATTCTGTCACACCACGTGCATTTGGGGAAGGGGCACACGTATTTGTTTGCCGTCATTGCCTTTGAGGAAATGGCCTTGGGTCATTTAATCGGTAAACGCTTCTCAGAATGTTGGAAAGAGAATCCCCCGGTGATGGAGACACCCTCACAGCACGGTGGATGCGTTACCTGCTCTACATGGTGCCTACATGGTGCTCTACAAGAGTGCCTACATGCCCTAGTTGATGCTCAAAGAACAAGTCGGTATTAGTGAAGGTCAAACAGGCAGGCAGTCATTGCTACGAGGGAACGAAAAAGCAGCTAAGTGGGCAGGAGAGTCCGTGTTCATGTTCAGGACGCGAGGCCCGGGAGTCGGTGTGACACTGGGACAGCTGAGCCATTGCCAGCTGCAAAGAACGACTAGAAAGCACAGCGGTGATTGCAAAGGGAGAAGAGGAGGAGTCCGTGCTTGTGCAAGAATACCGGCGGTAAGGCACGTGAGGTCATCTACTTATCGCCAAAGGAATCCTCACGAGCGAACGCCTAACCTAACTTCTCCTTCTGAGATGTAACACTCCAGTCAGGAACAGTCGGCCCTTTCTCAGCGTGAGCGAAATGAGACTGTGGCGCTAGACACCGAAATATCTTCCAGCTGAGGAGACACACAGCAACATTTGAAAGTCAGACATAATGCACCCACTTCTTTAGTGATTCAATCTTGTGGGAGTGCAAATGATATGCCAGGCACTCTAATGAGCCCTGGGGATTGAGGGAAGAAGAGAATAGACATGGTTCCTGCCATTACAGATCCCTGAGCAGAGACCTAAAGGGAAAAGCACGACAAATAATGCAGCAAACGCTGAGGGAGCTTTCAAGAAGCCATCGGCCTCGTGTCAGAAAGTGGACGGTGGCAGTGGTATTGAAGCGTAACGTGTCTCTTGCAGCAATTCTCTCTTGGTGAGGTAGAAATGTGAGGTTTGAACTTCAGGGATGACAGAGGAGGATGCAGGACAAAGGAAAAGAGCCCTTGGTAGGGAGACATGCTTCCTTCCTGCTTCTTGTTAGGGCTGAAGCCTGACAGAGTTTTCAGATTGGGTGTTGACCAGGGTCAGCAGATATACGGCAGCGACAATTTCGGATGTAGGACGTGTGTCTAAGAGAGACCATTCTCAGAGACTGAAGCGGGCCACTTGGTGAAAATGCCAGTCGAGGGCATGCGATCCAGTAGGGGAGCCCCACTCCCACTGGGGGGGCGACATTTGCGCCTTCAGTGGCAGGACTGAGCTTCCCGAGCTCCTACTCCTCTCCATGTGGATTTCGTGGTTGCTCCAGTCAAAAGAATTTTACATGTACCTTCTGCCTGATTGGGAAGCTGGTGATTTCAGTTAAAAGCCTGAAAGAACAGGAGGACTAAAGAGAATCACCTCCACTCTGACAAACATAGAAACACACTGGTCCTCCTTCCCTGGGTGGTGGCTGGTGTTACAGAGTGAGAAGAGAAGGAACGTTTAGATTTTGACACGTGTGGAGAGGAAGCTCATTTGCGGTTGCATCGGCCTAAGCGGAAACCACGCTGTCTGGAGCTCAGCCCTGTGAGGTTTTGAGGATGGTATTTCTTTGCTGTTGGGGCTGTTCTATTCCCCAAATCATAGAATGGGCATCATGCTGGATTCCACCACAGGATGGTAGTAGTAGGTAGCTGGCTGTAGGTTTCTGGGTCACAGAAGCTTGGCAAGAGTTGCATGATCAGGAGAGGACATGGGAGCATATCCTGCTCATAGGTCAGGGCATGTGTTTCAGGAAAGACGAGGGAGAGAGAGGAGCCTCTAAATCCCACAGTCACCCAATTCTGGTGTTAAGAGCTACATATTTAGCGATAGGCATTCGGGAAGTGAGTCCCAGGTGTACGCGCTGGCACATGATGGTGGAGCAGAGCCAATTAAAATGCAGCCATGGTGCTGTGTGAATAAAACAAGAGTCTCCAGAGTGATGAGCTCACATTAAGCAAAGCATGTTTTTGATTGTCCACGGTGACTGGCATGTAATGGTTGTTGACATATTTGTTGGCTCAGTCAGGGAACGCATGGTATGCTGTGCCCATTACTGACAGTATATAAAGGGCCAAGGGAAGGGGAAGACATACACACTTCAGAAACATCCTCCTGCAACCCACCCGAACGCTAATCCCTTGACAACATGTGCTCCAACTACTGTGGCAGCCTCTGTGGCTCTGGCTGGGGATACGGCTCTGGCTGGGGATGTGGCTACGGCCCCTCCTGTGGCTGGGGCTATGGCTCCCGTTATGGCTGCGGATACAGCCCCTACTTCGGCAGTGGCTACGGCTGCTGGCCATCTTGCTATAGAAGTTGTTATTCTTCTTGCTGGTAGACCTTCCCTGCCCAAGGCCTGGGAGCTTCAGAAATGACACTTCGACAGACCATGCGGAGTTGGAGATCCATGCACCCCCATTTTATGATCCCAGGAATTCCATACTGACAGAGTCTTTCAGCTCCACTTACCCACTGGGAGAAATGCATCTCTGTAGCCAGAGGCTCTGTGCTATCATCTGACCCTTTTCCCAAAGGTTAGCCTTGACCCCTCGGCCTGTGATTCTCCCCAGGACTGCGTGGGTCATCCTGACAATACACGGATGCCTTATTCTCAATAAAAACCATCCCCAGTTTCTAATCTCCATCTGTGTACTCGCTTGTGAATCATGGCGTTTTTGAGGTTAACGGACTCTCTTGACGATTGGGCTTAACGTAAGTCTCTTGAGCATCGCTCAATTCCTCGAGGCGGTGCAAGCATCGCTCCCTTTCTGTGCATAAGAAATAGTGTCTACTTCACCTGTTCCTCACACCCGTCATGTGCACAACCGCACTTTGGTGCCCAAGTGAGCAGAAGTCACACAGAGTTTCGGGCGTGTGCTCTTGCATTGTGGCAACTGAGGGGATAGGTGATGTGGAGGGCCACCTGTTCAGGAGAGTTGGTCCGAGGGCTTAGCGGAGTAATGGGATGCAAGTGACGGTGTCCAAGTCTCTGGAAAATGGCTGGCGGAGTTGGGTGTTAAGCACGAGGAACAGAGGCTATGGAAAGATAAGCAAGAGGATAACATTCTGTCACACCACGTGCATTTGGGGAAGGGGCACACGTATTTGTTTGCCGTCATTGCCTTTGAGGAAATGGCCTTGGGTCATTTAATCGGTAAACGCTTCTCAGAATGTTGGAAAGAGAACCCCCGGTGATGGAGACACCCTCACAGCACGGTGGATGCGTTACCTGCTCTCCGAGTGCCTACATGCCCTAGTTGATGCTCAAAGAACAAGTCGGTATTAGTGAAGGTCAAACAGGCAGGCAGTCATTGCTACGAGGGAACGAAAAAGCAGCTAAGTGGGCAGGAGAGTCCGTGTTCATGTTCAGGACGCGAGGCCCGGGAGTCGGTGTGACACTGGGACAGCTGAGCCATTGCCAGCTGCAAAGAACGACTAGAAAGCACAGCGGTGATTGCAAAGGGAGAAGAGGAGGAGTCCGTGCTTGTGCAAGAATACCGGCGGTAAGGCACGTGAGGTCATCTACTTATCGCCAAAGGAATCCTCACGAGCGAACGCCTAACCTAACTTCTCCTTCTGAGATGTAACACTCCAGTCAGGAACAGTCGGCCCTTTCTCAGCGTGAGTGAAATGAGACTGTGGCGCTAGACACCGAAATATCTTCCAGCTGAGGAGACACACAGCAACATTTGAAAGTCAGACATAATGCACCCACTTCTTTAGTGATTCAATCTTGTGGGAGTGCAAATGATATGCCAGGCACTCTAATGAGCCCTGGGGATTGAGGGAAGAAGAGAATAGACATGGTTCCTGCCATTACAGATCCCTGAGCAGAGACCTAAAGGGAAAAGCACGACAAATAATGCAGCAAACGCTGAGGGAGCTTTCAAGAAGCCATCGGCCTCGTGTCAGAAAGTGGACGGTGGCAGTGGTATTGAAGCGTAACGTGTCTCTTGCAGCAATTCTCTCTTGGTGAGGTAGAAATGTGAGGTTTGAACTTCAGGGATGACAGAGAAGGATGCAGGACAGAGGAAAAGAGCCCTTGGTAGGGAGACATGCTTCCTTCCTGCTTCTTGTTAGGGCTGAAGCCTGACAGAGTTTTCAGATTGGGTGTTGACCAGGGTCAGCAGATATACGGCAGCGACAATTTCGGATGTAGGACGTGTGTCTAAGAGAGACCATTCTCAGAGACTGAAGCGGGCCACTTGGTGAAAATGCCAGTCGAGGGCATGCGATCCAGTAGGGGAGCCCCACTCCCACTGGGGGGGCGACATTTGCGCCTTCAGTGGCAGGACTGAGCTTCCCGAGCTCCTACTCCTCTCCATGTGGATTTCGTGGTTGCTCCAGTCAAAAGAATTTTACATGTACCTTCTGCCTGATTGGGAAGCTGGTGATTTCAGTTAAAAGCCTGAAAGAACAGGAGGACTAAAGAGAATCACCTCCACTCTGACAAACATAGAAACACACTGGTCCTCCTTCCCTGGGTGGTGGCTGGTGTTACAGAGTGAGAAGAGAAGGAACGTTTAGATTTTGACACGTGTGGAGAGGAAGCTCATTTGCGGTTGCATCGGCCTAAGCGGAAACCACGCTGTCTGGAGCTCAGCCCTGTGAGGTTTTGAGGATGGTATTTCTTTGCTGTTGGGGCTGTTCTATTCCCCAAATCATAGAATGGGCATCATGCTGGATTCCACCACAGGATGGTAGTAGTAGGTAGCTGGCTGTAGGTTTCTGGGTCACAGAAGCTTGGCAAGAGTTGCATGATCAGGAGAGGACATGGGAGCATATCCTGCTCATAGGTCAGGGCGTGTGTTTCAGGAAAGACGAGGGAGAGAGAGGAGCCTCTAAATCCCACAGTCACCCAATTCTGGTGTTAAGAGCTACATATTTAGCGATAGGCATTCGGGAAGTGAGTCCCAGGTGTACGCGCTGGCACATGATGGTGGAGCAGAGCCAATTAAAATGCAGCCATGGTGCTGTGTGAATAAAACAAGAGTCTCCAGAGTGATGAGCTCACATTAAGCAAAGCATTTTTTTGATTGTCCACGGTGACTGGCATGTAATGGTTGTTGACATATTTGTTGGCTCAGTCAGGGAATGCATGGTATGCTGTGCCCATTACTGACAGTATATAAAGGGCCAAGGGAAGGGGAAGACATACACACTTCAGAAACACCCTCCTGCAACCCACCCGAACGCTAATCCCTTGACAACATGTGCTCCAACAACTGTGGCAGCCTCTGTGGCTCTGGCTGGGGATACGGCTCTGGCTGGGGATGTGGCTACGGCCCCTCCTGTGGCTGGGGCTATGGCTCCCATTATGGCTGCGGATACAGCCCCTACTTCGGCAGTGGCTACGGCTGCTGGCCATCTTGCTATAGAAGTTGTTATTCTTCTTGCTGGTAGACCTTCCCTGCCCAAGGCCTGGGAGCTTCAGAAATGACACTTCGACAGACCATGCGGAGTTGGAGATCCATGCCCCCCCCATTTTATGATCCCAGGAATTCCATACTGACAGAGTCTTTCAGCTCCACTTACCCACTGGGAGAAATGAATCTCTGTAGCCAGACGCTCTGTGCTATCATCTGACCCTTTTCCCAAAGGTTAGCCTTGAACCCTCGGCCTGTGATTCTCCCCAGGACTGCGTGGGTCATCCTGACAATACACGGATGCCTTATTCTCAATAAAAACCATCCCCAGTTTCTAATCACCTTCTGTGTACTCGCTTGTGAATCATGGCGTTTTTGATGTGTAACGGACTCTCTTGACGATAGGGCTTAACGTAAGTCTCTTGAGCATCGCTCAATTCCTCGAGGCGGTGCAGGCATCGCTCCCTTTCTGTGCATAAGAAATAGTGTCTACTTCACCTGTTCCTCACACCCGTCATGTGCACAACCGCACTTTGGTGCCCAAGTGAGCAGAAGTCACACAGAGTTTCAGGCGTGTGCTCTTGCATTGTGGCAACTGAGGGGATAGGTGATGTGGAGGACCACCTGGTCAGGAGAGTTGGTCCGAGGGCTTAGCGGAGTAATGGGATGCAAGTGACGGTGTCCAAGTCTCTGGAAAATGGCTGGCGGAGTCGGGTGTTAAGCACGAGGAACAGAGGCTATGGAAAGATAAGCAAGAGGATAACATTCTGTCACACCACGTGCATTTGGGGAAGGGGCACACGTATTTGTTTGCCGTCATTGCCTTTGAGGAAATGGCCTTGGGTCATTTAATCGGTAAACGCTTCTCAGAATGTTGGAAAGAGAACCCCCCGGTGATGGAGACACCCTCACAGCACGGTGGATGCGTTACCTGCTCTCCGAGTGCCTACATGCCCTAGTTGATGCTCAAAGAACAAGTCGGTATTAGTGAAGGTCAAACAGGCAGGCAGTCATTGCTACGAGGGAACGAAAAAGCAGCTAAGTGGGCAGGAGAGTCCGTGTTCATGTTCAGGACGCGAGGCCCGGGAGTCGGTGTGACACTGGGACAGCTGAGCCATTGCCAGCTGCAAAGAACGACTAGAAAGCACAGCGGTGATTGCAAAGGGAGAAGAGGAGGAGTCCGTGCTTGTGCAAGAATACCGGCGGTAAGGCACGTGAGGTCATCTACTTATCGCCAAAGGAATCCTCACGAGCGAACGCCTAACCTAACTTCTCCTTCTGAGATGTAACACTCCAGTCAGGAACAGTCGGCCCTTTCTCAGCGTGAGCGAAATGAGACTGTGGCGCTAGACACCGAAATATCTTCCAGCTGAGGAGACACACAGCAACATTTGAAAGTCAGACATAATGCACCCACTTCTTTAGTGATTCAATCTTGTGGGAGTGCAAATGATATGCCAGGCACTCTAATGAGCCCTGGGGATTGAGGGAAGAAGAGAATAGACATGGTTCCTGCCATTACAGATCCCTGAGCAGAGACCTAAAGGGAAAAGCACGACAAATAATGCAGCAAACGCTGAGGGAGCTTTCAAGAAGCAATCGGCCTTGTGTCAGAAAGTGGACCGTGGCACTGGTATTGAAGCGTAACGTGTCTCCTGCAGCAATTCTCTCTTGGTGAGGTAGAAATGTGAGGTTTGAACTTCAGGGATGACAGAGAAGGATGCAGGACCGAGGAAAAGAGCCCTTGGTAGGGAGACATGCTTCCTTCCTGCTTCTTGTTAGGGCTGAAGCCTGACAGAGTTTTCAGATTGGGTGTTGACCAGGGTCAGCAGATATACGGCAGCGACAATTTCGGATGTAGGACGTGTGTCTAAGAGAGACCATTCTCAGAGACTGAAGCGGGCCACTTGGTGAAAATGCCAGTCGAGGGCATGCGATCCAGTAGGGGAGCCCCAATCCCACTGTGGTGGTGACATTTGCGCCTTCAGTGGCAGGACTGAGCTTCCCGAGCTCCTACTCCTCTCCATGTGGATTTCGTGGTTGCTCCAGTCAAAAGAATTTTACATGTACCTTCTGCCTGATTGGGAAGCTGGTGATTTCAGTTAAAAGCCTGAAAGAACAGGAGGACTAAAGAGAATCACCTCCACTCTGACAAACATAGAAACACACTGGTCCTCCTTTCCTGGGTGGTGGTTGGTGTTACAGAGTGAGAAGAGAAGGAACGTTTAGATTTTGACACGTGTGGAGAGGAAGCTCATTTGCGGTTGCATCGGCCTAAGGGGAAACCACGCTGTCTGGAGCTCAGCCCTGTGAGGTTTTGAGGTGCTATTTCTTTGCTGTTGTGGCTGCTCCATTCCCCAAGTCATAGAATGCGCATCATGCTGGATTCCACCACAGGATGGTAGTAGTAGGTAGCTGGCTGTAGGTTTCTGGGTCACAGAAGCTTGGCAAGAGTTGCATGATCAGGAAAGGACATGGGAGCATATCCTGCTCATAGGTCAGGGCGTGTGTTTCAGGAAAGACGAGGGAGAGAGAGGAGCCTCTAAATCCCACAATCACCCAATTCTGGTGTTAAGAGCTACATATTTAACGATAGGCATTCGGGAAGTGAGTCCCAGGTGTACGCGCTGGCACATGATGGTGGAGCAGAGCCAATTAAAATGCAGCCATGGTGCTGTGTGAATAAAACAAGAGTCTCCAGAGTGATGAGCTCACATTAAGCAAAGCATTTTTTTGATTGTCCACGGTGACTGGCATGTAATGGTTGTTGACATATTTGTTGGCTCAGTCAGGGAATGCATGGTATGCTGTGCCCATTACTGACAGTATATAAAGGGCCAAGGGAAGGGGAAGACATACACACTTCAGAAACACCCTCCTGCAACCCACCCGAACGCTAATCCCTTGACAACATGTGCTCCAACTACTGTGGCAGCCTCTGTGGCTCTGGCTGGGGATACGGCTCTGGCTGGGGATGTGGCTACGGCCCCTCCTGTGGCTGGGGCTATGGCTCCCGTTATGGCTGCGGATACAGCCCCTACTTCGGCAGTGGCTACGGCTGCTGGCCATCTTGCTATAGAAGTTGTTATTCTTCTTGCTGGTAGACCTTCCCTGCCCAAGGCCTGGGAGCTTCAGAAATGACACTTCGACAGACCATGCGGAGTTGGAGATCCATGCCCCCCCCATTTTATGATCCCAGGAATTCCATACTGACAGAGTCTTTCAGCTCCACTTACCCACTGGGAGAAATGCATCTCTGTAGCCAGACGCTCTGTGCTATCATCTGACCCTTTTCCCAAAGGTTAGCCTTGACCCCTCGGCCTGTGATTCTCCCCAGGACTGCGTGGGTCATCCTGACAATACACAGATGCCTTATTCTCAATAAAAACCATCCCCAGTTTCTAATCTCCTTCTGTGTACTCGCTTGTGAATCATGGCGTTTTTGAGGTGTAACGGACTCTCTTGACGATTGGGCTTAACGTAAGTCTCTTGAGCATCGCTCAATTCCTCGAGGCGGTGCAAGCATCGCTCCCTTTCTGTGCATAAGAAATAGTGTCTACTTCACCTGTTCCTCACACCCGTCATGTGCACAACCGCACTTTGGTGCCCAAGTGAGCAGAAGTCACACAGAGTTTCGGGCGTGTGCTCTTGCATTGTGGCAACTGAGGGGATAGGTGATGTGGAGGGCCACCTGTTCAGGAGAGTTGGTCCGAGGGCTTAGCGGAGTAATGGGATGCAAGTGACGGTGTCCAAGTCTCTGGAAAATGGCTGGCGGAGTTGGGTGTTAAGCACGAGGAACAGAGGCTATGGAAAGATAAGCAAGAGGATAACATTCTGTCACACCACGTGCATTTGGGGAAGGGGCACACGTATTTGTTTGCCGTCATTGCCTTTGAGGAAATGGCCTTGGGTCATTTAATCGGTAAACGCTTCTCAGAATGTTGGAAAGAGAACCCCCGGTGATGGAGACACCCTCACAGCACGGTGGATGCGTTACCTGCTCTCCGAGTGCCTACATGCCCTAGTTGATGCTCAAAGAACAAGTCGGTATTAGTGAAGGTCAAACAGGCAGGCAGTCATTGCTACGAGGGAACGAAAAAGCAGCTAAGTGGGCAGGAGAGTCCGTGTTCATGTTCAGGACGCGAGGCCCGGGAGTCGGTGTGACACTGGGACAGCTGAGCCATTGCCAGCTGCAAAGAACGACTAGAAAGCACAGCGGTGATTGCAAAGGGAGAAGAGGAGGAGTCCGTGCTTGTGCAAGAATACCGGCGGTAAGGCACGTGAGGTCATCTACTTATCGCCAAAGGAATCCTCACGAGCGAACGCCTAACCTAACTTCTCCTTCTGAGATGTAACACTCCAGTCAGGAACAGTCGGCCCTTTCTCAGCGTGAGTGAAATGAGACTGTGGCGCTAGACACCGAAATATCTTCCAGCTGAGGAGACACACAGCAACATTTGAAAGTCAGACATAATGCACCCACTTCTTTAGTGATTCAATCTTGTGGGAGTGCAAATGATATGCCAGGCACTCTAATGAGCCCTGGGGATTGAGGGAAGAAGAGAATAGACATGGTTCCTGCCATTACAGATCCCTGAGCAGAGACCTAAAGGGAAAAGCACGACAAATAATGCAGCAAACGCTGAGGGAGCTTTCAAGAAGCCATCGGCCTCGTGTCAGAAAGTGGACGGTGGCAGTGGTATTGAAGCGTAACGTGTCTCTTGCAGCAATTCTCTCTTGGTGAGGTAGAAATGTGAGGTTTGAACTTCAGGGATGACAGAGAAGGATGCAGGACCGAGGAAAAGAGCCCTTGGTAGGGAGACATGCTTCCTTCCTGCTTCTTGTTAGGGCTGAAGCCTGACAGAGTTTTCAGATTGGGTGTTGACCAGGGTCAGCAGATATACGGCAGCGACAATTTCGGATGTAGGACGTGTGTCTAAGAGAGACCATTCTCAGAGACTGAAGCGAGCCACTTGGTGAAAATGCCAGTCGAGGGCATGCGATCCAGTAGGGGAGCCCCACTCCCACTGGGGGGGCGACATTTGCGCCTTCAGTGGCAGGACTGAGCTTCCCGAGCTCCTACTCCTCTCCATGTGGATTTCGTGGTTGCTCCAGTCAAAAGAATTTTACATGTACCTTCTGCCTGATTGGGAAGCTGGTGATTTCAGTTAAAAGCCTGAAAGAACAGGAGGACTAAAGAGAATCACCTCCACTCTGACAAACATAGAAACACACTGGTCCTCCTTCCCTGGGTGGTGGCTGGTGTTACAGAGTGAGAAGAGAAGGAACGTTTAGATTTTGACACGTGTGGAGAGGAAGCTCATTTGCGGTTGCATCGGCCTAAGCGGAAACCACGCTGTCTGGAGCTCAGCCCTGTGAGGTTTTGAGGATGGTATTTCTTTGCTGTTGGGGCTGTTCTATTCCCCAAATCATAGAATGGGCATCATGCTGGATTCCACCACAGGATGGTAGTAGTAGGTAGCTGGCTGTAGGTTTCTGGGTCACAGAAGCTTGGCAAGAGTTGCATGATCAGGAGAGGACATGGGAGCATATCCTGCTCATAGGTCAGGGCGTGTGTTTCAGGAAAGACGAGGGAGAGAGAGGAGCCTCTAAATCCCACAGTCACCCAATTCTGGTGTTAAGAGCTACATATTTAGCGATAGGCATTCGGGAAGTGAGTCCCAGGTGTACGCGCTGGCACATGATGGTGGAGCAGAGCCAATTAAAATGCAGCCATGGTGCTGTGTGAATAAAACAAGAGTCTCCAGAGTGATGAGCTCACATTAAGCAAAGCATTTTTTTGATTGTCCACGGTGACTGGCATGTAATGGTTGTTGACATATTTGTTGGCTCAGTCAGGGAATGCATGGTATGCTGTGCCCATTACTGACAGTATATAAAGGGCCAAGGGAAGGGGAAGACATACACACTTCAGAAACACCCTCCTGCAACCCACCCGAACGCTAATCCCTTGACAACATGTGCTCCAACAACTGTGGCAGCCTCTGTGGCTCTGGCTGGGGATACGGCTCTGGCTGGGGATGTGGCTACGGCCCCTCCTGTGGCTGGGGCTATGGCTCCCATTATGGCTGCGGATACAGCCCCTACTTCGGCAGTGGCTACGGCTGCTGGCCATCTTGCTATAGAAGTTGTTATTCTTCTTGCTGGTAGACCTTCCCTGCCCAAGGCCTGGGAGCTTCAGAAATGACACTTCGACAGACCATGCGGAGTTGGAGATCCATGCCCCCCCCATTTTATGATCCCAGGAATTCCATACTGACAGAGTCTTTCAGCTCCACTTACCCACTGGGAGAAATGAATCTCTGTAGCCAGACGCTCTGTGCTATCATCTGACCCTTTTCCCAAAGGTTAGCCTTGAACCCTCGGCCTGTGATTCTCCCCAGGACTGCGTGGGTCATCCTGACAATACACGGATGCCTTATTCTCAATAAAAACCATCCCCAGTTTCTAATCACCTTCTGTGTACTCGCTTGTGAATCATGGCGTTTTTGATGTGTAACGGACTCTCTTGACGATAGGGCTTAACGTAAGTCTCTTGAGCATCGCTCAATTCCTCGAGGCGGTGCAGGCATCGCTCCCTTTCTGTGCATAAGAAATAGTGTCTACTTCACCTGTTCCTCACACCCGTCATGTGCACAACCGCACTTTGGTGCCCAAGTGAGCAGAAGTCACACAGAGTTTCAGGCGTGTGCTCTTGCATTGTGGCAACTGAGGGGATAGGTGATGTGGAGGACCACCTGGTCAGGAGAGTTGGTCCGAGGGCTTAGCGGAGTAATGGGATGCAAGTGACGGTGTCCAAGTCTCTGGAAAATGGCTGGCGGAGTCGGGTGTTTAAGCACGAGGAACAGAGGCTATGGAAAGATAAGCAAGAGGATAACATTCTGTCACACCACGTGCATTTGGGGAAGGGGCACACGTATTTGTTTGCCGTCATTGCCTTTGAGGAAATGGCCTTGGGTCATTTAATCGGTAAACGCTTCTCAGAATGTTGGAAAGAGAACCCCCCGGTGATGGAGACACCCTCACAGCACGGTGGATGCGTTACCTGCTCTCCGAGTGCCTACATGCCCTAGTTGATGCTCAAAGAACAAGTCGGTATTAGTGAAGGTCAAACAGGCAGGCAGTCATTGCTACGAGGGAACGAAAAAGCAGCTAAGTGGGCAGGAGAGTCCGTGTTCATGTTCAGGACGCGAGGCCCGGGAGTCGGTGTGACACTGGGACAGCTGAGCCATTGCCAGCTGCAAAGAACGACTAGAAAGCACAGCGGTGATTGCAAAGGGAGAAGAGGAGGAGTCCGTGCTTGTGCAAGAATACCGGCGGTAAGGCACGTGAGGTCATCTACTTATCGCCAAAGGAATCCTCACGAGCGAACGCCTAACCTAACTTCTCCTTCTGAGATGTAACACTCCAGTCAGGAACAGTCGGCCCTTTCTCAGCGTGAGCGAAATGAGACTGTGGCGCTAGACACCGAAATATCTTCCAGCTGAGGAGACACACAGCAACATTTGAAAGTCAGACATAATGCACCCACTTCTTTAGTGATTCAATCTTGTGGGAGTGCAAATGATATGCCAGGCACTCTAATGAGCCCTGGGGATTGAGGGAAGAAGAGAATAGACATGGTTCCTGCCATTACAGATCCCTGAGCAGAGACCTAAAGGGAAAAGCACGACAAATAATGCAGCAAACGCTGAGGGAGCTTTCAAGAAGCAATCGGCCTTGTGTCAGAAAGTGGACCGTGGCACTGGTATTGAAGCATAACGTGTCTCCTGCAGCAATTCTCTCTTGGTGAGGTAGAAATGTGAGGTTTGAACTTCAGGGATGACAGAGAAGGATGCAGGACCGAGGAAAAGAGCCCTTGGTAGGGAGACATGCTTCCTTCCTGCTTCTTGTTAGGGCTGAAGCCTGACAGAGTTTTCAGATTGGGTGTTGACCAGGGTCAGCAGATATACGGCAGCGACAATTTCGGATGTAGGACGTGTGTCTAAGAGAGACCATTCTCAGAGACTGAAGCGGGCCACTTGGTGAAAATGCCAGTCGAGGGCATGCGATCCAGTAGGGGAGCCCCAATCCCACTGTGGTGGTGACATTTGCGCCTTCAGTGGCAGGACTGAGCTTCCCGAGCTCCTACTCCTCTCCATGTGGATTTCGTGGTTGCTCCAGTCAAAAGAATTTTACATGTACCTTCTGCCTGATTGGGAAGCTGGTGATTTCAGTTAAAAGCCTGAAAGAACAGGAGGACTAAAGAGAATCACCTCCACTCTGACAAACATAGAAACACACTGGTCCTCCTTTCCTGGGTGGTGGTTGGTGTTACAGAGTGAGAAGAGAAGGAACGTTTAGATTTTGACACGTGTGGAGAGGAAGCTCATTTGCGGTTGCATCGGCCTAAGGGGAAACCACGCTGTCTGGAGCTCAGCCCTGTGAGGTTTTGAGGTGCTATTTCTTTGCTGTTGTGGCTGCTCCATTCCCCAAGTCATAGAATGCGCATCATGCTGGATTCCACCACAGGATGGTAGTAGTAGGTAGCTGGCTGTAGGTTTCTGGGTCACAGAAGCTTGGCAAGAGTTGCATGATCAGGAAAGGACATGGGAGCATATCCTGCTCATAGGTCAGGGCGTGTGTTTCAGGAAAGACGAGGGAGAGAGAGGAGCCTCTAAATCCCACAATCACCCAATTCTGGTGTTAAGAGCTACATATTTAACGATAGGCATTCGGGAAGTGAGTCCCAGGTGTACGCGCTGGCACATGATGGTGGAGCAGAGCCAATTAAAATGCAGCCATGGTGCTGTGTGAATAAAACAGGAGTCTCCAGAGTGATGAGCACACATTAAGCAAAGCATTTTTTTGATTGTCCACGGTGACTGGCATGTAATGATTGTTGACATATTTGTTGGCTCAGTCAGGGAACGCATGGTATGCTGTGCCCATTACTGACAGTATATAAAGGGCCAAGAGAAGGGGAAGACATACACACTTCAAAAACACCCTCCTGCAACCCACCCGAACGCTAATCCCTTGACAACATGTGCTCCAACAACTGTGGCAGCCTCTGTGGCTCTGGCTGGGGATACGGCTCTGGCTGGGGATGTGGCTACGGCCCCTCCTGTGGCTGGGGCTATGGCTCCCGTTATGGCTGCGGATATAGCCCCTACTTCGGCAGAGGCTACGGCTGCTGGCCATCTTGCTATAGAAGTTGTTATTCTTCTTGCTGGTAGACCTTCCCTGCCCAAGGCCTGGGAGCTTCAGAAACGACACTTCGACAGACCATGCGGATTTGGAGATCCATGCACCCCCATTTTATGATCCCAGGATTTCCATACTGACAGAGTCTTTCAGCTCCACTTACCCACTGGGAGAAATGCATCTCTGTAGGCAGAGGCTCTGTGCTATCTTCTGACCCTTTTCCCAAAGGTTAGCCTTGACCCCTCAGCCTGTGATTCTCCCCAGGACTGCGTGGGTCATCCTGACAATACACGGATGCCTTATTCTCAATAAAAACCATCCCCAGTTTCTAATCACCTTATGTGTACTTGCTTGTGAATCATGGCGTCTTTGAGGTGTAACGGACTCCCTTGACGATTGGGCTTAACGTAAGTCTCTTGAGCATCGCTCAATTCCTTGAGGCGGTGCAAGCATCGCTCCCTTTCTGTGCATAAGAAATAGTGTCTACTTCCCCTGTTCCTCACACCCGTCGTGTGCACGACCGTACTTCGGTGCCCAAGTGAGCAGAATTCACACTGAGTTTCGGGCGTGTGCTCTAGCGGTGTTGCAAATGAGGTGATAGGTGATGTGGAGGGACACCTGTTCAGGAGTGTTGGTCCGGGGCCTTATCGGAGTAATGGGATGCAAGTGATGGTGTCTAAGTCTCTGGATAATGGCTTGCGGACTAGGGTGTTAAGCACGAGGAACGGAGGCTATGGAAAGATAAGCAGGAGGATAACAATCTGTCACATCACGTGCATTTGGGGGAAGGGCACACGTATTTTTTTGCCGTCATTGTCTTTCAGGAAATGGCCTTGGGTCTTTTAATCGGTAAATGCCTTTCAGAATGTTGGAAAGAGAAACCTTCGGGAATGGAGACACCCTCACAGCACAGTGGATGCCTTACCTGCTCTCCGAGTGCCTACATGCCCTTGTTGTTTCTCCAAGAACAGTTCGGTGTTTGTGATGGTCAAACAGGCAGGCAGTTATTGCTACGAGGGAAGGAAAAAGCAGCTAAATGGGCTGGAGAGTCTGTGTTCATGTTCAAGACGCAAGTCCCTGGAGGTGGTTTCACATTGGGACAGGTTACAATTGCCAGCTGCAAAGATTGCCTAGAAAGCACAGTGGTGATTGCAAAGGGTGAAGAGGAGGAGTCCGTGCTTGTGCAAGAATACCGGGGGGTAAGTGAAGTGAGGGCATCTACTTATCGGTGAGGGAATCCTCACCATCAAATGCATAACCTAACTTCACTTTCTGGGACGTAACTCTCCACTCAGGAACAGTCGGCCCTTTCTCAGCTTGAGTGAAATGAGACCGTTGCGTTAGACACCAGAATATCTTCCAGCTGAGGTGACACACAGAAACATTTGAATGTCAGGTATAATCCACCCACTTCTTTAATGATTCAATCTTTTGGGTGTTCAAATGTTATGCCAGGCACTCTAGTGAGCCCTGGTGATTGAGGGAAGTAGAGAATAATGATGGTTTCTGCTATTATAGATCCCTGAGCAGAGACCTAAAGGGCAAAGCACTACAAATAATGCCGCAAACGCAGAGGTAATTTTCTAGAAGCCATTAGCCTTGTGTCAGAAAGTGGATGGTGGCAGTGGTATTGAAGCATAACGTTTCTCTTGCAGCAAATCTCTGTTGGTGAGGTAGAAATGTGAAGTTTGAACTTCAGGGATGAATGCGAAGGATGCCGGCCAGAGGAAAAGAGCACTTGGTGAGGAGACTTGTTTAGTTACTGGTTCTTTTTAGATATGATATCTGGCTTTTTTTTTTTTATAGGAGGTTTGAGCAATATCAGCCAAACTGTGTGGCAACAATTTTGGCTTGTGGAGTTTTGTCTTATAGTGATCATTCTCAGAGACTGAAGCGGGCCACATTTTGAAAATCCCTGTTGACATCATGCGATCACATACGGGAGTCCCATTCCCACTCCCCTGGTTAAATTTGCACCTTCAGTGGCAGGACTGATCTTCCTGAGCTTTTCCTTCTCTGCATGTGCATTTCATGGTTGCTCCAATCAAGAGGAATATATATATGTTTTCTGACTTTTTGTCAAATTGGTGATTTTTGCTAAACCCTAAAAGGAACATTGCAACTAAGAATTATTTCCTCCACTCCAATGAAGAAAGAAACCCACTAGTCCTTTTCTCCCCAGTGTTTTCTGATTGTTTACATGGAGAAGAAAGGGAATATTTGAATTTGTACCCCTGTTTTGAGAATGCTTATTGACCGATTGTGCAGTATAATCTGTGTCATCCTGTATCATGTGTTTGTTTGTTTTAGTGGCTCTTCTGTTTATCCAAATCATTGAATATTCATCATTTCTGATTCTCCTATAGGATGGTTGTAGTATGTATTTCACTGTAAATGTCCATCTTAGAAGCTTGTGAAGATTTGCCTGATGAAGAATGCATATGGAATCATATCTTACTTATAGGCTCATGGGATTGTTTTAGTAAAGGGGTGATGAAGAGATATTCTATTGCATTTTATGTTTGTGCATGAGTCTGTTCCTTTCTTTTGTCATTTAAGGCTTTAATTGGAAATTGCGAGTGTAAACATAATAAGACTCATTAATACCTCTGATGATGTACCTTGTCTTTGAGGATCCATAAATGAACTGAATCAATTGTAAAATAAGCTAAGGACATGACACGTGGAGGGTCTCTCTGCATTGACATTGTCCAAACTGAGTTCACCTACATATCTTCTGTATCCCCCAAATACCCCCAACACCCAAAACATTATGTGTGTACTATGGAAACTATTATGGCTGTGGCTATGGATGTTATGGCTATGGCTCCTGCTATGGGTTTGCCTTTTGCAGGCTTGGCTGTCACTATGGCTGTGCTGTGGATATGGCTGCCTCCCTCTCTGTGGTTCTGGTGTGAATATGCCTCTCATTATGGATCTGTCTTTGGTTACTATTATTGAAGGTGCCATTGAAGACTCTCACCCTCTACACTTGGACATGGCGATTCACCAATTCGGAACTCCACTTGTGCTAAGCCTTGCTGAAAACTTGTCTTCTGATGCCCTTTGGATCTGATACAACCTTTTCTTTACTACACTGAACTCATGAAAAGTAGGAGTGCCTGAAAGTTATCCTGAGTATTCCTATACAGTCTCTCATTAGAATGCTGCTGTCCCAGATTCCGCCTTTCAATTTTCATGCAGGAGCCATTTCTTTATTTTACCAATAAAACTGTTCCATCAGGAATGATAAGACTGGTTTCATTTTCACTTAAAATCAAATATTTGTCATCTTGGCTGTTTTTCTCCTCTTTGAATTAAAGGAAATAATTTCCTCATTTGCGGGATGTTTTCTATATTTCTACTTTAGTTGCTCTACCAAATCTTTGCTTTGTGGAAGTAACAATTTTATAAAGCTCATTTTTCTACTCTAGTTGAGCAAGTATGATATGTTATGTTGTTTTTTTGTTAGGATTAAAGGAAGTAATATTTGTCATTTAGCTAAGCATTGCCTGGAAACACTCTATAGTCCAAATGCTTTTATAACACAGTCTTAATCTGTGCGAAGTCCTTTAGAAAGTATGAAAGTTAACATATAACTTTCCAATTCTAATCTTTGTTTAGTCATATTTAAACATTTCTTATTTCCCATGCTTGCCCAACAGAAGAGGTAGATAAATTTTAACCTAATTTATCTCCACCTAACTTTTACATATCTTGAAATATAGTTTATTTTTTGTAAGTGACACTTTTTCTAATATTTATTACATATTTAAGTTTAACACTATTTGATGGCATTCTAGACTCGTTTGTCTTGAGATTTTTATTTCCGTGATTCGTGTGATTTTACAGTTGTAGTTTTAATCATTTCCTTTCCCACTAGCTTTCTGGGATAAATGTGTCTTTAAATTTGGCAGTTATCTTCTCTTGATTTGGATTTTCAAGCTTTTGGTTTAGACATGAATGAATTATGTAGTGTTTTAGTGTTAAGATAATGGAAATGTCTCAATTCATTTTGACTGGCCTCAAGCCATTTTGAGTGCCTTCAGCTGTCAGCCCTCTAAAGGAATGCCTCTACTACAGAGTGCACCTTGACCAAAGTCGTGCCCATGTCTTGCATCCAGCCTCCAATGATGGATCAGTTCAGGGGTTTAAAGGGGTACAGTAATAAACTCTTTGCCCCAACCCCCAACAACTCTTTTGGAGCATCCTAACTTCAGAATCTCCCATAAAGTTTCCTGAGTCCCTCATTGAGCCTTCAGCCAAATCAGGTTTCTTTTGTGTCCAAATCTGTTTCCTCCTCTTCCTTTTCACAATATTAATTCCAAGGATTACCTGCTCCAGCAATACTGTTACAGAAAAATAAGCGAATCCAGGGTCATGTAATGGATCCACTTGTCATGCTCTCTAGTTTCTTCCATGACCTGAATATTTTTGTAGAGTATGGGATTTTTTTCCACTTAGAATATTCCTTAGTTTGAATTTGGCTAATGATTCCTCATGATTAGAACATGGTTATGAGTTTTGCTGAGCAAATAAAAGAAGTGATGACTTTGCTTTTTATTGTACTCTGTTTGTAGGCACTTCAGTTGACTTGTTCCATTACTGATTATATTAAATTTGATCACTTGATTAATGTGGTGAGTGCCATATTTCTTTTCTCAAAAGTTACTTTTATTATTCCCTTAGCAATTAAGACATATTTTGGTAGAGATATTTTGGACTTATAAATATTCCATTTAGATTCCAACATTTACCACTACTCTTAGGGTTTATTTTTCTTCCTTGCCTGGATTATTATGATGATGATAGATTTCACATGTTTATTTTTCTGTTTTTCATCATTTTTTTCAAATATATTAACTGGCATTCTACTACAAAGAACTTTCCTTTCCAAAAAAGTTGATTGTTTACTTATTTCTATCAGTCTTAATGAGTGGACTTCTATCATAAATAACCCATCATCATTATAATAGGTGTAGCAACCTCGTCTCTCTCATGAACCTCAAACTATATATAAGTACAGCAGAGTGTAAGATTTAGGTTCTGCCACTTAGCAGCCTATGACATTGGGCAAATTGTGTAACTTCTGTGAACTTTACATTCTCATATAAAAATTATCACCAACATTCTGTGGTTTTTATGAGAATTATATGCTTTAAAATTCATAAAGCACTTAGAACATGCTTGGACTATAATAAATATTTTGTATGTGTCCTCATTTAAAATTGCATGAATAATTTTTTTCCTGCTTCTTTGTATATATAAGAATATTCTCTGTTTATCTTGCCAGGTGTGTTCACAGAATTCTTGTGTCAAAACTCTGTATAACAATTTAAAAGTATTATGTTAATAACAATAATAGTTAAATAATACTAGTTGTATACCATAGGGCAATCACTATGTGAAATAATTATATGTTACATAATCTTCAGAACAACTCTATGATGACAAAACTATCCCCATTTTACAATTGCAAAAAAGTTGAGAGAAAGTAATATACTCAAGGGACAGTTCTCATAGTACATTATTTTTGTTTCTGTGTATAAAAATATAAAATATTTTTTTCCTGCCTAGATAATATTTTACCCCAACAATGCAAAGGAACTTCCAGGTAATTTGAGTATTAGTATCCGTTCATTACTAATGTCTGAGGTAAACTAAATATATGTGAAGATCAAGTTTGTTTTAGGATCTTTCCTTCTAAAAATGACTTTCATTAAATATTTCCCTTCTTTTTTATTCTCTATACAATTCCTACTCTTCTATGTTAGGTATCTAGACTTTGTTCTGCACATCCCTTACATCTTTTTTTTTTTTTGTAGATAATTATTTTTTTATTGAGGGGTAGTTGACACACGGTATTACATTACATTAGTTTCAGGTGTACAACATAGTGATTCAACATTTATATACATGACAATTCTAGGTACCAGCTATCACCATACCAAGCTGTTACAATATCTTGACTATATTCATTACATCCCGGTTACTTATTATTTTACCATTGGAAGTGTATACTTTTTTTTTTTTTGTGAGGGCATCTCTCATATTTATTGATCAAATGGTTGTTAACAACAATAAAATTCTGTATAGGGGAGTCAATGCTCAATGCACAATCATTAATCCACCCCAAGCCTAATTTTCATCAGTCGCCAATCTTCTGAGGCATAACAAACAAGTTCTTACATGGAAAACAAATTCTTACATAGTGAATAAGTTCTTACATGGTGAACAGTAAGGGCAGCCATCACAGAAACCTTCGGTTTTGCTCATGCATTATGAACTATAAACAGTCAGTTCAAATATGAATACTCATTTGATTTTTATACTTGATTTATATGTGGATACCACATTTCTCTCTTTATTATTATTATTTTTAATAAAATGCTGAAGTGGTAGGTAGATACAATATAAAGGTAGAAAACATAGTTTAGTGTTGTAAGAGAGCAAATGTAGATGATCAAGTGTGTGCCTGTAGACTATGTGTTAATCCAAGCTAGACAAAGGCAATAAAACATCCACATATGCAGAAGATTTCTCTCAGAACGGGGGGTGAGGTTCTAAGCCTCACCTCTGTTGATCCCCAATTTCTCACCTGATGACCTCCCTGCGACTGTGCCTGTCGTAGGTTGTTCCTCCCTTGAGAAATCTTACCCATCTCTGGCTAACCAGTCATCTTCCGGGGCCATACAGGGAAATGTAAAGTTGGTAAGTGAGAGAGAAGCCTTATTGTTTGAAATGGTTAGCTTTTTATTTCTTTGCATATTTATGCCCTGTAGCTTCTATGCCCAGCATTTGTCTTGAGGTATCTTTACCACTTGGAAGAATTATGATACTCGGTAAGTTTGATATGAGGCACGAATTCTATTTAAGGGTTGTAATTAGGAAGGAAGAAGAAAAGCTATAGAAGTAGTAGGCGGAAGAAAACATGGGAAGATTGATTATTCCTTTGACATATCTTCTTGTAGAGTAACTTCAGCATGTATAGGTTTTAAGCTACTACTTAAATTGTGCACACACATTAACATAATAGGAGTATAGTTACATAACCAAAGCATACCTGTAATTACCAGCCATCTCCAGTGAAACCAAGAAAACCAGTTAGGCACATTAGGCATTTGTGAAAACTTATCTATGATATGGTGGATATTGTCCAACTGAACTTGAACAGTCTGAGAGAAATCAGACAAATTAAAACAACCCATTCCTGGGGAATGTTCACATCCCTTATGTTCTTTTAACAGTAAATAGCCTGTAGTTGTAAGATTTTGGAGCGCTACAATTTGGACTTCTCCTAATACTTGATTGAGTTCAAACAGTACAGATCCAGTCAAATTTGTTGTTTTACTGTATGCACAGGCCAGCTTAGATATCTCCTTCCTCATTCCCATGGCAAGTCCAGGAACTGGTGGGATGAGTGCATCTACAGCTGTAGCAGTGCGTGGATCTTTGTTGGGGTTTTTTGATGATAATCTTCTGGCTTGAGTCTTCCAGAGAGTGCTGATGTTGGAAGTTCTTTTTCATATCGTATCTTAGTTCATTTTTGGGGTAGCCCAATTAGGCTTTGATCCTCTGTATAAACACAAACAGACCCTTTGCCTACACTTTTATATGCCCTTTATACCCTTGTGTAGAACTCATTGGAGGTTACCACACAGGAACTGCCTTTTTTTTTTTTTGGTATCACTAATCTACACTTACATGACGAATATTATGTTTACTAGGCTCTCCCCTATACCAGGTCCCCCCTATAAACCCCTTTAGAGTCACTGTCCATCAGCATAGCAAAATGTTGTAGAATCCCTACTTGCCTTCTCTGTGTTGTACAGCCCTCCCTTTCCTCCTACCCCCCCATGCATGCTAATCATAATACACCCCAACTTCTCTCCCCCCTTATCCCTCCCTACCCACCCATCCTCCCCACCAACCCATCCTCCCCAGTCCCTTTCCCTTTGGTACCTGTTAGTCCATTCTTGAGTTCTGTGATTGTGCTGCTGTTTTGTTCCTTCAGTTTTTCCTTTGTTCTTATATTCCACAGATAAGTGAAATCATTTGGTATTTCTCTTTCTCTGCTTGGCTTGTTTCACTGAGCATAATACCCTCCAGCTCCATCCATGTTGCTGCAAATGGTTGGATTTGCCCTTTTTTTCTGGCTGAGTAGTATTCCATTGTGTATATGTACCACATCTTCTTTATCCATTCATCTATCGATGGACATTTAGGTTGCTTCCAATTCTTGGCTATTGTAAATAGTGCTGCGATAAACATAGGGGTGCACTGATCTTTCTCATACTTGATTGCTGCATTCTTAGGGTAAATTCCTAGGAGTGCAAATCCTGGGTCAAATGGTAGGTCTGTTTTGAGCATTTTGATGTACCTCCATACTGCTTTCCACAATGGTTGAACTAACTTACATTCCCACCAGCAGTGTAGGAGGGTTCCCCTTTCTCCACAGCCTCACCAACATATGTTGTTTTGTGTCTTTTGGATGGCAGCCATCCTTACTGGTGTGAGGTGATACCTCATTGTAGTTTTAATTTGCATTTCTCTGATAATTAGCGATGTGGAACATCTTTTCATGTGTCTATTGGTCATCTGTATTTCTTTTTTGGAGAACTGTCTGTTCAGTTCCTCTGCCCATTTTTTAATTGGGTTGTTTGTTTTTTGTTTGTTGAGGTGTGTGAGCTCTTTATATATTCTGGACGTCAAGCCTTTATCGGATGTGTCATTTTCAAATATATTCTCCCATACTGTAGGGTTCCTTTTTGTTCTATTGATGGTGTCTTTTGCTGTACAGAAGCTTTTCAGCTTAATATAGTCCCACTTAATCATTTTTGCTGTTGTTTTCCTTGCCCGGGGTGATATATTCAAGAAAAGGTCACTCATGTTTATTTCTAAGTGGTTTTTGCCTATGTTTTCTTCCAAGAGTTTAATGATTTCATGACTTACATTCAGATCTTTGATCCATTTTGAGTTTACTTTTGTATATGGGGTTAGACAATGGTCCAGTTTCATTCTCCTACATGTAGCTGTCCAGTTTTGCCAGCACCATCTGTTGAAGAGACTGTCATTTCGCCATTGTATGTCCATGGCTCCTTTATCAAATATTAATTGACCATGTATGTCTGGGTTAATGTCTGGATTCTCTAGTCTGTTCCATTGGTCTGTGGCTCTGTTCTTGTGCCAGTACCAAGTTGTCTTGATTACTATGGCTTTATAGTAGAGCTTGAAGCTGGGGAGTGAGATTCCCCCTACTTTATTCTTCTTTCTCAGGATTGTTTTGGCTATTCGGGGTCTTTGGTGTTTCCATATGAATTTTTGAATTATTTGTTCCAGTTCATTGAAGAATGTTGCTGGTAATTTCATAGGGATTGCATCAAATCTGTATATTGCTTTGGGCAGGATGGCCATTTTGATGATATTAATTCTTCCTAGCCACGAGCATGGGATGAGTTTCCATCTGTTAGTGTCCCCTTTAATTTATCTTAAGAGTGACTTGTAGTTTTCAGAGTATAAGTCTTTCACTTCCTTGGTTAGGTTTATTCCTAGGTATTTTATTTTTTTTTATGCAATTGTGAATGGAGTTGTTTTCCTGATTTCTCTTTCTGTTGGTTCATTGTTAGTGTATAGGAAAGCCACAGATTTCTGTGTGTTGATTTTGTATCCTGCAACTTTGCTGTATTCTGATATCAGTTCTAGTAGTTTTGGGGTGGAGTCTTTAGGGTTTTTTATGTACAGTATCATGTCATCTGCAAATAGTGACAGTTTAACTTCTTCTTTACCAATCTGGATTCCTTGTATTTCTTTATTTTTTCTGATTGCCGTGGCTAGGACCTCCAGTACTATGTTAAATAACAGTGGAGAGAGTGGGCATCCCTGTCTAGTTCCCGATCTCAGAGGAAATGATTTCAGCTTCTCGCTGTTCAATATAATGTTGGCTGTGGGTTTATCATAGATGGCCTTTATTATGTTGAGGTACTTGCCCTCTATTCCCATTTTGCTGAGAGTTTTTATCATGAATGGATGTTGAACTTTGTCAAATGCTTTTTCAGCATCTATGGAGATGATCATGTGGTTTTTGTCTTTCTTTTTGTTGATGTGGTGGATGATGTTGATGGACTTTCGAATGTTGTACCATCCTTGCATCCCTGGGATGAATCCCTCTTGGTCATGGTGTATGATCCTTTTGATGTATTTTTGAATTTGGTTTGCTAATATTTTGTTGAGTATTTTTGCATCTACATTCATCAGGGATATTGTTCTGTAGTTTTCTTTTTTGGTGGGGTCTTTGCCTGGTTTTTGTATTAGGGTGATGTTAGCTTCATAGAATGAGTTTGGGAGTATCCCCTCCTCCTCTATTTTTTGGAAAACTCTAAGGAGAATGGGTGTTATGTTTTCCCTGTATGTCTGATAAAATTCCGAGGTAAATCCATCTGACCCGGGGGTTTTGTTCTTTGGTAGTTTTTTGATTACCACTTCAATTTCATTGCTGGTAATTGGCCTGTTTAGATTTTCTTTTTCTTTCTTGGTCAATCGTGGAAGGTTGTATTTTTCTAGGAAGTTGTCCATTTCTCCTAGGTTTCCCACCTTGTTAGCATATAGTTTTTCATAGTATTCTCTAATAATTCTTTGTATTTCTGTGGGGTCCGTCATGATTTTTCCTTTCTCGTTCCTGATACTGTTAATTTGTGTTGACTCTCTTTTCTTCTTAATTAGTCTGGCTAGAGGCTTATCTATTTTGTTTATTTTCTCGAAGAACCAGCTCTTGATTTCATTGATTTTTGCTATTGTTTTATTCTTCTCAATTTTATTTATTTCTTCTCTGATCTTTATTATGTTCCTCCTTCTGCTGACCTTAGGCCTCATTTGTTCTTCTTTTTCCAATTTCGATAATTGTGACATTAGATCATTCCTTTGGGATTGTTCTCCCTTTTTAAAATATGCTTGGATTGCTATATACTTTCCTCTTAAGACTGCTTTTGCTGCGTCCCACAGAAGTTGGGGCTTAGTGTTGTTGTTTTCATTTGTTTCCATATATTGCTGGATCTCCATTTTGATTTGGTCATTGATCCATTGATTATTTAGGAGCGTGTTGTTAATTCTCCATGTGTTTGTGAGCCTCTTTGCTTCTTTGTACAGTTTATTTCTAATTTTATGCCTTTGTGGTCTGAAAAGTTGGTTGGTAGGATTTCAATCTTTTGGAATTTTCTGAGGCTCTTTTTGTGGCCTAGTATGTGGTCTATTCTGGAGAATGTTCCATGTGCACTTGAGAAGAATGTATATCCTGTTGCTTTTGGATGTAGAGTTCTATAGATGTCTATTAGGTCCATCTGCTCTTCTGTGTTGTTCAGTGCTTCCGTGTCCTTACTTATTTTCTCCCCGGTGGATCTATCCTTTGGGGTGAGTGGTGTGTTGAAGTCTCCAAGAATGAATGCATTGCAGTCTATATCCCCCTTTAGTTCTGTTAGTATTTGTTTCACATATGCTGGTGCTCCTGTGTTGGGTGCATATATATTTAGAATGGTTATATCCTCTTTTTGGACTGCGCCCTTTATCATTATGTAGTGTCCTTCTTTATCTCTTGTTACTTTCTTTGTTTTGAAGTCTATTTTGTCTGATATTAGTACTGCAACCCCTGATTTCTTCTCGCTGTTGTTTGCTTGAAATATGTTTTTCCATCCCTTGACTTTTAGTCTGTACATGTCTTTGGGTTTGAGGTGAGTTTCTTGTAAGCAGCATATAGATGGATCTTGCTTTTTTATCCATTCTATTACTCTATGTCTTTTGATTGGTGCATTCAGCCCATTAACATTTAGGGTGACTATTGAAAGATATGTACTTATTACCATTGCAGGCTTTAAATTCGTGGTTACCTAAGGTTCAAGGTTAGCCTCTTTAGTATCTTACTGCCTAACTTAGCTCGCTTATTTAGCTGTTATATACACTGTCTGGAGATTCTTTTCTTCTCTCCCTTCTTATTCCTCCTCCTCGATTCTTCATATGTTGGGTGTTTTGTGCTGTGCTCTTTCTAGGAGTGCTCCCATCTAGAGCAGTCCGTGTAAGATGTTCTGTAGAGGTGGTTTGTGGAAAGCAAATTCCCTCAGCTTTTGTTTGTCTGGGAATTGTTTAATCCCACCGTCATATTTGAATGATAGTCGTGCTGGATACAGTATCCTTGGTTCAAGGCCCTTCTGTTTCATTATTAAATATATCATGCCATTCTCTTCTGGCCTGTAGGGTTTCTGTCGAGAAGTCTGATGTTAGCCTGATGGGTTTTCCTTTATAGGTGACCTTTTTCTCTCTAGCTGCCTTTAAAACTCTTTGTCCTTGATCTTTGCCATTTTAATTATTATGTGTCTTGGTGTTGTCCTCCTTGGATCCTTTCTGTTGGGGGTTCTTTGTATTTCCGTGGTCTGTTCGATTATTTCCTCCCCCAGTGTGGGGACGTTTTCAGCAATTATTTCTTCTAAGATACTTTCCATCTCTTTTCCTCTCTCTTCTTCTTCTGGAACCTCTATAATACGGATATTGTTCCTTTTGGATTGGTCACACAGTTCTCTTAACATTGTTTCATTCCTGGAGATCCTTTTATCTCTCTCTCTGTCAGCTTCTATGCGTTCCTGTTCTCTGGTTTCAATTCCATCAATGGCCTCTTGCATCCTATCCATTCTGCTTATAAACCCTTCCAGAGTTTGTTTCATTTCTGCAATCTCCTTTCTGGCATCTGTGATCTCCCTCCGGACTTCATCCCATTTCCCTTGCGTATTTCTCTGCATCTCTTTCAGCATGTTTATGATTCTTATTTTGAATTCTTTGTCAGGAAGACTGGTTAGGTCTGTCTCATTCTCTGGTGTTGTCTCTGTTATCTTTGTCTGCCTGTAGCTTTGCCTTTTCATGGTGATAGGAATAGTTTGCAGAGCTGGGACGAGTGACGGCTGGAAGAACTTCCCTTCTTGTTGGTTTGTGGCCCTCCTCTCCTGGGAGAACAGCGACCTCTAGTGGCTTGTGCTGGGCAGCTGCACGCAGACAGGGTTTCTGCTTCCTGCCCGGCTGCTATGGAGTTTATCTCCGCTGTTGCTGTGGGCGTGGCCTGGTTCGGGCCTCTGCTTCAAAGTGGTGGAGTTGCGTTGGAGGGGGAGCGGCCTGGAGGCTATTTATCTCCGTAAGGGGCCTCCCTGCTCCCTGCAGCCCAGGGGTTAGGGTGCCCAGAGATCCCTGGATTCCCTACCTCTGGATTAAGTGTCCCACCCTGCCCCTTTAAGACTTCCAAAAACACCCACCAAAACAAAACAATGACCACAAAAAATAAAAAAAAATTTAAATTAAAAAAAAAATTGTTTTTTTTTAATTAAAAAAAAAAAAAGTGGCCTCACGTTTTTCTTTATTCTCCGGTGCTAGCCTCAGGCATCTGCTCACTGATCTTGCTGCCCTGTTTCCCTAGTATTTGGAGCCTATCCCTTTAAGACTTCCAAAAAGCACTCGCCAAAACAAAACAGCAAAAAAAAAAAAAAAAAAAAATGTTCACTCGCTTTTCTTATGTCTTCCGGCACCCGGCCTCCGTTGCCCGCTCACTGTTCTTGCTGCCCTGTTTCCCTAGCATCCAGGGCCCCCTGGGCACGTACTTTGTCTGCACTCTGGCCCGGATGGCTGGGGCTGGGTGTTCGGCAGTCCTGGGCTCCGTCTCCCTCCCGCTCTGCCTATTCTTCTCCCGCCTGGAGCTGAGGGGAGGGGCACTCGGCTCCCGCTGAGCGGGGGCTTGTATCTTACCCCCTTCACGAGGTGCTGGGTTCTCTCAGGTGCGGATGTGGTCTGGATATTGTCCTGTGTCCTCTGGTCTTTATTCTAGGAAGGGTTGTCTTTGTTATATTTTCATAGATATATGTGGTTTTGGGAGGAGATTTCCACTGCTCTACTCACGCTGCCATCTTCTGCCCCTCCTACATCCCTTACATTTTTATATAATTTTTCTTACTATATTTTTACTCTAAATTTTGGGGAATTTCTGAATCCATTCCTCTGCAAATCTCACCTCATGTTAATATTTTTCTGCCCTTAATGAATATTGAAATTTGAAAGTCAACTTTTTCATGACAAATATGTATTTCCTTTTTCCAGATTTTGCCATTTTCATTTATGCCTGTTATATTTATTAATTACATGGCTCTTAAACGTTAGACTTTAAAAATTAAAAAAGTGTTAAAGAGGTTTCCCTTCTCTTATAATAACACTCAGATTGATCTCCTAATTTTGAATAGCTTGTTATCTTCATATAGTTCTATTCTATATTTACCCAGTACTGAGATTAGAGATTTATTCTATCAGAATTTATGTGTATTTATATGTAAACCTTTCATACATGGGCAACTTAAAGATATTTTCTAACTTTAGTTTGCCTAATAGGAATATCCATTATTCTCAAGGGAGACTTAATAGTGTGACAGGTAGAAGTAGTCATTCATAATACCATGTAGAAGATTTTGTACATGTTTATTATGTTCTACTTAAGATTCCTTCCATTTTTTTTCAGTAGGTAACGATTTTTTTCTTTCTTTTACAAAGGATCCTAAACTATTGCACTTTTCTTTCATTGTACCTTTTTTGGATAGGCCAGCAGGCAACAATCTCAAGATTCTTTTAGGATACACTTGTTGGTGTCTCAGCCATATTTTTATGCATTAATAATTTCAGTCATGTTGGTGCCTCCTATTGCAAGCCCTTGCATTCAGAAAGAGGGTTTTCTCCTTGCAAATAGCAAGGATTTGGTTTCCTTCCCACTTTATCAACCAGTAGCAGCTGCACACACACAAACACACCCATGCAAGCTCACAGCCCACACACAATAAACATACTTTCACAGAAAGACATGGTGGAGATAAATGAATATACATTTTAAAAAAATATATTTCCAAAGGAGCTTATATGTAATGAAAACTAAAGTTAGAATTTTGCCTAAAGAAAAATCAAAAGTGAATATGTGCAAATGGAGTAACATATATTTTATTCTTCTCTGCTATGCTCTACTGACTCTTAGGAGTTGATTTTTCTAGGAACCTAAAAATTTGGAGTATTATTTGACTTTATCATTGAGTTCAACTAAAAGCTTCATTGCAGTAAAAAAAATAATAATGTGTTTCTCATATTTCTCATAGTATGGAATATTTTACCAAGGTCTTGTTTGTTAGAAAAAATCTGGTAAGTTCCATGCAAAGATCTCTTTATATGCATTATTGTTGTAAATAAGGAAATGCCAAGATGGAAAAAAGGATGGCAGAGTAGGAAAGTAAGGCAGAAGATCACCTCCCACAAACCCACCAAGGAAGCAACTACAGCAAAGAAAACTAAACCTGAAAATGACCTGAGACTGCAGAACAGACCACCTATACCTTGAGAAGAATGATCTGCAGAAAAGTATTAAGGATCTCAGGGAGGAATTTAACAAAGAAATAGAAGACCTTAAAAAGAGCCACTCAGAGCCGAAGAGTAAAGTATCTCAAATGAAATGCACAATGTAGAGAATGAATAATAGATTGCTGCAAGTAGAGGAGACAATGAGTTGAAAATTAGAGAATAGGAACAAAATGAAGATAAGGAACAGAGAGAAAAAAAGATCTCTAGGAATGAAAGAAGGATAAGAGAGCTGTGTGACTAATCCAAACAAAAAAATATTTGCATAATAGGAGTACCAGAAGGAGGACGGAGACAAGGGATTGAAAGTCTCTTTGAGGAAATAATTGTTGAAAACATCTCCAATCTGGGGATGAAAATAGATAGTAAGGTCATGGAAGCACAGAAACCCACTACTAACAAAAGGGACCCCAGGAAGACAGCACCAAGACATACAATATTTAAAATGACAAGGATTAAGGATAAGGAGAGAATACTGAAAGCAGCCAGAGAGAAAAAAGATTACTTATAAGGAAAACCCCAACAGGCTGTGTCAGCAGACTTCTCAGCAGAAACTTTACAAGCCAGAAGGGAACGGCATGAAATATTCAATGTACTAAAACAGAAGGACCTTCAACCAAGAATCCCTACCCAGCAAGATTATCATTAAAATTTGAAGCAGGGATTAAACAGTTTCCAGATAAATGAAAGTTCAAAGAATTAATATTGACAAAAGGACCATCCTGCCTGAAGCAATCTATAGATTCAGTGCAATCCATATAAAAATTCCAATAGCATTTTTCAATGAACTAGAAGAAATAGTTCTAAAATTTATGTGGAACCACAAGAGACCCTAAATAGCCAAAGCAATCCTGAGAAAAAAGAACAAAGCTAGTGGTATTATGTTCCCTGGCCTCAAGCTATACTACAAAGCTACAGTAATCAAAACAGTATGGTACCAGCATAAGAACAGACCCCATAGCTTAATGGAACAGAATAAAAAGCCCAGATATAAACCTACCCATATATGGCCAATTAATACATGATAAAAGAGCCATGAAATACAATGGGGTAAGGACAGCCTTTCAATAACTGGTCTTGGGAAAACTGGACAGCTACATGAAAAAAAAATAAAACTAAATTACTGTCTAACCCCATACATGAAAGTAAACTTGAAATGGATCAAAGAACTAAATATAAGATATAAAACCATAAATCTCTTTTAAAAATTCACAAAAATCTCTTGAACACAAGTATGAGCATTTTTTTCCTGGACACATCTACTCAGGTAAGGGAAACAATTAAACAAACAAATATAAGCAAGTGGGGCTACATCAAATTAAAAATCTTCTGTACAGCAAAGGATACTGTCAGCAGAACCAAAAGGCAACCTACAGTATTGGAGAATATATTCATAAACAATTTATCTGATAAGATGTTAACATCCAAAATATATAAAGAGCTCATATGGCTCAACATCAAGAAAACAAATAACCAGATTAAAAAATGGGCAGAGGACCTGAACAGACATTTCTCCAAAGAAGAAATACAGATGGCCAACAACACTAATTATTAGGAAAATGCAAATCAAAACCACAATGAGATATCACCTCTACCCTGTTAGAATGATCACTATCCAAAAGACCAAAAATAACAAGTTGGCAAGGATGTGGAGAAATGGGAACTCTCCTACATTGTTGGTGGACATGTAAATTGTTACAACCACTGTGGAAAGTAGTATGAGTGTCCTCAACAAACTAAAAATAGAAATACCATTTGACCCAGCAATTCACTTCTAGGAATTTACCCAAAGGAAACAAAAATCCCTGATTCAAAAAGATATGCACTCCTGTGTTCATTGTGACCTTATTAACAATAGCCAAGGTATGGAGCAACCTAAGCATCCAGAAATAGATGAATGGATAAAGAAGAGGTGGTACATATACATAGTGGAATATTATTCACCATAAAAAGAAAAGAAATCATTCCATTTGCCACAACATGGATGAATCTAGAGGGTACTATGCTCAGTGAAATAAGCCGGTTGTAGAAAGAGAAATACCCAATGATTTCACTTATTTGTGGAAGATAAAAACAAAGCAAAACATAATGAACAAAAATAGCAGTAGACTCATAGGTACTGAAAAGTGACTAGCAGTTACTATGGGGGTGAGGTTGATCACAAGATAGTAGTACAGCATGGAGAATATAGCCAATGATTCTGTAATGTCTTACTATGCTGACAGATGTAACTGCCCTAGTAGGGATAAGGATTTAATAATATGGGTAACTAGTGAAGCACTGTGTTATATATTTGAAACCAATATAAGATTATTTATCAATGATACTTCAATAAGAAAAGAAATGCCATACTTACTTTCCAGTCAGATCACAAAGAAAATCACAGATATCTAAATTTTAAAAAATTATTTCATGAAAATGTGATAAAACAAATGATATCCTATTATTTTCTTTTTTTTCTGACTGTGGATTCAGGGTATAAATTTGAAAACAGGGAAAGCTTTCATAGTAAATATTAGTGTAAATGAGAAAATAGAAAGAAAAGTCCAGTTTTCGTAAGCCTTGTGTTCCAGAATTTCAAACTATTAGCCTTTTTGTCAAAACCTTCTTAAAGCTAAGCAATAACTTTTTGGCTTTGTGTTGTAAACCAACTCCCATGTGAAAATGAAAAGAATCCCTAAAGGAAAATAATGGGTTTGAGTTCAAGGTAAAGGTAGAATACTATGATCTGTTGAATGTCAATAAAATGAAGGTAAAATTATGGGTTGTCTGGAGCAGGAGAGAACTGGTCAATAAAAAAGCTTTTTTTTTTTGCCATAAAGATTGATTACAAAGGGGTAATTGATGAGTAAGGCTTTGGGAATGAGACAATCGATTCTCATTAAGGGCCCACAAATTGGTTCAGATGTGGTGAAACAAAGCTGATCTTCATTGCCTATGAAGCCTTGCCAAAAACCAGGAGTCAACAAATTACTCACATTACTCCTGCATATGAGCCAATGACATGAACAAATGTGGAGGGTCCCACCTGCACTGAGGGCATATAAAGGGGTCCTTGCAGAGAAATTGTCCAGACTGAAGTCACCTGCACTCCCTATCTACCTAAAACAACCCCAACACCACGTGTGGCTACTATGGAACCTACTATGGCTGTGGCTTCTGCAGGCTGGGCTGCAGCTATGGCTGTAGTTATGGATATGGCTGCCACCCTCTCTATGTCTGTGGTTATGGATATGACCCTGGTTAAGGCTCTGGCCCTACTTACTACTATTTGAGGACACCACGACAGACTCTCACCCTCCAAACCTTCACCTAATGATTCACTGATTCTGAACACTGCAAATTCTCTACCTCACCCTCAGGTGATGTTTATTTTACACCACACTACAAACTCCCAATATAATTTGCTAAAGGGCACTTGATATCTGGAAGAATATAAAATTCATCCTGTGAACTCATGTTTCTCTTTTCATCAAGGAAATGTTGGCATAGCTCCTAACTCCTATTTTTGTAATTTTATGCTCAATTTGCTTTTCCTAAAATCTATGCTAAATTTATTTTCCTTATAAACTTTGAATTTCCTAAAATTTATGGAAAAGAATATTGGTTTCATTTCTATTCATTTATTATGGAGAGTTTGCCTTTGATTTTTGGTTGTTAGTAGGGTAACAACTTTTCTCCTCAGTATTTATTTTTTCTCTACTGATTCCTAGATTTGTGACTTCAAAAAATCTTTCTTGCTTTACTAATTCTTAGACTTGTGACTTCAGAAAAATCTGTGGTTTTTGTAAATCTCAGTCTTTTGTCTGATGAAGAGAGGGAAATATATTTTTTTCTTATGATGATTTTTGCTCTTCATATATTTTGTTCTATAGACATTTAGTCTTTCTACTGGTGCTTCAGATTGCTTCCAGTCTCAACAGGAACCCGGTATGTTGGTCTCTTGCCAATGGGTTTCAGCCCTGGGCAAGTTCACAATGGATTCAGTGTGACCAAAGAAATTGACCGCAAAACGTTCTTTGGGGTGAAAGGGTTTATTATCAGGCTTGTTCTCCCAGTGGTAGGTCAAGCACTAGCATCTTTGCCACCACATTGGGCCCAGTGCACTGGGCGGAGCTCTTTATATAGAGTCAACAGCCATGTATTGCCCACAGGTGTGCAGTGAGCTAGTCAACCAGGGCCAGGTGAGACTCCTGGCCACAGGAACTCTCATTTTATCCACGCTGCACCCCTCCAGGTTTCTCTCCTCTCAATTCATGTGCCCTTAGTCCTCTGCAATGGTCCCTGTGCAAGGAAGCTTGAACATTGTTTTCCAGCCTCTCCAGCAAAAAGTCTTGAAGACACAAAGGCCAGACTTGTGGCTCTGTCTCTGACCTCTGCCTCTTTGGTCTTGATGGCTGGAACTGCTGTTCTGGTTTCAGCTGTTGCCATAGCTCTAGCAAGATCCTATTTGGCTTCTTGTCTAATTTCCTTCCATCTACTCCTTCCCATATCTAACCGACCCACATCTGGGTCCTGGTAACCCTTATGGGGCACCTCAAATTCCTCCTAGTAACAGATTTTCTTTCTGAGTTCTCATTGCTTCAGCTACTGTACATGTCACCTCACATTCTGTAATTGCTGCCTCAGGGCAGGCTGCCCTGTCAGGGAAGACAGCTTTCCCATCTCTGATGCTGACAGAACAATTCCATCCACCTCTAAGTCCCACAGCCCCCCACTCAGCCTGAGTATAGCGGTGGACCACAGAGTGCTCCACGACCTGAGGAGGGGGCTGCTCCTCTCCTTGGGGAACTTTCAGCTGCTGGGTCTTAATTTTCTTTACAACCACTGGGCGTGCTTTCAGTACAGGAGGTGCAGATGCCTCCGGCACCACCCCTTCATCCTTCCCCAGCTCCTCCATTTCTGGGGCTGATGGCACCTTTCTCTCCCCTCCCCCCAGTGCCTCCTCTGCTACAACCTTTACCTTTTCTATGTGCTTCTCAGAAATTCTAGCTCAGTCTTCAGAAGGTCTCTTACTTTCAGCTCAATGCTTCGCAGCCAACGTTCTTGTGCCACCTCCACCTGTGCTTCCCTCAGGAGTTCGTCTTTTCCTTGATGGCCTCTTCCTTCCTCAGAACACCTGGCAGTGCTGCCGTCTCGTCTCCAGTGACACCTTGCTGCCAGCGCTCTCTTGCTGCCTCCTCTCGCATCAATGCTATCTCCTTCCTCAGGGAATCCACAGAGGTTTGCAGCTCACATTCTCGTGCCACCATTTCTTGGGTCTCCTCTGTAGACCTTATTAAGACTGTGAGAAGCAGCCAACCCATAGTCCCTGCTGCCTCATGGGCAATCTGCTTCTCAAAGGCTCTGTTACTATAATAAAAGCCACCCCTACTGCCTCAGGTGTCACCTCCACTTGCCTCCAATTCTGGGGTGGGGCCCAGTCCTCTAGGAGGCAAGCCACCTCAGACCACATACCCATTGGGGGCGATCCACTGTCTCCCCATTCACAGGGGCAGCCTGCTGAAGGACCCCTCCCATAAGGGCAGCTTGTCTTTTTCCTTGGTCAACAGTGAACCCTACCCACTTTCGCCAGTTGTCTTGCCAATAGGTTTCAGCCCCGGGCAAGTTTGCTATGGATTCAGTGTGACCAAAGAAATTGATAGCAAAACATTCTTTGGGGTGAAAGGGTTTATTACCAGGCTTGTTCTCCCAGTGGTAGGTCGAACACTAGCATCTCTGCACCCCATCGCACTCAGAGCACTGGGCGGAGCTCTTTATATAGAGTCAACAGCCACGTATTGCCCACAGGTGTGCAGTGAGCTAGTCATCCAGGGCCAGGTGAGAATCCTGGCCACAGGAACTCTCATTTTATCTACAGTTGGGCTGAGCTGACTGTCCCCTATGTGACCAGAAATATGTAATTCTGATATTATCAAGAATTTTCATTTATACTGCTTAGATAGGATATATGGGTTGATTTTTTCAGTGCTTGCTTAATGTGCAGTACAGAAAGTCCTGTATTAATTCTTTCCACTGAAATCCAAACAGAGCCCTAGTTGCTTGCAGTCCCTATCAATGTTTCAGATCAAGAAAGAAAATTGTGTTTAGGAGTGGAGAGGGAAATAACATAGATTGCCCAGTTGCCTGATTCAAAAGACTTAGAATCTGCCACCCATATGGGTTAGTGTCACTATTTCAGAGTTATGTGAACACTAATTTTTATGGATTCCCTATGGACAACAGCTATTGCAGCCTGAGAACATATTATATGAGCATAGCTGAATGTATGAAAACTTACCTTCAGGCTTATGGTTTCTTCTTTGGCCTTGATATGCTTAACATATACAATCATGAATCTGGGGAAGAATTGTGATGATATGAATCCTACCATACTTTTCTCCCACTGAAGGATAATAACAGCAACAAATAACAATCTCTCAATATTTTTAAGATCTAAAGAATCACAGCATAATATTCAGAATGTCCAGGATATGATGCAAAGTTCTGTGACATACAAAGAAGTAGCAATTGCAATCAATTCTCAAGGAAAAAGATAATTGAGAGATGCAGGATGTGCATCTCAAATCAGTAATTCAAGCTTCCTCCAAAATAATTAGTGAAGAAGGACAAAAAAAAAAAGGACATAAAATAGCTAATGGCTATAATCAATATAGTTTACGCAGAAAATAGGGAAAATAAATGAAACCAAAAGCTGATTCTTTGAAAAGTTCAATTAAATTAAGTATTTAGAAAGACTGACAAAGAGAGAAGACACATTTTATCAATAGTAGGAATAAAAGAAGGGTATCACTACAGAGCCTACAATCAACAAAAGGACAGTAAGGGAACACAAAGAACATCATGCCCACTAACCGGACAACTTAGATAAACAGATCTATTCCTTAAAAGGCAGAATATTGCCAAAACTTGCTTAAGAAGAAATAGATCATCTGAATAGCCACATAACTAATAGGAAAATATTTCTTTGGTGATTAAAATCCTTCCAACAAGGAAAACTCTTTGTTCATGTAATTTCACTGGTAAGTTTCACCAAACATGAAAGGAAGCAATAATATCAATTCTAATGGTATCTCTCCAGAAAAGAGAAAGAATTAAAGAAGGACAGCACTTCTTCATTCATTTTATGAAATCAACATTACCCTGATATCAAGTCTGGGAAATTGGATTTTAGAAGTGTTCCCACAATTCTCTAACTGAAAAAGTTGGCTCACTCTGCCCTTAGCCTGTTTGTACAAACAGTGTGTTTTATTCTGAACATGTTTTCCTCCTCAGAGCCTGGAATTTTGCCGGTGCCTTTTTTATCTGTCCCTAATTACAACATTAGGTATTGAGTCTCTAATGGGCTTCCTTCTATTGCTGGGGGAGGAGTGAGCTCTGTGTGACCCTCATGGAGGGAGAGAACATAAGGGTGTCTGCACATGGATACTTCCAGAACCTGCCTGAGTCTTTCCCCTTTATTATCTAGCTACCTATCCTGAAAACTTTGCTAGAATAACTCATAACCATGAGCACAATTATGAGCCAAGTCCTTCTAGAAAAATCTCCAAAAGAGGGGGTGGCCTTGCGAACCACCTTCTGGAAAAGACCAAAGTATAGATATATGGAAAAATCAGTTATTGCCAGGGGTTGTGAATGTGGGGAAGGACTCACTGCAAAGGGATATATTTAATAAAAGCATTGAGGGGCCTTGTGGGGAGAGTGATAGCACTGTTTTTAATCTTGATTGTGGTGGTTGTACCACAACACCATGCATTTTTCAAAATCACAGAACTATACACCAATAGAGTGAATTTTTCTGTCTATAATTTTAAAATAAAACAGAAACAGATGTGGGAAGGCATGGAACTTTGCAGATGATGGTTTGTGCATGGAAAAAATATGCAGAATATAGTAACCTTGCACTAAGCAAGATAAAGTAATTGACCGATGCTATCTTATTTAGTCTGAAAACTCCCAGCAATAGAGGAAAGGAGGAAATTCACAAATATTAAAATGCTTTTGAAAGGCCGCAAATCTAGCACTAGTAGAGCAATTGAAGCAGAAATAAAAAGAGAATGTATATTCAAAACAGGCAATTGCAACCTTTATTGGACTCAAGCAAATAAAAAGTCCAAAAAAGATAAATTCTACCATATGTAATAAATAAAATGAAAACTAAGTTTTTTCTTTCAGGTTAACCAAGTTTACTGGGAACACTGGGAAACAGAATGGTACATAAAGACTATCAAGGTAGGACCAGTGACTGCAACCTGCTGAAAGAACCAATTGGTATCCACAGGGTGCATTCTCTCACTTTTATTGAAATAAAGTTTGGGAACAAATAGCTGTGGGTGTTAGATCCTAACAGGGACCAACAGATAAGAACATCAACAGGCAAGCAGCGTATCACATCAGAATTTTGCCAACTAAGGGCAGTAACACAAGGGCATGGAATTCAGGGCTGGTGAATCATGATGTGTGGGAGAGACAGAAGTCTCCCGTGGTGCCCTCAATGGTAACCAAAACCAGAGCTGGATCCACAGCCAAAGCCATAGCCTCAGTCCAGCCTGTGGGAGCCACAGCCATAGCAGGAACTACAGCCACAATCCAGGCCTCTGTAGTTAAAGCATCCATAGCTGCAGCCGTTGGAGTTTCCACTCTAGCCACACATGGTATTGAGTGTCGGGGTGTTGTTCTTGGGTAGAGAGAGAGTGTAGATGACCTCAGTCTGGACAATTCCCCCGCAGAGGCCTTTTATATAACCTCAGTGTGGGATCCTCCACACAAGTCATGCCTTTGGCTAATTTTATGAATAATTAGTTTGTTTTCTTCTAACTATAAGAAAAACCTCATCGGTATTAAGGAAGCTTGTTTTATTTGGCCAATTAGGACTCCCCCTGAAACAATTCAGTGCCAAGAATGAGAGAAGATAGTCATACATACAAATCCCTGCATTATGCCAAATCTTATTTTAACTTCAATAAACATGCATCATTTCAAGAAGTAGCACTTGCAGGAAACCAATTCTGATTTGTTCTTGGCACAATATAAAATCTATTTTCTTCTCCTTGTCTTTCCAAAACCAATAACAGTCCCTTTTAACCAGTGAGTTTTACCTCTACCATGGTTTCAAAATAATTTTCCTTCAGTGTTTCAGCTATCTCTCCACCTATGAAGGGACGCAGTGCAGAAATTCCCAAAACTCATTCATCTCTGTTAATACCTTTAACAAAGAGCTGGGTTATTGCAATTTCTTGACAAACCAGTCTGAGCAAACTGCATCTCTGGTTTTTTTACTTAAACAAATTATTGGTTCACTTTTATATGCTTAAATCTTCAGGATACTAAAAATTTAGTCTATAGATTCTAATTTCTGTTCAGAACCTACTACATTAAGAATGAGAGCAATGGATTCCATTTTATTGAGATGTGTATCAACTGCCATTTTCAACTGTACCAATCAGACAAGGGGAAGTTCATCTGTGAAGAAACTCTTTGTTAAATAAATAATCTACTTTTAATCAGGCACATGGAACTCCCTTAAATAATTATTGAATTTTTTTAACTTCATTGTTTCACAATGACAATTCAGGATATTAAGAGGTACAGCAAAGCCCAGAGAATCTTGTTGTTGTCCAAAAACAACTGGATTGGGAGAATTCAAGAAGGAAGATGATTATCACACATATCCATAATCAATAACCAGAGTGGAAACACTCTAGTGATCTGTGATCAAAGACTGTCTGTCATTCCTTCTCTCTTCATATAACCTCCAAGCATAGATAAAGAATGTGGGATTGGATTAAGGAGTGAAGAGGGTTCAAGATGGGACACCACCTACCCTTTAGTTAACACTGTTTTGGAAGTCAAGACACAAGATCTTTGTAATTCAGTCAATTCATCTGTTTTGTTACATAATTTAAATTAGTCAAGAGAAATAGCCTCTTCATAAAACAGAGCAATGTTTTCCTACTAATAATTAGGTCAACCACAATTATTTATCCATTACTATGCACTTTAAATGCATTTTCTGTTTATTTTTATAGATAAGTGTATTTCTGCAAACTAACAGCATTATTATGATTACATATTATTTCAGTCCATCCTTCATTGAGATAATAACCACTAAGAAATCTCAAGTATATAAGATACTTTGAAATTTTTCCTACAGAAAAAGTAGGATTCAAATTTAAGTGATTGTACTTTGAACTCCATTAATCAGCAATCATTCAGCTGAGAATTATTTTTTTGATGACCACTAGTTGAAATAATGTGATAGTCATTTTAAGACTTATTTCCTGTACATTGTATAAATTCATGGACCAGAAAGGTGTATGACTAAATTACATTAATTACATAATAATAATTCAGCAGATAGTTTGTAACAGTTAAAAGGATTGTGCAAGATACCATCTGTTATATAACTCAATGTCCTCAAAATAAACATTATGAGACCAATTCTCTTAGAATTTGTTTTCAGTAATCATTCATCTCTTATAAGGAACTGAAATTTATTTTTCTAATCAGAAAATGAGTGCTTTATATACCATGGAATTACCTTTTCTAACTAATAACCATTACTTTTATAGCAGTTTTAGGTTCACAGCAAAATTGAGCAAAAAATACAGAGAAGTCCCATAAACCCTCTCTCCCTACACACACATACGATTTCCCCAACTATTAACATCTGGGACCAGAGTAGTACATATATTACAACTAATTAATCTACATTGATACCTTGTGACCACCCAAAGTCTACTTTTAAATTAGGGTTCACTTATGGTACTGGACATTCTATGGGTTTGACAAATGTATTATGACATGTATCCATCATTATAGTAGCACAGAGAATAGTTTCATTGTGCTAAAAATCCTCCATACTCTGCCCATTTATATACCATGGCATTCCATTTTTTAAAAAATGTTGCTGCCCTAATGCTCTGAAATATAATTAATGCTTAATTATTTCTCATGATAGAACATTTTCCCAAAAAACTCCTTTGAGTTTTCCAAGGTACTTCCTTAGTTTCTACATTCCTCTTCATAGGAAATGACAAAAGTGTATTTCTATGATTACTGCTTCCACTGCCTCATCTTCTTTTCTCTCAAACATTTGGACCCACTACTCCACTGGAAGTGTTCCTTTTAAATATTGCCAAGTCCAATTGTAATTTATTTCTCTGTCTTCATTTTACTGAAACTCAGAAACAATTAATTCAGGTCGATGGAGCTCTTCTTTCTTGATAGATTCTCCCTCTCAGGATACACTGTACTCTCATTTTGCCTCTTTTCAGGATTTCTAAAACTATCTTCTTCAAATTTGACCCCAGCCTCAGAGCACTGTTCTTGGCCTCCTTACATTCTTTACTTCACTCTTTTATAGATGTATATTCAACTGTCTACTTGATAATTTAACTTTTATCTTTAATAACCATAAGACATTTAGCATCAACAAGACAGAGCCCATGGTTCCTCATGAAATTAAATGTATTATTTTCCAGTATCGCAGGCTGATGGCTCAACAAAAATCAAGTTGCAGCCTCCCCTGGAGCATAACTACATCGACTTCCCATTGCATTTTGAAGGAATATTTTACAATAACCTCTCCTATCTCTCTGACACCATCTCCTACCATTTTTTCTCATTCACCATTCTGTAATCACAGTTTCTCTTCAGCATCTCAGACAGACCACATTGTCCCCCTCCTGAATGCCTTTGCCTCTGTACTGCTGATCTGTCTTTATGAAAATAGCAGCATGAATGGCTGAATTCTTCACCTTCATTCAGATACCAATTAAAATGCCATCTCCTCAAATATATTCTTTCTGAGCACCCAAGTTACAGTTAACTCCCCCAAGTGACAATTAAGTTTATTTACCTCATTGATTTCTATTGTTTTTCAGGTACTCATTCCTATCAGAATTTACTGTATTTCAGAATTTACTTGCCTATTATCTGTCTCTCACTGATTGTCTTCCCCTGCCACGAAGAATGTAAGTTCCATGAGAAAAAGAACCTTTCCTACCTTTTCAGTTTTCCATCTTATATACTTAAAATGAATTCCTGACATGAGTGGGTTCATAATAGAGATATGAAGAATAAGTGAAAAAAATGAAAAAAAATTCAGCAAAGTAGAATAGCTTTCTAAGCTATTTCTAGTGGAATAAATATTTCTTTTCCATGTCTATATTCCATGAAGATAAATGGCACAAACTCAGCCATTAAAAAACAGGAAATCCTGCCATTTGAAAAACATAGACAACCTGGAGGGTATTATACTAAGTGAGATAAGCTAGACAGAGAAAAATAAATGATTTATGACATCACTTATATGTGAAATCTAAAAAAAAAGCCTATTTCATAGAAATAGAATAGAGTGGTGATTGTCAGGGGCTGAGAGGAGAGGAAAATGGAATAATGCAAGTCAGAGGATATAAACTTTCGGTTATAGGAAGAATAATTTTGATGATCTAATGTACAGCATGGTGGCACTAGTTAATATGGCTGTGTCAAAGTTGCTAGGAAAAGGTCTTATGCATTCTTACTACAAAAAAAATGTTACTTACCTTGATCTTGGTAATCATTCCACAATGAACATGTTTATCAAATCACCATGTTGTACACTTTAAAAATATATCATATTTATCAATTATTCTTCAATAAACTTTTTAAAAAAGAAATTACTAATCTTTAAAACATCAAATAAATAATAATAATAATAGAGATAAAGCTTACATTGCTCATAAGATCTCATGGAGTCTGGATTATTCTCAAGTAAGAAACATTATGTAATTAGGAGACAAAGATTCCTGAATATATTGGGCATAAGGAACTTGAGAATTTTAAAAATGTCAATTAGTTTGCAAATGAGTCAGTCCTGCCTGTGTTTTTCCCCACATACCACTCAGGTTGTATAAATGGACCTGTGCAGATTGTGAAATTCATACTCAAGGAACTGACTCTGCTCTTCAACTCAACACTCCCAGTCCTGATACCATGTGTCACTATGGCAATTACTATGGTGGCCTTGGCTATGGCTATTGTGTCCTGGGCTGTGGCTATAGCTATGGTGACTATGCCTGCTACCACCCATGTTGCTTGGAAGATACTGGTGTTCTGGCTTCTACTGAGATATTCTATATTGATGAGCCATTGGGTATTTCTTATAACTATATAAGGAATCTTTATTATAGTAATACTGTCTTCTAGTCTAATAGTAATATCTAAATCCCAGGATACCCATGACAAAAAATTACCAGTTCATTAATTATCTGGAGTATCCGGTGATTTTGCAGGGAAAAATACATTCTTGTATGTTTGTATAAATTCAACCTTAATATTTCTTTGGGAAAACTCTAATCTTATTTTTCACTAAATGTAAGTTCATTTGTAAGAAGGTTGTATAATTTTTAATGAATAGTCATTTATCTTCATTTCTGAGTGTAAGAATGTGTGTGTGTGTGTGTGCGTGCGCACGCATGTAGCTGAGTAGCTGTGTAGCGGCTCCTTTTCTATCAACTAAGGTCTGTTTCAGGGCATTAATTCATTGGCACTTGAAGGGAGAAAGACTTCATTCAGAGAACCTCAGTGGCTTGCACGAGAAAGCCATCAGTATGACTGAAATGATGAATGCAGAGTGTGTATTGATAAGGCAGCAACAAGGATCTCCTAGAATTTACTCTTTGCACAACTTAAATGCAGTCTTATCTCATGTATGTTGACTTTCCTCTGTCACTGCTTCTTAAAGACAAGAGTTGGTCATTAATGCTCAAAAGCAAAACAAAATTAAGAAACAACAGAAGGATTGGTGGGAAAAGCTTAAGTCATTTTCAGCTACAAGTAGGTTTCTAAACAGTAATTGATCATCCCTGTCCTTTTCCACCCATTCTACACTGTCCTGATACTTTGCTAGTACTTCTGCTGGTCTAGGTAGCCTTCCTGGTGGGATAATTTAAAACTTTATCCCTGAGAGGTCTGAGTCACCAGCTGCTGTGCCCTTGTATGGCTGCAGTCCTTTCAGAATGGAAGCAACAACAAGATACCCTAGTAGACTCCTATGACCTTCTAACATATACATCTGTTTTTCCAATATATAGCAGAATTTATATCTCCTCATAATCACCAATACAATAATTGTTTTTCCTGTTGATCTACTGGCATGTGGAGTCCACTATTATCAGTTTACTAAGTGGGTCTCAGGGAGTGTTGGTGAAGGAGAGCAATTTTGCTTCCACACATTTTTTTTCAGATCTATATATTTTAGACATTAGGGACAGAGTTCCACTGGTTAAAAATATATTCTACATTCCAAAGACAATCCAAATCCCATAGAATATAATCCTTAGCTCATTCATTATCTGAATTTTATGAAACAACTTCAGGTGGTTGATGTGATATGTGCTAAGACAAAAAGATCCCATGGCAGTGGGTGCCTTATTTCATCTTCTTCTCAAAGAATGCCTCAGTCCAAAACAATGTTGTACAGGATTTTATGATGATAAATAAGACACTACATATCTCAGATATTGGTGCTGGCCATATTAATGCAGCCAAGAAAGGCAAACCCTTACCCCAAGCACATATCATTCCCATTAAACAGCAGCTTCAATCTTTATGGAAGGCATCTGATAAATTCAACTTGCCCTCTAGAGCTGGTTAGTATCTTCTATATGTGGTACCCCATTAAAGACTCTGAAGTCCTCTGATGCCTTCAGATTGGATATTCAGCTAGATTAGCTCTGTAAAAAGACACCCATCTTTGCCACTATGTCTACTTTGTCTTTGAAACCATTGCACATGAGCTAGGGTTGCAGATGACAGAAGATGGTAAACATTTACTGGCTGAGTCACTTTTCACCTGGTTGTTTAGTATCTCTTCTGTTGTGGATGCAGTCCAGTGGAAATTGACATAAAATACAAATACCCAAATTACCCACTCTCTTATGTCCATCTACAGAATTCCTCCCCAGATCTCTTTGTTGAATTGTATTCCTTCAGACCCCCGAACAACTAGCCAATCCATTAATTACTGTCCAGATGTCTAAAAAAAGGGAGGATAATAATAATAGTTTAAAAAAATCTGTAATACTGTAAAAAAGTAATCAAGGGTGCCACATATATGCAAGTATTGCCATTCATTTGCAAGAATCTTCAGAGTATTTCTTCATGATATTTTGACAAGAATGGATAAAAGAAATAATAAATAGCTTAGGATTCTATGTATAAGAAAGAAAAACCTGCTTAGGGAAAAAAATAGGAGGAATCCAAAGTAGAACACCACTAGTGTGCTAGCATAGATAAACAGGACAGCCACAACAAACATGAACCATAAAATGTTTTATATAGTGTTGGAAATGACTACCTCCACTTGCCTGTACTTTAAGTTCTCTCTTGAAAATAATGGATATTGCTAAATGAGCAAAATAAAAACTAGAAATCTAAAGTTTTTTCTATACAATTGCCTGTCTGTGAAATATTTGTATGTGAACACATAGATTCTGTTGGAATAAATCTATAGCCTGATTACTGGGTGTGTAGATCATTCTTTTAAAGGATAAAACCATGTGAAAAGAACAAGCTATCAAGATCAAAGGATCAATCCAAGGACTCAGAATGGGGCCACCTATCAAAATAGTATTACTACAAAAGAAAAGAGAATTCCTTAACACATTTTTAAAAATTCAAAAGTTCATAGTGTTTAAGAGCCATGGCATTGATAAAGCTAAAGCAAGCATACAAGAAAATAAAAATTTAAAAAGAAAAGAATATACTTGTAATGAATTTTATTGGAGATAGAAAATTCAATACAAGGTGAGATGGAGGGAAGGGATTAAGAAGCTCTCCTAAAACTTGGAGCAAAATCATGCAAAGATAAAAATTATGCCAGGTAAAATAAGAGATGTACATCAAAGATTCTAGATGTCTAGTACAGGAAAGAAATTGGAATTTCAAAAATAAAGTGACAGGTAGAAAATAAAAGAAGGAAATATGTAATGGAAGATGAAGTGTAAAAAATAAGCTTGATCATCAGATTATGTATTATTTTAATATTGGTCACTAATAAATGATGCTAGTAACTAAACTTACCCAGGGAGACCTTTTACATTTACTAGGGGGAAGAAAACTCTTTACAATTACCTGGGTAGGAAAAACCAACAATATTTTATGCTAACATGCACAGTGGCAACAAAGAAGTGGTTATGAGACATCTCTTTTCCACATGAAACCTGCCAGTGAGAAAGTTACTTCATTTCTCTTTACTTTTATTCAGCTGTAAAATAGGGTAATTTTAATGCATCATAGAGTTGTTCTGGGGCTTATGTGAGATAATGTACCTGAAGGACTCGGCAAGTGATTGCCCATGGTAAACAGCTAATAAATGTTAATTACTATTATTATTTAGATACATAGAGTAATACACAGTTTGCCATATGAATTAAATATTATATTATTATTTTGATACATAGAGTAAAACACAGTTTGCAATATGAATTACATAAGCAGTATAGAACAAATTTGAGAGAAAATTATTCTTTTATATGCAGAGCATCACAAAATAAATCATGCATGTAGTAGCCAAAGTTATGCTTATAAATACAAAACATATTCTAAGTGTTTTATGTATTTTAACACAGTTCATTCTTGTAACAGTCCTGGAACGTTGTTTCTATCATTATTCTTAGCTCTTATATCAGAATACCAATTCCCAAGAGGCTATGTAATTTGCCAAATGTCATGAGCCAGTAAGGCAGACCTGTGTTTTATGTTTCAGTGTGGTAATTCAGGAAGTATTTTGTGTACATTGTTGGGGAGAATAAATACAGTGATGTTGTTGAGGTACAAGTTTTTCACTACAGGAAAAGAGAGACACAAATCAAAGTTGAAAGAGACCTACATATTTAAGTTTCAATTAGAGACATTCACAATTTGAAGATCTTAAGGATGTGAACAAACTGCTGAGAGTACCAATAGATATTTATTTGAGGATGATAATGGAGGCATTTAACATCAGATTCAGTATGTTAGAGCTACTAAGAAAGTTAATTTTAGCTGACATTAAAACATGTATTTGGGGGTAGACCTTGGAGAATCATAATCAACAACAGTTTTGGCTTGTGACTCTCGATATAACTCCTCACTTTCATCACTTCCTCACTCAAATTGATATACTCTCAGTTTCTTGATTGTGTATCTGAATCTTCAATGGAAATTATTATTGGAAAGAAACAAAAAAGAAAAATTGGGTGGAAGAGCTTGGATATCGACATTTCAATGAACTTGAGTAAGATTTTAATAACAACACACAAAATGAAGAACTCCAAACTACAAGAATAATCTAATTAAGGACATGTGATATGATTACTGGATTCTAAGAAAAATAGCTAATAATGTTTGCTATAAGGATCTTTACTTACTTATCAAATGAGTGCTTCATAGAGTCATATTATTCAACTCTGCCTGAAATATGAGGCCACACCACCTCACTACAGAAGGTGTAGGGAATCCCTTGTGCAGATGGTAATATTCAAATTGAAGAAGATAATTCCCTGCTCCATGACTGAAACTTCTACTCCTGACATCATTCAGTATGACAACAATCACCCAGGCTGGGCTCTGGCTCTGGCTGTAGCTATGTTGGGTATGGATATGGCTTCTGCTGCCCAGCTTGATGTGGCAGATACAGGTCCTGCGGGTCCTACTGAAGAATACCCAGAGCAGCTCAATCCACAGGATTCCTTCACCTGTGATTTCCTCACTCTGCTTCCATGATTTTTTACAGGAGTGATTCTATTCTCTGTATAAACTTTGACAAGCTCACCCAGGGTAAACTGGCAAACACAAGATTCAGGTCTGATACACTTCTCAATAGATGAAAATAACCCAGTGTGTCAAAAATTATCTTGTTAAAGTAAATTTATCTTTGATATTGGATCACAAGTATATTTATTTTCTTTTTTGATCACTATCTTTCATACGAGAAAATTTAAGTTAACTTTTTAGTGAACTTGTTTCATATTCATTATTATTTTATTTACATTAATTTGTGTGTCTCTGTGAGGAACTGCCTTTAGGCACTGCCTTTGTTGTTATTCTGAATTGATTTTTTTCTGAGAAGGGCATAACCATGATTCTTTTAAAACATCTACATAAAAATTGTGTTTTCTGTATACCTATAGGCAGCACTATTCTTCATACATAAACAAGTTAAATGCCATTTCACACAGTAATAGCTCCATTTTCTATTAACATATCCTGGAGGTGTCTGTCTTTAGCTGTTTTTCTGCATCCCCATATTTAAATTACACCATTCAGTTATGTGCCTCTGGGTAGGCATGAGTGTTTTATTCTGCTTCTCATATATTTGTTGCTATTCCTCTGAGTTCAACAACAAAAGCATATGTCACATACCCTACACATTTGATGGGTATGGTCTAATTTTAGAATTGAGTATACCAGAAAAAGCCATTTGGCTTCCTTCTTGGTAAACAAGGTATCAGCAAACTGGAGTGGATCACCACCTTTCACTTGCATTAGAGATATTAAGATTGTTTCTCTATCTTCTAATTTGAAGAAAACAAACCTGCTTTTCTCAATTATTCTAGCCTTCTTCCCCAAGTAAGTGAGGAAAAGGAATCTCCATTTATAAGATGTCAATGAGGAGCGATGTCTCTGAACGTCCCATCCATGATCAAGACCGTATACTCTGATATGAGCACATGTGGGGAAGCACTCCAGATATTTCAAAAATTAATTATTATTTGAAGATAGCAGGAAATAATATTGCAGGAAATGGGCTTACTTTTTTTTTTTTAGGAGAGCAAGTGAGAGGCTTTTATTTAGAGATAAAGTGAGAAGACATAGCTCTTGGCTCACTCCAGGAGGGGAGAGTCCCTGGGTGATGCGTTTTCTAGGGGATTTATAGGCGGTTGAGAGACAAAGGGCTAGGGATGCACACCTGTTAAGTGGTCCCAAAATGTCTATCTTTGAAGAGACAGTAAGTTTCTTATTAGTCTTCTGGGTTATTTACAAGAAATTTACTGCTCTGATTTCCTCCCAGGACAGAAGCTTCCTGGTCTGGGAGCATATCACTCAAGACTGCCTGCTTGCTCCCAAGGTGGGCTGAGTTATTGTCTGTTTGTTAAAGGGAACATTAAGAAACTTAATCTTTAACTAATTGGGTTTTAAAATGCAATCTTATTTTCAAGATGGACTTCTTTTGTTTTTACTAGTTGTTTTGGGCTTGCTTGTTAAATTGCCCAGGTTGCAAATTACTTGTTTAGGGCTGGAGGAAGAAAAGCAGCACCTGGGTAAAGTAAAAAAAATAAGCTGGACTCCACAGCAGGCCAAAGAAAATCTCACAATGGATTATCTTGCTTTGTTTTTCTGGAGGCCCTCACCCTACTCTAAGCCCATGCTCCCTGTCTCATTCGCCCCTCTACAGATGGAGACCCTAGCTGCAGCTAGGGAAAGGAGGTGATGACCACTCTGGCTGCTTCATGCTGAGAGGGGGCGCAGTAAGGGATGCAGTTAATTCTCCATCACTGGTCAGTTGAAAGGGCCTTGGAAGATGGGCACTTCTATCTTGGGTTCCATTTCCATCACCATTTGCAGTTTTATGGCTTCAAAAGGATTTAGAAAACCAGCTACATATCGTAGTAGTCCATGGGACTTCTGGGCCTGACATAGCTTGGAGTTGCTTTTGGAATTCCTGGGGTAAATCAGAGACATTTTGTAAATAATTTGGAATGTACACACAACACTTAACTTTAATAATAGCACAGGTCTCACCCTAAGCTGCTGTTAAGATTTCTAGTGTCATTCTATTTTGTATAACTGCTTGGTGCATTAATTTAACTTTAGCATTTAGGAGAGCTATTCCTTGGATAGTATCATTTAAGGCCTTTTGAATAAAATTGGTTAAAGATTTGATACACCAAATTACATTTCTAAACCAAGAGATAGTATAAAAATGGAAGTTAGGTGATCATACCAATGAAAATACTCCTAGTCCATCAATGTTTGAGGCTTGGGAAGTTTGCAGGGTGTGAGATGTTCTTAATCCAACATCCTTGCAGCCAAGGAAATCCCAGAATGCACCTCCCTATTCACCCTGGAGGGATCCATGGCCAGAGATTAGTTCCACACAGCTAGTGAGTGCCATTTGGGGCTGGCCAATGGATACCAGGGTGGTTTTGTCCAGTCTGTGGGAAGCCAATCTGCAGCCTGTAAAGTTATTCATGGTCTTTGGGAAACACTTCATTTTAGGGAGCATCATTTTTTCCTTGTGACTTCTTTTGTTCAAGTTCTGAGTACTTTGTGAAGAACACAATTATGTTTTTATGCATTTGTCTGTATGGGCCTTGTGTATACAAGTTGAAATGAATCATTCAGACTCTTGATAAGCCTGCACTTAACAAAAAAATATTATTTTTTTAGTCCTAATTTAGTTTTATGCAGCTGAGCATTATACTTAGGCTGGCTTATTTGAGGGTGAGAGGACAGGTGCTAAGGGTGGAAGGCCACTGAGGGCAGCTCCCTTGGGTGATGACCATGCACTTTATATCTTTGTACAGTTAATTTGGCAAAGGTAACATTATAGAGAGGTACTTTGGAAGCACAGGCTGAGACTTGAGTTCAGCTAGGAGAGACAGGTAAACACACCAAAACAATTTACAATTACCCAATAGACAATAGAAAGGACTTTTTGAGGCACAGTTCAGTCACAGGGAGCAGCAGCAGAGAGTTTAATGCTCAGGATGAGAAATTCCATTCTGGCGAGGGCCAAGATCCACAGCATGCAGGTATTTATTAGTCAGAGGGTAACCATTGGATATGAAGGCAGAGAGGATTCTGGAGGTCTGACTGGACCTTCCACTGATGTATTTCTTCATCTGGATTATGGGCCCTTTTCACTCTCGAATGATGGACCCATGGAGTGGTGCCTGCAACTTTGAGGGAAGTAGGAGTGGTTAGAACAATAATGTGGGGGCTAGTCCACTGAGGTTTGAGGGGTCCCTTTTTCAATCTCTGACTCAGACTGAGTCCCCCACCTGGAAGGAATGTACTAGGGTTCTTCAGGAGATCAGGGCTCTTTCTTTGGTATATTGCTGCAGCTTATTTAGGGTGGCTCTTAAGGCTTGGAGATGTTCTCTTGCTCCCTTTTTTCTTATTTGGTCTAGGTTTCCTGGGAGGCTTTTTAGACACAGGGAGGGCATTCATATACTAATTCCAAAGGGGAAAAGCCTTGAGTTCCAGATGTGCAGCAAGCACACAGGAGAGCCAGGGGCAGTAGGTCTGGCCATGGGAGGCCAGTTTCTTGGTAAAACTTAGTTCCGGTTCCTTTGAGGGTGCAATTTAAAGTTCACTCCACTTCCCTGAACTTTGCAGCCTGTATGCAGTGTGGAGTTTCCAGGTAATGTTGAGAGACAGTTAAAATCTGTACTGCATCTGCTACAAAGGCAGGTCCATTGTCACTGTGAATTGTAGATGGTAGGCCAAACTGGGGCACAATTTTTCTCAGGAGGCCTTTGGCTACCTCCCAGCTTTGTTTTGTCCTGGCTGGGAAGGCTTCGACTCACCCAGAATATATACACTCTATTACTAGAAGGTATCTGAGTTCTCTGATTGGCTGGACATCTGTGAAGTCTATCTCAAAGTCTTTAAAGGGGGCACCTCCTGTTTTTTTGGACACCTGGAGGGGGTCGCAGTGCAGATCGAGCATTATTTCTGGTGCAAGATACACACTGCTCACTTATTGCTTGGGAAAATGATGGCAAGTGGCTGATGTAGTATTGTTTTTTGAGGAGGGCTTTCAGTGTAGGTTTTCCTAGGTCGGTGAGCTGATGGTATTTGCTGACTAGATGCCTCCCAGTTGCAGGTGCAACAAAGATGCATGTGTCAGGCAGCATTCTATTTTCAGTTAGGGTGGCTCCTTCAGCCATGGCTCAGTCCTTCTCTTTTTCAGTGTACTTTGGTAAAGGGGCCTTCATTGGGGGTGTTAGGGCCATGGTGAGGGAAGGAGCTTTATCTGTTTTTTTATTGGCTGCTGCTTTATCTGCTAGCTGGTTCCCGTGTGTTACAGGATATTTTTCTTTTGGTGTTTTTTTGAAATGCAGAATTGCTACGTTTTTGGGGGGAGCCAGACAGCCTTGAGGAGTTTTAGCATTGTGCCAGCTGAGAGTTGGAGGGGAAGCAGTGTCCATGAGGGACACAACAGCATGGGGGACCCTGACATTTAGTTTTGTTTGTCCCAGAGTAAGTTTATCTGCTTTTTTAATGAATAGAACTGTGGCTACCAGCATCCTGAGGCAGGGAGGCCTTCCTGCCACAATTGGGTTCAGTTTATTTGACAGGTATGTGACTGGCTGCTGCCAGGACCTAAGTCTATGTGAGAACTCCGAGGGCTACTTTTTTTTCATGTACGAAGAGATTGAAGGGCTACAAAGGTGTGTGGAGTTCCCACACTAGGGCTGGTGCCTGTTCTGAAGCAGCCTTTATTGTCAGGAAGGTGGCTCTTGCCCCTTCTGCCCAGACAGGAGGCTCTCTGTCTGGCCCCCCAAGGAGGCTGTAGAGGGGTTTTGCCATTGCCAACAATCTGGGAATCCAGATTCAGCAGAACCAGGTGGTCCCCAGGAATTTCAAATGCCTTTTCTCATCTGGGGCTGGAGTAGGGAGATAATGACCTTTTTCTCTCTGGCCCTAGTGTCCTTTGTCCCTGGGCGAGGAGGAAGTCCAAGTACTGGACTTGTTGTTGGTGGATTTGTGCCCTTTTTTCTTATGAAGCTCAGTATTCTGAGTCTGACAGGAGTTGCGGAAGGACCTTTGTGCCTTTTGCACAATTTTCCTGGGTTTTGTTGGCAAGGAGGAGGTCATCTACATACTGGAGGAGGACACAGAGCATGGCTTCCCCTGGAAAGCTGGCAATCTCTGTGGCCAATGCCCCTCCAAAGAGAGTGGGTGAGTTCTTGAACCCTTGTGGAAGCTGTGTCCATGTTAACTGCATCTGCCACCCCATATCCAGTTCAGTCCATTTGAAGGGAAACCAGAAATGGCTTTGGAGGGCTAGCTGGAAGCAGAAAAAGGCATCTTTAAGTCTAGGCAAGTGAACCATTTGGTAGACCCCAGGATCTGGCTGAGGAGGGTGTACGGATTTGGGACCACCAGGTATAAAGAAACAGTTACTTTGTTAATGGCTCACAGGTCTTGAACAGGCCAGTACCCTTCTCCTGGTTTTTTGACTGGTAGAAGAGGGATGTTCCAGAGTGACTGACACTCGGTTAGAATGCCTGCCTCTCTGAGTCTGATCAGGTGCTCCTGGATGCCTGCCCTCACCTCTTGTGAGAGTGGGTACTGCTGCTCTCTTTGTGGCTGGGCCTCCAAAGTCAATTCTATAATGACAGGGGCTTGGTTATGAGAAAGTCCAGGTGGATTGTTTTCAGCCCATACTAAGAGGAAAGCAGCTTTGAATTCACGTGGGCTACTTGAAAGGGTCTGGGCACAGAATAGCCTCCACTCCTCTTTCTTAGGTGTGGTTATTGCCATTAAGAGGGACCCTGGCTCTTCTTGGCCTGGGTTTAGTTTGAGGCTGGTGCATTCAGTTGGTTCAAAAGGTATTTGGGCTCTGAGCTTTGAGGGTATATCTTGGCTTAGGGGGGAAGGGGGCACTCGGGCAGGTAGAGAAACTCATGTAGGACCTTGTGGCCTCCAAGCTCACATTGGTGGGCTTGGCAAAAGTGCTGCTGGACTGCTTTGTCCCAGTGGCTCTGAGAATAGTTGCAGAAGGGGGCTACAGGGAGGGTGATCACAGAGTGTCCTGCCACTGTGTCAACCATTAAAGTCATGTTTTGGCCTCCCACTTTCATTTTGACCAGCGCTGAGAGTGAAAGAGCCCTGTCCTTGTCACTCTGAGTCTGTTCCTGCCGGGCCAGTGAGTCTTTCCCCTTGGGGCTCCTCCCGGAAGCAACTGGACTTCAGGGCTCTGCCTCAGTTGGGGCAATCGTTCTTACAATGCCCCTTCTCTTTACAGTAAGTGCACTGACACCTGGCTATCCTAGGTATCCCCCCTCTTGGTGGCTGGCTTTTCTTTGCCTTTGGTCATCTCTTTTTTTAGGGCAGCTGCCAGGAGACTGGGCTTTTTCTTGATTTTTCTTTCAGCTTCTCTGTCAGCCCGAACTTCTGTTTAGATATACTTTGTTGGCAATTTTAATCTGTTGAGTGTTATTTATCCTGGCAAAGCCTTCAAGTTCTTGGAACTTTTGTCTGATGTCTGGCATGGCTTGAGCTATGAGTGAGGTGTTGACTATTTGCTGGGTCTCTGGTGACTCAGGACTGAAGGGGGTGTAGATGCAATAAGCTTCACACAGTCTTTCATAATAGTCCCCAGGAGACTCTCCTGAATGTTGAGTGACTGATACTTTGGTCATTTTCATAGGCTTTTTGGACTCAGCTTTGATCCCCTGGAGGAGGGTATCCTGATATCAGTGGATCTGGTGCTGTCCCTCAGGGGTGGTGAAATCCCACCCAGGGTGCTCCTTAGGGACAGTGATTTCAGCCCATGCACCCTGATCAAGGACCCTGGCTGCCTTTTCTCTTCTGTTGTGAACAGGGTATGGAGAAGCTGTTGGCAGTTTTTTTAGATCTACCAATAGGTTTGGATGAGGGATTTCATGAGATCAATCAGGGCTGTGGCTTTTCTGACAGGGTGTTGTGTTTTTAACTGAGGAGGTCAGTCGTGGAGAAGGGTTGATAGTAAAGCATGGACTGGCCAGGATGGATGGTCCCATCTTTATTATACCTTTCAGGCTCCTGCATCTTTTGCAGTGGCATCTGAAGGGCACCTGTTCCCAGCCGAGGGTGCAGTCTGGCTGCTGGTCTGGGGGAGAGTGGGTACACTAGTTCTGGAGTTGGCAGGGAGACTGACAGTGGCAGGGTGTCCAAGACCAGGGTGCTGGGTGCTAATGGCCTTGGGGTGCATGAGGTGAGGGCAATATTGGCTCTTCCTCTGAATCACCAGCAAGAATTTGTGGAGGCTCAGGCTTCTGTTGATTCTGGTTTGTTGAGGTGACTAAGACCCTATCTTGTCCCTGCCTATTGCAAGTGAATTACACCCAAGGGGGAAGGGTGTGGGCAACTCCTAACCAGCAGTTAATGTGGAACTGACTAGGATGACCTGGATCCCTAGTAATGAGCCGCCAGACTTGGCAGATTGTTGGGACATCTAGGGCTCTTTCTGGAGGCCACCCTACACTAAAGGGGGGCTATATGGATTCACAAAGGGTTTTCAACCTACCAGGAGTTAATTTTACTCTGTAGTTTCCTGAAAATTCCTTCCTGAGACTTTTTGATCATGGTATCAAGAACTGTGGGTTTGCTCTGCCCTGACACCATGACGTGTCCATGTAATGGTGCCATGACAACAGACAAGGGAGGGGTGCCTCCTCTAGAGAGGAGACTGGTCAGTTGCTTGTCCATTCACTTTCCTCATGGAGAATTTGGTCAGCCTTGACTGAGGTAAACCCTAATAAGTCTCAGGCCAAGTCAGCCAAAGCTGAATCACTGTTATGTTGTGGTGGCTGACCACAAATATGGTGAAGGACCCACTCAGATTCTGTAGCACAGGCCGTGGAATCACAGACTCAGTGCAGACCAAATGGCTTCAGTCGCCCTGCACACTGACTCACACACTCAGATCAGAGTTTAAACATACTTCCCCATGGGAATGTCTACCTGTGGGACTTCTAAGAAGTCTCCGGGAGGTGATCAGGCTCCCCTTCAACCCCAATGGGTGGGACTGGCTGTGTCAGCGGCCCCAGGGCTTTACTGGATTCAACATCGGAACCAGGTCCTCACCTGCCAAGCCTCTTTGAGTCCAGTGGGAACAGCAGAGCGGGGCCGGCCCAGGACAACCAGGCAGGGCGCCCCTTCTCCCTTGTGATCACCCTTTCCGGCACCGCCCAGCTGTTGCCCCAAACCGGTGGCAACAAAGGGCCAGCACGGTTGGGTTTTCTGATCAGGGAACCAAATGTTATGTAAAAAACTGGAAAACCTGGACTGGATCGCTGATGGAAGAACCAAGTGGCACTCAGAAGTCTTGGAGTGCTGAGGTTTTATTTCACACTGGCAGGCTCAGAGGGGAGTATCTCCCAAGGTCTGAGCCCTGAGCACAAGCCAGGGGAGCAATGTATATTACTTTGGTATGTGGCATTTCAGCCTGCGCAGGGCACAAGAGGAGCCTGGAGGTGGGGAGGAGGGAGCTGGGGGTACTTTGCCAACCGGAGGGAAAAAGTGGTTTGCTGACCTTGATGGCTGTGTTGAATATTTTCCTTATCACTAAACTTTCTTTTTTTTTACATTCAGGGTTCTTCCTCTTTAAATAATCAGCTGTACTTTAGAACAAAGCTACCTACTTTTACCCTTAATAAAATGCATTTACATTCCTTATACCTTCTCTTATCAAAGCACACACCTTTTCTAGCATGCAGAGATGTTTTTCTTATTATTTTAAGTAGTTTTAATTAGAACTTAAAGCCATTAGAAACTTTAGTTTTTGTTGAACACTGATAAGCTATTGTAAACTGTTATACTAGCCTTCTTTAGACTGACAAATTTATAAACACGTTTTATAATTTCTGGAAATGTGCTTTACAGCACAATTTTTCAATAACTATGAAATACGTCTACTTAGCAAAACTTTAAGGTTTTAGGTTACTATAAAGATTTTCAAGCTGTATGTAGGTATATACTCTGTAACACACAATTATTAAGAAGTTCAGTTACTACAGTTTAGTTCACTCGTTCTTAAAAACCACGCTAAATTACTTATAAAACCTTCACTGAACATGACAAAGTCAAGCCTCTCTTTAAGCATTTTTTTCTATTGAAAGACTTAAGCCAAACTGTATTGCAGAGATAAATTTCTTTTGTCTCAGGGAGTCTAGTTTAAAAATCTCCCAATTTTTGAGGAAATGATGAAACCAATAAGTACAACAGATTTCCAACAAAAGGATTAAGAAAACCAGTTTTATATTGTACTAGTTCACAGGACTTTTGACCACTTTCCTTTCTTATGGCAAAATAAATTTAGCTGCATAATCTTATTATATTATACTTCTCTCAGGGTCCAAGATTAATCAGAGCATTTGTATTGAGTCTAGGCTTGCATGCAGAAGAAGATAAGATACTTCCTTTTCAGGGTTTGGAGATCAAATTGCTCTTAGTTCTTCAGAATGCATGCCAGAGGCATGCCTGGCTTTAAACTTGAAGAGGATGCTCCCATCTGGAAGAAAGAAAGACAGGTGTGTGACACCTGATCAGCCTTTTCTCTGTGAGGGTGTCTCCTCACCTTGGAGCCTGTGTGACAGTGGTTAATCATCTCCATTGCCAGGCCTACTGGGCTTAACCACTCCTTACCAGCATGGCCTGTACCTTGCCTTGATTTCCCTCTTGCCTTCCCACTAAGCAAGAATCACCTCAGAGCTCTGGATTTAGTGGGACCTTACCAGCATGCTCTTCCTGCATGCCAGAGAGGGGTGTCTGGCTTTAAACCTGAAGAAGAAGCTCCCACCCAGCCTTTTCTCTGTGAGGGCGTTGCCTCGCCTTGGAGCCTGGGTGACAGCAGTCAATCACCTCCTCTGCCAGGCCTACTGGACTTAACCACTCCTTAGCAGCATGGCTTGTACCTTGCTTTGATTTCCCTCTTGCCCTCCCACTAAGCAAGAGTTGCCTCAGAGCTCTGCACATAGTAGGGCCTTACCAGTTTGCTCCTACTTTATGCCGTTTGGGAGTTCTAATCAAGACCCTAATTTCTTCTGCAGGGGCTTTAGCATAGTACACTCGGGATCATTCTTTAAGAGGCCCCTGCCTGTATGATAAGTGCAAGGACTGTGCAACCTCTCACTGCCAAAGCAGTGGCCAGTGAGAGTCACAAGCTTGTTCCACTTTCCTGGGGCTGCAGGAAAGGAAATGCCATAGCCCCAGGATGACTGCCTCTAAGGAAGAGGGGTCAATAAAATAAAGCCATTTACATGTTGGGCTCAGTTTTCAGCCTGACTACCTCACAAACTTCATTTACACTACACAGGAGAAAGTGGCACAGTCCCAAGAGGACTGCTTCAAAAGAGGAGCAGGGGGACGTTTTCCAAGGTCAAAGATAAAATTCAGACAGAGGCTACCATGGACAGTTATGAAGGGGGGTGTCTATACTCTCAAACAGCAGTTTCTGCCACTGCCTGGGAATTGTCCTGCTAATCACCCATTGTAAGAAATCTTACCTGTGAGACAAGATGTCTGGGGGTCATCTGCGACTCTCGCATATGCAACAGCCTAGCTGGAGGTTCACTCAGCACCATCAAATCAATCAGCCAGAGCTAAGATCCAGGACCACTCTCTACTAGTCTGGTCTTCCCTGGGAGTCTGCAGATTAGGATAGGAAAGTAGGAAGTTGGCTCAGCCACCCCAACATTCCCATTTGGAGGCAGGGGATCAAGGAGCAGCAGACATCAGGAAACCTTTCACCCAAGATTTAAGACTGGTAGCGATGCTAATTGTCTTTTAAGTGGCTAATGGATGCCCCGACACATTTTTATGAGATAAAAATTACAACATTTAGTCAAAAATAAGAGCAAAGTGTAGATCTCCTACCTTGTGGTGGTGAGCATCAAGTTACATGAAATTGATGAAGTTAGAGGCACACATAGAGCATGTAAAGAAAGTAAACAGCACCCCTGCCTCATGCAGAGGCCAGGGTGGCCTGAAGAAGAAGGCTGGAGGTCAGAGATAGAGAGAGAGAGACACTCCTCATGGATACCCAGTCGGGCTGTCAGGGTCTGATTCCAGACACGCGGGCCTTTGAGAAGCTGCTGAAAGTGAAGCCTCAGCCTAGACTCTCGCAGGTGCCCATGGCTTTCCTCAGTCCCTTGCATCCAGGGAGATGCCTCTGAAAGGGAATCCTGGCCTCCACTCAGTTGAATTTCCCAGCTTTCAAGGGAGATGGGGATCCACTGACGGAGATGCAGGGGAACCTGTCGCTCAAGACTTTGAGATCAGCAGCCAGGCTAGTCCCATTTAAGTGGCTGATGAGCACCTGATTTTGAGTGCCATAGACAGCTTCCTTGTATAAGGAGAGTGCAAGAAAAAGGCAGGCTCAGATGTCAATACTCATCTCTGAAGTGATTCTGGATGAGTCCCCCCAAATGATGTCGGGGTTCTTGTTTGCACATTTGAAGAATGAACTTCGCAAGCACTCAAGGTAGGAGAGCAAGTGAGAGACTTTTATTTAGAGATAAAGTGAGAGGACAGAGCTCATGGCTTACACCAGGAGGGCACAAGAGAGTCCCAATGTGTTTACATTTTGAAGAGTCCTATTTCATTTCTCAGCAAATGATTCAAACAATTCTCCAATTATTCCTCTGGAATGCTGGATTTTTCTCAAAGACCCTGAATAATAGACACATCCTCAAGTAATAAATAATCAGAAAGACATTATTCCATACAATATCACTGATAAGGGATAGTACACCTGCAGCTAGAAGAGTTGCTGGCATGTAGTATGTGCCTAATAAACATTTTTAAACCAATGAACTAATGACAATAAATAATGTTGAAAATTTCTCCCTGGAATTTCCTATTTTACTTTAGCAGAAGATGAGAAAGTAGGGAAATCAACTATCTCCAGAGTCTTGTACAAATAATGTTATTTCACTCAGAGAGTATTGTTGCCTCTTTCTGTGCTCTCTATTGGGTACTCAAATGGAACATAGTTTTATCACAAAAGGATAAAGGGACTTTCTCATTTCCTGACTCAGTTATATCATGAGTTTGAAGAGGCTGAGGGCAAATGAAAACTACGGATCACTCTATACTATATATAGGGCAGATTAAATTCACCTCTTTAAAGTGGAATAAAATAACTGTTTAATATATAAAGGGCCAAATTTAATAATTTAGCTATGTTCATCTATGCTATTTTTCAAGAGATTCCATTTGATATCATCATGTAGCTAGGTTTCAGTTAACTAGATACATCACTGTCTTCATTCTTTAACTTTCTTCAAACCTACCTCTTGCTGCTTCATCTAGTTTCCGGCAAATGTTATAAGAAGCACTTCAGATACTGAATTTAAACGTTCATCTTGAAGTATCACCTGGCTCACAGCCTCTCCAAAGAGCAAATCTGAGTTCTTTCACGAGTCAGAAGTTTTCCTTGTCTGCAACATGTACCCCTTTCCCAGTTGCCTTCAGAACAGAATTTAAACTCATACTTACATGTTCCCTATACTGACACTCAGCTGCCTAGTGAGGATACCTTGCTCCAGCCTCCAGGGCAACTGTATGATCAATGAACACTGAGGAATTCAGGGGTGGAGGGAGTGGATGGTGAAGTCTCCAGATTTTTTTTTTTTTTTTTGTGAGGTCATCTCTCATATTTATTGATCAAATGGTTGTTAACGACAATAAAATTCTGTATAGGGGAGTCAATGCTCAATGCACAATCATTAATCCACCCCAAGCCTAATTTTCATCAGTCTCCAATCTTCTGAGGCATAACAAACAAGTTCTTACATGTAGAACAAATTCTTACATAACGAATAAGTTACATAGTGAACAGTACAAGGGCAGTCATCACAGAAACTTTCGGTTTTGCTCATGCATTATGAACTCTAAACAGTCAGTTCAAATATGAATACTCATTTGGTTTTTATACTTGATTTATATGTGGATACCACATTTCTCTCTTTATTATTATTATTTTTAATAAAATGCTGAAGTGGTAGGTAGATACAAGATAAAGGTAGAAAACATAGTTTAGTGTTGTAAGAGAGCAAATGTAGATGATCAGGTGTGTGCCTGCAGACTATGTGTTAATCCAAGCTAGACCAGGGCAATAAAACATCCATGTATGCAGAAGATTTCTCTCAGAACAGGGGGGGTGAGGTTCTAAGCCTCACCTCTGTTGATCCCCAATTTCTCACCTGATGGCCCCCCTGTGACTGTGCCTGTCTTAGGTTGTTCCTCCCTTGAGGAATCTTACCCGTCTCTGGCTAACCAGTCATCTTCCGGGGCCATACAGGGAGATGTAAAGTTGGTAAGTGAGAGAGAAGCCATATTGTTTGAAAAGGTTAGCTTTTTACTTTGCAGTTTATGCCCTGTGGCTTCTATGCCCAGCATTTGTCTTGAGGTATCTTTAGCACTTGGAGGAATTATGATACTCGATAAATTTGATACGAGGCACGAATTCTATTTAAGGGTTGTAATTAGGAAGGAAGAAGAAAAGCTGTAGAAGTAGCAGGTGGAAGAAAACATGGGAGGATTGATTATTTCTTTGGCATATCTTCTTGTAGAGTAACTTCAGCATATATAGGTTTTAAGCTAGTACTTAAATTGCGCACACACATTAACATAATAGGAGTATAGTTACATAACCAAAGCATATCTGTAATTACCAGCCATCTCCAGTGAAACCAAGAAAACCAGTTAGGCACCTTAGGCATTTGTGAAAACTTATCTATGATATGGTGGATATTGTCCAACTGAACTTGAACAGTCTGAGAGAAATCAGACAAATTAAAACAACCCATTCCTGGGGACTGTTCACATGCCATATGTTCTTTTAACAGTAAATAGTCTGTAGTTGTAAGACTTTGGAGAGCTACAATTTGCACTTCTCCAAATTCTTGGTTGAGTTCCAACAGTATAGATCCAGTCAAATTTGTTGTTTTACTGTATGCACAGGCCAGCTTAGATAACTCCTTCCTCATTCCCATGGCAAGTCCAGGAACTGTTGGGATGAGTGCATCTACAGCTGTAGCAGTGCGTGGATCTTTGTTGGGGATTTTTGATGATCATCTTCTGGCATGAGTCTTCCAGAGAGTGCAGATGTTGGAAGTTCTTTTTCATATCGTATCTTAGTTCATTTTCGGGGTAGCCCAATTAGGCTTTGATCCTCTGTATAAACACAAACAGACCCTTTGCCTACACTTTTATATGCCCTTTATACACTTGTGTAGAACTCGTTGGAGGTTACCACACAGGAACTGCCTTTTTTTTTTTTTTGCTTTGTTTTTGGTATCACTAATCTGCACTTACATGACGAATATTATGTTTACTAGGCTCTCCCCTATACCAGGTCTCCCCTATAAACCCCTTTACAGTCACTGTCCATCAGCATAGCAAAATGTTGTAGAATCACTACTTGCCTTCTCTGTGTTGTACAGCCCTCCCTTTTCTCCTACCCCCCATGCATGTTAATCTTAATACCCCCCTACTTCTCCCCCCCTTATCCCTCCCTACCCAACCGTCCTCCCCAGTCCCTTTCCCTTTGGTACCTGTTAGTCCATTCTTGAGTTCTGTGATTCTGCTGCTGTTTTGTTCCTTCAGTTTTTCCTTTGTTCTTATATTCCACAGATAAGTGAAATCATTTGGTATTTCTCTTTCTCCGCTTGGCTTGTTTCACTGAGCATAATACCCTTCAGCTCCATCTATGTTGCTGCAAATGATTGGATTTGCCCTTTTCTTATGGCTGAGTAGTATTCCATTGTGTATATGTACCACATCTTCTTTATCCATTCATCTATTGATGGACATTTAGGTTGCTTCCAATTCTTGGCTATTGTAAATAGTGCTGCAATAAACATAGGGGTGCATCTGTCTTTCTCAAACTTGATTGCTGTGTTCTTAGGTTAAATTCCTAGGTATGGAATTCCTGGGTCAAATGGTAAGTCTGTTTTGCGCATTTTGATGTACCTCCATACTGCTTTCCACAATGGTTGAACTAACTTACATTCCCACCAGCAGTGTAGGAGGGTTCCCCTTTCTCCACAGCCTCGCCAACATTTGTTTTTGTTTGTCTTTTGGATGGCAGCTATCCTTACTGGTGTGAGGTGATACCTCATTGTAGTTTTAATTTGCATTTCTCTGATAATTAGCGATGTGGAGCATCTTTTCATGTGCCTGTTGGCCATCTGTATTTCTTTTTTGGAGAACTGTCTGTTCAGTTCCTCTGCCCATTTTTTAATTGGGTTATTTGTTTTTTGTTTGTTGAGGTGTGTGAGCTCTTTATATATTCTGGACGTCAAGCCTTTATCGGATGTGTCATTTTCAAATATATTCTCCCATACTGTAGGGATCCTTCTTGTTCTATTGATGGTGTCTTTTGCTGTACAGAAGCTTTTCAGCTTAATATAGTCCCACTTGTTCATTTTTGCTGTTGTTTTCCTTGCACAGGGAGATATGTTCAAGAAGAGGTCACTCATGTTTATGTCTAAGAGGTTTTTGCCTATGTTTTCTTCCAAGAGTTTAATGGTTTCATGACTTACATTCAGGTCTTTGATCCATTTTGAGTTTACTTTTGTATGTGGGGTTAGACAATGGTCCAGTTTCATTCTCCTACATGTAGCTGTCCAGTTTTGCCAGCACCACCTGTTGAAGAGACTGTCATTTCGCCATTGTATGTCCTTGGCTCCTTTATCAAATATTAATTGACCATATATGTCTGTGTTAATGTCTGGATTCTCTAGTCTGTTCCATTGGTCTGTGGCTCTGCTCTTGTGCCAGTACCAAATTGTCTTGATTACTATGGCTTTATAGTAGAGCTTGAAGTTGGGGAGTGAGATCCCCCCTACTTTATTCTTCTTTCTCAGGATTGCTTTGGCTTTTCGGGGTCTTTGGTGTTTCCATATGAATTTTTGAATTATTTGTTCCAGTTCATTGAAGAATGTTGCTGGTAGTTTCATAGGGATTGCATCAAATCTGTATATTGCTTTGGGCAGGATGGCCATTTTTGACGATATTAATTCTTCCTAGCCATGAGCATGGGATGCGTTTCCATCTGTTAGTGTCCCCTTTAATTTCTTTTAAGAGTGACTTGTAGTTTTCAGAATATAAGTCTTTCACTTCTTTGGTTAGGTTTACTCCTAGGTATTTTATTGTTTTTGATGCAATTGTGAATGGAGTTGTTTTCCTGATTTCTCTTTCTGTTGGTTCATTGTTAGTATATAGGAAAGCCACAGATTTCTGTGTGTTGATTTTGTATCCTGCAACTTTGCTGTATTCCGATATCAGTTCTAGTAGTTTTGGGGTGGAGTCTTTAGGGTTTTTTATGTACAGTATCATGTCATCTGCAAATAGTGACAGTTTAACTTCTTCTTTACCAATCTGGATTCCTTGTATTTCTTTATTTTGTCTGACTGCCATGGCTAGGACCTCCAGTACTATGTTAAATAACAGTGGAGAGAGTGGGCATCCCTGTCTAGTTCCCGATCTCAGAGGAAATGCTTTCAGCTTCTCGCTGTTCAATATAATGTTGGCTGTGGGTTTATCATAATGGCCTTTATTATGTTGAGGTACTTGCCCTCTATTCCCATTTTGCTGAGAGTTTTTAAAATGAATGGATGTTGAACTTTGTCAAATGCTTTTTCAGCATCTATGGAGATGATCATGTGGTTTTTGTCTTTCTTTTTGTTGATGTGGTGGATGATGTTGATGGACTTTCGAATGTTGTACCGTCCTTGCATCCCTGGGATGAATCCCACTTGGTCATGGTGTATGATCCTTTTGATGTATTTTTGAATTCGGTTTGCTAATATTTTGTTGAGTATTTTTGCATCTACATTTATCAGGGATATTGGTCTGTAGTTTTCTTTTTTGGTGGGGTCTTTGCCTGGTTTTGGTATTAGGGTGATGTTAGCTTCATAGAATGAGTTTGGGAGTATCCCCTTCTCCTCTATTTTTTGTAAAACTTTAAGGAGAATGGGTATTATGTCTTCCCTGTATGTCTGATAAAATTCCGAGGTAAATCCATGTGGCCCGGGGTTTTGTTCTTTGGTAGTTTCTTGATTACCACTTTAATTTCGTTGCTGGTAATTGGTCTGTTTAGATTTTCTGTTTCTTCCTGGGTCAGTCTTGGAAGGTTATATTTTTCTAGAAAGTTGTCTATTTCTCCTAGGTTTCCCAGCTTGTTAGCATATAGGTTTTCATAGTATTCTCCAATAATTCTTTGCATTTCCGTGGGGTCCGTCGTGATTTTTCCTTTCTCATTTCTGATACTGTTGATTTGTGTTGACTCTCTTTTCTTCTTAATAAATCTGGCTAGAGGCTTATCTATTTTGTTTATTTTCTCGAAGAACCAGCTCTTGGTTTCATTGATTTTTGCTATTGTTTTATTAAGTCTCCAGATCTTTACTTGGACTGATGGAAGAGGAATCTTCTTGGAACCAGTTGAAATGAAGTAACTTGACACACCATGACAGAAAAGCAACATATACTGCCAGCATGCCCATACTCTGTAGAAAGATCAATCTTTTTTTTATACAGTTTCATAGAGGTGTAATTGATGCACAAAAACAGCACATATTTAAAGCATCCACTTGGATGAATTTTTACATGTAATTACACCTAGAAAACCATCTCCACAGTCAAGGTATTAAACATATCCATTACCTCCAAAAGTTTCCTCCTGCCCTTTTTTTCCCCTTATTGTTATTGAGGTAAGAACACTAAATATGAGATCTACACTCTTAACAAATTTTTAAGTGCACCGTAGAGTATTGTCTACTACAGGCACAATGTTTTGCAGCAGACCTCTGGAATTTATTCTTCTTACTCAACTGAGACTTCATTATCTTTGAACTGCAGCCTTTCCTGAGCCCTTCTTCATCATCATTCTATTCTCTGTTTCTATGAGTTTGACTCTTATAGAGGCCTCATTTAAGAAAAGCATGCACTATTTGTCTTTAAGTGAGTGACTTTTTTCATTTAACAAAACATCTTCCAGGTTTACCTATGTTGTCACAGATGGCAGAATTTCCTTCTTTTTCCATGGCTGGTAATATTCCATTGCACATATATACTATACTTTTTAAAAAATATACTCATCCTTCAGTACCATATCTTGGCTCTTGGGAATGAAGCTGCAATGAACATGGGAGTGCAGGTATCTCTTTGAAACCCTGATTTTAGTTATTTTGGATATATATCTGGTACATGCCCAGAAGTGAAATTGCTGGATCATATTGTCATTCAATTTCTAAGTTTTTAAAGAACTGCTGCTGCTTTTTTCCATAGTGGCTACCCCATTTTGCATTCCCACCAATAGTGTACAAGGGTTTCAATTACTCCACACCCTTTTCAAACCTGATTAGAAAAACAAAGGATATGTAAGTCAATCTTTCATTTTATAACAGAATTTTAAAATTTAGAGATAATAAAACAGTAACATAATTATAGATAAAAATATGGGTTTATAATGACATTTGAATAGACATTGCATCAGTCTATCAATTATGAAGAACTGAAATATTTTCCTTGGGGAAACAAATCATATAAAAATATATATACATTTTAATGAAATTCTTACTTTAATTAAAATATTTGTCCTATTAACCTAGAAACTCACAGGAGGAGTGTGGCTCTGGGAGGAAGGGAGTTCCCAGCAACCCCCTTCCCCACCTCCATGTCAAGTTCCCTATGAATCTGCTGAGACTGAAGGAAGACAAGGGAAAGGGTAGGTTGGGGATCAAAGGTTTATTTCTCACAGCTCAGTCTCTCTAACCCTTGGTGCGGGCTGCTTTCCCCAGCCTACAGCACACTCCACTTAGCGCTGTCCCTTCCTCCTGGAGGAACTCTGTGGGTGGGTCCCCGGTAAACAGCAGGCACCTGACCAGTTACATACCAGGAACAGAGTGGAAGAGAGAATGGCTGTTTTTCCCCCGCCCCTTACTTCCACAGGCAGTCTGGTGATGGACCAGAGGCTCTGCCACAGGTAAACATCACAATGATGTGAAAATAGGCTCTTATATGTATATATGATGGGCACTATTAAGGCCAGGTGGGAATCTTGTTTAGTAAGCTCCATTTACCCCACAAGAAGTCAGCATTCTTTAGAAATTCCATAAAACCTAGTCAAAGAATATTCACTAACAACGCAAGTTTCAAATGAAGATTTGAAAATATAGCAATTATTTATTATTAGAGTAATATAGCAATTATTTATTATTAGAGTCATATGGTTTGATTGTGAGAATCCTGACATAAAAGTAAAAACAAACAAAAATCTCCTATAAAGATCTCTTTGTCTAAAAAAACATGAGCTTAAGGAAGTTCTCTAATGAAAATGAGTGTGAATTATAGTTCAGCACTTCCTGTAATTTGCCCCATCTACCACTGAAGGTGTATAAAAGGCCCTGAGCAGGTGGTGGCATTCAGACTGAGAACAAAGGTTTCCTGATTCTCAACGGAACCTTTAATTCCTGCCAACGTGTGCTGCTATGGCAATGACTACAGTGGCCTGGGCTGTGGCTATGGCAGTTTGGGCTGTAGCTGTGGCTATGGCTATGGCAAGTATGGTTATGGCTGCTGTCACCCACCTTGCTGTGTCAGATACTGGCAGATTTTACTGAGAAACTTCTATAGACACTCCAGGACAACTCTTCCTTGTTTCCTGACTCTAATTTTTGAGTTATTCCATGAAATACTGATTATTTTCATCCTTGGCTGCTTGAAAGGAGAGAATAGTTAGAATTCTATGTCCATCATCTCAGTTGGATAAAATCATCTGAAATATCTTGCTTTATAAGATAACTTTTTTCTTTTGTTACTGCATCACAATTACTACTCTGCATATATATTTAGTTCAATATCCTTCATGTGAGATAAAATTTACTTCAATTTTCAATAAAATATCTTGTATAGACAATATTGCTTTTTTTTAACATTACTTTTGTTACATCTATTGCATGCACATGTGAGAGACTATTATTGTGATGGAAACATTGCCTTTCTTGAATGCTAAAATATCGAATTCTAAAAATAAGTAATTTCAAAATGAAACTTGCTTTTGGTGAACCTATAATCACTAGTCCTTATCATGTTTGAACATGAACCCTTATTCTAAATTTTTAGTTAATGGATAAAATCCCCAACAATACTCCTATTTTCCATCACCATATTCTATGCATCTCTGTGTCTGTTTCCTTATATCTCATATTTGCATGTTTTGGACTGTACTTCTTGATGGTTGTACTTGGATTTTCCACTTCATATTCTTTAAATGACTCCCCATATCCCATATCTGATAATGGGTGAGCACATCATGTTTGTCTTTGAGAATTTCTAGGAAGTGGCTCCCATTGCCATATCAACACCTCAGTAATAAGAAATTAGATCACTGCTTTTGTGGAGCAGTGGTTTTGAATTTCTAATTTCTGTTTGGAAGCTATCAAAACATTTTTACATTGAATATAATTTTCCTCCAGACCCTATTAGAAACAAAATCAGAGTAATATAATTCCAATATTAGTCTGTTGAAGACTCATTGAGAATTGCAAATTTATATTAATTAATTTTAGAAACTAGGTCATAAGATTAAAGAAGGATGTTTGTGATTTGCAGTAAAGTATTAAAAGTCGTGTCTCATTTTCTCAGTAAAATATTTTAATCTAAATATCCCTCTAGTATGATCTAATTTTCTCAAATGACTTCTAAAAATACCACAGTTTATGTTATGACCGAAAAGTCAAATAATACTAAGAACACAATACCTTGATAGAATTCACACATTTCCAGCACCAAGGACAGTACCTTGCAATAGTAAGGATTAGAGTGGTGGGTTTTTTAAATGAATGGATGGAAAATAAATGAACTAATTAATAAGGGTGTCAAATCTGTTACTGTATGATGTGACTTTAAAAATAATTTAAAATTAAGAGCTTTTTAAAAAGATTAATAGCATGTAAAAATAGCCTGGCTGTTTAGATGTATACATATGTATCTCTTTCCACAGCCTCAGTGCCCAAATGATTTTGTTTTGTCCAATTGGTATTGTTCAAATCCTTCCCAGAATAAATTCAGAGGGGAGGATGAATTCAGTAGTAGTGGAAAGTAGGGGGTTTGTACTACATTGTCCTTTATCATACATGCCTATGGCTATGAATATCACTTAGACAAACACATAATAGCAAAGTCTCTCATGATTCTAATGAGATAATTGGACAATTACATGCTTAAAATTGTCAAATAAAATAAGACAAAATTACTTTTTATGTATAATTGGAAAAATACCATCAATTCTCTATGTTCATAAATGATACTTTTCTTGAGTGATGATACTTTGTGCATACTACCATTGTTTCAGTAGATTTCAGCCAGTTTCATGCATATCATATCCTGTCTGATTTATACTTAGATCTAGCCAAGAATCCCTTCTAATCTACTTACTAAAGACTAATCATTTCACAAATGGTATCATAGCATTAATAAAGTAAATTTTAAATAATGCAGCCAAAGCATAGCATGGAACAAATTCAGCATACTGTACTGTTTTTAAAATAACCATTTACTCTCATATTTGACTACAGAGATGGCAGCTGATCATCAAGAATTATATTAGGATAGAAATATCTGTTTCTATGTATGTACAAATATGAGAATGGATCTAGATGAAAAATAAAAATTTGCCTTAAAAAATTTTTTTAAACAGCTCAGTTATGAAAATTAAATGTTTATTTAAAAATGAAAACCTGGAGCATGGTCTTCTGTAAACAGGGAATTTTTCTTTATATGAACTACATATAGTTCTGCTGTAACTACACCCAGTTGATTCCCAACATAATAACACTTATGACTTACATGTCACCTCTTTTACTATGTAGCTAACCTGTGTGTGCTTCTCTCAGAGATCCCCAGAAAAATGCAATGAACAAAATAAACCCTGTGGACCCAGCAGTGGTGAGCAAGATGGAAGAAAGCACCAGTCCCCCAGGACCATTGAACTATCCCTTCCTCAGCTGCCATATTTAGGTCAATGGGACTTGATCATTGTGACAGAAGAATGCACACAATGCCATCAGTTCTTACCAAGAAATAAATAATGAACTCTGAGTGTAGGACCATCATACACTAATGGAAAAGATTTTAAAATAAATATCAAACTACATGAGTAAATGGTCAGCTTCACAAATATGATCAAACACAAACATTAAAAATTAATGTAAATACCTTAAGGAAAGAAGGGATGCCTTTATAATAGGATAGAAATGTACTTGCAGTTTTTCAATTACTGAAGGACATTAATCAATCAGTAAGAAACATTATCTTGGGATGAAAAATCTTTTGTTGTAATGAAAACAATTCATAAAGATTTCAGACATGTGACTTCAACTATATTTCCTCTTCCAATCACCCACCCCCTATCTGATTATGTAGTAGAAGTTAATATTCCTCAAATAAAATAGGAAAAAATTAAGGCCTTGTATGCTTGTGGAATTACATGAGCCTGATCCCAGATATTAAATGTTTTTATGTAGTTCACATAGAATGGATAAGCCTGTTCAGAATAGAGTAGAATCCTCCTACTAAAGGCAAGTGAATAGACTGTGAGAATGCAGGTATCATAACTAGATAATCATGGCTTGAGGAACTCACTTCACATAATGAAAGAAATAGATTTATGAGGAGCTCTGTTGCAAATTAGCCTGAAATATGAGGTCAACATTGTTTGTGGTTTGCTGCATCTTAATACTTTGTATAAAAGGTCCTTTGCAGATGATGACATTCAAACTTAGGAAACTCATTTCCCTCTCCTCAACTGAGCTGCCACTCCTAACAATGTGTGCAGCAGCTATGAGGTGGCCTGGGCTGTCGTTATTGTGGTCTGCGATGTGACAACATAATTTTAAAAATCAAGATTTTAAAACTTCTAGCAATAATGGGCAGATGTAACAGGTAATGGGGGAGATTGTACTATGAGCCAGGTTAACAATCCAACATTACTAAGTGGAAAACACCATATGCCTCCTAATATTATTCAAAAGAAAGTATGCAGAGTGCCTATACAGTATTTTTCCTGTTAAAAATAAGAAGAATAGCAAGAATCATATTAACTTGCTACATTTACCTACCAGGATACAAATGCTATCAGGGATAGAGGAATATATGAAAAGAAAAATCAAAGACATAAGGACCATCCAAAATTGAAGGGCATTAATAAGGTTTCTTCTAAAAATAAAAGGCCTGAGAAAAAGGACTGGAAAAAAAACTATCATATCCATAAAAAGAGTTGAAAGACATTACGTCTAAATGTAATGTGAGTTTCAATGTGAAAAAATTAACTATAAAAGTATATTTGTGAACCAATCCAGGAAACTTTAACATGAATTAAGTATTAAAGGATGTTAAAGAACTTTAAAAAACATTCATCCCGGTGATAATGGTATTGTTGATATGTATATATATATAAATTAATTGTGTGATAGAAATACACACTAAAGTACCTATAAGAAAAATGTTACTTTGTCTTGGATTTTTTTTTAAATATTGAGAAAACAGTAACTATAAAATGTATATAAGAAGACAAGGAACTGATAGTGGAATACTGACAGTCATTCAATCCTGAGAATGCGTTTATGAAGCTTCAGAATACAACTCTCTATAATTTTATGCCTGCATGAAATTTACTTATTGAAGTGAATAATAAACATGGAAAAGGTTATCTGACTCTACCAAATAAGCTTAAGCTCTATTGTTAAGAAAGTTATTTTTCACTGTATAGAAGGCCCTCCCATAATAAACGCAAAAGTAATGGTAGAATTTTTAAAATCAACATTTTAGACTAGTCAATGATTAAACTAGATAAAAACTAGTCAAATAGCTTAAGCTAAATAAATAAAAGGTGAGTAAAGTTTTAACATAAGAATAAAAAAACACATGAAACGTACATGATTTGACTGTTGGAATGTCAACTCAACAGCAAACTCATCTTGATTGCATGGGCCCTACATCATCTAATGAAACAAAGATTTAGGAGGTGTAAACTGGAGGAAATATGGGATCAGTAAGTCCTACAATGTGTTCCACTCACAACTGAGGGTGTATATAAAAGGACCTGTGCAGATGGTGATGTTCAAACTGAGAAAGAGATTCTCTGCTCCTCAAAGAAATCCTTCACTCTTGGAACCATGTGCTATTATGGTAACTACTGTGATGGCCAAGGTTATGGCTGTGGTTAACTGGAATGTGGCCATGGCTGTGACTATGGTGGTTATGGATATGGTAGCTGACACCCATCTTGCTACAGAAGATACTGGTCATATGGGTTTTTCTGAGAAACTTCCAGAGAAACTCAACCACACTGGTCTTTTCCATGTAGGTTCCTGAATCTGCCTCCATAGTTTTTCATATGAATAATTCTATTTTCTCAACGGAAATGTCAACATCATCCTAAAGTATCTAAAAATATACTAAAAGGCCACATTCTGCAATCCTTATCTGGAGTCACTGAAATCACTGGGAATCTTTCACAATTTTTTGAAAGCTTTTCCTTTGATATTGTATTTGCCTTTAAAATTCCTTACATTTTTCATCAACAACTTTTATGTGAGAAAAAATTTAACTTACTAAACATTTATCTCAGTGAAAATATTGATTTATAGCATTTACATTGATTTTTCTTCATCATTTGTGTGTGTGTGTGTGTGTTTTGGTGTATTAGCAAATGGGGTGGTATGATGGTGAATTTCATGTGCCAACTTGACTGGGCTAAGGGATGCCCAGATAGCTGGTAAATATTATTTCTGGGTGTGTCTGTGAGGATGTTTCTGAAAAGAGATTTACATTTGAATCAGCAGTCTGAATATAGAAGATTGCCCTTAATAATGTGGGCGAGCATCACCCAATCTGTTGAGGACCTGAATGGGACAAAAAGGTGCAGGAAGAGTTATTCTGTTCTTCACTTGGGCCAAGGCAGCAATCTTCTCCTGACCTAGGACGTCAGCACTCCTGGTTCTCAGGCCTTTGGCCCAGACTGAATTACACACTTGGCTTTCCTGGTTCCTGGTTAAAGATGGCAGACCATGGGCCTTTTCAGCCTCCATGGTCATCTGTGCCGATTCCTATAAATATACATCTGTTTCTCTTGCGTTCTGTTTCTCTGATGAATGCTGATTAATGCAGGTGGGGAAGAAGAATATATGAAAGAGACAGCGCTTGTCTTTGGTGCACCCTGCAGTGAGAATGATGCCCAAAAGACAGGGGTATGACATCAGTTCATACAAAATTTATGGTTCCCTGTGATTTAGTCACTGCTCCTTCTGATTTCTGGACTCTTATCTTCGTGCTCTACAGGTTTAAATGTCTTTGACTCAATGTCCAACTATTCCATTCACAACTATCAATAAACATGTTTAGGTGTGGTGTGTTGCTAAACCCTTTCAGAGGGAAAAAGGCTTGGATTTGTGGTGCTTTCAGATGTATATAGTGTAAATACTCCCACTGTGACTAATATGAACCTGCCAAAATGATGACACTAAGAGTAGAGATGAGCAGAATAGGCTCCCTGGGTTGATACAAGCTGACCCCTGGACACGATTCAGAAGCAGCTGAAAGACTTTAATACAGAACATTCCTCCAGGAGAGGTTCATTGATACCATCTCAACACAAAAAGCTTTAACACAAGAAATCACATTTTATAATATCTACATATGTGTATTTATATATGTATTAATATTTTATAATCCTGTTATTTCATTGGATTATTAATCTGTATACATAGTTATATATTTATATTTTATAATCCTTACTTTTTAAATCCAAGTTTTCCTTTGAAGTCACAAAAATTCATTTCTAACTCACTTCAAATTCCACCAGCCTCTTCACCCCAACATAAGCAATGGGATATGGAATTTTCTCTGATTAGATATTCACCTGGTCACGTCTTGGTTTGAATGGGAGATTTCTTTTTTATTTAATATGAAAAATGTTTAAATATTTTGAACAAAATAAGTAAATGTCTATTCATATTTGAAATGTCAGCATTATCAAATTCATTATAAAAGACAAACATGTGGCCAAGCTGAAAGCAATATTCTATGAATTATTTTTAGAAGCCTACAATATGCATAATACCATATATAACTATAGTAAAATCTATTCCAAATTATGATAAATCATAACTCAGTATACATTAAAATATTTATATTCTACTTTTCCCCTGAAGTCGTTTAAGTAGGAACTTGCTAAAAAAAAATCCATCACTTATACAATGTCATCCTATGAATGATAGAAGACAAGAATCCACTGCCTTAAAATATTACTAGATTGCAGTAGACAATAAATATTTGTTGAATGAATTGTATTTAACCATATTAAGAACTATTTTGGTCTCTCTGGTAAGAGAATCAGATGTGACAGATATAATCTTTATAAACTTTAAATAGAATAGAAGAGAATTGTATATTAATTTACATGATAAAATACATGATGTAATTCATTTCACCTCTGTGTACAGTTTAATTCAACAGCTTTCATGGGCAGAAAATTTTAACTTTATTTTAAAACTAACATCCTCATTTCCAGTATTGTTTTAATTTTCATTTACCTTTTTCCATCTCCATTAGTTATGGGTGATTATGATTGAAGATACTGTGCTGTTTGCATTTCCAAAATGATGAAGTGTCAAAAAGATATGACTCTCTTTTCTTCCCTGGCAGCACTAATGCGAATTTGAGCACTTATGTATATCTACAGCCACTGCTATCATTAACATCTTGATCACACTGAAACCTTATCTTCATAAGTTAAAACTGTAACTCCTAATTATCTTAATTACTTAATAATAATTTCCACAACAGTAAACTAATTTTCCATGATTCTTTTCTGGTGTCTCTGCTCAGCCTCTTCCTAACACTGCACATTTGGATTGAGCCATTTATTGTGGTGCTTTGGTATGTACTTTTTTGGTTTTACCATTGCAAATATTTTTCCACTGCAGCTCTCTTTCCTAAAGTTCAAATCACTAGGAAAAATTGCATTTGATGAGATTTCAGTGAAATGCATCTGTTTTTTGTTCACTAAATGGGATTCATTATTTTTCATTTCATTTTCATTATATTTCAAAATTTCATGCAAACTATGAATATACTAAAATAATTTCAGTCTATTCTTTTACAAAGATGTATATTTATCTAATGGTCCTTCGCAATTGTCATATCCTCCTGGAAAGAGCATGGAAAAAGTTTACAATAGGATACAGAAAAGAAAATCATATAGTTCAGCACCTGGAAAAATGGTCATCAAGAATAAGCACTATGTAGAGTAGTCTCTTTATAAATAATTGTTTAATTAATTAATGTGGCTAACAATTATGCAAAATTTATCATTCTATTTCTGTACTCTTTCATTTAAAAACATATGACAAACTAAATCTGCTTATTTATATTCATTAATCAATATTCAGAATCTCAGTGGTTTTTTTTATATTATGGTATTTTTGTCAATTTATACATTTTTTACAGAATGTGGTATCTGGAGGACTGTGGGTTTCTTCATAGCGGGCTGCATGTTCCTCTAAGCCTGTGACTCACGAGACTAACAGCGAGATGGTCGTGAGCAGATGTAATAAACAAAAGTCAGGTCATTCAAGGGCCTGATAATTCACCGCGGGGAGCAGGACCTATAGTTCCCAGCTGGAGGAAAATGAGGCCATGTAATCAAGCACCACATTTTCATCCCACTAAGTGTCAGCAGGACAGACATGGGCACTAAACTGACTCCACACATTTGCAGTGAGAAAGCAGTGTGAGTTAACACTTCGCTTTCTCCAGGGTGGTTTCAGGAGGCCCAACAGGAAGTTAAACAAACCCACACACCCAGCCTTAGCTACTTCACAAGAAGAATGCTTGCTTTTATAAAAATAGGGAGAGATGAAATATGATCCAAGTCCCATGCTATCCTAATATTCAGAACACAATTAAAAAAATCACTCATCATACTAAGAACAAGAAAATCACAACTTAGATAAGAAGACTACAGATGTCAATATCAAGATCAATCAGATATTGGAATTATCTGATAAGGATTCTTTTATGGAGCTGAGAAGAATTTTAATGCAACCATCATAAAATGCTTGAGGAAGCAATTAAAAAATTATCTTGAAACAAATGAAAAAGTAGGAAAATATCAGCAAATGGATTTTATAAAAAGATTTTATAAAAAGAATCAAATGGAAATTACAGAACTGAAAAATGTAAGACCAAAATAAAAATTAAAATCTCACTAAGGTGAATAGAGAGTGGAGCTGAGAGATGATAGAATCAGTGAATTTAAGGGCAGACCAATAGAATTTATTCAATCTGAACAACAGGGAGAAAATAGACAAAAAACCCCAGCCTCCTGGCCTTGTGGGACAATAACAGAAAAGCTAACACTGGTATCATCAGAGTCCAATAGGAAATGAGAAAGAGAGTAGGACTGAAAAGAGTTCAAAAAGTCATATTTCCCAATTTGTTACTTATTGGGGAAAACCAATTTGAATGACAGCAAATTCTAATCTGAAAACACAGAGACAGAGGAGGTGACACACCATTTTTTCAAGTACTAAAAGAAAAGAAGAATCAACTGTAAAATTCATGTCTGTTCAAAATATGCTTCTGGCATTCACAGATGAAAGAAAACTAAGATAATTTGCTGCTAGCACATCTACCTTTAAAGATTATCTAAAGCCAAGTTCTCTAAATAGACATGGGGACTACAGAAAGAAAAGAAAGTCTTTAGAGTGAGTAAAAATTTGGGTAAATATAATAGATGATTCCTCTTGTCATTAGTTTTAAATCGTATTTGATGGCTGAAGCAAAAATTTATTCACTATCTATTGTGGTGTTCAAGATTAGTAGAGGAAATGATTAAGGCAACTGTACTTTAAAAGTGGGGAAAATAGACCTCAATGGAAATAAGATTTCCACATTTTACTTGAACTGGTAAGATGTTGATAACAATTGACTGAAGTAAACTGTGTAGGTATATTATGATACCTAGACCAACCACTGAGAAAATTATTAAAATAGATATATTCAGAAATGGTATAATTAAAGATGGAATCAAGAAAAAAGTTCAAGTAACCAGAGGAAAGTAAGAAAGAAAGAGAAACAATGAAAGTAGCATATGAAAGTTTAAGGTCTTCCACATACTAAATAACACATAGTTTCAAAATTATTCATTTAAACTATTCTAGTTGAGGTTGAGTTGTCTCACTGTGCATTTGCTTTGCATTTCCCTGACAAATAATGATGATAAATACCATTTCATGTATTTATTCTCCATTTGGGAGTTCCCACTTATGAAATGTCTGTTCATGTCTTTTGCTGACTTTTAAGTGACTGTCTATCTTTATTTATTAGATAGAATTCTTTATAAATTCTGTAATTATCATATATGTGTTGTAGCTATCTTCTCATGTTATTGTCATGACATTCGACAAGTTCTTAGTTTAATATAGTTCAGCTCATCGTTTTCCCCTTTATTGTAAATGCTTTTCATGTCTTGTTTAAGAAGTTGTGGGCTATTCCATGGTCATGTATGTAGTCTCTTATATTTTTTCTAGAAATCTTATTAGTTTGTCCATCATAATCATATCACAATCTATTTTGAAATCACTTTGTGGTACAATATAGAGGTCAAATTCATTTTATCCATACAAATGACTTATCAACCCAGTACCATTTACTGAAAACACAATCTTTTTCTCACAGAGAAATAGTAGCACCATAAATTTTTTTCTAACATATGCTATTAAATCTTTGTTTCTGTCTAACTACTGCTTTCTTTTTATCCCATAAGTTTTAATATACTATATCTTCAGTATCATTTAGTTTTGTACATTTTCTAATTTTCACTGGGATTTTTGTCTTTCATCCACCAAAACTTAAGTACATCACTTAATTGTGAATGATTGGGACTTTTTTTGTTTCATTTTTGTTATTGATTTCTAGAATTAATTTTGTGTGATCAGAAAATATACTATAAATTATTTAAATCTTTTTACATGTTCTGAGGCTTGCTTATGCTTCTGCATGTAATCAGTTTTATAAATGTTCCATGTGGACTTGAGAATTATATTTTCTGATATTGTATTTGATCTCTATTTTCATCCACTGGTCACAGTTACTAATTGTGTTGTTTATGTATTCAATATCTTTGTGTATTTTAATTTTTGTTTGCCTATTTGTCAGTTATAAAAGCATATGTTCTATTTTTATCCCACTATGATTGTGGAAGATGTTTTTGCTTAATATTGAAGCTATGTTATTTAGGTCATATTGAATAAAAGTTGCTATGTTTTCCTGATGGATTGGCCCCTTAGTTAAGAAATTTTCTTCTCTTTTTCTAGACATTCTTGTTGCCTTAATGTCTGATATTAATAAAGCTACACTAGGTTTCCTTTCCCTAATGCTTGCAAGCTAAAGTCTTTTCTATCCTTTTCAAACAGCCTATAACATGATATTAGAGATGTATCTATTTTAAGCAGCATGTAGTTAGGTATTATATTTTGTCCAGGGTTACAACCTCTGCATTTTCACTGAAATATTTAGCCTATTTATATTACCCATAGATTTGGGTTTTAATCTGCCATCTTCTATTTTTTTTGTTATGTTTTTCCTACTGGATTCATGTTTCATTTTCTGTTTTCTTGACTTTCAATGAATCAAATATTTTATACTTCATTTTCTCCCTATTTTCTTGATGTTATTTACTCTTATTATTCTTGCACTGATTCATGAGAGAACAAAATAAGCATTTTCTTTATTACAGTCTAATATAAATTAGCATTTTTTCTACTTATACACTACTAGAACCTTAAAACAAATTAGCTACAATTACACTGTCTCTCATCATTGTTTTCAAACATATTGGTTTTACATATATATATATTATATCCCTCCAGAGATGATGATGATTTACATAGATAATATTCATTCATTTCTTGTTCCTCACTTTCACTTATTTTTGCATTTCCAACTGAAATACTTTTCTTTCTGCCTAAAGAACTCCCTGTAGTTTTTCTCTTAACACATGCTTCCAGGTGACAAGTTCCCTCAGTGTTTGTTTCTCTGAATATATAATTATTTCTTCTTTTAAATATTTTCACTGGCAGTTATTTTATTAAGGACTTTAAATATGTCATTCATTTTTAAATACTTAAAAAATTACTTTGCAGCACAATAAAAATGTAGGCATTAATTTACACTTAATTTTATGTATTACATCTTAATAATATTGTGTGCATATGAAGACATTGCTAAATGTATACACTGTGGTTTGGAAAAAAACAGAAATCTTTCTGCATATTTAAGGCATGAACAGATTCAGTTCAAAGAAAGTAGGATATCTGGACAAGAAAGGTCAAGAAATATCTCCCCTATTGCTCAGATTTACTAAGTTTCAATGATTCAAGAATGTATAAGAACCATAGTTTGTCCTCAGGATAGTAGTCAGCATTTCATGTAAAACCTCTATATTCCTAAAGTTATGTATTATTCCACTGCTGTTATCCATTAATGCAGTTTTCTCTTTTCTTTAGCCAATCTCGATCAATCTTGGACAAAAGCCTGTCACTGGAATAGTTTATCTTGAAATTCTTCTAGCAAGAGACTATGAAAAATCTAATTTCCAGTGCCTGTGATAAATGGAAGTACATCAAAAGTAGAGAATAATATGGGGTTGCTTTTAGAAAATCTAATATTCTAGGTTTCAATTAGAAATGTATTCCTCTTTTTTCTAGACCAACATCTCTTGTTCCAATATATATGTCCTATTTAGAATGCTGACTTTGGACAGAAGTTTTTGTCCCATTATAATATCAAACTTTATAAGGTTTCTCCCATAACGAACTTAAATTCTACCTCTAGCAAATAAACTAATACATTATGAAAATACAAATACATAAGTAAGTTGTGACTTGCATGGTTGAATTGGATGAACTCATGTGAACACAAAATGACACAAGTTTAAATAAGAATGAACAGTTTATTAATAGGCTTATGAATAAATGGTCCATCTACCATAAATAATCACTAGAAATGCATAGCTATAGAAGAAGTATTTGTATTCAATATAAAAAAAGAGAAAATATAGCTATTCATTTTGTGACTTCATTAATTTTTCCCATCCGCAAATACACACTCACACAGGAGGGTATTTATAATTCTACTTTACACTTTTCATAGTTAAATAAAAATAAATACCCCTAAAATGGGATATAGGAGCTTCCCATGAAAATTAATCACAGGCTCTCACCAAAAATAGAATGAATAAGGGCTTTCTAAATGAACTAAGAATTGCTTATTAAAGGCACCTGATTTGACTGTGGGAATCTTGACATGGTCTCAAACTATTCTTATTTAGGAGGGCTCTCTTCCCAACAAGCAATAGATTCAAGAAATCTTAAATGCAAACCTGGCTGGAGAAGATTCTGCTCCTATGGATTCTACTGAAACACGCCTAGCACCACCCATACAATTGGTCTCCTTCACCTGTGTTTTCTGACTTTTTCAATAAAGATCTTCTAGTCCTCCTTCCAAGGTGAAAACTTCATCCTAGGCTACCCTAAAACAAACAAAAACAAACAAATAAAACAGGAGAACAAAATCTTTCTCCAATATGTTTCAACTTAATTGACCAAAAGCCTTTGGAATATTTCAAATTCATAATAATTCTAATGTTTGATACCACATTATCATTGTACTTCATCTGTTTACTATATTTATGTCATTTTTCAAAAGTTCCATACCTTATTGTGAATAATGCTGTTTTGCATTTATTCTAATTTCTTTTAATCTTATGTGTCTATGCCATATATGTTGTTATGAATATGAAGGAAGAAGAAAGAAAGGAAAGAAGGAAAGAAAGACGGAGAGAAAGAGGGAAAGGAAGGAAGGAAGGAAATAAGAAAGGAAGAAAGAAAGGCAAAGAGAAACCATTGCATGTGTTTTCTCCTGCAGGAAGCCATCATATATAATGATATCCACATCCTATTAGATCAAAGTCTGAGCCTCATGTTTTGTGTTATTTTTTTCCCAGTGCAATAAGAGCTTGATTCCACTGGGAACATTCTCTTTTGTCTGCTTCTGGTCAGTACCAAGTGGCTACATCTCTAGGCTGATATCACTGGTCTCTTCTATCTAGTTTCAGTTTTTTCCTTTGGGTCATGGGCAGAAATGTCCAGATCACATTGTACGCAGCTCCTCCGTATACAGATGCAATTTACTAATGGGGCTGGGACTAATGAGTGCTGCAACCTCCAAGCACTACTTCTATGAAGATACCCTCTTTACCCAAAGGCACTCCAATAGCCCACACCAAACAGTTACTGCAGTCTCTGGTCCACATGGATGCTCAGTTTATGTTGCTCAGTCTCTTAACACTGAGCAGGGCTGAATGAATTCCTTCCACACCCAGGTTAGACTCCAACACCTCAAGATGAGCCTTCCCTACTTTTCTCCTCCACTCTAAGATGTCCTCCTAGCTCAACTAGAGTATTTCTCTTTCCAAACAGTGAACATTTCATCCAAGATTATTTCAACTACAGGTTGAATATTACAAATTCAGCATGCTTCAAGTTGATTGACCAAAGTTATATGTAATACTTTACGATTCATAAAAATGTTGTATTTGATATTATATTCCTTCTTCCTTTATTTTAACTCAACAGCTTTGATATAAAAAAGTTTCTAAGTTTATATTTCAATAAACATTCTATTACATTACAGAATAAATTGCATTCATAAGCAATTCTCTTTTCCATGTATATGGGTGTGTAGGGGATGTATATTTCATGTAAGGGCACATAGAAAAAACAGGGATCTTTATAGATATACAGCCACATGTCTAGGAAGAATGGATATTAAAAAATAATGCTGTGTAAAATGGTTTTGCTTTCCAGGGAAGAGGGAAAACTGTTGAGCAGTAGTATAAAATGTAAGGCTCACACAGGTTCTGTCCCTCATTCAACCTTTTGATCGTTCTCAAGAGTAAGCATGTGAAATTTATATAGATCACTTTGTTTGGCAGCCTCTTCAGTTAAAAGTAGATTAATGAATACAATTACTCTTTAGTGCCTACTAAAAATACTAATAATTCACTAATATACATATATAAAACAGATTAGTTAAAGGATGATCTTTACATACCCCTCCATTCCATCAATTCAATGTTCATTGAGTTCGCACATTTCCCTCACCAACACTCATTGTCCCCTCTGCCTAACTTCATGCTGAACAATACAAAACATGTAAAATGTTACATTCTACCTTAAAAAAGTCCTAAAGCCTAGTCTTGTCTAAATACTGGTTTAGACTTTCCATTAATGAACATTTCTCTCCATTTCTATAAGCCATTCTTTTCTCCTGCCTAACATGAGCCCTCTGCTACTCTCTGAAAAGATCTGCAGCAAGCCCAGGGCAACTGTAAGATAAAAGGTGACCCCAGAGGATGAAACAAAATTGTGTTTGGAGGAACTCCAATCTGGAACAGTGGCATTTTACAAGCTCATGATACATTGAAGTGTAAGTCAGATAGATAGATGATAGAGAGAGAGAGAGTACTCTGTGTGTGTGTGTGTGTGTGTGTGTGTGTGTGTGTATGTGACAGAGGGAGAGAGAAAAATGCACATATGGTGAATGTTTACAATTGAAAAATCTGAGTGAAAGGACATAAAATTATTTCTTCTGGCTTTACGCTCTTCTGCTTGATATGTTTCAGCATTCAATTACACCAAGCATTAAAATAAAAAAAAAGACAAAGACAAAGACAAAGGTCTGATCATCAGTTCTGTCTAAATTTATCAGATAAAAATGCCTTCATGGAATTCTGAGCCACTCCAGTCATCTACATCTGATCAGGTAAAATTCTCACCCACAGATATTAAGGTTTTAAATGATGCATTGCTTACAAAAATAGCACTTTTCTTAAATGCTAGTAATTGTTGGCTGTTTCCTGTTGCCGCTGTGCTCTTGTGTGATTGCAATGTGTTCTTTCACATCACATTCTTCTGATAGCTCCTGTACAGTTCAAGGAAAAAGAGCAGAAAATATGCCATGCCTTATGGTTGTTAACTCAGTGGCTCTGCCTGACAATCTTGTGCAAAAAGTTCTCCAGGAACAAGCCCTGCCCCACTCTGTACACACCAGCTCCAACAACCAGAATCACAGCTTTCCTTGATGCCACTCACTCTTGAATTTTTTCCTTTGAAGTCACAACAACCTGCTTTTTCCTGATTCCAATCTCCTTCACCCCCAACTCACGCAAGGAATTTCATCTGAGGAAATAGCATTCAAGTAACAGATAAGAAGAAATAGACAATCCCAAGTCTCACACCTATAAAGAAAATCAATCTATATTTTAAAACATTCATGTAAAGAAAACTTCAGACAGACCCAGGTGGCTTCACTGGTAAATTATTTAAGCCACTTAAGAAGAGGGAAACATTAGTTATACAAGTACTCTTCTATGGAATAGGAAGGGACAACACTAACAAAATCAAAACTCAATAAGGATATTATAAGACAGGGATGATTTCTTGTAAACATAATTATAAAAATCTTGAGACAGAGACCATGGGCTTAGACAGAGTAGGGTGAGGGCCTCTGGAAAAATCAAAGCAAGATAACCCATTGTGGGATAAGCTTTGGCCTGCTGAGGGGCCCAGCTTATTTTTCTGACTTTATCCAGGTGCTGCTTTTCTTCCTCCAGCCCTAATCAAGTGATTTGCTGTTGCTCCTCAGCAACAAGAAGGCGGGTTGGGTGGGGGTGGAGGGGGCAAGCAGGACCAGCCTGTTATCCCTGGGGGCTGAGTGAGAGGGCAAGTGTCGAGGGCTCGGTCACCCTCCCCAGAGATCCGGGGAAAACAAAACCACAACAAGCAGGGAGATGTGTCAGCCTTGGAGGCTCAGCAAAACTCGGCTTTATTGCATCAGAAGCCCAGTTATATAGGGGAAGATAAGGAAGTAGCAAAAGCCAATGGGAATTGATTATCTCATCTGTCACTAGGGTCTTAGGTAGGTTTTGGGTTAGGTGGGAAGGCGGAATTAGGGCCAAGAGCGTGCGTGCGGGAAGCTAGTTAGGCCACGAACGCGGAAGTAACGAGGGAGGATGGAAACCTCCAGTCTGCAGCCATCATAGGCCTAAAAGAGGCAAAAAGTCCCAACAATTTGCAACCTGGGCAATTTAACAAGCAAGCCCAAAACAACGTAGTAAAAACAGGAAGGATTTCATCTTGAAAATAAGATTGCATTTTAAAACCCAATTAGTTAAAAAGTAAGTTTCTTAACATACTCTTTAACAAACAGACAATAACTCAGTCCATCTTAGGAGCAAAGCAGGCAGTCTTAAGGGATATGCTCCCAGACCAGCAAGCTGCTATCCTAGGAGGAAATTGGAGCAGTAAAATTCTTGTAAATAAGCAGGAAGACAAATAAGAAACTTAATGTCTCTTCAAAGATAAACATTTTGGGACCACTTAGCAGGTGTGCATCCCTAGCCCTTTGTCTCTCAACTGCCTATAAAACCGTTAGGCAATGCACTACCCCGGGACTCTCTTGTCCCCTCATGGTGTGAGCTAGGAGCTCTGTCTTCTCCCTTTATCTCTAAATAAAAGTTTCTCACTTGCTCTCCTGCCTTGAGTGTTTGCCTTGAAGTTCATTCTTTGACTCCATGAATAAGAACCCCAGCAACAATCTGAAACGATATATTATCAAAATCAAATCCCATGAGCTATATTCCAAGATCGCAAAATCCTAGATTGTCTTAGTCTATGAAAACTCAGTCAGTAAAATTCAACACATTAACCAAGAAAGAAAGTATATGAATATCTTAATAGATTCAGATAAAATATAAAATTCAGTATGCATTCATGAATTTTTAAAATTTTATCATTAATCTACAATTACATGAAGAACATTATGTTTACTAGGGTTCCCCCTTCACCAAGTCCCCCTCACTAACTCCATTACAGTCACTGTCCATCAGTGTAGTAAGATGTTGTAGAATCACTACTTGTCTTCTCTGTGTTGTACAGCCCTCTCCATTCCCAGCCCCCCACATTATACATGCTAATCGTAAGGCCCCCTTTCTTCTTCCATGCCCTTATCCCTCCCTTCCCTCCCATTCTCCCCAGTCCCTTTCCCTTTGGTAACTGTTAGTCCATTCTTGGGTTCTGTGATTCTGCTGCTGTTTTGTTCCTTCAGTTTTTCTTTGTTCTTATACTCCACATATGAGTGAAATCATTTGGTATTTGTCTTTCTCCGCTTGGCTTATTTCACTGAGCATAATACCCTCTAGCTCCATCCATGTTGTAGTAAATGGTAGGATTTGTTTTCTTCTTATGGCTGAATAATATTCCATTGTGTATATGTACCACATATTCTTTATCCATTCATCTACTGATGGACACTTAGGTTGTTTCCATTTCTTGGCTATTGTAAATAGTGCATTCATAAATTTTTAAAACTCTCAGTAAACTAGGATTAGAAATAATTTCTTCAGTTTGATGAATGTCATGTATGTAAAATCAACAGCTGATACATCATAAGGCTGAAATATACAATAATTTCTTGAGGTTAGGAACAAGAGGAGAATGACCACTGTAGCCACTTAATGAAAGCTTATATCACTTCACTACAACTTTGTATCAAAGGTCTTAGCCAGTGTAACAGCATGTAAATAAGTACATAAATGTGTCAAAGAATTGAAAGGAAAACACAGATCTGCCACTATCAACAAATGACATAATTGAGTATGTTGAAAAGAGAGTGGTACTGGTTCAATGGAAAGAAGAGTTTCTATAAACAGATTCCAACATGTAGGGTAACCAGATTTATACTACTAAAATACCACTGCAGTGCAGAAGATGAAAGGATTGACTTCACCATAAGTAATGTTAATTTGAAACAATGTAGAAGAAAATGAAATTGAATCCTGATTCATACCTTGTACCACAATAAAATGTTAGAATATCTTGATTAATTTGAAATAGGCAGTGATTTCTTTAAAAGGCTATAAAGAACATTGGCTATAAAAGAAAATATTAATAAATTTTACCTCATCCAACTTAAAGTTTTCTATTTTTAAGAGTGAAAAAAACCACCGATGGGGAAAAGATAATTACAGTTCATTTATGCAAAAAAATGATTTGTACAAAAATTAAAATACCTGCAAATCATTAGACACAGATATAAAATACAACCTATATTAATAAAAACTTGAATAAACATTTTATAGCCAGATAGTACAAAAGACGACTAACCTCACTAAACCAAGGAAATGAAAATTACAACCTCAACTAAATAGGGCCACATACCCATCAATATGGCTAAATTAAAGAGACTGAAAATACAAATAATTTTGAGAATGTGCAGCAATGGGAACTCACAGATATTACTGGTAGGCATATAATTTGGCACAACCCCTATGGCAGCCTCTAAAAATGCTGAACATACATATATACCCTAAAACCCAGAAATGATAACTTTTGTCCAGCTCAGTTATCTTATCCCTTCTACACACTCACAAATCCACATATATAAACTCTAAATTATTAAACTGCCTTTTGAGAAATTATAGTTGCTTTTAGAAAACAAGCCAACAACCCAAAACTTGGAGAAAGAACTATATACTTTAAGTTACACCAAGTGACCGGGACATGCCATTTCAAGTAAATAAATATGAGTATGCAGGGGCAATAAAAATAGGGAGGGAGGAGAATCTCTAAAGTACATAATTTGATCAAAGTTATTGTGACAGAAAAGTAAAATAAGCCCACCTCTGATGGTGTATAAAAGGCCCTGGGAAGATGATGACAAACAATAATGTCCTGTTCCTCAACTGAACTTTCCACTACTAATACTAAGACTATGACAACATTATGGTGGTCTGGACTGTGGCTATGCTAGTAGCTATGGCGGGTATGGTTATGGCTGCTGCCTCCCACATTGTGGTAGATACCGGTCATGTAGGTTTTACTAAGAAACTTCCAGAGTTACTCAGTCCTTTGCACTTATCCTGCTTTCACCAGGACTACCATAGGATTTCTATTTGTTATATCTTTAATGCAGAGAAAGCTCATGTTAGGCTTCAGGAAAAACATAGTTCAGACTTGACATGGCATCTTTTTGATCAAAATCACCTGGACTACTTCCAAATTTATATTTTAACAAGATACTTTCACTCAGATATTGCATTTTATCCATACTTTCTCATTAATTCTGGTTTAAGAAAAAAAGCTTAGTTCATTTTTTGATAAACTCTATTTCACATTGCATCCAATGTTTTCTCATAAAGTTTGTATGTTTTGTGTGTGTGTGAGTGTGTGTGTGTGACAGAAGAGAATAAATAGCAGAGAGCAAGAGAGGCAGAGATGATAGTGGTAAGAAAAAGGAAAAAAAACCTATTGCCTTTGGTACTCTCAAGAGTTTTAGTTTTTGCCTACAAAGAAAAGTATCTATCCAGGCTCAGTGTTAAAACTTGCAGTGATTAGGGCAAGAGTACAAGTTGTGGCTCACATATTATATTCCTAAATGTGTCAAACTTATATTCTACAATATGAAACAAACACTCCAAACAGCAAAATATCATGTTAAATATGATCTATATGTCTATTATTCCACCTTGATTAACTTCACAATGATTCACACATCAAGTTTCTAATTTGAATTCTCAGACAACTTGGACTTCTGCACCAGAATTTAGGTCTGTGTAGGCCTGTAGCTATGATCTTCCATATTCTCCTTTCATGTCTTGGTATACCTCAGAGTTTAAAGGGAGTTGGGTAGAAAGGTTAACAAATGAGAAACACATCATGCCTGGGAGAATGAGCAAAGATACCTTGGATGCATGCAAGTTCAGGTCCACCTGAGAGGAGGCACTTCTAGAGCTCTCTTTATGTAATGACCATAAAATACTTGTGGATACTCCTTTGGTCCCATGTATTCTTCACTCCCTAGCAAGAAGCATGTTCAGGGGAAGGTCAGAGTTCTTTAAAACACAAGACCCTGAGTTCTTTAAAACACAAACCCTGTCGACTAGGGATCAAGCAAGTAGTGGATCTAACCACCAGGTATTTTTAATAACACCTGTAAAATCCATGTATTCATGCCCATTTGCAGATTTTACCTCAAGTCCTATCTGATCAGGCTAAAGATCGGCCTCATTCTCTATTTTTTTAATTAAAAACTGTTAGCAAGATCAGGATCTGTAATTCTTTAACAAAATATTATCATATTAAATCCAATAATGTACAAAAAGAATTATAAACCACAACAAAGTGGGATTTATCTCAGGTATGCAAGGCTGTTTCAACATTCAAAAATCAATAACTATAGTCTATTACATCAATAGGCTAAAAAGAAAAAAGATCACATGATAATATAAATAGTTACAGAAAAGTATTTGGCACAAGCCAACACCCATTCATGATAAAAACTGTAAGTCAGATAGAGATAGAGGAGGACTTCCTAAAATTAATAAAGAATATCTGCAAAATATCTATAGGTAACATCTTACTTATTGGTGAGAAACTTGAAGCTTTCCCACTAAGATTAGGTACGAGGTAAGGATGTTCCCTCTTATCACTCCTTTTCAACATTGTACCACCACTTCTAGTTAATGCAGTAAACAAGAAAAGCAAATAAAAGTTATACAGATAATGAAGGAAGAAATAAAAGTGTTCATAGATGCCATGATCATCTACACAAAAATATCTGACATATTTTCGACAAAAAACTTACAGAGCTAGTATAGGAAGGTTGCAGGATTCAAGGTTAATATAAAAATGTCAGTTACCTTCCTATATACCAGCAATGAACAAGTGAAATTTGAAATTATAAACATATCACCATTTACATTAGCAGTCAAAAATAAATGAGATACTTAGGTATATATCTAATAAAATATGTATAGGATCTATTTGAGGAAAACTATAAAACTTTGATGAATGAAAATTAAAAAGAACTAAAAAAATGGAGGGATATTCCATGTTCATGAATAGGAAGACTAAATATTTTCAAGATGTCAGTTCTGAGCTTCATCTATAGATTCAATGCAATACCAATCAAAATTCCATTCAGTTATTTTGTGGATATTGACAAACTGACTGTAAAGTTTATTTGGAGAGGTTAAAGTCCCAGATATCCAACACAATATTAAAAAAGAACAAAGCTGGAGGACTGACACTACCCAACTTCGAAGCTTACTATGAAGCTACAGTCATTAAGACAGTATAGTATTGGTGAAAGAATAGACAAATAGATTAATGGAATAAAATAGAGAGCCCAGAAGAAGAATTCACATAAATGTAGTAAAAAAAGAGCAAAGTCAATACAGTGAAGAAAAGACAGTCTTTTTAACAAGTGATGCTGAAACAACTGAACATCCACATGGAAAAAAAGAAAGTATCTAAACACAGATTACGTTCTTCATAAAAATGTAGTCAAACTGGATCACAAAGTTAAATGTAAAATCCAAAACTATGAAACTCCTAGAAGATAACATAGAGAAAACCTAGACGACCTTGGGGATGACTAGAGATAAAATACTAAAGATATTATCCATGAAAAAAAAGTTGATAAGCTGGATTTCATTAAAATGAAAAATTTCTGCTCTGTGAAAGATAATGTAAAGAGAATGAGAAGAAAGTCACAGAATGGGAGAAGATATTTGAAAAAGATACCTCTGGTAAAGGACTGTTATCCCAAATACACAAAGAACTTTAAAACTGAACAATAAGAAAATGAACAACCTGATTTTAAAAAGGGCCAAAGTCCTTAATAGACACCACACCAAAGAAGATACATAGATGGCAAAAAAACATGAAAAGATGTTCAACATCATATGTTCTCATGGAAGTGCAAATTAAAACAATGAGATACCATAATACATCTATTAGTATGGCCAAAATCCAGAACACTGACATCATTTGCTGGCAAAGATATGGGACAGTAGGAACTCTCAGTCATGGCTGGTGGGAATGCAAAATGGTACAGTCACCTTGGAAGACAGTTTTGCAGTTTATTATAAAATTAAACATACTCTTAATGTATGATCCAGCAATTATACTCCTTGATATTTATCAAAGGAGTTGAAAACATGTCCATGTAAAAACCTGCACAAGGATGTATATAAAAGCATTATTCATTATTGCCAAAACTTAGAAGCAACCAAAATGTCCTTCTGTAGGTGAATGGATAAAGTGGTATTCTGGACAGTGGGATGTGATTCAACATTAAAAAGAAATGAGCTATCAAGCCATGAAAGACATGGAGGAAACTTAAGTGAATATTACTAAGTGAAATGAACCAATCTGTAAAGGCTCTATATTGTATGATTCTAACTAACACTTTATCAGTAGCAAGTGAGTTTTGTATTTCCAACTTCTCTTTTAAAGACATGACAATCACATATTTTTCCCACTAATTTTAGCTTTCACCCCAAATCTACTACGAAGAACTTGAAATGCCAATTTTCACGTGCTGTATTTGAAAGGCACCTCAATAATCACATATATGTTGTCTGATTAATTTTCATAGACCAGCAAATGTGGCTGGCAGTAAGTACGCTGGGAATTGGAAATATATATAATTAGAAATTCAGCAGTAGAAAGAAACTGGAAAATATTTTGCCTGACTATGCATAAAAACATGCTTCAACATTTTAATAAGAAAAGTTGAATTATCTACTTAATTATTCTTTTGAGATCATAAGAACATTCAATCCCCCTCCTAGAACAATCAAATGTCCTTACATGATTTCCAAAGGTCCATGCTAAGAATGACATCATTGCTGGTATGTCATGAACTCCTAGATCTATTAATAGAGTACATTCATCCTTCCTCTAGGAACATTAGTACACAATGACACTAATCCCACAAAGTTACCTATTTTCACCTTTAACACCTCTAGTTAAAAATGTTTTATAAGTTTAAATTCTCTTCTTATATTAATAAATTTTGTTATAATCTTAACAACCCATGGTATGCATTTCCTATAAAACTACTCATCATGACACATTTTCTTTATATAAGGATCCTTCATATATTCTTAATGATATATCATTCTTCAAGTGACTGAGCTCTTTTTAACAATTTGTCCTGCTTATATTAGAACATGAAAAGTGAATCTGCAACTGTCCATTTTGCCTTCAGGTTATATAGCGTTTTGAAATTATCACTCTCATCCTTACAAGAAAAAGCTGAACAAACTGAAAACCAGTGGCTTTCCTTGGACCCATTAGAGAACTTCAAAGCAATCTATGACTCCAAATCTGGAGAGACTGAAAAACAAAGACTCCCAACCAACCTCATCCTACCTAAAATAATAAATCAAAAATGATACTTTATTTTGGAAAAAATTATGGAGATTAATACTACCCATAGTAGTTTCCTGGGGCTGATGGAACAAAGTACCATCCATTTGGGGGCTTAAACCAACAGGTATTTATTCTCTCATAGCTCTGGAGGCCAGAAATTCAAAATCAAAATTTTGGTGAGGCCATGCTCTCTCTGAAAGCTCTAGAGGAGAATTCTTTTTGCCTCTTCCTACTGTCCGATGGCTGCTGACAATCCTTGGTTTCCCTTGTCTTATAGACACATCACTCGAATTTCTGCCTCTGCTGTTATAAGATATTCTTCTCTGTGTCTTGGTGTATTCACATGTTTTTTTTTTATAGGAAAACCAGTGATTGAATTTAGAGTCTGCCCTAACTCAGTATGATTTCATTTTAACTTGCTATAGCTGCAAGGATTCTATTTCCAAATAAGTTCACACTCACAGATACTCAGGCCTAGGACTTCAACATATATTTTTGGGAGACACAATTCAAACCATACTACTGCCATTAAAGTCTTGAAAATAGTAGGGGTGATGATTTCACATCTTTATTCAAGTCGCCTATTTGTCCTCTACAAAGTGTAGATGGATTCAGAGGAATGATAGTGGGTTGTCATGAACTTAATCTAGTGGTGACTTCAAATGTAGCTATTGTTTCATATGTTGTTTCTTTGCTGGAGCAAATAAACACATCCTTTGGAACCTGGTATGTACTTTTAATCTGGCAGAGGCTTTTTACTTTCTCTCTGTAAAAAAGAATACCAGAATCAGTTTGCCTTCAGCTGGCTGGACCAGTAATGCTCTTTAACTGCCCTGCTTCAGAAGTATGCAACTCTTTAGCCATCAGAGACAAATTCATCTGGAAAAACCTTGATTCTACATTCCAAAGGACATCATTCTAGTCTACTACATAGATGATATGATGGGGATCAGACCCAGTGAACAGGAACCAGCAACTACCCTGAACATCTTTGTAAGACCCAGAGTAACAGAGGATGGGAAATACAGCCTACAAAAATTCAGAGGCCTACCACCTCAGTAAAATTTCTAGGAGTCTGGATGAAGGACAAGTTGTTATGTTGGCCTCTCCTATCACCAAGCAAGAAACACAGTAATAAGTGACCTTTGTGGATTTCCATGACAATATATTCTTTGGGTGTGCTCCCTGTTATCCACTGGTAATGTAATAAAATGGCTCCCAACTTTGGGTGAAGTAAGAGGAAGAGAATGTTTCAAGAATGATCACAGGCTACCATACATAACACTTCTCTCCTATTTGGCCTGTACAAAGCAGCAGATTCAATGATACTGGAAGTGTCTGCAGAAGATAAGGATGGTGTTTGAAGGTTTTCACATATCTGTGTAGGTGAATCACAGGCTTTTAGGATTTGGGAGCAAATGTATGGTGTCCTCTGTGGACTTCTATTATCTCTTGGAGAAACAGCTTCTGTCTCATTATGCAGTTTTTGACCATGGACCACCAAGTTATCATGTGACTTCAACTGCCCATTATGAAGTAACTACTGTCTAGCTCTCTGGGCCACAAGTTTGAGTATACATGGCTGCAATTCAATCAGAAAATTAAAGCATGTGTTTTGAGGAAGTCCAGAAGGCAAATAAATTATAGTAGCAAGTGAATCAGATTTTCATGGCTTCCACCCTGCTGAAATGTATGCTTTTTCTCAACACAGGCAGTTATGCTGATTTCCCAGCTGAAGGAAGAAAAAATCAGTCCTGGCTTACAGCCCTAGACAACAGTGGTGAAAGAAAATTAGTCCTGGCTTACAGATGGTTCTGCCAATATGCTAGAATCACATAAAATTGAAAAGCTGCAGTACAATAGCCCAAATCAGACACAGCCCTAGAGGGCAGTGGTGAAGGAAAATTCCCCATTGTTTTCAATCATACATAACCAAATCAACCTGTCTCTCAAAACTTAAGTCTAGGTAGAAGTGTGTGATATATACAGACCAATATCTCTAAAGGGAAAATTAACAGTCATGCCCTTTGTCAAATATGAGCCTCAAGATGATCTCTCCTATGTTCCTATGACCTTAGAGTCAAATAAGATTTTTAAAGTTTTTCTTATTGTGAAGAAATGTACATCCTGGTGCAGATGGGGGATAATCAATTAGACAACTTTTTTAAAGAAGAGTGGGGAGAAACTATCTAAGCAAAAAAATGGTATTACTTTTGAGAGAATACAGCTATACATAAACCAGAGTCAAATGTGATTACAGTGGGTGGTAGTTTGTACAGAAAATATACTTTTTGCTCCTAAGATTTATATAGATAACATCACAGCTGTGTTGATTAAATCTGCATATAAGATGAAGGGTATTATTAGCAAAATCATCAGAGGAAGAAGGCATCTGCCTCCTCCATGTGATGTCACGCAGCATGGTTACAAAGGTTAAATTCAGCATCAATGTGAGCAAGGTCATTGAATTCAACTTTTTTCCCCCCTTCATTTAAAGCATATCAACTGTTTAGGAGGATCCTAATGTACCAAGAAAACAATTCAACTTTGATATATTTGTGGACTCTTTTTACCTTAAGAAATGTAGTTAATGTAATTTATGATATAAGTTGATCTATGTGAAAATGTCAGGAGTGCCTGTGGTTTGTGATACCTACACCCAGAATGCGTAAAAGCCTCTTAGGAGTTAACACTCTTACTTGCTAAAACTTGCTCTTTCCTCTTAGGATGAAAGCTTGAATCCTGACACCATGTGCTACTGCAGCAGTTCCCATAGAAGCCGGGGCTATAGGGGTGGCTGGGACGTGATTATGCCTATGGCTCTGGTGCTCTTAGGATCTCGGGCTGTGGTATAAATGTGGCTGTGGTAGGTGTGGATTAGGCTGCTGACACCAAATTGTCATAGTGGGTATTTGTCCCCTGGCATCAACTGAAAAATACTTGCTATTTAGCGTATTTCCTTGTGAGCTAGTGATTTTGTTCTATAGCATCTTTTTCTTGCACCTGTTATATTTGATTTGAATTGTTAATAATCCAATTCAATCTTGGGCTACCAGGACAGATTATTAAATTCACCAGATACCCACATCAGTATCGTAGACTAACTACATTTTTCCCTTTCAATTTGGTGTTTTTTTCATGATTTTTTATATACCAAGTAAATTATATTTGGGCATATTTCATGAGTAGGAAACTCGGTTCATTTTTTTTTGTTGTTGTTAAACTTACTCTGTCCTGGCAGAGATTACTAGTTTTTTTTTTTTGTTGTTGCTTGATTTTTTTTTTTTTAAGCTTATTCACTTGGTCAATGAGTGTTTATTGAGTAGTTGCAACATAAGACTTCTTGTTAGGTCTAGTGCTACAAATGTGAAAAGATGTGTTAACTTGGAAAACAAGCATGTAAACAAACATGTTTACTGCAACATGACAGGTGATGTCATAGTTGAGTGGAAACACAGAGGCGAGGGCTCCTGTGGGCATCCAGGAAAGACAAAGTCCAGAAGACAGACAGAGACCACACAGGTTCTCAGTAAAGGTTACATTTAAATCCATTCTTGTTGGAGGAGAGTCATATTAAAGAGGCACAGTGTTTTCCAGGCAGGAGGAACAGAATGTGCACAGATACAGAAGTACTGGATGGCAGAGCTGTCTGTTATCCCTGGAGAGTAAGGGAGCAAAGCAAAGAGCAAGAAATGAGGTCCTGGACCTCAAGGGAAATGAGAACATCAAGGCCGTGGTTATCTTGCTGTGGGCACTCTAGATAACGTTTTCAAAAGTTGTGATGTTTTCCTTTAGAGTTTTTTCTATAAAAATCATCATGGCAGCTAACTGAAAGGAAGTTGATTGAGGAATCTAACCCCAGACCAAACAGGCATTCAGGAGGTGATTCAAGCAGCTAACAGGAGGTCTTAATGTAAGGAAGCAGCAACGGATCTAAAGAGGACCTAGCTCAAATAGATACATCAAAGAGAACAAAGGATTTGTTTATATGCTCTAGGGGGAAAGGGTAACAAGGAATAACAAAGAGCACACAGTGAACTCTAGATTGGAGCTTTAGCAATGGATGGGTTGTGGAATTAATAGCAGATGTGATATGTGACTGGGAGCATTTGGGGGACAATTGTGGGAGACCTGATAGTTTAGTGGTGTTCAGACAAATGTGTTATCAGTGGGAGGGTCACGGAAAGCTATTTAGTGGCAATTTGTTATAAAAATCTAAAACTTGAGAGAACCAAGCTTGAGATTTCAAAGTTATTGTATAAAGGTTGTAGTAACTTCAGAAATAGAGTATTCCAATATTCAGAAGTGAGCATAAGGACAAGAGATTGCAATGCAGGTAAAGAGCAGGTAAAAGGTAAAAAGCGAAGGAGAAAAGAGTATCAGGGAAATTAAGGCCACATACACTGTAGAGGAGGGAATTGTCAGCAATCATCCATTCATCAAACATTTATTCTTTTGCCATGTATTTCTAGATAAAGTGACATACCTTCTGACCAGCTAGATGCTGACAATTAAGCAGTTAATGAGATCGGGATGTTCTCTGCCTTCAGGGAAATTACAATCAAAGAGGGGTGATAGAACACCAAACAGGCAATCACAGTAAAATAACAGAGGCTTTAGTAATTGCTTAGAGAAGAGTCTGTCCAGCCTCCCAGCTCTGGGTATGGACCCCAAACTCCAACCACAAGATTACCAAAGAAGCAGACACTTTAAATATGATTCCCATGCTCTGCTTAACATTGACGGGTCCAGATCTGGCCACACAACCAAGCTGAACCAAAAAATCTGCAGGATTTGCCAACAACGGCAGACTTAATTTTTTCCTACTGTTGAGGCTGTAAGGACTGACGCTTGGAATCCATGAGCAGGTATGTTTTACTCCTTGTAGAGTGCCGATTTATAGTTCACTCTAAGGCACCAACTTAAGTAATATGCTGAATAGTTCCTGATATATTCTATACAGGAACGAATAGTTCATGTAAAATTGCCTTTAACTTTCGTAGGCTGTCCATCTCAGCAGGTGATACACCATCAAGTCTAATGGGCTCACCAACCTAACAAAACCAAGTAAGTGAACTTAGAAACCATTGTGACTCTCTAGATCTACACGTTGGCCTCAGTGTATGTTAATTCGTTATTCAATTATTCAAATAACTGAATAATTCATTATTCAAAGTTACCGAATCCTGACTTGGTATGCTTTGCATGAAAGTGGATAAAAATGACATTATGATTGAGATATCATGCAGAATCTATAAGCCATGAGAGGAAATTGTGACAGAAAGCTTAAAATTTTCTATTTGAAAATATAGTAACATCCAGTGTCAGAGTGGACATTTCTGCTGAAGTTGTGATAGTGATGACAAGTTGAAAAGGTCTGTGAAGGAATTTACAATAATATATGACTGCATGGAGCAAAATTTCTGGCCTGGTGGCTGAAAGCAATGGCAAAATTTAGACTTTAACAAGAATGAAAGGCAATGTAATGACAACTAGAGCACTGAATTTTCTCCAGTCCCTTTAATACACTTAAAATTCTAAATATTTGTGAAACTAAATCATATTTGGTTCCCGAACAGAGTTTTATTTTTTTTTCTCCAATTTCCTGTATGGACCAAAGGGCACCACAAAAAGATCAGATCTGTAGCAGTAAAAGAACAATAGCTCTAAACTTAAGTAAAACACTGAAGAAAGTTATATATATATATACACATGAATATACTGAAAGAGAAAGAGAGAGAAATGTACTAGACATCTGGCTGGGACGGTGGTAGGGAACTGATGTGCCATGTTGAGTGGGTGGGTGGAGATGGGAGAAGGTAAAGGGCTAAACAAAAGGCAAATAAAAAAAGATAGAAACCATATAAAAAAAAGCCCAGAATGAAGAATATATCATTTATAAACTTATATTTACATGTGTGATATGTAATGTATGTAGAGATTATCTATTGACGTACACCATATCAATAATATATATCAGGGTATAAAGCAAGGGCCCCAGTATGCACACTGTATGATTCTTTCTTATTTGAAACTACCAACCCCAAATCCTCATATGTACATAAGTATAAGTAGAGACAACATTACATATGTACATATGAGGGAGAAGAAAGCAATGGAAGGTCACCTGAAGGGGGTAGTATGTGTGGGCAGTAAGATGGGAGATAATTATCTTTGATCTTTATTACATATTTATATTGCTTATTATTCCAAGCAATATATTATCTTATGAATAAAGTTATCATCAAATTAAAAAACTGAAAGGATGCTTTAGATAATAGAAAACTGAATCATGGACCCATAAAATTCAAAGAAGTTTTAGAAGGCATGACTTCATTTAACTTTTACTTGACTTGAAATTTATTTGTCAGTGTTTACTATAGAAGATTTTAATGTTTGTTTATAAGCACTTGGTATTCTATCTTTAAGTAATTTATTTTTGGTGTACCTCATTTTCATATCTTGAAGAGAAAGCACTACTTGTTCCCAGCTCTTTGAATAACTCTTAACATATAATAGTCATAAAATCCAAAAAAATGAAGTAATGCAAAATGTAATGACAATGTAAGCATAATTTCTAACAAACATACTATCTTTTAATCCCAAGAGGTATTTCTTGCCTTTATTAGCACCTACTTCTACCATGCCACAATGGCATATAATGAGGCCTGCAATTATTTGAGGAAATAATTCAAACACAGTAATTTGAATTTATATTCAGCTACCCAAAAACAGAATGATGCTGGTGAAGCTCTCCGAGCAGCTGCCCAATATTATTATTCAGGTGAGATAGCAGTTTTATTTACTGACTAAAACAGTTCCATATTTTGGAGCCCTAATGACCAGGGTTGACATGTACTTTGTTTGGTTTTTTTCCTATGAACTCTGATAGAGCAAAAGGATGCATATAGGGAAATGCTCTGAAAAGCAAGTGGGAGAAATACACCCCCAGGGATCTTCAGCCAACTTAATCCTTCCATGGTATTCCTTGGCTAGGCAGAGGAAGGAGGTGCACACCTCAACAGCTGCTGATAAATGCATGTACATCTAAGTACACGCTAGGCACACTGCTGCAGATGTCTTTAAAGTAACTCTTTGTAGAATATCTTTATGTTAGAGAGAAGTACTTACAGAAACTTCTAGTTGAATAAGCAGTAATTTGTTTATTCAGTTTAGAAAACATTTTTGACATAAGATAACACACTATTTTTCAAGTATGAACAAATCAAGCATTTCTTCATTTGTGGTGGCAATGTCACTGAGTGTGGTTTATGTGCATGGTCTTAGTGCTTGCGTGGTTTGTGTGCACAGTCTTAGTGCCATCCTCATTGCTGTTGGTTGTCTTCATCCTGGCCACTTTTGGTTCCTCCATATAATGCAGGTGGTATGAACTAAGAATAGTTATACATATAATTTTTCTTTAAAAAATGAAAATGATATGGGTAAGTCTCTGTGGTGTCAACCATAGATAATTAAAAAAGGAAATACATAGTGAAAACCTATAGTACCTCCATTGCTGTGGGGAAAACACAACATGTGGGAGTTGACTCCTACAACCCATTTAAACAGACAAGTTAAACACAAAATAGAAAATATACTTCAATATGGTATACAGCATAGCATAAAGGTTAAGTGGGAAATGTTGTAATATATCATAGACCATAAATGCCACATGAATGTTTGGATGAGGGGGAGAAATCAATGAATTCTAGTGCAGAGTGTGAGGCTTCATAAAAGATATAGAGGAAAAAAAAAAGTATAGAGGGACCATGAACAGAATTATTAGGATGAAATTATTTAGAATTAAAGAGGTTCTGATCAACTGGGCAATATGTGCATACTGAATATACTATATCACCTATGAAGTATTCTTGCCAAAGTATTAAACCTAGATCAAATCAAGATCTAAGATCTATGGTACAATTTTACAAAATACATGATTTAGAGAAAAAAGTTAAACATCATGAGTAAAGAAATAGATAAATCCAGATTTTAGGATATTCTATGGGGTAAGTGATCTGATTTTTCAACAAGTCAATACTATAAAAAGGAAGGGATGTTTGAATCCAAAGAGAATTAAAACATCTAACAAATAAATTCAATGTGTGGAACTTGGTTGCTAATTTAAGAAAAAAAACCAAACCTCCATTTTTAAAGAATTTGGAAAATTTACCTACTTTATTAGTTGATATAAAGGATATATTGTTAATTTTGTTAGGTGTAATAAGGCTTTTATGATAAAGTAAGAAAATACCCTTAATTTTTAGAGGTCCATATTGAAATATATTAAACTATGAAACATCATAACATATGGTTAATTTGAAAATATTTCAACAAATGATCAAATCTATCAAAATGTTAAAGATTGCTAAAATTAAGTGATGAATAAAAAGGTTCATATTCTTCTCTTTGCTGATTAAATGTTTTATAATGAAAAGTTTGTAAAACATAGCAAGAGAGAATTTTCATGAATGAGACAAACAAAATAAGCAACTCATGGTTGAGACTGTGCAGGGCCTGTTCCCAGTAATAAAAATTTTACTGAAGCTGAAGATTTGAGAAAGAGACCACATAAGTTAAATTGGGAAAGATAAGCTGCAGCGGCATTATTGAAGGCCTTAGTTACTGATTATCATACTGAGAAAAAAGTAAAGAGGGGGTAGATGAAACATGATATAAATTTTTAGGAAGACAATGATAAAAGCAATGAGATTTTTTGTTGATTTTGTTTGGTTTGGTTTGATCCCCTTAGGAAAGTTATATAGGTTATGGGTTTGTGGAATATATCATGGAATAAAGAAATACAAAGCTGAAGAATAATTGAGGGGTAGCTGAAAGAGCCCAGTGTGTTTTGTTGTAACAGAGGCTGTGAGAATATGAAGAATGTAAAGACATAGAAGATAAATTAGTAGGACTCAGATGTGGGAGAGTTTGGGAATGACCAATAGAAAATGGGTATAAATAATTGAGAAATTTCAAGCCATTGGACATATGAGAAGGAAAGGGGATGAGGTCCATATATAATGAATCTGATTTTAGGCAATGAAATGTGAATGTCCTGCTGAACTGAGATGGAATATCAGTCCTCTGGGTTTCAAAAACTCTGAGAATCAGTTTATTCCACTTTTATTTAATGAAACTTTATGTCACCAAGTAGAATTCAATTCCTTTGTAGTCTACCATCATCATATCATCTAGATAAGATAGAGAAATATATAATAAACTACAATAATTATTTTTAATTTGTATATAATTGGCCAGAAACATAATAAATCCCTTCTTGGGCAATCATAATTTACTGTTCCTGGGATTTCAAGAGTATTGTGAATATACTGTTACTGTCTCCTTTGGTTATTATAAAATTGTATTGACTTGATTCATTTGTTCACTTGCTTCAATATATTTTTACTGGCTATACACAGTGCTTGACCCAGTGTGAGGATTTAGATCAGAAAGACAAATAGAATATAATCCTGCTTTCCACTCTTCAGATACAGATAGAAAAACAAATGATTGAAAATGTGTGTTAGTGGCAGAAGAGTGGTATGCACAATGGGAGCTAATTAAAAAAGAGATCAGCCTTTCTTGGGATGTCATGTTAGGCTTTAGATGTCATGATCTGGCTTTAAAACATCATTAGAGGGTCACCTGGCCTTTCTGGGCATTAAGAACATTCTAGACCATTAGTACTCACTATTTTTGTGTTTGGAGCACTTTTGACAACTCTATAGTCCATCTAACAGACATGGCTAGATCAAGAGATATTTTCAGTTAAGCTGACAATAAATGTGTTGCGTAAATTAAAATGTGTCAACCTATCTGTGAGGGATATGCACTGCATAGCGTTCTGAGACACATGTGTTGTTAACTCATCCTGCCCATAAGCCAAATGAGTTATCAGCACATTAGGGGGACAAAGAAAAACACAAATCTTCATGGGAATCTATAGGAAAGAGTTCTCCAAATTAGCCTGTGAAGTTAGAAATGTCTTCCCAGAACAAGGAACCAGTCAAATGATAAAGTACATGTGGATGCAGGTATCTGCAAAAAGAAAGAGAGGCATTTGGGGCAAAGAGAAAAGCCCACTGAAGGTACGAAATAGAATGCTATGGGATGAACGTGTTCCCCCTAAATTCATACATAAATTGATGGTGAGGCCTTTGGGAGGTGATTAGGTTATGAGGAGGGAGCCTTCATGAATGGTAATAATGTCCTTATAAACGAGACCCCAGAGAGCTCTCACCCCTTCTACCTTGTGAGGACATGGCAAGTAGATGGCTATCTATGAACAAGGAAGTGGGACGCCACCAGACACCAGATTTGCCAGTTCTTGAATTTGGACTTTCCAACCTCCAGAACTGTGAGAAACAAATGTTTAAGCTATCCAGTCCATGGCATTTTTGAATAGCAGCCCAAATGGACTAAGATATTAATTGGTATCAAAAATGGAAGTGCAGCTGTAACAAATACCTAAAAATGTGGGTTGGGAGTGGCTTTAGAACTGGGTAATGGGTAGAGGCTGGAGGGGTTTTGAGGTGCATGCTAGAAAAAGCCCGTACTGAATGCCCCATTATGGCTAATTCTGATGAGAGTTCAGAAAGTAAAAATAAGAGTTGTGGTGAAAGCTCTGTCTTCTTAGATAATACTGAAGTAATCATGAACAGAATGATGGTAGAGATGTGGATGGCAAAGGACATTCTGATGAGGTCTCAGACACAAGTGAGGAATATATTAGTAGAAACTGGAGGAAACTTTTAAAGCATCAAAGAACATCTGAATTGTGCTCACGTTCCAGGTTTTGTGGAAGGTAGAACTCACGAGCAATAAAATAGGGTATTTGACTGAAGCAATTTCTAAGCAAAGTGTTGAAGGAGTGGCTTGGTTCCTCTGACTGCTACAGTAAAATGTGAGGAGATAAATGACTTGAGGATAGAACTGTTAAGCTAAAAGGAAGCAGAAATAAAGATTTGGAAAAATCCTGGGCCTATCCATATTATAAAAAATGAGAATACTAAGGGTGTTGCTGAGCAACCATTTGATGATTAGTATGGCTAACCCATGTCAACAGAAGCCAGTACTGTTCTTCAAGACAACGATAGAATGAACCCAAAGGCAACTTAGTGATGATGAGGGTTGCGGTCCTATCACAGACCCAAAGTGCAAGGGCTGGGGTGGGAAGGCAGAACTAGTTCCTCTCCAGTTCAGGAGGGCCAGAATGTCCCCAAGCAGTGCATCAGAGGAGAGGCCTGTACAGGGAACAGCAGCAGGGGCTGTGCCAATGGAGCCATGAGGACAGAGCACCACCCTAGTGAGTCCAGAGGGCTGAGCGCTGGGCCAAAGAGGATGATTCTCAAACCTTAGGTTTAATGCTGGTTGCTCTATTAAGTTTTGGCTTGGGACCTATTACCCTTTTCTTCTTTCCCATTTCTCCCTTTTGAATGGGAATATCTATTTTATGCCTGCCCCATCATAATATTTTGAAAGCACATAAATTGTATGGTTTCACAGGTTCACATCTGGAATTTGCCTTAGGATGAATTGTACTCACATCTGATTTAAACGATATTTTGATAAGATTTTGAGCTTCAGACTATAGGTGCTGGGATGCTTTAAGACAGACGCTTACATTTATGGTCAGTTGACTTTGGAGAAGAGTGTCAAGACTATTCAGTGGGAAGCAATAGGCTTTTCAGCAAGTGGTACTTAAACAGCTAGATATCCACATACAAAAGAAAGTTGACTCTATTTCATACCTCCTTCCATATCAACAATTAATTCAAAATGGATCAAAGAGCTTAGTGTTAGATCAAAAGGTATAAATCTCTTAGAAAAAAACAGGTGGAAATCTTCATGACCCCGGATTTTGTGATCATTCCTTAGATAATGACACCAAAAGCACAAGCCACAAAATAAAAACTAAATAAACTGGACTTCATTAAAATTAAAAGCTTTTTTGCTTTGAAGAAATTATCCAGAGTGTAAAAAGACAAACTCTTAGATGGGAGAATATATTTGGAATTCACATATCTCATAGGCAACTTGTAATCAGAATATTTTGAAAATTCTACAACTCACCCATAAAAATAACCCAGTTAAGATGTGGACAATAGATCTCAATAAACAGTTATTCAAAAAAATACAAATTATTAATAAGCATGTGAAAAGATGCTCAACATTTTTGGACATCAAGGAAATGCAAATCAAAACCACAGTGAGACACCACATCAAATAGAACATCTATAATCAAAATGACAGGCAATGATAAATGTTGGCACGAAGGTAGAGAAATTGGAAACCTCATATATTGTTGGTGAAAATGTAAATTGGTACAGTCACTTTGAAAGCAATTTGGCAGTTGCTCAAAAAGTTAATTGTAGAGTTTCTGTAAGAACCATGATTCATTCTTAGATATATACCCAAGGAAATTGAAAACATTCGTCCATACAAAACTCATACATGAATGTTTATAACAGCTTTGTTAACAATAGCCAAAAATGGAAGCAATCCAAATGTCTATCAATCAATGAATAAACAAAATGTATTGTACCCATATAATGGAATATTATTTGACTATAAAAAGATATAAAGTACTGATACATGCTACAGTGTGGATGAATGTTGAAAATACTACGCTAAATTACAGAAGCCAGATATAAAAGGTCACATTTTCTATATATCATTTATATAAAATGTCCAGCATAGGCAAATACATAGTGACAGAAAATAAATTATTGGTTTCTAATGCTAGAGAAAAGGGGGGATGGTATATGGCTGCTAATGGGAACAAGTTTCCTTTTGGGGGTGATGAAAATATTCAAAAATTAAATAACAGAAATAGTTTCACATCTCTGAGACTATATTAAAAGACCATTGAATTATACAGTTTAAAAGGTTGAACTCTATGTTGTACGAAATATGTGTCAATTTTAAATAGCAATTATATGCGCAAGATAGGAAAACAAGAAAAGATCTGGATAGAAGATAAAATTGTTGGAAGAATAAGTGGGTGATAAAAAAGTTAATAACATATCATTTCATGGTAATATCCTTATTCAAAGGGTGATTTTGCCCTTCAGAGACATTTGACAATGTCTGAAGATGTTTTTAGTTTTAACAACTTGAGGGATGCTACTGGCATCTGATGAGAAAAGACTAAAGATGCTGTTATATATCCTATAATGCACAGAATATCCTCTCCCAAAACAAAGAATTGTCTGGTTTACCATACCAATAGTGCTGAGGGTGAGAAACTATAACCTCGACAGAACTATAACCATATTAGTGAAAAAGAATTTACCTGGCGATCTCTATTATAAACAACAGTTTCAAACAAAATTTAGAACATTTATTCACTAATGAGTGTCATGGAGGGGAATGACAGGGATACTCCTTAGAGTAATTGATCTAAATTCTTTGTCTGCAATCGGAGTATACATTAAACACGAAGGGGTCACTTCTCTCCCTCTACAGGAATTGTGCTGATATAGTCTCTTGATCTCTCCAGATCCACTCTCTACTCTTCTCCTTACTCAGTTTTTCTGGAGGGCCACCTCCATAGATTGTGTCAGCAAAGTACCCCCCTTCTTGTTTACCATTATACTCAGCTTCCTGGAAGCACTAGCAGGAGAGGTTGTCTGGGTTCTTGTTTGCCTGGCTCCCTCTCTGGAATGGCTCACTGTGTTGGTAGCAGCATTTCTCTACCTCAGGTGACAATTTCTTTAGGGGTGACTCCTCTCCTTCATCTATAGTTCTCACTGGGTTCTGGGAAACCGCCCCTCCCCTTGTTCCTGCAGACATAGGGGACAGAAGGCTTCCCACTGCTGTTGTCCTGGATGCCCCATCACCACTCGTGGGTTTCTTTAATTCCACCCACACCTTTGGCAACAGTTCCCCTAACTTTCTTTAAATATTTCTTTTTAAAGCACACAACATCTTCCTGGCCAGGCTCCTGAGTAATACAGTAAGGCTTTTAATTATTTTTGATGATTCCACTGCTTTTTAAAATTAATAATCCTATGGCATGCCCATGGTAGAATGCATTTTTCAGAAATGGCCATAACAATACTTCCATACCCAAAGAATATTCCAGCACCACACAACTCTGAAATCTATGTCTCTACCCCTTGAAACTTGCCTGACTTTTTCAACAGTCTCAACTAACAGAATGTGGCAGAAGTTGACACTTTAGGACTTCCAAGAATAGGTCATAAAAAGCAATGTGGCTTTTGCCTGATCCTTGGGATGCCCCTCTTTTGGAGCTCAGCCACCGTGCTGGAGCAGACTAAGCAGTATCTTGGAGAGACCATGTAACAGTGTTCCTGCTGACACAGAAGTCTCAGCCGACAGCTTGCATCAACCACCACACTTATGAGTGATCATGCCCTCAGAGCATTCCAGCTTCCAGGGAGCCTTTGAGCTGCCTCAGCTGACTCTTCCTGGAGCAAAGATGAGCTGTTAAAAAATGAATCCCAATGAAGAATTGTTTTTCTTTATGCTGCTATGGCCCAGTGTGTTGTGGAACAAAATCAAACTAAAGGAGCACAGTATTGGACCTTTGTGCAGGTTACAAGGCCCTTCCTCCAGGCTGATGTATTCTTAAGCTAAGTTCACAGCTCAGCAAGCACAGTGAGGGGTCACTTACATTCTGGGGTACTCTTAGGAAGATACAGCCTGCCCACCATAGTAAGAGGTGTGGCATGTAACAACATAAATGTCTATGTCTCATTCAAAAGAGCCCTTTTTCAAAAGTTCTTTGACTTATCTCCACCCTGACAGAGGGATCTTAACCACAACTGAGTCCACCTGATTACATTTATCACATGGGTCTCTTTACAAAGAGTATATACCAAAAAAAGAAAAAACATATATATTTAAGAACACACAATATATACATTTTATACCCACAGCATAAAATAAGTTATGTTCAACTTACTGACCAGTTATTTAAATAAAAACATAATATAAATATAACAGTACCTTGATCTATGGCAGTATTACTATATTGTTAATTTCATGCTCTATGTTTTGAAAAATCAGTGAACAACTAGACCAGTTATAGCGAGGGTAACAAGTCACTATACTGGTTCTTTATGGACTCATTTCTTCTTTGGTAGCCTGCTCTTAATCATTATTCATGCCTCCTCAAAATGCCATGTTCTGTATTTTAAACTTATTCACATCACTTCTCATTAAATTGGCCAATGCCCTGTATCATTTCTGACACACTGGGAGAAATGTGCATTCTCAAGCACTTTTTGTTTTCAGACGTCATTAATTCACAAGATTTCCATCGCTCTTTGTGCTCTGATTACTGTGAGCTTGGATGTGTGACTCTGAGCAATGCTGGAATATAAAGGCAATCCCGCTGCTCAGAAAAGCCTTGCAAAATTGCCTGCTATGGGTCCCTAAGGGAACACTTCCCTCCCTCCACTGCAGTGGCCATGGAGACTTTCTGATGCCTACAGTGATGTTTTCCCCAGGAGAGAGGCTACTTTCATGTGGAATTCATCCTTAAGAATACTTCCCCTAACACTCAGTTTTTCTGATTGGTTCCTTATAAATAAAAATAATAAAATCTTGATATTACTTTCTTGCTACATACTTAACTATTTTCCATCCAGAACTGTTTTTCATCCACATGTCTATGAACCATGTAAGCAATGATGAAAAGTACACATTAACTCTGATGCATCTTGCCATCTTGTAGACTCAGAGGTACTTATCATTTTTCACAGACCAATGTTTTTGGCAACAATGCATTTTGACTACAAAAAACACAAAAAATGTGTGCATATCTAGCTTCTATGTCTCCTTATCCCTGAGTATTTCTGATGGATCTTAAGCTAAATCCCTTTTTTTAAAAACTTTCAGCTTTAAGCTTCTTATAGATAATATGTATTCCCAACATCTCCACTTAGAAATGATGGATTTTGTATTCTCTTCATATTTTTCTGTGCATTGCAAAAATGTACAATGCCTGAATTCCACTGTGTGAAGCTGAAATCATTATTTTTAGGGATGGTATCTCAACAAAAATGAAATCCAACACTCTTAGCTAAAGAACGTTATAATACATCCCCAGATGACTGCTTTCAGCTTGATGTCATGAGATGGTTTTAAGAAGCAGTGTGAAAAAATCTATATTTGAAAATGCTCATCTTTCTACTGATGTAAAGAGGTTATATGTGCTTCGAAAATAAAGGAAATAGGCATATTCCTGTAGTTAGCTGCATTCCCCAGCCCTGGAAAGGAATGTGTTCAGTTTATATATGAATCTCTATTCATATATAGGCTGTGCATTTTTCAGTTTGATAAAGGCTAAACAGGTTTATAAAACTCTAACTTTTCTAATTGGCCATGGAACTCTGACTTTGCCACAAAGATTTCAAACACCATCTTAACTTTTTCATTCATATGTATCAGCGTTAGCTATTTTTTTGGACACTAGTTTACGGAATTAGAAATTGTAATTCTGGAATTTTCTTCAGCCACTCTTAGTGGTATAGAAAGAACCCAGAAGGTAACAGTCAAATTCTGGACACCTACCATTTGCTTCCTAACCCATCCTCATCTCCGAAGACTTTATGCTGCAGCTATTACGGAAACCGCTTTGGGGGTCATGGTGGAGGGTGCTGTGGCTACGGAGGCTGAGGGTGTGGCTACTGTTGGAACTTTGGCAAGTCAGTGAATATGGTCAGGTCAAGCTGCTGTTGCCCACCGTGCTGGGAGAAAACAAGTCTTACAGCTTCTATGGAAAACCTTGACAGGTTAAAACGATTACCTAGAATCTCATCAGCTCCATTTCAAACGATAAGAAATCATCTTCTTTTCACCCACGGTTTAGAACTGGTGATCCCCTTTCTCTGCTGGGGAATCCTCCAGTGCTGGCCACCAGACACACAGAATCAGCCTCCATCCATCACACGGATTTGATTCCTCTGGCAGCTCAAACAATCGAGCACTTGAACTGCAAATGTCAACATCTAATTGCAGCTCCTCTTGTCAAGTTAATTTTTAACTCTGATATCAACTATTTCTTCTGTATCCTATGTCTTAGAATGCTTCCATTTTCACTTTTTCAATAAAGAGTGATTAATCTTCCCTAGCAAACATAGTTTGCTATATATGAGTTTTATTCAATTCAGCAGAATTCTTTTGCTATAGGTACCTCATTTTGAATCCAAACATTAATTTCTCTTAGCTGCAGCTGCAAGTGATTTATGCCCCATGAATGGCTCAGTGTATGTGTGATAAAATTCACCTGACAGCTTGTAGCTTCTCAGAGAGGGACAAAAATAGATTTCTTGTTTACTTTTGCTTTTTCATGAGAAAATCTGTTTTCCTCCCACTCTTACCTCCAAACACAGAAGACATAGAAGACACATGAATTTAAAAAGCCAGAGAGAGTTAATAAAGACAGACCTGTATTAGTTTCCTAGAACTGCCACAACAAAGCACCATACACTGGGCAGATTTAAACAACACAGATCTTTCTCTACCAGTTCTGGAGAGCAGAAGTCCAAAATCAAGGTGTCCAGTGAGATACGCTGTCTCTAAAGGCTCTAGGGGAGAATTTGTTCCATGCCTTTTCCTAGTTCCTGGTGTTGCCTGCAGTCCTTGGCATTCTTATGGTGTGTGGATGCGTCACTCCCTCTCTGCCTCCACAGTCTCGTGTGCTCTGCCTGTGGGTCTGAGTTTCTTTCTTCTTATAAGGAAACCAGTTATACTGAATTAGTGTCCGCCCTGAGTATGACCTCAGCTGAACTTGATTACATGTGCAAAAGCCCTGTTTCCAAATAAGATCACATTTATAGGTATTGGGACCTAGGACTTTAATATATCTTTTGGGAGGACATAATTCCACTCACAACAAATTCTGGATTTGTTCAAATATTCAACCCCTCAATGGACTAAATGGTGAGGTCTCTCTTCTTACACCTGACCTTATGAGAGTTTAGGGACCTTTCATCCTATGGGCCAAAAATAAGTACAGACTAAGACGTCGGCACACCACACCTGTCTGGGAAAGTGAAAATGCTAGTATGGTATGGTCTATTGATACGAAAACCAAATGACTGTAAAGCTGTGAAGGATGCATAGGTCAATTTAGCCAACTACTTCAGAGCATAGTCCCTGGAATCAGATTGGTGTGGCCTTAAGTCCCAGCTCTGCTCTATAGTTATCTATGTGATTTGGGGCAAGTACTTGGTTTCTTTAAATTTTCATTTCTGCATTGATAAGATCATGGTAATATGGCATCATCATAGCGTGAGAAATAAATTGGTTACTGTAGGTATAGGGCTTAGTACAGTAGCTGACACATAAAAGTGCTCAATAAAGATCAAGTGAAGTTATATTTATATTCCTACAGAGTAACAGGTAAGCCAAGGAAAATTCTATTGTTATTTAATCAAAATTCACAGAGGGGTTTTTAAGTAACCCAGAAATTAAGTGTTTTTCAAATTATAATATTTCTTATAGGTTTTATGTTAGAACCTTCTGTCTCATCTGGCTGTACTTTCCCGAAAACTTCCCTCAGCAGTATTATAGAAAGAAGACCTATAGTCTATTTAATTGCAGTGAGATAGACTGGATACTAAGTATCTCTGAAAATAATGAAGACATATTCACCGATAATTGAAAATAGATTATTGATGTTATTAAAGATGACAGTCAGAAATTTCCCCAAATTCAAATAATTACTCTTGTATAACATGCAAAGATGACCTACATCCCCTCAGACAATCTGTATCCTGGTTTCTTATTAAGATGCCCCACTTTGTATGGTGATAGATGGTAACTACGAGTATTTTGTAATGTATATAATGGTCAAATCCTTATTGTTTCATATCTGAAACGAATAGATTGTTGTATGTCACTATACTTGAACAAAAACAAATACTCCAACAACTTAAAATTTAAAAAAAAAGATGCCTCATTTACGGGAACAAAATTTTACAGGGCAGATGGATGTTCATTATCTGTGTGCACAACTCAGCTTCCCATGTGTCTAAGTTTATGAACTATTTAATCTTCTCTACTGTGCCAGGGAGAGTGTGGCAAATGATTTTAAACCTCTTTCACACCTGCAATGGCTTGAAGAGGAAAAACCACAATTCCTAAGAGCAGATCCAAGTCTATCCAAACTGATGTTGGCAGTGTATTCAGCAGCATAAAAGCACATGGAAGGGGCACTCAGACCAGAGGTGGGAGTCTGTGCTGCTTTTCCAAAAAAGATGACGAACGAGCTAACTCTTAAATGATGAGCAGGATCTGGCCAGTTGGGAATGGGAAGAAAGAGCATGGCAGCAGAGGAAGTGGTGTACACAGACCCAGAGGTAGGGGAATTCATGGTGTTCCTGGAACTATAATTTATCCAGGAACCATGAAGTAGAGTATGGCAAAGAGAAGTGAGAGATGAAACTGAAAGATTAAAACCCAGGTCCAGAATGGTTATGCAAAGCTAAAGAGTTTGTACTTTTCTTTGAGAGCTGTTTGAGATATTATAGCTGCAGAACAGAGAACAGCCATTGGGCCTGAAACAGGCTGGGAGACTAGCAAGCTGACTATGGAAATAATCTATTTCGAAGAAGATTAGGGCATGAACTCAGACAGCGGAAGTGGAGATGGAGAAAAGTTGATGGGTTTGAAAGGCATTAATTAAGCAAAGTACCACAGGGCTTGGCAGGAATCAAGGATTTATTGCAATTTTAAGGTTTAGGCATAAGAGGGGAAAATGCCTTTCACTGAGATATGAAACACAAGAAGAGGGTCACATTTTTAGAAAAAGATGTGTTCAATTCGGAGCACATTGATTTTGAAGTCATCTGTATGGAGGTAATAGTTGATGATGAAAGAGAGAGAGATGGGGAGCAGGAGGAAGGACAGAAGGTAGGGAAAAGGGAAGAAGGGAAAGCCATTTGAGATGTAGGTTTTGATTTGAGAATCATCAGCACACAGGTCTTACTTGAAGCTATGGGCATGGATAAGATTATCCAAAGAGACTATGTAAAGTGACAGAAAGGACCAAGTACAGAATAATGGGAAAAAGTAATGCTTACTGAAAAGATTAAGAGGAGAAAAAGAAGAGTTAGACAATCGGATTAAGGAAGAGAATGGAGGATAGAATTTCCAGATACATCATTAATGGAATGTCTGGGAGGGTCAGGGATATAAGCATCCATTAAATATTGCCACAAATACATCTCTGGTAACAATAAAGTGATCAGTTTCTGCAGACTAGTGAGTTGAAGAGTAATTCAAGGAAGTTGTTAAAAAGAGAAAGACAACACATAATGTAGAGGAAGTTGGATCATGCATTTTTGTTTTTGTAAGGTTGAAGTCTGGGCTTGTTAAATTTACTATGGGTAAGGGTGAGGGAAGGAGTGTTGGATTCTTAAGGGGTAAAAGTTCCAATGGAAGAGAAGCTGGGATCCAGAGCCTGGCTGAAGGGTGAAGGGCATGCCTCCACTGGGACAGGAAGGAGGAAGCAAGGAACGAACATCTACGTCCGTAAGCCCAGTGTCTGGAAGCAGAGTTAATTATCCTTCTGTAAATTTCCCTCCTTTCTATGAATTTTGAAGGAAGACCAAATTCTAAGAACGAACTCTATGGTATGTTGGATATAGACAGGAAGACGTAAAAGTCTCAACAGTATGGTAAAGATTTGAAAGAGTCAGCAGGGTTTGGGTTCTCTGGAAAGCAGACTCTCAGACATAGTTTGGCATTCAGGATGTTTATTGGCCATGACCTTGTGATCAACACAAAGCAGGATCGGACAGAGAGAGAGGTCAAACTTCAATGTAGGATGCACAGCCTCAGCCCATCCTGGGGCTCAGGGAGCCCACAGAGGCATCACCAGTTGGGATGGGCCTTTGTGCCCCACAGTCACGGGATATGGACCTCCTCTGAAAGGTGTGACCTGAAGAAAAGCTGAATGCTGCTGAGGCTTTCCCTGGAGGAGCTGCTGAAAGCTAAGATGTTCTGCCAGAGCAACAGGTCTTTCCTCTAAGTGGGGATCTGGGATGAGATTCTTGTTAACACATATGCTGCATCACACTTTCTACCGAGATACAAAGGTCAGCGGCTGCACTGCAGATGCAGATCATGTTAAATGTCACTGATGCCAGCAAGCAGTACTGAGATTTTCTACAGTAGCAGTTAGCAGCTAGGAAATAAAATCATGATATACAAGCCACATACATGATGCAATTCTTAGTAGTTTGAAGGATAGAAACAGATTTATAAGGAAAACCTTCATGGAATCATCATCTGTCCTCATACTGACAGTTTTACGAACACAATCATTAAGGCACGTGTCTTTGTGATACTAAAATACTTCCATGATCCTTCTTCAGTATGAAAAAGATGGGTATTAGTTTGTGTTACTTGAGTAGTTTAAAATCCTTAGATTGAATAAATGTAAATAGAAATGTAAAACCTCAATAATCTTTTTCAGAGCACAGTGAAAGACAGTCAGATATTAAGCATAGTCTCGCTGTAGTTAGCTGGGATTGAAACAGAGTCCAGGAGGAGGCAGTCAGAATTTAAGCAATATGCTGTTAATTACTGACAAAATTACAATGGACCAAAAGTCAAACAGATTTGGATTGAAATCCTGACTCTGTAACTTACTCCCTCATATTATTTATTAATGAATTACATTGTTATGCCTCTCTGATAGACTTTTTGTGAAGTTTACATGAAATAACTTTCGCAAAGTGCATTCCTTGCACAATGCTGAACACCTCATACCTGCATTCTCTTTTCCTGAATAAGTTCCTAAGTGTGCGAATGAGAAACAAAATGACTAGATCCTAAAGCTTCTTATAAGATATTTCATGTAGATGGCTCTTTTGTACTATTTTGACCAAATGTAAATCACTTTCAAAAAGGGTGGCATGAACACTAACACAGCTCCCATGTGACATTGAAGATGAATGATTCATTTCCCTGGTTTCATCTGAAAACAACCTGAATGATGACAACGGTCCTATCATGGGCTGTGGGTAGAATAAGAAGACTCATCTGACTCAGGGTTTATCCTAATTCTGAGAGCACATATTTACATAAATGAAGTGTTAGTGATCTGGAGCAATAAAACTTCATCATCCAGTGCAGTTCCTTTATGTGATGCAAAAACAGATCCCTGTGGGAATCACAGGGCTCAATAAAACATAAGAGGCTATAAAGTTCTTGATGTGTGTTAATGAAAAAAAATGTCAGACTCGCTTAGTTAGATAAGTTTATTAGGAGACCGATTTAGTTTTGCTTCCTCATGAATGTAACAGAAGACAAATAATCAAACTAGCACAACCAGGGTGGGTGGCAGACAGGGTGGAGGGTGGTGCAGAGGTTATAAAAACCAACCTCACTTCTTTGAGAATAGATATTTCTGTCAGTTGGTTTCATTTAAATGATAGAGTGAGATTATGTTTCTGGTTCTGGCTCCTTAAGAGTGGGTAAACTGAGGCTAAGGGAAGGGGACGCTAATAAGAAATATTGGAATATTACCTACATTGTGGAGCTTTTATATCAGAGTGTTCAGATGTATAAGAGGCTGCCAAATTTACAAGACAGAAAATAATTGTCTACTTTGTTAAGAAGTTTGGATACTGCAGTAACCATAGTTACAGCCCTTACCACAAGCAGGCCACCAAAGGTTCCACGATCATGCAATAACAGAGGTATAACAGAGTCGATAGCCACAGCTACAGCCATGTTCCCTGGGCATGTCCTTGTGTGGCAGGCAGTCTTCTAGAATGGCTCCTAATAACCTCCACACCCTGTATAAAATCGCCTCCCTTTGATTACAGGATCAGTTTAGTGACTTTCTTCTAATGGCTAGAATACAGCAATGGAATGTAGTATCACTTCCAATATTAAGTTACAAAAATCTGTGACTTTCACCTTGCTGACTTTGACTCTTGATTCTGACTGATTCTCCTTGACTCTCTCCACGCATAGCTTCACAGCCACATGGCAAAGAATTATGGCTACAAGTCATTTAGTAACTTGGGCCTCCAGTGCAACATCTCTTGAGGAACTGAATTTTTCCCACAACCATGTGAATGAGGATGGAAGAGGATCCTTCCCCAGGACTGGAGACCCAGCCAACCTGTAAATAAAGCCTCATAAGAAGCCTTGAAACAGAGAACCCAGCTACAACCTGCCATGTTCCTAAACACAATGAGGTCATAAATCTGTGTGGTTATAGGTTACTACACTTGGGGATAATTTGTTACATGGCAATAGTATACCTTGGAAGTTACAATTCATGATGTCAAGAGTAGAAATTTCAGTTGGACAACAAAGAACAAGTTATTTCAGTTTAAATGCCATATTTTTCATGGCATTGGTCATATATTTATCTTCAACAGTGATTTTAATATATGAATTTTCACTTCAATCTGGCTATGTAGGAGTAGTTTGTAAAATTTGCATTGCCCTAGAATGCAATGCTAGAGGCATTCTAAAGCCCCATTTCTAAAGAAAGACTTGAGTTCAAACACAGAACTACCCCTTCCTGGATTCCGAACTTCTTTGTCCCTCATTTACTTCATCTGTATCATGTGGCTAAGGATGACACATTATTCAAATTCAACCACTTGGCACATGAAAAATACTTAATATTCTGTCTTGTATATATTAATAGTTCAGGAAGTGCTAGTTATATTTAAAAATATTTCATTATGAATATATTCATAAATGACATATCCGATAAGGGGTTAACATACAAAATATATGAAGAACTCACATGCCTTGACACTCAAAAAGCAAATAACCTGATTAAAAAATGGGCAAAGGATCTGAACAGACACTTCTCCAAAGAAGAAATTCAGATGGCCAACAGGCACATGAACAGATGCTCCGCATCACTAATCATCAGGGAAATGCAAATTAAAATCACAATGAGATATCATCTCACCCCAGTTAGGGTTGCCAACATCCAAAAGATAAGGAACAACAAATGCTGACGAGGACGCAGAGAAAGGAGAACCCTCGTACACTGTTGGTGGGAATGTAAATTACTTCAATCATTGTGGAAAGCAGTATGGAGGTTCCTCAAAAACTAAAAATAGAAATGCCATTTGACCCAGGAATTCCACTCCTGGGAATTTATCCGAAGAAAACAAGATCTCAGATTCAAAAAGACATATATACCCCTATATTTATCACAGCGCTATTTACGATAGCCAAGATATGGAAGCAACCTAAGTGTCCATCAGTAGATGAATGGATAAAGAATATGTGGTACATATATACAATGGAATATTATTCATCCATAAGAAGAAAAGAAATCCTACCATTTGCAACAGCGTCCATGGAGCTAGAGGGTATTCTGCTCAGTGAAATCAATCAGGCAGAAAAAGACAAGTAACAAATGATTTCACTCATTTGTGGAGTATAGCAACAAAGCAAAACTGAAGTAACAAAACAGAAGCAGATTCGCAGACTCCAAGAAGTGACTAGCGGTTACCAAAGGGAAAGGGGTGGGGACGGTGTGTGGTGTGGCAGGGAGAAGGGGATTAAGGGGCATTATGATTAATGTAGAGGGGTCATGGGGAAGGCAGTATGGCACAGAGAAGACAAGCAGTGACTCTAAAGCATCTTACTACATTGATGGACAGTGACTGCAATGGGGTGGTGGTGGGGGACTCGATAATTTGGGTGAATGTAGTAACCAAAATGTTGCTCATGTGGAACCTTCATAAGAGTATATATCAATGATACCTTAATAAAAAAAAAATCTCATTATCTTCACAAGTTTCTTGTTATTGCTTGAGAGTTTTCCAATTTGTTTTCAGCTGATCTGTGAGAAGCCTTTTTTCCTGAACCTACTATAAAATGAGAGGAGCGCATCCTTCCAGTCACCAGGTCTCCTGCACTTAGTATTCATGGCTTCAGTAGAACTCTCCTCTAGCTCAGCATCAACAAACATTTATTGAGGTCCTACTATGTGCAAAGAATTAATTTTTATTTCTCAAATAAATTAATAGAACAGCCTGCCTTTTCAGAAGTGTAACAGACTTGGAAATAGAAGAAATTTCATGAATCTAGTGTGGTGATTTTCAAACCTGGATGTTCATTAGAAACACCAGAGAAGCTTAAAATATATACATACTCGTACCAGGGTTCTGCTTACAGGGAATTTAATTCAATTGGGATGGATCCTAAATTTAAATAATTAAAAAACCCTCTGGGGGATTATAATGTACAAGCAGGGTTGAAAACCGCTGATTTAGCACAAACTGAACTGTTAAAATATGAAAACTTATAGGGGCTTATTTCAGGTGACATGGATAGTTCATATTAAAGTCAGAATTAAAATTCACATCTGATACTAGATAAGTGATTGGTCAACTATTGGGTGGCTTCTAAGTTTCTCTGCTTTTATTAATGCATTCAATAGTCATAAGACAAATATTTATTGAGTATTTCCTCAGTGCAGGAAATGGGGATGCCACAGCACCATCGAATTAAAAATGTTTTGATCTTTTCAAGATTAAAATTTTCTGGAGGAGATAGATGATTAAAAAATAAATGAAAAAAACAAAATAAATATCTACAGGGATATGATTGCAACCTGAGAATACCCTAAAAACTGTCAAATTTGTGAGAGGGGACGGTGGCAACTGTGGTTTAGACTGAGGAGAAAGAGGGTTCTCTCAGGAAGTGATTTTCAATCTAGAGATTCTATGTAACTGGATTTTAGAGACAGGCTTTTAAAAATTATACCTTTGGGGGTAGCTCTTATTTTCCTTTATCCCTCCACAAAAAGATCAGTCTCAGTGAGGTTTGCAAAAACATTCCTTTAAAGTATCTAAATTACTTTTCAAGCATGTAACTAAGTGCTCTGCATGCAGTATTTCACTTATCACAGTAAAACTAACACTGTAACTCTCCATTGCACAACTCCATCTAAAATACCTTGTGCCAAATAAGAATGGCAACAAATTTGGTCTGCCCTCAGCATATTGTTCTCCCCAGCTTATGTTTCAGTCATTGGAATGAGGTGATGATTCACTGAATACCCAACCTAGATAAGCATCTTTAAAGACTTTCTATTCTAACACCCTCATTTCACAGATGGCATTTGCAAGGAGCTAAGCACTCCTGCCACAGAAAGCGTGATCAGCAACTTGCATGATTTTTACCACTCCCTTGTTTGATTTTGCAATCTAAGCATAACATCTGAGAAGTATGTAAAATAGCAATCAAACTATGAGTGACATTATTGTATAAATTTAAAATGATGAGTGAATGCCAAGTGGTGAAGGCAGAAGTAAATTGTATTTCAGGAAACTGTGCAGGCAGAAGAAGGGGCCTAGTTTAACAGCTAATAAATGTCATCTTGAGAACAAACATCTTTGGGCTGCAGGCAGCCAACAAGGAGTGCATCAGTAATTAGACCAAAGTGTCATAAACTAAAACGAATTATTTAGTTAGGGCTAGTCAAAATTCACATTTTTTTTCTCTTAGTTCTATCAAGTTCATTACATATACACCTACTTTTCTTCATCTATAAGAGCCTTCTACAAATTACAGAGGATGTATCTGAGAGAATCTACTTTGGTAAGTAGAAAACGCCCTGGAAGAGGAATCAGTCTAGAGGAGGCAAGGGCATCGATATTCATTTATATAAAGATAACCTACAGTCATAAAATATTACTAAAAGTGTGTTTGCAAGTGTTTTGTGTCCCTTTTTTAGTACAAATAGCAATGACTGCATGGATTTGTGCTTTCTCACATTATTTGGATCTTTGAATGAGAAAACTGGATAGTACTAAGTTTATTCAATAGATTGTATTACAGTGTGTAAATACACAACCATAGAAAAAAATGTAAGGAGTGATGAAAACTTCACAAAGGAGTAGAGTCTGAACTGGACTTCTTGTTTAGCAAAAGAAAAAAGATAATTTGGAATACTGGAGGAAGATATGAAGAAATGAAAGAAGGTTGAGTCAAAAAAATATTCAGAACATTGTGAATAGATCAGTTTAAATGTTGTGCAGAACTAGAGGAAAATAAACACATGATGATATATGATGGCAAGAATGAAAGCTAAAGGGGCAGTGGAGACCTAAAAATTCATTGGGTCAATCACACAGTGATCATTGTACTTGTGAATAATGTTAATTTGACAGTGTACATGGGAGAAATAAGAGAGGAAAGATTGAACCTAATGAGATCAATTGGGAGGTTCTTATTGTAGTTAAATTATGATAAATCACAGAGCCATAGAGGAAACTACTGGAGTATTCAATTCAGTTTACCTCTTACCCTGAATTTTCCTGAGACTCTGAGCCTACAAACGTTCCAGAAGTGCAACGTCTTGGATGTCAATATTCACTTGAGGACTCGTACAGGAACAATGTCTGACATGGGAAAATGTGGCTGACGCAAAATAAAGTTTTGTCACAGCAAATATAACTGCAGAAGAAAACTAAGGTTGCCAGGTAAGTATCAACTAACAATAAATACAGTGATGAAAAAGAAATACATTTGCAATATATTCTTCTTTTAAAAACACAGTATATTTGTTTGGTTGACAGTTTTTCTCTCACCTCAATTTATAATACTATTCTGTCACTTCCCTCCAAAATTGTGAGATCATAAAATGGAGCCACCATTCTAGTATCCTAGGATATTTGTTCTAGAATCGCAGGATGCTAAAGGTTTCAACTACAAAGTATGTAGTTTGAAGCAAGCCAGTTCATTTTATGGGAGGCGCAGAGATTTCCTGCAGAATGGTTTCAGCATCTCCAGGCCACTTGGACCTATAAGAAACAGAAGCTCAGTTTTGGACAGCTTAACCAATTAAAAAAAAAATAACTTCCCAGAGGCCGGTATTGTGCAGTCATCTCTCAAGTATGGTATAACAAGCACTTTAAAGAATACACTATGATTCTTCCCTCTTTGCTCTTCAATGCAAAATTTCTCATTTGAAAGGGCAAAGTCTGTATACACAAAACCATGTGAGATAAGCTTGAAATTCCCTGATGTTTTCTGTTTACTAGTGACAAAACTTTACCCACTTTTCATCTTTTTTAAAGGACTTGGATGGTAGGTCATTATGTTATTAACACCAGGAGCATGTTTTTACTTCTTAGGGATTGAAAGGAATTTAAGAGTTTCCATATGCTATGTTCTCAAATCCTTCCAGGACTCTATTTTATACATAGGTTTAAAGAGTGTATTATCTTCCTAGAACTAGGAATACAGAGGCAAATTCATGTTTATAAGACAAAGAGAAGATGCTGGAGGAAAAAAATAGGAAACATAGTAAGCCACAACTGCTGATTCTCCTCTCTGCTTTCTTGAGATCCCATTCATGATTATTTGGGAGTTCCTACTGGGGTGAACCACAGTAGTACATCCCTTCCCCATATTTCTCTCTGCTTGAAGTGGGAAGAAGAAAGATGAACCATATTTCAATCAACCTTGCCTAGAAACAGGCTAGGTCTAAGTGGCAACAAGATCTTAAGAGACACTCAAGGTCTAAGTGGAGTCCTGAGGAAGGGGAAAGAAAGTTGCTGTAGTAGACTGCAGAATGATTCCAATTCACCTTTCATCCCTGCAACTATGCCTTTTTCCATGTAAAAAAGGTACAAAAATTGAATTTTCCAAATAATTCACAAAAATGAAATAGACCTAAAAGATGTTAAGACGTTATGTCAAAATTTACATTTTTCAAAGATTATCAATGAAACCTAAGGCCCAAATTCATAGATTCCATCCCAAACTTTGAGAATATAAATGAGTTGAGAAGGGAGAGGAAGAGACGTTTGTAGGGAAATTTCCCAGAGATTTCTGTTCACATGCTGAGTTCTCACCCCTAAATCACTAAGGGACGGGGGTTTCTTCCTCCCTTACTTGATGAGTGCTGCTCAGCAGGATGCCTGGGAAAGTCTGAGGACCTTTTGCTGCAGATGGGAGACAGAGGGAACTGGACTTGATAGACATGCGAAAGCAAAAACATCTGGGGCAGCAGATTGGAGGTGGATGTTATGGTATCCGCATGGTTTCTTAAAAGTTAGAAGAAAAAGAATATATGTTCTACATAAACCAGACAAAGAACACATGGGAAAGAGACTTCAGTGGGTCATCCATCTAACTGGGTCATACATGGAAATACACACAAGAAGCTGTAGATGAATTTTAGATTTCTGAAGGCTGAGAAGGAATCACTAGTAGTCAGCATGATGGAAATGGTTTTGCCTGGGTCAAGGAATTTCAAGAGAAGATTCCCCATAATAGCCATCTTTGAGCCCACGAATTTACTGTTGGGAAAAATCAAGTCCCTGAGTAGGAAGAGGTTTGAAGAGAGTTGAATTCAAGCATGCTCTTTCCTATGCCTTATCACTCTTAATACTTCAGACCCACTTTTAATTAATACCTTGTTTAACATTTAATCATTTATTTAAGTCGTTGTGCAATACTCTATTACATTTTTCCAGGTGAGGAATTTTATCTGACAATTCTCATCTAGGGGCAGAAGAAATTTACCTGTTCTAAATTTATCTTGAAGAAACAAGAGGCAAAAATGAAGTTACATTTTCATATTGCCATGAGTTTTGCTTCTCAGCATCCTTGTTGTACATATAAGTTTCTACATATACTTACTTTCTAATCTATGAATAGAAAAACTAAACTAAATGTTTTAGAAAAACTCACGGGGAACAAGCTCCAGTGTAATTGGTAGCTACCCACATAAGACTCACATAACTTTGACTTAAGAAATGTCTGCCTTTGTATGGGAGGTTTATTATTTGATAGAATATATAGCTCGAAGAGTGTATTTTTGGAGTCCTGAGGAAGGAGAAAGTTGCTGTAGTAGATTGCAGAATGATCTCTCATCCCTGTATCTACACTTTTCTCCACATAATTTTTTGGCACCTTCCAATTCTAAGGACTCAGCCATGTTATTTGCTTGAACCAATAAAATGAGAGGGATAGTGTGAAAATTCTGAGGCAAATCTTCAAGAGTTCATGTGTCTTTCTGCTTGCTTTCTTGTGCTTCTGCTATTTCAGAGAGAACAAATCTATGCTCCTCAATTAGAGGTCAAGAGACATGGAGAGCAGAGATGAACCATCCAGCCATTTCCAGATAAGGCCAGTTTAGGTAAGTCAACAGACTTCCAACTACTAGACATGTGGTCAAATCCAGTCCAGGTCAGTGGAGTCCCGTGACCCATACACAGATGGCCCCAGAAACTGAGTCACGAGAATGGATTGTTCATTGACTATTTGTGGTTCCTTGTCACACAACATCATTATGACAATAGATGGGTGGTATATTTGCCCAGGCAATCAGACAAAAGAAACTACTCTGAATACTCACAGATAATAGGAGTCACAGCCAGATAACTCTAATATTTAAGACACATGAAGTTCTTTACATTTTGCTTAAATGCAAACCAATGTGACAACATCATGTTAACTACTCAGTATTTGTGTATGGATAAATTTTCTAGGTATGGATAAATTTGCCACTAAACTACCATAGTATCTACTGAATCCTGATGCAGTTGGAGTCCTGAGCTGCAAAACAAAATGGCACAAAGGCTGTGCGGTGGTGAGTTCACCTCCATGTTTTTCATCAGGGTAAGAAAGCCTAGGCAGGGATGTGATGTTTGCAAAGGCACATTGACCAAAAAGAAAAGAACAGGAAGCTCCAACGTTCTTTGTTTGGATGGGCATATCCCAAAGACCAGGAAGGGGCCCTTAGCAGTGTGTTCTCATAACTTTTCATTTAAAAATTTTCAAATATGAAGGTGATATCCACTTTCCAAAATGGACCCCAATGATGCTCACCTCCTGGCATTCCTGTCCCTGTATAGTCCCCTCCCACACTGAATAGAGCCGACCTGTATGACCAGTGAGAAAATGATGGAATGTGGCTTTTGAGGTTAGCTCATAAAGGATGTTATGGTTTCTGTGTTGCTCTGTCTTGGATGCCTGTTCTGGAGGAAGGCAGCAGTAATGTTGTAAGTACTCTCAAGTAGCCCTGTGGAGAGGTCCATATGGCCAGAATCACTAAGCTAATGTACTCCAAAAAGCCTGACCCATACAATAAAAGTGTGAAATAATAAATGCTTATGTTTTTAAGACACTAAGTTTTAGTGTAATTTGTTACACAGCTAGTGTAACACACTAATACAATGAAATCTTTTTCATTTTGTTTTTCCTAAAGTGCCTCCTAAATTGTAAAAGCACTAGGCCAACCCAAACCTGGCTCTTATCTCTAAATATCTGCATGGTTATCTCTCCCCAGAAGATTTTCATGTAGCTGAATTTGAATTATGGGCATACCTACGATAGTCCTGGAATGATGTATTACTTTTCAAGATCACAAAGGGAAAGAAGATGTTGAGGAACTTTCTGGATGTCAGCCTCTGTGAGTGATGAGGGCGATTCTGTGATCTGGATCTCTCTCGCTGGAGGAGTCCATTTAAAGATCATCTAGGAACTTTAATGAATAAGTATGTTTGTTTTTTCTTTTTCATCAACATACATATGTGATGCCCAAAAAGAGTTTCTAAAAGAAAGCAAATTTTTGTTATCTTTCTGTAATGTTAGCAGTCTCTTGTTAATGTACATTCAGATATTCAGAATCAAAAGAAGAAATTGCAGAAATAACCATGAAAAGAAAGGCAATCAATAGCCCAGAGATTAATAAGGAAACAAACAGAAGTAGAAAGAAGCAAGGTAGAAAGAGCACTAAAATCCCATTTTTAAAGTAAGTGTGTTATGAATTTCTCAACTTTTAAAAACTGGACTGTTCAGAGAAAAATGTGTGTGTATGTAGACAGGGAGAAAGAGAGAGAGAGGCATATTATAATACAATGATGTGTTTATAAATTTATATAAATATATTTGTGAATTTATGTAGAAAAAGCAATACATAGAAATGTTTATTATACATACAGAAACATTAATTTTTAATCATGTAGCTACTATCCATTAGTTATTGAGTACCTACTATGTATGTGATACATAGTGCGCTTGATGTTAATATATCAAAACATAGCTCTATGCCTACAAGAAGGTAGCAGCATAGAAGAAAATATAAGTATGTAAATTACCCATATACTGAAAGGCAGACAAGTGAGCCTGATTGAATGCTCTGTTGGGTATCAGTGTTTAGCATGCTCTGGAAGTCAAGAGAAACTTCAGTCACTGGAGTAACTAGAGAAGGTGAGGCTTGAAATGAGATTTTTTTATGGGTCAGTTAACTAGATAAGAAAGGTAGCGATGTCCATTCCAAGTGAAGCATGGGATATTCAGCAGCATGGAGCATTCCAGAACATGCACAGGTATGTCTATCTGGATGGCAAGAAGGGTGTGTAAGTCAGAATGATGGATGGCTTATGGGGAAGAACAATAGCAAGCCCCTGTGATTAAGGGCTTTATTAGTAAGTTAAAGATTTGAGCATATATCCTTAGATATGAAGGATTAACAGTGGATGGATATAATCTTTTATTCTTTGAGAAAATCATTCTGGCACCATGTAGAAGACAGATTGGAGAAAAACCAGGTAAGAGGAAAGATGGCTGAGCAGTGTGAAGGGTCAAGCCTGAGGGCATAATTCAGAAGAAATGTAGTAGGACTGTTCAAAAGGGGAATAGAATCAAGACTGTTCCAGCCCATCAATATTTTTAAAAGTTATATATATATTTTATTACAATTATATAAATGATGCATGCATAATTTATTATCTATATAATTACCAAGAGAGAAACTACAAAAATTAAAAGTGCTGTGATAATGTGAGCAGAGTATTGGTTTATTGTTTTATTGAAACCATATTTTTTCCCTTAGCACTTAAAATATAATAAAGCCTATAACTTTGTTTGGTAACATGAAGCTACTCAAAATAAAGTCTATGTATCTGAGTCAGTATATGACACAATTAGTTTAGTGTTTAAATCCCAGAGTGCAGGAGTTGCTAGGGGAAAGTATACTCACAATGAAAGAAAAAGTGACTTAAAAGTGGGTTAAAATATAGGAGTATTCACCTCTCAGGAAAACTATTGTTTACAAATGATAATCAGGGGGCTCTTCCAGATCACACTGTTGAAGTTTTGTTTTTGCTTCTGCTTAGGTATGAGAAATAAGTCCACAGGAGGAAATAGAGGCATAAGCAGAAAACTTGAAAGGACAAATGGAACTTTCTTTGTAGTAAGTGGACAGAAGTTTCTTAAGCAGATAAAAAGTGACTGAAGCTTTCTGAGAAGACTTTATGCACAAAGCTCATCGAGGTCTCCAAGCTACACACAAATGCTCGCTCTGATACTAAGAAAAATATTCAGTTCAAGACAAAGTAATACAAAGGTAAGCAAAACAATAATTAGTAATGGTTTAAAATTAATAGGAAAAGCCTTTGGCTTTATATAGATATTTTTCTTATTCTTGCTCAAAAATGCATGCCATATTTTAAAAATATAGCTAATATTTATTTTTAAATTTATATTTTAATTATTTATAATCAAGAAATTACCATACTTCTGATGAATACTGTATTATAATTTCAGAGAAAAGAAGATAAATTTTTTAACTTACAGACCAAATATATGGTGGTGTCAAATATCACAAACTCAAAAACTATGAATTATATTCTTGAGCATAAGTGAGAAAGATTTTGTTAAAATTTGCTGCTGAGTAGAAAATGTAAAAGAATACTACATGAACAGTAAGTACACAGATTCACAGAGTTTTTAAATATTCCTTAAAAGTTGACAAGATTGCTATAAGTATATAAAGAGGAAAATGATATTATTCTTTATACCAAGTGGTTGTTGGACACCTACTATGTTCTAAGAATTGTTCCAGGCATTTGAGATATGTTAGTGAATCAAATATAGAGATCCATGCCTTCCTGGAGCTTATACGATAAAAATTGTATTAGTTTCCTATAGCTACCACAAACTTGGTGACTTAGAAGAAGAGAAATGTATTTTCTCACAGTTCTAAGCCAGAAGTCTGAAATCAGTACCATCAGACTGAAGTCAAGGGTCTATCTGCAAGGGTGTATGCCCTCTAGCTGCTCTTGGAGAGAATCTTCCCTTGCTTTTCCCAGCTTCTGGTTGGCTATTGGTGCTCATTGGCTTGTGCCTTCATCCTTCTAATCTCTGCCTCTGTGGTCACATTGCCTTCTCTTCTTTCAAATCTCCATCAGGTTTTCTCTTTCAAGGACACATAATTGCACTTAGAGACCACACAGGTAATCCAGGATTTATCTCCCCTTCTCAAGAAGCTTAATTCAGTCACACCTACAAAGCCCTTTCTCCAAACCAGGTAACATTCACAGGGGCCAGGTGTTAGGACCTTAGACCTTTGGGGGCCATTATTTAGCCTACTACCATTATTCAGCCTACCATAGCAGTAGAGGCTGACAATTTACAAAGTGATAAATAAGTGATATAGTAGACTACATGCTGTTAGGTGATATGGGAAGAGAAAAAGTAGAAAAAGAGAAAAAATATGGTAAAGGGACCAGTGGTTCCAAGAGTTGGACTATAGAGGGAGAAGTTATTTAATGTAGTCTCTTTGCATCAGCTTCATTGAGCAAAGGAAAAGAGAGAAGGGAGTGAAGCACGTTGATACACACAGAAAGAGCTTCTAAACTGGAACCAAGTCTTAAAAGAGGAGCCTGCTGGTAGTGCTCTCAGGACAAATAGCAAGGTCAGTGCTGCTGGAGGGGACAAAGAGATGGGAAGAGCAGGAAGAGAGCTTAGCTAGGTAACAAAGGCCCAGAGCATGTAGGGCCTTACAGGCTATGGTAAAGACTTCCACTTTTACTCTGAGTAAAATAAGGAGACTCTCAGAGTTTTGACCAGACACAGATACAGACTTATATTTTAAAAGTTCTATTTGGCTGTTATATTACAAATGGACTGTAGAAATAATGCGGATATTTCAGACGCAGTTGGCTACATGAATCAAGAAAAAGATAGAAGCTGTAAATTTAAATTTGTTAAGTCATCAAGATTTTATAGATGGTACTAAAAGTTATGAAACCAAATTATCTCTCAATGTAATAGAGAAGCAGATGAATGGAGAAGCCAAGGGGTCCGAGGACTGAGACAAGGTCATCCTAATCCTGGTATTATTTCAGTGAAAAGCAAAGGTCTGAGAAAGGAAACAGAGCTTGACCAGGAAGCAGGAGGAAGCAAGAGAGTATAAAGACTTGGAAATCAAGGGAAGAAAGGTGTTCAAAGAGGAAGAAGCAATAAACTAGTAAATGCAGGTAAGAGGTCAAGTAAGTTGACAATGGAGAACTGACCTTTGGATTTAGGAAGAAGGCATCATAGATGAACAGTATGGGAGCAGTTTTGGCAGGGTACTAGGGGCAAAAACCTAACTGCAAGAAGTTTAAGACACTCTTCTGAGTCATAGCCCAGCAGGCATTCCACTAATGCATTCTCCAATGGTGTCTAAGCAGAAGGTAATAACTCATTTGCTGTGGAGTTTATTATTTGCCTCTTTAAGGTAGGTCTAAGGGAAAAGAGCTAAGTGGCTCTTTTCTCCTTAAAGTGCATATGTTTCTGTCATGATTTTACAGATGTTTGATTTATTTTCCACTTCTCTACTAGCTTGAGTGTCATCAAAACTAGATGCTATGCTTTACAAACACAGCTGTATGAATTCGAACACTGATGAGAGTTCATCTTCATGGAGGCATTGTTAAGCAGCACTTCCTTGTTCTAGCATAGATTGCCCATCTGTACTGAACAGAACAATGAGAGCAGAATTAAATTTATCTCCAGCAGAGCGGAGTCTGATGAGGATATTTTGGGATAACTCTAACAGAATAAAAAAAAATATTCTAATTACTTTCTGACATACATGAAAATGTTTGGAGATAGGAACAATGGCAGAATGGGTAAGCCTACATGATCTTCTTATCTTTGTCCTTCTGGCAGAGCAATGGTTGTTTTTCCCTGTAGCAATTTCCTGTCTGAAGATGAAAACCTTTTATGAATTGCTTAATACCACTGTTTCCATAGATTTCATACCATTTAAAAAATGTGGTAATCCTGTGGGGGAGAAATTTATAAAAATAATATGGACCAGATAAAAGAGCAAATATAAAGGCAATGTTTAGCTGTAATATTTCACTATGTGTATGCAGACAATAAGATATACATAGTTATTAGAGGTATCCTGAAATTTTTCTTCAAGATTCCTGATGTCTAGCAAAAAAGGGCATGAGTTTCCATGGGTTTCCTATTGCTAATTAAGGTAAACCAAAGAGATGGTATGGTAGTATCTAATTGAAAACCTTCAGGAAACTGATCAAGGTTCTAATCTGAAGGAACAGTTACTACACCTCCAAATGGAACTAGAACTTTTTCCTTAGAAGAAAGTTCTGGAATCTCAAATACATATGCACAGTACCCAAATTCTTCATGGATCATAAAGAATATACATTTTTTATTTTTTAAGTAGCTAACATGTGGTGTTCATACATATAAAATAATATTTGTAACATGTTATTTATTAAGCATAGTAAGAAATGTGTATCAATGACCAACATTTTACTCACCTTATCTATGAGCTAGAACATTAACCATACCAGTGAATCAATCTGCGTGACCTGACCTTATCCAAAACCCCAATAACCCACAAGAAATGAGCTGTTCTTGCTGTTTCCATGCAGTTTGGAACATAAAGTGAAACTACTGCTTTGGAAAACAATTTTGCATTATTCTGAAGTTAAATCTGAGCATACTTTACAAGATCCCTCAGTTCCACTCCTGTTGCAGCTGGGGAAGTGCAGGACCATTCCATTAACCAGTACTGACACATCAGTGTTCACTTCTACATCATTTCTACATTTATACAAGCTCACAAAAACATATATATCCTTTAATGTACTTAAAAAGCAAGAATGGCATTATGCAATAGTCTCAAAATTATTTGCGTGTAATGTCTTCAATATGAAAAGTTGTCTTTGATAAGTTTCTACTTTGTTGAACCCCCTTGTGGGGGAAAGTCTATGAAGCTGAATTAGAGTATGGGAAGAGATGGAGTGAAACATGAGACTATAGGTGGAGAGGAAAGACTCAGAAAAATCAGTCACTTCATTTAAACGAGCTGGAAGGATGAGAGAAAAGAAACAGTGTAGGGGGCTGAAATTTCTTAGGGGATGTAGACAGAGAGAGAGTCTGGCCTTGTTAATGACTGTTGCTGTGGGCTATGCATTTGGGCACCCTTTAATGCTTGGGGTAGAAACAGTTAAAGCTCAGATTTTTAAATTTATTTTATGCTTCAGTTGTTTTGACTATGATTCTTGGACTAGTCTAGATACTGGATTGCATGGGTTCAGAACCCATAAAGGTGACATACATATGTCTATTAGCTTGCTTGTATTCAGTTGGTGATCTTTTGTTTAATGTGACTTAAACATCTTTTCTACATCAGTACAGGAGATAGAACTCATTATTTTTGATGACGACATAATATTGAAAACATAGTGATGTACCTCAGCTGTTGCCACTGCACCTCTTTCAGTGAAACTTAAAATGAATTGGTAATATCCAGTGCTTGAGAAGGCTTCCCAGAATCAGTGTCTTCATGCATTGATGGTGAGAATTTGAAAGACCATTAAATGTTTGGAGGGAAAACTGGAAATTTCTATCTTACAGGCACATGTAGTTAACATGTAGGAGGAAATATATTGTTGCATTGCTTGCATAGTAAATACCTGGTTATGAACACTTTTCTACTGAATAATTACAGATTTGTAAGAATTTTTTTACATTTTTAGTTGCTTCTTACTGTGGACATATATGAAACAATGCCCTATGTTTCATTCCTGTGATTCACAGGGTCAAGGACAACATCTGTTTCATTTCTACTGTGAAGCACTAAATTCCACCCATCCACACAGAAAGTAGCTTAATTAATATTATTTGAAAATAATGATAATGGGGCACAGAGCTACCCTCCCTTCATCTGCTAGTGATTCCATCTCCTTAATTTCACATGAAGGGAATCAATTATAATATTTTCATGCAATTATGATATTTCATTGCAAAAATGAAAGGGACAAGGAATGTTTAATGTGAATCAAATTTTCCTTACAATCATCCAACCTTTAAAAATCCTTAGGTTTTGGTAGACATGTTAGGGCTTTTTCATTATATATTGATTTCATAAGGAAAATGGAACAATTTAGTTATTAATCTTATCAATGTATTTCCTTTCCTGAATTTTGAAACAAAAGAGAGTATAGTTCAGCAAAATAGCCAAGGTTGTTTATTTTGCCCATTCATCCATTTATGCACTCACCCATTCAACAAATACAAACATTTATTATCATGTTCTTGACCTTATGTTTATAAAAAGTGAATTATGTTGCAAGAGAAATAGACATGAACTATAGGTAAGAGAAGGAAAAGGAAGGAGAGGGGAAGGGAGGACAGAAGAGGGCAAGAGAGAGGAGAGAGAAGAGAGGAGAGAAGAACACTAAGGGTTAGGTGATATAATAGACCTGTGGACGGGGTACTGCAGAAGCAGAGAGGGGCAAAATAGGGTACATTTATACCACAAAATAAAATGATGAGGGGGATTTCTCCAGGTGAAGAAAGGAGAGGAATAAACAACTGTAAAAGTTAATATTGCCATTCAGAGGTATGACTTCTCCATTTACTTTTTAAGAGGGTAATTGACAGAATGGGCAGTCGGTGACATGGGCTCAGGTGTGATCCATGATGTATTGAGGGCAAACATTCGAAGATGGTCAGAGAACCTGAGAAATTGCCAGTCAAGTCCATCATATGTGGGGCCCTCTGGCTGAGCCTACCTAGAGAAGTGGATAGTTTCTCATGAAATAAGACCCACTCTTGTGAAATGATCCCCTCCAGCTGGACAGCTCAGATCACTGGCTCTTCCCATTGGTACTCAATTTGAAAAGTGCTCTTCATGCCCAACGCCCACAACATCCAGGTAGGGGAACACTGTGCAGTGGCAGAGGAAGGGTATGGGGCAAGAAGAGGTACTGGAAATTTGTTTGATTCTTTCTGTGTTGTCTTTTCCTCTCACTAAGAACAGATAGTCCCGTAGAAGAAAATTTAGAAGGAGCAATAAATAAGAACTCTTTGTTTAATTGTTAAGATTTGTCTTAAAAATTGAGAACAATTAAAGGGTTTTAATATTGTTGAATGAAACAGAGTAGGAGGAAAAAGACTAAAAGGGAAGCAGAGAGCAGTCTCATTTAATGCCCTTGAAAGGTAAAGGAGGTCGGTCTGTGGGTACCTTGGGCATCAGGGACCTGGGTGCCACTCTAGGGTAACATCCAAGAAGTTGGCAAGGTCTCAGAAGACAGACAAATTATGGTGAATTCCCAGCGTCAGCAAAGATCTCGGCACTCCACACTTGCAGTAGAGAATTTAGCTAGTGGATTTCAAAGCCCTATCTCAGGCTTGCACAATGGTTAGTAATCACCACCAACAGAAATTCGCAGGTCCGATGTTACCCTTGGAGGAGAAACAGTAATAAATTTGTGGATGGAATTTCCCATTAGCTCATTAAGTAAGAATTTGGTTTTAACATTTTCTTAGTATAAAATAAATACTAAAATTCTATTTACTGCACATCTTAGTTGTAAGGAAGCCTAATTCAAACCTATGAAAGTACAGGAGAGAAATCTCAGAAAGCAGTTTCTCTCTTTATCCTTTCAGTCGGGTTCTTGTAGAAACCTCTGGAGTTCATGGCCCCAGCCAGCCTTTAATTGAACTGTGTCTTGTGTATATAACAAGATACAAAAGGAAGAAAATACAGAAGGTAATAACCCACCTGCAATTATTCCCAGAAAATAAGTCAGGGTATATATTTTACTGCTGGTGAGAATCACTAGAATTATTAAAGATCAGTAATAAGAACAATGAAAGTTAGAGACTGTCAGAATCCCATGTACTTGAATCCACAATCACACAAGTTTGACTAGGGAGAATTCAGAGACAAATTTTCAGGTATATACATAGTTTATTACAATGTATGACTCTGACCTCAAACTTATATCTGGTCTCTTGGAAATCTGTGAAATCATGAGGACACTTTCCACATTAGCACTTCCTCCGTGGCATTGTCATTGTGGGTTCAAGGTTGACAGCTGCGCTTTCTAGAGGACCGTCACTGTGTCGTGTACATACTTGCTTCCCTAGTACTTGGGATAGCATTCTGTATATGTTTATAGCATTTAATTTAATTGCAATTTTATGAAGCTGAAATTTCCCACCTGACCAGAAAAGAAGAAATATGCCTTTTCCTTATGCCTCTGTCACCAACCAACTTTTGAATCTTGGGCAGAGCATTCAAGTTTCTTTATCTAAATTGACTATAAAGAAAGTGGCCTGGGGGAAGGACATTTAAGGACATTAAAAATTTCTAAGAAATTCATTTAGTTTTGTTAACATCTTGTTAGAATTCCAACGCTATTCTCATACCCCTTTAAAGTCACTTTTCTGCCAAGTTCTCATCAAACAGATTTTTCAATCACTTCTGATGTGGATTGGCTTAATTCTTAGGAAAGTGTGAGGATGTTGGAATTAGCACCTCCATGTAGTTGTACCTCTAGCGACAAATCTTCTCGGGGGTAAAATGGCCTGCAACTAAGTCAACCTGGACTGAGAAAGAATATAAGGTCCATTGGACTTGTCTATTTTGGTTGTTTCATCTTCATTAACATTTAGTGTACTTAAAGGCTGAGGTTTGGTTCTGTTTTGGGTCATTTTCTATTTGTACTTTGGAGTGACCTTTACTGCCCCTCGTCAAAGAGAGGGCCGTAACTCCTATCTTCCCAACCTTGGAGAGCGTGAAACACACTCTGTCCTAACAAGGTGACATGGGTCAAAAGTGTACCAAAAGTACTAGGAAGTTGTAGTTCACTTACATGGAGGGGAAAGAAGAAAAGAGGGCCCTGATGATATGTATCAGGGAGAAAATGATATGTATCAGAGGCCTGAGTGTATGTCTCTGTGCTTGCCTATGTGATGTTTTTTCTCTGATAAAGTATCTGACTAGGCAGTAATTCTAGAACAAGAGAGATCGGCACTCTTTAAAATAAAGAGTGTAGAAGGAGAAAATGAAGATAATGGCAAACAGAAGTATCTGATCCTGGTTACTATTATTCTTCCTATTTACTGTGGTCCCAAGAATGTTTTCCCTATTACCTTATTAAATATTCATAACCAAGAGATCAGAGTCTCTTATAGTAATATATGAATACTGTGAAATTAAAATTTACATATGATAACCTAACCCACTTATGTTTTGTGTTGTTTCTTAGAATATAGCAGGGAAAGAAATTTGTAGAACTTTAATAGAAAATTGTTAGAGTGGCATCTAATTTTTTAATAGAAAATGATCTAAACAATTTATATTTTGCATTGTTTTTGTTTTCGTTAGATTCTTGGTATAAAAATAGGACAAATAAGTTTGTGAAACTTTAATGGAAATGCAGAAGTTTTGCTTTAAATAAACATCCCCTTATGTTATCTGATGTCTGCCTCTACTCCCATTTGAAAATACTGCTTCCTACTTGAGGAGAGCAATGCCGTGATTTATCAGCAACAAAAATTGATGTTTATTATAGTGTTTTCACTGCTGTTTAACTGAAACCACAGAAAAACTAACAAATTTGTCACCATTTGTAAGCTGTTTAATATTATAGCTTATATTTAAAAAAGAAATCATTGCTGTTTGTTTCCAAAGGAAGGATGAAGGTTCGTTCCTACAGATAGTATGTCTATAGATCAACACTTTATTTTGTTTTAATAATTGCTAGCTAATATGAATAACAAAAGACCAGGCATGACAGATGCCTTTAAACTGATTCCACTTATAATTGAATCCAAGAACATTGTCTACTTTATGTTGCGAGTAAAGATCAACCGTCATGGTTTAGAGTTTTAAAGGACCATATTTCTGATCTTTCATTATTACATAATCTCAAATGATAATAAATTGTTTAATTTTTATAGAATCCATTTTCCTAGAGATAGTTCACTATTATGTTAGATATTAATTCAAAAACAGTATGGCAAAATACCCAACGAATATGGTAATTACAAGAAAATAAAATCATTCAAGCAACATAACAACATAGCATTCCTCAGGAGGTCATACTCTGCTTTGTAGTTGAGATTCCAAAGTTATTATTTTCTCAGCTATGAAGTTCCCAGGTGGAATTCAGAAGAGGCTAAAGCACTTTATAATGCTTATAAGTTGAGATGATGTAGTATGTATGTAATGTGAGATGATGTTATACTTTTGCTCTTAAATAAAATGAATATACATATTATTTCTTTACATTTTATTTTAGGTGCAAAAAAACTCAAAATAACCCTACTATAATTTCCAGCAATTAAAATTTAAAATCTCATCACTCTATCAATGCCTCCAAGTATCTGGATATTTAACACCATGGTCAAGGAAATGCCTAGCATTCAGGTTGCTATAATTTTCCTGCACTCCATAAATTCCAATGAAAGCATGAAACAAGGAAACAAAAACAATAATACAATCAGATAACCTAAATTGGAGGCTGCTACCTCGAAAGGTGGCAAAGATTAAAGATTACATTGAATGTGATACAAAACAACATTAACAAGGGGTCATTTTGCCAACAACGAAATGCTGTTGTTTATTGACAATCTACTGTAAATTGGGTGTTGTACTATGCCCTAAAATAATATCTCATTAGCTATGACAACAGTCCTCTGAGGTCAGTGTTTATAACCTCTTTTTTTTTTAAGGGAAATGGAAACAAGCTTACAGAGATTAAGGGGGAAAAAGGAACCCTTCTGATGCATATATAGCTAGTAAATGGGATCATTGACCCTAATGCCAGTCTAGGAGGTCCCCAAATCTGTGTTCTTTAACAAGAGACTGTTTACCCTCTTCCCTTTCCCAGAGGAGTACCCTTTCCTTTGCAGGAGAATTGTTTGTTACCCTACACAAATAATCCTGGTCTCAGTTTATCATACACAACAGTCTCATAGGGCAGTTCTTCTACCCCAGGAATTTGATCCAGATCGTCTAAGTGCCCTGCTTGTCCATCATAAGGCCTCTCATCCACTCTGAGTGCCCTGCTTAACTCCTGAGAGCCTTCTAGACATGGTCTCAGTTGGTCATTGAGATGGGTGAATTCTTTTTCTTTCTTTCTTATGGCATAAAAGCAAACAACTACAAATGCCCTCAGCAGTCAAACTGGCCACAGATTTAGAAAAAAATGTGCATTTTCCTAAGATTATTAAAAATTGGTCCAAATAGCTAATAGTGATTAGATAAATAGTAGAATATTTAAAATTTTTAATACTTAGAAAAGTTGGTTAGGATTCTTACAGTTCTTGACAGATCCTGAATGGTTTTGTTTAAGTATTTTGGTTAAAAATAAGATTTATTTTTAGATTTAAGCAGTCAGTAAAAATAAAGTTTAATGAATCAAATATTTGTATGCTGAATTTTCCATTTCTTTCAAGCTTACTTTAATGTTACATGCCCCATATAAATGTTAATTAGAAAACTGAATAAAATAGGGTTTATTAAAAATTTTTATAATTATGTATATAACTCAAGAAAAAGAACAGCTGATTTTGACTTAGCTGCTCAAACAATTCCAACTTTTCGAATCAAGAAATTAAGACAGGAAGATGGCGGCGTGAGTAGAGCAGCGGAAATCTCCTCCCAAAACAACATATATCTATGAAAATATAACAAAGACAACCCTTCCTAGAATAAAGACCAGAGGACACAGGACAATATCCAGACCACATCCACACCTGAGAGAACCCAGCGCCTCGCGAAGGGGGTAAGATACAAGCCCCGGCCCCGCGGGAGCCGAGCGCCCCTCCCCCCAGCTCCCGGCGGGAGAAGAGCAGGCAGAGCGGGAGGGAGACGGAGCCCAGGACTGCCGAACACCCAGCCCCAGCCATCCGGGCCAGAGTGCAGGGCCCTGGATACTGGGAAAACAGGGCAGCAAGAACAGTGTGCAGACACTGGAGGCTGGGCGACAGAGGACATAAGAAAAGCGCGCGACCATTTTTTTTTTTTTTTTGCTTTTTTTGCTGCTTTGTTTTGGCGAGCGCTTTTTGGAAGTCTTAAAGGGACAGGGACCCCAATACTAGGGAAACAGGGCAGAAAGACCGGTGAGCAGAGGCCTGAGGCTGGCACCGGAGAATAAAGAAAAACGAACGACCACCTTTTTTTTATAATTAAAAATTTTTTTTTTTTTTTAATTAAAAAAATTTTTTTTCTTGTTTTTTTTTGTGGTCGTTGTTTTGTTTTGGCGGGTGCTTTTTGGAAGTCTTAAAGGGGCAGGGCGGGTCACTTAATCCAGAGGTAGGGAATCCGGGATCTCTGGGCACCCTAACCCCTGGGCTGCAGGGAGCAGGGAGGCCCCTTACGGAGATAAATAGCCTCCCAGCAGCTCCTGCTCCAACGCGACTCCACCATTTTGGAGTAGCTGCCCGAGCCAGGCCACGCCCACAGCAACAGGGGAGATTAACTCCATAGCAGCCGGGCAGGAAGCAGAAACCCTGTCTGCGCGCAGCTGCACAGCACAAGCCACTAGAGGCCGCTGTTCTCCCAGGAGAGGAGGGCCACAAACCAACAAGAAAGGAAGTCCTTCCAGCCGTCACTCGTCCCAGTTCTGCAGACTATTCCTATCACCATGAAAAGGCAAAGCTACAGGCAGACAAAGATCACAGAGACAACACCAGAGAAGGAGACAGACCTAACCAGTCTTCCTGACAAAGAATTCAAAATAAGAATCATAAACATGCTGACAGAGATGCAGAGAAATACGCAAGAAAAATGGGATGAAGTCCAGAAAGAGATCACAGATGCCAGAAAGGAGATCGCAGAAATGAAACAAAATCTGGAAGGGTTTATAAGCAGAATGGATAGAATGCAAGAGGCCATTGATGGAATTGAAATCAGAGAACAGGAACGCATAGAAGCTGACATAGAGAGAGACAAAAGGATCTCCAGGAATGAAACAATATTAAGAGAACTGTGTGACCAATCTAAAAGGAACAATATCCGTATTATAGGGGTCCCAGAAGAAGAAGAGAGAGGCAAAGAGATGGAAAGTATCTTAGAAGAAATAATTGCTGAAAACTTCCCCACACTGGGGGAGGAAGTAATCAAACAGACCACGGAAATACACAGAACCCCCAACAGAAAGGATCCAAGAAGGGCAACACCAAGACACATAATAATTAAAATGGCAAAGATCAAGGACAAGGAAAGAGTGTTAAAGGCAGCTAGAGAGAAAAAGGTCACCTATAAAGGGAAACCCATCAGGCTAACGTCAGATTTCTCAACAGAAATCCTACAGGCCAGAAGAGAATGGCATGATATATTTAATACAATGAAACAGAAGGGCCTTGAACCAAGGATACTGTATCCAGCACGACTATCATTCAAATATGACGGTGGGATTAAACAATTCCCAGACAAACAAAAGCTGAGGGAATTTGCTCTCCACAAACCACCTCTACAGAACATCTTACATGGACTGCTCTAGATGGGAGCACTCCTAGAAGGAGCACAGCACAAAACACCCAACATATGAAGAATCGAGGAGGAGGAACAAGAAGGGAGAGAAGAAAAGAATCTCCAGACAGTGTACATAACAGCTCAATAAGCGAGCTAAGTTAGGCAGTAAGATACTAAAGAGGCTAACCTTGAACCTTTGGTAACCACGAATTTAAAGCCTGCAATGGCAATAAGTACATATCTTTCAATAGTTACCCTAAATGTTAATGGGTTGAATGCACCAATCAAAAGACACAGAGTAACAGAATGGATAAAAAAGCAAGACCCATCTATATGCTGCTTACAAGAAACTCACCTCAAACCCAAAGACATGTACAGACTAAAAGTCAAGGGATGGAAAAACATATTTCAAGCAAACAACAGTGAGAAGAAAGCAGGGGTTGCAGTACTAATATCAGACAAAATAGACTTCAAAACAAAGAAAGTAACAAGAGATAAAGAAGGACACTACATAATGATAAGGGGCTCAGTCAAACAAGAGGATATAACCATTCTAAATATATATGCACCCAACACAGGAGCACCAGCATATGTGAAACAAATACTAACAGAACTAAAGGGGGATATAGACTGCAATGCATTCATTCTAGGAGACTTCAACACACCACTCACCCCAAAGGATAGATCCACTGGGCAGAAAATAAGTAAGGACACGGAAGCACTGAACAACACAGTAGAGCAGATGGAGCTAATAGACATCTATAGAACTCTACATCCAAAAGCAGCGGGATATACATTCTTCTCAAGTGCACATGGAACATTCTCCAGAATAGACCACATACTAGGCCACAAAAAGAGCCTCAGAAAATTCCAAAAGATTGAAATCCTACCAACCAACTTTTCAGACCACAAAGGCATAAAACTAGAAATAAACTGTACAAAGAAAGCAAAGAGGCTCACAAACACATGGAGGCTTAACAACACGCTCCTAAATAATCAATGGATCAATGACCAAATCAAAATGGATATCCAGCAATATATGGAAACAAATGACAACAACAACACTAAGCCCCAACTTCTGTGGGACACAGCAAAAGCAGTCTTAAGAGGAAAGTATATAGCAATCCAAGCATCTTTAAAAAAGGAAGAGCAATCCCAAATGAATGGTCTAATGTCACAATTATCGAAATTGGAAAAAGAAGAACAGATGAGGCCTAAGGTCAGCAGAAGGAGGACATAATAAAGATCAGAGAAGAAATAAATAAAATTGAGAAGAATAAAACAATAGCAAAAATCAATGAAACCAAGAGCTGGTTCTTCAAGAAAATAAACAAAATAGATAAGCCTCTAGCCAGACTTATTAAGAAGAAAAGAGAGTCAACACAAATCAACAGTATCAGAAACGAGAAAGGAAAAATCACGACGGACCCCACGGAAATGCAAAGAATTATTGGAGAATACTATGAAAACCTATATGCTAACAAGCTGGGAAACCTAGGAGAAATGGACAACTTCCTAGAAAAATATAACCTTCCAAGATTGACCCAGGAAGAAACAGAAAATCGAAACAGACCAATTACCAGCAACGAAATTGAAGAGGTAATCAAAAAACTACCAAAGAACAAAACCCCCGGGCCAGATGGATTTACCTCGGAATTTTATCAGACATACAGGAAAGACATAATACCCATTCTCTTTAAAGTTTTCCAAAAAATAGAGGTGGAGGGGATACTCCCAAACTCATTCTATGAAGCTAACATCACCCTAATACGAAAAACAGGCAAAGACCCCACCAAAAAAGAAAACTACAGACCAATATCCCTGATGAACGTACATGCAAAAATACTCAACAAAATATTAGCAAACCGAATTCAAAAATACATCAAAAGGATCATACACTATGACCAAGTGGGATTCATTCCAGGGATGCAAGGATGGTACAACATTCAAAAGTCCATCAACATCATCCACCACATCAACAAAAAGAAAGACAAAAACCACATGATCATCTCCATAGATGCTGAAAAAGCATTTGACAAAGTTCAGCATCCATTCATGATAAAAACTCTCAGCAAAATGGGTATAGAGGGCAAGTACCTCAACATAATAAAGGCCATCTATGATAAACCCACAGCCAACATTATATTGAACAGCGAGAAGCTGAAAGCATTTCCTCTGAGATCGGGAACTAGACAGGGATGCCCACTCTCTCCACTGTTATTTAACATAGTACTGGAGGTCCTAGCCACGGCAATCAGACAAAATAAAGAAATACAAGGAATCCAGATTGGTAAAGAAGAAGTTAAACTGTCACTATTTGCAGATGATATGATACTGTACATAAAAAACCCTAAAGACTCCACCCCAAAACTACTAGAACTGATATCGGAATACAGCAAAGTTGCAGGATACAAAATCAACACACAGAAATCTGTGGCTTTCCTATATACTAACAATGAACCAACAGAAAGAGAAATCAGGAAAACAACTCCATTCACAATTGCATCAAAAACAATAAAATACCTAGGAATAAACCTAACCAAAGAAGTGAAAGACATACTCTGAAAACTACAAGTCACTCTTAAGAGAAATTAAAGGGGACACTAACAGATGGAAACTCATCCCATGCTCGTGGCTAGGAAGAATTAATATCGTCAAAATGGCCATCCTGCCCAAAGCAATATACAGATTTGATGCAATCCCTATGAAACTACCAGCAACATTCTTCAATGAACTGGAACAAATAATTCAAAAATTCATATGGAAACACCAAAGACCCCGAATAGCCAAAGCAATCCTGAGAAAGAAGAATAAAGTAGGGGGGATCTCACTCCCCAACTTCAAGCTCTACTATAAAGCCATAGTAATCAAGACAATTTGGTACTGGCACAAGAGCAGAGCCACAGACCAATGGAACAGACTAGAGAATCCAGACATTAACCCAGACATATATGGTCAATTAATATTTGATAAAGGAGCCATGGACATACAATGGCGAAATGACAGTCTCTTCAACAGGTGGTGCTGGCAAAACTGGACAGCTACATGTAGGAGAATGAAACTGGACCATTGTCTAACCCCATATACAAAAGTAAACTCAAAATGGATCAAAGACCTGAATGTAAGCCATGAAACCATTAAACTCTTGGAAGAAAACATAGGCACAAACCTCTTAGACATAAACATGAGTGACCTCTTCTTGAACATATCTCCCCGGGCAAGGAAAACAACAGCAAAAATGAGTAAGTGGGACTATATTAAGCTGAAAAGCTTCTGTACAGCAAAAGACACCATCAATAGAAAAAGAAGGATCCCTACAGTATGGGAGAATATATTTGAAAATGACACATCCGATAAAGGCTTGTCGTCCAGAATATATAAGGAGCTCTCACGCCTCAACAAACAAAAAACAAATAACCCAATTAAAAAATGGGCAGAGGAACTGAACAGACAGTTCTCCAAAAAAGAAATACAGATGGCCAACAGACACATGAAAAGATGCTCCACATCGCTAATTATCAGAGAAATGCAAATTAAAACTACAATGAGGTATCACCTCACACCAGTAAGGATGGCTGCCATCCAAAAGACAAACAACAACAAATGTTGGCGAGGCTGTGGAGAAAGGGGAACCCTCCTACAGTGCTGGTGGGAATGTAAACTTGTTCAACCATTGTGGAAAGCAGTATGGAGGTACATCAAAATGCTCAAAACAGACTTACCATTTGACCCAGGAATTCCACTCCTAGGAATTTACCCTAAGAATGCAGCAATCAAGTTTGAGAAAGACAGATGCACCCCTATGTTTATTGCAGCACTATTTACAATAGCCAAGAATTGGAAGCAACCTAAATGTCCATCAATAGATGAATGGATAAAGAAGATGTGGTACATATACACAATGGAATACTACTCAGCTATAAGAAAAGGGCAAATCCAATCATTTGCAGCAACATGGATGGAGCTGGAGGGTATTATGCTCAGTGAAACAAGCCAAGCGGAGAAAGAGAAATACCAAATGATTTCACTTATCTGTGGAATATAAGAACAAAGGAAAAACTGAAGGAACAAAACAGCAGCAGAATCACAGAACTCAAGAATGGACTAACAGGTACCAAAGGGAAAGGGACTGGGGAGGATGGGTGGGTAGGGAGGGATAAGGGGGGGAGAAGTAGGGGGGTATTAAGATTAACATGCATGGGGGGTAGGAGAAAAGGGAGGGCTGTACAACACAGAGAAGGCAAGTAGTGATTCTACAACATTTTGCTATGCTGATGGACAGTGACTGTAAAGGGGTTTATAGGGGAGACCTGGTATAGGGGAGAGCCTAGTAAACATAATATTCGTCATGTAAGTGTAGATTAGTGATAGCAAAAAAAAAAAAAAAAAAAAAAAGGGCAGTTCCTGTGTGACAACCTCCAATGAGTTCTACACAAGTGTATAAAGGGAATATAAAAGTGTAGGCAAAGGGTCTGTTTGTGTTTATACAGAGGATCAAAGCCTAATTGGGCTACCCCGAAAATGAACTAAGATACGATATGAAAAAGAACTTCCAACATCTGCACTCTCTGGAAGACTCATGCCAGAAGATGATCATCAAAAAACCCCAACAAAGATCCACGCACTGCTACAGCTGTAGATGCACTCATCCCACCACTTCCTGGACTTGCCATGGGAATGAGGAAGGAGATATCTAAGCTGTCCTGTGCATACAGTAAAACAACAAAATTGGACTGGATCTATACTGTTGGAACTCAACCAAGAATTTGGAGAAGTGCAAATTGTAGCGCTCCAAAGTCTTACAACTACAAACTATTTACTGTTAAAAGAACATATGGCATGTGAACAGTCCCCAGGAATGGGTTGTTTTAATTTGTCTGATTTCTCTCAGACTGTTCAAGTTCAGTTGGACAATATCCACCATATCATAGATAAGTTTTCACAAATGCCTAAGGTGCCTAACTGGTTTTCTTGGTTTCACTGCAGATGGCTGGTAATTACAGATATGCTTTGGTTATGTAACTATACTCCTATTATGTTAATGTGTGTGTGCAATTTAAGTAGTAGCTTAAAACCTATATATGCTGAAGTTACTCTACAAGAAGATATATCAAAGAAATAATCAATCTTCCCATGTTTTCTTCCGCCTGCTACTTCTATAGCTTTTCTTCTTCCTTCCTAATTACAACCCTTAAATAGAATTCGTGCCTCATATCAAATTTACCGAGTATCATAATTCTTCCAAGTGGTAAAGATACCTCAAGACAAATGCTGGGCATAGAAGCCACAGGGCATAAATATGCAAAGAAGTAAAAAGCTAACTTTTTCAAACAATAAGGCTTCTCTCTCACTTACCAACTTCACATTTCCCTGTATGGCCCCGGAAGATTACTGGTTAGCCAGAGACGGGTAAGATTCCTCAAGGGAGGAACAACCTAAGACAGGCACAGTCGCAGGGGGGCCATCAGGTGAGAAATTGGGGATCAACAGAGGTGAGGCTTAGAACCTCACCCCCCCGTTCTGAGAGAAATCTTCTGCATACGTGGATGTTTTATTGCCCTGGTCTAGCTTGGATTAACACATAGTCTACAGGCACACACCTGATCATCTACATGTGCTCTCTTACAACACTAAACTATGTTTTCTACCTTAATCTTGTATCTACCTACCACTTCAGCATTTTATTAAAAATAATAATAATAAAGAGAGAAATGTGGTATCCACATATAAATCAAGTATAAAAACCAAATGAGTATTCATATTTGAACTGACTGTTTATAGTTCATAATGCATGAGCAAAACCAAAAGTTTCTGTGATGACTGCCCTTGTACTGTTCACTATGTAACTTATTCATTATGTAAGAATTTGTTCTACATGTAAAAACTTGTTTGTTATGCCTCAGAAGATTGGAGACTCACAAAAATTAGGCTTGGGGTGGAATAATGATTGTGCATTGAGCATTGACTCCCCTATACAGAATTTTATTGTCGTTAACAACCATTTGATCAATAAATATGAGAGATGCCCTCACAAAAAAAAAAAAAAAAAAAAAAAAAAGAAGGACAGACTTCCAATGGTAAAATAAATTAGTAACCGGGATGTAATGTATAGCATAAGGAATATAGTCAAGATATTGTAACAGCCTGGTAGGGTGATAGCTGGAACCTAGAATTATGTATATAAATGTTCTACCACTGTGTTGTACACTTGAAACTCATGTAATGTAATACTGTGTGTCAACTACCCTTCAATAAAAAATAATTATTAAAAAAAAAAAAAAAGAAATTAAGACAAAGATACCACTATCATATGGAAAAAGTTTAGCTAAGCAAGTCTAATAGTACTTGAAAATGTCTGTATCCTCATGTGTGTCAACCCTGCAAGCATAAACCTAGATTTGTAAATTCAGTCATTATATTATTTTGGGTTAATTTTACATTAACATGATTCAAGAAAAAGGATTTTGATTTTAAATCTGGGAAGTTAACATGAAACGGATAAAAAGCAATAAATAAAACATTGTTGGGTAAATATTTGGCTTTAAAAAAAATACAGTTATTGCCTCATTAAATTATTCTTATTATACAAATTCCTAAACTCTTACTCCTGACTGTAGTGGTTGCAGTACAATCAGAATAAACAGTAACCATGATGATCAAAGCTACCATTCATTGAATGCTTGCAATGTGCCAGAAATATTTAAGGCGCTCTCAGTGGATTATCTAATTTAGTGCTCAAAGTGACCCAAGGAGGTAGGAAAGCTCCAGTTTACAGATAAGGAAACCAAGTCAGGAAAAGGGGGCATAACTTGCCCAAGATCACATAGTTAGGGTGGAGTAGGGATCTAAGGGGAGCCTGACTCCATAGACTGTGCTCTTGAAACAACTTTATTTTTGAATAATATGTGGAGAGAAAGACATTTAGAGATGGAGAGAGAGGAAGACAAAGAGAGGGAAGGCGAGAGGAAAGAGGAGGAGGAAGAGGAGGAAGAGGAGGATGAAATGGGCAGGATGATAAGCTAGGTTGCATTTTTAAGCAGGACGATTAGCAAAGGCTCCTAAGGAGGTGGCTGACCAGAAGCCAGAGAAGTAGCAGAGCTAGCAGTTGGCATGTTTGAGGAAAGCTGCTGCAGGTAGAACAGTTGTATGAGAATGGTTTTCTTAGCAACTCAAGGGCAACACTTCCACCCCATCATGCCAAAATCTAAAGCTTATGGATCTAGTATCTTCCCTGATTTCTAACCAGTTCCCCATTTCCTTCTATCTAAGAATGAAAAAATCAGGAATCTCATTGACTCTTTACATCAATATTTGTTAACTCTTCTATCTCTTAGAATGGAATTATTGGCTTTTAGTTCCTTGTGGGTATGCGTGTGTCTGATGAGTAATTTTTATTATTAATCTTTCTGTCTGGTTTTTCTTGCAGCCTTGGGGCCACTGTCATAACCTCCAAAAGACCAAGATCTGCACAACTCAATGCCCCATTAGGTACCCTGCTCAGAACAGAAACTCAGTTGTACAAGAAACTCACTGAGTAATTCAGGTGGAGATTATCCATACCCCAATACAGGGGAAATTGAGTGCTAATTTTAGTTAGTTGAATACTTTTTTTATTTTTTAATATTTTTGAGCCATAATTACATACATTAAAATGTTCATATAACTTAAATGTGCATTTTGATAAGTTTTGACATGTAATTCCATATGACACCAATCAAAATATAAACTATGTCCCTGACCTCAGAAAGTTCTCTCATAGCCCTTTCCAGAAAATTCTACTTTTCCCACAAAGGCAACTACTTTTCTGTTATCTAGCCCCATAAATTGGTTTTGCCTTACTTGAGTTTTATGTAAATGGAATTTTACAGTATGCGTTCTTTTGTGTCTGGCTTCTTTCATTCTCTGTAATTTTGTTAAGATTCCTTTTTTATTGCTAAGTATTATCTCATTGTGTCAATATATCACAGTTTATTCATTTTCCTATTGATGGTAGTTGATTTGGGTAGTTTCCTTTGTTTTTCATTATTCTTCATAGAAAGCATTTATATGAAAGATTTTTCACCTTATTTTTTAACATAGTTTAGAAAAATACCTTGGAGCAGAATTGCTTGATCATAAACTAGGTTCAACTGAATAAGAGCAACAGTGTTTTTCCAAAGTGGATTTTTACACCCCTACAGGAATGAGTGAGATCCAGTGTTCTCAAGTTTGCTCCACCACTTTCTATTGTTAGACTCTCTGATCTTACCCATTCTAATGAGCATGTGGTAGTAATTCTTTGTGGTTTTAATTTCCCTGCTGACTGAGGGTGTGGAGAACCTTGTCAATGCCTTTGTCCATTAGTATATTTTCTTCCTGAAGTGTCTGTCCATTCCTCATTATGTTGTCTTCTCTGATTTATTGATTTGTAATCTGCAATTAGTTTTTGCCAGATATATATGAATATACATTTCTCCCTTTCTGTGGATTTTTCATTTCATTTTTTAATAAAACTTATTGAAGAAAAACAACTTCTGCTTTTGAAGCCCAGCTTATGAAATTTGGGTACATGAAGTACTCTTTGCTTTATAAGAAATGTTTGTCTACTTCAAAGGAAAGTGTCTTATAAGAATTTGATGGTTTTAGCTTTTACATATGACTGCAATCAAATCTGAAGTAATGTTCTAATACAATGTGATATATTGATCAGCGTGTTTTCTTCTAGGAACTTCACAAGTTAACATTTAAATTTAGGTCTGCAATCCAATTCAAATTAATTTTTTACATGGAGTGAGGTACAGGTAAATGTTCACATTTAATTTTTTACATTTGACATAAAATTATTCCAATATTGTTGGTGATCAAGTACTTTTGGTAACAAATATGTCAGAAGAGAAAATGAAAAATTGAGCTTGCCTGGTTAAATAAACTTGTGAGAACCACATTTGAATTATGCCTGGTTATCATGTACTATATTAACCATTAACGTGTAGTTAAATGTGTCATAATAACTTTGTTGAAGGCTTTCTTTCATTATAATTTAAAACTCTACACCCTTTACCATGTGCTGTTTTTGCAGTCTGCTTATCTGCAACAAACATTGAATGATGAAGGATTTTGAAAATTTTGCAGAGGCTCAATTTTTATGTTTAATGTAGGTTGGTTGTTGGTTATGGGGCTAGTAGTACAGCATGGAGAATATAGTAAATGATTCTGTAACATCTTCCTATGTTGACAGTAACTGCATGAGTCGGGGTGAGGATTTAATAATATGGGTAACTGCTGAATCACTGTGTTGTATACTTGAAACTAATATAAAATTATATATCAATGATACTTCAGTAAAATAAATCTATTGCTTAGCTCAGGATTTTTCATTCTTTATAGGTCATCACAGATTTCATGACACAACTTCATCTCTGAGACAGTCTTCTTTTTTATCACTTAAAAATTTCTTACTGCTTCTATCTCTTCTCTGTTTTTACTCATTCACAATCTGTTTCATGCTAAAGATGGAACCATTCCATTTCCTTTTTTTTCATTTTATGTGTATTTAGAAGCATATTCAATTTGTAAATATTTATTCATTATTGAATGTGTGCCTGATACTGATGATTAAATAAGTCAAGTTTTTATCAGAATATAAAAGATAAAGAAAAAAGGAATTATGAAAGGTTAAGAACCAAAGACTGAGAACCTAATGTTCAGGTAATCTAAATAGTTGTCAGGCTTTCCAGAAGTGGGTGTTAAGTCTTACATAGAACTTTCATATTTTTCAAAATATCAAAATAATCCATCACATTTTCAATATCTAGATGATACTACATCATGTCCAGGGCCAAAAGGAATTTTGAAGACAAATGAGGTTCTCACCAGGCAACGAATCATCTTTTCTCAAGCGAAGGGATGTTAGGGTTAAGAGTGCCTGAAGCACAATAGATCTTTGAGGGATTAAATAAGAGGCCAAGGAAGTGCAGGCATGATGCTCTAGAAGCAAACAGCACAGAATCTTCTATAACAAAACAGGTATTAGCTCCAATAACTATAACAACCATCACATCATTACCATAACCATTACCACCACAGCGGGAGCCACATACAGAGCAATACCCACAATGGTGGTGGGAGCCTTGGCCGCATTTCCCACGCACATTTCTATAGTAATTGAACTGGACAGCATCAGGAGACTAGACAGAATTCAGAGGAGTCATGATTATCACATACCAAGGTCCATTATCAGGTACTGCCTTGGGGCTTTTCTAGACACTAATCAGCAGTCTAAAGAGTGCATGTCACACCTGCCTTCCTGTTCCTCCCAAAATTTATATTTAGAAAAGCTAATTGTTGTCTTATTTAATGTCATAAGAAGCCCTCTCATTCTATGGACCTTAGTTGAGTTTCCCCGACTTAATCATAAACTTTCAGATATAACGTATATACTCTATACATGTGTTCCTAGTGAATTCCAAATATGTATTACACAAGTGCCATAATGCAAAATAACACATTGCCTTACTCTTCACTAATCTAGAATTATATCTTGCACCAAAGTGTGAGCTTTGTTAAATTTGATATATTGTCTAAACTAACAGTTGGCTGTTTGCCTCTTCATTATTCACTTTCAACTCTCAGTTCATTTAAAGCCAGTTATCTTGAAAATAATTAAAGTCAGATTTTCACTTTTCAGAGTGAAGTCCTCACACACTCATGTTCTCTACCAATCACCTCCTTCTTTTTCAAATCAACATTCCTTAGCTCCAGCACATTTTTCAATCTTTATTACTTCTTAGTAAGGCTTTCATTTCATTTCAATATCCCCATATTTCAATAGATCTTTACATCATTTCCAGTTTTTGGATTCTATGATTTACAAATTATCATTGACATCTCTCTAGGCTGGAATATATAAACTCATACCCACCCCTGCCTCCCAAGTAAGTGTTGTTTCTCCTGAACCCCAGAGGGGAACTTGCCCAAGTGGTCCTTGAGGTGTGTCCTTTTGTTTTTATCCTCCATATGTGTTAGACCAAAATGTAATCCTTGAAACCTAACTCCAGAAACTCTCCTTCTACTCCACACTGCTTCCTTCCCAAAATAATGCAACTTTATATCCAATAGATACTGCAGTTTTCCCCTTTATATCTGTTTGTGAGCCCACCATTTCCATGAATATTTCAGCTACTTGATATAAATAGGGCAATCAACCCCCCTTAAAAGTACACAATCTGCATTATAGTTCTTACAAAAGTCATCAGGTGTCAACCCAAGCAATCTGTGCTAACCAGACATGTGACGGAGTGGCAGAGGCAATCAACAGAGCTCTCAAGGTTTTGTATTTTTTTAAATCTTTTTGGAAGGAATATTCTTTTAGAAACAATTTAAATATAGAATTAGTGACATAGGACTTAATTGTCCAAAAAAGGTGAGTTCACACTGAAAAGAGAAAATGGGAATTTCTCCCTTCCTCTAGTCCTTTATTCAGCTTCTCCATGTGACTGTTACCATGGTTACAGCAGATTTTCTTTTTACTGTAAACAATTGTCTAACAGAAAACTATCCCACAAACTTTATTTTGAACAGGCATGTAAGTAGGGGATTGAGTTTCAAAGCACCCATTGGTATGTGTAGATTACTAGATAAAATACAGGGACACCCAATTTGTATTTCAGATAGCAGTGAAAACCTTTTTAGTATAAGGATGCCCAATGCAGTATTTGGTACCTACTTATACTAAAATATAATTTGCTGTTTATGAAAATTGACATTTCCCTGGGTGTTCTGTATTTCTATTTGCTAAATCTGGCAGCACTTTATATGACCAAAGACTTGATCTAGCATTAGTATGGATAGCCATGGTATTCATATATATAGTCACATGGAGCATTAGCACAACATACTCTGAATTAACTAGAATTGAACCATTAGTTACTATTATTTACTGCTAGTGATAATAAAGGCTACTTTTATGTTTTATGCATTCCTGCTGAGATATCTACCAGGAGGAAATAATCTCATTAATGACTCCTCAGCATCATCCCATGGTCCTTGTAATAGGACAAGAACGACCCAGCCACCTCTCAGACCAGAACCACAGGCTCATAACATGTGTTTATGTTCTGGAGCTGTGGGCTGTGAAGCATCCACGCAGCATTTACAAACCATTTTACCAAGCATCACTCCAGGGAGTAATTCCCATTATTTCATAAGGGTGACCTTTGGGTTATTGTTTTATAGTCCAGTACAAATAGAACACTTCAGTGTCTAATGGCAGCATACCATGCTTTTAAAAATATGTATTTTAAGGCAATGACAAACACACACATGAAATGAATGTTCTTTTTAAAAGTCAATCACTTACCACCTTATCCATATCCTGTCAAATGTATATGAAAATATTAGCCCCTTTAGCCCTGTGTGACCCAATGATGTTAAAGGAAAATTAACAAGGATTTTTTTCAGAAAAGTTAAGGAGAAAGAAATATTTTTACACACATGTGCAGTTTTTTAAAAGATCAGAAGCAAAGGTAATATAATTATAGTAGTAATGTTCTCTTTAGAGTTATTATAGTTTATTTTAATTTCTTTTAAAAAATGTCCTTAGTTTATAAATGTAATTCAGTGATAAAATATTACCTTTGTAATCAGAAAAATAAACATTATTTAAAATTTGTTTAAGTGTTTCTTTTTTAAATCAAAGTGCTATTAATGCAAGTGATAAACTCCTTGCATATCTCAGTTATTAACATTTCTCTACTACTTCTTCTCTTTATGGTCATTTCAGGAAAATAATATCAATTGATAAATTAAATAAGAGGAAAAAATGAACTATGTTAACAATATCCAGCCCTTTATACTAGGTTTCTGTATCAGTTTGCTAGGGCTACTGTAACGAAGTATGGCAAACTGGGTGACTTAGACAACAGAAATGGATTGTCTCACAGCTCCAGAGGCTGCAAGTTTGACATCAAGGTGTCAGCAAGACTGGTGCCTTTGGAGGACTGTGAAGGAGAATGTTCCAAGCATCTCTACTAGTTTCTGGTAGCATCAAGCATTTCTTGGTTTGTGGGTTAGGCCCTTCCTGTCTTCACATTCTCATCTCTTTGTGAGTATCTGTTTCTGTTCCTAATTTTCCTTTTTATAAGGACACAGCTTTATCAGATTAGGGTCCACTCTAATGACCTCATCTTAGTTCGATTATCTGCAAAAGCCCTATGTCCAAATAAGGTCATATTCACAGGTACTTTTAGGGGGTTAGGTTAGGACTAAAGGGTTAGGACTTCAACATCATTTGAAGGGACACAATTCAACCCATAACACTTATATGATCTGTCATGACTGGAAAGGCAATCATTTTGCAGTTAGTAGTAAAAAATGCCAAAATGTAGCCACTATAGACCATGGAGGATGTCTCATTACTGTGTGATGGAAGCCTATAGTGTTTACAGCATGTTAGGAATTTATTCTTTTTCCATTTGAAAATATCATAGACCCTTATTCTTAGAATTATTTGAATGGAGCACTTTGGTGGAGAGCTCAACATCAGCAGGAACTCCACAAAAACTATAAAAAAACTCAGTTGCAGAAGTAGTATGGCTTCCAAAGATGAGCGATCCCAGAATTTCATAGAAGAAAGTGCTGGAAAGTGGTAATGGGATAGTTTGTTTCTGGAAGGCTCTACTCATTAATCACAACAGCTCACTTGAAAATGGAAAAGCACACATAGTAACTGCACTAGTGGGAATAAGAATTTAATAATGTGTGTAACAGCTGAAGCGTTGTGTTGTATATTTGAAACGAATATAGCATGTGTATCAACTGCACTTCAATTAAAAACAAAAAATTGGAAAAGCATTGTCATTAGGAAACCTAATTCTTGATTGTATTTCATCCTCTAACTACTAAAGTTTTCCCTACTTGGAAACTTTTTTACACTGTTGGTGGGAATGTAAAATGGCACAGCTACTACAGAATATAGTACAGAACTTCTTTAAAAAATTAAAGAAAATTAATTACCATATGCTCTTTCAGTGAGAAATTGTATTTCTACTTAATTATGGAATTGACTAAAATACAAATCATAACAAAAATATTTAAGCATAACTGTCAGTCACTATTATAAATTGATCATACTATTAATAAAGCAATTTATAAATTATATAAAGTATTTGTAAAGAAATAATAATGAAATTTAGGGAAACACAAATACTTAATTACAATTAGATTACAGACTTCATGTCTTTTATTGTTATTAATCTGTGTTTAATATTATCCTGATGTTTCCAGACTTTGGCAATTTAGAATTTACACCTACTTAGCCTAGTAAGGTCTGTTTCCTTCAGTGGCACAGCAGTATTGCTCTAGCAGATTTTTCTTTCTGATTCTTCCAAGAAAATTCAAGATTGTCTTGAATTTTCAAATTCAAGTCAATGATGTCTCCAAGAGTTAATGTTTCCTTTATCTGCTTCACAGGGAAAGAGTGAATAAAAATCACTCATGAAGTGTCTTCATATACCTCTTTAAAATTAAACTTTAATTTTATTCAGATAATAATTTGATCAAAATTACTCTGTGTAATTTGAACCTAAACTTAATATTTTTCCTTAAGTTGTATTGTCAATGAATCAGCTAAAACAAACATAAGTAACTTTTTTTCCTAAAAAATGTGGAAGGCTAAAACAAATAGTTCCAAGAAGCTAGCAAATATAATGAACTATAAAGTTTCTGTTCATATGATGCTCTAGTTCAGAAGTCAGAGGTATATTATGGTCATAAAATGATTTTGTCAGTTTCATTCATTAGTTTGGGTCAAGAGATTGACTTCAAAATCAAGAGCTTTACCCAAATCCAAACATACATGAATGAATAAATAGCAGCAGAAAATTAATCTTCATTGATAATAACAGGATATACATAACACACATAACACTCCTGAACAGTGATCAAATGGTAAAGAATGCATTAGATAAGTTGGTGTATAACTGTAAACGTTAAGTCACTGTTAAAAGGTTGAGCTAATTGAGTTAGGGGATCACATGACTAGGGAACATAAACACAAAGTTTGGATTTAAAAAAGTAGTTGGGTAAAAATGGAAACACATTTATGTTAAATGCATGCTCTGTGACATAAGGTAAATGTCCACTCATAAACATTCAGGGTTTTCCTGACTTTAGGAGCATGTAGAATATTGGGAAATGTTCTAAAATCTTTGGACTTTGTAGTTCACTATATCCTTTTGTTATGTTAGCACAACTTCCTCATCAAATTCTCTGCAGAAAACTTTTTATTCTTCTTCTATCTCCTCAGTACAGTTGAATCTGACTGTAGTAGAAATATAATATGGTATCTAGTGAGACTTCAAATGTAACAAGGAAAATTTCTAGATTTTTCATGGGGAAAAATGACATAAGGTTCAAAACTTAGAATTATATCAAGAATATACTTGGCAAATGTAGTAGGAATTAACTTATGGACTTGAGCCACATAATACATACTTCTTTGGTCTACAAATAAAAAATAATAAATAAAATTTAGTGAAAATAAACTCATATGAAAAATATATATTATAAACCATACAATTAGAAAACTTATTCTCCTCCATATTTAAAATTTCCAAAATTAAAATAAGCAGTCAAAACAAAGGGACAAAACATTTATATTTGGGAAACAATTTTTAAACTATTTTATTCAAACTATGTTATTAATGCTCTAACAGTTCAGATCACTTAATCTCAGCTCCAGATTCCTCAACTCTAAGTAAGGATCTTTCTATTCCAAAGGTCTTTGATTCTATGTGTTAAGCAGACCCTTGAATACTAACACAATTTTTCCTAAGGTAAATGTAGTTTAAATTATGTCTTACTTTTGGCTGGTAAGACAAAATACCATAGACTGGGTGGCTTATCAACCAATTTACAGTCTACCAACAGTGTAGGAGGGTTCCTATTTCTCCGCATCCTTGCCAGCATTTGTTGTTTCTTGTTTTTTTTGGTAATGTCCATTCTAATTGGTGTGATGTGATATCTCACTGTGGTTTTAATTTGCATTTCCCTGATGACTAGTGATGTGGATCATCTTTTTATGTGCTTGTTGGCCATTAGTATTTCCCCTTTGGAGAAGTGTCTGTTCTGGTCCTCCATCCATTTTTTATTCAGGTTATTTGTTTTATGGCTGTTGAGGCATATGAGTTCTTTATATATTTTGGATGTTAACCCCACCATCAATAGAAATTTATTTCTCACAGCTCTTGAGGCTCTAAGTCTAACATCAAGGTGCCAGAATGGTTGGGTTCTGGTGAGGGCACTCTTCCAACTTGCAAACTGCCAGTTTCTCACTGAATTCTCCCATGGAGGAAAGAGGATGAGGGAACTTTCTGTGTCTCTTTTATAAGGGCACTAATCCCATTCACAAGGGCCCCATACTGATGACTTAATTACCTCCCAAAGGTTCCTTCACCTCCCAATGTTATCACCCTGGGGATTAGGATTTCAATGTATAAAGAACTGCAAGTATTTAATGTGTAGAATCTGACGACTTTGGACATATGCAAACATCCATGGTATCATCACCACAATTAAGGTAATAGGCATATTCAAAACTTTCCAAAGTTTCCTTGTCTTAATCACCATAGAAAAAATGCTGGGCCTCACTTTAAGAGTGAAGCCAGAAGTCATCCTGTCTCCCCCTAGCCTTGTCGTTCATTTTGACACTGAAGGAGCTAACAAGGGTCTACTGATCATAGTCCATGACATTACTGCTATGTCCAAAGATAGTTCTCTGGAAGTAGGACTATAGCTATGATGCTGCTCAGAGCATTGTTCCTGCATCTACTGGCACAGCTCATTTTGTGGGTAGTCATCCTAGAGATGACTGGGAAGTTGGCTGGCATGGTCTTCTATGTCCCCACACTCAGTCTATCAATAATATGAAATCTACTGAATCTGACCTACCACCTAGAGAAAGCTACTGTTTCATTTTCCTAGGGTTTCCATAATAAATTACCACAAAGTAGCTGACTAAAGACAACAGAAATTTATTCTTTCACTGTTCAAGAGGGCAGAAGTCAAAATCAAGGTGTTAATAAGGTTAGCTGCTTCTTAGGGGCTCAGGTGAAAAATTTGCTCCGTGTCTCTCTACTGGCTTCCAGAGGTTGCCAGCAACCTGAGGTGTGCCTTAGCATACAGATGCATCTTTTCAATCTCTGCCTCTGTCTTCACATGACATTCTTCCTGTGTATCTATCTCATCTTCCCTCTGCACATATCTTTGTCCAGATTTCCTTCTTTTATGGAAACCAGTCATTGGCACTAGGAACACCTCATTTCCAAATAAGGTCACATTCTGAAGTTCTGGGTGGACATGAAAATGGTGGTGGTGGTGGGTGACCAGGGATGCTTTTCAACCCAGTAGAGCTACCAGATATGATGACATCAAGAAATCAGTGAAGTAGACATTGAAGGCATCTCTGAAGATCATCCTAGGCTAGATGAGAGACCAGGCCACTTCCTGTGATAACTCCTGCATCTTTGATACTGAAGCTGTAATTTCCCACAATGAATATTTTGTGCAGTTCATTTTCTAGTATAATTAATATAACAAGACCAACCATGTTCTTGAGCTCATGGTCTACATGGACTCCAAAGCCCTACATCACCGAGCCAAAAGGAACATGGGAGAAAGAAAATCCCTGTTGCAGGGGAATAATTCCTCTGCTCTCACCCAAAATACTGAGAGAATCTCCCATCCTCTGCAAGATTCTCTCAGAGGGATTTCCCAGGTTCCTAGAGAAAGATAGGAGCTTAGGGATCCCTGCCCTTGTCAGATGCAATCAATAATATGGAATCTACCACTTTACTCTGGAGGGGATGGGTGTGGGGAGGCTAAATAGAGAAATAGTATTATTTCAACTAGTATTCATTGAGAGATTCCTAAAGAACAGAACATGACACTAGGCATTGCTGAAAATAAAAAGATGAGTAAGACACAGAACGAGTCTTCAATGGATCTCCAATTTAGTAAAGAAAAGTACATATACACCCAAATCACAGGCCAATTGGTTGAGTTCAAAGTAACATGGGAGTAGAGAAAAAGGAAGGAGAAATCACATGAAATAGGTCTCCAAACCCTGACCACAGGCCCACTCAGGGCTTTTATCCTTGGCATAGTTCTACCCACAACTTTTACTTCACGCATCTGTGTGACTCACTCCCTTACCATCTTCAGGTCTTGTTCAAATGTCACCATCTAAGGGAGGCCTCCCCTGAACACCTTTATTTATAGCTGCTACTTTCCCACACATCTATTTTCCCCAGTTAATTTTTCTTCATAGTATTTGTCCCCATATAATCATTTGTATTTTACTTGTTTTGTTTATTGTTTTAAGACACAGGCTATGTGAGGACAGGGATTTCCCCACACACACATACATACCATGAACAAAACAGAAAAAAAAGTCTGATATATGGGAGCCAACTAATAAAGGTATTTGAATATCAAGGTAGAAAGTATGGAATTCATTCTAAAGGTAATGGAGAACCACAGAAAGTTTTGAGCAAATGAATTGCATCATCAGATTGGTATTCTGAGATGCAGCAATCACTAGTCCCTATTCAGTTCATTTAATCATGTCCTATTATTTCTCTGAAACCATTATTTGCTAAATTACTCTTGAGCAAAGATCTTTCCTTGACTATTAGCCCCGAGTATATTGGATTTATGGCAGTTTATGTGAGCATCATTCTCCAGCTATATTTCCTGGAACACAGCCTGGGAAGTATTAAAAGGTATTCCAAGAAGCAGAGTTTCCAAGACAAAAAGATATTCTGTCAAATGCTATAAAATAAAATCCCTTTCAGAATATTCACAGTTCTCATGTAATCTTTAAATTTTATTTGAACATCTTCTATATGGCAGGTACATATGATACAAATACTGAGGTGTAATTAAGAGCATGCTAATTAATTATTAATTATTTTAAAATCAGAGTAAACGTTTTATTTAAAGTTACTTAAAGAGAGAAAATGTACAGTCAACCTCCTGGAGGAGAGGCACCCTGAAAGGTTGGAGAGAGAAAGTTTAAGGTTAAAAGGTTGGGAAAAAAAAGTCACACACAAAGTGCAGGCGACCCCAGTGACAGGAGTGCACTGAAAGGTTGGGGGTTCCCCCTTTTAAGGATTTTTCAGGAATGTAATTTAAAGTTGCTTACTTACAAAGAGAAAATGTGCAGGCCACTTCAGGAGAGGCACCATGAAAGGTTGAAAAGAGAAAGTTTAAAGTTAAAAGCTTACACACTTAGAAAGTGCGGGCGATCCCAGAGAGAGGTGCGCCTAAGAGCATTTTTAGATGCTCTTAGGACTATCATATGAAAGAACCAGTCTGATACTGTTAAACAGACTAACATACGTGTGCAATAAAAATAACTGTTGAGAGCTAACTTTTTAAGTTCTTTTGAAAGGTACTATTTCTGAATATGGTAGAGTATGAAAATCTTGAGTGTACAAGCTTCCTAAAGAAAACTTGGCATTTCTACATAGCATAAAGGAACAGGTCATATTAAATCAAATGGGCTATTTTTAAAATAACCACTTGGAAAGCAGTTTGCCTGGATTCAACTGAATATTTTCAAAACAAACTTTTGATAGAGCTAAATCAATTTTGTAGCAGATTAGTCTCAACTTATCCTCAGTATGGTACTTGATTCACCTTGAGGGTTGAAAATACTGAAGATGCTAAGTGATGACTGAGTTTGAGGTAGACAATCTGAAGAAAGCTTTAGAGATTTGGTATTTTATTTGAACCACTTTTTGCTGCAAATAATTTGCATATGACTTATGTGTTTTGTTTGGATAAGTGTTTCATGTTACTGATTGTAAGTTTTTGAAAAATGAGAACCCTACTATTATTTTTATTTTTGGTTGATTTTGCTCTGTGTATTCTATACTCTGGCAACTATCTTGCCTTGTACAGGGATGTAAGAATACTGCAACGCTTGTTTATTTTGTGAATTATTTTGTTCTATAGTTTTATCCACTTAAGTATACATTCCTTTTCAGATTTTGGACTTTCATGTCACTATAAGGAATTGTTGCTATTTTTCCCACCTCAAAAATGCTCAGTTGTTCTGGAAAATATAACCTTACCATATGAGAATTCATCTTAGTATTCTGGAAATTCATTTCTGCTTAATTCCCAATTATAGATGATTATATATTATGTGATTACCTTCAGTTCTTCATTAGTAAAAATCTACCACATTCAATAAAGTGCAAATTTTATTATGATGTAGTTCATGTTTTCCATTTCATTTTGCCCCAGTATCTTCAAGTTTATCATAAATGATGACTCTGTGCCAATCTAAATAAAATACTTTTATACCCCCAACCTTTATTTCTAAAATATACCTGTTGCCTTTATAACACCCCTCTCTATAAAACCACCAATAAATTCCCCAAATATATGATGGTAAAATCAAGTTGTATATTTTTTCTCCAGCTATTTTCTTCTTCTTATCTAATATACCATTGATCCTTCAAACTAATTTTTCTTTCTTGAATCTGTAATTTTTTCCTATACTTGGAATATCACCAAATCTGGAAATTTCCACTTGTTTTCCCTTCTGGAAATTGCTTAGCTACTATTTTCTCCATGCTCCATCAAGATTTCTCCAACCAAAGGGAACAAAGTGTGAATAGTAACTTTTATTTGTGCACAAAACCAAAAAAAGTAGAAAATAGAAAATGAACAATTTATTGTCTCACTAGATATTTTGTAATTTGTATTTATTTAATTTATCTAATTCTATAAAATAGCCATATAAAAATCTAGCACTATCATAATATTAACAGAAATTCCTTTGGTTCAAAGTCAGCATTCACTTAATGTATACTTTAAATTGCACATATAATTTGTAGTAAATGACATCATATGCAAGAAATAAAAATTATAGATTTATGTAAATAAGTACATTTCATTTTCAAAGAGGATGATTGTATTGAAAATAAATCACATCACACTTCCTTGCATTTTCCCTTCAGCCTCAGACTCAGAAGATCAGCTATATTTTTTTCTTCCCTCTACTCATTAGCTTTCCATCAGTGTGACATCCTACCTTGCCCCACTTTTATTTCTCTGGCTCTTTCTTCCTCTGTTTCTTCAACTCCACCTTCTTCTACTGCTTACTCCTCTCTAAAAGACTTTTAATGTTTTCTTCTGCCAAGCCCAGGGACCTTCCCCCATTTTTTCTCAACCTCCATTGTGTTCACTGCAATTGATGCCCTTCCTCTTCACACCCACCTCAATACCATGCTCATTCTCCTACTACTTTACCTGTCTGTGTTTTCTTCATGCATTCCTCTGCTTTTATTCTGACTTTTAACGAAGGCAGTCTCCCAAGATTCAATTTCTTGACCTTACCCCCTTTCTCTAAATTCTCTCATTAAATTCCATTAGGAATTCACAATACAGTGCCTGGCCTGTACAAGGGACTCAATTAAAACTCAAGGGATAAATATGCATGTGAATAAATGTTTTTTTCTCATGTTTACAGCTTTAAATAAAAATATTAGTCATTTTCAAATTGGTAAGTCATGTTCTTTCCTCCTTGAATCTACAAATCTCATCTAGACAACTCTCTTCTTGAACATGTTATCATAACATCCAACCCATGCACCTAAAACCAAATACATCTTCCCAGCAAAACTGACTTCTGAAAATATTCTGCCAAATAATGGCACCACCTGTCCCGATGATTACTCAAGTTCAATATAGAAGTGCATTTATTTGCGTCACTAATCCCAATCACTTTCCATTGGGAATGCTGCATATCCATTTCCTTACTTTCTTATTCCAACAAGCCTAATTATGGCCCTAATCTTCTTGCTCTTGGATCCCCCCCATGGAGCTGGACCCCCAGGCACGCAGAGCATCTTGCTTTTCCCCACTCCCATCTATTGTTACTTCATGTATATTTCCCATCACTGATTTCTTCTGCTTAATGCTCTGGATTTCCTACTGGGCTAATTCTAAATCCTCTGCCTGGCACCCAGAGCTTTTATAATACACCTCTTTACCAACCATTCTAAACTTGTTCACCATTCTAAGTTATGGTGATCATCAAATTATCTGTTAATCATAATATGCAAGAAGACATCAACCATTTTCTCTAGACAACTAATTTAATGCTTGTTTCCATCTCTGCCTCTGTCTCCATGTAGTTCTCCCACCTTGAATTTTTCCTTTTACTGCTTCAGTTCTTCAAACACAACTCATGTCCCCTTCTATGGAATTTTCCTGTGGTTATGAGTCCTCTGATGTCCTGCAACCATCTTGTTTGTGTCACCTAGTTGCTACATACCATGTTTTGTTCATGAGTCTTGCTTCTCCAAACAGATGTTAGTTCTTTGATGGCAACAACTGCATCTTATTTGTGTCTCCAAGGCATTCATCACTGTTGTAGTCAAGCACACATCAAGTGCTCAGTGAATCCCTGTTGATCCCATGCTGCACCCAGGTGGAAGAAATATTTACCACGAGTCATTTGTTTAAAAGCCTGAGTTTCTGAAAATGTCCTATAGACCAGCAGCATCACCATCATCTGGGAACTCGTTAAAAACTAAACTTTTCTAGACTCTATCACAGACCTATTAAAGCAGAAACTGCAAGGGTAGAGACCAGAAATCTGTGTGTGTCAAGCCTGAATGATTACGATACACACTATCATTTGAGAACCACTGCAGGGGATCAATCATTTAGTCCTCAGAGCGTTTCTAGATAAAACAGCACTGGGCAACACAAATGGTTAATTTACTAAGCTTTTATTTTTAAGAACATTCTGACCTGCTTAAAACAGGCAAACGATGATTAGCAATGTACTTTCTGTGACTCACAAAGTTTAGATGATGGAAACACAGCCTATTTGTGCAATCATTCTTCTAAATCTAAAAGGTTTTGCCATGAAGGTTAATATCCCATGTTTCTTTTAACTTTTGCCTTGTTTATCCAAAAAGCAGCTTATCACAGTTCTGCAATTGGAACCTAAAATTCAGAGATTTATTTTTGAAAGCTCAATATAGCTGTCTCGTACTTCAGAATATCTGGAAAGGTTTTAAGACCATAACATTAGATTTCAGTTACCTCATCCACCACCCTTTCTGGATAATCTCATATTTCAGACTGAATAGAGATGAAATTAGGAACAGAGACTGTGGACACTAAAGCTGAGGACCCCAGAGAAGTAATGACATGCTCAGAAGGTTTTAAGAGTAATTTAGGGAACTCGTCATTGATCTGTAATCTGTTCAAGGGCCAAAGTTGCACAAAGGGAATCCATGAACCCCAGAGACTTAGCTGTTAATTTCACTTCACCTAGTTGAATGGTGTATTGACCAGAGTTCTCCAGAGAAACAGAACCAATAGGAGACAGGTAAATAGATGATATATAGATAGATAGATGGTATATGTATTTATATCCTATATGTGTATATATATAGGCTATAATAGGAGATACATATCATACATAGGATATAACAGGAGATATATATGTCATACATAGGATATAATAGCAGATATGAGCAAGATATATAGTTTAAGGAATTGGCTTATATGATCTGGGGGGCTGTCAAGAGTAAAATCTGCAGAGTAGCCTAGAGACACAGGAAAGAGTTGATACACCTCAAGTCCAGAGGCAGTCTGAATTTTCTCTTCCTCCGAGGGACCTGTCTTTTCTCTTATGATCTTCATCTGATTGGATGAGGACCACCCATGTTCTAGAAGGTAATCTGCTATATTCAAAGACTACTGATTTAAATGTTAATCTTATCTAAGAAATACCTTGCACAGAAATGTCTAGACTGGTATTTGACCGAACATCTGGTCTCCACAGCCCAGCCATGTGGACACATACAATCAACCATCCCAGATCATGAACTTCCTGAGTCTGCTGCAGTTGTAATTAATTTGGGTTCTCCATGCATATTTAACTACAGAAGTACTTTTCAACATTAATCTCAATCACATGGAAAGTATGTATTTCCAGGTGGCAGTAGAGACAAAAGCTTTGACTGAGGCAAGTTCTCAATTCTCTGGTCTGAGGCACCGCTTTACCTAGCATGCTTTGAGGCAATAAGGAAACTCTTCTCAATCAGAGGTGCATTGAATTTCCAGAAGAAGCTTTTAGAAAATGCCAATATTCCCATCCCAGACCATTAAATCAAAATCTCAGGAATGGTGTCCAGGCGTTGACATTTAATGAAATCTCCCCAGGTGAACATAATGTGCATCCAAATTTGAGAATCCCTGCTGCAAATAAAGGAAACCTTCCCCAGTCATGTCCTACCTAATTACATCATCAAGTAGTTTAGGGTCAGGTGAGGATCCTGGACATAGGAATTTCCATTTTCCCCACATTTGGTTTTCTTGTGGAATGCAACTGGGTAACTTTTCAGCTTGACAGAGTAGAGGGCTACTCAAATGAAGTGCAGGGACCAGTAGCGGAGCTTATTAGAAATGCAGGTTTCAAGCCCCACCCCCATCTACTGAATCAGCATCTCTGGAAATGGCTCAGCTATCTTACTTCTAGCAAGTTCCTCTGATGATCATTATGCATGCTGAAGTTTGAAAACTACAGGTACAGAGTAAATGGGTGACCCTCAGCTTTCCAGATGTCATCCTATGTCTAGTATATTTTCTACCATATTTTATTATATTTATTTAGTTATATTTATTTATTTATAACTGACTCCTTTGATGAGGTCATTATTTATTCCTAATAATTTTTGGTGGTTCTATTAGGTTTTCTGAGTCAGTAGCCAATTCATTGCAAATTATGTAAGTTCTCAGGTATTATTTTATTTAATACATAGTAATGCTATAAAACAGTGGTGATTGCAGAAACTATTGTCTTGTTACTCCATTTGTGGAAATTTTTTAGGCTTTCAACAATAAATTTGATGCTGAAATTTATTTAGAGAAAAAAATAAGTATTCTTAAAATTTGTTTTCAAAAACATATTCTTCACCAATTTTACCAATAACTTTCAGCCCTGGACAAATTCACTATGGATTCAGTGAGACTGAAAAATGGAATGTTCTTGGGGTGAAAGCATTTATACCCAACTTTACCCCATGGTGGCAGGTCAATCACTAGAATCCCATCCACTCAGAGTGAGCCTGCATGCAGCAAGCAGGTCTCTGCCTCTGGGCCTCTCTGTCCCAACAGCCATCTCAGTCTTTGTCCTCAGCGCTGTCACCACTCCAGTCTCTGCTCTCCTGCAGCCATACAACAGCACAGAGCACTTCGTGGAGCTATTTATATAGAGTCAATAACAATGTATTGCCCACACATATGTAGTGAGCTAGTTGACTAGAGCCCGGTGAGAACGCTGGCCATAGGAACCTTCACTTTCTCCATACCATGATCTACAGATTACACAGTCTTCAAAATTGCCTCTTCCTTAAATTCTTGAATGGACTATCTTTGAAATATCTGGATAGCTTTAAGGAATAGATATTGAACAATCATTCCATAGATGTTAAATTATATATGGCTCCTATTTTAACAATATTAAGAAATTTATATCTCCTTAGAAAATAATACAGATTTTCTTCCACATTAAAATTTTTTTAACATAAGTCAATACAAGGAATACCCTCTAGGTTTAACTGTTATTTCTGCTGGTGTCCTCTTACTCATCTCTAATTTGTGTGCCTGCCTCTCCTTATTTTCCTTCATAAACTAGTGGTACAATGAGCTTTTGTATATATTAAACTTATACTGTTTTCAGCTTCTTATTTAATTAATTTCTGCTTAAATTAATATATTCTCCTGTTTTTCATGTGTTTCTTCTGTTGCTCTTTGTATAATTCAATTTTAAATTCAATGTTTCTATGCTCATTTTCATTCTTATGTAATAAAGAATGTAATAAATGTGATTAATTCTATTAACTTTCCTCTAAAATACACTCTTAGCAATATCTCAGAGGTTTTTATATGTTTTCTTCCCATTTATTCAATTTTAATATAATTTAATATAATTTTCTTCTTTGATGGTAAAATTATTTACTTTGGACTTGTTTAATATGATTTATTTCTCTTGCTTATTTCCAGCTTTATAATAGTATTGTCAATATCTGTATACTACACTAATTCTACCTTTTGGGACATATTGATGTTCAAATCTAAAAATAAAAATTTATAGGTACTTGAAAAGAAGGTGATTCTCTATAGCAAATAGATTTTATTATATATCTCTTGAAATCTTTTTTACCTTCCACTTACATGTCTTCCATTCATAGTATTTAATATCTTCATTCAATTTAATGCATTTTTATTATTTATACTAAATTTTATGTTTAATGGTTTTAATGCTGACCATTACTACTTGGAACCAAAACTTCCCTATTTACAAACTTTTTTTTTTTTTAATCTTCAACTGGCTGATGCATATTATTTATTTATTTACTTTGCCACTATGCAACAGATTTCTGTGTATTAATTTTGTATCCTGCAACTTTGCTGAATACAGTTATTAGTTCTAATAGTTTTTAGGTGGAGTCTGCAAAGGGTGACAGTTTAACTTCTTACCAATCTGGGTGCCTTTTATTTCTTTGTGTTGTCTATTTGCTGTGGCGAGGACCTCCAGTACTATGTTGAATAAAAATGGTGAGAGTGAGTAACCTTGTCTTGTTCCCAGTCTTAGAGGTAAAGCTTTCTTTTCTCCAATAAGTATGATGTTGGCTGTGGGTTTGTCATATATGGTCTTTATTATGTTGAGGTACATACCCTCTATACCCATTTTGTTGAGAGTTTTTATCATGAATGGATGTTGAATTTTGTCAAATGCTTTTTCACCATCTATTGAGATGATCATGTGATTTTTGTTCTTTTTGTTGATGGGATGTAGGATATTGATTGATTTTTGAATATTGTACCATCCTTGCATCCCTGGAATATATCCCACTTGATCATGATGGATGATTTTTTTGATGTAGTTTTGCTATATTTTGTTGAATCTTCTTGTATCTCTGTTCATCAGGGATATTGGTCTGCAATTTTCTTTTTTTGGGGTGTCTTTGTCTGTTTTGGTATTAGGGTGATGCTGGCCTCATAGAATGAGATGCAAGTATTCCCTTTTCTTCTTTTTGGAATACTTTAAGGAGGATGGGTATTAGCTCTTCTTTAAATGTTTGATAAAGTTCATCTGTGAAGCCATACAATAATGTATGGACAATATTGAGGTGGTGGGAAGGGAGGGATAAGGGTGGGGAAAATGAAAGGGGGCATTATGATTAGCATGTATAGTGGGGGGGGCACGGGGAGGGCTGTGCAACACAGAGAAGACAAGTAGTGATTTTATAGCATCTTACTACGCAGATGGACAGTGACTGTGAAGGGGTATGTGGGGGGGGACTTGGTAAAGGGGTGAGCCTAGTAAACATAATGTCTTTCATGTAATTGTAGATTAATGATACCAAAATAAAAAATAAATAAATAAAAATAAAATAAATAAAAATAAAATTTTAATTTAGCAATTCTTTCTCTCAAAATATTATAATTAATATTCTACTTTCTTCTGGTAATCCAGCCGTGAAATAGACACTGAAGAACATAATATTTTTGTTCCTTTTGGGTGACATTTCTCCTATTTAGTCCCATGCAGAAGAGTTGGTTTATACTTGAAATTTAATAATTTCAGCAGGTTATGTTTTGTCACTACCACTTTTCTTTCATTTTCGTAGACATCTGTCACTTTTGTTATCAATAGATTTGATTCTTCAGATTAGTGACATTTTCATACCTGGTGCCTTTGAATACTTCTGTTTTTTATTTTTAATTGTTTTCTTTAGAAATACCTCATAAGCTTATCTTGAAGAACATTTAATGGGATGGCTATCACTTCTAATCACTTTCCTCCCCCCTCATGGCTTTTTATTTTAATTTCCTATATATTTTTCCATGTCTGGGCTCTATAACTGACACATTTTTCTTCTACATTAGTTATTCATTACTTTCTTTTAGTCCTTTTAAAAATCTTTATTGATGTCCCTTCCCTTTCTTTCCTTCCAACTTCTGCTAATGCCTTTTCTTGTCTCTATTGAGTAACAAATCTTTCATTGAATTGCTCTTCCCAATATTTTTTACTGTTAAGCAGTACATTTAAAATTTTCTTCTGTTGAAACAGAATGCTTTTATAGAAATATGGTTTTATGTATTTTTTCAGTAACACATTAGTCATTTTTTGTTGTAAAATATTTACAACTTTACCATGCTTTGGTGCTTTTTAATCTGAGAAACTTCATTCAAGGCCACTGTCTTTCAATGAAGTTCCTTTTGTTTACCTGGGCAATATAAAATACCTTCACCTCTATGTTTGGATTGAAGCTTGCAATTGCACCACCATCTTGCTCTGAATACTTTCATTTTTCTTTCCTTCAGTGCTTTGAAGTATTTCCAATTATGCCAAAGATACTCTAAAAGGAATTGACTTATTTAGGAAAAATACAGTTATCTACATATTTGTGAAAAAATGTAGTTATATTATGTACAAAAGTTGATCCCAGGGACCCTTGTAAAAGTCACAGATTTGTACATATTTGGGTGAGGCAATTTTTCTGGGCCTCAGAGGGCAAACATTTCAAAAGACGTTATTGTGGTCCAATCTCACTCCATCACCATACCAAATATGTTTACAAGTGATTATCTCATCGCAAAAGCTGCCAATATAAAAATCAAAGCACAATAAATAGAAAGATCCATTGTTTCTCCCTTTGCAAAGCCTACTGTGAGTAGAAATGTGTGCATGCTTAATTTTAAGTGTCAAGAATTCAATAGAAACTTGGTCTTGACATGTTTGAGAATTTATGTTTCATTTGCCCTAAGACCAAATAAGCAATGTTGAGAACTGATGTTTAAATTTGATCTAAAACCAAATAGACAATACTATATTTGATTGATTTATAAAAGATAATCCAAAGACTGTAGCCATAAACTAGTTCTAACCCACATTATTTTAAAACAGACTTCTTATGGCAAAGGAAGCTATTAGAAACTTCTTTCTAAGCTTCTGTTCCTAAATCATGCTCAAGATAACAATAACAAGAGAATCAGCAAGTACAGGTATTTTTTTCTGTGAATGACTTTTTATGATGTCTTCCAAAATGAAATATGGCCTATAAAATCTGTAAACTTTTTGTTGACAAGTGCTTAATATCAAAATATTTAGAAGTGAATATTTTCCAAACTTGTATTGAGAAGAAAAGCATTTAAATACAGACAAGAAAAGGAGAACATATCATGGAAAATGATATCAAAATGTATGGGATGTGTTGAAAGTCACAGTCTAGGAGAAAGACAAATGGTACCTTTGGTTATTGGATGGTCTATAGTCGTAGCAGCCAGAGTTGTAGTCACAGCAACAGCAGGTGTTTTCCCCTGCCTTAACAGGAGCCAGAGGCACAACTCCCACCAGCACTGCATGAGTGTACTCATTTCCCTACCTCCCTGCCAGCAACAGGTGTAAAACTTTATTTGTATGCATAGAGTCAGGGGAATATGGGAAACTTCTGTCCCTTTCCATCAATTTTGCTGTGAATCTAAAACTTCCCTAAGAAAATTAAGTCTTAATTAAAAATTTTACTTTTTATTCATTTGATAAAATAATATGTTGCTTTTGAATTACCCTGACCATGAGTGAATTTGAATACCTATTAAGACACTTGTATTTATCTTACATGGAATGATTACTTATTTCTTCTGCCTACTTTTCTATTGGTTTGTGTGGTTTTCTGTATAATATTAAGATGTTAACACTATTCCATGAAATTCATTTTAAACATCTATCTTTTTTGTTCATAGCTTCTAGCTGTCTGTGTTTGGTAAAAGTCTCCATCATCCATAGATTATGTATATTTCCTTTTAGATTTTTCATTTTGCACAGCTACTTGTTTTATTATTTTATTTGTTACGTTTAAGTCTTTAATTCTTTCTGAATATATTTTAGGTAGTGTAATTGTAAGTGAAGATCCATATTTATTGTTTCATAGATGGATAATCACTTGTATTAGTGCTTTTGTTAAAGAAACCTTTTTCACTGTATTCTATTACAAATTTTATCATATATTACATTCTTAAATTTACTTTGACATATTTCTAAATTCTTTATTATATTCTTTTCTTCTATTTTCTATTCTCAAACCAAAAACATATTCTTCTTTTTCATTACTTTCTTAATGAGTCTTAGGAATGTACCTTATATACATTTAGAATAATTATATTCTGTGAGGAATCCAGCAGACATCTTTAATAACATATTAATTTTGCAGATTTACATTTTACAATAGGCCTCCTATTCAAGACAAGATCTGCATTTCCATTTATTTTCAGACCTTTTTCTTTAATAAGATATTCTGTTATAGTGTTCTTCAAGTAGGTCTTTGCATCTTCTTATTTTTTTACTAAGAATGCTATAGCTACAGCACATCATAAAAATTATTTTCCCCATTTTCTAAATCAGATAATTCTGAAAATATTTTTTAACCTTGTTTTCTGGTGTCCTCATATCTGACAAATTTTCTGACTCATTTTAATATTTTTTTTAAATTTTAATATCTTGAGTTTTCTGTATACACAAGAAAATAATCATCAAAAATATTATTTTTTCATTATTTTTGCCTATTTTCTTCACTGTTTACATGTGATAGTCATAATAGCTGTCAAACCTGTCTGCTCTCTAATTTTACCTGAAATTGTTATATTATTTGGATTCAGTAGATAAAACACCTTGCTTTTGTTGTTTGGTAAATTGCCTTATTACACTTAGTTTTATTTTGCATTTTATTTCAAGTATTTTTAGGTAAGAATTATTTCAAACCTTTTTCTCATCTGTGTATACAATCACTACCAATACCTATTGCTTCTATGTGATTTACAACCATCTGTCTCTTGAGAAAGGGTGGAACACATACATTTCCAGAAAAGAGCCCAGTCTCTTAGGAAGATCTTCACTTGGGTCAGGATATCTGAGTTTTATTTGCCACATAATATTGATTTTAAAAGCATCGCAATTCTACTACAGAAATCTGTTCATCTCTAAACAGATCCACAATGACAAATTTTCATGATAATGTATATAATCATGTCTTAATGTCTAACTGCATTGAATTAAATCCTTGTTGCTTTTCAAGCCAGTAAATTTACCTTTCTGACTACTAATGCTGATTCTCATGTCTTCAAAAGACACCCATGTAGTAGTTTTCTACCTTATTCTGAATTCCTCATTTTTCAGCCTTTGCCACAATTTAAAAACTACCAATATTTAAGGAACATTTCTTTTTCTTCTTCTTTAGAGCCTTTTTTTTCTCTTTAGTTACAATTACTTCTAGTGTCCTCACCTGAAGATTGCAAAAAATTGGTTTTCCTAAATTGGTTTCTCTATTTTTAGGACTTGTCTTCCTAGATATTTTTTATTAAAATTAAACTTAAATTAAAAAAACTGAAACAAATAACCCAGTTAAAAAATGGGCAGAGGATCTGAACAGACATTTCTCCAAAGAAGAAATTACAGATGGTTAACAGTCATGTGAAAAGATGCCTCACATCACTAATCATCAGGGAAATGCAAATAAAAACCACAATGAGATATCACCTCACACCAGTCAGAATGGCCACTATCCAAAAGACAAGAAATGACAAGTGTTGGCAAGGATGTGAAGAAATGCGAACCCTCCTGCACTGTTAGTGGGAATGTAAATTGGTACAACTGCTGTGGAAAGCAGTATGGAGGTTCCTCAAAAAATTAAAAATTAAAATACCATTCGAGCCAGTAATACCACTCCTAGAAATTTACCTGATGAAAACAAAATGCCTGATTAGAAAAGATATAGGCACCCTTACGGTTATCACCACATTATTTACAATAGCCAAGATAAGGAAGCACCCTAAGTGTCTATCAATAGATGAATGGATAAAGAAGAGGTGGTACATATACACAATGGAATATTATTCAGCCATAATAAAGAAATCTGGCCATTTGCAACAACATGGATGGGTCTCGAGGGTATTTTGCGCAGTGAAATAAGCCAGGCAGAGAAAGACAAATACCATATTTCACTTATTGTGGAATATAAAAACAAAGCAAAACAGAAGGAACAAAAGAGCAGTAGACTCATAGATACTGAGAAGTGCCTAGTGGTCACCAAGTGGGGGGGTTTGGAGTGTGTGGGTGTGGAGGGTGAAGGGGATAAAGGAGCAGAAAATTCTCAGTCATAAAATAACTTGGTCATGGGATGGTAGCACAGCATGGAGAATATAGTCAATGACTGTGTAACATCTTTCTCTGTTGAAAGAGAATAACCATACTAGAAGGGGTGAGAATTTAGTAAAAGAGGTAGCTGTTCAACTACTGTGTTGTTTATTGGCAACCAATATAAGATTGTATATCAATGATACTTCAATAAAAAAGTACTTCAAAAAATTAAACCTAAATATATTAAAGTGTTTCATAACATTTTTGTTCATACCAAATCTTTCTAGATTCTTTGTGGCCCCCTTAGGTATAGTCACATCACCTATATAAATACAGTCACTGAAGTGTCAGACCAGCTTTTCATTATGGATCCAATACTACTTTCTACACCTCACCTGTAAACAAGTTTCTGACAACTTCGAATCTTTGCTGCGTTTAAAAACTGGATTACATTACTCATGCCCAGTTTATCTCACAAATCTTTCTAATGTAGAAAATCTGAAATCAGAGAGCTCTGGGTCTGAAACCTGGCTCCACCATTCACAAACTGTACAAGATTAACAAATGTTCTAAAGCTAACGGAGCACAACTGAAAATGTGTGTGATAATATGTATCCCATGTATCTTTATTAATTGAACCTTAATAAAGAAAGCAAATAAAACCAAATCCTGAGAAAATTAATTATCTTAATGTTAAACTAACTATAACACGATTGGAGCATTTTGTACAACAAACACTCAGAACGCTACATCAATTCACTAGACTTGACATCATAACATACATTCAATTCAGTAATTATGAGAAGCATACATCTTATACCTATAAAACATTCTATTGTTTCAATTGAAAAACCAACTGAGATCTTCACTTCAAATTTTGGTATTACCAAAAGGATTAGCATCATAGGGAAACAGATTCTCTGAGACTATTTTTAGATATATTCAGAATTTTAAATATTACAACTAGAGATTTAAGTGAATATAAATATTGATAAAACATCTATCACTAGTTACAGGAAATATGTTTAAGAGAGTTGTGTGAATAAATAAATTAAAGTGCTGATTACTGTTTTCCCTTTGCAACCACCCATAGAGCAGAGAAATTGATTTTAACAAGTTTCCTATAATGGTTCATGTTACACAAATTGCCTTTGAAAATATTATTAAATCTGAATCACCCTGTGATGTTGGAAAGATATTTAGTATATATTTTCACATAAGGAAACTGAGTTTTAAGCTGTGGTTATGTTCCTAGACCAAAGTAACAAGCTAGTAAGTAGCAAAGTGCTATGCCATTCTGCATATGCACTCCTGGTGGGTGGTCATCTCTCCTTGAATAGTTATGTAGTTATGGTAATGAGATGTCTGTTTCTCAAGGCAACTGAACTCTTATCACCACATAGTATCTCATAATCTAGTAGCAATCCATAATCAGTAGGTCTCGACACCCCTTCAGGAGCTGGGCTAGACATTCATTCTCATCACATTAATTTCTGCTGACACCCATCAATTCTTCCGCAAACGCTTCACTGAATCTGGTATCCCCGACCCTACCTCTCACTCTGAGGATCATCTTCTGCACAAATCCCCAAAATCCAGGTATAGCAACTCAAAGTGAAACCTCAGAGACCCTTAAACCAATACTCTTCTCTCTCTCTCCCAGCAGTAGAACAAGGCACCATTTTTTCTGGCTTTCCAGGTCATTTCAGTCTTATCTAAGTTGCCTAAATCTCACCTTCAATGATTCTTTACTTACAGAATCACTAAATTTCAAAGTAGAAATGAATGATATGAATCAATGAATTAACTGCATGCTCTGAATGCTCAGCTTTATTCGTACTTCTCTAGTTAGTGGAGATCTGAACTCTTGAACAGCTTCAGAAGAGGGAGACCTACAAAAGGACCAATTCCATTCTCACACTCTGTTATTTGGAAAATTTCCTGTCTCATAAGGTCTATTTAAATTCTACCCATTGAATCTACTTCTTTTTACTGGAAACACAAAGCAGAGTAAACCTAATTATCTGCCCAAGAAAAAAAAAAAGTCTTTAAAAGATATGAAGGGACATTAGTGTAAACAGAACATGGTAGAAAGTTCAGAGACAAATTAAAATATATGTTGCAACAATGTACAATAAAGGTGAACCACAAATTGTCAAAGGATGGATTATTTAATAGGTGGTGCTGGGGAAACTGACTCAATATAGTGAAACATGAAATTAAAGCACAACATAAAAAGATGGATTCCATGTGAATTAATTATCTAAATGGGAAAAGTAAAACTTTAAAATTAATAAAGTAAAATGTAGAATAATTTTGACAAAAAGGTAGGATAAGTCTTCTTAAACAAAACTACTAAATTACAAATCATAGGGTTAAAAATCTTTGTTCAATTATGCACTCTATGGACAAAGATAAACAAATGTCAGTCTAGAGGATATTTGCAAAGTCCAAAAATGACAAAGGAATAATCTCAAGAATATACACTAAATACCTACAAATCAAAAAGAAAAAGGCAGAAACCCCAAAGGAAGAATGGACAAAGGAAAAGGAAGAAAAAACATAAAGTATAACACATATTTAAGAAATACAAAATATTCAAACTCCATAGTAATCAGAGAAATGTGATTTAAAACAACAAGATGATACCCATTTTCATTTATCAAACAGACAAACATTAGAAGGTCAGATAATGCCAAATTTGGGCACATAGGTGAGAACATAAAAACTGCAATTTTAAAGTTGGGGCTATTGCAAATGTTCTAGAAAGTAATATGGAAATACTTGGTAAAATTAAGTATACACACACCATTTGTTCCAGCAATTCAAATCTTGGGGAGTTGATTCTCATGGAAACCCACAAGGGAATGTGTGTTCATTGCAGCAATGTTGTGGTGAAGGGGATCATGGGGAAAATCCTTTATATAAACCACATGGAATACCATGCAGCAATAGAAACAATGTTCTACATGTATGCATAGTAGAATAGATGAATGTTTCAACACAAATTATGCTGAGTGAATAAAAAGGAAAAGAAGAACATATATGATATCATGTATATAAATTGAAAATATATAATATAATGAACAACTCTCTTGGAACTTTTGCTGGATGAAATGGCATGGTTGCTTATAAATAGCAAATTATAAGATGGTTGCAAATGAGGAATGGGTGTGACAACAGAAATAAAGGAGAATAAACATACATGTCAGATAAAAAATTTGAAAAAAAACCCCAAAATCTCTTTGTACACAAATGATAAGATGATCTATACTTGAAATTAAAATTTATATAAGACATTAGTTGTACCCTTGCCTAAATTCAAATTGCTATAAAGACATGTCCATTTACCTAACTTATCGCCTCCCTACCTTTTGTTCTTTCCTTCTAATATTCAAGACCTGTGGGGTTCTGGCACACATTGTTGGCTGCCTAGCACAACCTGTCTCTACAACCTCTTTTTCCTTTACACACCTTCATCTATGAGTGGCCACATTACAAGTAATGGCCAGTGAGGGGCAGAAAAGTGATATTATCTGGATGTTTACCAAATAAAAAGACCAAGTTTCTTAAAAAGGCCTGATGCTATTATCATGTGTCCTGCCTCCCTTTTCCCACCTGGAGTGTGAGCATGATATTGTTACATACAGCATCCACTTGGAAACCGTGAGTATGAAGGTAACACAATGAGAATAGGGAACAGGAAGGGAGAAGGGTCCTGGCCTTCACCGATTTCCTTAAGCAGTTATAACAACCTTAGCCTTCTTCCTCCAAGATTTCTTATTTCACATATTTCAAAAAATGTTGTTTAAATTAATACTGTTGCCTCTTCATTATCAAGACTCAAGCCCAGTTTCCAACAAACCATTTATGTCCTGAACTAGTAACTAGTCACATGACTACATCCCCCTTTCTCATTGACTTTTCTGTTCTAATCCTTTACCCACAAAAGATATGAAATTTTGGGTGTGATATTTATGTTTATGTTTAGATGCAATATAATGAATGGATGGACCTACAGTGGATTAAGAAATATGTAAAAGAACTAATATTTGAATTTAACCAGTAAAGAAACAGTTTTATTCTAATTTGTGGCCATGCAGCTTTCTAGGAGGCCACAAACCTGAAAATCAATGATGACTCTGATATAAAGGAAACCAGATTTCTTAGTAAATAAATCCTTTATTAAGAAGGTATTTTTGTTCCATTTCAATATATTCCAATTGTACAGTCCTTCTTTGCAAATAACCACAAGACAGAGACAGAGAAAAAGATAAGAATTTACATTTGAACAGTCAGAAAAAGATCTGTTTTCAGTGATGTGATGGAATTACTCAAGCTCTGTTGATTGCAAACAGCTTCTTTGTAGTTACATCAGGATCCTGACAGATAATAATAATGCTTTACTTTGGTTGTTGAATGGGGGGATTTCAACTGGACTTGTACTCCAAGTGACTACTTCTAAGGCACAGTGTCACCTGTAGAGATGATTAGCAGCGGGAGGAATAGCATCTTCTGTAGCAAAATGGTTGGTAGCCAAAGTAGCCACAGCCAAAGTCATAACCATGGCCATAGCCAGAGCCACAGCCACTGCCATGGCCACAACCACAGCCACAGCCACAGCCACAACCATTGCCAGAGCCACAGCCCCCACAGGAGTTTCCACAGGAGTTGCAACACATGGTATCAGGAGGTGAGGTTTCAGTTGAGGTGTGGGAGGGTATTTCTGAAATTTGGGTTTCATCTACTCTTCCACGTCCATTATCTACTTCCAGGGATAGAAGGGTCATACCTCACATGGGATCTGTTCTCTCCTTTTGCAACTATTTGCCTAAGATGAGCTCATTCTGTGTACAACAATTTTGTTAGATTTTCATAATTTATTTACTACCCTAGGAATTTTCTCAAGCCTTAAAACAAAATAAAGAAACATTTTCTAAGCACCCAGGCTTATATAACCATAATTTTATGTTCCAGAGTTGTATTTCATCACCATGACATACCACATCATCAAAATATATTTGACCTATAAATATGTGTTTATTATATTGCTCTTTCAACATCTTGAAAATCATCTATTAAACACAGAGTACTGCTCACTACTATTAATATCCTCTTCATGACCATCATCACCACCATCATTATCACCATATCATCTTGATTTCTTTTTTTCCTTTCCTAATATTTTGTTTTTTCCCATTATAATTATCCTGAAGCCCTTTGCATGGATTTGAGACAAGGAACTGAGTAATGCGACATGGTTGATCCACTCCCGAAAGTGTTCTCTTTCTCCCTGAAGTATGGTTTGTCTAATCCCTCTTTTCCAATCAGGTAATGACATTCTCTTCCTTCTTTGGGGCAAATTTTTTTGTTAAACTCCTAGTGGCTAAGTTATATAAGATTTATTATTTAAACAAAAAGGACAGTATTTTCCAAGAGTTGGACAAAGCTTTTCCAATTTTTTTTCAATTTGGAGTGAGGAGTGTGCCTTGACTCAGTAACTTGAAGTTCTTAAATGCAAGTCTGTGAGTTTTCTTGACTACTCTCATGTTTGCACTATGTATCCATGCTTCCCACTAAAATGTAATCAGTTAAACAGTATTTTAATAATATTTATGTGTACTACTTCTGTTGGGTACCTTGTGATCATGATATTAATAATAGTTCACCTTTCCATGGTATTTATTATTTATCCCTTTAGTTTCATATCATCTTTTCCCATCATTTCCCTGATGAATGGACTATGATGTCTATTTCACTGACAAATCTTTGTTTACTTTTTCCTAAATTTGGGGCTTCTTGTGGTTGCTTTATCTTCCATCTTTGCTTTTTGCTGTACATATTAGTAAATCCTGTCTGCTACCACTGGTTCAACTACAATATGTGCACAAATAACTCCTAAAACTAAAGAGCTCTTTGTCATTCTGGGTCCAGTCAGGAGACAGAAACCACACAGTCGGTTAAACAGGGGACATTTAATGGGAAAAATTATTAAACTAGGAAAAATGAGTAACTACAAGCTATGAGGAAATTCTATATGGTAACCTAGGGATATGAGAGACAGCAGAAGAGTACACTGGTTGGGCCAGAGCTGGTCTGCAGTCACTGGGCAAGCAGGGAGGCAGCATTCTGGAGGGCAGATGATGAGCAAGCAGTCAGCAACTGGTGGTACAGAGAGTCTGGGAAACACTGGGGCACAGGCAGACTTTGGTGGGAGGGTGTGAGTGAAGCCTGTAAAGTGCATCTGAGTGTCTGTGAGGACAGGATGACAACAGGAACCCCTGGAAGGGAAGCTTTCAAGGTCTTAGTTTCTATGTGGAAGGGGCCAAATAAAGGTCATCATCAGTCAGAAGCTCCAACATCACTGAGGATATCCATCACATTCTGGACCCACGGCTGAGTAGAGCTTCACCAAATTCCCTCACATACACACTGGTGTTACCCCCTATTTCCCTCAAGTACTGCCGCAATAAAATACCGAACTGCTTCCTCTTACAGTGTTGCTGCAGCGCCCTCTACTGAGAATGCTTAATGACATGCTCATGTTAAAGGAGAAATGCTTAAAAGAATCCCATCTGCAATCACAAAGCAAATATTGAAGGGTGAATTTGAAGCTGAGAGGCAGTGCATTGATAACTGGCATATCTCTCTTCCAAGTTTCAGAGGCTCTTTCATGGAAATACCTTTTCATGTCAAACAGACTGATTCATTTCCTGTCTGAGCCATTTACTAATTATTTGACTACAGAAAATGTCTTCAAATTTATGAACCGCAGTTTCCACAACTGCTAAATAGGAAGAGATAACTACATGTATTTAAAAATTGTCAAAAGATCTGTAGCAAATATGTAGCAAATACAGAGTGTAGCACAGATCCTGATACATAGTAGAGACTCAGTACATTCTACTTTCCTCCTCCTTTCTTTTACCCAAATATAAGCATTCTTAAATAAGTTTTTCAGATATCTGTATTTACTTGTATGTGACATTTATTATATTAGAGTTTTCAGATTTACTTTAATTACAATTTGCTTTGGTTTAGGGTGTGTGTACTAATGAATGTTTTTCATAATGATATTTCAAAAGTGACCTAACCTTCAGAAAAATAAACTATTGACTGGTTTCAATGTACCTTGCCTGAAGCATTTTAAATAACACTTTTGTAAAAATACAGTATCAAGTAACACATCACAGAGCTTGGCTTCATAGCGTATTTTGAAGCTCAGTAATCATGAACATCTATTGAAGTTATAAACACCTAACCTGGGAATGAGCCTACATATTTAATAGGGCAAAAGTGAATTTCTGCATTCCAAGATCATCAGATGATTGCTATAAAAAAGTCAAGTCAATCTCTTTTTGGAAGTATGACCATATTTCAGTTGAAGATTTCAGTAAAGATGAGTAATGTGTCATTATAAAGGAGCCCCTCTTGGCTCATGGGAACATACTCTAAAAATTATATGAGAATCACAATGACAGCAAATATACTTTTGCCTTTTTACTCTCTTCCCACTTAGATGTCAATTCAATCTCAGTCAAAGTGTGATTTGGTCCAACTCCCCTCACAACTAAGCAATATTCCCACCTTTAAAATTCTTTATTGGCTGAAAACAATCCATTTTCAGATGCCTGTGTTTGAGTCTTGAAATCATTCAGTGAAACTAGCAGAGTGTCAATTATGAATGTCATTAAACAGACTGAATGAAGCTCAGGAGGGCTCAGCTCCAAATCAAAACAGGATTTCCAAGTTTTCTTGGACTAACATAAAATCAATAATATGCAAGTACCCTCTGAGTATTTTAACTATTGGGAAACTCTCAACTTCTTGTTTTAAATGATCCCTTTTTGTCATGAAATCTCTTTTTGTTAGTTTCTGTATGGCCCAAATCTCTCAGAATCCATACGGAGTTCCTAGTGTAACTAAAGATCCTTGCATACACAATATTTCTTTCCCTGATTCCTCCCTAGTATATCCCCATGAAGTTGCTAATGCAGTCTTTGGTTAATATGAAATATTTCTATCTTGCCTTCTCTTGTTTAAGAGATCCTGATATATAGTCTATATATGCTCATCATCTTTGGCCATTTTCCGAATCCATAAAGAGTTATTTCTGTCATCTCTTTCTTAACATTTTTAAGCATGTTAACACTTGTTTTTTTCAGTAACTCTGACTCTATGCCTTGCAGACACTGTTTAAATTATTGCATCAACATTTTTTAAAATTAGAGTAGGAAGAGGTGTTAAGGGTAAGACAGATCTATCTAGCTACTGTGTGTTTTATTTCTTCATAACATCCAGAATAAGTAATAATGCAGCCCACATTCAGACACACTCTGAGCTGGATAACCCCTTCTGGCACCAAAATTCATTTTTGGCTATTATGTTTAGAACACTGTCATATATTGAGAAGTTAGTCTCCTTGTAATTCCAAACATGTTCATCTAATTCTGGCTCCTGGAACCAGGAGGCCAATATTAATCTATCTTTCATGTAACAATTATTTTAAAATATGGGGGAAAATACTGTGCCCTCAATACAAGATACTATGCGGTACACATTTGTAAGTATTTGCTTTCATAGCTTACTTCCATTCCTCTCCCTCTCAGCTTCCCTTGCAAACTTCCAAGTTCAGACCACAGAACATAACCTCTCAGCTATTCCAATATCCTTTAAACAAGGCACTTTTCTTCTTTTCCTTCAGAGTCCAATCCCACACACAGTAATGGTGTGTTTGTTTTAATTTTGACATTGAACGTGACAAAGAAGCAGAAAAGGAATGAAAAAATTGCAAACACAGGAGCAAATAACTGGATTACAAATAAATATCTTGAAATAAAATCCAAACAAATCTTAACTTTTTAGAACAGAAGGCTTTGTGTGATCTGTCCCCTACCTACCTCTCCAGCCTAGGTTCTCTCTGCTTTCCTGTCACATGGACCTCCTCATAGTCCCTAAGCGCACTAAACTCCCATAACCTTAGAGTTTTTGTTTGTCCTCCTCTGTCCATGCTATTCTTGCCCCAGTTCTGACACCTACCCATTTGTCAAATATCAGCTTAGTCATTACTTCTTCAGACACTTAACCTGATCTTCCTATCTACAATAGCACCATATGATTTTTTTAAATTAGACTTTACATTTTAAAGCAGTTTTGTGTTCAACAGCAAAATTGAGAAGACACAGAGATTTTCCATATACCCTCTGCTCCACACATGCACAGTCCCCCATTAGTAACATCTCCTCCAGAAGTACATTTGTTCTATTTTCATGTATTTATTTGCCATCCATATATCTTCATTGGTGAGGTGTCTGTTAAAGTCTTTGGTCCATTTTTTAATTAGGTTGTTTGTTTCTTCATTGCTGAGTTTTAAAGTTCTTTCTATATATTGAATAACTGTCTTTTATCAGATATGTCTTTTGCAAGTATTTTCTCCCAGCTTGTGGCTTGTCTTCACATTCTTTTGGCATTTTCTTTCACAGAGCAAAAGTTTTTAATTTTAATGAAGTCTAGTTTATCAATTCTTTCTTTCATGGATCGTGGCTTTTGTTTTGTATCTAAAAAGTGATAGCCAAACTCAACATTATCTAGGTTTTCACCTATTATCTTCTGGAAATTTTAGTTTTACATTTTCCATTTAGGTCTGTGATCCATTTTGAGTTAATTTTTGTGAAAGGTGCAGGACCTGTTTCTACATTCATTTTTGTGTGTATGTGTGTGTGTGGATGTCCAGTTGTCCCTACACCATTTGCTGAAGTTTGTCTTTTCTTTATTGTATTTCCTTTGCCTCTTTCTCAAAGATGAGTTGACTATTTATGTGAGCCTATTTCTTTGAGCTCTCTATTCCATCCCATTGATCAATTTGTCTATTATTTCACCAATACCACCCTGTCTGGATGCCTGTAGCTTTTTACTAAGCCTTGAGGTTAGGTAGTATCATTCTTCCAAGTTTGTTCTCCTTCAATATTGTGCTGGCTGTCTGGGTCTTTTGCCTCTTCATATAAACTTTATAATCAGTTTGTTGATATCCACAAAATAATTTGCTATGATTTTAATTGGGATTGCACTAAATCTATAGCCCAAGTTGAGAAGAACTGATATCTTTATACTACTGAGTCTTACCTATCCATGAACATGGAGTATCTCAATTTGTTCAGTTCTCCCTTGATTTCTTTCATCAGAGTTTTGTGGCCTTCCTCATACAGAACTTGCACATATTTTTTAAAATTTATATATAGGTATTGTATTTGGGGGTTGTTGTCATAAGTTGTATCATATTTTCAATAGAAAATTTTACATTTTCATTGTGGATATGTAGTAAAACAATTGACTTTAATATATTAACCTTATGTACTGCAACCTTGCTTTAAATTTTTATTTGTTCCAGAAGGTTTTTTTGTTTTGTTTTGTTTTAAATTTTATACACAGACATTCATGTCATCTGTGGAAAAGACAGTTTTGTTTCTTCCTTCCCTATCAGTATACCTTTTATTTACTTTTCTTTTCTTATTATATCAACAAATATTTTCAGTATGATGTTGAAAAGAAGTAGTGAGAGAGAACATCCTTGCCTTGCTCCCGATCTTAGTGGGAGAGCTTCTAGATTCTAGATTAAGTATGATGCTAGGCTTTGTGAAGATATTCTTTATCATGTAGAGGAAGTGCCTAAATGTTCCTGATTACTCAAAGTTTTTAATCATGAATGCATGTTAGGTTTTGTCAAAAGTTTTTCTGCCTCTGTTGATATAATCATGAGATTTTTCTTCTTTAATGCTGATGGGATGGATTACTTTGATATTTTGAGTGTTGCACCAGCCTTTCATAATTGGGATGCATTGTACTTGGTTATGGTGTATAATTCTTCTTCTATTGCTGGATTCTATTTGCTGGTATTTTGTTGAGAATTTTTACATGTATGTTCATATCATATATAGGTCTTAGCTTTCTTTTCTTGTAATGTCTTTAACTGGTTTTGGTATTAGGGTAATGCTGATCTCATACAATGAGTTAGGAAGTATTCCCTCTACTTATATCTCCTGGAAGTTACTATAGAGAACTGGTATAACTTATTTCATAAATGTTTTGTAGAATTTATCAGTGAACCCATCTGGGTATAGTACTTTCAGTTTGGGAAGGTTAATTTTCTGTTACATTTTTAAAAATAGATATGGTTCTATTAAGATTGTCTATTTCTTCTTGTGTGAGTTTTGGTTAACTGTATGATTTTTTATAGCATGTCAAGTTTATTAGTGGTTATTAAAATTATAATTTTGTTCAGTTATTATTTTTATTTAGATGTCTGAAAAGAATATTTTTAAACATTTGTCTTTCTCCCCCACTAGAATATGCCTTCTGTGAATACAAAGATAATCATTTTTGCTCAATGTTGTATTAGAATTCATCACAGATATCAAAGAAGACCTACATATTTACAGAAGTATATAATGCTAATAGATTAGAAAACTTGATATTGTTAAGATGTCCATTCTTCCAAAGTTGATCTATAGATTCAACTCAATCCGAATTATAATCTCAGCAGTGTAGATATTGACAAGCTGATTTTAATGTTTAGATGGAAATCAAAAGAAATAGAATAGCCAAAATAATTTTAAAAAAGAACAAAGTTGGAGGCCTCACACTATCTAATGTCAAGATTTGCAGTAAAAAAAAACCCATGCAGCATTGGTGAAAGGATGGACACTAAATAGTGAACAAAGAAATAAGCAATCTTAAGGCTTGCTTGTCCTTAAGCTAACACAGTGATTGTCCAACTTTCCAGGGAGACCACAAATAGTTATGTTAATGATGATTTCAGATATAAATTACTTGCAGAAACAAATGAAATTTGTTTATCGAAAATATATAATTTCCTCCAACTATGGGGTACTTGTGTTCATGAACAATAAAGAACCATAAAACAGAGTAACCAAGAATTTACATTTTGAGCATAATCACAATAAAATATTCTATCTTCAGGTAATATAATGGGAGCATTCATAATTCCTTAATAACAAACAGGTTCTTTGAAGTAAATGCAGGTGGTACCCAACCCTTCCTTGAATGTAGAGTTGATAAAACAGGGCATCCTTTGGGAGGAAAGTGTTAATCTTGAAACACTATTTCAGAAGCATAGAATGTCCTAGGATGATGTTCAAGCAGCAAAACAGTTGGTAGGTATAGCAGCCACAACCACAGCCAGAGCCAGAGCCATATCAACAGCTGTATCCACAGCACCATAAGTATTTCCATGGTAGTTGCAACACATGATGGCAGAGGGTAAGATTTCAGTTGAAGTGCAGAAAAATGCTTCTGAAGTTTGAATGTCACCTACCACCCTGGAAACTTTGTTATGCTGACAGGAAATAGCAGATCACACCATCAGTCTTCTGATTCACGCAATAAATATTTATTTACACCTAGATATTGCAAGTCATTCATGTCAGTTGATAATAAGAGGTCTTGGTCTTCTCATAGCTACAGCACCTGGCTTATGCAAACCCATTATTATAGTCTCCAGTTTTATTGGAAAGCCATGTTTGTCTTTTGTCACCCAGGCATTGTCTTGAGCCTATTACAAATCTTTAAGGAAAGTTTCTGTCAATTATCTAATTATCTAAACACATGATTCATAAGATACAGTTTAAATAACAAGGCTCTGTGGAGTGTAGGGAATTTTATGTTTGGGAATGCAACTATTAAAATGAGCTTAAAAGCCCAGTGTTGTGCTATATAGACAGACTCCTCAATATTTTGTTTTAGAGTTCCTATGAATCCAACAAACCATGAATATAATATTCTGATCATATATTTTTACCTCAAGAGCCATTTCTCCAATAAATTTTTAACAACTCTAGGTGGTCATTTAGCTCAAACCAGAGCACACACCGAAAAATCCTTTACAATAACACAGATGAATTTTTGTAAATCATGAATTTCCTTCAGACAGTTTAACCTATTTGATCCCAGTGAACATGTGGGAGAGGTAGGTAATGTATAAGATAGAAAATGGTGTACAAGGGAGTTAGGAAACTTACTAAAATTCACATAGCTAATATATTACCAAAATCAAATATTTGCTCTTTGTCATATGCTACATAAAGTCTCCCTTTCTAATCACAGGAGGCTTGAATGCCTGCTGTCACAAGGAGCTTATTGTTTCTTCTGATGACTGCTGTCACTGTGAAATTACTCTGTTATAAAATCTCCACATGCTTTCAGATGTCTCTCTCATTATTTCAACATCACTTTGGGTCCTAGATAAAATCTATCTCAGTATATTTTCACAAGCCTGTCCCATTAAGTATGTGTGAGAGTTCCTTCCACCTTTCCCTTTCAGTTCAGAGTGGTCTTTCCTTGATACCCATTGGTATGACTGGTCTCATTTCTGCTGACATACAGATATAATATCCAGGTCATTCAAGTCAATTACACTTTTTACCAGGTAGTTTAGAGAACTGCATAGGAAGCCTGCTGTAAATTACCACAAAAACAGCAGCTTAAAACAACAGCCATTTATTATTTCACAGTCTGAGTGGATCAGGAGGCTAACCACAGCCTAACTGGGATCTCTGCTCAGGGCTTCACAACATTGCCATCAATGTGTCAACCAGGACATCTGGAAAATCTCTTTGTTGACAGATGTAGCACGTATGCTCCCCAAACTACATTAAATATACTAAGAAGTTATCTGTTTTTTTCATCTGAAATCCAAATTTATCCATTTTGAGTTTCATCTGCCAACCCCAAACATAACATAGTCACAGGAGTGATACACCATCACCTTCCCCAAGGTTAAAGGCAAGTTAGAATTCCTGATTACACTGAAAGGGAGGGGAGGGTATATACTATGGAGAATCACCTTAGAATTCATACTACTCACAGCTGTGAATTTATTCCTTAAAGTTCACCTGGTAATTAGATTCCCTCAGGATAGATGACAGCTATTGCAGTAAGGTTCTAGCATATGGACATTTTCCAAAATATGTTTCTTCTTACTCCCCTGTCCAGAGCCTATCTCCCTTCTTATATGATTGACCAACTCTACTTATCCTTCATATTTCAGCTAGAAGTTTCTTTCTTTTTCAGAAATGTTCCTGGCTCTTCTCTCTATTTACTCTTAGTCCTGGTCTCTTGATTCCTTCCTTTGTATTACCCAAACACTTGTTATAATTATATTATAGCAATATTCTGATCTTTGAAGATTGTGCATTTTTTTTTCTGTCTTGTCTACACTTTTAGAAAGAAGGGTTGAAATATTTTAGTTTTCCATTCATAGCACAAAATGAAGAGTCCCTTATTAGGGACTGAATAAATGTTTGATAAATGAGAGTATTCATTCATCTAAATCATAAAGTGGTTCTATTTCTTCAAATATAATATCTGTATACCCATTCTCTTTTGCCCTGACACTTCTCAAGCCTGTAATTTCTTTCAAATTTCAAGGCATTCTAGGAACAGTGTATTTGTATTTATTTAATCATGAGTGGTTGAATCTTGACTCCAGTTCTGACAGTCTTTCTACATCCCAAAGGAAGACAGGATTTCTAAAGCCAAACATATTATAACCGGCCTCTCCTCCAAGATACAGAAACATAAAAGATTCTAGTTCTGTAATTTCCCCACTAGCGACATCACCATTTTCAGAGTCAGGCTTCAAAGCTCAAATTCATTCCTATCCTACAGTCTCCCAGAGTTGGGTGAGGACAGAAATGGCCATGTAAATTCAGTTAAATCCACCTTTCCCCCCTGAGTTTGTAATTTCCCCATAAAAAAATCCCTAGTAGTGGGATCATCCTGAGTTTAGACACACACACAGCATCTAATGAGGAAGACATTATTATTTCGAATGGTGGTATATATTACAAAGAGCTCTTGTGTTGAGAAATTTGTGTGTCATGACCGTCTCTTCACCCTCCAACAACTAGTGTCCCTGGAAAGACACAGGTTACATCTGCCATATTAGTCAATAATTTTACAACACCAGTCTTTCTGCTGTATTACTGGATGCCACCGTGAATCCCTCACAAACCTAAGTGCTAAGAAGAAATACACATTTTACAGAAGTTATCTTCCCTAAGATTTTCTTCCTTCTTCACCATTGATATCTAAGATCTTACAGGGTCTGCCTTCTTCAAAGATTTTTCTTGCCTCACATATTTCAGAAAATGCTGTTTAAATTAATACTGTCCACCTATCATTACCAAACCTCCAATTCAGGTTCAAACCAACCACTTCTGTCCTGGACTAGCAACTAGCACATAACTGCATCCCCCTTTCTCATTGACTTCTCTGTTCTAATACTTTATCAACACAAGATAAGAAATTTTGCATGTGATATTGATGTTTATGTTTAGATACAATATAATGAATGGACAAAGAGTAGATTAAGAAATATGTAAAAAAACTAATATTTGGATTTAACCAATAAAGAGGTCATTACACTTCAAAAACGACATAATTCACAAGCAAGTACACAGAAGTTGATTGGGAACCAGTAATTGTTTTTATTGAGAATAAGGGATCAATTTATTGTCAGGATGACCCACGCAGTCCTGGGGAGAATTACAGGCTGAGGGGTCAAGGCTAACCTTTGGGAAAAGGGTCAGATGATAGCACCGAGCCTCTGGCTACAGAGATGCATTTCTCCCAGTGAGTAAGTGGAGCTCAAAGTCTCTGTCAGTATGGAATTCCTGGGATTGTGAAATCTGGGGCATGGATTTTCAAATCAGCATGATCTGTCGAAGTGTCATCTCCAAAGCTCCCAGGCCTTGGGCAGGGAAGGTCTACCAGCAAGAAGAATAACACCTTCTATAGCAAGATGGCCAGCAGCCGTAGCCACTGCCGAAGTAGGGGCTGTATCCGCAGCCATAACGGGAGCCATAGCCCCAGCCACAGGAGGGGCTGTAGCCACATCCCCAGCCGGAGCCGTATCCCCAGCCAGAGCCACAGAGGCTGCCACAGTAGTTGGAGCACATGTTGTCAAGGAATTAGCGTTCGGGTGGGTTGCAGGAGGGTGTTTCTGAAGTGTGTATGTCTTCCCCTTCCCTTGGCCCTTTATATACTGTCAGTAATGGGCACAGCATACCATGCGTTCCCTGACTGAGCCAACAAATATGTCAACAACCATTACATGCCAGTCCCCGTGGACAATCAAAAAAATGCTTTGCTTAATGTGAGCTCATCACTCTGGAGACTCTTGTTTTATTCACACAGCACCATGGCTGCATTTTAATTGGCTCTGCTCCACCATCATGTGCCAGCGCATACACCTGGTACTCACTTCCTGAATGCCTATCGTTAAATATGTAGCTCTTAACACCAGAATTGGGTCAATATAGGAAGTACAAACATTCATTTTTTACCTACCACAACCATGCTTTGTATCAGAAAGCACACTTTTGCTGGTCTCAGTCTAATTTCCTGTTGGCTCCAGTTAGTTTCACTATTTTTTTAAACATTTCATAAGAATACACTCGCTTGACTTATGAATTTGTCTTCTTTGATCTAAATTAATGATCTTCTTCAGGGATTCTGTTACTTTTCTACAAGGAACCACAATATATCTTTCTTCTCCATGATGCTGATAATAATCCAACTAATTAAAATTTCCAGAAAACTGAGTCTGTGCTAACTTCAATATACTTTTCTACTTTTGCCAATAAGCCTAATTCTCATTTACGTTAAATTTCTACTAGAGTACAAATCAGAAGTTGTTCCTTGGAATCCAATTTCTCCACTTTTTCCCCTCCAAATTGATTATACAGTTATACAAGTTAGTATTGTCATTAATATTGTAACTTTATTTTAAGTAACTGTGGAATAGACTTAACATCATGTATTTATGCTTGTCAATGTATTAGACAAAAGTCTTTTCCTTTATCAAGGTATCCAATCATTATTCTCTTCGTAACCAGTCACACTGAGTTCTGGGGCATTAGTACTCTCTTTATTCAAATACATATGATAATCTCTCCTATTGGGAGGCACCAGCAAAATAAGAATAGTTTTATATTACAGTTAAAAAGTGTATTCTTGTGTCTTTAAGAGGATGTGGGGAGGTGGCATTACCCACTCATCCATTAAATATATCAGTAGATTTCAGTTATTCTAATGATATTTCTGATGGAAATATTATTTTTATGTATTGCTTCATAACCTTAGGCAGAGAAAGAAAATAGAAGACTTTGGACATCCCTGGTATTTTAGTTTATTCTCCTTTGGAGATTGTAAAAATGAAGAGAGAAGGTTTTCAAAATTTACTAATTCGTTTGTCTTCCTAAGTATAACTAGTCAAAAAATACCTCTCAATAAAATAGAATGTTTTCATACTAAAGATATGATGAAACATTTTCACCTATTCATCCAATATGTATTTTTTAATGTTCTTTCCACTTGTGTCTTTTGGTAGGGCTCATTTTTGTAAAATAGACATATTATTGTGATATTTTATTCACCATTTACTGGGTTGACATTAGAATTAGAGGACATCTTCACTAAATCATTTTCAAATTTCCCATACAGAAAATAAAATTAGCCTTAATTTTCAGTCTATCAAGTAATAGAATAAGTTTCCAGTAAAAACTAATTTAAATGATTGGTCTTCCTTTAGGCAACTTAAGTTCTGGGAACATCACCTGAAATTGGTATTACTAAATTGTACCAGGTAATAAAAAAAACCCACAATTAACTTTTTTGTTTTTCTGCATTTGATTAAAGTAGCTATAATAGACACTGTGTGCAAAACAACATTCATCACTAATGAGAACATTTATTAGGTTATTTCTCCATAGAATTTACTTCCTGAGTCAATTTGTTTCTTCTGAAAAATTGAATTCCTCTGTTAGTAACAGCCAGAGGATTGTACCCAAAGAGATTCCTTCAAAAACATTTTTTTGCTGTGATTTTCTGAACTATATTCAGTTCTTAAGTACATTTTATAATAAAAAATGGAACAGACAACCCTGTTTGTCTTCTCAGTCCTTTCCAGCTAATATCCATTGTCTTCTGTTTCACTGGAAAATTTCCCATGTATTTCCGGTGTAACTTTCTATTTTCTTTCTCTTTTCTCACACCTTTACCACTCTACTAAAATTGCTCTTGCAGTGATATGCAACACCTCCATCCTGCCAGATCTAGAAGTTCAGTCTTCATTTCACTAAGGTTAGTAGCATTCAGCTTCACCAACTTCTCGTTGCATTACTGAAAGACCCTCCAAGCCTCCCCTGCCTCCTACCACACGTGTGATTTGATTCCATTATCGCCAGCTGCTACTTGAGTATCTTTTCTCTTTTCTTCATATTTTGTTATCAAATGTGAGGGTGCCCAGCTCAGTGCCTTCCCCTCTTATAGTTTTTATTTAAACTCTCTTTAGATGGATGACTTTGGGTGCTTTAGCCAATTAATCCCAAGTCACATTTCCAATTCTGATACCTACCCAAAGGACCACTTAAAATCTCCTTAGATTGTTAATGGCTATGAAAAATTCAACAAAACAAAAGCAAGTTCATGATTCTTCAAACTCCCAAATCCTTCCTTCTCTTTTTCTTGATCTTAAAGCATGTAAGACATAAATCAGATCCAGACCCAACCACTGGTTTTTCCTTAAACGCCTTTCCGCATTAAGGTTTCTAGAATATACGAGACACCCAGTGAAATTTGAATTTCAGGATACTGAAATTCAGAATATTGAATTTTCCAAATATTACATGGGATATGTGTACACACAAAAAAATGCTTATCTGAAAATCAAATTTTCTGCGTGTGTGGTGTTTCTGTTTGCTTTATCTGGCAATCTAAAGCTTAGAAGCACAGCCTTTACTGTCCGCCTTGTTTCAGCCCTGATTACATCTATGCGTGCGTCTTGTAACCCCTTCCTCTCTTTACAGCGCACAGAAATCAATGGCCTTCCAGCTCCTCAGATGTACCAAGTTTGTTTCCAAATTAGAGCCTCTGCCTTTAATTTATGATCCTCTGAAAGTAATAGCAGAAATGGCTAGAACATCTCTTCCCTTGTTCCTCTCAAAGAGGCTTTCCCTAACCACCTGCTCGGTAGTATGCTTTACAAATTTACCTTACCTCACCTTGATTTTTTATTTAAATATAAATATTTCACTGATTTCAATATTTGCTTTCAAATGTTTGCTGAATATCTGCCCTTGCTCAATCTAAAATATAAGCTCCTTAATGACAGGAATTTTGTCTGTTCTGTTCACAGCTGTATCCCCAGGGCTTATAACAGTGCCCAACAACACTGATCCTTAAAAGTTTGATGTACAAAATAATTAATAAATGACCAAAGTAACCCAGTCAAGTAGCATTTTAAAATTCCTCTTTATATTTCATTTTTAAACAATTTTAGAGTTACCAGAAGTTGAAGAAACATATCGAATGCTCCCATTTACCCATCACCCTGTTATAACTATGTTAATATCTTTCATAGCCAAGTATAATGATCAAAATAAAGAAATTAACTTTGTGCAGTATTCTTAACTAATCTACACACTTTATTTGGATTGTGCCGTATTTTCCCACTAGTCTCCTTTTTTCTGTACCAGGATGTAATCCGAGATAACACATGGCATTTGGTTGTCTTTATCATTTTGGTCTCTTCCAATTGATTGCAGTTTCTCAATTTTTCTGTAACTTTCATGTCATTGACAGTTTTAAAGAGCCAAATGTTTTGTAGTATGTTTCTCAATTTGGATTTGTCTATTTTCTTCAAAGTTGAGGTTTTACATTTTGGGAAAGAATATCAAGAGGTGTGCCTATTTCATTGAGTCAAAACAGTAGGCACATGCTGTCAATAAATCTTAGAGAGTTTCTGGAATAGATTTTGAAGTTCTAATTACTAATAGAATAAGTCCTTCTATCACTGTATAACCAAGGTTCATGGATTTAAACTCCAGGGACTCTGCCATGGCTTTTGATCATATGCAAAATGATAGATGGCAGATACATATAATATGAATCAAAGTGAATAATATTAATCACAGAAAAATAAAAAAGCACATTAACCATTCAAGGATTTACAGTGGAATACTGCCATGTCTTCTCTGTGTCTCCCACTGGCCATCTACCATGTCTTCTCCATACCTTTCAATCCTTCTCTACCTCTGTGAAGCCACACTTTTGTTCTCAAAGCTTCATATATGCATATAGGAAGGAGTATCTTATAAAGGAAGAAAAAAGCTTTGAAGAGGTGAGACCTGAGTGGGTTATATGATCTCATGGTAGCTAGTCGTATAGTGTAAACATCACATCTAGGATAAACAAGCCACCAAAGTTGAAGAAAAATCTTTAATTAGACACACATGATTTCATTACAGGCATCCTGACACACAGCAAAGTTGCTTGGGATGCACTGCTTATGAGGAATTCTTGAGATGCTTTTAATATCAATTAGTTTGAAACGTGAATCTGACCATGTCTGTGGTTTGCCCCACATACCCCTCAGTTGGTAATAATGCCTGTGAAGATTATACACTTAAAATCCTAGGAATTAACTCTGTTCTTCAACTGAGCTTTCTCTTCACACCATGAGTTTCTACAGCAATTACTCTGGTGGCCTGGGCTGTGGCTGTGGAGGCTGTGGATGTGCATGTTACCGTCCATGTTGCTGCAGAAGATATTGGTCTTCTGGCTTCTTCTGAGGAATTCCATATTGCTGATCTGTTGAGGACTTTTTTTTTATGAAATACTATGTGTAACTCTTGCATTCTTTCTAATAATAATGTTATTATCAGTTCAACCAAGGACAGCCAAATGTTATACTACTATGTAACATCAGAGCTTTTTGATTGAAATTGCCTAAGTTTTCAACAATTTGAAAAAATACTCATTTGGTCTTGTGTCACTATTATATGATTGAATACAAACACTCTTAACCATATCCATTTGTGAAAATGTCTAAATTCATTTTTCATGAGAGCTAGTCTCTTTTGCATTCCTACAACATATTCATGTATATTTATTTACCTAGGTTTCGTGTGTGTGTGTGTGTGTGTGTGTGTGTGTGTGTGTGTGTGTATGTTTGTGATTGTTGATCCTTTGGCTATCAATAGTTGATAATTCAGATGTGTGGTTGAATGGTTATTTCAACCAATGCTTTTGTAATATGTGTTTTCCTGAACAGATACGTTCCCTGTGGTCTACCTATATTGTGTGTGTTATAATGCCCCTTAATCCCCTCCTCCTTCCCTCCCTACCCACCCTCTCCAACACCTTCCCTCTGGTAACTGCTAGTCCCTTCTTGAAGTCTATGTGTCTGCTGCTATTTTGTTCCTTCAGTTTTGCTTTGATTTTATACTATATAAATGAGTGAAGTCATTTAATACTTGTCTTTCTCCACCTGGCTTATTTCACTGAGCATAATACTCTCTATCTCAATCCATGTTGTTGCAAAAGGTAAGATTTCTTTTCTTTTTATGGCTGAATAATATTCCATTATGTATATGTACTACCTCTTCTTTATCCATTCATCTACTGATGGACACAGGTTTCTTCCATATCTTGGCTATAGTAAACAATGCTGTGATAAGCATATGGGTGTATATTTATTTTGAATCAGGGATCTTGTTTTCATTGGGTAAGTTTCTAGGAGTGGAATTCCTGGGTCAAATGGTATTTCTATTTTTAGGTTTTTGAGGAACCTCCATATTGCTTTTCACAATGGTTGAACTAATTTACATTCCCACCAGCAGTGTAGGAAGGTTCCCCTTTCTCCACATCCTCATCAGCATTTGTTGTTGCTTGTCTTTTAGATGTTGGCCATCCTAACTGGTGTGTGGTGATATCTCATTGTGGTTTTAATTTGCATTTCCCTGATAAGTAGTGATATGGGGCATCTTTTCCTATGCCTGTTGGCCCTCTGAATTTCTTCTCTTGAGAAATGTTTGTTCAGATCCTCAGCTCATTTTTTAATTGTGTTATTCGTGTATTGGTGTTGAGAGGCATGTGAGCTCTTTATACATTTTGAAGATTAATCCCTTACCAGATAAGTCATTTACAGATATATTCTCTCATATGATAGGATGCCTTTTTGTTCTGTGATGGTTACTCATGTTTATATTTATGAGATTTTGGCCTATGTTTTCTTTTATGAGTTTTATTTTCATGAGTTACATTCAGATCTTTGATCCATTTCCAGTTTACTTTTATGTATGTAGTTAGACAATAATCCAGTTTCATTCTCTCACATGTAGCTGTCCAGTTTTGCCAACACAAGTTGTTCAAGAAGCTGTCATCTCCCCATTGTATATCCAAGTATCCTTTCTTGTATATTAATTGCCCATATATGTGTGGGTTTATATTTAGCTCTTTATTCTGTTTCATTGATCTATGGGTCTGTTCTTGTGGCAGTAACCAAATTTTTTTGATAATTTTGGTTATGTAATAGAACTTGAAGTTAGTAAGCTTAATCACCCCAGCTTTGTTCTTCCTTCTCAGGATTGTTTTGACTTCTTGGGGTCTTTCGTGGTTCCCATAAGAATTTTAGAGCTATTTGTTTGAGTTCACTGAAGAATGCTCTTGGAATTCTGATAGGGATTGCACTGAATATATAGATTGCTTAGGCCAGATGGCCATTTTCACAATATTTATTCTTCCTGTCCATGAGCAAGGGATGTATTTCCATTTATTGGTGTCTTCTTTAACCTCTCTTATGAGTGTCTTGTAGATTTCAGAGTATATAGAGTTTTCAGAGTATATGTAGTTTCAGAGTATATGTAGTTTTCAGAGTCTTTCACCTCCTTGGCTAGGTTTATTACTAGGTATTTTATTCTTTTTAATGCAATAATAAATAGGGTTGTTTTCCTGCTTCCTGTTACTACTTCTTCATCTTTAGTATATAAGAAGTCAACTTATTTTTGTGTATTAATTTTGTATCCTTTAACTTTGCTGAATTAAGTTACTAGCTCTAGTAGCTTTGGGGTGGATTCTTTAGGGTTTTTAAATGTAAAATATCATGTCACCTGCAAACATTGACAGTTTAACTTCTTCCTTACCAATCTGGATTCCTTTTGTTTCTTTGTGTTGTCTGATTTCCATGGCTAGGACCTCCAATACTATGTTGAATAAAAGTGGGGAGAGTGGGCATCCTTGTCTTGTTCCCAATCTTAGAGGAAAAGCTTTCAGCTTTTCACTGTTAAGTATGATGTTGACTGTCAATTTGTCATATATTGCCTTTATTTTGTTGAGATACTTGCCTTCTATACCCATTTTGTTGAGAGTTTTTATCATGAATGGATGTTGAATTTTGTCGAATGCTTTTTCAGCATCTGTGGAGATGATCATGTGGCTTTTGTCCTTTTTGTTGATGTGGTGGATGATGTTGATGGATTTTTGAATATTCTACCATCCTTGAATACCTGGAATAAATCCCACTTGGTCATGATGGATGATGTTTTTTATGTATTTTTGAATTTGGTTTTCTAATATTTTGTTGAGTATTTCTGCATTTATGTTCATCTGGGATATTGATCTGTAATTTTATTTTTTTGTGGTGTTTTTCTCTGATTTTGGTATTACAGTGATCCTGGCCTCAGAGAATGAGTTGGAAGTATTCCCTTCTCTTCTACTTTTTGGAAAACTCAGGAGGATGGGTATAAGGTCTTCTCTAAGTGTTTGATAAAATTCACTGGTGAAGCCATCTGGACCAGGGGTTTTGTTCTTAGTTGTTTTCTTATTACCAGTTCAATTTCATTGCTGGTAACTGGTCTGTGCAGATTTTCTGTTTCTCCTGGGTCAGTCTTGGAAGGTTGTATTTTCCTAGAAAGTTGTCCATTTCTTCTAGGTTATCCAGTTTATTAGTATGTAACTTTTCATGGTATTCTCTAATAAATCTTTGTATTTTTGTGGTGCCTGTAGTCATTTTTCCTTTCTCATTTCTGATTCTGTTTATGTGTGTACACTCTCTTTTTTTCTTGTAAATTTGGTTTGGGGTTTACCTATTTTTTTAATTTTCTCAAAGAACCAGCTCCTGGTTTCATTTATACTTTCTATTGTTTTATTCTTCTCAATTTTATTCATCTCTTCTCTGATCTTTATTATGTCCCTTCTTCTACTCGCTTTGGGCTTCATTTGTTCTTCTTTTTCCTAGTTTCATTAATTGTGAGTTTAGACTGTTCATTTGGGATTGTTCTTCTTTCTTGAGGTAAGCCTGTACTGCAATATATATTCCTCTGAGAACTGCCTTTGCTGCATCCCACAGGATTTACGGAGTTGAGTTGTCATTTTCATTTGTCTCCATATATTGCTTGATCTCTGTTTTAGTTTGGTCATTAATCCACTGGTTATTTAGGACCATGTTGCTAAGCCTTCCTCCATGTGTTTGTGGGCTTTTTTGTTTTCTTTGCATAATTTATTTCTAGATTCATACCTTTGTGGTCTTAGAAGCGGGTTGGCATAATTTCAATCTTTTTGAATTTACTGAGGCTCTTTTTGTGGCCTAGTATGTGATCTGTTCTTTAAAACATTCCATGTGCACTTGTGAAGAATGTGTATTCTGTTGTTTTTTTGGTGAAATGTTCTGTAGATGTCTCTAAGGTCTATCTTTTCTAATGCATTGTTCAATACCTCTGTTGACTTACTTATTTTCTCTCTCATTGATCTGTCTTTTGGAGTGAGTGGTGTGTTGAAGTCTCCTAAAATGAATGCATTGTATTCTATTTCCCCCTGGACTTCTGTTAGTATTTGTTTCATATTTTTAGGTGCTCCTGAGTTGGTTGCATAGATATTTGTAATGGTTATATCCTCTTGTTGAAGTGACCCTTCATCATTATGTAATGTCTGTCTTTGTCTCTTGTTTCTTTCTTTGTTTTGAGATCTATTTGTCTGATATAAGCACCCAGCAACTCCTGCATTTTTCTCCCTATTATTTGCATGAAATATCTTTGTCCATCCCTTCACTTTTAGTCTGTGTATGGATTTAGGTTTGAAGTGAGTCTCTAGTATACAGCATATAGATAGGTCTTGTTTTGTTATTCATCCTGTAACTCTGTGTCTTTTGATTGGTGCATTCAGTCCATTTACATTTATAGTGAATATCACTAGATATGTACTTATTGCAGGCTTTAGATTTGTGGTTGCCAAATGTTCAAGGACAGCTTCCTTACTGTCTAACAGTTTAACTTAACTCACTTATTATGCTATTTCAAACACAATCTAAATGTTCTTTCTTCTTCCTCCCTTATTCTTATTCCTCCTCTGCTCTTTATACATAAGGTTTCATATTCTATATTCTTTGTGTATCCCTTGACTGACTTTTTAGATAGCTGATTTAATTTAGCATTTGCTTAGTAATTAATTTGTCTACTTCCTTTACCGTGGTTTTATTTTCTTTGGTGAAAGCTCTTTAGCCTTAGGAGCACTTCCACTTAGAGCATCCCTTTAAAAGACATTGTAGATACAGTTTGTGGGAGCAAAATTCCCTCAACTTTTGCTTTCCAGAGTGGTTCATTCTTGAAATAGAATAGGCAGTTGATAATTTGAATATTTAATTCTCATTAAGTCAAGATAAAGCTATGAAATCACAAATAAGTCAAACAGGCTTCACTACATCACACTCTAGCTATTTATCTCTGCAAGATATGCAGTAATTTTCAAATTGATGCATGTTCTCTGTAAGGTCCTTCCTAAAATGGGCCATAAATTTTCCCTGAGAGTAAAAAAGTGCTGGAGTATTTTCCTTAGAGCCACCAGAGACACATAAAAACAGAAATATAGAATTAAAACAATATGATGATACTATGTTATTTTAGGAGTATCAAACTCTTCTGCAAGGAGATATCTTGATTATTAGTCTTCGTAGTTACAGAAGGCCCTTCACCAAATTTTGGAGAAATGCTACTAACCATAAAGAATATAGAATAGTTACTGTTGTACACTGTCAAATCTTATGTAGTATGTTCCTCCAGTAGAGTCAGTGAGCTATTAATATCTTCAGGCATTGTAAAATAAATATAACTAAATTGACTTAAGGGCAGGCCAAATTTTTTTATTGCAAAAATCAATTCTTATGTTTATTAAAAATATCTGAATTTTCAAATAAAAATACTGTCATATAACTTAAAAGCCATGAAATATAGCATTGTTTACTACTTATTTTTTACAGACCCAGCTGCACAAAATGTTAATAGGTTAAAGATATTAAATCACACAAGCACCACTAAAAAAAAATGAGGTGATTAACGTTGAAAGTGGACTAATTCTCATAAACACTGTATTAATTTTGCTGTGCTAATTGTGGGGACAGGTAACCAGAACTTCAGGACACTTGTTTTGGAAGAACTCAAGATGAGAAACACATGATGAAAAGGAGAGTACAAGTCAATAAAATAAACAAATAATAAAAGCCATTTTCTGCCATTTCAATCAGAATAATTTATTGCAAAGGACACAGAGAAATGCCATAGTAATGAAAGTACAAATAGGGGATACCAGGAGACATGAAGCAGGCAAATGTAATATGGTAAATCTTCCTACAATAGAAGATGTGAACTATTAGTATTGTTTTTTGTATCTTGGCCTGTTCCTGGGTGATCTTCTCTGGTTCAAATTTTGGGTAATTTCTTTACTAGCCTTATGGCCTCAGATGTTGGGCTTCCAGGGCAGGATCTCAGCAGCAGCCAGACCAGTATCTTCCATAGTTCCATGGACGATAGCAGCCATATCCGTAGCCTCCATAGAAAGGGCCATATCCGTAGCCGCCATAGCCACAGCCATAGCCCAGGCCACCGAGGCCATAGCCATAGCCGTAGCCCAGGCCACCGAGGCCATAGCCATAGCCACAGCCCAGGCCTCCGTAGTAGCCGCCGCAGTAGCTCATGGTGTCAGGGGTGGTGAGTTTGGTTTGCTGTTCAAGGCAAGATCCTGGAGTGAATGTCAGCATGGGTAGAGGAGGGCTTATATACCCTAGTGAGAGCACGTGATACATCACATGTATACCCTCCTTTTGCGTCGCTTTTTATTACACCTACTTAACATAACTTGTTAATTTATTGTCCCTGACACAGACAGAGGCCCTCAAGCTCATTAAAATGCTTAAGATCGCTTTGTTGCTTAGTAAGGGTGGCCCTTAGAAGTTACTGTATCACTTTGTCAAATCATCATGTTACACACTTTAAATATATACCACTTTATTTGACAAATATGCCTCAGAAGCACTGGGGACAAAAGCTATTGCATCACTTTACCAGAAAGAATGTTGTAGCTTCAAAGTCAGGACTTGTCAGAACACAAGTAGAATTTTTCATAGATAGATATACCAAACTTATTTAGAAGTGTTGTGCTTTTCAATTAGATGTGTCTTCAGCTCTGTTTTTCTTTAAATTGTTATATTCCCCTTACAAATTAAATGAATGAAACTATGGAAATTTAAAGTTCAACCATCCTTTGTACCCTTTTTAAAAACGTTATTCCTCAGTCTAAAGAATGAATTACTTATCTCTTCCTGAGATAAGGAAACGGAAACATTTGAGAGCCTATAAAAATCACCTTCACAGTTGTGGAAACTGAAGGAATATCAGAAAAAAATTTTAAAAAATTAAAATTCAGAACATTGCTCATCACACCTGGTGTATATTTTTGTTGGAATATTACTACTTAGAAAAGTAAGTGAAAACATTTTGCCTTACATATTGATGAATCAATGTTGATGCACGAAATTATTACAATCTGTTGTGGACTCTTCCCATGCAATTCCCTGTGCTGTGGATAGTTTTGTGGACTTTGACAAGCATAGAATAAAAGAGTCAAAATCTGAGGGTGATTCACAATAATCAAAATTGTGTTCATAAGTAGTTTTAAAAGTTGATTAAAAGTTACTTTCTGAAATCCTGCCCCTCTTATGTGGCATAACACGTATCCCAGTTACTTTCAACTTTGCAGATTATAACTTCTTCAGTATATTTACATATATGGTTTCCTCCCATTTCTGTACTACATGTTTAGCATCTTGTATATTCTCTTTCTCTAGACCTTGGTAGCACTGTATCTTGGGTATACATGGGACATGAATTGATAATTTATTTGATATATATTTATAGAAATATAACATTAGCTTATGTAGATTGTGCCAACAATTTGCCAGGGCCATTATATAAGTGTATAGTACCAAGCAATCTGTGAGAATCCCAGTGGTGCCACAATCTTACCCACACAGGTCATTTAGAATCTTTTAATTTGATCATTCATGTGTTATATAGGGATATCTCACTAGGGTTTTAATTTGGTTTTACCTATGCAGCAATGACATTTAGGCAAATTTTATATGCTTATAGGTCACTTAGACATCCACTAATTCAAAAGCCCTTTAAGGTATTTTGCCAATGTTTAATTAGACTTGTTTAATTCAATAATTTATTGTTCATTAGTAGGAGCTCTTTACAGCTTGGGGTGTTGGTATTTTGTCAGGTTTATGTATTGAAAATATTTTCTCCTGTATGTGATTTAGTATTTTTCCACTTTAAAATGCTCTCTATGGATGAAGAGAATGTTGTGACACAGTTAATTCCAATTTTTTCTCTTTCAATTTTTTGATTCTGATTTAAAAGTTTTGACTACATCATACATTATTATTCAGTTTTTTCTTTTTTCTTCCAAACATGCTCCATTGTAGGGGATCATTATAAAAATAGGATAGACAGTTGATATGTTGAATATTTCATTCTAATTAAGGCAAACTAAAGCCATAAGATCACAAATAAATCAAATAGGTTTTAGTACATCACACTCTGCCTTTTTATCTCAGCCAGATACACATCTCCCTTAGGACTGAGGAACCAGTTGTGACATGTCCTCCCTATGATGGGCAATATCATTTCCCTTGAAATAAAGGGATGCTGGAATTATTTCCCTTAGATCCAACGGAGATTCATAGAGCAGAAATTTCAAATTCTAACAATGTGATAATACTACATTCTTGTAGGAGTATCAAATCTTTATCCAAGGGCTTATTGTGATTACTCTTCTTTGTACCAACAGAAGACCTTACCTTAAACTAAGAAGAAGTATTTTTAAACAGACAGAAAATGGAATAGCTCTTGTACTCTGAGAAAAGCTAAGTAGAAGAGGCTTCCAATGGAGACATTGAGTTTTTAATTTCTGCAAGCATTATAAATCTAATACAGTTTCGAGCAGGTTGACTAAAAGGGTATGCCGTATTGTTCGTCTGCACAAATCTGTTTTACTGTGAAGTAAACAAGTTGAGTTTGTAAATAAAAAATATTTGCCTTAATATGTTAATAGCATTGAAATGTCACATTGTTTAATAGTGATTATTTCAGACCCAGATACTCTAAAATTTAATGGGTTAAAGATCTTAAATCACACTAGCAACACTAAAAAGCATCAGGTCATTAATGTTGAAAGTGGACAAACTCTCATTAAAGGCTGTGTGAATTTTGCTGTGGTAATTGTGTGGACAGATAAAAAGAACTTCAGGACACCTGTTTTGGTACAACTCAAGATGGGAAATACACGGTGGAAAGGAGAGTCCGAGTCAATGAAATTAACAAATTAAAGCCATTATGTGCCATTTCAAATCAGAATAATTTATTGCAAAGGGCACAGAGAAATGCCATAGTGATGAAAGTACAAATACAGGACACCAGGAGATACAAAGCAGGCAAATGTAATATGGTAAATCTTCTTACAATAGAAGATGGGAATTATTAGTATTATTTTTGTATGTTGGCTTATTCCTGGGTGATCTTCTATGCTTCAAATTTTGGGTAATTTCTTTACTAGCCCTATGGCCTCAGATGTTGGGCTTCCAGGGCAGGATTTCAGCAGCAGCCAGACCAGTATCTTCCATAGTTCCATGGGCGATAGCAGCCATATCCGTAGCCTCCATAGAAAGGGCCATATCCATAGCCACCATAGCCACAGCCATAGCCCAGGCCTCCAAAGCCACAGCCATAGCCCAGGCCTCTGTAGCAGCCGCCGTAGTAGCCCATGTTGTCAGAAGAGGTGGGTTTGGTTTGCTGTTCAAGGCAAGATCCTGAGAGTGAATGTCAGCATGTGTAGAGGAGTGCCTATATACCCTAGTGAGAGCACGTGATCCATCACGTGTATACCCTGCTTTTGGGTCGCTTTTTATTGCAGCTACTTAACCTAACTTGTTAATTCCTTGTCCCTGACACAGACAGAGGCCCTCAAACTCAATAAAATGGTTGAGATTGCTTTTTTGCTTGGTAAGGGTGGCCCTTAGAAGTTATCTCATCATTTTGTCAAATCATCATCATCATGTTACACACTTTAAATACATACTACTTTATTTGACAAATATGCTCTGGAACCCTGGGGAGAAAAGCTATTGCATCACTTTATCAGATAGAATGTTGTAGCTTCAATGTCAAGACTATTCAGAACACAAGTAAAATTCTTACTAGGCAGATACCAATGTTATTTGGAAGTGTTGTTCTTTTCAATTAGATGTATCTTCAGCTGTTTGTCTTTAAGTTGCTATACTCCCGTTACAAATTAAATGAATGCAATGACTCAAATTCAAAGTTCAACCATCCATTGTACCCTTTTGAAAAATGTTATTCCTCAGTCTAAAGAATGACTTATTTATCTATTCTTGAGATAAGGAAACGGAAACATTTGAGAGCCTATAAAATTCATCTTCACTGTTGTGGAAACTGAATGAATGACAGTAAATTAAAATTAGTTATAATTTAGAACATGGCTCATGATACATTTCCTACATTTTCTTGGCATACTACTTTGAAAAGTAAAGAAAAACATTTTGCTTGATACATTGATGTACCAATATTGATGTATATAATTATTGCAATCCATTGTTTACTCTTCATTCTTTGTTTTGTGGATTTTGGGATGCATGGAACTTAGGTCTCAATTCTGAGTGGATACAGAAGAATGAAACGTGTTCATAAGTAGTTTAAAAGTTGATTAAAAGTTATTTTCTGAAATCCTGCTGATGTATCTATCCATTTTTTCAAAATTGCAAATTATAAGTTCTTCCCTATATTTACAAACATCATTTCCTCCCATTTTTGCACTAAAAAGCTAACACCTTATACAATCTCTTCTGTAGACTTAGGTATCACTGTACCTTGGATTTACAAAGGACATGAATAGCTAGTTATTTTACATATACATAACATTTAGCTTCAGTAGATTGTGGCAACAATTTGCCAGTGCAGATATACAAATGTACAGTACCAGCACCATATAGCACCAGTGAGAATTCCAGTTGCTTTACATTCTTACCCACACTGGTCATTTAGAATCTTTTAATTAGCTCATTTGTGTGTTATGTAGTGACACCTGAGTATGGTTTAATTTGGTTTTACCAATGCAACAGTGATATTTACACATCCTTTCATATGTTTTGGGGACACTTAGATACCCTGCGCTTTGAAATGCCTTTTAAGTTTTTTTGCCCGTGTTTATTGGACTTGCTTAGTTAATATTTTATTATTGATTAGCAGGAGCTCTTTATATGTGGGGGTACTGATTTTTGTCAGATTTATATATTGAAAATATTTTCACTAATACATGATTTGGTATCTTAACAACATTAAAATTCTGTCTGTGGATGGACAGAATGTTGTGATACTGCTAATTCCAATTTCTTTCGCTTCTTTCACTACTTGCAGATCTGATTAATAAAACTTTGACTACATCATACGTTATTATTCAATTCTTTCTTTTTTCTTCCAAATATGGTCCATTGTAGGGGATAATTCTAAGCATCAGATAGACAGTTGATATGTTGAATATTTCATTCTAATTAAGACAAACTAAAGCCATAAGATCACAAATAATTTGAACAGGTTTAGTACATCACACTCGGCCTTTTTATCTTGGCTAGTTACACATCTTTGTTAGGACTGAGGAACCAGTTGTGACATGTCCTCCCTATACGGGCAATATCATTTCCCTGGAAATAAAGGAATGCTGGAATATTTCCCTTAGAAATAGCAGAGATCCATAGAGTAGAAATTACAAGTTCTCATAACATGATAATGCTGTATTCTTCTAGGAGTATCAAACCCTTATCCAAGGGCTCACTGTGATTACTCCTCTTCTTTGTACCAATGCAAGCCCTTTCCTCAAACTGGGGAGACGTACTGTTAAGCATACAGAAAATGGAATAGCTCTTGTACTCTGAGAAAAACTAAGTAGAAGAGTCTTCCAATGGACGTATTGAGCTATTACTTTCTGCAAGCATTATAAAGCTAATACAGTTTAGACCAGGTTGACTAAAAGGGAACACCCTATTGTTTGGCTGCACAAATCTGGTTTTCTGTGAAGTAAATGAGTTGAGTTTGTAAATAAAACATATTTACCTTAATATGTTAATGGCATTGAAATGTCATATTGTTTAATAATAATTATTTCAGAACCAGGTGCTCCAAAATTTAATAGGTTAAAGATCTTAAATCACACTACCAACATTAAAATAAATGAGGTGATTAATGTTGAAAGTGGGCTAATTATCATAAACACTGTGTGAATTTTGCTGTGCTAATTGTGTGGACCGGTAACCAGAACTTCAGGACACTTGTTTTGGAAGAATTCGAGATAGGATATGCAAGGTGAAAAGTAGAGTCTGAGTCAATAAAATTAACAAATAAAAGCCATTATGTGCCATTTCAAATCAGAATAATTTTTTGCAAAGGGCACAGAGAAATGCCATACTAATGAAAGTACAAATAGGGGACACCAGGAGACACAATGCAGGCAAATGTAATATGGTAAATCTTCTTACAATAGAAGATGTGAAGTATTAGTATTATTTTTGTATCTTGGTCTGTTTCTGGGTGATCTGTTGTTCAAATTTTTGGTAGCTCTTTACTAGCCTTACGGCCTCAGATGTTGGGTTTTTAGGGCAGGATTTCAGCAGCAGCCAGACCAGTATCTTCCATAATTGCATGGGCGATAGCAGCCATATCCACAGCCTCCATAGAATGGGCCATATCCGTAGCCACCATAGCCACAGCCATAGCCCAGGCCACCGAGGCCATAGCCATAGCCATAGCCCAGGCCACTGAAGCCACAGCCATAGCCTAGGCCTCTGTAACAGCTGCTATAATAGCCCATGGTGTCAGGGGTGGTGATTTTCGTTTCTTGTTCAAGGCAAGATCCTGAGAGAGAATGTCAGCATGTGCAGAGGAGTGCTTATATACCCCAGTGAGAGCATGTGATCCATCACGTGTATACCCTCCTTTTGTGTCACTTTTTACTATGCCTACTTAACCTAACTTGTTAATTCCTTGTCCCTGACACAGACAGAGGCCCTCAAATTCAATAAAATACTTGAGATCACTTTGTTGCTTGGTAAGGGTAGCCCTTAGAAGTTATTGCATCACTTTTTAAAATCATCATGCAAAACACTTTAAATATATACCACTTTATTTGACACATATGCCTCAGGAACACTGGGGAGAAAAGCTGCTGCATTACTTTATCTGTAAGAATCTTGTAGCTTCAAAGTCAGACCAGTCAGAACACAAGTAAAATTCTTACTAGGCAGATACCAATGTTATTTGGAAGCGTTTTTCTTTTCAATTAGATGTGTCTTCAGCTCTGTTATTCTTTAAACAGCTATACTCCCCTTACAAATTAAATGAGTACAGTGACTCAAAGTCCAACAATCCATTGTAACCTTTTGAAAAATGTTATTCCTCAGTTAAAAGAATGAATTACTTATTCTTCCTGAGATAAGGAAACAGAAACATTTGAGAGCCTATAAAAATCACCCTCACAGTTATGGAGACTGAAGGAATGCCAGAAAATTAAAATTAGTTAAAACTTAGAACATTGCTCATCATATCTGGCCTTCATTTTATTTGGCATACAACTTTGAAATGTGAATGACAACATTTTTCTTGATACATTGATGAACCAATATTGATGTATATAGTTATTGTAATCCATTGTTTACTCTTTAATCCTTGTTCTGTGTACTTTGGGATGCATGGAATAAAAGCATCAATTCTGAGTGTGATAGAGAATAATCAAACGTGTTCATAAGCAGTTTTAAAAGTTTATTATAATTTATTTTCTGAAATCCTGACCCTTTTCTCTGATATATCTGTCCCATTTTTTTTCAAAATTGCAGATTATATACTATTCCCTGTATTTACAAATACCATTTCCACCCATTTCTGCACTACATAGCCAACACCTTATACAATCTCTTTCTGTACACCTAGGTATCAGTGTACCTTGGGTTTACAAAGGACATGAATGGCTAAGTAATTTTACTTATAAATATATATAATATTTATCTTCAGCAGATTGTGGCAACAATTTGCCGGTGCAGATATACAAATGTAAAGTACCAGCACCATACAGCACCAGTGAGAATTCCAGTTACTCCACATTTCTTCTCCACACTGGTCATTTAGAATCTTTTAATTTTATCATTTGCGTCTAATGAAGGGACACCCGACTATAGTTTAATTTGACTTTACCAGTGCAACACGGATATTTACACATCCTTTCATAAGTTTTTAAGCCACTTAGGTCTCCTGTGCTTTGAAATGCCTTTTAAGTATTTTTACCCATGTTTATTGGACTTGCTTAGTTAATATTTTATTATTCATTAGCAGGAGCTCTTTATATGTGGGGGTACTGATTTTTGTCAGATTTATATATTGAAAATATTTTCACTAATATGTGATTTGGTATCTTAACGTTAAAATGCTCTCAGTAAATTGACAGAATGTTGTGATACCGTTAATTCAAATTTCTTTGGCTTCTTTCACTATTTTCAGATCTGATTCATAACATTTTGACTACTTCATACATTATTATTCAATTCTTTCTTTTTCCTTCCAAACACGGTGCATTGTAGGGGATCTCTCAAAACATAGGATAGACAGTTGATATTGAATATTTCTTTCTAATTAATACAAACTAAAGCCATAAGATCACAAATAAATTAAATAGGTTTTAGTACATCACACTCAGCCTTTTTATCTCGGCCAGATATACATTTTCCTTAGGACTAAGGAATCATTTGTGACATGTCCTCCCTATTATGGGCAATATCATTTCCCTGAAAATAAAGGAATGCTGGAGTATTTCCCTTAGATCCAGCAGAGATCCATAGAGCAGAAATTTCAAATTCTAATAAAGTGATAATACTATATTCTTCTAGGAGTATCAAACCCTTACCCAAGGGCTCATTGTGATTACTCTTCTTTTTTTGCACCAACAGAAGAACTTTCCTTAAACTGAGGAGAAGTACTATTAAGCAGACAGAAAATGGAATAGCTCTTGTTGTACTCTGAGAAAAGCTAAGTAGAAGAGGCTTCCAACCAGTGCATTTAGCTATTACTTTCTTCAAGTATTATAAAGCTAATTCCGTTTAACCAGGTTGACTGAAAGGGTACGCCCTATTGTCCAGCTGCACAAATCTGTTTTTCTGTGAAGTAAATCAGTTGAGTTTGTAAATAAATATATTTGCCTTAATATGTTAATAGCATTGAAATGTCACATTGTTTAAGAGCGATTATTTCAGACCCAGATACTCTAAAATTTAATATGTTAAAGATCTTAAATCACACTACCAACACTAAAAAAAGAGAGGTGATCAATGTTGACAGTAGACTAATTCACATAAACTCTGTGTGAATTTTGCTGTGCTATTGTGTGGACAGATAACCAGAACTTCATGACACTTGCTTTGGAAGAACACAAGATGGGAAATACATGGTGAGAAGGAGAGTCCAAGTCAATAGTATTAATAAATTAAAGCCATAATGTGCCATTTCAAATCAGAATAATTTATTGCAAAGGGTACAGAGAAATGCCATAGTAATGAAAGTACAAATAAGTTGTACCAGGAGACATGAAGCAGGCAAATGAAATATGGTAAATCTTCTTACAATAGAAGATGGGAATTATTAGCATTATTTTCGTATGTTGGCTTATTCCTGGATGATCTTCTGTGGTTCAAATTTTGTGTAATTTCTTTACTGGCCTTATGGCCTCAGATGTTGGGCTTCCAGGGCAGGATTTCAGCAGCAGCCAGACCAGTATCTTCCATAGTTCCATGGACGAGAGCAGCCATATCCGTAGCCTCCATAGAAAGGGCCATATCCATAGCCGCCATAGCCACAGCCATAGCCCAGGCCACCGAGGCCATAGCCATAGCCACAGCCCAGGCCACCGAAGCCATAGCCATAGCCCAGGCCTCTGTAGCAGCCACCATAGTAGCCCATGTTGTCAGAGGTGATGGGTTTGGTTTGCTGTTCAAGGCAAGATCCTGAGAGTGAATGTCAGCAAGTGTAGAGGACTGCTTATATACCCCAGCATGAGCATGTGATCCATCACGTGTATACCCTCCTTTTTGTGTCACTTTTTATTACACCTATTTTAGATAACTTGTTAATTCCTTGTCCCTGATGCAGACAGAGGCCCTCAAACTCAATAAAATGGTTGAGATTACTTTGTTGCTTGGTAAGGGTAGCCCTTAGAAGTTATTGCATCACTTTGTCAAATCATTATATTACAAAGTTTAAATATATACCACTTTATTTGACAAATATGCCTCGGAACACTGGGGAGAAAAGCTATTGCATTACTTTATCAGAAAGAATATTGTAGCTCCAAGGTCAGGACAAGTAGAATTCTTCATAGGCAGATACCAATCTTTCTTATTTGGAATGTTGTTCTTTTCAATCAGATGTGTCTTTAGCTCTGTTTTTCTTTAAATTGCTATACTCCCCTTACAAATTAAATGATTGCAATGACTCAAATTCAAAGTTCAACAATCCAATAACCTTTTGAAAAATATTATTCCTCAGCCTAAGAATGAATTATTTATCTCTTCCTGAGGTAAGGAAACAGAAACATTTGAAAGCCTATAAAAAACACCCTCACGGTTGTGAAAACTGAAGGAATGCCAGAAAATTAAAATTAGTTAAAACTTAGTACATTGCTCATCATATCTGGCCTATATTTTGTTTGGCATACTACTTTGAAATGTAAATGAAAATGTTTTGCTTGATGCACTGATGAACCAATATTGATGTATGTAATTATTGCAACCCATTGTTTACTCTTCATTCTTTGTTCTGTGTACTTTGGGATGCATGGAGTAAAAGTGTCTTCTGACTGTGATACAAAGTAATCAAATGTGTTTATAAATAGTTTTAAAAGTTGATTAAAATTTATTTTCTGAAATCCTTCCCCTCTTCTCTGATACATTTATCCCCCCTTTTACAAAATTGCCAACTCTGTACTATTTGCTATATTTACAAACACCATTTCCACCCATTTGTGCACTACATAGCTAACACCTTATACAATCTCTTTCTGTAGAACTAGTTATCACTGTACCTTGGGTCAACAAAGGACATGAATGGCTAAGTAATTTTACATATAGATATGTGTGTGTGTGTACATACATATATACACACATATATATATGTATATATATGCATATATATGTGTATATAATAATATTTAGCTTCAGTAGATTGTGGCAACAATTTGCCAATGCAGATATACAAATGTATAATACCAGCACCACACAGCACCAGTAAGAATTCCAGTTGCTCCACATTCTTACCCACACTGGTCATTTAGAATCTTTTAATTTGATCATTCATGTGTTAGGTAGTGACACCTGACTATAGTTTAAATTGGTTTTACCAATGCAACAGTGATATTTATGCATTTTTCATTAGTTTTTAAGCAACTTAGATTTCCTGTGCTTTGAAATGTCTTTTAAGTTTTTTTGCCCATGTTCATTTGACTTGCTTAGTTAATATTTAATTATTGATTAGCAGTAGCTCTTTATACGTTGTGAACATATTTTGGTCAGATTTATATATTAAGAGCATTTTCACTAGAAGGTGACTTGGTATCTTAACAATGTTAAAATGCTGTCTCTGGATGAACAGAATGTTGTGGTGCTGCAAATTCAAATTTCTTTCACTTCTTTCACTATTTTCAGATCTGATTAATAAAATTTTACTACATCGTACATTAGTATTCAATTCTTTCTTTCCCTTTCCTTCCAAACATGGTCCAAAGAAGGGAATAATTCTAAACATCGAATAGACAGTTGGTATGTTGAATATTTCATTCTAATTAAGGCAAACTAAAGACATAAGATCACAAGTAAGTCAGATAGGTTTTAGTATATCACACTCTGCCTTTTTATCTCAAGCAGATACACATCTTCCTTAGGACTGAGGAACCAGTTGTGACATGTCCTCCCAATGATGGGCAATATCATTTCCCCGAAAATAAAGACATGCTGGAGAATTTCCCTTTGATCCAGCAGAGATCCATAGAGCAGTAATTTCAACTAATAACGTGATAATACTATATTCTTCTAGGAGTATCAAACCCTTATCCAAGGGCTTATTGTGATTACTCTTTTTCTTTGCACCAACAGAAGCCCTTTCCTCAAACTACGGAGAAGTATTATTAAGCATACAGAAAATGGAATAGCTCTTGTTGTTGTCTGAGAAAAGCTAAGTAGAAGAGGCTTTCAATGGACACACTGAGTTTTTACTTTCTGCAAGCATTGTAAAGCTAATACAGTTTAGACCACGTTGACTAAAAGGGTACATGCTATTTTTCGGCTGCACAAATCTGTTTTTCTGTTAAGTAAACAAGTTGAGTTTGTAAATAAAAAATATATGCTATAATATGTTAATGGCATTGAAATGTCATATTGTTTAATAGTGATTATTTCAGAAATACTATTCTAAAATTTATTGGTTAAAAATCTTAAATCACACTAACAACACTAAAAAAACTGAGGTGATTAATGTTGAAAGTGGACTCATTCTTATTAATGCTGTGTGAATTTTGCTGTGGTAACTGTACAGACAGGTAAAGAGAACACCAGGACACTTGCTATGGAAGAACTCAACAAGGGAAATAAATGGTGAAAAGGAGAGTCCGAGTCAACAAAATTAACAAATAAAAGCCTTTATGTGCAATTTCAAATCAGAATAATTTATTGCAAAGGGCACAGAGAAATGCCATAGTAATGAAAGTACAAATAGGGAACACTGGGAGAAATGAAGCAGGCAAATGTAATATGGTAAATTTTCTTACAAGATGTGAAGTATTATAAGTTTTGTATCTTGTCCTGATCCTGGGTGATCTTCTTAGGTACAAATTTTGTGTAATTCCTTTACTGGCCTTTTGGCTTCAAATGTTGGGCTTCCAGGGCAGGATCTCAGCAGCATCCAGACCAGTATCTTCCATAGTTGCATGGGCGATAGCAGCCATATCCGTAGCCTCCATAGAAAGGGCCATATCCATAGCCACCATAGCCACAGCCATAGCCCAGGCCACCGAGGCCATAGCCACAGCCATAGCCCAGGCCTCCAAAGCCACAGCCATAGCCCAGGCCTCTGTAGCAGCCGCCGTAGTAGCCCATGTTGTCAGAGGTGATGGGTTTGGTTTGTTGTTCAAGACAAGGTCCTGAGAGTGAATGTCAGCGTGTGTAGAGGAGGGCTTATATACCCTAGTGAGAGCACGTGATCCATCACATGTATACCCTCCTTTTGTGTAACTTTTTACTGCTATTACTTAACCTAACTTGTTAATTCCTTGTCCCTGACACAGGCAGAGGCCCTCAAACTCAATAATATGCTTGAGATTGCTTTGTTGCTTGTAAAGGGTGGCCCTTAGAAGTTATTATATCGCTTTGTCAAAACATCATGTTACAAACTTTAAATATATATAACCTCATTTGACAAATATGCCTCAGGAACACTGGAGAGAAAAGCTACTGCATCACTCTATCAGGAAGATTGTTGTAGCTTCAAAGTCAGGACCAGTCAGAAAGCAACTAGAATTCTTAGTAGCCAGATACCAATCTTATTTGGAAGTGCTATCATTTTCAATTAGGTTTCTTGAGCTCTGTTTTTCTTTCAATTGCTATACGCCCCTTACAAATTAAATGAAAGAAATGACTGTAATTCGAAGTTCAACAATCCATTGTAACCTTTTGAAAACTGTTGTTCCTCAGTCTAAAGAATGAATTATTTATCTCTTCCTAAGGTAAGGAAACAGAAACATTTGAGAGCCTATAAAAATCACCTTCAAAGTTGTAGAAACTGAAGGAATGCCAGAAAATTAAATTTAGTTAAAACTTAGCACATTGCTCATCATATCTGGCCTACATTTTACTTGGCATACTACTTCAGAAAGCAAATGAAAACACTTTGTTTGATATATTGATGAACCAATATTAATGTATATAATTATTGCAAACCATTGTTTATCCTTCATTCCTTGTTCTGTGTACTTTGGGATCCATGGAATAAAAGTGTCAATTCTGAGTGTGACAGAATAATCAAACGTGTTCATAAGTAGTTTTAAAAGTTATTAAACATATTTTCTGAAATCCTTCCCCTCTTCTCTTATATATCTGTCCCTCTTTTTTCAAAATTGCCAATTATATACTATTCCCTATATTTACAAACACCATTTCCACCCATTTCTGCACTACATAGCTAACACCTTATACAATCTCTTTCTGTAGAACTAGTTATCACTGTACCTTGGGTTTACAAAGGACATGAATGACTAGGTAGTTTTACATATACATATGTGTATGTGTGTGTACATATATATTATTTATATATACACATATATACATGTATATATGTATATAATATTTAGCTTCAGTAGAATGTGGCAACAATTTGCCAGTGCAGATATACAAATGTACAGTACCAGCACCACACAGCACCAGTAAGAATTCCAGTTGCTCCACATTCTTACCCACACTGGTCATTTAGAGTCTTTTAATTAGCTCATTTGTGTGTTCTGTAGTGACACCTGACTATGGTTTAATTTGGCTTTACCAATGCAACAGTGATATTTACACATCCTTTCATAAGTTTTTAAGCCACTTAGATTTCCTTTGCTTTGAAATGCCTTTTAAGTTTTTTTGCCCATGTTTATTGGACTTACTTAGTTAATATTTTATTATTGATTAGCAGGAGCTATTTATGTGTGGTGAACTGATTTTTGTCATATTATATGTTAAGAATATTTTCACTAGTATATGATTTAGTTAAACGTTATTTTTACATTTAACAATGTTAAAATGCTGTCTCTGGATGAAAAGAATGTTGTGGTACTGCTAACTCAAATTTCTTTCACTTCTTTCACTATTTTCAGATCTGATTAATAAAATTTTTACTACATCATAGATAGTATTCAATTCTTTCATTCTTTTTCCTTCCAAACATGGTCCAATGTAGGGGATAATTCTAAACAGTGGATAGACAGTTAATATGTTGAATATTTCACTCTAATTAAGGCAAACTAAAGCCATAAGATCACAAGTAAGACGCATAGGTTTTAGTATATCACATTCTGCTTTTTATCTCAAGCAGATACACATCTTCCTTAGGACTGAGGAACCAGTTGTGACATGTCCTCCCTATGACGGGCAATTTCATTTCCCTGAAAATAAAGGAATGCTGGAGAATTTCCCTTAGATCCAGCAGAGATCCATAGAGCAGTAATTTCAACTAATAACATGATAATACTATATTCTTCTAGGAGTATCAAACCCTTTACCAAGGGCTTATTGTGATTACTCTTTTTCTTTGTACCAACAGAAACTCTTTCCTCAAACTGAGGAGAAGTACTATTGAGCATACAGAAAATGGAATAGCTTTTGTTGTACTCTGAGAAAAGCTAAGTAGAAGAGGCTTTCAATGGACACATTGAGTTTTTACTTTCTGCAAGCATTGTAAAGCTAATACAGTTTAGACCATGTTGACCAGAAGTGTACGTGCTATTGTGCGGCTGCACAAATCTGTTTTCCTGTTAAGTAAACAAGTTGAGTTTGTAAATAAAAAATATTTGCCTTAATATGTTAATAGCATTGAAATGTCACATTGTTTAATAGTGATTATTTCAGACCCAGATACTCTAAAACTTAATGGGTTAAAGATCTTAAATCACACTAGCAACACTAAAAAACATCAGGTCATTAATGTTGAAAGTAGACAAACTCTCATGAAGGCTGTGTGAGTTTTGCTGTGGTAATTGTGTGGACAGATAAAAAGAACTTCAGGACACCTGTTTTGGTACAACTCAAGATGGGAAATACATGGTGGAAAGGAGAGTCCGAGTCAATGAAATTAACAAATTAAAGCCATTATGTGCCATTTCAAGTTAGAATAATTTATTGCAAAGGGCACAGAGAAATGCCATAATAATGAAAGTACAAATAGGGACACCAGGAGATATGAAGCAGGCAAATGTAATATGGTAAATCTTCTTATATGATGTGAACTATTATTAATTTTGTATCTTGGCCTGATCCTGGGCGATCTTCTTAGGTACAAATTTTGTGTAATTTCTTTACTGGCCTTTTGGCTTCAGATGTAGGGCTTCCAGGGCAGGATTTCAGCAGCAGCCAGACCAGTATCTTCCATAGTTCCATGGGCGAGAGCAGCCATATCCGTAGCCTCCATAGAAAGGGCCATATCCATAGCCGCCATAGCCACAGCCATAGCCCAGGCCACCGAGGCCATAGCCATAGCCACAGCCCAGGCCACCAAAGCCATAGCCATAGCCCAGGCCTCTGTAGCAGCCGCCGTAGTAGCCCATTTTGTCAGAGGTGATGGGTTTGGTTTGGTGTTCAAGGCAAGATCCTGAGAGTGAATGTCAGCATGTGTAGAGGAGTGCTTATATACCCCAGTGAGAGCACGTGATCCATCACGTGTATACCCTGCTTTTGGGTCACTTTTTATTGCAGCTACTTAACCTAACTTGTTAATTCCTTGTCCCTGACACAGACAGAGGCCCTCAAACTCAATAAAATGCTTGAGATTGCTTTGTTGCTTGGTAAGGGTGGTCCTTAGAAGTTATTACATAATTTTGTCAAATCATCATCATGTTACACACTTTAAATATATACCACTTTATTTGACAAATATGCCTCAGGAGCACTAGGCAGAAAAGCTGCTGCATCACTTTATCAGAAAGAATGTTGTAGCTTCAAAGTCAGACCAGTGAGAACACAAGTAGAATTTTTCATAGGCAGATACCAATCCTATTTGGAAGTGTTGTCCTTTTCAAGTAGATATGTCTTCAGCTCTGTTTTTCTTTAAGTTGCTATACTCCCCTTACAAATTAAATGAATGAAATGACTCAAATTCAAAGTCCAACAATCCATTGTAACCTTTTGAAAAATGTTATTCCTCAGTCTAAAGAATGAATTATTTATCTCTTCCTGAGATAAGGAAACAGAAACATTGGAAAGCCTATAAAAATCACCTTCACTGTTATGGAAACTGAAGGAATGCCAGAAAATTAAAATTAGTTAAAACTTAGCACATTGCTCATCATATCTGGCCTACATTTTACTTGGCATACTACTTCGAAAAGTAAATGAAAACATTTTGTTTGATATATTGATGAACCAATATTAATGTATATAATTATTGCAACCCATTGTTTACCCTTCATTCCTTGTTCTGTTGTACTATGGAATGCATGAATAAAAGTGTCAGTTCTGAGTGGGATAAAGAATATTCAAGCATGTGTTCATAAGTAGTGTTAAAATTTGATTAAAAATTATTTTCTGAAATCCTTCCCCTCTTCTCTGATATATCTATCCCATTTTTTTTAAATTGCAGATTATAACCTCCTCCCTATATTTCCAAACACCATTTCCTCCCATTTCTGCACTACATAGCTAATACCTTATACAATGTCTTTCTGTAGACTTACGTATCACTGTACCTTGGGTTTACAAGGATATGAATGGCTAAGTAATTTTACATATATATATGTGTGTGTATATATATGTAATATTAGGTTCTGTAGATTCTGCCAACAATTTGCCTATGCACATATAGAAATGGATAGTAACAGCACCACACAGCACCAGTGAGAATTCCAGTTGCTCTGCATCCTTACCCACACTGGTCATTTAGAATATTTTAATTAGATCATTTGTGTGTTATGTACTGACACCTGACTATGGTTTAATTTGGCTTTACCTATGCAACAATAATATTTACACATCTTTTCAAATGGTTATAGGCCACATAGATATCCTGTGCTTTGTAATGCCTTTTAAGTATTTTTGCCCGTGTTTATTGGACTTGTTTAATTAGTATTTTATTACTGATTAGCAGGAGCTCTTATTTGTGGGGAACTGATATTTTGTCAGATTTATATATTGAAAATATTTTCACTAGTATGTGATTTGGTGTCTTAACAACAATAATATGCTGTCTGTGGATGGACAGAATGTTGTGATACTGGTAATTCAAATTTATTTCTCTTCTCACAATATTTTTGGTCCTGACTAATAGAACTTTGAATACATCATACATTATTATTCAATTCTTTCTTTTTTCTTCCAAACATTGTCGATTGTAGGGGATCATTCTAAAAATAGAATAGACAGTTGACATGTTGAATATTTCATTCTAATTAAGGCAAACTAAAGCCATAAGATCACAAATAAATCAAATAGGTTTTAGTACATCACACTTGGCCTTTTTATCTTGGCCAGATACACATCTTCCTTAGGACTGAGGAACCAGTTGTGACATGCCCTCCCTATGATGGGCAATATCATTTCCCTTGAAATAAAGGAATGCTGGAATTACTCCCTTAGATCCAGCAGGGATCCATAAAGCAGAAATTTCAAATTATAATAATGTGATAATACTATATTCTTCTAGGAGTAACCAAGCCTTATCCAAGGGCTTATTGTGATTACTCTTCTTCTTTGTACCAATGGAAGCCCTTTCCTTAAACTGAGGAGAAGTATTATTAAACAGACAGAAAATGGAATAGCTCTTGTTTGTACTCTGAGAAAAGCTAAGTAGAAGAATATTCCATGGAGGCATTGAGCTATTCCTTTCAGCAAGCACTATAAACCCAACACAGTTTAGACCTGGTTGACTAAAAGTGTACACCCTATTGTTCGGCTGCACAAATCCATTTTTTTGTTAAGTAAACAAGTTGAGTTTGTAAATAAATATATTTGCCTTAATATGTTAATAGCACTAAAATGTCACATTGTTTAATAGAGATTATTTCAGACCCAGCTACTATAAAATTTAATAAGTCAAACATCTTAAATCACATTAGTAACACACAAAAAAAGAGGTGATGTAGAAAGTGGACTAATTCTCATAAACTCTGTGAGAATTTTGCTGTGCTATTGTGTGGACAGATAACCAGAACTTCAGGACACTTATTTTGGAAGAACTCAAGATGGGAAATATATGATGAAAAGGAGAGTCTGAGTCAATAAAATTGACAAATTAAAGCCATAATGTGCCATTTCAAATCAGAGTAATTTATTGCAAAGGGCACAGAGAAATGCCATAGTAATGAAAGTACAAATAAGGGATACCAGGAGACATGAAGTAGGCAAATGTTGTATTGCAAATCTTCTTACAATAGAAGATACGAATTATTAGTATTATTTTAGTGTCTTGACCAGTTCCTGGAGGATCTTCTGTGGTTCAAATTTTGGGTAATTTCTTTACTGGTCTTATGGCCTCAGATATTGGGCTTCCAGGGCAGGATTTCAGCAGCAGCCAGACCAGTATCTTCCATAGTTCCATGGACGATAGCAGCCATATCCGTAACTTCCATAGAAAGGGCCATATCCGTAGCCGCGATAGCCACAGCCATAGCCCAGGCCACCGAGGCCATAGCCATAGCCGTAGCCCAGGCCACCGAGGCCATAGCCATAGCCACAGCCCAGGCCTCCGTAGTAGCCGCCGCAGTAGCTCATGGTGTCAGGGGTGGTGAGTTTGGTTTGCTGTTCAAGGCAAGATCCTGGAGTGAATGTCAGCATGGGTAGAGGAGGGCTTATATACCCTAGTGAGAGCACATGATCCATCACGTGTATACCCTCCTTTTGTGTCACTTTTTACTACACCTACTTAAGATAACTTGTTAATTCCTTGTCCCTGACACAGACAGAGGCCCTCAAACTCAATAAAATGCTTGATATCACTTTTTTGCTTAGTAAGGGTGGCCCTTAGAAGTTATTGCATCACTTTGTCAAATCATCATGTTACACACTTTAAATATATACAACTTAATTTGACAAATATGCCTCAGGAACACTGGGGAGAAAAGCTATTGCATCACTTTATCAGAAGAATGTTGTAGCTTCAAAGTCAGGACTTGTCAGAACACAAGTAGAATTCTTCATAGACAGATAGACGGATCTTACTTGGAAGTGTCATGCTTTTCAATTAGATGTGTCTTCAACTCTGTTTTTCTTTAAATTGCCTTATTCCTGTTAGAAATTAAATGAATGAAATGACTGAAATTCAATGTTCAACCTTCCATTGTGCCCCTTTTAAAAACATTATTCCTATGTATAACCAATTAATTATTCATTTCTTCCTGTGATAAGGAAACAGAAACATTTGAGAGCCTATAAAAATCACCTTCACAGTTGTGGAAACTGAAGGAATGCCAGAAAATTAAATTAGTTCAAATTTAGAACATTGTTCATCATATATGGCCTCCATTTTACTTGGCAGACTACTTCGAAAAGTAAATGAAAACGTTTTGCCTGATACACTGATGAACCAATATTGATGTATGTAATTATTACAATCCCTTGTTTACTATTCCTTCATTCCAAGTTCTGTGGACTTTGGGATGCATGGAATAAAAGTGTCATTTCTGAGTCTGATACAAAGTAGCTATTTATTTATTTATTTATTTATTTATTTATTTCTGTTCATAAGTATTCTGTTATTTATTTATTTATTAATATCTGTTCATAAGTAGCTATTTATTTATTTATTTATTTATTTATTTTTATTTGGTATCATTTATCTACAATTATGTGAGTGACATTATGGTTACTAGACTCCCCTGCATCATCAAGTCCGCACCACATACTCCATTACAGTCACTGTCCATCAGAATAGTAAGATGCTGTAGAATCACTACTTGTCTTCTCTCTGTTGTACAGCCTTCCCCGTGCCCCCTCTCTACATTATGTCTGCTAATCATAATGCCCTTTTTCCTCCCTTATCCCTCCCTTCCCAACCATCCTCCCCAGTCCCTTTCCCTTTGATAACCATTAGTTCATTCTTGGTTTCTGTGAGTCTGCTGCTGTTTTGTTCCTTTAGTTTTTTTCTTTGTTCTTATACTCCATATATGAGTGAAATCATTTGGTCTTTTTCCACCTGGCTTATTTCAATGAGCATAAGTAGTTTTAAAAGTTGATTAAAAATTATTTACTGAAATCCTGGCCCTCTTCTCTTATATATCTATCCCAATTTATTTCAAAATTGCAGATTATAATCTCCTCCCTATATTTACAAACACCTTTTCCTCCCTTTTCTGCATTACATAGGTAACACCTTATATAACCTCTTTCTGTAGACCTAGGTATCACTGTACCTTGGGTTTACAAAGGGAAGAATGGCGAAGTTAATTCACATATATAATTACACGTGTGTGTGTGTGTGTGCGTGTGTGTATGTATTTGCCAGTGCAGATAGACAAATGTATAATTCCAGCACCATATAGCACCAGTAAGAATTTCAGTTATTCCACATCCTTACCAAACTGGTCATTTAGAATCTTTTAATTTGATTATTCATGTGTTATGTAGTGACAGCTGATGATGGTTTACTTTGGCTTTACCTATGCAACAATGATACTGATGCATCTTTTCATATGTTCACAGGCCACTTAGATATCCTGTGCTTGAAATGCCTTGTAAGTATTTTTGCCCATGCTTATCGGACTTGTTTAATTATAATTTTATTATTAGCAGGATCTCTTTGTATATGGGGTAAGATATTTTGACAGATACTGAAAATATTTTCACTAGTATGTGATTTGGTATCTTAACAACTTTAAAATGCTGTCTGTGGATGGACAGAATGTTGTGATACTTTTAATTTGAACTTCTTTCTCCTCTTTCAATATCTTTAGTTCTTATGAATAAAATTTTGACTATAACATACATTATTTTTCAATTATTTCTTTTTTGTTCAAAACATCATACATTGTAGGGTATCATTCTAAAAATAGTATAGACAGTTGATATGTTGAATATTTCATTCTAATTAAGGCAAATTAAAGCCATAATAAGATCACAAATAAATCTTTTTTTTTTTAATAGTTTTTAGAATAGGTTTTAGTACATTACACTCCACCTATTTATCTCTACCAGATACACATCTTTCTTAGGACTGAGGAACCAGTTGTGACATGTCCTCCCTATGATGGGCAATATCACTTCCATTTAAATAAAGAAATGCTGGAGTATTTCCCTTAGATCCAGCAGAGATCCAAGGAGCAGAATAACTCTAGGGTTATTTTCGTTACTCTTCTTCTTTATACCAATGAAAGCCCTTTCCTCAAACTGAGGAGAAGTATTATTAAGCAGACAGAAAATACAATAGCTATTGTTGTACTCTGTGAAAAACTAAGTAGTAGAGTTGTCCAGTGGAGGCTTTGAGCTATTACTTTTTTCAGACATTGTAAAGCTAATACATTATTAAGTGTTGACTAAACTGTAGGTCTTATTGTTCGGCTGCACGTATCTGTTTTTATGTTAAGTAAACGAGTTAAGTTTGCAAAAAACAATTTGCCTTAATATGTTAATAGCATTGAAATGCAGCATTGTTTAATAGTGATTATTTTCATACCCATCTATTCTAAAATGTAATAGGTAAATATCTTAAATCACACTAGCCACACTAATAAAAATGTGGTGATTAATGTTGAAAGTAGACTAATTCTCATAAACTCTGTGCTAATTTCGCTGTGGTAATTGTGGGGACAGATAAACAGAACTACAGGACGCTTGTTTTGGAAGAACTCAAGATGGGAAATACATGGTGAAAAGAAGATCCGAGTCAATAAAATTAACAAATAATAAAAGCCATAATGTGTCATTTCAAATTTGAATGATTTATTTCAAAGGGCACAAATAATTGCCATAGTAATGAAAGTACAAATAGGGGACACCAGGAGACACAGAGCCAGCAAATGTGTGGTAAATTTACAATAGAAGATATGAATTATTATTTATTTTTATCTTGGCTTCTTCCTGGATGAACTTTTCTCCTCAAATTTTTGGTAATTTCTTTAGTAGCCTGTGGCTTTAGATGTTGGGCTTCCAGGGCAGGATTTCAGCAGCAGCCAGACCAGTATCTTCCATAGTTCCATGGGCGATAGCAGCCATATCCGTAGCCTCCATAGAAAGGGCCATATCCGTAGCCGCGATAGCCACAGCCATAGCCCAGGCCACCAAGGCCATAGCCATAACCATAGCCCAGGCCACCGAGGCCATAGCCATAGCCACAGCCCAGGCCTCCATAGTAGCCGCCACAGTAGCCCATGTTGTCAGGGGTGGTGAGTTGGGTTTGCTGTTCAAGGCAAGATCCTGAGAGTGAATGTCAGCATGTGTACAGGAGTGCTTATATACCCTAGTGAGAGCATGTGATCCATCACGTGTATACCCTCCTTTTTGTGTCACTTTTTATTACACCTACTTTAGATAACTTGTTAATTCCTAGTCCCTGACACAGAGGCCCTCAAACTCATTAAAATGCTTGAGATCACTTTGTTGCTTAGTAAGGGTGGCCCTTAGAAGTTATTGTATCACTTTGTCAAATCATTATATTACAAAGTTTAAATATATACCACTTTATTTGACAAATATGCCTCAGGAACACTGGGGAGAAAAGCTATTGAGTCACTTTATCAGAAAGAATGTTGTAGCTTTAAGGTCAGGACAAGTCAGAATACAAGTAGAATTCTTCATAGGCAGATACCAATCTTATTCGGAAGTGCTTGAGATCACTTTGTTGCTTAGTAAAGGTGGCCCTTAGAACTTACTGCATCACTTCAGCAAATCATCATGTTACACACTTTAAATATATACAACTTTATTTGACAAATATGCCTCAGGAACACTGGGGAGGATAGCTATTGCATCACTTTTTCAGGAAAAGTATATTTTAACAAGAATGTTGTATTAGTGCATTACATTTCTAATGTCTTATATAATCTCCTTTTATTAATGAAAAGGCATTATTTTTACAACAGTTGTAATTTACAGAAAATTCAGCCATAAGTACAGGTATTTCCTATACCTTACACTCATACATACATTTTCCCCTATTATTAAACATCTTGAATTATTGTGGAATATTAATTACAAGTTTTGAACCAATACAGGCACTTTATTAACAATAAATTGTATCTTTTAAAGTTCACTCTTTGTGTTATATAATCTATCATTTGTGACATACCATCTATCATTTGTGACAAATGCATATCTTGTAACCAGCATTATAGTTAATGATAGAAAATGCCACAGCCTTTAATGCCCTGTGCTCCACCTATTTTCCTTTTCTTTGCCCGAGCTCCTGCAACCACCAATTTTCTTTTCTTCTTAGGAAGTACTGTACTAGTATCTACTAAGATATAAAATTTGTCCTAAATTCTTAGTTGCTAAAACGAGTATCCAAATCGATGGGTTGTCAAATTCAGTACAGAAATGCCTTCAGAATCTCCAAAATAGTTATCATGTTAATAGCTAAGGGGTGAAAAAAGGCATTTGAGGGCAACGTCCCTCGGGAGACTATAAGAAGTTGCTTAGTCATAGCCAAAGCTGACCACAAACCTGGTTCTTCCAGCTTGGCCCCTAGGTTTAGGTGAGTCTTTAATTCTTGTGATTTATAAATATCCTCTAATATACTGTTCAGGTCCTCCAAACTTATATGTAATTCTCCTGAGATGCATTTTTACAGCTGGATTTGTTTATGTCTTTTTCTAATTACCATGGAATAGAAACACAGAAATAAAGTGACAAAAGAATGAATGAATTCTAAGGTCTTTAAAATAAGCACCATGTTTCTCCCAAGCATAGGTAACTCTGCCTGTATCTAAACAATAAGGATTTAAAGGAAGAATCATCTTAAATGGCTTTCTGACATCAGAGGAACATATAATCAGCATTTCATTTGCATTGGTTCTTTTTTTCAATTATCATGAATTATATATTATATAATATATATTATATATACTTCAGTATAAAACTTCATAAATTCTGGGCAATATGCATACACTACCTATGGAAAATATACCTAATGCCTAAAATATCTCTTGCTCCCTTTTGGTCAATATCACCCATCCTTGTGGATTTTAAGAAGAGCCTCAGTAGCTCTTGTCAATAGTTTTCCAAAATGGTTGTCAGATTTACAGTCCAGCAGCAATGTAAGAAACTTCCAGTTGCTCAATACCTTTGATAACATTGAACATTTTCTTTCTATTTAATTATGATCATACTTGTGGGCATGTAGTAACCTGAATTTTGTTTTAATTTCATGTTTACCTGTTGAGCAACAGTATTGGGCAAGATTATTTATGCTTATTGATCATTTAAATACTCTCTTTTCTGAAGTGTCTGTTTAGTCATGTAGTTCATTCTTGGTTGAATTTGTAATACTTTAGTCTTAATTTTTAGGAGCTCTTTATAGGCATGCACAAAGGTATTTTGTCATATCTGTGTTTTGAAATACTTTCTGCTTGTTTTGTCTTGTTTTTTCACTTTGCAATGCTGTGTATCTATAAACAGAGCTTCTTAATATAACTAGCATAGTCGTATTTCTCAATTCTTAACAGACCATATTTAAAATCTTGATGCCCCTTTAAAGATGTTGCTTCCAAACTTGAGAAAAAACAAAGAGAAGGAGAGTGAAACAGGGAACAAAGCAAAGAGATGTTTCTTACACATATGTTTAAGCTTAGTCAAATTGATAGAGCCCCACCCAGTTAAATAAACATTCAAACTCCATTACAGTGATTACAGTGATAAACTCAAATAGGTCAAGAGGGTATTCTGAAAATTTATGGCTGCTTTCTGGGATCTAGGATTATGATATTAAGCTGGAAAGAAATAAATGACTCTACTGAATTTGCACAGGAATTGTGGTGAGGGACAAAATTGTAGCCAATATGAAATACTGTATTTTTTCTCTGTGATCATTTTAAGGATATCTTTAATATTGAGTGTTTGGGGTTTTTTTATTTATTTAATTTTTAAATATTTTTATTGGATTCTTGTTGATATGCAATATTTTCTTGATTTCAGGTGTACAGCGCAGTTATTTGATGGTTATCTACATTATTAACTGCTAACCCCAACTAGTTTAGTTACTCCCTGTCAATATAGAAAGATGTTACAAAATTATTGACTATATTCTCTATGCTGTGTTTTCATCCCTGTGATGAATTAAAATGATTGAGATATTCTGCCCCTATTTTATATAGTGTGCATATATTTTTTCAAATCAGAGATTTTGTTTTCTCCAAGTAATGACTAGAAGTGAGATTATTGGGTAATATGGTATTTGTAATATTAGTTTTTTGAGGTATTTCTGTAGTGTTTTCCATAGTGGCTGCACCAATTTACTTTCCCAACAATTGTGTAGGAATGTTTTTTTTAATCTGGACATGTGTTTTAAATTCATTACTACAAAGGATGAGCGAATTAAAGAAATATTTGTTAATGATTTACACATAACACTCCTGGGGTATCTAGTCTTCCACAGCCTGATATCTATGTGTTGCATTTTTGAGAACCTGCTACTTTAATGACTAGAGACATATTTATAGTTCTTTTGAGGAGATACTACCACAAAACTTTACGGTAATTATGGTAATTTTAAAAGTCACAAAATCATTCTAGCATTACTTTATTCTAGAATCTCAGTTTTGGAATTTATTGAACTATATCAAATTGCAGTTACATGTATATTGGCCTTTTAATCAAAATTCTGTAGTATTTTCACCAGGCCAAAATAATACAATAGAAGATAAATAACCTGATTTTCTAATGGTTTTCTTAATACCAAATAAGAAAGAAATAAAATACTCTGTACCAACTTCTGTCCTGAAATAAAATTATACTTCATGGAAAAAGAAAGCAAATTCCTCAAAATAAAAGGTTTACTAAAACTGACAAAAGTAAGTAAAAATAAAATAAGCAATAATAAAAATTAAAAAATAAAATAAAATAGTATAAACCTCAGATATTCTCTCTATAGAAGTAAAATTTGTGTTTTAAAAAAAGCAGGCTTCTCACATCCCATGCTCATGGATAGGAAGAATTAATATTGTCAAGATGGCCATCCTGCCTAAAGCAATCTCTAGATTCAATGCAATTCCCATCAAAATACCAACAGCATTCTTCAATGAACTAGAGAAAATTGTCCTAGAATTCATATAGAACCACAAAAGACACTGAACAGCCAAAGTAATACTGAGAAGGAAGAATAAAGCAGGGGGAATTACACTCCCCAACTTTAAGCTCTACTACAAAGCCACAGTAAACAAAACACAATTTGGTACTAGCACAAGAACAGACCCATAGACCAATGGAACAGACTAGAGAGCCCTGATATAAACCCAACCCTATATGGTCAATTAATATATGATAAAGGAGCCATGGACATACAATGGGGAAATGAAAGCCTCTTCAACAGCTGGTGCTGGCAAAACTAGACAGCTACATGCAAGAGAATGAAACTTGATTATTGTTTAACCCCATACACAAAAGTAAATTCGAAATGGATTAAAGCCTTGGATGTAAGTCATGAAACCATAAAACTCTCAGAAGAAAACATAGGCAAACATCTCCTGAACATAAGCATGAGCAACTTCTTCCTGAACACATCTCCTCGAGCAAGGGAAACAAAAGCAAAAATGAACTCATGGGACTACATCAAACTAAAAAATTTCTGTATGGCAAAGGACACCATCAACTGAATAAAAAGGCATCCTACAGTATGGGAGAATATATTTGTAAATGACATATCCGACAAGGGGTTAACATCCAAAATATATAAAGAACTTACATGTGTCAATACCCAAAAACCAAATAACTTGATTAACAAAAGGGCAGAGGATATGAAGAGACAGTTCTCCAAAGAAGAAATTCAGATGGCCAATAGACACATGAAAAGATGCTCCATATCACTAATTATCAGGGAAATGCAAATTAGAACCACAATGAGATATCATCTCACACCAGTAAGGATGGCCAGCATCGAAAAACTAAGAACAACAAATGCTGGTGAGGATGCGGAGAAAGGGGAACCCTCCTGTGCTGCTGGTGGGAATGTAAATTAGTTCAACCATTGTGGAAAGCAGTATGGAGGTTCTGCAAAAAGCTCAAAATAGAAATACCATTTGACCCAGGAATTCCACTTCTAGGAAATTACCCTAAGAATGCAGCCACCCAGTTTGAAAAAGACAGATGTGCCCCTATGTTTATTGCACCACTATTTACAATAGCTAAGAAATGGAAGCAACCTAAGTGTCCATCAGTAGATGAATGGATAAAGAAGACGTGGTACATATATGCAATGGAATACTATTCAGCAGGGAAAAAAACCAGGCAGACAAAGACAAGTACCCAGTGACTTCCCTCATTTGTGTAGTGTAACAATGAAGCAAAATTGAAGGAACAAAACAGCAGCAGACTCACAGACTCCAAGATGGGACTAACAGTACCAAAGGTATAGGTTGGGGAGGGTGGGTGGGGAGGGAGGGAGAAGGAGATTGAGGGGTATTATGATTAATACACATGGTGTCAGGGGGTGTCATGGGGAAGACTGTAGTACAGAGAAGACAAGTAGTGACTCTGTGGCATCTTACTACACTGATGGGCAGTGACTTCAATTGGGAATGGGGGGGCTTAAAAATATGGGTGAACGTAGTAACCACAATGTTTTTCATGTGAAACCTTCAAAAGAGTGTATGACAATGATACCTTAATAAAAACCAAAAAGAAATAAAAAGAAATTGCATATGAAAAATTAGTGTCATGAGAGTGAAAGGAGAAACAACTTTTGTGGTAAAATATCCAATATTTGTATAATAAACCCCAATTGCTTTAGAACAGGTGTATGTTTACAGACAACTTTTAAATCTTATGCCAATGAATTTGTAAGCCTGTAGTTCATCTTCTCTGACTGTTACAAGCTGGAAATAGATTTGATAGGATGAAATACTTGAGAAGTTGAAATTTGTTTTTGAATCGCTCTCCCAGGAATCTTAGGTCTTACAACTTATAGAAACCAGAGGTCTGGCATCTTCCGTAACAAATTGGATGGCAGCATTCATATCTACAACTACCAAAACTGGAGTCACATCCACACCCTGTACTCAAAAGCTATCAAATCAATAGCTACAGCACCAGGCTTGGTCACAGAAGCCAGAGTCCAACCTCCAAGGTAGTCGCCAGTTAGCTCATTGTGTAGAGTTGAGGTTTGATGTTGAAAGACATTGAAACTACTTCAGTGGTAGGTGGCGCAAGTCTTAGGTATTCCATGTATAATATTTAAACCAAATTGCATACATGAGAAGAATTCAGTAATTTGTTTTCCCTTATGTAAGGAGGGGGGCTCATGTCTATGAAAACCAGACTTGTTTTGGTGTATTAATCAATATGTCCCAATTAGTGCTATTAGGATTTAGTTTTGTTTGCCAAATATTCACCAAACATGGATTTCATGCTTACTATGACTATATTCATTACATCCTGGTTACTTATTATTTTACCATTGGAAGTGTGTATTTTTTTTTGCTTGTTTGTTTGTGATGGCATCTCTCATATTCATTGATCAAATGGTTGTTAACAACAATAAAATTCTGTATAGGGGAGTCAATGCTCAATGCACAATCATTAATCCACCCCAAGCCTAATTTTCGTCAGTCTCCAATCTTCTGAGGCATAACAAACAAGTTCTTACACGGGGAACAAATACTTAAATAGTGAATAAGTTCTTACATGGTGAACAGTACAAGGGCAACCATCACAGAAACCTTCGGTTTTGCTCATGCATTATGAACTATAAACAGTCAGTTCAAATATGAATACTCATTTGATTTTTATACTTGATTTACATGTGGATACCACATTTCTCTCTTTATTATTATTATTTTTAATAAAATGCTGAAGTGGTAGGTAGATACAAGATAAAGGTAGAAAACATAGTTTAGTGTTGTAAGAGAGCAAATGTAGATGATCAGGTGTGTGCCTGTAGACTATGTGTTAATCCAAGCTAGATAAGGGCAATAAAACATCCACGTATGCAGAAGATTTCTCTCAGAACAGGGGGGGTGAGGTTCTAAGCCTCACCTCTGTTGATCCCCAATTTCTCACCTGATGGCCCGCCTGCGACTGTGCCTGTCTTAGGTTGTTCCTCCCTTGAGGAATCTTACCCGTCTCTGGCTAACCAGTCATCTTCCGGGGCCATACAGGGAAATGTGAAGTTGGTAAGTGAGAGGGAAGCCTTATTGTTTGAAAAGGTTAGCTTTTTACTTCTTTGCATATTTATGCCCTGTGGCTTCTATGCCCAGCATTTGTCTTGAGGTATCTTTACCACTTGGAAGAATTATGATACTCGGTAAATTTGATATGAGGCACGAATTCTATTTAAGGGTTGTAATTAGGAAGGAAGAAGAAAAGCTATAGAAGTAGCAGGCGGAAGAAAACATGGGAAGATTGATTATTTCCTTGACATATCTTCTTGTAGAGTAACTTCAGCATATATAGGTTTTAAGCTACTACTTAAATTGCGCACACACATTAACATAATAGGAGTATAGTTACATAACCAAAGCATATCTGTAATTACCAGCCATCTCCAGTGAAACCAAGAAAACCAGTTAGGCACCTTAGGCATTTGTGAAAACTTATCTATGATATGGTGGATATTGTCCAACTGAACTTGAACAGTCTGAGAGAAATCAGACAAATTAAAACAACCCATTCCTGGGGACTGTTCACATGCCATATGTTCTTTTAACAGTAAATAGTCTGTAGTTGTAAGAATTTGGAGCGCTACAATTTGCACTTCTCCTAATTCTTGATTGAGTTCCAACAGTACAGATTAAGTCAAATTTGTTGTTTTACTGTACGCACAGGCCAGCTTAGATATCTCCTTCCTCATTCCCATGGCAAGTCCAGGAACTGGTGGGATGAGTGCATCTACAGGTGTAGCAGTGCGTGGATCTTTTTTGGGGTTTTTTGATGATCATCTTCTGGCATGAGTCTTCCAGAGAGTGCTGATGTTGTAAGTTCTTTTTCATATCGTATCTTAGTTCATTTTCGGGGTAGCCCAATTAGGCTTTGATCCTCTGTATAAACACAAACAGACCCTTTGCCTACACTTTTATATTCCCTTTATACACTTGTGTAGAACTCATTGGAGGTTGTCACACAGGAACTGCCCTTTTTTTTTTTTTTTTTGTTTTGCTTTGTTTTTGGTATCACTAATCTACACTTACATGATGAATATTATGTTTACTAGGCTCTCCCCTATACCATGTCTCCCCTATAAACCCCCTTATACTCACTGTCCATCAGCATAGCAAAATGTTGTAGAATCACTACTTGCCTTCTCTGTGTTGTACAGCCCTCCCTTTTCTCCTACCCCCCCATGCATATTAATCTTAATATTCCCCTACTTCTCCCCCCCCTTATCCCTCCCTACCCACCCATCCTCCCCAGTCCCTTTCCCTTTGGTACCTTTTAGTCCATTCTTGAGTTCTGTGATTCTGCTGCTGTTTTGTTCCTTCAGTTTTTCCTTTGTTCTTATATTCCACAGATAAGTGAAATCATTTGGTATTTCTCTTTCTCCGCTTGGCTTGTTTCACTGAGCATAATACCGTCCAGCTCCATCCATGTTACTGCAAATGATTGGATTTGCCCTTTTCTTATGGCTGAGTAGTATTCCATTGTGTATATGTACCACATCTTCTTTATCCATTCATCTATCGATGGACATTTAGGTTGCTTCCAATTCTTGGCTATTGTAAATAGTGCTGCGATAAACATAGGGGTGCATCTGTCTTTCTCAAACTTGATTGCTGCGTTCTTAGGGTAAATTCCTAGGAGTGGAATTCCTGGGTCAAATGGTAAGTCTGTTTTGAGCATTTTGATGTACCTCCATACTGCTTTCCACAATGGTTGAACTAACTTACATTCCCACCAGCAGTGTAGGAGGGTTCCCCTTTCTCCACAGCCTCGCCAACATTTGTCGTTGTTTGTCTTTTGGATGGCAGCCATCCTTACTGGTGTGAGGTGATACCTCATTGTAGTTTTAATTTGCATTTCTCTGATAATTAGCGATGTGGAGCATCTTTTCATGTGTCTGTTGGCCATCTGTATTTCTTTTTTGGAGAACTGTCTGTTCAGTCCCTCTGCCCATTTTTTAATTGGGTTATTTGTTTTTTGTTTGTTGAGGCATGTGAGCTCTTTATATATTCTGGATGTCAAGCCTTTATCGGATGTGTCATTTTCAAAGATATTCTCCCATACTGTAGGGTTTCTTTTTGTTCTATTGATGGTGTCTTTTGCTGTACAGAAGCTTTTCAGCTTAATATAGTCCCACTTACTCATTTTTTCTGTTGTTTTCCTTGCCTGGGGAGATATGTTCAAGAAGAGGTCACTCATGTTTATGTCTAAGAGGTTTTTGCCTATGTTTTCTTCCAAGAGTTTAATGGTTTCATGACTTACATTCAGTTCTTTGATCCATTTTGAGTTTACTTTTGTATATGGGGTTAGACAATGGTCCAGTTTCATTCTCCTACATGTAGCTGTCCAGTTTTGCCAGCACCACCTGTTGAAGAGACTGTCACTTCGCCATTGTATGTCCATGGCTCCTTTATCAAATATTAATTGACCATATATGTCTGGGTTAATGTCTGGATTCTCTAGTCTGTTCCATTGGTCTGTGGCTCTGCTCTTGTGCCAGTACCAAATTGTCTTGATTACTATGGCTTTATAGTAGAGCTTGAAGTTGGGGAGTGAGGTCTCCCCTACTTTATTCTTCTTTCTCAGGATTGCTTTGCCTATTCGGGGTCTTTGGTGTTTCCATATGAATATTTGAATTATTTGTTCCAGTTCATTGAAGAATGTTGCTGGTAGTTTCATAGGGATTGCATCAAATCTGTACATTGCTTTGGGCAGGATGGCCATTTTGACGATATTAATTCTTCCTAACCACGATCATGGGATGAGTTTCCATTTGTTAGTGTCCCCTTTAATTTCTCTTAAGAGTGACTTGTAGTTTTCAGAGTATAAGTCTTTCACTTCTTTGGTTAGGTTTATTCCTAGGTATTTTATTTTTTTTGATGCAATTGTGAAATGAGTTGTTTTCCTGATTTCTCTTTCTGTTGGTTCATTGTTAGTGTATAGGAAAGCCACAGATTTCTGTGTGTTGATTTTGTATCCTGCAACTTTGCTGTATTCCGATATCAGTTGTAGTAGTTTTGGGGTGGAGTCTTTAGTTTTTTTTATGTACAGTATCATATCATCTGCAAATAGTGACAGTTTAACTTCTTCTTTACCAATCTGGATTCCTTGTATTTCTTTATTTTGTCTGATTGCCCTGGCTAGGACCTCCAGTACTATGTTAAATAACAGTGGAGAGAGTGGGCATCCCTGTCTAGTTCCCAATCTCAGAGGAAATGCTTTCAGCTTCTCACTGTTCAATATAATGTTGGCTGTTGGTTTATCATAGATGGCCTTTATTATGTTGAGGTACTTGCCCTCTATTCCCATTTTGCTGAGAGTTTTTAACATGTATGGATGTTGAACTTTGTCAAATGCTTTTTCAGCATCTATGGAGATGATCATGTGGTTTTTGTCTTTCTTTTTGTTGATGTGGTGGATGATGTTGATGGACTTTCGAATGTTGTACCATCCTTGCATCCCTGGGATGAATCCCACTTGGTCATGGTGTATGATCCTTTTGATGTATTTTTGAATTCGGTTTGCTAATATTTTGTTGAGTATTTTTGCATCTACATTCATCAGGGATATTGGTCTGTAGTTTTCTTTTTTGGTGGGGTCTTTGCCTGTTTTTCGTATTAGGGTGATGTTAGCTTCATAGAATGAATTTGGGAGTATCCCCTCCTCCTCTATTTTTTGGAAAACTTTAAGGAGAATGGGTATTATGTCTTCCCTGTATGTCTGATAAAATTGCGAGGTAAATCCATCTGGCCCGGGGGTTTTGTTCTTTGGTAGCTTTTTGATTACCGCTTCAATTTCATTGCTGGTAATTGGTCTGTTTAGATTTTCTGTTTCTTCGTGGGTCAGTCTTGGAAGGTTGTAATTTTCTAGGAAGTTGTCCATTTCTCCTAGGTTTCCCAGCTTGTTAGCATATAGGTTTTCATAGTATTCTCTAATAATTCTTTGCATTTCCGTGGGTTCCGTCGTGATTTTTCCTTTCTCGTTTCTGATACTGTTGATTTGTGTTGACTCTCTTTTCTTCTTAATAAGTCTGGCTAGAGGCTTATCTATTTTGTTTATTTTCTCGAAGAACCAGCTCTTGGTTTCATTGATTTTTGTTATTGTTTTATTCTTCTCAATTTTATTTATTTCTTCTCTGATCTTTATTATGTCCCTCCTTCTGCTGACCTTAGGCCTCATCTGTTCTTCTTTTTCCAATTTTAATAATTGTGACATTAGACCATTCATTTGGGATTGCTCATCCTTTTTTAGATATGCTTGGATTGCTAAATACTTTCCTCTTAAGACTGCTTTTGCTGTGTCCCACAGAAGTTGGGGCTTAGTGTTGTTGTTGTCATTTGTTTCCATATATTGCTGGATCTCCATTTTTATTTGGTCATTGATCCATTGATTATTTAGGAGCGTGTTGTTAAGCCTCCATGTGTTTGTGAGCCTCTTTGCTTTCTTTGTACAGTTTATTTCTAGTTTTATGCCTTTGTGGTCTGAAAAGTTGGTTGGTAGGATTTCAATCTTTTGGAATTTTCTGAGGCTCTTTTTGTGGCCTAGTATGTGGTCTATTCTGGAGAATGTTCCATGTGCACTTGAGAAGAATGTATATCCCGCTGCTTTTGGATGTAGAGTTCTATAGATGTCTGTTAGGTCCATCTGCTCTACTGTGTTGTTCAGTGCTTCCGTGTCCTTACTTATTTTCTGCCCAGTGGATTTATCCTTTGGGGTGAGTGGTGTGTTGAAGTCTCCTAGAATGAATGCATTGCAGTCTATATCCCCCTTTAGTTCTGTTAGTATTTGTTTCACATATGCTTGTGCTCCTGTGTTGGGTGCATATATATTTATAATGGTTATATCCTCTTTTTGGACTGAGCCCTTTATCATTATGTAGTGTCCTTCTTTATCTCTTGTTAATTTCTTTGTTTTGGAGTCTATTTTGTCTGATATTAGTACTGCATCCCCTGCTTTCTTCTCTGTGTTGTTTGCCTGAAATACGTTTTTCCATCCCTTGACTTTTAGTCTGTACATGTCTTTGGGTTTGAGGTGAGTTTCTTGTAAGCAGTATATAGATGTGTCTTGCTTTTTTATCCATTCTATTACTCTGTGTCTTTTGCTTGGTGCATTCAGTCCATTTACATTTAGGGTGACTATTGATAGATATGTACTTATTACCATTGCAGGCTTTAAATTCGTGGTTACCAAAGGTTCAAGGTCAGCCTCTTTAGTATCTTACTGCCTAACTTAGCTCGCTTATTGAGCTGTTACATACACTGTCTGGAGATTCTTTTCTTCTCTCTCTTCTTATTCCTCCTCCTTGATTCTTCATATGTTGGGTGTTTTGTGCTGTGCTCTTTCTAGGAGTGCTCCCATCTAGAGCAGTCCCTGTAAGATTTTCTGTAGAGGTGGTTTGTGGGAAGCAAATTCCCTCAGCTTTTGTTTGTCTGGGAATTGTTTAATCCCACCGTCATATTTGAATGATAGTCGTGCTGGATACAGTATCCTTGGTTCAAGGCCCTTCTGTTTCATTGTATTAAATATATCATGCCATTCTCTTCTGGCCTGTAGGGTTTCTGTCAAGAAGTCTGATGTTAGCCTGATGGGTTTTCCTTCATAGGTGACCTTTTTCTCTCTAGCTGCCTCTAAAACTCTTTCCTTGTCCTTGATCTTTGCCATTTTAATTATTATGTGTCTTGGTGTTGTCCTCCTTGGGTCCTTTCTGTTGGGGGTTCTGTGTATTTCCGTGGTCTGTTCGATTATTTCCTCCCCCAGTTTGGGGAAGTTTTCAGCAATTATTTCTTCTGAGATACTTTCCATCTCTTTTCCTCTCTCTTCTTCTTCTGGAACCCCTATAATATGGATATTGTTCCTTTTGGATTGGTCACACAGTTCTCTTAATATTGTTTCATTCCTGGAGATATTCCTTTTCTTATGTCCTCCGGCGCCCGCGCACCGGGCGCCCGCTCACTGTTCTTGCTGCCCTGTTTCCCTAGCATCCAGAGCCCCCTGGGCACGTACTGTGTCTGCACTCTGGCCCGGATGGCTGGGGCTGGGTGTTCGGCAGTCCTGGGCTCCGTCTCCCTCCCGCTCTGCCTATTCTTCTCCCGCCGGGAGCTGGGGGGATGGGCGCTCGGCTCCCGCGGGGCCGGGGCTTGTATCTTACCCCCTCCGCGAGGCGCTGGGTTCTCTCAGGTGCGGATGTGGTCTGTATATTGTCCTGTGTCCTCTGGTCTTTATTCTAGGAAGGGTTGTCTTTGTTATATTTTCATAGATATATGTGGTTTTGGGAGGAGATTTCCGCTGCTCTACTCATGCCGCCATCTTCCGCCCTGTTTATATTTTTTTGTAAAATAACTTCAGCAAGTGTCAAAAAAGAAATGGCAAGAATACAAGGCGGCTGGTAATTCCGGATTTATCTCTTGGAGATATTTTATTCTCACCCCATGAATGATACTGTCATTTTGTTTTTAGATAAATATCTATTGTTTTATTTAGACACCTTTTTCAAACTCCATCTCTACCTCTCTTCTATTATTTAACCACATAATGCCTTAGTATAGATTTTTGATGACAGTAAACTTCTACTAATATGTAAGCACCAGGGAGAGTCCATATAGGATTTATCTTTTTATCCATTGAATACCTAGCACATAAAGTCTGTGTTCAATAAGTCTTACTGAATGAATGAATGAATGTGTACCTTCATTTGATTCACTTATATACATAAATCTCCATCACCACTGCAGTGTATTTGACACTCTTAGAGGTAGTGATGTGCTTTTCTCCCAGAAGTTCACTACTACTCATTTTGGAAAAGCCAACCTTCCTTTCTCTGACCTTCCAAGAATAATAGATGTTTATCTGAATTCAAGAGCTGTCCTTTTCACTCTTTTATATTTCCAACTAATTTGCTAGGGAAAGGTTCCTGCAAGAATTCATCCTTCAAGCTTCGAAGAATGCAGCAGAAGTGAATTTCATTTAGTGTTACAATGTTTCCATTTACCCTTTTTTCACACTGAGAAAAAAAGCATCACTTGAAACCAAAGATGCATTTGTAAAAGAATTAATATCACCATTACTTTTATCACAAAGATGTGAAAATTGTAACACTCATTACATAGCACTTTTCAAACATTATGTACTATCAAATAATTAAAGTCTATTTCTCAGAATATCTGGTCTCAGTCACCTGAAAGGGTCATGGCCAAAGAAGGAATCATAAGAAAAAACAAAATTGAATTCCAGAAGGGAAGTTTAATTTCTTGATATGTTCTTTACTTGTAATCAGTTTGGTGTGGGGGAAGAAGAGGAGAATACATGGTGTCACAGAAAGCTTAACTGTAAAATTGTTACAGAAATGGAAGTAATGACTATATATGAGAAGTTTAATGTCTCAGAGATGAACCTGTTTCAACCACGGAATTCATGATCTTGCTGGTGATGCTGTTCACAGTCCTCTTGTGGGATGTCCCACTTGGGCTATGAGAGCTTTTTACAGATTCTGAGAAGGGTATTAAAAAACTCTTTGGAGTAAAGGATCTGTGAGCTTTCTGTTTCTAAGGGCAGACATTTCTAACATTAAAAGGTTTTTCAGTAGAATTCAAATCCTTCTCTTGATGCCAGAGCCAGGATCAAGACCTCCAAAGCTACAGTCAAAGCCATGAACTGGGCACCGGAGGCTTCCACAGCCACTGCCCAAACCAATCCATCCACTATTGCTGAAGCCCAGCCTCCACAACAGCTCACGGTGTCAGGACTTGTGGGTTTGCTTGAAGATTACCTAAGTTCCTCTGAGTGGGAACAACACCTGTACGGAGGCTTAGTGCTCCCTCAGCAGTTAATGTGCAAACCATGAAGATTTCAAGCTTATTCAAAACCAAGACCGTTCAACTATAGAAATCCAATTAAACTGTTTTTTCTTAATTAGAAGAGAACCAATTAAGGAAGATTAAATTTTTAATTTGATTTTCCTGCTGAGCTTGCTTTCCACAAAACCCATTGTACCCATCATGAAAAGAGATGATGGGCCCTGCAAAGCCAACCACAACTTAAATCATCCAGGCCAACCGTTGGCCAGGTTTTGGCATCAGGCAGCCCTTAGTCCATTTCCTTGGCCACTTATTTTCCACCATTAAACGACATTCATTATTTCTATCTCTTTAATATTCAAGACATCTCTTACATCTATTGATCACTGAAGTTGCAATACTACATAAAGTTATTATTTGAACACAAGGGGAAAATTGTTCACAAATATGTTTCTTAAAACCTTTTTGTCATTGGAGTTTTGTAAACTCTCTCATATTATATTTTAGCATTTATTTCCTGAATCGTGTTTTAATCTTTTGGTAGCTCAAAAGTAATTTAGGGGTGAACATTTTGAGATTGGCATTCTAGTAGACATTCAAGAAGACCAATATTTAATGTTAATAATTTGTGTTCCAGTAATAGCAAGAAACTTTTTTTTAATATTCTTCTACCAGCACTATTTCAATTTCTTACATCAAAAATAAAACCAAATCATTCAAGTCTTTCTGGCAAAATCTTTTTTTACATTTGCAAGGCCAAAACAATCTTACAATTTTAGTATAACACTTATTTGGTTATTTTGTATTTTGTTTTGTTTTATTATATTTTGTTTATGGTCAATTTACGCAGAGGTATCAAACTGATTATGTGAACTCTTCATGTCATCTGTATCCTTACTGATTTTCTGCTTGATTGATCTATCAGTTCCTGTCGGAGGGATGTTGAAGCCCTCAGCTACATTATTGCAGTTATCTCTTGAAGTTTCATCAGTTTCTGCTCCATGTATCTTCACATTCTTAGTGCATGCAGTTTAGGACTGTCTTCTTTATTCTTGATCATTTTCCTTTTTCTGAAGTAGTTTTGACTGAAATTCATATAAGAGCCCCAGCTTTCTTTAGGTTAGTGTTTCCATGGTGTATTTTCTCCATACTCTTCCTATAGTGGATCTGCTTTCAATACTTACAGTGGGTTTTTCCCTTTATGTAAAAATGGTTGACTCTTGGGTGGTGTTTTTCAATTGTTTATTTTTAGTCCATGTTGACAGTCTTTGTCTTTTCATTGATGTATTTACATCATTCACATTGAAAATAATTATTTATGCAGTTTATAGAGTTGCAATAATATTTACCATATTTGTAAGTGTTTTCTGTCCATTGCATTTTGTCCTTTTTTTCTCATGTTTTATTTTTTTCTGGTATTTGTGAGCATTTTATATCATTACATTTATCTCCTAGTTTAGAAAACATTTGTTATATTCAATTTTTTTTTTTTAGTGTTTGCCCTGAGGTTTAGCATATATATTTTTAACTAATCTAAGTTCACCTTCTTATAACACTACTGTTTCTCAAGTACTATAAGGTAACTAACAGCAAAGTATTCTAAATTCCCTTCTCCTATCTAACATTTCACTTATCCATATGCTGTTGCACCAAATACAGTTACTACTGTTGCCTTAAGTGAACAGTTATATTTTTGACTAATTAAGGACAAGGTAAACAAAGATTCCACTCTGCCTTCTTGGATTCCTTCTCTATTCCATTCCTTCCCAACTCTACCTTTCTTCATGTAGATCCAAGTTTCTTTATCGTCTTACTTATGCCTAAAATTTTTCTAATACTTCTTGCGAAGCAGGTTGCTGGTGATGGATTCCTTCAGTTTTTGTTTGTCTGAGAAAGTATTTATTCTCCTTCCACTTTGAAGGGTGAGATCTGCTATAGAATTCTAGGTTTGTGGGTGTGTTTTCAACACTGATATTTCACTCCACCTTTTTCTTGCATGTGGAGTTTTAGATGAAAAGTCTGCTGTAATACCTAACAATGTTCCTCGAGAGGTAAGGTGCTTTTTTTGCTAAGAAATTTCTGTTGGTGTTCAATCTTCTGCAGGTTGATGATATGTTTAATGTGGGGCTTTTACTGATCTGTTTTGTTTTGTTTTGTTGTATTCTGGTTTGTGTTTTCAGATGTATCCCTATCTATTATTTGGTGTGTTGAAAATTTCAGACACTATAACTTCAAATTATTTTTTTCTGTATTATTCTCTACCCTTTTTATATCACAATTATGTGTGTAATACACATTTTAATATTGTCTCACAGTTCTTGGATGTTTGTTATATTTTTCCTCTTCAGATTGCCTTTTGATCAGTTTACATAGATCTGTCTCCAAGCTCATTGATGGTTTATAAATTTGAAGTAGGAGACAGTATTTATTCAAGAAAACAACAAATATTTGACCTCCTTTTTGTTTGCCCATTCTGTGAAATAACACTGTAACTTCCTACCAATTGTATTGGACAACTTCTGTTAGATTCTATTCAAGCCCTGTTTCAACACAACTCAGATTTTTTCCCACTACCTCCCTATTCAGAAGGATCAACCGGTTGTTTCTAATACTTGAAATTGTATCTTACATTCTAAGCTTATTCTTATACCTTCCTGCTAAGAGTTCTTATACTTCCTACACCTGTGGAATATTTTTTTCTCTTTATTGCCTCTTTCAAACACTTCAAGACATATCATCTACTGAAATTCTCTAAATCTTTCTGAAGTACTAACTGAATACCTATTATATTATAAAAGGTCATCAGCTATACTTTAAGACAAAAATATGGTGAGAAGAAAATAAACGATCACTTCATGATCCTATAGAGCTTAACCTGGAAGTAGAGAATCAGAGAAAGTTAGTTACCTGAGGAGTTTTCTTCAAGAAAGAAAAGCTATAGCAGGCTGGATTGTCCTGCAAGGAAAGTTTTGGAAGTTGCAATTAGGCTGCTTCACAAATGATTTATAAGAATTCTACAGAGAAAGGAGGAGGGGACACCATCAAGAGGTGGTTGTTCAATGAATGCCAAGGGGCAAGAATAAACAAATTTTGCCTGTAGACAGGACAGAAACATTTTGTAAACAAAACTGAAGATTTAGAAGTATGTTGTTTCCAGATGATCAAGGACCTCTGCATATCTACAACGCATATAAACACTTCATCATTCTATGGTTTTATCCAGGACACTGCCAAAAGTATATGACTTTTCTTAGGAATAACTATTTGACCTCAAAATGAATTACATGGTAAAGACCTAAAATATTTGGCTGTAGTCTTTTTGCTTCCATATGAATTGTAAAATTTTTTCTATTTCTGTACATAATTTCAGGTAGTATGGATATTTTAATATGATTTTGTCCAGTTCCATAATCACAAGGTGCCCTCCAATTTGTTTGTCTTCTTTCATTTTTTTCCGTCAATGTTTTGTAGTTTTTAGTATACAGTTTCACTTCCTTGGTTAAGTTTATTCCTAAATAATGCACATATCTTTAAAACCCATTTCTTTGCATTTCAGTTGCTAAACCAAGTCACAGAGGAGTTGGGACCTTGTTACAAAATGCCAGGAAATCTATGATAACATTGTTTACTGGATTCAACCTTTTTAAATTGAAGTATAGTTGATATACAATTTTATATTGGTTTCAAGTATACAACACAGTGGTTCAATAGTACCTATATTATTAAATCCTGACCCCTACTGTTGCAGTTACTATCCATCAGCATAGGAAGATGATACAGAATCATTTGCTATATTCTCCATGGATTCAAACTTTTTAAAACAATTTTCCCACCTTACTGCTCTTAAAAATTTTCAGTATACTTAGTGAGGGAGAACTTATCATTTGAAGCTCTCAAAATGCTATAATGAGACTCCTTATCCAATATTAAATATTGAGTCTTAGTTTTTAAATTTTTTCTATAAATTAACTTTTCACATGATCAGAAACAATGCATATGTGACTTTCATCATTTGTTATGCTTTTGATCAATTAGCTCATATTGTAACTGTGGCCAGGATTCTCACCTCGCTCTGGTAGACTAGGTCACTGCACACCTGTAGGCAGTGCATTGCTGTTGACTCTATATGGGGAGCTTTGCCCAGTGCTCTGGGCATGACACAGTGGCATGGCTGCATGGCTGCAAGGCTGCAGGAGAGCAGAGCAGAGGCTGGAATGGTGGCAGTGCCGAGGACTGAGGCCCAGAAGATGACTGTGTGGGACAAGTGTTCAGAGAGGCCCAGAGGTCGGCTGTGTGGGATGGCTGTGTAAGCAGAGAGAGCCAGAGGCAGAGACTGGCTTGCTGCATGCAGACTCAATCTGAGTGAACAGGATTTTAGTGACTGACCTGTCACCTGGAAATAAAGTTGGGTAGAACCCTTTCACCCCAAGAACGTTTTGCCGTCAGTTTCTTTGGTCACATTGAATCCACAGTGAACTTGCCCAGGGCTGAAATCCATTGGCAAGACAGTAATCTATTTGTAAAGTTCAGTTAAATATTACGTTCACTCTAATTATTTCAGTTCTGTGTGATCTAGCTTTTCATGTCCATTAAAGCCTAAAGAGCATATCTTTCCATGGTAGGCTTTTAACTGTAATATTTTTCTACACCTTTTGTCTTGCCCAATGGGTTTCAGCCCTGGGCAAGTTCGCTATGGATTCAGTGTGACCAAAGAAATTAACAGCAAAATGTTCTTGGGTTGAAAGCATTATACCCAACTTTATTTCCACGTGGCAGGTCAGTCACTAAAATCCCGTTCACTCAGAGTGAGTCTGTATGCAGCAAGCCGGGGTATGCCTCTGGGCCTCTCTGCCTGAACAGCCATCCTCTGGGCCTCTCTGCACAGTCGTCCCACACAGCTGTCCTCTGAGCCTCTGTCCTTGGTGCTGCCACCACTTCAGCCTCTGCTCTGCTCTCCTGCAGAATTGCAACTGTGCCACCGTGTCGTGCCCAGAGCACTGGGCAGAGCTCTCTACATACAATCAACAGCCATGTATTGCCCACAGGTGTGTAGTGAACTAGTCATCCAGGGCCAGGTGAGAATCCTGGCCACAGGAACTCTCCTTTTATCCATACCTTTGTCTTGGAAAACATAGCCATAGGCACGATAATGAACCCTTAGATGAATGTCATTTATTTTTAGCTATAATCATTTCATTGTTAGTTATCTTTCATTTATATCTATACTAACTCCTTGTTTTTACAATTTTGAAAAAAATACAGATATCATACCATTTTATCTGGAGGCATTTGGTTGTGTATAAAACAAAAACATAACAAAGAATATGAGAATATATTAAAAATAATGGTACAATAGTCATAGTTCTCTCTTACTTATTGGTAAGATAGGCTTTCTTTGGTAGGATCAGTTTATAGATTCACTGCAATACTGTATAAATACTTGCTACTGAATTGGTTGAAAGCTTAGATTTTCTGTGGGGTTAGTGAGTACCACTCCTATCATATCCTTACTTTGTCTAACAAAACGAATCACCACTAGCATTATGCTTATCTTCTGGAATGCACTGCTGAATTATTTGTGAGAATCAGGTTCGATACATGGAACACAGAAAGCCCACAGAATGGGATGAATAGTAGGTCAGGGATAAGAAGAGAGATCTTAAGAAGCCAAACATGAGGTAGAAGTTCATGGCCAGTCTCACGGTTGAAAGCAAAACATGAAGTATAATATCTGGAAAATAATTCCAGTCAAGATTTAAACTAGGAGAAATTAGCAGCAATCAAATAGTTGGAAAACAGTAAAAGAAATAATGTGACTTAGAGCAGAGGCAGTAGGGAGTTAATCAATATATCATAATACTTTTGGCTTCTAAGTAGACACATAGTATTCAAGTATCCTGACAACAGAGCACCTGTCCATATATACCTGTTTTTGTACAGCTTGGTAATTCAACAAAATCTGATGTCACCAAGAAAGACATGCTCCCACCTTACATCACTGAAGATTTTTAACTATTCATACTATAGTAGTCAAAATACAACATGTGCTACACATAACTTTGAACTTTGTAGTGAAAAAATATCTTCATTGGAAATTATTTGTTCTAAAATTATTTGGTTCTGTGAAATTCCAAATCAAATGGAAGCATGAACTGAACAAAGCACTGAAATTAGTAAGATCAGTTGTAAGGAAATATATAAATATATGGGGAAAATATGTTTCAATGAAATATATGATTTAGACATGAAAAAGTCATAAAACATGAATTTAGGTGGGCAAATAAAAGTGAAACAAGGTTTAGAAACTTCACAAAGCTTATTGGAGAACATGCACAGATACTTCACTGAAGGGATAAAGAAGGAAGCTTCATGTCAGTGCCATAGCAGGAGTGAACATACCAGCCTGGGTAATGAACTGTGGATCAAGGAAACAAGTCATTGCAGATGGACAATGTTTTCAGTAAAACCCCTGAGGACCAGTATATCCTTTAGAAAGAGAGATGGAAATATATTCCATAGAAAGAGGGATGGAAATAGCCACAGCCATAACCAGCATAGCCACCAAGACCACAGCTGGAAGCACAGCTGTAGCCCAAGCCACCAAAGCCATCGAGGCCATAGCCAAAGCCACGATAGCAGTTGCCATAGTAGCTCATTGCATCAGGGGTGGAGATTTGAGTGGGTGTTGAAGGTGAGGTTTGTGAGAATGAATATCACCTCCTGCACCTGGACTTTTATTCTCCTCAGTGTGGGTACGAATCCGCTCTTTAAATAATTCTTACTCTTATTTTTTTCACAAATATGCAAAACAGCCCAATTATACCTTTGCCTCATGATTTTAGAAGTTTTAATGCTACTTATTTGCTTCATCTGCACTTCTTACAGCCAGACTCTTTTAATAAGAGGTAATTACCATCAAGTCTTCAAAACCTCTGACTGTGCTTAACATAACCTAATGGATTGCAAAGTGAAATCTGTTGTCTTCCTGTATCATATCCAATTTTTCTAGTGTTTGAGTGTCATTCTCTTCCTTTAGAAAGAGCCAGAACTCTCCTCCTAACCTGGACATTAGGACTTTTATTTACTTCTTGGAATGAGTTTGAATTAAGAGATAGGTTGACAGCCCAGGTTATGAAACCCAGGACCCAACAGTGTTGTACAGTAGAAATCCAATGAGATCCATAGTATATCATTGAAATAGGGGACAAAAATTGTTGAAAAAAAAATGAAGGTAGTAATATAAGGCCCTAAAAATGAAAAGTGGAAAAGAAAATCAGTTGCAGCTTGAAGGCAGGGACCAGTTCTCATCAGAAAAACCTGTCAAGGGTATAATGAGGGGCAATCCTAGGAGTAAAAGAAGAGGATTGCTTAAGTATCCAAATCTAGAAGTATGAATAAGAAGACATTTCAACAAGGACAAATGTAATATAGATTCTGAGAAACCTCAGGCTCTCTGCCTAAATGAAGTGGCATAAAGACGAGCCTCTGCAGGGGTCAGGCAGCAAGTGAGACTGCCTTCAACACGCACAAAGACCAATACCACCTAAGACCACGGAACACAGAACAAATGTCTTCTGCTCAGATCTTGCTTAAGTCAAGGAGATAATGTAACACAAAGGAACACTCTTCTCCTCTATAGCAGAAGACCCTGCTCCTAATATTGGAGGATGTTGGAAATATTTGTTTGTTGATTCTATTGGAGGTCAAATCAGATAGAGAACATCATTTTGAGCAAGATCACATAGAACGAGTGTTAATTTTAAACACTTCTGTGGTTATAAATTTTAAATATTCATAATCAATATTAAAATTAACAATAATGAAATGTTAATAAAAAGACATTGTATCTATGTATCAATGTTGGAACATAAATGCATGTTTCAGAAAATTGTTGCTTAGGTTTTGCCAACAAATTGTGCTTGTGTGTAACATAAACAAATCAAAATGAAACCAAGTTTGTTATGACAATGAAGAATCTTTAATGGGAAGCAGGCACAGAGTTGTCCCAAGAGGACTAGTGAAGTAGCAAGAGTTCCAAAATGCAGCCATTCTGGAAGGAACTCCCGTTTATTTGACGACATTCTGCCAAGAGGAGTGAGTCTTCCTTCAGAGTGCCTTCTGCAATGGTGTGTGAGGGGAGCAGTCTTTGCAGTTAATGAGGTTAATATGCTTGACTCTGAAGATAGGAAGAGAAAAAAACAAGAATAAGTTCTCCGTTCAGAGTGATAGATAGAGCCAGTGATTGATACATTTTTCAGTGGAACCCTGAGGACCCATATCTTCTATTGAGGGACCGCAGCAGCCCCGCTGAATCCACCGTAGCTAATGCAGCCAGAGCCATCACCACAGCCACATCTCAGGCCTCCAAAATCATCAAGGCTGTAGCCAAGGCCACCAGAGTAATTGATGGGGAAGATCATTGGTAATAGGATCTTGGGACTAAATTTTTTTGTTGTTCATTTGTTTTCCTTCTGGGCCTGGAGGTTTTGAACAGGCTCCTGTGTTACTCTGAGGTTCTCAGAGAATATGGGGCTATTCTCTCCCAGCACATGTAGCTGTGATATACCACTCTTTTCATACTTTGACTGGTGGTGTACTTTGTTCCCACAAGACTCTTTTCTACTACAAACAGTGGAAGGTGAAGCAGCTATGCCTCCTCCTCTTCAGTTGCCTTCACCTCACCATCAACTTAAGCCATTTAGGAAAAATGAGACATTGGTGCCATTTTCATGAACCCTAAGACACATCCCTAAGGTTTGTCCTCATTTTAGCTTAAACCACCTTTAGGTAATATATAAAATATGGTAGTTTTCTTTCTGTCTGTTCCACTTGTTTGTAAGTTGGTATCCACTGAATTGAATGACTGCACAATCAATGAAAAAGATGTGGGGAAATATACGATATTTCTAATTTATTTATGCTATAAATATGCCTTGAATCCGTTAGAAATTTTTTTTATGTAGACATTGTAATCTGTGATCTGGCTAAATTTATTTATTAATTCTGGAGTCTTTTGTAGGTACTTTAGGATTTCTACATATACAGACATGTAATCTGTGAACACAGACAGTTTTATTACTTCTTTTCTACCATGTATACCTTTTATTTATTTTATTTGTCTTATTTGCAGACTAAGTCCTCTTTGATATTGGATATGAATACTCAGAGTAGACACCATTTTTTATTTTCAGTCTTAGGTAGAAAACTCTTTCACCATTGGGTGTTATTTTAATCAGATTTTTTAATAGATACTTTTATCAAGATGAATCCATGTCCTTCTCTATCTAATTTGCTAAGAGTGTTTTTTATAAATGGATGCTGAATTTTGTCAAAATTCTTTCTCTATCAATATAAATAACCATAAGGGTTTTTTCTTTTTTCTTTTGACTGTTAATATTGTACTGATTAAATTATAAATATTAAATCAGATTTGCATCCCTGGGATTTGTCATAGGGTATATTTTTATAGAATGGTGGATTCAAATTTCTAAAATTTCATTGAGGATTTTGCATCTATTTTCATAAATTAAAGTGCTATTTAGTTTTCCCATGTTGTACTGTCTGCCAGTTTTGGCACCAGCGTAATGTTGGCCTTATAAAATGCAATGGAAAGTGCTCTGTCCTTCTTCCCTTTTAATATCTGTGACATCAGCAGTGATGTTGCATCTTTCATTTCTGATTTCCATATTTGTATTGTCTTCTATTTCGCTTTCCTTGTTTAGCATGCCGAAACATTTCTCAATTTAATTAATTTTTTTCAACTTGCTGGACTTTGATTTCATTATCTCTTTCATTTACATTTTATTGATTTCTGTTCTAATTTTTATCACTTTCTTCCTTATGCCTGTTTGGGGTAAATTTTCCTCTTTTCTCTAATTTCCTAAGGTGAAAGCATTGGTTATTCATTTTAGAACTTTCTTCATTTCTAATATGTTCATTCATGCTATAAAATGCCCTCTTAGCACTACAATAGCTTCATTCTACAAATTTGACATGCTGGTTTTTAATTTTCATTCTTTCAAAATATTTTTAATTTACTTTGAGACTTCCTCCCTAACCCATCAGTCATTTAGAAGTGTATTATTGAATTTCCAAGTATTAGCTGATATTTGGGGTGTTTCTCCTGTTATATGTTTCTGGTTGATCCTGTTCTGGTTTGAGGATATTTTTTGTAAGACTTCTATTTTTAAAAACATTTGTAGGATTTGTTTTAGGGCCTAGAATATTTTTTCTTGGTGGTGAACATACCATGCACACATGAGGAAAAGGTGTATAATGTTCCAGAAATAATAGGTCACACTGGTTGATAGTGTGTATTTAAATCCATACTGAATCTCTGTGTCTATTATCTATCAACTGCTGAGACAGGAGGGTTGTATTCCACTATAGTTATGCATTTGTTTGTTTCTAACTTCAGATTGGTCAATTTTTGCCTTATGTATTTTGAAATCCTTCCATTATGTACATATGTATTTAGGAAGGAGAACTGAGTTACATACATGTTTTTATATCAAGTGGAATAAGGGACCCATTTATCATTATGTAATCTTCTTGATCTCTGACAAACCTACTTGTTCTAAATTGTGCTTTTTCTGGAGGTAATATGTTCACCTCTTCTTTCTTTTGGTTAGTGTGTATAGTGCATATTTTCCCCACCCCTTTAATTTTCAGTTATCTAGGTCATATTTTCATTGGACTTTTTATACACAGCATACAGATCTTGTGTTTAAATATCTGTAGTGACAATCTCTGCTTGTAAACTGGTATAATTATACAATTTGAATTTACAAATATTTTTGATGTAGTTGGATTCCAATCTACCAATTTTTAAATGATTTTATGATGACTAACATTTTTTGCTTTTTGCTGCTTGTTTTCTCTTATTCTGTCTTTAACTGAGTATTATTTGTGAATCCATTTTATCCCCCTCTTAATTTGTTATTTATGCTTTTTTTATATTTATTTACTCATTGCCTTAAGTTTAAAAAATTCACATTTAAATAATCTGAATCCACTTTCAAATCATATATACTGTTTTACATATAATGAATGGAATATTTCTAATTCTTCCCTTCCATCTTCATGTCATTGTCATATGCCTTACTTTCACAAAAGCTGTAAATAACCAATGCGCTGTTATTATTATTGCTTTAGTTATCTTTAACAGGAAATACAAATAAAAAATGTTAAATATGTTTAAACTTTATTTATTCCATTTTTATACTATTTCTGTAAATCCAACTTTCTGACCTAACTCATATTCCTTCTGTTTAAAGAACGACCTTTAAAAATTTATGACTTTCCTCAGTTTGTTATCTTAGTTTTAGGGTTTTTTTTTGAGATTTTTTAAATTGAAGTATAGTTGATGTACAATCTCATATTAGTTTCAAATATACAACATATTGGCTCAACAGTTAACCATTTATTAAATCCTCCTCTCATGAATAGAACTACTATCTGTCAACATAGGAAGATGTTAAAGAATCACTGACTATATTCTCCATGCTGTACTACTATCCCCTTGACCAAGATACATTATGACTGAGAATTTTTGTGCTTTATCCTCTTCAAACTCCCCACCCACCCACCACAACACTTCCTCCATGCTAACCACCAGTCACTTCTCAATTTCTATGAGTCTGCTGCTGTTTTGTTCATTGTTTTGAATTGTATTTATATTCCACAAATAAGTGAAATCACAGGGTATTCATCTTTCAGTTTTGTTTTATTTTTAGAATATCTTTATTTTTCCATTTATGAAGTGTGTTTTTACTAGCTACAGAATTCTGGATTGAAAATTTTATTTCACTTTTCAGCATGATCAATATTTCAATCCATTTTCTTACTTTAGATGCTGATGAGAAATGAGCTATAATAGTTACACTTATTCCTATAAAGATAAGCCTCCCTCCCCATGGGTGTTTTCAAGATATATTCTCTTTCTTTCTCTCTCTATTTTTCATCTATTTTATATGATATGCTTTGGTGTGTTGGTGTATTTGTTTGTGTATTTGGTTTAGTTTGGTATTTATTCTCCTTGGTATTCTGCTCTATTCTGTTCACCAAGTCTAGGATCTGTGGTTTGATGTCTGTCACTAGCTTTGAAATCTTTTCATCCATTATTTCTTGTGCCTTATTCTCTCTCCTCTCCTTCTGGGTTTCCAATTATGTTGATGTTATACCATTTCATGTTGTTCCACAGGTCTTGGTTGCTCTATTCCTTTTTCTTTTCATTTTTTTCTATTTACATTTAAGTATTTTTAGGCTTGGTTGCATTCTCAGGTTGTACTCAGGTTTTGTTAGTATGGGTGAGGGAATGATGGAAGAGAGTGAGACTGATATTTTGATTACTGACAGGTTTTGGAGTCTGGGTCTCAGGGATGCAGCCTTCAGAAGAGTCTCTTATGTTTCTCTGGAGGTAGAGTTCCTGTTGTTGAATTCTTCCCAGTCTTTTTCTCCTGGATGCAGTGGTTGTCCACCAGTGTCTTTAAGCTATGGTTTTGAAGCTCTTTCCCCTACAGATTGAGGCTTTTCTCTTTTACCTAGAAGAGGTAAATGAATGGAGTCCTCTATTCCCTTTTCTCAGTTACAATCGTATTTCACTAGTGTGATCTGAGTGTGAGCCTCCTTGTTCTTCTTCATGCACTTTAAACCCTTCATTCACCTGCTGTTCCCCTTCTGCTAGAGATTAGGGACAAGGTCTTTGAATGAATTCTCCATGATCCTCTTTGTGAGATCAAGTCCCTGGAGGAAAAGCCAGCAAGATTGTTCGCACACTTCTATGACTATGGTACCCTACAGATTCACACTCTTCTACCAGCCCTTAAGCTTCTGTCTAATTTAATCTTCCTACTAACCACCTTGGGGCATCTTCCCCAGGGGAGAAAATATTTGGAGCCTGTTTTTCTCCTTAGGAACTACTTGAAAAGTTTAAGATGGCCATTTGATCTCTGACTTAAGTCTCAGGTCAAGAAAAATTAGTAATTTTCATATTTTTCATCTTTCCAATTTTCTATGTCTCCAAACTAAAACCAGGAGTTGAAAAATTAGTTATTTTTAATTTAATGTAATTTTCATTAAATGATCACACATTAAAATTATTTTTTTTTAATTTTGGTGTATAGATCTCTGAGTTTTTGTACATTACAGATGTGTGTAAACACTACTACAATAAGAGTACAGAAGAGTTCTGCTATTACCGTGTTCGCCCCTTGTGGCGGTGACGACAGCAATACGTACACAGACCTGGTTCCTTTAGTTGTTTATTGTTGCTCGGAAGGCCGGGAGAAGGTGAGTGAGAAGAAGCAACAGCCGGGGGGAGCGAATGAGAAGAAGAATGAGAGGAGAGAGGGACAGAGATTGAGAGAGTGGGAGAGAGAGAGAGAGAGTGAGAGTGCTTCTCTTTCCTGCTTACGCCTTATATAAAGGAAGCTGGCCTATGGTGATCAAGATCACGCGTGACCTTTAAGCATGGGGCAAGCCTATAGGAGCAACTTCCTTATGCTAATGCCACCAAACCAGGCAGGGTGGCGCCCAGGAAGCGGGCGCCATCTTAGGGCGTTGGTCAACTAGAGTGGAAGGGCAGTGTTCAGCCATAGTGGGACTCAGCCTCGGCCGTAGGCCGGCCCCTACATGCTATCAAGCCCAGAACTCCCTTGTGCTGTCTGTTTACAGTGACACAATCTTCCAGCCCATAATACTCGCCAACTGCTAGTCTATTATCATTATAGCTTCAACATTTTGAGAAAACCAAATAAGTGGAATTATACACTACGTAATCTCTTAAACCTGGCTTCAGTCCTTCCAAATTATGTCTTTGAGATTTATGAAATTTATTGGATGCATCAATGGTTCTTTCCTTTTTATTGTGAGTATAACAACATTGTTTGTATGTGGCACAGTTTATCTATTCACTAATAGAAGGATATTTAGGTTGTTCCGAATTTGGGATACCACAAATAAAGTTGTTATGAACATTTGTGTACCTAAATTACTTTCAATATTTTGAACATCAAATTTACCCTCACTAGAGAAACATAACTTCAATTCTGAAAGCCTTCCAAAAATGAACCAAAATTATGATTATGAAAAAAATCAAAATCACTAGCTACATATCAATTTTGCACCTCAAAGGGAAACTAATCTGGCAGTATATAAATCAGTATGTATTTATAAAGTCACTATTAATATGACTTTAGAGTTTAGTCTTGTATGCCAAGCAGTACTCCTGGCTGCATCAAAAAATCTCCACACTGGTTTTATCAATGAGCTTTTGGCTTGAATTTTGTGAATTACACATACATGTTTTCAATATTACTTCTTGATACCAAAGTTGCATCCTCTCCTTTGGCCTCATTATCGGAGGAGTCAGCTAGCAGTCCTTCTTACCCATTCAATTCCACAGACAGGAGTCACATCCTAGCCGTATGCAAATAACTGCAAATATATATATGATGCATTAAAAATGGTCTTATTAAACCCTGCTCATTCAAGGAAGGTAGAGAGAATATGCTATTTCTCTTTAGGATAAGGATTCTCAAGACACTAACACATTTCTTCAAACAATATAATTTTGGAAAATCCACACCCACACTTTGAAATCATCGGTATCTTGTCTGTGGTTTGTTGAACCGTTTACATAATTGTTGGACACTACCTGAAATTTCTGATACTTATGAGAGATATAACATTTATTATATGCTAGTTCTTTAATAGAACCTCTTAATCCTACAATTCTGTCACACAAGTTTGGCAGCAGCGGTTATAGCCTGTCGCCCAGAGATAGATGTGAAGTCAGCAGATGAATGACCCATTTCTCTGAGCTGCCATATCCACAGCCATAGCCTGCGATACATTAACTACTCTCAGGAGCTCTTTTTGTCTTGAGTAAAAATGAAAACAATTTGTTGAAATAAGTAAATGGAAGCAAAATCCATATCTGTTTCCAGTTTTTTAATTAAGGGTCTTTCTTATTAGACAAGTGAATCTCATAAGGGTCAATTATTATTAAGGCTTATAATATTACATTTTTATTTAAAATAAATAACAAATTTAAACATCAAACCTTATGCTTAGGAACCAACTCCAGTTAAATGTCAAAAGCCTCGAGACAGGCACAAAACACAATTTGTTGAGGAGGAAATAAAGGTATGTAGAGATGACCTTATTCAAGTTCAGAGCCAGGGACTAGAGGAGGCAGCACTCAAACCCAAGTCCCTTTAAAGTCAGACCTTCATGATCAAGTACTAACCTACCTCCTCTAGTTTTGAAGCTCAAAGTAAAGAATATCTGAAGACATGAGATAAACACAACTACAGAATAAGTTGTCTTAAATATGTAGCTTTTGAATATTTGGACCTCTTAGGCTAGCGACACCCTGCAGCCTGAAGTCTACTTTGATAAGTCTGCTTCTGGCACCCAGAAATCAGGTCATCAGAACAGTGATTTGGTCCAGCCAGAAAGCAAACTACCGCATGGATGGCAGCCCCCAGACCCAGAGCCGCATCTAATAGCCAGTGTGTGGAAGCTTCCTCAGTCGTACCACACTCAGCCCAGCTTCCTGGGCAATTCCTACTGTTGCTCAGGATGCCAGGAGCTAAGTGTTTAGTTTCAGTCTCCACTGGAACTGCCTATATGGTAACTTTCACAATTGCGGGATTAGAAATCCATGAAGATGTTTACATTTTTATTGCAGATAAAAAGTAGTGCAAACAAGTCAATAAAACTACTTCTTTCATATGAGAGGAGATTTGAACTTGCTTTTAAAGTGTTCTATTACTTTTCTTTCTGTTTAGCTTGTAGTCTTCAAAATATATCTGTGGCTATAATAAGAAATGGTAGTTATATCTTCAAAGTGTTCTTTTCTATATTAAAATTTTTTAAATAGGTTTCATAGCATCAAATTGTTCTCAATCATTAATTATATCACCTTGCTAAAGTATTTCTGAAGTCAATTTAATATCCACATCGTTTTCCTTTTATTTTAAAATAAATAGCATAGAATTTATTCAGGAAATGATGCAAACCTGGGAACCCTCATTATAAAAGTGGTGAAAGTATCTGAATCATCTCATTTCCTTTGATGGTCATTAGCGGTTTCTAAAGCATAATTGTTATATTGTCTTACCTTCTGCCAAACATAAATAATAAATGAATCAAATGCAAACCAACAGGTACTGATAAAAGGGAAAAATTCAAATGATTTAAAATAAGGGCAAAATAGAGGAGCCATGAATGATATCAACAATTATTAGGCAAAATCAGATGTTGTTAATAATGGGAAGAGTTACAAGATTGTTTATTCCTTTGCCTTTAGCTTTCTCAAGCAAAAAATAAAATAATTAGAAATGGTTTCTTTCCCCTGAAGTCCTTACATTCTGTTTTTGTTAACTTTAAGAAAATCTGAGAGCTTAATTAATAAAATGGTAGGTCTGTGGGTGACTGTCTCATCTGTGGGAGAGTATCTCTGATGAAATTGTTGGAAATATTAACAATCAAGGGCACCAATGGCCTTCTGCAGAGGCAATGGAAGTAGGAGATTGTTATAATCAAATACTTGGGCAGAGTGATTTTGCAATGATTCTTCAACTCATCAAGCAAACATCCATCAGGAAATTTGTGAAAACAATAGAGTTGCTTAGGTATATGGACTTAAACCCATTGTGCTAGAAAACTTACCATCTCCCCTGCTTTACCACAAACTCTGAAAAGACTAACATTTTTAATTGCCTGAAATCTTCTAAAGGATCATAGAATATCACAACTAAAAAGAAGCATTGTGATTATTTATTTCAAATTTTCAATTTATAAATCTAGCATTCGATTTGATAAAGATAGACATTCATAAGTGAGAAAGCAGTAAAAATATTGCTACAAGTCCCAAGTCATGGCTTTACCTGATAATTTCCTGTTGAAAAATTAAAGGAGCTGTAGAGAAGTTCTTTTAAAATTGAGGAAATAGACTTTTGATGGGATATAATATTTTGTTACTTCTATGAATAGCCATTTGGAAAAAGCCTGAAGCAGGCTTTTGGGACAAGTGCGTTTATCTGAGAGGTGAGAAGGAGGTGTGGATGATAACATACATGATCTAAAAAACTGAAATCTCTTTGGCAATAAAAATTGGGGAAAAGTTCTGGGTTTGCATAGTTAATTTAAGGAGATAGTAAAATATTCACAACCAGTTCTCTGAAATCAATGATAAGCTGTCTTGGCCTAATGCCTCTGCCTTTGTTCATGGGGCTGTGGGCTGCACATATTTATGATATGATGTAAATTAAAATCACAAGCTTGCTAATGGGTAGGAATAAATGACCTAATTGTCAGTTTAAACACAATTCATTCTAAAAGTCATTATTTTCTCTTCTCAAATCTCTTTCAGTTATAGAAAGAGAAGCTCAGAATTGTGGAAATTTTAAGACAAAAATAAAAAGTCTTATGTTGAATCATATGTTTTAGTTCTATCACCTATTAATCATATGATCTAAATAAAGTAACACTAAACATGAAATACTGATTCTTGTTATGGGAGTGAATTATGACTTGTGCCCTCCAAAAAGATACATTGAAGAGCCAATCGGCCCCCACCCCCATACTTTCGGATGTGACTTTATTTGGAAATTGGATCTTTGCAGATTTAATGGAGCTGAGATGATGTCAGGATGAGGTCATTACCATGGGCCCTAATTTATTACTGTTATTCAGTATGACGGGATGGGGGAATATGGACACAGGACAGACACTCAGAGAGGGGAGAGGACATAAAGACACAGAAGCAGGTCACAATGTGATGGTGATGGCAGAGATCCTCAATTAGATCATGGAATTAAATGCTGTGTTGATCAATTTTAGGGCTTCAGGGTGATTTCTGATCCTTTTCACTGTACACATGGCCATGTGGTCAGTGCAGCATCTGGATTTGATGGAAATAGAAAGATGAAGGACAGACTACCAGTAGGGTGGTTGAGGTCCCTAGGCACCAGTGTTTTTTCCTGGCCAGTAGAAGCCAGAGAATCCATCTCCTGCATAGCATGGTGGGTGGCTGCAGCTGTACCTGTAGCCTCTGCAGCCATATTCTAAGCCTCTGAAGCCACCACAGCCACAGCCATAACCCAGGCTTCCATATCCATAGCCCAGACCACCACAGCAATTGCTGTATTCATAGCTCACAGTGGCAGAAGTGGGAGTTTTTTTGATGTGAAGTTTTGTTTCCCAATGTGAATGTCACCACCTGCCCAGGGACTGTTATGTCTCTGGAAAAGATGTGGCAATAAAAACAGACTTTCATAATCCTGGTTCCATGAGCTCAAGGACATAAAAGACAATCTCATTAACCTCTTTGTCTTCTACTATAGGACTGTTTGCACAGTTCCCAATGAACTGTTCTATGTCTGAGTTGATGATGATTATGGTCCCTTCAAAGACTACAAAAGATGACTTCCATCTATAAAATATTATGGCCAGACATAATAGCATCTCATTAGTGTTCAAAATAATGCGTACACTCTTTATTGAATGACTATACCATGGGAAATAATAGCTGCTTTTCCAGTAAGACTGAAAAATGTTTGTGATGCTTGTTTCCCCAAATGTGCCACTTTTCCAGTTTACTTTGTTCCACTAAGATTTTTGAACAATTTATGTTTCTTACTAAAATAGAGTTGCTTAAAAGTTTGTCCATTATCAATTTTCTATTTTTTTTATAAAATAAGTTATGGGATTTGTTTTCATTATACACTAATTTAATAGTATTTTCTCAATGAACTGATAGTTAATTTAGCATTGGCTTTCCATGTAATTTATCTGGCTAGTCAAAGTCATATGAGAATTCAGCACAATTTCTCCATATGGCACTTGATCGTTAGTTTCCAAAATCACCAGCAAAGGGAAAATGCTGGCAAATGCCTTCTCACCCAAGACTCCTGTTTTGATTCTTGAAAAATGTAACTGGAATGGTGTGTCCATTTACCTTTGTGTACCATTTCTCTGGACCCAGTTTGATTTATTGGAATAAAAGAAATTGGAAATCAATAAAAAAGTTTCAGTGTCAGTAAGGATAGTTGGATTTCCTTTGTTAGTTGTCTACAGATGGGACCACAGGTCCAAGACTCATTTTATAATTAACTCATTAACAAAAGAAGGAGCTGAATTATTTAATGGATTTTAATCCTTAATACTAGAAAGATAACCCAAAACAACAGTTTCATTGTTGATAGGTCAACAGGAATCATTTTTACATTCAAACCTCAAAATATGAATTTAAATTATGCATCAATTATTTCATAAATGCAATGAATGTTCATTGTTCCTTATATGCTAGAGGTGCTGATATAGTAAAGTTCCTCTATTTAAGACATCTGTAAGCATGCCCTCAAGCAACTTTGACCTTTGAGCCTCTAATGTGAAATGTCCTAAAATGACACCAATTATATTACTTCCTGCAGGAACTCTCAGACACAAAATTAACCCAAGGTGAAATACATGCATGATAAGGAGAAAACCTGTTTGACCTACTAGGAAATTGAGAGATCAGAATTTTCATTCTTAAAGGAAACAAATTTCATTTGAAAGATATACTCAGTACTAGTTCTTTTTTTTAACAGCTATGTATTTTCTTCTGAATAAGCTACATTGAAAAGACTTTTGCAAAATAATTTACTTACAGTGAAGTTGGTCATACGAAAATATTTTCATATATATTTTTCCTCTTGTCCTATCAATAACTCTCTGAGTTTTTTTGGAAAATATTATTTACTTTATTTTGTAAATGTGCTTTGCATTTAGAGGTAGAATTGTTCAACTTCATAATCATTTTTGAAAGGCTAAGAGATCTTAAAGTTCTATAAACATATAAATGAGACTTCAGTGCAATTTGTAACACATCACTCATATTATTCTGAGAGAATGTATCAAAAATCAACTTTCAAGAATCAAAATGTATAGTTAAAAATCTAATTTGGTTTCTAAAGAGGATCTGGAAATCAATTGTCAATGCCTTGCCCAGTTTTCAGCTAATGCTTTAATTCTGTCACTGGAAATTCCAATTGGTCCTAATCAATAACTTATTTAGGTTAGAAAATTCTGTTGTAGTAATGATTTTTTCAATAAATGTTTATCAAGTATCTCTCTGTGTGGGGTAATGTATTAATGCAAGGGGTACATACAGAACCTAACCTCAAAGCCTGTAAGTGATAGAGACACTAATTGTCTGTATCTCCAATCTACAATCACTATGATAAGCACTAACAATCTGCTCCATGTTTCTCCAACCCAGCAAATAAACATGATGGGACTCATTTTAGATTGGAATTAATTTTTCAATAAAAGAGACAGTTTTATTTCAAACAATTTGGCAAACATTAATTTTAAAAAACAGCATACAGCTAAAGAGTTAGAGAAAATGCATGCTCATTTTATTCAAGGTGATTTCTTTATCTTTGTACTTGAAAGAAAAGAACCAGCAGTTATATAAAGTCTAGTTAATGAATTATAAACTGTATTGTCAGTTTTTTTCAGTGCCGTTAATAAAATTTTTAAGACTAAATGATTTAGAAGTTTCACTGGCACCCAGTTTTCCAAGCAAGAGGTGTATATAAAAGTAAATATCAAGCGGATACCTTTAAAAAGTTACCATGTAACTATACTATAGGAAAAGGCAGTTAAAAGATCAACCATAGTAACATATAAATTTAATAATGAATTACATCATTATTAAGAACTTGTTTGAAAAACATAAAACATGAACTATCCAGAGTAATTTGAGTTTATTGTTTCATCTTTGATGTAATTGTCACATCAAATCTACCTCCAGATCTTCTTCCAAGTGTGCAAAGTCTTTGTATTAATTTCTAGAGGTCGCAGTCTAGAGTGCAAAGTATCTGAAACTTATTCACTGGGAAGAAGGCAGGGGGAGAAATGGATATTGAGAATTGCCATAACATAAAAAATTGAAGAGACCTTGGGTACCATCTAAAACAGTGGTTTTCCTGGGAAGTTTTGACTAATGGAAAGTCAGGGGACCAATAACACACCCACTAAAAACAAATTATCTTCTAGTATATCCCTGGAAACAAAACTGATGAACCACTCTAAATTACTGGCTAATAATTCAGGCAGTCTCAGGCTTACTTTTGAGAAACATACCCTCACTCTACAGGTAGGAAAACAGGAAAGCCAATTAGGTAAATTAACTAGTTAAGGAAGCAGAGTATATTCATATTTATATATATATAATATTCTATATGTTTTTTATTTTGATACATTTATTCTAAAATATAAAGTTGATCTGATTATATTTAAAGAACATTGGAAATTTGATATTTCAGTGTTGGGTACAGGGCTTTTTTATATAGCATTATTTGCACTTTACATATTATTATAAATATTACCTTGTATCAGCTCAATGTTTTATTTAAAAATGATCTTCTTTGAATCACAACAAATTCACTGTCCCATAACAAACCCCAGAACACACTCCATTATTATTGGGATAAAGCCTAAAATTATTTACTTTTTAATTTGTAAAAATTAATAGTGTACAGGATGATTTTATGAAAACTAAATCACACACAGAAAAACACTAAGAAGAAATGAAATGTAGGAACACTTGAAAGTATATAGGTGTTCTGTCCATATGGGAGAACAACTCCTATATCCTTAACACTTAAAACAGTGCCCCAGCACGTGGCGATATGCAGTGAACTTTGGTTAAATCAAATTCATTGTCAAATCAAAACATCATTGAATCAAACACCAGTTCAGAGGAAAGAAAGGAAACATCCTGATTGAAATAACATTTGCCCATTAGAAAAATACTGAAATGAATTGATAAAGCCATATTCCCTATGCCAGTTAAATACATTTGTTTTTAAATATTTTAAAATACAGGTTACACATGCCACTACAGATGCTAGTGATTAAATAGTGGGTGAAACCCTGAACAAATGGAGCAATTACAGATTCTTCCAGAAGAAGGAATGACTAGTGCCTTCTGGAGCACAAAGCCAATAAACAGTCAATATTTTCTGGTACATGATGTGTTCACATCGCTGAAACATAAGGGCAAAAGCACAGAGTTGAAGAGTATGAGGACCCACAAATGTTTAGTAGAAACCAGAGAGCCCATTTCCATAGCATGATGGGCAGCAGCTGCCATATCTGCAGCCTCCACAGCCACAGCCGTAGCCCAGGCCACCTACGCCTCCATAGCCATAGCCCAGGCCTCCATAGTAGCCACCGTAGTAGCTCATGGTGTCAAGGGTGGTGAGTGAGTTTGATGCTGAAAATGATTCTCTGGAATGTGCCTCTAACTTTCCAGAATGATTTTATACCCACAGTAGTGGGGTGCTAAACAAGAGCAGGCAACCTCACTTCCACATAACAGAATAATTTGAAATCTAAAAATCCTGTTAAATTGCTCTTTTCTTACTTACCAAAGGGTCCAAATTCTTATTAAAGGACATTTAGTAGTAATTATTATTTTTTTAATGAGCTTGTTTTCCTAAGAACAAAATGTTTCTGAGATGAAAAATGATGATAGTCTCTTCAAAGGCCATGCTGCTGTTCTAATTAAAATGGTCTCATCTGGTTGATAGCTTCCAGGAGCCTTGTAATTACATAACCTCAGATTGCTTTTCTTTTTTATTTGCATCCTATTGTTTTAGCTACTGATCATTCCCAAAACCCAGGGTCTTTTCTCCATGGTGGTCAGGACATGGTCACAAAATTATTAGTGATTTCCAGATAGTCAAATTTACAGGAAACCTTGGTTTCTGGCTTCATTGTTTTTGTTTTGAATTTTCCTTGGCTTTTGTCATTGCTGCCCTCCCCATATACTCATTCTTTTTGTGAAGTTTTCTTCTCTTATTTTCTATGACACACTTTCAATTAACTTCCTTTATCAATTTCTTACTCCTGCATTAACTTTAAATGCTCCTTTCCTCCATATTCAGTGTATACACTTTTTCCCATGGAATTTCATTATTGTTTTAACAGCAATGCTTATACTGATGACTTTTAAAAAGCTTCTATAAATATCAGCTCCATCGATCTTATACTGATCGTATTGGATATCTTCCATTTGAACTACACTCAAATTCCATGTCTAGTAGTAAGCTTGTCTTTTCTCACAAAATTGTGTCTTTTCCATATATCAGTCATTCAAGCCACAAACTAAAGTATGCTCTTACAATTCATTCATATTTCATGAATATTTCTGCCACTTGGACCACCAACATTATGTACTCAGTCACCAAATGAACCGTATAAATGTTATTTCATTAATATTACTCTTAAGTTTATTCATTGTTATCACTTATTTCTATTCTCTATCACTTTCTCCTGGATTAATGTAAAAGCTCTCCCTGTGGTCACACTGCCCCAAGGAAGGGCCTTCATCTAGTCTGTTCTGCACACTAAGCCCAAATGAACATTCCTAAAAACAAATCTTATAATTTCGTTTTTCAGCCATTTTATCTTTAGTTAGGGATTAGGGAAAGACTGAACTACTGAATTCACAAATAAGGTTTCTCTTTACCAAACTTATTTTTCTCCATCATGTTCACTTACAACCTACTGTCCATCTCTCTTTATGTCATATGTGACAAAGACAAAGCAGGCTTCATTCTGGAATCCTCTTTTGTATTTCTTTACCGGTCTTACACTAACCCATCCTTCAAAACATACGTTAAGTGTTACCTCCTCCAAGAAGACCTCAAGGACATCCCAAGTTACTTCTACCTCTGCTTGACTTAGAAAATCCTGTAGAATGCTACCAAATGCCATGGATAAAACTCTTATCTTTGCATTTAACCAGATTTTCATATACTAATTAGTTTGCTTGTTATCTTTTCTATCAGATTAGCCACTCCTTGAGGGTAAGATCTTTTCTTATCATCACAATTTTTAACCATTGTGGATAGGCTAAAGTAGGCAATCTGTTGTTAGTTGAATGAATAAATTATTAAATGGACAGATGCATAGAAAACAAATTCTGTACAATCTCTGCCTTTTGGATCTATGGGTTTTCCATTCTCCTGCCATCAATACTCCAAAATACCAGTAAAGTTTATTTACTTCAATGTGTTTATATCCTTCTTCTCTACTAAGTGATCTAATTGAAATTTAAAAATAGTTCTGGAAATTTTGTGTCTGTTTATAACTGGCATCTTAGATTTCCTGGTAAAGTGAGGTAGCAAATCCATAGGTCTGCATTTCCCAGTATATCCCCTAATAAATATACTGACCAACAAAAAAGGAAAATTATAAAACCACACAAATTCTATGCTTTCAACAAAACTATAAGATTGAGGGTACTACAAACTTCAAAGTAGAAAAAGAAGACAGAAGAAGCACACACTTCCAGTGGATGTATTTGAGATTCCTACATAACTTCCTGTGAAGAATAAAGCAACAACCACAGACAAAAAGTACCAAAGACTGAACATAACCTGTCTCAAGAAAGAGAAAGCCTTCTCCCTAAGGGGAACTTTAAAAAAATCACTAAATTAAGGTGAACTATAAGGAAGGGCTTACAAGAATGCAGAAATAAGGTACCAGTGAGTTCTGGAAAGCAGAGATTTTGGCAAGAATAATGGTAGAAGGGTGGAGGGTTTCCCTTGGAAGCTTTATAGTGAAGAAAACAAAGTGTAAGGAGGAAAGGTTGGGCTTTAGTAGACAGAAGACAAAAAGTTGGCTTCAAATTACAAATTCCCCTCCAAATAAAGACATGCAATTAATCTACGATGCTTGATACACTGACACCAGGAACATGCCCAAACTAGGACTATCGTAACAAACCTCACCAGCCCTACCTACAAAATTCAGAGGTGTGAGCAGTCTTAATCTATACAAAGTACATAATAAAAACACAACCAAGAAATGGCTTATCAGAGCACTCATCTGATAACTGTCCCACACAAACACACACACACACAAAAAAAAAAGCAGAAGAGAACAGCAACTTTATTTTTAAAGATAAAAATTTATCTTACTGAATTAAATATTTAAATTGTTAAATGTACAAGAAATAGGAAGAAATAAAGTGAATTGAAAAACTTAGGAACAAAATAAAGGAAAAATATCAAATCATATGAGAATGAAGATCAAGTTCCAAGATATCTAAAGAAGTCTGGATTCAAATGAAAGTAAAAGATGACATTATGGAAAATTATTTAAAAAATGAATATGTGGCTAAAAAAGAAATAGAGAGAAAGTGGGTAAAATAGTAGATAGGAAGAAACTTAACTTACATGTAAGTATAGTTTATGATAAAAAAATGGGACAGAGTATTATTCAAAATTATAATCTAAGAGGATATTCAAAAAGGAAATGAAGCCTTAATATACATATGTGTATGGCCATTCATTGCCTGGGATAATTGATTCAGAATGATCAAAGCATTAAGTTTGTAACATTTTCAAACACCTCAAGGAAATAAAATATGAACCGGAGATTTTATGTCTAACCAAAGATTGAAGACTATTCTGTCCTTCAAATGTCCCAGTTATATGAACAAAGGACAATGCATTTTTAACCAGGCAAGAACCTCTGAAATATGAGACTCATAACCCCTCTGATAATCAACTGAGGACCAAACAGAGGTACCTGGGGAAACTTTGGCAAAGGATGGATGGTGATAATTCAATATATTTAATTTGTTATCTAAGATGAAACCAAAGATGCAGAAGAGAATAAAAGAATATGTAGACATTATATAATATGAGAAAGTAAAACTAGTTCAACTAAAAATGAAAGAAAAGATGGAAAGGTAGAGACGAGTTACTTGGTAATTTATAAAGATGATAGTGCTTATTGAAAACTGATAATTCAGATAGGAAGAGCTGAGATAAGAAAATGAGGGTTTTTTTTACAAAAAATACATAGTTAACCACTACTACTAGAATAATTATCAAAACATTTATAAATATCAAAATAATTTATAAAATATTGATTAAAATACAATATATAGAGAAACAAGCAAAGCAAATATAACAATACAGTAGAAATTATAACATAAAATACTGTTTTCAGAGATGACACTACCTGATAGCAACTTAATAAATGTGAACAAGCTTAACTTACCTATTAAAATAAAATACTAATTGTGCTCACAAAGAACTGACTATTTTCATGAGAAACATTTAAAGCTCAGTGGTCAAGAAAGTGTGATAATAGAAGTATAAGCAAAGACTAACACAACGAGATACCACTATGCATTTACTAATATGGATAAAATCCCAGAAACTGATAATACCAATTGCTGGCAAAGATGCAAAGCAGAAGGAACACCCAGTAATTGCTGGTGAGAATGCATAACAGTGCAGCCACTTTGGAAGACAGTTCGTCAGTTTCTTAAAAAGCTAAGCATTGCCACATCATGTGCTCCAGCAATGGTTCTCCTTGATATTTATCCAAATGATAGGAAATTTGCCTGTGAGTATTTATGGCTGCTTTGTTCATCATTTCCATCAGCTGGAGGTAATGTTCTTCAATAAGTGAATGGATGAATAAACTGCAGTACATCCACCCTACTGAATATTAAGCCATGATTTAGGACTCTGCAATTAAAACCATGTGTTACTGGTGCATGAATAAAAATGCACAAAGAATGAAATTACAAATCCAGATACAGAGACAAATAACATGAAAATTTAGTGCATGGTTAGGTGAGCACCTCAAGTCACTTGGGCAAGAATAGGCTTTTTAATAAATATTGCCTTGGGTAACTAGATAGCCAACTACTTGTGTAAAACCAAGAAAGAGAAAGTGGATCCATATCTGTCTACAACATGTAAGTAGACAATTCCAACTCTATTGGAGTCAAATGTAAATAAAGAAACCATGTAGTACTAATAGAGAAAAGAGGCTTTGTAGTAGGGCTTGCAGTTGGGGAGTGTAATCCCCCCAGCTTTATTCTTCCTTCTCAGGATTGCTTTGGCTATTCTGGGTCTTTTGTGGTCCCATATGAATTTTAGAGCTATTTGTTCTAGTTCATTGAAGAATGGTTGGTGTTTTGATAGGGATTGCTTTGAATCTGTAGATTGCTTTAGGCAGGGTGGTCGTTTTGACAATATTACTTCTTCCTACCCATGAGGATGGGATGTATTTGCATTTACTGGTATTTTCTTTAATTTCTCATGAGTGTCTGGTAGTTTTCAGAGTATAGGTCTTTCACTTCCTTGGTTAGGTTTATTCATAGGTATTTTATTCTTTTTGATGCAATTGTGAATGGAATTGTTTTCCTGATTTCTCTTTCTGCTAGTTCATCTTTAGTGTATAGGGAGGCAACAGATTTCTGTGTATTAATTATTTATCCTGCAACTTTGCTGAATTCAGATATTAGATCTAGTAGTTTTGGAGTGGATTCTTCAGGGTTTTTTAAATGTACAATAGCATGTTATTTGCTAACAGAGACAGGTTAACTTCTTCCTTGCCAGTCTGGATGCCTTTTATTTCCTTGTGTTGTCTGATTGCCATGGCTATGACCTCCAGAACTATGTTGAATAAAACTTAAAACTGGGGAGAGTGGGCATCCTTGTCTTGTTCCCAGTCTTAAAGGATAAGTTTTCAGCTTCTCACTGTTAGGTATAATGTTGGCTGAGGGTGTATCACCTATGGCCTTCATTATGTTGAGGTACTTGCCTCTGTCTTGCCAATGGGTTTCAGCCCTGGGCAAGTTCGCTATGGATTCAATGTGACCAATGAAATTTACAGCAAAACATTCTTTGGGGGGAAGGGGTTATACCCAACTTTATTTCCAGGTGGCAGGTCAGTCATTAGAATCCCATTCACTCAGAGCAAGTCTGCATGCAGCAAGCCAGTCTCTGCCTCTGGGCCCCTCTGTCCGCACAGCTGTCCTCTGGGCCTCTCTGCCTGAACAGGCATCCCACACAGCCATCCTCTGGGCCTCTGTCCTTGGCACTGCCACCACTCCAGCCTCTGCTCTGCTCTCCTGCAGCCTTGCAGCCCTGCCACTGTGTCATGCCCAGAGCACTGGGCAGAGCTCTTTATATAGAGTCAAAACCCATGTATTGCCCACAGGTGTGCAGTGAGCTAGTCAACCAGGGCCAGGTGAGAATTCTGGCCACAGGAACTCTCATTTTATCCACATCTTCTATACCCATTTTGTTGAGAGTTTTTATTATGAATGGATGTTGAATTTTGTGGAATGCTTTTTCAGCATCTATGGAGATGATCATGTGCTTTTTGTCCTTTTAGTTGATGTAGTGGATGGTGCTGATGGATTTTCAAATGTTGTACCATCCTTGCATCCCTGGAATAAATTCTAATTGATCATGATGGATGATTTTTTGATGTATTTTTGAATTTGGTTTGCTAATATTTTGTTGAGCATTTATGCATCTCTGTTCATCAGGGATATTGGTCTGTAATTTTCTTTTTTGTGTGGTTTATTTGCCTAATTTTGGTATTAGAGTGATGCTGGCCTTGTAGAATGAGTTTGGGAGTATTCCCTCCTCTTTTACTTTTTGGAAAACTTTAAGGAGGATGAGTATTAGATCTTCACTAAATGTTTGATAAAATTCAGCAGTGAAAATATCTGGTCAAGGGATTTTGTTTGTAGTTAGTTTTTTGATCACCAATTCAATTTCCTTGCTGGTATTTGGTCTATTCAGATTTTCTGTTTCTTCCTGGGTCAGCAGGAAGGTTATAGTTTTCTAGAAAGTTGTCCAGTTCTTCTAGGTTATTCAGTTTGTTAGCATATAATTTTTCATATTATTCTTTCATAATTCTTTGTATTTCTTTGGTGTCTGTAGTGATTTTTCCTTTTTCATTTCTGATTCTGTTTATGTGTGTAGACGCTCTTTTTTTCTTGATGAGTATGGCTCGGGGTTTATCTATTTTGTTTATTTTCTCAAAGCAGCTGTTGCTTTCATTTATTCTTTCTATTGTTTTATTCTTCTCAATTTTATTTACTTCTGCTCTAATCTTTATTATGTCCCACCTTCTACTGACTTTGGGCCTCATTTGTTCTTCTTTTACTAGTTTCATTAATTGTGAATTTAGACTGTTCATTTGGGATTGTTCTTCTTTCCTGAGGTAGGTCTGTATTGCAATATACTTTCCTTTTAGCACAGCCTTCACCGCATCCCACAGATTTTTGTGGTGTTGAATTATTGTTGTCATTTGTCTCCATATATTGCTTGATCTCTGTTTTTATTTGGTCATTGATCTATTGGTTATTTAGGAGTATGTTGTGAAGCCTCCATGTGTTTGTGGGATTTTTCATTTTCTTTGCATAATTTATTTCTAGTTTCATGCCTTTGTGATCTGAGAAACTAGTTGGTACAATCCTCTTGAACTTACTGAGGCTCTTTTTGTGGCCTAGTATGTGATCTATTCTTGAAAATGTACCATGTGCACTTGAGAAGAATTTGTATCATGTTGCTTTTAGATGGAGTGTTCTGTAGATGTCTATAATGTCCATCTGTTCTAATACATTGTTCAGTGCCTCTGTGTCCTTACTTATTTTCTGTCTGGTTGATCTGTTCTTTGGAGTGAGTGGTGTGTTGAAGTCTCCTAAAATGAATGCATTGCATTCTATTTCCCTCTTTAATTCTGTTAGTATTTGTTTCACGTATGTAGGTGATCCTGTGCTGGGTGCATAGATATTTATAATAGTTATATTTTCTTGTTGGACTGACCCCTTTATCATTATGTAATGTCCTTTATTCTCTCTTGTTACTTCTTTGCTTTGAAGTCTATTTTGTCTGATATAAGTACTGCAGCTTCTGCTTCTTTTTCCCTATTAGTTGCATGAAATATTTTTTTCCATTCCTTCACTTTCAGTTTGCGTATGTCTTTGGGTTTGAAGTGAGTCTCTTGTAGGCAGCATATAGATGGGTCTTGTTTTTTTATCTATTCAGTGACTCTATATCTTTTGATTGGTGCCTTCAGTCCATTTACGTTTTGGGTGATTATCGATAGGTATGTACTTATTGCCATTGCAGGCTTTAGGTTTGTGATTATTAAAGGTTCAAGGGCAATAGCCTTACTATATAATGGTCTAATTTAACTCAGTATGCTTTACAAACACAACCTAAAGGTTCTTTTTTTTTTCCTCCTTTTTCTTTATCCTCCATTCTTTATATATTAGGTATCATATTCAACTCTTTGTGTTTCCCTTGATTGACTTTGGAGGTAGTTGATTTGATTTTGCATATTCTTAGTAATTAATTATTCTACTTTGCCATGGTTTTACTTCTCCTGGTGACAGCTATTTAGCCTTAGAAGTACTTCCATCTATAGCAGTCCCTCCAAAATGCACTGTAGAGGTGGTTTGTGGGAGGTAAATTCTCTCAGCTTTCCCTTGTCTGAAAATTGTTTAATAGCCTCCTTCAAATTTAAATGATAATCTTGCCAGGTAGAGTATTCTTGGTTTATGGCCCTTTTGTTTCATTGCATTAAATATATCATGCCACTCCTTCTGGCCTGTAAGGTTTCTGTTGAGAAGTTTGATGACAGCCTGATGAGTTTTCCTTTGTATGTGATCTTTTTCCTCTCTCTAGCTGCTTTTAAAAGTCTGTCCTTATCCTTGATCTTTGCCGTTTTAATTATTATATGTCTTGTTGTTGTCTTCCTTGTGTCCCTTGTGTTGGGAGATCTGTGAACCTCCATGGCCTGAGAGATTATCTCCTTCCCCAGATTGAGCAAGTTTTCAGCAATTTCTGCCTCAATGACACTTTCTATCCCTTTTTCTCTCTCTTCTTCTTCTGGTACCCCTATAATGTGAATATTTTTCCATTTGGTTGGTCACACAGTTCTCTCCATATTCGTTCATTCTTATAGATCCTTTTTTCTCTTTGTGCCTCAGCTTCTTTGTATTCTTCTCTAACTTCTATCCATTTACCATCTCTTCTACTACATCGAATCTACTTTTAAATCCCTCCATTGTATGTTGCATTTCAGATATGGAATTTCTTAATGATTGAATGTCCATCCTAAATTCATCCCTGAGTTCTTGAATATTTTTCTGTACCTCCATGAGTATGTTTATGATTTTTATTTTGCATTCTCTTTCAGGAAGATTGGTGAGTTCAATTTCATTTGGCCCTTTTTTCTGGGGTTTGTAAGATTTTGCTCTGAACCAGGTTCCTTTGACATTTCATATTTCTATGTGGTTCCCTGTAGTGCCCAGAAGTTCTAGTCTCTGGAGCTTCTGAGCCCCTGGACTGAGGTTGGGGTTCGCAGTGGTGCAGCACTGGTGCCTGGGGGGAGGGAAGAGCTGTTACCTGCTTTCTGGCTGCAGTGCCTGTCTCAATGGTCAGAGCCAGTGGGCCAAGCACACAGGTGTAAGCTCATGTGCTTTGCATCTGTAGCTGTCTTAGGTGGGGGCTCCCTCTGTCTGGCCTGACACCAGGGCAGGGACTACCCATTTGTGAGCCAGTGCTGGCAGGCCAGGAGGAAGTCACAGCAGACTGCATATCACAGTGGGGGGCCTCAGAGCTTCGTAGCCTGCCACAGGGATGGAGGGCCTGAAATTCCTGAGAGTTCCCAACCTACTGAGCAGAGCGCGCCCAGACAACCTTGTTCACCTATCTCTTCTCCCATGCAGCAATCTCTGTGCAAACTCTGCCCCTTCAGCAGCCCTCTCACTCCTAGGAAGCCTCTCAGACTGCCTTTCTTTTGTCTCAGAGCAGCCAGATACTGATCCCTGTCCTCCACAAACAGCTGAAATCTCAGTCTCTCAAATATTCTTCCTGTCTTAGCTTTATAACCCCACTAATCTCCAGAGCACCATGCAATGTAGGTTTGTTCTCCCATAGCAGATATTCAGGGCTGGGTGTTCAACAGTCTTAGGTTTCTACCCCCTCCCTGCTATGTTTCTCTTCCTCCTCCTGGTGAGCTTGGGTGGGGGAAGGGCTTGTGTCCCGCCGGATCAAGGCTTTGGTACGTTACTCTGTTTTGTGAGGTCTTCTCTGTTCTCCAAGTGCATGTAGTCTGCTGCAGTCTTTTTCCTGTTGCTCTTTCAGGATTAACTATATTTTCATATTATATGTGGTTTTGGGAGGAGTTCTCTGTCTCACCTCTCACACTGCCATCTTGTATCTTGGGTCTTAAATATGTTCTTAAGAATTTTGCATATGTGTTCATGAGGAATATGGCCTATATTTCTCTCTACAGATATTGTATTTTTATTTTGAGATATGACTAGCTTCAAAAAAAATGTAGAAAATGTTCCATCTTTTCTTCTTTTTTGGAAGAAAGTGTTTAGATTTCACCAGTGAAACCATCTGGTCTTTAAATTGGTATTTTTGGCAAGACTTTAAATCATGGGTTCAATTCTTATCTGAGATATAGAACTATCCAGATTTTTTTTCTTCATGGGTTAGTTTCCATAAGTTTACTTGAATATTATAATATATAGTTGAGGCTAGATAAATGCTTTAGCTTTTATTTTAGATATTTTATTTTGTGAAATATTTTAAACATACCTCAACAGAAAGAATAAATATTACAACAAACATCATACACCCACCTCCAGATGTAACAATTGTTAATATTTGATGTAATTCTTTACTGTTTATTTTCTCAGGTCCTTTAAAATAATGTTCATGCAAACTAAAGTTTTTTATTATTATTTTGATGAAATGAACAAGATACTTTCCAATAATAATGGAGTTAAAAAATTAGTCTAAAGTTTGATTATCATCACAGAGCGTCTTTAACCTTTAGACATAGAATTCATATGTTTGGATGGAAAAGAAAAGACAGCTATTTATAATGAGCATGATGAGGAGAAGAATGAGACTAAGGAATGGAAAGAGAGGAAAAGGAGGAAGAGGAAGGGAAAAAGAGGGAAGAAGAGATAATCATGAAATAAAGATAACAAATAATAATAAAAAATGCTAAATCTCTTAAAAGAAAATGTTGCCATGCTTGATGATTATATTAATGCATCACAGCAAATTTATTGTGACAAAAGAGTAGAAGTTCAAAGACATTTGCTACATCAGAAAGAGTTTATTATTAGATATCAGATATTGATAGGCAGAGTATGGCTAGGGTGCAATGACTCTACATCCCATGTTAGATTAACCTTACCAATCTAACATTAACATTTAGCTCATTAAGTTTTCTTCACATTATTGCCAGAAATCAAGTGGTCCAAATAACAGTCTCATTATCAATATAGGATAAATGAAGTATGCAGTTTATAGAATCAAGTTCTCTTGATGAATCACCCTCACAGAAGACTAAGTCCACAAATTGTAAGTTTTCAGGGTCTATTCAATAGCAGCCAGACCAGTATCTTCCATAGTGCCATGGACGATAGTAGCCATATCCATAGCCCCCATGACCACCGCCATATCCGAAGCCTCCATAGCCACAGCCGTAGCCCAGCCTGCGGAAGCTGCCATTTCCGCAGCCATAGCCCAGGCCACCGAAGCCTCCATAGCCACAGCCCACGCCTCCATAGTAGCTGCTGTAGTAGGTCATGGTGTCAGGGGTGATGAGTTTGACTTGGTATCGCAGGTCAGTTTTGTGACTGACTGCATAGGGATATTTATATACAGAGATGGGTATGAAAGGCCATACCTCTAAATGCTCTCCAATAGAATGTGTTACTTGAAAATTATTCCACCTATCTTGTTTCCTAACACCAAACCAGGTCTTCTACTTGCTTAGGTAACTGGTTATTTAAAAGTTAGCCAATACATTTGAATTTCTCCTTCATAGGGAAATATTTTAATGCTAATAAGATGTTACTGTTTTTATAGTCCTCATGTTTCTTGGGCTTCTGAGTTTCAAATGCCATAAACAAGTCTCTATAATATCAGGTAGTCTTCAAATTGCATCATATCAGACTGCAATCACCCTCCAATTGTACCCTTTCCTTCCACATTCCATGGCTGTTGACTGTTTACTGAGCCAAGGGTGTTATCCTTCTTCTCCCAAAATTCACATAAATTGAATCATAATTGTTCCCTGAAATACTAGTCCTATGAAAAATGGCCATCAACTGTGATGTGTGTCTTGTTACAATGTGCTTTTAAAGTCAGATAAGAACCACATTTGGTAGCACAATAATAATATTTAATTTTTAAAAGAGCTGCAAGTTGAAATCAAAGAATTTCTTAAGCATCATTTCTCATGTAGAATAAGTCTGTTAGGTAGATACCATTGACTATTACATTAAGATTTCCTACTTATCACTATAAACAGCTCCCTGCCACAAATACATTCATCTCCCAGATTCTAATTTTCATATTATCATATAACCATAGAACCTTATAATTCAAATAGACTTGAGGTATCATTTGTGTACTTTATTATTATTTTTTAACCAATGAGAAAAATACAACTCAGACAAATAGAATTATAAATGATCTCTAATGACAGATGAGGAAGAAAACCTTCGTGTTTCAATTCATCTTTCATTCATCAGGTATATTTGCAACCAACGTTATGATTGCAGGTTAGGGAGTTCATTCTCCTGGAGTATGCAGCTACCTTGTATTTTTGTTTTTTCTGTTGTTTATTCCCACTATCGTTAGAAATACATGCAACTGATATGAAGCCAGTTAACATGTATATCCAGCTAGCTCTGCTTTTTAAAAATTCAAAATAATTGAATATCAGAAAGAATATAGATGAGTTTTGATCTTCATTTATACTTATTACACTTGCTTCCCTCACCAGTTTATTAAAAGTGTAATGTGATTAAGTTCTTATATATTTCCATACTGATAGAACTTTGCAATCTACAAACTCAAGCGAATTATTAATGGTAAAACTGCTCTATTTGAATCTGCTTCAGTTCAAGAATTTAGGCTTAATAAATTTTAGGTAAATTGAAAAACAAAATACCATTATCTTTTGTCCTTGTCGTAACTCAGAGAAAGGCAAGTACTTTGGCTTATGGAGGACACCAATAATTGAAGCTCTCGTAAGATTCAGCCTAGGAATTACCTCCTATGTTCTTCTGCTTTACTTGACCGCTAAAAGAGAAGCCAACTTCTAGCTTTAAGTTTTGGCTGGATATAAACACCAAGTTATCTGCCCCCTCTTCTCATTCTTTGCCCATACTGCCTCCCACCCACAGAAAGGAGCTGACTCCCCAGTCACCTAGGACTCATACTGGTTGCTGAAGGAAAGGCACTGTTTTCCTGTCTTTTATGTTACCAAGATAACAATACATTCACATCTTAGTGTTTTCCCAAATATCAGTGTTACTGGCTTCTTTTACTTCTTATAACAATTCTTTATTTTCTCTTTAATTAATATACAGTTTAAAAATACATTCACTTAAAAGTCAGCATTATTCTGTGGTTTTGAATCAACTGTGGAAAAATCAAGCAATCAAACAGAAACTTCAAGCAGGGTAAGGTGAAAATCCAACCCCCTCAAAATGTCTTTCAACTCAATAGACTCTGGACATCAGTCAATTTGTTAAGGAATTAATATATAAGCTTTACTTCATTGTACTTCCAATATCTACAAAACAAGTGCAAGAACTTAAACACAAGTTAAAAATTAGCACAGCATTTTCATTGGCAATTCAGATGAAGGAATATTTGGAAGTTTTTGGAGCATACACATGTAAGTGAGGCATTGATTGGAAAAGAACAACATAGGATATTTATAGACCTCTTCTATATAATTTATATTTTTATTTTAAAGTTAATAATGATAAAACATATTATTTACCAAGTGATTAATATGGTCCAGGCACTATCTGAAGTCCTTTGTATGTATTAAACCCAAACTCATAGCAGGCCTTTGTGGTACTATTGTAGTCCTGCTTAATTTTTTGCATGAAGTGACACAGATAATTGGTGGCTAAGATGAGTTTCAAAACCAGTTTTCTAGTTCAAGAGCTGCTGCTTTTAGTCTACACAACACTACAATACTACCTCTACTATCAGGTAATAATAGAAGTGTTTGCCTTCAGAAGGAGCATGACTTCAGAGAAAACTATTTAACTTTTAAACAATAAATACTTAAACTAAGAAAAACTATGATACCTTTTTAAAAGAAATTTGAAAACATTTTAAATATTTCTTTTTAAATCTACTTTAGCTGACTAAATAAAATAAAGCATCCTTCTCATACATTAACCTCTCTTAGTTCTTTAGCAACATCGTGATAAGTAGTGATTAATGTAATACGATCATTTATAAATATCTATGGGAACCTGAAGGTAGACTGCATAACCTTTTAGTGGTTAATGTATTCAACAAATATTTATCTAATGATAATTATATTCCAGGCACTAATATATGCCATATAAAAAGGAAAAGCAAGCCCATACATTTTATGGAGACTTTAGTATAGGAGACAGATGTTAAGGTATTGATATATATGAAATATGTAACTAATAAATCATGTGTGAAAAGATGAAGTGAAAAGAAAAAAGGAACAAAGAGATCTGTTGGAGGTCCTGGCAGGTTATCTTATCTGTGGTGTAGTCAGTAACATAACATCAGAGATTGAGTTAGAAAACTGGGTCATCCTCTAGCTTAATCTATGGAGCACTGTGTGATTCCAGGTTTTGTTTATATCTCTCTTCCTTCTAGAGCATATTGCTTTTTCACTGTCATTTCCTGATACTTTCAAATGACTCGACAGAAAACAGCTTGTCTCTCTGAATCAGAAAATTCTCTTACTGCCTCATCCTTCTACTTTTGAAAAGTGTTTTCTGTTTTATCCATTATTTTCTATTTTAACAATTTTCATTCTTTCCTTTCTTTATTGATCTTTCTTTTCAAAATGTTGGTGGGGCATGGGGATGGAGGTTTAGATTTGCCAGTTACAGCCAGTCAAAAAATACACTTCCTTCTTTAGGTTTCCATTGTATCTGATCAAATTATAAATTGTACCTGTAGAAACATTTACTAGGTGCCTAACACTGTCCGGACAGGACACATGGCTGTACCTTGAGCAAACACCAGTAATTAAAACATCCTCTAACTCCCCACTTTAAAGAATGCCAGTAGTGTAATTCTCCAAATGTCATCTCTTTGTTTATTCTTTTTCCCTTCATGTAATCCACAATATTTTTTAGGAACTTCCATATCATTGATTAGATTTAATGTTGGAGTTGTATGCCTTAGAACTGACTGAAAAAAAAATTCTGTCTTTTTCTCATACACAGACACTTTACATTTAAAGAAAAATGTCATATTAATGAGTATGAGTAGTGAAATATATTAGCAAGCTATTTATACTGAGTCTGCTTAGCATAGTTGAAAAAGAAAAAATCCATAAAACTAAGGACTGAACACAACACAAATTTGTTGCAGCCAATCCCAACACTGCCCATTTAACCTATCCTTATGCAAGTGGGTTCTTCCCCACTCCCCACAGTCATGCCACATGACTTTCTTGCAAACACTGTCTCAGTCTCCCGTTCTCTCATGCTGGCCCAACTCCAAAGAAAATGGTCACCCTCAGGCTGCAATTCTGGCAACTGCCCACCTTCTCTCTCTCATCTGCATACTTCTTCGCTTTAACAATTATTTCTAATTCAGTGTGTGAGAATTATTAATAAAAAAAGTGCTGGTCATCTTGTTTCTCACCCACCAGGCACTCAATGTTTTTTCTCTTCCCAAGGGTTTCTATCTTGGCAAATTGCTTCAAAAATCACCAGTTATCCAAGCCAGGAACCTGGATTCATATCTGAATGAAGCTTCTTTTTCTGCTTCCCCCAAATTAAAATGAATTCTCATTCATTCATTCATTCAACAAATAACAGAGAACATTTATGTCTTGGAGACAAAGTAGTCAAAAGAAAACAAATCCCCCATCCCCACAGGGCTAACATTTTACTGAGGAACACAACTATTTACAGAATGGCTATTTCATGCTCAACATCTTTCTAGGCACTGGGAATCATATATCAAAGAAGTAAACAAAACAGACAAAAGCCCTGTCTTCCTGAAGGTTGTATTCTAATGGGGGGGATACAAGTAATCAATTAATCAAACAATCAAAAGAGTATGTTGCATAGTGATAATGGTTAACTGCCAAGCGGAAAACATAAAGAAACATTGGGAGATACGCAATGACCAGGTGGGAGTATTGACATTGTAGATAGACTGGTAGGTAAGCATCCTCGTAGATGGTGACTTTTCATGAGCTGTGTAGCTTTCTGGCGGGAGAACATGCCAAACAGATGGAGCCAAAAGCACAGAGGCCCCAAAATGGGGGCATATGAGGCTCTTTTGAGGGTCAATTTGCCTGATGTGGAATGAGCTAGGGGGAGAAGGGAGAAGATTGTAGCAGAGATGTAAGATCATTAGGTCTGTGTTGAATGGTTATACTCTTAGCAGCAGCTTTTAAAAATAATTCCATGCATACATGGAGGAACCATAGCAATGGTTTTGCGTCTACTCCATCGAGTGGTAAGTGGTTGTTCAGGGTAGTAAAAGAACATGTCTCTTGGTGCGGCAGCATGGAAGACGGCCCCCAAGCCTGTGCCCCCTCCTGGTGTACATACCCTGCGTCACCCCAGCACTGTGGGTGTGATGGGTTTCATTCCTGTAGGTCAGGCTATTTCAGATAACACAGTTGACTTTATCTGGGTGGGCCTGACATAGTCACCTGAGCCCCACAAAAATAGAGTCTGCTCAGGCTACGAGCAGAGTCAGAGCATGAGGAGGTTTTGACATGGCTGCTGGCTTGAAGGTGGAAGGGGCCATGCGGCAAGGAATGTAGGCAGCCTCTAGATGCTCAGAGTAGACCCCAGCTGACACCCAGCATAGGAATGTGAACTCGGTCCTACAAGTGTAAGAACTGGATTCTGTCAACAACCAGCATGAGCTTGGGAGCAGATTCTTGCCCAGAGCCCCCAGGCAAGATCTCAGTCCAGCTGGTGGTCCTGATTTCAGCTTCAAGATACCCTGAGCAGAGCACCCAGTGGTGCCTTCCCAGATTTCCGACCTACAGAAGTGGGACCTAAGAAATGGGTGCTGTTTCAAGCTGATAAAATTGTGGTGATATGTTAAGCAGCAATAGAAAATTATACTCTCTTAACCTTTCTATACTAACTGCTTTGAACACTTGGTTTCTAAAATAAATCATTAGCATTATTCCTAAACTTCATCATAAAAGTTTTATAGCACACTTATGATTCAGAAGAAGTTCAAGGATAATTGAGAAAATAGTATCATGTAAAACTTTGAATATTATGCATATTATTACACATCACAAAAGTAAGTATAACAGAAGTTGAGCTTCTAAAAACATGCTATAAGACTCTTGAGCATGCTTAGGTGATTGATGCTACTTTAAGGCTACATTCCACCAAAAAAATTTCAAAAGAGCATGCTGTTCTTTATCTAAAGAAATTTTTCTTCTCTGTATAAATCAGCAAACTTAAAGAAGTTAGCTCCTAGTTCTAGTATGTCACTTAATGTGATTTAATGTGACATTGGACATTAAGTTGAAATTCATTTTGAAAACTAGGATAAAAGTGGCTTTTTATAATTCAAAGAGCTGTTGTAAATATTAAAGAAGAAAATTCACAGTAAAGTGCTTTGAAAATGTAACAAGAGAATGTAGTATCTTTAAGGAGTAAAAACATCCCTAAAGTCTTACTTAGTGAGAATTCAAAGAAAGACTTTAGCAATAGATTTCTGATTAAAACCTATGATGACCAAAATACAGATATGTCCCACTTTTCAAAATTTTGCATTCAACCACTTGGCTTTTACAAGAGATCTATGTTATAATGTACCTGTTTTCACTAACTTAAAAAAATCAAGAGGATTTTTCGCTATTATGGAAAAAGGCAAAAAAGTGTGTAGAGCATTCAGCTTTTGTTTTGCAGAGAGCTGAGCCTTTGCAGAGTCAGCAAGCTACCTGAACAGGCAAGGGCCCCACCAAGCTCCTTCCTGGGAACCACACCAACAGCATAAAGCCACCATAGCCTTCAACAGTGTCTATGAGCATCTGTGTTTGATCTTAACTTATTTTATGCATCTGTTAGCAAGATATGTCCTAAGATATCAGAAAAGCTTAAGGGAGGCTATTTTTTGGAGTCTTGGAATACTCAAATTTTTTTCTGTGTTAATTAATCGCAATTGTTTCTTTGCTTTATACCATTTAGCTTACAAAAGATTTCATAGGGGTGCTCTACTTTCCAGCTGCTGGAGAAACCTGTAATATCTTTCTGATTTGATTGACTTTATAACTTTAATCTTCTTTAGACTTAAAATGGTTACAAAACACAGGGCACTGATACTTCTACATTATCTCACTTCAATTCATGCCCCTACTCACAGCAGTTCCTAGATAACTACCACCATTATTTTGATGATGGGAATCACCTAGAAAGTTGGTAGAGCTTCCCAGGCAATCTAACTATACCATCCAATTTCTAGTTTCTAAATGGGTCTCAACTAAAAATGTTGAGTGAGTATATGTCTACTAAAGAAACCTGCATGTAGTTATTGGTTATGGGGCAATGGGCTGCCTAGAGCACTCAAACAAACACAAACATGCACCCCCAATACATTTGAAATCCTTCTTTCATATACTTTTCCTTAATACTAAGTTCAGGTGCCACCTTTTGAGGGAACTTCACCTTTTGGGGGAACTTCGAGTACACAAAACTTGATTACAAACCTATGAGGTCCCATTACATCCAATATATAAATCTTTCCTAAAAGTTAACACAGAGAATTGTAATGATGTATTTACTACCTGAGTTTCCAGTTGACCTGTTAGCTCATCAAGATTCATGGAAACTTTTTGTATCTTTTGACCTCTGGTACTTAGTACAGATCTGGTACAGTATGATGATACATTACTCCTGGTTGTGATGGTTGAATAAATGCATGATTGAGTCCATCATTACAGGCATCAGCTACCACGGCATCACCAAGCACAACAAAACTGAATGAGCTGAGGCTCTTGTTGACACAGTTAGCATGACCGTTTTTCTTAGATGCCCAAGCCCTGTGCATAGAGTAATAAAGATCTTTTTTGGAATGTAGACTAATGTATGACTTCTTTGTAAAGTTTATGGAAACTTTACTATTGGTCCCTTGAACTTGTACTGCATGTGCCATGCTGTATCTTCTGACTATTCTTTGTTACTGATGTCTTTTCCTACTATTTTATGGATCAACAGCTGGAGGTATTCATTATCAGTATTTTCAGTAATACAAGCAGAGATACTAATTTATTTGTCATGATTATCCTATTAATTGAAATAAATTAAGTGTGGCATCTTTCAGGGTTCCCCCACATTATTCTAGATTTCATGTGCTTCTGTCTTTGATCACTTTGGTTTACAAAATCCAAACCTAAGGAAGCCACTATCATAAATTAATATATAATTGGGTCCAATGTTGCTCTGTTCTGTGGTTATTGCCTGAATGCACTTATCTTTCAAAAGCTGTCACTCATTCTAAGATATTTTAAGGGAACTTTCTTCCTGACAACTGAAAAAGCAGTTCCTCAGGGAGGAAATAGAGTTCCATGCAATTGTCATTTTTTCAGGGTTTTATCATCAGTGAAGCAAGTGTCACTTCAAAGAAAAAAGTTGAATAAAAGGTAAAGACACTGACTGGAAGTACAGACAATACATAAACATAACAACCAAGGACAATGCAGGCAGTTCTGAAAGCCTAGAAATAGAAACAGTGCTCAAACACACACACACACACAACATACACTGGGACATTTGGCCCTTTAAGTAGAATCACTACCATGAATATAATTAGTCTGATTCTCAAGGGGCTAAATAATCAAGGTAGGGCATTTTGAGGAGAAAACATCTGCAGCATGACACATGTCTATCTGAGCACCCAGTGGAAGGTTTCACTGAGCCACATGTCTAAATATAACGTAGAGCTCTGGGCACCTGGAAATAATGACGGCAACTTAGCTTAACCAAGTGCTGTGTAATTCTGAAGGCTGTTTGATCTTCTTCAGTTGTCATTTAAGTGAGGCCATAAAAGCAGCCACAGTAGGAGAAATCTATTAGGAGCACAGCACAGCTTCCAAAAACACAGAAGAATTGTGTCCTGCTTGGAAACAGTAAAAGACAGCAGGACTTTGAATACAACAATAGCAAATGTTGCAATAATGTTACAGAACGATCCCACTATAAAGATACAAGACTGGTTAAGAGCGGCTGTAGCTACGTAGACACACTTCTAACAAAATGCAAAAAAAATTGCTGGGCAGTCCCTTTACCCTCATGGTTACCTGGATTATAGGTATAACACCATCACCAGGAGCTTCTACAAAACATGCAGTCTAAAGGCACACACATAAACTCACTCAATGTTCATAAATATGGAAAACCTATTTATGAGGAATAGCCAAGACAACTCTGACACATTTAAAATGCCAAAAGAAGTTTAATGCAAACTTAATTTTGACATAGCTCACATGAACAGTTTGGAATGACAGTCCTGCCAAAAAAGGTATCCAAAAGAAGAATTGTTACCCAAATTGTAAATGTCTTTCCAACCCAAAAATTAGAATTGCAAGTTCAGATGACTTTAATCAAATAAATTTTGGCATGCTGAAATCTGAAGGTCTGTCAAAGTAACCTAGGATTCATTCATCATTAAATTGGAGAAAGACACTGGTAGAATGAAGTGTCCAGATGATAGAATCTGCAAGAGGAAGATTAGCTGAAAGTCTTCAGTCACATGCAAGGAGGTGTGCAAGGTTTCTCAGCAGAAGCCTGAGGGCCAGTATCTTCCATAGTAGCATGGATGGTAGTGGCCATATCCATAGTGATCATAACCACAGCCCAGACTTGGATAGTAGCCATAACCACAGCCCAGGCCACCAAAGCCATAGCCCAGACCACCATAATAGTTGCCATAGTAACAGCTCATGGAGTTGAGGGTTTAGGTGAAAGGAAAGTGTTTGCTTGTAGTATTATGAACTTCTCTGCTTCCACAGGGCCCTGTATACACCTTCTGTAGTGGGTGTGACAAGCCAAAATCAATCATGCCTTGTGTGTGAGCAACTAATTTGTATGAAAACTATGCCATTGACATTGTGTTTATTTAAAAGAGAAGCCTTCACACCCATTAATTTCAGAATTCCTTTACTGCTGCTCTAAATTCTTTAAGGTAGTTACACATCTTTAAAACAAATTACTGCCATCTTTAATCTCTGTAACTGAGCTTCATGAGGTTGCAGAGTTTGAAAGCCACATGTGTTATTGAAGCTTGCCATGAAATAATAGCATCATCCCTCTGTAGACATAAAGCACAGAGGCATGAAGACCCCAGGCTTTAGAGGCCCTGTCCTGTTATCATCAACATTGCCTTGAATTTTGTTTTGAGAGAGACCCAAAGTTTCTTTGACAGGATTGATTCTGGTATTTGATTATAAATACTGTTTCTAGGCTACCTCTCAATGTTGTCATTCTTCCTCGTCTATATGTTTTTATGTGATTATATGGTATCTGGTTTTATATGCATCTAAAATGTGTTGCCAGTAAAAAGTAATTACGTATATAATTTGTATGTGTACAACACCAGTGTGTGTTATATTTAAGTGTAATGCATGTATATTTGAGGAATGTATTGAAAAACGTGTAAATTGAGTTATATTTAGTATACTAGTATCTAAAGTACATTTATTTTTGTTAATCACTTTCTTATTTTTTTTAACTGATTTCCTGAATATTTCCTACTAATAGCCTAGGTTCAGGTAAAGAAAGATCAAATACTTATCCAATACTGCACAGATTATGTGAAACATCCATGATCCAACGTGGAGAGTCAATAGTTTAAATTCTAGACTAGTGCATAAAGGTAAAAAGCAATGCTACATTCTCAATGAGTCCTGCCTGACAAAAAAGTCCACGAGGTACCTTATTAAGCTTCCTCTTTTCTTCCTTCATTGCTGTATGTAATATCCAGGTGCAGTGCTATTTCGTTAATAAAATGTGTTTTCATCTCCATCCAGTTATTGCTCACAGCACAAAGAACAATGATGATGTAAAGAATGATGCTATCGATATGGCACAAAAGCTCTATTTACTCAGGAAAGGATCAGTCTTTATGAAATGAAACTATTAGAGGCAAAACACATTTATTATCTACAGATGGAGATTTAAAAAAATATATAATATTAAATCTTTGTATCATTTTCTTGACACAATTCCAATGGTGATAATAATTGAAAAGACAATGAATAACTAACTTCTTATTATGAAACAACTCTATGAGCATTTTGCCATAGGAAAACTCACCATTCTTTATTTGTATACTGTCCAAGTCAATTGCTTCAATTTAAGTGAATGGACACTGAAATAAGGTAAGTATTTCCACAATTGCCACTGTTATTGGTCATCTTTCTATGGGGATGTCATCACACCTGGAAAAAAAATAGACTGAGAGATGATATTGTGGAATGTAAATATCACTATGAAGTTGATGTTACAGTTGTACTTGAAACACAAGAAAACCAAACCAAATCAACTACCAGGGAGAGTAACAAAAGACTACAGTTAGATGAACTGTTATAAAGTAAACATTACAGAATTAAAGGCTTTAGTATATGATAAAAGCTCATGTATACTAATAAAGCCTCTTAGAAAATATAATTAAATAATAGATTTTCCAATTTCAATAATGATGTCAAAGAAAGCAATTGATTTATCAAGAAAAGTGCATAATGATGAAAAACCTTGGGAAGGACATAGAAGACTTCAATGAATGAAGAGTTTATGCCACCTATGTCATTGTATGGGAAGATAAAATACAGAAATGATTACAATCCTTCCCATTTTAATTCATAAATATAATAGAATCTTAATGTAACTTCCAGGGAAATTTCCTAAATTATCTTAATATTTATCTGAAAAAAAGAAGATAGTTTTACACACTGAACTTTTCCAGTTGATATTAAAATACATAAAAGACAGCAGCATGGTACCATGTTAGAATTAACAGTTTATGAGAATACAATAAAAAGTCCAACATATCATTATGTTCACTTATTTTCTAATGTTTTATTTAGGACTTTTACAATATAAAGAAATATGTTGAATTTTTAGTTATCCTTTGTGAGATCTTTTTAAAGGTTCAGTATAAAAATAATGTTAATTTTACAAAATGCATTTCCATGATCTTTGAATGTCTAGAAAAAAATAATTCGAAAACATTTATTTAAAATACCCTCATTTTCTTCCATAATTATTTTTTAAATTAAATTGTCCATTCCTTCTTGAAATATTTATGACAACTTAATATGTTGAAATAAAACATGACTTCTATTCAAATATTTTCAATTGTTTAACATGCAATCTGAATGTTATTGTGCTATAATTTTGGGGAAAAACTTATAGTCATTGTTATATCTTCTTGTTTATATTTAATTTCATCTACACACACACACAGTATTTATACCATGAGATTTTTTTTCTGTTTTCCTGGTTCCTTCAACCAACTGATCTACTTATCAACTTCACTAATTTTTATTTTCTAATTTTTTAGTGATTGCTATAACTTTTATTATTTCCTCTTTCTATGCACTTTTTAATTGCCTCTTTGGTCTTTTCCTAACATTTGAATTACATAAATATATCTTTAATTTCACTCCTTAAATTCTTACTGTTAAATAATGAACATATTTAAAGCTTACATGTGTTTTACTTTATATACTGAGATATAAACCTAGATTTTCAAAACCTAGATTTTTTCATTTTCTAAATGTTTTGTTGTCTTATCCTTGATTTTTTCCTTCCACACATTAATTAGAATTCACATTTCAGAGAAGTTTTTATTAAACTAATCCCTAGTTTTCTAGCATCTTTGGTTGCTAATATAAGAAAAAATTGTGTTTTATTTTTGTAAACTATTGAGCTTTTTGTGGAACAGAATATATTTCTGTTTTTCTAAATATTCTACAATTTGTTGAAAAGACACTATGGTTAAGAAATTACTGTTTTTCCATAGTATGAATTATATTTTTCATTTCAACTTTGTCTATTTTTTTCTCTATGCCATCTCTCTAAATTCATAACTGTGTGATAATTATTTAAGTCCAGCTGTGCTTCTCTTAAATTCACCTATTTCTAATATTTCCCTTCCTATTACTTCAAGCTCTATTATTTGGCTCACAGTTGACAATAACTTTTCTAACATTATTAGCAATTGCATTCTTATCAATATTACACTCTTACTGTGTAATAATACATTTGGACTGTGTGATACTTTTCATTTATACTTTATTCCATAAGATTTTTGTTCCACTTGTTTTCATTCTGTTTTGCCTTTTACATTTTTGGCTATCCTTTTATAAATATATACTTACCTTTTTTGTGTTTAAAGAAGATCTCTATTGACACCTAGTGGCACAGTACTCCAAATGCATGGAGTAATTACTAGAATTATTGCTTATTAGAGAAATATTATCTTCAGAACAATGGGTTAAGTAAGCTTTAGGCAATGAAACAAAGTTTTGGAATTTACATATCCCTAAATTTACCAAGTCATTGAAACTGTTGGTATTATACTCACAAAAATAGTATATGAATATAACATTTTAAATATAACCTCAATAGATGGGTAGACAGTCTGTAATTCAAGGCACATGAAATTAATAAAAGCTAAGTTAGATGATTTCATAGTCCAGGCATCTTGAGGCCTAACAGTGGAATACTCAAATTACCAAAGTATTGAGGTAATTGAAGGATATTTTTAATAACAAATACATGAATCTTACTGTTTCCAATTTTCCTTTACCCATATACAAAAGTAAGATTGTCATTCCCCTACATATTATAATAGTCAACTTCTTGAATTATGTAATTATTTTCAGAAATGGCTATATAGATCAACCATTTGAAAAACAGTTATGATTATTAGAAAGGAAATTTGTCTCATTTTTTGGTGGGCTTAGTGCTGGAGTCTTATTCTAGTAATAACTCTAGTCAATAAGGAAAATCTTGACTAGTTTCTTAAACATACGTTGTAAGCAGTTCATCTAGAAAAGTTCAAGTATTCACCAAAAGAGAGTCTGTCAAGGCTTTAATAAGGTTCCTTGAGATTAGGGACTTACATTGGTAAGGACCCAGGTATTCTTAAGAGCAAAGTTTAGGACTTCAAGTACTTGTCGTCACATTAGAATGATCAAATACGTTGTGTAATGACTTTATTAAGTTATCTCAGGCTGACATCAGTAATGATTCAGTTTATGTAACTCTCAGTGTTCTGATTCTTGGCCCAGAACACAACTTTCTGATTACTATCAGTCTTGCCATTCCTTACAGGAAAAGGGTAAGCTAATTACATTGGTTCAAGCTCTTTAGCTGTTCTGACAGTAATTTCTCTGGGTAAATAAATAAATTGGCCTTTGATTATGATTTAATCCCTCCTAGAAAATAGAGATGATGTGATGATAAAATGGGCTTTGAGTATTTCCATTTCCCTGTGACAGAAATTTGTCTGTAAATTAATAAAATGATCTGACTATAATTTGGATTTCCATGTAGGTTAACTATAAGGAGAATTTACAAATTAAGCAAAGTCAAGTATTGCAATTCCTGTGACAATGATTTCTTATTGTGTATTAATGAGTTGACATTACATTTTATTGATGATTCACTTGAAATTGTTCATGTTAGTCAGCCTCGGAAAAAAAGATTTGTTCTCACCGTGCTAACTGAATCAAACCATCTAACAGCCTACAAGCTGAAGAGCTAAACTTTGAAGAGGGATAAATTTATCAGGGCAATTAATGTTTTCCTAAGGGGCATTTGGATTTTGATTTTTTTCTCCATGGGGGATTCTGAGTACTTCTCTCTGTGAGCTAAGAAGAATTATGCTGTGAAATTATATTTTTTCAACATATAGCTGGGGCTAAATCCTGTGCCCACTGTATTTCAGGAACTATATTTACTGAGCCTATTTCTTTAATGCATTTATTGAACCATACTCTGGGCTACTCTGGATGGAAAAGCACATAGACATATGTTACAAGTCACTGCAGTGGCCCCTGTACTTACCTCAGTGATGTGCTCCACACCTGAGCCCCTGTGGCAACCAGATAGCTTCTGCTCCTGTTATTAAAGGTTTTTCTTTAGGCATATGAGTAGCTTAAATATTGAATTTTCCTTCACAACTGTATGTCCTTGCTTCATTCAGGAAGTTCAGTGTATCTTTACCATTTTTTGACCCCTTGCCCTAACCATCCGGTCCATCTCGCCTTTTGCTCTGTATATTGAAATATCTCCCTTGTACTCTGTTATCAGATGACATTATGCTGTAATGAAGACAATTACTCCCATGTCAGTATCCTGGTAGCCCAGCTGTTCCAGTAAACACGTAAACAGTTATGTAAAAGTAAATCATAAAGTACATCAGCAACATGGTAAGAGTTGTTAATTTTGAGTTTTCTTTAGGTCTTCCTTCTGGGACTAGAAACCAGATTGATACAAAGTCCACATTACTGCAGTAATACACAGGCAATCTTCATATTCTTAAAAAAACAATCTATAAAGGACAGCCACTTTCATAAAATTCTACTGCTAATGTAGCTAATTGTTAAAGCACATGGCTTCCTGCCTATCCACAACATAGAATTCCTGAACTCCTGGTACTCCTCCAGAAATTTAATCTAGAAATCGCTGGGATGAAGTAGGTGTTTGAATTTAGTGAAAGAAACAAAATTTATACAGGATTCTTGAGTGTGATGCTCATGATTTTCTAGGTGGAGTTTTAAAAAATATGTCCTGGTACACTAAGAAAGCATTCATCTACAAGTCTTAATCAACAGAAGAGAATGGCATTCAAAAATAAAATAAAACAAATTCAAAGTAGTAGAGTTAAACACTTGGACTATAATATTTTCTCCAACCATAATGGTATTACATTTACTGGTGTGTTCTTTGTGGTTATGCTATCTGCTATTGTTGAGGCCTAAGTTTTCTGAACTATGTTCTTGTAACTAAGGAAAAATAAAGCCTAGTATTAAGGAATTTTCATTCTCATATTACATTCTACTTACTGTATAGACATCATTTACTTCATTACACAGTATATAATGAACGGTCGTGGAAGTATGTTTTTCAGATCTCAGTACAGACATAATATCATCTAAGAAGCAGATTTACTTTTACACTAAATCATATAATTAATTTTTATGATAGCGTGTAGAAAGTATAGAGCTGAAGTCATGGATCATGCCTGGAAAACAAAGACTTCAGAGAATATAATACATGTAATAATCACAGTAACTCATACTAAAGATGAGATGCAAAGCAATGATGAAGGATATGCCCAAAGAGACTTATCACAGCATTTTTTATAATAAGAAAAAAATGAGAGACAACCTATCTGCAAAAAAATAGAGAAATAGAAAATTAAAGTCATTAATAGCATGGAATGCTTTGCCGTAAATAAAAACAATGTCTCTAAGGAATTTTGATGTCATGGGAAATCCGTAGTGGTATAAAGCTAATTAACAAGAGCAGTATATAAAAATCACTACATGATTTCATTGATCTAAAATATCATAATATAAAATTGGGGATAAGGGTTGATAATAGTGCCTACCCGACAGGATTGTTGTGAGAACAAAAAGAATATGAAAATAATAAAAGTCAGTATGATAGTTCTTATAGCATAAGCATTCGTTAAGTGTTGGCTTTTATTATTGTGCAACATGTAAGGGGATGTTCTTCTTAAAACACATGGAATACATCATACATCAGGCACTTTGGTGCACAAAGAAAACATTCACCTAAAAGTTTTAATCAACAGAAGAAGAAAAAGACATACACTTACCAAAGATAATGTCTCCAGGACAATTGTCTCAGTTGTTTGTATGGCACATAATCAGAGGATAGTGATGGAAATCAAACATTTGCCTAAAAGAATAAAAAACAGACCAAGGGCACAAAACAAAAGACTAGCATCCTGGGCTACCTGGAAACATAACTGAGCATACCAGTAAGTTGCAGCAGACAGACGAAGATGTCATAAGAAGTCAGCCCTCCAACATAAAATAATATAAAATTAGTAAGTCACTGTGGCTTTAAATTCACTCCTTCTCATCAACATCCATCCAACAAATGTGCATGAACTATCAGGTCCTATTTGAAGCTTTAATGATACTTACTGGAAAAAAAGCTACCAAGAGACAAAAGTCCTCATCCTCGCGGAGAGTATATTCTCCTTGGTGAGAACAAGATACCAGATGATGATAAATGACACTGAAGAAAACAGGGTACAAAAGCGGGTGTGCAGCCAGGGAGTTGACATTTTCAATAGCGTGGCCAGGGAAGCTTGACTGAGAAGAGCATTTGGAGACAGCTGTCAGAGGAGATGAGGGAGCAAACCATGCTGACATTTGGGAGAAGAACACTGACCTTTGGGAGAAGAACACTTTAGTTAGAAGGAATGGCAGACACTAGCCCCTGATGGGGTGAGTGCATCTGGCATCCCCAGAGAAGGCAGTTGGAGGGCAGACGGTGGTGGTAATCACTCAGATGGTGGGGTGGAGGTGTTACGAGGCCATTGGAGGAAGCTGGCTTCTTTACAAACTCCCATCTCATGAAATAGCACAACAACAAGAAACCTTGAAATGACTTTCTCTTTGTTTGCCTGAGCTAACGAGAACTTAGTTCATTACATGGCTATATGTATATATCTAATCTTACAGTCAGATATCATAGGAGAAGCCTTGGTCCAATGTGATAATTCTATATACCTAAAGAAAGGTCAAGATCTCCATGGAATAGGAGTGCTATGAAAGAAACACACATTCTATTTACAGTTTGCATAAGACAAATGTTTGAAAATGATATATGGGTCATTAACTTGGAATACCAAGTAGTATTAATGATACATGCTAACAGATCTTGAGCACTTATATATCTCAGGCACTATGCCATCTTCTGTATATATTATATAATTCTTAAAACCCCAAGGCAGGATGCATGTTTACCCTGCCATTTAACGTAAGATAAGATTTATAGCTAAATAGCTGAGTAGTTCCCCAACCCACACAAGTAGTAAGTAGAGTTGGGACATGAACCTCAATAGTCTGGTTCCAGATTTCCATTCTATATCACTCCAATCTATCATTTACAAGGGCAAAGAGAAATTAACCCAATAAATAGCCACTGATTCTGACAATAATGACAAACAATGAATATGTCCTTTATAACTTCCACCTTGCCTTTCCAGTGTTTTTCTTCTCTTTTCTTTATTTTTTCTTCTTTTTTTTAAATTTATCTATTTTTATTTTTTTGAAGAACATTATGCTTACTAGGCTCTCCCCTACCCCAAGTCCCCCCCACAAACCCCATTACAGTCACTGTCCATCAGCATAGCAAGACGCTGTAGAATCACTACTTGTCTTCTCTGTGTTGCAAAGCCGTCCCCTTTCCCCCACCCCCAACATTATACATACTAATCATAATACCCCCTTTCTTCTTCCCCACCCTTATCCCTCCCTACCCACCCATTCTCCCCAGTCTCTTTCCCTTTGGTAACTGTTAGTCCATTCTTGGGTTCTATAATTCTGCTGCTGTTTTGTTCCGTCAGTTTTTCTTTTGTTCTTATACTCCACAGATGAGTGAAATCATTTGGTATTTGTCTTTCTCCGCTTGGCTTATTTCACTGAGCATAATACTCTCTACTTCCATCCATGTTGTTGCAAATTGTAGGATTTGTTTTCTTCTTATGGCTGAATAATATTCCATTGTGTATATGTACCACATCTTCTTTATCCATTCCTCTAATGATGGACACTTAGGTTGCTTCCATTTCTTGGCTATTGTAAATAGTGCTGCGATAAACATAGAGGTGCATCTGTCTTTTTCAAACTGGAGTGCTGCATCCTTAGGGTAAATTCCTAGAAGTAGAATTCCTGGGTCAAATGGTAAGTCTATTTTGAGCATTTTGTGGAACCTCCATATTGCTTTCCACAATGGTTGAACTAATTTACATTCCTACCAGCAGTGTACGAGGGTTCCCCTTTCTCCACAACCTCGCCAACATTTGTTGTTGTTTGTCTTTTGGATGGTGGCCATCCTTACTGGTGTGAGGTGATATCTCATTGTGGCTTTAATTTGCATTTCTCTGATAACTAGTGATGTGAAGCATCTTTTCATGTGTCTGTTGGCCATGTGAATTTCTTCTTTGGAGAACTGTCTGTTCAGCTCCTCTGCCCATTTTTTAATTGGATTATTTGCTTTTTGTTTGTTGAGGTGCGTGAGCTCTTTATATATTTTGGATGTCAAGCCTTTATCAGATCTGTCATTTACGAATATATTCTCCCATACTGTAGGGTACCTTTCTGTTCTATTGATGGTGTCCTTTGCTGTACAGAATTTTTCAGCTTGATATAGTCCCACTTGTTCATTTTTGCTTTTGTTTTCCTTGACAAGTGAGATATATTCATGAAGAAGTTGCTAATGTTCACATCCAAGAGATTTTTGCCTATTTTTTTTCTAAGAGTTTTATGGTTTCATGACTTACATTCAGGTCTTTGATCCATTTTAAATTTACTTTTGTGTACAGGGTTAGACAGTGATCCAGTTTCATTCTCTTACATGTAGCTGTCCAGTTCTGCCAGCACCATCTGTTTAAGGGACTGTCATTTCCCCATTGTATGTCTATGGCTCCTTTATCGAATATTAATTGACAATATATGTTTGGGTTAATGTTTGGAGTCTCTGTTCTGTTCCACTGGTCTGTGGCTCTGTTCTTGTGCCAGTACCAAATTGTCTTGATTACTGTGGCTTTGTAGTAGAGCTTGAAGTTGGGGAGTGAGATCCCCACCACTTTATTCTTCTTCCTCAGGATTGCTTTGGCAATTCGGGGTCTTTGGTGTTTCCATATGAATTTTTGAACTATTTGTTCCAGTTCGTTGAAGAATGTTGCTGGTAATTTGATAGGGATTGCATCAAATCTGTATATTGCTTTGGGCAGGATGGCCATTCCTTCCAGTGTTTTTAACTCTGTGAACTGTGCATAAGTCTCAACCTACTTAAAATCAGATGTATGATTAGATTATATCTGTAATAGAAACAAGAGAAGATGAGGCTAAGAAAATTAAGCAAAAGTGAACATGTGGATGACTTTATATGCCCTGTTAAGATGTTAGCAGATGCCAAAATAATCTGCTAAGCAATGTATTATCAGTAAATCTTTCTTGTCCACACTGAAGTGTTTATTCATTTTGTCTGGACTACCCAGGACACAGAACAAAAAAAGAAGCACCTTCCTGGAGCTCAACTTCTACTCAAATCTTTGAATTAACTTTTAAGTAATTAAAATCCTGATCAATTTATGATATTTATATGTCTTTAAGATTTTATGTAATCATATAGAAGAAGAATGTAAAATCTGAAAAATAAGACAAGAAAAAACTCAAAAATAACTATCAATATCTTGCTTGGAATGGGTTTCTCAGTCAATGCTCCTTGACACTGCAGGATTATGATTTCACACTCTTTAATAAATTCACTTAAAAATTATTTATTGAGCACCCACCATGTGTAAGACACTGATATTTTGGAATTAGTGACATAGGAGATACAAATAAAGACCCTATTTTCATGGATCTGATGTACCCCGCTCTTAGAAACTCCATTGTCAAAAAGTTCAAAAAATGGTAAGTGAGGTACATGATGGGCTTCAGAAGAAAAACTCCATAAAGAGGGATCAGGAATATATGTGAAGAGACAGACAAATGTCTACTGCAATAGTCCAAGTGGGGAATGATAGACCTTAGACCTTTAGCCGGCAAGAGTTATATCTCCTAGACACACCCCACTGCCTCAGTGAAGAGTGGCCACAGCCAGTGTCTAACTGATGTGGGAGTACAAAGCCCAGCACTCCTGCTGCAAAGGGGTATAATTATCACATTTAACTGACTCCTCTGGGATCAGGCAGAGGCTAGACTTTAGCTGCAAGCACATGTTAGCTTAGCTTCCTCTATACAGTATCCTGCTTCCTTTATTTAGAGAATTCTCCTTGGAGAGTTCCCCGATTAAGCCCTTGTCTACGAATCCCATTCTCAAGCTCCACTTCAGTGGAACTTGTTCTAAGACAACCAGGAAGAAAGTGCAAAGGGAAGATCTCATGAAAATGTGCACAGGGACCCAGTAAGTATTGTGGATGGGTGAAGGGAACAGTGGGTTATGGTGAATCAAATTTCACATCATCAAGGGAAATTTCAGTGATATTCAGAACAAAATCAAAGAATGAATTGATCTTGGCAGATAACATTGGCAACAATATGTACACAGGATTATTTTAAGAAAACTGCTTCTGGTAGAAAATAAAAAGTGTGATTATCTAGGGAATGTAGTATCTATAGTGGGCATTATTCTTTTCTTCTGGGTTTCATTAGATAATGACTTTATGTTTATCTGTTGTTGGTGTGTTTTTATGTTATAAAACTCACATATTGGATTGTCTAGATAATATTTGAATTTGAGGAAGATACAGAAGATAGAGAACTTGAAGGCACTGGTGATTTAATATTAAAGGCAAAAGAGAAGAAAAATTCCTAACAAGATAGGAAGCAATGGGCTACAGAAAAGTGGAGATTAGGTTTTGATAAGGTTAAGAAAGAATCTCCTCTTGAACAGAAGCAAGTATAAAAGGCCTTCAAGGCTATGAGAATCCTATTAGGTGAAATAGAGTCTATCATTCAGTTTTCCCTAAAATAATTTAGCTGCAGGTCTGGAGTTGTTATTTATCTTTTGACAACACCGATGGGATGATGAACACTGGAAAAAGAACTAACACTTCACAAGAAGAGGAATCCAATTGGCTGAGTGGCTCTGGGGATTCCTCAGTAGAATCCATAGCATCAACACCTGCCACCACAGAAGGGGTCAGCAACTGTAACAATGCCCCCCATAGTCACAACTGTAGCCACCAGAGCCACAGTAGCCACAGCCATACCTGTGGTCCAAACCACAGTAACAGTTGTCACAATAGCACATGGTGGGATGGAGGGTTAACTCAGAGAACAGAGTTAGTTTCCTGAATTTCAATGTCACCACCTGCACATGACTGTTACATGCTCATTAGTGGCTGTAGCAGACCACAGACACTCCTGGTCTCAAAGGTATGGATTAAATAATTCATTATTTCAAAATTCTTCTGTTTTCTTTCTCTAAACAGTTCAGCACGTCCATATTGTGTCATCCTGACACTCCAACATGACAACACTCTATTATGATTATTTGCTAATATATCCTTGCCTCACATAAGAAAGTATTATTTCAGGACACAGACCCTATATTACCCATCTGATTGCCCATTGTCTCACAATATGTCTGACACTTATTAGGTACTTAAATATTTGCTGATTGAATTAATGAATGGATGGGTGGATGAATGAATGAGTGAATGAATTTTCAAGAGAAACATAGTTATAGCCCAGAGTGGTTTTAAACAAAGAGAATTCTTTATACTGGGTAACTCATATTAACTAATTTCTATAGTAAAATTTCACCAGTTTAATCATGTGCCTACAGGGAGATTATTTTTCTGGGTTAAAGGTCATGGTGCCTTAGATTCCAAATTTTAAAAGCCATCACCAGTTTTCACATCATCATTGTCATCCTGCTAGCTGCATTTTGAGAATTTGTTAGTAATATCTGAGATCACAGAACTAGTTTACACCTTAGAGAGCATATTTTATGAAAGGTACAAGGGGAAACATGTAAAACAGTTTTGTTGTCTTAAGATCCCATTCTACAACCAAAAGACTATTCTCTCCTCCTATATTTTAACAGGCATGTGTTGGCATGAATTCTATCACGTGACCTTAATCTTTCCAGACATTTAAGGAAATGATTGAAGACCTAGATGGCCAACATCCTTTATAAGATAGTGATAGACTTATAATTTATATTTAGGAACCCAGTAATGTTGACAGCACTATGTTGCCCAAAGACATCATTGTGATGGATTCATAGAACCTATTATGGTGATTCCTTACCTAGATAATAGCACATTTAGATAAGAGTATTACCTCATGCTCCAGATCATAGATAGTACCAGGAGGAAAACAAGAGGTTGGGATTTGGATAGTGGTTAAACAGCTTAGACTCCTCAGTAAGCTTTAAATATATTTACATAAAAATAATCAGAGAAAGATTATTTAGAAGTTTTATGAAAAATAAGACCATTTCTGTTAAAAAATATTGCTTAGTTTTTAATGTGACTACTAACTGACACACAAAAAAAGCCCTGGATCAAGATAAATACAACTATTGTCACATTTTTGTTCAGTAATTTTATTCTAGTCTATTTTATGTTAATTTCTTAAAGAAACATTTCTTTAGATTCTAACATTCTGGTCAGGCACAGATTTCTTTTCAACTAGAGTTACTAAATTTACATCACCAAATCTGAGTAAGCATAGTTCTTTCTTGCAAACAATGTCCCCTCTGGAGGCATCAACACTATAATACTTTGCTTGAATTTATTCATAGAACCCTTCAGTCTATCATCATCTTCAGCAGCCCCAGTGACTAGGCAGCTCATTCTGACAATAAATAAAAATGTTTTGATTTAGAAGTAGGACATGTGAGACATCAAACCCATATGTGCACTTTATTGATTACAAATAACACATAAAATCTGTAGCATAGATTTTCATGCATTCCACAAAATGGTAATTCGATCATATTATTCCACTGGTGATGTCTCAAATTCAAACTAATCTATTGTTTGGCACCAAAGTGATAATAGTAGAGTTGACATGTCAAGCACAATGAATCTCACTACTCCTTTGTCTCTGAGCTTATGAAAAACCTTTTACAATGTCCAGAATTATTAGGGAACAACATGTGTTGGGCACTATTTTGTATCTTATCTCACTAAACTATCACAAAATCCTAAGAGATAGACATATTCCTGGTTCCTTAATCAGACAATTAAGGCACAAAGATATGAAATAATTGGCCCCAAATCACCCACACAGTAAATAGAAGAGCAATGGTTCAAATTCAAATCTTCCCAGCAATGATTCTGGCTTCACTTGCTTTTGTCTTGTTCTGTCTTCCCACTACCATTGATATCACTTCCTCCTTCCCTGGAAAAATTAAGAACTGAAATATTTGGGATTTTTCTCCCCAGCATACTTCTTTGCTCCAGACATAATTCAACACATCTGAAAATTTACTCCAGTAACCACTTAGGAAGACTAAAATTGGAGCAACTACAGATATTTATCCAAAGTCATCCTGTATAGACACTCTAAAAATCACTAAAAATCACCTTCAAACCCATGAGTGCCACCCTTGTAGTACAATGTGAGTGAATGAGAAAGCTGATGAGCTACAGAACCATGAGACACACTGCGTGGCTTTTCAAATCTTTAGCCAATGAGTTGAAGAACAACAGCCAAAAGGATGTGAAATAGAAAACATAAATTATGGTCATGGAGAAGCTCATTATTACATGATGCATCAGAGTTGCAGTCCGAGCTCCACAGATCCATAGGCCAAAAGCCAGGATATGTGAGAGAAAATACAGAGCTACTGTTTTGGACAATAGCAGTGGTTGTGTTATGACTAAAAGAGATTGAAAGAACATCATGACTAAGGATAATAAATGTCAGTTACTGCAGTACCATGCAGAACCTGGTTCTTAATCCACAGCCACAGGCGAGGCCACCAGAGTAATTGCTGTAAACCTCATGGCGTGAAGAGAAGCCTCAGTTGAAGAGCAGAGTTAATTTCTAGGATTTTAAGTATACAACCTTCACAGGGCTGAGTGGTATGTGGGGCAAACCATAAACACTGTTGGATTCATGTTTCAAACTAATTGGCATTAAAAGCATCTCAAGAATTCCTCATAAACAATATATCCCAGGCAACTTTGCTGTGTGTCAGGATGCCTATAATAAAATCATGTACATCTAATTAAAGATTTTTCTCTAACTTTAGTGGCTTGTTTATTCCAGATGTGACATCTGAACTATATTACTATCTACCATGAGATCAAATAACCCACTCAGGTTTTACCTCTTCAAAGCTTTTTTTTCCTTTAATAAGATCCTCCTTCCTATCTGCATATGTGAAGCTTTGAGAACAAAAATGTGGCTTCAAAGAGGTAGGAAAGGATGAGACTGTAAAGAAGACTTGGTGGAAAACAACTTTTGTGTATACACTGGTATTTTTAGCTGTATGAATATATGTGTATTTGTGTATGTGTATATGTATATGCATATATATGTACAGTTTTTCCATTTATTTAACACATTTATTAATTTAAGAGCCAGAGCTCTGTTATAGAAACTCTAAGTGCCAAGAATACAGAAATAAAAATGGCAAGACAGGACACTTAAATAATTCATAATCACTATATATGTTTCTCAAAAAAACATGTTGTCTAGCTCCATCCATGTTATTGCAAATGGTAGGATCTGTTTTTTTCTTATGGCTGAGTAATATTCCATTGTGTATATGTACCACATCTTCTTTATCCATTCATCTACTGATGGACATTTAGGTTGCTTCCATATCTTGGCTATTGTAAATAGTGCTGTGGTAAATATAGGGCTGCATCTGTCTTTTTCAAACTGGAGGTATTATGCTCAGTGAAATAAGCCAGGCGGAGAAAGACAAGTACCAAATGATTTCACTCATATGTGGAGTATGAGAACAAAGGAAAACTGAAGGAACAAAACAGCAGCAGAATCACAGAACCCAAGAATGGACTAACAGGTACCAAAGGGAAAGGGACTGGGGAGGATGGGTGGGAAGGGAGGGATAAGGGAGGGGAAAAAAGAAAGAGGGCATTACGATTAGCATGTATAGTGCGTGGGGGGCACGGGGAGGGCTGTATAACACAGAGAAGACAAGTAGTGATTTTACAGCATCTTACTACACTGATGGACAATGACTGTGAAGGGGTATGTGGGGGGGGACTTGGTGAAGGGGAGAGCATAGTAAATATAATGTTCTTCATGTAATTGTAGATTAATGATACCAAAATAAAAAAAATTAAAAAATTAAAAAAAACATGTTGTCTTGCACATCTACGTCTTTTTATATGCTATCCCATCTACCTAGAGTGATCGCCTATCTTATTTTTATCTGGCCATCTTATCATTTTCATAGAAAACTTAGTCTATGTGCCTTTCCTCTGGATGATTTTCCTTACCATCAGTCTGATGTCTGTCTTTCATGCTCCCACGATGCCCCCATAGCCACCTCTGTCAGAGTGCTTACCTGTGGTATAGACTAACCTGTATGCCTCACTCATGAGGCTCTCTATTCTTCCCAGGCAGGGATTATACTTTACCTCTTTTTTTATGATGGTTAGTTTATATAATGCATGTGAATGACTGAGTCAATAAATCCTACTGAAGTAGCCCTAAAATAAGCAGCTATAACACAAATGCTAAGTCTTATATGACAGTTCAGGGCTCTTTGGGTGGTGAGTGAAGAGATCATCTGGGTTTGCCTGACATGACTAAGTAGGTTGCATAGGAGACAGACAAGGAAATCCCCACAGATAATGTGATGCTTTATCTGAGACCCAAGAGTTGATTCAGATATAGGCTGGCAAACAGATGAAAGAAGCATTATCCCAGACAGTGTCAGTTACCCATAGACAGGGAAGTTTAAGAATGTATGTCACAATCAGCAAATCCAAGTAGAAAAACAGGATAAAGTGGTTGTTAGCATATGAAAGAATAGCTGGATGTGGCATTAGACACTGGCTCAAGGACTATAACATGAAGGGGTTTTATTTCCTGCTTATGAGATTGAATTTTTGTATTTAGTGATGGTTCCAAAGACCAAAGGTGGATTTCCAACTAACAGATGAAGAACAGCCTTACAGGTAGACTGGTAAGAAGCACTATAAAAACAAGAGAACCAAATCTGGAAAACCATATAAAGGAAGCCAAGGAGAGAAGTGGTCATCAGTGCCAAATGCTACAAAACAAAGAGGGCAAACATGAGATTGGATAAGCAATAGGTTTCATTGACCTAAGTGGGAATAATCCTTAGGGTACAGAGAGAGTAGGAGACAGGTAGACTAGATTTAAAACTGAATGGGAGGCATCAGAAAAAACTACTTAAAATCTTAGATATAAAAGAAGGGAGAAAAAGCTAGCCAGGGGTGATCTGGTGTTGAGATAGACTTTTTACTAACAAAAGACTTGAGCATGTTCATAGACTAAGAGGAAGGTGTCAATGGAAACAAAAAGAAGCTGAAAATATAATAGACAGAAAGGGTAATTCATCAAGCAAAGTGTTGAAGGAGATGGCATTTAAAGCAAGGTAGAATAATGTACTTTTGGACAGGAGAGAGGATATGGTTTCCTCTGAGACCAAGATAAAAGGCCAAAAGACAGGTGCAAATGTCGATAACTATGTGGGAAGGGAGTTATAGAGTTTTCCCTTGATAGATTCTCTTTTCTTCATGCAATAAGAAGCCAGAGTTATAGACAGAGGAAGGGAAAGAGGAAAGCACTGAACAGGAGGCTTTAGGGATAATGATGAACCAGTAGAATAGCGGTAGAGAAAGAAAGAAAGAGGCCTGTGAACAACTGAAAGGATTGTCAGCTGGTCCTGAGGACTCATCGCAAATGAGAATGCTGTAAATGCGGGGGCACAGCTCATCTGGTATTGGGATTCTCCCCAGCAGCAGTTAGAAGCCCGAGTTTGGAGTAGGGATGACTTGAATTACTGCACAGATGAGAGTTTACAGGGTAGAGGGTTAGAAAGAGAAAAGAGCTTTCTGAAAGAAATACGACTGATGAAACAAGCAATACAGAGAGGCGGCCATATAATTTACTGTCCAAAGGAGTACACTTGAATATTAAATCTGGCACTGTTAATAATAATCCCAGGATAATAGATATAAACAAGGGCATACATGGGAAATTAAGTGAAAAGCATAGTGAAAAGATGGTAAAGGTAAAATCTGTATTGGCTGTGTAGATGAAATGGCATGGCTGTGATGGAGGCATGAGGAGCTGGAAGAATAGAGATTTAGGAACTTGGAGTTTCATTTTTAGAAAAGGAGCACCTTCTGATATCAACAAGTGTGTATCTGGAAGTAATTTGCTAAAGTAGAGCAGAGGAGATGAGGGGATTAAGGAATCTGAGGCCAGTTGTCCACATGATAATCCAATGTAATAATGTAAGGGTAGAGTTTACTGGCAGCTGCCTTGGTCTTGAAAGCTTTTGAGTTAGACATGTGACAGTGGTAAATGACAGATACCAAAAAGCATGGCAAAAAGTGTGGCTGAATCAAGAGAATTACAGAATCAGGGACCTAGAGGGGGTTCTGATGGTGCCCAATGAGAGAAGGTCATATTCACCTTCCAGGGGACATGATCAGAAACGCCAGTTTTAACCATCTGCTAAGCACAGAGCACACAAAGGCAACCAGCCCCAAAAGATTTTTCTATCCCTCTACTCTCCTTTTTCTGTACAATTTGATTCAGTATATGAGAAAAAAAGAAAGCAGCTAGTAAGTGACTTAGGAGGGTAGCTTTACAGGAATGAAATGATCATGCTCTCTCCCTCTTCCTTGTTGTAGGCTACTAAGGTACTTCAAATGGACCATTGTTTATTGCATTTGAGCCTTGGTTTCCTTATCTGTCAAATGAAAACATTATCTGAATTTGCTTTATAGGGTTATAAAAATAATTAAATATGTTTATATATGCCAAGGATTCAGAAGAAAAATTTGCATAGTACTATGTAGCTGTTGGCATTTACCATCATCATCATTGACATGTCATTAGAAGTTGAGTATGGAATCTGAAAGCCTGTCCCTCTCACTAACCTAAAAGTCACAGGTTGCACACATAGGAGATTGTGCTGGAATGAGTTATGAATACCGAGAGTCTGTGAAGAAAGGACTAGACAAGAAGGAGGCAGTAGGAGAATAGGTTGGGGGGAGGCAGCAGAGAGCAGACTGCTGAGCATTCAGGGCTCAGGTGATGGAGCTCTGCTGTTTACGTGGACACCAAGGAAGCTTCTACATGATGGCAGCTCACACTGCAAGTGTGTTTGGACAAAACTGTCACTAGATCAGCACATAAAGTGAATTATATTGTTGTTGCCATGAATTCTCTTGATGTTCTTTGTAAGATTATATGTTTCCAACTCTACTGATGCTAGATTGGTGCTGTGATGTGTTGATCAAGGAACAGGAGCATCTGTGATTAACATCGTATCTGAACACACCCTCTCAGAAACATCGCAAGTTTTGCCCATGATCCTGCTTTCCTCTTTGCAACAAAAATGTCCTCAATGTTTCTTCTGCCTAGATCCCAGAATAAGAAAATCTGAAGAACAGAATAACAGCAGGCGACCCAACATGCAAAATGACTGAGAAATAATGATTTGTTTTTGTAATCTGCTGTGATGTTGCAATTGTCACCCCAACAAAATTTGCTAATACAAAAATTATTATAACGAATGAAGTGTTAGTGTATGAAAAATAAACAACGTATCTTTGGTTTCAGGTTTAGGTTGTGGGCAATGGGGAAAGCTGTTAGTGGAGGGTGTAAGAACAGTAACCCATGTTATGTAGTGCAAAATATTTGGTAAAATTGTTGTTTGCAATCATTTGGAAAATGGAAAATAAATAGGCTTCAGATGAAGATGCTGTGGAGCAAAGAGCATTACTGTGTCTGAGTGTTTTGTTCTGTTTTTCAAATTAATAAACTTCTTAATGTGTCAGTGGTAGATATGTTGTAAATGACTTTCTAGAAATAAGTCATGAATTAAAAATTAAATTAGAAAAACTTCAATTAGTTTGATCTTTACTTCATCAAATAAAATTCCTTATTTTCTCTACTATTACTTTTTATGAAACAGGGAAGGGAAAAGAGAATAAATGAAACATACATATTTTGGTATTATTAAATATTGTTTGAATTTAAAATTCCAAAGGAAGATGATTAACAGAGAAATAAAAAAGTAAACGCTGACATCCATTTTGCTCAAATCCGATTCTGTAGATTAAGAAATGGACGCAGGATCAGTAAAAAGGATCTCAATGAGATGAGAAATATGGTTCTTTGTGGTATGCAATGTGTTTTACTTTTAATTCAAGTAAACATTTAAGATTGATTTACAAGTAATTTCTTGTAAGTAAATACAATTTATAATTAGTAAAATGTTAGATTATTTTTAGAAAGAGGAAATAAAACCTTTACACATTTACATCACTTTGCCATAATGCTGACATTATGATGTATATCCTTCCTATGTTTTTCATTTTTATTTTAACATATTTGGAAATTATTTAACATACTTGGAAAAATATTATATACATTTTTTAGGCTGTATTTTCCATTTTGTTATTTAAATAATATTTCCCAAAGAATATTTAATAATACTATCAATGTTTTCTAAATGTTCATTTTAATGACTGTATAGGATTTCAAAATTATTTCATAATTTTTAAATCAGTTCTGTGCTATAGAATATCATTATGTCTCAGGCCATAGTGAATATCCTTCCAGGAAGAAAGACTTACTGTCATCACACTGAGTCATGTTTTTATGCTTCATTTAAACAGATGAACATCTGTGATAATTTTCTGTTGTTGATTAGCATGCTGCTTCAAGCAGTGTATGTCCTTCTCCCAGAAGATAGAAGACTTTGGGAGAGAGGACAATGAAACATTTATAGATTAACTTCTTTATTTTTCAATCAGAAAATTTTAAAAATACTCCTTAGAATACCAGATGAAGTGACAGTGTTAGAATTACGTGTCAATGGGACACACAACATCTGTTCTAAGAGAAGGTAATGAGCAGGATCTGATAAATTCCCTTTAGGACATATACTTACTTAACCTGCAGAGACTCAGCTAAACAGTATAAAATGTCTCCATTGCATGGGGGGTGGAAGGGGGGGATGGCAGTGTGAGAAGTGAGACAGAAACCTCACTTAGGAGCACAAAAGATGGAAGTGCTCCTAAGACTAAATAGCTGTCACCAGAAAATAAAACCACTGTAAAGTAAGTAAAACAATTTATTACTAAGCAAATGAAAATTAAATCAATTACCCACAAGTTAGTCAAGGGATACACAAAGGGAACAGAATATGACACCTAATATATAAAGAGTAGAGGAGGAAGAAAAAGAAGGGAGGAAAGAAGAACCTTTAGATTGTGTTTGAAATAGAATAAGTGAGTTAAGTTTGACTGTTAGATATTAAGAAAGCTGCCCTTGAACATTTGGTAACCACAGATATAAAGCTGGCAGTAAGTACATATCTATCAATAATCACCTCCAGTGTAAATGGACAGAATGCACCAATCAAAAGACACAAATGGATTATCATTTTACAGATGGATAAAAAAACTAGACCTATCTATATGCAACCTAAAAGAGATTTATGTCAAACCCAAAGACATATACAGACTAAAAGTTAAGGGATGGAAAGAGTTATTTCATGCAAACAATAGAGAGAAAAAACAGAAGTAGCAGTACTTACATCAGACAAAATAGATTTTAAAACAAAATAACAAGAGACAAAGAAGGACATTACAAAATGTTAAAGGAGTCAGTCCAACAAGAGGATATAAGCATTACAAATAACTATGAACCCAACTAGGTGCACCTAAATATGTGAAACAAATACTAACAGAATTAAAGGGGGAAATAGAATGCAATGCATTCATTTTTAGCAGACTTCACCACATGACTTACTCCAAAAGACAGATCGACAATCAAAACACAGAAAATAAGTAAGGAGACAGAGGCACTGAACAAAACAGTAGAACAGACATACCTAACAGATATCTACAGAACACCCCACCCAAAAGCAGCAGGATACACATTCTTCTAAAGTGTACATGGAAGATTTCCGAGGAGATCACATACTAGGCCACAAAACAGGCTTCAGTAAATTAAAAAGCACTCAAATTGTGTGAACCAGCTTCCAAAATCCCAAAGGTATGAAACTAGAAACAAATTATGCAAAGAAAACAAAAAAGCCCACAAACACATAGAAGGAGGCTTAACACCATGCTCCTTAATAATCAGTGGATCAATGACCAAATAAAAACAGAGGTCAAGCAATATATGAAAACAACAACTCAACACCCCAAAACCTGTGGGAGGCAGCAAAGGCAGTTCTAAGAGGAGGGTATATTGCAATATGGGCTTACCTCAAGAAAGAAGAAAAATCCCAAATGAGCAGTCTGAACTCACAATTAATGAAACTAGAAAAAGAAGAACAAATGAGACCCAAAGTCAGTAGAAGGAGGGACATAATAAAGATCATAATAAAGGGACATAAAAATAAAGCAAAAAGAAATAAATATGAGAACAATAAAACAATAGAAAGAATTAATGAAAGCAGGAGCTGGTTCTTCAAGAAAATAAGCAAAATAGATAAACCCATAGCCAGATTTATCAAGAAAAAAAGAGTCTACACACATAAACAGAATCAGAAATGAGAAAGGAAAAATCACTACTGACACCATGAAATAAAAGAATTATTACAGAATACTATGAAAAATTATATGCTAACAAATTGGATAACCTAAAAGAAATGGACAACTTTCTAGAAAAATACAAGCTTCCAAGATTGACCCAGAAAGGAAACAGAAAATCTGAACAGGCCAATTACCGACAATGAAATTGAATTGCTAATCAAAAACCTACCTAGGAACAAAACCTCTGGATCAGATGGCTTCACCACTGAATTTTATCAAAAATTAGGGGAAGACCTACTACCCATCCTCCTTAAAGTTTTCCAAAAAATAGAAGAGGAGGTGTTACTTTCAAACTCATTCTGTGAGGCTACTATCATTCTAATCCCCCAAACATACAAAGACACTGCAAAAAAAGAAAATTAAAGACCAATATCCCTGATGAACATAGATACAAAAATACTCAACAAAATATTAGCAAAGCAAATTCAAAAATACATCAGAAAGATCATCATGATCAAGTGGGATTTATTCCAGGGATGCAAGGATGGTACAATATTTGAAAATCCATCAACATCATGCACCACATCAACAAAAAGTAGGGCAAAAATCACATGATCATCTCAATAGATGCTGAAAAAGCATTCAACAAAATTCAACACAGTTTATAATAAAAACTCTTAACAAAATGGGTATAGAGGGCAAGTACCTCAACATAATAAAGGCCATATATGAAAAACCCACAACCAACATCATACTTAACAGAGAAAAGCTGATAGCTTTTTCTCTAAGATTGGAAACAAGACAAGGAAGCCCACTCTCCTCACTTTTACTCAAGAAAGTACTGGAGATACTAGCCATGGCAATCAGACAACAGAAAGAAACAAAAGGCATCCATATTTCTAAGGAAAAAGTTAAACTGTCACTGTCTGCAGATGATATGATATTGTACATAGAAAACCCTAACAAATCCATCCAAAAACTACTAAAACTAATAACTGAATTCATCAAATTTGCAAGATACAAAATTAATAAGCAGAAATCTGTTGTATTCCTATATACTAACAAGAAACTAGCAGAAAGAGAAATCAGGAAAACAATTCCATTCACAATTGCATCATGAAGAATAAAATACCTAGGAATAAAACTTACCAAGGAGGTGAAAGAACTATACCCTGAAAATTACAAGACTCTCATGAGAGAAATTCAAGAGGATACCAAATCAATGGAAATACACCCCATGCTAATGGCTAAGAAGAATTAATATTATCAAAATGAGCATCCTACCTAAAGCAATCTACAGATTCAATACAATCCCTATCAAAATACCAACAGCAATATTTAAACAAATGAGAACAAATAGTTCTAAAATTCATAGGGAACCACAAAAGACCCAAAATAGCCAAAGCAATCCTGAGAAGGAAGAATGGAGCTGGGGGCATTATGCTCCCCATCTTCAAGCTCTACCACAAAGCCACAGTAATAGTAACAATTTGGGTCTGGCACAAGAACAGACCCATATATCAGTGGAACATAATAGAGAGCCCAGATATAAATCCACACATGTATGTCCAATTAGTATATGATAAAGGAGCCAAAGATATACAATGGAGAAATAGCCTCTTTGACAATAGTGTTGGCAATACTGGACAACTACATGTAAGAGAATGAAACTGAATTATTGTCTAAGGCCATATACAAAAGTAAACTCAAAATGGATCAAAGACCTGAATGTAAGTCATGATACCATAAAAATCATAGAATGAAATGGAAAAATTTATTGAATATAGACATGAGCAACTTTTTCCTGAACATATCTCTTTGTGCAAGGGAAACAAAAGCAAACATGAATAAATGGGACTACATAAAATGAAAAAGTTTCTGTACCGCAAAAGACACCACCAGCAGAACAAAAAGGCATCTTTCAGTATGGGAGAATATATTCATAAATAACTTATCTGATAAGGGGTTAACATCCAAAATATATAAAGAGCTCACATGCCTCACACCCAAAAAGCAAATAATGTGATTAGAAACTGTGCAGATGATTTGAACAGACACTTCTCAAAAGAAGACATTTAGATGGCCAACAGGCACATGAAACGATGCTCCACATCGCTAATCATCAGGGAAATGCAAATTAAAACCACAGTTAGATATCACCTCACAACAGTTAGGATGGCCAACATTCAAGACAAGAAACAACAAATACATGTGAGGATTGGGAAGGCAAACTTTCCTGCACTGTTAGTGGTAATGTATATTAGTTCAACCATAGTGGGAAGCAATGTGGAAGTTCCACAAAAACTAAAAATAGAAATACCATTTGACCCAGTAATTCTACTCCTAGGATTTTACCTGAAGAAAACAAGATTCCTGATTCCTAAAGATATATGTGCCCCTATGTTTATCGCAGCACTATGTACAATAGCCAAAATATGGAAGCAAACTAATGTCGATCAGTGAATGAATAGATAAAGAAGATGTGGTACATATACACAATGGAATATTATTCAGCCATAAGAAGAAAACAAATCCTACCATTTACAACAACATGGATGGAGCTAGAGGGTATTATGCTCAGTAAATTAATCCAGGTGGAGAAAGACAAGTACCAAATGATTTCACTCATTTATGGAGTATAACAAAAAAGCAAAACTGAAGGAACAAAACAGCAGCAGATTCACAGACTTCAAGAAGGAATTTGCAGATACCAAAGGGAAGGGCTTGGGAGGGTAGGTGGGGAGGGAAGGAGAAGGGGATTAAGGGGCACTGTAATTAGCACTGACAATATAGGTAGTTCACAGGGAAGGCTGTATAGTATGAAGACAAGTGATGACTCTATAGAATCTTACTGTGTAGACAGACAATGACCACAGTAGGGTGCGTTGGAGATGATAATATGGGTGAATGTTAAAACCACAATGTGGCTCATGTAATACCTTCATAATATTGTGTATCAATGATACTTTAATTTACAAAAATGGAATAAGTTTTGAAGAAAGGAGAAATATACTGAATAATAATGTATGAAGTAGTCAAAACTTTCTTACTTAGAACCAAAAAAATAAAATAACTGAAAAAATTAGAATTAACTGTATCACAACATTTCTGTTCATTCATAGAATTATAAAGTGGAAAATACCAAATAAAATACTATGTGAAAATGTTTTCAACACATAAATCTGACAAAATACCAATAACCCAAAATGTAAAGAGCTCCTGTTAATCAAATAAAATATTGATTACATAAATGTAGTTAAACATTGACTAAATACTTAAAAGGAATTACAAAGTAGAGGATATCTAAGTGGCCTATAAACATATGCAAAGATACCTAAATGTCATTGTTGATTAGGTAAAACTGAATGAAAACAATATTCAGATATCATTTTAAACCAGAAGAATGAACTAATTAAGAGTCTGAAAATGACTCATTTGGATAAGAATGTGGAGCAACTGACTGGAATTCTCACAGAATGCTGGTCATACTATATATTTATATAACTACATTGGCAAATCATTGGCAGAATCTACTGAAGTTAAAGACTATATACATACATATATACTCTGGGGAGCAGTATTAACTGCTTGGGTCAAGAGAGAAATTTGGGGAATTGGAGTGTGATCACTCTAGGTGGTTTGGGTGTAAATATAAAATATCACTTTGTACACTTATGATTTATGCATTTTGTAATACTCTTTAAATAATAACAAATAAACCAAATGAAATGATGGGTTATATCTCTAAAGTAGAAAAACTATTTGAGTAATTTCTCCTTTAAATGCTCAGATTCATTCGTACAGTCATCCATGTCTAAGGAAGACATGATACTAATCAGTACGATATATACTATATATATATACACACACAGACACACACAGACACACACACACACACACACACACACACACACACACACACACACTGGTCATTTTCAAATTCCTTTATTTGATCATTCTTGAGGGTATATTCAATGTATTCACCCATGCAGCACACTGCTCAGTTTCCACAGGATGCTAGTCATTGAACAGAAGTAAACAAGTTCAGTTGGGAGATGCATCATTTGTTAATCGCTTATAAACTCTACAAAAGTGTAACCACATATTAGATGTCATAAAAAGCTAAGAAGAAGGTACATGCTTTATTCATAATAAGAGCATATCTAGTGAGGTTTAATCAAGATTCAGGTCAGCCTTGGCTGTAAGCGATTCACTTCTTGGACAAAGCAGAAGGACATTGTGTCTTCAATTTTTTTTTCTGCACACTGTCTTTCTACATCACAATTAATCCACATTTTCGGAGAGTCTGAAGATATTTCCAGTGCTATCAAACTCTTAGGAGTTCCTGGGAGATTCTTGGGAGAAAAATCAAAAAACAAAATCCAACTTTTCAAGAAAAAGTAATTTGGATTTATTATATAAATATTGGATATTTTAGAAAACAGTTGTTTCTCATTTAATTTGCAAAGCACTAATTGGTCAACTGCAATTTCTTTACTGTATTTTACGTGGGGAGAGATCTCTACTCATTTTGCGATAAATGTATTCAGTGTGACATTAAAATGTGGCCTAAAATAAACAGATTATCTTAATAATTTCCTTAGCTTTGCAAAGTTTGAAATAAAGACAAATTTCTCTTCCTTAACATATATGTACTTATTCCTACTATTAAATCAGTGTAAAACAAATATCATATATTAAGTTTGAGAGGGAGAGATTGCTGGTCTTTCTCACTTGAAATTCTTCTTCCTTATTCTGTATTTATGAGTCAGAACCAAGACTTGATAGCCTAAGGAGACTAATCAGGTACCACTGAAAGTGATTATTAGACAGGAAATGTGCCATCAGCGGATTTTTGAGTTCTCAATAAAAATTTTTCTTGGTTCACACACCGACTTATGGCAATGATTTTGGGTGCTAAAAATCCTTGGTCTGAGATTCTGGTTATAAATAGTGTTGACTGTACTTTAATTTATTTGGCTATTTACTCTCTAGTTTTAACCATAGTATTCTAAATCTCTAAAAAGAAATTGATTATCAAGTTGTTGTGAGAGCTACATACTGAATCAAAGAATCTACCAAAGCTATAGCACAGACCCTGTTATTTATCGTCTTTTGACCAGCTGCTTCATGACATATTTGTAGCGTAAGAATTACTGAATCTTCTCATCAGTCAGAGCTTCTGAGGACTGATTTTCCTTCCTCAAATCTGCTATTTCCCATTTCTTTTTCTTGTCTTACATTGCGCATGTTCACAGAATGTTTTGAAGCATGTTGCTGTATTCCAAAACCTTAGATTTATTCTTTTGGGAATCTATCATCAGGCCATAATTCTTATTGAGACATTATAATGGATATTGAATTAAGGCTGTGACAACATTTTTTTGATTAACTTTAATACTGGTTACAAGATATGCATTTATCACAGCCATAGAATGCGACAACACATAGAGTGAACTCTAATCGAAACTATAAACTTTAATTAATAATAAACTGTCCATATTGGTTCAAAATCGGAAATTAATAAACCAAAATAATTCAAATGTTTCATAGTGATAATAAACTATTTAATAATAATAAAATGCATGTATGTGTGTGAGACCTAGGAACTCTGTACTTCCCACTCAACTTTTCTGTAAATTACAGATGTTGTAAAAACAAAACCTTTAATTAATAAAAGGAGATAATATAAGAAGTTATGTAGGTAGTGCAGAAATGGGAGGAAATGGTGTATGCAAATATAGGGAAGGAGTTATAATCTGCAATATTGAAAGAAACTGGGATAGATGTCATGCTAGAAGACAGGGGCAGGATTTCAGAAAATAACTTTTAATACTAGTTATGTACACATTTTTGATTACTGTGATTTGCCCTCAGTTTTTGCCACTTTTATTCTATGCTTGTCAAAGTCCACAGTACTGTACAGCACCAGAAATTGTACTGGAAGAGTACACAGTGGATTGTAATAATTTTATACATCAATATTGGTTAACCAATGTATCAGGCAAAATGTTTACATTTACTTTTCCAAGTAGTATGCCAAGTAAAAGGTATGCCAGATAAAATGAGCAATGTTCTAAATTCTAATTTAAAAAATTCTTTTCCTGGTATTCCTTTGGTGTTCACAACAGTCAGGCTGCTTTTTATTGGCTCCTAAATGTTTCTGTTTTCTTATTTCAGGAATAGATAAATATTTCATTCTTCGGTCGGAGGAAAAGCGTTCTAAAAAGGATACCACGGATGGTTGAACTTTGAATCTGACTCATTTCATTCATTTTATTTGTAAGGGGAGTATGGCCATTTAAAGAAAAACAGAGATGAAGAAACATCTATTGAAAAACACACTTTCAAGTAAGATTGGTATATGTGCCTATGAAAAATTGTATTTGGGGTCTGACAGGTCCATTCTTTGACGATATAACATTCTTTCTGTTAAAGTGATGCAGGAGCTTTTCTCTCCAGCGTTCCTGAGGCATATGTGTCAAATAAAGTTGTATATACTTAAAGTATGCAGCATGATGATTTGGCAAAGAGAGGCAATAAATTGTAAGGGCAACCCTTACTAAGCAACAAGGTCATCTCAAGCATTTTAATGAGTGTGAGTGCCTCTGTCTGTGTCAGGGACAATAAATTGTCAAGTGATGTTAAGTAGGTGTAATAAAAAGCGACGCAAAAGGAGGGTATACATGTGATGTATCACGTGCTCTCACTAGGGTATATAAGCCCTCCTCTACCCATGCTGACATTCACTCCAGGATCTTGCCTTGAACAGCAAACCAAACTCACCACCCCAGACACCATGAGCTACTGCGGCGGCTACTACGGAGGCCTGGGCTGTGGCTATGGCTATGGCCTCGGTGGCCTGGGCTACGGCTATGGCTATGGCCTCGGTGGCCTGGGCTATGGCTGTGGCTATCGCGGCTACGGATATGGCCCTTTCTATGGAGGCTACGGATATGGATGCTATCGTCCATGGAACTATGGAAGATACTGGTCTGGCTGCTGCTAAAATACTGCCCTGGAAGCCCAACATCTAGGGCCATAAGGCTGGTAAAGAATGTACACACAATTTGAAGCAAAGAAGATCACCCAGGAAGAAGCCAAGATAAGAAAAATTAATAGTTCACATCTTCTCTTCTTCATGTAATTGTAGATTAATGATACCAAAAAAAAAAAAAAAAAGAATATTTACCATAATACCTTTGTCTGTTTTATGTCTCCTGTTGGCCCTTAGTTGTTCTTTCATTACTATAGCATTTCTTTGTTCCCTTTGCAATAAATTATTCTGATTTGAAATGACACATAATGGCTTTTATTGTTTATTAATTTTTTAGACCGTCGGCCTGCTTTTCACCATGTATTTCCATCTTGCAGTGACCTGAAGTTCTGGTTATCTGCCCCAAAATTGTCGCAGCAAAATTAACACGGACTTCATGAGAATTAGTCTACTTTCAACTTCAAACGCCTCATATTTTTTTTTAGTGTTGCTAGTTTGATTTAAGCGGTTTATCCTATTGACTTTTAGTGTAGCTGGGTCTGAAAAAAATCTTTAGTAAACAATGCTATTAAAATATTAAGACAAATAGGTTTTATTTGCAAACATAACTCATTTACTTAACAGAAAAACAGATTTGGGCAGCTGAAAACAGAGCCTGCACTTTAGTCATCCTAGTCATAATGTATTAGCTTTACAATGCCTGGAGTTATTAACAGCTCAATGCTTCCATTGGATGACTCCACTACTTAGTTTTTCAGAGAGTACAGCAATAGCTATTCTACTTCCTCTATGCTTAACAGTATTTCTTTTCAGCTTGACGAAAGGGCTTCCATTGGTACAAGGAAGAAGAGTAATCACAAAAACCCCTTGCAGAAGAGTTTGGTACCCCTAGAATAATATTCTGTTCTAGTATATCATTACAGTATTATTAGAATTTGAAATTTCTGCTTTATGGATCTCTGCTGGATCTAAGGAAACTACTTCAGGATTTCTTTATTTCCAGGGAAAAGTTATTGCTCATAATAGGTAGGACAGGTTACAACAGTTTCCTCAGTCTTAAAGAGAAGTGTATCTAGTAGAGACAAATAGGAAGAGTGTGAGTACTTAAACCTGTTCAGTTTATTTGTGATCTTATTGCTTTAGTTTGCCTTCATTAGAATGAAATATACAGAAAGTCAACTGTCTACTCTATTTTTAGAATGATCCCTAAAATGGACCAATTTTGAAAGAAAGCAGAAAGAAATAATTTGATGATAATGTATGATGTAGCCAAAATTCACTTAATAGAACCAAAGAAATTAAAATAACAGAAAAAATATAATTAACTGTATCACAACATTCTGTTCATCCATAAACAGCATTTGAAGTGGAAACATACCAAATCATATACTGGGGCAAAATATTTTCAATACATAAATCTGACAAAATACCAACACCCCAAGATATAAAGAGCTCCCGCTAAGCAATAATAAAGTATTTTTTAAACAAGTCCTGCTAAACTTTGACAAAAATACTTAGAAGTCATTAAAAAGTAGAGGATATCTAGGTTTCCTTTAAACACGTGCAATGATGCGTACATGTCAATGCTATATTAAAACAATTTTCAGACATTATTTTATAAAACAAGCATGTTCTATTTAAGAGTCTGAAAATGGCTTGTTTGGATAAGGATATGGAGCAACTGGAATTCTCACAGAATGCTGGTCATAGTGTACATTTATAAAACTGAATTGGCAAATTAATGGCAGAATCTAACGAAGCTAAATACTATATATATACTCTAGATTTTCCAGTGCATAATAGTAAATACTTGTGTTCTGTTCATATAATGCACTTCTTTGTAGCCATGAAAACAACAAAAGTCATGCTTCATGCAACATCCTAGCTCTGTGTCACACAGACAATGAATTACAGAATATTTAGGGAGAGAGATAGTGCCACTATGCTATATGATTCCATGCATGTGACATCAAAAGCAGGCAAACTTCTGGGGAGTAGTACTAACTGGTTGGGTCAAGAGAGAAATCTGGGAAATTGGAATTTGATTACTCTAGGTGGTTTGTGTGTCAATATAAAATATCATTTTGTACACTTACAATTTGTGCATTTTGTAATATTCTTTAAATAACAAGATAAAGCAAATGAAATGTTGGGTTGTATCTCTAAAGCAGGAAAACTATTTGAGTAATTTCTCCTTTAAATGCGCAGATGCATTCCTACAGTCATCCATGTCTATGGAAGATATGATACTGATCAGCATGATATCTACTACACACACACACACACACACAGACACACACACACACACAAACACACACTGGTCATTTTCAAACTCCTTTATTTGATCATTCTTGTGGGTATATTCAATGTATTCACCCATGCAGCACACTGCTGAGTTTCCACAGGATGCTAGTCATTGAACAGAAGTAAACAAGTCCAGATAGGAAAATCCATCATTTGTTAATTGCTTATAAACTCAACCAAAGCTGAACCACATATTTGAAGTCCTAAAGGTCTAAGTAGGATGTACATGCTTTATTCTTGATAACAGCATATCTGGTAAGGTTTAATCAAGATTCAGGTCAGCCTTGGGTATAAGCATTCACTTCTTGGAGAAAGCTGAAGGACACTGTTTCTCCTTTCACTCGCAAAGCACTAATTGGTCATCTGCGATTTCTTTAGTGTATTTTACATGGGGAGAGATCTCTAGTCATTTTGTAATAAATGTATTTAACGTGATATTACAATGTGGCCTGAACATTACACATTATCTTAATAAATTTCCTTTGTTTTGCAATGTTTGAAAAGAAGACAATTTTATCTTCCTGAGCATATATGTATTTATTCCTACTACTAAAAAAGTGAAAAACAAATATCATATATTCAGTTTGAGAGGGAGACATTGCTGGTCTTTCTCACATGATATTCTTCTTCTTTATTCTGTATTTATGAGTCAGAACCCAGACTTGATAGCCTAAGAAGACTTATCAGGTACCACTGAAAGTGATTATTAGACAGGAAATATGCCTTCAGTGGATTTTTGAGTTCTCAATAAAAATTTTTCTTGGTTCACACACCGACTTATGGCAATGATTTTGGGTGCTAAAAATCCTTGGTCTGAGATTCTGGTTATAAATAGTGTTGACTGTACTTTAATTTATTTGGCTATTTACTCTCTAGTTTTAACCATAGTATTCTAAATCTCTAAAAGGAATTGATTATCAAGTTGTTGTGAGAGCTTCATACTGAATCAAAGTATCTACCACTGCTATAGCACAGACCCTGTTATTTATCGTCTTTTGACCAGCTGCTTCATGACATATTTGTAGCGTAAGGATTACTGAATCTTCTCATCAGTCAGAGCTTCTGAGGACTGATTTTCCTTCCCCAAATCTGCTATTTCCCGTTTCTTTTTCCTGTCATACATTTAGCAAGTGCACAGAATGTTTTGAAGTAAGTTGCTGTGTTTCAAAACCTTAGATTTATTCTTTTGGGAATCTATCATCAGGCCATAATTCTTAATGAGATATTATAATGGATATTGAATTAAGGCTGTGACAACATTTTTTTGATTAACATTAATACTGGTTACAAGATATGCATTTATCACAGCCATAGAATGCTACAACACATAGAGTGAACTATAATCGAAACTATAATCTTTAATTAATAATAAACTGTCCATATTGGCTCACAATCGGTAATTAATAAACCATAATAATTCAAATGTTTAATAGTAATAATAAACTATTTAATAATAATAAAATGCATGTATGTGTGTGAGACATAGGAACGCTGTACTTCCCACTCAACTTTTCTGTAAATTACAGATGTTGTAAAAACAAAACCTTTAGGTAATAAAAGGAGATAATATAAGAAGTTATGTAGGTAGTGCAGAAATGGGAGGAAATGGTGTATGCAAATATAGGGAAGGAGTTATAATCTGCAATATTGAAAGAAACTGGGATAGATGTCATGCTAGAAGACAGGGGCAGGATTTCAGAAAATAACTTTTAATACTAGTTATGTACACATTTTTGATTACTGTGATTTGCCCTCAGTTTTTGCCACTTTTATTCTATGCTTGTCAAAGTCCACAGTACTGTACAGCACCAGAAATTGTACTGGAAGAGTACACAGTGGATTGTAATAATTTTATACATCAATATTGGTTAACCAATGTATCAGGCAAAATGTTTACATTTACTTTTCCAAGTAGTATGCCAAGTAAAAGGTATGCCAGATAAAATGAGCAATGTTCTAAATTCTAATTTAAAAAATTCTTTTCCTGGTATTCCTTTGGTGTTCACAACAGTCAGGCTGCTTTTTATTGGCTCCTAAATGTTTCTGTTTTCTTATTTCAGGAATAGATAAATATTTCATTCTTCGCTCGGAGGAAAAGCGTTCTAAAAAGGATACCACGGATGGTTGAACTTTGAATCTGACTCATTTCATTCATTTTATTTGTAAGGGGAGTATGGCCATTTAAAGAAAAACAGAGATGAAGAAACATCTATTGAAAAGCACACTTTCAAGTAAGATTGGTATATGTGCCTATGAAAAATTGTATTTGTGGTCTGACAGGTCCATTCTTTGACTATACAACATTCTTCCTGTTAAAGTGATGCAGGAGCTTTTCTCTCCAGCGTTCCTGAGGCATATGTGTCAAATAAAGTTGTATATACTTAAAGTATGCAGCATGATGATTTGGCAAAGAGAGGCAATAAATCGTAAGGGCCACCCTTACTAAGCAACAAGGTCATCTCAAGCATTTTAATGAGTGTGAGTGCCTCTGTCTGTGTCAGGGACAATAAATTGTCAAGTGATGTTAAGTAGGTGTAATAAAAAGCGACGCAAAGGGAGGGTATACATGTGATGTATCACGTGCTCTCACTAGGGTATATAAGCCCTCCTCTACCCATGCTGACATTCACTCCAGGATCTTGCCTTGAACAGCAAACCAAACTCACCACCCCTGACACCATGAGCTACTGCGGCGGCTACTACGGAGGCCTGGGCTGTGGCTATGGCTATGGCCTCGGTGGCCTGGGCTACGGCTATGGCTATGGCCTCGGTGGCCTGGGCTATGGCTGTGGCTCTCGCGGCTACGGATATGGCCCTTTCTATGGAGGCTACGGATATGGCTGCTATCGTCCATGGAACTATGGAAGATACTGGTCTGGCTGCTGCTAAAATACTGCCCTGGAAGCCCAATATCTAGGGCCATAATGCTGGTAAAGAATGTACACACAATTTGAAGCAAAGAAGATCACCCAGGAAGAAGCCAAGATAAGAAAAATTAATAGTTCACATCTTCTCTTCTTCATGTAATTGTAGATTAATGATACCAAAAAAAAAAAAAAAAGAATATTTACCATACTACCGTTGCCTGTTTTATGTCTCCTGTTGGCCCTTAGTTGTTCTTTCATTACTATAGCATTTCTTTGTTCCCTTTGCAATAAATTATTCTGATTTGAAATGACACATAACGGCTTTTATTATTTGTTAATTTTTTTGACCGAGAGCCTGCTTTTCACCATGTATTTCCCATCTTGAAGTGTCCTGAAGTTCTGGTTACCTGCCCCAAAATTTTCGCAGCAAAATTAACATGGACTTCATGAGAATTAGTCTACTTTCAACTTCAAACGCCTCATTTTTTTTTTAGTGTTGCTCGTTTGATTTAAGCGGTTTAACCTATTGACTTTTAGTGTAGCTGGGTCTGAAAAAAATCTTTAGTAAACAATGCTATTAAAATATTAAGACAAATAGGTTTTATTTGCAAACACAACTCATTTACTTAACAGAAAAACAGATTTGGGCAGCTGAAAAACAGAGCCTGCACTTTAGTCAACCTAGTCATAATGTATTAGCTTTACAATGCCTGGAGTTACTAACAGCTCAATGCTTCCATTGGATGACGCCACTACTTAGTTTTTCACAGAGGACAACAATATAGGTATTCTACTTCCTCTATGCTTAACAGTATTTCTTTCCAGCTTGACGAAAGGGCTTCCATTGTTACAAGGAAGAAGAGTAATCACAATAACCCCTTGCAGAAGAGTTTGGTACCCCTAGAATAATATTCTATTCTAGTATATCATTACAGTATTATTAGAATTTGAAATTTCTGCTTTATGGATCTCTGCTGGATCTAAGGGAACTACTTCAGGATTTCTTTATTTCCAGGGAAAAGTTAGTGCTCATAATAGGGAGGACATGTTACAACAGTTTCCACAGTCCTAAAGAGAAGTGTATCTAGCAGAGACAAATAGGAAGAGTGTGAGTACTAAAACCTGTTCAATTTATTTGTGAGCTTATTGCTTTAGTTTGCCTTCATTAGAATGAAATATACAGAAAGTCAACTGTCTATTTTTAGAATGATCCCTAAAATGGACCAATTTTGAAGGAAAGCAGAAAGAAATAATTTTATAATAATGTATGATGTAGCCAAAATTTACTTATTGGAACCAAAGAAATTAAAATGACAGAAAAATTATAATTAACTGTATCACAACATTCTGTTCATGCCTAAACAGCATTTAAAGTGGAAACATACCAAATCATAAACTGGGGCAAAATATTTTCAATACATAAATCTGACAAAATACCAACACCCCACGATATAAAGAGCTCCTGCTAATCAATAATAAAGTATTTATTAAAGAAGTCCTGCTAAACTTTGATAAAAATACTTAGAAGTCATTACAAAGTAGAGGATATGTAGGTTTCCTTTAAACACGTGCAATGATGCGTAAATGTCAATGCTATATTAAAACAATTTTCAGACATTATTTTATACCACAAGTATGTTATAATTCAGAGTCTGAAAATGGCTTGTTTGGATAACGATATGGAGCAACTGGAATTCTCACAGAATGCTGGTCATAGTGTACATTTATAAAACTGCATTGGCAAATGACTGGCAGAATCTACCTAAGCTAAATACTACATATATACTCTAGATTTTACAGAGCAGAATAGTATATACTTGTGTTCTGTTCATATAATGCACTACTTTGTAGCCATGAAAACAACAAAAGTCATGCTTCATGCAACATCCTAGCTCTGTGTCACACAGACAATGATTTACAGAACAATTAGGGAGAGAGAGAGTGCCACTATGCAATATGATTCCATGCATGTGACATCAAAAGCAGGCAAACTTCTGGGGAGTAGTACTAACTGGTTGGGTCAAGAGAGAAATCTGGGAACTTGGAATTTGATTACTCTAGGTGGTTTGTGTGTCAATATAAAATATCATTTTGTACACTTACAATTTGTGCATTTTGTAATATTCTTTAAATAACAAGATAAAGCAAATGAAATGATGGGTTGTATCTCTAAAGCAGGAAAACTAATTGAGTAATTTCTCCTTTAAATATGCAGATGCTTTCCTACAGTCATCCATGTCTATGGAAGATGTGATGCTTATCAGCATGATATCTACTACACACACACACACACACACATACACACACACACACACACACACACACACTGGTCATTTTCAAACTCCTTTATTTGATCATTCTTGTGGGTATATTCAATGTATTCACCCATGCAGCACACTGCTGAGTTTCCACAGGATGCTAGTCTTTGAACAGAAGTAAACAAGTCCAGATAGGAAAATCCATCATTTGTTAATTGCTTATAAACTCAACCAAAGGGAACCACATATTTGAAGTCCTAAAGGGCTAAGTAGGATGTACATGCTTTATTCTTGATAACAACATATCTGGTGAGGATTAATCAAGATTCAGGTCAGCCTTGGGTATAAGCGTTCACTTCTTGGAGAAAGCTGAAGGACACTGCGTCTTCCATTAGTTTTCTCCTCCACCCTGCCTTTTTACATTATAAGTAAACTTTTTAAGTTTTACAAGTAAAGTTTTAAAGAGTCTGAAGTTGTAGGACCTTAGTTGCAGGACCTAAGAAACTTGGGAGAGCGATCCAACTACAAAACCCAACTTTTCATGTATTTTATCCTATCAAATCTATTTCCAGGTAATAACAGGAAGGGAACATGAGCTAAAGACTTCCAAACTCATTGGAATAAGATTTGAAAATTGTCTGTATACATACAGTATTTTAAGAGCTATTGGGATTTATTCTGCAAATATTGGGCATTTTACCACAACAGTTGTTTCTCCTTTCACTCGCAAAGCACTAATTGGTCATCTGCGATTTCTTTAGTGTATTTTACATGGGGAGAGATCTCTACTCATTTTGCAATAAATGTATTTAATGTGACATTACAATGTGGCCTAAACTTTACACATTATCTTAAAAATTTTCCTTTGTTTTGCAATGTTTGAAATGAAGACAATGTTCTCTTCCTGAGCATATATGTATTTATTCCTACTATTAAAACAGTGAAAAACAAATATCATATATTCAGTTTGAGAGGGAGAGATTGCTGGTCTTTCTCACTTGATATTCTTCTTCCTTATTCTGTATTTATGAGTCAGAACCCAGACTTGATAGCCTAAGAAGACTTATCAGGTACCACTGAAAGTGATTATTAGACAGGAAATGTGCCTTCAGTGGATTTTTGAGTTCTCAATAAAAATTTTTCTTGGTTCACACACCGACTTATGGCAATGATTTTGGGTGCTAAAAATCCTTGGTCTGAGGTTCTGGTTATAATTAGTGTTGACTGTACTTTAATTTATTTGGCTATTTACTCTCTAGTTTTAACCATAGTATTCTAAATCTCTAAAAGGAATTGATTATCAAGTTGTTGTGAGAGCTTCATACTGAATCAAAGTATCTACCACTGCTATAGCACAGACCCTGTTATTTATCGTCTTTTGACCAGCTGCTTCATGACATATTTGTAGCGTAAGGATTACTGAATCTTCTCATCAGTCAGAGCTTCTGAGGACTGATTTTTCTTCCCCAAATCTGCTATTTCCCGTTTCTTTTTCCTGTCATACATTTAGCAAGTGCACAGAATGTTTTGAAGTAAGTTGCTGTGTTTCAAAACCTTAGATTTATTCTTTTGGGAATCTATCATCAGGCCATAATTCTTAATGAGATATTATAATGGATATTGAATTAAGGCTGTGACAACATTTTTTTGATTAACATTAATACTGGTTACAAGATATGCATTTATCACAGCCATAGAATGCTACAACACATAGAGTGAACTATAATCGAAACTATAATCTTTAATTAATAATAAACTGTCCATATTGGCTCACAATCGGTAATTAATAAACCATAATAATTCAAATGTTTAATAGTAATAATAAACTATTTAATAATAATAAAATGCATGTATGTGTGTGAGACATAGGAACGCTGTACTTCCCACTCAACTTTTCTGTAAATTACAGATGTTGTAAAAACAAAACCTTTAGGTAATAAAAGGAGATAATATAAGAAGTTATGTAGGTAGTGCAGAAATGGGAGGAAATGGTGTATGCAAATATAGGGAAGGAGTTATAATCTGCAATATTGAAAGAAACTGGGATAGATGTCATGCTAGAAGACAGGGGCAGGATTTCAGAAAATAACTTTTAATACTAGTTATGTACACATTTTTGATTACTGTGATTTGCCCTCAGTTTTTGCCACTTTTATTCTATGCTTGTCAAAGTCCACAGTACTGTACAGCACCAGAAATTGTACTGGAAGAGTACACAGTGGATTGTAATAATTTTATACATCAATATTGGTTAACCAATGTATCAGGCAAAATGTTTACATTTACTTTTCCAAGTAGTATGCCAAGTAAAAGGTATGCCAGATAAAATGAGCAATGTTCTAAATTCTAATTTAAAAAATTCTTTTCCTGGTATTCCTTTGGTGTTCACAACAGTCAGGCTGCTTTTTATTGGCTCCTAAATGTTTCTGTTTTCTTATTTCAGGAATAGATAAATATTTCATTCTTCGCTCGGAGGAAAAGCGTTCTAAAAAGGATACCACGGATGGTTGAACTTTGAATCTGACTCATTTTATTCATTTTATTTGTAAGGGGAGTATGGCCATTTAAAGAAAAACAGAGATGAAGAAACATCTATTGAAAAGCACACTTTCAAGTAAGATTGGTATATGTGCCTATGAAAAATTGTATTTGTGGTCTGACAGGTCCATTCTTTGACTATACAACATTCTTCCTGTTAAAGTGATGCAGGAGCATTTCTCTCCAGCGTTCCTGAGGCATATGTGTCAAATAAAGTTGTATATACTTAAAGTATGCAGCATGATGATTTGGCAAAGAGAGGCAATAAATCGTAAGGGCCACCCTTACTAAGCAACAAGGTCATCTCAAGCATTTTAATGAGTGTGAGTGCCTCTGTCTGTGTCAGGGACAATAAATTGTCAAGTGATGTTAAGTAGGTGTAATAAAAAGCGACGCAAAGGGAGGGTATACATGTGATGTATCACGTGCTCTCACTAGGGTATATAAGCCCTCCTCTACCCATGCTGACATTCACTCCAGGATCTTGCCTTGAACAGCAAACCAAACTCACCACCCCTGACACCATGAGCTACTGCGGCGGCTACTACGGAGGCCTGGGCTGTGGCTATGGCTATGGCCTCGGTGGCCTGGGCTATGGCTGTGGCTCTCGCGGCTACGGATATGGCCCTTTCTATGGAGGCTACGGATATGGCTGCTATCGTCCATGGAACTATGGAAGATACTGGTCTGGCTGCTGCTAAAATACTGCCCTGGAAGCCCAATATCTAGGGCCATAATGCTGGTAAAGAATGTACACACAATTTGAAGCAAAGAAGATCACCCAGGAAGAAGCCAAGATAAGAAAAATTAATAGTTCACATCTTCTCTTCTTCATGTAATTGTAGATTAATGATACCAAAAAAAAAAAAAAAAGAATATTTACCATACTACCGTTGCCTGTTTTATGTCTCCTGTTGGCCCTTAGTTGTTCTTTCATTACTATAGCATTTCTTTGTTCCCTTTGCAATAAATTATTCTGATTTGAAATGACACATAACGGCTTTTATTATTTGTTAATTTTTTTGACCGAGAGCCTGCTTTTCACCATGTATTTCCCATCTTGAAGTGTCCTGAAGTTCTGGTTACCTGCCCCAAAATTTTCGCAGCAAAATTAACATGGACTTCATGAGAATTAGTCTACTTTCAACTTCAAACGCCTCATTTTTTTTTTAGTGTTGCTCGTTTGATTTAAGCGGTTTAACCTATTGACTTTTAGTGTAGCTGGGTCTGAAAAAAATCTTTAGTAAACAATGCTATTAAAATATTAAGAAAAATAGGTTTTATTTGCAAACACAACTCATTTACTTAACAGAAAAACAGATTTGGGCAGCTGAAAAACAGAGCCTGCACTTTAGTCAACCTAGTCATAATGTATTAGCTTTACAATGCCTGGAGTTACTAACAGCTCAATGCTTCCATTGGATGACGCCACTACTTAGTTTTTCACAGAGGACAACAATATAGGTATTCTACTTCCTCTATGCTTAACAGTATTTCTTTCCAGCTTGACGAAAGGGCTTCCATTGTTACAAGGAAGAAGAGTAATCACAATAACCCCTTGCAGAAGAGTTTGGTACCCCTAGAATAATATTCTATTCTAGTATATCATTACAGTATTATTAGAATTTGAAATTTCTGCTTTATGGATCTCTGCTGGATCTAAGGGAACTACTTCAGGATTTCTTTATTTCCAGGGAAAAGTTAGTGCTCATAATAGGGAGGACATGTTACAACAGTTTCCACAGTCCTAAAGAGAAGTGTATCTAGCAGAGACAAATAGGAAGAGTGTGAGTACTAAAACCTATTCAATTTATTTGTGAGCTTATTGCTTTAGTTTGCCTTCATTAGAATGAAATATACAGAAAGTCAACTGTCTATTTTTAGAATGATCCCTAAAATGGACCAATTTTGAAGGAAAGCAGAAAGAAATAATTTTATAATAATGTATGATGTAGCCAAAATTTACTTATTGGAACCAAAGAAATTAAAATGACAGAAAAATTATAATTAACTGTATCACAACATTCTGTTCATGCCTAAACAGCATTTAAAGTGGAAACATACCAAATCATAAACTGGGGCAAAATATTTTCAATACATAAATCTGACAAAATACCAACACCCCACGATATAAAGAGCTCCTGCTAATCAATAATAAAGTATTTATTAAAGAAGTCCTGCTAAACTTTGATAAAAATACTTAGAAGTCATTACAAAGTAGAGGATATGTAGGTTTCCTTTAAACACGTGCAATGATGCGTAAATGTCAATGCTATATTAAAACAATTTTCAGACATTATTTTATACCACAAGTATGTTATAATTCAGAGTCTGAAAATGGCTTGTTTGGATAACGATATGGAGCAACTGGAATTCTCACAGAATGCTGGTCATAGTGTACATTTATAAAACTGCATTGGCAAATGACTGGCAGAATCTACCTAAGCTAAATACTACATATATACTCTAGATTTTACAGAGCAGAATAGTATATACTTGTGTTCTGTTCATATAATGCACTTCTTTGTAGCCATGAAAACAACAAAAGTCATGCTTCATGCAACATCCTAGCTCTGTGTCACACAGACAATGATTTACAGAACAATTAGGGAGAGAGAGAGTGCCACTATGCAATATGATTCCATGCATGTGACATCAAAAGCAGGCAAACTTCTGGGGAGTAGTACTAACTGGTTGGGTCAAGAGAGAAATCTGGGAACTTGGAATTTGATTACTCTAGGTGGTTTGTGTGTCAATATAAAATATCATTTTGTACACTTACAATTTGTGCATTTTGTAATATTCTTTAAATAACAAGATAAAGCAAATGAAATGATGGGTTGTATCTCTAAAGCAGGAAAACTAATTGAGTAATTTCTCCTTTAAATATGCAGATGCTTTCCTACAGTCATCCATGTCTATGGAAGATGTGATGCTTATCAGCATGATATCTACTACACACACACACACACACACATACACACACACACACACACACACACACACTGGTCATTTTCAAACTCCTTTATTTGATCATTCTTGTGGGTATATTCAATGTATTCACCCATGCAGCACATTGCTGAGTTTCCACAGGATGCTAGTCTTTGAACAGAAGTAAACAAGTCCAGATAGGAAAATCCATCATTTGTTAATTGCTTATAAACTCAACCAAAGGGAACCACATATTTGAAGTCCTAAAGGGCTAAGTAGGATGTACATGCTTTATTCTTGATAACAGCATATCTGGTGAGGATTAATCAAGATTCAGGTCAGCCTTGGGTATAAGCGTTCACTTCTTGGAGAAAGCTGAAGGACACTGCGTCTTCCATTAGTTTTCTCCTCCACCCTGCCTTTTTACATTATAAGTAAACTTTTTAAGTTTTACAAGTAAAGTTTTAAAGAGTCTGAAGTTGTAGGACCTTAGTTGCAGGACCTAAGAAACTTGGGAGAGCGATCCAACTACAAAACCCAACTTTTCATGTATTTTATCCTATCAAATCTATTTCCAGGTAATAACAGGAAGGGAACATGAGCTAAAGACTTCCAAACTCATTGGAATAAGATTTGAAAATTGTCTGTATACATACAGTATTTTAAGAGCTATTGGGATTTATTCTGCAAATATTGGGCATTTTACCACAACAGTTGTTTCTCCTTTCACTCGCAAAGCACTAATTGGTCATCTGCGATTTCTTTAGTGTATTTTACATGGGAGAGATCTCTACTCATTTTGCAATAAATGTATTTAACGTGACATTACAATGTGGCCTAAACTTTACACATTATCTTAAAAATTTTCCTTTGTTTTGCAATGTTTGAAATGAAGACAATGTTCTCTTCCTGAGCATATATGTATTTATTCCTACTATTAAAACAGTGAAAAACAAATATCATATATTCAGTTTGAGAGGGAGAGATTGCTGGTCTTTCTCACTTGATATTCTTCTTCCTTATTCTGTATTTATGAGTCAGAACCCAGACTTGATAGCCTAAGAAGACTTATCAGGTACCACTGAAAGTGATTATTAGACAGGAAATGTGCCTTCAGTGGATTTTTGAGTTCTCAATAAAAATTTTTCTTGGTTCACACACCGACTTATGGCAATGATTTTGGGTGCTAAAAATCCTTGGTCTGAGGTTCTGGTTATAATTAGTGTTGACTGTACTTTAATTTATTTGGCTATTTACTCTCTAGTTTTAACCATAGTATTCTAAATCTCTAAAAGGAATTGATTATCAAGTTGTTGTGAGAGCTTCATACTGAATCAAAGTATCTACCACTGCTATAGCACAGACCCTGTTATTTATCGTCTTTTGACCAGCTGCTTCATGACATATTTGTAGCGTAAGGATTACTGAATCTTCTCATCAGTCAGAGCTTCTGAGGACTGATTTTTCTTCCCCAAATCTGCTATTTCCCGTTTCTTTTTCCTGTCATACATTTAGCAAGTGCACAGAATGTTTTGAAGTAAGTTGCTGTGTTTCAAAACCTTAGATTTATTCTTTTGGGAATCTATCATCAGGCCATAATTCTTAATGAGATATTATAATGGATATTGAATTAAGGCTGTGACAACATTTTTTTGATTAACATTAATACTGGTTACAAGATATGCATTTATCACAGCCATAGAATGCTACAACACATAGAGTGAACTCTAATCGAAACTATAATCTTTAATTAATAATAAACTGTCCATATTGGCTCACAATCGGTAATTAATAAACCATAATAATTCAAATGTTTAATAGTAATAATAAACTATTTAATAATAATAAAATGCATGTATGTGTGTGAGACATAGGAACGCTGTACTTCCCACTCAACTTTTCTGTAAATTACAGATGTTGTAAAAACAAAACCTTTAGGTAATAAAAGGAGATAATATAAGAAGTTATGTAGGTAGTGCAGAAATGGGAGGAAATGGTGTATGCAAATATAGGGAAGGAGTTATAATCTGCAATATTGAAAGAAACTGGGATAGATGTCATGCTAGAAGACAGGGGCAGGATTTCAGAAAATAACTTTTAATACTAGTTATGTACACATTTTTGATTACTGTGATTTGCCCTCAGTTTTTGCCACTTTTATTCTATGCTTGTCAAAGTCCACAGTACTGTACAGCACCAGAAATTGTACTGGAAGAGTACACAGTGGATTGTAATAATTTTATACATCAATATTGGTTAACCAATGTATCAGGCAAAATGTTTACATTTACTTTTCCAAGTAGTATGCCAAGTAAAAGGTATGCCAGATAAAATGAGCAATGTTCTAAATTCTAATTTAAAAAATTCTTTTCCTGGTATTCCTTTGGTGTTCACAACAGTCAGGCTGCTTTTTATTGGCTCCTAAATGTTTCTGTTTTCTTATTTCAGGAATAGATAAATATTTCATTCTTCGCTCGGAGGAAAAGCGTTCTAAAAAGGATACCACGGATGGTTGAACTTTGAATCTGACTCATTTCATTCATTTTATTTGTAAGGGGAGTATGGCCATTTAAAGAAAAACAGAGATGAAGAAACATCTATTGAAAAGCACACTTTCAAGTAAGATTGGTATATGTGCCTATGAAAAATTGTATTTGTGGTCTGACAGGTCCATTCTTTGACTATACAACATTCTTCCTGTTAAAGTGATGCAGGAGCTTTTCTCTCCAGCGTTCCTGAGGCATATGTGTCAAATAAAGTTGTATATACTTAAAGTATGCAGCATGATGATTTGGCAAAGAGAGGCAATAAATCGTAAGGGCCACCCTTACTAAGCAACAAGGTCATCTCAAGCATTTTAATGAGTGTGAGTGCCTCTGTCTGTGTCAGGGACAATAAATTGTCAAGTGATGTTAAGTAGGTGTAATAAAAAGCGACGCAAAGGGAGGGTATACATGTGATGTATCACGTGCTCTCACTAGGGTATATAAGCCCTCCTCTACCCATGCTGACATTCACTCCAGGATCTTGCCTTGAACAGCAAACCAAACTCACCACCCCTGACACCATGAGCTACTGCGGCGGCTACTACGGAGGCCTGGGCTGTGGCTATGGCTATGGCCTCGGTGGCCTGGGCTACGGCTATGGCTATGGCCTCGGTGGCCTGGGCTATGGCTGTGGCTCTCGCGGCTACGGATATGGCCCTTTCTATGGAGGCTACGGATATGGCTGCTATCGTCCATGGAACTATGGAAGATACTGGTCTGGCTGCTGCTAAAATACTGCCCTGGAAGCCCAATATCTAGGGCCATAATGCTGGTAAAGAATGTACACACAATTTGAAGCAAAGAAGATCACCCAGGAAGAAGCCAAGATAAGAAAAATTAATAGTTCACATCTTCTCTTCTTCATGTAATTGTAGATTAATGATACCAAAAAAAAAAAAAAAAGAATATTTACCATACTACCGTTGCCTGTTTTATGTCTCCTGTTGGCCCTTAGTTGTTCTTTCATTACTATAGCATTTCTTTGTTCCCTTTGCAATAAATTATTCTGATTTGAAATGACACATAACGGCTTTTATTATTTGTTAATTTTTTTGACCGAGAGCCTGCTTTTCACCATGTATTTCCCATCTTGAAGTGTCCTGAAGTTCTGGTTACCTGCCCCAAAATTTTCGCAGCAAAATTAACATGGACTTCATGAGAATTAGTCTACTTTCAACTTCAAACGCCTCATTTTTTTTTTAGTGTTGCTCGTTTGATTTAAGCGGTTTAACCTATTGACTTTTAGTGTAGCTGGGTCTGAAAAAAATCTTTAGTAAACAATGCTATTAAAATATTAAGAAAAATAGGTTTTATTTGCAAACACAACTCATTTACTTAACAGAAAAACAGATTTGGGCAGCTGAAAAACAGAGCCTGCACTTTAGTCAACCTAGTCATAATGTATTAGCTTTACAATGCCTGGAGTTACTAACAGCTCAATGCTTCCATTGGATGACGCCACTACTTAGTTTTTCACAGAGGACAACAATATAGGTATTCTACTTCCTCTATGCTTAACAGTATTTCTTTCCAGCTTGACAAAAGGGCTTCCATTGTTACAAGGAAGAAGAGTAATCACAATAACCCCTTGCAGAAGAGTTTGGTACCCCTAGAATAATATTCTATTCTAGTATATCATTACAGTATTATTAGAATTTGAAATTTCTGCTTTATGGATCTCTGCTGGATCTAAGGGAACTACTTCAGGATTTCTTTATTTCCAGGGAAAAGTTAGTGCTCATAATAGGGAGGACATGTTACAACAGTTTCCACAGTCCTAAAGAGAAGTGTATCTAGCAGAGACAAATAGGAAGAGTGTGAGTACTAAAACCTATTCAATTTATTTGTGAGCTTATTGCTTTAGTTTGCCTTCATTAGAATGAAATATACAGAAAGTCAACTGTCTATTTTTAGAATGATCCCTAAAATGGACCAATTTTGAAGGAAAGCAGAAAGAAATAATTTTATAATAATGTATGATGTAGCCAAAATTTACTTATTGGAACCAAAGAAATTAAAATGACAGAAAAATTATAATTAACTGTATCACAACATTCTGTTCATGCCTAAACAGCATTTAAAGTGGAAACATACCAAATCATAAACTGGGGCAAAATATTTTCAATACATAAATCTGACAAAATACCAACACCCCACGATATAAAGAGCTCCTGCTAATCAATAATAAAGTATTTATTAAAGAAGTCCTGCTAAACTTTGATAAAAATACTTAGAAGTCATTACAAAGTAGAGGATATGTAGGTTTCCTTTAAACACGTGCAATGATGCGTAAATGTCAATGCTATATTAAAACAATTTTCAGACATTATTTTATACCACAAGTATGTTATAATTCAGAGTCTGAAAATGGCTTGTTTGGATAACGATATGGAGCAACTGGAATTCTCACAGAATGCTGGTCATAGTGTACATTTATAAAACTGCATTGGCAAATGACTGGCAGAATCTACCTAAGCTAAATACTACATATATACTCTAGATTTTACAGAGCAGAATAGTATATACTTGTGTTCTGTTCATATAATGCACTTCTTTGTAGCCATGAAAACAACAAAAGTCATGCTTCATGCAACATCCTAGCTCTGTGTCACACAGACAATGATTTACAGAACAATTAGGGAGAGAGAGAGTGCCACTATGCAATATGATTCCATGCATGTGACATCAAAAGCAGGCAAACTTCTGGGGAGTAGTACTAACTGGTTGGGTCAAGAGAGAAATCTGGGAACTTGGAATTTGATTACTCTAGGTGGTTTGTGTGTCAATATAAAATATCATTTTGTACACTTACAATTTGTGCATTTTGTAATATTCTTTAAATAACAAGATAAAGCAAATGAAATGATGGGTTGTATCTCTAAAGCAGGAAAACTAATTGAGTAATTTCTCCTTTAAATATGCAGATGCTTTCCTACAGTCATCCATGTCTATGGAAGATGTGATGCTTATCAGCATGATATCTACTACACACACACACACACACACACATACACACACACACACACACACACACACACTGGTCATTTTCAAACTCCTTTATTTGATCATTCTTGTGGGTATATTCAATGTATTCACCCATGCAGCACACTGCTGAGTTTCCACAGGATGCTAGTCTTTGAACAGAAGTAAACAAGTCCAGATAGGAAAATCCATCATTTGTTAATTGCTTATAAACTCAACCAAAGGGAACCACATATTTGAAGTCCTAAAGGGCTAAGTAGGATGTACATGCTTTATTCTTGATAACAGCATATCTGGTGAGGATTAATCAAGATTCAGGTCAGCCTTGGGTATAAGCGTTCACTTCTTGGAGAAAGCTGAAGGACACTGCGTCTTCCATTAGTTTTCTCCTCCACCCTGCCTTTTTACATTATAAGTAAACTTTTTAAGTTTTACAAGTAAAGTTTTAAAGAGTCTGAAGTTGTAGGACCTTAGTTGCAGGACCTAAGAAACTTGGGAGAGCGATCCAACTACAAAACCCAACTTTTCATGTATTTTATCCTATCAAATCTATTTCCAGGTAATAACAGGAAGGGAACATGAGCTAAAGACTTCCAAACTCATTGGAATAAGATTTGAAAATTGTCTGTATACATACAGTATTTTAAGAGCTATTGGGATTTATTCTGCAAATATTGGGCATTTTACCACAACAGTTGTTTCTCCTTTCACTCGCAAAGCACTAATTGGTCATCTGCGATTTCTTTAGTGTATTTTACATGGGAGAGATCTCTACTCATTTTGCAATAAATGTATTTAACGTGACATTACAATGTGGCCTAAACTTTACACATTATCTTAAAAATTTTCCTTTGTTTTGCAATGTTTGAAATGAAGACAATGTTCTCTTCCTGAGCATATATGTATTTATTCCTACTATTAAAACAGTGAAAAACAAATATCATATATTCAGTTTGAGAGGGAGAGATTGCTGGTCTTTCTCACTTGATATTCTTCTTCCTTATTCTGTATTTATGAGTCAGAACCCAGACTTGATAGCCTAAGAAGACTTATCAGGTACCACTGAAAGTGATTATTAGACAGGAAATGTGCCTTCAGTGGATTTTTGAGTTCTCAATAAAAATTTTTCTTGGTTCACACACCGACTTATGGCAATGATTTTGGGTGCTAAAAATCCTTGGTCTGAGGTTCTGGTTATAATTAGTGTTGACTGTACTTTAATTTATTTGGCTATTTACTCTCTAGTTTTAACCATAGTATTCTAAATCTCTAAAAGGAATTGATTATCAAGTTGTTGTGAGAGCTTCATACTGAATCAAAGTATCTACCACTGCTATAGCACAGACCCTGTTATTTATCGTCTTTTGACCAGCTGCTTCATGACATATTTGTAGCGTAAGGATTACTGAATCTTCTCATCAGTCAGAGCTTCTGAGGACTGATTTTCCTTCCCCAAATCTGCTATTTCCCGTTTCTTTTTCCTGTCATACATTTAGCAAGTGCACAGAATGTTTTGAAGTAAGTTGCTGTGTTTCAAAACCTTAGATTTATTCTTTTGGGAATCTATCATCAGGCCATAATTCTTAATGAGATATTATAATGGATATTGAATTAAGGCTGTGACAACATTTTTTTGATTAACATTAATACTGGTTACAAGATATGCATTTATCACAGCCATAGAATGCTACAACACATAGAGTGAACTCTAATCGAAACTATAATCTTTAATTAATAATAAACTGTCCATATTGGCTCACAATCGGTAATTAATAAACCATAATAATTCAAATGTTTAATAGTAATAATAAACTATTTAATAATAATAAAATGCATGTATGTGTGTGAGACATAGGAACGCTGTACTTCCCACTCAACTTTTCTGTAAATTACAGATGTTGTAAAAACAAAACCTTTAGGTAATAAAAGGAGATAATATAAGAAGTTATGTAGGTAGTGCAGAAATGGGAGGAAATGGTGTATGCAAATATAGGGAAGGAGTTATAATCTGCAATATTGAAAGAAACTGGGATAGATGTCATGCTAGAAGACAGGGGCAGGATTTCAGAAAATAACTTTTAATACTAGTTATGTACACATTTTTGATTACTGTGATTTGCCCTCAGTTTTTGCCACTTTTATTCTATGCTTGTCAAAGTCCACAGTACTGTACAGCACCAGAAATTGTACTGGAAGAGTACACAGTGGATTGTAATAATTTTATACATCAATATTGGTTAACCAATGTATCAGGCAAAATGTTTACATTTACTTTTCCAAGTAGTATGCCAAGTAAAAGGTATGCCAGATAAAATGAGCAATGTTCTAAATTCTAATTTAAAAAATTCTTTTCCTGGTATTCCTTTGGTGTTCACAACAGTCAGGCTGCTTTTTATTGGCTCCTAAATGTTTCTGTTTCTTATTTCAGGAATAGATAAATATTTCATTCTTCGCTCGGAGGAAAAGCATTCTAAAAAGGATACCACGGATGGTTGAACTTTGAATCTGACTCATTTCATTCATTTTATTTGTAAGGGGAGTATGGCCATTTAAAGAAAAACAGAGATGAAGAAACATCTATTGAAAAGCACACTTTCAAGTAAGATTGGTATATGTGCCTATGAAAAATTGTATTTGTGGTCTGACAGGTCCATTCTTTGACGATACAACATTCTTTCTGATAAAGTGATGCAGGAGCTTTTCTCTCCAGCGTTCCTGAGGCATATGTGTCAAATAAAGTTGTATATACTTAAAGTATGCAATCATGATGATTTGGCAAAGAGAGGCAATAAATCGTAAGGGCCACCCTTACTAAGCAACAAGGTCATCTCAAGCATTTTAATGAGTGTGAGTGCCTCTGTCTGTGTCAGGGACAATAAATTGTCAAGTGATGTTAAGTAGGTGTAATAAAAAGCGACGCAAAGGGAGGGTATACATGTGATGTATCACGTGCTCTCACTAGGGTATATAAGCCCTCCTCTACCCATGCTGACATTCACTCCAGGATCTTGCCTTGAACAGCAAACCAAACTCACCACCCCTGACACCATGAGCTACTGCGGCGGCTACTACGGAGGCCTGGGCTGTGGCTATGGCTATGGCCTCGGTGGCCTGGGCTACGGCTATGGCTATGGCCTCGGTGGCCTGGGCTATGGCTGTGGCTATCGCGGCTACGGATATGGCCCTTTCTATGGAGGCTACGGATATGGCTGCTATCGTCCATGGAACTATGGAAGATACTGGTCTGGCTGCTGCTAAAATACTGCCCTGGAAGCCCAACATCTAGGGCCATAAGGCTGGTAAAGAATGTACACACAATTTGAAGCAAAGAAGATCACCCAGGAAGAAGCCAAGATAAGAAAAATTAATATTTCACATCTTCTCTTCTTCATGTAATTGTAGATTAATGATACCAAAAAAAAAAAAAAAAAGAATATTTACCATACTACCTATGCCTGTTTTATGTCTCCTGTTGGCCCTTAGTTGTTCTTTCATAACTATAGCATTTCTTTGTTCCCTTTGCAATAAATTATTCTGATTTGAAATGACACATAACGGCTTTTATTATTTGTTAATTTTATTGACCGAGAGCTTGCTTTTCACCATGTATTTCCCATCTTGAAGATTCCTGAAGTTCTGGTTACCTGCCCCAAAAATTTCGAAGCATAATTAACATATACTTCATGAGAATTAGTCTTCTTTCAACTTCAAACGCCTCATTTTTTTTTTAGTGTTGCTCGTTTGATTTAAGCGGTTTAACCTATTGACTTTTATTGTAGCTGGGTCTGAAAAAAATCTTTAGTAAACAATGCTATTAAAATATTAAGACAAATAGGTTTTATTTGCAAACACAGCTCATTTACTTAACAGAAAAACAGATTTGGGCAGCTGAACAACAGAGCCTGCACTTTAGTCAACCTAGTCATAATGTATTAGCTTTACAATGCCTGGAGTTACTAACAGCTCAATGCTTCCATTGGATGACGCCACTACTTAGTTTTTCACAGAGGACAACAATATAGCTATTCTACTTCCTCTATGCTTAACAGTATTTCTTTTCAGCTTGACGAAAGGGCTTCCATTGGTACAAGGAAGAAGAGTAATCACAATAACCCCTTGCAGAAGAGTTTGGTACCCCTAGAATAATATTCTATTCTAGTATATCATTACAGTATTATTAGAATTTGAAATTTCTGCTTTATGGATCTCTGCTGGATCTAAGGGAACTACTTCAGGATTTCTTTATTTCCAGGGAAATGTTAGTGCTCAGAATAGGGAGGACATGGTACAACAGTTTCCACAGTCCTAAAGAGAAGTGTATCTAGCAGAGACAAATAGGAAGAGTGTGAGTACTAAAACCTGTTCAATTTATTTGTGAGCTTATTGCTTTAGTTTGCCTTCATTAGAATGAAATATACAGAAAGTCAACTGTCTATTTTTAGAATGATCCCTAAAATGGACCAATTTTGAAGGAAAGCAGAAAGAAATAATTTTATAATAATGTATGATGTAGCCAAAATTTACTTATTGGAACCAAAGAAATTAAAATGACAGAAAAATTATAATTAACTGTATCACAACATTCTGTTCATGCCTAAACAGCATTTAAAGTGGAAACATACCACATCATAAACTGGGGCAAAATATTTTCAATACATAAATCTGACAAAATACCAACACCCCACGATATAAAGAGCTCCTGCTAAACAATAATAAAGTATTTATTAAATAAGTCCTGCTAAACTTTGATAAAAATACTTAGAAGTCATTACAAAGTAGAGGATATGTCGGTTTCCTTTAAACACGTGTAATGATGCGCAAATGTCAAAGCTATATTAAAACAATTTTCCGACTTTATTTTATACCACAAGCATGTTCTAATTAAGAGTCTGATAATGGCTTGTTTGGATAGGGATATGGATCAACTGGAATTCTCACAGAATGCTGGTCATAGTCTACATTTATATAACTGCATTGGCAAATGACTGGCAGAATCTACCTAAGCTAAATACTACATATATACTCTAGATTTTACAGAGCAGAATAGTATATACTTGTGTTCTGTTCATATAATGCACTACTTTGTAGCCATGAAAACAACAAAAGTCATGCTTCATGCAACATCCTAGCTCTGTGTCACACAGACAATGATTTACAGAACAATTAGGGAGAGAGATAGTGCCACTATGCAATATGATTAAATGCATGTGACATCAAAAGCAGGCAAACTTCTGTGGAGAAGTACTAACTGGTTGGGTCAAGAGAGAAATCTGGGAACTTGGAATTTGATTACTCTAGGTGGTTTGTGTGTCAATATAAAATATCATTTTGTACACTTACAATTTGTGCATTTTGTAATATTCTTTAAATAACAAGATAAAGCAAATGAAATGATGGGTTGTATCTATAAAGCAGGAAAACTAATTGAGTAATTTCTCCTTTAAATATGCAGATGCTTTCCTACAGTCATCCATGTCTATGGAAGATGTGATACTTATCAGCATGATATCTACTACACACACACACACACACACACACACACACACACACACACACACACCGGGCATTTTCAAACTCCTTTATTTGATCATTCTTGTGGGTATATTCAATGTATTCACCCATGCAGCACACTGCTGAGTTTCCACAGGATGCTAGTCTTTGAACAGAAGTAAACAAGTCCAGATAGGAAAATCCATCATTTGTTAATTGCTTATAAACTCAACCAAAGTGAACCACATATTTGAAGTCCTAAAGGGCTAAGTAGGATGTACATGCTTTATTCTTGACAACAGCATATCTGGTGAGGTTTAATCAAGATTCAGGTCAGCCTTGGGTATAAGCGTTCACTTCTTGGAGAAAGCTGAAGGACACTGCGTCTTCCATTAGTTTTCTCCTCCACCCTGCCTTTTTACATTATAAGTAAACTTTTTAAGTTTTACAAGTAAAGTTTTAAAGAGTCTGAAGTTGTAGGACCTTAGTTGCAGGACCTAAGAAACTTGGGAGAGCGATCCAACTACAAAACCCAACTTTTCATGTATTTTATCCTATCAAATCTATTTCCAGGTAATAACAGGAAGGGAACATGAGCTAAAAACTTACTAACTCATTGGAATAAGATTTAAAAATTGTCTGTATACATACGGTTTTTTAAGAGCAATTGGGATTTATTCTGCAAATATTGGGCATTTTACCACAACAGTTGTTTCTCCTTTCACTCGCAAAGCACTAATTGGTCATCTGCGATTTCTTTAGTGTATTTTACATGGGAGAGATCTCTACTCATTTTGCAATAAATGTATTTAACGTGACATTACAATGTGGCCTAAACTTTACACATTATCTTAAAAATTTTCCTTTGTTTTGCAATGTTTGAAATGAAGACAATGTTCTCTTCCTGAGCATATATGTATTTATTCCTACTATTAAAAGAGTGAAAAACAAATATCATATATTCAGTTTGAGAGGGAGAGATTGCTGGTCTTTCTCACTTGATATTCTTCTTCCTCATTCTGTATTTATGAGTTAGAACCCAGACTTGATAGCCTAAGGAGACTTATCAGGTACCACTGAAAGTGATTATTAGACAGGAAATGGGCCTTCAGTGGATTTTTGAGTTCTCAATAAAAATTTTTCTTGGTTCACACACCGACTTATGGCAATGATTTTGGGTGCTAAAAATCCTTGGTCTGAGGTTCTGGTTATAAATAGTGTTGACTGTACTTTAATTTATTTGGCTATTTACTCTCTAGTTTTAACCATAGTATTCTAAATCTCTAAAAGGAATTGATTATCAAGTTGCTGTGAGTGCTTCATACTGAATCAAAGAATCTACCAATGCTATAGCACAGACCCTGTTATTTATCGTCTTTTGACCAGCTGCTTCATGACATATTTGTAGCGTAAGGATTACTGAATCTTCTCATCAGTCAGAGCTTCTGAGGACTGATTTTCCTTCCCCAAATCTGCTATTTCCCGTTTCTTTTTCCTGTCATACATTTAGCAAGTGCACAGAATGTGTTGAATTAAGTTGCTGTGTTTCAAAACCTTAGATTTATTCTTTTGGAAATCTATCATCAGGATATAATTCTTAATGAGATATTATAATGGATATTGAACTAAGGCTGTGACAACATTTTTTTGATTAACTTTAATACTGGTTACAAGATACGCATTTATTAGAGCCATAGAATGCTTCAACACATAGAGTGAACTATAATCGAAACTATAAACTTTAATTAATAATAAACTGTCCATATTGGCTCACAATCGGTAATTAATAAACCATAATAATTCAAATGTTTAATAGTAATAATAAACTATTTAATAATAATAAAATGAATGTATGTGTGTGAGACATAGGAACTCTGTACTTCCCCTCAACTTTTCTGTAAATTACAGATGTTGTAAAAAGAAAACATTTAAGTAATAAAAGGAGATAATATAAGAAGTTATGTAGGTAGTGCAGAAATGGGAGGAAATGGTGTATGCAAACATAGGGAAGGAGTTATAATCTTCAATATTGAAAGAAACTGGGATAGATGTCATGCTAGAAGACAGGGGCAGGATTTCAGAAAATAACATTTAATATTAGTTATGTAAACATTTTTGATTACTGTGATTTGCCCTCAGTTTTTGCCACTTTTATTCTATGCTTGTCAAAGTCCACAGTACTGTACAGCACCAGAAATTGTACTGGAAGAGTACACAGTGGATTGTAATAATTTTATACATCAATATTGGTTAACCAATGTACAGGCAAAATGTTTACATTTACTTTTTCAAGTAGTATGCCAAGTAAAAGGTATGCCAGATAAAATGAGCAATGTTCTAAATTCTAATTTAAAAAATTCTTTTCCTGGTATTCCTTTGGTGTTCACAACAGTCAGGCTGCTTTTTATTGGCTCCTAAATGTTTCTGTTTTCTTATTTCAGGAATAGATAAATATTTCATTCTTCGCTCGGAGGAAAAGCGTTCTAAAAAGGATACCACGGATGGTTGAACTTTGAATCTGACTCATTTCATTCATTTTATTTGTAAGGGGAGTATGGCCATTTAAAGAAAAACAGAGATGAAGAAACATCTATTGAAAAGCACACTTTCAAGTAAGATTGGTATATGTGCCTATGAAAAATTGTATTTGTGGTCTGACAGGTCCATTCTTTGACTATACAACATTCTTCCTGTTAAAGTGATGCAGGAGCTTTTCTCTCCAGCGTTCCTGAGGCATATGTGTCAAATAAAGTTGTATATACTTAAAGTATGCAGCATGATGATTTGGCAAAGAGAGGCAATAAATCGTAAGGGCCACCCTTACTAAGCAACAAGGTCATCTCAAGCATTTTAATGAGTGTGAGTGCCTCTGTCTGTGTCAGGGACAATAAATTGTCAAGTGATGTTAAGTAGGTGTAATAAAAAGCGACGCAAAGGGAGGGTATACATGTGATGTATCACGTGCTCTCACTAGGGTATATAAGCCCTCCTCTACCCATGCTGACATTCACTCCAGGATCTTGCCTTGAACAGCAAACCAAACTCACCACCCCTGACACCATGAGCTACTGCGGCGGCTACTACGGAGGCCTGGGCTGTGGCTATGGCTATGGCCTCGGTGGCCTGGGCTACGGCTATGGCTATGGCCTCGGTGGCCTGGGCTATGGCTGTGGCTCTCGCGGCTACGGATATGGCCCTTTCTATGGAGGCTACGGATATGGCTGCTATCGTCCATGGAACTATGGAAGATACTGGTCTGGCTGCTGCTAAAATACTGCCCTGGAAGCCCAACATCTAGGGCCATAAGGCTGGTAAAGAATGTACACACAATTTGAAGCAAAGAAGATCACCCAGGAAGAAGCCAAGATAAGAAAAATTAATAGTTCACATCGTCTCTTCTTCATGTAATTGTAGATTAATGATACCAAAAAGAAAAATAAAAAAGAATATTTACCATACTACCTTTGCCTGCTTTATGTGTCCTGTTGGCCCTTAGATGTTCTTTCATTACTATAGCATTTCTTTGTTCCCTTTGCAATAAATTATTCTGATTTGAAATGACACATAACGGCTTTTATTATTTGTTAATTTTATTGACCGAGAGCTTGCTTTTCACCATGTATTTCCCATCTTGAAGTGTCCTGAAGTTCTGTTTACCTGCCCCAAAATTTTCGCAGCAAAATTTACATGGACTTCATGAGAATTAGTCTACTTTCAACTTCAAACGCCTCATTTTTTTTTTTAGTTTTGCTAGTTTGATTTAAGCGTTTTAACCTATTGACTTTTAGTGTAGCTGGGTCTGAAAAACATCTTTAGTAAACAATGCTATTAAAATATTAAGACAAATAGGTTTTATTTGCAAACACAACTCATTTACTTAACAGAAAAACAGATTTGGGCAGCTGAACAACAGAGCCTGCACTTTAGTCAACCTAGTCATAATGTATTAGCTTTACAATGCCTGGAGTTACTAACAGCTCAATGCTTCCATTGGATGACGCCACTACTTAGTTTTTCACAGAGGACAACAATATAGCTATTCTACTTCCTCTATGCTTAACAGTATTTCTTTTCAGCTTGACGAAAGGGCTTCCATTGGTACAAGGAAGAAGAGTAATCACAATAACCCCTTGCAGAAGAGTTTGGTACCCCTAGAATAATATTCTATTCTTGTATATCATTACAGTATTATTAGAATTTGAAATTTCTGCTTTATGGATCTCTGCTGGATCTAAGGGAACTACTTCAGGATTTCTTTATTTCCAGGGAAATGTTAGTGCTCATAATAGGGAGGACATGTTACAACAGTTTCCACAGTCCTAAAGAGAAGTGTATCTAGCAGAGACAAATAGGAGGAGTGTGAGTACTAAAACCTGTTCAATTTATTTGTGATCTTATTGCTTTAGTTTGCCTTCATTAGAATGAAATATACAGAAAGTCAACTGTCTATTTTTAGAATGATCCCTAAAATGGACCAATTTTGAAGGAAAGCAGAAAGAAATAATTTTATAATAATGTATGATGTAGCCAAAATTTACTTATTGGAACCAAAGAAATTAAAATGACAGAAAAATTATAATTAACTGTATCACAACATTCTGTTCATGCCTAAACAGCATTTAAAGTGGAAACATACCAAATCATAAACTGGGGCAAAATATTTTCAATACATAAATCTGACAAAATACCAACACCCCACGATATAAAGAGCTCCTGCTAAACAATAATAAAGTATTTATTAAATAAGTCCTGCTAAACTTTGATAAAAATACTTAGAAGTCATTACAAAGTAGAGGATATGTAGGTTTCCTTTAAACACGTGTAATGATGCGCAAATGTCAAAGCTATATTAAAACAATATTCCGACTTTATTTTATACCACAAGCATGTTCTAATTAAGAGTCTGAAAATGGCTTGTTTGGATAGGGATATGGATCAACTGGAATTCTCACAGAATGCTGGTCATAGTCTACATTTATATAACTGCATTGGCAAATGACTGGCAGAATCTACCTAAGCTAAATACTACATATATACTCTAGATTTTACAGAGCAGAATAGTATATACTTGTGTTCTGTTCATATAATGCACTACTTTGTAGCCATGAAAACAACAAAAGTCATGCTTCATGCAACATCCTAGCTTTGTGTCACACAGACAATGATTTACAGAACAATTAGGGAGAGAGATAGTGCCACTATGCAATATGATTCCATGCATGTGACATCAAAAGCAGGCAAACTTCTGGGGAGAAGTACTAACTGGTTGGGTCAAGAGAGAAATCTGGGAACTTGGAATTTGATTACTCTAGGTGGTTTGTGTGTCAATATAAAATATCATTTTGTACACTTACAATTTGTGCATTTTGTAATATTCTTTAAATAACAAGATAAAGCAAATGAAATGATGGGTTGTATCTCTAAAGCAGGAAAACTAATTGAGTAATTTCTCCTTTAAATATGCAGATGCTTTCCTACAGTCATCCATGTCTATGGAAGATGTGATACTTATCAGCATGATATCTACTACACACACACACACACACACACACACACACACACACACACACACACACACACCGGGCATTTTCAAACTCCTTTATTTGATCATTCTTGTGGGTATATTCAATGTATTCACCCATGCAGCACACTGCTGAGTTTCCACAGGATGCTAGTCTTTGAACAGAAGTAAACAAGTCCAGATAGGAAAATCCATCATTTGTTAATTGCTTATAAACTCAACCAAAGGGAACCACATATTTGAAGTCCTAAAGGGCTAAGTAGGATGTACATGCTTTATTCTTGATAACAGCATATCTGGTGAGGATTAATCAAGATTCAGGTCAGCCTTGGGTATAAGCGTTCACTTCTTGGAGAAAGCTGAAGGACACTGCGTCTTCCATTAGTTTTCTCCTCCACCCTGCCTTTTTACATTATAAGTAAACTTTTTAAGTTTTACAAGTAAAGTTTTAAAGAGTCTGAAGTTGTAGGACCTTAGTTGCAGGACCTAAGAAACTTGGGAGAGCGATCCAACTACAAAACCCAACTTTTCATGTATTTTATCCTATCAAATCTATTTCCAGGTAATAACAGGAAGGGAACATGAGCTAAAACTTACTAACTCATTGGAATAAGATTTAAAAATTGTCTGTATACATACGGTTTTTTAAGAGCAATTGGGATTTATTCTGCAAATATTGGGCATTTTACCACAACAGTTGTTTCTCCTTTCACTCGCAAAGCACTAATTGGTCATCTGCGATTTCTTTAGTGTATTTTACATGGGAGAGATCTCTGCTCATTTTGCAATAAATGTATTTAACGTGACATTACAATGTGGCCTAAACTTTACACATTATCTTAAAAATTTTCCTTTGTTTTGCAATGTTTGAAATGAAGACAATGTTCTCTTCCTGAGCATATATGTATTTATTCCTACTATTAAAAGAGTGAAAAACAAATATCATATATTCAGTTTGAGAGGGAGAGATTGCTGGTCTTTCTCACTTGATATTCTTCTTCCTTATACTGTATTTATGAGTTAGAACCCAGACTTGATAGCCTAAGGAGACTTATCAGGTACCACTGAAAGTGATTATTAGACAGGAAATGTGCCTTCAGTGGATTTTTGAGTTCTCAATAAAAATTTTTCTTGGTTCACACACCGACTTATGGCAATGATTTTGGGTGCTAAAAATCCTTGGTCTGAGGTTCTGGTTATAAATAGTGTTGACTGTACTTTAATTTATTTGGCTATTTACTCTCTAGTTTTAACCATAGTATTCTAAATCTCTAAAAGGAATTGATTATCAATTTGCTGTGAGAGCTTCATACTGAATCAAAGAATCTACCACTGCTATAGCACAGACCCTGTTATTTATCGTCTTTTGACCAGCTGCTTCATGACATATTTGTAGCATAAGGATTACTGAATCTTCTCATCAGTCAGAGCTTCTGAGGACTGATTTTCCTTCCCCAAATCTGCTATTTCCCGTTTCTTTTTCCTGTCATACATTTAGCAAGTGCACAGAATGTGTTGAATTAAGTTGCTGTGTTTCAAAACCTTAGATTTATTCTTTTGGAAATCTATCATCAGGCCATAATTCTTAATGAGATATTATAATGGATATTGAATTAAGGCTGTGACAACATTTTTTTGATTAACTTTAATACTGGTTACAAGATACGCATTTATTACAGCCATAGAATGCTTCAACACATAGAGTGAACTATAATCGAAACTATAAACTTTAATTAATAATAAACTGTCCATATTGGCTCACAATCGGTAATTAATAAACCATAATAATTCAAATGTTTAATAGTAATAATAAACTATTTAATAATAATAAAATGAATGTATGTGTGTGAGACATAGGAACTCTGTACTTCCCCTCAACTTTTCTGTAAATTACAGATGTTGTAAAAAGAAAACCTTTAAGTAATAAAAGGAGATAATATAAGAAGTTATGTAGGTAGTGCAGAAATGGGAGGAAATGGTGTATGCAAACATAGGGAAGGAGTTATAATCTTCAATATTGAAAGAAACTGGGATAGATGTCATGCTAGAAGACAGGGGCAGGATTTCAGAAAATAACATTTAATATTAGTTATGTAAACATTTTTGATTACTGTGATTTGCCCTCAGTTTTTGCCACTTTTATTCTATGCTTGTCAAAGTCCACAGTACTGTACAGCACCAGAAATTGTACTGGAAGAGTACACAGTGGATTGTAATAATTTTATACATCAATATTGGTTAACCAATGTACAGGCAAAATGTTTACATTTACTTTTCCAAGTAGTATGCCAAGTAAAAGGTATGCCAGATAAAATGAGCAATGTTCTAAATTCTAATTTAAAAAATTCTTTTCCTGGTATTCCTTTGGTGTTCACAACAGTCAGGCTGCTTTTTATTGGCTCCTAAATGTTTCTGTTTTCTTATTTCAGGAATAGATAAATATTTCATTCTTCGCTCGGAGGAAAAGCGTTCTAAAAAGGATACCACGGATGGTTGAACTTTGAATCTGACTCATTTCATTCATTTTATTTGTTAGGGGAGTATGGCCATTTAAAGAAAAACAGAGATGAAGAAACATCTATTGAAAAGCACACTTTCAAGTAAGATTTGTATATGTGCCTATGAAAAATTGTATTTGTGGTCTGACAGGTCCATTCTTTGACGATACAACATTCTTTCTGATAAAGTGATGCAGGAGCTTTTCTCTCCAGCGTTCCTGAGGCATATGTGTCAAATAAAGTTGTATATACTTAAAGTATGCAGCATGATGATTTGGCAAAGAGAGGCAATAAATCGTAAGGGCCACCCTTACTAAGCAACAAGGTCATCTCAAGCATTTTAATGAGTGTGAGTGCCTCTGTCTGTGTCAGGGACAATAAATTGTCAAGTGATGTTAAGTAGGTGTAATAAAAAGCGACGCAAAGGGAGGGTATACATGTGATGTATCACGTGCTCTCACTAGGGTATATAAGCCCTCCTCTACCCATGCTGACATTCACTCCAGGATCTTGCCTTGAACAGCAAACCAAACTCACCACCCCTGACACCATGAGCTACTGCGGCGGCTACTACGGAGGCCTGGGCTGTGGCTATGGCTATGGCCTCGGTGGCCTGGGCTACGGCTATGGCTATGGCCTCGGTGGCCTGGGCTATGGCTGTGGCTATCGCGGCTACGGATATGGCCCTTTCTATGGAGGCTACGGATATGGCTGCTATCGTCCATGGAACTATGGAAGATACTGGTCTGGCTGCTGCTAAAATACTGCCCTGGAAGCCCAACATCTAGGGCCATAAGGCTGGTAAAGAATGTACACACAATTTGAAGCAAAGAAGATCACCCAGGAAGAAGCCAAGATAAGAAAAATTAATAGTTCACATCGTCTCTTCTTCATGTAATTGTAGATTAATGATACCAAAAAGAAAAATAAAAAAGAATATTTACCATACTACCTTTGCCTGCTTTATGTGTCCTGTTGGCCCTTAGATGTTCTTTCATTACTATAGCATTTCTTTGTTCCCTTTGCAATAAATTATTCTGATTTGAAATGACACATAACGGCTTTTATTATTTGTTAATTTTATTGACCGAGAGCTTGCTTTTCACCATGTATTTCCCATCTTGAAGTGTCCTGAAGTTCTGTTTACCTGCCCCAAAATTTTCGCAGCAAAATTTACATGGACTTCATGAGAATTAGTCTACTTTCAACTTCAAACGCCTCATTTTTTTTTTTAGTTTTGCTAGTTTGATTTAAGCGTTTTAACCTATTGACTTTTAGTGTAGCTGGGTCTGAAAAACATCTTTAGTAAACAATGCTATTAAAATATTAAGACAAATAGGTTTTATTTGCAAACACAACTCATTTACTTAACAGAAAAACAGATTTGGGCAGCTGAACAACAGAGCCTGCACTTTAGTCAACCTAGTCATAATGTATTAGCTTTACAATGCCTGGAGTTACTAACAGCTCAATGCTTCCATTGGATGACGCCACTACTTAGTTTTTCACAGAGGACAACAATATAGCTATTCTACTTCCTCTATGCTTAACAGTATTTCTTTTCAGCTTGACGAAAGGGCTTCCATTGGTACAAGGAAGAAGAGTAATCACAATAACCCCTTGCAGAAGAGTTTGGTACCCCTAGAATAATATTCTATTCTTGTATATCATTACAGTATTATTAGAATTTGAAATTTCTGCTTTATGGATCTCTGCTGGATCTAAGGGAACTACTTCAGGATTTCTTTATTTCCAGGGAAATGTTAGTGCTCATAATAGGGAGGACATGTTACAACAGTTTCCACAGTCCTAAAGAGAAGTGTATCTAGCAGAGACAAATAGGAGGAGTGTGAGTACTAAAACCTGTTCAATTTATTTGTGATCTTATTGCTTTAGTTTGCCTTCATTAGAATGAAATATACAGAAAGTCAACTGTCTATTTTTAGAATGATCCCTAAAATGGACCAATTTTGAAGGAAAGCAGAAAGAAATAATTTTATAATAATGTATGATGTAGCCAAAATTTACTTATTGGAACCAAAGAAATTAAAATGACAGAAAAATTATAATTAACTGTATCACAACATTCTGTTCATGCCTAAACAGCATTTAAAGTGGAAACATACCAAATCATAAACTGGGGCAAAATATTTTCAATACATAAATCTGACAAAATACCAACACCCCACGATATAAAGAGCTCCTGCTAAACAATAATAAAGTATTTATTAAATAAGTCCTGCTAAACTTTGATAAAAATACTTAGAAGTCATTACAAAGTAGAGGATATGTAGGTTTCCTTTAAACACGTGTAATGATGCGCAAATGTCAAAGCTATATTAAAACAATTTTCCGACTTTATTTTATACCACAAGCATGTTCTAATTAAGAGTCTGAAAATGGCTTGTTTGGATAGGGATATGGATCAACTGGAATTCTCACAGAATGCTGGTCATAGTCTACATTTATATAACTGCATTGGCAAATGACTGGCAGAATCTACCAAAGCTAAATACTACATATATACTCTAGATTTTACAGAGCAGAATAGTATATACTTGTGTTCTGTTCATATAATGCACTACTTTGTAGCCATGAAAACAACAAAAGTCATGCTTCATGCAACATCCTAGCTCTGTGTCACACAGACAATGATTTACAGAACAATTAGGGAGAGAGATAGTGCCACTATGCAATATGATTCCATGCATGTGACTTCAAAAGCAGGCAAACTTCTGGGGAGTAGTACTAACTGGTTGGGTCAAGAGAGAAATCTGGGAACTTGGAATTTGATTACTCTAGGTGGTTTGTGTGTCAATATAAAATATCATTTTGTACACTTACAATTTGTGCATTTTGTAATATTCTTTAAATAACAAGATAAAGCAAATGAAATGATGGGTTGTATCTCTAAAGCAGGAAAACTAATTGAGTAATTTCTCCTTTAAATATGCAGATGCTTTCCTACAGTCATCCATGTCTAAGGAAGATGTGATACTTATCAGCATGATATCTACTACACACACACACACAAACACACACACACACACACACACACACACTGGGCATTTTCAAACTCCTTTATTTGATCATTCTTGTGGGTATATTCAATGTATTCACCCATGCAGCACACTGCTGAGTTTCCACAGGATGCTAGTCTTTGAACAGAAGTAAACAAGTCCAGATAGGAAAATCCATCATTTGTTAATTGCTTATAAACTCAACCAAAGTGAACCACATATTTGAAGTCCTAAAGGGCTAAGTAGGATGTACATGCTTTATTCTTGACAACAGCATATCTGGTGAGGTTTAATCAAGATTCAGGTCAGCCTTGGGTATAAGCGTTCACTTCTTGGAGAAAGCTGAAGGACACTGCGTCTTCCATTAGTTTTCTCCTCCACCCTGCCTTTTTACATTATAAGTAAACTTTTTAAGTTTTACAAGTAAAGTTTTAAAGAGTCTGAAGTTGTAGGACCTTAGTTGCAGGACCTAAGAAACTTGGGAGAGCGATCCAACTACAAAACCCAACTTTTCATGTATTTTATCCTATCAAATCTATTTCCAGGTAATAACAGGAAGGGAACATGAGCTAAAAACTTACTAACTCATTGGAATAAGATTTAAAAATTGTCTGTATACATATGGTTTTTTAAGAGCAATTGGGATTTATTCTGCAAATATTGGGCATTTTACCACAACAGTTGTTTCTCCTTTCACTCGCAAAGCACTAATTGGTCATCTGCGATTTCTTTAGTGTATTTTACATGGGAGAGATCTCTACTCATTTTGCAATAAATGTATTTAACGTGACATTACAATGTGGCCTAAACTTTACACATTATCTTAAAAATTTTCCTTTGTTTTGCAATGTTTGAAATGAAGACAATGTTCTCTTCCTGAGCATATATGTATTTATTCCTACTATTAAAAGAGTGAAAAACAAATATCATATATTCAGTTTGAGAGGGAGAGATTGCTGGTCTTTCTCACTTGATATTCTTCTTCCTCATTCTGTATTTATGAGTTAGAACCCAGACTTGATAGCCTAAGGAGACTTATCAGGTACCACTGAAAGTGATTATTAGACAGGAAATGTGCCTTCAGTGGATTTTTGAGTTCTCAATAAAAATTTTTCTTGGTTCACACACCGACTTATGGCAATGATTTTGGGTGCTAAAAATCCTTGGTCTGAGGTTCTGGTTATAAATAGTGTTGACTGTACTTTAATTTATTTGGCTATTTACTCTCTAGTTTTAACCATAGTATTCTAAATCTCTAAAAGAATTGATTATCAAGTTGCTGTGAGAGCTTCATACTGAATCAAAGAATCTACCACTGCTATAGCACAGACCCTGTTATTTATCGTCTTTTGACCAGCTGCTTCATGACATATTTGTAGCATAAGGATTACTGAATCTTCTCATCAGTCAGAGCTTCTGAGGACTGATTTTCCTTCCCCAAATCTGCTATTTCCCGTTTCTTTTTCCTGTCATACATTTAGCAAGTGCACAGAATGTGTTGAATTAAGTTGCTGTGTTTCAAAACCTTAGATTTATTCCTTTGGAAATCTATCATCAGGCCATAATTCTTAATGAGATATTATAATGGATATTGAATTAAGGCTGTGACAACATTTTTTTGATTAACTTTAATACTGGTTACAAGATACGCATTTATTACAGCCATAGAATGCTTCAACACATAGAGTGAACTATAATCGAAACTATAAACTTTAATTAATAATAAACTGTCCATATTGGCTCACAATCGGTAATTAATAAACCATAATAATTCAAATGTTTAATAGTAATAATAAACTATTTAATAATAATAAAATGAATGTATGTGTGTGAGACATAGGAACACTGTACTTCCCTCAACTTTTCTGTAAATTACAGATGTTGTAAAAACAAAACCTTTAAGTAATAAAAGGAGATAATATAAGAAGTTAATTAGGTAGTGCAGAAATGGGAGGAAATGGTGTATGCAAACATATTGAAGGAGTTATAATCTTCAATATTGAAAGAAACTGGGATAGATGTCATGCTAGAAGACAGGGGCAGGATTTCAGAAAATAACATTTAATATTAGTTATGTAAATATTTTTGATTACTGTGATTTGCCCTCAGTTTTTGCCACTTTTATTCTATGCTTGTCAAAGTCCACAGTACTGTACAGCACCAGAAATTGTACTGGAAGAGTACACAGTGGATTGTAATAATTTTATACATCAATATTGGTTAACCAATGTACAGGCAAAATGTTTACATTTACTTTTCCAAGTAGTATGCCAAGTAAAAGGTATGCCAGATAAAATGAGCAATGTTCTAAATTCTAATTTAAAAAATTCTTTTCCTGGTATTCCTTTGGTGTTCACAACAGTCAGGCTGCTTTTTATTGGCTCCTAAATGTTTCTGTTTTCTTATTTCAGGAATAGATAAATATTTCATTCTTCGCTCGGAGGAAAAGCGTTCTAAAAAGGATACCACGGATGGTTGAACTTTGAATCTGACTCATTTCATTCATTTTATTTGTTAGGGGAGTATGGCCATTTAAAGAAAAACAGAGATGAAGAAACATCTATTGAAAAGCACACTTTCAAGTAAGATTTGTATATGTGCCTATGAAAAATTGTATTTGTGGTCTGACAGGTCCATTCTTTGACGATACAACATTCTTTCTGATAAAGTGATGCAGGAGCTTTTCTCTCCAGCGTTCCTGAGGCATATGTGTCAAATAAAGTTGTATATACTTAAAGTATGCAGCATGATGATTTGGCAAAGAGAGGCAATAAATCGTAAGGGCCACCCTTACTAAGCAACAAGGTCATCTCAAGCATTTTAATGAGTGTGAGTGCCTCTGTCTGTGTCAGGGACAATAAATTGTCAAGTGATGTTAAGTAGGTGTAATAAAAAGCGACGCAAAGGGAGGGTATACATGTGATGTATCACGTGCTCTCACTAGGGTATATAAGCCCTCCTCTACCCATGCTGACATTCACTCCAGGATCTTGCCTTGAACAGCAAACCAAACTCACCACCCCTGACACCATGAGCTACTGCGGCGGCTACTACGGAGGCCTGGGCTGTGGCTATGGCTATGGCCTCGGTGGCCTGGGCTACGGCTATGGCTATGGCCTCGGTGGCCTGGGCTATGGCTGTGGCTATCGCGGCTACGGATATGGCCCTTTCTATGGAGGCTACGGATATGGCTGCTATCGTCCATGGAACTATGGAAGATACTGGTCTGGCTGCTGCTAAAATACTGCCCTGGAAGCCCAACATCTAGGGCCATAAGGCTGGTAAAGAATGTACACACAATTTGAAGCAAAGAAGATCACCCAGGAAGAAGCCAAGATAAGAAAAATTAATAGTTCACATCGTCTCTTCTTCATGTAATTGTAGATTAATGATACCAAAAAGAAAAATAAAAAAGAATATTTACCATACTACCTTTGCCTGCTTTATGTGTCCTGTTGGCCCTTAGATGTTCTTTCATTACTATAGCATTTCTTTGTTCCCTTTGCAATAAATTATTCTGATTTGAAATGACACATAACGGCTTTTATTATTTGTTAATTTTATTGACCGAGAGCTTGCTTTTCACCATGTATTTCCCATCTTGAAGTGTCCTGAAGTTCTGTTTACCTGCCCCAAAATTTTCGCAGCAAAATTTACATGGACTTCATGAGAATTAGTCTACTTTCAACTTCAAACGCCTCATTTTTTTTTTTAGTTTTGCTAGTTTGATTTAAGCGTTTTAACCTATTGACTTTTAGTGTAGCTGGGTCTGAAAAACATCTTTAGTAAACAATGCTATTAAAATATTAAGACAAATAGGTTTTATTTGCAAACACAACTCATTTACTTAACAGAAAAACAGATTTGGGCAGCTGAACAACAGAGCCTGCACTTTAGTCAACCTAGTCATAATGTATTAGCTTTACAATGCCTGGAGTTACTAACAGCTCAATGCTTCCATTGGATGACGCCACTACTTAGTTTTTCACAGAGGACAACAATATAGCTATTCTACTTCCTCTATGCTTAACAGTATTTCTTTTCAGCTTGACGAAAGGGCTTCCATTGGTACAAGGAAGAAGAGTAATCACAATAACCCCTTGCAGAAGAGTTTGGTACCCCTAGAATAATATTCTATTCTTGTATATCATTACAGTATTATTAGAATTTGAAATTTCTGCTTTATGGATCTCTGCTGGATCTAAGGGAACTACTTCAGGATTTCTTTATTTCCAGGGAAATGTTAGTGCTCATAATAGGGAGGACATGTTACAACAGTTTCCACAGTCCTAAAGAGAAGTGTATCTAGCAGAGACAAATAGGAGGAGTGTGAGTACTAAAACCTGTTCAATTTATTTGTGATCTTATTGCTTTAGTTTGCCTTCATTAGAATGAAATATACAGAAAGTCAACTGTCTATTTTTAGAATGATCCCTAAAATGGACCAATTTTGAAGGAAAGCAGAAAGAAATAATTTTATAATAATGTATGATGTAGCCAAAATTTACTTATTGGAACCAAAGAAATTAAAATGACAGAAAAATTATAATTAACTGTATCACAACATTCTGTTCAGGCCTAAACAGCATTTAAAGTGGAAACATACCACATCATAAACTGGGGCAAAATATTTTCAATACATAAATCTGACAAAATACCAACACCCCACGATATAAAGAGCTCCTGCTAAACAATAATAAAGTATTTATTAAATAAGTCCTGCTAAACTTTGATAAAAATACTTAGAAGTCATTACAAAGTAGAGGATATGTAGGTTTCCTTTAAACACGTGTAATGATGCGCAAATGTCAAAGCTATATTAAAACAATTTTCCGACTTTATTTTATACCACAAGCATGTTCTAATTAAGAGTCTGAAAATGGCTTGTTTGGATAGGGATATGGATCAACTGGAATTCTCACAGAATGCTGGTCATAGTCTACATTTATATAACTGCATTGGCAAATGACTGGCAGAATCTACCAAAGCTAAATACTACATATATACTCTAGATTTTACAGAGCAGAATAGTATATACTTGTGTTCTGTTCATATAATGCACTACTTTGTAGCCATGAAAACAACAAAAGTCATGCTTCATGCAACATCCTAGCTCTGTGTCACACAGACAATGATTTACAGAACAATTAGGGAGAGAGATAGTGCCACTATGCAATATGATTCCATGCATGTGACTTCAAAAGCAGGCAAACTTCTGGGGAGTAGTACTAACTGGTTGGGTCAAGAGAGAAATCTGGGAACTTGGAATTTGATTACTCTAGGTGGTTTGTGTGTCAATATAAAATATCATTTTGTACACTTACAATTTGTGCATTTTGTAATATTCTTTAAATAACAAGATAAAGCAAATGAAATGATGGGTTGTATCTCTAAAGCAGGAAAACTAATTGAGTAATTTCTCCTTTAAATATGCAGATGCTTTCCTACAGTCATCCATGTCTAAGGAAGATGTGATACTTATCAGCATGATATCTACTACACACACACACACAAACACACACACACACACACACACACACACTGGGCATTTTCAAACTCCTTTATTTGATCATTCTTGTGGGTATATTCAATGTATTCACCCATGCAGCACACTGCTGAGTTTCCACAGGATGCTAGTCTTTGAACAGAAGTAAACAAGTCCAGATAGGAAAATCCATCATTTGTTAATTGCTTATAAACTCAACCAAAGTGAACCACATATTTGAAGTCCTAAAGGGCTAAGTAGGATGTACATGCTTTATTCTTGACAACAGCATATCTGGTGAGGTTTAATCAAGATTCAGGTCAGCCTTGGGTATAAGCGTTCACTTCTTGGAGAAAGCTGAAGGACACTGCGTCTTCCATTAGTTTTCTCCTCCACCCTGCCTTTTTACATTATAAGTAAACTTTTTAAGTTTTACAAGTAAAGTTTTAAAGAGTCTGAAGTTGTAGGACCTTAGTTGCAGGACCTAAGAAACTTGGGAGAGCGATCCAACTACAAAACCCAACTTTTCATGTATTTTATCCTATCAAATCTATTTCCAGGTAATAACAGGAAGGGAACATGAGCTAAAAACTTACTAACTCATTGGAATAAGATTTAAAAATTGTCTGTATACATATGGTTTTTTAAGAGCAATTGGGATTTATTCTGCAAATATTGGGCATTTTACCACAACAGTTGTTTCTCCTTTCACTCGCAAAGCACTAATTGGTCATCTGCGATTTCTTTAGTGTATTTTACATGGGAGAGATCTCTACTCATTTTGCAATAAATGTATTTAACGTGACATTACAATGTGGCCTAAACTTTACACATTATCTTAAAAATTTTCCTTTGTTTTGCAATGTTTGAAATGAAGACAATGTTCTCTTCCTGAGCATATATGTATTTATTCCTACTATTAAAAGAGTGAAAAACAAATATCATATATTCAGTTTGAGAGGGAGAGATTGCTGGTCTTTCTCACTTGATATTCTTCTTCCTCATTCTGTATTTATGAGTTAGAACCCAGACTTGATAGCCTAAGGAGACTTATCAGGTACCACTGAAAGTGATTATTAGACAGGAAATGTGCCTTCAGTGGATTTTTGAGTTCTCAATAAAAATTTTTCTTGGTTCACACACCGACTTATGGCAATGATTTTGGGTGCTAAAAATCCTTGGTCTGAGGTTCTGGTTATAAATAGTGTTGACTGTACTTTAATTTATTTGGCTATTTACTCTCTAGTTTTAACCATAGTATTCTAAATCTCTAAAAGAATTGATTATCAAGTTGCTGTGAGAGCTTCATACTGAATCAAAGAATCTACCACTGCTATAGCACAGACCCTGTTATTTATCGTCTTTTGACCAGCTGCTTCATGACATATTTGTAGCATAAGGATTACTGAATCTTCTCATCAGTCAGAGCTTCTGAGGACTGATTTTCCTTCCCCAAATCTGCTATTTCCCGTTTCTTTTTCCTGTCATACATTTAGCAAGTGCACAGAATGTGTTGAATTAAGTTGCTGTGTTTCAAAACCTTAGATTTATTCCTTTGGAAATCTATCATCAGGCCATAATTCTTAATGAGATATTATAATGGATATTGAATTAAGGCTGTGACAACATTTTTTTGATTAACTTTAATACTGGTTACAAGATATGCATTTATTACAGCCATAGAGTGCTTCAACACATAGAGTGAACTATAATCGAAACTATAAACTTTAATTAATAATAAACTGTCCATATTGGCTCACAATCGGTAATTAATAAACCATAATAATTCAAATGTTTAATAGTAATAATAAACTATTTAATAATAATAAAATGAATGTATGTGTGTGAGACATAGGAACTCTGTACTTCCCCTCAACTTTTCTGTAAATTACAGATGTTGTAAAAAGAAAACCTTTAAGTAATAAAAGGAGATAATATAAGAAGTTATGTAGGTAGTGCAGAAATGGGAGGAAATGGTGTATGCAAACATAGGGAAGGAGTTATAATCTTCAATATTGAAAGAAACTGGGATAGATGTCATGCTAGAAGACAGGGGCAGGATTTCAGAAAATAACATTTAATATTAGTTATGTAAACATTTTTGATTACTGTGATTTGCCCTCAGTTTTTGCCACTTTTATTCTATGCTTGTCAAAGTCCACAGTACTGTACAGCACCAGAAATTGTACTGGAAGAGTACACAGTGGATTGTAATAATTTTATACATCAATATTGGTTAACCAATGTACAGGCAAAATGTTTACATTTACTTTTCCAAGTAGTATGCCAAGTAAAAGGTATGCCAGATAAAATGAGCAATGTTCTAAATTCTAATTTAAAAAATTCTTTTCCTGGTATTCCTTTGGTGTTCACAACAGTCAGGCTGCTTTTTATTGGCTCCTAAATGTTTCTGTTTTCTTATTTCAGGAATAGATAAATATTTCATTCTTCGCTCGGAGGAAAAGCGTTCTAAAAAGTATACCACGGATGGTTGAACTTTGAATCTGACTCATTTCATTCATTTTATTTGTTAGGGGAGTATGGCCATTTAAAGAAAAACAGAGATGAAGAAACATCTATTGAAAAGCACACTTTCAAGTAAGATTTGTATATGTGCCTATGAAAAATTGTATTTGTGGTCTGACAGGTCCATTCTTTGACGATACAACATTCTTTCTGATAAAGTGATGCAGGAGCTTTTCTCTCCAGCGTTCCTGAGGCATATGTGTCAAATAAAGTTGTATATACTTAAAGTATGCAGCATGATGATTTGGCAAAGAGAGGCAATAAATCGTAAGGGCCACCCTTACTAAGCAACAAGGTCATCTCAAGCATTTTAATGAGTGTGAGTGCCTCTGTCTGTGTCAGGGACAATAAATTGTCAAGTGATGTTAAGTAGGTGTAATAAAAAGCGACGCAAAGGGAGGGTATACATGTGATGTATCACGTGCTCTCACTAGGGTATATAAGCCCTCCTCTACCCATGCTGACATTCACTCCAGGATCTTGCCTTGAACAGCAAACCAAACTCACCACCCCTGACACCATGAGCTACTGCGGCGGCTACTACGGAGGCCTGGGCTGTGGCTATGGCTATGGCCTCGGTGGCCTGGGCTACGGCTATGGCTATGGCCTCGGTGGCCTGGGCTATGGCTGTGGCTATCGCGGCTACGGATATGGCCCTTTCTATGGAGGCTACGGATATGGCTGCTATCGTCCATGGAACTATGGAAGATACTGGTCTGGCTGCTGCTAAAATACTGCCCTGGAAGCCCAACATCTAGGGCCATAAGGCTGGTAAAGAATGTACACACAATTTGAAGCAAAGAAGATCACCCAGGAAGAAGCCAAGATAAGAAAAATTAATAGTTCACATCGTCTCTTCTTCATGTAATTGTAGATTAATGATACCAAAAAGAAAAATAAAAAAGAATATTTACCATACTACCTTTGCCTGCTTTATGTGTCCTGTTGGCCCTTAGATGTTCTTTCATTACTATAGCATTTCTTTGTTCCCTTTGCAATAAATTATTCTGATTTGAAATGACACATAACGGCTTTTATTATTTGTTAATTTTATTGACCGAGAGCTTGCTTTTCACCATGTATTTCCCATCTTGAAGTGTCCTGAAGTTCTGTTTACCTGCCCCAAAATTTTCGCAGCAAAATTTACATGGACTTCATGAGAATTAGTCTACTTTCAACTTCAAACGCCTCATTTTTTTTTTTAGTTTTGCTAGTTTGATTTAAGCGTTTTAACCTATTGACTTTTAGTGTAGCTGGGTCTGAAAAACATCTTTAGTAAACAATGCTATTAAAATATTAAGACAAATAGGTTTTATTTGCAAACACAACTCATTTACTTAACAGAAAAACAGATTTGGGCAGCTGAACAACAGAGCCTGCACTTTAGTCAACCTAGTCATAATGTATTAGCTTTACAATGCCTGGAGTTACTAACAGCTCAATGCTTCCATTGGATGACGCCACTACTTAGTTTTTCACAGAGGACAACAATATAGCTATTCTACTTCCTCTATGCTTAACAGTATTTCTTTTCAGCTTGACGAAAGGGCTTCCATTGGTACAAGGAAGAAGAGTAATCACAATAACCCCTTGCAGAAGAGTTTGGTACCCCTAGAATAATATTCTATTCTTGTATATCATTACAGTATTATTAGAATTTGAAATTTCTGCTTTATGGATCTCTGCTGGATCTAAGGGAACTACTTCAGGATTTCTTTATTTCCAGGGAAATGTTAGTGCTCATAATAGGGAGGACATGTTACAACAGTTTCCACAGTCCTAAAGAGAAGTGTATCTAGCAGAGACAAATAGGAGGAGTGTGAGTACTAAAACCTGTTCAATTTATTTGTGATCTTATTGCTTTAGTTTGCCTTCATTAGAATGAAATATACAGAAAGTCAACTGTCTATTTTTAGAATGATCCCTAAAATGGACCAATTTTGAAGGAAAGCAGAAAGAAATAATTTTATAATAATGTATGATGTAGCCAAAATTTACTTATTGGAACCAAAGAAATTAAAATGACAGAAAAATTATAATTAACTGTATCACAACATTCTGTTCATGCCTAAACAGCATTTAAAGTGGAAACATACCACATCATAAACTGGGGCAAAATATTTTCAATACATAAATCTGACAAAATACCAACACCCCACGATATAAAGAGCTCCTGCTAAACAATAATAAAGTATTTATTAAATAAGTCCTGCTAAACTTTGATAAAAATACTTAGAAGTCATTACAAAGTAGAGGATATGTAGGTTTCCTTTAAACACGTGTAATGATGCGCAAATGTCAAAGCTATATTAAAACAATTTTCCGACTTTATTTTATACCACAAGCATGTTCTAATTAAGAGTCTGAAAATGGCTTGTTTGGATAGGGATATGGATCAACTGGAATTCTCACAGAATGCTGGTCATAGTCTACATTTATATAACTGCATTGGCAAATGACTGGCAGAATCTACCTAAGCTAAATACTACATATATACTCTAGATTTTACAGAGCAGAATAGTATATACTTGTGTTCTGTTCATATAATGCACTACTTTGTAGCCATGAAAACAACAAAAGTCATGCTTCATGCAACATCCTAGCTCTGTGTCACAAAGACAATGATTTACAGAACAATTAGGGAGAGAGATAGTGCCACTATGCAATATGATTCCATGCATGTGACATCAAAAGCAGGCAAACTTCTGGGGAGAAGTACTAACTGGTTGGGTCAAGAGAGAAATCTGGGAACTTGGAATTTGATTACTCTAGGTGGTTTGTGTGTCAATATAAAATATCATTTTGTACACTTACAATTTGTGCATTTTGTAATATTCTTTAAATAACAAGATAAAGCAAATGAAATGATGGGTTGTATCTCTAAAGCAGGAAAACTAATTGAGTAATTTCTCCTTTAAATATGCAGATGCTTTCCTACAGTCATCCATGTCTATGGAAGATGTGATACTTATCAGCATGATATCTACTACACACACACACACACACACACACACACACACACACACACACACACACACACCGGGCATTTTCAAACTCCTTTATTTGATCATTCTTGTGGGTATATTCAATGTATTCACCCATGCAGCACACTGCTGAGTTTCCACAGGATGCTAGTCTTTGAACAGAAGTAAACAAGTCCAGATAGGAAAATCCATCATTTGTTAATTGCTTATAAACTCAACCAAAGTGAACCACATATTTGAAGTCCTAAAGGGCTAAGTAGGATGTACATGCTTTATTCTTGACAACAGCATATCTGGTGAGGTTTAATCAAGATTCAGGTCAGCCTTGGGTATAAGCGTTCACTTCTTGGAGAAAGCTGAAGGACACTGCGTCTTCCATTAGTTTTCTCCTCCACCCTGCCTTTTTACATTATAAGTAAACTTTTTAAGTTTTACAAGTAAAGTTTTAAAGAGTCTGAAGTTGTAGGACCTTAGTTGCAGGACCTAAGAAACTTGGGAGAGCGATCCAACTACAAAACCCAACTTTTCATGTATTTTATCCTATCAAATCTATTTCCAGGTAATAACAGGAAGGGAACATGAGCTAAAAACTTACTAACTCATTGGAATAAGATTTAAAAATTGTCTGTATACATACGGTTTTTTAAGAGCAATTGGGATTTATTCTGCAAATATTGGGCATTTTACCACAACAGTTGTTTCTCCTTTCACTCGCAAAGCACTAATTGGTCATCTGCGATTTCTTTAGTGTATTTTACATGGGAGAGATCTCTACTCATTTTGCAATAAATGTATTTAACGTGACATTACAATGTGGCCTAAACTTTACACATTATCTTAAAAATTTTCCTTTGTTTTGCAATGTTTGAAATGAAGACAATGTTCTCTTCCTGAGCATATATGTATTTATTCCTACTATTAAAAGAGTGAAAAACAAATATCATATATTCAGTTTGAGAGGGAGAGATTGCTGGTCTTTCTCACTTGATATTCTTCTTCCTCATTCTGTATTTATGAGTTAGAACCCAGACTTGATAGCCTAAGGAGACTTATCAGGTACCACTGAAAGTGATTATTAGACAGGAAATGTGCCTTCAGTGGATTTTTGAGTTCTCAATAAAAATTTTTCTTGGTTCACACACCGACTTATGGCAATGATTTTGGGTGCTAAAAATCCTTGGTCTGAGGTTCTGGTTATAAATAGTGTTGACTGTACTTTAATTTATTTGGCTATTTACTCTCTAGTTTTAACCATAGTATTCTAAATCTCTAAAAGGAATTGATTATCAAGTTGCTGTGAGAGCTTCATACTGAATCAAAGAATCTACCACTGCTATAGCACAGACCCTGTTATTTATCGTCTTTTGACCAGCTGATTCATGACATATTTGTAGCATAAGGATTACTGAATCTTCTCATCAGTCAGAGCTTCTGAGGACTGATTTTCCTTCCCCAAATCTGCTATTTCCCGTTTCTTTTTCCTGTCATACATTTAGCAAGTGCACAGAATGTGTTGAATTAAGTTGCTGTGTTTCAAAACCTTAGATTTATTCCTTTGGAAATCTATCATCAGGCCATAATTCTTAATGAGATATTATAATGGATATTGAATTAAGGCTGTGACAACATTTTTTTGATTAACTTTAATACTGGTTACAAGATACGCATTTATTACAGCCATAGAATGCTTCAACACATAGAGTGAACTATAATCGAAACTATAAACTTTAATTAATAATAAACTGTCCATATTGGCTCACAATCGGTAATTAATAAACCATAATAATTCAAATGTTTAATAGTAATAATAAACTATTTAATAATAATAAAATGAATGTATGTGTGTGAGACATAGGAACACTGTACTTACCCTCAACTTTTCTGTAAATTACAGATGTTGTAAAAACAAAACCTTTAAGTAATAAAAGGAGATAATATAAGAAGTTATGTAGGTAGTGCAGAAATGGGAGGAAATGGTGTATGCAAACATAGGGAAGGAGTTATAATCTTCAATATTGAAAGAAACTGGGATAGATGTCATGCTAGAAGACAGGGGCAGGATTTCAGAAAATAACATTTAATATTAGTTATGTAAATATTTTTGATTACTGTGATTTGCCCTCAGTTTTTGCCACTTTTATTCTATGCTTGTCAAAGTCCACAGTACTGTACAGCACCAGAAATTGTACTGGAAGAGTACACAGTGAATTGTAATAACTTTATACATCAATATTGGTTAACCAATGTACAGGCAAAATGTTTACATTTACTTTTCCAAGTAGTATGCCAAGTAAAAGGTATGCCAGATAAAATGAGAAATGTTCTAAATTCTAATTTAAAAAATTCTTTTCCTGGTATTCCTTTGGTGTTCACAACAGTCAGGCTGCTTTTTATTGGCTCCTAAATGTTTCTGTTTTCTTATTTCAGGAATAGATAAATATTTCATTCTTCGCTCGGAGGAAAAGCATTCTAAAAAGGATACCACGGATGGTTGAACTTTGAATCTGACTCATTTCATTCATTTTATTTGTTAGGGGAGTATGGCCATTTAAAGAAAAACAGAGATGAAGAAACATCTATTGAAAAGCACACTTTCAAGTAAGATTTGTATATGTGCCTATGAAAAATTGTATTTGTGGTCTGACAGGTCCATTCTTTGACGATACAACATTCTTTCTGATAAAGTGATGCAGGAGCTTTTCTCTCCAGCGTTCCTGAGGCATATGTGTCAAATAAAGTTGTATATACTTAAAGTATGCAGCATGATGATTTGGCAAAGAGAGGCAATAAATCGTAAGGGCCACCCTTACTAAGCAACAAGGTCATCTCAAGCATTTTAATGAGTGTGAGTGCCTCTGTCTGTGTCAGGGACAATAAATTGTCAAGTGATGTTAAGTAGGTGTAATAAAAAGCGACGCAAAGGGAGGGTATACATGTGATGTATCACGTGCTCTCACTAGGGTATATAAGCCCTCCTCTACCCATGCTGACATTCACTCCAGGATCTTGCCTTGAACAGCAAACCAAACTCACCACCCCTGACACCATGAGCTACTGCGGCGGCTACTACGGAGGCCTGGGCTGTGGCTATGGCTATGGCCTCGGTGGCCTGGGCTACGGCTATGGCTATGGCCTCGGTGGCCTGGGCTATGGCTGTGGCTATCGCGGCTACGGATATGGCCCTTTCTATGGAGGCTACGGATATGGCTGCTATCGTCCATGGAACTATGGAAGATACTGGTCTGGCTGCTGCTAAAATACTGCCCTGGAAGCCCAACATCTAGGGCCATAAGGCTGGTAAAGAATGTACACACAATTTGAAGCAAAGAAGATCACCCAGGAAGAAGCCAAGATAAGAAAAATTAATAGTTCACATCGTCTCTTCTTCATGTAATTGTAGATTAATGATACCAAAAAGAAAAATAAAAAAGAATATTTACCATACTACCTTTGCCTGCTTTATGTGTCCTGTTGGCCCTTAGATGTTCTTTCATTACTATAGCATTTCTTTGTTCCCTTTGCAATAAATTATTCTGATTTGAAATGACACATAACGGCTTTTATTATTTGTTAATTTTATTGACCGAGAGCTTGCTTTTCACCATGTATTTCCCATCTTGAAGTGTCCTGAAGTTCTGTTTACCTGCCCCAAAATTTTCGCAGCAAAATTTACATGGACTTCATGAGAATTAGTCTACTTTCAACTTCAAACGCCTCATTTTTTTTTTTAGTTTTGCTAGTTTGATTTAAGCGTTTTAACCTATTGACTTTTAGTGTAGCTGGGTCTGAAAAACATCTTTAGTAAACAATGCTATTAAAATATTAAGACAAATAGGTTTTATTTGCAAACACAACTCATTTACTTAACAGAAAAACAGATTTGGGCAGCTGAACAACAGAGCCTGCACTTTAGTCAACCTAGTCATAATGTATTAGCTTTACAATGCCTGGAGTTACTAACAGCTCAATGCTTCCATTGGATGACGCCACTACTTAGTTTTTCACAGAGGACAACAATATAGCTATTCTACTTCCTCTATGCTTAACAGTATTTCTTTTCAGCTTGACGAAAGGGCTTCCATTGGTACAAGGAAGAAGAGTAATCACAATAACCCCTTGCAGAAGAGTTTGGTACCCCTAGAATAATATTCTATTCTTGTATATCATTACAGTATTATTAGAATTTGAAATTTCTGCTTTATGGATCTCTGCTGGATCTAAGGGAACTACTTCAGGATTTCTTTATTTCCAGGGAAATGTTAGTGCTCATAATAGGGAGGACATGTTACAACAGTTTCCACAGTCCTAAAGAGAAGTGTATCTAGCAGAGACAAATAGGAGGAGTGTGAGTACTAAAACCTGTTCAATTTATTTGTGATCTTATTGCTTTAGTTTGCCTTCATTAGAATGAAATATACAGAAAGTCAACTGTCTATTTTTAGAATGATCCCTAAAATGGACCAATTTTGAAGGAAAGCAGAAAGAAATAATTTTATAATAATGTATGATGTAGCCAAAATTTACTTATTGGAACCAAAGAAATTAAAATGACAGAAAAATTATAATTAACTGTATCACAACATTCTGTTCATGCCTAAACAGCATTTAAAGTGGAAACATACCACATCATAAACTGGGGCAAAATATTTTCAATACATAAATCTGACAAAATACCAACACCCCACGATATAAAGAGCTCCTGCTAAACAATAATAAAGTATTTATTAAATAAGTCCTGCTAAACTTTGATAAAAATACTTAGAAGTCATTACAAAGTAGAGGATATGTAGGTTTCCTTTAAACACGTGTAATGATGCGCAAATGTCAAAGCTATATTAAAACAATTTTCCGACTTTATTTTATACCACAAGCATGTTCTAATTAAGAGTCTGAAAATGGCTTGTTTGGATAGGGATATGGATCAACTGGAATTCTCACAGAATGCTGGTCATAGTCTACATTTATATAACTGCATTGGCAAATGACTGGCAGAATCTACCTAAGCTAAATACTACATATATACTCTAGATTTTACAGAGCAGAATAGTATATACTTGTGTTCTGTTCATATAATGCACTACTTTGTAGCCATGAAAACAACAAAAGTCATGCTTCATGCAACATCCTAGCTCTGTGTCACAAAGACAATGATTTACAGAACAATTAGGGAGAGAGATAGTGCCACTATGCAATATGATTCCATGCATGTGACATCAAAAGCAGGCAAACTTCTGGGGAGAAGTACTAACTGGTTGGGTCAAGAGAGAAATCTGGGAACTTGGAATTTGATTACTCTAGGTGGTTTGTGTGTCAATATAAAATATCATTTTGTACACTTACAATTTGTGCATTTTGTAATATTCTTTAAATAACAAGATAAAGCAAATGAAATGATGGGTTGTATCTCTAAAGCAGGAAAACTAATTGAGTAATTTCTCCTTTAAATATGCAGATGCTTTCCTACAGTCATCCATGTCTATGGAAGATGTGATACTTATCAGCATGATATCTACTACACACACACACACACACACACACACACACACACACACACACACACACACACCGGGCATTTTCAAACTCCTTTATTTGATCATTCTTGTGGGTATATTCAATGTATTCACCCATGCAGCACACTGCTGAGTTTCCACAGGATGCTAGTCTTTGAACAGAAGTAAACAAGTCCAGATAGGAAAATCCATCATTTGTTAATTGCTTATAAACTCAACCAAAGTGAACCACATATTTGAAGTCCTAAAGGGCTAAGTAGGATGTACATGCTTTATTCTTGACAACAGCATATCTGGTGAGGTTTAATCAAGATTCAGGTCAGCCTTGGGTATAAGCGTTCACTTCTTGGAGAAAGCTGAAGGACACTGCGTCTTCCATTAGTTTTCTCCTCCACCCTGCCTTTTTACATTATAAGTAAACTTTTTAAGTTTTACAAGTAAAGTTTTAAAGAGTCTGAAGTTGTAGGACCTTAGTTGCAGGACCTAAGAAACTTGGGAGAGCGATCCAACTACAAAACCCAACTTTTCATGTATTTTATCCTATCAAATCTATTTCCAGGTAATAACAGGAAGGGAACATGAGCTAAAAACTTACTAACTCATTGGAATAAGATTTAAAAATTGTCTGTATACATACGGTTTTTTAAGAGCAATTGGGATTTATTCTGCAAATATTGGGCATTTTACCACAACAGTTGTTTCTCCTTTCACTCGCAAAGCACTAATTGGTCATCTGCGATTTCTTTAGTGTATTTTACATGGGAGAGATCTCTACTCATTTTGCAATAAATGTATTTAACGTGACATTACAATGTGGCCTAAACTTTACACATTATCTTAAAAATTTTCCTTTGTTTTGCAATGTTTGAAATGAAGACAATGTTCTCTTCCTGAGCATATATGTATTTATTCCTACTATTAAAACAGTGAAAAACAAATATCATATATTCAGTTTGAGAGGGAGAGATTGCTGGTCTTTCTCACTTGATATTCTTCTTCCTCATTCTGTATTTATGAGTTAGAACCCAGACTTGATAGCCTAAGGAGACTTATCAGGTACCACTGAAAGTGATTATTAGACAGGAAATGTGCCTTCAGTGGATTTTTGAGTTCTCAATAAAAATTTTTCTTGGTTCACACACCGACTTATGGCAATGATTTTGGGTGCTAAAAATCCTTGGTCTGAGGTTCTGGTTATAAATAGTGTTGACTGTACTTTAATTTATTTGGCTATTTACTCTCTAGTTTTAACCATAGTATTCTAAATCTCTAAAAGGAATTGATTATCAAGTTGCTGTGAGAGCTTCATACTGAATCAAAGAATCTACCACTGCTATAGCACAGACCCTGTTATTTATCGTCTTTTGACCAGCTGATTCATGACATATTTGTAGCATAAGGATTACTGAATCTTCTCATCAGTCAGAGCTTCTGAGGACTGATTTTCCTTCCCCAAATCTGCTATTTCCCGTTTCTTTTTCCTGTCATACATTTAGCAAGTGCACAGAATGTGTTGAATTAAGTTGCTGTGTTTCAAAACCTTAGATTTATTCCTTTGGAAATCTATCATCAGGCCATAATTCTTAATGAGATATTATAATGGATATTGAATTAAGGCTGTGACAACATTTTTTTGATTAACTTTAATACTGGTTACAAGATACGCATTTATTACAGCCATAGAATGCTTCAACACATAGAGTGAACTATAATCGAAACTATAAACTTTAATTAATAATAAACTGTCCATATTGGCTCACAATCGGTAATTAATAAACCATAATAATTCAAATGTTTAATAGTAATAATAAACTATTTAATAATAATAAAATGAATGTATGTGTGTGAGACATAGGAACACTGTACTTACCCTCAACTTTTCTGTAAATTACAGATGTTGTAAAAACAAAACCTTTAAGTAATAAAAGGAGATAATATAAGAAGTTATGTAGGTAGTGCAGAAATGGGAGGAAATGGTGTATGCAAACATAGGGAAGGAGTTATAATCTTCAATATTGAAAGAAACTGGGATAGATGTCATGCTAGAAGACAGGGGCAGGATTTCAGAAAATAACATTTAATATTAGTTATGTAAATATTTTTGATTACTGTGATTTGCCCTCAGTTTTTGCCACTTTTATTCTATGCTTGTCAAAGTCCACAGTACTGTACAGCACCAGAAATTGTACTGGAAGAGTACACAGTGAATTGTAATAACTTTATACATCAATATTGGTTAACCAATGTACAGGCAAAATGTTTACATTTACTTTTCCAAGTAGTATGCCAAGTAAAAGGTATGCCAGATAAAATGAGAAATGTTCTAAATTCTAATTTAAAAAATTCTTTTCCTGGTATTCCTTTGGTGTTCACAACAGTCAGGCTGCTTTTTATTGGCTCCTAAATGTTTCTGTTTTCTTATTTCAGGAATAGATAAATATTTCATTCTTCGCTCGGAGGAAAAGCATTCTAAAAAGGATACCACGGATGGTTGAACTTTGAATCTGACTCATTTCATTCATTTTATTTGTTAGGGGAGTATGGCCATTTAAAGAAAAACAGAGATGAAGAAACATCTATTGAAAAGCACACTTTCAAGTAAGATTTGTATATGTGCCTATGAAAAATTGTATTTGTGGTCTGACAGGTCCATTCTTTGACGATACAACATTCTTTCTGATAAAGTGATGCAGGAGCTTTTCTCTCCAGCGTTCCTGAGGCATATGTGTCAAATAAAGTTGTATATACTTAAAGTATGCAGCATGATGATTTGGCAAAGAGAGGCAATAAATCGTAAGGGCCACCCTTACTAAGCAACAAGGTCATCTCAAGCATTTTAATGAGTGTGAGTGCCTCTGTCTGTGTCAGGGACAATAAATTGTCAAGTGATGTTAAGTAGGTGTAATAAAAAGCGACGCAAAGGGAGGGTATACATGTGATGTATCACGTGCTCTCACTAGGGTATATAAGCCCTCCTCTACCCATGCTGACATTCACTCCAGGATCTTGCCTTGAACAGCAAACCAAACTCACCACCCCTGACACCATGAGCTACTGCGGCGGCTACTACGGAGGCCTGGGCTGTGGCTATGGCTATGGCCTCGGTGGCCTGGGCTACGGCTATGGCTATGGCCTCGGTGGCCTGGGCTATGGCTGTGGCTATCGCGGCTACGGATATGGCCCTTTCTATGGAGGCTACGGATATGGCTGCTATCGTCCATGGAACTATGGAAGATACTGGTCTGGCTGCTGCTAAAATACTGCCCTGGAAGCCCAACATCTAGGGCCATAAGGCTGGTAAAGAATGTACACACAATTTGAAGCAAAGAAGATCACCCAGGAAGAAGCCAAGATAAGAAAAATTAATAGTTCACATCGTCTCTTCTTCATGTAATTGTAGATTAATGATACCAAAAAGAAAAATAAAAAAGAATATTTACCATACTACCTTTGCCTGCTTTATGTGTCCTGTTGGCCCTTAGATGTTCTTTCATTACTATAGCATTTCTTTGTTCCCTTTGCAATAAATTATTCTGATTTGAAATGACACATAACGGCTTTTATTATTTGTTAATTTTATTGACCGAGAGCTTGCTTTTCACCATGTATTTCCCATCTTGAAGTGTCCTGAAGTTCTGTTTACCTGCCCCAAAATTTTCGCAGCAAAATTTACATGGACTTCATGAGAATTAGTCTACTTTCAACTTCAAACGCCTCATTTTTTTTTTTAGTTTTGCTAGTTTGATTTAAGCGTTTTAACCTATTGACTTTTAGTGTAGCTGGGTCTGAAAAACATCTTTAGTAAACAATGCTATTAAAATATTAAGACAAATAGGTTTTATTTGCAAACACAACTCATTTACTTAACAGAAAAACAGATTTGGGCAGCTGAACAACAGAGCCTGCACTTTAGTCAACCTAGTCATAATGTATTAGCTTTACAATGCCTGGAGTTACTAACAGCTCAATGCTTCCATTGGATGACGCCACTACTTAGTTTTTCACAGAGGACAACAATATAGCTATTCTACTTCCTCTATGCTTAACAGTATTTCTTTTCAGCTTGACGAAAGGGCTTCCATTGGTACAAGGAAGAAGAGTAATCACAATAACCCCTTGCAGAAGAGTTTGGTACCCCTAGAATAATATTCTATTCTTGTATATCATTACAGTATTATTAGAATTTGAAATTTCTGCTTTATGGATCTCTGCTGGATCTAAGGGAACTACTTCAGGATTTCTTTATTTCCAGGGAAATGTTAGTGCTCATAATAGGGAGGACATGTTACAACAGTTTCCACAGTCCTAAAGAGAAGTGTATCTAGCAGAGACAAATAGGAGGAGTGTGAGTACTAAAACCTGTTCAATTTATTTGTGATCTTATTGCTTTAGTTTGCCTTCATTAGAATGAAATATACAGAAAGTCAACTGTCTATTTTTAGAATGATCCCTAAAATGGACCAATTTTGAAGGAAAGCAGAAAGAAATAATTTTATAATAATGTATGATGTAGCCAAAATTTACTTATTGGAACCAAAGAAATTAAAATGACAGAAAAATTATAATTAACTGTATCACAACATTCTGTTCATGCCTAAACAGCATTTAAAGTGGAAACATACCAAATCATAAACTGGGGCAAAATATTTTCAATACATAAATCTGACAAAATACCAACACCCCACGATATAAAGAGCTCCTGCTAAACAATAATAAAGTATTTATTAAATAAGTCCTGCTAAACTTTGATAAAAATACTTAGAAGTCATTACAAAGTAGAGGATATGTAGGTTTCCTTTAAACACGTGTAATGATGCGCAAATGTCAAAGCTATATTAAAACAATTTTCCGACTTTATTTTATACCACAAGCATGTTCTAATTAAGAGTCTGAAAATGGCTTGTTTGGATAGGGATATGGATCAACTGGAATTCTCACAGAATGCTGGTCATAGTCTACATTTATATAACTGCATTGGCAAATGACTGGCAGAATCTACCTAAGCTAAATACTACATATATACTCTAGATTTTATTTTATTTATTTATTTTTTTTTTAGATAATTATTTTTTATTGAAGGGTAGTTGACACACAGTATTACATTACATTAGTTTCAGGTGTACAACACAGTGATTCAACATTTATATACATGATAATTCTAAGTACCAGCTATCACCATACCAAGTTGTTACAATATTTTGACTATATTCCTTATGCTATACATTACATCCCGGTTGCTTATTTATTTTACAATTGGAAGTGTGTACTTTTTCTTGGTTGTTGTTGTTAGGGCATCTCTCATATTTATTGATCAAATGGTTGTTAACAACAATAAAATTCTGTATAGGGGAGTCAATGCTCAATGCACAATCATTAATCCACCCCAAGCCTAATTTTCGTCAGTCTCCAATCTTCTGAGGCATAACAAACAAGTTCTTACATGGAGAACAAATTCTTACATAGTGAATAAGTTACATGGTGAACAGTACAAGGGCAGTCATCACAGAAACTTTTGGTTTTGCTCATGCATTATGAACTATAAACAGTCAGTTCAAATATGAATACACATTTGATTTTTATACTTGATTTATATGTGGATACCACATTTCTCTCTTTATTATTTTTAATAAGATGCTGAAGTGGTAGGTAGATACAACATAAAGGTAGAAAACATAGTTTAGTGTTGTAAGAGAGCAAATGTAGATGATCAGGTGTGTGCCTGTAGACTATGTGTTAATCCAAGCTAGACAAGGGCAATAAAACATCCACATATGCAGAAGATTTCTCTCAGAACAGGGGGGGTGAGGTTCTAAGCCTCACCTCTGTTGATCCCCAATTTCTCACCTGATGACCCCCCTGCGACTGTGCCTGTCTTAGGTTGTTCCTCCCTTGAGGAATCTTACCCGTCTCTGGCTAACCAGTCATCTTCCGGGGCCATACAGGGAAATGTTAAGTTGGTAAGTGAGAGAGAAGCCTTATTGTTTGAAATGGTTAGCTTTTTATTTCTTTGCATATTTATGCCCTGTGGCTTCTATGCCCAGCATTTGTCTTGAGGTATCTTTACCACTTGGAGGAGTTATGATACTCGGTAAATTTGATATGAGGCACGAATTCTATTTAAGAATTCGTTGTAATTAGGAAGAAAGAAGAAAAGCTATAGAAGTAGCAGGCGGGAGAAAACATGGGAAGATTGATTATTTCTTTGACATATCTTCTTGTAGAGTAACTTCAGCATGTATAGATTTTAAGCTACTACTTAAATTGCGCACACACATTAACATAATAGGAGTATAGTTACATAACCAAAGCATACCTGTAATTACCAGCCATCTCCAGTGAAACCAAGAAAACCAGTTAGGCACCCTAGGCATTTGTGAAAACTTATCAATGATATGATGGTTATTATCTAACTGAATTTGAGTAGTTTGAGAAAAATCAGACAAATTAAAACAACCCATTCCTGGGCACTGTTCACATCCCATATGTTCTTTTAACAGTAAATAGTCTGTAGTTGTAAGATTTTGGAGCGCTACAATTTGCACTTCTCCTAATTCTTGGTTGAGTTCCAACAGTATAGATCCAGTCAAATTTGTTGTTTTACTGTATGCACAGGCCAGCTTAGATATCTCCTTCATTCCCATGGCAAGTCCAGGAGCTGGTGGGATGAGTGCATCTACAGCTGTAGCAGTGCGTGGATCTTTGTTGGGGTTTTTTGATGATCATCTTCTGGCATGAGTCTTCCCGAGAGTGCTGATGTTGGAAGTTCTCTTTCATATCGTTTCTTAGTTCATTTTCGGGGTAGCCAAATTAGGCTTTGATCCTCTGTATAAACACAAACAGACCCTTTGCCTACACTTTTATATGTCCTTTATATCATTGTGTAGAACTCATTAGAGGTCACCACATAGGAACTGCATTTTTTTTTTTTAATCATTAATCTACACTTACATGACGAATACTTTGTTTACTAGGCTCTCCCCTATACCAGGTCCCCCCATATACTCCTTTACAGTCACTGTCCATCAGCGTAGCAACCTGTTGTAGAATCACTACTTGTCTTCTCTGTGTTGTACAGCCCTCCCCTTTCTCCCACCCCGCTATGGATGCTAATCTTAATACCCCCCTACTTCTCCCCCCCTTATCCCTCCCTACCCACCCATCCTCCCCAGTCCCTTTCCCTTTGGTACCTGTTAGTCCATTCTTGAGTTCTGTGATTCTGCTGCTGTTTTGTTCCTTCAGTTTTTCCTTTGTTCTTATATTCCACAGATGAGTGAAATCATTTGGTATTTCTCTTTCTCTGCTTGGCTTGTTTCACTGAGCAAAATACCCTCCAGCTCCATCCATGTTGCTGCAAATGGTTGGATTTGCCCTTTTCTTATGGCTGAGTAGTATTCCATTGTGTATATGTACCACATCTTCTTTATCCATTCATCTATCGATGGACATTTAGGTTGCTTCCAATTCTTGGCTATTGTAAATAGTGCTGCGATAAACATAGGGGTGCACTGATCTTTCTCATACTTGATTGCTGCATTCTTAGGGTAAATTCCTAGGAGTGCAATTCCTGGGTCAAATGGTAAGTCTGTTTTGAGCATTTTGATGTACCTCCATACTGCTTTCCACAATGGTTGAACAAGTTTACATTCCCACCAGCAGTGTAGGAGGGTTCCCCTTTCTCCACAGCCTCGCCAACATTTGTTGTTGTTTGTCTTTTGGATGGCAGCCATCCTTACTGGTGTGAGGTGATACCTCATTGTAGTTTTAATTTGCATTTCTCTGATAATTAGCGATGTGGAGCATCTTTTCATGTGTCTGTTGGCCATCTGTATTTCTTTTTTGGAGAACCGTCTGTTCAGTTCCTTTGCCCATTTTTTAATTGGGTTATTTGTTTTTTGTTTGTTGAGGCGTGTGAGCTCTTTATATATTCTGGACGTCAAGCCTTTATCGGATGTGTCATTTTCAAAGATATTCTCCCATACTGTAGGGTTTCTTTTTGTTCTATTGATGGTGTCTTTTGCTGTACAGAAGCTTTTCAGCTTAATATAGTCCCACTTGTTCATTTTTGCTGTTGTTTTCCTTGCCCGGGGAGATATGTTCAAGAAGAGGTCACTCATGTTTATGTCTAAGAGGTTTGTGCCTATGTTTTCTTCCAAGAGTTTAATGGTTTCATGACTTACATTCAGGTCTTTGATCCATTTTGAGTTTACTTTTGTATATGGGGTTAGACGATGGTCCAGTTTCATTCTCCTACATGTAGCTGTCCAGTTTTGCCAGCACCATCTGTTGAAGAGACTGTCATTTCGCCATTGTATGTCCATGGCTCCTTTATCAAATATTAATTGACCATATATGTCTGAGTTAATGTCTGGATTCTCTAGTCTGTTCCATTGGTCTGTGGCTCTGTTCTTGTGCCAGTACCAAATTGTCTTGGTTACTATGGCTTTATAATAGAGCTTGAAGTTGGGGAGTGAGATCCCCCCTACTTTATTCTTCTTTCTCAGGATTGCTTTGGCTATTCGAGGTCTTTGGTGTTTCCATATGAATTTTTGAATTATTTGATCCAGTTCATTGAAGAATGTTGCTGGTAGTTTCATAGGGATTGCATCAAATCTGTATATTGCTTTGGGCAGGATGGCCATTTTGACGATATTAATTCTTCCTAGCCATGAGCATGGGATGCGTTTCCATCTGTTAGTGTCCCCTTTAATTTCTTTTAAGAGTGACTTGTAGTTTTCAGAATATAAGTCTTTCACTTCTTTGGTTAGGTTTATTCCTAGGTATTTTATTTTTTTTGATGCAATTGTGAATGGAGTTGTTTTCCTGATTTCTCTTTCTGTTGGTTCATTGTTGGTATATAGGAAAGCCACAGATTTCTGTGTGTTGATTTTGTATCCTGCAACTTTGCTGTATTCCGATATCAGTTCTAGTAGTTCTGGGGTGGAGTCTTTAGGGTTTTTTATGTACAGTATCATGTCATCTGCAAATAGTGACAGTTTGACTTCTTCTTTGCCAATCTGGATTCCTTGTATTTTTTTGTTTTGTCTGATTGCCGTGGCTAGGACCTCTAGTACAATGTTAAATAACAGTGGGGAGAGTGGGCATCCCTGTCTAGTTCCCGATCTCAGCGGAAATGCTTTCAGCTTCTCGCTATTCAATATAATGTTGGCTGTGGGTTTTTCATAGATGGCCTTTATTATGTTGAGGTACTTGCCCTCTATTCCCATTTTGCTGAGAGTTTTTATCATGAATGGATGTTGAACTTTGTCAAATGCTTTTTCAGCATCTATGGAAATGATCATGTGGTTTTTGTCTTTCTTTTTGTTGATGTGGTGGATGATATTGATGGACTTTCGAATGTTGTGCCATCCTTGCATCCCTGGGATGAATCCCACTTGGTCATGGTGTACGATGGTTTTGATGTATTTTTGAATTCGGTTTGCTAAAATTTTGTTGAGTATTTTTGCGTCTACGTTCATCAGGGATATTGGTCTATAGTTTTCTTTTTTGGTGGTGTCTTTGCCTGGTTTTGGTATTAGGGTGATGTTAGCTTCATAGAATGAGTTTGGGAGTATCCCCTCCTCTTCTATTTCTTGGAAAACTTTAAGGAGAATGGGTATTATGTCTTCCCTGTATGTCTGATAAAATTCCGAGGTAAATCCATCTGGCCCGGGGGTTTTGTTCTTTGGTAGTTTTTTGATTACCGCTTCAATTTCGTTGCTGGTAATTGGTCTGTTTAGATTTTCTGTTTCTTTTTGGGTCAGTCTTGGAAGGTTGTATTTTTCTAGGAAGTTGTCCATTTCTCCTAGGTTTCCCAGCTTGTTAGCATATAGGTTTTCATAGTAGTCTCTAATAATTCTTTGTATTTCTGCGGGATCTGTTGTGATTTTTCCTTTCTCATTTCTGATACTGTTGATTTGTGTTGACTCTCTTTTCCTCTCAATAAGTCTGGCTAGAGGCTTATCTATTTTGTTAATTTTCTCGAAGAACCAGCTCTTGGTTTCATTGATTTTTGCTATTGTTTTATTCTTCTCAATTTTATTTATTTCTTCTCTGATCTTTATTATGTCCCTCCTTCTGCTGACCTTAGGCCTCATTTGTTCTTCTTTTTCCAATTTTGATAGTTGTGACATTAGACCGTTCATTTGGGATTGCTCTTCCTTTTTTAAATATGCTTGGAGTGCTATATACTTTCCTCTTAAGACTGCTTTTGCTGCGTCCCACAGCAGTTGGGGCTTAGTGTTGTTGTTGTCATTTGTTTCCATATATTGCTGGATCTCCATTTTGATTTGGTCATTGATCCATTGATTATTTAGGAGCGTGTTGTTTAGCCTCCATGTGTTTGTGAGCCTTTTTGCTTCCTTTGAACAGTTTATTTCTAGTTTAATGCCTTTGTGGTCTGAAAAGTTGGTTGGTAGGATTTCAATCTTTTGGAATTTACTGAGGCTCTTTTTGTGTCCTAGTATGTGGTCTATTCTGGAGAATGTTCCATGTGTACTTGAGAAGAACGTGTATCCTGTTGCTTTTGGATGTAGAGTTCTGTAGATGTCTATTAGGTCCATCTGTTCTAGTGTGTTGTTCAGTGCCTCTGTGTCCTTACTTATTTTCTGTCTGGTGGATCTGTCCTTTGGAGTGAGTGGTGTGTTGAAGTCTCCTAGAATGAATGCATTGCATTCTATTTCCTCCTTTAGTTCTGTTAATATTTGTTTCAGGTATGTTGGTGCTCCTGTATTGGGTGCATATATATTTATAATGGTTATATCCTCTTGATGGACTGAGCCCTTTATCATTATGTAATGTCCTTCTTTGTCTTTTGTTACTTTCTTTATTTTGAAGTCTGTTTTGTCTGATACCAGAATTGCAACACCTGCTTTCTTCTCTCTGTTGTTTGCTTGAAATATCTTTTTCCATCCCTTGACTTTAAGTCTGTGCGCGTCTTTGGGTTTGAGGTGAGTCTCTTGTAAGCAGCATATGGATGGATCTTGCTTTTTTATCCATTCTATTACTCTGTGTCTTTTGATTGGTGCATTCAGTCCATTTACATTTAGGGTGATTATTGAAAGGTATGAATTTATTGCCATTGCAGGCTTTAAGTTTGTGGTTACCAAAGGTTTAGGGTTAGCTTCTTTACTGTCTTACTGTCTAACTTAACTCGCTTGTTGAGCTATTATAAACACAATCTGATGATTCTTTATTTCTCTCCCTTCTTATTCCTCCTCCTCCCTTCTTCATATGTTGGGTGTTTTGTTGTGTGCTCTTTTTAGGAGTGCTCCCATCTAGAGCAGTCCCTGTAGGATGCCCTGTAGAGGTGGTTTGTGGGAGGCAAATTCCCTCAACTTTTGCTTGTCTGGGAATTGTTTAATCCCTCCTTCATATTTAAATGATATTCGTGCTGGATACAGTAGTCTTGGATCGAGGCCCTTCTGTTTCATTGCATTAAGTATATCATGCCATTCTCTTCTGGCCTGTAGGGTTTCTGTTGAGAAGTCTGATGATAGCCTGATGGGTTTTCCTTTGTAGGTAACCTTTTTTTTCTCTCTGGCTGCTTGTAATACTTTGTCCTTGTCTTTGATCTTTGCCATTTTAATTATTATGTGTCTTGGTGTTGCCCTCCTTGGATCCCTTGTCATGGGAGTTCTGTGTACCTCTGTGGTCTGAGAGGCCATTTCTTCCCCTAGTTTGGGGAAATTTTCAGCAATTATTTCTTCAAAGACATTTTCTATCCCCTTTTCTCTCTCTACTTCTTCTGGAATGCCTATGATTCTTATATTATTTCTTTTATATTGATCACTCAGCTCTCTTAAAATTCTTTCATTCCTGGAGATCCTTTTATCTCTCTCTGCATCAGCTTCTCTGCGTTCCTGTTCTCTGTTTTCTAGTCCATTAATGGTCTCTTGCATCTCGTCCATTCTGTTTTGAAGTCCTTCCAGAGCTTGTTTTATTTCTGAATTCTCCTTCCTTAGTTCTTGCATATTTCTCTGCAAGTCCATCAGCATGGTTATGACTTTTGTTTTGAATTCTTTTTCAGGTAGACTGGCTAAATCTATCTCCCCAGATTCCTTCTCAGGGGAAGATGTAGCAGATGCCGAAGCTGTCTGGGTTAGTCTTGTCTGGATCATATTTTTTTGCCTTTTCATGTTGACAGGTGCTATTGACTGTCAGCTGGGAGGGCCAAAATTTTCACTTACTACTGGCCTTTCTTTACTGGGGCAACTGCGACCCCTAGTGGCTTGTGTTGGGTAATTGCGTGTAGAGTGGTTCTTTGTGTCTTGCCTGGCCGGGAGGGAGAAATTTCCCTTTCTGTGGGCGGAGTTTGTCTCAGGCTGCTTCTCTGCTTTCGCAGCGCCCGGTGGGGTGATGGATGGGGGGGCTGCTTGACTGTTTGCCTCCGTGAGGGGTCTCAGAGCTGTTGCCCAGGGGGTTAGTGCACCCGGTTTTCCCTGTAATTTCCAGCTGCTGTACTGTGACCTGGGTTTTTTCCGTCAAGCTGTTAAGTCCCTGTCCCTTTAGACTTTCAAAAAGCCCCCGCTTTTCTTTGTCACAGGGGCATCAGCTTCAGCACCCGCTCAGAGGTCTTACTCCCTGTTCTCCCAGTATCCAGGGCCCCCTGGGCATATACTGTGTCTGCGCTCTGGCCCGGATGGCTGGGGCTGGGTGTTCGGCAGTCCTGGGCTCCGTCTCCCTCCCGCTCTGCCTATTGTTCTCCCGCCGGGAGCTGGGGGGAGGGGCGCTCGGGTCCCGCCGGGCCGGGGCTTGTATCTTACCCCTTTCACCAGGCGCTGGGTTCTCGCTGGTGTAGCTGCAGTCTGGCCACTGTCCTGCGTCTTCTGGTCTCTCTTTTAGGGCTAGTTGTGTTTGTTGTATTTTCAAAAGTATATATGTTTTTGGGAGGAGATTCCCACTGTCCTACTCACGCCGCCATGTTGGCTCCGCCCTCCCTATACTCTAGATTTTACAGAGCAGAATAGTATATACTTGTGTTCTGTTCATATAATGCACTACTTTGTAGCCATGAAAACAACAAAAGTCATGCTTCATGCAACATCCTAGCTCTGTGTCACACAGACAATGATTTACAGAACAATTAGGGAGAGAGATAGTGCCACTATGCAATATGATTCCATGCATGTGACATCAAAAGCAGGCAAACTTCTGGGGAGAAGTACTAACTGGTTGGGTCAAGAGAGAAATCTGGGAACTTGGAATTTGATTACTCTAGGTGGTTTGTGTGTCAATATAAAATATCATTTTGTACACTTACAATTTGTGCATTTTGTAATATTCTTTAAATAACAAGATAAAGCAAATGAAATGATGGGTTGTATCTCTAAAGCAGGAAAACTAATTGAGTAATTTCTCCTTTAAATATGCAGATGCTTTCCTACAGTCATCCATGTCTATGGAAGATGTGATACTTATCAGCATGATATCTACTACACACACACACACAAACACACACACACACACACACACACACACTGGGCATTTTCAAACTCCTTTATTTGATCATTCTTGTGGGTATATTCAATGTATTCACCCATGCAGCACACTGCTGAGTTTCCACAGGATGCTAGTCTTTGAACAGAAGTAAACAAGTCCAGATAGGAAAATCCATCATTTGTTAATTGCTTATAAACTCAACCAAAGTGAACCACATATTTGAAGTCCTAAAGGGCTAAGTAGGATGTACATGCTTTATTCTTGACAACAGCATATCTGGTGAGGTTTAATCAAGATTCAGGTCAGCCTTGGGTATAAGCGTTCACTTCTTGGAGAAAGCTGAAGGACACTGCGTCTTCCATTAGTTTTCTCCTCCACCCTGCCTTTTTACATTATAAGTAAACTTTTTAAGTTTTACAAGTAAAGTTTTAAAGAGTCTGAAGTTGTAGGACCTTAGTTGCAGGACCTAAGAAACTTGGGAGAGCGATCCAACTACAAAACCCAACTTTTCATGTATTTTATCCTATCAAATCTATTTCCAGGTAATAACAGGAAGGGAACATGAGCTAAAAACTTACTAACTCATTGGAATAAGATTTAAAAATTGTCTGTATACATACGGTTTTTTAAGAGCAATTGGGATTTATTCTGCAAATATTGGGCATTTTACCACAACAGTTGTTTCTCCTTTCACTCGCAAAGCACTAATTGGTCATCTGCGATTTCTTTAGTGTATTTTACATGGGAGAGATCTCTACTCATTTTGCAATAAATGTATTTAACGTGACATTACAATGTGGCCTAAACTTTACACATTATCTTAAAAATTTTCCTTTGTTTTGCAATGTTTGAAATGAAGACAATGTTCTCTTCCTGAGCATATATGTATTTATTCCTACTATTAAAACAGTGAAAAACAAATATCATATATTCAGTTTGAGAGGGAGAGATTGCTGGTCTTTCTCACTTGATATTCTTCTTCCTTATTCTGTATTTATGAGTTAGAACCCAGACTTGATAGCCTAAGGAGACTTATCAGGTACCACTGAAAGTGATTATTAGACAGGAAATGTGCCTAGAGTGGATTTTTGAGTTCTCAATAAAAATTTTTCTTGGTTCACACACCGACTTATGGCAATGATTTGGGTGCTAAAAATCCTTGGTCTGAGGTTCTGGTTATAAATAGTGTTGACTGTACTTTAATTTATTTGGCTATTTACTCTCTAGTTTTAACCATAGTATTCTAAATCTCTAAAAGGAATTGATTATCAAGTTGCTGTGAGAGCTTCATACTGAATCAAAGAATCTACCACTGCTATAGCACAGACCCTTTTATTTATCGTTTTTTGACAAGCTGCTTCATGACATATTTGTAGCGTAAGGATTACTGAATCTTCTCATCAGTCAGAGCTTCTGAGGACTGATTTTCCTTCCCCAAATCTGCTATTTCCCGTTTCTTTTTCCTGTCATACATTTAGCAAGTGCACAGAATGTGTTGAATTAAGTTGCTGTGTTTCAAAACCTTAGATTTATTCTTTTGGAAATCTATCATCAGGCAATAATTCTTAATGAGATATTATAATGGATATTGAATTAAGGCTGTGACAACATTTTTTTGATTAACTTTAATACTGGTTACAAGATACGCATTTATCACAGCCATAGAATGCTTCAACACATAGAGTGAACTATAATCGAAACTATAAACTTTAATTAATAATAAACTGTCCATATTGGCTCACAATCGGTAATTAATAAACCATAATAATTCAAATGTTTAATAGTAATAATAAACTATTTAATAATAATAAAATGAATGTATGTGTGTGAGACATAGGAACTCTGTACTTCCCCTCAACTTTTCTGTAAATTACAGATGTTGTAAAAAGAAAACCTTTAAGTAATAAAAGGAGATAATATAAGAAGTTATGTAGGTAGTGCAGAAATGGGAGGAAATGGTGTATGCAAACATAGGGAAGGAGTTATAATCTTCAATATTGAAAGAAACTGGGATAGATGTCATGCTAGAAGACAGGGGCAGGATTTCAGAAAATAACATTTAATATTAGTTATGTAAACATTTTTGATTACTGTGATTTGCCCTCAGTTTTTGCCACTTTTATTCTATGCTTGTCAAAGTCCACAGTACTGTACAGCACCAGAAATTGTACTGGAAGAGTACACAGTGGATTGTAATAATTTTATACATCAGTATTGGTTAACCAATGTATCAGGCAAAATGTTTACATTTACTTTTCCAAGTAGTATGCCAAGTAAAAGGTATGCCAGATAAAATGAGCAATGTTCTAAATTCTAATTTAAAAAATTCTTTTCCTGGTATTCCTTTGGTGTTCACAACAGTCAGGCTGCTTTTTATTGGCTCCTAAATGTTTCTGTTTTCTTATTTCAGGAATAGATAAATATTTCATTCTTCGCTCGGAGGAAAAGCGTTCTAAAAAGGATACCACGGATGGTTGAACTTTGAATCTGACTCATTTCATTCATTTTATTTGTTAGGGGAGTATGGTCATTTAAAGAAAAACAGAGATGAAGAAACATCTATTGAAAAGCACACTTTCAAGTAAGATTTGTATATGTGCCTATGAAAAATTGTATTTGTGGTCTGACAGGTCCATTCTTTGACGATACAACATTCTTTCTGATAAAGTGATGCAGGAGCTTTTCTCTCCAGCGTTCCTGAGGCATATGTGTCAAATAAAGTTGTATATACTTAAAGTATGCAGCATGATGATTTGGCAAAGAGAGGCAATAAATCGTAAGGGCCACCCTTACTAAGCAACAAGGTCATCTCAAGCATTTTAATGAGTGTGAGTGCCTCTGTCTGTGTCAGGGACAATAAATTGTCAAGTGATGTTAAGTAGGTGTAATAAAAAGCGACGCAAAGGGAGGGTATACATGTGATGTATCACGTGCTCTCACTAGGGTATATAAGCCCTCCTCTACCCATGCTGACATTCACTCCAGGATCTTGCCTTGAACAGCAAACCAAACTCACCACCCCTGACACCATGAGCTACTGCGGCGGCTACTACGGAGGCCTGGGCTGTGGCTATGGCTATGGCCTCGGTGGCCTGGGCTACGGCTATGGCTATGGCCTCGGTGGCCTGGGCTATGGCTGTGGCTATCGCGGCTACGGATATGGCCCTTTCTATGGAGGCTACGGATATGGCTGCTATCGTCCATGGAACTATGGAAGATACTGGTCTGGCTGCTGCTAAAATACTGCCCTGGAAGCCCAACATCTAGGGCCATAAGGCTGGTAAAGAATGTACACACAATTTGAAGCAAAGAAGATCACCCAGGAAGAAGCCAAGATAAGAAAAATTAATAGTTCACATCTTCTCTTCTTCATGTAATTGTAGATTAATGATACCAAAAAGAAAAATAAAAAAGAATATTTACCATACTACCTTTGCCTGCTTTATGTGTCCTGTTGGCCCTTAGATGTTCTTTCATTACTATAGCATTTCTTTGTTCCCTTTGCAATAAATTATTCTGATTTGAAATGACACATAACGGCTTTTATTATTTGTTAATTTTATTGACCGAGAGCTTGCTTTTCACCATGTATTTCCCATCTTGAAGTGTCCTGAAGTTCTGTTTACCTGCCCCAAAATTTTCGCAGCAAAATTTACATGGACTTCATGAGAATTAGTCTACTTTCAACTTCAAACGCCTCATTTTTTTTTTTAGTTTTGCTAGTTTGATTTAAGCGTTTTAACCTATTGACTTTTAGTGTAGCTGGGTCTGAAAAACATCTTTAGTAAACAATGCTATTAAAATATTAAGACAAATAGGTTTTATTTGCAAACACAACTCATTTACTTAACAGAAAAACAGATTTGGGAAGCTGAACAACAGAGCCTGCACTTTAGTCAACCTAGTCATAATGTATTAGCTTTACAAAGCCTGGAGTTACTAACAGCTCAATGCTTCCATTGGATGACGCCACTACTTAGTTTTTCACAGCGGACAACAATATAGCTATTCTACTTCCTCTATGCTTAACAGTATTTCTTTTCAGCTTGACGAAAGGGCTTCCATTGTTACAAGGAAGAAGAGTAATCACAATAACCCCTTGCAGAAGAGTTTGGTACCCCTAGAATAATATTCTATTCTTGTATATCATTACAGTATTATTAGAATTTGAAATTTCTGCTTTATGGATCTCTGCTGGATCTAAGGGAACTACTTCAGGATTTCTTTATTTCCAGGGAAATGTTAGTGCTCATAATAGGGAGGACATGTTACAACAGTTTCCACAGTCCTAAAGAGAAGTGTATCTAGCAGAGACAAATAGGAGGAGTGTGAGTACTAAAACCTGTTCAATTTATTTGTGATCTTATTGCTTTAGTTTGCCTTCATTAGAATGAAATATACAGAAAGTCAACTGTCTATTTTTAGAATGATCCCTAAAATGGACCAATTTTGAAGGAAAGCAGAAAGAAATAATTTTATAATAATGTATGATGTAGCCAAAATTTACTTATTGGAACCAAAGAAATTAAAATGACAGAAAAATTATAATTAACTGTATCACAACATTCTGTTCATGCCTAAACAGCATTTAAAGTGGAAACATACCACATCATAAACTGGGGCAAAATATTTTCAATACATAAATCTGACAAAATACCAACACCCCACGATATAAAGAGCTCCTGCTAAACAATAATAAAGTATTTATTAAATAAGTCCTGCTAAACTTTGATAAAAATACTTAGAAGTCATTACAAAGTAGAGGATATGTCGGTTTCCTTTAAACACGTGTAATGATGCGCAAATGTCAAAGCTATATTAAAACAATTTTCCGACTTTATTTTATACCACAAGCATGTTCTAATTAAGAGTCTGATAATGGCTTGTTTGGATAGGGATATGGATCAACTGGAATTCTCACAGAATGCTGGTCATAGTCTACATTTATATAACTGCATTGGCAAATGACTGGCAGAATCTACCTAAGCTAAATACTACATATATACTCTAGATTTTACAGAGCAGAATAGTATATACTTGTGTTCTGTTCATATAATGCACTACTTTGTAGCCATGAAAACAACAAAAGTCATGCTTCATGCAACATCCTAGCTCTGTGTCACACAGACAATGATTTACAGAACAATTAGGGAGAGAGATAGTGCCACTATGCAATATGATTCCATGCATGTGACATCAAAAGCAGGCAAACTTCTGGGGAGAAGTACTAACTGGTTGGGTCAAGAGAGAAATCTGGGAACTTGGAATTTGATTACTCTAGGTGGTTTGTGTGTCAATATAAAATATCATTTTGTACACTTACAATTTGTGCATTTTGTAATATTCTTTAAATAACAAGATAAAGCAAATGAAATGATGGGTTGTATCTCTAAAGCAGGAAAACTAATTGAGTAATTTCTCCTTTAAATATGCAGATGCTTTCCTACAGTCATCCATGTCTATGGAAGATGTGATACTTATCAGCATGATATCTACTACACACACACACACAAACACACACACACACACACACACACACACTGGGCATTTTCAAACTCCTTTATTTGATCATTCTTGTGGGTATATTCAATGTATTCACCCATGCAGCACACTGCTGAGTTTCCACAGGATGCTAGTCTTTGAACAGAAGTAAACAAGTCCAGATAGGAAAATCCATCATTTGTTAATTGCTTATAAACTCAACCAAAGTGAACCACATATTTGAAGTCCTAAAGGGCTAAGTAGGATGTACATGCTTTATTCTTGACAACAGCATATCTGGTGAGGTTTAATCAAGATTCAGGTCAGCCTTGGGTATAAGCGTTCACTTCTTGGAGAAAGCTGAAGGACACTGCGTCTTCCATTAGTTTTCTCCTCCACCCTGCCTTTTTACATTATAAGTAAACTTTTTAAGTTTTACAAGTAAAGTTTTAAAGAGTCTGAAGTTGTAGGACCTTAGTTGCAGGACCTAAGAAACTTGGGAGAGCGATCCAACTACAAAACCCAACTTTTCATGTATTTTATCCTATCAAATCTATTTCCAGGTAATAACAGGAAGGGAACATGAGCTAAAAACTTACTAACTCATTGGAATAAGATTTAAAAATTGTCTGTATACATACGGTTTTTTAAGAGCAATTGGGATTTATTCTGCAAATATTGGGCATTTTACCACAACAGTTGTTTCTCCTTTCACTCGCAAAGCACTAATTGGTCATCTGCGATTTCTTTAGTGTATTTTACATGGGAGAGATCTCTACTCATTTTGCAATAAATGTATTTAACGTGACATTACAATGTGGCCTAAACTTTACACATTATCTTAAAAATTTTCCTTTGTTTTGCAATGTTTGAAATGAAGACAATGTTCTCTTCCTGAGCATATATGTATTTATTCCTACTATTAAAACAGTGAAAAACAAATATCATATATTCAGTTTGAGAGGGAGAGATTGCTGGTCTTTCTCACTTGATATTCTTCTTCCTTATTCTGTATTTATGAGTTAGAACCCAGACTTGATAGCCTAAGGAGACTTATCAGGTACCACTGAAAGTGATTATTAGACAGGAAATGTGCCTAGAGTGGATTTTTGAGTTCTCAATAAAAATTTTTCTTGGTTCACACACCGACTTATGGCAATGATTTGGGTGCTAAAAATCCTTGGTCTGAGGTTCTGGTTATAAATAGTGTTGACTGTACTTTAATTTATTTGGCTATTTACTCTCTAGTTTTAACCATAGTATTCTAAATCTCTAAAAGGAATTGATTATCAAGTTGCTGTGAGAGCTTCATACTGAATCAAAGAATCTACCACTGCTATAGCACAGACCCTTTTATTTATCGTTTTTTGACAAGCTGCTTCATGACATATTTGTAGCGTAAGGATTACTGAATCTTCTCATCAGTCAGAGCTTCTGAGGACTGATTTTCCTTCCCCAAATCTGCTATTTCCCGTTTCTTTTTCCTGTCATACATTTAGCAAGTGCACAGAATGTGTTGAATTAAGTTGCTGTGTTTCAAAACCTTAGATTTATTCTTTTGGAAATCTATCATCAGGCAATAATTCTTAATGAGATATTATAATGGATATTGAATTAAGGCTGTGACAACATTTTTTTGATTAACTTTAATACTGGTTACAAGATACGCATTTATCACAGCCATAGAATGCTTCAACACATAGAGTGAACTATAATCGAAACTATAAACTTTAATTAATAATAAACTGTCCATATTGGCTCACAATCGGTAATTAATAAACCATAATAATTCAAATGTTTAATAGTAATAATAAACTATTTAATAATAATAAAATGAATGTATGTGTGTGAGACATAGGAACTCTGTACTTCCCCTCAACTTTTCTGTAAATTACAGATGTTGTAAAAAGAAAACCTTTAAGTAATAAAAGGAGATAATATAAGAAGTTATGTAGGTAGTGCAGAAATGGGAGGAAATGGTGTATGCAAACATAGGGAAGGAGTTATAATCTTCAATATTGAAAGAAACTGGGATAGATGTCATGCTAGAAGACAGGGGCAGGATTTCAGAAAATAACATTTAATATTAGTTATGTAAACATTTTTGATTACTGTGATTTGCCCTCAGTTTTTGCCACTTTTATTCTATGCTTGTCAAAGTCCACAGTACTGTACAGCACCAGAAATTGTACTGGAAGAGTACACAGTGGATTGTAATAATTTTATACATCAGTATTGGTTAACCAATGTATCAGGCAAAATGTTTACATTTACTTTTCCAAGTAGTATGCCAAGTAAAAGGTATGCCAGATAAAATGAGCAATGTTCTAAATTCTAATTTAAAAAATTCTTTTCCTGGTATTCCTTTGGTGTTCACAACAGTCAGGCTGCTTTTTATTGGCTCCTAAATGTTTCTGTTTTCTTATTTCAGGAATAGATAAATATTTCATTCTTCGCTCGGAGGAAAAGCGTTCTAAAAAGGATACCACGGATGGTTGAACTTTGAATCTGACTCATTTCATTCATTTTATTTGTTAGGGGAGTATGGTCATTTAAAGAAAAACAGAGATGAAGAAACATCTATTGAAAAGCACACTTTCAAGTAAGATTTGTATATGTGCCTATGAAAAATTGTATTTGTGGTCTGACAGGTCCATTCTTTGACGATACAACATTCTTTCTGATAAAGTGATGCAGGAGCTTTTCTCTCCAGCGTTCCTGAGGCATATGTGTCAAATAAAGTTGTATATACTTAAAGTATGCAGCATGATGATTTGGCAAAGAGAGGCAATAAATCGTAAGGGCCACCCTTACTAAGCAACAAGGTCATCTCAAGCATTTTAATGAGTGTGAGTGCCTCTGTCTGTGTCAGGGACAATAAATTGTCAAGTGATGTTAAGTAGGTGTAATAAAAAGCGACGCAAAGGGAGGGTATACATGTGATGTATCACGTGCTCTCACTAGGGTATATAAGCCCTCCTCTACCCATGCTGACATTCACTCCAGGATCTTGCCTTGAACAGCAAACCAAACTCACCACCCCTGACACCATGAGCTACTGCGGCGGCTACTACGGAGGCCTGGGCTGTGGCTATGGCTATGGCCTCGGTGGCCTGGGCTACGGCTATGGCTATGGCCTCGGTGGCCTGGGCTATGGCTGTGGCTATCGCGGCTACGGATATGGCCCTTTCTATGGAGGCTACGGATATGGCTGCTATCGTCCATGGAACTATGGAAGATACTGGTCTGGCTGCTGCTAAAATACTGCCCTGGAAGCCCAACATCTAGGGCCATAAGGCTGGTAAAGAATGTACACACAATTTGAAGCAAAGAAGATCACCCAGGAAGAAGCCAAGATAAGAAAAATTAATAGTTCACATCTTCTCTTCTTCATGTAATTGTAGATTAATGATACCAAAAAGAAAAATAAAAAAGAATATTTACCATACTACCTTTGCCTGCTTTATGTGTCCTGTTGGCCCTTAGATGTTCTTTCATTACTATAGCATTTCTTTGTTCCCTTTGCAATAAATTATTCTGATTTGAAATGACACATAACGGCTTTTATTATTTGTTAATTTTATTGACCGAGAGCTTGCTTTTCACCATGTATTTCCCATCTTGAAGTGTCCTGAAGTTCTGTTTACCTGCCCCAAAATTTTCGCAGCAAAATTTACATGGACTTCATGAGAATTAGTCTACTTTCAACTTCAAACGCCTCATTTTTTTTTTTAGTTTTGCTAGTTTGATTTAAGCGTTTTAACCTATTGACTTTTAGTGTAGCTGGGTCTGAAAAACATCTTTAGTAAACAATGCTATTAAAATATTAAGACAAATAGGTTTTATTTGCAAACACAACTCATTTACTTAACAGAAAAACAGATTTGGGAAGCTGAACAACAGAGCCTGCACTTTAGTCAACCTAGTCATAATGTATTAGCTTTACAAAGCCTGGAGTTACTAACAGCTCAATGCTTCCATTGGATGACGCCACTACTTAGTTTTTCACAGCGGACAACAATATAGCTATTCTACTTCCTCTATGCTTAACAGTATTTCTTTTCAGCTTGACGAAAGGGCTTCCATTGTTACAAGGAAGAAGAGTAATCACAATAACCCCTTGCAGAAGAGTTTGGTACCCCTAGAATAATATTCTATTCTTGTATATCATTACAGTATTATTAGAATTTGAAATTTCTGCTTTATGGATCTCTGCTGGATCTAAGGGAACTACTTCAGGATTTCTTTATTTCCAGGGAAATGTTAGTGCTCATAATAGGGAGGACATGTTACAACAGTTTCCACAGTCCTAAAGAGAAGTGTATCTAGCAGAGACAAATAGGAGGAGTGTGAGTACTAAAACCTGTTCAATTTATTTGTGATCTTATTGCTTTAGTTTGCCTTCATTAGAATGAAATATACAGAAAGTCAACTGTCTATTTTTAGAATGATCCCTAAAATGGACCAATTTTGAAGGAAAGCAGAAAGAAATAATTTTATAATAATGTATGATGTAGCCAAAATTTACTTATTGGAACCAAAGAAATTAAAATGACAGAAAAATTATAATTAACTGTATCACAACATTCTGTTCATGCCTAAACAGCATTTAAAGTGGAAACATACCACATCATAAACTGGGGCAAAATATTTTCAATACATAAATCTGACAAAATACCAACACCCCACGATATAAAGAGCTCCTGCTAAACAATAATAAAGTATTTATTAAATAAGTCCTGCTAAACTTTGATAAAAATACTTAGAAGTCATTACAAAGTAGAGGATATGTCGGTTTCCTTTAAACACGTGTAATGATGCGCAAATGTCAAAGCTATATTAAAACAATTTTCCGACTTTATTTTATACCACAAGCATGTTCTAATTAAGAGTCTGATAATGGCTTGTTTGGATAGGGATATGGATCAACTGGAATTCTCACAGAATGCTGGTCATAGTCTACATTTATATAACTGCATTGGCAAATGACTGGCAGAATCTACCTAAGCTAAATACTACATATATACTCTAGATTTTACAGAGCAGAATAGTATATACTTGTGTTCTGTTCATATAATGCACTACTTTGTAGCCATGAAAACAACAAAAGTCATGCTTCATGCAACATCCTAGCTCTGTGTCACAAAGACAATGATTTACAGAACAATTAGGGAGAGAGATAGTGCCACTATGCAATATGATTCCATGCATGTGACATCAAAAGCAGGCAAACTTCTGGGGAGAAGTACTAACTGGTTGGGTCAAGAGAGAAATCTGGGAACTTGGAATTTGATTACTCTAGGTGGTTTGTGTGTCAATATAAAATATCATTTTGTACACTTACAATTTGTGCATTTTGTAATATTCTTTAAATAACAAGATAAAGCAAATGAAATGATGGGTTGTATCTCTAAAGCAGGAAAACTAATTGAGTAATTTCTCCTTTAAATATGCAGATGCTTTCCTACAGTCATCCATGTCTATGGAAGATGTGATACTTATCAGTATGATATCTACTACACACACACACACACACACACACACACACACACACACACACACACACACACCGGGCATTTTCAAACTCCTTTATTTGATCATTCTTGTGGGTATATTCAATGTATTCACCCATGCAGCACACTGCTGAGTTTCCACAGGATGCTAGTCTTTGAACAGAAGTAAACAAGTCCAGATAGGAAAATCCATCATTTGTTAATTGCTTATAAACTCAACCAAAGTGAACCACATATTTGAAGTCCTAAAGGGCTAAGTAGGATGTACATGCTTTATTCTTGACAACAGCATATCTGGTGAGGTTTAATCAAGATTCAGGTCAGCCTTGGGTATAAGCGTTCACTTCTTGGAGAAAGCTGAAGGACACTGCGTCTTCCATTAGTTTTCTCCTCCACCCTGCCTTTTTACATTATAAGTAAACTTTTTAAGTTTTACAAGTAAAGTTTTAAAGAGTCTGAAGTTGTAGGACCTTAGTTGCAGGACCTAAGAAACTTGGGAGAGCGATCCAACTACAAAACCCAACTTTTCATGTATTTTATCCTATCAAATCTATTTCCAGGTAATAACAGGAAGGGAACATGAGCTAAAAACTTACTAACTCATTGGAATAAGATTTAAAAATTGTCTGTATACATACGGTTTTTTAAGAGCAATTGGGATTTATTCTGCAAATATTGGGCATTTTACCACAACAGTTGTTTCTCCTTTCACTCGCAAAGCACTAATTGGTCATCTGCGATTTCTTTAGTGTATTTTACATGGGAGAGATCTCTACTCATTTTGCAATAAATGTATTTAACGTGACATTACAATGTGGCCTAAACTTTACACATTATCTTAAAAATTTTCCTTTGTTTTGCAATGTTTGAAATGAAGACAATGTTCTCTTCCTGAGCATATATGTATTTATTCCTACTATTAAAACAGTGAAAAACAAATATCATATATTCAGTTTGAGAGGGAGAGATTGCTGGTCTTTCTCACTTGATATTCTTCTTCCTTATTCTGTATTTATGAGTTAGAACCCAGACTTGATAGCCTAAGGAGACTTATCAGGTACCACTGAAAGTGATTATTAGACAGGAAATGTGCCTAGAGTGGATTTTTGAGTTCTCAATAAAAATTTTTCTTGGTTCACACACCGACTTATGGCAATGATTTGGGTGCTAAAAATCCTTGGTCTGAGGTTCTGGTTATAAATAGTGTTGACTGTACTTTAATTTATTTGGCTATTTACTCTCTAGTTTTAACCATAGTATTCTAAATCTCTAAAAGGAATTGATTATCAAGTTGCTGTGAGAGCTTCATACTGAATCAAAGAATCTACCACTGCTATAGCACAGACCCTTTTATTTATCGTTTTTTGACAAGCTGCTTCATGACATATTTGTAGCGTAAGGATTACTGAATCTTCTCATCAGTCAGAGCTTCTGAGGACTGATTTTCCTTCCCCAAATCTGCTATTTCCCGTTTCTTTTTCCTGTCATACATTTAGCAAGTGCACAGAATGTGTTGAATTAAGTTGCTGTGTTTCAAAACCTTAGATTTATTCTTTTGGAAATCTATCATCAGGCAATAATTCTTAATGAGATATTATAATGGATATTGAATTAAGGCTGTGACAACATTTTTTTGATTAACTTTAATACTGGTTACAAGATACGCATTTATCACAGCCATAGAATGCTTCAACACATAGAGTGAACTATAATCGAAACTATAAACTTTAATTAATAATAAACTGTCCATATTGGCTCACAATCGGTAATTAATAAACCATAATAATTCAAATGTTTAATAGTAATAATAAACTATTTAATAATAATAAAATGAATGTATGTGTGTGAGACATAGGAACTCTGTACTTCCCCTCAACTTTTCTGTAAATTACAGATGTTGTAAAAACAAAACCTTTAAGTAATAAAAGGAGATAATATAAGAAGTTATGTAGGTAGTGCAGAAATGGGAGGAAATGGTGTATGCAAACATAGGGAAGGAGTTATAATCTTCAATATTGAAAGAAACTGGGATAGATGTCATGCTAGAAGACAGGGGCAGGATTTCAGAAAATAACATTTAATATTAGTTATGTAAACATTTTTGATTACTGTGATTTGCCCTCAGTTTTTGCCACTTTTATTCTATGCTTGTCAAAGTCCACAGTACTGTACAGCACCAGAAATTGTACTGGAAGAGTACACAGTGGATTGTAATAATTTTATACATCAGTATTGGTTAACCAATGTATCAGGCAAAATGTTTACATTTACTTTTCCAAGTAGTATGCCAAGTAAAAGGTATGCCAGATAAAATGAGCAATGTTCTAAATTCTAATTTAAAAAATTCTTTTCCTGGTATTCCTTTGGTGTTCACAACAGTCAGGCTGCTTTTTATTGGCTCCTAAATGTTTCTGTTTTCTTATTTCAGGAATAGATAAATATTTCATTCTTCGCTCGGAGGAAAAGCGTTCTAAAAAGGATACCACGGATGGTTGAACTTTGAATCTGACTCATTTCATTCATTTTATTTGTTAGGGGAGTATGGCCATTTAAAGAAAAACAGAGATGAAGAAACATCTATTGAAAAGCACACTTTCAAGTAAGATTTGTATATGTGCCTATGAAAAATTGTATTTGTGGTCTGACAGGTCCATTCTTTGACGATACAACATTCTTTCTGATAAAGTGATGCAGGAGCTTTTCTCTCCAGCGTTCCTGAGGCATATGTGTCAAATAAAGTTGTATATACTTAAAGTATGCAGCATGATGATTTGGCAAAGAGAGGCAATAAATCGTAAGGGCCACCCTTACTAAGCAACAAGGTCATCTCAAGCATTTTAATGAGTGTGAGTGCCTCTGTCTGTGTCAGGGACAATAAATTGTCAAGTGATGTTAAGTAGGTGTAATAAAAAGCGACGCAAAGGGAGGGTATACATGTGATGTATCACGTGCTCTCACTAGGGTATATAAGCCCTCCTCTACCCATGCTGACATTCACTCCAGGATCTTGCCTTGAACAGCAAACCAAACTCACCACCCCTGACACCATGAGCTACTGCGGCGGCTACTACGGAGGCCTGGGCTGTGGCTATGGCTATGGCCTCGGTGGCCTGGGCTACGGCTATGGCTATGGCCTCGGTGGCCTGGGCTATGGCTGTGGCTATCGCGGCTACGGATATGGCCCTTTCTATGGAGGCTACGGATATGGCTGCTATCGTCCATGGAACTATGGAAGATACTGGTCTGGCTGCTGCTAAAATACTGCCCTGGAAGCCCAACATCTAGGGCCATAAGGCTGGTAAAGAATGTACACACAATTTGAAGCAAAGAAGATCACCCAGGAAGAAGCCAAGATAAGAAAAATTAATAGTTCACATCTTCTCTTCTTCATGTAATTGTAGATTAATGATACCAAAAAGAAAAATAAAAAAGAATATTTACCATACTACCTTTGCCTGCTTTATGTGTCCTGTTGGCCCTTAGATGTTCTTTCATTACTATAGCATTTCTTTGTTCCCTTTGCAATAAATTATTCTGATTTGAAATGACACATAACGGCTTTTATTATTTGTTAATTTTATTGACCGAGAGCTTGCTTTTCACCATGTATTTCCCATCTTGAAGTGTCCTGAAGTTCTGTTTACCTGCCCCAAAATTTTCGCAGCAAAATTTACATGGACTTCATGAGAATTAGTCTACTTTCAACTTCAAACGCCTCATTTTTTTTTTTAGTTTTGCTAGTTTGATTTAAGCGTTTTAACCTATTGACTTTTAGTGTAGCTGGGTCTGAAAAACATCTTTAGTAAACAATGCTATTAAAATATTAAGACAAATAGGTTTTATTTGCAAACACAACTCATTTACTTAACAGAAAAACAGATTTGGGAAGCTGAACAACAGAGCCTGCACTTTAGTCAACCTAGTCATAATGTATTAGCTTTACAAAGCCTGGAGTTACTAACAGCTCAATGCTTCCATTGGATGACGCCACTACTTAGTTTTTCACAGCGGACAACAATATAGCTATTCTACTTCCTCTATGCTTAACAGTATTTCTTTTCAGCTTGACGAAAGGGCTTCCATTGTTACAAGGAAGAAGAGTAATCACAATAACCCCTTGCAGAAGAGTTTGGTACCCCTAGAATAATATTCTATTCTTGTATATCATTACAGTATTATTAGAATTTGAAATTTCTGCTTTATGGATCTCTGCTGGATCTAAGGGAACTACTTCAGGATTTCTTTATTTCCAGGGAAATGTTAGTGCTCATAATAGGGAGGACATGTTACAACAGTTTCCACAGTCCTAAAGAGAAGTGTATCTAGCAGAGACAAATAGGAGGAGTGTGAGTACTAAAACCTGTTCAATTTATTTGTGATCTTATTGCTTTAGTTTGCCTTCATTAGAATGAAATATACAGAAAGTCAACTGTCTATTTTTAGAATGATCCCTAAAATGGACCAATTTTGAAGGAAAGCAGAAAGAAATAATTTTATAATAATGTATGATGTAGCCAAAATTTACTTATTGGAACCAAAGAAATTAAAATGACAGAAAAATTATAATTAACTGTATCACAACATTCTGTTCATGCCTAAACAGCATTTAAAGTGGAAACATACCACATCATAAACTGGGGCAAAATATTTTCAATACATAAATCTGACAAAATACCAACACCCCACGATATAAAGAGCTCCTGCTAAACAATAATAAAGTATTTATTAAATAAGTCCTGCTAAACTTTGATAAAAATACTTAGAAGTCATTACAAAGTAGAGGATATGTCGGTTTCCTTTAAACACGTGTAATGATGCGCAAATGTCAAAGCTATATTAAAACAATTTTCCGACTTTATTTTATACCACAAGCATGTTCTAATTAAGAGTCTGATAATGGCTTGTTTGGATAGGGATATGGATCAACTGGAATTCTCACAGAATGCTGGTCATAGTCTACATTTATATAACTGCATTGGCAAATGACTGGCAGAATCTACCTAAGCTAAATACTACATATATACTCTAGATTTTACAGAGCAGAATAGTATATACTTGTGTTCTGTTCATATAATGCACTACTTTGTAGCCATGAAAACAACAAAAGTCATGCTTCATGCAACATCCTAGCTCTGTGTCACAAAGACAATGATTTACAGAACAATTAGGGAGAGAGATAGTGCCACTATGCAATATGATTCCATGCATGTGACATCAAAAGCAGGCAAACTTCTGGGGAGAAGTACTAACTGGTTGGGTCAAGAGAGAAATCTGGGAACTTGGAATTTGATTACTCTAGGTGGTTTGTGTGTCAATATAAAATATCATTTTGTACACTTACAATTTGTGCATTTTGTAATATTCTTTAAATAACAAGATAAAGCAAATGAAATGATGGGTTGTATCTCTAAAGCAGGAAAACTAATTGAGTAATTTCTCCTTTAAATATGCAGATGCTTTCCTACAGTCATCCATGTCTATGGAAGATGTGATACTTATCAGCATGATATCTACTACACACACACACACACACACACACACACACACACACACACACACACACACACCGGGCATTTTCAAACTCCTTTATTTGATCATTCTTGTGGGTATATTCAATGTATTCACCCATGCAGCACACTGCTGAGTTTCCACAGGATGCTAGTCTTTGAACAGAAGTAAACAAGTCCAGATAGGAAAATCCATCATTTGTTAATTGCTTATAAACTCAACCAAAGTGAACCACATATTTGAAGTCCTAAAGGGCTAAGTAGGATGTACATGCTTTATTCTTGACAACAGCATATCTGGTGAGGTTTAATCAAGATTCAGGTCAGCCTTGGGTATAAGCGTTCACTTCTTGGAGAAAGCTGAAGGACACTGCGTCTTCCATTAGTTTTCTCCTCCACCCTGCCTTTTTACATTATAAGTAAACTTTTTAAGTTTTACAAGTAAAGTTTTAAAGAGTCTGAAGTTGTAGGACCTTAGTTGCAGGACCTAAGAAACTTGGGAGAGCGATCCAACTACAAAACCCAACTTTTCATGTATTTTATCCTATCAAATCTATTTCCAGGTAATAACAGGAAGGGAACATGAGCTAAAAACTTACTAACTCATTGGAATAAGATTTAAAAATTGTCTGTATACATACGGTTTTTTAAGAGCAATTGGGATTTATTCTGCAAATATTGGGCATTTTACCACAACAGTTGTTTCTCCTTTCACTCGCAAAGCACTAATTGGTCATCTGCGATTTCTTTAGTGTATTTTACATGGGAGAGATCTCTACTCATTTTGCAATAAATGTATTTAACGTGACATTACAATGTGGCCTAAACTTTACACATTATCTTAAAAATTTTCCTTTGTTTTGCAATGTTTGAAATGAAGACAATGTTCTCTTCCTGAGCATATATGTATTTATTCCTACTATTAAAACAGTGAAAAACAAATATCATATATTCAGTTTGAGAGGGAGAGATTGCTGGTCTTTCTCACTTGATATTCTTCTTCCTTATTCTGTATTTATGAGTTAGAACCCAGACTTGATAGCCTAAGGAGACTTATCAGGTACCACTGAAAGTGATTATTAGACAGGAAATGTGCCTAGAGTGGATTTTTGAGTTCTCAATAAAAATTTTTCTTGGTTCACACACCGACTTATGGCAATGATTTGGGTGCTAAAAATCCTTGGTCTGAGGTTCTGGTTATAAATAGTGTTGACTGTACTTTAATTTATTTGGCTATTTACTCTCTAGTTTTAACCATAGTATTCTAAATCTCTAAAAGGAATTGATTATCAAGTTGCTGTGAGAGCTTCATACTGAATCAAAGAATCTACCACTGCTATAGCACAGACCCTTTTATTTATCGTTTTTTGACAAGCTGCTTCATGACATATTTGTAGCGTAAGGATTACTGAATCTTCTCATCAGTCAGAGCTTCTGAGGACTGATTTTCCTTCCCCAAATCTGCTATTTCCCGTTTCTTTTTCCTGTCATACATTTAGCAAGTGCACAGAATGTGTTGAATTAAGTTGCTGTGTTTCAAAACCTTAGATTTATTCTTTTGGAAATCTATCATCAGGCAATAATTCTTAATGAGATATTATAATGGATATTGAATTAAGGCTGTGACAACATTTTTTTGATTAACTTTAATACTGGTTACAAGATACGCATTTATCACAGCCATAGAATGCTTCAACACATAGAGTGAACTATAATCGAAACTATAAACTTTAATTAATAATAAACTGTCCATATTGGCTCACAATCGGTAATTAATAAACCATAATAATTCAAATGTTTAATAGTAATAATAAACTATTTAATAATAATAAAATGAATGTATGTGTGTGAGACATAGGAACTCTGTACTTCCCCTCAACTTTTCTGTAAATTAAAGATGTTGTAAAAACAAAACCTTTAAGTAATAAAAGGAGATAATATAAGAAGTTATGTAGGTAGTGCAGAAATGGGAGGAAATGGTGTATGCAAACATAGGGAAGGAGTTATAATCTTCAATATTGAAAGAAACTGGGATAGATGTCATGCTAGAAGACAGGGGCAGGATTTCAGAAAATAACATTTAATATTAGTTATGTAAACATTTTTGATTACTGTGATTTGCCCTCAGTTTTTGCCACTTTTATTCTATGCTTGTCAAAGTCCACAGTACTGTACAGCACCAGAAATTGTACTGGAAGAGTACACAGTGGATTGTAATAATTTTATACATCAGTATTGGTTAACCAATGTATCAGGCAAAATGTTTACATTTACTTTTCCAAGTAGTATGCCAAGTAAAAGGTATGCCAGATAAAATGAGCAATGTTCTAAATTCTAATTTAAAAAATTCTTTTCCTGGTATTCCTTTGGTGTTCACAACAGTCAGGCTGCTTTTTATTGGCTCCTAAATGTTTCTGTTTTCTTATTTCAGGAATAGATAAATATTTCATTCTTCGCTCGGAGGAAAAGCGTTCTAAAAAGGATACCACGGATGGTTGAACTTTGAATCTGACTCATTTCATTCATTTTATTTGTTAGGGGAGTATGGCCATTTAAAGAAAAACAGAGATGAAGAAACATCTATTGAAAAGCACACTTTCAAGTAAGATTTGTATATGTGCCTATGAAAAATTGTATTTGTGGTCTGACAGGTCCATTCTTTGACGATACAACATTCTTTCTGATAAAGTGATGCAGGAGCTTTTCTCTCCAGCGTTCCTGAGGCATATGTGTCAAATAAAGTTGTATATACTTAAAGTATGCAGCATGATGATTTGGCAAAGAGAGGCAATAAATCGTAAGGGCCACCCTTACTAAGCAACAAGGTCATCTCAAGCATTTTAATGAGTGTGAGTGCCTCTGTCTGTGTCAGGGACAATAAATTGTCAAGTGATGTTAAGTAGGTGTAATAAAAAGCGACGCAAAGGGAGGGTATACATGTGATGTATCACGTGCTCTCACTAGGGTATATAAGCCCTCCTCTACCCATGCTGACATTCACTCCAGGATCTTGCCTTGAACAGCAAACCAAACTCACCACCCCTGACACCATGAGCTACTGCGGCGGCTACTACGGAGGCCTGGGCTGTGGCTATGGCTATGGCCTCGGTGGCCTGGGCTACGGCTATGGCTATGGCCTCGGTGGCCTGGGCTATGGCTGTGGCTATCGCGGCTACGGATATGGCCCTTTCTATGGAGGCTACGGATATGGCTGCTATCGTCCATGGAACTATGGAAGATACTGGTCTGGCTGCTGCTAAAATACTGCCCTGGAAGCCCAACATCTAGGGCCATAAGGCTGGTAAAGAATGTACACACAATTTGAAGCAAAGAAGATCACCCAGGAAGAAGCCAAGATAAGAAAAATTAATAGTTCACATCTTCTCTTCTTCATGTAATTGTAGATTAATGATACCAAAAAGAAAAATAAAAAAGAATATTTACCATACTACCTTTGCCTGCTTTATGTGTCCTGTTGGCCCTTAGATGTTCTTTCATTACTATAGCATTTCTTTGTTCCCTTTGCAATAAATTATTCTGATTTGAAATGACACATAACGGCTTTTATTATTTGTTAATTTTATTGACCGAGAGCTTGCTTTTCACCATGTATTTCCCATCTTGAAGTGTCCTGAAGTTCTGTTTACCTGCCCCAAAATTTTCGCAGCAAAATTTACATGGACTTCATGAGAATTAGTCTACTTTCAACTTCAAACGCCTCATTTTTTTTTTTAGTTTTGCTAGTTTGATTTAAGCGTTTTAACCTATTGACTTTTAGTGTAGCTGGGTCTGAAAAACATCTTTAGTAAACAATGCTATTAAAATATTAAGACAAATAGGTTTTATTTGCAAACACAACTCATTTACTTAACAGAAAAACAGATTTGGGAAGCTGAACAACAGAGCCTGCACTTTAGTCAACCTAGTCATAATGTATTAGCTTTACAAAGCCTGGAGTTACTAACAGCTCAATGCTTCCATTGGATGACGCCACTACTTAGTTTTTCACAGAGGACAACAATATAGCTATTCTACTTCCTCTATGCTTAACAGTATTTCTTTTCAGCTTGACGAAAGGGCTTCCATTGTTACAAGGAAGAAGAGTAATCACAATAACCCCTTGCAGAAGAGTTTGGTACCCCTAGAATAATATTCTATTCTTGTATATCATTACAGTATTATTAGAGTTTGAAATTTCTGCTTTATGGATCTCTGCTGGATCTAAGGGAACTACTTCAGGATTTCTTTATTTCCAGGGAAATGTTAGTGCTCATAATAGGGAGGACATGTTACAACAGTTTCCACAGTCCTAAAGAGAAGTGTATCTAGCAGAGACAAATAGGAGGAGTGTGAGTACTAAAACCTGTTCAATTTATTTGTGATCTTATTGCTTTAGTTTGCCTTCATTAGAATGAAATATACAGAAAGTCAACTGTCTATTTTTAGAATGATCCCTAAAATGGACCAATTTTGAAGGAAAGCAGAAAGAAATAATTTTATAATAATGTATGATGTAGCCAAAATTTACTTATTGGAACCAAAGAAATTAAAATGACAGAAAAATTATAATTAACTGTATCACAACATTCTGTTCATGCCTAAACAGCATTTAAAGTGGAAACATACCACATCATAAACTGGGGCAAAATATTTTCAATACATAAATCTGACAAAATACCAACACCCCACGATATAAAGAGCTCCTGCTAAACAATAATAAAGTATTTATTAAATAAGTCCTGCTAAACTTTGATAAAAATACTTAGAAGTCATTACAAAGTAGAGGATATGTCGGTTTCCTTTAAACACGTGTAATGATGCGCAAATGTCAAAGCTATATTAAAACAATTTTCCGACTTTATTTTATACCACAAGCATGTTCTAATTAAGAGTCTGATAATGGCTTGTTTGGATAGGGATATGGATCAACTGGAATTCTCACAGAATGCTGGTCATAGTCTACATTTATATAACTGCATTGGCAAATGACTGGCAGAATCTACCTAAGCTAAATACTACATATATACTCTAGATTTTACAGAGCAGAATAGTATATACTTGTGTTCTGTTCATATAATGCACTACTTTGTAGCCATGAAAACAACAAAAGTCATGCTTCATGCAACATCCTAGCTCTGTGTCACACAGACAATGATTTACAGAACAATTAGGGAGAGAGATAGTGCCACTATGCAATATGATTCCATGCATGTGACATCAAAAGCAGGCAAACTTCTGGGGAGAAGTACTAACTGGTTGGGTCAAGAGAGAAATCTGGGAACTTGGAATTTGATTACTCTAGGTGGTTTGTGTGTCAATATAAAATATCATTTTGTACACTTACAATTTGTGCATTTTGTAATATTCTTTAAATAACAAGATAAAGCAAATGAAATGATGGGTTGTATCTCTAAAGCAGGAAAACTAATTGAGTAATTTCTCCTTTAAATATGCAGATGCTTTCCTACAGTCATCCATGTCTATGGAAGATGTGATACTTATCAGTATGATATCTACTACACACACACACACACACACACACACACACACACACACACACTGGGCATTTTCAAACTCCTTTATTTGATCATCCTTGTGGGTATATTCAATGTATTCACCCATGCAGCACACTGCTGAGTTTCCACAGGATGCTAGTCTTTGAACAGAAGTAAACAAGTCCAGATAGGAAAATCCATCATTTGTTAATTGCTTATAAACTCAACCAAAGTGAACCACATATTTGAAGTCCTAAAGGGCTAAGTAGGATGTACATGCTTTATTCTTGATAACAGCATATCTGGTGAGGTTTAATCAAGATTCAGGTCAGCCTTGGGTATAAGCGTTCACTTCTTGGAGAAAGCTGAAGGACACTGCGTCTACCATTAGTTTTCTCCTCCACCCTGCCTTTTTACATTATAAGTAAACTTTTTAAGTTTTACATGTAAAGTTTTATTTAAGAGTCTGAAGTTGTAGGACCTTAGTTGCAGGACCTAAGAAACTTGGGAGAGCGACCCAACTACAAAACCCAACTTTTCATGTATTTTATCCTATCAAATCAATTTCCAGGTAATAACAGGAAGGGAACATGAGCTAAAAACTTACTAACTCATTGGAATAAGATTTAAAAATTGTCTGTATACATACGGTTTTTTAAGAGCAATTGGGATTTATTCTGCAAATATTGGGCATTTTACCACAACAGTTGTTTCTCCTTTCACTCGCAAAGCACTAATTGGTCATCTGCGATTTCTTTAGTGTATTTTACATGGGAGAGATCTCTACTCATTTTGCAATAAATGTATTTAACGTGACATTACAATGTGGCCTAAACTTTACACATTATCTTAAAAATTTTCCTTTGTTTTGCAATGTTTGAAATGAAGACAATGTTCTCTTCCTGAGCATATATGTATTTATTCCTACTATTAAAACAGTGAAAAACAAATATCATATATTCAGTTTGAGAGGGAGAGATTGCTGGTCTTTCTCACTTGATATTCTTCTTCCTTATTCTGTATTTATGAGTCAGAACCCAGACTTGATAGCCTAAGGAGACTTATCAGGTACCACTGAAAGTGATTATTAGACAGGAAATGTGCCTTCAGTGGATTTTTGAGTTCTCAATAAAAATTTTTCTTGGTTCACACACCGACTTATGGCAATGATTTTGGGTGCTAAAAATCCTTGGTCTGAGGTTCTGGTTATAAATAGTGTTGACTGTACTTTAATTTATTTGGCTATTTACTCTCTAGTTTTAACCATAGTATTCTAAATCTCTAAAAGGAATTGATTATCAAGTTGCTGTGAGAGCTTCATACTGAATCAAAGAATCTACCACTGCTATAGCACAGACCCTGTTATTTATCGTCTTTTGACCAGCTGCTTCATGACATATTTGTAGCGTAAGGATTACTGAATCTTCTCATCAGTCAGAGCTTCTGAGGACTGATTTTCCTTCCCCAAATATGCTATTTCCCGTTTCTTTTTCCTGTCATACATTGAGCAAGTGCACAGAATGTTTTGAAGTAAGTTGCTGTGTTTCAAAACCTTAGATTTATTCTTTTGGGAATCTATCATCAGGCCATAATTCTTAATGAGATATTATAATGGATATTGAATTAAGGCTGTGACAACATTTTTTTGATTAACTTTAATACTGGTTACAAGATACGCATTTATCACAGCCATAGAATGCTACAACACATAGAGTGAACTATAATCGAAACTATAATCTTTAATTAATAATAAACTGTCCATATTGGCTCACAATCGGTAATTAATAAACCATAATAATTCAAATGTTTAATAGTAATAATAAACTATTTAATAATAATAAAATGAATGTATGTGTGTGAAACATAGGAACGCTGTACTTCCCACTCAACTTTTCTGTAAATTACAGATGTTGTAAAAACAAATCCTTTAAGTAATAAAAGGAGATAATATAAGAAGTTATGTAGGTAGTGCAGAAATTGGAGGAAATGGTGTATGCAAATATAGGGAAGGAGTTATAATCTTCAATATTGAAAGAAACTGGGATAGATGTCATGCTAGAAGACAGGGGCAGGATTTCAGAAAATAACATTTAATATTAGTTATGTAAACATTTTTGATTACTGTGATTTGCCCTCAGTTTTTGCCACTTTTATTCTATGCTTGTCAAAGTCCACAGTACTGTACAGCACCAGAAATTGTACTGGAAGAGTACACAGTGGATTGTAATAATTTTATACATCAGTATTGGTTAACCAATGTATCAGGCAAAATGTTTACATTTACTTTTCCAAGTAGTATGCCAAGTAAAAGGTATGCCAGATAAAATGAGCAATGTTCTAAATTCTAATTTAAAAAATTCTTTTCCTGGTATTCCTTTGGTGTTCACAAAAGTCAGGCTGCTTTTTATTGGCTCCTAAATGTTTCTGTTTTCTTATTTCAGGAATAGATAAATATTTCATTCTTCGCTCGGAGGAAAAGCGTTCTAAAAAGGATACCACGGATGGTTGAACTTTGAATCTGACTCATTTCATTCATTTTATTTGTAAGGGGAGTATGGCCATTTAAAGAAAAACAGAGATGAAGAAACATCTATTGAAAAGCACACTTTCAAGTAAGATTGGTATATGTGCCTATGAAAAATTGTATTTGTGGTCTGACAGGTCCATTCTTTGACGATACAACATTCTTTCTGATAAAGTGATGCAGGAGCTTTTCTCTCCAGCGTTCCTGAGGCATATGTGTCAAATAAAGTTGTATATACTTAAAGTATGCAGCATGATGATTTGGCAAAGAGAGGCAATAAATCGTAAGGGCCACCCTTACTAAGCAACAAGGTCATCTCAAGCATTTTAATGAGTGTGAGTGCCTCTGTCTGTGTCAGGGACAATAAATTGTCAAGTGATGTTAAGTAGGTGTAATAAAAAGCGACGCAAAGGGAGGGTATACATGTGATGTATCACGTGCTCTCACTAGGGTATATAAGCCCTCCTCTACCCATGCTGACATTCACTCCAGGATCTTGCCTTGAACAGCAAACCAAACTCACCACCCCTGACACCATGAGCTACTGCGGTGGCTACTACGGAGGCCTGGGCTGTGGCTATGGCTATGGCCTCGGTGGCCTGGGCTACGGCTATGGCTATGGCCTCGGTGGCCTGGGCTATGGCTGTGGCTATCGCGGCTACGGATATGGCCCTTTCTATGGAGGCTACGGATATGGCTGCTATCGTCCATGGAACTATGGAAGATACTGGTCTGGCTGCTGCTAAAATACTGCCCTGGAAGCCCAACATCTAGGGCCATAAGGCTGGTAAAGAATGTACACACAATTTGAAGCAAAGAAGATCACCCAGGAAGAAGCCAAGATAAGAAAAATTAATAGTTCACATCTTCTCTTCTTCATGTAATTGTAGATTAATGATACCAAAAAGAAAAATAAAAAAGAATATTTACCATACTACCTTTGCCTGCTTTATGTGTCCTGTTGGCCCTTAGATGTTCTTTCATTACTATAGCATTTCTTTGTTCCCTTTGCAATAAATTATTCTAATTTGAAATGACACATAACGGCTTTTATTATTTGTTAATTTTATTGACCGAGAGCTTGCTTTTCACCATGTACTTCCCATCTTGAAGTGTCCTGAAGTTCTGTTTACCTGCCCCAAAATTTTCACAGCAAAATTTACATGGACTTCATGAGAATTAGTCTACTTTCAACTTCAAACGCCTCATTTTTTTTTTTAGTTTTGCTAGTTTGATTTAAGCGTTTTAACCTATTGACTTTTAGTGTAGCTGGATCTGAAAAACATCTTTAGTAAACAATGCTATTAAAATATTAAGACAAATAGGTTTTATTTGCAAACACAACTCATTTACTTAACAGAAAAACAGATTTGGGAAGCTGAACAACAGAGCCTGCACTTTAGTCAACCTAGTCATAATGTATTAGCTTTACAATGCCTGGAGTTACTAACAGCTCAATGCTTCCATTGGATGACTCTACTACTTAGTTTTTCACAGCGGACAACAATATAGCTATTCTACTTCCTCTATGCTTAACAGTATTTCTTTTCAGCTTGACGAAAGGGCTTCCATTGGTACAAGGAAGAAGAGTAATCACAATAACCCCTTGCAGAAGAGTTTGGTACCCCTAGGATAATATTCTATTCTAGTATATCATTACAGTATTATTAGAATTTGAAATTTCTGCTTTATGGATCTCTGCTGGATCTAAGGGAACTACTTCAGGATTTCTTTATTTCCAGGGAAATGTTAGTGCTCATAATAGGGAGGACATGTTACAACAGTTTCCTCAGTCCTAAAGAGAAGTGTATCAAGCAGAGACAAAGAGGAAGAGTGTGAGTACTAAAACCTGTTCAATTTATTTGTCTTCTTATTGCTTAAGTTTGCCTTCATTAGAATGAAATATTCAGAATGTCTACTCTCTACTCTATTTTTAGAATGATCCCTAAAATGGACCAGTTTTGAAAGAAAGCAGAAAGAAATAATTTGAAATTAATGTATGATGTATCCAAAATTTACTTATTAGAACCAAAGAAATTAAAGTAACAGAAAAATTATAATTAACTGTATCACAACATTCTGTTCATCCATAAACAGCATTTAAAGTGGAAAAATACCAAATCATAAACTCGGGAAAAATATTTTCAATACGTAAATCTGAAAAAATACCAACACCCCAAGATATAAAGTGCTCCTGCTAATCAATAATAAAGTATTTATTAAACAAGTCCTGCTAAACTTCGACAAAAATACTTAGAAGTCATTAAAAAGTAGAGGATATCTAGGTTTCCTTTAAACACGTGCAATGATGCATAAATGTCAATGCTATATTAAAACAATTTTCCGACATTATTTTATACCACAAGAATGTTCTATTTAAGAGTCTGAAAATGGCTTGTTTGTATAAGGATATGGAGCATCTGGAATTCTCACAGAATGCTGGTCATTGTGTACATTTATATACTGCATTGTCAAAATATTATCAGAATCTACCGAAGCTAAATACTATATATATATATACTCTAGATTATCCAGAGCAGAATATTAAATACTTGTGTTCTTTTCATATAATTCAGTACTTTGGAGCCATGAAAACAACAAAAGTCATGCTTCATGCAACATCCTAACTCTGTGTCACACAGGCAATGTTTTACAGAATAATTAGGGAGAGAGATAGTGCCACTATGCTATATGATTCCATGCATGTGACATCAAGAGCAGGCAAACTTCAGGGGAGTAGTACTAACTGGTTGGGTCAAGAGAGAGAAATCTGGGAAATTGGAATGTGATCACTCTAGGTTGTTTGTGTGTCAATATAAAATATCATTTTATGCACTTATAATATGTGCATTTTGCAATATTCTTTAAATAACAAGATAAAGCAAATGAAATGATGGGTTGTATCTCTAAAGCAGGAAAACTCTTTGAGTAATTTCTCCTTTAAATGCGCAGATGCATTCCTACAGTCATCCATGTCTGAGGAAGATATGATACTTATCAGCATGATGTCTACTACACACACACACACACACACACACACACACAAGTCATTTTCAAACTCCTTTATTTGATCATTCTTGTGGGTATATTCAATGTATTCACCCATGCAGCACACTGCTGAGTTTCCACAGGATGCTAGTCATTGAACAGAAGTAAACAAGTGCAGTTAGGAAAATCCATCATTTGTTAATTGCTTATAAACTCAACAAAAGCTGAACCACATATTTGAAGTCGTAAAAGGTAAGTAGAATGTACATGCTTTATTCTTGATAACAGCATATCTGTTGAGGTTTAATCAAGATTCAGGTCAGCCTTGGGTATAAGCGTTCACTTCTTGGAGAAAGCTGAAGGACACTGCGTCTTCCATTAGTTTTTTTCTCCACCTGCCTTTTCACATTATAAGTAAACTTTTTTAGTTTTACAATAAAAGTTTTAAAGAGTCTGAAGTTTTAGACCTTAGTTGAAGGACCTAAGAATCTTGGGAGAGCGATCCAACTACAAAACCCAACTTTTCATGTATTTTATCCTATCAAATCTATTTCCAGGTAATAACAGGAAGGGAACATGAGCTAAAGACTTACAAACTCATTGGAATAAGATTGAAAAATTGTCTGTCTACATACAGTTGTTTATGAGCCATTGGGATTTATTCTACAAATATTGGGCATTTTACCACAACAGTTGTTTCTCCTTTCACTCGCAAAGCACTAATTGGTCATCTGTGATTTCTTTGGTGTATTTTATGTGGGGAGAGATCTCTACTCATTTTGCAATAAATGTATTTAACGTGACATTAAAATGTGGCCTAAACTTTACATATTATCTTAATAATTTTCCTTTGTTTTGCAATATTTGAAATGAAGACAATTTTATCTTCCTGAGCATATATGTATTTATTCCTTCTATTAAAACAGTGAGATACAAATATCATATATTAAGTTTGAGAGCGAGAGATTGCTGGTCTTTCTCACTTGATATTCTTTTTCTTGATACTGTATGTATGAGTCAGAACCCAGACTTTATAGCCTAAGTAGACTTATCAGGTACCACTGAAAGTGATTATTAGACAGGAAACGTGCCTTCAGTGGATTTTTGTGTTCTTAATAAAAATTTTTCTTGGTTCACACACTGACTTATGGCAATGATTTTGGGTGCTAAAAATCCTTGGTCTGAGTTTCTGGTTATAAATAGTTTTGATTGTACTTTAATTTATTTGGCTATTTACTCTCTAGTTTTAGCCATAGTATTCTAAATCTCTAAAAAGAAATTGATTATCAAGTTGCTGTGAGAGCTTCATACTGAATCAAAGAATCTACCAATGCTATAGTACAGACCCTGTTATTTATCGTCTTTTGACAAGCTGCTTCATGACATATTTGTAGCGTAAGGATTACTTAATCTTCTCATCAGTCAGAGTTTTTGAAGAATGATTTTCCTTCCCCAAATCTGCTATTTCCCTTTTCTTTTTCTTGTCTTACATTGCTCATTTTCACAGAATGTTTTGAAGTATGTTGCTGTGTTCCAAAACCTCAGATTTATTCTTTTGGTAATCTATCATCGGACCTTAATTTTTATTGAGACATTGTAATGGAAATTGAATTAGAAGTTACACTAATGTGAGTTAGAATCATTTAAAAATTATCCTGGCAGGAAACTTTACATAAATCACAGTTAATATAAATTATCATCCACTGAGTAAGAAAAACATGGTTGTATTTTTTCATTTTAGCATTTCTAGTGGGTCTATTTGTTGTACAACTGTGTTTTTAATTTACAGTTTCCTTCTATCTCTGATAACAAATGATGTCAAGCAGTTTATTTGCTCATTGAACATTTTTACACCTCACTTTCAGTCTGCCCAGGTTTTTGGTGTTTGTATTTTGCTCTTAACATTGTAGTTCTCGATCTTTACATATGATGGATATCTCTCTCATTTTTATCTCTGTATCTTATCTAATCTGTATCTATACCAATCTATGTCTCCTATATCTACAGATCTATATCTACTCTTTCCCGGTCTGTGGTTTGCTGTTGCTGAAGTCCAATTCACAGCAATTTATTTTACAATCAGTGCTTTCTGTGTTTTAAATGAAATAAAAACAAAACAAAACTTTCAGAAGTATTAGTTTTAGCTTTTATGGTAAGGTCTTTAATACATTTTGAATTCACTTTGATGTATACAATGAAGAAATTAAGGTTTTCGTTTTGTTTTGTTTCTACGATTATTACATCGTTTCAATTCCTCTTGATGAAAAATACTTTCTTTGCTTTGGAATCTTTGTAGCAAAAAAGTCTACTTCCAGATGTCCTAATATTTTAATTGCCTCTTGTGTATCCTCATAACAGTATTATACTTTATAGATTATTCTTGTTTAGTAATCTTGAAATCAAGTGACGTAAATTCTTTTTAAGATTCCTTTGGATATTCTAGGTTATTTGGATTTCCTTAAGCATTTTAGAATTTTTTGCAAATATATACATTGTACTGGCATTTTGATTATGGTTTTGTTTAATGCATAATTTAGGGGACTTTCAGTGTATTGTTAATACCTAAACATCATATGCATACATATATATATGGCTTTATTATAAATTCTGTTGTTAATTTCTTCCAGCACTATTTTGTAACTAACAAGAACTAGGCCTTGCACATCTTTCTTTAAAATTATCTGCATTTTATATTTTCTGAAAAAATATTAAATCATATTTTTGCATTTGGTAAGTCTTCATATATAATTGCATCCTTGATTTGTGGAATGAGTTTATTTTCTCAAATAATTAGATTAAAATTAATATTTTACAATAATTGGTATTATTAAAATGAATTTAAAGCAAGGTGGAACTGGAATTTTCTTTGTTATAAGTCTAATTTATTTCCTTACAGAGAATATCTATGGTTTTTCATTTCTTTTTTCATCCATTTTAGTAAATTTTTCATTTTGAGAAATCTGATGACTTCCTCACTGCAGTGTAAGTATATTTCAGTACAGAAATTGGTACAAAGTATTTGATTTCTATCTCATTTTGTATTAAGAAAACCATTAGAAAATCAGGTTATTTATCTATCTTCTATTGTATTAGTCTGGCCAAGTGTAACCAGTACAAATGTTTTGATTGATTGGCCAATAGACATGTAACTACAAGTTGATATAGTTGGATAGAAATCATAATTGAAATTGTTGAATAAAGTAATGCCAGAATGATTTTGTGACTTTTAAAATAACCATAATTACCTTAAATCTTTGTGGTAGTTTCTCCTCAAAAGAACTTTAAATATGTTTCTGGTCATTAGTAGCAAGTTCTCAAAAATACACCACATGAATATCAGACAGTGGAAGATTAAATAGCCTAAGGGTGTTATATGTAAGTCATTAGCAAATATTTCTTTAATTTGCTCAACCTTTGTGGTAATGAGTTTAAAACACATGTCCATATTAAAGAGAAGAAAGTCCTACACTGTTGTTGAGAAAGGAAATTGGTGTAGTTGCTATGGAAAACAGTATGGAAGTACCCCCAAAATCTAAAATTACAAATACCCTATTACCCAGTAATCCCACTTCTAAGAATTTATGTGGAGAAAACAAAATCTCTGATTTGAAAAGATATATGCACCCTATGTTTACTGCCACATTATTAACAATAGCCAAGATGTGGAAGCAACATATCCATCAGTAGATGAATGGATAAAGATGAGATATATATGTACAATTATTCAGCCATAAAAATAGAAGAAATCTTACCATTTGTGACAACATGGATGGACCTAGAGGGTATTATCCTGAGTGAAATAAGCTTGGCAGAGAAAGCCAAATACCATATGATTTCATGTGCAATCTAAATAAAAAACAAAATAAACAAAATAGCACTAGACTCATAGACACTGAGAGGTGCCAAGTGGTTACCATGGGGAGGATTGGTGAGGGTGGGTAAAACAGATAAATGGGACAAAGAGTTAGAACGTTTCAATCATAATATAAATTTATCACAGGGATGAACATACAGCATAGAGAATATAGTCAATAATTCTGTAACATCTTTCTATGTTGACAGGTAATAACTGTACTAGTTGGGGTGAGCATTTAATAATGTAGATAACTGTCAAATCACTCTGTTGTACACTTGAAACCAATATAATACTGTATATCAACTAATGTTTAATAAAATTTTTTAATTTAAAAAAACAAATTAAAATAAAACACACACTCAATATTAAAGATATCCTTAGACTGATCTCAGAAAAAAATGCAATGTTTCATATTGGCTACGTTTATGTCCCTCACCACAATTCCTGCCCAAATTTAATAGAGCCATTTATTTCTTTCCAGCCTAATGTCATAATCCTAGATCCCAAAAAGCAGTCCTAAATTGCCAGAATGCCCTCTTGACCTTTTTAAGGTTATCATTGTAATGGAGTATCAATGTTTATTTAATTGAGTGGGGCTCTATCAATTTGACTAAGCTAAATACATGGGTAAGAAACATCTGTTTTGTTCCCTCTTTCACTCTCCTTCTCTTTGTTTTTTCTCAAGTTTGGAAGTAACTTCTTTAAGAAGGCATCAAGATTTTAAATATTGTTTGTTAAGAATTGAGAAATAAGACTAAGCTACTTATATTAAGAAGTTCTGTTCATACATACACAACATTTCAAAGTACAAAAACAAGCTAAAACAAGCAGAAAATATTTTCAAAATACAGACCTGACAAATTACCTGTATCCTTGCCTATAAAGAGCTCCTACAAATCAGGACTAAAATATTACAAATTCAACTAAGAATGAATTTAAATTATTAAACAGACACTTCAAAAAAGAGAATATATAAATGATCAATAAACATATCTAATTTTGCCCAGTATTGTTGCTCAATGGGTAAGAACCAAATTAAAACAATACTCAGGTTACTACATGCCCACAAGTATGATTGCAATAAAATAGTCAGAAAATGACAAGTGTCAAAGGTGTAGAGCAACTGGAACTTTCTTACATTGCTGGTGGTACTATAAATCTGACAACCATTTGGGAAACTATTGACAAGAGCTACAGAAACTCTTGTTAAAAGCTACGAGGATGGATGCTATTGATGAAAAAGGAGCAAGAGACATTTTAGGTATTGGGTATACTTTGAATAGGTAGGGTAGGCTTTGGATAGGTAGTGTATACATGTTGGCCCAAGTTTATCAAATTTGACACTTAAATATATGTATATAATATATATCATATATATTATATAAAATATAGTTTATGATCATAATTGAAAAAAGAACAGTGCAAGTGAAATGATGAATACATGTTCCTCTGAGGTCAGGAAACCATTTAAGCTTATTACTTCTTTAAATCCTTATTGTTTAGATACAGTCAGAGTTACCCATGCCTGGAAGAAACATGGTGCTTATTTTAAAGAACTTAGAAATCATTCATCCATTTGACACTTCTCTTCTGTGTTTCTGTTACATGGTCCTTACTAAAAAGAGATAAACAAATCCAGCTGTAAAAATGTATCCCAGGAAAATCACTTATAAGATTTAGAGGACCTGAACACAGTATTTGAGGGCATACATAATTCACAAGAATTTAAAGACTCACTCCTAAAGCTAAGGGGGCAGCTGGAAGGACCAGGTTTGTGGTCAGCTTTGGCTGTGAATATCTAACTTCTCACACTCTGCTGAGGGACTTCACACCCAACTGCCTTTTTCCACCTCTTAACTTTTAACATGATAGCTGTGTTTTGGAAATTCTGAAGACATTTCTTTATTAAATTTGACTGAGCCCTTGGATTTGCATAGTCTTTTTAGCATCTAAGACCTTAAGACACATTTGATATCTTAGTAGACACTAGTATGGTATTTCCTAGGAAGAAAAGAAAATTAGTGGTTGCAGAGTTTTGGGGGAATGAAGGGAAGATTGGTGGAGACCAGTGGATTTTTAAGGCTGTGACAATATTTTCTATAATATCTTCAATACTGGTCACAATATATGCATATGTGAAAACACATAGAACACTACAACACAGAGCTCTCTAAACTATATACTTTAATTAATAATAAAGTGTCAGTATTGGTTCACAATCTGTAATATGTCATACTAATTCAAGATGTTTAATAATAGGGGGAAATGCATGTATGTGTGTGATATATAGGAACTCTCTGTTCATCCTGCTCAATTTTTCTGCAAATTAAAACTGCTGTAAATATAAAGCCTTTTAATTAATAAGAGGAGATTGTATAAGATGTTAGATATGTAGTGCAGAAATTTGAGGAAATGGCATATATGAATATAGGGAAGTTATAATCTGCAATTTTGAAAGAAACTGGGATAGATGCCATACCAGAGAAGGGAAGGATTTCAGAAAATAACTTTGAATCAACTTGTAAAACTACTTATTACTACCTTTTTGACTACCGTGATTTGCCCTCAGTTTCTGAACACTTCTATGCTTGTCAAAGACCATAGAACTGTACAACACAAGGAATGAAGAGTAAACAATGGATTGTAATACTAATACACATCAATATTGGTTCATCAATGTATTAAGCAAAATGTTTTTGCTTACTTCTTCAAGTAGTATGCTGTATATGATGCTCAATGTTCTAAAATTTTATAAAAAGATTCTTTCTATTTTTTTATCATTCCTTCCGTGTTCAAAAGTCAATTTGATTTTTATTGTCCCTCATACTTTTCTATTTTCTTATCTCAAGAAGAGATAAAAAATTTACTAATCAGACTGAGGAACAATGTTTTAAAAAGGATGCCATGGATGGCTGAACTTTGAATTTGACTCGATTCATTGAATTAATTTCTAATGGAGTATAGCAATCTTAAGAGAAACAGACAAAGAAACATCTGATTGAAAAGCTTTTTGAATAAGATTGGTACATGAGCCTATGAAGAATTCTACTTGTGGTCTGACTGGTCCATTCTTTGAAGAAACAACATTCTTTCTGAAAAAGTGATGCAGTAGTTCTTCTCCCCAGCATTCCTGAGGCATATGTGTCAAATCAACTTGTATATATTTAAAGTATGCAGCATGAGGATTTGGCAAAGGGATGCAAATCTTCTAAGGGCCACCCTTACTAAGCAACAAGGTCATCTCAAGCATTTTAATGAGTGTGAGTGCTTCTGGCTGTGTCAGGGACAATAAATTAACAAGTTATGTTAAGTAGGTGGAATAAAAAGCAATGCAGAAGGAGGGTGCACACATGATGGATCACGTGCTCTCACTAGGGTATATAAGCCCTCCTCTACCCATGCTGACATTCACTCCAGGATCTTGCCTTGAACAGCAAACCAAACTCAACACCTCTGACACCATGAGCTACTGCGGCGGCTACTACGGGGGCCTGGGCTGTGGGTATGGCTATGGCCTCGGTGGCCTGGGCTACGGCTATGGCTATGGCCTCGGTGGCCTGGGATATGGCTGTGGCTATGGCGGTGGCTATCGCGGCTACGGATATGGACCTTTCTATGGAGGCTACGGATATGGCTGCTATCGTCCATGGAACTATGGAAGATACTGGTCTGGATGGTGCTGAAATCCTGCCCTGGAAGTCCAAAATCTGGGGCCATTAAGACTGGTAAAGAAAGTACCCAAAAAGTGAACCAAAGAAAATCACTCAGGACCAAGCCAAGATAAACAAAATGAATAGTTCACATCTTCTCTTGTAAGAATATTTACCATACTACATTTACCTGCTTCGGGTCTCCTGGTGGCCTCTATTTGTACTTTCTTTCATTACTGTGGCATTTCCCTGTTCCCTTTGTAATAAATTTTTTTGATTTGATATGGCACACAATGGTTTTAATTATTTGTTATTTCTGTTGACTCTGACTCTCCTTTTCACCATGTATTTCCCATCTTGAGTTCTTCCAAGACAAGTGTCCTGAAGTTCTGGTTATCTGTCCCCACCATCACCACAGCAGAATTAACACAGAGATTGTGAGAGTTAGCATACTTTCAACAGTAATCACCTCATTTTCTTCTTAGTGGTACTAGCAGGATTTAAGGTCTTTAACCTATTAACTTTCAGAGTATGTATCACGGTCTGAAAAAAAAAATCACTAGTAAAGAATCCATTAAAATATTCAGACATATCATTTTTATTTGCAAGCTCATCTCATTTACTTCACATAAAACCGATTTGGGCAGCTGCACATAAGGGCCTACCCTTTTAGTCACCCTCATCAGAGCATCTTAGCTTTACAATGCCTGGACATAGAAATAGCTCCCTGCCTCCATTGGATGACTCTGCTACTTTGTTTCACAGAGCACAACATTAGCTCTTCTGTTTCCTGTATGCGTAATAGCATTTCTCCTGAGTTAGAGCAAAGGGCTTCTCTTGGTACAAAGAAGCATAGTAAGCAGGATAACTCCTTGGAGGAGGTTTGGATACTCCTAGAAGGATATGGTGTCATCATATCATTAGGATTTGAAATTTCCATTTTATGGATCTCTGCTGGATCTTAGAGAAATACTCCAGCAATTTTTTAATTCCAGGGAATAGTTTTGGCTCATGATGTGAAGGACATGTTGGCACCGGTTCCTCACTCCTGAAAAAAATGTATATCTGGCAGAGGTAACTAGGCAGAGTGTGATGTACTAAAACCTATTTGATTTTTTTGTGGTCTATGCAACAAGGTCATCTCAAGCATTTTAATGAGTGTGAGTGCCTCTGCCAGCTATGGTTGTGGCTATGGTGGCTACGAATATGGACCTTTCTATGGAGGCTACAGATATGGCTGTTATCATCCATGAAACTATGGAAGATACTGGTCTGGCTGCTGGTGAAATACTGCCCTGGAAGAACAACTTCTTGGGCCATATGGCTGGTAAAGAACATACCCAAAATTTGAACCCAAGAAGATCACCCAGGAACAGGCCAAGATAAAAAAAATAATAATTCACATTTTCTCCTTTAAGAGTATTTACCATGTTACATTTGCCTGCTTTGTGTCTCCTCAAATCCCCTATTTGTACTATCATACTATAGGGTTTTCTGTTTCCTTTGCAAAAAATTACTCTGATTTGAAATGGCACAAGCAATATTATTTGTTAATTTTTTTGATTCTGGCTGCCCTTTTCACTGTGTATTTCCTCTCTTGAGTTCTTCCAAAGAACATATCCTCATGTTCTGGTTATCTGTCCCTACAATTATCATAGCAACATAAACCCAGAGTTTATGAGAATTAGTTCACTTTTAATACTTACCTCCTCATTTTTTGTGGTGTTAGTTTTGATTTGGTATGTTGAGCACATTCTAGTGTAACTGATATGGAAAAAATTTCTAGTTAACAATGCTACGTTTCAACATTATTAAAAATATATGAGGTCTCCTCTTCCCAGCTTCCACCTGTGTGCCGGGTCGGGAGCTAGTTGGAGTGCAGGGGCTGCTGCCAGAACCCAGCTCCATGGAACTGGGCGGGTCAGCCGTGCATCTGGGGGCTGCTGGAGGAGCCCCAAGCACTGTGGGTGCTGACACGGGTCTGGACTGCATAGGAGCGGAAAGCCGAGGGCAGGGGTCCATTACTGCATGGCCACCCCATTCCCAGACTGGCCACCAGCCCTCCTGGTTTGCCTCTGCTGCTCTGTGTTGCTGGGAGACACTGGGAACAAGGCACCTGCACCCGCAGCCCGGAGGTAACTGTTTTTAAAAAATCAGTTTTAGGGATTAAAGATGGCAGCATGAGAGGAGAGACAGAAGCTTCCTCCTAAAACTGTATACAATTAGAAAATTTAATTGGCACAACTAATCCTGAGACAGCAACAGGAAAGAGGACGGCGACAGACTGCACACACCTGGAGAAAAGAGCAGACCTCAACGAACAGGGCACCAGTACGGCTCCCCTGCAAACCCCGACATTGCTTCAGGGGCTCAGCAGCTCCAGAATAGAGCTTCTGGACACTAGAGGGCGCCATATACAAACATGAAACGTCAAAGGTACCTTATCCAGAGTAAAATTGTTAATACAACTCCTGAGAAAGATTTAAATGATATAGACCTCATGAATCTTTCTGAAAGGGAGTTCAAAATAAAAATCATCAACATTCTAATGGAGGTACAAAAGACATCCAAGAATGCAGAAATGAATTCAGGTCAGAGAACCAATCGTTGAAGAGCACGATGGATGGTATTAAAAGCAGGTTGGATATGGTGGAGGAGACAATAAATGAAATAGAAACTAGAGAAGAGGAATAAAAAGAAGCTGAGGCACAGAGAGAAAAAAATGGATCTCTAAAAATGAAAGAATACTGAGAGAAATGTGTGACCAATCCAAGCGGAACAATATTCACATTATAGGGATATCACAAGAAGAAGAGAGAGAAAGAAAGGGATAGAAAGTGTCTTTGGAGGTAGTTGCTGAAAACTTCCTCAATCTGGGGAAGGAGATCGTCTGTCAGGCCATGGAGATCCACAGATCCCCCAACACAAGGGACCCAAGGAAGACAACAGCAAGACAATAGTAATTAAAATGGGAGCGATTAAGGATAAGGACAGACTGTTAAAAGCAGCCAGAGGCAGAAATAAGATCACATACAAAGGAAAGCCCATCAGGCTAACATCAGACTTCTCAGCAGAAACCTTACAGGCCAGAAGGGAGTGGCATGATGTATTTAATGCCATGAAGCAGAAGGGCCTGGAACCAAGGTTACTTTATCCAGCAAAATTATCATTTATATTTAAAGGAGGGATTAAACAATTTCCAGATAATCAATAGCAGAGAGAGTTTACCTCCCATAAACCATCTCTGCAGTCTATTTTGGAGGGACTACTATAGATGGAAGTGTTAATAGGGTTGGATAGCTGTCACCAGAGGTAGTAAAACCATGGTAGGGAGGATGGAGCAGTTGATAGCTAGTCAAACACAAAATTAAATTGACTATCCAAAAAGTCAATCAAGGGAAAGACAATAAGTACAGAGATTGCTACCTAATATATAAAGAATTAAGGAGGAAGAAAAAGGAGGAGTAATAGAAAAGAACCTTTAGATTGTGTTTGTAACAGCATACTAGGTGAGTTAAGTTAGACTCTTAGATAGTAAGGACAGTAACCTGGAACCTTTGGTTACCACTAACCTAAAGCCTGAAATGGCAATAAGTACATACCTATCCATAATCACCCTAAATGTAAATGGACTGAATGCACCAATCAAAAGACACAGAATAATAGAATGGATAAAAAAGCAAGACCCATCTATATGCTGCTTACAAAAGACTCACCTCAAACCCAAAGACATGCACACATTAAAAGTCAAGGGATGGAGAAAGATATTTCATGCAAACAATAGGGAGAAAAAAGCAGGTGTTGCAGTACTAGTATCAGACAAAATAGACTTCCAAACAAAGAAAGTAACAACAGATAAAGGACATTACATAATGATAAAGGGCTCAGTCCAGCAAGAGGATATAACCATTATAAATATATATGCACCCAAAACAGGAGCACCAGCATATGTGGAACAAATACTATCAGAACTAAAGGAGGAAGTAGAATGCAATGCATTCATTCTGGGAGACTTCAACACACCATTCACTCCAAAGGACAGATCCACCAGACAGAAAATAAGTAAGGACACAGCAGCACTGAACAACACACTAGAATAGATGGGCCTAATAGACATCTATAGAACTCTACACCCAAAAGCAACAGGATACCCATTCTTCTCAAGTGCACATGGAACATTCTCCAGAACAGACCACATACTAGGCCACAAAAAGAGCCTCAGTAAATTCCAAAAGATTGAAATCCTACCAACCAACTTTTCAGACCACAAAGGTATAAAACTAGAAATAAATTGTACAAAGAAAGCAAAAAGGCTCACAAACACATGGAGGCTTAACAACATGCTTCTAAATAGTCAATGGATCAATGACCAAATTAAAATGGAGATCCAGCAATATATGGAAATAAATGACAACAACAACACAAAGCCCCAACTTCTGTGGAACACAGCGAAAGCAGTCTTAAGAGGAAAGTATACAGCAATCCAGGCATATTTAAAGAAAGAACAAACCCAAATGAATAGTCTAACGTCACAATTATCAAAATTGGAAAAAGAAGAACAAATGAGGTCTAAAGTCTGCAGAAGGAGGGACATAATAAAGATCAGAGAAGAAATAAACAAAATTGAGAAGAATAAAACAATAGAAAAAAAATCAATGAAACCAAGAGTTGGTTCTTTGAGAAAAAAAACAAAATAGATAAGCCTCTAGCCAGACTTATTAAGAGAAAAAGAGAATCAACCCACATCAACAGAATCAGAAACGAGAAAGGAAACATCACAATGGGCCCAACAGAAATACAAACAATTATTAGAGAATACTATGAAAACCAATATGGTAAGAAGCTGGGAAACCTAGGAGAAATGGACAACTTCCTAGAAAAATACAACCTTCCAAGACTGACCAAAGAAGAAACACAAAATCTAAACAAACCAATTACCAGCAAAGAAATTGAAGTGGTAATCAAAAAACTACCCAAGAAAAAAAACGCCCGGGCAAGATGGATTTATCTTGGAATTTTATCAGACATACAGAGAAGGTATAATACCCATTCTCCTTAAAGTTTTCCAAAAAATTAAAGAGAAGGGAATACTCCCAAACTCATTCTATGAAGCCAACATCACCCTAATTCCAAAACAAGGCAAAGACCACACCAAAAAAGAAAATTACAGACCAATATCCCTGATGAATGTAGATGCAAAAATACTCAATAAAATATTAGCAAATCGAATTCAAAAATATATCAAAAGGATCATACACCACGACCAAGTGGGATTCATCCCAGGGATGCAAGGATGGAACAACATTCGAAAATCCATCAACATCATCCATCACATAGACAAAAAGAAAGAGAAAAACCACATGATCATCTCCATAGATGCTGAAAAAGCATTCGACAAAATTCAACATCCATTCATGATAAAAACTCTCAGCAAAATGGGAATAGAGGGCAAGTACCTCAACAAAATAAAGGCCATATATGATAAACACACAGCCAACATCATACTGAACAGCGAGAGGCTGAAAGCTTTTCCTCTGAGATCGGGAACAAGACAGGGATGCCCACTCTCCCTACTATTATTCAACATAGTACTGGAGGTCCTAACCACGGTAATTAGACAAAACAAAGAAATACAAGGAATCCAGATTGGTAAAGAAGAAGTTAAACTATCACTATTTGCAGATGACATGATATTATACATAAAATACCCTAAAGATTCCTCTCCAAAATTACTAGAATGGATATTGGAATACAGCAAAGTTGCAGGATACAAAATGAACACACAGAAATCTGTGGCTTTCCTATACACTAACAATGAACTAATAGAAAGAGAAATCAGGAAAACAATTCCATTCACAATTACATCAAAAAGAATAAAATACCTAGGAATAAACCTAACCAAAGAAGTGAAAGACCTATACCCTGAAAACTGTAAGACACTCTTAATAGAAATTAAAGCGGACACTAACAAATGAAAACTCATCCCATGCTCTTGGCTAGGAAGAATTAATATCGTCAAAATGGCCATCCTGCCCAAAGCAATATACAGATTTGATGCAATCCCTATCAAATTACCAACAACATTCTTCAAAGAACTGGAACAAATAGTTCAAAAATTCATATGGAAACACCAAAGAGCCCAAATAGCCAAAGCAATCCTGAGAAAGAAGAATGAAGTGGGGGGATCTAACTCCCCAACTTCAAGCTCTATTACAAAGCCACAGTAGTCAAGACAATTTGGTACTGACACAACAACAGAGCCACAGACCAGTGGAACAGATTAGAGACTCCAGACATTAACCCAAACATATATGGTCAATTAATATTTGATAAAGGAGCCATGGACATACAATGGGGAAATGACAGTCTCTTCAACCGATGGTGCTGGCAAAACTGGACAGCTACATGTAAGAGAATGAAACTGGATCACTGTCTAAAACCATACACAAAAGTAAATTCAAAATGGATCAAAGACCTGAATGTAAGTCATGAAACCATAAAAGTCTTAGAAAAAAAATAGGCAAAAATCTCTTGGACATAAACATTGGTGACTTCTTCATGAGTATATCTCCCCAGGCAAGGAAAACAAAAGCAAAAATGAACAAGTGGGACTATATCAAACTGAAAAGCTTCTATACATCAAAGGACACCATCAATAGAACAAAATGGTACCCTACAGTATGGGAGAATATATTCTTAAATGACAGATCCGATAAAGGCTCGACATCCAAAATATATAAAGAGCTCACCCACCTCAACAAACAAAAAGCAAATAATCCAATTAAAAAATGGGCAGAGGAGTTGAACAGATGGTTCTCCAAAGAAGAATTTAACATGGCCAACAGACACATGAAATGATGATCCACATCGCTAGTTATCAGAGAAATGCAAATTAAAACCACAATGAGATATCACCTCACACCAGTAAGGATGGCCACCATCCAAAAGACAAACAACAACAAATGTTGGCGAGGTTGTGGAGAAAAGGGAACCCTCCTACACTGCTGGTGGGAATGTAAATTAGTTCAATCATTGTGGAAAGCAATATGGAGGTTCCTCAAAATGCTCAAAATAGACTTACCATTTGACCCAGGAATTCCACTTCTAGGAATTTACCCTAAGGATGCAGCACTCCAGTTTGAAAAAGTCAGATGCACCCCTATGTTTATCACAGCACTATTTACAATAGCCAAGAAATGGAAGCAACCTAAGTGTCCATCATTAGAGGAATGGATAAAGAAGATGTGGTACATATACACAATGGAATATTATTCAGCCATAAGAAGAAAACAAATCCTACAATTTGCAACAACATGGATGGAAGTAGAGGGTATTATACTCAGTGAAATAAGCCAAGCGGAGAAAGACAAATACCAAATGATTTCACTCGTCTGTGGAGTATAAGAACAAAAGAAAAACTGATGGAACAAAACAGCAGCAGAATCACAGAACCCAAGAATGGACTAACAGTTACCAAAGGGAAAGAGACTGGGGAGAATGGGTGGGTAGGGAGGGATAAGGGCGGGGAAGAAGAAAGGGGGTATTATGATTAGTATGTATAATGTGGGGGATAGGGGGAAAGGAGAAGGCTGTGCAACACAGAAAAGACAAGTAGTGATTCTACAACATCTTACTATGCTGATGAACAGTGACTGTAATGGGGTTTGTGGGGGGGACTTGGGGTAGGGGAAAGCTAGTAAACATAATGTTAAAATATATATATATATAAATATATGATAAATATTTTTTATTTTAAAATTCATACTTGCTTAATGAATATAAAAATTGTTTGTGCAGCCAAATAAGAAGGCCTACCCTTTAAATCAACATAGTTATAGTACATTAGCTTTACAATGCTGGAGAAAGTAACTGCTCAATGACTGCACTGGATCACTATGCTACATAAATTTTAACAGTGGTTAATAGTATTTCTCTGCTATTTGGAGAAAAGCCTTCTGTTACTATGAGGAAGATTAATAATCAGGATAACCACTTGGAGATAAATTAGATACTCCTAGAATAATACAGTTATCATATTATTTGGATATAAAATTTCTGCTCTTATGGATATCTGGTGGAACTAAGGTAAATAAATACTCTAGCATTTCTGTCCTTCCACAGAAAAGTTATGGCTTATCTTAGTAAGGACATGTCACAACAGGTTCATCAATTTGAACACTTGTGCATATCTGGTAGACATAGATAGGCAGAATGTGATGTGCTGAAGCCCGTTTGATTTATTTGTGATTTTATGTCTTCAGCTTGACTTAATGAGGATGAAATACTCAAATTATCAACTCTCTGTTCTCTTTCTAGAATGATACATTAAAATGGAATAAGTTCTGAAGAAAGCAAAAATAATTAAATAACAAATTTTTAGATCTTAAAACTTTCTTAATTAGAACCAAAAAATATTAAACATAAGAGAAAAAGATTAGAATTAACTATGTCACTATATTCTGTGCATCCATAGACAGTTTTTTAAAGTGTAAAAACACCAAATCACATACTAGGTGAAAATATTTTCAATACATAAGTCTGACAAAGTACCAATGCACCAAATGTAAAGAACTTCTGGTAATCAGTAATAAAATATTGACTAAACAAGTCCAGGAAAAATGGACTTGAAAAGGCATTTCAAAGCAGAAGGTATCTAAGAGGCCTATAAACATGTGCAAAGGTGCCTATATGTCATTGCTGATTAGGTAAAACAAAATTAAAACAATATTCAGATACCATTTTATACCACAAGAATGATCTAATTAAGAGTCTGAAATTGACTCATGTGGGTAACGATGTGGAGCAACTGAAATTCTCATGGAATGCTCATCATGTTGTACATTTATATAACTGCATTTGCAAATTGTTGACAGAATCTACTGAAGTTAAATATGATATATATAATAAATTATCAATATATCTCCTAGGTATAACTAAGATAAAGTAATATGTAGTTCTACAGTAAAAGATTACTATCAAAAGTTACATAGCAGATTTATTCACATTAACCAAAAAGAAGAGAAAGAGAAGAAACTATTCAAATATAGATTTTCCAAAGCAATATAGTAAATACATTGTGCTCTATTCACACAATGGGCTACTTTGCAGCCGTGAAAACAACAAGAGTAACACTTAATGCAACAACCAAGCTGTATCTCACAGAGACAGTGATTTACAGAATAACTCGGGGGAAAGACAGTGCCAGTACTATATGATTCTGTTCATGTGATATCAAGAACAGGCAAACTTTGGGGGAGTAGTACTAACTGGTTGTATCGAAAGAGACATTTGGGAAATTTGAGTGTGATCAATCTGTGTGGTTCGTGCATCAATACAAAATATCACTGTGTACACTTATGATTTGTATATTTTGCAATATGCTTTAAACAACAGCAAGAAGCAAATGAAATCATAGGTCTATGTTCCTCTAACATAGGAAGACTATTTGAGTAATTTCTCCTTTAAATCCTCAGCTGCATTGTATAGTCATTCACATCTTTGGAAAACATGATACTTACCAGTAAGATATACCTTATATACATATGTGTGTGTGTAATATATTATATATTATATATTATTATATATTATATATACTGGTCATTTTCAGATTCTTATTTGATCATTCTTGTGGGTATATAGAATGTATTCATCCACTCCACCCACTGTTGCTTTTCTACAGCATGCTAATCATTGAACCCTGGCTTCCATGGAGGCCTGGGCTGTGGCTCTGTCTGTAGCTGTGACCACTTCCACAAGCTGGGCTGTGGCCATGGCTTCAGAGGCATCAGATATGGTGGGGGCCACCCATCATGCTATGAAGAGGATGGGTTCTCTAGCTTCTATTGTAATTTTTCTTTATGAATCTAATATCTGGTTCCATGAGTGGATTTGCTAAATCTGATTACAACCACTTGGTCAAACAGGACTGTGCTTTGTCCATTTGTTCAAAATGATTAGCATCCAAGACTTCCCCGCATTTATAATACAGTTTTGTCTCCATGATGTCTCCTCAATTTTGTTAATAAAGTCTCTTAATTTGAAACAGCAAATATAGTTTTTACTTCATATATATTTTCAAGTATACGTGTAACTAAGTATATACATACTAATCTTTTAGTGAGGATTTCAATATACTTTCTGGTGTGCTAAATATGTATTTCATGGACAGAGACATATAAAAAGAACAATAAATTTAGATTGAAATGAATAATATGTCCACAAATATAACCACTGATTTTTAATTTCCTTGATTATAATCGGATAATGTTTAGATTTAAATTCATTAACAACAAAAAATCAACCATAAAATACTGAACTAAATATTTATGGTATTACATTTTGAAAGGATTTATGTTTTATATTCTATACAATTCTGCTTATTAATGTAGTCCAAAATACATAAATAATCCATCCATTTTTTTCAAAATTTCTCCTTTTTCAGCCCTTTTGTGATAAGAAAGGAACAGTGTTAGAACAAAGTGTTTCTCCAAACTTAGGAAAGAAAAATGTTTTTAATGAATTATTGATTAAATTTATTATTTCTTTCTCTTTCTTGTCATTTCTCTTGACATTGTCATGAAAATAGTTATCTTATAAACTTACTAAAAGCATTTCAAATTGGTTAATTAAAATATATGTCATATTAAGAATATCCATTGGCTTAGTTTTTTATTGTGTTGCTGCTCTGTGGCATGCAATAATATTCTTCTTTTCTACTATGATCATCATCATCATGACATTAAAGCCTTTTGAAACTATAAATGGTCATAAACACCTGGATGTAATCAAGAACTAGAGTACTCTGCAGCTTTACTTGATGAGAATCATCATTCATCCAAGAGGTTTTTTTAAGTGGAATTTCAATCAATTACCCCTCACCAAAAAGCAAGCATTTTATGTTGGTGTTTCATGCAATAGAATATGTAAAATTTCCAGCAAAACTATATTGCCTTTTCAAATTTGAATGAAATATTCAGGTAATGAAATACAGTGAAGTTTTTGTGGTGGTTGTTTGAGCTGGTGAAATCCAATAACACAAGGACAACGATGGTAGTGACAAGTAGAATTACCCTTCAAGATTGTCCATTAATGCTTCCTCTAGTACAAGGAAGGAGACTCCAAATGGTTAAGTGACACCAAGAGTCACTAACACCAAAGTCTCAGAACCAAGAACAAAGCAGTTCACCTGATCCTGGTGATCTACCCCACCACACTGATTCTCTTCTGTTGTATCTTGACAAATCCGAATACCATCTGGGGAGTTCTTGTCATATTTTCATGAACAGCTACCATTTTATCACTGACTTCATGGGGATTATTTCCCTCTGCTAGATTAACTACCTCTTACTGTGCTTTCTTTTACATTTTTATTATTAACAATTTATTTTATTGGAAATAACTTCCTACTTCTCAATTTCTAAATTAGTTGCACTTCAGGGCAAATGAGTGATATTGAAAGTCAATTCTCAAGACCATGGTTTTGATCAGGAAGATTTGGATTTGTTTATACAACATGAAGATAGGAAAAATAAATCTCCTCCAGCTCGTCATGTGTCTGACAGATGTACTTCCCCAAGAGAGGAAATGGTAGAGGTTTGGTAACTCCAGTAAAGGAACTTTGACTCATATATAACTACATTTCATTTAAAAGTATTGTATTCGCATACAGATGGGTATCTTCACAGCCTGAGGATGGTGTTATACAACTGTAAGAAAAAGAATGATCAATATAGTTAAAATGAGGAAAAAAAGCACACATCACACTCCTAGTATAATAAAATACCATGTTTTTGTGACCTACATTTTCACATTTTCTTGATTTTTGTCTGATTATAGGAAATTCTTTGGAAATTGTAACAAAAGTTTCCTTTCCATACAGGTAAAAACAAATGAAAATGCATTTTCTTATTTCCTATCCATAATCATAGGGTAATTTAACATATTTTTCAAAGGAAACTTTATAAAGGTAAAGAAAGAAAAAGAAAAAAAAATTAAAAAGATCATATTCGATTTACTTTGAGTCTCATAAATGAACAAAACAACAATACTTCTGCAAAGCAATCTAAGCTCCTAATTTCCAATGGTTACTTTGATTTTGGGTAATTTTTTTTACTTCAGAAAAACAGGACAAAATATTTACATTTTAGGTTATAATATTTTAGTATTGATATTTTACTGCTGATGATCATTAATAGATTTTATGTAAAGCTATAATGATTTATTCATTGAAACTATTTTGATTCTTATTTGGCTGTTGAGGTTTTCCATTTATGTGTTGTTTAGTGTTGAATCTCGAGTGAAAGCATTCCTTTCTATTCCAAGTAAACAAACAGCAGCCATTAATCAACATCATGTGGTTGAGTTATATGGGCAAACCATGATACATTTATTTCAGTCTGAGTTATTTGTGATTGTTTGTTTTCAAAAGGACTCCATGAGAATGAAAAATTCTGCTTGTTAACTGTTTATAGTTCAGAATGAGAAATAATGAAACAATATTTGGATAAAAGAGAAATGGCATATGTTGGGTTATGGCATATTGAGAAATACTCTGGCCTTCAAAAGGTAGCTAGCTAAAGTGTAGTTAGAAAAAATTGCAGTTAGAAAAAATTGCACGAACTGTTATATAACCATGATAGTTATTGTCAATTTACTTGTCATTTCTTCATTAGTTCTACAAAGTTTTAAATTTCCTACTCTGTTGTTTAGAATTGAAATATTCACTTGCAGAAATTCATGTTTTATAAAACACTTGGGAAACTCACAAAACTCAACTGCATGCTCAAAATTGTATAAATTACATAAGCTTTAGGTGACTCAAGTCCAGAAACAGGTGCTACATGGAGATTAATGAAGTGTCAGAACAACCTTGGACCTAGCTGACTAACTCAGTGAAATTTTATCCACACAAAGGAATCAAAGAAGTCCAAGGCGAATGTCCTCATGGAAATCTTTTAGTCCTGTGTCATTTCACTATTGTGTCTTCATATTTAAAACATTGAAGTTATCATTCATTTTGAGATACTCTTTTGATATTTAGAAGGTCCTAAGAGTTGTACTATATTTAAAAAACTAAGCCCTTTATAAACAATTAACACATCAGTAAGGAATAGTTAGAAATTGCCTTAGAATTAGTGGGTACAGAATAGATTTACATCATCAAAGAGAAGCATATTATGATGGATATGAAAAGGAGGTAGAAAGAAAGAAATTTTTATTGAAATAAGTGAATAGAAGCCTGGGGCTGGGGGGAATATTGTCAACTTTGAATTTTACCTGATGCTGCCAGTAGGTCTTGAGAGGAAGGGAAGGGAAATGAAATTCAAATTGAGAATGGAAATTGAAATGCACTGAAGAAGAGTAAAGAAAGGAAGAGATTGGCTGGTGTACAAAAAACATAAAAGCAAATGCAATCTGCAATTTTAGTAGGCGTTGAATAGAACCAATTATGGAGGAGGGTTTCAGGATTTGAAGTGAAAATGGAACCTTTGCTCTGATAAGTTTGCTTTTGGGATGGATTTTGTGCCCTCAGTTTCTGAAATTAATTGTTACATGTTGTGTAAGCAAAAGGTTCTGAGGCTGTAAAACCTAAAATATCATAAAATTTATTATGATTAAATGTAAAATCCAACACATTCCTTCTTTTTCTTAATTTAAAATGTTTCATATAGTCTCAGTAGAAGCACTTCCTTTAGCCCTTACTCTGATAAATAAGTGTTTTTTTTGAAAAATAAAAGATTTAACATCTGTAAATTGAATTACTATTTGTGCATTTAGTTTGAGATGGAATTATCCTTTTGAGAGATGACAGAATGGAAGAGCTTGTTTAATTATAAAAGGAATGTCATTAAATGTAAATGATGCAAAATACCTGGTAATGAGCAATCCAGTTTAGGGTGTGGAATGTACAACTTTTGAAGAGTCAGGCATTTCTTCCCATAAAAACAAAGCAGCAGGCTCAACGGCATCCTAAAGAGGAAGCTAAGTCAGCTGAAATATTTTAAAGAGATATAGGGCCTCTGTGTGACGGGAGACAGCAGGTTGATTAGTTACAACATTACAAGTAATATGCAGAATCACACAAAGGAAGGATATACATAAGAGTTATCACATACTCAGCTCAGGGCATAGAATATTCCTCTACATGTGCTGACATTCGCACTCTGAATCTTGCTTGAGCAGCAAAACAACTCACCACCCCGGCACTGTGAACTAGTACACCTACCATGGAGACTTTGGTGGCCTGGGCAATAGCTACAGATATGGATACAAAGGCTGCGAATATGGCTGCTGCCGCACATCCTGCTATGGAAGACATGGGTTCTCTGGCTTCTACTGAAACCCTGTCCCAGGAGCCAACATCTGAGGCTGTAACAGGGTTATCCCAATCTGATTACAGTAACTATACCAAACAAATCACCCAGGACCAAGTATTGGTGTCTAAGCTTTTAAGAATATTTATCATTTCATAATTGTTTGCTTCATGTTTCCTGGTTTCCCTTACCTGGGATTTCATAACTGTGGTATTTCTTTATTTCTTTTGCAATGAATTGTCCTAAATTAAGACAGCATATGTAGCTATTATATTTCTATTCCTTTCAATATATCAAAGTGAGTATTTGAATTTGTCCCCAATTGACAGTGACGAAATTAAACTACTCCATTGAAAGCTAAAGTAATGAGACATATAAATATATACTTATAATATATATATGTGCATGTCTATGTTACATACATATAGGATGCATATATCTATCTACCAAGCCATATGGGTGTGTGCATGCATACATACATGGGACATTCACATTCAGGATCTTCCCTTGAATAGCAAACCAAACTAGAAAATCATGTTTTTCTCATGGTTCATCATGGTGTGACTTGACATTGTTTTTCAGTATTATCAGCACACTGAAATATTTTTCAGTTCACCAGGGAATATAAAAATCACTATTATCACTTTTGGAGTAATCTCTACTAAGGCTAAGGTGGACCTGAAGCCTTACACATCCTAGCAAGTGTTGTGTAATTCTGACCTTCAAAGAGTGGGCCATTGCTTGTTAATACTCTGAATGCCTATAGTATAAGTGCCTGTGAAAAACACATAATAGAACGGCATCAGTTTTTGAAAAAATATGCATATACTGAGGTAGTGAAACAAAAAATGTGTATCTTTTGTTGCATCAACCAAATTCAATATAACCAGGGCAGTAACACAATGATAGAATTGAGAAGCCAGCCAGGATCACTGCAAAGCTTAATGAAACACCATCTGGGATGGAGCATACCTCCAAAAGGGAAATGAACTGCTTTGGATAAAAGCTGGCATGAGCAGTAGAGCCGAAGACTAGATTCAGATTGACTAAACACCGGGCAGTCTATTTCACCATGCTTACTATGCCATTGTGTACTTCCCTTCTTGAGTGTTCCCAAATAAAGCATTTTGAGAGTACTGGTCACCTGTTTTTGTAAAGCTTAGTTTTCACAGCTGATTGACCATGTCTATTTATTTTTATTTATAAACACTCTGATATAGGATCTTGAACTATAAATTTCTAATTTAGCTGCATCTGAGTAAAAGTAACTATTAAGTGTGCTAAATCCAAACTCTACTTAAAATCATTATCATAAATCATTTGAGAATTTCAGAGTTTTTACTAATATATGGATAGATTTGCCCAGTCAGATCTCTTCAGCCAATTCAAGAGGTGTTGTAACTTCACAGTGAATGTATCTAGGTAGAAATATTTCTGTGTCACTATTGAAGGACTATACTCTTTAGTTAGACTGAGTAAAACATAATTTCCCATGAAACTGTTTTATTTCCTAACTGGATTATAGCATTACAGTCTGAAGAAAGACTATCTAAAGAAAAACAACAATCTATAAAATTATTTGCAGAAACCATTTAACAACCTTAATATAATACAACTTTATCATATTATTATACCTGTATTGTTCGATTGTGTTGATTTGTGTTGGAACAAAGAGCTCAAGAGCACATTTCCTTCTAAGGAAAAGCTGTCAACTGGTCTAGAGAAAAATTCATTAAAGGATCATCAACCCCTCAACTGAGAGAAAGTCTGGTGGAGTTAATAAGCAGAGTGCGACATCATTAAACCTGTTAGATTTATTTGTGCTTTTATGGCTTTCTGATGACTTAGAATGAAATATTCAACTTAACAACTTTCTTTCAATTTAGGATGAACTATTCAAGAATATAATAAGTTGTGAAGACAGCAGACAAAGGAATAAGATGTGAGAGACCCAAGAGTTTCCTAATTAAGACAGAAAAGTCAAACATTATATTTTTAAATTAATAAATTGGACTTGTGATATTAAGAAGTTCTGGTCATAGACAGACAACATTTCAAAGGGAAAAATCAAGCTAATATAGGCAGAAAATATTTTCAAAACACAAATCTGACAACATACAGGTACCCATGCATATAAAGAGTTCCCACAAATCAAAACTAAAATATTACAAACTGAAATAATATTGAATGAAATAATTAAACAGACACTTCAAAAAAGAGAATATCTAAATGATCAATAGATATATATAATAGTGTCCAATATTACTGCTCATCAGGTAAAAAACAAAATTAAAACAATACTCAGATTACTACATACCCACAGATGATCAAAATTAAATAGGCAGAAAATGACAAGTATCGTCAAAGATGCAGATTAATAAGCACTCTCTTACATTACTGGTGGGACTGTGAATCTGACAACCATTTAGGAAACTACTGGCAAGAGCTACCAAAGCTGTTGTTAAAATCTACAAGGATGGGTATCTCTGGAGAGTGATATTGACCAAAAAGGAGCAATAGAAACTTTTTAGGCATTAGGGTATACTTTGTACAAGTAGGGTATGGTTTATATAGGTAGTATATGCATTTTTTTCCAGAATTCACTGAATTTTATACTTACATATATAATATATAATTTATGATTATAATTTAAAAAGCAATGAAAATGAAATGATAATTATATGTTCCATAAAGTCAGAAAGCCATTTAAGCTTATTTCTCCTTTAAATCCTTATTGTTTAGATACAGTCAGGTTTACCTGTGCCTGGGAAAAAACTGGTGCTTACTTTTAAAGACCTTAGAATTCATTTATCCTTTTGACACTTTTTTGTGTTTCTATTACATGGTAGTTACTAAAGAAAGGTAAACAAATCCAGTTGTGAAGTGTATCACCTAAAAATTATTTGAGACACAGAGAACCTGAACACTATATTTGAGAGCATATAAAATTCACAAGAATTTAAAGACTCACCTAAAGCTAAGAGCCCAGTGGGAAGAACCAGTTTTGTGGTCAGCTTTGGCTACAAGTGACTAACTTACAGTCTGCTGAGGGACTTTGCCCTCAATTACCTTTTTTCACTCCTTAACTTTTACCATCATAGATGTATTTTGGAGATTCTGAAGACATTTCCAATGGTAATGGTATTTTATTGAATTTGACAGAGCCCTTGGATTTGAATTGTCTTTTTAATATCTAAGACCTTAAGACACATTTGATATCTCAGTAGATACTAGTATGGTATTTCCTAAAGAAGAAAAGAAAAAAACAAACAAAAAACAAAATAAGAACAGAATAGGGCAAAGAAAATACAAGGGGAAAATTGTAAACATAGAAACAAAAATTAAAAAGGAAGGAAGAAAAAGGATTAAGTAGATGCTGAATGAAAATTGGTAAGACCCTAATAAAAATGTTGCATACATCCCAATTTTACCTGAACCACTATAGCCTAATGGTTAATGGGACGACAGAGGCTGGATATTTGAAAAGAGATTATAACATGTCTATTAGAATAGCTAAAATTCAAAGTATTGACAACAACAAATGCTGGTGTGCTTGTGGTACAACAGAAACTTTTTCAAGGCTGATGGGAATGCAAAATGGTCCATCACTTCGGAAGACAGTCTGCCAGTTTTTACAAAGCTAAACGTAGTACGTACGACTCTAGCAATCACTATTCCTAGTATTTGCCCAAATGAGTTAAACACTTATCTCCATACAAAAACTTAAACAGTAATGTTTTTAGAAGTTTTACTCTTAATTGCCAAAACTTGGAAACAAACAAGATGCCCTTCATTTGGTAAATGAATAAATAAACTGTGGAATGTCCAATGGAATATTATCCAGGGACAATAAGAAATGAGCTATCAAGCCACAAAAAGATATGGAGGAATCACAAAAGCTTATTGCTAAGTGAAAAGAGTGAATGTGAATAGGTTACATACTCTGTGATTCTAATGATGACACTTTGGAAAAAGTTATGAAGACAGTAAGAAAATTAGTGGTTGCAGGAGTTTAAGGGGAGGAAGGGAAGAACTGGTGAAACATGAGATTTCTAAGGCTGTGACAATATTCTGTATAATACTTTCATAGTGCTTACATGACATTATACATTTTTCAAAACCCATAGGACAGTACAACATAGACAGTGAACTCTAATCTATAGACTTTAATTAATAGTAATGTGTCCTTATTGGTTCACTAACTGTAATTAATATACTGATTCAAGATGTTTAAAATAGGGGGAAATGCATGTTTGTGTGTGGAATTTAGGAACTCTCATGCTTCCTGCTCAATTTTCTGTAAATTCAAAACTTTTCTAAAGATACAGCATATTAATTTGAAAAACAGGTTGTATAAGATGTTAGATAAATACTAAAGAGATGGGAGAAAATGATGAATATAAATATAGGGAGGAAGATATCATTCACAATTTTGAAAGAATCTAGTACATGTCATACCAGAGAAGAGGGGCAGGATTTGTGAAAATAACTTTTTTTTTTTGAGAGAGTATTTCTCATATTTATTGATCAAATGGTTGTTAACAACAATAAAATTCTGTATAGGGAACTCAATGCACAATCATTAATCAACCCCAAGCCTAATTCTCAACAGTCTCCAATCTTCTGAAGCATAATGAACAAGTTCTTACATGCTGAACAAGTTCTTACATAGTGAATAAATTCTTACATGGTGAACAGTGCAAGGGCAGTCATATCACAGAAACTTTCTGTTTTAATCACGCATCATGGGCTATGAACAATCAAGTCAGATATGATTATCCATTTGATTTTTATACTTGATTTATATGTGAATCCCACATTTCTCCCATATTCGTTTTTGATCAGCTTTTAAAACTACTTATGAAATAAATTTTTGATTATTGAATTTTCCATTAGTTTCTGAACGCTTTTATAATTTGTCAATCTCCTTGGAACTGTACAACACAAGGAATAAAGAGTAAACTGTAGATTTTTATTAATAGTTGTACCTCAATATTGTTTCATCATTGTGTCAAGCAGAAATGTTTTTTAAAATATTCCGAGTAGTATGCAAAGTAAAAACTATGTCAGCTATGATGGCCAAAGTTCTGAAATTAAAATAGATCCTTTTTAATTTTTTTCTAGAGTTCCTTTTGGTGTTCAATACAGTCAACCTGACTTTTCTTGTCTCTCAAATATTCCTGTTTCCTTATTTCTGGAAGAGAAAAAAAATTCATTCTTTAGCCTGAGGAATGAGATGCTTTAAATATTATACACAGGTTGGTAGACTTTAAATTTGACTGTTTTTTTGGAATTAATTTGTAAAGGAGTATAGAAATCTAAAGAAAAAAAGAGATGAAGAAACATCTAAGTGAAAAGCACAACACTATCAAATATGATTGGTATGTCTGACTGGGTAGAATTCTATCTGGAGTCTGACAGGTGCAAACTTTGAAGATACAACATTCTTTCTGATAAGGTGATGCAATTGCTTTTTTCCTCCAGTTTTCCTGATGTATAATTGCAAAATAAAGTTGTATATATTTAAAGTATGCAACATGATGATTTGACAAAGTCATACAATAACTTCTAAGGGCCACCATTACTAAGCAACAAAGCGATCTCAAGCATTTTAATGAGTGTGAGGGCCTCTGTCTGTGTCAGAGACAAGGAATTAACAAGTTATGTTAAGTAGGAGTAATAAAATGTGATACAAAAGGAGGGTATAGACGTGATAGATCACATGCTCTCACTACACATGCTGACATTAGCTCTCAGGATCTTGCCTTGAACAGCAAACCAAACTCACCACCCCTGACACCATGAGCTACTGCGGCGGCTACTACGGAGGCCTGGGCTATGGCTATGGCTATGGCCTCGGTGGCCTGGGCTATGGCTGTGGCTATGGTGGCTATGGATATGGCCCTTTCTATGGAGGCTATGGATATGGCTGCTATCACCCATGCAGCTATGGAAGATACTGGTCTGGATGCTACTGAAATCCTGCCCTGGAAGCCCAACATCTGAGGCCATAAGGCTAGTAAAGAAATTACCCAAAATTTGAACCAAAGAAGATCACCCAGGAGCAAGCCAAGATAAAAAAAAATAATAATTCAAACCTTCTCTTGTAAGAATATTTACCATATTACATTTGCCTGCTTCTTGTCTCCTGGTGGCCCCTCTTTGTACTTTCATTACCATTGCATTTCTTTTTTCCCTTTACAATAAATTATTCTGATTTGAAATGACACAGATGGCTTTTATTATTTGATTATTTTATTGACTCTGTCTCCTTTTCAGGAGAAAATGTGTGTTTCCCATTGTGAGTTCTTCCAAAGAAACAGTCCTGAAGTTCTGGTTATCTGTCCCTGCAATTATCACAGTAATATAAACCCAGAGTTTGTGAAGATTAGTCCACTTTCAACATTAATCACCGCATTTTGTTTAGTGGTGCTAGTTTGGATTTAGCATCTTGAACCTATTAACTTCTAGCAGAGGTAGGTCTGAAAAATAAAACTAGTAAACAATGATACATTTCAAAGTTATTAAAAATGTTAAAATAAATATTTTTACTTGAATGTCTCAGACAGGTTTATAAAACAAAAGTAGATTTGTGCAGCCTAACAATAAATCCTACCCTTTTAGTCAACCCAGTCATAGTGTATTAGCTTTAAAATGCCTGGAGAAAGTAATAGCTCAATAACTCCATTGGTCGACTATACTATTTAGTTTTTCACAGAGTTCAATAGCTATACTATTTTTTTTATGATTAATATCATTTCCCCACAATTTGGAGAAAAACCCTCTGTAACTACAAAGAAGACTAATAATCAAGATAACTCTTTGGAGAAGAGTTTTATACTCTAGAATAATACAGTGTCATCATATTATTTGAGTTTGAAATTTCTTCTTTTATGGATTTTTGGTGAATCTAGGGAAGTACTACAGCATTCTTTTACTTCCAGGGAAAAGTTATGGCTTATCTTAGAGAGGACATGTCACTATGGGGTGATCATACCTAAAACTGATGCGTATCTTGCAGAGATAAATAGGCAGAGTATGACACACTAAAATGTTTGATTTATTTTTGATTTTATGGCTTCAACTTGACTTATAAGAATGAAATATTCAAATTATCAACTTCTATTTTTAGAATGATCCATTAAAATGGAACAAGTTCTGAAGAAAACAGACAGAAATTATTAAACAACAATGCATGAAGTAGTCAAAACTTTCTTAAATAAAACCAAAAAACTTAACATAGCAGCAAAAAATTAGAATGAGCTGTATCACAACATTCTGTTTTTCCACTGACAGCATTTTAAAGTGGGAAAATACCGAATCACATACTAAGTGAAAATATTTTCAATACATAAATCTGACAAAATATCAATACCCCAAAATATAAAGAACTTTGCTCATCAATAATAAAATATTGATTAAACACGTACAATTAAGCATACTTAATTTACTTGAGAAGGTATTTCAAAGCAGAGGGTATCTAAGTGGCCTAGAAACATATGCAAAGGTGCCTAAATGTAATTTTTTATGGATCAGGGAAAATCAAATTAAAACAATAATCAGATATCAGTATATACAAGAATGATCATATTAAGAGAGTCTGAAAATGACTCATGTGGGTAGGGATGTGGAGCAACTGGAATTCTCATGGAATACTGGTCATGCATTTATGTAACTGTATTTGCAATTAACGGGAAGAATCTACTGAGGCTAAAATATTTTATTTATATATATCTAATAAATTAGCAATTCTTGTCCTATTTATACCAATATATAGTAATTTCAAGGTCTTCAGAAAAAGATTTCTATTAGAAGTTACATAGCAGCTTTACTCATATTAGCCAAAAAAAAAAAAAAAAAAAAGAGAGAAGAAACTATTCAAATACAGATTTTCCAGAGCAGAATAGTAAATACATTGTTCTCTATTCATACAATGGGCTACTTTGCAGCCATGAAAACAACAAAAGTAATGCTTCATGCAACAATCAAGCTGTAACTCACAGAGATAGTGATGTGCAGAATAATTCAGGGGAGAGAGAGAGTCAGTACTATATGATTCTATTCACATGACATTATGAACACGCAAACGTCTGGGGAGTGGTACTAACTGGTTGGGAGTTATTTGGAAAATATGAATGTGATCAATCTAGGAAGTCTGTGAATAAATGTGTGTGAAATATTATTTTGTACACTTAAGATTTGTGTACTTTTCAATATGCTTTAAACAACAACAAAAAGCAAACGAAATGATGGGTTATATATTTCTCTAAAGTAGGAAAGCTATTTGAGTAATTTATCTTTAAAACCCTCAGGTGCATTCATTCAGTTACCAATGTTTATGAAAAGTATGAAATTTACCAGTAAGATATATATACCATATATCTCATATATATATTATATATATTAGTCATTTTCATATATATTATATATATATATACACATAATATATATTTTATATATATACTGTTCATATATTTATACATATACATACACTGGTCATTCTCAGATTCCTTTGTTTTCATCATTCTTGTGGGTATATAGAATGTATTCATCCATTTAACACATTGTTTTGTTTCTACAGCATGCTAGTCATTGAACAGCAGTAAATAAGTCCAGTTGTGAAAATACATCATTTGCTATCTACTTATAAACTCAACAAAAGCTGAACAACATATTTGAAGTTATAAAAGGCTAAGAAGAATGTAGATGCTTTATTTGTGATTAAGAGAGTATTTGGTGAGGTTTAATCAAGATTCAGGTTAGCCTTGGGTATAAGCGATTCAATTCTTAGAGAAGCTGAATGATTTTTTTAATCTTCAATTAGTTTTTTCCCCACCTTGTCTTTTTACATTATAATTTACCTACACTTTCAGAGATTCTGAAATCTGAAGCTAACAGCTTCTCAGTTAATTTCACAGGCTCTTTACCATAAATTCTTAACATCTGTGACCTTAGTAAATATTTAACATCATAGTAGACACTAGTTGGATACTTTCTGAGAAAAATTAATTAACACTCAATAGGCAAAGTGAATATGCAGACAAAAAAAATTATGGTTAAAATGCAGATAAGATACAAATGGAAGAATTTAAGTAAGGATTGGATAAAAGTGGGTAAGAGCCAAAGGAAAGTTGTATATATTTCACTATTTCACCTAGTCCCAGACCCTGCTGGAAATTAGGAGAAACTCATTAAAGTGATATTTGAAAATAGATTGAAGAAGATGGCAGATATACGGATTAGGGCAAAGGCAGGTAATAGTATCTGTAATGGCAGGGTGGTGGATGTAATCTGTATTTTTGGAAGCCTTTGGATAGAAGATATGCCAGAAAGGGAGTCAGGATGTAAAAAGAGGAATTTTGAATAGTTTTTCAGGTGGCTTATGAAATAGTTTTTTATTACTTTGGTTTGCTTTTATTATTTGAAAAATGCCATTAAACCAAAATTTTTTTAAACTGTTATGTAAAACCAAAACAGAATATTGTTTATGAGGGCCATTATTTTAAAAATAATGGGAAAAAGATGGCTCTATTTCCCCTTTTTTTGCTTTTTTCTGAAGTTTTATATTGGTGTTCATAACAGGTGAGCTGATGCCTCCATGCTTCTCAATATTTCTTTAGCCTTAAAGAAAGACTTCATCATGAAGTCTGAGATGTATCTGAAAGGATGTAGTAAGTTAAAAAACCTTAAATTTAACCAATTTCTTTCATTTAATTTTAAGTGAATAACAGTTCAAGGAAAGCCAGAGATGAAGCAACACTTAATTTTATAACTATCACTATCAAGTGTGTTATGCAATACGTCTGGCTTTGAAGAATTATATTTAATCTGGGACATCTAGAGTTTGAAGATGCCTTCTCATAAAAAGCATGCATTATATTTAGGGAACCACTAGGACTAGGCTACAGTGCAAGCTCAAACACGTTAATGACTTTGAGGGCCTCTTATATGTCATGATGTGTCAAGTAGGTATAACACATAAGATGACACAAAAATAGGTGGCATGTGTTTTATCACCAAATCTGGTCTGGGTGTACAGGCATACCTGTACAGTGGTCAACATTCACTCTCAGGACCTTGCCTTGAACAGCAAAACAACTCACAAGCCCTGACACCATAACCTACTATGGCAGCTACTACGGAGGTGTGGGATCAAATACCAACCTGGAATGAAAATAAATGGATAAGAACAGATGACCTAGTTTTTGCAAATATGGATGTGGAATGAATGTAGAATGAGATTTAAAGAAAAATTTATTCAGAAAAATGATATATGGATTATGAGGAAGATAGAGAAAAGGAGAAAAAAATGATAAGTGCAGGCTTGGAGCCAAGATCTGCATTTTTAAATAGTAATTTTTGGGTATAGTCCATTCTGGAAAAATGGATAATGGTGTAAGGAGAATATTTTTTAAGAGCTTTCAGCCTAGTTATAAAAGTGAATTTATTCTCTTGGGTGGTCCCTCAGTTTCTTAAATAAATTTTTCTATGTTGGTAAACCAAGGGATGTTTTGCAAGCTGTTACATAAAATCAAAATAGTTTTCCTCTGTGTTTGTGTGAGTGTCTGTGAATTCAACTTGAGAAATAAATCAGACTTAAAAAAAATTTGACGGAATAAAGAATTTTAACGTGATCTATGAATGTGAATCTAGAATGAATTTAGATACAATGATCCAAAGAATGATAGAAAAATGATAAATGACCAAGTATTTCATAGGAAAACACCATCAAATATGAATGATGCAATATACTTAGTAATGAAGAATTCTTTTTAGGGAACTTTTTTTGTGACTTTGAAGACAATTCTTTTTTTCTCATTAGAAAGGAAAGAATGTAATGAATTCAAGGGTATTCTACGTAGGCAGCTAAGAAACCTCAAACACTTTAACAAGTGTGCACCTCTCTTTATTTCAGCAAACACATTCACAAGTTGCCTAAAATAAATGAATAATTAGAAATACAACACACACACTTACGCATTTGTACATACATACATATATTTACCAAAAAAACAGCTCTAGTTTGAGAATCAGAAATTCAAAACAATAGAATGTTTTTCTTCTTCAGTTTAGTTATATAGCTTTCAGAATTGAAATTGCCTACAAAAACATCAACAGAGTTTTAAATCTATGTGTATTTTAATAAATATGATTTTTTGTGCTGTATATTTTATCTATTTATATTTCTTCATGGAGTTTACAATTGTGAAGTAATTCTCCACCTCCATCAAAAATTTTAACTGTATCTTTTTATTATTTTTTTAATAATAGTAAGTGGTATTCGATATACCTATTCCTGGTTGCTACACATTCATATTTTTAATGCTGTAATCAGAGGGAACTTACTTTCCACAAATCTAATAATTCATATTTCTAAATTTTTAGAGAAAGGAAGCTCTGTTTTTCTAGGAACCTTTGATGTATCTGCTCTCTTGCTTTATCCACAATCTGTTTCCATTAGTTTTATTATGCATGTAAAATAAGACTTACCTAAAAGTTACTGATAAACTAGATAATAAAGTGTAGTCTTTGGTCATTCTAGTCACTCATCTCACTTGTCATCTTATAGGAAAACTGCTCTGTATCATCAACATCATCATTATTATACTGAAGTATTTGTAACCCAATAGAATAAAAATGTTATCATGAAGCAAAACACTGCATGGATTCAACTGACCAAAAGTACTATTCAATAATTTAAAAAAAAGTACATATATATGTTTTGCATTTTATATATATACATATAAAGAGAAATTTCAATTAAGCATTATCCATTCAAAAATAACTTTTGTTGACAGTACAGTAGTCTTCCTTATCAACGGTTTTGTATTCTGTGCTTTAAGTTGCCTTCAGTCAACCACAGTCTGCAAGCAGATGATCCTCTGGGCATTCATATTGTTAGAAGGCCGTTGGTAGCCTAGTGAGCAGTCTACATCATTTCAAGCAGGCATTTTATCATCTCACATCATCACAAGAAGGATAAGTATAGTAAACTAACATATTGAGAAAAAGAGACTACATTCACATAACATTTATTACAGTGTAGTGTTACAATTGTTCTATTTTTAAATTAGGTATTGCTAACCTCTTACTGTGTCTAATTGATAGACTTATCACAGGTATGTAAGTAGAGGAAAAACATCATATACATAGGGTTAGGTACTTATCTGCTGTTTCAGGTATCCACTGGGGAATCTTGGAATGTATCCCCCATGAATAAGGGGAACTACTGTATAAGAAATAAGGAGCTGAATAGGGAAAATGTCAAACTCCTAAACTGTTTTCCTAAAACTAAGTGATATCTTCAGGTAATGATATGAACCTAATGATATTTGCTATAAACTGGGCCAATGTAATTTTAAGCAGGTACAAAATGAAATCATTGAATTGAAGACCTGAAAGGGACATTAAAACTGTTATGTTGCCCCATAATCTTGCAGGCAGGAAATCTCAGAATAAGTGATTTTCCCTGGTAAATTTGTGACAAGACGAGGGTCAGAACCCTACTTTCCCGAGTCCCAAGTATGTGAATATACTATGCTAACTCTGTCTTTATGTATCTTCTCCTTAAATGTTATCAGATAAACCATTTTGAAAGTTCTGGTCATAGTTATAAGAAGATTTTAATTATCAAAACTAAGATTTTATAGGGATTGGTCTATTTACTTAGATGAACACTTATTTTTCTTTGACATTTTTATTGTTCTGATATAAGGAATTACCTATCAATTTCTAGTTTGTTTTTGCATAAAACTAAATGATGAGAAATGTTAAAACTCAACTGTATGTAAACAAACCAAGAAACAAAAACCATCGTGACCTCTTCCTTCAGTCAATGCTGTCTAGAGGCTGTATGGGCTGAGTATGGAACATAGAGCTGAATTACTCGATTGTAGGATCCTACTACATAGAACAGCAGAACTGAGTTTCTATTTTCCTTTCATTTGGTTAATATCTTCAGGACAGATTCCATGGGACTGGCAAGCAGTAATAATACAGTTATTACCTCAGTTGACATTCTCAGTATAATCAATATTATCATAATATTTTTTCTGTTAAGGTTATATTGATCGACATCCGAGATGAAAGACAATGTTTTCAATTTATAACAGAAGACTTCTTTACTTCCGGGAAAATGTGAGAACTTCACTCCACCAACCAGCAATAGGAACAGAAACTTTCATCATGAGTTAAACCTTTTTAAAAAATAATAAAGACACACTTTCGATTCACTGAATGGACAGAAAAATAATAACCCTCCAGAGAAATTCCCAGTGTGACATTTTCACTGGTGCATATTGGGTAAAAAAAGATTAAGTGCAGTGTAGGGGCCGGCCTACAGCCGAGGCTGAGTCCCACTATGGCTGAACACCGCCCTTCCACTGTAGCTGACCAACGCCCTAAGATGGCGCCCGCTTTCTGGGCGCCACCCTGCCTGGTTTGGTGGCATTAGCATAAGGAAGTTGCTCCTATAGGCTTGCCCCATGCTTCTGCGCTCGTGCTCAACTCATGCAGAAGGCATGCTACCAATCAGCTTAAAGGTCACGCATGATCTCGATCACCATAGGCCAGCTTCCTTTATATAAGGCATAAGCAGGAAAGAGAAGGACTCTCTCTCTCTCTCTCTCCTCTCATTCTTCCTCTCACTCGTTCCCTCCGGCTGTTGCTTCTTCTCACTCACCTTCTCCCGACCTTCCGAGCAACAATAAAGAACTGAGGTGAACCAGGTCTGTGTACGTATCGCTGTCGTCACCGCCACAAGGAGCGAACGCTATAGTGCACATTTTTCTCAATTTTTTTTCCTGTTTTATAGCCAATGGACATGTATTAGTTATGAATACCATAGTTATGTATTAGTTATGAATACCATAGTCATGCATTTTCTTCTTTGAAAACACAATGTTTATTGTTATTGAAGTTTTTCATTTGTATCCCATGTTGTTTCCATATAAAAAGTAAATACAGTCTTACGCTTTAAAAAAAAAGCTGTTTAATCTGGTCATATGCTCTGACAGAGCTACGTAAGAAGAGTGTATGAAATCCTTAGTGCTATGTCATTTTATTCATACTTCTAAGTGAACCATTAAAAATGAAAAATTCATTTTTACCAATTGGCTGGTTTTTTGAAATGAAGACTAAAAATGGAATTAGTTTGTTTCATCTAGTGTGGAGATTAAAGGCTAATGTTGGGTTAAATGTTATTCTGTAATCAGAAAGCCTATTGAAACTCATGTCAGACTTTAAACATTTCTTAAAAGGGCATCGGTTCTCAGTTATGATAAGTATGGTCCTTGTTTTAATGTCAGTCATATAATTCTTTCAAAAAATATTGTTGAATACCAACTAAATGCTAGGTTTTGTTGAGATAGTAAGTCAGTTTAGTGAACAAACCATCAAAAGAAAATGCGTTATTCAAATATTACTTATAAATCTCAGCAAAAGCTGCACAATAAGGTTATAGTCATATAAAATAAGTATCTTGAGTCCCAAGTTTCAAAATACAGGCATAATAGCATAGGGCTTAATGAGGTATGATAAGTTTTGGTTACTGGTAACTAACTCTTGGGCTTAAGGAAGAGACTCTGAATACCAAGCTAACTGTTTTCTCATTCTTTTGAGATTTCTCAAAATTTCTTTTGAAATTTCTCACAATTGTGCCATACATTTAGAAAATTTCTAAGGTAGATTATTTCTTTTTGCAGATTATTTTAGGAGCTGAATTATGTTTTTAACAACTAATGATATCGGTATCTTAGAAAGGTCTAGCTGACACCTTAAGAAAGACCAGTCAGAAATTGCCTGAAAACAAAAAATGGCCACCGAACAGGCAAAGACAGGCAGATGCATTGTACTGACTGTGGAGAACTAGATGAAAAGAACTCAGTGTTTATTTGAGCATACAGTTGGAGCCAAGACCACTTCACCCACTTCACTTTTACCTGGAAAAAGTAATGACACATGGAGGAAGTTGGGTGATGTTTGAAGTGGGACTTGAAAAAGATGTAAGATACATGATGAAGGGCAGAGAAAGAAGGGAAAATGGTGTATGGAGGCAAGTATAATCTGCATTTGTGGCAGCAGTTAGTCCTGAATTATTCTGGAGAAAGAGCCCAACATGTCAAAGAAAAATATAGGAAGACTTCCCACAAGATAGATTTTTGATCACTGGGGTGGTCTCTCCATGTCTGGCTCCAATTCTGCCATGTTTTTAAACCAAAGCAAATATGCTGGCATACAAAGCCACAAATAAATTGTGAATTGTGCATGGTCAAGGTTCTAAAAATCTAGAAATCAATTAAGCTTTTATTATCGCTGTTTTCTAGTTTACACAGCAGGCGAACCAGATCTTCCTTGACTTCAATTGTTCTTTTATATTCTAAAGAGAAGCACATACTTTGCTTCTCATACTGGAAAATATGTGTGCCTTTGAAGAAACTGATACATTTAAGGGTCTTGACTTGGATTATTTCTTGATATTTTGTAGAATCAATGACAACTGTCAAATGCTTATGATGAGAAGATATTTAATTAGAATCGCAAGAATATTTAATGTAACTGATGTTAAGTGATTGGTAATAAAGTATTCAATTAGTGTTCATTATGCCTATACTTTGATGAAATAGTAATTCATACTAAGAAAATGAAAGCAACAAGCTCAGGAACAATGTAACTAGGTAGACAGCAGGTCAGACATTGCTCATGAGTATGGTCAGGGGACTATAGGTTATTGAATTGACTCAGGCAAGGATAATTCATGAATGACACCCAAGGAGAGGCCCATCTCCATCACATTCTCTGATCAGGATACATAAGTTGGAAAGATGTCAACACCTAGACTCTGTGTCTTGTCTTGAACAGCAAAACCACCCCACAAGCCCTGACACCACGAGCTGCAATGTCTCCATGTTCTGGGCAGTATTCTAAGTCTTGAGGATATAGGAATTATTTTCCTTTATGTATAAAACTCCTATATACTTCCAAATGTTCCTACTTTTTATTCGTTTTTAGTAGTTTTTGTATATGATTTAAGTTTTATAAAATCATTCTGTACACTACTATTTTATAACTTAAAAAAATAACTAATTGCCAACTTTATTCTAATAATAATGGTTTATATTCTGACGTTTATTATGGAACAGTAAATCTGTGGTGATCAAAGAAAATAATTTTTAAATAAAACATTGATCTGAGACAAGATAATACTTAAAATAATATGTAAAGTACAAAGAATGCTATTTAAAAAAAAGACTGTGCCCAACATTGAAATTTCAAATTTCCAATGTTCTTTAAATTTAATCAGATCAATTTTGTATTTTAGATTAAATGTTTCAAAATAAAAAATATATAGAATATTATATATATACACACACACATTCATATATACATATATATATATATATATATATATATATATATATATGTATATGAGTATACCCTCCTTCCTTAACAAGTTAATTTACCTAATTGGCTTTCCTGTTTTCCTACCTGTAGAGTGAGGATATTATTTCTCAAAAGTAAGGCTGAGACTGCCTGAATTATTTGATAGTAATTTAGAGTGGTTCACCAATTTTGTTTCTTGGGATACATTGTCAGATAATTTGTTTTTAATCGGTGTTGTTGGTCCCCTGAGTTTCCATTAGTCAAAACTTCCTTGAAAACCACTGTTTTAGATGGTATCCAAGGTCTCTTCAGTATTTTATGTTATGGCAATCTCAGTATCCACTTCTACCCATTTTCAGACGCTTTGCACTCTCCAGACTGCATCCTCCAGAAATTAATACAAAGACTTTACATACTTGGAAAAAGATCTGGGGCAGATTTGATGTGACAATCACATCAAAAGATGAAACAATAAACTGAAATTACATCATGTTCCTCTGGATAGTTCAGTTTTGTATTTTTTCAACATGTTCTTAATAATGATGGGATTCATTATTAAGTTTATATGTCATTATAGTTTATTTTTTAAACTGTCTTTTCCTACAGTATAGTTATTTCATAACCTTTTTGGAGGTATTCAATTGATATTTAATTTTATATAAACATCTTGCTGCAGAAACTGAATTACAGGGAAACTTGCAAATCATTTAATCTTAAAAATTTTAATTTATAGCATTGAAAATAAAACTGACCAAAGAATTTATCATTCATTAACCAGACTTTATATAAATGCTGGTTATTTTCTTTCCAGTACAAAGATAAGGATATCACCTTGAATAAAATAAGCATTTTCTCTCTTTTTTTGCTGTTTTTGAAAATTAATAGTTGCACGTAAAATTGTTTGAAAAATTACCTTTTTTATTGAGACAGTATTTATTTGCTGGACTGGAGAAATATGGAGCAGATTGTTAGTGCCCATCACAGTGATTGTGGATTGGAGGTATAGATAATTAGTGTCCCTATCATTTACAGGCTTTGAAGCTAGGATTTGTAAGTACCCTTGTATTAATACATTGCCCAACACAGAGAGATGCTTAATAAACATGTGTTTAAAAAATCTTTAGTATAATAGAATTTTGTAATTTAAGAAGTTATTGATTAGGATTGATTGGTATTTCCAATGATGTAATTAAAATACTAGCTGAAACTGGAGCAAGGCATTGACAATCGATTTCCAAATCCTCTTTAAAGACCAAATTAAATTTTTAACTATATATATATATATATATATATATATATATATACATTTTGATTCTTGGAAGTTGATTTTTGACACGTTTCCTCAGAATGATATTAGTGAAGTGATAATGAATTGCACTGAAGTCTCATTTGTTTGTTTACAGAACTTTAAGATCTCATAGACTTTCAAAAATGATTATGAAGTTGAAAAATTCTACCTCTAAATGCAAAGCACATTTACAAAATAAAGAAAACAATATTTTCCAGCAAAAACTCAGAGACTTATTGATAGGACAGAGGAAAATATATATATGAAAGTATTTTCATATTACCAATTTCATTGTAAGTAAAATATTTTGCAGTCTTTGTGGTGTAGCTTATTCAGAAGAAAATACTTAGCTGTTTAAAAGAAACTGGTACTGAGTATATCTTTCAAATGAAATTCTGTTTCTTTTAACAATGAAAATTCTGATCTCTCAATTTCCTAGTAAGCCAAAGAGATTTACTCTTAATCATGCATATATTTCACCTTGGGTTAATCCCCTGTCTAAGAGTTCCTGTAGGAAGTGATATAATTGGTGTCATTTCACGACATTTCACATTAGAGGCTCAAAAGGTCAAAGTTGCTTGAGGGCATGCTTACAGACGTCTTAAATAGAGGAACCTTATTATATCAACACCTCTAGCATTTAAGGAACAATGAACATTTGTTGCATTTCTGAAATAATTGATGCATAATTAAAATTCATATTTTGATGTTTGAATGTAAAAATGATTCCTGTTGACCTACCAGCAATAAAACTGCTGTTTTGCATTATATTTCTAGTACTAAGGATTAACATCCACTAAGTAATTTAGCTCCTTGTTTTGTTAACGATTTTATTATAAGATCAATCTTGGAGCTGTGGTCTCATCTGTAGACAACTAACAAAGGAAATCCAACTATCCTTACTGACACTGAATCTTCTTTATTGATTTCTAATTTCTAATTTCTTTTATTCCAATAAATCAAACTGGTTCCAGAGAAATGGCACGCAATGGTAAATGGACATGCCATGCCATTGCAGTTACATTTTCCCAAAGAATCAGAAGAGGAGTATTGGGTTAGAAGGCATTTGGCCAGCATTTTCCCTTTGCTGGTGATTTTGGAAACTCAAGATCAGGTGCCATATGCGAAATTGTGCTGAATTCTCATATGACTTTGACTAGCCAGATAAATTACAAGGGAAGTCAATGCTAAGTTAACTATCAGTTCATTGAAAAAATACAATTAAATTAGTGTATAATGAAAACAAATCCCACAACTTATTTTATTAAAAAAGTAGAAAATTGATAATGGACAAACTTATAAGCAACTCTATTTTAGTAAGAAGAATAAATTGTTCAAAATCTTAATGGAACAGCGTAAACTGGAAAGTGGCACATTTTGGGAAACAAGCATCACAAACATTTTTCAGTCTTACTGGAAAAGCAGCTATTGTTTCCCATGGTATATTTATTCAATAAAGAGTGCACCCATTATTTTGAACAGTAATGAGATGTTATTATGTCTGGCCATAATATTTTATAGTTGGAAGTCATCTTGTATAGTCTTTGAAGGGACCATAATCATTATCAACTCAGACACACAGAACAGTTCATTGGGAACTATGCAAACAGTCCTATAGTAGAAGACAAAGAGGTTAATGAGATTGTCTTTCATGTCCTTGAGCCCATGGAAACAGGATTATGAAAGTCTGTTTTTATTGCCACATCTTTTCCTAAGATATGAGTCCCTGGGCAGGCAGTGACCTTCACATTGGGAAACACACCTTCACATTAGACAAAACTCCCATTTCTGCCACTGTGAGCTACGAATACAGCAATTACTGTGGTGGTCTGGGCTATAGATGTGTAGGTCTGAGTTATGGCTGTGACTGTGGTGGCTTCAGAGGCTTAGGATATGGCTGCAGCCACCCACCATGCTATGCAGGAGATGGATTCTCTGGCTTCTACTGGCCAGGAAAAAACACTGGTGCCTAGGGACCTCAACACCCTACTGGTAGTCTGTCCTTCATCTTTCTATTTCCATCAAAATCCAGATGTTTCTCTGACCACCTGGCCATATGTACAGTGAAAAGGATCAGAAATCACCCTGAAGCCCTAAAATTGATCAACGCAGCACTTACTTCCATGACCTAATTGAGGATTTCACAGATAAGGTCACCTGGGGTACCTCTGTCGTCAATTTTCAATAAAACTATTGTCTGAATGACAAAGTAGACATCACTTCTTCTAGTTTATCTCATATTAATGTTTACTAATTTTAAAGTTACCAACACAGACTGGTTATCTTGCTTTAGAATTAATTTTTGAAGATTGACCTTTATGGAGGACTTTGTGCGATATGTTTATTAAAAGTGCTGTCTCTTAGTATCAGTTTTAAAGGTAAGTTCTTCAGTTTCTTAAAATGTTTCTGTCTATAACAAAAAATCATCCTATGGAGGACAATGTATTTTTTCTTAGTGATGCTTGGAAGTCTGACATTTCTTTGTAGAGCCAATTAGAAAGCTTGTAATCACCAGACAAGGGAAGTTATGGCAAGAGACATTGAAGTAACTTAAGAGTTCAGCAAGAAGGTGAGCACTGGGTTCAAAAAGATTGTCTAAGACTGTAATTGGTGATGTGTTTTTTGTTTGTTTGTTTGTTCTGTTTCTCATAGGCCAGAATAGAAGGAGAACAATGAGAGCGAATGTTAGTCTCCATTTACCTGAAGATTTACACATACTTAGTGGAAAGGTAATTGACCAAAACAAAAACCAAAGGTCTCAGGGATGCTCTTTGCAAGTGCTTTTGAGGTTAATCTGCTCTGAACCTGGAATGAACAACCTTCTAGAACAGTGCTTAATGCATAACATGAAATCAATGGATATTGTTGAATAATCAGAACTAATTAGTGAGAAAGAAGGAAGGTAATTAAAATTTCTGACATACCATATGCCAGATATTTTGCAAGGTGTTTTATATATACCTTATCATTCAATTTTCATAATATATAAACATAGGAACTAAAGTATAAGAAGGCTTTTTCAATCTTCAAACAACTCTATAAAGTAATTACAGTAGTGAGGGGGAAGCTTTTGGAGACAGACTAGGATTATACTCCCTCTTTACTACTGAAAACTGTATGATATAATGCAAGCTCTTAACCACACTTTAAATCAATTATCTGATAACAATTTTTACTTTCAAGGGCGGTTGTAAAATAAACTTTCCCTCCAACACATGCACATGCATACAAACAAATAAGCATAAAGTATGGTGTATCACACAGTAGGTGATTGTGTTTATTTCCTATAGCTGCTGTAACAAAGTGCCACAAATTGAGTATCAGCAAAGCTGTGCTCTCTCTGAAATCTATAGGAGAATCCTTCTTTGCACTTTTCCAAGATTGGTTGCTGGCAATCTTTGGTGTTCCTTAGTTTGCAGCTTCATAACTCTAATCTCTGCCATCACCATCACATGGTATCCTGCCTCTGTGTCTTTATGCCCTCTTCCCTCTCTGAGTGTCTGTCCTGTGTCCATGTTTTCCCATCTTATACAGACACAAGTCATATTGAATAACAATATTAAATAAGGGCCCACGGTAATGGCCTCATCTTGACCTCATCTCAACTCCATTAAATCTGCCAAGACTCAATTTCCAAATAAAGTCACATCGGAAAGTATAGGAGAGGGGGCAGGTTGGCTCTTCAATATATCTTTTTTGGAGGGCATAATTCATAATTCATCTCCCATAACAGTAATCAGTTTAGTTTAGTGTTGCTTTTTTAGATCATATCATTAAAAGCAATAGAATAGAAACATATGATTAAACAAAAGTTGTTTTTTAATTTTGGTCTTAAAATTATTTGCATAATTCTTTCTACAATTCTAATCTCTTCTTAATAACTGAAAAAGATTTGAGAAGAGAAAATGATGACTTTTAGAATGGATTGTGTTTAAACTGACAATTAGACGGTCATTTATAACCACCCATTAGCAAGCTCGTGGTGTTAATTTATATCCTCTCATAAATATGTGCAGCCCAACAACCACATCAACCAAGGCGGAGACATTAGCCCAAGGCAGCTTATTATTGATTTCGGAGAACTGGTTTGTGAATTTTTTATGATCTCCTCAAATTAACTAGGAAAATCAAGACCTTTCTCCCAGTTTTTATTGCCAAAGAGATTTCAGCCTTTTTAGATCATGTATGCTCTCATCCACACCTTCTTCTCATCCCTTAGACAGATCTAGTTGTCCCAAAGCCTACTTCAGGCTTTCTCCAAATGTCTATTCATAAAGTAACAAAGTAAACATTATGTCCCATCAGAATTCTCTTTTCTCATCCAAAAGAACTTCTCTACAGCTCCTTTAATGTTTCAACAGGAAATTTTCAGGTAAAGCCATGACTTGGCACCTGGAGCAAGATCTTTTACTGCTCTCTAACACATGATGCCCATGTTTGTAAAATCAAGTGCAGGAATTATACATTAAGTTGAAATAAATAATCACAATACTTCTTTTTAGTTGTGATATTCTATAATCCTTTATAAGATTATAGGCAATTAAAAATATAAATTAGTATTTTCACAGTTAGTGGTAAAGCAAGAGAGATGGTAAGTTTTCTAGCACAATAACTTTAAGTCCATACAACTAAGGAACTCTATTGTTTCCATGAATTTTTTGCTGGATATTTGATGAGTTGAACAATCATTGCAGAATCACTCTGCCCAAATATCTGATTAAAACAATCTCCTACTTCCATTTCCCACGCGCAAGGCCACTGGTGCCATTGATTGTTGACATTTCCACATTTCCAAGTTTTATTAGAGACACTCTCCCACAGATGATACTCTTCCACAGCTTTACCAATTTATTAATTAAGCTCTTAGATTTCTTAAAGTTAATCAGAACAGAATGTAATAAATTTAGGGGAAAGAAACCTTTCCTAATTATTTTATTTTTTGCTTGCGAAAGCTAAAGGCAAAGGAATAAACAATCTTGTAACTCTTCCCACTATTAAGGAGATTTGATTTTGCCTAATAAATATTAGTATAATTCATTGCTCCTCTATTTTGCATTTACTTTAAATCATTTGAATTGCTTTTCCTTTTATCAAGACCTGTTGGTTTGCATTTTATTCATTTATTATTTACATTTGGCATAAGGTAAGACAATATAAGAATTATACTTTAGAAAATGCTGATGACCATTAATGGAAATTAGGAGATGATTGATAAATTCTCACACTTTTATAATGAGGGTTCCCGGGTTTGCATCATTTCCTGAATAAATATCATGCTATTTATTTTAAAATAAAAGGAAAATGATGTGGATATTAGGTTGGACTTCAGAAATACTTTAGCAAAGTGATATAATTAATAATTGAGAACAATTTGTTGTTATGAAATCTATTTAAAACAATTAAGTATAGAAAAGAGCACTTTGAGGTTATAACTACCATTTCTTATCATAGCCACAGATTTGGTTTGAAGACAACAAGCTAAACAGAAAGAAAACTAATAGAGCAAATTAAAAACAAGTTTAAACCTCCTCTCACATGAAAAGAATAGTTGTATTGACTCATTTGGACTATATTTCATTTGGAAAAAAATGTAAACATCTTCATGGATTCCTAATCCCATAATTATGAAAGTTACCATATAGGCAGTTCCAGTGGAGACTGAAACTAAACACTTAGCTCCTGGCATCCTGAGCAACAGTAGGAATTGCCAGGGAAGCTGGGCTGAGTGTGGTACGACTGAGGAAGCTTCCACGCACTGGCTTATAGATGCGGCTCTGGGTCTGGGGGCTGCCATCCATGCGGTAGTTTGCTTTCTGGCTGGACCAAATCACTGTTCTGATGACCTGATTTCTGGGTGCCAGAAGCAGACTTATCAAAGTAGACTTCAGGCTGCAGGGTGTCGCTAGCCTAAGAGGTCCAAATATTCAAAAGCTACATATTTAAGACAACTTATTCTGTAGTTGTGTTTATCTCATGTCTTCAGATATTCTTTACTTTGAGCTTCAAAACTAGAGGAGGTAGGTTAGTACTTGATCATGAAGGTCTGACTTTAAAGGGACTTGGGTTTGAGTGCTGCCTCCTCTAGTCCCTGGCTCTGAACTTGAATAAGGTCATCTCTACATGCCTTTATTTCCTCCTCAACAAATTGTGTTTTGTGCCTGTCTCGAGGCTTTTGACATTTAACTGGAGTTGGTTCCTAAGCATAGGATTTGATGTTTAAATTTGTTATCTATTTCAAATAAAAATGTAATATTATAAGACTTAATAATAATTTATCCTTATGAGTTTCATTTGTCTAATAAGGAAGACCCTTAATTAAAAAACTGGAAACAGATATGGATTTTGCTTCCATTTACTTATTTCAACAAACTGTTTTCATTTTTGCTCATGACAAAAAGAGCTCCTGAGAGTAGTTAATGTATGTCAGTTGATGGCTGTGGATATGGCAGCTCAGAGAAATGGGTCATTCCTTTGCAGGCTACACACCTATCTCTGAGTCACAGGATGTGATTGCTGCTGCCAACCTTGTGTAACAAAATTGTAGGATTAAGAGGCTCCATTGAAAGACTGCCATATTATAAAGACTATATCTCACATGAGTATCAGAAATTTCAAAGTTAGTGTCCAACAACTATGTATGTGGCTGAACAAACCACAGGTAAGATATAGATGATTTGAAATTCTGAATATGGATATTGCAAAACTACATTGTTTGAAGAAATGTGTTAGTGTCCTGTGGATCCTTACCCTGAAGAAAAATAGGGTATTCTCTCTACTTTCCTTGAATGAGCAGGTTTCTAATAAGATGACTTTTAATGCATTATATTACGATCTGACTTCTATCTGTGGAATTTAATGGGTGAGAAGGACTGTCTAGCTGACTCCTCTAATAATGGGGCCAAAAGAGAGGAGGCTACTTTGCTGCCAGGAAGTAATATTAGAAATGATTAGAAAAAACACGCATGCATAATTCACAAAATCTATGCAAGAGCTCATTGACAGAATCAGCCTGGAGTCTTTTCTGCTGCAGCCAAGGGTACTGCTTGGCATACAAGACTAAACTATGAAGTCATATTAGTAGTGACCTTACAAATACACAGTGATTTATATACTGCCAGATTAGCTTTCCCATTGAGGTGCTAAATTGATATGTGGCTTGTGTTTTTGATTTTTCACATAATCATAATTTTTGTGCATTTTTGGAATGCTTTCAGAATTGAAGATATGTTTCTCTAGGTGAGGGTAAATTTGATGTTAAAAATGTTGAAAGTAATTTAGGTAAACAAATGTTCATAACAGCCTTATCTCTGTACACCAAATCTGGAACAACCTAAATATCCTTCCATTAGTGAATAGATAAACTGTGCCACATACAAACAATGTTGTTACACTCACAATAAAAAGGAAAGAACTATTAATGCATCTAATAAATTGCATAAATCTCAAAGACATAATTTGGAGGGACAGAAGCCAGGTTTAAAGGATTACATAGTGTATGATTCCACTTATTTGGTTTCCTCAAAAAGTTAAAGCTATAGATAATAGACCAGCAGTTGGTGAGTATTATGGGCTGGAAGACTGTGTCACAGGCAGCACAAGGGAGTTCTGGGCTTGATGACAGAACTATTCTGCATTCTTATTGCAGTGGTGTTTACATACATCTATAATGTACAAAAACTCAGAGATCTACACACCAAAATTTAAAAAAATTATTTTAATCTGTGATAATTTAACGAATATTCCATTAAATTAAAAATAACTTTTTGACTTCTGTTTTAGTTCAGAGATATAGAAGGTTAGAAAGATGAAAAATATGAAAATCATGAATTTTTCTTGACCTGTCACTAAAGTCAGAAGTCAAATGGTCATCTTAAAATTTTCAAATAGTTCCTAAGAAGGAAAACAGGCTCCAAATATTTTCTTTCCTGGGGAAGATGCCACAAGATGACATATAAGTTAGTAGGAAGATTAAATTAGACAGAAGCTTAAGGGCTGGGGAGCAGCAGGTGAATGAAGGGCTTAAAGTGCATGAAGAAGAACAAGGAGGCTTATACTCAGATCACACTAGTGAAATACTGTTGTAACTGAGAGAAGGGAACAGAGGATTCCATTCATTTACCTCTTCTAGGTAAAAGAGAAAAGCCTCAATCTGTAGGGGAAAGAGCTTCAAAACCTTACCTTAAAGACGCTGGTGGACAACCACTACATCCAGGAGAAAAAGACTGGGAAGAATTCAACAACAGGAACTCTACCTCCAGAGAAACATAAGAGACTCGTCTGAAGGCCACATCCCTGAGACCCAGACTCCAAAACCTGTCAGTAATCTTTTATTGATATCAGCCTCGCTCTCTTCCATCATTTCCACACCCATACTACAAAACCTGAGTAAAAATAACAGTTGAATACAGATCGAAAAATTTAATGAAACAGGGCTCTAAGTAGCAACAAAAAGGAAGACACAAATCCAAATATTGGGACAACTAGAAGGAATTTGCAGTTTTGGGTACCATCAGCAACAACAAAAGTCAAGACAAATTATAATCTTTAAGGAGAAAGCAATCATCAGAACAGGACACATATAGGACACAAGTTTTGGAATGATCCAAGAAGAAATATAAAATAATGATTAATATGTCAAAGGCTGTAATGGAAAAGGTGCACAAAATGCAAGCTCATATAGGTGCTTTCAGTATGGAAAAAGAAAACATAAAGAATCATATAGAATGTTAGATGCAAAAAGAACACAGTAGGAATGAAGACTATCTTTGCCATGCTCCTTAGCAGACTTAACATTGTTGAGGAAAGAATCGATAAGCTAAAAGAGAATGCAAACAAGCCCCAAAACACTTAAATGTAAATAGAAAAAGAAAATGAAAAGTAAAAGAAATAGAGCAAGCAAGACCTGTGGAACAACATGAAATGTTATAACATGAACATAATTGGAAACCCAGAAAGAGAGGAGAGAATAAGACAGAAGAAATAATGGGTGAAAAAATTTCAAAGCTAGTGACAAACATCAAACCACAGATCCAAAACCTGGTGAACAGAATAGAGCAGAATAGAACAGAATACCAAGCAGGATAAATACCAAACAAAACCAAACACACAAACAAAAATATACAGCACACCAAAATATATCATATCAAATAGATGAAAACCAGAGAAAGAAAGAGAGAGAATATATCTTGAAAACACCCAGGGGGAGGGAGACTTATCTACATAGGAATAAGTATAGTTATTACATTTCATTTCTCATCAGCAACTACAAAAGGAAGAAAATGGATTGAAATCTTCATCATGTTGAAAAGTGAAATAAAACTATCAATTTAGAATTCTATATCTAGTAAAAATACCCTTCATAAATGAAGTAGAAATAAAGACGTTCTAAAAATCAAACAAAACTGACACCCTGTGATTATATTTATTTTTGGAATATAAATAAAAAGCAAAATAGAATGAACAAAACAGCAGTAGACTTATAGAAACTGAGAAGTGACTGGTGGTTAGCATGGGTAAAGTGCTGTGGTGGATGGGTGGGGATGCTGAAGGGGATAAAGAGGCACAAAAATTCTCAGTCTTAATGTAGTTTGGTCAAGGGGATAGTAGTACAGCATTGAGAATAAAGTCGATTCTGTAACATCTTTCTATGTTGACAGTAGTTCTACTCATGAGAGGAGAATCTAATAAATGGTTAACCATTGAGTTGTGGTACTGTATATTCAAAACTAGTATGATATTGTATATCAACTGTACTTCAGTTAAAAAAAATCCTAAAATTAAGAAAACAAACTGAGGAAAGTCATGAATTTTTAAAGATAGTTCTTCAGGTAGAAGGAATATGACTTAGGTCACAAATTTGGATTTACACAAATAGCATAAAAATAGAATAAATAAAGGTTAAATATATTTAACATTTTTATTTGTATTTCTGTAAAAGAAATAAAGCAATAATAATAATAACAATGCATTGGTTATTTACAGCTTTTGTTAAAATAATGTATATGACAATGACATGATGATGGAAGGGAGGAATTGCAATTATTCCGTTTGTTATATGTAAAATAGTGTATATTATTTGAGAGTGGATTCAGATATTTAAATGTGAATTTTGTAAACTCAAGACAATGAGTAAATAGATATAAAAGAAAGCAAAAAATACAAATTAATAGGGAGATAAAATAGATTCATAAATAATACTCAATAAAAGAGAATAAGAGAAAACAAGCATCAAAAAAACAAAATGTTAGTCACCATAAAATCATTTAAAAATTGTGGAATCCAACTACATCAAAAAGATTTGTAAATGCAAATTGTATAATTATACCAGGTTACAAGCAGAGATCGTCACTACAGATATTCAAATACAAGATCCATCAGTATGCTGTGTACAAAAAGTCCAATGGAAATATGACCTAGATACCTGAAAAGTAAAGGGCTGCAGAAATTATGCATTATACACACTAACCAAAAGAAAACGGAGGTAAACATATTACCTCCAGGAATAGCAGTTTTTTAGAACAAGTAGATTTATCAGAGATCAAGAAGATTACATAATGATGAATGGGTTCCTTATTCCCACTTGATACACAGGCATGTGTGTAACTCAGTTCTCCTTCCTAAATATATATGTACCTAACAGAAGAATTTCAAAATGCATAAGGTAAAAACTGACCAATCTGAGGTTAGAAACAGACAAATGCGTAATTATAGTGGGATACAACACTCCTGACTCAGTAATTGATAGATAATAGACACAGAGATTCAGTAAGGATTTAAATACCCACTATCAACTAATGTGACCTAACATTTAAGGAATATTATACACATTCTCTTCATATGTACATCATATGTTCACCAAGAAAAAAATATTCTAGGCACTCAAACAAATCTTAAAAACGTTTTAAAAAATAGAAGCCATACAAAAAATATCCTCAAACCAGAACAGGATCTAGAAATATATAACAGAGAAACAACCCAAACATCAACAAATACTTGGAAATTCAATAATACACTTCAAAATATTTGATGGGTTAGGGAGGAAGTCTCAAAGTAAATAAAAAATATTTTGAAATAATGAAAATGAAAAACTAGTATGTCAAATTTGTAGAATGAAACTACTGTAGTGCTAAGAGGGCATTTTATACCATTAATGAACATACTGGAAATGAAGACTTGGGACAACTCTGTGCCTGTTTCCCATTAAAGATTCTTCGTTGTCATAACAAACTTGGTTTCATTTTGATTCGTTTATGTTACACATAAGTGTAATTTGTTGGCAAAATGTAAGCAATAATTTTCTGAAACATACATTTATGTTCCAACTTTGATACATAGATATGTCTTTTTATTAGCATTTCATTATTATTAATTCTAATATTGATTATTAATATTTAAAAGATAACCACAGAAGTGTTTAAAATTAACACTCATTCTATGTGATCTTGCTCAAAATGATGTTCTCTATCTGATTTGACATCCAATAGAATCAACAAACTCAGATATTTCCAACATCCTCCAATATTAGGAGCAGGGTCTTCTGCTACAGAGGAGAGGAGTGTTCCTTTGTGTTACATTATCTCCTTGACTTAAGCAAGGTCTGAGCAGAAGACATTTACTCTGTGTTCTGTGGTCTTGGCTGGTATTGGTCTTTGTGCATGTTGAAAGCAGTCTCACTTCCTGCCTGACCCCTGCAGAGGCTCGTCTTTATGCCACTTCATTAGGCAGACAGCCTGAGGTCTCTCAGAATCTATATTATGTTTGTCCTTGTTGAAATGTCTTCTTATTCATACTTCTAGATTTAGATGCTTAACCAATCTTCTTTTACTCCTAGGATTTGCCCCTCATTATACCCTTGACAGGTTTCAAGCTTCGACTGATTTTGTTTTCCACTTTTCATTTTTAGGGCCTTATATTACCACCTTCATTTTTTATTTTAACAATTTTTGTCCCCTATTTCAATGATATACTATGGATCTCATTGGATTTCTACGGTACAACACTGTTGGTTACTGGGTTTCATAACCTGGGCTGTCAACCTATCTCTTAATTAAAACTCATTCCAAGAAGTAAATAAAAGTCCACCTGTCCAGCTTAGGAGGAGAGCTCTGACTCTTTCTAAAGGAAGAGAATGACTCCAAACACTATAAGAACTGGATATGATGCAAGAAGAGAACAGATTACACTTTGCAGTCCATTAGGTTATGTTAAGCATAGTCAGATTCTTTGAAGACTTGATGGTAATTACCTCTTATTAAAAGAGTCTGGATGTAAGAAGTGCAGATGAAACAAGCAACTAGCATTAAAACTTCTAAAATCATGAGGTAAAGGTATAATTGGGCTGTTTTGCATATTTGTGAAAAAAAAGAATGTAGCTATCTATGGAGGGGACCATGCTGAGGAGTATAAAAGTCAAGGTGCCAGTGATGATATTCATTCTCAAGAACCTCACCTTCAATACCCCTGCAAATCTCCAGCCCCTGACACAATGAGCTATTACAGCAACTGCTATGGTGGCCTGGCTATGGCCTCAGTGGCTTTGGTGGCCTGGACTAGTGCTGTGGTTCCAGTTGTGGTCTTGGTGGCTATGCTGGTTACTGCTGTAGCTATTTCCTTCTCTCTTTCTATGGGAGATACTGGTCCTCTGGGTTTCACTGAAAACATTGTCCATCTGCAATGATTTGTTTGCCTGATCTGGAATTTATCACCCAGGCTGGTTGTATTCACTCTTGCTAGGTCCTTGACATGAAGTTTCCTTCTTTATCCCTTCTGTGATGTTTCTGTGCATATTCTCCAGTGAGCATTGTGAAGTTTCTAAGCCTTGTTTCACTTTTATTTGCCCACCTAAATGTACTTTTTATTTATAATTTTGGCATATTGAAATAATATATTTCATTGAAACATATTTTCCCCTCATATTTATTTACTTCCTTAGAACTGATTTTACTAGCTTTTAGTAGGTAACTTCTACATTTCATATGATAACTTGGTCAGATATTGCTCCCTTTCTGATTTGACATCCTATCAAAACACACATGTTTAGGCATCATCTAATTCTTATGCATATAATGACATTTGCTTTTTAAGGTTATTAGTTTAAGGTAATAACTACTTTAGCCTCAGTATGTCAAATGTCAAGAAAGTAATATTTTTGAGCATGCTTACTCTTTAACACCTGTTATTTTCATGAGCTTTGTGAGCAAGTACAGTCCATGCCTTCTGCTCTGTCTTTGTTCAGTGAACTCCCCTTCCAAGTGCCTTCTTGGAAAACAATGATGGGCAGACACATTGTTTGAGGTTTCTCCCCTGCCCCACCCACCCCATCCAAAGCTCATTACACACAGCCCATACCACCAGCTCCTATTTTTATAAAAGAAATAGCCTTGGTAATTTTGTTCCTATGTTAAGATATTCTTTAACATTTTAATAAGTAATTAACTCTTTGGGTGTTACTTTACTTTCTTCATCTCATTCTATAATAGGATATTGGAAGAGTTTTTCAAGTGTTTCTTATGCTTTCATAAATTCACCCTGTAAAACATTACAGAGAAAATATACAGAGTTCAAAACCATCACTTCTCTGATGCCATTGCCTGAAACAAAGTTATAGAATATAATGTATGACTCACCCTGATGTTAATATGTTTCCCAATCATCAGTTGTTCTTTATTGAAGCTGTGCTCCAACCATAATGTTTTATTCATTGCTTTTCTCTGTCTCTGATGATAAGATGTTTTCCCTGCTGGAACCTCCTCTTCTCTTCCCACTTTTTAAACTTTTACATTTCCTTCTAGATTCAACTCATCTCATACTTCTTCAGATTTCTTTTGCAAGACATTGCAGCCATTAGAATAGTTAATTATTCTAAATGACTCTTGAAATCAATGTAACTATCCACCTCTCTACTTTTCCATATGATGCTTTATGGTATTAATAAGCAAAGAAAAAAATGTATGCCATCATTTACACACATGCCAAATAGCACACAAACATATATACGAATGTGTGAGTACATCCATTTGTAAGTGCAGTTAAATTGTAAGTTTTAAAGTCCATGGAAAGGTCATTTATGTATTTAGCAGTTTTCATGTCCCTGCGCAAGGTTAACCACAGTGACTTTCTCATAATAAACAATATCAATATATTATTGAGTTTTTGTTTTAATTATGATTCTTATTGCAATATAAAATAGATATTATTTCATATGAATACCTCTCTGTAAAAAAAGGTTTATAAAATTAAATTGGCATTTCAGAAAAAATTTAACTTAAAAAATCAACAAATATGCACCTTGTTTACTTTCACAAGGTATCACATTAGGTGTCAGGTCCACATCCTCAAAGTGTTTTTAAACCAGTACCAAAATGAAAAACAAATTCTGAAGGAAGTAGTGTCACTTTAAAAGAGAAGTGGTTTGTTAATAGATGTTTGTGGACCAGAATTGTTGAAGGATGTTAAAAGGACAAGGAGTATTTTAGAAAGATAAAGAAAGCCTCAAGAGTGGAGGTTTAATGTAAGGGGTAGTGGGAAGAAACCCGAGAAGGTAGGCTTGGACTGTCTTATGAGAAGATGTGAATATCATCACACATGAATGAGGGTGCTTATAAGCTTATCACACAGATACACAAATAGAAAGAAAAGCTACATACTTGTTCATATTTCCTTTCTAAAAAAAGGTGCATTCTCAGTCATTAATGATTATGTAATGTTTTCCACCCTAGTTCATATCATCATAAACAGGGAGATGAAATCATCCTGGAAGAGAGCCCTACCTGAGGTGCTGGGGGAGCATCACTGATGAAGAGCAAAGTCTCAAGCTCTGTGAACAAAGGGAGCCTGGTTATTATGATGTCCATAGGGAAATATGTGAAAATATTAGGTTTGATAGCATGAAAATAATTACTCCGTACTAAGCCTGTTTCTGAGGTATAAGAATTAACTAAGTTCAGAGGAAAAATGTATTTGTGTGGCATTGGGGCTACCCTTAAAAAGAAAGGTATGGCTTAATAGTATTGTTTAACCAAATATTTTCAAAAAAATGAAGCTCTAGTGTTCTGCTTTACCACACCCACACTGAGGGTGTTTAAAAGTCCAGGTGTAGGTGATGTTCATTCTCAAGAACCTCACCTTCAACACCCACCCAAATTCTCAGCCCCTGACACAATGAGCTACTACGATGACTGCTATGGTGGCCTTGGCTATGGCTGTGGTTCCAGCTGTGGTCCCTGTGGCTATGCTGGTTATTATGGTTGTGGATTCTGTCATCCCTCTTTCTGTAGAAGATATTGGTCCTCTGGATTTTTCTAAAAATTTTTTCTATCACTCCTCATTGCTTAATAATTTAAGGAAGTGATATTCATTCTCAAGAACCTCACTTTCAACATCCACCCAAATCCTCAGCCCCTGACACAATGAGCTATTATTATGGCAACTACTGTGGTGGCCTTGGCTATGGCCTTGGTGGCTTGGGTGGCCTGGGCTATGGCTGTGGTTCCAGCTATGCTCTCCATGTCTATGATGGTCATGTCTGTGGCTATTTCCATCCCTCTTTCTATGGAGTATATTTCCATCTCTCTTTCTAGAGGAGATACTGGTCCTCTGGGTTTTACTGCAAACATTGTCCATCTGCAATGACTTGTTTCCTTGATCCACAGTTCACCACCCAAGCTGGTATGCTCTCTCCTGCTATGGCATTGACATGAAGCTTCCTTCTTTATCCCTTCAGTGAAGTATCTGTGCATATTCTCCAATAAGCTATGTGAAGTTTCTAAACCTTGTTTCACTTTTATTTGCCCATCTAAATTTATGTTTTATGATTTTTTCATGTCTAAATAATATATTTCATTGAAACATATTTTCCCCATATATTTATTTATTTCCTTACAACTGATATTACTAATTTCAGGGCTTTGTTCAGTTCATGCTTCCATTTGATCTGAAATTTCACAGAACCAAATAATTTTAGGGCAAATAATTTCCACTGAAGATATTTTTCCAACAGCATATGGATAAGTGAAATGTTAGATGTTGAAGTCACTGTCCATCAGTGTAGAAAGATGCCACAGAGTCACTACTTATCTTCTCTGTGTTACACTGTCTTCCCCATGAACCCCCACCACACTGTGTGTTACCAATCATAATACCCCTCAATCCCCTTCTCCCTCCCTCCCCACCCAGCCTCCCCCACCCATCCTCTTTGGTAACTACTAGTTGAGAGGAGGTAATTTTAAACTGAACTTTACAAAATGGTTACAATATGAACTAATTGATCAAAAGCATAGCAGATGATGAGTCACATATGCATTGTTTCTGATCATGTGAAAAGATGTATTAATGGAAAAATTAAAAACTAAAACTCAATATTTGATAGTAGATTAGTCTGATTATAGTATTTAGAGAGCTTCAAATGGTAAATTCTCCCTCGCTAGGTATATTTGAAGATTTTAAAGATGAGTTATAAAGGTGGAAAAGTGCTTTAAAAAGTTTGAAACCATGGAGAATATAGCCAACTATTCTGTATCATCTTGCTATGTTGATGGATAGTAACTGCAATAGTAGAGGTCAGGATTTAACAATATGAGTAACTGTTGAACCATTGTGTTATATATTTGAAACCAATATAAATTTGTATATCAACTACACTTCAATAGAAAAAGGTTGAATCCAGAAAAAAATGCTATCACAGTTTTCCTGGCATTTTGAAACAAGGCCTCAATCCCTCTGTGACCTGTCTTAACAATTGAAAGGCAAAGATATGGGTTTTAAAGATATGTGAATTACTTAGGAATAAACTTAACCAAGGAAGTGAAAGACTTACACACTGAAAACTACAAAACATTGCTGAAAGAAATGAAAGAAGACACAAACAAAAGGGAAGACACCTTATGTTTATGGAACTGGAAAAAGTAATATTAAAATGTCTATAATTCCCAAAATTACGTACAGAAATAGAAAATAAAAATAATTTTACAATTTATATGGAAGTAAAATGACCACAAATAGCCAAATATTTCAGGTCTTTTCATGTAATTCATTTTGAGATCAAACAACTATTTCTAAAATAGTCATATCCTTTTGTCAGTGTCCTGGATAAAATCATAGAATAATGAAGTGTTTATATGCATTGTAGACATGCAGAAGTCCTTTATCATCTGAAAAAAACATACCTCCAAATCTTTCATTATTGCTTGCACAAGGTTACTGTCCTGCCTACATGCACAATTTGCTTATTCTTGCCCCTTGGCATTCATTGAACAACCACCTCTGGATGATGTCCCCTCCTCTTTTCTCTGCAGAATTCTTAAAAACTGTTTGCGATGCAGCCTAATTTCAACCGCCAGAACTTACCTTGCAGGACAATCGAGCCTTCTATAGCTTTTCTCCTCAGGTAACTAACTTTCTCTGATTCTTAACTTCCAGGTTAAGCCCTATAGGACAATGAAGTGATCATTTATTTCTTTCTCACTTATTATCTTTTTGTCTAAAAGTATGGCTAATGATCTTTTATGCAATAGGTATTCAGTTAGTACTTCAGAAAGATTTAGAGAATTCCAATAGATTATGTGTCTTGGAATGTTTGAAAAAGGCTTCAAGGAGAAGAATATATTCCATAGGTGTAGGAAGTGTTAAGAATACTTAGTAGAAAGGTGTAAGAACAAGCTTAGAATGTAAAACACAAATCAAGTTTTAGAAACAACTGGCTGATCCTTCTGAATAGAAAGGTAGTGGGAAGAATTCTAAGCTGTGTTGAAACTGGGCTTGAATAGAATCTAACAGAAGTTGACCAATACAATTGGCAGAAAGTTACAGTATTATATCACAGAATGGACAAACAAAAGGAAGGTCAAATATTCATTGTTTTCTCGAATAAATTCTGTCTCCTACTTCAGATTTATACACCAACTATGAACTTAGAGATAGATCTAGATAAACTGACCAAAATGCAATCTAAAGAGGAAAAAATATAAAAAAACTCTAAGAACTGTGAGACAATACTAAAATGTGTATTATACACATAATTGTGATATAAAAAGGGAAGAGAGAATAATACAGAAAAAAATATTTGACGTTATAGTGTCTGAAATTTCCAACACACCAAATAATAGATAGAAATACGTCTGAAAACACAAACCAGAATACAGCAAAACAAAACGGATCAGTAAAAGCCCCACACTAGACATGTCATCAACCTGCAGAAGATTGAACACCAACAGAAATTTCTTAGCAAAAAAAGCACCTTACCTCTCGAGGAACATTGTTAGGTATTACAGCAGACTTTTCATCTAAAACTCTACATGCAAGAAAAGTGTCGAGTGAAATATCAGTGTTGAAAACACACCCACAAACCTAGAATACTATAGCAGATCTCACCCTGCAAAGGGGAAGGAGAATAAATACTTTCTCAGACAAAGAAAAACTGAAGGAATCCATCACCAGCAACCTGCTTTGCAAGAAGTAATAGAAAAATTTTAGGCATAAGTAAGATGATAAAGAAACTTGGATCTACATGAAGAAAGGTAGAGTTGGGAAGGAATGGAATAGAGAAGGAATCCAAGAAGGCAGAGTGGAATCTTTGTTTTCCTTGTCCTTAATTAGTAAAAAATATAACTGTTCACTTAAGGCAGCAGTAGTAACAATGTATTTGGTGCAACAGCATATGGATAAGTGAAATGTTAGACAGGAGAGGGGAATTTAGAATACTTTGATGTTAGTTACCTTATACTACTTGAGAAGCAATAGTGTTATTAGAAGGTGAACTTAGATTCGTTAAAAATATATATGCTAAACCTCAGGGCAAACACTGAAAAAAAAAAGGAATATAACTGAAATGCTTTCTAAATGAGGAGATAAATGTAATGATATAAAGTGCTCACTAATACCAGAGAAGAAATAAAACATGAGAAAAAAGGACAAAATGCAATGGACAGAAAACAGCTACAAACATGATAAATATTATTGCAACTCTATAAAATGCAAAAAGAATCACTTTAATGTGAATGATGGAAATACACCAATGAAAAGACAAAGACTTTCAACATGGATTAAAAATAAACAAATGTAAAACACCACCCAAGAGTCAACCAGTTGTTACATCAAAAGAAAAATCCAGTTTAAATATTAAAATCAGAACCACTGTAGGAAGAGAATGGAAAAAATACAACATGGAAACACTAACCTAAAGGAAGCTGGGGCTCCTATATGAATTTCAGACAAAACTACTTCAGAAAAAGAAAAACGATCAAGAATAAAGAACACAATTCTAAACTGCATGCACTAAGAATGTGAAGATACATGAAGCAGAAACTGATGAAACTTCAAGAAGAGATAACTGCAGTAATGTAGCTGAGGGCTTCAACATCCCTCCAACAGGAACTGATAGATCAATCAAGCAGAAAATTGACAAGGATATAGATGACATGAAGAGTTCACATAATCAGTTTGATATCTCTCGGTAAATCGACCATAAACAAAATACAATAAGACAAAAACAAAATACAAAATAACCAAACAAATGTTATACTAAAATTGTAAGATTGTTTTGGCCTTGCAAATCTAAGAAAGATATTGCTAGAGACACTTGAATGATTTGGTATTATTTTTGATGTAAGAAATTGAAATAGTGTTGGTAGAAGAACAGGAAAAAACTATTTCTTGCTATTATTGGAACACAAATTATTAACATTAAATATTGGGCTTGTTGATTGTCTGGTACAATGCCAAGCTCAAAATGTTCACCGCTAAATTACATTTGTGCTACCAAACGATTAGAACATGATTCAGAAAATAAATGCTAACATATAAGATGAGAGAGTTTACAAAACTCCAATGACAACAAGTTTTTAGGAAACGTATTTGTTACTAAACAGCATTCCTCCTGTCATGTTCAATTAATAACTTTATGTAGTATTGCAACTTCAATGATCAATACGTGTCTTGAGCATTAAAGAAATAGAAATAATGCATGTCATTTAATTTGGTGAAAAGTAAGTGGCCAAGGAAATGGACTGAGGGCTGCCTGATGCCTCAAAGCCTGGCCGACAGTTGGCCCGGATGGTTAGCTGTGGTTGGCTTTGCAGGGCCCATCATCTCTTTTCATGATGGGTACAATCAGTTTTGCGGAAAGCAAGCTCATCATCAAATTAAAAATTTAATCTTCCTTAATTGGTTCTCTTCTAATTAAGAAAAAACAGTTTAATTGGATTTCTATAGTGGAATGGCCTTGGTTTTGAATAAGCTTGAAGTAAATCTTCATGGTTTGCACATTAACCGCTGAGGGAGCACTAAACCTCCCTACAGGTGTTGTTCCCACTCAGAGGAACTTAGGTAATCTTCAACCAAACCCACAAGTCCTGACACCATGAGCTGTTGTGGAGGCTGGGCTTCAGCAATAGTGGATGGATTGGTTCAGGCAGTGGCTGTGGAAGCCTCCGGTGCCCAGTTCATGGCTTTGACTGTAGCTTTGGAGGTCTTGATCCTGGCTCTGGCATCAAGAGAAGGATTTGAATTCTACTGAAAAACCTATTAATGTTAGAAATGTCTGGCCTTAGAAACAGAAAGCTCACAGATCCTTTACTCCAAAGAGTTTTCTAATACCTTTCTCAGAATCTGTAAAAAGCTCTCATAGCCCAGGTGGGACATCCCACAAGAGGACTGTGAACAGCATCACCAGCAAGATCGTGGATTCCATGGTTGAAACAGGTTCATCTCTGAGACATTAAACTTCTCATATACAGTCATTGCTTCCATTTCTGTAACAATTTTACAGTTAAGCTTTCTGTGACACCATGTATTCTCTTCTTCCCCCACACCAAACTGATTACAAATAAAGAACATATCAGAAAATTAAACTTCCTTACTGTAATTTAATTTTGTTTTTTCTTATGGTTCCTTCTTTGGCCATGACCCTTTCAGGTGACTGAGCCCAGCTATTCTGAGGAATAGTTGGATTTTGCTTATTTGATAGTGTGTAATGTTTTAAAAGAGCTATGTCATGAGTCTTAAAATTTTCACATCTTTGTGATAAAAGTAATGGTGATATTAATTCTTTTACAAATGCATCTTAGGTTTCAGATGATACTTTTTTCTCAGTGTGAAAAAAGGGTAGATGGAAAAATTGTAACATTAGATGAACTCCACTTCTGCTGCATTCTTTGAAGCTTTCTTTTTCCATGCAGTGTAAGTACATTTCAGTACAGAAATTGGTACAGAGTGTTTGAATTCTATCTCATTTTGTATTAAAATACATCAGAAAATTATTTATCTTCTATTGTATTAGCTTGTCCTAGTGAAAACAGTACCAATGTTTTGATCGACAAGCCAATATACATGTAACTACAATTTGATATAATTCAATAGAATCCAAAATTGAGATTCTAGAATAAAGTAATGCCAGGACAAATTTGTGACTTTTAAAATTAGCATAATTATCTTAAAATTTTTGGTAGTATCTCTTCAAAAGAACTTTAAATATGTCTCTTGTCATTAAAGTAGCAGGTTCTCAAAAATCTAGCACATGGATATCAGGCTGTGGAAGGTTAGATCCCCTAGGAGTGTTATGTGTAAATTATTAACAAGTATTTCTTTAATTTGCTTATCCTTTGTGGTAATGAGTTTAAAACACATGTCCAAAACCTTCCTACACTGTTGTTGGGAAAGTAAATTGGTGCAGCCACTATGGAAAACAGTACAGAGTACCTCAAAAAAATAACATTACAAATACCATATTACCCAGTAATACCAGTTCTAGGAATTTAACTGGAGAAAAAAAAATATCTGCTTTGAAAACATATATGCATTTTATATAAAATAGAAGCAGAACATCTCAATCATAATATTAGTTCATCACAGGATGAAAGGAGCATAGAAAATATAGTCAATAATTTTGTAACATCTTTCTATATCGACAGGGAATAACTGCACTATTTGGGGTTATCCATTAATAATGTAGATAACTGTCAAATCACTGTGTTCTATACATGAAACCAGTATAATATTGCATATCAGCAAGAGTTCAACAAACATATTTAAAAATTAAAAAGAAACACACACACTCAATATCAAAGACATCCTTAGACTGATCTCAGAAAAAAAATACAATGTTTCATACTGGCTACATTTTTGTCCCTCACCCAAATTCCTGCACAAATTCAATGGAGTCATTTATTTCTTTCCAGCCTAATGTCATACTTCTAGATCCCAGAAAGCAGTGCAAAATTGCCAGAATGCCCTCTTGACCTTTTTGAGGGTATCACTGTAATGGAGTATCAATGTTTATTTAACTGTGTGGGGCTCTATCAATTTGACTAAGCTAAATATATGGATAAGAAACATCTCTTTGTTTTGTTCCCTTTTTCACTCTCCTTCTCTGTGTTTTTTCCCATGTTTAGAAGTAACTTCTTTAGGGAGGCATCAAGATTTTAAATATTATCTGTTAAGAATTGAGAAATAAAACTAAGCTAGTTATATTAAGAAGTTCTGTTCATACGTACATAACATTTCAAAGTGCAGAAACAAGCTAAAACAAGCAGAAAATATTTTCAAAACACACACCTGACAAATTACCCATGCCTGTAAAGAGCTCCTATAAATCAAGACTAAAATATTACAAACTGAACTAAGAATGAATTAAAATTATTAGACACTTCAAAAAAGAGAATATATAAATAATCAATAAGCATATCTAATCTTGCCCAATATTGTTGCTCAACAGGTAAACACCAAATTAAAAGAATATTCAGGTTACTACATGCCCACAAGTATGATCACAATTAAATAGTCAGAAAATGACAAGTGTCAAAGGTGTAGAGCAACTGGAACTTTCTTATCTTGCTGGTGGGACTATGAATCTGACAACCATTTGGGAAACTATTGACAAGAGCTACAGAAACTCTTGTTAAAAGCTGCGAGGATGGGTGGTATTGATGAAAAAGGAGCAAGAGACATTTTAGGCATTAGGTATACTTTGAATAGGTAAGATAGGCTTTGGATAGGTAGTGTATGCATATTGGCCCAAATTTATCAATTTTGCACTTAAGAATACATATACAGTATACATTATATTATATATAGTTCATGATCATAATTGAAAAAAAGAACCAATGCAAATGAAATGGTGATTATATGTTCCTCTGAGGTCAGAAAGCCATTTAAGCTTATTGATCCTTTAAATTTTTATTCTTTAGATACAGAGTTACCCATACCTGGAAGAAACATGGTGCTTATTTGAAAGACGTTATAATTCATTCATCTTCATGACGCGTGTTTATGTTTTTTTTACGGTAGTGATTAAAAAGAGATAAATAAATCCAGTTGTAAAAAATGTATCACAGAAAATTACTTATAAGATTAAGTGGAACTGAACACAGTATTTGAGGGCATGTATAATTCACAAGAATTTAAAGACTCACCTAAAGCTAAGGGCGCACCTGGAAGAACCAGGTTTGTGGTCACCTTTGGCTATGAGTAACTAACTTCTTAAAGTCTGCTGAGGGATTTGCCCTCAATTACCTTTTTTCACGCCTTAACTTTTAACATGATAGCTGTATTTTGGAGATTCTGAAGACATTTCTTTATTGAATTCAACAGAGCCCTTGGATTTGGAAAGTCTTTTTAGCACCTAAGGCCTTAAGACACATTCGATATCTTAGTAGATACTAGTATGGTATTTCCTAAAAAGAAAAGAAAATTAGTGGTTGCAGGTGTTTGGGTGAAGGAAGGGGAAATCAGTGGAGCAAAGGAAATTTTTAAGTCTGTGACATTTTTTATGATTAATACTGAACCAAAGATATGTGTTTTCCAACAGATAGAATGGTACAACAGAAAGAGTGAATGCTGAACTATAAATTTAACTAATAATAAAGTGTCCATGTTGTTTCACAATCTGTAATTAATAAGCCATAATAATTAAGATGTTTAGTAATAAGGGAAAATGCATGTATGTGTGTGATATATAGGAAATGATTGTTTTTCAAGTTCAATTTTTCTGTAAATTACAAATGTTGTAAAAATAGGGCCATTTAAATCATAAAGTGAAATTATATAAGATGCAAGATATATAGTGCAGAAATGGAAGGAAATGCTGTCTTTAAATGTATGAAAGAAGTTATAATCTGAAATTTTGAAAGAAACTGGGATAGATGTCATATCAGAGAGAAGGGGCAGGATTTCAGACAGTAACATTTAATCAACTTTCAACACTACTTATGAACACATTTTTGATTACTGTGATTTCCCACAGCTTTTGAACACGTTGATTCCATGCTTGTCAAAGTCCATAGAACTCTACAGCACAAGGAATGAAGAGTAAACATGGATTGTAATAATTATATTCATCAAACTTGGTTCATCAATGTTTTCAATTATTTTTCCAAGTAGTACGCCAACTAAAAAGTATGCCAGATATGATGAGCAATGTTCTAAATTTTAACTTTTTAAAATGATTTCTAGCATTACTTCAGTGTACACAACAGTCAAGCATATTTGTATTGGCTCTCAAATGTTTCTGTTTCCATATCTCAAAACAGACAAATATTAAGATATAAAAAATTCACTCTTGTGACTCAGGAATAAAATTATAAAAAGCATACAAAGGATGGTTGAACTTTGAATTTGACATTTTTCACTCTTTTAATTTGAAATGGAGTATAGCAATCTAAAGAAAAACAGAGATAAAGAAATATCTAATTGAAAAAAAAAGCAAATACTTTCAAATATGATTGGAATACAAAATTATGAAGAACCCAATCAGGGTCTGACATGTTCAAACAATGAACACACAACATTCTTTCTGATAAACTGATGGAGTGGCTTTTCTACCTGGTATTCGTAAAGTACATTAGAAAAAATAAACTTCTATATATTCAAAGTAAGCAGCATAAAGAATTGACAAAGTGATGCAATAACTTCTAAGGGCAACGCTGACAAGCAACAAGGCCATCTTAAGCATTTTAATGAGTGTGAGGGCCTTTGTGTTAGGGACAATAAATTAACAAGTTATGTTAACTAGGTGTAATAAAAAGGAGGGTATACACGTGATGGATCATGTACTCTCACTAGGGTATATGAGCCCTCCTATACACATGCTGACAGTCACTCTCAGGATTTTGCCTTGAACAGCAAACCAAACTCACCATCCCTGACACAATGGGCTACTGCGGCGGCTACTATGGAGGCCTGGGCTACGGCTATGGCTATGACCTCGATGGCCTGGGCTATGGCTGTTTCTATGGCAGCTATGGATATGGACCTTTCTATGGAGGCTACGGATATGGCTGCTATCGTCCATGGAACTATGGAAGATACTGGTCTGGCTACTGGTGAAATACTGCCATGAAAGCCCAACATCTAGGGCCATAAGGCTGGTAAAGAATGTACACAAAATTTGAACCAAAGAAGATCACCCAGGAACAAGCCAAGATAAGAAAAATTAATAGCTCACATCTTGTCTTGTAAGAATATATATATTTTTATTTTGTTATCATTAATTTACAATTACATGAAGAACATTATGTTTACTAGGCTCTCGCCTACCCCAAGTCCCCCCAACAAACCCCATTACAGTCACTGTCCATCAGCATAGTAAGATGTTGCAGAATCACTACTTGTCTTCTCTGTGTTGCACAGCCCTCCCCATTTCCCCACCCACCACCTTATACATGCTAATCATAATACCCCCTTTCTTCTTCCCTGCTCTTATCCCTTCCTACCCTCCCATTCTTCCCAGTCTCTTTCCCTTTGCTAACTGTTAGTCCATTCTTGGGTTCTGTGATTATGATGCTGTTTTGTTCCTTCAGTTTTTCTTTTGTTCTTATACTCCACAGATGAGTGAAATCATTTGGTATTTGTCTTTCTCTGCTTGGCTTATTTCACTGAGCATAATACCCTCTAGCTCCATCCATGTTGTTGCAAATGGTTGGATTTGTTTTCTTCTTATGGCTGAATAATATTCCATTGTGTATATGTACCACATCTTCTTTATCCATTCATCTACTGATGGACATTTAGGTTGCTTCCAATTCTTGGCTATTGTAAATAGTGCTGCGATAAACATAGGGGTGCATCTGTCTTTTTCAAATTGGAGTGCTGCATCCTTAGGGAAAATTCCTAGAAGTGGAATTCCTGGATCAAACAGTAAGTCTATTTTGAGCATTTTGAGGAACCTCCATACTGCTTTCCACAATGGTTGAAATAATTTACATTCCCACCAGCAGTGTAGAAGGGTTCCCCTTTCTCCACAACCTCACCAACATTTGTTGTTGTTTGTCTTTTGGATGATAGCTATCCTTACTGGTGTGATATCTCATTGTGGTTTTAATTTGCATTTCTCTGATAACTAGTGATGTGGAGCATCTTTTCATGTGTCTGTTGGCCATCTGAATTTCTTCTTTGGAGAACTGTCTGTTTAGCTCCTCTGCCCATTTTTTAATTGGATTATTTGCTTTTTGTTTGTTGAGGTGTGTGAGCTCTTTATATATTTTGGATGTCAAGCCTTTATCAGATCTGTCATTTAAGAATATATTCTCCCATACTGTAGGGTACCGTTTTGTTCTATTGATGGTGTCCTCTGCTGTACAGAAGCTTTTCAGCTTGATATAGTCCCACTTGTTCATTTTTGCTTTTGTTTACCTTGCCTGGGGAGATATGTTCATGAAGAAGTTGCTAATGTTTATGTCCAAGAGGTTTTTGCCTATGTTTTTTCTAAGAGTTTTATGCTTTCATGACTTACATTCTGGTCTTTGATCCATTTTGAATTTACTTTTGTATATGGGGTTAGACAGTGATCCAGTTTCATTCTCTTACATGCATCTGTCCAGTTTTGTCAGCACCATCTGTTGAAGAGACTGTCATTCCCCCTTTGTATGTCCATGGCTCCTTTATCAAATATTAATTGACCATATATGTTTGGGTTAATGTCTGGAGTCTCTAATCTGTTCCACTGGTCTGTGGCTCTGTTGTTGTGCCAGTACCAAATTGTCTTGACTACTGTGGCTTTGTAGTAGAGCTTGAAGTTGGGGAGTGAGATCACCCCGACTTTATTTTTCTTTCTCAGAATTGCTTTGGCTATTCAGGGTCTTTGTTGTTTCCATATGAATTTTTGGACTATTTGTTCCAGTTTGTTGAAGAATGTTGTTGGTAATTTGATAGGAATTGCATCAAATCTGAATATTGCTTTGGGCAGGATGGCCACTTTGATGATATTAATTCTTCTTAGCCAAGAGCATGGGATGAGTTTCCATTTGGTAATGTCCTCTTTAATTTTTCTTAAGAGTGTCTTATAGTTTTCAGGGTATAGGTCTTTCAGTTCTTTGGTTAGGTTTATTCCTAGGTATTTTATTCTCTTGATGCATTTGTGAATGGAATTGTTTTCCTGATTTCTCTTTCTATTGGTTCATTGTTAGTGTATAGGAAAGCCACAGATTTCTGTGTGTTAATTTTGTATCCTGCAACTTTGCTGTATTCCAATATCAGTTCTAGTACTTTTGGAGTGGAGCCTTTAGGGTTTTTTATGTACAATATTATGTCATCTGCAAATAGTGACTGTTTACCTTCTTCTTTACCAATCTGGATTCCTTGTATTTCTTTGTTTTGTCTAATTGCCATGGTTAGGACCTCCAGTACTATGTTTAAATAACAGTGGAGAGAATGGGCATCCCTGACTTGTTCCAGATCTCAGAGGAAAAGCTTTCAGCTTCTCGCTGTTCAGTATGATGTTGGCTGTGTGTTTATCATATATGGCCTTTATTATGTTGAGGTACTTGCCCTCTATTCCCATTTTGCTGAGAGTTTTTATCAAGAATGGATGTTGAACTTTGTCAAATGCTTTTTCAGCATCTGTGGAGATGATCATGTGGTTTTTGTCTTTCTTTTGTTTATGTGGTGGATGATGTTGATGGATTTTTGAATGTTGTACCATCCTTGCATCCCTGGGATAAATCCCACTTGGTCGTGGTGTATGATCCTTTTGGTGTATTTTTGAATTGGATTTGTTAATATTTTTTGAGTATTTTTGCATCTACGTTCATCAGGGATATTGGTCTGTAGTTTTCTTTTTTGGTGCGGTCTTTGCCTGGTTTAGGAAATAGGTTGATGTTGGCTTCATAGAATGCGTTTGGGAGTATTCCCTCCTCTTTTATTTTTTGAAAAACTTTAAGGAGAATAGGTTTTATGTCTTCTCTGTATGTCTGATAAAATTCCGAGGTAAATCCATATGGCACGGGGCTTTTGTTCTTTGGTAATTTTTTGATTACCGCTTCAGTTTCATTGCTGGTAATTGGTCTGTTTAGATTTTCTGTTTCTTTCTGGGTCAGTCTTGGAAGGTTATATTTTTCTAGGAAGTTGTCCATTTCTCCTAAGCTTCCCAGCATGTTAGCATATAGGTTTTCATAGTAATCTCTTTTAATTCTTTGTATTTCTGTGGGGTCCATCGTGATTTTTCCTTTCTCGTTTCTGATTCTGTTGATGTGTGTTGATTCCCTTTTTCTCTTAATAAGTGTGGTTAGAGGCTTATCAATTTTGTTTATTTTCTCACAGAACCAGCTCTTGGTTTCACTGATTTTTGCTATTGTTTTATTCTTCTCAATTTTGTTTATTTCTTCTCTGATCTTTATTATGTCCCTCCTTCTGCTGACTTTAGGCCTCATTTGTTCTTCTTTTTCCAATTTTGATAATTGTGACGTTAGACTATTCATTTGGGTTTTTTCTTCCTTCTTTAAATATGCCTATATTGCTATATACTTTCCTCTTGAGACTGCTTTCGCTGCATCCCACAGAAGTTGGGGCTTTGTGTTGTTGTTGTCATTTATTTCCATATATTGCTGGATCTCCATTTTAATTTGGTCATTGATCCATTGACTCTTTAGAAGCATGTTGTTAAGCCTCCATGTGTTTGTGAGCCTTTTTGCTTTCTTTGTACAATTTATTTCTAGTTTTATACCTTTGCGGTCTGTAAAGTTGGTTGGTAGAATTTCAATCTTTTTGAATTTACTAAGGCTCTTTTTGTGGCCTAGTATGTGGTCTATTCTGGAGAATGTTCCATGTGCACTCGAGAAGAATGTGTATCCTGTTGCTTTTGGGTGTAGAATTCTATAGATGTCTATTAGGTCCATCTGTTCTAGTGTGTTGTTCAGTGCCTCTGTGTCCTTACTTATTTTCTCTCTGGTGGATCTGTCCTTTTGAGTAAATGGTGTGTTGATGTCTCCTAAAATGAGCGCATTGCATTCTATTTCCTCCTTTATTTCTGTTAGTATTTGTTTCACATATGCTGATGCTCCTGTGTTGGGTGCATATATATTTATAATGGTTATATCCTCTTGTTGGACTGAACCCTTTATCATTATGTAATGTCCTTTATCTGTTGTTACTTTCTTTGTTTTGAAGTCTTTTTTGTCTGATACTAGTACTGCAACACCTGCTTTTTTCTCCCTATTGTTTGCATGAAATATCTTTTTCCATCCCTTGACTTTTAGTCTGCGCATATCTTTGGGTTTGAGGTGAGTCTCTTGTAAGCAGCACATAGATGGGTCTTGTTTTTTTATCCATTCAGTGACTCTATATCTTTTGATTGGTGCATTCAGGCCATTGACATTTATGGTGATTATGGATAGGTATGTACTTATTGCCATTTCAGGCTTTAGATTCGTGGTTACCAATGGTTCCAGATTACTTTCCTTACTATCTAAGAGTCTAACTTAACTCACTTAGTATGCTCTTACAAACACAATCTATGGATTCTTTTCTCTTTCTCCTCCTTTTTCCTCCTCCTTCATTCTTTATATATTAGTATCAAATTCTGTTCTTTTTGTCTATCCCTTGATTGACTTTGGGGATAGTCAATCTAATTTTGCATTTGCCTCGCAATCAGCTGCTCCACCCTCCCTACCATGGTTTTACTACCTCTGGTGACAGCTATCCAACCCTAGGAACACTTCCATCTATAGCAGTCCCTCCAAAATAGACTGCAGAGATGGATTGTGGGAGGTAAACTCTCTCAGCTGTTGCTTATCTGGAAATTGTTTAATACCGCCTTCAAATTTAAATGATAATCTCACCAGAAAAAATAATCTTGGTTCCAGGCCCTTCTGCTTCATGGCATTAAATACATCATGCCACTCCCTTCTGGCCTGTAAGGTTTCTGCTGAGAAGTGTGAGCCCGATGGGCTTTCCTTTGTATGTGATCTTATTTCTGCCTCTGGCTGCTTTTAACAGTCTGTCCTTATCCTTGATCTTTCCCATTTTAATTAGTATGTGTCTTGGTGTTGTCTTCCTTGGGTCCCTTGTGTAGGGGGATCTGTGGATCTCCATGGCCTGACAGACTATGTCCTTCCCCAGATTGGTTAAGTTTTCAGCAACTACCTCCTCAAAGACACTTTCTATCCCTTTCTATCCCTCTTCTTCTTCTGGTATCCCTATAATGTGAATATTGTTCCGCTTGGATTGGTCACACTGTTCTCTCAATATCCTTTCATTTTTAGAGACCCTTTTTTCTCTCTGTGCCTCAGCTTCTTTGTATTCCTCTTCTCTAGTTTCTATTTCATTTATTGTCTCCTCCACCGTATCCAACCTGCTTTTAATACCCTCCATCATGTTCTTTAACGATTGGATCTCTGATCTGAATTCATTCCTGAGTTCTTGGATGTCTTTCCGTACCTCCATTAGGATGTTGATGATTTTTATTTTGAACTCCCTTTCAGGAAGTGTCACGAGGTCCATTTCATTTAAATTTTTCTCAGGAGTTGTATTAACAATTTTACTCTGGACAAGGTTCCTTTCGCGTTTCATGTTTGTATATGGTGCCCTCTAGTGTCCAGAAGCTCTATTCTGGAGCTGCTGAGCCCTGAAGCAATGTCAGGGGTCACAGGGGAGGGGTACTTGGGGTAGGAAAGAGCTGTTCCCTGCCTCCCGACTGCTGTGCCTGTCTCCACTGCCTGAGATAGTGGGCCGCTTACACAGGTATAAGTTTTTGTCCCAGAGCATCCAAATATGGATCCCTGCTTTCCACAAGAAGCCAGAATCCCAGTCTCCCTAGGAACTCTGCCTGGATTAACTTTCCAACCCAGTAGTCATGTGAGTCTCATGAAAGCACCATGAAATGTAGGTTTCTGCTCTCAGCACAGATCTCTGGAGCTAGGTATTCAGCAGCCCCAAGCCTTCCACTCCCTCCCTGCTCCATTTCTCTTCCTCCTGCTGGTGAGCTGGGGTGTGGGAGGGGGTTGGGTCCTGTGGAGCCACAGCTTTGGTACGTTACCCCGTTAGGTAAGGTCTGCTCTTTTCTCCAGGTGTATGCAGTCTGGTGCCATACTCTTTCCTGTTGCTCTCTCAGAATTAGCTGTGCCAATTAAATTTTCTAATTGTATCCAGTTTTAGGAGGAAGCATCTGTCTCTCCTCTCATGCCACCATGTTTAATCCTTTCATCTTATAAGAATATTTACCATACTACTTTTACCTGCTTCATGTCTCCTGGTGGCCCCTATTTGTTGTTTCATTACTGTGGTATTTCTCTGTACCCTTTGCAATAAATTATTCTGATTTGAAATGGCACGTGATGGCTTTCATTATTTTGTTAATTCTGTTGACTCGGACTCTCCTTTTCAGCATGTATTTCCCATTTGAGTTCTTCCAAGACCAGTGTCCTGAAGTTCTGGTTATGTGTTCCAACCATTACCACAGCAGAACTAACACAGAGTTTGTGAGAATTAGTCTACTTTCAACATTAATCACCTCATGTTTTCTAAGTGGTGCTGGTATGTTTTAAGGTCTTTACCCTGTTAATTTTAGTGTATGTAGCTCTGACTAAAAAAAAGTTAGCTAGTAAAGAATGCTGCATATCAATGCCATTGAAATATTCAGAGAAATCATTTTGATTTGCAAGCTCATCTCATTTACTTCACATAAAACCCAATTTGGGCAGCTGCACATCAGGGCCTACCCTTTTAGTCAGCCTAGTCATAGCATATTAACTTTAAAATGCCTGGACATAGGAATAGCTCTGTTCCTCCATTGGATGACTCTGTTACTTTGTTTTTCACAGAGTACAACATTAGCTATTCTATTGTCTGTATGCATAATAGTACTTCTCCTGAGTTTGAGCAAAGGGCTTCTCTTGGTGCAAAGAAGCATAGTAAGCAGGATGATTCCTTGGTGGTGTTTCAGATACTCCTTGAAGAATATGCGGTCAACATATCATTAGGATTTGAAATTTCCAGTTTATGAATCTCTGCTGGATCTTAGGGAAATACTCCAGCACTTTTTTAATTCCAGGGAAATGTTTTGGCTCATTATGGGAGGACATGTCACCACTGGTACCTCACTCCTGAATAAGATGTATATTTGGCAGAGATAAGTAGGCAGAGTGTGATATCCTAAAACCTATTAGATTTATTTGTGCTCCTATGGCTTTAGTTTGCCTTCAGTAAAATGAAATACTCATTATATCAACTGCCTATTTACATTTCTGATGATCCTATAAAATGGACCAAGTTTGGAAGAAAGTGGAGGGAAATAATGGAGTAATAATGTATGATGTAGTCAAATCATTATTAATTAGAACTAAAAATATAGAATTAACATGATAAAAATTAGACTTAACTGCATACAACACTCTGTTGATCCACAGACACCATTTTAAAGTGGAATAATACCAAATCACATACAAGGGACAAAATATTTTCACTACATAAATCTGATAAAATACCTAAAGGCCAACATGCAAAGAGCTCCTGCTAATCAATAATAAAGTAATGATTCAATAAGACCAGTTAAATATGGGCAAATTCCCAAAGAGGCATTTCAAAGCACAGGACATCTAAGTGGCCTATGCACATAAGAAGGACACCAAAATGTCATTGCTGTGAAAGTAAAAATAAATGTAAACACAAATCAGATATACCAATGTAACACACAAATGACCAAATCAAAAGGTTCTAATTGACATGTGTTGGTAAGTTATGCTGCCATTGGAATTTTCATGTATAGCCTCTGCTACAGTCCATCTATATAACTGCGATGGCAAATTGTTGCCACCATCTACTGATTCTAAATATTACATATACATGGAAAATAAATTAGCAATCCATGTCCTATGTATACCAAGGTATAGGATAACCAGGTGCAGAAATGGGAAAAATGGTGTGTTTAAATGTAGGAAAGGAGTCATAATCTACAAAGCTGAATGAAAATGGGATACATGTCAAGCCACAGAAGAGGGGTAGGATTTCATAAAATAACTTTTAATCAACTTTTAATACTACTTATGAACTCATTTTTGATTACTGTGACTGGCCCTCAGTTTTGGACACTTTTATTCCATGCTTGTCAATGTCCACAGACCTGTACAGAACAAGGAATTGTACTGGGAGATTCCACAGTGCACTGGGACAGTTTCATACATCAACATTGGTTCATCAATGTCTCTGGTGAAATGTCTACATTTACTTTTACGAGTAGTATGAACAAATAAAAAGTATGCCAGATATGATGAACAACGTTCTAAATTATAATTTCTGTTAATTATTTTCCTGGCATTCCTACAGTATTCACAAGAGTAAAGTTGATTTTTATTGTCTCTTAAATCTTTCTGTTTTCTTATTTCAGGAAGAGATAAATAATTCACTCTTCAGACCGAGGAATAATGTTGTAAAAAGGATACCGTGGATGGTTGAACTTTGAATATGACCCATTTCATTCATTTAATTTGGAAGGGAAGTATAGCAATTTAATGGAAGAAACATCTTATTGAAAAGCAGAACAATTCCCAGTAATGTGCCTATGAAGAATTCTACTTCTAGTCTGGGAGGTCCATTCTTTGAAGAAACAACATTATTTCTGATAAAGTGATGCAGTAGCTTTTCTCCCCAGCGTTCCTGAGGCATATGTGTCAAATAAAGTTGTATATATTTAGAGTATGCAGCATGAGGATTTGGCAAAGGGATGCAAATCCTGTAAGGGCCACCCTTACTAAGCAACAAAGTGATCTCAAAAAATTTTTTCTTTTTTTTTAGATAATTATTATTTATTGAAGGGTAGTTGACACACAGTATTACATTAGTTTCAGGTGTACAACACAGTGATTCAACATTTATATACATGGTAATTCTAGGTACCAGCTATCACCATACCAAGTTGTTACAATATTTTGACTATATTCCTTATGCTCTACATTACATCCCGGTTACTTATTTATTTTACAATTGGAAGTGTGTATATATATATATACATATTTTTGTGAGGGCATCTCTCATATTTATTGATCAAATGATTGTTAACAACAATAAAATTCTGTATAGGGGGGTCAATGCTCAATGCACAATCATTAATCCACCTCAAGCCTAATTTTCGTCAGTCTCCAATCTTCTGAAGCATAACGAACAAGTTCTTACATGGAGAACAAATAATAGTGAATAAGTTACATGGTGAACATTACAAGGGCAGTCATCACAGAAGCTTTCGGTTTTGCTTATGCATTATGAACTATAAACAGTTCAAATATGAATACTCATTTGATTTTTATACTTGATTTATATGTGGATACCACATTTCTCTCTTTATTATTATTATTTTTAATAAAATGCTGAAGTGGTAGGTAGATACAAGATAAAGGTAGAAAACATAGTTTAGTGTTGTAAGAGAGCAAATGTAGATGATCAGGTGTGTGCCTGTAGACTATGTGTTAATCCAAGCTAGACAAGGGCCATAAAACATCCACGTATGCAGAAGATTTCTCTCAGAACGGCGGGGGGGAAGGTTCTAAGCCTCACCTCTGTTGATCCCCCTTTTTCTAACCTGATGGCCCCCTGCGACTGTGCCTGTCTTAGGTTGTTCCTCCCTTGAGGAATCTTACCCGTCTCTGGCTAACCAGTCATCTACCGGGGCCATACAGGGAAATGTAAAGTTGGTAAGTGAGAGAGAAGCCTTATTGTTTGAAAAGGTTAGCTTTTTACTTCTTTGCATATTTATGCCCTGTGGCTTCTATGCCCAGCATTTGTCTTGAGCTGTCTTTACCACTTGGAAGAATTATGATACTCGGTAAATTTGATATGAGGCACAAATTCTATTTAAGGGTTGTACTTAGGAAGGAAGAAGAAAAGCTATAGAAGTAGTAGGCAGAAGAAAACATGGGAAGATTGATTATTTCTTTGACATAGCTTCTTGTAGAGTAATGTCAGCATGTATAGGTTTTAAACTACTAATTAAATTGTGCACACACATTAACATAATAGGAGTACAGTTACGTAACCAAAGCATAACTGTAATTACCTGCCATCTCCAGTGAAACCAAGAAAACCAGTTAGGCACCTTAGGCATTTGTGAAAACTTATCTATGATATGGTGGATATTGTCCAACTGAACTTGAACAGTCTGAGAGAAATCAGACAAATTAAAACAGTTCATTTCTGGGGACTGTTCACATCCCATATGTTCTTTTAACAGTAAGTAGTCTGTAGTTGTAAGATTTTGGATAGCTACAATTGGCAGTTCTCCTAATTCTTGGTTGAGTTCCAAGAGTATAGATCCAGTCAAATTTGTTGTTTTACTGTCTGCACAGGCCAGCTTAGATATCTCCTTCTTCATTCCCATGGCAAGTCCAGGAACTGGTGGGATGAGTGCATCTACAGCTGTAGCAGTGCGTGGATCTTTGTTGGGGTTTTTTGATGATCATCTTCTGGCATGAGTCTTCCCGAGAGTGCTGATGTTGGAAGTTGTTTTTCATATCATATCTTATTTCATTTTCAGGGTAGCCAAATTAGGCTTTGATCCTCTGTATAAACACAAACAGACCCTTTGCCTACACTTTTATATGCCCTTTATACCCTTGTGTAGAACTCATTGGAGGTCACCACACAGGAACTGCTTTTTTTTTATCATTAATCTACTCTTACATGACGAATATTTTGTTTACTAGGCTCTCCCCTATACCAGGTCCCCCCTATATACCCCTTTACAGTCACTGTCCATCAGCGTAGCAAAATGTTGTAGAATCACTACTTGTATTCTCTGTGTTGTACAGCCCTCCCCTTTCTCCCACCACCCTATGGGTGCTAATCTTAATACCCAGTTTTTTCTCCCCCCCCTTTTCCCTCCCTACCCACCCATCCTCCCCAGTCCCTTTCCCTTTGGTATCTGTTAGTCCATTCTTGAGTTCTATGATTCTTCTGCTGTTTTGTTCCTTCAGTTTTTCCTTTGTTCTTATACTCCACATATGAGTGAAATCATTTGGTATTTCTCTTTCTCTGCTTTGCTTGTATCACTGAGCATAATACCCTCCAGCTCCATCCATGTTGCTGCAAATGGTAGGATTTGCCCTTTTCTTATGGCTGAGTAGTATTCCATTGTGTATATGTACCACATCTTCTTTATCCACTCATCTATCGATGGACATTTAGGTTGCTTCCAATTCTTGGCTATTGTAAAAAGTGCTGCGATAAACATAGGGGTGCATTGGTCTTTCTCATACTTGATTGCTGCATTCTTAGGGTAAATTCCTAGGAATGCAATTCCTTGGTCAAACGGTAAGTCTGTTTTGAGCATTTGGATGTACCTCCATACTGCTTTCCACAATGGTGGAACTAATTTACATTCCCACCAGCAGTGTAGAAGGGTTCCCCTTTCTCCACAACCTCACCAACATTTGTTGTTGTTTGTCTTTTGGATGGCAGCCATCCTTACTGGTGTGAGGTGATACCTCATTGTAGTTTTAATTTGCATTTCTCTGATGACTAGCGATGTGGAGCATCTTTTCATGTGTCTGTTGGCCATCTGTATTTCTTTTTTGGAAAACCGTCTGTTCAGTTCCTCTGCCCATTTTTTAATTGGGTTATTTGCTTTTTGTTTGTTGAGGCGTGTGAGCTCTTTATATATTCTGGACGTCAAGCATTTATTGGATGTGTCATTTTCAAAGATATTCTCCCATACTGTAGGGTTCCTTTTTGTTCTATTGTTGGTGTCTTTTGCTGTACAGAAGCTTTTCAGCTTAATATAGTCCCACTTGTTCTTTTTTGCTGTTGTTTTCCTTGCCCGGGGAGATATGTTCAAGAAGAGGTCACTAATGTTTATGTCTAAGAGGTTTTTGCCTATGTTTTTTTCCAAGAGTTTAATGGTTTCATAACTTACATTCAGGTCTTTGATCCATTTTGAGTTTACTTTTGTATATGGGGTTAGACAATGGTCCAGTTTCATTCTCCTACATGTAGCTGTCCAGTTTTGCCAGCACCATCTGTTGAAGAGACTGTCATTTCGCCATTGTATGTCCATGGCTCCTTTATCAAATATCAATTGACCATATATATCTGGATTAATGTCTGGAGTCTCTAGTCTGTTCCATTGGTCTGTGGCTCCCTTCTTGTGCCAGTACCAAACTGTATTGATTTCTATGGCTTTAAAATAGAGCTTGAAGCTGGGGAGTGAGATCTCCACTACTTTATTCTTCTTTCTCAGGATTGCTTTGGCTATTCGGGGTCTTTGGTGGTTCCATATGAATTTTTGAATTATTTGTTCCAGTTCATTGAAGAATGTTGCTGGTAGTTTCATAGGGATTGCATCAAATCTGTATATTGCTTTGGGTAGGATGGCCATTTTGACGATATTAATTCTTCCTAGCCACGAGCATGGGATGCATTTCCAACTGTTAGTGTCCCCTTTAATTTCTCTTAAGAGTGACTTGTAGTTTTCAGAGTATAAGTCTTTCACTTCTTTGGTTAGGTTTATTCCTAGGTATTTTATTTTTTTGGATGCAATTGTGAATGGAGTTGTTTTCCTGGTTTCTCTTTCTGTTGCTTCATTGTTAGTGTATAGGAAAGCCACAGATTTCTGTGTGTTGATTTTGTATCCTGCAACTTTGCTGTATTCTGATATCAGATCTAGTAGTTTTGGAGTGGAGTCTTTAGGGTTTTTTATGTACAATATCATGTAATCTGCAAATAGTGACAGTTTAACTTCTTCTTTACCAATCTGGATTCCTTGTATTTTTTTGTATTGTCTAATTGCCATGGCTATAACCTCCAGTACTATGTTAAATAACAGTGGGGAGAGTGGGCATCCCTGTCTAGTTCCCGATCTCAGAGGAAAAGCTTTCAGCTTCTCGCTGTTCAATATAATGTTGGCTGTGGGTTTTTCATAGATGGCCCTTATTATGTTGAGGTACTTGCCCTCTATTCCCATTTTGCTGAGAGTTTTTATCATGAATGGATGTTGAACTTTGTCAAATGCTTTTTCAGCATCTATGGAGATGATCATGTGGTTTTTGTCTTTCTTTTTGTTGATGTGGTGGATGATGTTGATGGACTTTCGAATGTTGTGCAATCCTTGCATCCCTGAGATGAATCCCACTTGATCATGGTGTACGATCCTTTTGATGTATTTTTGAATTCGGTTTGCTAATATTTTGTTGAGTATTTTTGCATCTATGTTCATCAGGGATATTGGTCTGTAGTTTTCTTTATTGGTGGGGTCGTTGCCTGGTTTTGGATTTAGGGTGATGTTAGCTTCATAGAATGAGTTTGGGAGTATACCCTCCTCTTCTATTTTTTGGAAAACGTTAAGTTGAATGGGTAGTATGTCTTCCCTGAATGTCTGATAAAATTCCGAGGTAAATCCATCTGGCCCGGGGTTTTTATTCTTTGGTAGTTTTCTGATTACCGCTTCAATTTCGCTGCTGGTAATTGGTCTGTTTAGATTTTCTGTTTCTTTCTGGGTCAGTCTTGGAAGGTTGTATTTTTCTAGGAAGTTGTCCATTTCTCCTAGGTTTCCCAGCTTGTTAGCATATAGGTTTTCATAGTATTCCTAATAATTCTTTGTATTTCTGTGGTCACTGTCGTGATTTTTCCTTTCTCATTTCTGATACTGTTGATTTGTGTTGACTCTCTTTTCTTCTTAATAAGTCTGGCTAGAGGCTTATCTATTTTGTTTATTTTCTGACAGAACCAGCTCTTGGTTTCATTGATTTTTGCTATTGTTTTATTCTTCTCAATTTTATTTATTTCTTCTCTGATCTTTATTATGTCCCTCCTTCTGCTGACCTTAGGCCTCATTTGTTCTTCTTTTTCCAATTTCGATAATTGTGACATTAGACCATTCATTTGGGATTGTTCTTCCTTTTTAAAATATGCTTGGATTGCTATAAACTGTCCTCTTAAGTCTGCTTTTGCTGTGTCCCACAGAAGTTGGGGCTTAGTGTTGTTATTGTCATTTGTTTCCATATATTGCTGTATATCCATTTTGATTTGGTCATTGATCCATTGATTATTTAGGAGCGTGTTGTTAAGCCTCCATGTGTTTGTGAGCCTTTTTGCTTTCTTTGTACAGTTTATTTCTAGTTTTATGCCTTTGTGGTCTGAAAAGTTGGTTGGTAGGATTTCATTCTTTTGGAATTTACTGAGACTCTTTTTGTGGCCTAGTATGTGGTCTATTCTGGAGAATGTTCCATGTGCACTTGAGAAGAATGTGTATCCTGTTGCTTTTGGATGTAGAGTACTGTAGATGTCTATTAGGTCCATCTGTTCTAGTGTGCTTTTCAGTGCCTCTGTGTCCTTACTTATTTTCTGTCTGGTGGATCTGTCCTTTGGAGTGAGTGGTGTGTTGAAGTCTCCCAAAATGTATGCATTGCATTCTATTTCCTCCTTTAGTTCTGTTAATGTTTGTTGCAGGTTTGTTGGTGCTCCTCTATTGGGTGCATATTTATTTATAATGGTTATATCCTCTTGTTGGACTGAGCCCTTTATCATTATGTAATGTCCTTTTTTGTCTTTTGTTACTTTCTTTATTTTGAAGTCTGTTTTGTCTGATACCAGAATTGCAACACCTGCTTTATTCTCTCTGTTGTTTGCATGAAATATCTTTTTCCATCCCTTGACTTTAAGTTTGTGCATGTCTTTAGCTTTGAGGTGAGTCTCCTGTAAGCAGCATAAAGGATGGATCTGCTTTTTTGTCCATTTTATTACTCTGTGTCTTTTGATTGGTGCTTTCAGTCCATTTACATTTAGGGTGATTATTGAAAGGTATGAACTTATTGCCATTGCAGGCTTTATGTTTGTGGTTACCAAAGGTTCAGGGTTAGCTTCTTTACTATCTTACTGTCTAACTTAACTCACTTGTTGAGCTATTATAAACGTATTCTGATGATTCTTTATTTCTCTCCCTTCTTATTCCTCCTCCTCCCTTCTTCATATGTTGGGTGTTTTTTTCTGTGCTCTTTTTAGGAGTGCTCCCATCTAGAGAAGTCCCTGTAGGATGCCCTGAAGAGGTGGTTTATGGGAGGCAAATTCTCTCAACTTTTGATTGTCTGGGAATTGTTTAATCCCTCCTTCATATTTAAATGATAATTGTGCTGGATACATTAGTCTTTGTTCGAAGCCCTTTTGTTTCATTGCTTTAAGTATATCATGCCATTCTCTTCTGGCCTGTAAGGTTTCTGTTGAGAAGTCTGATGAGAGCCTGATGGGTTTTCCTTTGTAGGTAACCTTTTTTTTCTCTCTGGCTGCCTTTAATTCTTTGTGCTTGTCCTTGATCTTTGCCATTTTAATTATTATGTGTCTTGGTGTTGCCCTCCTTGGATCCCTTGTAATGGGAGTTCTGTGTACCTCTGTGGTCTGAGAGGCCATTTATTTCCCTAGTTTGGGGAAGTTTTCAGCAATTATTTCTTCAAAGACACTTTCTATCCCTTTTTCTCTCTCTACTTCTTCTGGTATCCCTATAATTCGTATATTGTTCCTTTTCGTTGGTCACTCAGCTCTCTTAAAATTCTTTCATTCCTGGAGATCCTTTTATCTCTCTCTGCATCAGCTTCTCTGCATTCCTGTTCTCTGTTTTCTAGTTCATTAATGGTCTCTTGCATCTCGTCCATTCTGTTTTGAAGTCCTTCCAGAGCTTGTTTTATTTCTGTATTCTCCTTCCTTTGTTCTTGCATATTTCTCTGCAAGTCCATCAGCATGGTTATGACTTTTGTATTGAATTCTTTTTCAGGAAGACCGGCTAAATCTATCTTCCCTGGTTCCTTCTGAGGGGAAGATGTAGCAGATGCCGAAGCTGCCTGGGTTAGTCTTGTCTGGATCATATTTTTTTGCCTTTTCCTGTTGACAGGTGCTAGTGACTGTCAGCTTGGAGGGCCAAACTTTTCACTTGCTACTGGCCTTTCTTTACTGGGACAACTGTGAGCCCTAGTGGCTTGTGTTGGGTAATTGCGTGTAGGCTGGATCTTTTTGAGTTGCCAGGCTGAAGTGTAGGAATTTTTGTGCCTGTGGTCATTTTGCCTTAGGCTGTTTCTCTGTTTTCACAGTCCTCGTAGGGGTAATGGATAAGGTGGGGGGGCTGTTTGGCTGTTTACCTCCCTGAGGGGTCTCAGAGATGTTGCCCAGGTGGTGCGTGCGCCCGGTTTTCCCTATAATTTCCAGCCACTGTTCTGTGACCTGTGTTGTTTCCATCTAGCTGTTAAATCCCTGTCCCCTTAAGACTTACAAGAAGCACTTGCTTTTATTTGTCCCAGGAGCATCAGCTTTGGCACGCGGACAGAGGTCTTGCTGCCCTGTTTCCCTAGTTTAAAGCCCTCCACACATGCACTGTGTCCGTGCTCTGGTGCGGGTGGCTGGGTCTCGGTGTTAGGCAGTCCTAGGATCACTCTTTGGGGAGCTTGGGGAAGGTGTGCATGGGTAACCACTGGGTCAGGGGTTGTATCATACACCTTTCACCAGGCCTAGGCTCTCGCATGTGTGGATGTAGTTAGGCAGTTGTCCTGTATCTTCTGCTTTCTTTTAGAATTAGTTGTATTTGTTGTATTTTCAAAAACATAAATGTTTTTGGGAGGAGATACCCACTGGCTTACTCACGGCACCATGTTGGCGAAGCCCATGATCTCAAGCATTTTTATGAGTGTGAGGGCCTCTGGCTGTGTCAGGGACAATAAATTAACAAGTTATGTTAAGTAGGTGTAATAAAAAGCGAGGCAAAAGGAGGGTATGCACGTGATGGATCACATGCTCTCCCTAGGGTATATAAGCACTCCTCTACCCATGCTGACATTCACTCTCAGGATCTTGCCTTGAACAGCAAACCAAACTCAACACCCCTGACACCATGAGCTACTGCGGCGGCTACTACGGAGGCCTGGGCTACGGCTATGGCTATGGCCTCGGTGGCCTGGGATATGGCTGTGGCTATGGCGGTGGCTATGGCGGCTACGGATATGGACCTTTCTATGGAGGCTACGGATATGGCTGCTATCGTCCATGGAACTATGGAAGATACTGGTCTGGATGCTGCTGAAATCCTGCCCTGGAAGCCCAACACCTAGGGCCATAAGGCTGGTAAAGAATGGACACAAAATTTGAAGCAAAGAACATCACCCAGGAACAAGCCAAGATAAGAAAAATGAATAGATCACATCTTCTCTTGTAAGAATATTTACCATACCACATTTTCCGGCTTCGTGTCTCCTGGCGGCCCCTATTTGTACTTTCATTGCTGTGGTATTTCTCTGTTCCCTTCACAATAAATTATTCTGATTTGATATGGCACATGATGGCTTTATTATTTGTTAATTCTGTTGACTCGGACTCTCCTTTTCCGCGTGTATTCCCCATTTGTGTTCTTCCAAGACCAGTGTCCTGAAGTTCTGGTTATGTGTTCCAACCTTTCCCACAGCAGAACTAACACAGAGTTTGTGAGAATTAGTCTACTTTCAACATCAATCACCTCATGTTTTCTAAGTGGTGCTGGTATGTTTTAAGGGCTTTACCCTATCAATTTTAGTGTATGTAGCTCTGACTGAAAAAAAAATTAACTAGTGAACAATGCTGCATAACAATGCCATTGAAATATTCAGAGAAATCATTTTGATTTGCAAGCTCATCTCATTTACTTCACATAAAACCCGATTTGGGCAGCTGCACAACAGGTCCTACCCTATTAGTTAGCCTAGTCAGAGAATCTTAGGGTTGCAAATCCTGGACAGAGAAATAGCTCCCTGCCTCCATTGGATGACCCTGCTACTTTGTGTTTCACAGAGTACAACATTAGCTTTTCTATTTCCTGTGTGCATCTTAGTAATTCTACTGAGTTTGCCCAAAGGGCTTCTCTTGGTTCAAAGGAGCATAGTAAGCAGGATGACTCCTTGGTGGTGTTTCAGATACTCCTTGAAGAATATGCTATCATCATAACATTAGGATTTGAAATTTTGAATTTACGGATCTCTCTTAGATCTTAGGGAAATACCCCAGCACTTTTTCAATTCCACGGAAGTGTTTTGGCTCATCCTGTGGAGGACATTTCACCACAAGTACCTCACTCCTGAAAAAGAGGTATATTTAGCAGAGATACGAAGGCAGAGTGTGATGTCGTAAACCTCTTCGATTTTTTTTGCTCATATGGTGTTAGCTGACTTTCATTTAAATGAAATACGCGTTTTATCAACTGCCTATTGACGTTAAGGTGATCTAGTAAATTCGACAAATTCGCACAAAGCAGAGGGAAATAATGGAATAATTATGTACAATGTAGTCAAAACTTTATTAATTAGAACTAAAAACATTGAAATAACCTGTTAAATAAAAGAGGCTAAACTGTACACAACACTCTTTTGATCCATCAAGAGCATTATATAGGGGAATAATACCACATCAATTACAGGGTTAAATATTTTCAATACATATATCTGACAAAATACCAATACCCCAACATGTAAAGAGCTCCTGCTAATCAATAATAAAGTATTGTTTAAACAAGTCTAGGTCAACATGGGCATATTCCCTTTGAGGCACTTCCAAGTAGAGGATATCTCCGTGGCCTGTGAACAGAAGAAGGACGCTAAAGTGACATTTGCTGCCCAGGTTAAAACCAATTTAAACACTTGTCAGATATCCCAATATAACACACAAATGATCCAATTAAAAGATTCTAATTGACCAGTGTGGAGAAGGATGTGGTACCTTTGGAGAGCTCACAGATTGCCTCTGCTACTGTCCATGCATATAACTGCACTGGCAAAGTGTTGGCACCATCTACTGATTCTAAACTTCATATGCATATGGCAAATATATTAGCAATTCATGTCCTATATATAGCAAGATACAGGGACACACAAGGGTAGAGATTGTGGAAATGGTGTGTGTAAATGTGGGAAAGGTGTTAGAGACTGCAATGTTGAATGAAAGTGGGATACATGTCAAGCCAGAGAAGAGGGGGTTAGGATTTCAGAAAATAACTTTTAATCAACTTTAAACACTACTTATGACCACAGTTTTGATTACTGTGACTTGCCCTCATTTTTGGACATTTTATTCCATGCTTGTCAATGTCCGCAGACCTCTACAGCACAAGGAGCCGCACTGGGAGATCCCACAGCGCATTGGAACCATTTCATACATCAACATGGGTTCGTCAATGTCCCTGGTGAAATGTTACATTTACTTTTCCAAGTAGTGTGAACGGGTACAAAAGACGCCGCATATGATGAACAGTGTTCTAAATTTTCCTATCTTTTAAGTTTCTCTCTCTCATTCTTTCGGTGTGCACAAAAGTCAAACTGATTTTTATTGGCTTCTAAATATTTGTGTTTCCTTATGTCAGGAACAGATGAATAATTCTTCATTTGGAACGAGGAATAACGTTCTGAAGAGGACATCACACTTGGTTGACCTTTCAATACGACTCATTTCATTCATTTAATTTGTTAAGGGGTATGGCAATATAAAGAAAAACAGAGATGAAGAAACATGTAATTAAGAAGCACAACACTTCCCAGTAAGTTTGGTGTATGTGCCTACGAAGAATTCTACTTGTGGTCTGACAGGTCCACTCTTTGAAGAAACAACATTCTTTCTGATAAAGTGATGTAGTAGCTTTTGTCCCCAGCGTTCCTGAGGCATATGTGTGAATTAAAGTCGTATATATTTAGAGTATGCAGCATGAGGATTTGGCAAAGGGATGCAAATCCTCTGAGGGCAACCCTTACTAAGCAACAAAGTGATCTCGAGCATTTTCATGAGTGTGAGGGCCTCTGGCTGTGTCAGGGACAATAAATTAACAAGTTATGTTAAGTAGGTGTAATAAAAAGCGAGGCAAAAGGAGGGTATGCACGTGATGGATCACATGCTCTCCCTAGGGTATATAAGCACTCCTCTACCCATGCTGACATTCACTCTCAGGATCTTGCCTTGAACAGCAAACCAAACTCAACACCCCTGACACCATGAGCTACTGCGGCGGCTACTACGGAGGCCTGGGCTACGGCTATGGCTATGGCCTCGGTGGCCTGGGATATGGCTGTGGCTATGGCGGTGGCTATGGCGGCTACGGATATGGACCTTTCTATGGAGGCTACGGATATGGCTGCTATCGTCCATGGAACTATGGAAGATACTGGTCTGGATGCTGCTGAAATCCTGCCCTGGAAGCCCAACACCTAGGGCCATAAGGCTGGTAAAGAATGGACACAAAATTTGAAGCAAAGAACATCACCCAGGAACAAGCCAAGATAAGAAAAATGAATAGATCACATCTTCTCTTGTAAGAATATTTACCATACCACATTTTCCGGCTTCGTGTCTCCTGGCGGTCCCTATTTGTACTTTCATTGCTGTGGTATTTCTCTGTTCCCTTCACAATAAATTATTCTGATTTGATATGGCACATGATGGCTTTATTATTTGTTAATTCTGTTGACTCGGACTCTCCTTTTCCGCGTGTATTCCCCATTTGTGTTCTTCCAAGACCAGTGTCCTGAAGTTCTGGTTATGTGTTCCAACCTTTCCCACAGCAGAACTAATACAGAGTTTGTGAGAATTAGTCTACTTTCAACGTCAGTCACCTCATGTTTTCTAAGTGGTGCTGGTATGTTTTAAGGGCTTTACCCTATCAATTTTAGTGTATGTAGCTCTGACTGAAAAAAAAATTAACTAGTGAACAATGCTGCATAACAATGCCATTGAAATATTCAGAGAAATCATTTTGATTTGCAAGCTCATCTCATTTACTTCACATAAAACCCGATTTGGGCAGCTGCACAACAGGTCCTACCCTATTAGTTAGCCTAGTCAGAGAATCTTAGGGTTGCAAATCCTGGACAGAGAAATAGCTCCCTGCCTCCATTGGATGACCCTGCTACTTTGTGTTTCACAGAGTACAACATTAGCTTTTCTATTTCCTGTGTGCATCTTAGTAATTCTACTGAGTTTGCCCAAAGGGCTTCTCTTGGTTCAAAGGAGCATAGTAAGCAGGATGACTCCTTGGTGGTGTTTCACATACTCCTTGAAGAATATGCTATCATCATAACATTAGGATTTGAAATTTTGAATTTACGGATCTCTCTTAGATCTTAGGGAAATACCCCAGCACTTTTTCAATTCCACGGAAGTGTTTTGGCTCATCCTGTGGAGGACATTTCACCACAAGTACCTCACTCCTGAAAAAGATGTATATTTAGCAGAGATACGAAGGCAGAGTGTGATGTCCTAAATCTCTTCGATTTTTTTTGCTCATATGGTGTTAGCTGACTTTCATTTAAATGAAATACGCGTTTTATCAACTGCCTATTGACGTTAAGGTGATCTAGTAAATTCGACAAATTCGCACAAAGCAGAGGGAAATAATGGAATAATTATGTACAATGTAGTCAAAACTTTATTAATTAGAACTAAAAACATTGAAATAACCTGTTAAATAAAAGAGGCTAAACTGTACACAACACTCTTTTGATCCATCAAGAGCATTATATAGGGGAATAATACCACATCAATTACAGGGTTAAATATTTTCAATACATATATCTGACAAAATACCAATACCCCAACATGTAAAGAGCTCCTGCTAATCAATAATAAAGTATTGTTTAAACAAGTCTAGGTCAACATGGGCATATTCCCTTTGAGGCACTTCCAAGTAGAGGATATCTCCGTGGCCTGTGAACAGAAGAAGGACGCTAAAGTGACATTTGCTGCCCAGGTTAAAACCAATTTAAACACTTGTCAGATATCCCAATATAACACACAAATGATCCAATTAAAAGATTCTAATTGACCAGTGTGGAGAAGGATGTGGTACCTTTGGAGAGCTCACAGATTGCCTCTGCTACTGTCCATGCATATAACTGCACTGGCAAAGTGTTGGCACCATCTACTGATTCTAAACTTCATATGCATATGGCAAATATATTAGCAATTCATGTCCTATATATAGCAAGATACAGGGACACACAAGGGTAGAGATTGTGGAAATGGTGTGTGTAAATGTGGGAAAGGTGTTAGAGACTGCAATGTTGAATGAAAGTGGGATACATGTCAAGCCAGAGAAGAGGGGGTTAGGATTTCAGAAAATAACTTTTAATCAACTTTAAACACTACTTATGACCACAGTTTTGATTACTGTGACTTGCCCTCATTTTTGGACATTTTATTCCATGCTTGTCAATGTCCGCAGACCTCTACAGCACAAGGAGCCGCACTGGGAGATCCCACAGCGCATTGGAACCATTTCATACATCAACATGGGTTCGTCAATGTCCCTGGTGAAATGTTACATTTACTTTTCCAAGTAGTGTGAACGGGTACAAAAGACGCCGCATATGATGAACAGTGTTCTAAATTTTCCTATCTTTTAAGTTTCTCTCTCTCATTCTTTCGGTGTGCACAAAAGTCAAACTGATTTTTATTGGCTTCTAAATGTTTGTGTTTCCTTATGTCAGGAACAGATGAATAATTCTTCATTTGGAACGAGGAATAACGTTCTGAAGAGGACATCACACTTGGTTGACCTTTCAATACGACTCATTTCATTCATTTAATTTGTTAAGGGGTATGGCAATATAAAGAAAAACAGAGATGAAGAAACATGTAATTAAGAAGCACAACACTTCCCAGTAAGTTTGGTGTATGTGCCTACGAAGAATTCTACTTGTGGTCTGACAGGTCCACTCTTTGAAGAAACAACATTCTTTCTGATAAAGTGATGTAGTAGCTTTTGTCCCCAGCGTTCCTGAGGCATATGTGTGAATTAAAGTCGTATATATTTAGAGTATGCAGCATGAGGATTTGGCAAAGGGATGCAAATCCTCTGAGGGCAACCCTTACTAAGCAACAAAGTGATCTCGAGCATTTTCATGAGTGTGAGGGCCTCTGGCTGTGTCAGGGACAATAAATTAACAAGTTATGTTAAGTAGGTGTAATAAAAAGCGAGGCAAAAGGAGGGTATGCACGTGATGGATCACATGCTCTCCCTAGGGTATATAAGCACTCCTCTACCCATGCTGACATTCACTCTCAGGATCTTGCCTTGAACAGCAAACCAAACTCAACACCCCTGACACCATGAGCTACTGCGGCGGCTACTACGGAGGCCTGGGCTACGGCTATGGCTATGGCCTCGGTGGCCTGGGATATGGCTGTGGCTATGGCGGTGGCTATGGCGGCTACGGATATGGACCTTTCTATGGAGGCTACGGATATGGCTGCTATCGTCCATGGAACTATGGAAGATACTGGTCTGGATGCTGCTGAAATCCTGCCCTGGAAGCCCAACACCTAGGGCCATAAGGCTGGTAAAGAATGGACACAAAATTTGAAGCAAAGAACATCACCCAGGAACAAGCTAAGATAAGAAAAATGAATAGATCACATCTTCTCTTGTAAGAATATTTACCATACCACATTTTCCGGCTTCGTTTCTCCTGGCGGCCCCTATTTGTACTTTCATTGCTGTGGTATTTCTCTGTTCCCTTCACAATAAATTATTCTGATTTGATATGGCACATGATGGCTTTATTATTTGTTAATTCTGTTGACTCAGACTCTCCTTTTCCGCGTGTATTCCCCATTTGTGTTCTTCCAAGACCAGTGTCCTGAAGTTCTGGTTATGTGTTCCAACCTTTCCCACAGCAGAACTAACACAGAGTTTGTGAGAATTAGTCTACTTTCAACATCAATCACCTCATGTTTTCTAAGTGGTGCTGGTATGTTTTAAGGGCTTTACCCTATCAATTTTAGTGTATGTAGCTCTGACTGAAAAAAAATTAACTAGTGAACAATGCTGCATAACAATGCCATTGAAATATTCAGAGAAATCATTTTGATTTGCAAGCTCATCTCATTTACTACACATAAAACCCGATTTGGGCAGCTGCACAACAGTTCCTACCCTATTAGTCAGCCTAGTCAGAGCATCTTAGGGTTGCAATGCCTGGACAGAGAAATAGCTCCCTGCCTCCATTGGATGACCCTGCTACTTTGTGTTTCACAGAGTACAACATTAGCTTTTCTATTTCCTGTGTGCATCTTAGTAATTCTACTGAGTTTGCCCAAAGGGCTTCTCTTGGTTCAAAGGAGCATAGTAAGCAGGATGACTCCTTGGTGGTGTTTCAGATACTCCTTGAAGAATATGCTATCATCATACCATTAGGATTTGAAATTTTGAATTTACGGATCTCCCTTAGATCTTAGGGAAATACCCCAGCACTTTTTCAATTCCGCGGAAGTGTTTTGGCTCATCCTGTGGAGGACATTTCACCACAAGTACCTCACTCCTGAAAAGGATGTATATTTAGCAGAGATACGAAGGCAAAGTGTGATATCCTAAACCTATTCGATTTTTTTTGCTCATATGGTGTTAGCTGACATTCATTTAAATGAAATACGCGTTTTATCAACTGCCTATTGACGTTAAGGTGATCCAGTAAATTCGACAAATTCGCAGAAAGCAGAGGGAAATAATGGAATAATTATGTACAATGTAGTCAAAACTTTATTAATTATAACTAAAAACATTGAAATAACCTTTTAAAAAAAAGAGGCTAAACTGTACACAACACTCTTTTGATCCATCAAGAGCATTTTATAGGGGAATAATACCACGTCAATTACAGGGGTAAAGATTTTCAATACATATATCTGAAAAAATACCAATACCCCAACATGTAAAGAGCTCCTGCTAATCAATAATAAAGTATTGTTTAAACAAGTCTAGGTCAACATGGGCATATTCTCTTCGAGGCACTTCCAAGTAGAGGATATCTCCGTGGCCTGTGATCAGAAGAAGGACGCTGAAGTGACATTTGCTGCCCAGGTTAAAACCAATTTAAACACTTGTCAGATATCCCAATATAACACACAAATGATCCAATTAAAAGATTCTAATTGACCAGTGTGGGGAAGGATGTGGTACCTTTGGAGAGCTCACGGATTGCCTCTGCTACTGTCCATGCATATAACTGCACTGGCAAAGTGTTGGCACCATCTACTGATTCTAAACTTCATATGCATATGGCAAATATATTAGCCATTCATGTCCTATGTATAGCAAGATGCAGGGACACACAAGGGTAGAGATTGGGGAAATGGTGTGTGTAAATGTGGGAAAGGTGTTAGAGCCTGCAATGTTCAATGAAAGTGGGATACATGTCAAGCCAGAGAAGAGGGGGTTAGGATTTCAGAAAATAACTTTTAATCAACTTGAAACACTACTTATGACCACAGTTTTGATTACTGTGACTTGCCCTCATTTTTGGACATTTTATTCCATGCTTGTCAATGTCCGCAGAACTCTATAGCACAAGGAGCCGCACTGGGAGATCCCACAGCGCATTGGAACCATTTCATACATCAACATGGGTTCGTCAATGTCCCTGGTGAAATGTTTACATTTACTTTTCCAAGTAGTGTGAACGAGTACAAAAGACGCCGCATATGATGAACAGTGTTCTAAATTTTCCTATCTTTTAAGTTTCTCTCTCTCATTCCTTCGGTGTGCACAAAAGTCAAACTGATTTTTATTGGCTTCTAAATATTTGTGATTTCTTACGTCAGGAAGAGATGAATAATTCTTCATTTGGAACGAGGAATAACGTTCTGAAAAGGATATCACACTTGGTTGACCTTTCAATACGACACATTTCATTCATTTAATTTGTTAAGGGGTATGGCAATATAAAGAAAAACAGAGATGAAGAAACATGTAATTAAGAAGCACAACACTTCCCAGTAAGATTGGTGTATGTGCCTACGAAGAATTTTACTTGTGGTCTGACAGGTCCACTCTTTGAAGAAACAACATTCTTTCTGATAAAGTGATGCAGTAGCTTTTGTCCCCAGCATTCCTGAGGCATATGTGTCAAATAAAGTCGTATATATTTAGAGTATGCAGCATGAGGATTTGGCAAAGGGATGCAAATCCTGTGAGGGCCACCCTTACTAAGCAACAAAGTGATCTCGAGCATTTTAATGAGTGTGAGGGCCTCTGGCTGTGTCAGGGACAATAAATTAACAAGTTATGTTAAGTAGGTGTAATAAAAAGCGAGGCAAAAGGAGGGTATGCACGTGATGGATCACATGCTCTCCCTAGGGTATATAAGCACTCCTCTACCCATGCTGACATTCACTCTCAGGATCTTGCCTTGAACAGCAAACCAAACTCAACACCCCTGACACCATGAGCTACTGCGGCGGCTACTACGGAGGCCTGGGCTACGGCTATGGCTATGGCCTCGGTGGCCTGGGATATGGCTGTGGCTATGGCGGTGGCTATGGCGGCTACGGATATGGACCTTTCTATGGAGGCTACGGATATGGCTGCTATCGTCCATGGAACTATGGAAGATACTGGTCCGGATGCTGCTGAAATCCTGCCCTGGAAGCCCAACACCTAGGGCCATAAGGCTGGTAAAGAATGGACACAAAATTTGAAGCAAAGAACATCACCCAGGAACAAGCCAAGATAAGAAAAATGAATAGATCACATCTTCTCTTGTAAGAATATTTACCATACCACATTTTCCGGCTTCGTGTCTCCTGGCGGCCCCTATTTGTACTTTCATTGCTGTGGTATTTCTCTGTTCCCTTCACAATAAATTATTCTGATTTGATATGGCACATGATGGCTTTATTATTTGTTAATTCTGTTGACTAGGACTCTCCTTTTCCGCGTGTATTCCCCATTTGTGTTCTTCCAAGACCAGTGTCCTGAAGTTCTGGTTATGTGTTCCAACCTTTCCCACAGCAGAACTAACACAGAGTTTGTGAGAATTAGTCTACTTTCAACGTCAGTCACCTAATGTTTTCTAAGTGGTGCTGGTATGTTTTAAGGGCTTTACCCTATCAATTTTAGTGTATGTAGCTCTGACTGAAAAAAAAATTAACTAGTGAACAATGCTGCGTAACAATGCCATTGAAATATTCAGAGAAATCATTTTGATTTGCAAGCTCATCTCATTTACTTCACATAAAACCCGATTTGGGCAGCTGCACAACACGTCCTACCCTATTAGTCAGCCTAGTCAGAGCATCTTAGGGTTGCAATGCCTGGACAGAGAAATAGCTCCCTGCCTCCATTGGATGACCCTGCTACTTTGTGTTTCACAGAGTACAACATTAGCTTTTCTATTTCCTGTGTGCATCTTAGTAATTCTACTGAGTTTGCCCAAAGGGCTTCTCTTGGTTCAAAGGAGCATAGTAAGCAGGATGACTCCTTGGTGGTGTTTCAGATACTCCTTGAAGAATATGCTATCATCATACCATTAGGATTTGAAATTTTGAATTTACGGATCTCCCTTAGATCTTAGGGAAATACCCCAGCACTTTTTCAATTCCGCGGAAGTGTTTTGGCTCATCCTGTGGAGGACATTTCACCACAAGTACCTCACTCCTGAAAAAGAGGTATATTTAGCAGAGATACGAAGGCAGAGTGTGATGTCCTAAACCTATTCGATTTTTTTTGCTCATATGGTGTTAGCTGACCTTCATTTAAATGAAATACGCGTTTTATCAACTGCCTATTGACGTTAAGGTGATCCAGTAAATTCGACAAATTCGCAGAAAGCAGAGGGAAATAATGGAATAATTATGTACAATGTAGTCAAAACTTTATTAATTAGAACTAAAAACATTGAAATAACCTGTTAAAAAAAAGAGGCTAAACTGTACACAACACTCTTTTGATCCATCAAGAGCATTTTATAGGGGAATAATACCACGTCAATTACAGGGGTAAATATTTTCAATACATATATCTGAAAAAATAGCAATACCCCAACATGTAAAGAGCTCCTGCTAATCAATAATAAAGTATTGTTTAAACAAGTCTAGGTCAACATGGGCATATTCTCTTCGAGGCACTTCCAAGTACAGGATATCTCCGTGGCCTGTGAACAGAAGAAGGACGCTGAAGTGACATTTGCTGCCCAGGTTAAAACCAATTTAAACACTTGTCAGATATCCCAATATAACACACAAATGATCCAATTAAAAGATTCTAATTGACCAGTGTGGGGAAGGATATGGTACCTTTGCAGAGCTCACGGATTGCCTCTGCTACTGTCCATGCATATAACTGCACTGGCAAAGTGTTGGCACCATCTACTGATTCTAAACTTCATATGCATATGGCAAATATATTAGCAATTCATGTCCTATGTATAGCAAGATGCAGGGACACACAAGGGTAGAGATTGGGGAAATGGTGTGTGTAAATGTGGGAAAGGTGTTAGAACCTGCAATGTTGAATGAAAGTGGGATACATGTCAAGCCAGAGAAGAGGGGGTTAGGATTTCAGAAAATAACTTTTAATCAACTTTAAACACTACTTATGACCACAGTTTTGATTACTGTGACTTGCCCTCATTTTTTGACAATTTATTCCATGCTGGTCAATGTCCGCAGACCTCTACAGCACAAGGAGCCGCACTGGGAGATCCCACAGCGCATAGGAACCATTTCATACATCAACATGGGTTTGTCAATGTCCCTGGTGAAATGTTACATTTACTTTTCCAAGTAGTGTGAACGGGTACAAAAGACGCCGCATATGATGAACAGTGTTCTAAATTTTCCTATCTTTTAAGTTTCTCTCTCTCATTCTTTCAGTGTGCACAAAAGTCAAACTGATTTTTATTGGCTTCTAAATATTTGTGATTTCTTACGTCAGGCAGAGATGAATAATTCTTCATTTGGAACGAGGAATAACGTTCTGAAAAGGACATCACACTTGGTTGACCTTTCAATACGACACATTTCATTCATTTAATTTGTTAAGGGGTATGGCAATATAAAGAAAAACAGAGATGAAGAAACATGTAATTAAGAAGCACAACACTTCCCAGTAAGATTGGTGTATGTGCCTACGAAGAATTCTACTTGTGGTCTGACAGGTCCACTCTTTGAAGAAACAACATTCTTTCTGATAAAGTGATGCAGTAGCTTTTGTCCCCAGCATTCCTGAGGCATATGTGTCAAATAAAGTCGTATATATTTAGAGTATGCAGCATGAGGATTTGGCAAAGGGATGCAAATCCTGTGAGGGCCACCCTTACTAAGCAACAAAGTGATCTCGAGCATTTTAATGAGTGTGAGGGCCTCTGGCTGTGTCAGGGACAATAAATTAACAAGTTATGTTAAGTAGGTGTAATAAAAAGCGAGGCAAAAGGAGGGTATGCACGTGATGGATCACATGCTCTCCCTAGGGTATATAAGCACTCCTCTACCCATGCTGACATTCACTCTCAGGACCTTGCCTTGAACAGCAAACCAAACTCAACACCCCTGACACCATGAGCTACTGCGGCGGCTACTACGGAGGCCTGGGCTATGGCTATGGCTATGGCCTCGGTGGCCTGGGATATGGCTGTGGCTATGGCGGTGGCTATGGCGGCTACGGATATGGACCTTTCTATGGAGGCTACGGATATGGCTGCTATCGTCCATGGAACTATGGAAGATACTGGTCTGGATGCTGCTGAAATCCTGCCCTGGAAGCCCAACACCTAGGGCCATAAGGCTGGTAAAGAATGGACACAAAATTTGAAGCAAAGAACATCACCCAGGAACAAGCCAAGATAAGAAAAATGAATAGATCACATCTTCTCTTGTAAGAATATTTACCATACCACATTTTCCGGCTTCGTGTCTCCTGGCGGCCCCTATTTGTACTTTCATTGCTGTGGTATTTCTCTGTTCCCTTCACAATAAATTATTCTGATTTGATATGGCACATGATGGCTTTATTATTTGTTAATTCTGTTGACTAGGACTCTCCTTTTCCGCGTGTATTCCCCATTTGTGTTCTTCCAAGACCAGTGTCCTGAAGTTCTGGTTATGTGTTCCAACCTTTCCCACAGCAGAACTAACACAGAGTTTGTGAGAATTAGTCTACTTTCAACATCAATCACCTCATGTTTTCTAAGTGGTGCTGATATGTTTTAAGATCTTTACCCTATCAATTTTAGTGTATGTAGCTCTGACTGAAAAAAAATTAACTAGTGAACAATGCTGCATAACAATGCCATTGAAATATTCAGAGAAATCATTTTGATTTGCAAGCTCATCTCATTTACTTCATATAAAACCCGATTTGGGCAGCTTCACAACAGGTCCTACCCTATTAGTCAGCCTAGTCAGAGCATCTTAGGGTTGCAATGCCTGGACAGAGAAATAGCTCCCTGCCTCCATTGGATGACCCTGCTACTTTGTGTTTCACAGAGTACAACATTAGCTTTTCTATTTCCTGTGTGCATCTTAGTAATTCTACTGAGTTTGCCCAAAGGGCTTCTCTTGGTTCAAAGGAGCATAGTAAGCAGGATGACTCCTTGGTGGTGTTTCAGATACTCCTTGAAGAATATGCTATCATCATACCATTAGGATTTGAAATTTTGAATTTACGGATCTCCCTTAGATCTTAGGGAAATACCCCAGCACTTTTTCAATTCCGCGGAAGTGTTTTGGCTCATCCTGTGGAGGACATTTCACCACAAGTACCTCACTCCTGAAAAAGAGGTATATTTAGCAGAGATACGAAGGCAGAGTGTGATATCCTAAACCTATTCGATTTTTTTTGCTCATATGGTGTTAGCTGACCTTCATTTAAATGAAATACGCGTTTTATCAACTGCCTATTGACGTTAAGGTGATCCAGTAAATTCGACAAATTCGCAGAAAGCAGAGGGAAATAATGGAATAATTATGTACAATGTAGTCAAAACTTTATTAATTAGAACTAAAAACATTGAAATAACCTGTTAAAAAAAAGAGGCTAAACTGTACACAGCACTCTTTTGATCCATCAAGAGCATTTTATAGGGGAATAATACCACGTCAATTACAGGGGTAAAGATTTTCAATACATATATCTGAAAAAATTCCAATACCCCAACATGTAAAGAGCTCCTGCTAATCAATAATAAAGTATTGTTTAAACAAGTCTAGGTCAACATGGGCATATTCTCTTCGAGGCACTTCCAAGTAGAGGATATCTCCGTGGCCTGTGAACAGAAGAAGGACGCTGAAGTGACATTTGCTGCCCAGGTTAAAACCAATTTAAACACTTGTCAGATATCCCAATATAACACACAAATGATCCAATTAAAAGATTCTAATTGACCAGTGTGGGGAAGGATGTGATACCTTTGGAGACCTCACGGATTGCCTCTGCTACTGTCCGTGCATATAACTGCACTGGCAAAGTGTTGGCACCATCTACTGATTCTAAACTTCATATGCATATGGCAAATATATTAGCAATTCATGTCCTATGTATAGCAAGATGCAGGGACACACAAGGGTAGAGATTGGGGAAATGGTGTGTGTAAATGTGGGAAAGGTGTTAGAACCTGCAATGTTGAATGAAAGTGGGATACATGTCAAGCCAGAGAAGAGGGGGTTAGGATATCAGAAAATAACTTTTAATCAACTTTAAACACTACTTATGACCACAGTTTTGATTACTGTGACTTGCCCTCATTTTTGGACATTTTATTCCATGCTTGTCAATGTCCGCAGACCTCTACAGCACAAGGAGCGGCACTGGGAGATCCCACAGCGCATTGGAACCATTTCATACATCAACATGGGTTCGTCAATGTCCCTGGTGAAATGTTACATTTACTTTTCCAAGTAGTGTGAACGGGTACAAAAGACGCCGCATATGATGAACAGTGTTCTAAATTTTCCTATCTTTTAAGTTTCTCTCTCTCATTCCTTCGGTGTGCACAAAAGTCAAACTGATTTTTATTGGCTTCTAAATATTTGTGATTTCTTACGTCAGGAAGAGATGAATAATTCTTCATTTGGAACGAGGAATAACGTTCTGAAAAGGACATCACACTTGGTTGACCTTTCAATACGACACATATCATTCATTTTATTTGTTAAGGGGTATGGCAATATAAAGAAAAACAGAGATGAAGAAACATGTAATTAAGAAGCACAACACTTCCCAGTAAGATTGGTGTATGTGCCTACGAAGAATTCTACTTGTGGTCTGACAGGTCCACTCTTTGAAGAAACAACATTCTTTCTGATAAAGTGATGCAGTAGCTTTTGTCCCCAGCATTCCTGAGGCATATGTGTCAAATAAAGTCGTATATATTTAGAGTATGCAGCATGAGGATTTGGCAAAGGGATGCAAATCCTGTGAGGGCCACCCTTACTAAGCAACAAAGTGATCTCGAGCATTTTAATGAGTGTGAGGGCCTCTGGCTGTGTCAGGGACAATAAATTAACAAGTTATGTTAAGTAGGTGTAATAAAAAGCGAGGCAAAAGGAGGGTATGCACGTGATGGATCACATGCTCTCCCTAGGGTATATAAGCACTCCTCTACCCATGCTGACATTCACTCTCAGGACCTTGCCTTGAACAGCAAACCAAACTCAACACCCCTGACACCATGAGCTACTGCGGCGGCTACTACGGAGGCCTGGGCTACGGCTATGGCTATGGCCTCGGTGGCCTGGGATATGGCTGTGGCTATGGCGGTGGCTATGGCGGCTACGGATATGGACCTTTCTATGGAGGCTACGGATATGGCTGCTATCGTCCATGGAACTATGGAAGATACTGGTCTGGATGCTGCTGAAATCCTGCCCTGGAAGCCCAACACCTAGGGCCATAAGGCTGGTAAAGAATGGACACAAAATTTGAAGCAAAGAACATCACCCAGGAACAAGCCAAGATAAGAAAAATGAATAGATCACATCTTCTCTTGTAAGAATATTTACCATACCACATTTTCCGGCTTCGTGTCTCCTGGCGGCCCCTATTTGTACTTTCATTGCTGTGGTATTTCTCTGTTCCCTTCACAATAAATTATTCTGATTTGATATGGCACATGATGGCTTTATTATTTGTTAATTCTGTTGACTCGGACTCTCCTTTTCCGCGTGTATTCCCCATTTGTGTTCTTCCAAGACCAGTGTCCTGAAGTTCTGGTTATGTGTTCCAACCTTTCCCACAGCAGAACTAACACAGAGTTTGTGAGAATTAGTCTACTTTCAACATCAATCACCTCATGTTTTGTAAGTGGTGCTGGTATGTTTTAAGATCTTTACCCTATCAATTTTAGTGTATGTAGCTCTGACTGAAAAAAAATTAACTAGTGAACAATGCTGCATAACAATGCCATTGAAATATTCAGAGAAATCATTTTGATTTGCAAGCTCATCTCATTTACTTCATATAAAACCCGATTTGGGCAGCTTCACAACAGGTCCTACCCTATTAGTCAGCCTAGTCAGAGCATCTTAGGGTTGCAATGCCTGGACAGAGAAATAGCTCCCTGCCTCCATTGGATGACCCTGCTACTTTGTGTTTCACAGAGTACAACATTAGCTTTTCTATTTCCTGTGTGCATCTTAGTAATTCTACTGAGTTTGCCCATAGGGCTTCTCGGTTCAAAGGAGCATAGTAAGCAGGATGACTCCTTGGTGGTGTTTCAGATACTCCTTGAAGAATATGCTATCATCATACCATTAGGATTTGAAATTCTGAATTTACGGATCTCCCTTAGATCTTAGGGAAATACCCCAGCACTTTTTCAATTCCGCGGAAGTGTTTTGGCTCATCCTGTGGAGGACATTTCACCACAAGTACCTCACTCCTGAAAAAGAGGTATATTTAGCAGAGATACGAAGGCAGAGTGTGATATCCTAAACCTATTCGATTTTTTTTGCTCATATGGTGTTAGCTGACCTTCATTTAAATGAAATACGCGTTTGATCAACTGCCTATTGACGTTAAGGTGATCCAGTAAATTCGACAAATTCGCAGAAAGCAGAGGGAAATAATGGAATAATTATGTACAATGTAGTCAAAACTTTATTAATTATAACTAAAAACATTGAAATAACCTGTTAAAAAAAAGAGGCTAAACTGTACACAGCACTCTTTTGATCCATCAAGAGCATTTTATAGGGGAATAATACCACGTCAATTACAGGGGTAAAGATTTTCAATACATATATCTGAAAAAATTCCAATACCCCAACATGTAAAGAGCTCCTGCTAATCAATAATAAAGTATTGTTTAAACAAGTCTAGGTCAACATGGGCATATTCTCTTCGAGGCACTTCCAAGTAGAGGATATCTCCGTGGCCTGTGAACAGAAGAAGGACGCTGAAGTGACATTTGCTGCCCAGGTTAAAACCAATTTAAACACTTGTCAGATATCCCAATATAACACACAAATGATCCAATTAAAAGATTCTAATTGACCAGTGTGGGGAAGGATGTCATACCTTTGGAGACCTCACGGATTGCCTCTGCTACTGTCCGTGCATATAACTGCACTGGCAAAGTGTTGGCACCATCTACTGATTCTAAACTTCATATGCATATGGCAAATATATTAGCAATTCATGTCCTATGTATAGCAAGATGCAGGGACACACAAGGGTAGAGATTGGGGAAATGGTGTGTGTAAATGTGGGAAAGGTGTTAGAACCTGCAATGTTGAATGAAAGTGGGATACATGTCAAGCCAGAGAAGAGGGGGTTAGGATATCAGAAAATAACTTTTAATCAACTTTAAACACTACTTATGACCACAGTTTTGATTACTGTGACTTGCCCTCATTTTTGGACATTTTATTCCATGCTGGTCAATGTCCGCAGACCTCTACAGCACAAGGAGCGGCACTGGGAGATCCCACAGCGCATTGGAACCATTTCATACATCAACATGGGTTCGTCAATGTCCCTGGTGAAATGTTACATTTACTTTTCCAAGTAGTGTGAACGAGTACAAAAGACGCCGCATATGATGAACAGTGTTCTAAATTTTCCTATCTTTTAAGTTTCTCTCTCTCATTCCTTCGGTGTGCACAAAAGTCAAACTGATTTTTATTGGCTTCTAAATATTTGTGATTTCTTACGTCAGGAAGAGATGAATAATTCTTCATTTGGAACGAGGAATAACGTTCTGAAAAGGACATCACACTTGGTTGACCTTTCAATACGACACATTTCATTCATTTAATTTGTTAAGGGGTATGGCAATATAAAGAAAAACAGAGATGAAGAAACATGTAATTAAGAAGCACAACACTTCCCAGTAAGATTGGTGTATGTGCCTACGAAGAATTCTACTTGTGGTCTGACAGGTCCACTCTTTGAAGAAACAACATTCTTTCTGATAAAGTGATGCAGTAGCTTTTGTCCCCAGCATTCCTGAGGCATATGTGTCAAATAAAGTCGTATATATTTAGAGTATGCAGCATGAGGATTTGGCAAAGGGATGCAAATCCTGTGAGGGCCACCCTTACTAAGCAACAAAGTGATCTCGAGCATTTTAATGAGTGTGAGGGCCTCTGGCTGTGTCAGGGACAATAAATTAACAAGTTATGTTAAGTAGGTGTAATAAAAAGCGAGGCAAAAGGAGGGTATGCACGTGATGGATCACATGCTCTCCCTAGGGTATATAAGCACTCCTCTACCCATGCTGACATTCACTCTCAGGACCTTGCCTTGAACAGCAAACCAAACTCAACACCCCTGACACCATGAGCTACTGCGGCGGCTACTACGGAGGCCTGGGCTATGGCTATGGCTATGGCCTCGGTGGCCTGGGATATGGCTGTGGCTATGGCGGTGGCTATGGCGGCTACGGATATGGACCTTTCTATGGAGGCTACGGATATGGCTGCTATCGTCCATGGAACTATGGAAGATACTGGTCTGGATGCTGCTGAAATCCTGCCCTGGAAGCCCAACACCTAGGGCCATAAGGCTGGTAAAGAATGGACACAAAATTTGAAGCAAAGAACATCACCCAGGAACAAGCCAAGATAAGAAAAATGAATAGATCACATCTTCTCTTGTAAGAATATTTACCATACCACATTTTCCGGCTTCGTGTCTCCTGGCGGCCCCTATTTGTACTTTCATTGCTGTGGTATTTCTCTGTTCCCTTCACAATAAATTATTCTGATTTGATATGGCACATGATGGCTTTATTATTTGTTAATTCTGTTAACTCAGACTCTCCTTTTCCGCGTGTATTCCCCATTTGTGTTCTTCCAAGACCAGTGTCCTGAAGTTCTGGTTATGTGTTCCAACCTTTCCCACAGCAGAACTAACACAGAGTTTGTGAGAATTAGTCTACTTTCAACATCAATCACCTCATGTTTTCTAAGTGGTGCTGGTATGTTTTAAGATCTTTACCCTATCAATTTTAGTGTATGTAGCTCTGACTGAAAAAAAATTAACTAGTGAACAATGCTGCATAACAATGCCATTGAAATATTCAGAGAAATCATTTTGATTTGCAAGCTCATCTCATTTACTTCATATAAAACCCGATTTGGGCAGCTGCACAACAGGTCCTACCCTATTAGTCAGCCTAGTCAGAGCATCTTAGGGTTGCAATGCCTGGACAGAGAAATAGCTCCCTGCCTCCTGGATGACCCTGCTACTTTGTGTTTCACAGAGTACAACATTAGCTTTTCTATTTCCTGTGTGCATCTTAGTAATTCTGAGTTTGCCCAAAGGGCTTCTCTTGGTTCAAAGGAGCATAGTAAGCAGGATGACTCCTTGGTGGTGTTTCAGATACTCCTTGAAGAATATGCTATCATCATACCATTAGGATTTGAAATTTTGAATTTACGGATCTCCCTTAGATCTTAGGGAAATACCCCAGCACTTTTTCAATTCCGCGGAAGTGTTTTGGCTCATCCTGTGGAGGACATTTCACCACAAGTACCTCACTCCTGAAAAAGATGTATATTTAGCAGAGATACGAAGGCAGAGTGTGATATCCTAAACCTATTCGATTTTTTTTGCTCATATGGTGTTAGCTGACCTTCATTTAAATGAAATACGCGTTTTATCAACTGCCTATTGACGTTAAGGTGATCCAGTAAATTCGACAAATTCGCAGAAAGCAGAGGGAAATAATGGAATAATTATGTACAATGTAGTCAAAACTTTATTAATTAGAACTAAAAACATTGAAATAACCTGTTAAAAAAAAGAGGCTAAACTGTACACAGCACTCTTTTGATCCATCAAGAGCATTTTATAGGGGAATAATACCACGTCAATTACAGGGGTAAAGATTTTCAATACATATATCTGAAAAAATTCCAATACCCCAACATGTAAAGAGCTCCTGCTAATCAATAATAAAGTATTGTTTAAACAAGTCTAGGTCAACATGGGCATATTCTCTTCGAGGCACTTCCAAGTAGAGGATATCTCCGTGGCCTGTGAACAGAAGAAGGACGCTGAAGTGACATTTGCTGCCCAGGTTAAAACCAATTTAAACACTTGTCAGATATCCCAATATAACACACAAATGATCCAATTAAAAGATTCTAATTGACCAGTGTGGGGAAGGATGTGATACCTTTGGAGACCTCACGGATTGCCTCTGCTACTGTCCGTGCATATAACTGCACTGGCAAAGTGTTGGCACCATCTACTGATTCTAAACTTCATATGCATATGGCAAATATATTAGCAATTCATGTCCTATGTATAGCAAGATGCAGGGACACACAAGGGTAGAGATTGGGGAAATGGTGTGTGTAAATGTGGGAAAGGTGTTAGAACCTGCAATGTTGAATGAAAGTGGGATACATGTCAAGCCAGAGAAGAGGGGGCTAGGATTTCAGAAAATAACTTTTAATCAACTTTAAACACTACTTATGACCACAGTTTTGATTACTGTGACTTGCCCTCATTTTTGGACATTTTATTCCATGCTGGTCAATGTCCGCAGTCCTCTACAGCACAAGGAGCCGCACTGGGAGATCCCACAGCGCATTGGAACCATTTCATACATCAACATGGGTTCGTCAATGTCCCTGGTGAAATGTTACATTTACTTTTCCAAGTAGTGTGAACGAGTACAAAAGACGCCGCATATGATGAACAGTGTTCTAAATTTTCCTATCTTTTAAGTTTCTCTCTCTCATTCTTTCGGTGTGCACAAAAGTCAAACTGATTTTTATTGGCTTCTAAATATTTGTGATTTCTTACGTCAGGAAGAGATGAATAATTCTTCATTTGGAACGAGGAATAACGTTCTGAAAAGGACATCACACTTGGTTGACCTTTCAATACGACACATTTCATTCATTTAATTTGTTAAGGGGTATGGCAATATAAAGAAAAACAGAGATGAAGAAACATGTAATTAAGAAGCACAACACTTCCCAGTAAGATTGGTGTATGTGCCTACGAAGAATTCTACTTGTGGTCTGACAGGTCCACTCTTTGAAGAAACAACATTCTTTCTGATAAAGTGATGCAGTAGCTTTTGTCCCCAGCATTCCTGAGGCATATGTGTCAAATAAAGTCGTATATATTTAGAGTATGCAGCATGAGGATTTGGCAAAGGGATGCAAATCCTGTGAGGGCCACCCTTACTAAGCAACAAAGTGATCTCGAGCATTTTAATGAGTGTGAGGGCCTCTGGCTGTGTCAGGGACAATAAATTAACAAGTTATGTTAAGTAGGTGTAATAAAAAGCGAGGCAAAAGGAGGGTATGCACGTGATGGATCACATGCTCTCCCTAGGGTATATAAGCACTCCTCTACCCATGCTGACATTCACTCTCAGGATCTTGCCTTGAACAGCAAACCAAACTCAACACCCCTGACACCATGAGCTACTGCGGCGGCTACTACGGAGGCCTGGGCTACGGCTATGGCTATGGCCTCGGTGGCCTGGGATATGGCTGTGGCTATGGCGGTGGCTATGGCGGCTACGGATATGGACCTTTCTATGGAGGCTACGGATATGGCTGCTATCGTCCATGGAACTATGGAAGATACTGGTCCGGATGCTGCTGAAATCCTGCCCTGGAAGCCCAACACCTAGGGCCATAAGGCTGGTAAAGAATGGACACAAAATTTGAAGCAAAGAACATCACCCAGGAACAAGCCAAGATAAGAAAAATGAATAGATCACATCTTCTCTTGTAAGAATATTTACCATACCACATTTTCCGGCTTCGTGTCTCCTGGCGGCCCCTATTTGTACTTTCATTGCTGTGGTATTTCTCTGTTCCCTTCACAATAAATTATTCTGATTTGATATGGCACATGATGGCTTTATTATTTGTTAATTCTGTTGACTAGGACTCTCCTTTTCCGCGTGTATTCCCCATTTGTGTTCTTCCAAGACCAGTGTCCTGAAGTTCTGGTTATGTGTTCCAACCTTTCCCACAGCAGAACTAACACAGAGTTTGTGAGAATTAGTCTACTTTCAACGTCAGTCACCTAATGTTTTCTAAGTGGTGCTGGTATGTTTTAAGGGCTTTACCCTATCAATTTTAGTGTATGTAGCTCTGACTGAAAAAAAAATTAACTAGTGAACAATGCTGCGTAACAATGCCATTGAAATATTCAGAGAAATCATTTTGATTTGCAAGCTCATCTCATTTACTTCACATAAAACCCGATTTGGGCAGCTGCACAACACGTCCTACCCTATTAGTCAGCCTAGTCAGAGCATCTTAGGGTTGCAATGCCTGGACAGAGAAATAGCTCCCTGCCTCCATTGGATGACCCTGCTACTTTGTGTTTCACAGAGTACAACATTAGCTTTTCTATTTCCTGTGTGCATCTTAGTAATTCTACTGAGTTTGCCCAAAGGGCTTCTCTTGGTTCAAAGGAGCATAGTAAGCAGGATGACTCCTTGGTGGTGTTTCAGATACTCCTTGAAGAATATGCTATCATCATACCATTAGGATTTGAAATTTTGAATTTACGGATCTCCCTTAGATCTTAGGGAAATACCCCAGCACTTTTTCAATTCCGCGGAAGTGTTTTGGCTCATCCTGTGGAGGACATTTCACCGCAAGTACCTCACTCCTGAAAAAGATGTATATTTAGCAGAGATACGAAGGCAGAGTGTGATGTCCTAAAACTATTCGATTTTTTTTGCTCATATGGTGTTAGCTGACCTTCATTTAAATGAAATACGCGTTTTATCAACTGCCTATTGACGTTAAGGTGATCCAGTAAATTCGACAAATTCGCAGAAAGCAGAGGGAAATAATGGAATAATTATGTACAATGTAGTCAAAACTTTATTAATTATAACTAAAAACATTGAAATAACCTGTTAAAAAAAAGAGGCTAAACTGTACACAACACTCTTTTGATCCATCAAGAGCATTTTATAGGGGAATAATACCACGTCAATTACAGGGGTAAATATTTTCAATACATATATCTGAAAAAATAGCAATACCCCAACATGTAAAGAGCTCCTGCTAATCAATAATAAAGTATTGTTTAAACAAGTCTAGGTCAACATGGACATATTCTCTTCGAGGCACTTCCAAGTAGAGGATATCTCTGTGGCCTGTGAACAGAAGAAGGACGCTGAAGTGACATTTGCTGCCCAGGTTAAAACCAATTTAAACACTTGTCAGATATCCCAATATAACACACAAATGATCCAATTAAAAGATTCTAATTGACCAGTGTGGGGAAGGATGTGGTACCTTTGGAGAGCTCACGGATTGCCTCTGCTACTGTCCGTGCATATAACTGCACTGGCAAAGTGTTGGCACCATCTACTGATTCTAAACTTCATATGCATATGGCAAATATATTAGCAATTCATGTCCTATGTATAGCAAGATGCAGGGACACACAGGGGTAGAGATTGGGGAAATGGTGTGTGTAAATGTGGGAAAGGTGTTAGAACCTGCAATGTTGAATGAAAGTGGGATACATGTCAAGCCAGAGAAGAGGGGGCTAGGATTTCAGAAAATAACTTTTAATCAACTTTAAACACTACTTATGACCACAGTTTTGATTACTGTGACTTGCCCTCATTTTTGGACATTTTATTCCATGCTGGTCAATGTCCGCAGTCCTCTACAGCACAAGGAGCCGCACTGGGAGATCCCACAGCGCATTGGAACCATTTCATACATCAACATGGGTTCGTCAATGTCCCTGGTGAAATGTTACATTTACTTTTCCAAGTAGTGTGAACGAGTACAAAAGACGCCGCATATGATGAACAGTGTTCTAAATTTTCCTATCTTTTAAGTTTCTCTCTCTCATTCTTTCGGTGTGCACAAAAGTCAAACTGATTTTTATTGGCTTCTAAATATTTGTGATTTCTTACGTCAGGAAGAGATGAATAATTCTTCATTTGGAACGAGGAATAACGTTCTGAAAAGGACATCACACTTGGTTGACCTTTCAATACGACACATTTCATTCATTTAATTTGTTAAGGGGTATGGCAATATAAAGAAAAACAGAGATGAAGAAACATGTAATTAAGAAGCACAACACTTCCCAGTAAGATTGGTGTATGTGCCTACGAAGAATTCTACTTGTGGTCTGACAGGTCCACTCTTTGAAGAAACAACATTCTTTCTGATAAAGTGATGCAGTAGCTTTTGTCCCCAGCATTCCTGAGGCATATGTGTCAAATAAAGTCGTATATATTTAGAGTATGCAGCATGAGGATTTGGCAAAGGGATGCAAATCCTGTGAGGGCCACCCTTACTAAGCAACAAAGTGATCTCGAGCATTTTAATGAGTGTGAGGGCCTCTGGCTGTGTCAGGGACAATAAATTAACAAGTTATGTTAAGTAGGTGTAATAAAAAGCGAGGCAAAAGGAGGGTATGCACGTGATGGATCACATGCTCTCCCTAGGGTATATAAGCACTCCTCTACCCATGCTGACATTCACTCTCAGGATCTTGCCTTGAACAGCAAACCAAACTCAACACCCCTGACACCATGAGCTACTGCGGCGGCTACTACGGAGGCCTGGGCTACGGCTATGGCTATGGCTTCGGTGGCCTGGGATATGGCTGTGGCTATGGCGGTGGCTATGGCGGCTACGGATATGGACCTTTCTATGGAGGCTACGGATATGGCTGCTATCGTCCATGGAACTATGGAAGATACTGGTCCGGATGCTGCTGAAATCCTGCCCTGGAAGCCCAACACCTAGGGCCATAAGGCTGGTAAAGAATGGACACAAAATTTGAAGCAAAGAACATCACCCAGGAACAAGCCAAGATAAGAAAAATGAATAGATCACATCTTCTCTTGTAAGAATATTTACCATACCACATTTTCCGGCTTCGTGTCTCCTGGCGGCCCCTATTTGTACTTTCATTGCTGTGGTATTTCTCTGTTCCCTTCACAATAAATTATTCTGATTTGATATGGCACATGATGGCTTTATTATTTGTTAATTCTGTTGACTAGGACTCTCCTTTTCCGCGTGTATTCCCCATTTGTGTTCTTCCAAGACCAGTGTCCTGAAGTTCTGGTTATGTGTTCCAACCTTTCCCACAGCAGAACTAACACAGAGTTTGTGAGAATTAGTCTACTTTCAACGTCAGTCACCTAATGTTTTCTAAGTGGTGCTGGTATGTTTTAAGGGCTTTACCCTATCAATTTTAGTGTATGTAGCTCTGACTGAAAAAAAAATTAACTAGTGAACAATGCTGCGTAACAATGCCATTGAAATATTCAGAGAAATCATTTTGATTTGCAAGCTCATCTCATTTACTTCACATAAAACCCGATTTGGGCAGCTGCACAACACGTCCTACCCTATTAGTCAGCCTAGTCAGAGCATCTTAGGGTTGCAATGCCTGGACAGAGAAATAGCTCCCTGCCTCCATTGGATGACCCTGCTACTTTGTGTTTCACAGAGTACAACATTAGCTTTTCTATTTCCTGTGTGCATCTTAGTAATTCTACTGAGTTTGCCCAAAGGGCTTCTCTTGGTTCAAAGGAGCATAGTAAGCAGGATGACTCCTTGGTGGTGTTTCAGATACTCCTTGAAGAATATGCTATCATCATACCATTAGGATTTGAAATTTTGAATTTACGGATCTCCCTTAGATCTTAGGGAAATACCCCAGCACTTTTTCAATTCCGCGGAAGTGTTTTGGCTCATCCTGTGGAGGACATTTCACCGCAAGTACCTCACTCCTGAAAAAGATGTATATTTAGCAGAGATACGAAGGCAGAGTGTGATGTCCTAAAACTATTCGATTTTTTTTGCTCATATGGTGTTAGCTGACCTTCATTTAAATGAAATACGCGTTTGATCAACTGCCTATTGACGTTAAGGTGATCCAGTAAATTCGACAAATTCGCAGAAAGCAGAGGGAAATAATGGAATAATTATGTACAATGTAGTCAAAACTTTATTAATTATAACTAAAAACATTGAAATAACCTGTTAAAAAAAAGAGGCTAAACTGTACACAACACTCTTTTGATCCATCAAGAGCATTTTATAGGGGAATAATACCACGTCAATTACAGGGGTAAATATTTTCAATACATATATCTGAAAAAATAGCAATACCCCAACATGTAAAGAGCTCCTGCTAATCAATAATAAAGTATTGTTTAAACAAGTCTAGGTCAACATGGACATATTCTCTTCGAGGCACTTCCAAGTAGAGGATATCTCTGTGGCCTGTGAACAGAAGAAGGACGCTGAAGTGACATTTGCTGCCCAGGTTAAAACCAATTTAAACACTTGTCAGATATCCCAATATAACACACAAATGATCCAATTAAAAGATTCTAATTGACCAGTGTGGGGAAGGATGTGGTACCTTTGGAGAGCTCACGGATTGCCTCTGCTACTGTCCATGCATATAACTGCACTGGCAAAGTGTTGGCACCATCTACTGATTCTAAACTTCATATGCATATGGCAAATATATTAGCAATTCATGTCCTATGTATAGCAAGATGCAGGGACACACAAGGGTAGAGATTGGGGAAATGGTGTGTGTAAATGTGGGAAAGGTGTTAGAACCTGCAATGTTGAATGAAAGTGGGATACATGTCAAGCCAGAGAAGAGGGGGTTAGGATTTCAGAAAATAACTTTTAATCAACTTTAAACACTACTTATGACCACAGTTTTGATTACTGTGACTTGCCCTCATTTTTGGACATTTTATTCCATGCTGGTCAATGTCCGCAGACCTCTACAGCACAAGGAGCCGCACTGGGAGATCCCACAGCGCATTGGAACCATTTCATACATCAACATGGGTTTGTCAATGTCCCTGGTGAAGTGTAACATTTACTTTTACAAGTAGTGTGAACGGGTACAAAAGACGCCGCATATGATGAACAGTGTTCTAAATTTTCCTATCTTTTACGTTTCTCTCTCTCATTCTTTCAGTGTGCACAAAAGTCAAACTGATTTTTATTGGCTTCTAAATATTTGTGATTTCTTACGTCAGGAAGAGATGAATAATTCTTCATTTGGAACGAGGAATAACGTTCTGAAAAGGACATCACACTTGGTTGACCTTTCAATACGACACATTTCATTCATTTAATTTGTTAAGGGGTATGGCAATATAAAGAAAAACAGAGATGAAGAAACATGTAATTAAGAAGCACAACACTTCCCAGTAAGATTGGTGTATGTGCCTACGAAGAATTCTACTTGTGGTCTGACAGGTCCACTCTTTGAAGAAACAACATTCTTTCTGATAAAGTGATGCAGTAGCTTTTGTCCCCAGCATTCCTGAGGCATATGTGTCAAATAAAGTCGTATATATTTAGAGTATGCAGCATGAGGATTTGGCAAAGGGATGCAAATCCTGTGAGGGCCACCCTTACTAAGCAACAAAGTGATCTCGAGCATTTTAATGAGTGTGAGGGCCTCTGGCTGTGTCAGGGACAATAAATTAACAAGTTATGTTAAGTAGGTGTAATAAAAAGCGAGGCAAAAGGAGGGTATGCACGTGATGGATCACATGCTCTCCCTAGGGTATATAAGCACTCCTCTACCCATGCTGACATTCACTCTCAGGATCTTGCCTTGAACAGCAAACCAAACTCAACACCCCTGACACCATGAGCTACTGCGGCGGCTACTACGGAGGCCTGGGCTACGGCTATGGCTATGGCCTCGGTGGCCTGGGATATGGCTGTGGCTATGGCGGTGGCTATGGCGGCTACGGATATGGACCTTTCTATGGAGGCTACGGATATGGCTGCTATCGTCCATGGAACTATGGAAGATACTGGTCCGGATGCTGCTGAAATCCTGCCCTGGAAGCCCAACACCTAGGGCCATAAGGCTGGTAAAGAATGGACACAAAATTTGAAGCAAAGAACATCACCCAGGAACAAGCCAAGATAAGAAAAATGAATAGATCACATCTTCTCTTGTAAGAATATTTACCATACCACATTTTCCGGCTTCGTGTCTCCTGGCGGCCCCTATTTGTACTTTCATTGCTGTGGTATTTCTCTGTTCCCTTCACAATAAATTATTCTGATTTGATATGGCACATGATGGCTTTATTATTTGTTAATTCTGTTGACTAGGACTCTCCTTTTCCGCGTGTATTCCCCATTTGTGTTCTTCCAAGACCAGTGTCCTGAAGTTCTGGTTATGTGTTCCAACCTTTCCCACAGCAGAACTAACACAGAGTTTGTGAGAATTAGTCTACTTTCAACGTCAGTCACCTAATGTTTTCTAAGTGGTGCTGGTATGTTTTAAGGGCTTTACCCTATCAATTTTAGTGTATGTAGCTCTGACTGAAAAAAAAATTAACTAGTGAACAATGCTGCGTAACAATGCCATTGAAATATTCAGAGAAATCATTTTGATTTGCAAGCTCATCTCATTTACTTCACATAAAACCCGATTTGGGCAGCTGCACAACACGTCCTACCCTATTAGTCAGCCTAGTCAGAGCATCTTAGGGTTGCAATGCCTGGACAGAGAAATAGCTCCCTGCCTCCATTGGATGACCCTGCTACTTTGTGTTTCACAGAGTACAACATTAGCTTTTCTATTTCCTGTGTGCATCTTAGTAATTCTACTGAGTTTGCCCAAAGGGCTTCTCTTGGTTCAAAGGAGCATAGTAAGCAGGATGACTCCTTGGTGGTGTTTCAGATACTCCTTGAAGAATATGCTATCATCATACCATTAGGATTTGAAATTTTGAATTTACGGATCTCCCTTAGATCTTAGGGAAATACCCCAGCACTTTTTCAATTCCGCGGAAGTGTTTTGGCTCATCCTGTGGAGGACATTTCACCGCAAGTACCTCACTCCTGAAAAAGATGTATATTTAGCAGAGATACGAAGGCAGAGTGTGATGTCCTAAAACTATTCGATTTTTTTTGCTCATATGGTGTTAGCTGACCTTCATTTAAATGAAATACGCGTTTTATCAACTGCCTATTGACGTTAAGGTGATCCAGTAAATTCGACAAATTCGCAGAAAGCAGAGGGAAATAATGGAATAATTATGTACAATGTAGTCAAAACTTTATTAATTATAACTAAAAACATTGAAATAACCTGTTAAAAAAAAGAGGCTAAACTGTACACAACACTCTTTTGATCCATCAAGAGCATTTTATAGGGGAATAATACCACGTCAATTACAGGGGTAAATATTTTCAATACATATATCTGAAAAAATAGCAATACCCCAACATGTAAAGAGCTCCTGCTAATCAATAATAAAGTATTGTTTAAACAAGTCTAGGTCAACATGGACATATTCTCTTCGAGGCACTTCCAAGTAGAGGATATCTCTGTGGCCTGTGAACAGAAGAAGGACGCTGAAGTGACATTTGCTGCCCAGGTTAAAACCAATTTAAACACTTGTCAGATATCCCAATATAACACACAAATGATCCAATTAAAAGATTCTAATTGACCAGTGTGGGGAAGGATGTGGTACCTTTGGAGAGCTCACGGATTGCCTCTGCTACTGTCCGTGCATATAACTGCACTGGCAAAGTGTTGGCACCATCTACTGATTCTAAACTTCATATGCATATGGCAAATATATTAGCAATTCATGTCCTATGTATAGCAAGATGCAGGGACACACAGGGGTAGAGATTGGGGAAATGGTGTGTGTAAATGTGGGAAAGGTGTTAGAACCTGCAATGTTGAATGAAAGTGGGATACATGTCAAGCCAGAGAAGAGGGGGCTAGGATTTCAGAAAATAACTTTTAATCAACTTTAAACACTACTTATGACCACAGTTTTGATTACTGTGACTTGCCCTCATTTTTGGACATTTTATTCCATGCTGGTCAATGTCCGCAGTCCTCTACAGCACAAGGAGCCGCACTGGGAGATCCCACAGCGCATTGGAACCATTTCATACATCAACATGGGTTCGTCAATGTCCCTGGTGAAATGTTACATTTACTTTTCCAAGTAGTGTGAACGAGTACAAAAGACGCCGCATATGATGAACAGTGTTCTAAATTTTCCTATCTTTTAAGTTTCTCTCTCTCATTCTTTCGGTGTGCACAAAAGTCAAACTGATTTTTATTGGCTTCTAAATATTTGTGATTTCTTACGTCAGGAAGAGATGAATAATTCTTCATTTGGAACGAGGAATAACGTTCTGAAAAGGACATCACACTTGGTTGACCTTTCAATACGACACATTTCATTCATTTAATTTGTTAAGGGGTATGGCAATATAAAGAAAAACAGAGATGAAGAAACATGTAATTAAGAAGCACAACACTTCCCAGTAAGATTGGTGTATGTGCCTACGAAGAATTCTACTTGTGGTCTGACAGGTCCACTCTTTGAAGAAACAACATTCTTTCTGATAAAGTGATGCAGTAGCTTTTGTCCCCAGCATTCCTGAGGCATATGTGTCAAATAAAGTCGTATATATTTAGAGTATGCAGCATGAGGATTTGGCAAAGGGATGCAAATCCTGTGAGGGCCACCCTTACTAAGCAACAAAGTGATCTCGAGCATTTTAATGAGTGTGAGGGCCTCTGGCTGTGTCAGGGACAATAAATTAACAAGTTATGTTAAGTAGGTGTAATAAAAAGCGAGGCAAAAGGAGGGTATGCACGTGATGGATCACATGCTCTCCCTAGGGTATATAAGCACTCCTCTACCCATGCTGACATTCACTCTCAGGATCTTGCCTTGAACAGCAAACCAAACTCAACACCCCTGACACCATGAGCTACTGCGGCGGCTACTACGGAGGCCTGGGCTACGGCTATGGCTATGGCTTCGGTGGCCTGGGATATGGCTGTGGCTATGGCGGTGGCTATGGCGGCTACGGATATGGACCTTTCTATGGAGGCTACGGATATGGCTGCTATCGTCCATGGAACTATGGAAGATACTGGTCCGGATGCTGCTGAAATCCTGCCCTGGAAGCCCAACACCTAGGGCCATAAGGCTGGTAAAGAATGGACACAAAATTTGAAGCAAAGAACATCACCCAGGAACAAGCCAAGATAAGAAAAATGAATAGATCACATCTTCTCTTGTAAGAATATTTACCATACCACATTTTCCGGCTTCGTGTCTCCTGGCGGCCCCTATTTGTACTTTCATTGCTGTGGTATTTCTCTGTTCCCTTCACAATAAATTATTCTGATTTGATATGGCACATGATGGCTTTATTATTTGTTAATTCTGTTGACTAGGACTCTCCTTTTCCGCGTGTATTCCCCATTTGTGTTCTTCCAAGACCAGTGTCCTGAAGTTCTGGTTATGTGTTCCAACCTTTCCCACAGCAGAACTAACACAGAGTTTGTGAGAATTAGTCTACTTTCAACGTCAGTCACCTAATGTTTTCTAAGTGGTGCTGGTATGTTTTAAGGGCTTTACCCTATCAATTTTAGTGTATGTAGCTCTGACTGAAAAAAAAATTAACTAGTGAACAATGCTGCGTAACAATGCCATTGAAATATTCAGAGAAATCATTTTGATTTGCAAGCTCATCTCATTTACTTCACATAAAACCCGATTTGGGCAGCTGCACAACACGTCCTACCCTATTAGTCAGCCTAGTCAGAGCATCTTAGGGTTGCAATGCCTGGACAGAGAAATAGCTCCCTGCCTCCATTGGATGACCCTGCTACTTTGTGTTTCACAGAGTACAACATTAGCTTTTCTATTTCCTGTGTGCATCTTAGTAATTCTACTGAGTTTGCCCAAAGGGCTTCTCTTGGTTCAAAGGAGCATAGTAAGCAGGATGACTCCTTGGTGGTGTTTCAGATACTCCTTGAAGAATATGCTATCATCATACCATTAGGATTTGAAATTTTGAATTTACGGATCTCCCTTAGATCTTAGGGAAATACCCCAGCACTTTTTCAATTCCGCGGAAGTGTTTTGGCTCATCCTGTGGAGGACATTTCACCGCAAGTACCTCACTCCTGAAAAAGATGTATATTTAGCAGAGATACGAAGGCAGAGTGTGATGTCCTAAAACTATTCGATTTTTTTTGCTCATATGGTGTTAGCTGACCTTCATTTAAATGAAATACGCGTTTTATCAACTGCCTATTGACGTTAAGGTGATCCAGTAAATTCGACAAATTCGCAGAAAGCAGAGGGAAATAATGGAATAATTATGTACAATGTAGTCAAAACTTTATTAATTATAACTAAAAACATTGAAATAACCTGTTAAAAAAAAGAGGCTAAACTGTACACAACACTCTTTTGATCCATCAAGAGCATTTTATAGGGGAATAATACCACGTCAATTACAGGGGTAAATATTTTCAATACATATATCTGAAAAAATAGCAATACCCCAACATGTAAAGAGCTCCTGCTAATCAATAATAAAGTATTGTTTAAACAAGTCTAGGTCAACATGGACATATTCTCTTCGAGGCACTTCCAAGTAGAGGATATCTCTGTGGCCTGTGAACAGAAGAAGGACGCTGAAGTGACATTTGCTGCCCAGGTTAAAACCAATTTAAACACTTGTCAGATATCCCAATATAACACACAAATGATCCAATTAAAAGATTCTAATTGACCAGTGTGGGGAAGGATGTGGTACCTTTGGAGAGCTCACGGATTGCCTCTGCTACTGTCCATGCATATAACTGCACTGGCAAAGTGTTGGCACCATCTACTGATTCTAAACTTCATATGCATATGGCAAATATATTAGCAATTCATGTCCTATGTATAGCAAGATGCAGGGACACACAAGGGTAGAGATTGGGGAAATGGTGTGTGTAAATGTGGGAAAGGTGTTAGAACCTGCAATGTTGAATGAAAGTGGGATACATGTCAAGCCAGAGAAGAGGGGGTTAGGATTTCAGAAAATAACTTTTAATCAACTTTAAACACTACTTATGACCACAGTTTTGATTACTGTGACTTGCCCTCATTTTTGGACATTTTATTCCATGCTGGTCAATGTCCGCAGACCTCTACAGCACAAGGAGCCGCACTGGGAGATCCCACAGCGCATTGGAACCATTTCATACATCAACATGGGTTTGTCAATGTCCCTGGTGAAGTGTAACATTTACTTTTACAAGTAGTGTGAACGGGTACAAAAGACGCCGCATATGATGAACAGTGTTCTAAATTTTCCTATCTTTTACGTTTCTCTCTCTCATTCTTTCAGTGTGCACAAAAGTCAAACTGATTTTTATTGGCTTCTAAATATTTGTGATTTCTTACGTCAGGAAGAGATGAATAATTCTTCATTTGGAACGAGGAATAACGTTCTGAAAAGGACATCACACTTGGTTGACCTTTCAATACGACACATTTCATTCATTTAATTTGTTAAGGGGTATGGCAATATAAAGAAAAACAGAGATGAAGAAACATGTAATTAAGAAGCACAACACTTCCCAGTAAGATTGGTGTATGTGCCTACGAAGAATTCTACTTGTGGTCTGACAGGTCCACTCTTTGAAGAAACAACATTCTTTCTGATAAAGTGATGCAGTAGCTTTTGTCCCCAGCATTCCTGAGGCATATGTGTCAAATAAAGTCGTATATATTTAGAGTATGCAGCATGAGGATTTGGCAAAGGGATGCAAATCCTGTGAGGGCCACCCTTACTAAGCAACAAAGTGATCTCGAGCATTTTAATGAGTGTGAGGGCCTCTGGCTGTGTCAGGGACAATAAATTAACAAGTTATGTTAAGTAGGTGTAATAAAAAGCGAGGCAAAAGGAGGGTATGCACGTGATGGATCACATGCTCTCCCTAGGGTATATAAGCACTCCTCTACCCATGCTGACATTCACTCTCAGGATCTTGCCTTGAACAGCAAACCAAACTCAACACCCCTGACACCATGAGCTACTGCGGCGGCTACTACGGAGGCCTGGGCTACGGCTATGGCTATGGCCTCGGTGGCCTGGGATATGGCTGTGGCTATGGCGGTGGCTATGGCGGCTACGGATATGGACCTTTCTATGGAGGCTACGGATATGGCTGCTATCGTCCATGGAACTATGGAAGATACTGGTCCGGATGCTGCTGAAATCCTGCCCTGGAAGCCCAACACCTAGGGCCATAAGGCTGGTAAAGAATGGACACAAAATTTGAAGCAAAGAACATCACCCAGGAACAAGCCAAGATAAGAAAAATGAATAGATCACATCTTCTCTTGTAAGAATATTTACCATACCACATTTTCCGGCTTCGTGTCTCCTGGCGGCCCCTATTTGTACTTTCATTGCTGTGGTATTTCTCTGTTCCCTTCACAATAAATTATTCTGATTTGATATGGCACATGATGGCTTTATTATTTGTTAATTCTGTTGACTAGGACTCTCCTTTTCCGCGTGTATTCCCCATTTGTGTTCTTCCAAGACCAGTGTCCTGAAGTTCTGGTTATGTGTTCCAACCTTTCCCACAGCAGAACTAACACAGAGTTTGTGAGAATTAGTCTACTTTCAACGTCAGTCACCTAATGTTTTCTAAGTGGTGCTGGTATGTTTTAAGGGCTTTACCCTATCAATTTTAGTGTATGTAGCTCTGACTGAAAAAAAAATTAACTAGTGAACAATGCTGCGTAACAATGCCATTGAAATATTCAGAGAAATCATTTTGATTTGCAAGCTCATCTCATTTACTTCACATAAAACCCGATTTGGGCAGCTGCACAACACGTCCTACCCTATTAGTCAGCCTAGTCAGAGCATCTTAGGGTTGCAATGCCTGGACAGAGAAATAGCTCCCTGCCTCCATTGGATGACCCTGCTACTTTGTGTTTCACAGAGTACAACATTAGCTTTTCTATTTCCTGTGTGCATCTTAGTAATTCTACTGAGTTTGCCCAAAGGGCTTCTCTTGGTTCAAAGGAGCATAGTAAGCAGGATGACTCCTTGGTGGTGTTTCAGATACTCCTTGAAGAATATGCTATCATCATACCATTAGGATTTGAAATTTTGAATTTACGGATCTCCCTTAGATCTTAGGGAAATACCCCAGCACTTTTTCAATTCCGCGGAAGTGTTTTGGCTCATCCTGTGGAGGACATTTCACCGCAAGTACCTCACTCCTGAAAAAGATGTATATTTAGCAGAGATACGAAGGCAGAGTGTGATGTCCTAAAACTATTCGATTTTTTTTGCTCATATGGTGTTAGCTGACCTTCATTTAAATGAAATACGCGTTTTATCAACTGCCTATTGACGTTAAGGTGATCCAGTAAATTCGACAAATTCGCAGAAAGCAGAGGGAAATAATGGAATAATTATGTACAATGTAGTCAAAACTTTATTAATTATAACTAAAAACATTGAAATAACCTGTTAAAAAAAAGAGGCTAAACTGTACACAACACTCTTTTGATCCATCAAGAGCATTTTATAGGGGAATAATACCACGTCAATTACAGGGGTAAATATTTTCAATACATATATCTGAAAAAATAGCAATACCCCAACATGTAAAGAGCTCCTGCTAATCAATAATAAAGTATTGTTTAAACAAGTCTAGGTCAACATGGACATATTCTCTTCGAGGCACTTCCAAGTAGAGGATATCTCTGTGGCCTGTGAACAGAAGAAGGACGCTGAAGTGACATTTGCTGCCCAGGTTAAAACCAATTTAAACACTTGTCAGATATCCCAATATAACACACAAATGATCCAATTAAAAGATTCTAATTGACCAGTGTGGGGAAGGATGTGGTACCTTTGGAGAGCTCACGGATTGCCTCTGCTACTGTCCGTGCATATAACTGCACTGGCAAAGTGTTGGCACCATCTACTGATTCTAAACTTCATATGCATATGGCAAATATATTAGCAATTCATGTCCTATGTATAGCAAGATGCAGGGACACACAGGGGTAGAGATTGGGGAAATGGTGTGTGTAAATGTGGGAAAGGTGTTAGAACCTGCAATGTTGAATGAAAGTGGGATACATGTCAAGCCAGAGAAGAGGGGGCTAGGATTTCAGAAAATAACTTTTAATCAACTTTAAACACTACTTATGACCACAGTTTTGATTACTGTGACTTGCCCTCATTTTTGGACATTTTATTCCATGCTGGTCAATGTCCGCAGTCCTCTACAGCACAAGGAGCCGCACTGGGAGATCCCACAGCGCATTGGAACCATTTCATACATCAACATGGGTTCGTCAATGTCCCTGGTGAAATGTTACATTTACTTTTCCAAGTAGTGTGAACGAGTACAAAAGACGCCGCATATGATGAACAGTGTTCTAAATTTTCCTATCTTTTAAGTTTCTCTCTCTCATTCTTTCGGTGTGCACAAAAGTCAAACTGATTTTTATTGGCTTCTAAATATTTGTGATTTCTTACGTCAGGAAGAGATGAATAATTCTTCATTTGGAACGAGGAATAACGTTCTGAAAAGGACATCACACTTGGTTGACCTTTCAATACGACACATTTCATTCATTTAATTTGTTAAGGGGTATGGCAATATAAAGAAAAACAGAGATGAAGAAACATGTAATTAAGAAGCACAACACTTCCCAGTAAGATTGGTGTATGTGCCTACGAAGAATTCTACTTGTGGTCTGACAGGTCCACTCTTTGAAGAAACAACATTCTTTCTGATAAAGTGATGCAGTAGCTTTTGTCCCCAGCATTCCTGAGGCATATGTGTCAAATAAAGTCGTATATATTTAGAGTATGCAGCATGAGGATTTGGCAAAGGGATGCAAATCCTGTGAGGGCCACCCTTACTAAGCAACAAAGTGATCTCGAGCATTTTAATGAGTGTGAGGGCCTCTGGCTGTGTCAGGGACAATAAATTAACAAGTTATGTTAAGTAGGTGTAATAAAAAGCGAGGCAAAAGGAGGGTATGCACGTGATGGATCACATGCTCTCCCTAGGGTATATAAGCACTCCTCTACCCATGCTGACATTCACTCTCAGGATCTTGCCTTGAACAGCAAACCAAACTCAACACCCCTGACACCATGAGCTACTGCGGCGGCTACTACGGAGGCCTGGGCTACGGCTATGGCTATGGCTTCGGTGGCCTGGGATATGGCTGTGGCTATGGCGGTGGCTATGGCGGCTACGGATATGGACCTTTCTATGGAGGCTACGGATATGGCTGCTATCGTCCATGGAACTATGGAAGATACTGGTCCGGATGCTGCTGAAATCCTGCCCTGGAAGCCCAACACCTAGGGCCATAAGGCTGGTAAAGAATGGACACAAAATTTGAAGCAAAGAACATCACCCAGGAACAAGCCAAGATAAGAAAAATGAATAGATCACATCTTCTCTTGTAAGAATATTTACCATACCACATTTTCCGGCTTCGTGTCTCCTGGCGGCCCCTATTTGTACTTTCATTGCTGTGGTATTTCTCTGTTCCCTTCACAATAAATTATTCTGATTTGATATGGCACATGATGGCTTTATTATTTGTTAATTCTGTTGACTAGGACTCTCCTTTTCCGCGTGTATTCCCCATTTGTGTTCTTCCAAGACCAGTGTCCTGAAGTTCTGGTTATGTGTTCCAACCTTTCCCACAGCAGAACTAACACAGAGTTTGTGAGAATTAGTCTACTTTCAACGTCAGTCACCTAATGTTTTCTAAGTGGTGCTGGTATGTTTTAAGGGCTTTACCCTATCAATTTTAGTGTATGTAGCTCTGACTGAAAAAAAAATTAACTAGTGAACAATGCTGCGTAACAATGCCATTGAAATATTCAGAGAAATCATTTTGATTTGCAAGCTCATCTCATTTACTTCACATAAAACCCGATTTGGGCAGCTGCACAACACGTCCTACCCTATTAGTCAGCCTAGTCAGAGCATCTTAGGGTTGCAATGCCTGGACAGAGAAATAGCTCCCTGCCTCCATTGGATGACCCTGCTACTTTGTGTTTCACAGAGTACAACATTAGCTTTTCTATTTCCTGTGTGCATCTTAGTAATTCTACTGAGTTTGCCCAAAGGGCTTCTCTTGGTTCAAAGGAGCATAGTAAGCAGGATGACTCCTTGGTGGTGTTTCAGATACTCCTTGAAGAATATGCTATCATCATACCATTAGGATTTGAAATTTTGAATTTACGGATCTCCCTTAGATCTTAGGGAAATACCCCAGCACTTTTTCAATTCCGCGGAAGTGTTTTGGCTCATCCTGTGGAGGACATTTCACCGCAAGTACCTCACTCCTGAAAAAGATGTATATTTAGCAGAGATACGAAGGCAGAGTGTGATGTCCTAAAACTATTCGATTTTTTTTGCTCATATGGTGTTAGCTGACCTTCATTTAAATGAAATACGCGTTTGATCAACTGCCTATTGACGTTAAGGTGATCCAGTAAATTCGACAAATTCGCAGAAAGCAGAGGGAAATAATGGAATAATTATGTACAATGTAGTCAAAACTTTATTAATTAGAACTAAAAACATTGAAATAACCTGTTAAAAAAAAGAGGCTAAACTGTACACAACACTCTTTTGATCCATCAAGAGCATTTTATAGGGGAATAATACCACGTCAATTACAGGGGTAAATATTTTCAATACATATATCTGAAAAAATAGCAATACCCCAACATGTAAAGAGCTCCTGCTAATCAATAATAAAGTATTGTTTAAACAAGTCTAGGTCAACATGGACATATTCTCTTCGAGGCACTTCCAAGTAGAGGATATCTCCGTGGCCTGTGAACAGAAGAAGGACGCTGAAGTGACATTTGCTGCCCAGGTTAAAACCAATTTAAACACTTGTCAGATATCCCAATATAACACACAAATGATCCAATTAAAAGATTCTAATTGACCAGTGTGGGGAAGGATATGATACTTTTGGAGACCTCACGGATTGCCTCTGCTACTGTCCGTGCATATAACTGCACTGGCAAAGTGTTGGCACCATCTACTGATTCTAAACTTCATATGCATATGGCAAATATATTAGCAATTCATGTCCTATGTATAGCAAGATGCAGGGACACACAAGGGTAGAGATTGGGGAAATGGTGTGTGTAAATGTGGGAAAGGTGTTAGAACCTGCAATGTTGAATGAAAGTGGGATACATGTCAAGCCAGAGAAGAGGGGGTTAGGATTTCAGAAAATAACTTTTAATCAACTTTAAACACTACTTATGACCACAGTTTTGATTACTGTGACTTGCCCTCATTTTTGGACATTTTATTCCATGCTTGTCAATGTCCGCAGACCTCTACAGCACAAGGAGCGGCACTGGGAGATCCCACAGCGCATTGGAACCATTTCATACATCAACATGGGTTCGTCAATGTCCCTGGTGAAATGTTACATTTACTTTTCCAAGTAGTGTGAACGAGTACAAAAGACGCCGCATATGATGAACAGTGTTCTAAATTTTCCTATCTTTTAAGTTTCTCTCTCTCATTCCTTCGGTGTGCACAAAAGTCAAACTGATTTTTATTGGCTTCTAAATATTTGTGATTTCTTACGTCAGGAAGAGATGAATAATTCTTCATTTGGAACGAGGAATAACGTTCTGAAAAGGACATCACACTTGGTTGACCTTTCAATACGACACATTTCATTCATTTAATTTGTTAAGGGGTATGGCAATATAAAGAAAAACAGAGATGAAGAAACATGTAATTAAGAAGCACAACACTTCCCAGTAAGATTGGTGTATGTGCCTACGAAGAATTCTACTTGTGGTCTGACAGGTCCACTCTTTGAAGAAACAACATTCTTTCTGATAAAGTGATGCAGTAGCTTTTGTCCCCAGCATTCCTGAGGCATATGTGTCAAATAAAGTCGTATATATTTAGAGTATGCAGCATGAGGATTTGGCAAAGGGATGCAAATCCTGTGAGGGCCACCCTTACTAAGCAACAAAGTGATCTCGAGCATTTTAATGAGTGTGAGGGCCTCTGGCTGTGTCAGGGACAATAAATTAACAAGTTATGTTAAGTAGGTGTAATAAAAAGCGAGGCAAAAGGAGGGTATGCACGTGATGGATCACATGCTCTCCCTAGGGTATATAAGCACTCCTCTACCCATGCTGACATTCACTCTCAGGATCTTGCCTTGAACAGCAAACCAAACTCAACACCCCTGACACCATGAGCTACTGCGGCGGCTACTACGGAGGCCTGGGCTACGGCTATGGCTATGGCCTCGGTGGCCTGGGATATGGCTGTGGCTATGGCGGTGGCTATGGCGGCTACGGATATGGACCTTTCTATGGAGGCTACGGATATGGCTGCTATCGTCCATGGAACTATGGAAGATACTGGTCCGGATGCTGCTGAAATCCTGCCCTGGAAGCCCAACACCTAGGGCCATAAGGCTGGTAAAGAATGGACACAAAATTTGAAGCAAAGAACATCACCCAGGAACAAGCCAAGATAAGAAAAATGAATAGATCACATCTTCTCTTGTAAGAATATTTACCATACCACATTTTCCGGCTTCGTGTCTCCTGGCGGCCCCTATTTGTACTTTCATTGCTGTGGTATTTCTCTGTTCCCTTCACAATAAATTATTCTGATTTGATATGGCACATGATGGCTTTATTATTTGTTAATTCTGTTGACTAGGACTCTCCTTTTCCGCGTGTATTCCCCATTTGTGTTCTTCCAAGACCAGTGTCCTGAAGTTCTGGTTATGTGTTCCAACCTTTCCCACAGCAGAACTAACACAGAGTTTGTGAGAATTAGTCTACTTTCAACGTCAGTCACCTAATGTTTTCTAAGTGGTGCTGGTATGTTTTAAGGGCTTTACCCTATCAATTTTAGTGTATGTAGCTCTGACTGAAAAAAAAATTAACTAGTGAACAATGCTGCGTAACAATGCCATTGAAATATTCAGAGAAATCATTTTGATTTGCAAGCTCATCTCATTTACTTCACATAAAACCCGATTTGGGCAGCTGCACAACACGTCCTACCCTATTAGTCAGCCTAGTCAGAGCATCTTAGGGTTGCAATGCCTGGACAGAGAAATAGCTCCCTGCCTCCATTGGATGACCCTGCTACTTTGTGTTTCACAGAGTACAACATTAGCTTTTCTATTTCCTGTGTGCATCTTAGTAATTCTACTGAGTTTGCCCAAAGGGCTTCTCTTGGTTCAAAGGAGCATAGTAAGCAGGATGACTCCTTGGTGGTGTTTCAGATACTCCTTGAAGAATATGCTATCATCATACCATTAGGATTTGAAATTTTGAATTTACGGATCTCCCTTAGATCTTAGGAAAATACCCCAGCACTTTTTCAATTCCGCCGAAGTGTTTTGGCTCATCCTGTGGAGGACATTTCACCACAAGTACCTCACTCCTGAAAAAGATGTATATTTAGCAGAGATACGAAGGCAGAGTGTGATGTCCTAAACCTATTCGATTTTTTTTGCTCATATGGTGTTAGCTGACCTTCATTTAAATGAAATACGCGTTTTATCAACTGCCTATTGACGTTAAGGTGATCCAGCAAATTCGACAAATTCGCAGAAAGCAGAGGGAAATAATGGAATAATTATGTACAATGTAGTCAAAACTTTATTAATTATAACTAAAAACATTGAAATAACCTGTTAAAAAAAAGAGGCTAAACTGTACACAACACTCTTTTGATACATCAAGAGCATTTTATAGGGGAATAATACCACGTCAATTACAGGGGTAAATATTGTCAATACATATATCTGAAAAAATAGCAATACCCCAACATGTAAAGAGCTCCTGCTAATCAATAATAAAGTATTGTTTAAACAAGTCTAGGTCAACATGGGCATATTCTCTTCGAGGCACTTCCAAGTAGAGGATATCTCCGTGGCCTGTGAACAGAAGAAGGACGCTGAAGTGACATTTGCTGCCCAGGTTAAAACCAATTTAAACACTTGTCAGATATCCCAATATAACACACAAATGATCCAATTAAAAGATTCTAATTGACCAGTGTGGGGAAGGATATTTTACCTTTGGAGAGCTCACGGATTGCCTCTGCTACTGTCCATGCATATAACTGCACTGGCAAAGTGTTGGCACCATCTGCTGATTCTAAACTTCATATGCATATGGCAAATATATTAGCAATTCATGTCCTATGTATAGCAAGATGCAGGGACACACAAGGGTAGAGATTGGGGAAATGGTGTGTGTAAATGTGGGAAAGGTGTTAGAACCTGCAATGTTGAATGAAAGTGGGATACATGTCAAGCCAGAGAAGAGGGGGTTAGGATTTCAGAAAATAACTTTTAATCAACTTTAAACACTACTTATGACCACAGTTTTGATTACTGTGACTTGACCTCATTTTTGGACATTTTATTCCATGCTGGTCAATGTCCGCAGTCCTCTACAGCACAAGGAGCCGCACTGGGAGATCCCACAGCGCATTGGAACCATTTCATACATCAACATGGGTTCGTCAATGTCCCTGGTGAAATGTTACATTTACTTTTCCAAGTAGTGTGAACGAGTACAAAAGACGCCGCATATGATGAACAGTGTTCTAAATTTTCCTATCTTTTAAGTTTCTCTCTCTCATTCTTTTGGTGTGCACAAAAGTCAAACTGATTTTTATTGGCTTCTAAATGTTTGTGATTTCTTACGTCAGGAAGAGATGAATAATTCTTCATTTGGAACGAGGAATAACGTTCTGAAAAGGACATCACACTTGGTTGACCTTTCAATACGACACATTTCATTCATTTAATTTGTTAAGGGGTATGGCAATATAAAGAAAAACAGAGATGAAGAAACATGTAATTAAGAAGCACAACACTTCCGAGTAAGATTGGTGTATGTGCCTACGAAGAATTCTACTTGTGTTCTGACAGGTCCACTCTTTGAAAAAACAACATTCTTTCTGATAAAGTGATGCAGTAGCTTTTGTCCCCAGCATTCCTGAGGCATATGTGTCAAATAAAGTCGTATATATTTAGAGTATGCAGCATGAGGATTTGGCAAAGGGATGCAAATCCTGTGAGGGCCACCCTTACTAAGCAACAAAGTGATCTCGAGCATTTTAATGAGTGTGAGGGCCTCTGGCTGTGTCAGGGACAATAAATTAACAAGTTATGTTAAGTAGGTGTAATAAAAAGCGAGGCAAAAGGAGGGTATGCACGTGATGGATCACATGCTCTCCCTAGGGTATATAAGCACTCCTCTACCCATGCTGACATTCACTCTCAGGATCTTGCCTTGAACAGCAAACCAAACTCAACACCCCTGACACCATGAGCTACTGCGGCGGCTACTACGGAGGCCTGGGCTACGGCTATGGCTATGGCCTCGGTGGCCTGGGATATGGCTGTGGCTATGGCGGTGGCTATGGCGGCTACGGATATGGACCTTTCTATGGAGGCTACGGATATGGCTGCTATCGTCCATGGAACTATGGAAGATACTGGTCCGGATGCTGCTGAAATCCTGCCCTGGAAGCCCAACACCTAGGGCCATAAGGCTGGTAAAGAATGGACACAAAATTTGAAGCAAAGAACATCACCCAGGAACAAGCCAAGATAAGAAAAATGAATAGATCACATCTTCTCTTGTAAGAATATTTACCATACCACATTTTCCGGCTTCGTGTCTCCTGGCGGCCCCTATTTGTACTTTCATTGCTGTGGTATTTCTCTGTTCCCTTCACAATAAATTATTCTGATTTGATATGGCACATGATGGCTTTATTATTTGTTAATTCTGTTGACTAGGACTCTCCTTTTCCGCGTGTATTCCCCATTTGTGTTCTTCCAAGACCAGTGTCCTGAAGTTCTGGTTATGTGTTCCAACCTTTCCCACAGCAGAACTAACACAGAGTTTGTGAGAATTAGTCTACTTTCAACGTCAGTCACCTAATGTTTTCTAAGTGGTGCTGGTATGTTTTAAGGGCTTTACCCTATCAATTTTAGTGTATGTAGCTCTGACTGAAAAAAAAATTAACTAGTGAACAATGCTGCGTAACAATGCCATTGAAATATTCAGAGAAATCATTTTGATTTGCAAGCTCATCTCATTTACTTCACATAAAACCCGATTTGGGCAGCTGCACAACACGTCCTACCCTATTAGTCAGCCTAGTCAGAGCATCTTAGGGTTGCAATGCCTGGACAGAGAAATAGCTCCCTGCCTCCATTGGATGACCCTGCTACTTTGTGTTTCACAGAGTACAACATTAGCTTTTCTATTTCCTGTGTGCATCTTAGTAATTCTACTGAGTTTGCCCAAAGGGCTTCTCTTGGTTCAAAGGAGCATAGTAAGCAGGATGACTCCTTGGTGGTGTTTCAGATACTCCTTGAAGAATATGCTATCATCATACCATTAGGATTTGAAATTTTGAATTTACGGATCTCCCTTAGATCTTAGGAAAATACCCCAGCACTTTTTCAATTCCGCCGAAGTGTTTTGGCTCATCCTGTGGAGGACATTTCACCACAAGTACCTCACTCCTGAAAAAGATGTATATTTAGCAGAGATACGAAGGCAGAGTGTGATGTCCTAAACCTATTCGATTTTTTTTGCTCATATGGTGTTAGCTGACCTTCATTTAAATGAAATACGCGTTTTATCAACTGCCTATTGACGTTAAGGTGATCCAGCAAATTCGACAAATTCGCAGAAAGCAGAGGGAAATAATGGAATAATTATGTACAATGTAGTCAAAACTTTATTAATTATAACTAAAAACATTGAAATAACCTGTTAAAAAAAAGAGGCTAAACTGTACACAACACTCTTTTGATACATCAAGAGCATTTTATAGGGGAATAATACCACGTCAATTACAGGGGTAAATATTGTCAATACATATATCTGAAAAAATAGCAATACCCCAACATGTAAAGAGCTCCTGCTAATCAATAATAAAGTATTGTTTAAACAAGTCTAGGTCAACATGGGCATATTCTCTTCGAGGCACTTCCAAGTAGAGGATATCTCCGTGGCCTGTGAACAGAAGAAGGACGCTGAAGTGACATTTGCTGCCCAGGTTAAAACCAATTTAAACACTTGTCAGATATCCCAATATAACACACAAATGATCCAATTAAAAGATTCTAATTGACCAGTGTGGGGAAGGATATTTTACCTTTGGAGAGCTCACGGATTGCCTCTGCTACTGTCCATGCATATAACTGCACTGGCAAAGTGTTGGCACCATCTGCTGATTCTAAACTTCATATGCATATGGCAAATATATTAGCAATTCATGTCCTATGTATAGCAAGATGCAGGGACACACAAGGGTAGAGATTGGGGAAATGGTGTGTGTAAATGTGGGAAAGGTGTTAGAACCTGCAATGTTGAATGAAAGTGGGATACATGTCAAGCCAGAGAAGAGGGGGTTAGGATTTCAGAAAATAACTTTTAATCAACTTTAAACACTACTTATGACCACAGTTTTGATTACTGTGACTTGACCTCATTTTTGGACATTTTATTCCATGCTGGTCAATGTCCGCAGTCCTCTACAGCACAAGGAGCCGCACTGGGAGATCCCACAGCGCATTGGAACCATTTCATACATCAACATGGGTTCGTCAATGTCCCTGGTGAAATGTTACATTTACTTTTCCAAGTAGTGTGAACGAGTACAAAAGACGCCGCATATGATGAACAGTGTTCTAAATTTTCCTATCTTTTAAGTTTCTCTCTCTCATTCTTTTGGTGTGCACAAAAGTCAAACTGATTTTTATTGGCTTCTAAATGTTTGTGATTTCTTACGTCAGGAAGAGATGAATAATTCTTCATTTGGAACGAGGAATAACGTTCTGAAAAGGACATCACACTTGGTTGACCTTTCAATACGACACATTTCATTCATTTAATTTGTTAAGGGGTATGGCAATATAAAGAAAAACAGAGATGAAGAAACATGTAATTAAGAAGCACAACACTTCCGAGTAAGATTGGTGTATGTGCCTACGAAGAATTCTACTTGTGTTCTGACAGGTCCACTCTTTGAAAAAACAACATTCTTTCTGATAAAGTGATGCAGTAGCTTTTGTCCCCAGCATTCCTGAGGCATATGTGTCAAATAAAGTCGTATATATTTAGAGTATGCAGCATGAGGATTTGGCAAAGGGATGCAAATCCTGTGAGGGCCACCCTTACTAAGCAACAAAGTGATCTCGAGCATTTTAATGAGTGTGAGGGCCTCTGGCTGTGTCAGGGACAATAAATTAACAAGTTATGTTAAGTAGGTGTAATAAAAAGCGAGGCAAAAGGAGGGTATGCACGTGATGGATCACATGCTCTCCCTAGGGTATATAAGCACTCCTCTACCCATGCTGACATTCACTCTCAGGATCTTGCCTTGAACAGCAAACCAAACTCAACACCCCTGACACCATGAGCTACTGCGGCGGCTACTACGGAGGCCTGGGCTACGGCTATGGCTATGGCCTCGGTGGCCTGGGATATGGCTGTGGCTATGGCGGTGGCTATGGCGGCTACGGATATGGACCTTTCTATGGAGGCTACGGATATGGCTGCTATCGTCCATGGAACTATGGAAGATACTGGTCCGGATGCTGCTGAAATCCTGCCCTGGAAGCCCAACACCTAGGGCCATAAGGCTGGTAAAGAATGGACACAAAATTTGAAGCAAAGAACATCACCCAGGAACAAGCCAAGATAAGAAAAATGAATAGATCACATCTTCTCTTGTAAGAATATTTACCATACCACATTTTCCGGCTTCGTGTCTCCTGGCGGCCCCTATTTGTACTTTCATTGCTGTGGTATTTCTCTGTTCCCTTCACAATAAATTATTCTGATTTGATATGGCACATGATGGCTTTATTATTTGTTAATTCTGTTGACTAGGACTCTCCTTTTCCGCGTGTATTCCCCATTTGTGTTCTTCCAAGACCAGTGTCCTGAAGTTCTGGTTATGTGTTCCAACCTTTCCCACAGCAGAACTAACACAGAGTTTGTGAGAATTAGTCTACTTTCAACGTCAGTCACCTAATGTTTTCTAAGTGGTGCTGGTATGTTTTAAGGGCTTTACCCTATCAATTTTAGTGTATGTAGCTCTGACTGAAAAAAAAGTTAACTAGTGAACAATGCTGCATAACAATGCCATTGAAATATTCAGAGAAATCATTTTGATTTGCAAGCTCATCTCATTTACTTCACATAAAACCCGATTTGGGCAGCTGCACAACACGTCCTACCCTATTAGTCAGCCTAGTCAGAGCATCTTAGGGTTGCAATGCCTGGACAGAGAAATAGCTCCCTGCCTCCATTGGATGACCCTGCTACTTTGTGTTTCACAGAGTACAACATTAGCTTTTCTATTTCCTGTGTGCATCTTAGTAATTCTGAGTTTGCCCAAAGGGCTTCTCTTGGTTCAAAGGAGCATAGTAAGCAGGATGACTCCTTGGTGGTGTTTCAGATACTCCTTGAAGAATATGCTATCATCATACCATTAGGATTTGAAATTTTGAATTTACGGATCTCCCTTACATCTTAGGGAAATACCCCAGCACTTTTTCAATTCCGCGGAAGTGTTTTGGCTCATCCTGTGGAGGACATTTCACCACAAGTACCTCACTCCTGAAAAAGATGTATATTTAGCAGAGATACGAAGGCAGAGTGTGATGTCCTAAACCTATTCGATTTTTTTTGCTCATATGGTGTTAGCTGACCTTCATTTAAATGAAATACGCGTTTTATCAACTGCCTATTGACGTTAAGGTGATCCAGTAAATTCGACAAATTCGCAGAAAGCAGAGGGAAATAATGGAATAATTATGTACAATGTAGTCAAAACTTTATTAATTAGACTAAAAACATTGAAATAACCTGTTAAAAAAAAGAGGCTAAACTGTACACAGCACTCTTTTGATCCATCAAGAGCATTTTATAGGGGAATAATACCACGTCAATTACAGGGGTAAAGATTTTCAATACATATATCTGAAAAAATTCCAATACCCCAACATGTAAAGAGCTCCTGCTAATCAATAATAAAGTATTGTTTAAACAAGTCTAGGTCAACATGGGCATATTCTCTTCGAGGCACTTCCAAGTAGAGGATATCTCCGTGGCCTGTGAACAGAAGAAGGACGCTGAAGTGACATTTGCTGCCCAGGTTAAAACCAATTTAAACACTTGTCAGATATCCCAATATAACACACAAATGATCCAATTAAAAGATTCTAATTGACCAGTGTGGGAAGGATATTTTACCTTTGGAGAGCTCACGGATTGCCTCTGCTACTGTCCATGCATATAACTGCACTGGCAAAGTGTTGGCACCATCTGCTGATTCTAAACTTCATATGCATATGGCAAATATATTAGCAATTCATGTCCTATGTATAGCAAGATGCAGGGACACACAAGGGTAGAGATTGGGGAAATGGTGTGTGTAAATGTGGGAAAGGTGTTAGAACCTGCAATGTTGAATGAAAGTGGGATACATGTCAAGCCAGAGAAGAGGGGGCTAGGATTTCAGAAAATAACTTTTAATCAACTTTAAACACTACTTATGACCACAGTTTTGATTACTGTGACTTGCCCTCATTTTTGGACATTTTATTCCATGCTGGTCAATGTCCGCAGTCCTCTACAGCACAAGGAGCCGCACTGGGAGATCCCACAGCGCATTGGAACCATTTCATACATCAACATGGGTTCGTCAATGTCCCTGGTGAAATGTTACATTTACTTTTCCAAGTAGTGTGAACGAGTACAAAAGACGCCGCATATGATGAACAGTGTTCTAAATTTTCCTATCTTTTAAGTTTCTCTCTCTCATTCTTTTGGTGTGCACAAAAGTCAAACTGATTTTTATTGGCTTCTAAATGTTTGTGATTTCTTACGTCAGGAAGAGATGAATAATTCTTCATTTGGAACGAGGAATAACGTTCTGAAAAGGACATCACACTTGGTTGACCTTTCAATACGACACATTTCATTCATTTAATTTGTTAAGGGGTATGGCAATATAAAGAAAAACAGAGATGAAGAAACATGTAATTAAGAAGCACAACACTTCCCAGTAAGATTGGTGTATGTGCCTACGAAGAATTCTACTTGTGGTCTGACAGGTCCACTCTTTGAAGAAACAACATTCTTTCTGATAAAGTGATGCAGTAGCTTTTGTCCCCAGCATTCCTGAGGCATATGTGTCAAATAAAGTCGTATATATTTAGAGTATGCAGCATGAGGATTTGGCAAAGGGATGCAAATCCTGTGAGGGCCACCCTTACTAAGCAACAAAGTGATCTCGAGCATTTTAATGAGTGTGAGGGCCTCTGGCTGTGTCAGGGACAATAAATTAACAAGTTATGTTAAGTAGGTGTAATAAAAAGCGAGGCAAAAGGAGGGTATGCACGTGATGGATCACATGCTCTCCCTAGGGTATATAAGCACTCCTCTACCCATGCTGACATTCACTCTCAGGATCTTGCCTTGAACAGCAAACCAAACTCAACACCCCTGACACCATGAGCTACTGCGGCGGCTACTACGGAGGCCTGGGCTACGGCTATGGCTATGGCCTCGGTGGCCTGGGATATGGCTGTGGCTATGGCGGTGGCTATGGCGGCTACGGATATGGACCTTTCTATGGAGGCTACGGATATGGCTGCTATCGTCCATGGAACTATGGAAGATACTGGTCTGGATGCTGCTGAAATCCTGCCCTGGAAGCCCAACACCTAGGGCCATAAGGCTGGTAAAGAATGGACACAAAATTTGAAGCAAAGAACATCACCCAGGAACAAGCCAAGATAAGAAAAATGAATAGATCACATCTTCTCTTGTAAGAATATTTACCATACCACATTTTCCGGCTTCGTGTCTCCTGGCGGCCCCTATTTGTACTTTCATTGCTGTGGTATTTCTCTATTCCCTTCACAATAAATTATTCTGATTTGATATGGCACATGATGGCTTTATTATTTGTTAATTCTGTTGACTAGGACTCTCCTTTTCCGCGTGTATTCCCCATTTGTGTTCTTCCAAGACCAGTGTCCTGAAGTTCTGGTTATGTGTTCCAACCTTTCCCACAGCAGAACTAACATAGAGTTTGTGAGAATTAGTCTACTTTCAACATCAATCACCTCATGTTTTCTAAGTGGTGCTGGTATGCTTTAAGGGCTTTACCCTATCAATTTTAGTGTATGTAGCTCTGACTGAAAAAAAATTAACTAGTGAACAATGCTGCATAACAATGCCATTGAAATATTCAGAGAAATCATTTTGATTTGCAAGCTCATCTCATTTACTTCACATAAAACCCGATTTGGGCAGCTGCACAACAGGTCCTACCCTATTAGTCAGCCTAGTCAGAGCATCTTAGGGTTGCAATGCCTGGACAGAGAAATAGCTCCCTGCCTCCATTGGATGACCCTGCTACTTTGTGTTTCACAGAGTACAACATTAGCTTTTCTATTTCCTGTGTGCATCTTAGTAATTCTGAGTTTGCCCAAAGGGCTTCTCTTGGTTCAAAGGAGCATAGTAAGCAGGATGACTCCTTGGTGGTGTTTCAGATACTCCTTGAAGAATATGCTATCATCATACCATTAGGATTTGAAATTTTGAATTGACGGATCGCCCTTAGATCTTAGGGAAATACCCCAGCACTTTTTCAATTCCGCGGAAGTGTTTTGGCTCATCCTGTGGAGGACATTTCACCACAAGTACCTCACTCCTGAAAAAGATGTATATTTAGCAGAGATACGAAGACAGAGTGTGATATCCTAAACCTATTCGAATTTTTTTGCTCATATGGTGTTAGCTGACCTTCATTTAAATGAAATACGCGTTTTATCAACTGCCTATTGACGTTAAGGTGATCCAGTAAATTTGACAAATTCGCAGAAAGCAGAGGGAAATAATGGAATAATTATGTACAATGTAGTCAAAACTTTATTAATTAGAACTAAAAACATTGAAATAACCTGTTAAAAAAAAGTGGCTAAACTGTACACAGCACTCTTTTGATCCATCAAGAGCATTTTATAGGGGAATAATACCACGTCAATTACAGGGGTAAAGATTTTCAATACATATATCTGAAAAAATACCAATACCCCAACATGTAAAGAGCTCCTGCTAATCAATAATAAAGTATTGTTTAAACAAGTCTAGGTCAACATGGGCATATTCTCTTCGAGGCACTTCCAAGTAGAGGATATCTCCGTGGCCTGTGAACAGAAAAAGGACGCTGAAGTGACATTTGCTGCCCAGGTTAAAACCAATTTAAACACTTGTCAGATATCCCAATATAACACACAAATGATCCAATTAAAAGATTCTAATTGACCAGTGTGGGGAAGGATGTGATACCTTTGGAGAGCTCACGGATTGCCTCTGCTACTGTCCATGCATATAACTGCACTAGCAAAGTGTTGGCACCATCTACTGATTCTAAACTTCATATGCATATGGCAAATATATTAGCAATTCATGTCCTATGTATAGCAAGATGCAGGGACACACAAGGGTAGAGATTGGGGAAATGGTGTGTGTAAATGTGGGAAAGGTGTTAGAACCTGCAATGTTGAATGAAAGTGAGATACATGTCAAGCCAGAGAAGAGGGGGTTAGGATTTCAGAAAATAACTTTTAATCAACTTGAAACACTACTTATGACCACAGTTTTGATTACTGTGACTTGCCCTCATTTTTGGACATTTTATTCCATGCTTGTCAATGTCCGCAGTCCTCTACAGCACAAGGAGCCGCACTGGGAGATCCCACAGCGCATTGGAACCATTTCATACATCAACATGGGTTCGTCAATGTCCCTGGTGAAATGTTACATTTACTTTTCCAAGTAGTGTGAACGAGTACAAAAGACGCCGCATATGATGAACAGTGTTCTAAATTTTCCTATCTTTTAAGTTTCTCTCTCTCATTCTTTCGGTGTGCACAAAAGTCAAACTGATTTTTATTGGCTTCTAAATGTTTGTGATTTCTTACGTCAGGAAGAGATGAATAATTCTTCATTTGGAACGAGGAATAACGTTCTGAAAAGGACATCACACTTGGTTGACCTTTCAATACGACACATTTCATTCATTTAATTTGTTAAGGGGTATGGCAATATAAAGAAAAACAGAGATGAAGAAACATGTAATTAAGAAGCACAACACTTCCCAGTAAGATTGGTGTATGTGCCTACGAAGAATTCTACTTGTGGTCTGACAGGTCCACTCTTTGAAGAAAGAACATTCTTTCTGATAAAGTGATGCAGTAGCTTTTGTCCCCAGCATTCCTGAGGCATATGTGTCAAATAAAGTCGTATATATTTAGAGTATGCAGCATGAGGATTTGGCAAAGGGATGCAAATCCTGTGAGGGCCACCCTTACTAAGCAACAAAGTGATCTCGAGCATTTTAATGAGTGTGAGGGACTCTGGCTGTGTCAGGGACAATAAATTAACAAGTTATGTTAAGTAGGTGTAATAAAAAGCGAGGCAAAAGGAGGGTATGCACGTGATGGATCACATGCTCTCCCTAGGGTATATAAGAACTCCTCTACCCATGCTGACATTCACTCTCAGGACCTTGCCTTGAACAGCAAACCTAACTCAACACCTCTGACACCATGAGCTACTGCGGCGGCTACTACGGAGGCCTGGGCTACGGCTATGGCTATGGCCTCGGTGGCCTGGGATATGGCTGTGGCTATGGCGGTGGCTATGGCGGCTACGGATATGGACCTTTCTATGGAGGCTACGGATATGGCTGCTATCGTCCATGGAACTATGGAAGATACTGGTCTGGATGTTGCTGAAATCCTGCCCTGGAAGCCCAACACCTAGGGCCATAAGGCTGGTAAAGAATGGACACAAAATTTGAAGCAAAGAACATCACCCAGGAACAAGCCAAGATAAGAAAAATGAATAGATCACATCTTCTCTTGTAAGAATATTTACCATACCACATTTTCCGGCTTCGTGTCTCCTGGCGGCCCCTATTTGTACTTTCATTGCTGTGGTATTTCTCTGTTCCCTTCACAATAAATTATTCTGATTTGATATGGCACATGATGGCTTTATTATTTGTTAAATCTGTTGACTCGGACTCTCCTTTTCCGCTTGTATTCCCCATTTGTGTTCTTCCAAGACCAGTGTCCTGAAGTTCTGGTTATGTGTTCCAACCTTTCCCAGAGCAGAACTAACACAGAGTTTGTGAGAATTAGTCTACTTTCAACATCAATCACCTCATGTTTTCTAAGTGGTGCTCGTATGTTTTAAGGGCTTTACCCTATCAATTTTAGTGTATGTAGCTCTGACTGAAAAAAAATTAACTAGTGAACAATGCTGCATAACAATGCCATTGAAATATTCAGAGAAATCATTTTGATTTGCAAGCTCATCTCATTTACTTCACATAAAACCCGATTTGGGCAGCTGCACAACACGTCCTACCCTATTAGTCAGCCTAGTCAGAGCATCTTAGGGTTGCAATGCCTGGACAGAGAAATAGCTCCCTGCCTCCATTGGTTGACCCTGCTACTTTGTGTTTCACAGAGTACAACATTAGCTTTTCTATTTCCTGTGTGCATCTTAGTAATTCTGAGTTTACCCAAAGGGCTTCTCTTGGTTCAAAGGAGCATAGTAAGCAGGATGACTCCTTGGTGGTGTTTCAGATACTCCTTGAAGAATATGCTATCATCATACCATTAGGATTTGAAATTTTGAATTTACAGATCTCCCTTAGATCTTAGGGAAACACCCCAGCACTTTTTCAATTCCGCGGAAGTGTTTTGGCTCATCCTGTGGAGGACATTTCACCACAAGTACCTCACTCCTGAAAAAGATGTATATTTAGCAGAGATACGAAGGCAGAGTGTGATATCCTAAACCTATTCGATTTTTTTTGCTCATATGGTGTTAGCTGACCTTCATTTAAATGAAATACGCGTTTTATCAACTGCCTATTGACGTTAAGGTGATCCAGTAAATTCGAAAAATTCGCAGAAAGCAGAGGGAAATAATGGAATAATTATGTACAATGTAGTCAAAACTTTACTAATTAGAACTAAAAACATTGAAATAACCTGTTAAAAAAAAGAGGCTAAACTGTACACAGCACTCTTTTGATCCATCAAGAGCATTTTATAGGGGAATAATACCACGTCAATTACAGGGGTAAATATTTTCAATACATATATCTGAAAATATACCAATACCCCAACATGTAAAGAGCTCCTGCTAATCAATAATAAAGTATTGTTTAAACAAGTCTAGGTCAACATGGGCATATTCTCTTCGAGGCACTTCCAAGTAGAGGATATCTCCGTGGCCTGTGAACAGAAGAAGGACGCTGAAGTGACATTTGCTGCCCAGGTTAAAACCAATTTAAACACTTGTCAGATATCCCAATATAACACACAAATGATCCAATTAAAAGATTCTAATTGACCAGTGTGGGGAAGGATGTGATACCTTTGGAGAGCTCACGGATTGCCTCTGCTACTGTCCATGCATATAACTGCACTGGCAAAGTGTTGGCACCATCTACTGATTCTAAACTTCATATGCATATGGCAAATATATTAGCAATTCATGTCCTATGTATAGCAAGATGCAGGGACACACAAGGGTAGAGATTGGGGAAATGGTGTGTGTAAATGTGGGAAAGGTGTTAGAACCTGCAATGTTGAATGAAAGTGGGATACATGTCAAGCCAGAGAAGAGGGGGTTAGGATTTCAGAAAATAACTTTTAATCAACTTTAAACACTACTTATGACCACAGTTTTGATTACTGTGACTTGCCCTCATTTTTGGACATTTTATTCCATGCTTGTCAATGTCCGCAGTCCTCTACAGCACAAGGAGCCGCACTGGGAGATCCCACAGCGCATTGGAACCATTTCATACATCAACATGGGTTCGTCAATGTCCCTGGTGAAATGTTACATTTACTTTTCCAAGTAGTGTGAACGAGTACAAAAGACGCCGCATATGATGAACAGTGTTCTAAATTTTCCTATCTTTTAAGTTTCTCTCTCTCATTCTTTCGGTGTGCACAAAAGTCAAACTGATTTTTATTGGCTTCTAAATGTTTGTGATTTCTTACGTCAGGAAGAGATGAATAATTCTTCATTTGGAACGAGGAATAACGTTCTGAAAAGGACATCACACTTGGTTGACCTTTCAATACGACACATTTCATTCATTTAATTTGTTAAGGGGTATGGCAATATAAAGAAAAACAGAGATGAAGAAACATGTAATTAAGAAGCACAACACTTCCCAGTAAGATTGGTGTATGTGCCTACGAAGAATTCTACTTGTGGTCTGACAGGTCCACTCTTTGAAGAAACAACATTCTTTCTGATAAAGTGATGCAGTAGCTTTTGTCCCCAGCATTCCTGAGGCATATGTGTCAAATAAAGTCGTATATATTTAGAGTATGCAGCATGAGGATTTGGCAAAGGGATGCAAATCCTGTGAGGGCCACCCTTACTAAGCAACAAAGTGATCTCGAGCATTTTAATGAGTGTGAGGGCCTCTGGCTGTGTCAGGGACAATAAATTAACAAGTTATGTTAAGTAGGTGTAATAAAAAGCGAGGCAAAAGGAGGGTATGCACGTGATGGATCACATGCTCTCCCTAGGGTATATAAGAACTCCTCTACCCATGCTGACATTCACTCTCAGGACCTTGCCTTGAACAGCAAACCAAACTCAACACCTCTGACACCATGAGCTACTGCGGCGGCTACTACGGAGGCCTGGGCTACGGCTATGGCTATGGCCTCGGTGGCCTGGGATATGGCTGTGGCTATGGCGGTGGCTATGGCGGCTACGGATATGGACCTTTCTATGGAGGCTACGGATATGGCTGCTATCGTCCATGGAACTATGGAAGATACTGGTCTGGATGCTGCTGAAATCCTGCCCTGGAAGCCCAACACCTAGGGCCATAAGGCTGGTAAAGTATGGACACAAAATTTGAAGCAAAGAACATCACCCAGGAACAAGCCAAGATAAGAAAAATGAATAGATCACATCTTCTCTTGTAAGAATATTTACCATACCACATTTTCCGGCTTCGTGTCTCCTGGCGGCCCCTATTTGTACTTTCATTGTTGTGGTATTTCTCTGTTCCCTTCACAATAAATTATTCTGATTTGATATGGCACATGATGGCTTTATTATTTGTTAAATCTGTTGACTCGGACTCTCCTTTTCCGCTTGTATTCCCCATTTGTGTTCTTCCAAGACCAGTGTCCTGAAGTTCTGGTTATGTGTTCCAACCTTTCCCAGAGCAGAACTAACACAGAGTTTGTGAGAATTAGTCTACTTTCAACATCAATCACCTCATGTTTTCTAAGTGGTGCTGGTATGTTTTAAGGGCTTTACCCTATCAATTTTAGTGTATGTAGCTCTGACTGAAAAAAAATTAACTAGTGAACAATGCTGCATAACAATGCCATTGAACTATTCAGAGAAATCATTTTGATTTGCAAGCTCATCTCATTTACTTCACATAAAACCCGATTTGGGCAGCTGCACAACAGGTCCTACCCTATTAGTCAGCCTAGTCAGAGCATCTTAGGGTTGCAATGCCTGGACAGAGAAATAGCTCCCTGCCTCCATTGGTTGACCCTGCTACTTTGTGTTTCACAGAGTACAACATTAGCTTTTCTATTTCCTGTGTGCATCTTAGTAATTCTGAGTTTACCCAAAGGGCTTCTCTTGGTTCAAAGGAGCATAGTAAGCAGGATGACTCCTTGGTGGTGTTTCAGATACTCCTTGAAGAATATGCTATCATCATACCATTAGGATTTGAAATTTTGAATTTACGGATCTCCCTTAGATCTTAGGGAAATACCCCAGCACTTTTTCAATTCCGCGGAAGTGTTTTGGCTCATCCTGTGGAGGACATTTCACCACAAGTACCTCACTCCTGAAAAAGATGTATATTTAGCAGAGATACGAAGGCAGAGTGTGATATCCTAAACCTATTCGATTTTTTTTGCTCATATGGTGTTAGCTGACCTTCATTTAAATGAAATACGCGTTTTATCAACTGCCTATTGACGTTAAGGTGATCCAGTAAATTCGACAAATTCGCAGAAAGCAGAGGGAAATAATGGAATAATTATGTACAATGTAGTCAAAACTTTACTAATTAGAACTAAAAACATTGAAATAACCTGTTAAAAAAAAGAGGCTAAACTGTACACAGCACTCTTTTGATCCATCAAGAGCATTTTATAGGGGAATAATACCACGTCAATTACAGGGGTAAAGATTTTCAATACATATATCTGAAAATATACCAATACCCCAACATGTAAAGAGCTCCTGCTAATCAATAATAAAGTATTGTTTAAACAAGTCTAGGTCAACATGGGCATATTCTCTTCGAGGCACTTCCAAGTAGAGGATATCTCCGTGGCCTGTGAACAGAAGAAGGACGCTGAAGTGACATTTGCTGCCCAGGTTAAAACCAATTTAAACACTTGTCAGATATCCCAATATAACACACAAATGATCCAATTAAAAGATTCTAATTGACCAGTGTGGGGAAGGATGTGATACCTTTGGAGAGCTCACGGATTGCCTCTGCTACTGTCCATGCATATAACTGCACTGGCAAAGTGTTGGCACCATCTACTGATTCTAAACTTCATATGCATATGGCAAATATATTAGCAATTCATGTCCTATGTATAGCAAGATGCAGGGACACACAAGGGTAGAGATTGGGGAAATGGTGTGTGTAAATGTGGGAAAGGTGTTAGAACCTGCAATGTTGAATGAAAGTGGGATACATGTCAAGCCAGAGAAGAGGGGGTTAGGATTTCAGAAAATAACTTTTAATCAACTTTAAACACTACTTATGACCACAGTTTTGATTACTGTGACTTGCCCTCATTTTTGGACATTTTATTCCATGCTTGTCAATGTCCGCAGTCCTCTACAGCACAAGGAGCCGCACTGGGAGATCCCACAGCGCATTGGAACCATTTCATACATCAACATGGGTTCGTCAATGTCCCTGGTGAAATGTTACATTTACTTTTCCAAGTAGTGTGAACGAGTACAAAAGACGCCGCATATGATGAACAGTGTTCTAAATTTTCCTATCTTTTAAGTTTCTCTCTCTCATTCTTTCGGTGTGCACAAAAGTCAAACTGATTTTTATTGGCTTCTAAATGTTTGTGATTTCTTACATCAGGAAGAGATGAATAATTCTTCATTTGGAACGAGGAATAACGTTCTGAAAAGGACATCACACTTGGTTGACCTTTCAATACGACACATTTCATTCATTTAATTTGTTAAGGGGTATGGCAATATAAAGAAAAACAGAGATGAAGAAACATGTAATTAAGAAGCACAACACTTCCCAGTAAGATTGGTGTATGTGCCTACGAAGAATTCTACTTGTGGTCTGACAGGTCCACTCTTTGAAGAAACAACATTCTTTCTGATAAAGTGATGCAGTAGCTTTTGTCCCCAGCATTCCTGAGGCATATGTGTCAAATAAAGTCGTATATATTTAGAGTATGCAGCATGAGGATTTGGCAAAGGGATGCAAATCCTGTGAGGGCCACCCTTACTAAGCAACAAAGTGATCTCGAGCATTTTAATGAGTGTGAGGGCCTCTGGCTGTGTCAGGGACAATAAATTAACAAGTTATGTTAAGTAGGTGTAATAAAAAGAGAGGCAAAAGGAGGGTATGCACGTGATGGATCACATGCTCTCCCTAGGGTATATAAGCACTCCTCTACCCATGCTGACATTCACTCTCAGGACCTTGCCTTAAACAGCAAACCAAACTCAACACCTCTGACACCATGAGCTACTGCGGCGGCTACTACGGAGGCCTGGGCTACGGCTATGGCTATGGCCTCGGTGGCCTGGGATATGGCTGTGGCTATGGCGGTGGCTATGGCGGCTACGGATATGGACCTTTCTATGGAGGCTACGGATATGGCTGCTATCGTCCATGGAACTATGGAAGATACTGGTCTGGATGCTGCTGAAATCCTGCCCTGGAAGCCCAACACCTAGGGCCATAAGGCTGGTAAAGAATGGACACAAAATTTGAAGCAGAGAACATCACCCAGGAACAAGCCAAGATAAGAAAAATGAATAGATCACATCTTCTCTTGTAAGAATATTTACCATACCACATTTTCTGGCTTCGTGTCTCCTGGCGGCCCCTATTTGTACTTTCATTGCTGTGGTATTTCTCTGTTCCCTTCACAATAAATTATTCTGATTTGATATGGCACATGATGGCTTTATTATTTGTTAATTCTGTTGACTCGGACTCTCCTTTTCCGCGTGTATTCCCCATTTGTGTTCTTCCAAGACCAGTGTCCTGAAGTTCTGGTTATGTGTTCCAACCTTTCCCACAGCAGAACTAACACAGAGTTTGTGAGAATTAGTCTACTTTCAACATCAATCACCTCATGTTTTCTAAGTGGTGCTGGTATGTTTTAAGATCTTTACCCTATCAATTTTAGTGTATGTAGCTCTGACTGAAAAAAAATTAACTAGTGAACAATGCTGCATAACAATGCCATTGAACTATTCAGAGAAATCATTTTGATTTGTAAGCTCATCTCATTTACTTCACATAAAACCCGATTTGGGCAGCTGCACAACAGGTCCTACCCTATTAGTCAGCCTAGTCAGAGCATCTTAGGGTTGCAATGCCTGGACAGAGAAATAGCTCCCTGCCTCCATTGGATGACCCTGCTACTTTGTGTTTCACAGAGTACAACATTAGCTTTTCTATTTCCTGTGTGCATCTTAGTAATTCTGAGTTTACCCAAAGGGCTTCTCTTGGTTCAAAGGAGCATAGTAAGCAGGATGACTCCTTGGTGGTGTTTCAGATACTCCTTGAAGAATATGCTATCATCATACCATTAGGATTTGAAATTTTGAATTTACGGATCTCCCTTAGATCTTAGGGAAATACCCCAGCACTTTTTCAATTCCGCGGAAGTGTTTTGGCTCATCCTGTGGAGGACATTTCACCACAAGTACCTCACTCCTGAAAAAGATGTATATTTAGCAGAGATACGAAGGCAGAGTGTGATATCCTAAACCTATTCGATTTTTTTTGCTCATATGGTGTTAGCTGACCTTCATTTAAATGAAATACGCGTTTTATCAACTGCCTATTGACGTTAAGGTGATCCAGTAAATTCGACAAATTCGCAGAAAGCAGAGGGAAATAATGGAATAATTATGTACAATGTAGTCAAAACTTTACTAATTAGAACTAAAAACATTGAAATAACCTGTTTAAAAAAAGAGGCTAAACTGTACACAGCACTCTTTTGATCCATCAAGAGCATTTTATAGGGGAATAATACCACGTCAATTACAGGGGTAAATATTTTCAATACATATATCTGAAAAAATACCAATACCCCAACATGTAAAGAGCTCCTGCTAATCAATAATAAAGTATTGTTTAAACAAGTCTAGGTCAACATGGGCATATTCTCTTCGAGGCACTTCCAAGTAGAGGATATCTCCGTGGCCTGTGAACAGAAGAAGGACGCTGAAGTGACATTTGCTGCCCAGGTTAAAACCAATTTAAACACTTGTCAGATATCCCAATATAACACACAAATGATCCAATTAAAAGATTCTAATTGACCAGTGTGGGGAAGGATGTGATACCTTTGGAGAGCTCACGGATTGCCTCTGCTACTGTCCATGCATATAACTGCACTGGCAAAGTGTTGGCACCATCTACTGATTCTAAACTTCATATGCATATGGCAAATATATTAGCAATTCATGTCCTATGTATAGCAAGATGCAGGGACACACAAGGGTAGAGATTGGGGAAATGGTGTGTGTAAATGTGGGAAAGGTGTTAGAACCTGCAATGTTGAATGAAAGTGGGATACATGTCAAGCCAGAGAAGAGGGGGTTAGGATTTCAGAAAATAACTTTTAATCAACTTTAAACACTACTTATGACCACAGTTTTGATTACTGTGACTTGCCCTCATTTTTGGACATTTTATTCCATGCTTGTCAATGTCCGCAGTCCTCTACAGCACAAGGAGCCGCACTGGGAGATCCCACAGCGCATTGGAACCATTTCATACATCAACATGGGTTCATCAATGTCCCTGGTGAAATGTTACATATACTTTTCCAAGTAGTGTGAACGAGTACAAAAGACGCCGCATATGATGAACAGTGTTCTAAATTTTCCTATCTTTTAAGTTTCTCTCTCTCATTCTTTCGGTGTGCACAAAAGTCAAACTGATTTTTATTGGCTTCTAAATGTTTGTGATTTCTTACGTCAGGAAGAGATGAATAATTCTTCATTTGGAACGAGGAATAACGTTCTGAAAAGGACATCACACTTGGTTGACCTTTCAATACGACACATTTCATTCATTTAATTTGTTAAGGGGTATGGCAATATAAAGAAAAACAGAGATGAAGAAACATGTAATTAAGAAGCACAACACTTCCCAGTAAGATTGGTGTATGTGCCTACGAAGAATTCTACTTGTGGTCTGACAGGTCCACTCTTTGAAGAAACAACATTCTTTCTGATAAAGTGATGCAGTAGCTTTTGTCCCCAGCATTCCTGAGGCATATGTGTCAAATAAAGTCGTATATATTTAGAGTATGCAGCATGAGGATTTGGCAAAGGGATGCAAATCCTGTGAGGGCCACCCTTACTAAGCAACAAAGTGATCTCGAGCATTTTAATGAGTGTGAGGGCCTCTGGCTGTGTCAGGGACAATAAATTAACAAGTTATGTTAAGTAGGTGTAATAAAAAGAGAGGCAAAAGGAGGGTATGCACGTGATGGATCACATGCTCTCCCTAGGGTATATAAGCACTCCTCTACCCATGCTGACATTCACTCTCAGGATCTTGCCTTGAACAGCAAACCAAACTCAACACCTCTGACACCATGAGCTACTGCGGCGGCTACTACGGAGGCCTGGGCTACGGCTATGGCTATGGCCTCGGTGGCCTGGGATATGGCTGTGGCTATGGCGGTGGCTATGGCGGCTACGGATATGGACCTTTCTATGGAGGCTACGGATATGGCTGCTATCGTCCATGGAACTATGGAAGATACTGGTCTGGATGCTGCTGAAATCCTGCCCTGGAAGCCCAACACCTAGGGCCATAAGGCTGGTAAAGAATGGACACAAAATTTGAAGCAAAGAACATCACCCAGGAACAAGCCAAGATAAGAAAAATGAATAGATCACATCTTCTCTTGTAAGAATATTTACCATACCACATTTTCCGGCTTCGTGTCTCCTGGCGGCCCCTATTTGTACTTTCATTGCTGTGGTATTTCTCTGTTCCCTTCACAATAAATTATTCTGATTTGATATGGCACATGATGGCTTTATTATTTGTTAATTCTGTTGACTCGGACTCTCCTTTTCCGCGTGTATTCCCCATTTGTGTTCTTCCAAGACCAGTGTCCTGAAGTTCTGGTTATGTGTTCCAACCTTTCCCACAGCAGAACTAACACAGAGTTTGTGAGAATTAGTCTACTTTCAACATCAATCACCTCATGTTTTCTAAGTGGTGCTGGTATGTTTTAAGATCTTTACCCTATCAATTTTAGTGTATGTAGCTCTGACTGAAAAAAAATTAACTAGTGAACAATGCTGCATAACAATGCCATTGAACTATTCAGAGAAATCATTTTGATTTGCAAGCTCATCTCATTTACTTCACATAAAACCCGATTTGGGAAGCTGCACAACAGGTCCTACCCTATTAGTCAGCCTAGTCAGAGCATCTTAGGGTTGCAATGCCTGGACAGAGAAATAGCTCCCTGCCTCCATTGGTTGACCCTGCTACTTTGTGTTTCACAGAGTACAACATTAGCTTTTCTATTTCCTGTGTGCATCTTAGTAATTCTGAGTTTACCCAAAGGGCTTCTCTTGGTTCAAAGGAGCATAGTAAGCAGGATGACTCCTTGGTGGTGTTTCAGATACTCCTTGAAGAATATGCTATCATCATACCATTAGGATTTGAAATTTTGAATTTACGGATCTCCCTTAGATCTTAGGGAAATACCCCAGCACTTTTTCAATTCCGCGGAAGTGTTTTGGCTCATCCTGTGGAGGACATTTCACCACAAGTACCTCACTCCTGAAAAAGATGTATATTTAGCAGAGATACGAAGGCAGAGTGTGATATCCTAAACCTATTCGATTTTTTTTGCTCATATGGTGTTAGCTGACCTTCATTTAAATGAAATACGCGTTTTATCAACTGCCTATTGACGTTAAGGTGATCCAGTAAATTCGACAAATTCGCAGAAAGCAGAGGGAAATAATGGAATAATTATGTACAATGTAGTCAAAACTTTACTAATTAGAACTAAAAACATTGAAATAACCTGTTAAAAAAAAGAGGCTAAACTGTACACAGCACTCTTTTGATCCATCAAGAGCATTTTATAGGGGAATAATACCACGTCAATTACAGGGGTAAATATTTTCAATACATATATCTGAAAAAATACCAATACCCCAACATGTAAAGAGCTCCTGCTAATCAATAATAAAGTATTGTTTAAACAAGTCTAGGTCAACATGGGCATATTCTCTTCGAGGCACTTCCAAGTAGAGGATATCTCCGTGGCCTGTGAACAGAAGAAGGACGCTGAAGTGACATTTGCTGCCCAGGTTAAAACCAATTTAAACACTTGTCAGATATCCCAATATAACACACAAATGATCCAATTAAAAGATTCTAATTGACCAGTGTGGGGAAGGATGTGATACCTTTGGAGAGCTCACGGATTGCCTCTGCTACTGTCCATGCATATAACTGCACTGGCAAAGTGTTGGCACCATCTACTGATTCTAAACTTCATATGCATATGGCAAATATATTAGCAATTCATGTCCTATGTATAGCAAGATGCAGGGACACACAAGGGTAGAGATTGGGGAAATGGTGTGTGTAAATGTGGGAAAGGTGTTAGAACCTGCAATGTTGAATGAAAGTGGGATACATGTCAAGCCAGAGAAGAGGGGGTTAGGATTTCAGAAAATAACTTTTAATCAACTTTAAACACTACTTATGACCACAGTTTTGATTACTGTGACTTGCCCTCATTTTTGGACATTTTATTCCATGCTTGTCAATGTCCGCAGTCCTCTACAGCACAAGGAGCCGCACTGGGAGATCCCACAGCGCATTGGAACCATTTCATACAACAATATGGGTTCGTCAATGTCCCTGGTGAAATGTTACATTTACTTTTCCAAGTAGTGTGAACGAGTACAAAAGACGCCGCATATGATGAACAGTGTTCTAAATTTTCCTATCTTTTAAGTTTCTCTCTCTCATTCTTTCGGTGTGCACAAAAGTCAAACTGATTTTTATTGGCTTCTAAATGTTTGTGATTTCTTACGTCAGGAAGAGATGAATAATTCTTCATTTGGAACGAGGAATAACGTTCTGAAAAGGACATCACACTTGGTTGACCTTTCAATACGACACATTTCATTCATTTAATTTGTTAAGGGGTATGGCAATATAAAGAAAAACAGAGATGAAGAAACATGTAATTAAGAAGCACAACACTTCCCAGTAAGATTGGTGTATGTGCCTACGAAGAATTCTACTTGTGGTCTGACAGGTCCACTCTTTGAAGAAACAACATTCTTTCTGATAAAGTGATGCAGTAGCTTTTGTCCCCAGCATTCCTGAGGCATATGTGTCAAATAAAGTCGTATATATTTAGAGTATGCAGCATGAGGATTTGGCAAAGGGATGCAAATCCTGTGAGGGCCACCCTTACTAAGCAACAAAGTGATCTCGAGCATTTTAATGAGTGTGAGGGCCTCTGGCTGTGTCAGGGACAATAAATTAACAAGTTATGTTAAGTAGGTGTAATAAAAAGAGAGGCAAAAGGAGGGTATGCACGTGATGGATCACATGCTCTCCCTAGGGTATATAAGCACTCCTCTACCCATGCTGACATTCACTCTCAGGACCTTGCCTTAAACAGCAAACCAAACTCAACACCTCTGACACCATGAGCTACTGCGGCGGCTACTACGGAGGCCTGGGCTACGGCTATGGCTATGGCCTCGGTGGCCTGGGATATGGCTGTGGCTATGGCGGTGGCTATGGCGGCTACGGATATGGACCTTTCTATGGAGGCTACGGATATGGCTGCTATCGTCCATGGAACTATGGAAGATACTGGTCTGGATGCTGCTGAAATCCTGCCCTGGAAGCCCAACACCTAGGGCCATAAGGCTGGTAAAGAATGGACACAAAATTTGAAGCAGAGAACATCACCCAGGAACAAGCCAAGATAAGAAAAATGAATAGATCACATCTTCTCTTGTAAGAATATTTACCATACCACATTTTCTGGCTTCGTGTCTCCTGGCGGCCCCTATTTGTACTTTCATTGCTGTGGTATTTCTCTGTTCCCTTCACAATAAATTATTCTGATTTGATATGGCACATGATGGCTTTATTATTTGTTAATTCTGTTGACTCGGACTCTCCTTTTCCGCGTGTATTCCCCATTTGTGTTCTTCCAAGACCAGTGTCCTGAAGTTCTGGTTATGTGTTCCAACCTTTCCCACAGCAGAACTAACACAGAGTTTGTGAGAATTAGTCTACTTTCAACATCAATCACCTCATGTTTTCTAAGTGGTGCTGGTATGTTTTAAGATCTTTACCCTATCAATTTTAGTGTATGTAGCTCTGACTGAAAAAAAATTAACTAGTGAACAATGCTGCATAACAATGCCATTGAACTATTCAGAGAAATCATTTTGATTTGTAAGCTCATCTCATTTACTTCACATAAAACCCGATTTGGGCAGCTGCACAACAGGTCCTACCCTATTAGTCAGCCTAGTCAGAGCATCTTAGGGTTGCAATGCCTGGACAGAGAAATAGCTCCCTGCCTCCATTGGATGACCCTGCTACTTTGTGTTTCACAGAGTACAACATTAGCTTTTCTATTTCCTGTGTGCATCTTAGTAATTCTGAGTTTACCCAAAGGGCTTCTCTTGGTTCAAAGGAGCATAGTAAGCAGGATGACTCCTTGGTGGTGTTTCAGATACTCCTTGAAGAATATGCTATCATCATACCATTAGGATTTGAAATTTTGAATTTACGGATCTCCCTTAGATCTTAGGGAAATACCCCAGCACTTTTTCAATTCCGCGGAAGTGTTTTGGCTCATCCTGTGGAGGACATTTCACCACAAGTACCTCACTCCTGAAAAAGATGTATATTTAGCAGAGATACGAAGGCAGAGTGTGATATCCTAAACCTATTCGATTTTTTTTGCTCATATGGTGTTAGCTGACCTTCATTTAAATGAAATACGCGTTTTATCAACTGCCTATTGACGTTAAGGTGATCCAGTAAATTCGACAAATTCGCAGAAAGCAGAGGGAAATAATGGAATAATTATGTACAATGTAGTCAAAACTTTACTAATTAGAACTAAAAACATTGAAATAACCTGTTTAAAAAAAGAGGCTAAACTGTACACAGCACTCTTTTGATCCATCAAGAGCATTTTATAGGGGAATAATACCACGTCAATTACAGGGGTAAATATTTTCAATACATATATCTGAAAAAATACCAATACCCCAACATGTAAAGAGCTCCTGCTAATCAATAATAAAGTATTGTTTAAACAAGTCTAGGTCAACATGGGCATATTCTCTTCGAGGCACTTCCAAGTAGAGGATATCTCCGTGGCCTGTGAACAGAAGAAGGACGCTGAAGTGACATTTGCTGCCCAGGTTAAAACCAATTTAAACACTTGTCAGATATCCCAATATAACACACAAATGATCCAATTAAAAGATTCTAATTGACCAGTGTGGGGAAGGATGTGATACCTTTGGAGAGCTCACGGATTGCCTCTGCTACTGTCCATGCATATAACTGCACTGGCAAAGTGTTGGCACCATCTACTGATTCTAAACTTCATATGCATATGGCAAATATATTAGCAATTCATGTCCTATGTATAGCAAGATGCAGGGACACACAAGGGTAGAGATTGGGGAAATGGTGTGTGTAAATGTGGGAAAGGTGTTAGAACCTGCAATGTTGAATGAAAGTGGGATACATGTCAAGCCAGAGAAGAGGGGGTTAGGATTTCAGAAAATAACTTTTAATCAACTTTAAACACTACTTATGACCACAGTTTTGATTACTGTGACTTGCCCTCATTTTTGGACATTTTATTCCATGCTTGTCAATGTCCGCAGTCCTCTACAGCACAAGGAGCCGCACTGGGAGATCCCACAGCGCATTGGAACCATTTCATACATCAACATGGGTTCATCAATGTCCCTGGTGAAATGTTACATATACTTTTCCAAGTAGTGTGAACGAGTACAAAAGACGCCGCATATGATGAACAGTGTTCTAAATTTTCCTATCTTTTAAGTTTCTCTCTCTCATTCTTTCGGTGTGCACAAAAGTCAAACTGATTTTTATTGGCTTCTAAATGTTTGTGATTTCTTACGTCAGGAAGAGATGAATAATTCTTCATTTGGAACGAGGAATAACGTTCTGAAAAGGACATCACACTTGGTTGACCTTTCAATACGACACATTTCATTCATTTAATTTGTTAAGGGGTATGGCAATATAAAGAAAAACAGAGATGAAGAAACATGTAATTAAGAAGCACAACACTTCCCAGTAAGATTGGTGTATGTGCCTACGAAGAATTCTACTTGTGGTCTGACAGGTCCACTCTTTGAAGAAACAACATTCTTTCTGATAAAGTGATGCAGTAGCTTTTGTCCCCAGCATTCCTGAGGCATATGTGTCAAATAAAGTCGTATATATTTAGAGTATGCAGCATGAGGATTTGGCAAAGGGATGCAAATCCTGTGAGGGCCACCCTTACTAAGCAACAAAGTGATCTCGAGCATTTTAATGAGTGTGAGGGCCTCTGGCTGTGTCAGGGACAATAAATTAACAAGTTATGTTAAGTAGGTGTAATAAAAAGAGAGGCAAAAGGAGGGTATGCACGTGATGGATCACATGCTCTCCCTAGGGTATATAAGCACTCCTCTACCCATGCTGACATTCACTCTCAGGATCTTGCCTTGAACAGCAAACCAAACTCAACACCTCTGACACCATGAGCTACTGCGGCGGCTACTACGGAGGCCTGGGCTACGGCTATGGCTATGGCCTCGGTGGCCTGGGATATGGCTGTGGCTATGGCGGTGGCTATGGCGGCTACGGATATGGACCTTTCTATGGAGGCTACGGATATGGCTGCTATCGTCCATGGAACTATGGAAGATACTGGTCTGGATGCTGCTGAAATCCTGCCCTGGAAGCCCAACACCTAGGGCCATAAGGCTGGTAAAGAATGGACACAAAATTTGAAGCAAAGAACATCACCCAGGAACAAGCCAAGATAAGAAAAATGAATAGATCACATCTTCTCTTGTAAGAATATTTACCATACCACATTTTCCGGCTTCGTGTCTCCTGGCGGCCCCTATTTGTACTTTCATTGCTGTGGTATTTCTCTGTTCCCTTCACAATAAATTATTCTGATTTGATATGGCACATGATGGCTTTATTATTTGTTAATTCTGTTGACTCGGACTCTCCTTTTCCGCGTGTATTCCCCATTTGTGTTCTTCCAAGACCAGTGTCCTGAAGTTCTGGTTATGTGTTCCAACCTTTCCCACAGCAGAACTAACACAGAGTTTGTGAGAATTAGTCTACTTTCAACATCAATCACCTCATGTTTTCTAAGTGGTGCTGGTATGTTTTAAGATCTTTACCCTATCAATTTTAGTGTATGTAGCTCTGACTGAAAAAAAATTAACTAGTGAACAATGCTGCATAACAATGCCATTGAACTATTCAGAGAAATCATTTTGATTTGCAAGCTCATCTCATTTACTTCACATAAAACCCGATTTGGGAAGCTGCACAACAGGTCCTACCCTATTAGTCAGCCTAGTCAGAGCATCTTAGGGTTGCAATGCCTGGACAGAGAAATAGCTCCCTGCCTCCATTGGTTGACCCTGCTACTTTGTGTTTCACAGAGTACAACATTAGCTTTTCTATTTCCTGTGTGCATCTTAGTAATTCTGAGTTTACCCAAAGGGCTTCTCTTGGTTCAAAGGAGCATAGTAAGCAGGATGACTCCTTGGTGGTGTTTCAGATACTCCTTGAAGAATATGCTATCATCATACCATTAGGATTTGAAATTTTGAATTTACGGATCTCCCTTAGATCTTAGGGAAATACCCCAGCACTTTTTCAATTCCGCGGAAGTGTTTTGGCTCATCCTGTGGAGGACATTTCACCACAAGTACCTCACTCCTGAAAAAGATGTATATTTAGCAGAGATACGAAGGCAGAGTGTGATATCCTAAACCTATTCGATTTTTTTTGCTCATATGGTGTTAGCTGACCTTCATTTAAATGAAATACGCGTTTTATCAACTGCCTATTGACGTTAAGGTGATCCAGTAAATTCGACAAATTCGCAGAAAGCAGAGGGAAATAATGGAATAATTATGTACAATGTAGTCAAAACTTTACTAATTAGAACTAAAAACATTGAAATAACCTGTTAAAAAAAAGAGGCTAAACTGTACACAGCACTCTTTTGATCCATCAAGAGCATTTTATAGGGGAATAATACCACGTCAATTACAGGGGTAAATATTTTCAATACATATATCTGAAAAAATACCAATACCCCAACATGTAAAGAGCTCCTGCTAATCAATAATAAAGTATTGTTTAAACAAGTCTAGGTCAACATGGGCATATTCTCTTCGAGGCACTTCCAAGTAGAGGATATCTCCGTGGCCTGTGAACAGAAGAAGGACGCTGAAGTGACATTTGCTGCCCAGGTTAAAACCAATTTAAACACTTGTCAGATATCCCAATATAACACACAAATGATCCAATTAAAAGATTCTAATTGACCAGTGTGGGGAAGGATGTGATACCTTTGGAGAGCTCACGGATTGCCTCTGCTACTGTCCATGCATATAACTGCACTGGCAAAGTGTTGGCACCATCTACTGATTCTAAACTTCATATGCATATGGCAAATATATTAGCAATTCATGTCCTATGTATAGCAAGATGCAGGGACACACAAGGGTAGAGATTGGGGAAATGGTGTGTGTAAATGTGGGAAAGGTGTTAGAACCTGCAATGTTGAATGAAAGTGGGATACATGTCAAGCCAGAGAAGAGGGGGTTAGGATTTCAGAAAATAACTTTTAATCAACTTTAAACACTACTTATGACCACAGTTTTGATTACTGTGACTTGCCCTCATTTTTGGACATTTTATTCCATGCTTGTCAATGTCCGCAGTCCTCTACAGCACAAGGAGCCGCACTGGGAGATCCCACAGCGCATTGGAACCATTTCATACAACAATATGGGTTCGTCAATGTCCCTGGTGAAATGTTACATTTACTTTTCCAAGTAGTGTGAACGAGTACAAAAGACGCCGCATATGATGAACAGTGTTCTAAATTTTCCTATCTTTTAAGTTTCTCTCTCTCATTCTTTCGGTGTGCACAAAAGTCAAACTGATTTTTATTGGCTTCTAAATGTTTGTGATTTCTTACGTCAGGAAGAGATGAATAATTCTTCATTTGGAACGAGGAATAACGTTCTGAAAAGGACATCACACTTGGTTGACCTTTCAATACGACACATTTCATTCATTTAATTTGTTAAGGGGTATGGCAATATAAAGAAAAACAGAGATGAAGAAACATGTAATTAAGAAGCACAACACTTCCCAGTAAGATTGGTGTATGTGCCTACGAAGAATTCTACTTGTGGTCTGACAGGTCCACTCTTTGAAGAAACAACATTCTTTCTGATAAAGTGATGCAGTAGCTTTTGTCCCCAGCATTCCTGAGGCATATGTGTCAAATAAAGTCGTATATATTTAGAGTATGCAGCATGAGGATTTGGCAAAGGGATGCAAATCCTGTGAGGGCCACCCTTACTAAGCAACAAAGTGATCTCGAGCATTTTAATGAGTGTGAGGGCCTCTGGCTGTGTCAGGGACAATAAATTAACAAGTTATGTTAAGTAGGTGTAACAAAAAGCGAGGCAAAAGGAGGGTATGCACGTGATGGATCACATGCTCTCCCTAGGGTATATAAGCACTCCTCTACCCATGCTGACATTCACTCTCAGGACCTTGCCTTGAACAGCAAACCAAACTCAACACCTCTGACACCATGAGCTACTGCGGCGGCTACTACGGAGGCCTGGGCTACGGCTATGGCTATGGCCTCGGTGGCCTGGGATATGGCTGTGGCTATGGCGGTGGCTATGGCGGCTACGGATATGGACCTTTCTATGGAGGCTACGGATATGGCTGCTATCGTCCATGGAACTATGGAAGATACTGGTCTGGATGCTGCTGAAATCCTGCCCTGGAAGCCCAACACCTAGGGCCATAAGGCTGGTAAAGAATGGACACAAAATTTGAAGCAAAGAACATCACCCAGGAACAAGCCAAGATAAGAAAAATGAATAGATCACATCTTCTCTTGTAAGAATATTTACCATACCACATTTTCCGGCTTCGTGTCTCCTGGCGGCCCCTATTTGTACTTTCATTGCTGTGGTATTTCTCTGTTCCCTTCACAATAAATTATTCTAATTTGATATGGCACATGATGGCTTTATTATTTGTTAATTCTGTTGACTCGGACTCACCTTTTCCGCGTGTATTCCCCATTTGTGTTCTTCCAAGACCAGTGTCCTGAAGTTCTGGTTATGTGTTCCAACCTTTCCCACAGCAGAACTAACACAGAGTTTGTGAGAATTAGTCTACTTTCAACATCAATCACCTCATGTTTTCTAAGTGGTGCTGGTATGTTTTAAGATCTTTACCCTATCAATTTTAGTGTATGTAGCTCTGACTGGAAAAAAATTAACTAGTGAACAATGCTGCATAACAATGCCATTGAAATATTCAGAGAAATCATTTTGATTTGCAAGCTCATCTCATTTACTTCACATAAAACCCGATTTGGGCAGCTGCACAACAGGTCCTACCCTATTAGTCAGCCTAGTCAGAGCATCTTAGGGTTGCAATGCCTGGACAGAGAAATAGCTCCCTGCCTCCATTGGATGACCCTGCTACTTTGTTTTTCACAGAGTACAACATTAGCTTTTCTATTTCCTGTGTGCATCTTAGTAATTCTACTGAGTTTGCCCAAAGGGCTTCTCTTGGTTCAAAGGAGCATAGTAAGCAGGATGGCTCCTTGGTGGTGTTTCAGATACTCCTTGAAGAATATGCTATCATCATACCATTAGGATTTGAAATTTTGAATTTACGGATCTCCCTTAGATCTTTGGGAAATACCCCAGCACTTTTTCAATTCCGCGGAAGTGTTTTGGCTCATCCTGTGGAGGACATTTCACCACAAGTACCTCACTCCTGAAAAAGATGTATATTTAGCAGAAATACGAAGGCAGAGTGTGATATCCTAAACCTATTCGATTTTTTTTGCTCATATGGTGTTAGCTGACCTTCATTTAAATGAAATACGCGTTTTATCAACTGCCTATTGACGTTAAGGTGATCCAGTAAATTCGACAAATTCGCAGAAAGCAGAGGGAAATAATGGAATAATTATGTACAATGTAGTCAAAACTTTACTAATTAGAACTAAAAACATTGAAATAACCTGTTAAAAAAAAGAGGCTAAACTGTACACAGCACTCTTTTGATCCATCAAGAGCATTTTATAGGGGAATAATACCACGTCAATTACAGGGGTAAATATTTTCAATACATATATCTGAAAAAATACCAATACCCCAACATGTAAAGAGCTCCTGCTAATCAATAATAAAGTATTGTTTAAACAAGTCTAGGTCAACATGGGCATATTCTCTTCGAGGCACTTCCAAGTAGAGGATATCTCCGTGGCCTGTGAACAGAAGAAGGACGCTGAAGTGACATTTGCTGCCCAGGTTAAAACCAATTTAAACACTTGTCAGATATCCCAATATAACACACAAATGATCCAATTAAAAGATTCTAACTGACCAGTGTGGGGAAGGATGTGGTACCTTTGGAGAGCTCACGGATTGGCTCTGCTACTGTCCATGCATATAACTGCACTGGCAAAGTGTTGGCACCATCTACTGATTCTAAACTTCATATGCATATGGCAAATATATTAGCAATTCATGATCTATGTATAGCAAGATGCAGGGACACACAAGGGTAGAGATTGGGGAAATGGTGTGTGTAAATGTGGGAAAGGTGTTAGAACCTGCAATGTTGAATGAAAGTGGGATACATGTCAAGCCAGAGAAGAGGGGGTTAGGATTTCAGAAAATAACTTTTAATCAACTTTAAACACTACTTATGACCACAGTTTTGATTACTGTGACTTGCCCTCATTTTTGGACATTTTATTCCATGCTTGTCAATGTCCGCAGACCTCTACAGCACAAAGAGCCGCACTGGGAGATCCCACAGCGCATTGGAACCATTTCATACATCAACATGGGTTTGTCAATGCCCTGGTGAAATGTTACATTTACTTTTCCAAGTAGTAGTGAACGGGTACAAAAGACGCCGCATATGATGAACAGTGTTCTAAATTTTCCTATCTTTTAAGTTTCTCTCTCTCATTCTTTCGGTGTGCACAAAAGTCAAACTGATTTTTATTGGCTTCTAAATGTTTGTGATTTCTTACGTCAGGAAGAGATGAATAATTCTTCATTTGGAACGAGGAATAACGTTCTGAAAAGGACATCACACTTGGTTGACCTTTCAATACGACACATTTCATTCATTTAATTTGTTAAGGGGTATGGCAATATAAAGAAAAACAGAGATGAAGAAACATGTAATTAAGAAGCACAACACTTCCCAGTAAGATTGGTGTATGTGCCTACGAAGAATTCTACTTGTGGTCTGACAGGTCCACTCTTTGAAGAAACAACATTCTTTCTGATAAAGTGATGCAGTAGCTTTTGTCCCCAGCATTCCTGAGGCATATGTGTCAAATAAAGTCGTATATATTTAGAGTATGCAGCATGAGGATTTGGCAAAGGGATGCAAATCCTGTGAGGGCCACCCTTACTAAGCAACAAAGTGATCTCGAGCATTTTAATGAGTGTGAGGGCCTCTGGCTGTGTCAGGGACAATAAATTAACAAGTTATGTTAAGTAGGTGTAATAAAAAGAGAGGCAAAAGGAGGGTATGCACGTGATGGATCACATGCTCTCCCTAGGGTATATAAGCACTCCTCTACCCATGCTGACATTCACTCTCAGGATCTTGCCTTGAACAGCAAACCAAACTCAACACCTCTGACACCATGAGCTACTGCGGCGGCTACTACGGAGGCCTGGGCTACGGCTATGGCTATGGCCTCGGTGGCCTGGGATATGGCTGTGGCTATGGCGGTGGCTATGGCGGCTACGGATATGGACCTTTCTATGGAGGCTACGGATATGGCTGCTATCGTCCATGGAACTATGGAAGATACTGGTCTGGATGCTGCTGAAATCCTGCCCTGGAAGCCCAACACCTAGGGCCATAAGGCTGGTAAAGAATGGACACAAAATTTGAAGCAAAGAACATCACCCAGGAACAAGCCAAGATAAGAAAAATGAATAGATCACATCTTCTCTTGTAAGAATATTTACCATACCACATTTTCCGGCTTCGTGTCTCCTGGCGGCCCCTATTTGTACTTTCATTGCTGTGGTATTTCTCTGTTCCCTTCACAATAAATTATTCTGATTTGATATGGCACATGATGGCTTTATTATTTGTTAATTCTGTTGACTCGGACTCTCCTTTTCCGCGTGTATTCCCCATTTGTGTTCTTCCAAGACCAGTGTCCTGAAGTTCTGGTTATGTGTTCCAACCTTTCCCACAGCAGAACTAACACAGAGTTTGTGAGAATTAGTCTACTTTCAACATCAATCACCTCATGTTTTCTAAGTGGTGCTGGTATGTTTTAAGATCTTTACCCTATCAATTTTAGTGTATGTAGCTCTGACTGGAAAAAAATTAACTAGTGAACAATGCTGCATAACAATGCCATTGAACTATTCAGAGAAATCATTTTGATTTGCAAGCTCATCTCATTTACTTCACATAAAACCCGATTTGGGCAGCTGCACAACAGGTCCTACCCTATTAGTCAGCCTAGTCAGAGCATCTTAGGGTTGCAATGCCTGGACAGAGAAATAGCTCCCTGCCTCCATTGGTTGACCCTGCTACTTTGTGTTTCACAGAGTACAACATTAGCTTTTCTATTTCCTGTGTGCATCTTAGTAATTCTGAGTTTACCCAAAGGGCTTCTCTTGGTTCAAAGGAGCATAGTAAGCAGGATGACTCCTTGGTGGTGTTTCAGATACTCCTTGAAGAATATGCTATCATCATACCATTAGGATTTGAAATTTTGAATTTACGGATCTCCCTTAGATCTTAGGGAAATACCCCAGCACTTTTTCAATTCCGCGGAAGTGTTTTGGCTCATCCTGTGGAGGACATTTCACCACAAGTACCTCACTCCTGAAAAAGATGTATATTTAGCAGAGATACGAAGGCAGAGTGTGATATCCTAAACCTATTCGATTTTTTTTGCTCATATGGTGTTAGCTGACCTTCATTTAAATGAAATACGCGTTTTATCAACTGCCTATTGACGTTAAGGTGATCCAGTAAATTCGACAAATTCGCAGAAAGCAGAGGGAAATAATGGAATAATTATGTACAATGTAGTCAAAACTTTACTAATTAGAACTAAAAACATTGAAATAACCTGTTAAAAAAAAGAGGCTAAACTGTACACAGCACTCTTTTGATCCATCAAGAGCATTTTATAGGGGAATAATACCACGTCAATTACAGGGGTAAATATTTTCAATACATATATCTGAAAAAATACCAATACCCCAACATGTAAAGAGCTCCTGCTAATCAATAATAAAGTATTGTTTAAACAAGTCTAGGTCAACATGGGCATATTCTCTTCGAGGCACTTCCAAGTAGAGGATATCTCCGTGGCCTGTGAACAGAAGAAGGACGCTGAAGTGACATTTGCTGCCCAGGTTAAAACCAATTTAAACACTTGTCAGATATCCCAATATAACACACAAATGATCCAATTAAAAGATTCTAATTGACCAGTGTGGGGAAGGATGTGATACCTTTGGAGAGCTCACGGATTGCCTCTGCTACTGTCCATGCATATAACTGCACTGGCAAAGTGTTGGCACCATCTACTGATTCTAAACTTCATATGCATATGGCAAATATATTAGCAATTCATGTCCTATGTATAGCAAGATGCAGGGACACACAAGGGTAGAGATTGGGGAAATGGTGTGTGTAAATGTGGGAAAGGTGTTAGAACCTGCAATGTTGAATGAAAGTGGGATACATGTCAAGCCAGAGAAGAGGGGGTTAGGATTTCAGAAAATAACTTTTAATCAACTTTAAACACTACTTATGACCACAGTTTTGATTACTGTGACTTGCCCTCATTTTTGGACATTTTATTCCATGCTTGTCAATGTCCGCAGTCCTCTACAGCACAAGGAGCCGCACTGGGAGATCCCACAGCGCATTGGAACCATTTCATACAACAATATGGGTTCGTCAATGTCCCTGGTGAAATGTTACATTTACTTTTCCAAGTAGTGTGAACGAGTACAAAAGACGCCGCATATGATGAACAGTGTTCTAAATTTTCCTATCTTTTAAGTTTCTCTCTCTCATTCTTTCGGTGTGCACAAAAGTCAAACTGATTTTTATTGGCTTCTAAATGTTTGTGATTTCTTACGTCAGGAAGAGATGAATAATTCTTCATTTGGAACGAGGAATAACGTTCTGAAAAGGACATCACACTTGGTTGACCTTTCAATACGACACATTTCATTCATTTAATTTGTTAAGGGGTATGGCAATATAAAGAAAAACAGAGATGAAGAAACATGTAATTAAGAAGCACAACACTTCCCAGTAAGATTGGTGTATGTGCCTACGAAGAATTCTACTTGTGGTCTGACAGGTCCACTCTTTGAAGAAACAACATTCTTTCTGATAAAGTGATGCAGTAGCTTTTGTCCCCAGCATTCCTGAGGCATATGTGTCAAATAAAGTCGTATATATTTAGAGTATGCAGCATGAGGATTTGGCAAAGGGATGCAAATCCTGTGAGGGCCACCCTTACTAAGCAACAAAGTGATCTCGAGCATTTTAATGAGTGTGAGGGCCTCTGGCTGTGTCAGGGACAATAAATTAACAAGTTATGTTAAGTAGGTGTAACAAAAAGCGAGGCAAAAGGAGGGTATGCACGTGATGGATCACATGCTCTCCCTAGGGTATATAAGCACTCCTCTACCCATGCTGACATTCACTCTCAGGACCTTGCCTTGAACAGCAAACCAAACTCAACACCTCTGACACCATGAGCTACTGCGGCGGCTACTACGGAGGCCTGGGCTACGGCTATGGCTATGGCCTCGGTGGCCTGGGATATGGCTGTGGCTATGGCGGTGGCTATGGCGGCTACGGATATGGACCTTTCTATGGAGGCTACGGATATGGCTGCTATCGTCCATGGAACTATGGAAGATACTGGTCTGGATGCTGCTGAAATCCTGCCCTGGAAGCCCAACACCTAGGGCCATAAGGCTGGTAAAGAATGGACACAAAATTTGAAGCAAAGAACATCACCCAGGAACAAGCCAAGATAAGAAAAATGAATAGATCACATCTTCTCTTGTAAGAATATTTACCATACCACATTTTCCGGCTTCGTGTCTCCTGGCGGCCCCTATTTGTACTTTCATTGCTGTGGTATTTCTCTGTTCCCTTCACAATAAATTATTCTAATTTGATATGGCACATGATGGCTTTATTATTTGTTAATTCTGTTGACTCGGACTCACCTTTTCCGCGTGTATTCCCCATTTGTGTTCTTCCAAGACCAGTGTCCTGAAGTTCTGGTTATGTGTTCCAACCTTTCCCACAGCAGAACTAACACAGAGTTTGTGAGAATTAGTCTACTTTCAACATCAATCACCTCATGTTTTCTAAGTGGTGCTGGTATGTTTTAAGATCTTTACCCTATCAATTTTAGTGTATGTAGCTCTGACTGGAAAAAAATTAACTAGTGAACAATGCTGCATAACAATGCCATTGAAATATTCAGAGAAATCATTTTGATTTGCAAGCTCATCTCATTTACTTCACATAAAACCCGATTTGGGCAGCTGCACAACAGGTCCTACCCTATTAGTCAGCCTAGTCAGAGCATCTTAGGGTTGCAATGCCTGGACAGAGAAATAGCTCCCTGCCTCCATTGGATGACCCTGCTACTTTGTTTTTCACAGAGTACAACATTAGCTTTTCTATTTCCTGTGTGCATCTTAGTAATTCTACTGAGTTTGCCCAAAGGGCTTCTCTTGGTTCAAAGGAGCATAGTAAGCAGGATGGCTCCTTGGTGGTGTTTCAGATACTCCTTGAAGAATATGCTATCATCATACCATTAGGATTTGAAATTTTGAATTTACGGATCTCCCTTAGATCTTTGGGAAATACCCCAGCACTTTTTCAATTCCGCGGAAGTGTTTTGGCTCATCCTGTGGAGGACATTTCACCACAAGTACCTCACTCCTGAAAAAGATGTATATTTAGCAGAAATACGAAGGCAGAGTGTGATATCCTAAACCTATTCGATTTTTTTTGCTCATATGGCGTTAGCTGACCTTCATTTAAATGAAATACGCGTTTTATCAACTGCCTATTGACGTTAAGGTGATCCAGTAAATTCGACAAATTCGCAGAAAGCAGAGGGAAATAATGGAATAATTATGTACAATGTAGTCAAAACTTTACTAATTAGAACTAAAAACATTGAAATAACCTGTTAAAAAAAAGAGGCTAAACTGTACACAGCACTCTTTTGATCCATCAAGAGCATTTTATAGGGGAATAATACCACGTCAATTACAGGGGTAAAGATTTTCAATACATATATCTGAAAAAATACCAATACCCCAACATGTAAAGAGCTCCTGCTAATCAATAATAAAGTATTGTTTAAACAAGTCTAGGTCAACATGGGCATATTCTCTTCGAGGCACTTCCAAGTAGAGGATATCTCCGTGGCCTGTGAACAGAAGAAGGACGCTGAAGTGACATTTGCTGCCCAGGTTAAAACCAATTTAAACACTTGTCAGATATCCCAATATAACACACAAATGATCCAATTAAAAGATTCTAACTGACCAGTGTGGGGAAGGATGTGGTACCTTTGGAGAGCTCACGGATTGCCTCTGCTACTGTCCATGCATATAACTGCACTGGCAAAGTGTTGGCACCATCTACTGATTCTAAACTTCATATGCATATGGCAAATATATTAGCAATTCATGATCTATGTATAGCAAGATGCAGGGACACACAAGGGTAGAGATTGGGGAAATGGTGTGTGTAAATGTGGGAAAGGTGTTAGAACCTGCAATGTTGAATGAAAGTGGGATACATGTCAAGCCAGAGAAGAGGGGGTTAGGATTTCAGAAAATAACTTTTAATCAACTTTAAACACTACTTATGACCACAGTTTTGATTACTGTGACTTGCCCTCATTTTTGGACATTTTATTCCATGCTTGTCAATGTCCGCAGACCTCTACAGCACAAAGAGCCGCACTGGGAGATCCCACAGCGCATTGGAACCATTTCATACATCAACATGGGTTTGTCAATGCCCTGGTGAAATGTTACATTTACTTTTCCAAGTAGTAGTGAACGGGTACAAAAGACGCCGCATATGATGAACAGTGTTCTAAATTTTCCTATCTTTTAAGTTTCTCTCTCTCATTCTTTCAGTGTGCACAAAAGTCAAACTGATTTTTATTGGCTTCTAAATGTTTGTGATTTCTTACGTCAGGAAGAGATGAATAATTCTTCATTTGGAACAAGCAATAACGTTCTGAAAAGGATATCACACTTGGTTGACCTTTCAATATGACACATTTCATTCATTTAATTTGTTAAGGGGTATGGCAATATAAAGAAAAACAGAGATGAAGAAACATGTAATTAAGAAGCACAACACTTCCCAGTAAGATTGGTGTATGTGCCCACGAAGAATTCTACTTGTGGTCTGACAGGTCCACTCTTTGAAGAAACAACATTCTTTCTGATAAAGTGATGCAGTAGCTTTTGTCCCCAGCATTCCTGAGGCATATGTGTCAAATAAAGTCGTATATATTTAGAGTATGCAGCATGAGGATTTGGCAAAGGGATGCAAATCCTGTGAGGGCCACCCTTACTAAGCAACAAAGTGATCTCGAGCATTTTAATGAGTGTGAGGGCCTCTGGCTGTGTCAGGGACAATAAATTAACAAGTTATGTTAAGTAGGTGTAATAAAAAGCGAGGCAAAAGTAGGGTATGCACGTGATGGATCACATGCTCTCCCTAGGGTATATAAGCACTCCTCTACCCATGCTGACATTCACTCTCAGGATCTTGCCTTGAACAGCAAACCAAACTCAACACCCCTGACACCATGAGCTACTGCGGCGGCTACTACGGAGGCCTGGGCTACGGCTATGGCTATGGCCTCGGTGGCCTGGGATATGGCTGTGGCTATGGCGGTGGCTATGGCGGCTACGGATATGGACCTTTCTATGGAGGCTACGGATATGGCTGCTATCGTCCATGGAACTATGGAAGATACTGGTCTGGATGCTGCTGAAATCCTGCCCTGGAAGCCCAACACCTAGGGCCATAAGGCTGGTAAAGAATGGACACAAAATTTGAAGCAAAGAACATCACCCAGGAACAAGCCAAGATAAGAAAAATGAATAGATCACATCTTCTCTTGTAAGAATATTTACCATACCACATTTTCCGGCTTCGTGTCTCCTGGCGGCCCCTATTTGTACTTTCATTGCTGTGGTATTTCTCTGTTCCCTTCACAATAAATTATTCTGATTTGATATGGCACATGATGGCTTTATTATTTGTTAATTCTGTTGACTCAGACTCTCCTTTTCCGCGTGTATTCCCCATTTGTGTTCTTCCAAGACCAGTGTCCTGAAGTTCTGGTTATGTGTTCCAACCTTTCCCACAGCAGAACTAACACAGAGTTTGTGAGAATTAGTCAACTTTCAACATCAATCACCTCATGTTTTCTAAGTGGTGCTGGTATGTTTTAAGGGCTTTACCCTATCAATTTTAGTGTATGTAGCTCTGACTGAAAAAAAATTAACTAGTGAACAATGCTGCATAACAATGCCATTGAAATATTCAGAGAAATCATTTTGATTTGCAAGCTCATCTCATTTACTTCACATAAAACCCAATTTGGGCAGCTGCACAACAGGTCCTACCCTATTAGTCAGCCTAGTCAGAGCATCTTAGGGTTGCAATGCCTGGACAGAGAAATAGCTCCCTGCCTCCATTGGATGACCCTGCTACTTTGTGTTTCACAGAGTACAACATTAGCTTTTCTATTTCCTGTGTGCATCTTAGTAATTCTACTGAGTTTGCCCAAAGGGCTTCTCTTGGTTCAAAGGAGCATAGTAAGCAGGATGACTCCTTGTTGGTGTTTCAGATACTCCTTGAAGAATATGCTATCATCATACCATTAGGATTTGAAATTTTGAATTTACGGATCTCCCTTAGATCTTAGGGAAATACCCCAGCACTTTTTCAATTCCGCGGAAGTGTTTTGGCTCATCCTGTGGAGGACATTTCACCACAAGTACCTCACTCCTGAAAAAGATGTATATTTAGCAGAGATACGAAGGCAGAGTGTGATGTCCTAAACCTATTCGATTTTTTTTGCTCATATGGTGTTAGCTGACCTTCATATAAATGAAATACGCGTTTTATCAACTGCCTATTGACGTTAAGGTGATCCAGTAAATTCGACAAATTCGCAGAAAGCAGAGGGAAATAATGGAATAATTATGTACAATGTAGTCAAAACTTTATTAATTAGAACTAAAAACATTGAAATAACCTGTTAAAAAAAAAGAGGCTAAACTGTACACAACACTCTTTTGATCCATCAAGAGCATTTTATAGGGGAATAATACCACGTCAATTACAGGGGTAAATATTTTCAATACATATATCTGAAAAAATACCAATACCCCAACATGTAAAGAGCTCCTGCTAATCAATAATAAAGTATTGTTTAAACAAGTCTAGGTCAACATGGGCATATTCTCTTCGAGGCACTTCCAAGTAGAGGATATCTCCGTGGCCTGTGAACAGAAGAAGGACGCTGAAGTGACATTTGCTGCCCAGGTTAAAACCAATTTAAACACTTGTCAGATATCCCAATATAACACACAAATGATCCAATTAAAAGATTCTAATTGACCAGTGTGGGGAAGGATGTGATACCTTTGGAGAGCTCACGGATTACCTCTGCTACTGTCCATGCATATAACTGCACTGGCAAAGTGTTGGCACCATCTACTGATTCTAAACTTCATATGCATATGGCAAATATATTAGCAATTCATGTCCTATGTATAGCAAGATGCAGGGACACACAAGGGTAGAGATTGGGGAAATGGTGTGTGTAAATGTGGGAAAGGTGTTAGAACCTGCAATGTTGAATGAAAGTGGGATACATGTCAAGCCAGAGAAGAGGGGGTTAGGATTTCAGAAAATAACTTTTAATCAACTTTAAACACTACTTATGACCACAGTTTTGATTACTGTGACTTGCCCTCATTTTTGGACATTTTATTCCATGCTTGTCAATGTCCGCAGTCCTCTACAGCACAAGGAGCCGCACTGGGAGATCCCACAGCGCATTGGAAATATTTCATACATCAACATGGGTTCGTCAATGTCCCTGGTGAAATGTTACATTTACTTTTCCAAGTAGTGTGAACGAGTACAAAAGACGCCGCATATGATGAACAGTGTTCTAAATTTTCCTATCTTTTAAGTTTCTCTCTCTCATTCTTTTGGTGTGCACAAAAGTCAAACTGATTTTTATTGGCTTCTAAATGTTTGTGATTTCTTACGTCAGGAAGAGATGAATAATTCTTCATTTGGAACGAGGAATAACGTTCTGAAAAGGATATCACACTTGGTTGACCTTTCAATACGACACATTTCATTCATTTAATTTGTTAAGGGGTATGGCAATATAAAGAAAAACAGAGATGAAGAAACATGTAATTAAGAAGCACAACACTTCCCAGTAAGATTGGTGTATGTGCCTACGAAGAATTCTACTTGTGGTCTGACAGGTCCACTCTTTGAAGAAACAACATTCTTTCTGATAAAGTGATGCAGTAGCTTTTGTCCCCAGCATTCCTGAGGCATATGTGTCAAATAAAGTCTTATATATTTAGAGTATGCAGCATGAGGATTTGGCAAAGGGATGCAAATCCTGTGAGGGCCACCCTTACTAAGCAACAAAGTGATCTCGAGCATTTTAATGAGTGTGAGGGCCTCTGGCTGTGTCAGGGACAATAAATTAACAAGTTATGTTAAGTAGGTGTAATAAAAAGAGAGGCAAAAGGAGGGTATGCACGTGATGGATCACATGCTCTCCCTAGGGTATATAAGCACTCCTCTACCCATGCTGACATTCACTCTCAGGACCTTGCCTTGAACAGCAAACCAAACTCAACACCTCTGACACCATGAGCTACTGCGGCGGCTACTACGGAGGCCTGGGCTACGGCTATGGCTATGGCCTCGGTGGCCTGGGATATGACTGTGGCTATGGCGGTGGCTATGGCGGCTACGGATATGGACCTTTCTATGGAGGCTACGGATATGGCTGCTATCGTCCATGGAACTATGGAAGATACTGGTCTGGATGCTGCTGAAATCCTGCCCTGGAAGCCCAACACCTAGGGCCATAAGGCTGGTAAAGAATGGACACAAAATTTGAAGCAAAGAACATCACCCAGGAACAAGCCAAGATAAGAAATATGAATAGATCACATCTTCTCTTGTAAGAATATTTACCATACCACATTTTCCGGCTTCATGTCTCCTGGCGGCCCCTATTTGTACTTTCATTGCTGTGGTATTTCTCTGTTCCCTTCACAATAAATTATTCTGATTTGATATGGCACATGATGGCTTTATTATTTGTTAATTCTGTTGACTCGGACTCTCCTTTTCCGCGTGTATTCCCCATTTGTGTTCTTCCAAGACCAGTGTCCTGAAGTTCTGGTTATGTGTTCCAACCTTTCCCACAGCAGAACTAACACAGAGTTTGTGAGAATTAGTCTACTTTCAACATCAATCACCTCATGTTTTCTAAGTGGTGCTGGTATGTTTTAAGATCTTTACCCTATCAATTTTAGTGTATGTAGCTCTGACTGGAAAAAAATTAACTAGTGAACAATGCTGCATAACAATGCCATTGAAATATTCAGAGAAATCATTTTGATTTGCAAGCTCATCTCATGTACTTCACATAAAACCCGATTTGGGCAGCTGCACAACAGGTCCTACCCTATTAGTCAGCCTAGTCAGAGCATCTTAGGGTTGCAATGCCTGGACAGAGAAATAGCTCCCTGCCTCCATTGGATGACCCTGCTACTTTGTGTTTCACAGAGTACAACATTAGCTTTTCTATTTCCTGTGTGCATCTTAGTAATTCTACTGAGTTTGCCCAAAGGGCTTCTCTTGGTTCAAAGGAGCATAGTAAGCAGGATGACTCCTTGTTGGTGTTTCAGATACTCCTTGAAGAATATGCTATCATCATACCATTAGGATTTGAAATTTTGAATTTACGGATCTCCCTTAGATCTTAGGGAAATACCCCAGCACTTTTTCAATTATGCGGAAGTGTTTTGGCTCATCCTGTGGAGGACATTTCACCACAAGTACCTCACTCCTGAAAAAGATGTATATTTATCAGAGATACGAAGGCAGAGTGTGATATCCTAAACCTATTCGATTTTTTTTGCTCATATGGTGTTAGCTGACCTTCATTTAAATGAAATACGCGTTTTATCAACTGCCTATTGACGTTAAGGTGATCCAGTAAATTCGACAAATTCGCAGAAAGCAGAGGGAAATAATGGAATAATTATGTACAATGTAGTCAAAACTTTACTAATTAGAACTAAAAACATTGAAATAACCTGTTAAAAAAAAGAGGCTAAACTGTACACAGCACTCTTTTGATCCATCAAGAGCATTTTATAGGGGAATAATACCACGTCAATTACAGGGGTAAGATTTTCAATACATATATCTGAAAAAATAGCAATACCCCAACATGTAAAGAGCTCCTGCTAATCAATAATAAAGTATTGTTTAAACAAGTCTAGGTCAACATGGACATATTCTCTTCGAGGCACTTCCAAGTAGAGGATATCTCCGTGGCCTGTGAACAGAAGAAGGACGCTGAAGTGACATTTGCTGCCCAGGTTAAAACCAATTTAAACACTTGTCAGATATCCCAATATAACACACAAATGATCCAATTAAAAGATTCTAATTGACCAGTGTGGGGAAGGATGTGATACCTTTGGAGAGCTCACGGATTGCCTCTGCTACTGTCCATGCATATAACTGCACTGGCAAAGTGTTGGCACCATCTACTGATTCTAAACTTCATATGCATATGGCAAATATATTAGCAATTCATGTCCTATGTATAGCAAGATGCAGGGACACACAAGGGTAGAGATTGGGGAAATGGTGTGTGTAAATGTGGGAAAGGTGTTAGAACCTGCAATGTTGAATGAAAGTGGGATACATGTCAAGCCAGAGAAGAGGGGGTTAGGATTTCAGAAAATAACTTTTAATCAACTTTAAACACTACTTATGACCACAGTTTTGATTACTGTGACTTGCCCTCATTTTTGGACATTTTATTCCATGCTTGTCAATGTCCGCAGTCCTCTACAGCACAAGGAGCCGCACTGGGAGATCCCACAGCGCATTGGAACCATTTCATACATCAACATGGGTTTGTCAATGCCCTGGTGAAATGTTACATTTACTTTTCCAAGTAGTAGTGAACGGGTACAAAAGACGCCGCATATGATGAACAGTGTTCTAAATTTTCCTATCTTTTAAGTTTCTCTCTCTCATTCTTTCAGTGTGCACAAAAGTCAAACTGATTTTTATTGGCTTCTAAATATTTGTGATTTCTTACGTCAGGAAGAGATGAATAATTCTTAATTTGGAACAAGGAATAACGTTCTGAAAAGGATATCACACTTGGTTGACCTTTCAATATGACACATTTCATTCATTTAATTTTTAAGGGGTATGGCAATATAAAGAAAAACAGAGATGAAGAAACATGTAATTAAGAAGCACAACACTTCCCAGTAAGATTGGTGTATGTGCCTACGAAGAATTCTACTTGTGGTCTGAGAGGTCCACTCTTTGAAGAAAGAACATTCTTTCTGATAAAGTGATGCAGTAGCTTTTGTCCCCAGCATTCCTGAGGCATATGTGTCAAATAAAGTCGTATATATTTAGAGTATGCAGCATGAGGATTTGGCAAAGGGATGCAAATCCTGTGAGGGCCACCCTTACTAAGCAACAAAGTGATCTCGAGCATTTTAATGAGTGTGAGGGCCTCTGGCTGTGTCAGGGACAATAAATTAACAAGTTATGTTAAGTAGGTGTAATAAAAAGCGAGGCAAAAGGAGGGTATGCACGTGATGGATCACATGCTCTCCCTAGGGTATATAAGCACTCCTCTACCCATGCTGACATTCACTCTCAGGATCTTGCCTTGAACAGCAAACCAAACTCAACACCCCTGACACCATGAGCTACTGCGGCGGCTACTACGGAGGCCTGGGCTACGGCTATGGCTATGGCCTCGGTGGCCTGGGATATGGCTGTGGCTATGGCGGTGGCTATGGCGGCTACGGATATGGACCTTTCTATGGAGGCTACGGATATGGCTGCTATCGTCCATGGAACTATGGAAGATACTGGTCTGGATGCTGCTGAAATCCTGCCCTGGAAGCCCAACACCTAGGGCCATAAGGCTGGTAAAGAATGGACACAAAATTTGAAGCAAAGAACATCACCCAGGAACAAGCCAAGATAAGAAAAATGAATAGATCACATCTTCTCTTGTAAGAATATTTACCATACCACATTTTCCGGCTTCGTGTCTCCTGGCGGCCCCTATTTGTACTTTCATTGCTGTGGTATTTCTCTGTTCCTTTCACAATAAATTATTCTGATTTGATATGGCACATGATGGCTTTATTATTTGTTAATTCTGTTGACTCAGACTCTCCTTTTCCGCGTGTATTCCCCATTTGTGTTCTTCCAAGACCAGTGTCCTGAAGTTCTGGTTATGTGTTCCAACCTTTCCCACAGCAGAACTAACACAGAGTTTGTGAGAATTAGTCTACTTTCAACATCAATCACCTCATGTTTTCTAAGTGGTGCTGGTATGTTTTAAGGGCTTTACCCTATCAATTTTAGTGTATGTAGCTCTGACTGAAAAAAAATTAACTAGTGAACAATGCTGCATAACAATGCCATTGAAATATTCAGAGAAATCATTTTGATTTGCAAGCTCATCTCATTTACTTCACATAAAACCCGATTTGGGCAGCTGCACAACAGGTCCTACCCTATTAGTCAGCCTAGTCAGAGCATCTTAGGGTTGCAATGCCTGGACAGAGAAATAGCTCCCTGCCTCCATTGGATGACCCTGCTACTTTTTGTTTCACAGAGTACAACATTAGCTTTTCTATTTCCTGTGTGCATCTTAGTAATTCTACTGAGTTTGCCCAAAGGGCTTCTCTTGGTTCAAAGGAGCATAGTAAGCAGGATGACTCCTTGGTGGTGTTTCAGATACTCCCTGAAGAATATGCTATCATCATACCATTAGGATTTGAAATTTTGAATTTACGGATCTCCCTTAGATCTTAGGGAAATACCCCAGCACTTTTTCAATTCCGCGGAAGTGTTTTGGCTCATCCTGTGGAGGACATGTCACCACAAGTACCTCACTCCTGAAAAAGATGTATATTTAGCAGAGATACGAAGGCAGAGTGTGATGTCCTAAACCTATTCGATTTTTTTTGCTCATATGGTGTTAGCTGACCTTCATTTAAATGAAATACGCGTTTTATCAACTGCCTATTGACGTTAAGGTGATCCAGTAAATTCGACAAATTCGCAGAAAGCAGAGGGAAATAATGGAATAATTATGTACAATGTAGTCAAAACTTTATTAATTAGAACTAAAAACATTGAAATAACCTGTTAAAAAAAAAGAGGCTAAACTGTACACAACACTCTTTTGATCCATCAAGAGCATTTTATAGGGGAATAATACCACGTCAATTACAGGGGTAAATATTTTCAATACATATATCTGAAAAAATACCAATACCCCAACATGTAAAGAGCTCCTGCTAATCAATAATAAAGTATTGTTTAAACAAGTCTAGGTCAACATGGGCATATTCTCTTCGAGGCACTTCCAAGTAGAGGATATCTCCGTGGTCTGTGAACAGAAGAAGGACGCTGAAGTGACATTTGCTGCCCAGGTTAAAACCAATTTAAACACTTGTCAGATATCCCAATATAACACACAAATGATCCAATTAAAAGATTCTAATTGACCAGTGTAGGGAAGGATGTGATACCTTTGGAGAGCTCACGGATTGCCTCTGCTACTGTCCATGCATATAACTGCACTGGCAAAGTGTTGGCACCATCTACTGATTCTAAACTTCGTATGCATATGGCAAATATATTAGCAATTCATGTCCTATGTATAGCAAGATGCAGGGACACACAAGGGTAGAGATTGGGGAAATGGTGTGTGTAAATGTGGGAAAGGTGTTAGAACCTGCAATGTTGAATGAAAGTGGGATACATGTCAAGCCAGAGAAGAGGGGGTTAGGATTTCAGAAAATAACTTTTAATCAACTTTAAACACTACTTATGACCACAGTTTTGATTACTGTGACTTGCCCTCATTTTTGGACATTTTATTCCATGCTTGTCAATGTCCGCAGACCTCTACAGCACAAGGAGCCGCACTGGGATATCCCACAGCGCATTGGAACCATTTCATACATCAGCATGGGTTCGTCAATGTCCCTGGTGAAATGTTACATTTACTTTTCCAAGTAGTGTGAACGAGTACAAAAGACGCCGCATATGATGAACAGTGTTCTAAATTTTCCTATCTTTTAAGTTTCTCTCTCTCATTCTTTCGGTGTGCACAAAAGTCAAACTGATTTTTATTGGCTTCTAAATGTTTGTGTTTTCTTATGTCAGGAAGAGATGAATGATTCTTCATTTGGAAAGAGGAATAACGTTCTGAAAAGGACATCACACTTGGTTGACCTTTCAATACGACTCATTTCATTCATTTAATTTGTTAAGGGGTATGGCAATATAAAGAAAAACAGAGATGAAGAAACATGTAATTAAGAAGCACAACACTTCCCAGTAAGATTGGTGTATGTGCCCACGAAGAATTCTACTTGTGGTCTGACAGGTCCACTCTTTGAAGAAACAACATTCTTTCTGATAAAGTGATGCAGTAGCTTTTGTCCCCAGCATTCCTGAGGCATATGTGTCAAATAAAGTCGTATATATTTAGAGTATGCAGCATGAGGATTTGGCAAAGGGATGCAAATCCTGTGAGGGCCACCCTTACTAAGCAACAAAGTGATCTCGAGCATTTTAATGAGTGTGAGGGCCTCTGGCTGTGTCAGGGACAATAAATTAACAAGTTATGTTAAGTAGGTGTAATAAAAAGCGAGGCAAAAGGAGGGTATGCACGTGATGGATCACATGCTCTCCCTAGGGTATATAAGCACTCCTCTACCCATGCTGACATTCACTCTCAGGATCTTACCTCGGTCATCATCCAAACTCCAGTCCCAACACATTTGTGTTACCGTGTTCTTTTCAGAATTAACCACCTTGTTTTTTTTGATAGTGCTAGTTTTGATTTTTCTTATTGAACCTATTATTTTCTACTGAGCTGATTTCAGAAAATAGTAAACAATGATACATTTTATTTGTATTAAAATATTACGTTAAATATTTTTACTTTCTCAGTCAACTTTTCTTCTTTACATAAGAATGTATTTGTGCATCCAAGCAATAAGGCCCACCCTTTATTTTGGCTACCTTCTTGTAGAATATTAGCTTTCCAATGACTGGGATAATAATAGCTCAATACCTCCATCGCATGACTATGGTGTTTAGTTTTTATACAGAATAAAACAAAGCTATTCTATATTCTTTATGGTTCATTCCATTTCTACCCGTTTTCATTAAAGGGTTTCTGTAGTTGAAAGAATAATAATAATCAAGATAACTGCCTGGAGAAGGTTTGACACTTGCAGAGGAATATAATATTATCATATAATAGGATTTCATAATTTCTGCTTTTATGCATCTCTGCTGCATCTAAGGGGAATTCTCAGCATTTTCCTACTTACAGGTAAAAGTTATTGCTTATCTTAGATAGGACATGTCACACTGTTCATCAATCCTAAAACCAATGCATATTTGGTAGAGGTAAATAAGCAGAGTGTAACATTGAAACCTGTTTGACTTTATGGCTACAGCTTGACTTAATGAGAATGAATTATTCAAATAATTAACTGTTTATTCTGTTTTTACAATGACCCCTTAAGGAGAAATAAAGTCTGAATAAGGCAAACAGAAATAATTAAATAGCAATTTGTGAAATCCTCAAAACTTTAATGAGATCCATAAACTTTAACATAACTGAAAAAATTAGAATTATTTTATCAAAGCATTCTTTTCATAAGTAGACCGAATTTTAAAGTGGAGAAATAACAAATCACATAAGAGATTAAAATATTTTCAGTACATAAATCTGACAAAATATATCAAAGAAATTAGCAATTCATGTCGTATGCATACCCAATGTAAACAAATACCAAGGTGTACAGAAAAAGATTACTTTTAAAAGTTACATAACAGCTTTATTCTTATTAGCCAAAAATATTAAAACAAAACAAAAGGTAGAGAAGCAACTATACAAATATATGTGTTCCAGAGCAGCATAGTAAATACATTGTGCTCTATTCACACAATGGTATACTTTGCAATAATGCTTCATGCAACAACCAAGCTGTATCTCACATAGCAGGGATGTGCAGAATAATTTGGGGAAGAGTTTGTGCCAGCATGCCATATGTTTCCATTCAACTGATATCATGAACAGGCAAACTTCTGGGTAGTAGTACTAACTGGTTGGGTCAACAAAGAAATTTGGGAAATTTGAATGTGATCAATCTAGGTGGTTTGTAAATAAATATAAAACATCATTTTGTACACTTAGAATTTGCAAACTTTGCAATATGTTTTAAACAACAACAAATGCAAATGAAATGATAGGTTAAATGTTTCTCTGAAGCAGGAAAAATATTTGAGTAGTTTCTCCTTTAACTTCTCATATGCATTTATACAATCATCCATATCTGCACCTGTCAGATCCCAAATAGAATTCTTCATTGTCTCTGGAAGACATGACACTTACCAATAAGATATATTCCTTAAAAATATATATACACTGATCATTTTCAGACTTTTTTATTTCGATCCATCCTGTGGCTATAGACAATGTATTCATCCATTCAGCACAATGTTGAGTTTCCATAGGATTCTAGTCATTGAACACCAGTAAACAAGTGGAATTGTTAAAATGCATCACTGGATAATTGCTTATAAACTCAAGAAAAGCTGAACAACATACTTGAAGTCATAAAAGACTAAGAAGAATGTACATGTTTTGGTCATGATAGGAGCATATCTGGTGAGGCTTAAATAGGATTCAGGTCAGCCTTGAGTATAGGTGACTCACTTCTTGGAGAAAGATGAAGGATGTTTTGTCTTCAATTAGTTTTTTCTCCACCCTTTCTTTTTACATTATAACTAAACTATACTTTTGGAGATTCTGAAGATATTTCCAGTGCTAATAGGGTCTCAATTAATTTCACAGAATCTTTAACATATATTCTCAACATTTGGAAACTTAATAATATTAAATATCTTAGTAGATACTATCTGTCTGTGTTCTCAAAGAAAAAATATGACCACAATAAGGGAAGACATTCCACAGGCAAAAAAATATATGGTAGAAATGCGGCTAAGTTATATATGGGAGAATTTAAGTAAGAATTGGATAAAAATGCATAAGAGCCAAAGAAAAACTGTATATTTTCACTATTTCACCTAGTCCCAGACCCTAATGGGAATTTTGAGAAACCGAGTCAAAGTGATATTTGATGATAGACTGAATAAAAGGGCAGCTATAGTGATCATAGCAAAGAGAGGGAATATAATCTATAATGGCAGGGAGGCAGATGTAATCTGTCTTTTTAGTAGCCCTTTGGATAGGTGATATGCCAGAAAGGGAATCAGGATCTGAGAAGAGGAATTTTGAATAGTTTTGCAGGTGGCTTATGAAATAGATTTTTTTAATTTTGGTATCATTAACATACAATTACATGACTAACATTATGTTCACTACACTTCCCCCATCACCAAGACCCCCCACAAATCCCCCACAGTCACTGTCCATCTGTGTAGTAAGATGCTGTAGAGTCACTACTTGTCTTCTCTGTGTTGCACAGCCCTCCACGTGCCCCCTCCACATTATACATGCTAATCGTAAGGCCCCCTTTCTTTCCACCCCCCCTTATCCCTCCCTTCCCACTCATCCTCCCCAGTCCCTTACCCTTTGGTAACTGTTAGTCCATTCTTGGGTTCTGCGATTCTGCTGCTGTTTTGTTCCTTCAGTTTTACCTTTGTTCTTATACTCCACATATGAGTGACATCATTTGGTACTTGTCTTTCTCCACCTGGCTTATTTCACTGAGCATAATATCCTCTAGCTCCATCCATGTTGTTGCAAATGGTAGGATTTGTTTTCTTCTTATGGCTGAATAATATTCCATTGTGTACATGTACCACATCTTCTATATCCATTCATCTACTGATAGACACTTAGGTTGCTACCTTTTCTTGGCTATTGTAAACAGTGCTGCAACAAACATAGGGGTGAATATGTCTTTTTCAAAATGGGCTGCTGCATTCTTAGGGTAAATTCCTATAAGTGGAATTCCTGTGTCAAATGTTATTTCTATTTTGAGCTTTTTAAGGAGCCTCCATACTGCTTTCCACAATGGTTGAACTAATTTACATTCCCAACAGCAGTGTAGGAGGGTTCCCCTTTCTCCACAACCTTGCCAACACTTGTTGTTGTTTGTCTTTTCGATGATGGTGATCATTACTGGTGTGAGGTGATATCTCATCGTGGTTTTAATTTCCATTCCTCTGATGACTAGTGATGTGGGGCATCTTTTCATGTGTCTGTTGGCCATCTGAATTTCTTCTTTGGAGAACTGTCTGTTCAGCTCCTCTTCCCTTTTTTTAATTGGATTATTTGCTTTTGTTTGTTGAGGTGGGCAAGCTCTTTGTATATTTTGGATGTCAACCCTTTATTGGATATGTCATTTACAAATATATTCTCCCATACTGTAGGATGCCTTTTTGTTCTATTGGTGGTGCCCTTTGCTGTACAGAAGCTTTTCAGCTTGATATAGTCCCACTTGTTCATTTTTTATTTTGTTTCCCTTGCCTGGGGAGATATGTTTATGAAGAAGTTGCTCATGTTTATGTCCAAGAGATTTTTGCCTATGTTTTTTTCTAAGAGTTTTATGGTTTCATGACTTACATTCAGGTCTTTGATCCATTTTGAGTTTACTTTTGTGTATGGGGTTAGACAGTGATCCAGTTTCATTCTCTTACATGTAGCTGTCCAGTTTTGCCAACACCACTTATTGAAGAGGCCATCATTTCCCCATTGTATGTCCATGGCCCCTTTATCATATATTAATTGACCATATATGCTTGGGTTTATACCTGGGCTCTCCAGTCTGTTCCATTGGTCTATGGGTCTGTTGTGCCAGTACCAAATTGTCTTGATTACTGTGGCTTTGTAGTAGAGCTTGAAGTTGGGGAACATAATTGTCCCAGCTTTATTCTTCCTTCTCAGGATTGCTTTGGCTATTTGGGGTCTTTTTTGGTTTCATATGAATTTTAGAACTATTTGATCTATTTCATTGAAGAATGCTGTTAGTATTTTGATAGGGATTGCATTGAATCTGTAGATTGCTTTAAGCAGGATGGCCATTTGACAATATTAGAATATTAGTTCTTCCTATCCATTCACATGGGATATGTTTCCATTTATTGGTATCTTCTTAATTTCTCACGAGTGTCGTAGTTTTCAGAGTAAAGGTGTTTCACTTCCTTGGTTAGCTTTATTTCTAGGTATTATACCCTTTTTTGATGCAATTGTGAATGGAGTTATTTTCCTGATTTCTCTTTCTGCTAGTTCATCGTTAATGTATAGGAATGCAACAGATTTCTGTGTATTAATTTTGATTCCTGTAACTTTGCTGAATTCGATTATTAGATCTAGTAGTTTTGGAGTGGATTCTCTAGGGTTTTGATGTACAATAACATCATCTTCAAACAGTGACAGTTTGACTTCTTCCTTGCCAATCTGGATGCCTTGTATTTCTTTGGGTTGTCTGATTGCCATGGCTAAGATCTCCAGAATTATGTTGAATAAAAGTGGGGAGAGTGGGCATCCTTGTCTTGTTCCGAATCTTAGAAGACAAGCTTTCAGCTTCTCACTGTTAAGTATAATGTTGGCTGTGGGTTTGTCGTATATGGCCCTTATTGTGTTGAGGTATTTGCCCTCTTTACCCATTTTGTTGAGAGTTTTTATCATGAATAGATGTTGCATTTTGTCCAATGCTTTTTCAACGGCTATGAAGATGATCATGTGGATTTTGTCCTTTTTGTTGATATGGTGGATCATGTTGATGGATTTTTGACTGTTGTACCATCCTTGCATTCCTGGCATAAAACCTACTTGATGGTGATGGATGATATTTTTGAAGTGTTCTTGAATTTGGTTTGCTAATATTTTGTTGAGTAAATTTGCATCTATGTTTATCAGGGGTATTGGTCTGCCATTTTATGTTTTCTGGTGTCTTTGCCTGGTTTGGTATTAGAGTGATGTTGGCCTCCTAGAATGAGATTGGAAGTATTCCCTCCTCTCTTACTTTTTGGAAAAGTTTAAGGAGGATGTTATTAGGTCTTCACTAAATGTTTTATAAAATTCAGCAATGAAACTATCTGGTCCAGGTGTTTTGTTCTAGGTAGTTTTTTGATTACCAATTCTATTTCCTTGTTGGTAATTGGTCTATTCTGATTTTCTTTTTCTTCCTGGGTCAGCCTTGGAAGGTTGTATTTTTCTAGAAAGTTGTCCATTTCTTCTAGGTTATCCAGTTTGTCACCATATAATTTTTCATAATAGTTTTTCATAATTCTTTGTCTTTCTGTGGTGTTTGTAGTGATTTTTCTTCACATTTCTGATTCTGTTTGTGTGTGTAGGCTCTCTTTTTTTCTTGATATGTCTGGTTAGAGGTTTATCTATTTTGTTTATATTCTCAAAGACCCAGCTCCTGCTTTCATTGAATCTATTGTTTTATTCTTCTCAATTTTATTTATTTATGCTCTAATCTTTATTATGTCCCTCCTTCTACTGACTTTGGGGCTCATTTTTTTTTCTTTTTCTAGTTTTGTTAATTGTGAGTTTAGGCTGTTCATTTGAGACTGTTCTTCTTTCTTGAAGTGTGCCTGTATTGCAGCATACTTCCCTCTTAGCATGGCCTTTGCTGCATCCCACAGATTTTGCCATGTTGAATTATTGTTGTCATTTGTCTCCATATGTTGCTTGATCTCTCTTTTTTATTTGGTCTCTGATCCATTGATTATTTAGCAGCATGTTATTAAGCCACCATTTGTTTTTGTGGGGTTTTTTTTGTTTTCTTTGCATAATTTGTTTATAGTTTCATGTCTTTTTGATCTGAGAAGCTGGTTTGTACAATTTCAATCTTTTGAATTTACTGAGGCTTTTTTGTGGCCTAGTATATGATCTATTCTTGAAAATGTTCCATGTGCACTTGAGAAGAATATGTTCCCTTTGATTTTGGATGGAGTGTTCTGTAGATGTCCATTAAGTCCTTCTTTGCTAATACCTTGTTCAGTGCCTCTGTCTCCTTACTTATTTTCTGTATGGTTGATCTGTCCTTTGGAGTGAGTGGTGTTTTGAAGGCTCCTAAAATGAATGCATGGAAATATATTTCCACCTTTTATTCTGCTTATTTGTTTCACATATGTAGGTGCTCCTGTGCTGAGTGCATAGGTATTTATGATGGTTATATCCTCTTATTGGACTGACTCCTTTATCATTATGTAATGTCCTTATTTGTTTCTTGTTACTTTCTTTGTTTTGAAGTCTATTTTGTCTGATAGAAGTACTGCAGTTCCTGCCTTTTTATCCCTATTAGTTGCATGAAATATCTTTTTCCATCCCTTTACTTTCAGTCTGTGTATGTCTTTGGGTTTGAAGTGAGTCTCTTGTAGGCAGAGTATAGATGGGTCTTGTTTTTTTATCCATTCAGTGACTCTACATCTTTTGATTGGTGCATTTAGACCATTTACATTTAGGGTGATTATTGATAGGTATGTACTTATTGCCATTGCAGGTTTTAGATTCATAGTCATCAAAGGTTCAAGGGTAATTCACTTATTATCTAACAGACTAATTTAACTCACTTAGTACAGTATTACAAACACAACCTAAAGATTCTTTTTCTTTCTTCTTTTTCTTCCTCCTCCATTGTTTATATATTAGGTATTATATTCTTCACTCTTTGTCTACCCCTTGACTGATTTTGGGGGTAGTTGATTTTATTTTGCATTTGCTTTGTAATTATTTGTTCTACTTTGCTGTGGTTTTATTTCCCCTGGTGATGGCTATTTAGCCTTAGATATACTTCCATCTAAAGTAGTCCCTCCAAAATGCACTGTAGATGTGGTTGTAGGATGTAAATTCTCTCAGCTTTTACTTATCTGAAAATTATTTAATACCTCCTTCAAATTTAAATGATAATCTTGCAGGTTAGAATATTCTTGATTTGAGGCCTTTCTGCTTCATTGCAATAAACATATCATGCCCCTCCCTTCTGGCCTGTAAGGTTTCTGTTGAGAAGTCTGATGATAGCCTGATGGGTTTTCCTTTGTATGTTATCTTTTTTCTCTCTCTAGCTGCTTTTAATAGTTTGTCCTTATCCTTGATCTTTGCTGCTTTAGTTATTATATGTCTTGGTGTTGTCTTCCTCGGGTTCCTTGTGTTGGGAGATCTGTGTACCTCCATGGCCTGAGAGACTATCTCCTTCCCCAGATTGGGGAAGTTTTTGGCAATTACATCCTCAATGCACTTTCTATCCTTTTTTCTCTCTCTTCTTCTTTTGGTACCCCTATAATGTGAATATTGTTCTGTTTAATCACACAGTTCTCTCAATATTCTTTCATTCTTAGAGATCCTTTTTTCTCTCTGTGCCTCAGCTTCTTTATACTCCTCTTCTCTATTATCATTTCCATTTACCATCTCTTCAACTACATCTAAAATGCTTTAAATCCCTCCATTTTATTTGGCATTTCACATATGGAATTTCTTAATGATTGAATCTCCATCCTAAATTCGTCCCTGAGTTCCTGAATATTTTTCTGTACCTCCATGAGCATGTTTATGATTTTTATTTTGAACTCTCTTTCAGGAAGATGGGTGAGTTTGGTTTCATTTGGCTCTTTTTCTAGTGTTTTGGATGTTTTTATTTGAACCAGATTCCTTTGACATTTCATATTTCTACATAGCGCCCACTAGTGCCCAGAAGCTCTAGTCTCTGGAGCTTCTCAGCCCCTGGAGTGATGTCAGAGGTTGCAGGGGAGTGGCACTGGTGACTGGAGGGAGAAAGGGCTGTTTCCTGGTTTGCGGCTGTAGTGCCTGTCTCCACTATCAGAACCAGTGGGCCAGCACACAGGTGTAAGCCTCTGTGCTTTACGTCTGTAGCTGCAGAAGGTGGGGCCTCCCTCTGGCTGGCCTGCCGCAAGGGCAGGGAACTGCTGGTTTACTAGCTGGTGCTTTCAGTCCAAGAGAAAGGCACAGCAGGCTGTATATCACAGTGAGGGGTCTCGGAGCTAAGTAGCCAGCCAGTGGGTTGGAGTGCCTGTAGCTCCTGAAAGTTCCCAACCTGTTGGGCAGAGTGTGCCCAGACAACCTTGTCCACTTATCCCTTCTCATGTGCAGCAAGCTCCGTGCAAACCCCACCCCTTTAGCAGCCCTCTCGCTGCTAGGAAGCCTATCAGAATGCCCATCTTTCCTTTGTCCCAGAGCAGCTGGATGTGGATCCCTGTCCTTCACAAATGGCTGGAATCTCAAGCTCCCCAAGTGTTCCACCTGTCTTAGATTTTCAACCCCTCTAGTCTCCAGAGTACCATGCAATGTAGGTTTGTGCTCCAATAGCAGATGTCCAGGGCTGGGTGTTCAGCAGTCCTAGGCTTCCACCCCCTCCCCACTCCATTTGTCTTCTTCCCACCCAGTGAGCTGGGGTGGGGGAAGGGCTTGGGTCCCACTGGATCAAGGCTTTGGTATGTCACCCTGTTTGGTGAGGTCTGCTCTGTTCTCCAGGTGTATGGAGTCTGGTGCAGCCTTCTTTCCTGTTACTCTTTTATTAGTTGTATTAACTATATTTTCATAATCAATGTGGTTTTGGAAGGAGTTCTCTCTCTCTGACCTCCCATATCACCATCTTGAATCGCTCCCGATCCCTGTTTTTTAACTGAAGAAATATGTATAATTTTAAGCAATGACAAAAGAAAAGTGAAAACCCAAGTACTCTCAAAGAAAAAGAAAACATTCCATGCATCTTTGAAACTACCCCTAAATAGAAAGGTATGGCTTAATAGTATTGTTTATGCCAAAGTCAGATTTTCAAAGAAAATGAAGATCTTGTGTTGTCGTTTACCGCACTCAGAATGAGGAACATAAAATCCAGATGCAGGTGGTGATATTTATTCTCAGGAAACTCACCTTTAGCATTCACCCAAACCCTCAGCCCCTGACACAATGAGATACTATGGCAACTAGTGTGGTAGCCTTGGCTGTGCCCTCGGTGGCTTTGGTGGCCTGGGCTATGGCTGTGGTTTCAGCTGTGGTCTTGGTGGCTATGCTGGTTATGGCTGTGGCTATTTCCATCTCTCCTTCTATGGGAAATAATGGTCCTCTAGGTTTCACTGAAAGCATTGTCCATCTGCAATGACTTGTTTCCCTGATCCACAGTTCATCACTCAGGCTGATTATGTTCACTCCTGTTGTGTTATTGACATGAAGCTTCCTTCTTTATACCTTCTGTGATGTGTCTGTGCATTTTCTCCAATAAGCTTTTGAAGTTTCTAAACCTTTTTCAATTTTGTTAGCCCACTGAAATGTACTTTTTATTTGCAATTTTGTCATATCGAAATAATATATTTCATTGACACATATTTTCCCCATATATTTATTTATTTCCTTACAAGTGATCCTACTAATTTTAGTAACTCCTACATCTCGTGTAATAACTTGGTCAGATATTGCTCCCTTTCTATTTTGAAATCCTATAGAAACACACATATTTAGGCATCATGTAATTTTTATGAATATAGTGACATTCCTTTTCAAGGTTACTAGTTTAACATAATAACTACTTTGAACTCAGTATATCAAGGAAATAATATTTTTATCATGTTTACTATTTGAAACCTGTTATTTATATGAGCTTTGTGAGGAAGAATTCTCCATGTCTTTTGCTCAGTCTTTGCTCCATGTGCCCCTCTACAAAGTGCATCCTTGGAAAACAATGGTAGGCAAACACATTGTTTGAGGTTTCTCCCCTGCCTGATCCACACCACCCCAAGCTCATTACACACAGCCCATACCACCAGCTCCTATTTTCATAAAAGAAATAGAAAGCCTGGGTAATTTTGTTCCTATGTTCATATTTTCTTTAACATTTGAATGAATAATTATTTTGGGGGGTTTTACTTTACCTTCTTCACATATTAATTCTTTTTCATTTCATTTTATATTAGGATTTTGTAAAAGCTTCTCAAATATCCCTGGTGCTTTCAGAAATTCATCATACACTCCACATTGCAGAGAAAATATACATAATCCTAAACCATCACTTCTTTGATGCCATTGCCCAAAACAAAACTATAGTATATAATGTATGGCTCACCAGGGTGTTAAGTTAATATGCTTCCCAACCATCAATTATTCTTTATTTAAGCTTTGTGTTCCAACCACAATGTTTTTTTCATTGAGGACACACCCTGCTTCCCTTTGTCTCTGATCATAAGATGTTTTACCTGCTGGAACCTTCTCTCAGCTCACTTTTTAAATTCCTATATATCCTGCTACATGCAACTCATCGTATACTTCTCCACAATTCTTTTGCAAGACATTACAGCCATTATATTAGTTCATTACTCTAAGTCACTCTTGAAATCAATGTAACTGTCCATCATTCTACTTTTCCACATGATGCTTTATGGTATTAATAAGAAAAAACATACACATACTAACACCACAACACATACTTACAAACATTTTGAGTACACCCATTTGTGAGTACAATTAAATGGTAAGATTTCAAGTTCATGGAGTGGTATTTATATATTTATCATTCTTCCTCTCTCTGTCCAGAGGTTAACCATAGCGTCTTTCTTTTAATGAAATGTATACATAAATATGTTATCCATTATTTTCTTTTAATTGTGATTCTTTTTACAACATGACATATGAAGCATTCTTTTATATAAATAGTCTCTAAAAAAGCTTATAAAAATTTAAATTGGCATTTCAGGAAAAAATCAATTTAAAAAATCCACAAATATGTACCTTGTTTATTTTCACAAGGTACCAGATTAGGTGTTATATCCCTATCCTCAAAGCATTTTAAACCAGATCTACAATGAAAAACAAATTCTGCAGGAAGCATTGTCAGTTTAAAAGAGAAGTGGTGTGTTGGCAGATGTTTGTGAACCAGACTTGTTGAAGGAAGTTGTAAGGACAGGAAGGAATGATTTTAGGATGATAAAGAAAGTCTGAGAAAAAGCTTAATGTGAGAAATGCAACTGAAGTTTTAAGAAACACTCCAAGAGGGATCATCTAATAGAGTGGAGGTTTAATGTAAGGGGTAGTGGGGAGAAACCCGGGAAGGGAGGCTTGGACTGTCTTATGAAAAGACATGAATATCATCACACAAGTATGAGGGTGTTTATAAGCTTATCACACAAATACACAAATAGAAAGAAAAGCTACATGTTCATATTTCCTTTCTGAAAATGTGCATCACCAATCATTTATGACTATGTAATAATTTATAAGCTGGTTTATTTCATCATAAATAGGGACAAGAAATCATCCTGGAAGAGAGCCCTACCTGAGGTGCCGGGGGACCATCACTGATGAAGAGCAAAGTCTCAAGCTCTGTGAAGAAAGGGACCCTGGTTATTATGATGTCCATAGGGAAATATGTGAAAATATTAGGATTGAAATCATGAAAATAATTACTCAGTACAAAGCCTGTTTCTGAGGAATAAGAATTTAACTAAGTTCAAAGGAATAATGTATTCATGAATCTCTGGGCATATCCTTAGTAAGGAAGTCATGGTGTGATAGTGCTGTTTTCACCAAAGGTAGATTTTCAAAGAAAATGAAGCCCTTGTGTATGGTTTACCACACCCACACTGAGACTACAAGACTCCAAGTGCAGGAGGTGATGTTCATTCTCAGGAACCTCACCTTCAACACCCACCCAAATCCTCAACCCCTGACACAATGAGCTACTACAGCGACTGCTATGGTGGCCTTGGCTATGGCCTCGGTGGCTTAGGTGGCCTGGGCCATGGCTGTGGTTCTAGCTGTGGTCTCTGTGGCTGTGCTGGTTATTATGGTTGTGGCTACTCTTGTCCCACTTTCTATAGCAGATACTGGTGCTCTGGATTTTTCTAAAAAAAATTTTCTATCACTCTTCATCACTTGTTAATAATTTTTTTATGTATTAGTTTATTCCTTCAAAATGAGCAGTGAAATTGTTTAGTGGACACTGAAGAAGATACTGCATTGCAGACTGACACCTTGAATCAGTGAAGACATATATTTCTGGATCAGACTTTCACTTGCAAAAACAGGTAGATATGGACAGGTGCTCTGCTTTCAGGATGCTTGGATACCATGCATCTTCTTAGAAGTCAAAATCACTATGATATATCGATTAACCCCCTACTGTCTCTGTTCTAAGTCAGACTATTTCTTCTGTGTTTCAACTATTTGATTGCCTCTATTTTCTCCTTTTTTAAACCTTGACAGGAATTATTTTGCAGATATTATCCTTGGCCTTTTGCCTTAAACCAGGAGACTGGCCCTGAGGTTCTGTCTCACGTTTGGCTTCCTTAGATCTCTCTTCTTATCCCTGAAACTCACACTGTATTATACATGACCTACTATTCACCCCATTTTGGGGGCCTCCTGTGTTTCCATGTATTGAAACCGAGTCTCACAAATAATTCAGCACTGCACTCCAGATAGTTAATCATAATGGTAGTGGTGATTCCTTTTGTTAGAGGAATCAAGGATGATTATAGGAGTGGTACTCACTAACCCCAAAGAAAATTTAAAGTTTTTACCTATTCAGTACCAAGTTTTTGTATAGTATTGCACTGAATCTATAAACTGATCCTATCAAAGGAAGCCTGTATTACTAATAAATCAGAAAAAGAAAAATATAACTAAAATGGATCCCATTATTTTTAATATATCCTCATGTTCTTCATGTTATATTTTTATGTTTTATACATACCAAAATACCTCCAGATAAAATGGTATGATGTCTGGATTTTTTTCAAAATTATAAAAATAAGGAATTAGTATAGATATCATTGATAGATAACTAGCAATGAAATGATTATAGCTAAAGATGGATGACATTCATCTAAGTGTTCAACATCTTATTTATATGACTGAAATTTTCCATGACAAAAGTATAGAAAAAGTGAATCACAGTTAAAAGCCTATCATGGAAAGACATGCTCTCTAGGACTTGAAGCTGGGAAGATAGATCATACAGATCTGAAATAATCAGAGAGGAGGTAATATTTAACTGAACCTTATAAAAAGATTACAATATGAGCTAGTTGAACAAAAGCATAAGAAATGATGAAAGCCACATATGCATTGTTTCTGATCATGTGAAAGTGCATTTATGGAAAGAATTTAAAAACTAAAACTCAACATTTGATATTGGATAATTATGCTGATTATGGCATTTGGACAGCTGCAAATGGTAAGAAAGTTCTCCCCCACTAGGTAGTTTGAAGATTTTTAAGAGGAGTGGTAAGGGGGGAAAAATACTTCAAAAAGTTTGAATCCATGGAGAATATAGCCAATGATTCTGTAACATCTTCCTATGTTGATGGATACTAACTACACTACTGCGGTGAGAATTTAATAATACAGGTAACTGTTGAACCACTGTATTGCATACTTGAAACCAGTATAAGTTTCACTTTATCACTTTATCAACTACACTTCAATAAAAAGTAAATGTGAATCCAGAAAAAAAATTAATGCTGTCAGAGTTGTCCTGGCATTTTGTATCAAGGTGCCAACCCCTCTGTGACTTGGTTTAGCAAATGAATGCAAAGAAATGGGTTTTAAGGATACCTCAATTCTTTAGGAATAAACTTAACCAAGGAGGTGAACACTTGTATACTGACAACTACAAAACATTGATGAAAAAAATGGAATAATATGCAAACAAATGGGAAGATGCCTTGTATTTATGGAAAAGTAATACTTTTTAAATGTTCATACCACCCAAAATGATATACTGAAATGAAAAAAGAATTATAGTTCATATGGAAGTACAAAGACCACAAGTAGCCAAATTATTTCAGGTCTTTGCATGTAATTCATCTTGATATTAAATTTTATTCCTAAAAAAGTCATATCCTTTTGGCAGTGTCCTGAATAAAACCATAGAATGATGAACTCTTCATAAGCAACTGGAGATATGTAGGAGTTCTTGATCACATGGAAGCAACATACTTCTCAATCTTCACTTATTCTTTGCCAAGTATTCTCTTCTGTCTACATGCACAATTTGCTTATTTTGCCCCTTGGTATTGGTTAAAACAACCACCTCTTGATGGTGTCCCCTCCTCTTTTCTCTGTAGAATTCCTATAATTTATTTGCAATGCAGCCTACTTTCAAACTCTTGAAATTATCTTGCAGGGTGATCTAACCTACAACAGCTTATTTTTCTTAAAGAAAACTCCTCAAGTAATTTTAATTTACTATAATTTTGTACTTCCAAGGTAAGATTTATAGGACCATGAAGGGATCATTTATTTCTTTCTCACTTATTATCTTCCTGTTTGAAAGTATGACTGACTCTAAAGAATCTACCAAAAAATTATTAGAACTAATAACTGAATTCATAAAAGTTGCAGGATACAAAATTAATACACAGAAATCCATTGTATTCCTATAAACTAACAACAAACTAGCAGAAAGAGATATCAGGAAAATAATTCTATTTACAATTGCATCAAAAAGAATAAAATACTTAGGAATAAATCTAACCATGGAGGTGAAAGACCTATACCCTGAAAACTACAAGATACTCATGACAGAAATTAAAGAAGACACTAATAAATGGAAACCTATACCATAACAGGATGTTTTGAGGGATGGTACTTGTACCAAAACCTTGCATTTATTCTCCTGGAAATCTGTTATAAGGCCATAATTCTTATTGAGACATTATAATGGAAATTGAATAAGAAGTCAAACTAATGTGAGATAGAAATATTTTTAAATTAACCTGATAGTAAATTTTATGTAAATCACAATTAATATAAATCATCAACCACTGAGTAAGAACAACACAGTTTTTGTTTGTTTTTTCATTTTATCACTCCTAGTGGGTGAATTGGTTATATACTTGTGGTTTCTTTTGCATTTCCCTAATAATTTTGTTAACAAACTATGCCAAATACTTTATTTGCTTATTGGACATTTGTATATCTTCCTTTTAATGTGCCCAGGTTTGGAGGGGGTGGTGGTGTTTGGCTTTGAACATTGGTGTTGCAGGTACTTACATACGATGAATACCTCTCTCATCTCTATCTATGTCTATGTCTATGTCTATCTCTATCTATCTCTATCATCTCCATCTATCTCTGTCTCTATCATCTCTATCTGTATATCTAATGTGTATCTATACCTATCTATGTTTTCTATATCTATAGATCTATAACTATACTTATTTTCCTAGTGTGCTGCTTGCTGTTGATGAAATCCAATTCATAGTGTTTTATTTTACTGTCAGTCATTTCTGTGTCTTAAAACAAAACAAAGCCAAAACTTTCAGACATTTTAGCTTTTATGGTCCAGTCTATAATACATTTTGAATTAACTTTGATGTATACTATAAAGAAATTAAGGTGTTCTTTTTCTTGTTCTTATGAGTATTACACTATTTCAGTACCATTTGATGAAAAATAGTTTGTTTGCTTTGGAATCTGTAATAAAAAAGTCTCCGAGGTCTGCTAATATTTTCAATTGACTTACTTGTGTATTCTCATGCCAATATCACACTTTCTTGGTTACTCTAGTTTAGTAAGTCTTGAAATCAGTTAATGTAAAGGTTTTTTCTTTTTTTTTAAGATTTCTTTGGATATTCTAGGTCCTGTGGATTTCCTTAAACATTTTAGAATCTTTTATAAATATATACATTGTACTGACATTTTGATTACAGTTTTATTTTATAAATATTTTAGTGTGCATTCAGTCTATTATTGATAAACATTTCTTATATACATAAATATATAGCTTTATTATAAATGTCTTTACTAATTTATTATAAAATTATATTTTTATTTCTATATTATTTTTTATTTATATTTTTATAATATAATAATAAATATAAATAAATATTTATATATATAAATAAATATAAATATAAAAAATAATAAATATTTATATATTTATTATTATATATATAATATTATATTATATTATAAAATTAATTTATTATAAAAAACATCATTCTATTTATGTTTTTGCATTTTATTTTCTAAGTCCTTATATATAATTTCATCTTTGATTTGTGGACTGAGTTTGTTATCTGAGATAATTAGTGTAAAATTAATACTTCTTGCAATAATCACTATTATTAAAATGAATTGAACAATGTGGAACTGGAGTGTTCTTTGTTAGAAGTCTGCATTGATTACAAATTTTGTTTCCTATGAAAAAATATGAAGGTTTTTATTTCTGTGTCAGTTTTAGTAAACTTTATTTTGAGAAATTTTTAACTTTTTCCCCGAAGTGTAAATATATTTTAGCACAGAAGTTGGTGAGAGTATTTGATTTTATATCATTTGTTACTAAAAAGCATTAGAACATTAGGTCATTTTTTTCTTATTGTATTAGTCCTGCCTAGTGGAACCAGTAGAAATGTTTTGATTGATTGGTCAATATACATTGGTCCACACTTTGAAGATACAACATGCTTTATGATAGAGTGATGCAATAGCTTTTCTCCCCAGTTTTCCTAAGGTATAATTGACAAATAGAATTGTATAAATTTAAAGTATGCAACATGATGATTTCCTAAGTGATGCAATAATGTTTCAAGTCCACTCTTACTGAGCAACAAAGTGATGTCAAACATTTCAGTGAGTGTGAGGGCCTCTGTGTGGGGGACAATCAATTAACAAGTTATGTTAAGTAGGTGTAATAAAAAAGCGATGCAGAAGGGTATACACGTGATGGGTCGCGTGCTTTCACTAGGGTATATAAGCACTCCTGTACCCATGCTGACATTCACTCTCAGGATGCTGCCGTGAACAGCAAACCAAACTCACCACCCCTGACACCATGGGATACTGCGACAGCTACTACGGAGGCTATGGCTATGGCTATGGCCTCAGTGGCCTGGGCTATGGCTGTGGCTATCGCGGCTACGGATATGGCCCTTTCTATGGAGGCTACGGATATGGCTGCTATCATCCATGGAACTATGGAAGATACTGGTCTGGCTGCTGATAAAATACTGCCCTGGAAGCCCAACATCTAGGGCCTTAAGGCTGCTAAAGAAAGTACCCAAAATTTGAACCCAAGATGATCACCCAGGAACAAGCCAAGATAAAAAAAAATTAATAGTTCACATCTTCTCTTGTAAGAATATTTACCATACTACATTTGCCTACTTCTTGTCTCCTGGTATCTCCTATTTTTACTTTCATTACTGTGGTATTTCTCTGTTCCCTTCACAATATATTATTCTGATTTGAAATGGCACATATGGCTTTTACTATTTGTTTATTTTATTGACTCTGACTCTCCTTTTCACTGTGTATTTCCCATTGTGAGTTCTTCCAAAGAAACAGTCCTTAAGTTCTGTCTATCTGTCCCTGCAATTATCACAGCAATATAAACCAAGAGTTTATTAGAATTAGCCTACTTTCAACATTAATCACCTCATTTTGCTTAGTGGTGCTAGTTCTGACTTAGTATCTTGAACCTATTAACTTCCAGCATAGCTGGGTCTGAAAAAAATAACCAGGAAACAATGATGCATTTCACTGTTATTAAAAATGTTAAGATAAATACTTTTTATTTGAATGTCTCAGGCTGGTTTACAAAATATAAGTAGACTTGTGCAGCCAAACAATAAGGTCTACCCTTTTAGTCAACCCAGTCATAATACATTAGCTTTACAATGCCTGGAGAAAGTAACAGCTCAATAACTCCATCGGTTGACTCTACTACTTAGTTTTTCATGGACTATAGTAATAGCTATTCTATTTTCTTCATGATTAATAGCATTTCTCCACAATTTGGGGAATGGACTTCTGTTGTTATAAAGAACAAAATCAAGATAACTACCTGGAGAAGGTCTTGACACTCCTGGAAGAATACATTATTATCATATTACTAGAATTTGAAATTACTGTCTTCATGGATCTCTGCTGGATCTAAGGGAAATACTCCAGCATTTCTTTCCTGCCAGGGTGAAGTTATTTCTTATCTTATGGAGGACATGTCACAGCAGTTTCATCAATCCTAATACCAATGCATATCAGACAGTAAATAGGCAGAGTATGATGTACTGAAACCTGTTTGATTTACTTGTGACTTTATGTCTTCAATTTGACTGAATGAGAATGAAATATTCAAATTATCAGTTGTGTATTCTAATTTTAGAATGATCCATTAAAATTGAACAAATCCTGAAGGAGACAGAAATAATTAAATAACAATGCGTGAGGTACTCAAAGTTTCTTAATTAGAACCAAAAAACATTTAATAGAAAAAAAATTAACTGTATCAAGACATTCTGTTCATCCTTAGCATGTTAGAGTAGGAAAATGCTAAATCACATACTAGGTGAAAATATTTTCAATACATAAATCTCATAAAATACCAATAACCCAAAATGCAAACTACTCCTTCTAATCAATAATAAAATATTGATTAAACATGTCCAGTTAAACATGGGCAAAAGACTTGAAAAGACTTTCCCAAACAGAGGTTATCTAAGTGGCTATAAACATAAGCAAAGATGCCTAAATATCATTGCTGATCAGGTGAAACCAAGTAAAAATAATGTTCAGATATCATTATACACCGTAAGAATGATCAAATAAAAAGAGTCTGAAAATGACCAGCATGGTTAATGATGTGGAACAGCTGGAATTCTCACAGAATGCTGGTCATACTGTACATTTACATAACTGCATTGGTAAATTGTTGACAGAATTTACTGAAGCTAAATTAGCAGTTCTCCTCCTATGTATACTCAAGGTACGGCAATATCAAGGTCTACAGAAAAATATTTCTTTTAAAAGTTACATAGCAGCTTTTTTCATATTAGCCAAAAAAAAAAAGAAAGAAAGAAAAAGAAGAAACTGTTTAAATATAGATTTTCCAGAACAGAATAGCAAATACATTGTCCTCTATTCACACAATGGGCTACTTTGCAGCCATGAAAACAACAAAAATAATGTTTCATGCAACAACCAAGCTGTATCTCACAGAAACAGTGATGCACAGAGTAATTTGGGGAAGAGACTGTGTCAGTATGCTATGTGATTTTGGTCACGTGACACTATGCACAGGCAAATTTCTGGGTAGTAGTACTGACTGGAAGAGTCAACAGAGAAATTTGGGAAATTGGAGTGTGATCACTGTGGGTGATTTGTGTATAAATATAAAATATCACTTTGTACACTTAGGTATGTGTATTTTGCAATATGTTTTAAACAACAAAAACAAATGAAATGATGGATTATATGTTTCTGTAAAGCAGGAAAACTATTTGAGTACTTTCTCCTTTAAATCCGCAGATGGATTCATACAGTCATCCATGTCTGTTTCAGACTTTTTATTTTGATCAATCCTGTGGGCATATTCAATGTATTCATCCATTCAATAAATTTTTGAGTTTCCACAGCATGCTAGTCACTGAACAGAAGTAAACAAGTCCAGCTGGGAAAATGCATCATTTGATAATTGCTTATTAACTCAACAAAAGTAAACAATGTATTTGAAGGCATAAAAGGCTAACAAGAATGTAGATGCTTTATTCAAGTTAAAAACATATCTGGTGAGGCTTAATCAGGATTCAGGTCAGCCTTGGGTATAGGTGATTAAGTTCTTGGAGAAAGCTGACGGAATTTTTATCTTCAATTAGTATTTTTCTCCACATTGTCTTTTTACATTGTAACTAAACCACACTTTTGGAGATTCAGAAAATATTTCCAGTGCTAACAAACTCTCAGTTAATATCACAGGATCTTTAGCATATGTTCTCAACATCTATGACCTTAATAAAATTTTAATATCATAGTAGACACTAGCTAGCTGTTTTCTGAGAAAAATAAATGAACATACAATAGGCAAAGAGAATATAAAGGCAAAAAAAATTATGGTAAAAATGCAAATAAGATATATATAGAGAGAGGAATTTATGTAAGGATTGGATAAAAATCGGTAAAAGCCAAAGGAAAATTGTATATATTTCACTAGTCCCAGAACCTAATAGGAATAGGAGAAACTGAGGCAAAGCGATATTTGAAGACAGATTGAATAAGAGGGCAGATATTTGGATTAGGGGATAGGGAGGAGGTAGTGTCTTTAATGTCAGGGAAGCAGATGTAATTTGTCCTTTTCGTAGCCCTTTGGACAGGTGATATGCCAGAAAGGGAGTCAGAATGTGAAAAGAGGAATTTTAAACAACTTTTCAGGCAGCTTATGAAATTGTTTATATATTAGTGTGATTTGTGTTTAATATTGAACAGTTACATTAATTGAAAATTTTTTTTTCAAACTGGTATGTTAAACCAAAAGAGAGAGTATTGGTTATGATGGCCAATGTTATAAAATAAAGGAAAAAAGATGGCTCAATTTCAACTTTTTGTTGTTTTTATCTGAAGTTCTCTATTGGTGTTCACAGCAGGTGAGCTGAAACCTCCATGCTTTCCAATGTTTCCTTGGTCTTGAAGAGAGACTTTGTCATGAGGTCTGAGATGTCTTTAAAAAGATATACTAAGTTAAGAGCCTTAAATTTAACGAATTTCTTTCATCTAATTGTAAGTGAAGAATTCAAGGAAAGCCAGAGATGAAGCAATGCTTAATTTTAAAACTATCACTATCAAGTGTGTTATGCAATATGCCTGGCTTTGAAGAACTGTATTTAATCTGGGATGTCTAGACTTTGAAGATATCACAATTCCTTTTCCTAATAACGATGCAATATATTAAGGGAACCATTATGACTAGGCGACGATACAAGCTCAAACACATTAATGACTTTGAGGGTCTCTTCATATGTCAGGATGTGTCAAGTAGGGGTAACATAAAATCACACGAAAATAGGTGGCCTGTGTTTTATCACCTCATTTAGTCCAGGTGTACAGGCATACCTATACAGTGGTTGACATCCACTCTCAGGATCTTGCCAAGAACAGCAACCTATTCACCACCCCTGACACCATGAGCTATTATGGCGGCTATTACAGAGGCCTGGGCTATGGTTACAGAGGCTTAAGATATGGCTGCTACTGCCCACCATACTTTGGAGGATATAGAATTTCCAGTTTCTACTAAACTACTGCTCTAGTAACTCAACATCATAAATGAGGGACTTCCCAAATTTGAGTTTAATCACTGGACATGCAAGAACACGCTGGGTTTATTTGCACAAAAGTATTGAACTTTTCAGGATTTTAGATAATCATTAAATGTATACCTCTATCCCCATCATAATTCTAGAATCCTCTACTTTTGCTTTTATAATTGCTTGATTTATCTATTCATCTTCCTATAAAATGTTAAATTTCAAAATAAAACATGGTTTTTTTTTTGTTTGTGTGAAAGTGACTATGGTTACATTCTACTCAGTTGTCAGTAAGAGAAACCCTTTTTGGCTTACAGCCAGTATTTTTCCCATATTCCTACAAACATACATACAGATAGAAAGATATAAAGACTAATCATTCTAGAGTGAAATGAAAAATTTTTTCACATGGTTCATGATTTATCATTTTTCAGTCTGACTTTTCTTAGATAATATTCTTTAGTTCAACAACAAAAGCAATGCAATTTAATACATCTTTATGTTTATTTATCAAATATGTTTTATTTACTGCAACTCACATTTCTCAATTCAGTCCAAATGCATAATGAATCTTTTCATTTATTCAAAATTTGTTTGCTTGGCCTTTTATTATAAGTGCAAGCAAATGGTTGTAGATCAAACTATATCACTAGATTAACTAAGAAAGTAAACAACCATCACAGAATTTTTCTTTTGCATAATCTCATTCTTTGTATCACACTCTTCTGCACATTATTTCATTTGACATTTTCACCAGGCAGCTGGTCTAAAACCCAAAAATGAATTGGGGTAAATTTTATCATATTTGGCATTTAACTCATAATCCTTTAACTGAAATGTTTCATTAGCTTTCCTATATTCTTTCTGTATCTTCATTACTAGACATGGCATTCTTCTTCACCACCATCATTAGATTGAAGACTTTTTTCAAACCAACAAACAAAAAGTGATAAAACATAATTATGAACTAATTAATTTTTTATTTAAGCTGATGATAAACACAGCCAAATCCAAAGAGAATTTTTATAAATTGGAATTTCAGTTAAATCTGAATTTCTCATGTTGAAAATGGGGAGAGGAGAACATTTTAGTGGTGAAGTAAGAAAAAGATGTAAACAAATAGCAATATTTTTTCCTAAAATAAATGGATGTTCTCAGTTAATAATTGAAAATTAAAATAATTTGTTGAAATTGATCAAAATTGGTTAAATATTTGATTCAGCCAAATAAGAGTATCAAAAACTTGCCAATCTAAAACAGATATTAAATGGCAGGATGCCATGCACCTTATCTTGCAGGTAAAAAAAAAAAATTTCTCAAAAAAGTAACTGGCTCCTGTAGAGTTATACCAGCTAGAGTGATAGAAATGGAACTAGGGCTAAGGTCTTCCAAATCTAGTTGCCGCAATGTAGCCTCCTTCTGCAGTGTATTTCCTCCCTTCATGAAGGCAAATAGACTGTCTGGAGAGCTGCTCAGCTTCCATGAACACAGCTGAAGTTTTGGGATCTGTGAAGGAGTATTACCTTTCTTACATCAAACAGCCATTCTGTAGTATTATATTGTTATGATATAGAGAACTGAGACTCTTAATTTCAATAATAGCTTATGTAGATTTCATCTCTATCTATATTCATATCTTTCTATACACATATGTATATTCATAATTGTAACTATATCAAAAGATCAAAGTCTTCATTTGTAAGGTATAGACTTAACTAGTCTACATAGGGTAAATTTGTTCAGCCATCAGTTATTCTTTCCTTTCAATCAGTCCAATCTGGGTTTCATAGAATCTCAGTGTACGGATAAGGAGACATACAGTTTTGTGGCTCTCTTATCTCACATATAACCAGATAATAGTTCCACAGGTCATGGACATGCTTTACAGAGCTAAAAATAAAAACAGCCAGCAGTGTCATTAGATTGAGAATCATTGTGTATGACATTCCTACTAAAATATATTATTCTTTATTATTATATCATTTTCTGATTTAATTAATTTTGTCAGCATGAAGGAAAAATGTTTTGAACTTATAACAGAAGTGTCCTTAACTGTCAAATTAAAGCTATAATTTGGTCAATGGAAGACTGTATTTTCATCATTACACATATCAGCAAAGGATCTGAGCTTCATAATCAACTTAGTGTCTTCTGGTAAAAAGTTCCCAAAAGGAGGACAAAGATTATCCAAGTCTTTGAATCCACTGATTAAAGCAAAAAACAAAAAAAGACAAAAACTCTCAAGGTAATTACACACTCCTCATTTTTTGAAAGATAATTAGTACCCAAAGGATATTATTATTCTTCTTTTTTTGAACCCCCAAAAAATAAAAATAAGAAAATTATTGGTCCATATATTTCATAGCATTATTTCACAATTTTTTCTTCAACATATATTATTATATGTGCTTATCACTATTTCATTCTTAAAGAATAATCCAGCAGATTTACTTAGACATTCATAGGATCCTTAAATTTCTTAGATTTGTGATAGTTCAGCTTCAAAATAACTCACTGAGAATGAAAAATGTTTCCAACTATTTCCTTTTAAGAAAAGAAAAAGAAATGGAATACATTTTGATAAAAAGAAAAAAGGATTTAATAGCCAAAGCAAACATTGGGTTAAATAGTCCTATAAAACCTGAAAGCCATTTGAGTCCAATTCTCTCTTAGAGAATTACTACATGTGGCTTACATAATTAATTTTTTCATTAATTCACCAAACATTTTTGTTCAGAAGAACAGTGAACAAGTCCAGTTGGAAAAATATATTATGAAAAATGTTACAAAAACACTAATTCAAAAAGACATCTTAAAAGTTCGCATTGCTGGAAAAATAATTCTAATTATGTGTGGTGATGGATATTATTTAGACTTAATTATTTTGATGATTTTGCAATACATACAAATATCCAATCATTGTTAGGCACCTGAAACTAATATGTCAATTCTATCTCAATTAAAAAGTTATTTATAATCTCAAAACAAAACGAAAAGCAAAACAATAACCAAGTAAAACAAAATCCTCACTAACATGTTCAAAGTCAGGTAAAGTAAACATATTGCTAAAGACCCAAGTTCAAGATTTGGCCACATTCCAGTGGAGCTTAAACTTGGATTTGGTGTACTTTCTTCACAGAGGGACCCGAGAAACCTGTGAGGACTGGCCACCTACTTTCATATCATTATTCCCTGCCTCAGTCATTGCACCCCTGCACATTCATTTTTGGAGATTTTCAAGCATCCGGATTTAAGAGATCCTGTTAAAAATATTACACCTTAAGAAGGAATGAAATAATGTTTGACATGTTTGAAAAAATTGTTTGCTGATTGAAAACGAACAAAAAATAATGTTTGCTAATTGCCTGAGAGAAAATAAGGTACATAGAATTGGGAAAGATCCAGGGACCAAAATATTATGATAAAATTGAGAGATGAGTAGAGGGACAATATGCCAATTAGAAAGTAAATGGATAAGAACAGATGAACTAGCTGGTACAAGTAAATACTGGGAATAAGTGTAGAATGAGATTTAAATGGAAGTTATTCAAATAAAAGATATGTAGATATACAAGGAGAGTAGAGAAAAAGTGGTAAGTGTAAAGCATGGAACCAAGATCATCTGCATTTTTAGATGATATTTTTGGGGGATAGTCCATCCTGGAAAAACATTTAATGGTGTAAGGAGAATATTTTTTAACAGCTCTCAGCCAGGTTATAAAAGTGAGTTTATTGTCTTGGGTGGGCCCTCAGTTTCTGAAATAAATTTTACTATGCCAGTAAAACAAAGGATGTTTTGAGAGCTATTGTATAAAAGAAAATAGTTTTCCCGTGTGTGTGTGTGTGTGTGTGCGTGTGCATTCAACTTGAGAAAAAAATCAGACATTTGAAGATGCTGATAGATTTAAGAACTTTAAACTTGATCAGTGCACATGAATCTAGATGGAAGTTAGATACAATGATCCAAAGAATGATAGAAAAATGAGGAATGAGCAAATATTTCATATGAAAACACCATCAAAAGGAATGATGCAATTATGCAGCTTAGTAATGAAAAATTCTACATAGGGAACTTTTATTTTGTGACTTTGTTTTTCTCATTAGAAAGGAAAGAATGTAATGAGTTCAAGGGTGTTCTACCTAGGCAGCTAAGGAAGCTCAAACGTTTTAATGAGTGTGCATCTCTCCTTGCATCAGCAAACACATTCATGAATTGCCTCAAGTAAATGAATAATTTGCTATGATACAAAAGAATGATCACATAGTTTATTACCGGCCCTGCTCAGGGTATATAAGCATATTTGTACAGTTGTTGACATTTGCTCTCAAGATCTTGCCATGAACAGCAAACCCATTCACCACCCCTGACACCATGAGCTACTACTGTGGCTACTATGGGGGCTTGGGGTGTGGCTGTGGAGGCTTCGGTGGCCTGGGGTATGGCTGTGGCTACAGAGGCTTCGGATATGGTGGAGGCTCTGGGGGCTATGGATATGACTGCTATCGCCCTTGGTACTATGGAAGGTATGGGTTCTACTAAACTTCTACTCTACTAACCCAACATCTGTTACCATTAGTGGATTTGCCACAAGCTTCTTCAGTCAATGGACTGAGATGACTCTAAGCCTATTTAGCAAGAGAAATCTAAGAATTTCAGAGAATTTAATATTCTAAGCATGTCTTCATCATGTCTCCTGCATCCTCAGTTTGGGCACTAACAGGTGATTTATGTTAAATACCAATAAATGACTTAATTTGGGATAAAAAGTATGGCTCTTTAATTCATTTAATTCAATTATGCATACATGTTTTGTGTATATAAGTTTTACTATTTGCAGTTAGAAGTATGACACACATAATTATAATATGCATATGTACATATTTATATTAACATAAAAAAAACAACTCTAGCTTGAGAATCAGAAATTCAAAACAATAGAATGTTATTCTTCAGCTTAGTTATATAGCTTTCAGAATTGAATTTGCTAGCAAAAAATCAAATACGGGGTCTTAAATCTTATGTGTATTTTAAGGAATGTAGTTATTTTATGTATTTTATATTTTATCTTTCTTTTTATTAATGGAATTTAAAATTTGGAAATAATTCTTCACCTTCTTCAAACATAGTGGGTATAAACGGATTTTGGAGACAGACTAGAATTGTATTCCCAATTTACTACAACACCTGTGTGGTAAAACGCAACTTCTTAACCTCATTTTTAAGCAATTATTTGACGACAATTTTTACTTTCAAGAACCGCTGTAAAATAAATTTACCCTCCATTACCTGCACATGCCTACAAACAAATGAACATATTATCATGGTGTATGATACAGTAGGTGATTGTGTTCATTTCCTAGAGTTGCTGTAACTGTCACTAACTGGGTGTCTTAAAACAAGAGAGATTTATTGTCTCACAGTTCTGGAGGATAAAAGTCTAAAATTGAAGTGTCAGCAAAGCTGTGCGCCCTCTGAAACCTGTGGGAGGATCCATCCTTGCACTTTTCCAGCTTCTGGTGGTCGTTGGAAGCCCTTAGCATGCAGGGCCATAATGCCAATCTCTGCCATTGTCATCACACGGTGACCTGCCTCAGTGTCTCTTAATTCTCTCCCCTCTCTGAGTGTCTGTCCTGTGTCCACATTCCCACATCTTATACAGATACCAGTTATATTAACTAATCATATTGAATTAGGGCCCACCCTAATGACCTCATCTTGATCTCATCTCAATTCTATTAAATCTGCAAAGACCCAGGTTTCAAATAAAGTCATATACACAGGTGGTGGGGGGGGCAGGTTGGCTTTTCTGCATATTTTTTTATGGGGAATTGTGATATAAAGAGTCATAAAAAATACATTTCTGGTCATTCAGATGACCAAATATATATTTCCCAGGTATATTTGGTCTTCATCCACAGTTCTGAAAACACTGCAGGGTCGTTAAGGTGAAATGGGTGTTCTGTCATGTTAATAGGAGGCTTTTGGACCCACCACCCAAGGACAGGGCTGGAGGTTGAATCAGCCAATGGCAATAATTTTGTCAGTCACAGCTGTGCAGTGAAGCCCTCACAAAACCCCCTGAGAAGAGCTTATCACTCTCTGCTCTGCTCGGTTGGGTACTGCTTCTCAGTCAGAGAGAGCGTCCGTGCTTGGGGAACCAGACTGTCTCCATGTGCCACTGAGCCAGGCCTCAAACTCCACGAGGACAGAAGCTGCTTTATTTGGGACCTTGCCCTATGTATCTCCTCATCTGGCTGTTCGCTTGTATCCTTTATTAAACTGATAAGTGTTAAGTGTTTTCCTGAGTTCTGTGAGCCGCTCTGGCAAATTAATCGAACCTAAGGGGGAGCTCATGGGAACCTCCAATCTGTAGCCGGTAAATCAAAAGCACAGGTAACTGCCTGGGGCTTGTAATCTGCATCTGGAGCGGGAGGTGGCGGGCAGTCTTGTAGGATGGAGCCCTTAACCCAGAGAATCTGGTGCCATGTCTGGGCAGATAGCATCAGAATTGAGTTGAATTCTCCAACACCCTGCCAGTGTTCTAGGATTGCCTGGTGTAAGTGTGTGTGGGAAGGCCCCCTCCCACATTTACACACATTGAAATCGGGTTTGGGAACCCAAATGGAGTTATATTATAATGACTGCTGTGTATAATATTGTTACAGTTATACATACATGTAGGGAGAAAATACACAATTGCTTTTGGTGTCAGAGGAGTGGAAATAAATGGCAAAATTCATAACTCATCTCCTGTAACAATAATCAGTTTAGTTTAGTGCTGCTTTTTTTAGATAATATTAATAGGTGATAGAATAGACACATATGATTAAACAAAGTTGTTTTTTAACTTTGGTCTTAATATTCTTTCTACAATTCTAATCTCTTCCTATAACTGGAAGAGATTTGAGAAGAGCAAATTATGACTTTTAGAACAGACTGTGTTTAAACTGACAATTAGAAGGTCATTTATAACTGCCTATTAGCAAGCTTGTGGTTTTAATTTATAACCTCTCATAAATATGTGCAGCTCAACAGCCACATCAACAAAGGCAGAGGCATTAGCCCAAGGCAGCTTATTATTGATTTCAGAGACCTGGTTTGGGTATTTTTACTATCTCCTCAAATTAAGTATGCAAGCCCACACCTTCCCCCTAATTTTTATTGCCAAAGAGATTTCAGCTCTTTTAGATCGTGTATACTGTCCTTCACATCATCTCACCTCTTAGACAAACCAAGTTCTCCCAAAATTCTGCTTCAGGCTTTCTCCAAATGTCTATTCATAGAAATAACAAAATAAATATTATGTCTTGTCAAAATTCTGCTTTCTTCATTAACAAAAGAACTTCTCTATTGCTCTTTGGAATTTTTCAACAGGAAATTATCAGGTAAAGCCATGACCTGGCTCTTTGAGCAAGATCTTGTACTGCTTTCTCACACGTGAATGACCAAGTTTGTAAAATCAAATGCAAGATTTATAAATTGAAAAGTTTAAATAAATAATCACAATGCTTCTTTTTAGTTGTGGTATTCTGTGACCTTTTAGAAGACTTCAGGCAATTAAAAATGTAGGTTAGTCTCTTCAGGGTTTGTGGTAAAGGAGGGGAGATGGTAAGCTTTCTAGCACAGTAGCTTTATTTCCACATACCTAAGCAACTCTATTGTTTTAATAAATTTCCTGCTGGGTATATGCTTGGTGAGTTAAAAAATCATTGCAGAACCATCCCGCCTTAATATTTGATTATAACAATCTCCTACTTCCATTTCCCATGCACAAGGCCATCGGAGTTCTTGATTGTTAATATTTCCAACAGTGTTATCAAAGACACTTTCCCCATAGATTTACCATTTTATGTATTAAGCCTTATATTTTCTTAAAGTTGACAAAAATAGAACATAAGAACTTAAGGGGAAAAAAGTCTTTCCAATTATTTTATTTTTTGCTTGAGTAAGATAAATCAAAGGAATAAGCAATCTTGTAAATCTTCCCATTATAAGGACATTTGGCGTTGCCTAATAAATGTTAGTGTCATTCATGGTTCCTCTGTTTTGCAAACTTATTTTTAAATCATTTGAGTTTTTCTCCTTTTATCAAGACCTGCTGGTTTGCATGTTTCTTAGTTGTTTATTCATTTATTTTTTTATATTTGAAAGAAGGTAAGACAATATAAGAATTATGCTTTAGAAACTGCTGATGATCATTAAAGGTTAGGAGACGATTGATACATTTACACTACTTTTATAATGAGGGATTCTGGGTTTGCATCATTTCCTGAGTAAATTCCATGCTTATTTATTTAATAATAAAAGGAAAATGATGTGGATATTACATAGGACTTCAGAAATACATTGGAAAGTTCATATAGTTAATGGTTGAGAACAATTTGATGTTACAAAAGCTCCTTTAAAAATTCAAATGTAGAACAGAGCACTTTGAAGATATAACTCTCATTTCTTATCATAACTACAGATTTGTTTGAAGATTGCAAGCTAAACAAAAAGAAGACTAATAGAACACTCTAAAAGCAAGTTCTGATCTCCTCTCATATGAAAGGAATAGTTTTATTGACTTGTTTAAATTGTATTTTATCTGGAAAAATGATGTGACACATCTTCATGGATTCCTAATCCCACACTTAGAGGAATATGGAAATTACCATATAAGCAGCTCCAAAGAAGACTTCCCTGCCTATCAAAGTAAATCCTTAGCTCCTGACATCATGAGCTACAATAGGAATTGGCAAGGAAACCTGGGCTGAGTGTGGATAAGGAAGAGGCAGCTTCCATGGACTAGTCTATAGAGGTGGCTCTGGGGATGGTGGCTGTCGTCCAATTTGTAATTTGTTTTCTGGCTCTATTGAATTACTGTTTTGATTACCTGATATCTGGGTGCCCGAAGAAGACTTAGCAAAGTAGATTTCAGAATTCAGGGGCATCATTAGCCTAATAGGTCCAAATATTCAAAAGCTACATTTTGAAAGTAAGCATTTTGTTGTGCTTCCATCATGTCTGCAGAATTCTTTACCTTGTACTTCATAACTGAGAGAAAGTAGATTAGCACTTGGTCACACACAGTTGACTGTAAGAAGACCTGCGTTTGAGAGTTGGTTCTACTCCCTAACTCTGTGACCTTGAACAAGGTAAACTCTATATGCCTTTATTTTTTCCTCTGCAAACTGTGTTTAGTGCCCGTTTCATAGGGTTTTGACCATTAACTGGAGTTGGTTTCTAATCATAGGGTTGTGATGTTTAAATTTGTTATATATTTTAAGTAAAAATGTAAGTTTATAGGCCATAGCAACGGATGATCATTATGTTATACCTCTGTAATAAGAAAGACACATTTTTAAAAAATTATAAATGAAACATGGATTTTTGCTTCCATTTAATATGCTAACAAGTAATTTTCATTTTTACTCATGACAAAAAGAGCTACTGAGAGTAGTTAATGTGTCTAAGATTATGGCTGTGAATATGGCAGCTCAGAGAAATGGGTCATTCCTTTGCTGGCTACACGTATGTTTCTGGTGACTGGGTATAACTGCTGCTGACACCCTTACATGATAGAATTGTTAGATTAAGAGGTTCTATTGAAGGACTGCCATATAACACATGTGATAATTCACATGAGTATCAGAAAGTTCAATGTTAGTGTCCAATAGCTAGGTAAATGCCTCAACAAACCACAGATCTAATACAGATTTGAAAGTGTGGGTGTGGATTTTGCAAAGATTATGTGTGTTTGAAGAAATATGTTAGTGTTCTTTGAATCCTTTTCCTAAAGAGAAATAAGGGACCCTCTCTACTTTCCTTGAATGAGCAGGGTTATAAGACCACTCTTAATGCAGTATATTATTTCTTTTCAGTAACTCGCATAAGACTAGGATCTGCTCTTGTTTGTGGAATTGAATGGGTGAGAAGGACTGTCTAGCTGACTCCTCTGATAATGAGACCAAAGGAGAGGAGGCTACTTTGGCATCAGGAAGTAATATTGGAAATGATCAGGGAAAAAAATGCACATGTGATTCAGAAAATCCAAGTAAGAGCTCATTGATAGATCCAGCAAGGAGATTTTTTTGCTGCAAGCAAGAGTACCACTTGGCATACAAGACTAAACTCTAAAGTCATATTAATGGTGGCTTTTAAATACACAGATTTATATAGTGCTGAATTAGTTTTCCTTTGAGGTGCTAAACTGAAATGTAGCTAGTGATTTTGATGTTTCTCTGTAATCACAATTTTAGTGCAGTTTTGGAATGCTTTCAGAGATGAAGCTATGTTTCTCTAGTAAGGATAAATTTGACGTTTAAAATATTGAAAATTATTTCAGTACACAAATGTTTACAGCTGCTTTATTTGTGTTATCCAAATCTGGAACAACCTAAATATCCTTCCATTAGTGAATAGATTAACTGTGCACATAAATACAATGAAATTATACTCACACAGAAAAGAAAAGACTATGAATGCATTCAATAAATCACATAAATCTCAAAGGATTCGGAGAGAAAGAAGCCATTTTTAGGGATTACATAGTGTATGATTCCATTTATTTGACATTCTCAAAAAGTCAAAGCTATAATGGTAATAAACACTTGGCAAAGCTTATGGGCAGGAGGATGGTGTCACTATAAGCAGATAGTGCAAAGGAGTTGTGGGCATGATAGAATTCTTCTGTATTCTTATGGTGGTGGTGCTTACACAGATCTGCAATTGTGCAAAAACTCATAGATACATACACCAGAATTTTTAAAAATTAATGTATGATAATCTAATGAAATTATGTTTAATTAAAATTTAAAATTAAGTGATATTTGAGACCCCTGATTTTAATTCAGAGACATAGAATGCTGAATTTTGGAAAATATGAAAATCTCTAATTTCTCTTGATCTATCAGAGACTAAACTCAGAGGTCAAATGGCCATCCTAAAATTTGGAGTTAGGTGTCTATGGAGTAAAACAGGCTCCAAATATTTCTTCCCTGGGGGTGATGCCACAAGATGCCATATAAGTAGGAAAATTAAATTAGACAGAATGTTTAAGGGCTAGCATAAGAGTGTGAATCTGTTTGGTACCATAGTTATAGAAGTATTCAAACAATATTGCTGGTTTTTCCTCCAGGGACTTCATAATGATATCACAGGAAGAATCATGGAGAAGCCATTGAAACGCCTCATTCCTAACTCCTGACAAAAGGGGAACAGCAGATGAATGCATGGCTTAACCTGCAGGAAGAAAAACGAGGAGGTTTATACTGAGATCACACTAGTGAAATGTAATTGTAACTGAGAGAAAGGATTGGAGGACAATCCTTTCCAAATCAATTTCTTTATCTCCTCTAGATTAAAGAAAAAAGCCTCAATCCTTAGGGGAAAGAGCTTCAAAACCATAGCTTGAAGACACTGGTGGACAACCACTACATCCAGGAGAACAAGAATGGGTAGAATTCAGCAAAAGAAACTCTATCTCCAGAGAAACATAAGAGACTGTTCTGAAGGCCACATCCCTGAGACCCAGACTCCAAAACGTGTCAGTAATCAAAATATCAGCTCACTTTCTTCCATCATTCCCACACCCATACTAACAAAACCTGAGTACAAATAACAGAGGATTATAGATGGAGAAACTGCAAGAGGCAGATGCTCTAAGGAGCAACACAAAGGTGAAACACAAGTCCAAATGTTGGGACAATTAGGAGGAATTTAGTCTTTGGTATCATTAGAAACAACAAATTTCCACTCTAGTAACTTTAACAACAACAAAGAAATCTTCAAACACTGAGTCACACCTGTCTACATTAATACAAATCCACATATTAAAGGCGTAGAAGGAAACTCAAGTTCATGTCCAAGAGCCATATATTCATCTACTATATATTTACCATAGGACCTTCAAACTATATGATATGTCTAGCTTTTAGAAAAAATCTTTTAGATACAAAAAAAGGCAAGACAAGTCATGAGTTTAAAAGAGAAAGCAACCATCAGAATGAAAGACAGAAGTGTTGGAATGATCCAAGAAGAAATATAAAATAATGATGATTCATATGTCAAAAGCTTTCATGAGAAAGGTGGGCAAAATGCAAGCGCATGTAGGTAGGTACTTTCAGTATGGAAATAGAAAATATAAGAAGGAATCAAATGGAAATGTTAGAAATAAAACGAATACAGTAGAAATGAAGACTGCCTTTGCCACGTTCCTTAGCAGAATTAACACAGTTGAAGAAAGACTCAGTAAGCTAAAAAAACGTGCAACCAATCTAAAAACACTGAAATGCAAATAGAAAAAAACATGAAAAGAAGAAGGAATAGAGAAACCAAGACTTATGGGACAATATTAAATGAACGTAATTGGAAACCCAGAAGGAGAAACAAGAATAAGGCAGCAGAAATAATGAATGAAAAATTTTGAAAGCTAGTGGCAGACATCAAATCACAGATCCAAGAAACTGGCAAACAGAATATCAAGCAGGATAATACCAAGACAAATCAAGCACATAAACAAACAATAACCCAACACACCAAGGCATATCATATCAAATAGATGAAAACCAGAGAGAGAATGAGTGAATCTATCTTGAAAACACCCAGAGGGAGATTTATCTACATAGGAACAAGGCTAAGTATTACAGCTCATTTCTGATCAACAACTACAAAAGGAAGAAAATGGATTGAAAACTTGATTACATTGAAAGTGGAATAAAACTACCAATCCAGAATTCTTTATCTAGTGAAGACATAACTTAAAAACTGAAAGAGAAATAAAGACATTCTAAAAATCAAACAAAACTAAAAGACAAATATGGTGTGAGTTCACTTATTTGTGGAATATAAATACAAAGCAAAACAGAACAAACAATCAAGAGTAGACTCATGGACACTGAGAAGTGACTGGTGGTTACCATGGAGGAGGGGTTGGGGTGGGGGGGAAGTTGAGGGGGATAAGGGGCACAAAAATTCTCAATCATAATGTAGGTTGGTTACAGGGATAGTAGTACAGCATGGAGAATATAGTCAATGATTCTGTAACATCTTCCTGAATACAGAATAGCAGCTGTAGTAGGGGATAGAATTTAATAATATGGGTAAATGTTGAACCATTGTGTTGTATACTTGAAACTAATGTAAGATTGTATATCAACTATACTTCAATTTAAAAAATCTCAAAAGAGAAACTAAAGTAAAAAACTAAAACAATAAGAAACTGAGGAAAGTCATGAATTTTTAAAGGAATTACTTCAAGCAGAATAATATGAGTGAGGTCAGAAACCTGGATTTAGACAAATCGCATAAAAATGGAAGAAATATATGTTAAATATATTTATTATTTTTTCTTATTTGTATTTTCTGTAAAATATAACTAAAGCAATAATAATAACAATGCATTGGTTATTTACAGCTTTTGCAAAAATAAAATATATGACAATGACATGAAGATGGAAGGAAGGAATTGGAAATATTCAGTTCATTACATGTGAAAGAGTATATATTATTTGAATGTAGCTCAGATTATTTAAATGTGAATATTGTAAACTCTAGAGCAATGAGTAAATAGACATAAAAGAAAGCATAATTTGCAAATTGATGGGGAGATAAAATGGATTCACAAATGATACTCAATAAAAATTCTCTCTCCAGCTATTCCATGCAGTCTCATGGTGTAAACACCATTTGAATAATTATGTCTGCGATTTATATCCCCTGTCCTAACCTCTTTCTTCAACTTCACATTGCATAGTTTACTCTCAGTTCAACACAGACATCTCTTATATCCACATCAGAATTTGTGACCTGTTTACATTCTGCCTCCACCCAGGCTTCCCCTTAAATATAATGCCAAAGGCATTCAACTAATTTCTTAAGCTTCAAACCAAGAAGTTATCCTTCATTCCTTTTATTCTTATACCTACCATTTATGTCCTATCCACCAACAAACCCCTGTAGTGTCTACCACCATCTCTTACGTGAATTACTGCAATAACTTGGGACTCAAAGCTTTGTCCGTTCTTGAGCTTTTCCAGTTCATAATCCCACAGTTACAAGTCGCCCAGCAGAAATCCCTTCTCTTAATTAAACATCTTCAATTACACCTAAAATTCCATTAAATATCATTCTCAAGGCCCAGAAGATCCTGTATAGTCTAACACCTGCCTGACTTTTCTGATTTTATCTCCCACCGTTCTCTTCTCTTCAATTAACTATAATCCGGCCAAAATAATTGATTTTCTTACCACTTCATCATACAAAACTGATTCCCTCCTTAGGACATTTACATGTACAGTTCCTGTTGTCAGTTTGTTCTTTGACTTAGGGAGTTACACGTGTGTCCCCTCTACTTCATTCCTCTGTGCTGTTATCATCTCCTCAAAGGGACTTTTCTTGATTATCTTGTATTAATAGCATTTCTCCATTTCTTCATTCTATATATAATTTCTTTTACTTCCTTCATACACATTATTTCTAATAGGTTTACTTATTGCCTTTTCTTTGGAATGTAATATTAATGAGGACAGGCCTTTTGGTTTTAAGTTTTACCTCTGAACATAGAAAATTGGCATAAAAAGAGATCTAAATAAATATTTGCTGAGAAACTGAAAAAATCGAGTCCCTTAGTTGGGATCCACATCATATCACTAATGTATTAGTTTTCATCCCTTGCTTTACTAAGAGAACCCTCTAGGGAGGTTTTAAAAATATAGATGCTTGGACTTTATTCCAATTAAATAAGAGTTTCATTTTATATTCTCTCATGGAAAGGAATGGCTTAGTTTCTGTTGGCCATTCCCCTCCATGACAGAATATGAAAAGCCCTGTGTAGGTGCTGGCACTAGGAGCTTCTATAAACTACTAGTATCTTGGGTCCTGTCTCTGTCTATGACCCCAACTACAAACTGATGACCGAGGTGGATATGACTGTGACTTCTCCTGACCTTCCTTCTAGGAAAGGTATTTGCCCTTTCTAATCTATTGGAAACATGTAATATTAATAAGATCAAATCTTTTATAACATTAACACAACATATTTATTCTGCTGAGTTCTTTCATCTTGTCGATGTTATTTATACTGAAGACTTACTTAATTTCAACTGCTTTATTTGGAGCCCACCTTTGGCCACAAAAGACAAAAATCTACTGAAATCCATTCATCTTAGAACTAGCTTCAATACCAAGGACTGATTTCTATCGGTATCATGGCTCACTAACATTGTGATAACTTCCTTCTTTATGGTAATAATCCCGGTCATATTTCCAATAAACTTTTTTCATTGCCATTGCAAATGTTGTTTCTTGTCCATGCATTAAGATGAATATGTTTTATGTAAGTGTTGCAGTATCTGAGCAGTGTATTTTCATGCTGAACAATTATTTTTCCTCTGGGATTATTTTTCTTAAGAACAATTCTTTAGAAATTATTCCTATAATAATTTAGCTAAAACACTTTCTTGAAAGGGTGCTTGTAGAGCTACTGTGTGCTTCTCACATCCTTGACAAGTATTCTAATTTTAGGAATGGGGCTTGGCTAGCTGCCTTAAAACTTGAATTTAGTTATTTATCCCTGACTTAAACTCCTGTAACTTAAGTATCCATAATTTCTTCTTCCTTTCTGTAAATTACACAAATCTCAAAGTCTGGTAGTAATTGATAGCAAACAATGTTATACAATTTTTTATTTTGAAGATTTTTCACTGGTTCCCATCATTTTATGAAGAGCCCTGCCCTCACTATCTTGCTGTGTTTTGGGAGATTCTGTTGGGACTAATTGCTGTCAAATAAGGTTAAATTCATTGCCGTTGTGTACAACTAGAGAAAATTCATATATATATGTTGCTCTTTTCCTTAGCTTCTAATTGTCAAGAATCCACTTTATTTAATTAAATCTTTACTCAGTCCATCAGAAAGAAAACATCGTCATGAAGATAAGAAAACAGAAATAGGCTAAATAATTTACCAAGGTCAAATAGCAAGGGTGCAGCAGCAGTAAGTTGTTTGAAAACGTCTGGAACTGAGGAACGTCAACTAGAAAAGCATTATGTGAAAAACCATAATCAGACGTAAGTCTTGCTTGAAGTCACAGCTCAGCAAAAATAATTTCAGGTGCATTTTGCTTAGGAAACTAATACAAAATAATTTGGTAATCCTAGGTAGTTTACTGAAGGATGAAATACATATATCCCTCTGTTAATGGTTGATGGTGTCCTTGAAACTCAGAGGGCACATCACCATCAAAACTAATCTCTAGCTCCGGTGAACTTCCATGGTAACACCTATGACTGGCCTTGATGCAGTGTGGCCCAGGTTTAAAATCTGCCGGAGCTGATGATGTAGGCTATGACCACCAACTACTTCTTTCTAAGGAAGAACTCATTCCTTTACATTCCATTAAAAATGTTGTGTACCTCTCAGTCCTTTGGACCTTAATTTTTGTAATCTATCTCTCCAGTTGTTCTTTCAATGTCATCAAAAGCATGCAGAGTCTTGATCTTTTTATTGCAACTGCTCTAATGATAGCCTAGCATGCACCGCTAATGAAACAATCATACTGCAAACCGCAAACTCAGGACCAAGCTGAAATAAGAGGATCTATTGCTCTGATTTAGAATTTCAACCATCTAGAAGGAATTTGTTTTTTCATTGTCACATGATCAACATTGTGCTAACTTCCTCATTCCATGGAGGAAATATCTGTGCATGTTTCCAATAAGATTACTTTATTAACATAGCAATCATGGTTTAAATTTTATTTATTCACCTAAATGGGCTTTTCTCACTTCGGTTTGGCCAGTATTTTTACAATGAACAATACATTTCCTCTTGAATTATATTTCTTATTAAATGGTTGCTTATAAAAGACTTAAATAAAGCTTCCTGATAAGATGTTGTCTTTCCTTCTTAAAATGATACAACTTTATTGTAATTCAAATATTTCAGAACTAATTAAATATAGATTTCCCCAAAAATAAAATGATAAAGATACTGCCCTTTATTTTAACAGATTCAAGTTCTTGAATAATTTTTTATTTCTTGTTTCAGTTTGTACACCTTTAAGAAGGACATTTTCAATGGTGCTATACTTATTATTTTGACACAATTACTTTTGTGAGCTGAGAGAGCAATAAAATACACAGAGCTTGTGGATCTGTGCTGAGGGAGCTTTGCTGCAAAGATAAAGATCAAAAACAGAGAAGGAAGTTACTGTTCTTTTTATATATATATAAATTGGTATTATTTTAAGAGATTGAAAATTCAAGTCCATACAATGTGGGATGGATAGAAGCAGGATTTGAACTAAAGGCCTGTGTGGCTCCATATCCTGGGATCTCAACCAATCTCTAACACATTCAAACTCAATTTCCAGCTTAGGAGGAGAGCTCTGGATCTTCCTAAAGAAAGAGAATGAGACCCAGAGACAAAAAAAAAAAAATGGATATGATGCAAGAATAGAGAAGATTACACCTAGCAACCCAGTTAGGTTGTCTTAAACAATGTCAGAGGCTTTGAAGACTTGATGATAATTGCCTTTTATTAAAATACTCTGGCTCTAAGAAGTGCAGATGAAGCAAGTAAGTGAATGAAACCATGCATCAGTAGCATTAAAAATTAAAAACTCATGAGGCAAAGGTATAACTGGGCTGTTTTGCATATTTGTGAAAAAAAGTAAGAATGAGAATTATCTATGGAGGAGACCACACCCACACTGAAAAGAAGAGGTGATATTCATTCTCAAGAACCTCACCTTCAACACCCTCCAAATCCTCAGCCCCTGACACAATGAGCTACTATGGCAATTGCTATGGTGGCCTTGGCTGTGCCCTCGATGTCTTTGGTGGCCTGGGCTATGGCTGTGGTTCCAGCTGTGGTCTTGGTGGCTATGCTGGTTATGGCTGTGGCTATTTCCATCCCTCTTTCTATGGGAGATACTGGTCCTCTGGATTTTACTGAGAACATTGTCCATCTGCAGTGACTTGTTTCCCTGATCCAGAATTTTTTACCCAGGCTGATTATATTCACTACTGCTAGGTCATTGACATGAAATTCCCTTCTTCTTCCCTTCTATGATGTTTCTGTGCATATTTTCCAATTAACTTCGTGAGCTTTCTAAATCTTGTTTCACTTCTATTTGCCCACTTAAATGTACTTTTTATTTACAATTTTGGCATATTGAAGCAATACATTTCATTGAAACATATTTTCTGCTTATATAATTATTTACTTCCTTAGAGCTGATCTTACTTTTAGTGAAAAACTTTTACATCTCATGTGATAACTTGCTCAGATATGACTCCCTTGTTTATCTGATATCCTACAGAAACACACATATTTATCCATCACCTAGTGCATATGAAGATAATGACATTTCCTTTTCAAGGTTATTAGTTTAATGCAATTCACTGAAGTACTTTAATTAACTACTTTAACCTCAATATATCAAGAAAAGAATATTTTTCAGCATGGTTACTATTTGAAACCTATTATTTTTATGAGCTTTGTAAGGAAGAATTGTCCATACCTTTTGCTCAGTCTCTGTTCCTTGCGCCCCTCTACAAAGTGCATCCTTGGAAAACAATGGCAGGCAAACACATTGTTTGAGGTTTCACCCCTGCCTCACCCACCCCATCCCCAAGCTCATTACACACAGAGCATACCACCAGCTCCTAATTTTATAAAGGAAATAGAATTCCAGGGTAATTTTGTTCCTATGTTCCTTTTCTTTAACATTTGAATAAGTAATTAACTTTTGGGGTTTTGCTTTACTTTCTTCATATATTAATTTTTTTCATTTCATTCTATAATAGGATATTGGAAGAGTTTCTCAAATGTTCCTTCTGCTTTCAGAAATTCGCCATACAATCTACATTGCAGAGAAAATATACATAGTCTTAAAATATTATTTCTCTGATGCCATGGCCCAAAAACAAAACTATAGAATGTAATGTATGACTCACCCTGATGTTAAGTTAATATGCTTCCCAACCATCAATTACTCTTTATTTAAGCTCTGTGTTCCAACCATAATGTGTTGCTCATTGAGGACACACCTTGTTCCCTTTGTCTCTGATGATAAGATGTTTTCCTTGCTGGGACCTCCTCCTCTCTTCCTACTTTTAAATTTTTATATTTCCTTCTAAATGCAACTCATCTCATACTTCTCCAAAATTCTTTGCAAGATATTGCAAGTCATTATAATAGTTCATTACTCTAAATCAATGTGACGATCCATCATTCTACTCTTCTATATGATGCTTTATGGTATTAATAAGAAAAAACGTGAGTATGCCTTCATTCACACACATACCAAATACCACACACACATACATGCAAACATGTGAGTTCACCCATTTGTGAGTACAATTCAATTATAAGATTTGAATTTCTTGGAGTGGTCATTTATAAATTTATCATTTTTCATCTCTCTACCCAAATGATCCCCATGGTGTCTTTCTCAAAGTAAAAGGAAAATAAGAACATTATTATATTGTTTTAATTCTGATTCTCTTTGCAATTTGAAATATGAGGCATTATTTCACATAAATACCTCTCTTAAAAAAGCTTATAAAATTTAAATTAGCATTTCAGGAAAAACTAATTTAAAAGTCAACAAATATACACATTGTTTACTTTCGCAAGGTGTCACATTAGGTGTCAGGTCCACATCTTCCAAGTGTTTTTACACTGGTTCCAAATGAAAAACATGAAAAAATTCTGCAGAAAGTAATATCAGTTTAAAAGAGTAGTGACATGCTGGTAGATGTTTGTGAATCAGAATTGTTGAAGAAAGTTACAAGGACAGGAGGGAGTATTTTAGAAAGATAAAGAAAGTCTAAGAAAAAGCTTAATGTGAGAAAGGCAACTGAAGTTTTAAGAAACACTCCAAGAGGGTCCATCTAGTAGAGTGGTTGAATGTAAGGTGTAGTGGGGAGAAACCCAAGAAGGGAGGCTTGGACTGTCTTATGAAAAGGCATAAATATAATCTTACAAGTATGAGGGTGCTTAACGCTTATCACACAAATACACAAGTAGAAAGAAATACTACATACATGTTCCTATCTCCTTTCTGAAAAAAATGTGCATTCTTGATCATTTATGATTACATAATATTTTTTACCCAAGTTTATTTCATCATAAGTAGGGAGAGGAAGTCATCGTGGAAGTGAGCACCCTCTGAGGCAACGTGGAGGCGTCTTTGCTAAAGATCAAAGTCTCGAGCACTGTGAAGACAGGGAGCCTCGTTATAATGATGTAGATAAGGAAATATGTGAAAACATTAGCTTTGAATATATGAAAATAATTACTCCATCCAAAGTCTATTTCTGAGGAATAAGAATTAAACTAAGCGTAAGGAAAAAAGTATTTGTGAATTTGGTCTACTCTTAATAAGAAAGGTATGGCTTAATAGTACTGTTTTCACCAGAGGTAGATTTTCAAAGAAAATGAAGCTCTTGTGTTGTGCTTTACCACACCCACACTGAGGATTATAAAAGCCCAGTGCAGGAGGTGATACCCATTCTCAGGAACCTCACCTTCAACACCCACCCAAATCCTCAGCCCCTGACACAGTGAGCTACTACGGCGACTGCTATGACGGCCTTGGCTATGGCCTCAGTGGCTTAGGTGAGCCATGGCTGTGGTTCCAGCTGTGTCTTGGTGGCTATGCTGGTTATTATGGTTGTGGCTGCTGTTGTCCAACTTTCTATAGAAGATATTGGTCCTCTGGATCTTTCTAAATATTTTGTTTTCTATTACACCCTTTTCACTTGGAGATCACTTTTTTTTATGGATTAGTTCATTCCTTCAAAATCAGCAGTGAAATGTTTTAGTAGACACTGAAGAAGGTAGTGCAATGCAGACCGACACCTTAAATCAGTGCAGACATGTATTTCTGAACCAGAGTTTCACCACTCAGGCTGGTCATCTTTATTCCTGAAACATTTCTGACATAACTTCTCCATTATCTATTCTGTAATAATTCTGGGCACAGACAGTCTGTAATAAACATTTTTCACAAGCATAAAAACCTGGATCCATTTATTTTCATTTACTCAACACAATTTTCCAATTATGCAATACCTTAATAATGGTTTCGCATGAAACAATTTTTTCCCTTGGAATTATTTACTTCATACCATGATGTGATGCAACACTTTGGACATGACACTGATGCTTTGAGATTATAACTGCTTCAGGAGGTATGTGTTTTGCTCAGTTCATGCTTCCATTTTATTTGAAATTTCACAGAACCAAATAATTTTTGACCCAGTAACTTCTAATGAAGATATTTTTTCACTACAAAATTCAAAGTTACAGCATCTGTTCTATTCTCAATATCATTATATGCATTGTTAAAAATCCTCAGTGATGTAAGGTAAGGGCATGCCTTTCTTGGTGACATTTTGTTTAATTACCAAGCTGTGCAAAAATCAGGTATATATGGACAGGTGCTTGGTCATCAGGATACTTGGATATCATGTGCCTTGTTAAAAGCCAAAAGCATTATGATATATTGATTAACCCCCTATTGCCTCTGTTCTAAGTCAGACTGTTTGTTATAGTGTGTTCCAGCTGTTTGATTGCTGCTCTTTTCACCTTGACAGGAATTATTTTCCAGAGACTATCCTTGGCCTTTTGTCTTCAACCATGAGACTGGCCATGGACATCAGCCTTATTTTTGGCTTCCTTAGATCTCTTTTCTTATCCCTGAATCTCACACTGTGTTATTCCTGACCTACTATTCATGCCATTTTGTGGGCCTCCTGTGTTTCCATGTATCAATATTGATTCTCACAAATAATTCAGCAGTACATTCCAGATAGATAAGCATAATGCCAGTGACTATTCCTTTTGTTAGAGAAATTCAAGATCATTGTAGGAGTGGTACTCACTAACCCCACTGTTAATTTAGACTTTTCAACCAATTCAGTACCAAGTGCTCGTACACACAGTATTGCAGTGAATCTAAAAACTGATCCTACCTAAGAAAGCCTGTCTTCCCAATAAGTAAAAAAGAGATAAATACAACTAAAATTGATCCCATTATTTTTAATATACTTTTATGTTCTCCATGTCATGTTTTTATGTTATATACCTACTCAAATGCCTCCAGATAAAATGGTTTGATCTCGGGATTGTTTTTTCAAAATTATAAAAACAAGGAATTACTATAGGTATAGATGAAAGATAACTAGCAATGAAATTATTATAACTAAAGATGGATGACACTCACCTAAGGGTTCATTTTCTTCTGTATGAATATACTTTCGTATGACAAAATACAGAAAATCTGAATCACAGTTAAAAGCCCATCATGGAAAGACATGTTCTATAGGACTTAAAGAACATGGAAAGATAGTTCATGCAGATATGAAATAGAGAGGAGGTAATGTTTAACTGGACCTTACAAGAAGGTTACAACATAAACTAGGTGATCAAAAGCATAAGAAATGATGCAAGTCACATATGCATTGTTTCTGATTATGTGAAAGGATGCATTTATGGGAACTATTTAAAAAATAAAATTCAACATTTGATACTGGAAAATTAGGCTGATTATAGCATTTAAAGAGCTTCACATGGTAGGTAAATTCTCCCTCACTAAGCATGTTTGAAAAATTTTAAGAGGAGTGGTAAGAGGGATAAAGTGTTTTAAAATGCTTGAATCCATGGAAAATTTAGCCAATGATTCTGTTATGCCTTCCTATGTTAATACATAGTAACCGCACTAGTGGAGATAAGGATTTAATAACATGGGTAACTGTTAAACCACTGTGTTATATACTTGAAATGAATATAAGATTGTATATCAACTATACTTCAGTAAAAATGTTTCAGTCCAGAAAAAAGAATGCTGTCAGAGTTTTTATGGCATTTTGTAACAAGGTCCTAACCCCTCTGTGAATTGGTTTAGCGAATGAAATGCAGAGAAATGGGTTTTACAGATACATGAATTACTTAGGAATTACTTAATCAAGTGAACACTTGTACTCTGAAAACTAAAAAATATTGATGACAAAATAAAAGAAGACACAAACAAAAGGGAAGACACCTTCATTTATGGAACTAGAAAAAGTAATATTGTTAAAAGGTCCATACTACCCAAAATGATGTACAGAAATGGAAAAACCAATTTTACAATTCTTGTGGGAGTACAAAGACTACAAACAGATAAGTTATTTTAGGTTTTTGCATGTAATTCATCTTGACATCAAATAATTATACCTAAAAAAGTCATATGCTTTCAGCAGTGCCCTGGATAACACCATAGAACGAAGAACTCTTCATAAGCAACTGGAGATGTGCAGGGGTCCTTGATCACCTGGTAATAGCATACTTCTCAATCTTCAATTAGTCTTTGCACAAGCTTCTTTCCTGTTTACATGCGCAATTTGCTTATTCTTGCCCCTTGGCATTGGTCAAAACAACCACCTCTTGATGATCTCCCCTCTTCTTTTCCTATAGAATTCTTATGAATTGTGATGCAGTCTAATTTCAACCTCCAGAACTTTTCTCTCAAGACAATCCAGCTTTACTATAGCTTTTCATTCTCTAAGATACCTCCTCAGGTAATTTTAACCTTCTCTAATTTTGTACTTCCGTATATTTAACTTTGTACCTGCATGCATGCACACTTAGAAACATGCACACACCTTGTAACTGTGACAGGGTAAGCTTTATAGGACCATGAAATGATTTATTTCTTTCTCACTTATCATCTTCCTGTCTAAAAATAAGAATTAAAGTAATACTACAGAAAGATTTAGAACACTTCAATACTTGATGTGGCTTGGAATGTTTGAAAGGGGCTCTAAGGAAAATAATATATTCCATAGGTAAAGGAAGTGTAAAAACACAATAGGAAGGTATTTACAAGCTGATAATGTAGATACAAATTCAAGTTTTAGAAACAACTGGCTGATCCTACTGAAAAGGACGGTAGTGGGAAGAAATTTTAATTGTGGTGAAACAGGGCTTGAATATAATCTAACAGAAGTTGACCAATACTACTGACAGGAAGTTACAGTGTTGTTTCACAGAATAGGCAAACAAAAGGATGGTCAAATATTTGTTGTTTTCTCTGAATAAATTGTCTCCTACCTCAAATTTGTATATATAATTCTGCATGATCATTCTATAATTTGTGTGCTAGTTTATTGAATTGGAGAAAGAAAGAAAACATGATATTTGGCACAAGTTGAATCCTGTTGTGGGCAAAGTGAAGGAAATGTCATTTGGCAAATCCAAGCTCTCAGGCAATGCCACAAATGAGCTGCCCGATGCAAGGCATTGGATTTTTACATTGAAATGTAGAAATATGTGTAGTCATTAACTCTGAATATAAATTGAATGAAATTATCTTCTCATGTAAAAGCTGATTCTTGGACACAACAATTAAATTCAAGAGAAAACTATGTCATTCATGTTTGGGACTACTCTTAAATTATAAATGTATGGGTTAATGGTACTGTTTTTCATCAGAAATTCGTTTTCAAAGCAAACAAAGCCCATGTTTTATGGTTTGCCACACATTTCACTGTGAAAGTAAAAATACACTAGTTTCTTGGCAATCTTCCTTCTCAGAATATTTATTTCATCATCAGCTCAAATCTTCAATAGCTGATGTGATGAGTTACTATGGTAACTATCACGGGGCCTTAGATTTGGTCTTGGTTGTGCTATGTCAGTGGCTTTAGTTTTGGCTTTCTGAGGCTGTGGTATTTCCGGATTTGGCTACTTCTTTCCTTCTATTGATGGACGAGTCCATTCTTCTGGGTTCTACTTTTTCAGTAGAATTTGCTCATCTCCAAGATCTCAGAAGCTGCACACATTCATGGATTAACTCACTGTGGGTTTTCTTCTGCTTCATAAGCTTCATATTATATTTAACTTCTTTGGTTTCTAGCTAGTTATTTGCCATCCAGTGTCAAAGAAAAACAAAGCTGGACAGTTATTGAAGACAGTAAGACAGATTTTATTCAGTACCACTGCAGTAGGAGAGAGAGAGACTTCAGAAAAGTGAGCTCCGTGCCAATTTGCAGAGGTGTTTTACAGGGAGAATGAGGGAGTAGGGAGTGGTTGAGTGGGAGCTGGTGCAGAGTCAGAGTGGTGGGAAATTACAAATAGGAAGCAGGGGTTGATTAATGTGACCGGGCCATGTGAATTAGTTCATTACTGCTTACCTGGGGTGAAAACAAACTTTTTGTCATATTTCAGAACAGAAGGTAATTTTGCAAATTGAAACAAAGCACCTAATGAAGTTAGGCTTTTACCCTCACACAGGGACTGCAGACAATGCAAAACCTTGGGCGTCTGCATTTAAAAAAGACTGGCTCTCAGTTCTTTGAGAAAGCCCTGACTTAGAGAAGATACACCTTAAGGGACAGAGAAGGGATTTACAAATTGCAATTTTCTAAAGAAAATGCTTCCAAGAAAAGGGAGGTTCGGGACTGATACAACCTTTGGTTGGAACAAACAGTAAAGTTTTTTGTCACTGTTGAGCTTTCTCAAGAGGTCATTTAAGTGAAGCTGAGAACTGCAGTTCTTGTTAGCCAAGGTTGAGGTCTAGTTCAGAAGAGAGTTCATAGGAGCCTGCGTAAATACAGTTTGGTCAAAGAAAGAGTCTTTGTAACAAGTAAGTGCATGATGAAGACTGTATGCTCCCAAAGAATGCTAGTGCAAATTGTGTTAGCAGGATCTCAGATCTCAGTCAGGCATCTTCATGGATTGCCCTAGCAGGAAAATATTCTACCATGCCTGTTGTCAAATTGTTTTTAAACATGGGAGCTCTAGGATGTAGCTTCTGTTAATTAATAAATAAAATCCTTAGCTCACATAGCAAACAACACTTTATTTTTACTAATTCTTCCAGCTGATGTTCTTACATAAAAAGGGTTTTGATTACTAAGCCATTTCAAAAGCTTTCACAAATTTTATATTTGTATTTTATATTTTTAAATCATTGTTCTCTGGACATATTAGGTCTAAAGAATTAAAGTTAACAATAAATATATTCTTGTTTTATTACTTATAAATATATTCTTTAGAATACATATGTAAATATAAACATTTACTTCTTTATTACTTCATTTTTTTCTCTTGAATGACTTTTCTTTTGTATCTAATGATCTCTTATAATCAAATTCTGCTTCCTCAACGGACTCTAATTATAGAGTCTTTTCTTTGTACAAGTGACATTTTCTTCTGCACTTGGGTATATTATTTATACTCCTATCATTAAACATACACTTGCTTCTAGCTGTTAAAGCAAATTATATTCTACACTAATCTCCTCACTTAGAACAAAGCATGTTGAGACAGAATCATTTTTAATCATGTTTGTGTTCTATTCACTTTAGTAGACACATAATTTTTTTGTATAACCTTCTAGAAGCAATGATAGCTCCTGGACTACTAAGGTGAGCAAACTAAAATCCATTCTTTCAAGAAGGCTTAGATATTATGTCATTTTTGAGGAGAGAAAATATATAGCAGAACTATCAGTTTTAATACAATAACTTTAAAACTTAACTTTGGGTGAAAACTCTTCATAGGAGATGTAAGGTCTCAGTTAAATATTGAAAGATGTATTTCATCCTTGGCAGATACAAGGTTGAATGAAAAAAAGATGTGCTTAGAGGCATGAGAAATGATGTTCAGGCATGAGCAATGTAAATCTTACTGTAATCTGTGTAATTATGTTATAACTTCCTTAATTAATGATTCCACCATAAAATTAGAAATCTTTTCTGCAATCCCTTAAACCCTTCTTCAATGTGACAGTAAGGCACCATCAAATCATAGGCTCCATGAAGATTAAAATCATGATTCTTATAAAAAGAGATAGTGAGCATGGGCAATATTTTATGTAATGCACTAACCAGGGAACCAGGAGGCTGACAAATCTGGTTCAGTGGAAAATATCAAAAGCTGGATATTCAACATTAGTGAAAAAAAGAAATGTTGAGATATCTATGTTAGGAAAAAAAATTGACTCATTTGCAAATGGGCAATAAATAATAATCTGCAGTTTTCTAGTATCATGAAAAGAACATCATCATATTCCTCAGTTTTATAGTTGGAAAATCCTGGGCCAAATCCATTACACAAATATAGTTTCATTCTCCTCAAGAGTCAGATGATTTTCAAGTGAACTTATTAGAAAATTTTAGCACATATTAAAAGGTGATCAATAGGGCTTCAGTTTCAGCTGTGGCATGTAACATTAGAAGTTTTCACTCCTGTCCTTAAAGCAAGAAAACCCTGGGCAAACAGAAAATCAATGACTGTTCCTGGCTACATCAGAGAACTGAAGTCACCAGGAAAACAACCATTCCAAAGCTAGAAAGATGCATATACTCAGAAAGACACAGCTACCAAATCTGCTACCTGGAGCTTTTAGAGTTCTCAGTCAAAATTTATATAGGTGAGAACTCCAATTTATGACAATGACTTTGGGTGCTAAAATCCCTGGTGTGATATTCTGGTTATAAATAGTATTGATTATAATTTAATTTATTTGGCTACTTACCCTCTGGTTATATCCATAGAGAAATTGATTATCAAGTTGCTGTGAGAGCTGCACACTGAACCAAAGAGTCTGTGAATCCTGTCACATAGACCCTGTTATTGAGTAAGAAAAGCATAGTTTTTTTTTTCCGTTGTAGCACACCTAGTGGGTGAATAGGTTATATTGTTTTGGTATTAATTTGCATTTCCCTGTTAACTCTGATAACAAATTATGTCAAATAATTTATTTGCTTATTGGATATTTGTATATCATCCTTTCAGTGTGCCCAGGTTTGGGGAGATGCTGTTTGTTTGGAGTTGTAGTTCTTAACATATGATGGCTATCTCTCTCATGTCTATCTCTATTTCTAACCTATATCTATACCTATCTGTGTTTTCTGAATCTATAGATCTATAACCATACTTTTTTCCCCAGTGTGTGGCATGCTGTTGATAAAGTCCATTTCACCGTGTTTTATTTTGCAGTCAGTGCTTTCTGTGTCTTTAACCAAAGCAAAACAAAACAAAACAAAAACTTTCCGAAGTTTTAATTTTAGCTTTTATGGTCAGGTCTATAATACATTTTGAATTATCTTTGATGTATTTATGAAGAAATTAAGGTGTTCTTTTTCTTGTTCACGTGAATATTACATGGTTTCAGTATCATTTGCTGAAAAGTATTCTGTTTGCTTTGTAATCTGTAATAAAAAATTCTCCTTCTAAGTCTGCTAATATTTTCAATTGGACTTACTTGTGTATCCTCATGCCAATATCACACTTTCTTGATATTCTAGTTTAGTAAGTCTTAAAAATCAGTTAATGTAGAGGTTTTTTCTTTTTTTAAGATTGCTTTCGATATTCTGGTTCCTTTGAATTTCCTTAAACATTTTAGAATCTGGTAAATATATACATTGCCTAGCATTTTTATTATGATTTTATTTAACATATAATTTAGGGGATATTGTCTATTTTAATATATAAAGATTATATATGTATATTTATATTATGCCATATATATATATACATATATATATATATATATATGGCATTATTATAAATGTCATTACAACTTCTTCCAACATAATTTTGTAACTATCAAAGGCTAGGTCTTGTATATTTTTCTTTAAAAATATCTGCATTTATGTTTTCTGATAATATTATTAATGATATTTTTGTATTTTATTTTCTAAGTTTTCATATATAATTACATCCTTGATTGGTGGACTGAGTTTATTTTCTGAAATAATTAGTGTAAAATTAATATTTCTAACAATAATTAGTATTACTTAAGTGAATTCAAGCAATATGCAATGGGAATTTTCTTTGTTAGAAGTTTGCTTTTTTAAAATACTAATTTTATTTACTCAGATATAATATATAAGGTATTTATTTATTTTTGTGTCTTTTCCAATAAGCTTTTTAATTTGAGAAATTGTTCACTCCTTCCATGCAACTAAGTATGTTTCAGTACAAATTTTTGATTACTGTGATTCGCCTTCAGTTTATGAACCTTTATTCTATGCATGTCAAAGTCCACAGAATTGTAAAACACAAGGAACAAAGAATAACATGGGTTTTAATAATAAATATACATTGATACTGGTCCACCATTGTGTCAAGAAAAAAATGTTGTTGTTTTTTTTTTTTAATTTTTCCAATTATATACTAAGTAATAAGTATACTGGTTGAGAAGACCACTGTTATAAACTTTAAAGAAATAGATCCTTGTTCATTTTTTCTAGAATATCTTTTGCTATTCACAAAAGTCAAGCTGATTTATACTGACTCTCAAATATTTGTTTCCTTAAATCTGGAATAGATAAATAATTCACTATTTAGACTGATGAATAAGATGCTTTAGAAAGGATACAATGGATGGTAGAAATTTGAATTTGATTCATTTCTTAGATTTAATTTATAACAGAATATACGAATCTAAAGAAAAACAGAGATGAAGAAACATCTAATTGAAAAGTACAACACTTTCAAATATGATTGATATGTATGACTATGAAGAATTCTATTTGGAGGTCTGACAGGGCCAGACTTTGAAGATATAGCATTCTTACTAATAAAGTGATGAAATCTTTTATCCTCAATTTTTCTGAGGTTTAATTGACAAATAAAGTTGTGTATATTTAAAATATGCAACATGGTGATTTGACAAAGTGAAGCAATAACTTGTAAGGGCCACCCTTACTAAGCAACAAAGTGATCTCAAGCATTTTAATGAGTGTGAGGGCCTCTGTCTGTATCAGGGACAATGAATTAACAAGTTATGTTAAGTAGGAGTAATAAAAAGTGACACAAAGGAGGGTATACATGTGATGGATCATGTGCTCTCACTAGGGTATATAAGCCCTCCTCTACCCATGCTGACATTGACTCTCAAGATCTTGCCTTGAACAGCAAACCAAACTCAACACCCCTGACACCATGGGCTACTGTGGCGGCTACTACGGAGGCCTGGGCTACGGCTATGGCTATGGCCTCAGTGGCCTGGGCTACGGCTATGGCTATGGCCTCAGTGGCCTGGGCTATGGCTGTGGCTATGGCAGCTACAGATATGGACCTTTCTATGGAGGCTATGGATATGGCTGCTATCGTCCATGGAACTATGGAAGATACTGGTCTGGATGCTACTGAAATCCTGCTCTGGAAGCCCAACATATGAGGCCAGGAGGCTATTAAAGAAATCACCCAATATTTGAACCAAAAAAGATCAACTAGGAACAAACCAAGAAAAAAATAATAATAATTCATATAGTATATTTTAAGAATATTTACCACATTACATTTGCCTGCTTCATGTCTCCTGGTATGCCCTTCTACTTTCATTGCTATGGCATTTCTCTGTTCCCTTTGCAACAAATTATTCTGATTTGAAACAGACATATGGCTTTTATTATTTGTTTATTTTATTGAATCTGACTGTCCTTTTTACCATGTATTCCACCCCTCCTCCCCCATGTTCATCCAAAGAAACAGTCCTGAAGTTTGGTTATATGTAACTACAATTATCACAGCAATATAAACCTAGAATTTATAAGGATTAGTCCACTTTCAACATTAATCACCTAATTTTGTTTAGTGGTGCTAGTTTTGATTTAACATCTTGAACCTATTAACTACTCTTGTAGCAGGGTCTGAAATAAATAAGTAGTAAAGAATGCTACATTTTAATGCTAGTAAAATTGTAAAGATAAATATTTTTTATTTGAAATCTCAGAATTGTTTACTAAACATAAGAATACAATTGTGTAACCAAACAACAGGGCTTACCCTTTTAGCCAACCTAGTCATAGTATATTAGCTTTACAAAGTCTGAAGAAAGTAATAGCTCAATTCCTCCATTGGACAACTATACTGCTTAGATTTCAGGGTACAGTAATAACTATTCTATTTTCTTTATGGTTATGAGCATTTCTCCACAATTTGGGGAAAAGCTTTCTGCAGCTACAAAGAAAAATAAACAAGATAACTACTTGGAAAATGATTTTACACTCGTAGAAGAATATAGTGTTGTCATATTATTAGGATTTGAAATTTCTGCTTTTATGCATCACTGGTGGATCTAAGGGAAACACTCCAGCATTTCTCTACTTTCAGGGAAACTATGGCTTATCTTAGGGAAGACATGTAGACATGTAAAAATGGGTTCCTCAATCCTATAATCTATTGTAAAAACAGGTTCCTTAATCCTAAAATCGATGTATTTCTGACAGAGATAAATAGGCAGAATGATGTACTGAAACCTGTTTGATTTATATTTTATTTTATGGCTTCAGCTTGATTAATGAGAATGAAATATTCAAACTATCAGCTGTCTATTCTCTCTCCTTTTTTTTTTGATTTTCTTTAATTATTTTCAGCAATGTTTTTTTTTTTATCTTAGAGTCATTAATATACATTCACATGAGCAACACTGGAGTTACTAGATAACCCCCATTATCAGGTCCCCACCATATACCTCATTACAGTCACCGTCCGTCAGCATAGTAAGATGCTATAGAGTCACTACTTGCCTTCTCTGTGCTATACTGCCTTCCCCATGTCCTCCATGTTACATGTGCTATTCGTAATGCCCCTTATCCCTCCCTTCCCACCCAACCCTCCCCAGTCCCTTTCCCTTTGGCAACTGTGAGTCCATTCTTGGGTTCTGTGAGTCTGCTGCTGTTTTGTTCCTTCCGTTTTTGCTTTGTTCTTATACTCTACAAATGAGTGATATCATTTGGTACTTGTCTTTCTCTGTCTGGCTTATTTCACTGAGCATAATACCCTCTAGCTCCATCCATGTTGCTGAAAATGGTAGGATTTATTTTCTTCTTATGGCTGAATAATATTCCATTGTGTATATGCACCACATCTTCTTTATCCATTCGTCTACTGATGGACACTTAGGTTGTTTTCATTTTTAGCTATTGTAAATAGTGCTGCAATAAACATGGGGTGCATGTCTTTTTCAAATTGGGCTGCTGCATTCTTAGGGTAAATTACTAGAAGTGGAATTCTTGTGTCAAATGATATTTCCATTTTGAGTTTTTTGAGGAATCTCCATACTGCTTTCCACAATGTTTGAACTAGTTTACATTCCCACCAGCAGTGTAGGAGGGTTCCCCTTTCTCCACATCCTTGCCCAGATTTCTTGCTGTTTGTCTTTTGTATGTTGGCCATCCTAATTGGTGTGAGGAGATATCTCATTTTGGTTTTAATTTGCATTTCTCTGGTGATTAGCAATGTGGAGCATATTTTCATGTGCCTGTTGGCCATCTGAATTTCTTCTTTGGAGAAGTGTCTGTTCAGCTCCTCTGCTCATTTTTTAATTAGATTATTGGCTTTTTGTTTGTTGAGGCACATGAGCTCTTTAATATTTTGGATGTCAACCCCTTGCAGGATATGTCATTTATGAATATATTCTCCCATACTGTAGGATGCCTTTTTGTTCTACTGATGGTGTCCTTTGCTGTACAGAAGCTTCTTAGTTTGATATAGTCCCACTTGTTCATTTTTGCTTTTGTTTCCTTTGCCCGGGGAGATATGTTCATGAAGAAGTTGCTCATGTTTATATTTAAGAAAGTTTTGCCAATGTTTTCTTCTAAGAGTTTTATGATTTCATGACTTACATTCAGGTCTTTGATCCATGTTGAGTTTACTTTTGTGTATGGAGTTAGACAGTAATCCAGTTTCATTCTCTTACATGTAGCTGTCCAGTTTTGCCAACACTAGCTGTTGAAGAGGCTGCCATTTCCCCATTGTATATCCGTGGGTCATTTATTTTATATTAATTGACCATATATGCTTGGGTTAATATCTGGACTCTAATCTGTTTCACTGGCCTATGGGTCTGTTCTTGTGCCAGTACCAAATTGTCTTGATTACTGTGGCTGTGTAGTACACCTTGAAGTTGGGGAGCAAGATTCCCCTGTTATATTCTTCCTTCTCAGGATTGTTTTGGCTACTCAGGGTCTTTTTTTGGTTCCATATGGATTTTAGAACTATGTGTTCCCGTTTGTTGAAGAATGCTCTCAGTATTTTGATAGGGATTGCAATGAATCTGTAGATTGCTATAAGCATGATGGCCATTTGGACAATAATAATTCTTCCTACCCAAGAGCACAGAATGAATTTCCATTTATTAGTGTCCTCTTTAATTTCTCTTAAGAGTGTCTTGTAGTTTTCAGGGTATAGGTCTTTCACTTCCTTGGTTAGGTTTATTCCTAGGTATTTTATTCTTTTTGATGCAACTGTGAATGGAATTGTTGTCCTGATTTCTATTTTTCCTAGTTCATCATTAGTGTATAGGAATGCAACAGATTTCTGTGTATTAATTTTGTATCCTGCAACTTTGTTGAATTCAGATATTAGTTCTAGTAGTTTTGGAGTGGATTCTTTAGGGTTTTTTATGTACAACATCATGCCATCTGCAAACAGTGACAGTTTGACTTCTTCCTTACCAATCTGGATGTCTTTTATTTCTTTGTATTGTCTGATTACTATGGTTAGGACCTCCAGTACTATGGTGAATAAAAGTGGGGAGAGTGGGTGTCCTTGTCTTGTTCCTGATCTTAGGTGAAAAGCTTTCAGATTCTCACTGTTAAGTATGATGTTGGCTGTGCATTTGTCATATATGGCCTTTTTTATGTTGAGGTACTTACCCTTTATGCCAATTTTTTTGAGAGTTTTTATCATGACAGACTGTTGAATTTTGTCAAATGGTTTTTCAGCATCTATGGAGATTTCTGTGTCATTTTTGTCCTTTTTATTGATATAGTGGATGATGTGGATGGATTTTAGAATGTTGTACCATCCTTGCATCTCTGGGATGAATTCCACTTCATCCTGGTATATGAGCTTCTTGATGTATTTTTTAATTCAATTTGCTAATGTTTTGTTGAGTATTTTTGCATTTATGTTCATCAGGTCTATTGGTCTGTAGTTTCCTTTTTTGGTGGGGTCTTTGCCTGGTTTTTGGTATTAGAGTGATGCTAGTTTCATAGCATGAGTTTGGAAGTATTCCCTTATCTTCTATTTTTTGGAAAACTTTAAGGAGAATGGGTATTACATCTTCCCTAAATGTCTTATAAAATTCAGCAGTGAATCCATCTGGTCCAGAGCTTTTGTTCTTTTGTAGTTTTTTTAAATTATCAATTCAATTTAATTGCTGGTAATTGGTCTGTTTTGATTTTCTGTTTCTTCCTGGGTCAGCCTTGGAAGGTTGTATTTTTCTAGAAAGTTTTCCTTTTCTTTTAGGTTATCCAGTTTGTTAGCATATAATTTTTCATAGTATTCTCTAATAATTCTTTGTATTTCTCTGGTGTCCTTCATGATTTTTCTTTTCTCATTTCTGATTCTGTTTATGTGTGTAGATTCTCTTTTTTTCTTGATAAGTATGGCTAGGGGTTTATCTATTTTGTTTATTTTCTTTGTATATTCTCTTTTTATCTTGATAAGTATGGTAAGGGGTTTACCTATTTTGTTTATTTTCTCTAAGAACCAGCTCTTGGTTTCATTAAATTTTTCTGTTGTTTTATTCTTCTAAATTTTATTTACTTCTTCTCTGATCTTTTTTTTTTGTCCCTCCTTCTACTGCCTTTGGGCCTCATTTGTTCTTCTTTTTACAGTTTCAATAATAGTGAATTTAAACTATTCATTTGGGATTGTTCTTCCTTCTTCAAATAGGCCTGGATTGCTATATACTTTCCTCTTAGAACAGCCTTGGCTGCATCCCACAGAATTTGGGGCATTGTGCTGTTGTTGCCATTTGTCTCCATATATTGCTTGATCTCTGTTTTAATTTGGTCATTGATCCATTGATTATTTACAAGTATGTTGTTAAGCCTCAATGTGTTTGTGTGCCTTTTTGTTTTCTTTGTACAATTTATTTCTTGTTTTATACCTTTGTGATCTGAGAAGATTGATGGTACAATTTCAATCTTCTTGAATTTTCTGAGGCTCTTTTTGTGGCCTAGTATGTGGCCTATTCTGGAAAATGTTCCATGTGCACTTGAGAAGAATGTGTATCCTGCTTCTTTTGGGTAGAATGCTATAGATTTCTGTTAGGCCCATCTGTTCTAATGTGTTGTTCAGCATCATTGTGTCCTTACTTTTTTTCTGTCTGGTTGATCTTTCCTTCAAGTGAGGGGAGTGTTGAAGTCTCCTAAAATGAATGCATTGCATTCTATTTCCCTCTTTAATTCTGTTAGTATTTGTTGCACATACATAGGTGCTCCTGTGTTAGGTACATAGATATTTATAATGGTTATATCCTCTTGTTGGACTGACCCCTTGATCATTACATAATGTCCTTCTTTGGCTCATGTTACTTTCTTTGTTTGGAAATCTATTTTGTCTGATACAAGTACTGCAACACCTGCTTTTTTCTCCCCATTGTTTGCGTGAAATATCTTTTTCCATCCCTTCACTCTTAGTCTGTGTGTGTCTTTGGGTTTGAAGTGAGTCTTTTGTAGGCAGCATATAGATGGGTCTTTCTATTTTATCCATTCTATAACTCTGTGTCATTTGATTGGTGCATTCAGACCATTTACCTTTAGGGTGATTATCAATAGGCATATAATTATTGCCATTGAAGGCTTTGGATTCGTGGTTACCAAATGTTCAAGGGCAGCTTTTTTACCATCTAACCATCTAACTTAACTCACCTATTATGCTGTTATAAACACAGTCTGATTATCCCTTGTTTCTCTCCCTTCTTTTTCTTCCTCCTCCACTTATTACATGTTAGGTGTTTTATTGTGTACTCTTTGTGTTTCCCTTGACTGAGTTTGTGGATAGCTGATTTTATTTTGCATTTAGTTAGTAGCTAGTTGGTCTACTTCCTTTCCTGTGGTTTTATTTTCTCTGGTGCCAGCTATTTAGCCTTAGGCATACTTCCATCTAGAGCAGTCCCTTTAAAATACACTTTAGAGATGGTTTGTGGGAGGTAAATTCCCTCAACTTTTGCTTATCTGGGAATTGTTTAATCCCTCCTTCAAATTTAAATGATAATCTTGCTGGATACCATATTCTTGGTTTGAGGCTTGTTTCATTGCATTGAATATATCATGTCATTCCCTTCTCACCTGTAAGGTTTCTGCTGAGAAGCCTGATGATAGCCTGATGGATTTCCTTTGTAGGTTGTTTTTTTCTCTCTCTGGCTGTTTTTAATATTCTGTCTTTTTCTTTGATCTTTGCAATTTTAATTATTATATGTCTTGGTGTTGTGTGAATATTGTTTCGCTTGGGTTGCACACAGTTCTCTTCATATTCTTTCATTCCTAGAGATCCTTTTATCTCTCTTTGCCTCAGATTATCTGTATTCCTGTTCTCTGATTTCTATTCCATTAATAGTCTCTTCCACCTCATCCAGTCTGCTCTTAAATCATTCCATTGTTTGTTTCATTTCTGTTATCTCCCTCCTGAATTCATCCCTTAGCTATTGAATATTTTTCTGTTGCTCCATCAGCATGGTTATGACCTTTATTTTGAATTCTTTTTCAGGAAGATTGGTGATTTCAGTCTCACCAAGCCATCTTTCTGGTGTTTGAGGGATTTGGGGTTGAACAAGGTTCTTCTGCCTTTTCATGGTGAAGGTAGTGGTCGCTGGTGAGTGGCACATGTGTCAGCTGGAAGAACAAAGACCCTTCCTGCTTGCTAGTCACCTTGCCTGTCTCCACTCTCTGTGCCCATCAACCTTGCACAGGGATCAGCCTATGGGTTAATCCCCTAAGCTGCCATGGGTGAGGTGGCCCTCAGGTTGGCCTAGGGCACTGGTGGGAGGTGCAGGCAAGCAGCATGTTTTTCTGCCATGAAAGCAAAACCCCTTTGTGCCTCCTGGTCTCCACGCCTGTCTCCTCTGTCTGTGCCACTCAACCACATGCAGGGAGCAGCCTCTGGGTTTATCCCCTGAGGAGCAATGGGCGGGTTGGCCCTTTTGAGGGCCAAGGGCTCTGGCAAGGGTCTCAGGCAAGCGGCAAGTGTTCTGCCATGACAACAAAGCCCCTTTGTGCCTCCTGTTCTCTGCACCATGTCCACCATCCGTTCTAGTCAACCACATGCAGAGAATAGCCTCTGGGTCTGGTTAGCTACATGCAGGGAGAAGCCTCTGTATTTAGTTATGTGGTTGCTGTAGGTGTGGCTGCTGCCCAGCTGTTCTGCAGCAATGGCGGGGACAGCTGGTTTGCTCACAGGCGCTGGCAGGGAGGAAGGAACAGCAGGCTGTTTATCGCAGTGAGGGGCCTCGGAGCTGCTTTGCCAACCACGAAAATAGGACACCTGAAGCTCCTTAAAGTTCCCAGCCTGTTGGGCTGAGTGTGCCCATACAATTTTGTCTACCTGTTCAACCCTTGTCCTTTTAAGACTTTTAAAGTGCCTGCTTTTCTTTTGTCCCAGGACAGCTGGCTGTGGGAACCTGTTCACAGTCTTATTCTTGGATTTTGCTTCTCCACTCACTCCTCTAATATCCAAAGCACCATGCAATGTGTGTCTGTGCTCCTGAGGCAGATTACTAAAGGTGGTTATTTAGCAGTTCTGTGCTTCCACTCCCTCCCCACTCTGATTCTTTTCCTCCCACTAGTGAGCTGGGGTGGGGGTGGTGCTCAAGTCCCTCCTGGTCACTGCTCTGTACCTTACACTTTTCCATGAGATGTTGGGTTCTCATGGATGTAGACTGGCTGGTGTACTGCAACTTCTGATCATTCTTTTAGGAATAGTTGCACTCACTGTACTTTCAAAATATATATGGTTTTGGGAGGAGATTTCCATGACCCTACTTACACCGCCATCTTTTCCTCTTCCCCCTCAACTATTCTATTTTTAGAATGATCCATTAATATGGAAGAAGTTCTGAAGAAAACATACATAAATAATTAAATAACAATATTTATTTATTCTTTTGAAGAAGGCATAATAGTATTAGGTGTATCCCTTATATGCTACTGAAAAGAGATGGAGTACTTCAGGATCCAGGATTAATGTTAAACGGTAGAATTGGAGGGAGAATAATTTCTTGAAATATGAATACAAAAAGTAAAATTTCTTACCTCCACTAAAAAGAGTTTTAGAGATGTAATGATCATAATCACATCCCATTACTGAGTTCAAATTTGTTACAGGAAATCCAATGATAAAAATAAATATAAAAACTGTTTAGTCAATGAAAAATGTTCTGTTAATATGGAAGAGCAGTTTAGTAATATTTTATCATATACTTGTATAAAATAAAAGCTCAGTATATGTGATCTATTTTCCAAATCTCAACAAAAGTTTTGTTTTTTTAATATTTGACAAATATAATTGCTGACCTTCAAAATGTGGATGACCAAGGTGAGTCTGTACTCTCTCTAGGGCTCTCATCATGAACTTGGAGATTCTAAGGGTTAATATTGCTATATATTTAGTTACCTTTCTGTTAAGCACCTTTCTCTGGCCTATAGAAACCATATGGATTCATTGTCTGATTGGTTAATAATGGCACCATGACCCTTACAGCCACTAAGGTCAGAATTTGTGGAGTCCATAGTCATCATTTGTCACTTGGACTGTAGCTATACCTTCTATTCTATTCTGATCTGGTTTTCAGGACTCAAAGCTTCCCCTCATCCTTTAGCACATTGTTGAAAACCCTTACTTCTAAATGGTTCTTTATGTGTTTTGGGATGACACGTAATGCTGTTATTGTAAAGAAAGCAATGCAGCTCTCAATGTGCTGATATGGAAAAATGTCTAAGATAATTCAGTTAAAAATCTGTTAGCACAAGAGCTTGGACCATAGACTTGGTCCACCACATATAAACCTCAATAAACATTAACTGATATAATATTACTATATTATATGAATTATATGAAATTATATGAATTAATATATGCAATTACCTAAATAATTCACAGTCCTTCTCAAATATTTGCCTTTATCCTAGCTCCTCCCTCATTTCAGATGGTATGCTCTTCACTTTTCAGAATAAACCCATACCCATTTTCAAAAATCAACTGAATTATTATTTCTGTTAGGATGCCTTCCCATATACTACAAGGCACCTGGAAACGTGATGTACAAAGGCTACTTCCTGACTACCTTACTGGCCTCTATCCCCTTATATAGTTTTTTCCTCATAGCTCTTATCACCAGTGGATGTTATATATTTGCTTGTTTGCTCAAATATTGTCTTCCCCAGGAAATGCAAACCCCAAAGGGGCAGGGACTTAATCTGTTTTACTTACTGCTGAATCTTCAGTGCCTAGAACAATATAATATTCACAATAAAATATGCACGGAATAAATCTATGACAGCACCAACCTATTATGTATTTGCATGCCTCATTCTCCATTAAATTAGGACTCCTTTTTTATAATAATATGATTTTATTGATGAAAATGAAAAAAACTTTCATTTTAAACATCATATTTAACTCCTCTTTTCTATAGATATTTATTAACCATTTGTATTATGCTAGGGACTTTGCTTGTTACAAAGGCATAACCACAAGCCAATGTCCATATAACTAATAATATATTTATTGTATATTTACTTTGTCTGACATTATCACACTTCAACTTTAGAATTAAGAGATATGTATTGTTACATGAGTGTAATAAGTGAGGAAGTGAGGAAATGGTAGTTAGAAGAGTTTAAATTACTTATCCTAAATCATACAATAGTGAGTTGTAAGATGATAATAATCAATGATAAATTAAAAAGTAAAGGGTTTTCAAACTTAAGCACAAGTAAGTCTACCTGAGCACATGCAATAAGGATGTTGTTAACAATGCTACTTGCACGCTGTCAGGACATTGTTGCACAATGACCAAATACCTCAGTGGTATATAACAGTAAATTTAATGCTCACCCATCGGAGAGCTGGGGAAAGTGAAATGGCTTTGCTGTGTTCACTATATTACTGGGATTTGGCTGATTGGTGGGTAAGTGGGTGACTTGGCTCTCCTCTACATGGCTCTCATTCTCCAACAGGCTAGACCAGGTTGTATTCTTGTGAAGATGGCAGGGTGACATGAGTGGGTCAGGAAGTACTGATCTGCAGGGTAGTGGAGTAGTGAACTTAACACCCTTAAGTTTGCATAAATCACATGGTTTGTTTTGCAATTTCCTTTCACACAACACTCAAAGGGAGGGATCATGCATGTCTGAAAATCACACATATCATGTATCAATACATCTCATACCTGTTGCAACAGATGGTTTAGGTCTGGGTTGTCCCAATCAGACTCTCATCTTTCCCAAGGAGAAAGTGATGCAATGGAGGCAGTTCCAGTGGGGTGACGAATCTGTGGTGGACCAGGGGTGCAGGCAAATAAGCTGGAGCAAGCCTTGGAGCACACATATGATGTCCAGTGCCAGAGACCTCTGGGATGAGCTTGCCACAGGGGCTTTATGCCCAGTCCCTTAGATAGTCCAATCTATCCATCCAGGGGTAGGAGATAAGATGGGACAGTCCACATGTGGTGTTATCCGGTTTGGGTGTTCACCAGCACTCCTGACATATAGAGTTATCTGGTTTAGGCATTCACCTGCTTGCCTTTCAGAGTGCAATATGTTTATAGAGGCAGTTGGCATGAAAGCAGGCAAGTCTGTCACAGCAACTCCATATTGGAAACTTGACATAAGTGACTCAATGTTGGATGCTCACATCATTCCATCCCTTGATACCCATGAATTACTTGTAAGTTTCTTCCTTTTGCATTTTCCAATTAATATTTTCTTAAGAACTCATCACAAATATGACTATAAGCACCTCTATTATAATGGTTTTAAATGAGTCACATAAATTCACAAAGGAGTCATGTATCCAAACTATGGGACTCCAGTCTCATATGTTTCCTTGGCACATACTTATGTGCATTGTTCTCATCAGAGCTGTCCATGGATTACATGAGGTCATCATAGCTCTTGAACCATTCTCACATATAGCAAAATCTTGGTTAAGTCTAATTACCACTTTTCTAATGATCTCATGGAACTCTCGGTTCTGGATATCTGTGTATGGAGTCTGTGGTCAGTTTTGCCAACTGCTATCTATTAGCTGTTACTGTATGGTTATAATGATTAAGATCCTCCTGCATTTGTCTAATAACCTTATCATGTGACTCGTCCAGGTCAGAGTCTGTCAGATCAAACAGTGATACATGCCACTGAGTGTGATCTGTTACCAACAAGCTAGACAAGTAAGCTTGCTTCCTCACCTTCACCCTTAAGGCTTTGGCTGTTACCACACACTCATTCCTTCATGGGAAATGTCCTGTTTCCAAGTTCCTTCCTTCATCCTGCACTGTAATATTATCATCACAGATCATAAACAAGAAGTTACCAGCATTAAATACACTTTCAGCCACAGATGTTTGCACTATCTTGGCCATTGTTGGTGGTACCTTCAGTGATTCCCAGGTCACTTGTACATACGCTTTGATATCATAGACACGGGATTTTCTTATGGGTATGTCATCTACCATCAAATATTCTCCCTCAGGTATAACCCATTGATCTCCAAATTTATGTAGAACTTTTTCAATTCTATGTGCCAATTTCTTTATGCCTCTTGTGAATTCTAAGATTACAAACTGTCATTGTCTAGCTGGGTTACATACATAGTATTGAGTAGTGTCCAATAATGTAGGTACAATTGACTGTTGGCTTATAAACTGACCAAAGTCCATCCCCTATAATATCAGTTGCTAACTTTTGTAGGTAGAACTGGATATTATAGCAGTATGGGGAATATTATAAATTTTCAAGAAATTTTTTTAAATCTGATGCAGTCAATTTGTGCCTTAAAAGTGTGACTTCTAGGAGGAGCCAAGATGGTGGCCTGAGTAGGGCAGTGGAAATCTCCTCCCAAAACCATATATGTTTTTGAAAATACAACAAATACAACTACACCTAACAGAGAGACCAGAAGATACAGTACAACAGCCAGGCTTCATCTACATCTGCGAGAACTCAGCATCCCACCAAGGGGTTAAGATACAAGCCATGGCCCAGCAGGACCCGAGTGCTCCCCCCACCCCAGCTCCCTGGCAGGAGGAAAGGAGTCAGAGCAGGGAGGGAGAGGGAGCCCAGGATTGCTAAATAACAAGCCCTAGTAATCCACACTGGGAGTGCAGACACACACTGCATGATGTGCTGGATATCAGAGAAATGGAAAAGTAAAATCTGTGAGTGGGTCCCCACAGCCAGCTGCCCTGGGACAAAAGAAAAGCAAGTGCTTTTTGAAAGTCTTAAAGAGACTGGGGCTTCACAGCTGGATGGAATTGTCCCAGCACACTCAGCCCAGCAAGCTGGGAATCCTGAGGAACCTCAGGCACCCCAATCCCCTGGGTGGAAACACAGCTCTGAAGCCTCTCACTGTGGTAAGCAGCCTGCCGGAGAGAGACCCTGCCCACAGCACCTGCCCTGAGTCCCCTCCCAGCACGCAGCTACATGGGCCAGGTCCAGAAGGCTGCTGCCGGCATGCAGCTGCTCAGCGTAGACAGAGGAGGCAGGCAGGGGCAAGGTGTGAAGGTGTGCCATTCTCACAAGACAGCACACCCAGCATGCTTGCCACTCCCAACAGGGCTATGGGTTGCCCCACCCACAGCAGCTCAGGGGATTAACCCAGAGGCTGCTCCTGGTGTGCAGGCAACAGACACATGCAGCAGAGAAGGGCAAGGCAACCAACAAGCATGAAGGAACTTTGTTCTTTCAGCTAACACACGCACCACCTGCCTACGATTACCTCTATTGACATGAAAAGGCAGAAGAATTTGTTCCAGTCGAGAATCACCCAGACAACCTCCGAGAGAGGGCCTGGGGAGATAGAAATAATCAATCTTCCTGAAAAAGAATTCAAAATAAAGGTAATAACCATGCTGATGGACTTGCAGAGAAATATGCAAGAGCTAAGGGGTGAAGTCAGGAGGGAGATTAAGGAAATGAAACAATCTCTGGAAGGTCTAAGAGCTGACTGGATAAAGTGCAAGAGACTGTTTATGGAATAGAAATCAGAGAACAGGAATACAGAGAAGCTGAGGCAGAGAGAGATAAAAGGATCTCTAGGAATGAAAGAATATTAAGAGAACTGTGTGACCAATCCAAACAGAACAATATTCACATTATAGGAGTACCAGAAGAAGAAGAAGAGAGAAAAAGGGATAAAAAGACAAATGACAACAGCATAAAGCCCCAACTTCTGTGGGACACAGCAAAAGCAGTTCTAACAGGAAAGTATATAGCAATCCAGGCCTGTTTGAAGAAGGAAGAACAGTCCCAAATGAATAGTTTAAAGTCACAATTATTGAAACTGGAAAAAAAGAAGAACAAATGAGGCCCAATGTCAGCAGAAGAAGAGACATAATAAAGATCAGAGAAGAAATAAGTAAAATTGAGAAGAATTGAACAATAGAAAAAGTCAATGAAACCAAGAGCTGGTTCTTTGAGAAAATAAACAAAATAGATAGATAAGCCCCTAGCCTGACTTATTAAGAGAAAAAGAGAATCTACATACATGAACAGAATCATAAATGAGAAAGGAAAAATCATGACAGACCCCACAGAAATACAAAGAATTATTAGAGAACACTATGAAAACCTATATGCTAACAAGCTGGAAAACCTAGAAGAAATGGACAACTTCCTAGAAAAATACAACCCTCCAAGACTGACTAAAAAGAAACAGAAAATCTAAACAGACCAATTACCAGCAATAAAATTGAATTGGTAATCAAAAAACTGCCCAAGAACAAAACTCCTGGACCAGATGGATTCACCGATGAATTTTATCAGACATACAGAGTAGACATAATACCCATTCTCCTTAAAGTTTTCCAAAAAATAGAAGAGGAAGAAATACTTCCAAACTTATCCTATGAAGCCAGCATCACTCTAATACCAAAATGAGGCAAAGACCACGCCAAAAAAGAAAATTACAGACCAATATCATGATGAACATAGATGCAAAAATACTCAGCAAAATATTAGCAAACCGAATTAAAAAATACATCAATAGGATCATACACCATATACAAGTGGGATTCATCTCAGGGATGCAAGGATAGTACAACATTCGAAAATCCATCAACGTCATCCAGCACATCAGCAAAAAGAAGGAGAAAAGCCACATGATCATCTCCATAGACGCTGAAAAAGCACTCAACAAAATTCAGCATGCTTTCATGATAAAAACTCTCAAGAAAATGGGTATAGAGGGCAAGTACTTCAACATAATAAAGACGATATATGACACACCCACAACCAACATCATACTGAACAGGAGAAGCAGAAACCTTTTCCTCTAAATCAGAAAAAAGACAGGGATGCCCATTCTCCCCACTGTTATTCAACATAATACTGGAGGTCCCAGCCATGGCAATCAGACAACACAAAGAAATACAAGGCATCCAGATTAGTAAGGAAGAAGTCAAACTGTCACTATTTGCAGATGACATGATACTATACATAAAAAACCCTAAAGACTCCACTCCAAAACTACTAGAACTAATATCTGAACACAGCAAAGTTGCAGGATACAAAACTAATACACAGAAATCTGTTGCTTTCCTATACACTAACAATGAACTAGCAGAAAGAGAAATAAGGAAAACAATTCCATTCACAATTGCATCAAAAAGAATAAAATATCTAGGAATAAACCTAACCAAGGAAGTGAAAGACCTATACCCTGAAAACTATAAGACACTCTTAAGAGAAATTAAAGCAGACACTAACAAATGGAAACTCATCCCATACTCTTGGCAAGGAAAAATTAATATTGTCAAAATGACCATCCTGCCTGTACAATATACAGATTCATTGCAATCTCTATCAAAATACCAACAGCATTCTTCAATGAACTGGAAAAAATAGTTTTAAAATTCATATGGAACCACAAAAGACCCCAAATAGCCAATGCAATCCTGAGAAGGAAGAATAAAGCAGGGGGGGATCTCACTTCTGAACTTCAAGCTTTACTACAAAGCCATAGTAATCAAGACAATTTGGCACTGGCACAAGAACAGACCCAGAGACCAGTGGAACAGAATAGAGAGTCCAGATATTAACCCAAACATATATGGTCAATTAATATACGATAAAGGAGCCATGGATATACAATGGGGAAATGACAGCCTCTTCAACAGGTGGTGCTGGCAAAACTGGACAGCTACATGTTAGAGAATGAAACTGGATCACTGTCTAACTCCATACACAAAAGTAAACTCGAAATGGATCAAAGACCTGAATGTAAGTCATGAAAGCATAAAACTCTTAGAAGAAAACATAGGCAAAAATATGTTGGACATAAACATGAGCTACTTCTTCATGAACATATCTCCCCGGGCAAGGGAAACAAAAGCAAAAATGAACAAGTGGGACTATATCAAACTGAAAAGCTTCTGTACAGCAAAGGACATCACCAATAAAACAAAAGGCATCCTACAGTATGGGAGAATATATTCATAAATGACAGACCCGATAAAGGGTTGACATCCAAAATATATAAAGAGCTCACCCACCTCAACAAACAAAAAGCAAACAATCCCAATAAAAAAATGGGCAGAGGATCTGAAGATGAAAGAAGAAATTCAGATGGCCAATAGACACATGAAAAGATGTTCCACATCACTAATCATCAGAGAAATGCAAATTAAAACCACAATGAGATATCACCTCACACCAGTTAAGATGGCCACCATCCAAAAGACAAATAACAACAAGTGATGGGTGAGATTGTGGGAAAGGGGAATCCTCCTACACTGCTGTTGGGAATGTAAATTAATTCAACCATTGTGGAAAGCAGTATGGAGGTTCCTCAAAAAACCAAAAATAGAAATACCATTTGACCCAGGAATTCCACTTCTAGGAATTTGCCCTTATCCTAAGAATGTAGCAGCCCCATTTGAAAAAGACATATGCACCCCTATGTTTATTGCAGCACTATTTACAATAGCCAAAAAATGGAAGCAACCTAAGTGTCCATCAGTAGATGAATGGATAAAGAAGATGTGGTACATATACACAATGGAATATTACTCAGCCATAAGAGGAAAACAAATCCTACCATTTGCCACAACATGGATGGAGCTAGAGGGTATTATGCTCAGTGAAATAAGCCAGATGGAGAAAAACAAGTATCATATGATTTCACTCATCTGTGGAGTATAAGAACAAAGCAAAAACTGAAGGAACAAAACAGCAGCAGAATCACAGAAACCAAGAATGGACTAACAGTTACCAAAGGGAAAGGGACTGGGGAGGATGGATGGGAAGGGAGGGACAAGGGGGGGAGGGGCATTACTATTAGCAGACATAATGTGGGGGAGGGCAGTACAACACAGAGAAGACAGGTAGTGATTCTGTAGCATCTTACTATGCTGATGAATAGTGACATAATGGGATATTTGGGGGGACTTGGATGATGGGGGAAGTCTAGTAACCATAATGTTCCTCATGTAATTGTAGATTTATGATACAAAAAAAAAGTCTGACTTCTAAATTAGCAATCTGTAAAGTATGTAGATTTTGGATATCTTGCATAAATTGTGTGGTGTGGGTGATTTTGTGCAATGAGGTAGAGATCTGATTGGCAAACACATGATAACTGTCCTCTGAAGTCCATATTCTCTGGGTTGTTTTTATACTTCGGGCTTTCTGTGCAGTAGCTGTGACTGCTAGGGCAGCAATAACTATCAGTCAAAAATTTCCTGCCTTTGTCTATGGAGGTTTCCTAATTGATTTCCCTTAGGAAATATTGGTGTAATTTGTTGCTCTGGTTTCACAAATTGGGTGCAACAAGAAAATACCTTGGCAATATAAAAAATCTTCCTTTGGGAAAGTAATAATCCATCTCTTAAGTCTAGTTTTGACTAATATTCTAAAAAGTAAAAGCAATTGCAGTAGCAACTCAAATTGGGGACTAGAATATGTGTATCAGTAGTTAATAGCAATCTATGGGTGAAGATGGGTTTATAATGCACTGTGTGAAGGCAGACAGTGGGATTATATTTACCTCTATAGATGTGACAAGGACCATATTCAGAATCAATCATATTAGGGCAAGAACTGAAATCTAATGGCTGTACCTTAGCTTGATGTTGAGTAGAAAAATCCAGGTATTCTGGTCATACAGTTAGAGAATTTTTGATCCCCATGTTATTTTATGTCAATCATCTAGGTATGGCACAATCAGGTACCAAGAATTTGGTAATAATCCAGAATAAATTGATGTGGCAGTGGGATTATATTTGGCACCATAGGTGGACCACAAAGACATGTGTTTTCCTTTTAAAAATTTAAATTTAGTTTAATTTTAATAATAAATCTTAGGATTGTTATATTTAAATCATGGGGGTATTTGCATTTTTGAAGAGAGCAGAATAGAAAGTTCAGTAATATTGGTTAACACATATTTTTGGAAAGTCTTCAGTCCAAAAGTTACATTTGCTTTCTTCAGCTTAATAGGAAAAGGGCAAAAGTTATAAATATGTGGTGTATATTGGTGTTGAATTGGTTCACTACAAACAATCCATAACAGATCATAATTAAAGAATTTTGGAAGCTATTATCTGTTGACAAATGATGCCACAATGAACTTTGGTGAGTGGAAACAAAAGGCAAATGTTTGGCAAAGAACCAAGACTCACTGTGTAAATCAGGATATGCAGGTAGCCAATAACTGTCATCTTCAGATACGTGCAAGCCTCACTGCACAGGAGTATCTAACTCTTGGATATTCCCCGAGAGGACAAGCAGGAAAGTGTGTCTAATTACATGTCTAGTAGTGGAAGATTCTTGTAACGTTATATGATACTATCCAGTGGTATTAGCCTTAAGGAAGATTACCTTTGAGATATAAAATTCTTTCCAGTGGAAAATTTTAATTAAGATTAAGGAATCCTCTGAATTTTAGCAATACAACCAAACCCATGAATATCAGCTCTGTTGACCATAAGATTGCCACCTGTAAAACAACTTGGGCATTGCTTAATCGCCAACTTATAACAAAGCTGTGTAAAATTAGTTTTCCAATTTACAGTAGCAAAGGATAAATTATTCAGAGAAGTTCAACATTATATTATCTAATCTAAAAGAGGGCATTAGAAGAGTGACCTTATATTCAGGCTGCCATTTAGCAGTAAGGTTGTAAATGCATGGCCAACGGGTATAAAGAACTAAAGCCGAGGCACAATTAAATTCTGTTTCCTTCAAACGTACGTGTTCATATCTATCTGGTTTACCTGGTTTCAATAAATATTGGGTCAAAGTAGAATTATTTTTTGGAAAGCAAACTCATAATGCATTTAAATTTAAAGTTTGTATGATAGGTGTTTGTGAACTGAAATATCACTATTGACCAGTTCAGTGCTAGCACCCAAAGTACAATAATAAGTAAAATTTTTGCAGAAGGATAACTATAAATCGGTTATCCTATCAGGGTGGCTATATTCAGGAGTCTCTTGATTAGGTTTAAATTGTAATTGATTATTGGGTAATGAACCAGTGATAGTTGTTGAAAGAGTAAAAGAAGACCAATCTAAAGCAAACATCTGAGATTTAAAGTATTGCTCTGGAGTAATCCTTTCTGTAGTGGCATATGTTAATCTAAAAATGTTTTCATGTTGTAACTTTGATTTGCGATAGCCATGTCACAAAATGTAAAGAAATTTGGAAATCCTGTTAAATTGTAGGTAATCCATGTCAAATTGTGGATTTTAATCTTTGTTCCATGGGAACCATCACCATATGGTAATGGGAGAGGGTCTAGGAGCACAGAAAAGTCAAACTTGGGGAATGGTCAGGTAAGTGCAGAATGTGGGGATGTACCGAGATCAGTATTTCCTTCATTATAATCACTTCCCTTATAATCATAATCATAATTATGACTGTAAGTATAATTTTCATAATTATGACTATAAGTATAATCACAATAATCAGACAATTGAGAGGGATTATACCAAAAGTTCATGTATACATTCATTAATGGGGGTACGGATGCAATATTTCAGCATGTGATATTTCCAGTTTTAAGCTTATTATTAATCATAATAGGAGAGACTTTAAAGAGTAAAGGCAATCCAATTTGGTTGACCAGTGAAACACCATAATAGACTACATTATTATCCAATTTTTTAATAATTCAAGAATATATGTGTTTTAGGTTTTGTATGATTTCTGTAATACTCATTCTTTTCACATTGAGAGATGTCTTCACATAGCATGGTACCAGTGTGATTAGTATCACAGATATGCTCATTGAATCTTGCATCTGTCTGACATCGAATAAAGCAGTCATGCCTGCATTCCCAGCATTTCAGCTGTTCACTTACAGGGGTAAAGGCGCAATATTGTCTCAATTGAAGATGTTCAGACCATATAGCATCGGGTTTGCCTCTAACTGACCATTCATAACAGGAGGTGTCATTAAGTAATACATGTAACGGGACAAGGTCTAATGCAACATGAACAGGTGGTCATGCTGAATTTGGATCCGTGGTAGTAGGGATCCTCAAGCGAGGAAGCTCCTCTGTTACAGTAGTAGCAGTGATATGAGCTGAAGGTGATGGAGAAACTGTAGAAAAGACTGATAACATGGAAGTAGAAGATACAGAGGCTTTTAAAGTGTTCTGGCAAAGGATAAGAAAAATCAGCCCACTGAGGAGTTGTCTGCTGGTCATGTTGACCGGGTATGTTGGGAAAATGTTCTATAAAGAGATTGAATTGTGTAGCAATAAGATTTAAGGTTCTAACTCTGTCTCTAGGTGATGTTAGCTGTTGCAGGTCAGAGAATACCTTATCCAGATTTTTATGGATATGCAGCCCAAGCAAAGCTGCTCGCCTTGATCGTTTCCTTTTACATGAATTAATACATGAATTAACCTCCTGTAAATTCTAATGCATACGGGTGTGGTTACTGTTGACATATTAGATGAAGAAAATCTGCTTTACATATTTTTTGGTGGTAAATTAGGCAAAGCTATATAGCAAAAAAGAGAAGAGCTAGATATATAACTATTCCTTGCCAACATTACTTAATATTGATTACTTATCCTTACAATATCCTTATAATATAGTACCCTGATAACTAATATCCTTATAACATATATAACCACTCAGGCATATAAAGAAAACAATATGCTATTAGCAGAAATGGCTAAAATTATTAATAAAGACATAGTAAGGAAATATAATGCAGAACAAAATATGGCTTGAGGAAATATTTCTATCTTTAAAACTTAAAAGAGTAAACACACACATGAGTAAACATGGTATGAAAATAAACTAAGTAAGAAAGAAAAGACAAAGGTGCTTTATAAAGCTCTTACCTTTAACAATTCTTGCAAGAGCAAACTGAGGGAGGGTGACCTCCCTTGATGGAATATTCCACAGAATATATGTCTTCAGTTCCTCTTTCAATGTCTCATCAGTTCTTTGCAGTTGCAGTCCATTAGGAGTCACTGTCCATAGCGTATTTGGCTCAGTGGCAGCAACAATTTCCTGTTTAGAAAATATGGCAGGTTTGTTCCTAGATTTGACATAGACCTTGGGCACATGACTGGCTCTCCTTTTGTGAGTGGGTGATTTATAAATGTAATTTCAGGTTTAGCAAACAACCTTTCCAGAGCAGTTTCCCTAGACTTTAAATTAAAACATCCCACATCCAACGTTTCTTGGAACATGGGGCTATCAGTTAAAGTTATCTCTGTTTTTAAAAGAAGATTAAATTTTTTGACATGTCCTGCAGCTCTTGTATTATATGATAGGTGGAAATTCCACATTATATCATAACTCAATGCATTTTCTGGATCAGGTGTCCTGTAAAGTGTGAGCCTTGATCAGACTCGATCACTCTAGGTGCCCCAAATGCTGCCATCCATTTATACAGCAGGCAGTGAGTGCTGCGTTGATCTGGTGTGTTAGCAGCACAAGCTAAGCCTATACGTGACCAAGTGTCACCCATGGTACAAGCATATTTATTGGCCACTTACCCTTATGTAGGGGTTCTATAAAATCAATTTGGTATAAGAAGTTAAAAGTGTCAGGCTTGTATTCCTCTGGGGCTTGTCTACAACAAATTTAGCTATTTTTTCCCTACACTACTCACAACTCTTAATAGCATTGTGAGCATCTTTCCAAGTAGCCTTCAAATTCCTCTTATGAAGCCAGTTGTACTGCTGATGTGTCCCTCTATGTCCCATCTCAGTATGCAATCTAAGTGTGTCTGGTGTACTCCCCCTTTGGTCATTGCTAGGACTACTAGGTTCAATTATTTGCCATGGGTTGTCCTTCATCTTATGCAATTTAAACTTAGGTAAAGGAGTTTTAATATGCCATTCATCATAATCAGACCTGTGTAATTTAAGTTTAGGGATAGACTTATTAACTTGTATTGTTCTGATCTTGACCTTACCTGCTATGCTATTAAACTGAGCCTAAGTTCTTTATTAGTACGTGCATCTACCTACACGTTTAACCATGACGTGAATAGGAGCTTCAGATAATTTAATCCAATACTTTCTACTCCATACCTCTTTACCATTAATTTAAAACTCAGTTTCTTTCCATTTAGGTGACCATATGCAAAGGCCATTGGCTAACACCAAAGAATCTGTGTAAATATACACAACAGATTGTTGCTCCTTGATTGATGTTCTATGGCTATCCAAACAGCAATGACTTCTGCATTCTGGGCAAACACATCAACCCTTTCCTTGGCAATTATTTTGTTGTGCCCAGGACAGAAAGCTGCTGCCTTCCATTGCAGTTTGTTCCCTTTGGTGACTGAAAAGCCAACTGCAAACCATGCATCTTCAATGTCTATACTATAACCAGGGCCCCAAGAGCCAATAGGCTCATAGACAGGGGTTCCAATAGTCATTGATGGTGAGACAGACATATCACGGATTTCTTCAGATAGCATAGTAGCACTCTGGAACTCGGACTTAGTGCCCTTTGCGAGATGTGCCATTTCAAGTGTAGCATGTTGGGATCAAATTGTATCCCATGGGAGTTTTGGGGGGATATCTGAACCCATGGAAGCAATGGAATTTGTGATCTCATGCATAGCAGAATTTCTACTGCTATGGAGGAAGTTTGTTTAAGTGTCTCGTAGAGAATCCAATAATTTTTTCACACATGGAGTACTTGGCATGTGCATATGGGAATCTTTTAGATCAAAACCCTACAAGTAAAGATTTTCTATCTCTATTTATCCAGACACTCTAGAATCCATAGTCCCTCAAAAATATGATCTCAAGTCTGGCTTTATCCTCTTTCATTGGTAAAACTTATGTTTGAAATAAAGATAGATATTGCTTAATAGTATCTAATGCCTACTGTTGAGGTTCTCCTGAAGTAAAATCTTCAGCCTTACAAGTAACCTTGTAAATAGGTTCTAGAATTAAGTTAAGATAAGGTACATGATGTCTCCAGTATTCAAATAATCCTACTAACCTTTATGCTTCTGTTTTATTCTTTGGTGTAAGAATGGATGCTATTTTATCAATGACCTCGCTTGGTATTTTCCCTTTTCTGATAACCACATAATACCTAAAAATTTTAACCTAGTATCTTGTCTCTTTGTTTTTTCCTGATTAATAGTCCAGACCTTGTTTCTCAAATCTATAATTAAGGTTTCCTTATCCTTCCTTAGCTGCTCATAATTATTATCCATCATAATGTTGTCATCAATATAGATCAGAATTTTACTTTCATATTTGTTGAAAATCAGTAGACGAGGATAATAGCTGATGAGCTATACAAAAAAAGAATATCAATATATTCTTGTGGCAGTCTAGTAAGTTGATACTGTCTCCCTTCCCATGAGGATGTTGTAAATTGCTGTGAGGCTTCAGCCAGTGGAATGGTAAAGAACATATCAGTAGTGTCAACTGGGATCATACTGGGTTATTATATTAACAACGGTCTCTCTCAGGCAGGGCACCTTCCAGTTTTGAGTTACCTTATTTAATTCCCTATAATGTACAGTAAGCCTGTATGCTCCACATAGGAGAATTGTACAAATGGCTGCTCCTTCATACTGTCACTCTTTCAGGCAGGAGATCATGACTTTTTTCTCTTATTTCCTGAAAGCCACCCTTGATAGGGTATTGCTTTATGAATACTGGTTTACTAGGTGTAGGAGGGACAATTGGGGTTATTCTAGTGGTATTCAGACATACTCTAGCACTTGACTTTAACTTTTTTTACAGAATTAACTCAGGTCAAATTTTAGGGATCCAGTCGGATCCCAGAATGTTTACAGCTTAATCTGAATAATATGTAATAAGATGTAATTCCCTTAAGTTTTGGTAAATTGTAAGTATATACCCATACTCCATTAGGATATGTGAGCAAAATCTATCCTCCCAGGTCTTGAAAACCCTAGGTCTAAATTTTAAAATAGAAATTTCACTTCCCGTGTCAATTAGAAATGATACACACTGCACTTTATCAACATCAGGCTCTGTATTAGTCTCACCTTCAAGGTTATGTAGGGTCTTCTTCTTGTCCACATGCCCTGGGGAGGAGTCTGTGCAGGTGCGGTCGCTCCTCTCAGTGCTTCCCTGTTCTACCAGTTTCCCTGGAAAAATTGGTCTGTGAAGCAACCATTTGGCCCTGTCCCTGTTTTATTTGTTGTATTTGGCTGGAGCTTTTGCTTGGAAACTGGCCATCCTCTTCCCTGATTTTGTGGTCAGGGAGACTTTGGGTTATAACCAGAACTCCTATTACTGGGTGCCTGTATAAATGGATTATTTGGGCTCCACTGCCTCTGAAAAGGCCATGGTGGATTAGACCACTGGGCTGGCCTCTGAGTGTAAACCTGTGAGGCCACACTGGCACATTACATATTGAAATCATTTAGGGTCTCACTAACTCCTTCTAACACAGTTCTCCATTCCTCCAGGGAGGAGGCTTGCCCCATACAGGCCTGACTTTCTATTTTCACTGGAGATAGCTTATAGCACTGTAGTATTCCCTTTGCTGTTCGGAATGTGTGTTCCCATCCTCTGGGGAATTGCTTCCTAGGGGCTCCAAATTTCCATTCTTCCTTTTGAGGAATGGAGTTGGTGAAAGTAACTGTCTTCCCACTTGTACCAATCTCCCTCTGGAGCTGCAAAGTTTTAATTAAATCCATAAAGGTTTTGGCTCCAGTAACTAGACATGTATATGCAATTTATAGATGGTTGGGGGCTCCCTTTATAGGAAAGCTTTCTTTGTCACAGTATCCATAGTGCAGCTCAAGGAAGTAGACCCCTCTTGTCCATAAGCATACTTAAGGACAGCTAGTTTCTTTAACACCTTTGTAGCCTCATCTGTAGTTTTCCATTTTAGCTTAGTCCCAAAACCAGTAGGGGCAGTATAGGGGTGAACTTGCACCATGTTTTGCTGACCCATTCCCACAAGCTCAGAATAACCTTAGGATTTTTTTCGGCTATGGCCTGCAGGGTAATGTTTAACCCAGCATCTTCTGCTTGGGAAACTGTTTGGGACATTTCTTCCCCAGCAACCTGATAGTATTTCCACCTTGCTCCCATAGCTATAACATCCAATCCACATCTGAGGCTGTATCTTGAGCAAAGTCAGTTCTTATTTTCTGCACCTCTTGTCTACTTTCCCCCCTTTACAACTGGTGACATAAGCCCATGGTTATAATCTATAACTATTTTCTTTGGAATAATTGGCCTTGCTCAGGATGTCATCAGGGTTGAAAGGATTATAATAGTCCGGGGTTTTCAGGATTAGGGTTCAGATGTATACTTCTGAGATCAGGTTGAGATCGTGCCTGCTGCAGCACTCTTTGGGCAAGAACCTTACCCCTTTTCCTAGCTTCATTAACGTCTATAACAGCTTTAACTAGCAAAGCAGGCACCTCCTTTGGATGCTCTGACCAGGAGCAGATCCAAGGTGGACAGCCCATGCAAAACGGTCTTTAAATCATCCAGCACCTGATACAGTACTTTCTTTTTAACTAAATCCTCTGTCTTTCCCCAAGTTTTATTATGTTCATCTATCTTCCATCCACTGGCAGCCCTGCGGTCCTTCTGTGACTTAATTATTTCCAGCATTTTAGTAATTTTGGTGCACCTAAGACAAATTTGGAATCTCCACTTGAGCCAGATCCACCTACTGTAGCTAAGGTAAATCTGCCATGAACCAGTTTATGCAAACTGGAATTAGCAGCCGCAGCAAAGTGCTCTGCTGTTCTCCTTCTCCAACTGCTCATCTATTCCCTCGCCCCAGACTCCGTAGGGGTTAAAGAAAAGAAAAATGGAACCGGATCCTGGTGACTGCGCCAGCTGACCATGAGCGGGTCAGGAAGTATGGATCCACAGGGTGGTGGAGTAATGAACTTAACACCCTTAAGGTTGCATGAATCACACGGTTTATTTTGCAATTTCCCTTCACACAACACTCAAAGAGGGGATCATGCATATATGAAAATCACACATATCATGGATCAATACATCTCATACCGATCACGATGGTTGGTTTGGGTCCAAGCTGTCCCAATCAGCCTCTTATCTTTCCCAAGGGGGAAGACGATGCAGCGAAAGTAGTTCCAGTGGAGTGACGAATCCGTGACGGAGCAGGAGTGCAGGCAGATGAGCTGGAGCAAGCCCCGGAGCACACGTCTGCTGTCTGGTGTCAAGGACCTCTGGGACAAGCTTGCCACAGGGACTCTGTGTCAGGTCCCTCACATAATCCAATCCACCCAACCAGGGGTAGGAGATAAGAGGGGACAGTCCACAGGTGGTGTTATCCAGTTCAGGTGTTCTCAGGCACGCCTGATATATGGAGTTACCTGGTTTAGGCATTTACCTGCATGCCTTTTAGGGTGGAGTATGTTTACAGAGGCAGTTGGCAGGAAAGCAGACAAGCCTGCCACAGAGACTTCATACTGGAAACCTGACATAAGAGACTCCATGTTGGATGCTCCCATCACAGGGATATGAGAGCAGAGTAGATGCCTGTGAGGATAGTGGACACTCATACCCAGAACTAACACACCATGAAGTCTGTCTCATTTTATTGTTTGGAACGTGTTATATGAGCCAGGAGTCAGAGTGGGAGCACTACAAAGTCATGACGCAGAGAGTAGGTGAGGGAGGAGCAAAGCTTTGTATCCTACCATAGACCCCACTGTCTAACCTCTCCTTGGAGATTCTTTTTCTTAGGTAATGTGACCCACTCAGAGTGATCAATGGTCTCCTCTCTGCAAGCTGATGACTCTAAAATTTGTATCTCTAGTCTACAGGAGTGCCAGATAATATATAGGGCAACCTAGGGGGTTTGAATTTCATATAAACAAAAAATGTGTTTTTAAAGTAAGAATGTGCAAAATATCACATGTAACACACCTGTACTTACAAAAAAGGTTAGTTGTCTGAAATTCAAATTTAAGTGGCACCCTGTATTTTTATTTGCGCAATATGGTATCCCTCCCAATCTGTCTTTCTTCTGATATTTTTTCTGCCTGAAGAATGTGTATATGTATGTTTATAAAGGCAACTGAATCTCACATGTTCTGATTAACAGATTATTCTTCTCATACATGTGCCCTTGCTGCTTTAGGCTCTCTGTTGCATTCCCATTCAGCTAGTACTCCAGGATTGAAAACCCAGTCTTGAAAATAATTCTTAATTCCTCTCCCCTCTTCCTTCATTGACAACTAATTCTCCTCAATGCTGCCATTTAAATATTCCTAAACAGGTCCCATCTTCATTACCAAACTGCCTTCTCTATTTCAAGTCTTGTCTTCTCTTCCTCACAAGATTCTCTATTAAGGGTTTTCTTAATTCAACTTTTACTCTATTAATATATTAAGATGCCATTTTCCTTCATGTCCATCTTATTGGTTAGGAACCTAACTAGTCAGACTGCTTAGGCTGTAATATCAATGTTGATTAATTCTCTGACATGAGACAATTTATTTTACCTCATTAAATCTAAAGGTAATTTCATTGTTTTCTCTGTAATGTGGTGAGAATTAAATGAGCTAATGGTTGTAAAACATTAAAGAACAGCCAGACACAGAGTAAAGAATAGATATTATCTATATCTACTGTTATTATTACCTTAATACTTTTATCTTCTCATAATAACCTTCTTTTCTCTAACTTCATTCCATAGAAACACCTCCTCATCCTGTAAGGCCTAGCATGTTAAAGACTACTCTTACATCACAGTCCAGAAAAGAAAAAACACAATCTGCCCAAATGTATTCTTTTCACGTTTTCTTTTCCCCAAAACAACCCTTGTTTTATAATGTGATGTTTGCTTATCTTTATCCCCTGGTTAATAGTGAGCTCCTTCACTGAAGTCTAGATTTACTCAACTTTAATGCCTCTACATCTTAATTCATTACAGGCTCATAGAGTAAAATGACTTACTTTCTTACTTCATTCATGGCTGTGACACTAGATGGCTATTAAACTTGAAATGATCCGATTGTAAGTTGAGTTTCTTTTATGCAATATTTTTATGTGAAAACGATAACTGGAATGACTTGCCAAAAAGATTTAAATGGCCCATATGAAATACCAGATTGCATCCTAGGCAGACAGTAAATGCACAATGAAAGTTCAATAAATTATTACAACATCTATTCCAACAGTCATTTGCACCGTATGAAGGGGCCCAAAGCCAAGTTCTCTCCGCCAGTCTGCCAAGGCCCTGTTCAGGGATCTTACTTAGGACAGCACTATTTAATAAGAAAGAACACATAGTTAAAGGAAAGAATATTACTTTCCTGTCTTCATCATATACTTTTCTTCCAGAAGTAAAGAATGTGAGGAGAAGTAGGATATAGCAGACATGGTTCTTGATCGAAAGAGATGGAAATCACTTGAAAAAAAGAAATGTGTTTAGAATATGGGTAACTCAAAGAACCTGTTGATGAGCTGGAAGATTAGGTTGACAAACCATAAAGGAGCATGGGATGTAAAGATTGCTGGAATAGCGATGAGGCCAATGCTCCAGCCACAGCCTTGTGCTGACCACTTTTCCATTACTGTCCTGATTGCTTTTAGCCATTACTAGAGTTGGCAGCTGCTGCTTCTGATGGAGCTGATGTTAACCCTTCTGCTCTGGGTACCACAATTCTGGATGAATTCTGAACTACTCTTTTATCTTTGCATCATTTTGTCAAAAATCCAAGACCTGGTGGGGTCCTAATTCCTACTTCATGTACCTAAGACATTTCTACTAGGAATAATTAAAGGAATTGTGTAGCCCTCTTCAGGGTCTGTATTGGGAGTCACAATACTTCCTCCTTTTTCTGTAATAAGGTTGAGCTATGAAATAGTCCTCCCTCCATTCCCTTATCCCCTCAAAAGTAATAAATCTCAGTGACACAACAAATTTAGAGTTAAGCTACATGTTTTCTTCCATACCAGATTTAGCCCAGAATAAAAATAAGTACATGAACCTCTTTGCTAAGTGATATGATAAACTAATGTATTCTTCAATCATACATTCTGTGGTTAGTTTTCTGTGTCAACTTGGCTGGACTATAACACCTAGTGATTTAATCAGACACTAACTTAGGTGTTGCTTTGCACTATGTACTGGTCTCAACCGACAGTAACCTGTGTTGTGGTTGTACTGGCCCTTGTGGTTCTTATAATGATTCCAAAATGCCCTTCAGCCATAACTATCAGGACACTTTGAAAAAGTAACAGTTTATTATTTATAGGAACTGGAAATTAAAAACATATCTGGGATCACACAGCGAGGTCACAGGAAGAAAGTGCTCAGAACCCAAGGTTCTGCTTTTATTGGGGTCAAGAGTAGAGGCGTAGAGTTTGGAGGCTCAGTCCTTATTGGTGAATTTAAAACAAAAGAGTAGGAATTTAAAGCTTGGGAAGAGAAAAAATAAATGGGCCAAGCAGTCAGTTATTAAAATCAACCACGATCTCTAAAATAAAAGAGCCCCAGTGATGGATGGTGGCTTGGCTATTAACTTATGGAGTGACTGGAGGTGTATTCATTTGAGTTAGCTCTCTTTGAGTTGGCTGCCTGGACAACCAAAGCTTAAGTCAGGCACTTGCATTACACAAAGAAAGAATAAACAGCCAAGGTGTACGCTGCACTGTGAGAGTATTTTGGAGACGGTGGTTAACGTGACAATCAGTTGACTTCAAGTAAAGGAGATCACACTGCATAATGTGGATGGATTATGTGTATATATATATATAACTATATATAATATATGTTTTATACACACAACAATAGTACTCTATATACACACACACAATAGTATATGGTATATACAATAATATACATATACCCACATATACTTTTGGTTCAGTTTATCTGGAAATCCTGACTGATGTATCTCCCAAACATCCCTCATTTTCTATAGGTGAGGAAAATCCCCCTAAATCAAATCAAATCACCACTTAGAACTTAAGGTTAAAATGTATGATCATGGTTAGAACTGTAAATTCATTTCCTGAAGTTTGAGATAGATGGTATATTACTCCCAATCTGTCTCTGGCACACTAAAAATAATGTAAGGGGGAAAGGGAAGAGGAGGAAGAGAAAATGAAAAAGCACATCAGGAGCAACAGATGTAGTATCAGAGGCTCATGTGGCAAGGCACGGGGAGACACCTGGGGCTCAGGAGAGCAGGTGGGCACGAGCTCTTACGGGAGGTGGCAGGGGAAGGGGCAGAGGCCAAAGGAAATGGGTGAGAAGTCAGCAAGTTCAGTCACCTCTACAAAAATTGTGCCCCATTCTTTTACTTGATTTAAGTGTGAGGAAAAAACCATTAAGAAATGTCTTATCTTATTCCTTATTTTGAGGTCTCTCTAAATTAGCAGCTCAGGAAAATTGAAAACACATAGGCTCTTGAGTCTGTTTACCTAAGTTGAAATCCAACTTGTGTACTTAACGGCTGTAGTGCGTTTGGGCATGTTATTACTGAAGCTCTCTGAGCCATCTGTGGACAGAGGGTAATAATGGTATGTACCCTCACAGGATGATTGCATTAAATGAATTAATACATATGAAGCTCCTGGCACATAATAAGTATGAATAAAAACTTACTGTTCTTATTGTTTTTGTTGCCAAGTAGAGAGATGTGTCTGTGGTTAACCCTTTAATAGAAGTTATTTCAGAATAATGGTGGACATACCATATTTACATAAAAGACTTTTTTACAGAAAATGTCAGAAGCAGTCATATATAATTAATGAACCAAAATAATCTTTTGAAATACAGTTGGGGTATTACCTCACGTTATAGTGAGTTTGTGGGAATCTCAACCAGAGTCAGCTAAAAGACAAGGCTTTGAGGATGGAAAAATTACTTCTAAAAGGCACAAAATTGATTCAAGGAATACTAAATTAAAACATGTTAATGTGTAGGAGGCACTCCTTTGTTGAAATCAAGGGAATATTAAAGAGTTTTGGGGGCTCAGGTGCCATTTAAGATATAAAGGCTGCAGGTTTTACCAATCCCAACTGAAGATTTGTGAAGTCACTGTTCAGCAGGTGACCTTTAAACTCAAGTAACTCGGCTTTTATTACTCAGCTGAACTCATTCCTGCACTAGAGGTTAAGCTGCGGTCATTGACGATCCAGACTTCCACAGAAACAGTGATGGGCATTGTGACCTCAAGGGTGACAGCCACCACTCTCACTTTGATTGCAGAAATGAGAACTTTGGATGACAAGACAATATTCCGGCCTCTGTCTGGTGATGGAAAAGTATGTCCTCTGTAACCAATTCAACATCTATTAACAAGATATTAACACTCTGCATTCATTAAGTTAATAGCATCTTTGTCACCTCAATGGGACCTATTTTGATCGTTTGTAGACAGGGATCTTTAAAACAGGACATTTCAGTGAGTAACTAGTTCATTATTTAATTGTTGTAGAATAAATCTCAACTTCTTTTCACTGTGATCTTCTAGGCTGTTTAATTTCCACCTCAGACATATCAGGTGCAAGGAAGTTTTCATGGGAAGGAAGAAATGAACTCATGAGGCTCTCTCGTGGCTGAGATGAGGCATAACAGCATTATTTAAGGGGCATTATTCTTCTGGTGGGTTCTTTCATGTGAAGATTGTATCAATTATATTCTTTCTAATGAGGACATGTGATTGCTATGGACAGTCTTTTCTTTTTATTCTGAGTGATAGGAAATATAGAAACACCATAATATTTAAAACTAGAAAAACAAGCAAACAAAAAAAAAAAAACCACAAATGTGTAACTAGTACTCTACAACATAGGATGCTAATTATAAACTAAATCCACAGCAATTAAACTAAGTTAGTCCAAGCAAACGATCAAACAAGTTGTTTTTGCAAATATGTAGAACAAAACTCAGTTATTTATTTATTTTTTCTCTACTATTTTTGATGCATTAAATATTCAGTCTCTGAATAAAAATAAAAATCCATATTTATGACAAAAGACTTATAAGAAGAAATGGCAACCTAATCTGAAAGATTGAATAACAAAGAACATCACGATGATAGCCTTGTGTACAACCTATTGGACCCATTTGATCTAATTGTTCAGTTTAGAAAGTCAGTTTTACCCACAGACAATTTAACTTTGTGGTCGCTTTTGTAAAGTAACTTGTTAATGTTTGCCTGACCCTGATCCCAATATTCAGTTTATATTTTTCACAATGACGGTGTGAGGCATTATTGTTTCTTTTTGTATTTTCAGTTTGAATCTTCTTATTATTGCAAAAAAAAGAAATGATTTCTGAGTATGTTCTTTTTCTGGTGATCATTAGCCTTCTAAATGAGCAATGATTTCTTATTTTTAATAATATTATATGTTGTTTCCATAGACTCCTGATTATAATGACTAGGAAGACATAAGTGTTTTCCAAAGCCGATTTAAATGATGTAGCTGATGCAACAATCTTTTAATTCTTTCCTTTTAGAAACACCAATAAATAGTCTATGGTGACCTCAGTTGTGACTTTATCTGTGGAGTCAACTTTTTCAACTTATTCCAAAAGAGTGTCATAGTGAAAGCATCATAAGCCATTTATACTTCATATTCTTCTTATACTAGTTCATCCAACCTCACTCTCCACATCTGTATAATAATTGTACCAATTTTATGACCGAGGTGTTTTAACATTCTATAATACTGTTACACCATTACAACTGAGCAGAGTTTCCTTTTGAGCACCAAAATTTTATTTAGATAAGAAAGCCAAATTCCTTTAAAAAAATATATGTCCTTTGGCTTAGGACAAATGGCTAAGGATTCTTATTACTACTACAAACTATTAAATAATATATATTTTTAAATTTTATCTTAACAGAATATCCTGACATGTTGATTACCTTCCTGCACTTGTTGTTTGACTATGTAATATGTAGCCTATAAAATCTGTAAGGAAAATGCTACAACTTTCATGCCAAATATGTTTCCAGCTTTACCTAAAGTACAAAGTCATAAAAATAACCACTCTTTAGTGTTTGCTAAAGAATCTAATGAGTATTTCTTTCATTACTAGAAATAACATGGGTTAACTGACTTTCATTTTCAAGATATTTTCTTTCCCTTCATGAATTGATGTTTATTCCTAAAAATAAAAAAAAGCAAATATATGTTTTTTGATGAATTTGAGTTATAGTGCTTAACTATTAGTCTGGCTGGCCTTAGATGTAATCACCTGGGACAATTCATTTGAATTCAATTAAAAATCCCACCATTTAAGGCTAAATAATTTGCAAGAACATGGGTGAACCTGGAAGATGCTATGTTAAGTGAAGTAAGGCAGACACAGAAAGGCAAATACTGCATGATCTCACTTATATATAGGATATAAAAATGTCAGACTCATAGTAACAGAGTAAATGCTGGTTACAAGGGAATGGGGGTAGTGAGGGATGGAGAGATGTTGGTCAAAGGCTATAATCTTTCAGTTATAAGATGAATAAGTTCTGGATCCTGATAAACAACATATGGTTAATTTAATGTATTATATTCTTGAAATTTGGTAAAAGTAAATCTCAAGTGTTCTCACTACCAAAAAAAGCTAACTATGTGAAGTGATGGATATGTTAGTTAGCTTGATTATGGCAATCATTTCACAATGTATATGTATGCAAAAACATCATGTTATACACTTTAGATATGTACAATATTTATTTGTTAATCATACTCAATAAAATTGGAAAAAATCCACCATTTAAACATGTAATTTCACACTAAACATTCCATCTTCATCATATATATATATATATATATATAGACTCGTTAAGTCTTCCATCCCCTTCATCCAAGGCAATAGTTGTTAAAACTGCCTTGGGCTCACAAGCTTTCTGTTATTTGTTCCATTCCTTTCTTCATTATATCTTCTTTGGGTCACTGTATCTTATTACCCTTTCCAAATACCCATTCTTTCCTCTAAATGTTTTCATTAAACATTTTCTTTACTGAAACAAAGAGGCAAAAAATTCCTTACCAACATGTTTGCCTCCTTAAATTCTTCCTGCAATATCCTCTATCTCTAAATTAAAGGGAAATGACATAAAAATACACAGAATCAACTAAAACATTCATTGACAAATTAGATAGGAACTATAAGTATCAAAAATTACTTCCCTTTTTGGTAAACATCAGGCATGTGTTTCCATTTGCATGTTCATATTTGACTTTGAACTTTCCTATATGTGCTCATACAGGATCATCCCTTGCAGACCATTTAACTGTGAAATTTGTCTTAATCTTCATTTGAATCAGTATTAAAAGGAATATATTCAATTTTGGATGGTTGAAAAGTTTTTGAGAATCCAACCCAAAAAGCAGGGAAAACAATTTACAAAAAAAGCATTTTTTATGTGAGTTGGTAAAACATTAAAGTTGATTGTTTCAGCTTGTGTTCATCAGCTAGTGTCACTGAAATTATGAACACGTAATTTTAAAAACATTGCTTCTATGTCTTTTCTTTGAGTCTCTAAAGAAGAATTGAGTCTTCAGAAATCAAACTGAGAAGTGTGGAGAAAATAGAAGACAAGTTTTTGCTAAATTGCTTCCACTCTTGACATACAAAAGTTTGAAACAGTGTCATAGTGTGAAAAAGTGTGCGTGTTTCTCATATAAACCTGATTGCTCACTCAGAATTAATCACAACATTTATCATTCATCTAACATTTAAACCCAGCCTCTGGTAAGTTTAATAAACTCCTGTTTATACAAGCAATGTTCTTATCAAGCTACGAAGTACCATGACTTGGGCCTGAAAATTTACATACATTTCTAGACCTAAGATAAATCTTGTGTATCTTTGTCAGTTCTTATTTGGTTCAATTCTTCTATGCTTTGCTATTTCTTTTTTCTTTTTCTTTTATAAAAACTACTTTACTGAAGAATGACTAACATATAAAAAGCTGTATGTGTTTAATGAATGCAACTTGGAGAGGCTGGAGATAAAGACACATCCCTGAAACCATCACCGCAGTCTATATGCTAAACAGATCCATCACCTCCAAAGGTTTCCTCCCGTCCTGTTTTTGTTGATGATGATGCCTATGATAACACTTAACATACAATCTACCCTCTTGGCAAAATTTTAAGTACACAATACAGTGCTGATAATTATAGGCACTATGCCCTACAGTAGATCTCTAAGACTTCTTTATCTTGTATGGCTAAAACTTTGTACCCTTTGTTTAATATCTCTTCACTTCTCTCTCTCCAAATCCCAGCAACCACCATTCTACTCTCTCCTTCTTTGAGTCTGACTATGCCAGGATCCTCAAATAAGTGTATCATGTAGTATTTGTCCTTCTGTATCTGGCTAATTTCACTTAGCTTAAAGTCCTCCAGGCTCATCCATGCCACAAATGGCAAGATTTCCTTTTATTTAAAGATGAATAATATTCCATTGTATATACAGAAACCATATTTTTAAAAATCCATTTGTTGGTGGACATTTACCTTCATGTCTTGGCTATTATGAATGATGCTTAATGAACATGAATGTGTAGATATTGCTGTTTATATTTTGAGAGAAAGGTACTGACATATCCATGCTGGCTTTTTGAAATGTTGAGCTTATAAAAGAATTAATGTGGAGAAAGTATAGTTGCAAAGAAGAAGAGAAATGAGATTAGCTAGCATTAAAGATACTAAGAGCCTTAAAAGTGGTAAGTATAAGAGAAATATAATATACCCAAATAGTACAACCATCACTTATTCATTACCTCATTTAAGCCAGGAATTTTTATTCCTCACACAAACTCTGAAAAATATTATTATACCAATGGAAAAGATAAGGAAATTGAATCAGAGTTTGAGGGATTTTCCCAAAACCACACTGCTATTAGGTGGTAAAGTGATGAATCAAATCAAGGTTAAAAACCCATGTTTGATCAGGCATTAGTAGTGATATTTGGGATAAACTGTAGATGGGGAGAGATAGTAGACTGACTCTGTAGTATTCACTGGTTAACTTAGATAGAATCTAATTGGTAAAACCCCATAGAGTTCTAGGATCCAGAATAAAATAAATAAAGAAAATACACCTTACTTAAGATTTCCCACATACTTGGGAAGAATCAAGGAGACTCTAATAATAAGTCAATTGTGAACAGTTCTCTATAGCATTTTGTTTTAGCAAATCTAAGTTTAGATAAATTGAAATAAGTATCAATAATACTTTGTGTATGGCTGTTGAACAAAAGCCACAATTCTAAGCAGAGAATAGACAGAAAAGTCACTTTATTTAGAGGAAAATTCATATGCCCAGGACTTCAACGGTGATGTCAGTCTGGTGGGACTTGGTGAAGGAAGAGCAGCCATGTGAGCAGTTGACGCTGATCTTTCCTCATCCTCCTCTTGTCCTTCTGTCTTTCACCGTGGGTTATATAAAGCCTCCAACCCTAATAATTTTTAAGGAAGATAAATTTTGCAAAACTTCTCCAGGCAGAACAAGGCATATCGTAGGAGATAGTCTAGCCATTTGGAAAGAAAAAAACTTAAAAGGATAATCCAGAAGGAGGGTCAACTCTGAAAAAGGGAAGAAGACATTTTCCCTTCACAGAATATTTTGCTAAGATGCAATATTGCCTAAAACATAAAGTCTGGCTTCTCTGTGCCAAAAAATGCTTAAACCTACTAGAGGGCAGATGGTTTGAACAGCAGAGGTTATAAATACAAGATGCTAATTAAGTAGAGTTATAAAGAAAATATTTTAAAACAGAACAAAATCACGATTGTGGAAAGAATCTATGATTTTCTTACAACTGAAGATTTCTACAAGTCCTTAATATAGTTACAATGCCCGTTTTTAAGGCAAAACGTCTGCAGTTGTATCTCTGGACACCAGGGGGCGTGTTACAATTGTTCACTCACCACTTGAAATGTCTAAAATAATTTTCAGAACACGTTCATGCACTCCCTGTCTTTATGCCCTCCCACTGATCACATGGCTCTTTCAAGACTATCCCTGGTCTCCTCTTACATTGTTCTGGAGCCCAAATACTTGAAGCAGATGGGAATTTTCTACCTTTAGTATCATTTACAGGCCAACGGAGAGCCATCTTAAGATTGGAATAAAACCTCAACTTTCAATTCTTTATTTCTAAGCCTAAATTCTTTGTTCTAAGAAGTCTGAGCTTTCTGTTGAGGTAGAAATTGCTGCAAATTAGGATGAGAATGACCTAGTTTTCCTTGAATTACATCCTTTAGGTCGCTGTGCTTCATTCCTGACTTGCTGAGGACCTTGTGGAATTTACTTAGAAAATTCCCATTAAGTATCAATGCCAGATCAGCAATACTACTGAACACATTGAAAAGAGTTCTAGAATACTATTTAATGGTTTTGAAAGAAAAACTATTCATTAGAAAAATCCTTTCTTTTTAATTATTAAAAAGTATAGATTTTTGAAACTACCATACCACAACCCCTGGTGTACAGAAAATACTATTGCAACCTTTTGCTTAAGTCGAGAGAAAATGATGCGTTTGCGCGCGCACACATACACACACACATTTATTACAATTTCAGAACACATGGAAAATGTAAAATCGAATACAATGCAAAAAATCTATTCTTATTATTTCTTGAGGAAACCTTTCAGAGTTTTAGTGTGTAGTAAACCAATATTCTAGAGAAAGAGATTAGTTAGCCAGTTGGTTTTCAACATTTGAACCCGAAAGAAACAGAGGTTGTGTCTTAATACTAGAAAACATGATTTTCTCTATGCCTTGCAGAGCATAGCCTTTGTAAGGCAAGTATCTCAACAAATCTGAATTAGGCAACATAGTGGAGACCAGCAACTAACATAGTTTCTGAGGCATGTCGTAAATCATACTTTATTTCTGCACTGGAAACAGCTCTGCTAGCAATCACTTCTGTATTCAGGGGTCAAATGGAATACTCATCTCTTATTAGATTCATTGCAAACTACAAAGCAAGGCTTAGAGGCTGGGTTGTGGTTTATTGCTCAAGAGACTCATAATTACAAATGAAAAAATCCTGGGCTCTTCCCATGATAGAAGGTTTTGGAAAGAAATATACCAATGCACAAATGTTGCTTAGCAACATGATTTTCATAAGGAGAGAAGCCAGTTGTTGAACCTTTCAGAAAGTTGTCCCTGTGAATATACCATATCCCCATTCCTTTAGTGAAAAAGTGAGAGACTTAGCGTGCAAACACTTTTTGACTCCACTGTCAATGCTGAACTAGTAGTGTTAATGCATAAGTTCCAATATTTATTTCCTTATACAGTATTTCACATTTTATGGAACATTTGTTACAAGCTAAGCATGCATTCCAAATGCCAGTCGCTTACCCCTTCAGAACTTCATCCACTATCTCTTAAAGTAGTAGATTCTAAGTAAAATGATTATTGTATCATAGTATTTCCTTATATGTTAATGCATATACAGTTAAAAGAGTAATACTGCCAGGATCATTATTTAAAACATTGTTTGTCCAGGAAGCCTTCTGTAATTATATTAAGTGCAATGCAATAAAAGCTAATGGTAAAATAAATGGGGCTAGATGCTGTATTAGATATTTTTTTTTTTGAGAGGGCATCTCTCATATTTATTGACCATATGGTTGTTAACAACAGTAAAATTCTGTATAGGGGACTCAATGCACAATCATTAATCAACCCCAAGCCTAACTCTCAACAGTCTCCAATCTTCTGAAGCATAACGAACAAGTCTTTACATGGTGAACAAGTTCTTACATAGTGAATAAGTTCTTACATGGTGAGCAGTGCAAGGGCAGTCATCACAGAAACTTTCGGTTTTGATCACGCATCATGAACTATAAACAATCAGGTCAATTATGATTAGTCGTTTGATTTTTATACTTGATTTATATGTGAATCCCATATTTCTCCCCTATTATTATTATTATTTTTTTTTTTTTCATAAAATGCTGAAGTGGTAGGTAGATGCAAGATAAAGGTAGAAAACATAGTTTAGTGCTGTAAGAGGGCAAATGTAGATGATCAGGTGTGTGCCTATAGACTAAGCATTACTCCAAGCTAGACAAGGGCAACAAAACATCCACGGATGCAGATTTCTCTCAAAACAGCGGGGGGGAGGTTCTAAGCCTCACCTCTGTTGATCCCCAATTTCTCACCTGATGCCCCCCTGCAACTGTGCCTGTCTTAGGTTGTTCCTCCCTTGAGGAATCTTACCCGTCTCTGGCTAACCAGTCATCTTCTGGGGCCATACAGGGACATGTAAAGTTGGTAAGTGAGAGAGAAGCAATATTGTTTGAAAAGGTTAGCTTTTTACTTCTTTGCAGATTTATGCCCTGTGGCTTCTATGCCCAGCATTTGTCTTGAGGTATCTTTACCACTTGGAAGAATTATGATACTCGGTAATTTCGATATGAGGCACAAATTCTATTTAAGGGTTGTAATTAGGAAGGAAGAAGAAAAGCTATAGAAGTAGCAGATGGAAGAAAACATGGGAAGATTGATTATTTCTTTGACATATCTTCTTGTAGCGTAACATAAGAGTGTATAGGTTTTAAATTACTAATTAAATTGCGTGCACACATTAACATAATGGGAATACAGCTATATAACCAAAGCAGACCTACAATTACCAGCCATATCCAGTGAAACCAAGAAAACCAGTGTATTAGATATTTAATTGAGGTCCTGCTCCAATGGTAGAAAGCAAATATATACATGTATGCCCGTCATAGAAGGAGGAGAAGAATGGTCATATTGCATTCATAGAGCAGAGGAACACTTCTGAGTGGTGCAGGTAAGAACAGATTTAGAAAGAGTCTAGCATTTCAGTATATAAAAAATGCAGAGCAAAGGCATATAAAAGCACGGTGTAAAAGAACATTGATGAACAATTTGGAATGTGGTAAGAAAGGAATCAGCAGAAGCAGCTTGGAACCAAATCACAGATTATCTTTTGAAAAAACCGTGCTGAAAAGCAGGAGCTTTGGATTCAGGAAGAACTAACCCCTGGCTTCAAAATTTACTAGCCATGTGTCCCTGGGCATGCATCTATGTTCTCTGATTTTTGGTGCCTATCACAAAGAGTTGTGAGATTTAAGTAAGATATTTTATGCACAGACCAGATCCCACACTCACATCTTGATGTGAGCCATGCAGTTTATATAAATGAGTAAAGGAAACACACGTAAGGATTCAGTGCCTTGCATTTGAAATGGTGTCTTAGATTTCATTTATTTTGTTTTGTTTCCATACAGACACACTTGGTTAATGTATTCAACATGTAAAAAATACTCTTCTTCCACAAAGAACTATGTTCTCTCACATTTTTAAAAACAGAATCTGATGAGTTTTTTGTCTCATTTTTGATAGAGACTAGAGTTCAAAAAATATTTCACCACTTTTAAACTTCACTTTGAGGTAAAAAATAGTACAAGCTCACTGAAAAATTCTAATCACATTAGTGGCCAGTTTAAAAAAAGTGGTGAACTAAACTCATGTGGTGTCCCTATCCCAGGGTGACAGGAAACATTTCTATAAATTTAGTAGAATGTAGTCCTGTAGAAGACAGGATGAGCCTTACCAGATTTACAGAAAAAAGATAGAGTGGCAAGATAGCTTTTAATCTCTCCACTTAAAAATCTGGAAACCCTGCTCAAATTTTAAAAATATATAGTACAGGGGCAATCAACATACGTCACTTGAATGCAACTCAGAGCAGTCAGTCATTGGTGTAAAGAGGTTCCCAGTAACTGAATGAATGAATAGCTAATTGAATAAATCAATGCAGGCTGAATTTGGCCCAAAGTTTGTGGCTTCTTAAGTGAAGCATGTATCATATGTCCCAACAAATAATTATCAATAAATACTAACTACTGTTATGATTATCATTGGTGAACCACTGAATATCTTTAAGGGGAGGAATGATGTCATCTGAACTGTGTTAAGAAGGCAACTCTTTCATTATTCAATGTTGCTTTATCAATTCAATTCTGTTTTATTCAATACAGAGACTAGATTATGTGGAAAGCAATTGGATACAAGGAAGTTGTTGCAATATTGCTTAGCAAGAGTTCACACAGGCAGAAGATAGTAGACTAGAAATGGAAAGAACTAAGTATGGAACACATTTTTTGAGGTACAGGCTAATCTCATTGGTTGTGAAGGGTAAGGGAGAGATAAAAATTAAACCAATACCAAGATTGTGAGTCATTAAGACTGAAATAATAGCTTGTATAAATAGCAATAAGGAGATATACCCCGAGTTTGAATTTTAACAAGCTACATTTGAGATATTAATGGTTAATATATATGGCCAAAGAAACCTACAATTAGTTGCCATGCAGGGCTTTCTTAAGAGACTAGTTAAGATTTCAAATGCATATTTTTAAATAACCTGCAGTATTCATAGTAAAAAACATGATAATAGATTCAGTCATCCTGGGAGGGAATATGGGGTTTAAATAAAAGAAAGCATGGTGTACCATCTTGAAGGATGCCTACATTTGAGAACTGGAGAGAAGGGGTAAGTACCAGTGATGAGATGGATGGTGACAGACCCAAGAGGATGCAGAAGCATATAGTTTCATGGAAAGTTCAAGGGAAGAGAGAGTTTCAAGTAGAGAGAGTGGTAATGTTGTCCGACAGCACACAGTTTAGAAAAGGCAGGTTAGTTTAGGAATGAGGAGGAACTACTCAATTTCACATTAACATGTCATCAATGACCACTGACCTAATACTTTAGCAGAGTGGAAGTGGTGGTGGCCAGCAAAGAGTGAGCAGGTAATAGAGATGAATAAACACCAAGTGTGACTCCTAAGTCTGTAGGAGTCACAGACATAACACATGAGGATGGAGCTTGAAACTAGAATGAAGGCAGGAGAAGGGGCTGCAGCAAGCAGATTTCACCGGTTTTTGTTCATTTATTCTCTGTATTGACTTTACACCACTTTTTGTTACAAGTTTATAAGTTTTATTGTGATTGTTCTTGAATTTTTTAGCAGTAATGGCTTTTTTCTCCTAAATACAAAGTAGGGTATTCTGGTTGCATCTATGGCTATAACCAACTACTTAGGGATCTGGTAGTATCAAAAGTGGTGTGTTATTTTTTTCTCAAAGAGTGAGAGGAAGGTCCAGTGGCATGGAAAGTAACTTTTTGATGTATTAGGTCAAAACTAGACTTAAAGAAAAAAATTAGTTCCAGGAATAGTAATATATGGAAAGAAGTGCAAAAGATAATGAATTTCTTCAAACAGCCCCTGATTCTTCAAAGACATGTTATACTCTACTTGATTGCAGTTTTGTGTGTTTCTGAATAAAATGAATTCCTACAGATTATTTATGCATACTACAGTCCCTCACCTAGCCTTTTGTGTAAAATCAACTCCAAATGAGGATATAGACTACTAAGAGTACAGAAATTACTGTATGAGAATTTGTTCTTTCTCATTATCAATATTTTAGATGATTCCACCATTGTGGCTTTGGCTTTCTTGACTGACTCCTTGATTGTTTGATTGACCCATTCATTCATTCACTCTCAGTACATAGTAGCTAGAGTTTTATTATGCATAAGGATCTGAATAGACATATTTTTAAAGAATACAGACAAAAGCAAACAGGTGCATGAAAAGGTGCTCCATATCATGAATCATTGGGGAAATGTAAATCAAAACTACAATGAGGTATCACCTCATACTTGTTAAGATGGATTTTATCAAAAAGGCAGCAGATGATAAGTGATGAAGAGGAGAAGAATAAAAGAGAACACTTTTACACTGTTGCTTGGGATGGAATTGTTACAGCATTCTGAAATGTAGCATGGAGATTCCTAAAAAAATTAGAAAGAGAACCAACATATTCTCCAAGAATCCCACTTCCTGGTATATATCCAAAAGAAACGAAATCAGTATCCTGAAGAGATATCTGGACTCCAGGTTCATTGCAGCATTATTCAAATGGCTTAGATATGGAAACAACTTAAGTGTCTATTGATGAACGAATGGATAAAGATATGATATGTACTTACATATTATTCAGCCATAAGATAGAAGGACATCCTCCCAGTTGCAACATGGATTAACCTAGAAGACTTAATGCTAAATGAAATAAGCCAGGCAGAAAAAGACAAATACTACATAATCTCACTTATATGTAAAAACTTAAAAAAGGAAAAATAAAGACAGACTCATAAAAATAGAGAGTTGGTGGTTATCAAGGGCTTGGTGTGGGGAAGATGGGGAGATGGTAGTCAATAGGTACAGACCTTCAGTTAGTTATAAGATGAATAAGCTTTGGGGATCTAATGTACAGCATGGTGACTATCACTACAGTAACATGTTGTGTACTTTAATTTGCTGAGAGAGTAGAATGTAAGTGTTCTCACCACAAAAAGAAAAGAAAAATAGTAACTGTGAGATGAGGGGTGAGGGATGTGTTAATTAACTTCATTCTGGTAATTATTTCACAAAGTATATGCATGTCAAATCATCCACTTTGTACACTTCAAATATATACAATTTTACTTGTCAATTATACCTCAGTAAAGCTGAAAAAACAATACAGACTGGTGACAAGTGGGTCTGAATTAAAAACCCAAATTTGTCCTTTGATCCTGGGCAAATAATTTCATGAAGATGGGGATAGCTGCTATATCAGTACAATGAGGGTTCTATCATCTACCTTATCAGATGGTTATGGTGACTGAGCTGGATATTGCATGCATTTAACACAGTGCCTGAAACAATAGGTCCTCTCTTAATGCAAAGTACAGATCAAGAAGTTTTCTGAAATGTGCCAAATCTTCATTTATTCATTCATTCATCCCAATATTCTTCCAGCAGATACTCTGGGAGAAGAAACTTTAACCAGGCTATGTCTTGTTCACCACTCTATACCCAGCAATTGCCCACACATAATGGGTCAAAGGTTATTGACTGATAGGCAGGTTAATGGAGAAGCCCTGTCTTCTTCACTTGCTTGAGGGTTCTACTAGCATATCTCTTATTTCCTTAGTTGGATTCTAAGGATCTCAGTGTGATATTTAATTCTTTTCATTTCCCTCAGTACATTTGAATACATTTTTAAAAGGTTCCAAGAAAAGTAGGTGGCAATCAGTTTATAGTTTTTCGTCTGATAAATAAAAATGTACTATCAGAGTATTTTTAAAGGCTTACTTTTTAAGCATCCAGGTTGCCTCTGGTTGCACTAGACATGTAGTAACAGCAAATGGACTGATTCATGTTTTTAGGATTAATGGCTGAATGATGTTAAACAAGTTCTTTAAGAAGATAAAATATTGTTAAAAATAAAGTATTTTGTAAGATTTATAACACATAAGTAGGTCTTCTTGACTACCAACTCTCAGGAAATTAAATATTCATGGATGTGGCATATTCCTGCCAACAACTTATTAGTGTGATAGGTTCATTCAAATCATCATGTTTAGATGTCACAACCACTAATAAGTCATGAAAGAATAGAATGCCAGGTGATCTACTCTATCTCAGACCATTTCTTAAAAACAAATTCATCAGAACCATTATCATCTGTCATTCTGAAAACTTTGATTAGGCCCCTGGGGCCCCTTTAGCTGCTCTCCTTAGGTCTTTCTATCCAAGCCGCTTGACTATTCTCTTCCTAGTACCTTTCGAGAGAGTTCCCAGTCCCACGATGACTGCCCTAATTCTGTCTGTAATGCCACTGGCTACCAGTGCTCTGTGCAGCCCCTGCATATCCAGCCTGGACTCGCTCTCTCTGTCATCCTTAGTGAAGAATTTATACCAGTTCTTGGGATTATGGAAGTGGATTCTACCATCTCAGCAAAGGATCCCTTATGTGTCCATCTTTGAATTATGATCACTTGTGACATCTCCTCATGTAAAGAAACTGGTCACCTTGTAACTGATTTGTAAATATCCAGGACCTACAGCTGAATTTGTAGAGCGTCCCCATCACTGCCCTGACCCTCTTTTGGGAAGTCTTCTAGTCCTAAATATTAGTAACCTGCACTTCTCCATTACCAGGTCATTGTAATGCAGTATCTTTGTGGAAGTAATAAATGTCTTCATTAATATAATAGATGGCACATCTGTAAGATTCATGATAATGCATGTGTATTAAAGTACCACATAAAATGTAAAACTATAAGAACATTACACTTAGTTAAGGGTATTACTTAAAGGAATTCAAACTTGAATGTCCACTTGATTAATATTCTTCTTGGGTCATTAATATAAGCAGAGACATATGTGGGTTATTTTTTAAAACATGGATTTAAACTTGTTTCAGTATACTTTCTTAATTATCATGTATCCCTTTTAGGATAGAGACTCAGATCTTTTTCCTCAACTGTTTTTCAGTCCAAGGTTTGCAATTTTATCTGATGAAAAGTGTCCAGAAATCTAAGATTTCTTCTATGGACATCTAGTGAGCTGTGGTTGAATCATGGTTTAATAAGGATTTTGTTTCACTCATTGGGAAAGAGACAGCAGGCTGTTACATAAAGGAATGGAAAATTTTTGAGATAAGGTCAAGCAGGAAGACATGGAATTAGCTGCTTTAATGACTCCCACGTGGGTAATCTCCACAGCAGAAGTTTTCAATATGAGTCTTATATCATTAGTGAGTCACAAAATCTATTAACTGATGGTGCTCAGTATTTCTTTTAATGAAAAATAATAGAATAGAATGGAATGGGATGGGGTGAGATGGCATGGAAAGTTTCAAAGTCATCTCAGACATTTTTTTCCTGAAAATTTGGTTCTTGAGAGAGAATAAGAAAGAGACACACACACACATACAAAGAGAGACAGAGAGAAATAGATTCTGGACTAAGATGTGTTTCTCAGTATGCATTGGGGTCACACAAATTTGAAAGCCTCTGGTCTACAAAGACCTTCCCTGTCATCCATCACCCTGACTGAATGGCGAAGCCCACTGTGTCAGGGCTGGTGTGGACATTCTGCAAGGGGAGCTATTCTGGATAAAGTTTTAAAGATTCACATACCTAGAAAGAGAAATAATAAAATTCTTATGCTAAGTGTTTATTTTAATCTTACACCACTTGGAAACAGTTTTCTTCTTGAGCTAGGTAGATCTTATTGTTTCTAATGCTCTTAAAGACACCTGGGAATTTTCTTTCTCCTACTTGATTGTTGAACTATGTAAGTTGTCTGAGGGTAAGAACTATGTCTTCTTTTCTTTGTAGATCTAAGGCCAGCACAGACTGCCCCACAGATGACATCAGTAGATGTTTGTTAACTTTCCACCGAAGATGTTTCCGTGTTTCAGGATATGTAAATTCAAACTAGTAAAAATAATAATGGGAAGGGCCCCGCATTTGTCAGCTGCCTTCCATTAGACAATAAGTGCTTTTTATATAATGCCTCCTTTAATCCCTAGATTAATTCTGCCAAATAGATGATTTAACCTAATTGTAAAAGTGAAGAAATTGAGGCTAGGAGGTAAGTCGTCAAAGATGACCAGCTCATAAGCCAGAAAAAAATCACCCCTGAGAACTAGTTTAAAAGAAAAAAATTAATTAATGGGTTTCTCAAGAAGAATATGTGGAAACTGAGAGATGGGATCTGGTGTTTTGAGTCATCCTGCTGCCATAACCCAACTCACAGGGTACTCAGCATCTCAGTCTCCAATAAATACATCTTTTTTGTTTGTTTTTGGTTACTTAACGATTTCAGAAAACACTTTTAACAAAAGAAAACATTTTTATTCTTCTTAGAGTTCATGTCAAGTTTTATTCTTAACAGAGCTCATTTTATCATCAAGTAGAAAGTGGTTGTATATATAAAGTGGTTATATATGAAACAGACTAAAAAATATATAACGAAGGTTATATATATACCATTGAAATATAGTGTATTTTTGCGGGTTGAGGAGAACAATGGACAAACTAAATAAATCCTAATTCCTCATAATATAATTTTTACAAGATGGACATATTTCATGATTTTTAAAAGAATAGCAAGACTTTGCAATCAATTGAACCACAGCTTCATGGTGGCCTGGGCCTATGCACTTGAGAAATTTAGAATTTATCATGAGACTTTCATTACTCTGTTTCAATGTGCAGCAAAAATATTCTGAGCATGACATCTGATAGAGGAAAGTTGAAATGTTCCTTATTCTTAAGTTTCATGCTAGTTCTTTTTGTGTTCCCTCTATAATTATGTAAAATCTGATTATCTATTATATTATCATAATAGTTAGAAATTCCTAACTAAGAAGTTAGAGAATGTAGTAGCCAGATGGGTTTGTTGAGAATGGATTATATATCTGATAGAAAAATGCTTCCTTTTTACTTAGGTCTTTTGCAAGAACACTCTTGTCTTTGGGTAGAGGTGCCAAAATTTAAGTATCACCTCTCTTCAAAAACGTGCAATACTGTCCCATTCAAGCTATTTCTTTCATTTCATCATTCCTCAATTTGTGCTCCAATAAATTTTCTTCTACTTAAATAAACATTCTTGTTCTAACATTCTTAGATACTTCATCATGTGTACTGCTATATCATTTTCAATATTCTTTTTTCCCTTTAAAGGGTTCTTTAAAATAAATTTGCAGAAATGTTATTTGTCAACAACATAAGGAAAACACTTTATTGCCCAGAAGATTGTGTTGCTTCACCATTATCAGGATGAGTGCTCATTTATTTATTTATTTTTACTCCTTTCACAAGGTTATATGGTTAAAAAAAAATAGGGTTTTAAATGTAGACTGAGTTGACAATACAATATTGACTAGCTGTGGGATCTTGGACAAATTAACTCCTTTATAACTCAGATGTCTTATTAACAATACCAACAACAACATAAACACAAACTAAAACCCAACCCAACTCTATATTGATTTATGAATTATAAGAGTAATTGCTATAACATATTGTTCAAAATGAAAGCCACAGAGTTTAGACCACTGCTTTAAAAATAACATAGATGTGAATAACCTAATATTTCAATTTTCATAACCAATTTTTATTTTTTACCTACAATGAGATTTTTTAATGTTGTGATCTTATTTTTAGCCAACAGAAAAAGCCTAAAAATACAATTTGTTACTAACAGTAATGCATTCTTCAAAAATGTCTTTTATACCTTTATCCACAAACATAGCTGAAATTGTAATTAATAAGAAATATCTGCAACTTCTGACATGCTGCATCTGTCTCCTTTGAGAGGAATGCTTCGTCTCTACAAGCTGTCTTCTGTCCATGACCTATGTGGGCCAGGAACACAGGAAAAGAAGAATAGATAGATACTTTGTGAATCTGGACAACTTCTGAAGGATAGAAGATATCAAGTTAGTTTTCTACATTTAGTAAATTGATATCTAAGGTGCTATGCTCCCTTGCAAGAAGAATGAATCAATTGGTAACATTTTATTAAATGATACTTTGGAAGTAACAAATTGTGTAAAGATATAATCCCTGTCTTGAGGGTTCCTTTCACGCAAGTTGGTAAGTGCTGGAAAATAGGACATAGCCCGCAACCACAAATGATCTCTAATAACTTTCTAACCAGAAAGACTGAAAATGATAAAACATGAAGAAAGTTAATTGCAAGTATTATTACAAATGAAATATAGACAAAAATAAAATAAAAGTGTTCCTTAAAAAATCTGCCCCCAAAAAGCATATTAAATTTAGGTGACAGAAATTCTGAAATTACTGCTCAGAAATTTCCATTGATCTCTAGTTTCTTATGTAAAATAATCTAAATTTGTTGCATGATATGCATAGCCAAATAACCTTTCTAGTTCAAGTTCAAGCTCTTCTCCATATGCAAAGGGCAAGGGAGAATCCTTTCTCTTCCTCGGACATGTGCTTTGCACATTTTACCTGCCCTATTTCCTTTCTTCTGACTTTGCCTGACCAAAATGTACTATCCTCTAGGTCATAACTTGAACTTAACTTTTCTGGGAAAAGTCCTCCAACTTCATTTCTTTTCTCATGAGATTATATCAGTCTAACGTAAGTTATAATTAGTTTATAATATTGTTGATTACTGTGTGCCCGTTTCACTACATTTTATTTATATTTTGCATCCTCTATGACCTTGCTTTCAACTCTGGCATATAGTGGGGTCACATAAATACTTGTTAAATTAACTCGTTTTCTTGTATTTGAAATATTAATCTCTTTGAGTAGATGTTTGTTAACATGAAATATTTGATAGACAGAGCTGAAGAAGTTCATAGTAAAGTGCTCATATGATGAATTGAATTGAGATGTTGAGATGCTTAAAGAGTAAAACTTCTGATATCAGCTTCAAAGCTTCAAAAGGAAGCAATATGGTTTATGGTCAGCTCCATCACTGCCAGTAGATACTAAAAGAGGTGACGTCTTTTTTTGTGGAGTACATAGAATGAGTCAATTAAATAAAGCTCTCAGAATGCCCAAGACATATTAAAGCAGAGTCTAAAACCAGCACCTGGTCTCAATTGGCCGTGATTATTTGAAATATAGTGCGATGATAATAAGTCTTACTATTTCTTCTTGGCCTAGGATGATCAAAGAATGTATGTGATCCCAACAGTAAAGATAACAGTCTAAAACTGAGAAGCTTGTCAAAAAAAAAATCATTTTTTATCTCATTGCAGTTGAACACATCTTTATCATTGTAAACATAATTGCAACTTCTATATTCATGTGCAATAGTGGAGTGATATTTGCCAAGTAAGTAGCTCAACATTATTTTATATTTATGAAATATAAATATATTTATTAGGTGGTCATCATTCATAATACCTCAGTTATGCATGGAATAATATAATATTGTATTTTCTCTGTCCTATCTCCATCTCAAATGGTGGATTGGTCCAGTGTTCACAATTAAGAGCTCTCATACCAGCTCCTTCCCAGGATACCCATCTAAAACATCTTAAACAGTGGTTCTAAACAGAGACTAATGGTGTCTCTGGAGATATGTTTGACTGTCACTCCCAGGGGAGTGGGGATAGTGCTGCTAGCATTTAGTGGAAGGAGGCCAGGGATGCTTCTAAACATTTTACAATGTACATGACAGCCTTAGCCTAACAAAGTATCCAGCCCAAATGTTAATAGTGCCAAGAGCTATGGAAACTGTGGAGCGAGAGCTTGGGTACAGTGCAGGAAACAAAGGAGAAATGTAGAAAATGATAAAAGAAGGACACGTCAAAAGCAAATGAATGAAGTGAACGTGAGAAATGTGCTGATCAGAAACAGCATGAGATGGGCAAATAGAGTACAGATGATTTTGGAAATAAATTCTCTGAACATTGCTCTCTGCCCTAATATGTCTTTTGAAAACAGTTAGACCAGAGTTGTATTCTTAGCTAAACTGCACTGGAGAATATAGGGGGCTTATTAACAGAGAAGAAAATTATTTTTGTAAATACACATAGATGTTTAATTAAGAGGTTTAGTTATTCCAGTGAGCAATTGTGAAACTGCTAGAAATCTCTTACAATTTGGACATAAGAACCTGAGAAAATTATGTTTAAAAAAGTATGAAAATAATTTTATAAACTGAGAGGAAGATTACTCACTGTAAAATTTTAATTTATTCTTGTTTTAAGCTTTGGGAAGTAATTTAAACTATACTTTTTATGAAATAGACTATTAACCTAGATTTTCTAGAAAATAAGGCCTGTAATGGCTAATGAATATGTGTCTATGTGTCTGTTTAGTTAGACTTCTGGTGCCCAGTTGTTTGGCCAAATACTAATGCTGTTGTGAAGGCATTTTGTAGACGTAATCATCATTTATAATGAGTTGACTTTAAATAAAGGAAATTACCCTCCATAATGTGGGTGGGCCTCATTTAATCAGTTAAGGCCCTAACAGCAGATCAGAGGTTTTCCAGAGAAACAAAAATTCTGCCTCAACTGTAAATAGAAACCTTGCCTGAGTTTCCAGCCTATGAAGCTACCTTAAGAGTTTTGAATTTGGGGTCTTAGCAGCATCCACGATCATATGAGCCAATTCCTTACATCTCTCTTGTTCTCTTTGTCTCTCTGTCTCTATCTGTATCTGTCTCTCTTTGGTGACATTCCCCAGAGAAGAGGGGGCCACACAGTTTTACAGTTTTTGTGAACTTTATACCTATCAAGAGAAGTTTAGACATTTGTAAGCGGGAGAGGTTTACTCTGAAATGTCTCATTCTGGTAGGATGACATCATCCCCACCCACCCATCCACATGCACAGTGCTTCTCCTCTCTGTGATGGGAAAACGAGGTCATGAGACCATGCACAGACAGTATGGTGGCTTGCCAGATGCGTGGGCAGTAATGTCATCCTATAGAGTAGGAGCATTCTGTGTAGCAGGAATTCAACAAATGTTTGTTCAATGAATGGGTAACTGAGAACAAAATTTTTTGAAGCTATTAGATTAATAAATGCACCTATGAGAGGATATAAATCTTTCAAGGCATGAGCTAGGTCATCCATTTCAATGCTTATTTAAACTTTGTCCTTTCCATCCAGCAAAAGTATGAACAAAATATATGAAGCAAAGCAAACAAAATACCTAAGGAAGACAGTTGGAAGTACAGGAGGCAATCACCAAATATGGCATAGTAATAAAAAATGGAATTCTGTGCTGTGGGTAAAACTGCAATATTTCCAGAATTTCTTGCCCAGCTTTAGTGCATCTGCATATCAACAGGTGTTTCCAAGGGGTGGAGAAGCGTAGGCCATTTACATATCAATAGATAATTACACCGGCCTGCAGGGTTTATCTGGGCGGGAGAGGTTGGGTGGAACTCTTCTGCTGCAGCCTGGTCAAGAGAGAGATGGGATGACTGCTTGTAAGAAATAAACGGGTTTCTTAACTTTATTTCTCCCTTTGACTGATTTCAATTTTAGAGGTATTTTGCCCCGGGATTTTCCCTCCAGAGTTACAGTGCTTTTGTGCCACCAAGGGGACAGGGCAGAAAATTCTGAGAGTATTTCTATATTTATAGGAGTTTGGGAGTTACTGAGACTAGTATTCTGTTTCTCTCTTAAAAAGCTGGAGTGAGTCGCTAGCATTGACTGGATAAAAAGATGCCTGTTTTAAGACCAGACTTTGTTTCTATGGATACTGCAGCAAATGTGTGTTTCCTCTATGTCAAGAGGGTCATCTCTAGAGCAGATGGATGCTTGCAGAAGAAAACTGGGTGGGGTTCTAGTATTGGTGGAGGGTGGGTACTGAAGGTAAGGAGCTAAGGAGAAGTTGTGGATGGTTCTGTGTAGAGGGCTCCGGGGAGTGGGATGGAGTGGTCAGATAGTAGTTTCTGGAAAACACACCAAAATCTCCACTAGGTAAAGAGCCAGTAATCAGACATCTGTGATAACTGAGGATATTCATCAGCAAAGACAGAACCACACATAGCACTAAGTAAGTAAAAACACTAAGTGAAATGTCCTTATTGAATGCCCCAGAATATCACCAGACAATCTGTTAAGCAAAATGAAGTGTACCCAAAATCCTGCAATAAGGGGGTCCCCACTGTGTCAGCATTTCAGCCATGTGTCCTAAGAGAGGTGTTAGAAGCATTAGGCAGGAAAATAGATACGAGTGGGGTGGAAAGAGAATAAGGACCGTGAACTCCACTAGAAGGGACTCAAAGAGTTAGCCAGTTGAAAATAGAAAGCTCAGAAGGTCAGGAGCAACTTGGCCTGGAAGTTTAAATACTCCCCAGATAAAGAAAAATATTTCAGCATAGCCTATGTTTTCACTGTGTCAGTTAGAACATACCATTGTAAGATTTACTTTATCACCTGCTAAGAGGCCCAGCTTATTTAGGAAGAATTCTATCTTAAAGCTAAGATTGCATTTTAATCAAAGGAACAGTGACTCAGCCCACCCTGGAGGCAGGGCAGACGGTCTTGATTGATATACTGCCAGTCAGAAGTTGACATCCTCTAAAGAAATCAAAGCAGTATATTTCTTGTGCCAAGTTAAAAAAAAAAAAGAAAAAGCTCAATGTCTTAACAAAGATGAACATTCTGGGACAATTTGGCTGGTCCCCACCTGGCCCTTTGTCGCATTCCTGAAAACCCTCAACTGCCTATTAAACCCTAGACCCTAAACCCTTAACCTTTCCTCTCTCTGAGGTCATCCACAATTTCTAAGTGCATAACTTTAATAAAACTCTTTCCCAGCCTTCCAGAGCACTCCTCTCTCTGAGGTCGCCCTCACTTTTTCTCTCTTTAAATAAGTAACTTTAAATAAAACTTTTACTCTGCTTCACTACTGTGTCTCTGCCCTTCAATTTTTTGTTATGGCAGGGACAAGAACTGAGGACAATAAATAACGCCTCCCCCTCCAGCAAGTTCACCATTTATCATTTGTTATAACTTATTTAAAAATCAGAAAAATATCATGGCCATGGAAGCTATGAGACAGTAGCTCTCATATCTCCCACTGCAAGCAGCATAATTGACTGATAGCTCCAGCTGCCAGTCTCATAATCTACAGCCATATTTATGCCAAGGTCATATTCTACCTATTCTTGGTCAGTGACTGAGCTTGGTAGGGGTAGAAGGGCAGGCTCATCTCTGTGAGATATGTGACTCCTTCAGAGAGTGACTTCCCCAAAACTTGGACCTGCCCTGAAGATTATTCTAATCCTCTCTCCCTCCCTCCCTTCCTTCCTTCTTCCCTCCCTCCCTCCCTCTCTGCTTCACTGAGATCAGACGTACAACGTGGTTTGATGGCCCTCCCAGTATTCTCCAGCCACTTCCCATTTTCCCTGACAACAAATCTCTTTCATCCTATTTATTCTAGTTATAAAATCCTAGGGTGTGGACTTGTACCACCTGCCCCAGTCTTTCTCCAAAGACTACAGCTAACACATTAGATCAGCAAGATTTGTTTTTTATATGAAGTGGTAACTTACTCCAATTGTCAATAATGAGTTTTACCTGATTTCCTCACACTTCCTTTGAAGCCCCTATTCTTTGTGTTTCCATTGACACATTGCATTTCCATTGACACATTTTTATCTCCATTATTGCATTTGGTACATAGCATAGTGATGAGTTAGAATTGTATGTGTGTGAACTCTGTGAAGGCAGGTCATTTATGTCTTTGCTCAGCATAATGCCTGGTCTATACTTGGAACTCATTAAATATTTTTTTTTCATGATTGCCTGACTGAAAACAAAATTTTCTGAAGCAATTAAATGAACAAATGCATCTGTGAGGGGATATAAATCTCTTAAGACAAAGATATGCCATCTATTTAAATTTTACTTTAAACTTCCTTTTTTTTTTTTAAACTAGCAACATATTAATGAAACGTGAAACAAAGAAAGCAAAAGAGTGTTTTACCTAGTGAAGAAAGTTGAAGGTGCTGTTGTATTCACTAAATGTACCATATGGACTAAAAAAAACGGAATACAATAATTCATGCTAGAGAAGTAAGTTTATTTTAAGTGCTACTTTAGTAAAAGAATTCTAGGAGACAAATCTTAGAAATAAAGTAATAAGAGCTTTGACATAAGAATGAAAATTTAAGTAGAAAAGTTCACAGACCAAGGTTCCTTTACACACAGTGTATCATTTATTTCCAGGAGGACTCTTATGGTGAGTCCTGGTGAAGCAGATGGTCGGTCAGTAATTGCAAATACTGGACAGGCTGAGTATTAGTTTCATAAAGTGCAGATATAACCATGAGAAGATAGGGGATATTCACTAAGTTGACCCAAAAAAGCGAGAGCTAAAGGCAGATTGGTAACATAACAAGTTGACTGACAACTCCTGTAAGATAAGTAAGTTGGGCAACAGGCTGGACCCACAGTCCAGAGATCGGAGGCTAGTGCTTCCATAACCAAAAGATATAAAGCCAATATTTCCACATCCTACAAACCCAGTGTAATTTGTTTGGCAAGGATCTGCTCACCCCACAGGACGTCTAGCACCTGGCAGGCTCACAGCAGTTCCCCTGACAGCCAATGTAGAGAGAGGAGTCCAGGCTGGAAGGTGCTTGGAGAGTAGATGACATTGCTGGGATAGAAAGAATTGTAGATGGAAACTGGGTAACCAGAGAACATCCAAGAGAGTGCGAAGAGAAGTTTCCAAACTGCAGTTGTAAGACCTGACAGGAATCCTGAGTTCAGCTGAATTGCAGAGATGAGGTTATGAATGTGAATGCTGCCTTCTATACTGGATACTTCTATCCCAGCAATGAGTGTAGTAGCATGTGCCCATTTTAATAAGAATGCATAATTAGGCTCCAGTCAAAATGAAATAATTAACCTTCAAAGACCTTTTTTATGAATGCAGACTTTAGTTTTTCAAAGCAATTTTTCATGAAGCAAAAATTTAATTTGTAACTCAGGGGGAAAATCCAGGGGCAAAATACCTTTGAAACCGAAATCAGTCTAAGGGAGAAATAAAGTGGGAGAAACCTGTTTATGGCTCAAGCAGTCATCCACTTCCACTCTCCTCTGTCTCTCTCAACCCGGGCACAGACAAAGGGACCCCACCCAACCTATCCAGTCCAGGTATGCCCTCAGCTGGCCCTTGTAATATGGAGATGGATACTCTCCACTCCTTGGAAACACCTATTGATATGGAGATGCACTAAAATCAGGCGAGAGATTCTGGAAATATTGCAATTTTACCCACATCATTTATTTAGCTTGGGTAGAGGATTGTAATGGTGCCATAATTATACCTATAGGATTGGTGCATTATTCATCCTATCCTTCAAGTTACTGTACCGAATGTGTAACAGTGAGAATTTTGTTGTGTTTACAGCTCTGAAAAATGCTTTGTAGTCTGGAAAGTACATTTATTTTTCTCCAAGTTTAAAAACCCAATCGAGGATAGAAAAAAAAGTATCAAAATCTGTTCCATCTCCCAAATCTTGTGGGCCTTACAGAAGAAATAACCTACTAACAACTCTCAAATGGCAGAAATATTCAGTGAGTGTTGAACACATTTTTATTTTAAGTTTCTTATAGCACAAGTACCCAAGTTGCCATGTGTGGGTGAGGTTTTGATTTAAGAATGAAGGCTTCACTATTTGCTGGAGTACTTTGAAGATTACACTGTGAAAATATTTAAGTCAAGGAAACCTTGCTTTGAAGTTGACTTGCTTCTTGATGGAAGTCATCAATAAATTTAACTATGGAAACTCTATCTCAATGAAGTCAAATTTTTTGGTGGTGTTGATGCTATTGTGAACAACATAATAAGCACTATACATAAAAAGTGTGCCTTATTCCCTTACTTATCTCTCATATGGTAGAATTTTTATTATAGGAGGTAAAGAAATAAAAAAATTAGAAAAGTCCCTACTCCATATAGACTTTACAGAAAGATCAAGTATTTGAAGAATTCATAGTTGCAAATGACCTTTATAAATTGAAATGGTGTGGGGAGGGGGGTGTCAAAGCAGATGATAATATGAAATAGAGAATGAATGCCTTTGGGTATTCTGATGTGCTATATGCATCCAGTGACATATATATTCTGTCTAGAGGACTACTGTAAAGTGTCTCTCTAGACTCCCCCCTATACACAGAGTAGTGCATGGGTCCAAGAAATGGCTTAAAATAACCTGTGGCAAGTGGCATCCTCTCAATATAAGAAGTTTAATGTAATACAAATATAATATAAATATTAACTTAATATAAATATTAATATAAAGCCACCTTCAAATAAATACTAATATGTGGTCCAATGGGAATAAGCTGAGAGTCGTTCTATGAAGAACTGAGATTACTAGGTAGAAGCTATAAGGGAAGAGTCAACTAAAAATCCAAAATTATTATCCTGACCCAACCTTCCTCCCTCCCTCCCTCCTTCCTCTCTCCCTCCCTGCTTCCCTCCCCCCTCCCTCCCTCCGTCACTGAGTTCACAGCCCATATGCTGAATTCTCCAAATACCTCTCCTTTTTCCCTAACAGGTATTTTCTCTAACAAATCTCTTTCATGTCAAATACTATTTGGGGGCTATTTCTCATTGGATCAGCAAGATTTATTTTTTTATATGAAGTGGTAATTTACTCTTGAGATTGTCAGTAATGAATTTTGTGTGATTTCCTCATATTTTGAAAAATTAATTAAACTTTATGGAATGGAGAGTTTTTGATCATTAAATTTATTAATGGTTTCTCTCAAAAAGCAAGTCAACTTTGTTTTTAAGCCCTTGTTTGTTTGTGTTCCCTATCTTCAGGGCACTGGGAATATCTACTCAGGATGTTGTCACTGGGATTTCAATCTGCTAGAGGACTGGAGGTAATTGCTTAACTCCCTTCCAAATTGTAGATACAAGTGTGAGCATTTTAAGTTGGCAAACTGGTCTTCAATCATGTTTCATTTATTAGGTAACATAGTTTGTCCTCTGTTTCTAAAATAAACAGTTCTTATTTATTAAGCTTCTTAATTATGAGTAGCAAAGATTATTCTAGTCAATGCCAAATCTTCCCATTTTATTTGTGAATAAAATATTGAACATCAAAACATCCATATAAATATTGAACTCACCTAAATTGAACTTGCTCGCTTATTCAATGTCAGTCACTCTTACATAAGCTATTTCTGTAGAAGAATATTCTAGGAGATCAGGTATTAAGCAATTTTGGACAGTCTTTTCTCAACAAAATGGAGGTTTCGTACCCAGAAACTTCTGTCCAGAAGTGGAAGGGAAATGCTTTCCTAGGAAATGAACAAATCAAACAGCACAGAAGCCACAAGATGAACCTTCTCAATCTCTCCTCTTAAAATATCAATCTTCATTACTACACAGAGGTGGAGTACAAGTCATAGAACAGGAAAAAATAGGACCATCATTTTAGAAATTTTGTAATGCTTGTCAGAAACACCTGAAAACAATTTAAGTCAAAGTGATATATCTTGCTCTCTGAGGCAAGAATCTCCTTAAGTTGGCTCCTTTGGTTCACTCCTTCAAGGCAATTACCTTATAAACCTTCTTTAGAGCAAGAATATTGCAGATTCTGGGGAATCCTTTTAGTGATAAACACTGCCTCTGCTTAGGGACAGAAATACACTGGGCACTTTGCCACATGTTTTGTTCTTATTTTTAATGCTTTTTTAACAGCATCTTGGATGAATAAACTCTGACATTTCCGAATAGCATAAGGTGATTTATAATATTTTACTCATACCACAGTAAATACACACACACGCACACAAGAAAAAACAGCTAAGGTAGACACTTATTAGTCTGCATACAACTTTAAACAGGAGCATGGGAAATATGTGAATCTCTCAGTTATTATTTCACCAAAACCATTCAAGTCGAAATCCAATTTGCAAGAATCCTCATACATCTTGCATATTACCATTCCTGCTCCTGATGCCACTTTTTGTTAAGTAAACTTGCCACTTCCTAGCAACCACTGTTTGCTTTTATTTAAAAGAAATGACTATGAATAGATCAGTTAGTTAGGAACTTTGCTATCCAGATGGCAATAATTTTGAGACAGACTGTGAAAGAGGTATCAGTTATTTTTAATTAAGCCAGCTTTCCTCAGCCTAGCCTTTGTCTACCTTTCAAGCAGTCCTCTGAGTGATCTTCTGGGTGACTTCTGGTAGAGGAAGGTGGCTGATAGCTTTGAAGATCCAACACTATTACCTGAATTACAAGTCACAAATGTTACTGCACTTTCCAATTGCAAGCCCACAAAAACTACATATGTATGATTATAATGATCTTCCTAATTTAAAGCAGAAGGTAACCTGTTTTTGTGTCTCATGTGGATGGCACCCCCAATGATAAGGATATATACATGCCCAGTCCAGGAAGTGACATTTAGACCTTCTCATTGTTAAGTCACATCTCCTGCCATCAGGTCCTACAACTGCTGCTCTGGAAGCTTTTCCCATTCTCTTGGAGATATCTGTGCTCCCCAAGATCTTCCTGTAGCCCTCTATATCCCAACAACTTGTTCTACAGCACTGACGTCTGCTCTCTGATGACCTGCCAGCTGGGCTCCGCTCTCTAGTGTTTGTCAGAGACCTGCTGTGAGCCTGCCAGCTGCCAGACATCCTATCTGGTGTCCAACCCCTGCCAGACGTCCTACCAGGGCCTGAGGACCTCCACACTCCGCAGTCCCTGACAAGCGACTCACTCTGGGTCTCTGGGCTTTGAAGTCAATAGTTGCCAATTAGTGGGTTGTGGTCCCAGTGCTTTTTCATTCCTGAATTGTAGATCCAGTTTTTACCATCCAATCTACTTCTCTTCTAGAGGTTGCCAGTCTGCTTCTTACCAACCAGCCTGTGGAAGAATATTCTAGGAGGTCAGGTATTGAATAATTTTGGACAGTCTTTTCTCAACAAAATGGAGGTTTTGTACCCAGACACTTTTGTCCAGAAGTGAAAGGGAAATGCTTTCCTAGGAAATGAACAAATCAAACAGCACAGAAGCCACAACAAGATGAACCTTCTCAATCTCTCCTCTTAAAGTATCAATCCTCATGACTACACAGAGGTGTAGTACAAGTCATAGAACAGGAAAAAATAGAACCATTATTTTAGAAATTTTGTAATGCTTGTCAGAAACACCTGAAAACAATTTAAGTCAAAGTGATCTATCTTGCTCTCTGATACATTGAGATCCATGCTATCTATTGATCTCCTGCCCTGTCATTAGCTTACAAATTTGACTTCTGTTAACTGCTATGGATTAGAAATAATTTGAATTCCAGTAACTGAGAAATGTATTTGTTGTGGAAAGATGCCAAAACAGTTTCCTTGTAGTTGTATGGACATGAGATAGAGAAGCAAAGTTCCTTCTTAATATCTCTCCTAGTTATTTCCCATGTGCATTTGTTTCAAATTTTACAAAGTAGAAAATGTTGTAAGTTTAGATAAAAATATATAACATTCACATATTTGCATTAATATTATTTGTATGTTTATTGGGTCTTCAAAATTTCTTCTAAATATCTGGTTGGATATTTCTATAGCTTATATTTATCATTTAACAATGTTTACTTTAAAAAGTGAAGTTGTCCTTTTTTTTGGTTTAAAGGAATTATTTCATGTTTTATGTTTCTTCCACCTGTTAATACTTCATATGATAAAATCTAGAAACACATTTTTAAGACTACAAACAAACATAACTGTGGCCTTTAGTTCTGCAGGGAGTTAGAAACATCAATATATTTATGTGAAATAATTACAAATTATAAGGGATATTAAATTGACTATATCACATAAGTTTTGGAAGGAAGATTATTTATAAAATATATTCTAAAATATTTGAGATATTGGCATGAATGGATGCAGGGCTGTCCAGCCTGGGGTGGTCTCTCGAGCTGGCTAGGAAAAACCTCAACCTGGACAGGGGAGGGAAAGCTCTTGGCTCTGATTGGGAAAGAATTTGCAAACAGGTCAAACAAGGTAAGAAAGGAATTCATTAAAGCTAGAGTGATACTGAGTGTCAGAGTAGCATAGTGCCAGGAAAGTGACCCTTTTATTTGTGCAGCCATGCAAGCGATAGAAAGCAAGGAAGTACAGAGGGAGAAAAGGAAGTTCATTGAACTCCTGCACAGATTAGGGCAAATCCCTTGCCAACACCTAAAGCCAGGTTCACCTGGCATCCAATGTCCACTTGATCTCCAAGGCATGGAACCTATGTTCCTACCATCCCAGAATTTAGGGGAGCCACAGAACACTGGCTGGAGTGAGTTTATATTCTGAGGACTTTAGAGCAAAGGAACGAAGACTTTTGGGAAGGCAGCTAAGGAACATGATCAAGTGGCTGCAGTGCCCCCCCGAGTCACCCAAGTGATGGGCAAGAGCAAACTCCTTCCTACAGTTTCCTGCAGGGACTTCCCTTCTCATGGGAGGTAAAACAGAGAGAGAAAGACTTGTGCTAAAGGCTAGTAGGTTGAATGAAATAGCAAAATTACGAAGACACTTTCCACTGGTGATGGATTATCAGCAAATTCTTGTCTTTGCTGCAAAAAAGAATTCAGAGAGAAAGCAGAATAGACTTACATAGCAAGAAAGGTTTATTTAAGCAGAGTATGTACTTGAAGGAGGAATGTGGGCAACTTCAGGAAAGAGGTGCACTTGCAGGGTTTAGGGTTTGGGGTTTTATGGGGTCTTTGGTGGAGGTTGGTATAAAGTATGAGGTATACAAATGGTTAATAATTCCTTTGAAGTTTTGTCTTAAGAATAAGAATGTATGTGATTGTGTTTATCTGGATCTTAGCATTCTTTACTCACATAAGTTCGTTTATACTCCAGAGGTCTGTCTCTCATCCTGGTTACAATGTTACTTAAATTGATAAAAGGGGACTAGAAGATCAGCATAAAACTTAAGTTAAAGAATAAACTGGGCTTTTTATGCAGGCTAAGTAGATTTTACAACGGCACGCCCCTTAACCCATTTCCCTGCTCTATCACATTAGGATATGCAGGAAGAAGTTAGATATTACCAAGTTAGATTTGGTGAAGATTCCAAATCCCCCAGCTTTACTGCCATATAAGTGTTGGGGAAGAAGAATTTTCCTCTTTTCTTCAAGATTCTTCTAGCTGGCCTAAGAATCAAATTGACATAAGACTGATTCACAGGAGAAAAAAACAAAGTTTAATTATGTGTGTATGGGAATCCAGAGACATGAAATTCCAAATAGAGTCAGGGAAGATGAGGTATATCTGTCATTCTGAATTAAAGAGAAAGAGGTAGGGGTCTGGACTTCAATGGGAAGGAAGGCAATTCACAAGAAAATAAAAGGGTAAATGTTTGGTAAACAATGCTTGCTGGGCCTTACAAAAACAATGGTACATAGAGAGGAACTGTAACAGACTTTGCAAAATTCTTTCCTGTCTACCACCACTAGTTCATACTATAATGTAATTAGCTATGGTTCTAACTCTCTTCCTGGAGCAGCTCCTCCATCTAAATTCTTTTTATTGCAATTAGAAGGATGGTTAAAGTTTCTTTCTGAGTCTTTAAGGGAAGGATTTTTTTCAGCTCCACATAATCTGCACGTTAAAGTGGCACATTTTGAGGCAGTATGAATTTGACCCCTACATAGGAAATCAAGTCTTTAAGTGAAATTTCTAACACGTTGCAACACTTGTTAGCTAACATTTGTTAGCAGGTAGGCCTAACATTGGTTTGATGAAGTCCCAACTTGTTCCTTTTATAAAAATTGGGTTGATAGTACTCATTTGAAACAAAACAAAACAACCCCCTCAAAACCACTGCAAATATTTTCTTGTTACAGGCTTCATCTAAATATCCAGGCTGCCAATAACCTTTGAATCAGCAGTTATGCCCCAAACTTTTAACCATTAAGTCAAGGATGGCATTACCAAAGGCACAGATGACTCAGACTCTTACCCACAGAGTAACCATATGTTTTGGTTTATTTTATTTGTCTCAGCATCCAGTCCCATTTGGTACTTGGTTCAGGATTTTCACTTTTTATTTATAATGAATAATAATCGAATTAACATAAATGATTGGTTTAGGAGACCTCCATTTTATTTTTGCCATGGTTTCATCTAGTGGAGTTTAAGTTGCAGATACAGTGAACAGTGTTTACTTAAACGAATGTTAAATCTGAATGAAAATGAGACATATCCTATCCTTTCATTGCTCATCCTTTCTGAACAAAATAAAATTATCACTTTATTTCAAAGAGAATATTTAGAGGGAACACTAAAAACAAATTGCATTCAGACACAAAGGGTAGGACAGCTCACATGTTCAAATCTTAGGGGAAGGCACTGGGAAGGAAGAAATTTCCTCTATCCCATGAGGTTCTTCTAGCTAGTCTAAGAATCAAATTGTTAGGAGACAGATTAACAGTGGGGAAAAAAACAAGTTTAATTACATATGTATGGGGAAGCCATAGACATGTGTTCCAAAGATAGTCAGGGAGAATGAGATACATGTTATCCTGAACCAAAGAGAAGGGGTTAGGGGTCTGAGACTGCAAAGGAAAAGGGAAGGAATTCACAGGAATGTTTGCTGAGCCGCACAGAAACAATGAGAAGGCACAAAGAGGAATTTTAACAGATTCAGCCACATCCCTTCCTGTCTACCACACCTAGCTAACATTATAATATACTTAACTAAGGTGAGAGTTCTCTTCCTGGAGAATGTTCTCTATCTAATTTCTTTTTTTTAAATGAAATTGGTGTTTGGGAGGTCAAAGTTTCTTTTTGAATCTTTGGGCCTTGATTTTTCTCAACTCTGAAATATTCTGCATATCACAATGGCACATCTTGGAGCAGCCTGCCCTTGGTCCCTCCCAGAAAGGTAATTTGTTGTTATTATCCATCCAGTACTGCTATGGCTCTTTCTACAGCCTGCAAGATGTGTAATATACACAAAACTACCAGTAGGTGGAGTTAGTGGGGAATTTGAGAATTACCAATTAGGTGTGCATGAAATATGGACATAAAATTGAAACTGAGGCTGCACACAGCATATGAAGAATAATCTATGTGCTCTTCTACAGTGGCTTGGCCACAAATTGCATTGTTTAAACCTATATTTTGTTTGGGAACATCTTTCTTCCTTCAGCTTCACAAAAAAAAACACCTTTTTTTAAGAGCAATGAGCTAAAAAAAGTTCATATTTAGTGAAAAAAATTAAATAATTAGTTTCTATTACTAAAGCAAGTTGGTGTTGAATATGTAATTTGTAAGGTTTGATAACATTTACTGTCCACAATGGGGGTCAGTGATATTCCTGGCCACATGAAATGTAAAGACAGTTTTGCTGAAGAAGCATCAACACTTGCCGCAAAAAACAGAAATTCTGAGACTATTGCTTCCAAAGATGACTGTTTATCATGAATAGTTGCAGAAGATGTGTTAATACATCACTTTGATATAAACACTTGGTTTAGGTCAAATAACTGTTCTAAATCATTTTCACTCATGTTAAATCCTAAATTTTCTTGTGCATGCTAAAAAATAAGAACTGATCATATCCTCATCCATTATCAGGAGACACTTCTCTAAGGATTAGATGGAAGTCAGTTTTATGCCAGTACTGTCAAATACTTCAAATAGAAAATGAATTAATTCCAGTAGTTTAATTTCTTCATCCAGTTGAAGGGGAGCAAAATACACCACCCCAAAATATTCTTCTTTGGCATACTCATTACTTTAAGCTGGTTAAGAAATTGCAGACACAAAAGAAGCTCTGAAAACCTAGTAGAAGTTACCCTTTTGTAAGAGACATTTGTATTTATAAGGGAGATCTCCATTTGTAAGGGGAAGATCTGTCAGGAAAGGGAAAGAACAAATCTCAAGAAATTTATCAATGAAGAAGGCAATGACTTAAATCTGTGTAATACCCTCACCCTTATTTACTTGTTTTTTTGGTAACTTCCCATAACTGAACCCTACTCCCAACATCTTATTTTGTCTTTAACTGAAGAAGCAATTTAAGGCAGTGGCTTCAGCTATTCCAGGGATTTCCTCAGTTTTCCTGGGTCTCTCCCATGTATACAGGAAGTACACCTACTATTAAAATATTGTTGGTTTTACTCCTGTTAATCTGTCTTATATCAATTTAATTATTAGACCAGCCAAAGAACCTGGAGGAGGAGAAGGAATTTTTTTTCTCCCCAACACAATCCAAAGGATCCAAGTAAAACTATTGAATGTTGATAATCTTCTATTTGACAATGTAGTCATTTAAAAAGTTCAACATTAAAGATAAATTGTTGGTTGTCTCAGTAATAATAAAAAATACAAATTTTGGTGAAGGACAACATCATGGTAAAAAACATAAAGTAAGATTCCTATGGAGAAGAAATACAGTTGTAATTGTTGTAAACACATAACTCATAATTGAATCTGAACAAGCTGCCATATTCTGCTAATCAAAGTGAAAGCTGTGATTTTAAAACCTTAAAAATAGTTTTGCATATCCCTAGAGTAAGTTATTTCGGTAATCAATATTTTTTTCTCACCTCATCAATCACTTCTTCCACCTTGGTTGTATTATTATTATCTTTGTGTCTTTGTGTGCCGGTTTTTAGGTCATCAGTATGTTATTTTATGTAACAAGGCACGTGCAGGGAATTTTCTTCTATTTTTTGCTTGGGTTATACAAAGACTCAATCCTTCTTCAAAATTCCTGTGACTTTTGCATGCTGTAATATTACCTGGGTCTCCTCAAGGAGTTTTCCATGAATTTACCCTGATTTTCTCCACTCTTCTTCAATCCAAATCACCAAAATGGGAATGGAGTTTGTAGTAAGATGTCACAAGAATTTGGCAATACTGCTTTTTCTTTTAAAGTTTTCAGCGAAAAGCTTCTAACAGTAAAGAGGGGTTGTGTTGGGAATTTGGAGGTAGGTTAAAAAAAAAAATCTGTCAAGTTACATAAGAATCACCTTTATCATCTTGTTTATTTTGTACATTTTAAGAAGGAGCTGATCATCTTCAGGTTTTTGGTTGATGGTACTGAATTTGTGTATGTGTAGATATGATAGCTTGTTTTTCAACTATCTTGTTCATAATGTTATTGCAGAAGAGAGCATCATGATATGACACTAATAATGATAATTAAAGTGATTAATATAAGATGTGTCATAGCACTCAGGATTTCTAACCGTCTTCTCCTGGGAGGCAATCAAATATTTTCCTCTTGGTCTATTAAAAAACAAAATCTAACTGAGTCAATTCGAAGATCTCATTGGCTTTGTTATGTGATTCATGGATCTGGCAGCATCCCATCAGGCAAGAAGAGAGATGCTCCAAAGAGCTGTGTAAAACGAGAAAGTTTTATAGGCAGAAGAGAGGGACAAGAAGTTATTAGCAAAAGAAAGGAAAGAATTGTCTCAGGCAAGGTTGTCTTCCCTGTGGGGAAGCAGAGGTCTTATCACACAGATTACCTCATCCTTTCCTGGGGGGTGGAGCGGGCCCATGTGACAGATTACCTCATTGGTGCTGACCAGAAAATACCTGACTGTTAAAAGGTCACATTCCTGGAATTGGTTGCAACTGAAATTAGGTCTTAGTCTGTTCGGGGGGGAGAGGGGGGGCAGCAAATGACTCCATTTTGGCCTGTTTCTTTTTTAAAAAACAGGATTACAGTCAATGCAAATATTTTGAAAAGAAATTAGCTCACCCTTCCTCAGAGCTCTTCTCCTAAACTCTGAATTTATTTTCATTTTTACCCTTTATAATGGGTGCTACTCATGAGGCGAATGAAACTACATTCCATAGGAGCTGAAGCCTATTCAGTTAAAGCAATTTCTGTAGTACCAGAAATACCCAGAACTCTTTGGTTAAACAAAGAGTTGCATATTAAAAAAAATTAATTCAGGAAAGAATAATAAAAGATTGATTCTAGAGATTCAATTCTACTAGATATTTTATAAACAGGCAAGCTGCTAATCCTTTTCAAGTTTTTGTTCCCTCATGTCTGGAATGGACTATAGGACATGATGTTTGTCTTTCTCACAGGGATATTTGAGCCTTAAGTGAAAGTGGTATATCTGAGACCTCTGTGCCCTCCCTAATATACTTAGTCTCTCACCTCTGATCCCAGGCATAACTAAGCTGCACAACTTCATTCGGGCTGTGACCCTCCATTCATAGACAGCACCTCGCCTCAAGTATACACAACAATTCTTTCACTTTCTACCTGGGCTTTTCTGAGGTCACAGCTAGGAAGGCAAAAGGAACCCACTGTGAATCCTCCTTCACACAGTTGATAAGGTTCTGGGAAGTTTAGCACACATCTGGGACAACAATCACCCAAGGGATACGGAGGTTGATGGATAAATGCTTCTTCCTGTTGACCAGACCCTGGTCTAGACATTCCAAGAGTCCTTCTATTTGTTCCCAAAGAGGCCTGAAGGTTGAATCCCCACTGCCCACCATGGTATCAACTGAAAAAATATGCCTCATTATGGGATTTTCCTCTTTGATTCTTTTACCTTCCAAACCTTCTCTTAAACCTGCACCCTGGGTTCTTGTGCCAAATAAACAGTCTGCACCCAAGTTCTTGACTTCAGCTCTACTTTTGGGGAGAGAGCAGTCCAGGCTAAGACTAATGAATATAAGTATTTGTTCAACGCTGCTCAGGTGTGTAGCTTTTAGCTTTATTCAGGTTGAGCCTTAGAGAATTATCGGGAGGTGAACCACATTTCCTTAGCCTAGCTAATTCCCCACCTAAGGTCTCTGTGAATCTCCCTACATAAGTTTATAGGTGAGACTCAGGAATCCCTTGCCCAGGCAGGCAGAGATCATGGTATTGTGAATTTAACAAGCTGGAATCAAAATGGAGTCAGCATGGCTAAGGGAAACAACTAAAATGGAGCCAGGAGGCCATTAAAGAAATGGGGTCTGAGTCTCATGTCTCAGAAGAATGCCAACCACTTTCCTGGGCCTACCATCTTTTATGCATTTATATGGGACACTTGCTTGATTCTAGCCATAGCAACAAATCAGAAACTGAATAATGTACAAACTTCTCCACCAGCTCCAATCACAAAATGTTGAAGACAATTTAGGTAAATGAATTAACTTCCTGCTGCTTACCTTTAAAAATCCTAAACTTTGTCAGCAATTTGGAGCACAAATTAGGTTGCTACCTAAATTGGTGTCTCCTGGATTGCAAAGCCTAAGACCCCAAATAAAAGCAACTGATTGGTTTATTGCTTTGCCCTTCTTTGGTTGACAGCAATTATGCCAACCTATACTTAGCAAAGCATCTGTCCCGGGCTTTGACTGCTTTCCTGTTTAAGGCTTGTCTTTTATCTTAGCTAAGTCCACACACAGAGATACTAGACTTTCATGTGCATTTTTGTCCAGATAAAATCTTACCTTCTAAGGTATATAGTATACTTGTGTGCCTTTCTGCTTTATGTACCAATCTCTTTGTTTGACCTTTGTCAGCAGAAATGCATGTCCCCCATTCTTAGGAAAGTTTCACTAACATTGAGACATGCAAAATATGGACCTCCAGGAAATGACTACTCCCAATAGGGAACATATTGAATGTCGACAGAAATCTGCTCACATGAATCAAATTGATTGTGACCAAACCCAATTTCAAACTGCTCTTTATTGAAACCTCTCAAATCCCTGATTACAGAAACCATAGACAAATCATAATAACAATAAGACAAACAATATTTTTAGGTGCCAGATTACATGTATTTATTAAATTAAAATTTTCATTTTCAATTGCTCTTCAATAAAAATCCAATAACATATATTTTATCATTAGTACAGACATTAGGACATAATTTTGGGTTACTCACTAAGCTCAGAACCTGCCAAAAATTGGTCATGCAAGAAACTGATGACTTAAGAATGAAAGAAAGGTGGTAACTGGTGAAAATGAAAATGATGATTGTACTAAGTAGAGACTTTTACCTCAATACTCAAAAAGATCTGGACCCTCAACAGGTTGGTCTATAGAAACCAAAGCCACAAGTCGGCCTGTAACATGATGATTGGCAGCTTCTGGAGGCAGAGAAGATTGGGTGGCGGAATCTGGATTCATAGCCCAGGGAAGGGAAACCACAGACTCCATAACCCAGGGGTCTGAAGGCACTGGGTCCACAGCCCTGGGAGGAGAAGCTGCTGGACCCACAGCCCAGAGACCCAGAGTAAGTTGACAGGGAGGGACTGCAGAGCGTGGAGGTCCTCGGACGGTAGCAGGACACCTGGCAGGGGCTGGGCTCCACGCAGGACGTCTGGCATCTGGCAGGCTCACGGCAGGCCTCCTGACAACCCCTGTAGACAGAGGAGCCCAGCTGGCAGGGGCTGGGAGAGCAGAGGTCGGTGCTGTAGACCAGGTTGCTGAGGTAGGAAGAGCCTGGGTAGCACAGGTAACCCCCGAGGGAGCAGGAGGAGAAGTTTCTGGAGCAGCAGTTGTAGGTCATGTTGACGGGTGATGTGAGTTCAGCTGTGTTACAGGAACAAGATTCTGAGTTTGAATCTCGGACTGTGACATTTATATATTCTGAGCAGTAGGTGTGGCACGCTATGGGATCATGGTTCTTACATTGAATTTCCTCTGTGTTTGTGTAACACAGTAATTTTCTCTGTAATTACAGTTGTATTTGAATAGTTTTCTACATATTGCATTTATGGTGCTATAATTTGTTACAGCCAAAGCCAATGAACTACTCCTGTGTCAGAAATGCTATGACTGTTTTACATTAATGCACATCCCATCGTAGTCAGGAAAGAGTCATGGGCAGGAAAGCTTCTCCTTAAGCTATCTGCATCTGCCTCCTGCATATCCATATCTGGTTTTGCTGGTGGATGATTTCCTCCTAAGAGTGGGGAATAAATTCAATTTCCTTCCATTTCAGTGGATCAGAGGCACGGTTCCCACCTGGATTGGATGCTTCCTGTAATAATCCACCCTGGCACTATTTATTCCTGTTTCCCAAATCACTTGGTAATTACTTGCTGGTAATTTGTATGGTGGCAATAGAAAACTAATACACCAAGTACTATGGTTACATAGTGTGTCTCTCATCCAATGAAGAGAGACCAAAAAATAGATAAAGGAACTGAGCACAAGATGCCTAGAAACTGAAACACCTTGCCACACATTTAAAGATAAGGTGACAAAAAAGGGCTCAACTGAAACAGTCCCAGGGAAGACCAGTCACAGCCAAAGAGCAAACACTTGTCTGATGAGGGGAGGAAGCAAATGAAAGTACAACACAGAGAAGGCTTGGGAATTTCAGCCGTTTTTTTCCTATTGCACTCAAATTAGAGTCTGTTCCATTCCAGTGCCTTCACAATTAAAACTTTGCAAAATCAGTTTACTTTATGAATGATGTATTTTTTTTTATCATCTACATTTATAAATAGCCAGAGCTTCTACCATCTTGAAATATTTCTGGTTTTTCACTGCACAGGCTTTCTATGGCTTTCTGGCACCTGCAGCTAGATACTACCCTGCCTAAACGTGAAGTTCATTTTCTAGTTCTTTTTTTCCCCTGCAGAGTATACAAACTCTTCTTCTTTCTGTTCCCTCCCACCATTTTCCTTTCCTGATTTCTCTGAGTTTAAGCTTGATTTTGTCTTTTGTTTTTGTTTTGTTTTTTGCCTCTGCTTAACTTCTAAGATTACAACTTAAAAAAAAGTTTGATAGATTTTATCATGTTGTTTGAGTAAAACCCAGCTACATTTTAAGTTTGTCCATAATATATTCAATGTTAAAATACAACCAGTTAAATTACAGCTGACTCTTGAAGAGCACAGGGATTAAGGGGTGCTGAACTCATGCAGTCAAAAATCTGCATATAACTTTTGACTCCCTAAAAAATGTAACTATTAATAACCTACTATTGACCAGAAGCCTAACAGAGAACATAGTCAATTGACACATGTTTTGTATGCTATGTGTATTAGATACTGTATTCTTACAATAAAAAATAAGCTAGAGAAAAGAAAATTGTTTTTTCAATTGTCACAATTCTCCAGAACATCTTCCAGTATGTGTATTGAAAAAAATCCGCATATAAGTGGACCCATACAGTTCAAACCCATGTTGTTCAAGGGTCAGCTGCATATTCTGGACCCAGGGAAATGTACTGTCATGGTTGATAGCAATATTTTCTTATATTATTTTCTAATAAAACTAATATACATAACAATAATGTTAAAATTATCAACTTTTTTCAATAAAATAGGCAGCAATTTTAAAGTAACATAATGTAGACCTTCTAGAAGAAAGAGACATGAGGAAAGAATGATGAGTCCTTTATATTCTGTTCTTCAAGACCAGGATTAATTTCTCCTGGTTTTGTGCATCAGCAAGGAGGTAAAGTGCCCTATGGATACAGTGTTTTGCATGCTATTCCTTTTCCCTTTTTCCTGTCTTCAAACACAAATCTTTAAAGTTATCTTGTTGTTAGTCAAAGGGTCTAATTAGTAATGTGAGACAAATAAGTGCTGGAGATCTAATGTAGAGCATGATAACTACAGTTAATAGTACTACGAAGACTATTTTGTAAAATAGAAATTTTGAAATTTGCTGAGAGGTAATCCTAAGTGCTCTCACCACCAACAACAACAAAAAATTGTAGCCATGTGAGATGATGGATATGTGGAATAGTTTGATTTTGGTGATCATTTCACAATGTATGCCTAGATCAAAACATTACAGAGCATACCTTATATATGAACAACATTTATTTTGTCATTTATACTTCAATAAAGCTGGAAAAAATAAATAATTTTGAAGGTAAAACTTATGAGTTAGATGGGGAACATACATTTATCACTAGAAAATGTCATGAATTTGTCTTTAGGTACTGCAAGCTCCTTGTTCAAGGATCCTTCTCTGGCAAGGATATTCTCTTCCTATTGTCTCTAAATCTCTGAAGCTGCATTTATTTACATTAAAGTAATATAAATTTAAGAATTTGTAAACTCCCAACCTTGGACTAAATTAAGCCTAGAGATTATATTGTTTGTTCTATGTAACACAGATCTCCACCATTTTTTAACTGAGTTTTTTTTAATAATTAAAAACTGAAATATTTCACATAAAAAAACCACATAAAATAGGTAATACTATAGGATGTGCATCAAATAGCTTCTGATCTTTTGATTGCAAAGTCCTGTCACTAGGTTATGAAAATGTTTTTGATTTTTCCAAAAGAATATCATCCAGAGTTGAAAGTTACAACTTTTACAGCTTTTGACACCCATCTATGGCTTTTTTCCAAATTACCAGTCAACTTGTCACTAGTTTGCTTCCTTTTACTAATTATCTAGGTTGGAAGCTCAATGAATTTTGACATAAAACTGAAAAACAATATAAAGAACCTAATTGAAATTTTGGAAATTTATAGTATAATTGATTTGAAGAACTTAACCAGTGTGTTTTATCAGGAGTTAAAACACAGTTGAACAGACAGTTGGTGAACTGGAAGATGGGCTAAAAGGAAATTCCCAACCTAAAGAATAAAGAGGAAAAAGATTAAAAATAGAGAGAAAAGTATATGAGGCATATATAACATAGTATAATAGTGTACTTGTAATTGGAATCTCAGAATAAGGGGGATGAGAATGGTACAGAACAGTATTTGAAGAGACTATGACTGATAATTTACTAAAGTTGATGAAAGGCATCATCTCACATGTGAAATAGTAATGAGTTAAATGAGTAGAGCTGGCTTAAGTTGAGATGGCTGAAAGACAGGCTTTAGCAGACATTTACCCAGAGACAGTCTGCAATATATACTCCAAAGCTAAACTCCCAAGGTGTTGTTGTTTTTATTCATTAAACCACTGACATAATTTTCTTTGTTATCCCCAGTTGGCATGCACAAGACAGAATGTCCAGTCTGAATTTTTTACTATCCAACAACCAATTTGTTTAATTCTTAAAGAGTGTAAACAAGATTCAATATATTCAAATTTCCTGCAATATTTCCCTCTCCAGAATCTCCCCTTCATATTATGAATCTTACTTGCTGTTTCTTAAAGACATATAATGACTGTCACCTTCACATTTAAGTAAACATTCAGACTGATTAACATGCAAAGCAAAAAAGTGCATCTGGGTAATCTTTGACACACAGATTAAAGAAGCATTGCAACTTCCAAATATGATAACAATACAAATAAATAAGCAACTCAGGCTGTGACACAAAAAAATGGCAATCTACAAAGAGAAATATATAAATCTACAATCACACCTACAGATTTTAAGATTCTCACCTCTGATAGAACCATATGATAAACAGTAAGGACATGGAAAATATGAACAAATGATTAGCAAATCATACCAACATGATAATCAAATTTCAATCATAATTGAAAGAAATAGAACACATTGCAGTCAAAAACTTTGGAATATCTATTCTTTTCAAGTACCCACAAAACATTTATCAAAAGAGATCATATGCTGACTCTAATGGCTTAAACTAAAAGCATTAGCACCAGGGACAACAAAATTAACTAGTAAATCCTCATGTATTTAGAAATGAAGCACTATGCTTCTAATAATCCATATTCAAAGAAGAAAGTACGATGAAATACAAAATATCATAATTAAACCATGATTGGTGGGAAAGTGATAGCCTTAAATACATACATTTTATAAGAATGACTGAAAATCACTGAAACCCATAGTAAAGAGTGAAAATAAGAAAGTACATTAATTCCAAATTAAGCAAAAGAGTGAAACAATAGAAGAGCAGAATTTACTGTTAAGAAAAAAGAAATAGAGAATGAAACATCAATAAAGCCAGATAGATTTCCTAGTAACAAATTGGCAACATCTAGAAGACACATCAGTGGGGTGGCAAAAGGCACTCTACAGCTTATTATGTTAGTATGGGTCATTCAGGAAGCAGACACCAAGACAGAATTAAAGGTACACGGATTTTATCTGGGAAATGTCTGTGACAGAAAAAAGTTGGGGGAGGCTGTGGAGAAGGCTAGGAGGTTTGTTGGACTGTGACGCATCTGTGACCAAAGTGGAAGAGGCAGCCACACAGACAAACACAAGGTGACTGGAGAATCCTCAGTCTTGACAATCAGCAGTTCCATGTGTCCCAGGAATGAGCCTCTCTAACATCTGCTATGCTCAGTATTGTCTGGAAGCAGCCCACAGAAAGTGAGCTCATCTCCTATAAACTGAGTCTAAAACTCAACTGTTTCTCTGCCCCATCTCAATATCGCTTAGCTCTTTGATTCTCCTCATAAGGGCCCAAATTGACCTCCACTTGTGACTCTCTCTTGATTTGATCCCTCTCTGTCACCATATCACCAAATAATTGTCCAGGTTTTTCTCTGGTTCTAACCAATAATGATACTCAATTTATCTTGGCTGATAATTTTTACTCTCCATTGAATCTGAAACATACTGTGTAACTGAATGTAATAGATGGACAGTAGTTTTGGAGAATGAGAAAACATGGTGAGAAGGTCAGTATTCAGTAGGTTCCTCATTAAAGTCAAAGTTGTGCTTCTGATCCATTGGCAAAGAAGTAAAATAATTTTATCTCTCTTCCCACCATTTGGGAAAAGTACTTGAGCATCATTGCCAGAAACAAAACATACGAAGATTATGACAGAGGAAAAGGAGGGGTTTTCCTGACTCTGATGGGACAGCATTAGGGTCATTATGTAGGTACATTATGTCATTTCTGACATAGGAGTAGTTCATTGGCTTTGGCTATAACACCAAAATTATAACACCCATAAATACAATGTGTGGAAAGCTATTCAACTGCAATTAAAGATGATACTAGTTCCACATACATAAATGAGGGAGCACAAATACATAAAGGATGACTCTCTAGGTTACCACACCTGTTGCTGACAATATATATATGTCTCTGTCTAGAGGTAAAATTAAAACTCAGAATCTTCTCCCTGAACTCAGCAGAACTCAGGTCACCTGTCAACATGTCCTACAACTGCTGCTCCAGAAACTTCTCCTCCTGCTCCCTAGGGGGCTACCTGCGCTACCCAGGCTCTTCCTACCCCAGCAACCTGGTCTACAGCACCGACCTCTGCTCTCCCAGCCCCTGCCAGCTGGGCTCCTCTGTCTACAGGGGTTGTCAGGAGGCCTTCCGTGAGCCTGCCAGATGCCAGACGTCCTGCGTGGAGCCCAGCCCCTGCCAGGTGTCCTGCTACCGTCCGAGGACCTCCACGCTCTGCAGTCCCTCCCTGTCAACTTACTCTGGGTCTCTGGGCTGTGGGTCCAGCAGCTTCTCCTCCCAGGGCTGTGGACCCAGTGCCTTCAGACCCCTGGGTTATGGAGTCTGTGGTTTCCCTTCTCTGAGCTATGGATCCAGATTGTACCCCCCAACTTGCTTTCCTTCCAGGAGTTTCTATTCATCTTGTTACTGACCACGCTACAGATCTGGCTTCTACTGATTAATGTGTAGCCATGCCAATTTCAGAAACGCAGATTCTATACTGAGATTATCTGTTATCTAAACTTCTTCTTTTGAAAAGTATCCTAATATTCCATGATCACTAGTAACTCTTTACTTCTTCAGCCTTCACACTTGCTGATAGATTAACTCTGTCAAACTGAAAAATTAATGAGCAATTTGAAATGCACTGTTGATAGAACTGATTTGCATTTCTTACAAAAATAGTTGGAAAGTCAAATAATTCTATTTTAATAAACTCTTCATTTTGTTATCCAAGCATGCTGTTCATGTTGTTATTTACTATTAATGTGTCAACTAGGATTTGTGGAGTCATTACTTCTGTTAATGGGCTTTGGAAAGCTCAGATTTTGGGGGCTATGCACTAATTTTGGTTGGGCTTAGATAATTCCTTCTTTTTAAGCAAGATTCCCACAGTTTGTAGGTACAGCCTCTCTCTTAATGAAAATCTCAAGAGATTTGAATATCTAGTGCACATAATGAATATGGACAATGCATCTCTAAGGACACTCTATATTAAAGAGGTTTGACGAGTTTAGGAACAAAATTTAGATTTAGATGATGAAGCCTGTGCATGAAATTTATTAAAATGAAAGACTAGTGTGTGGGAGTAAATTCTTAGAAAAAGAGCACCTATGAGCTTCAGATAATCACCATGCCGGAAGGTCACATATCTTTTTAATTGACCCAATCCCTGTATTTCAATTACTATTATTACTATTTTCACTCTACTCAAATTACCTCTATTTGTATAAGAGCAACATGGATGGGAAGAAAACCTAGATGGTTGAAAGGACCAGGCTCAACAAGTATTAAGCTGCCCCTGGATTTTTTGCCAAAATATAAACTGAACCTAACTGCCAAAAAGAACCTTTAATGTCACTGAAAATTACTCAGTTATATATTGACAAAAAATGGAATATCCTTTGTTTATACCATTCTTCTCCCTTATCTCTAAGTGTTATGAAAGTAAGGTGCTATCATAGATAGTATGTTAATAATCGGAGACATAATCTTTATGTAGAACAAACAATGTTTAAATATTTTTCCTATTCTTTATTTTATAAGATCCTCAAACATCCCTGAAATTAGGAAATGGAATACAGAGCATTGGAGGCTTGACAAAAATCCCAGTCTTACATGTATTTTTCAGTCATCTCTTCATGTTCTCTTAATTTCCTCCCTTACTACCAAAGTGTTAAAATATGAAATATAAAAGGAGCTGTGGAGGTCATCAAATTCAGCCTGTTTATTCTATAGAGGTGGAAATTAAAACACGGAAAAGTTAGAATTTTACAAGATTATAAGGCAAGTTATTGTAGACTTATAAGTAGAACTACTTTTTTTCTATCCAACAATTCCATTCTTTCTTATCTCCTCTTTTCCCTCATGTGGTCCCTCACTTCCCCATCTCCTTCTCCCTCTCTCCTCTCTCCACCATGTTTAGGAAATAATTATGGTGCTTATATATCATCAGAGGAAAGAATAAAGAAATAATAAAAGAAAATTTGGGGGAAAAATTCATCAGCCATTGCAGTATAAAATTGAAAATGGTAAATAGTAAACTCCTCTGTAAACAGTCCTGCTCATGACTTTTAATGATCCAAGTCGATTTTATGCTTATAATCTTTAACCAAGAGAAATAAATCAAATTTCTTACCCCAAAACATAAGCAATGGCAAAGCACTCATGGGAAACAGCTGTAACATTTTGGACAAGTTGAGGCCTCTTCTGTTAATATCTCGATTTCAGATGCAGGAGTGTTAAGTTTTCTGGCTTTTGAGAATGTATGACTGCTGTAACAAATTATATCAAAACTACTGGTTTGAACAATATGAATTTATTTTTGTACAATTCTGTAAGTCTGAAGTCACATAGGCTCATTGGGCTAAATACAAAGGCTGGCAGGGCTGCATTCCTTTCCAGAGGCTCTAGGGAAACGTCTATTTACTTGCCTTTTTTAGTTCTCTAGAGGCCAACCTGCATTTCTTAGCCCCGCCCAGCTTCCTCCATCTTCAGAGTCAGCAACGGTGTCAACTCATCTTGCGCTGCATGACTCTCACCTACTCTTCCACCTCCCTTTCATTTCTAGGATGCTTATGAGTATATTAGGCCCACCCGGTAATCCTCTTGGCTTAAGGTCAGCTGAGGAGCAACTTGAATTCCATCTCCTATCTTAATTACCCTTGCCACATAAAATAACACTTTCACCAGTCCCATGGTTCAGGATATGCATATCTTTGAGGGGTCATTATTCTGCCTACCAAAACTAGTAAACTAGCAAATCTACAAACCAACAACTCATGGACTGATTAACTGTAAATAGTACTACAATGAAGTGCTCACAAACAGTAAAATTCAATGAACTTGCAATACAACAGTCACAATTGAAGTTATATATTATATTCCATTTTAATTGATAGTCAAGATAGGGAAACTGTATGATTTTATAAGAAACTTATAACTCCTGAGCTGATGTCTTACCATTACCTTTCAGGAAACTGGACCTTCCTCTGTTCCAAGTTTCTGATACATTCTACATTGCCCAGAGTACAGGTTTTATTCTTTTTATTTCAACAATTAATTATAGTAGAGTGAATTGCGGTTGCCCAGATTTCACCAAGTTAATCCCACTCTACACACAATTAATGGGAGACCAGCTGGCACTTCTCTGGCTTCCACCTAGTTTCTTCTAATCCTACAGCTTCCTCCTGCTGCACTTTTTGTCAGGTGCAGAACAGCACAGACTGTGAACTCAGGTGTTTAGGTCCCAAACTTTTACTGCCCATATAGCTAAAGTTCCAGAAAGTGCTGAGCATCTGTCTACCAACTGGTTTCCAGTTCTGATTTCCAAGAATAAATGTAACCAATTTCCCAGAAAATCCTCTCATTAATCATTCCTAGGAGCCTGATTTCAATAATTTCTATTCACTAATGTTGATCTTATTAGTGATTACAGACAGTAACTTTATCCTCCCAGCTTCCTTCCTGTCACTGTGAGTGTGTGTGTGTGTGTGTGTGTGTGTGTGTGTGTGTGTGTGTGTGTTTAATCATGCTACAGAACACATTGCCAGACATTTTGTGAGTACCACCATTTTCCACAATATTTTCATGGAGCCTTTACCATGAGCCAAATCTGTGCTATGGAAATATACTGTCGGATATATTTTTAAAAATAAGATTATATTTGTGTATTACTCTATAATAAAAATGGATTAACAAAATGTGTGGTCTGTTCTAACTGGACTGAAAGTCTTATAGAGAAAGCAACTACTAAATAAATAATTATTTAACTGCAATAACAATGAACTGTGAATGAGTTATTGATGCTAAAGTAACACATATCAAGGGAACCTTACCTAGTGTGATGGTCAAGAAAATTTTTCCAGAGGAGTAGCATTTGAAATAGGTCTAAATAATAACTAGGCAATGGATAACTGGAGCCTGGAGAAGTGTCTTTTAGGATTAAAGTCTTGAAATGTGATCCTAAATTATAAAACTGAAAAACATTTTGTCTGGACACTGAGGGAAAAAGAATGACTTGAAATAAGCCACAAAAATTTGTGGGCCATTGTATGAAGGTCTTTAGTGGTCTAATTTAGGATTGTACTTTTTTCTAAAAGCAACAAGAGCCACTGAATGGTTTTAAGCGGAGGTATAAGGTTGATTTGTTATTTTTAAAGCAATCTTTTAAATTCAGTTTGTATTTATGTACAATGAACAGATGTTAAAGGTAGAGTTTTGTTCTTTGGACAAATATATACACCTATGTACAACTACCTAAGCAACAAATAGAACATTTCCCCACCCCTGTAAGTAACCTCATGCTCCTTTGTAATAAATTTCTGACCCCAGAGCCAACTACTGTTACTATTTCTATCACCATAGAATGCCTTTTCCTGTTCTAGAACTTTGTAAAATTAGATCACACAATATTTTATCATGTGTGTCCAGCTTTTTTCACCCAACATAATGTTCTTGAGATTCTCCATGTTGCTTATTAAATTAATTAATTTTATTTCTTTGTAGTGTTCCTTTGTGGGAATATATCACAATGTGTTTGTTCCATCACCTGTTGACATTGTTTTAGAATTAAAACTTTTTTTTTCACTTAATGAAACTGCAAAGAATATTGATTGTTTATCTTTTTGTGGACATATGGTTTTACTTTCTTGGATAAAAACTTCCAAATGGAATTTCTGGCCCATAGAATAAGCATATGTTTAACTTCATTAGAAATTGCCCAGCAGTTTTCCAAAGTTAGTTTTTGTCATTTTACTCTCCAACCAGCCATGCCCTGAATTCTAGGACCTCTACATCCTCATCAACAGTTGATACTGTCATATTTCTTTTAGCCATTGATTGGACATAGGCAGTATTTCATTGTGATATTAAGTTGCATTTACTTGGTGGATAATGATATTGAGTACCTTTTCTTGTGCTTATTGGCTATCTTCATGTCTTCTTTTGTGCAGTGTTTGTTCATGTTTTTCCATGTGCAGACGTTCTAACTATTGGACCTCATTAATTATGTTTTGTCATTCTCATACAAATTAGTGCAGTCATCTTCTAACTGGTCCAGTTTCTACCCTGATCAAGTTATTTTTACTTATTTTTCAGACTCAGTTATAAAACGTTTCTTCGGGAAGCTTTGTTGACTTCTAAGATAGTTAAGATCTCATTGTTAAATATAATTATTTGTTGAGGAATTGCTCATTTACAGCTGTAATCACTATTTTAATTAAATAATTGCTTAGTAGAAGTAAATAATAACTTTACTAGATAGTAAGTTCAAAGAAACAGGAACCACATTTTAAAATATTGTTTTAAAATTTTCTCATTGCAGTGTAGCATATGAATGAATCCATTCTCCTTGGAAAAATAGAACATTCATTCATCATTTATTTCCTTAGAGCAGAACTGAATGAATATAATTTTGAGAACTGTCTGGTACAAGATATTTGATGATGTACTACTGAGGCATGACTAATACAAAATATGGAAATTGAATTTGAGGGGTGAAGACAATGCTGTTATCTGTAACCACTAATGTGACAAGAATAAATAAATAGAAATTGGTGAAATCAATTGTATTAGAAATGAGTCATGATGAGTTTCCTGGGAAACTGAATAAAATTAATCCCTAGAAGTCAGAACCACATGATGGCTGGTAAAAAAATGACTGGCAATTCTTGGAAATAAAGTTGCTTAGGCAGCCAGAGCTTGGGAACTGAACCCCTGAATTCAAAATTCACAGAGCCAGTGAGTGTAACAGATGAGCAGGGTATTTCTGGTAGGTACAGGATCTATGGGAGATCTAATGAGAATCTGGTAGAGAATGGGGCTTCCTTTATAGGAGACTGAAAAATGGAATCACTGTTGCTGGAATAAAGAGAGAATCTTATCAGGAGAATCCTGGTAAATTCATAATGGTGCAAAAACCTTAGGGGTACAGGTTGGCTATTTCTAGAGCTACTTTTGTATGGGACTGAGACAGTTCTGTGAGATATAATGATAAAGTTTTTAAACTTTGATACTAATATCCTTAAATGAGACATTATTGTATTTAATTTCAGCACCAGTCATTGTATTACATGTTTACTGTACTCAACATTGTAATTACTAGTTGTGTGTAAATATCTCATTATATTGCTGTGTAATTACCACTGAATCTGTCCCTGATTGGTCTTTAAGAGGCACTTTGCTTTCTAACTAGAGTATTTCTAGGGGACCGAGAACTACTTTCATGTCTAAAATATAAAAATAACATAATTACCAGAGATAGCTCCCATTGGCCAAAAAGTATTCCTTCACATTGATGCTATTTTGTCTGTTTTCTAGATGTCTAAAATGACTGTGGCCCACAGTGAGAATTTGCATGTAAGGGTGACTTGAATTATGACATTTTCAAGAATCATGGAAGTTATAAACAAAATAAGATTGACTTCACAGGACAGTACCCAACACTGCCATTTCAACTTCTGTTAAGGGAAAACCAAATGAAACTTTCTATATTTTCTCTCATTGTTTCAATTCCTTTAGATTTCCCAGTAACAGTATAGAAACCATGATTATTTCTCAAGCAATACAGTGGTGATGATGATGGTGATGATAATGGGGAGGAGGAGGAGAAGGGAGAGGATGACTGAAGGGTAAAGAAGTTGAGATCATCTGGCAACTTGCTGCACTGATGGACAGTGACTCCATTGGGGTATTGGGGGGGGACTTGATAATATGGGTAAATGTAGTAACCACATTGTTTTTTCATGTGAAACCCTCATAAGAGTGTATATCAATCATACCTTAATAAAAATTAAATAACAACAACAAAAAACAAAGTTGAGATCACATGTCAAAATTTAAGTTGCATGAAAATGAAACTTAAGAACTGAGTTCTCTCCCTAGCCTTATCATTAAACCACTGTTAGACCCAGAAACTAACTCTTCTAGGTGTCAAGTTCCACAGATATGCAATAAGCAAGTTTAGGTCAGTGATATACATAGTCACATCTCTCGTATACAATGCATTTAAGAAGAGAGTGGGACATTTTCATTTCCTTAAAGAAAGGACACTTTTGGCAAGTCTACGAATATCTGTGAGCCTCTATTTTTGCATCTGTTAAAATGCCCTCAGAATATAATGAATAAATACCTCCCAGCTCTGCTTGAGAGTATGATGAAATAATGCATAAGAAATTTCTTTAAAGATTCTTTGGCTCTATGCAAAGATATTATTTGTTTTTATGTCTAGCTCACATACAGTAATACATATTTTTTAACAACCTTCTCTTGAAATACTATATTTATTAGTGTTTAGAAAGTAGCCATTAAACAAATCAAAGCATATCCAATTTAATGATGAGATGCAACTCAAATGGACATATGAGTTGCTCTAGAAACTCATTTTCAGTAACAATGAGTTTTGTCCTTGGGAAGGCACCAAGACGGACCCCATGCCTTCTGGACCCAGGTAAGAGTCTTAGCCTTCCCCCATTCTTCCTGTCTTCAAAACAGACATCATGGGAAACTTAAGAGGAACCATACAACAAATTGGATACAGAACTACTGTTTGACAAAAGGAGAAAGTTAATAAATTTGTTTTTGGAGTATAGAATCCTCCTTATTATCATCCGCACAAATCAAACAAGCTTGTAACCTTTCTCTTCCAGCTTTTCATTAGATGTTACATTTGTATTGTAGTGAATGGTGGGGGTGTCAGTTGAAGAAAACTTTGCATGCACTCAGATACTGCTCAACCCAGCCCCATCTTTGCATTTCTTATTACTATTGCCCTGTATGTAGTCTCTATTTTTCTCTAAAGATTTTCTTTCTATCTTTGTTTTCCACCAATGAACTAATGTATCTAAATCTGTATTTTTTTGTTGTTGTTTATTCTGATTCAAGTACCCTAAGATTTTTGGATTTGTGACTTGGAGGACTTTTTTTGTTTGTTCGTTTTTGTTTTTATTGTTGTTTGCTTTTTTTTGGTCAAATGTACAAATTTTTGCGATAGTTTTTCTTTCCTTCTCTTTTTTTTCTGTCCAATATTTTTTTCTGAGACTTTTGTTCCATTGTTTTAATACTGTTTGATGTGTTTCAACAAGTTTCCAAATCTTTAGGGTTTTTTTCAATCTTTATTTCTCTGTATTGCTTACATTTGAAACAGTTTTTCTTTAAAATCCATCTCCAAGTTCATCTTTACTTCTGTTTTGTCAGATACTCTCTTCATCCTATTTTAATTTTAAATCTTTAATTTTCTGTTTGAGGATATCCATTAGGTTTTTTTAAATTTCTGTATCTCTTAAAATTCTCCATGTTAATCAATTATATTGATTGATTTTTTTCTTAAATTATTCACATATTCTATTCATCACAGTCATTTCAAAGTCCATGTCAACTATTTTTAGTATTTGTCCTAAAAGTGAACTTGCTTCTATTGTTTTTCTTTTTTACTGGGAAACTATTTATGTGGTTTTGAAATTTTTGTAATGTTTCATTGCTTTATAAAAACAACAGTAGATTTTAGAGTATAAATACTTATTTTATATAGACATATAATTGTATATATATGCACATATGATTATACAATTGATACACATGTACACACAGATATACATATGCACATATTTTGGTTTGTTATTTTCTAGAGACTGTAAGTCCTTCCTTCTGCATGTTAGAAAGGTGAAGGGCTTATTAGTAAGATTCCTCAAAGAAATTGAGTTAAGCAGGCACTGTCCCCAATTTTCATCAGCTTTATTACACCTCCAGTTTGCCTATACCCTGGCAAGATATGCTTCCACATTCTGATCTGAGCTCATTATTACATTCTGTATGTCAGCTGGGAGGAAGGACAGTCTGAGATTTTAGACTGTTTTCGTTTGCTTTTAATTTATTTAAATTTTGTTCAAGTTAGCTATTGTATCTTACAGTGTTAGCTTTTTTGTGTACATTTTTGTATATTCTAGCACTCTGTCAAAATCCTTGAATTTGTCTTTAATTTCTTAAGGGTAATAACCACAGTTATTTTACTGTACATTTCCATTTTGTCCATTATCTGGATCTCCTATAGGTTTGTTTATACTCTGGTTGTCTTATAGTTTACTCTTATCTTGCGTTTTTGTAGCACTGGTAATTTTTATTCAACTACTGTAAGTAACTTGAGCTCCAAATGGGTCTATTTCCAGAGAAATTTACTTTGAATGTGCCAAGCTGGGGTAAAATTACTAACACTCTTAAATCATCAAGACTGTTGCAATTCAGATTGGCTTCAGTTCTTATATATTCTTTGCTTGTTTACCCTTAATATTCTAATAGAGTATTTAAAAGCCAGAATGTTCCAAAAGCCTAGAAATGCTTACCTGTATTCCCACCTCCCTAAGAAGGCCCTGAATTCCATGGGCATTCTGATTCAACTCATTCATAACCACGAGCCCATTAACATTTTTGGAATTAGGACAACTCTAGGAAGAAAACAACCCAAACACCAACATTTCATTTCACTTAAAACCTGTCCTAATTTAAATCTAGCAGTTCTCAACCAGATAGTGCTCCAGTGTTTGTGCAGATTATTTTATCTAGTTTTGCTAGGATTCTTATTGATAAGAATGATTTGAACTACCCAGTATGATGCTCTTAAAGATTATATTTAGTAAATAATATCATGTTAAATTTCTGTATATAAGAATGGCTGGTAAAATATTTGTGATATATGCAAATTGATTAGCACAGACCAAAGATCTGGAGTGAAGATTGTCCCTAAAAATCTGGCTCAGTAACTTTAATAGGTGGATATGAAACCTAGGATTATTGTCATCCAAACATTTTTTAAATATACCTGGTAAATTTATATCTCTCTGCTCTGTTCATTCCATTTATCTTCTCAAACTTCCTCTATTACATCTTATACTGCTTCGATTTCTTTCTTTCCATAGTAGGCTACATTTTTCAGGAAATTGTAGACAATAATTTCTCTCTAAGACTTGGAACTTCGGCTAGACCTTGACTTACTTTGAGCCTCCACTGCGTCATGTTTAAAAGAAATGTAGCACAAAATATATTTTCCTCTGGGTGCTAAGATTCTAAAGAAATTATGACTTGAAAAACTCTTTGAACATTTATTTAGTTCAACACAAAGATAACAGCTTTTTATTATTGGATATGCCTCTTTATCAAACTGTGTCTTGACATAGCAACATATTGTCTTCTGGAATACATGGCCTATAAAAGATTAGCACACAACTATAAAATATAAAAACAAAGAGTCTCCATTTTTGCTGACATAAAAGCTGTGGTTCTCAGTCATATGTAATTTGAGGCATTGGAGAGCATAGGAGTAAATAGCCACAGGTCCTGAACCAAAATTCTTTATACCAAGAATAATCAACTTCCTCCTTACACACCATAAAGAAATGAATTCCATGGGAAAGTACTTACTGGAATTCAGGAATTTGGTCACTTTTACCAACTAACACTGCATAAACTTAATGGAAGTTATTCAAGCTTTATATTTAATATTTCCTGAAAATAAACAGCCACAAGTTAGATTTACATTTAATTCTTATTTCAAGTGTAAACCTAGCAATGTATCTAAATTTTATTCTTTCTCTCTGCATTCCATATATATCTACCAACTTTGTGCTTTTCTTCTTCTATGAAGAGAAATATATAAAAGCTACTGATTTAAATGATTAGACTTATGTAGCTATCGTGAGTTTTACTTATACAAAGGCAAAAAAGATCTAAAGACCAAAAATTTAATTTCAAATTCTTCCACCCCTTGGGTTCCAAAACTTGCTTTCTGAAGCAAATTAACATTATTCATATATAAACCCAACAAATAGTGAAAGAAATTCCTAGTCAGTAAAAAGCAAATAACAACAACAACATATATGGGTGCCAGAATAAATGTGTTTAATTACTTAAGATAATTAGATTTTCTTAAGTTTTGAAGGATATCTAATAACCGGATGATTCCCATCACCAGTGCAGCTCTATGATTTCAGGTTTAGATTTGTGAGTTTTACATTCTGCAAAAACCAATCTGTAAGCTAGGCTAGTGGCCATAGAGTGGGTGAGCAATTAGTCTTTGAAGACCCTCAAGAGAGTTGTTTCTTGAGAGAATGAAATAGTTGACATGCTGCAAAAAGATCTGGACATTCAACAAGTTAATCTGTAGAAGCCATATCCACAGATTGGCTGGTAACAAAATGACTGGAGACACGGAAAACCAAAATAGGTGGGAGGGCAGAATCTGGATCCATAGCTCTAAGTAGGGAAGCCACTGATTCCGTAAGTCAAGGGCCTGAAGCCCTGGGATCCATAGCCCAGGGAGTAGCAGTGTGTGGATCTGTAGCCCAGAGACCCACCATAAGTTGACTGGCAGGGACTGCAGAACATGGAGGTCCTTGGGTGGTAGCAGGACACCTGGCAGGGGCTGGACACCTCACAGGACGTCTGGCACCTGGTGGGCTCACAGCAGGTCATCTGAAAGCCCTTGTAGGCAGAGAAGCCCAGCTGTATATACTGACAGCGGTAGGTGTGGTAACCTACAGGGTCATCCTTTGCATATTTGTGCTCCCTCACTTATGTAACTCAGTAATCTCTGTAATTGCGGTTTCATAGTTTTCCACACATAGTTTTTATGGGTGCTATAATATTTTGTGTTATAACACAAAGCCAATGAATTACTCTCATGTTACAAATTCTATGACCGTTTTGCATTAATGACAATGCCATCATGGCCAGGAATGTGCCTCCTGTTCTTCCTGAATACACTGCTTGTGTATCTGATTCTCGCCTTGCTGGGATATGCGTTCTTTCTAAGGGTGGAGATTGAAATGACATCACCTTTCTTTTTATTTGATTAGAGGCATAGCTTCGCCCTTGCCAAAAAGCCTTCTTAAAGACTGAATCTGTTTGTGACCATTCACTCCTATTCTTATAAAGTATTGTCCAAAAATAAAGTATTAATGCAGAATATCCCATATCTAATGGAGGAGGCCCAACGATGAATGAGGAATCCTAGGCACAGAGGGAATCCTGGACAAGGGTTTGGAAGCAAGATACAAGAACATTGGCAAAGAGTAACCAATAGAGATCAGTTTTAGCCCAAGAGAACAGAATCAAACGGTAGGACTCCGTTGAGGTGACTGGAAGAAGTGAATGATGGGGGACACAGCGAACATCAGGTTTCTCCTCTGCCTTATTTTAAACTTACAATTTCTTGAATTTAAATGTTACTCACATCAAAACAGTTCAAAATGAATGAAATTTATTAATTTTTAAATATATGTTGCTGTTTTGCCATTGTGTATACATCCAGACATCTCATTCTTAGAACAGCTCCTGTCAGTCATTGCAGCCCCATCAGATCCACTCCTACATTTTTCTCCCTTATTGTAAACATCTCTTTTCCCTCTAAACAATCTCCTTAAGATTATTTCTCCAGTGCAGGACACCTGAATGTCTACTTCTAATCAGTTCTCTATGCTATATACTAAGGACTTTCTTCAAGTTCAAAGAAACTATTCTCAGAGACAAACATGGAAATGTAGGAAGAAATAAAAGGTAAATATATGGCTAAGTATAAATTACACTTGGATACAAAATTCACAAAACAAAATGTGAAATATTTAGTTTTAAAATGTACGTAGAAATTAAAATGCATGAGAACAATACCTGAAAAGAGAGCAATTGAATTTAAGGTGTTTGACGATTTAGTATTAAATGCAAAATTGTAAAATAATAACTTTTATTAAGCAGAGATAAATCAAGAGTATACATTGAAATTCCTCAGAAATTCTAAAATCAGTAAAATAATGCAATTATTACACTAAAATGGAGGAAAATGAGAATATTGAAGTTTTTTACTAATCCTAAAAAATCAGAAAAGAAATGAAAAGTAACTTAAAAGATAGAGCAAATAACAACAAAATTATAAATTGGTATGCTGTAAACTCATATATACACATATACATATATACAGATATATGTGTGTATATGGAACAGAAAAGGATGAAAGAGTCCAATATGCACTCAGAATGCCAGATTGAGTTAAAAACAGAGGAGCTACAACATTCTGCTTTCAAGACCAAGAAGTAAAAATAAAAGCGCATGTGGAATTTCTATTTCGAGTTTTATGATGGTAGTGCAGCATGGAGAATATAGCCAATGATTCTGTAACATCTTCCTATGTTGACAAAGAGTAACTGTACTAGTTGGGGTGAGGATTTAATAATGTGGGTAACTACTGAACCATTATGTTGTATACTTGAAACCAATATAATATTATATATCAACTTTATTTCAATAAAAAATAAGACAAAATAAAAACCCATAGTAATATTGAAAGAAATGTCATGTATCATTTAAAACAACCCGAAGGAAGCTAGCTTTATTAGTATCACAGAAGATTTACTAGTGATAAAGAAGGATGGTCATAATTTTTAAAAGACATGAGTCTTCCCATGACTATCACACTCACAATGCTTAGAGATGTAAAAGAAGACAAAAATTACTTAGGGTATAGAACATTTGACCAACTCATTTAAAATATTTTATCAAATCAACACATTGGATGCATTGCACTTAACAAACACAAGATTTAACAAATTTACATGATCATAATAATTCATAGTATGTTCTTTGGTCATAGAGGAAACATTAGTAGACATTAAGAAATTCTTTGATCTGAATGATATTGAAGACAAAGCACCAAAACTTATCAATTTCAGCCAATTCAGTGCTTTGAGGGAATTTTATTCATTAAGTATATAAAATTGATTCCAAAGAAGAAATATAGACTGCTAACAGGCAAATGACAAGATGTTCCACATCGCTAATAATCAGGGAAATGCAATCAAAACCACAATGAGCTATCACCCCACACAAGTTAGAATGTCCACTATCCAAAAGACAGGAAGTAACAAGTGTTGTCAAGGCTGTGGAGGAAGGACACCCTCTTACACTGTTGGTGGGAATGTAAATTGGTACAGTCACTATGGAAAGCAGTATGGAGGTCCCTCAAAAAACTAAAAATAGAAATACTATATGATACAATAATTCCACTTTTAAGAATTTGCCCAAAGAAAACAAAATCCCTGATTTGAAAAGATATATGCACCCCTATGTTTATTGCTGCATTATTTACAATAACAAATATAAATAGCCAATATATAGAAGCAACTAAAGTTTCCATTAATAGATGAATGGATAAAGAAGAGGTGGTACATATACACAATGGAATATTATTCAGCCTTAAAAAAGAAAGAAATCCTGCCATTTGTGACTACATGGATGGGCCTAAAGGGTATCATGCTAAGTGAAATATGCCAGGAAGAGAAAGACAAATACCATATGATTTCATTTATTTGTGGAATATGAAAAAGAAGCAAAATAAACAAAACAGCAGTAGACTCACAGACACTGAGAAGTGACTGGTGGTTACTATTGGGAGAGGTTGGGGCAGGTGGGTGGGGATGGCTTGGAGAATAAAGAGGAACAAAAATCTTAATCATAATATAAGTTGGTGATGAGGATGGTAGTGCAGCATGGAGAACATTGCCAATGATTCTGCAACATCTTCCTATGTTGACAGAGAGTAACTGCACTAGTCGGGGTGAGGATTTAATAATATGGGTAACTGTTGAACCATGTGTTGTATTCTTGAAACTTATATAATATTGTATATCAACTATACTTCAATAAAAATATGTACATATTTCAATAGAAGAATGGCTTTAGATCAAGAAGTTAGAATACAGAACAATAAATCAAGACAAAAGAAAATAAAAAGAAGAACCAAAGGTAAAAAACAATGTAAGAGTAAAAAAGTACTTTGTGTAAAATATAATAAAGCCTGATGTTGGTTCTTTAAAAATATTAATAAAAGTTGCATTCAAACTGAAAAGCAAACATAAATCAGGGCTCCTACAAGAAAAAGCAAAGTAAGGAAATAACTGCTCCTAATGTAAGTAACTCTCACAAATATTTTATTTACTGATAATCCCAAATAACAATTTGAATCTTATACTTTCTTGCCCATAAAGCCTGGAAAATGTTCCCCTTAGTATGATAGTCCGCATCCATCTTCCCCATTTTCTTTTTTTTGCCAAACACTTTCAAAGTGTTGAAGGAACAATGTAAGGGTTTATGAATGGAGGGCAAGGTCATTTTCAAGCAAAACCTTGAAGTTGGTGTATTTTCCTCAAGAATTCTTCCTTCTGTGGAAGGATCTTTTTCTGTACTGATCCACAAGCCCAGCAGGTTCCTCCTTTTTGTCTCCTTTTCTACTCCTTCTTTCATAGTAAGATGTAAATATCAAGTATAATTTTAATGACCATGTACCAAATGCAGCCCAGGTATTATATTTCCACAGTGTATGCCTCCATAGTTTGTTTTTCAAGTAGAATTATTTATCTTCATTTTTAAATATTAGGAGATTTCATATTAAAATGTTGGCTCTGAGCTGTGAAACTAATAGCTTCAAAACATGTATCTGTGGATTTCCATCTCTGTGTTTCCTCATTTTTTGCAGCCTGTGATTCGTGGAACCAGCAGATTCCCATTGTATATTTTAGACCATGCTTTTGCCACAGATCGAATTATTTCATGAAAGTTGCTCTTCAGCTTCTTACTAATAATCCAAAGGATTCAACTTTGATTAATCATCTTAATGAGGAGCCAGGCACTCAAAAGCCATGACTTGAAATATTAAGATTGATGCCATTAAATGACATCTTGTCTATTTTGTTATCCAGAAAAGAATTCTATTTTATTTACCTAACGTGGAGTAAGAGTCATTTGTATCCCAGAAAATGGTAACTATGTCCATTAGAGAGGCACACTGTGACCAAGAAAGGGTAACATTTTTAGTCATGAAGAATGCAGTTCATATCTTAATGTCAGACGTTTTCTTATTGGCAGGTAAAGATATTATCCTTGTCACTAACAGACAACTTTTAGTATATATTCTTTTTTAAGTCTGTTGTTGAGACATTCTCTCAATGTTTTGTTGTCTGAAATTATCTTCAATGCTGAAACACATATTTACTGAACACAGTATTTTAGTAAGGCATCTGTGTTCTTTTCAGGATTTTGACTATTTCATTCAATAATATTTATAAATAATTCATATTTCTGTTCTATTGTCACCTTTTTAAAAGGTAATCAGCTTTCTTCCTCAGGTTACTTAGAAAAGTTTCTCTGTCATTGGTGTTTATTTATTTGTGTGTAGATATGATAGTCTCCTTATTTATTATGTGTGTAGGTAAGGTATTCTCTGTATTTATCCAAATTTTAGTTTGCAGCACTTACGGACTTTGTTTCGGAAAATTCTTAATATCATCCTGAATATATTTTCTCTCCCATTCTCTGTCTTATCTATTTTAAGGATTCCAAATACAAATATGTTAACTCTTTTGACTTTGATCCATATTCTCTTAGGCTCTCTTTCTATTTTTCACCTCCTTTTCTCTCCATGCATTAGTTTAGATAAATGGTTCTCAAACCAGGAGTGATTTTACCTTCCATCCACAAGGAAATATTTGGCAATATCTGGAAGGACTATTCAGTTGTTATGGCCAGGGAAGCCTCTCACCTGCTTTAAGCATCCTTTCCTCTTGTTTAACATAACCTGAATTTTAAAAATATATCTTTGTCACAGATCTATTTGAAGGCCTAAAGAAATAATGAATAGCATATTCTTTGAAACTTGATTGCAGCACTATTCAGGGATAATGTTTTATAATTTATTTGCATTCCTTAGTATCCCACTATTTATATTAGTCTCACATGAGCTCCTTAAATTCCTGGCCTGAGAAAGCTAATAATGTTCCCAAATGAATGACACATAATGTCCCCAACTTTATGTTGAGATCCAAAGGAAATAGTCAAACCTGATGACATAAAGGGCTTCTGTTTTTGTATATGTTTAGTTTGGGATTTACAAAAGCACTGATGTGGACTCATAGGCATTCTGAAGCTACACTCTTCCTACTTAAAATCATTTCCTATGTCTTTCCATACATATGGAAAAGTAACTTATGTTGGAAACTCACCATTGGATGCATGAGTCTAGTTATTTTTACCAATAAGTATTGGGTAAACTCATTAAAATTTATTTAAGGCCCACATGTATTTTCAATTGGTCTTTTATTTAGTTTTTCTTTCCTTTAGTATCCAACCATGTAAACCTAAATGTTACTCTTATTTATAAAATTCCCAATGAATCTGTTAACTTAGTTACATTCCCTGTGTCCACATAGATAAAACCCATGTTCTTTGAAAAAATGAAAATATATCCTGATTCTGAGACTTTCATTCTTAAAATTCTAAAACTACACAACATGGATATTTTATAACTGTAGTTTAAATAAGAAAAATACCCTCAGTACAAAGAAATTAGATTAAACCCACAACTTTTTAGGCTTCCAAAAGTTACTCCCAGATGAATGTTGAGCTTTTATTTAACCTGCCAAATTTAACTCAACACAAACTCTGGTCAATAATATATAAACAATAATATAAAAGTATTTCAATACCAGAATGAATTAGCTTACTGGATTTATATTGTTTAACTTTTAATTCATTTTGGGCAGAAGATAAGTTAGCATGAGTTGCTTCAGTAATACTGGTATTACTTTTATTTTGAGGTTAAATAATCAAATTCAGAGGAATCAGGAATCAGTCTGTCAGCCTGTGCTTGATGGAAGAGATTGCACAAGGAACTGGTGATCAGAGAATAGGAAGATAGTTAACACTGGAAATAATGAGTATGATGGAACTCTGAGTTAACCTTTTGATGACTTTGCTTAAAGAGTTCTGAAACAAGCTGATTGGTAAAAGCCAGATAGATAGATAGCTTGGTAGCAAGATAGCTGGAGGCTCCTCAGAGCAAACTAAATTGAACATCAGACACTGGGTCCAGAGCCCAGGGAAGGGAAACCACAGATTCCTTAACCCAGGGGTCTGAAGTCACTGAGTCCACAGCTCAGGCAGTAGGATCCCTTAGATCCACAGTCCAAGGAGCAGCTTCTTTCTGCTGGAATCACAACCCAGAGACACAGTGTGAGTTGACCACCAGGGACTACAGAGTGTGGAGGTCCTTGGGTGGTAGCAGGACACCTGGCAGGGGCTGGATACCACATGGGACGTCTGGCACCTGGTGGGCTCACAACAGGCCTCCTGACATCCACGTAGACAAAGAAGCCCAGCTGGCAGGTGCTGGGAGAGCAGAGGTCAGGGCTGTAGACCAGGTTGCTGGGGTAGGAAAGGGCCACAGGGGGAGCCTGGCCCTTAATGCAGATGGCCCTCCAAAGGACAGTAGGAGAACTTTCCAAAGCAACAGTTGTAGGACATGTTGACAGATGTGAGTTTAGCTGAGCAGGGATGGGAAGATTCTGAGGGTTGAGTTGTCTTGTGGACAGGTTAATCCTTTCTCTCATATCATTTAGTGTGGCACAATACAGATGCAGTCCTCACATTTTCACATCCTCTTCTGCATATGTGTATTTCATTAATTTCTCTGTAATTGCAGTTGACCAGCTTCCTACCTATTAATGAGTGTTATAATTTGTTATTACAGCACAAAGCCAATGATGATTCTTATATCAGAAATTCTAGGAATATGTGTCAGTAGTCCTTATGCTATTACAGACAAGAAAGCCCCTTCTTTCTCTCTGGCCATGCATGACTCCACATATATTCCTGCTTTGCTCTGAGATTCTATCTGTCACTTTTCTATTGTGTCAAGTGATCAGTGGCATAGCTTTGTTTTTTATATAAGGCTGCTTCTAATGATTAATTTTACTTGTCATCTCTGATCACACTCTCCAAATTTATTTTCCATCTATCACGTATTATTATACAGTGCTTCTCACATCCAATGGAGGGAAGAAAAATAGCACATGATGACAAATGGCTAGAAACAGAAAGGAACCAGACACACATTTAAAGACAAAGTGACTCAAGAAGACCTGGGCTCTGGACCCAGTGTCTGATGTTCAATTTAGTTTGCTCCGAGGAGACTCAAGAAGACTGAATTGAGATGGAGTCACAGGAAGAAGTTGATTTGAGCCTTGTGGAGCGGGAGTAATTATGTTTATGTGAGTAACGGGGAAGAGGGAATAAAGGGACAAGGATTTAAGATATGTCTTCTACTTACTTCAGCCTGGGGATCTTTTCATTTACGTCATCCACATTTTAAATCCTGGGGTGTGCACCCTACGACAACTCAGGCTTTCTACAGCTCAGACTGTGAATGAGCCTTATGCATTTTTCAGTCAGTTCCTTTCCTACAAAAATATATAAAATACCTTCTTTTATCACCCTTATTCTTCCCTTTATTTTTCCTTTGAATAATATAATAACTGAGTGTTACGTTCCAAAGGGCTCCTTATGTCAGATAAATTTTCCCTGCAATACATTCTTTAGGCTGAAGGAAAATAACCTTAGAAGGAAATACTAAATTCCAAGAAAGAAAAGAGAGAACATTTTCCAGTTGGATTTTCTAGGAGACAGGCACTGAGACAGGGAAAGAATAAAATATTTGTAAGAGAGTAACACCTGTGAAAGAAAAAAGCAGTTTTACCAGTTTGTTCAGTCACTGACCAGGAGCTTCCAGAGAAAACTTGACCTTGGCTTCAAAGCTGAGGCAGACCCCAAAGCAGCCACGGGAGAGAGGCTCTCAGCTAACTTTACTCATCACAGCTGGACAGTTCTTCCTTTTTTGAAGCCATGTGACCTGAGTTCCAGTGCTTACCTGGAGTTGGCCCAGTCCACTGCTTGCACCTTGGGGACCAACTTGTCAGGGAGAGCTTCTCTGTGGCTCTGGTAGGCCTCTCTTCCTGCAACATGGTTCCTGCCCCTGCATTTGATCTGGGAGCTGCAGTTGGTGCTCATCATCTCCCTCTTTCACGGTCCATTATAAATGTACCTCATCTTCAGTGACCACCTTTATTGGTGTTGGTGGATTACTTGGTGGTACACCTAAGCTCTCATTCCTGAGAAGAATGAACCCTGATGTCAACACCAATACAGAGGAGCTGTATTTGACAAATCATATCCACCACTGCTCAGGAGGTTCCAAGAGCCATCCCAATAGATCAGGGGAGCGTCACTCATTTACCCCACTGCTCTCATGGTGTAACAATAACTCTACCGCTTTGTACTAATCAGTCATCCACCCTTGGGTAGATGGTAATTTTGTTTATTTGGCCTTCTTGTTCATGAGTCAAAGCAACCCACAGTGCTCAGGTAGCTGTTACAGCTGTAGTTCAGTGAGACCTTTGCTCTGTCCCTTAGCAAGTCTGCCCTTAAGGAGCAGGTCTCTATGTTTGCAAATTCCAGCTGCAGAAACAGGAAGCACAAAGTTCTTAAGTAGGTCATTGGGAGTGAGAGTAAGTGTATATTTGGCTCCAAATTTTTGAGAGCATTGCCTCAAGCTAACAACTCAACTTTGCTGTCTGTAGGTTAATCCGATGCACTATCAGACTTCAGTACGGTGTGGTTTTGATAAAACCTATAGAAACACTTCGCATTGTCTCTACTGTTCTGGACCCTTTTCACACCATCTCTTCTGAGAGGAGGTTTTCCTGATTGGATGCTGCCCTGTGAGGAATTTCATGCGGGAGGCCTAGGCCATGTTCAACTGGCAACCAAGTAATCAGGTGGTCTTGTTGAAGAATAATGTCATACTGGGAGCTTAGTATTAGTCTCTTTTGCTGACAGATTGGGCATTCACAGGTGGCATTAATTATATCAGCCTTGTGAGTAGCAGCTTATGCTGTTGGACCCTCTCACAGCCTCTGTAGTCACTTTGCCCACTTGCTCGTCTTGCCAGCATTGCAGAGATCGCTGACAAAGGTGGGCTAGCATCCACTTTCAGAGTCATTCTTTCTACCAACTGTCTATTTTCCCTTCAGTGTTGGAAGTATTCTGTGGGCATTAAGAAGAAATACAAAGATCTTCGCACTTTGCGCTCACCTACATATGTCCATCCACATGTCTCTACAACAGATTTCCTTGCATCAGTATTTTAATATTCGCCCTTTCAGGTCCCTAACTAGCTGGTCAGGTCAGTTGCTGCCATCCAAGAATCTAGATGTACTATCAACTAGGGCCACTTTTTCCTTCTACACACAGGGCATAACCAGGTACAAGACAAAGTTGTGCCCACAGAGGAGATATTTTCCTCCTCCTATGTGGTGTTTAAAAACATCCACATAATGATTAATCCATCTACAAACCTAGCTACGGCTTTTCCCTCCTCCTTCAGCTGCCCTTTGAGGCACCCACCCAACATGATCTGAGGAAAGGGTGGTGGTGCAGTCCTTATCAGCGCCATGGAGGTCTGGGTTTCTGTTCAGCAGACTGCTGTCTTGCTCTGTTATGCTCAGTCCTGTTTGAACTTTTCCATTTTTACAGTGGATTACTACTGAGACTATCTGACTTTATGGCTTGAAGGGCTCAGCAGGACCCAGCTCATGATGGACAGCTATAGTCATATAGTCATTTGTCCCACAGTCTAGTTTTGTGTTGTAATGAGGGCCAAATAATATCCAAGAAGCCGATTATCCAAAGATATGTTAATTCCACTTCAGAGTACAAGGCCTTGTTCTATAATTTTGTTTGCCTGTATTGTGATTCTCCCGTAAGAACTTGCCACAAAGTCCACACTGCAGGTTATTTTTGTTTGTTTTTTGTACCACAGATGCCACCAACAGCATATGTCTGCCAGATTGTTATTACTTTCATCACGACTAATAGGGCTGCTTACATCTGAACCTAGACCTGCAGAATCCTTTCCTGCTCCTGGCCTAACTTAAACTGGGTATAAAGGCCAGTTAGTATTTCTAGGTGTGGATGCATTCATTCCAGAACCCAAAAGGCCTGTCAGGTGATGTTCTACTTCTGTTTAATATATATCTTCTATTATATTAAATTGTGTATTTAACATGAATATGTTTATGTAAAATAAATAAATATAACAATATATTATTTTTACATGAAAATGGGCAAAAGCTTTACTGTTTAAAGTATTTAAGAATGTTTAGGGAGGTAAGAAAATAGAGTGAGAGCAACCAAGAAGAAAGCTGTCTTCACAATATGAAGAAGAGATGCAGTCTAAGATTAATGTGATACAAAACTCTAGATATCCGAACAATAAAGTGATAGATACCATGATATATCTCTACCCTGATTTTCCACTGTTATGCTATATAAATTGTAATGTGATTTCCCATAATTCCCTGAACACAAGTACTTTTATGCCTCTCTGCTTCTTTGTTCATTTTATTGTGTCTTCTCAAAATTCTCCTTATTCTCTCCCACACTGCTTGTGTCTTTGCTTCTTATGTTAGTCCCCATCAGTCATGAAATCTTGGATCTTGGTTTCCCTACAGAGCCAGGACCTGTAGTGAACCCAGGATCCACACTGAGTCTTCATTTCCTTAAGTATAGAATAACTGGAGTTTCTAAAATCTGAGTTTCTCATGATTCTTGTAGGGATCTGAAAATTAATGGATAGGAAAATTCTTTGAACATTATTCTTTACCTCTGTACAGAGACACTATCTTTTTGTTACTAACTTTAGACCTTATCAACAAGCTACCTATCTTCATGCTTTATTATTTTCTTGAATATTTGGCCTATAAAATGTCATAGTGGGCAACACAAAACATAAAAACAAGTGGTCTGCAAGTGTATTCTGATCTATGAATGAAATAATAGTTTCTGATTACATGAAAGGTTTTTTTTTTTCCCCAGCCATGTTTAGTTTGAATCTTGGATACAAAAAGGTGAAACCCCACATCTCAAGGATCTAATTAATTCTCACCAGGGGTAATTGGCTTTCTCCTTACACATGTAAAGAATTAATTACATAAAAAGTACTCAGTGAGATGAAGGGATATGATTCTCTTCACCACCCAACACTGACTGAATCAAAGAAAGCTATTTAAGCTAATGTGCAAAACTTTCCATATAAACTAATTTTCCCCCCACTCAGTTATATATTCCAAGTGCCTATTGTTTTTTTCATTTTGTCAGCAAATATCAAGGTCCTACATCCTTTGAGGGGAATATGTTCTATAATTCCTCCTGATATATAAAGTCAATGAATGTAATGTAAGGATACTAGAAAATAGCAGCTTTGAAGAAGGAAATATTTAAAGCCCAAAACAAATTAGTTCAAATCCATTAATCTAATAGGTTTTCAAAGTTTTCTCCCAGAGGCATAGTCAAGTTTAACCTAAATATCTCCTAATAAAGCCAACTTAGCCAATAAAACTAATAATAAAATTAACAGCATATCTGGAAGCCAGAATGGAAAAGTTTATTAGATTATATTTATTTTTGTCTCTTGTGAATAAAATGCATGAACAAAAAAACATTAATTCATTAACATTAATTCATATTCATTAACATGAATTCCATTAATTGATTTAGTAGTTTATTTCATTAATTCCACTAATTTCAGTAATTCATCCAATAGAATTGATCATTAAGTTGAATACATACTAGAGACAGTTTTTTGGACAGCACATTGCAGCTAATCAGCAAATTTTTTCTGAAGCTCATGAAGATGGTAAACTCTGTTTAGTGGTTGGATACATTGCTCAAAAGGATCTGGAGCCTCAACAAGTTAATCTATAGAAACAAGATCCATAGGTTGGCCTGTAACACAATGATTAGCAGAACATGGGGGCAAAGTAGGTTGGGCGGCACAATCTGGATCCGTGGCTCAGAGAAGGGAAACCACAGACTCCATAACCCAGGGGTCTGAAGGCACTGGGTCCACAGCCCTGGGAGCAGAAGCTGCTGGACCCACAGCCCAGAGACCCAGAGTAAGTTGACAGGGAGGGACTGCAGAGCATGGAGGTCCTCGGGCGGTAGCAGGACACCTGGCAGGGGCTGGACACCACACGGGACGTCTGGCACCTGGCGGGCTCACAGCGGGTCTTCTGACAGCCCCTGTAGACAGAGGAGCCCAGCTGGCAGGGTCTGGGAGAGCAGAGGTCGGTGCTGTAGACCAGGCTGCTGGGGTAGGAAGAGCCACAGGAGGAGCCTGGGTAGCGCAGGTAGCCCCTGAGGGAGCAGGAGGAGAAGTTTCTGGAGCAGCAGTTGTAGGACATGTTGACAGGAGATGTGAGTTCAGCTGAGTGACAAGGAGATGCTCTGAGTTTCAATATCATGGTCTGGATTCCAAGGTATATATACTCTTACACCTGGGTGTGTCACCATCCAGAAGCTCTCTCTTCCTTCCTACAATTTTATACAAGAATGTGCCTCTAGGTTATTGCTTAGCTCTAATTTATTACACATTCACACACTTTATTGTATTTTAATCACTCTAGTCCATTTAAGAAGAAGCCACTCAGTTCTTTCCCCAGGAATTCTCTGTGGTTTGAACTTCAAAGTTGTAAGTCATCAAATTTCCAAATATCCTCCCCTTTACCATTCACGTGTACTGTGAGTCCTTGTCCTACCATACAGAATTACATAAACCTTTTCTTCACTTCCAGTAAGTCATCAGGAGCATCAGGAGCTACTCTTCCAAATAGTTTGTCTTTTTCTTCACAAGCATGTTACAATGGATTTCCAAATATTAACTACATTTGGAAGTCTCAACAGTCTATCAGTTGAACCTTTTATTCCTTTTGTATTTGAAGTAATCCATGTAATTCCCAATATCCATTAATTCAGTTAAATTGTGGATTTATTTGCAAAACATTCAGCTTGCCTTTTCTGTGCTGTGCTCGGCTTTCTTATTTCTTGAGTTCGTGATCAGAATAAAGGGGTGCAAGACATCATCCTTGGTGTTTGCGCCAGTGGACTTTCTAAAAGGGAATGGAAGTCTAAACCATTTCCTTGGAGGATGTTCTTTTAAGAAACAATAAACGCAACCCTTCGAGTGAGACTTGTAATTATTTAAAAATTTTTTATTGGAATAGAGTTGATATGCAATGTTATATTGGTTTCAAGTATACCCTACAGTGACATGATAATTATATACATTACTGGATGGTTTCCACAGTTAAGTGTAGTTCCCCCTGTTACTATACCAAGATATTATAATATTATTGGTTTTATTATCTCTGTTGAACTTCCATTGCTATGAATTACTTTATAATTTGAAATTTGTACCTCTTTATTCCTTTCAACTTCTTCACCCAACCCCTAAGCCCTCTCCCTCTGGTAACCAACAATCTGTTGTTCATATTTATGGGTCTATTTCTTTTTTTTTGTTTGCTTGTTTTGTTTTTTAGATTCCACATATAAGTGAAATTGTATGATATTTGTCTTTTTCTGCCTGGCTTATTTCACTTAGCTTAATACCCTTTAGATCCATCCATGTTGTCACAAATAGAAATATTAAAAATAAAAATACCATACAACCCATCAATTCTACTTGTGGGAATTTACCCAAAGTAAGCAAAATCACTAATCTGAAATGATATATGCACACCTGTGTTCACTGCAGCACTATTTATAATAGCCAAATATGGAAGCAACCCAAATTTCCATTGATAGGTGAATGGATAAAGAAGATGTGGTACATATACACAATGTAATATTACTCAGCCATAAAAAAGAAGGAAATCTTGCCATTTGAGTGAGACTTTAAATAGGAGTGTTTGGTAGAACTGAGTTTCTCCATTTATTTTCTGGTGAACCTGTCTTAAAGTAGGCATTATTCTCTGCTTATGCTCTAGGTCATCTCCTAATTTTTTGTTTTGTTTTATTTCTTGGTGGAAGGACATATTCTTAGGTACAATTATTAATTTATACCTAAATATTTTTGGAATGGTTAACATTTTCTGAGGCAACTAACTTGAAGTATTAGAGCTACATGGGTCTTTAATGTCCTCTAGTCAATCCACACATAGAAACATTATGTCTCAAAGAGGTTCAATAAATTCCTCCTAATTGCTTAGTAAGACAGAAGTGAAATTGAAGCTTGCACTATGGTCTTCTTGTGCAGAGTCAAGATTCAAATATTCTGCAAGGATAAAAGCAAATTCAACTTCAACTAGTCTCAGGAAAGAATCTATTAAACTTATTTATACTGAGATATAAAAGCCTCATAAAGCCTTATTTACCTTGTCTAAGAATACTTGCATTGAGTAGTGTTCAGTAGAATTCCATGCATCTCTGATCTTTATACATTTAAGTGTATTTTGCTTTCTAGCCCAAGAAAGGGAAAATCATCTGGATAACCCATATGTAGATTAATGAGAAAACAAAACAAGGAGAAGAAAAAAAGGCTTATTCTTATCTGGTTTGTGCCCATTTGTCTTCTTTTGCATCCGACATTTTACTTGGCATAAGTAAGGGAAATGGCATTCACAGTTGTCATTGAAAGGAGAATTCCTTAACTATCTGAAAATTAACTTGCTGTATTCCAAAACACGCTGCTTCAACACTCTTAGTTACTTTGTTTTATGATTATCTCTCCCATGCAGAATCCAAAGTGTGGCATGCATCAAATGAAGTGCCCTTGTGCAACACTTAAACCGTCACTCTGATTCACTGAAGTAAAATAAGCTAGGCTTTATGAATGGACATCTATTAAATTTACTAAGGAAGTATGTGCTATCACCAACATATGGGATTCTTTGTAACGCCAGCCTTTAGCTCCTAGCATAATATTTCTTTCTTCCTATTAATAGTTGATCGTGATTAAAAAACAAACAAACAGGCTTTCTAATATCCAGAAGTTCTTCCTCTCCAAGCTAGAAACCTTTGACTGGGAATTAGTTTTAAAATAGCTTGGGAATAAGTAAATTCCAATTAGCACTCCCCTGACCTGCCCATGCCTAATTAAGTTAGCACTTTTCATTAGTCATCTGGGCACTTTGTACAAATGCCAGAGAATAACTCATAAATGCTAGTAAGTATGTTCCTCTTAAAGAAGTTAAAGCAAAATGAAACTTGAGTAGCTTTTATAGCTCAGGAGTGGATCCTGGAAAGAATAAAATACTCTCTGTGCTCTCTATACACAGGCAGTGTTTAAGAAAAAAAAAATCACTCTCTGGATACATCAGAAGAAAAATGTGATATTCGAAATCCTTTCTTTTTTTTTAAGAAATGGAGGAATACCAATACTACATAGAATAAAACAAGCTTTAGAATACCCAGTAGCCACAGGTAGTTTTAAGATGTGAATTATTTGAGCAGTGAGTGTTTTTCCAGGTCATCGTATTATCACCATATTAATGTAACTCAGTCTTCAAGTTGGCAATCTTCTTTTGCAAGGTTTTCAGACATTCTTGAATGCCTTTTAAATTAGGCACATGTTAAGTAGTAGTAGAAATAGTAGAAATCTGTATGCTCCAGCCCATACCTTTTTTCCTTCCCTGCTCACTTTTCTCTTATATCATGAAAACTGTCATCTCCAGACCTACAAGGGCCTTTTATTGACTTGTCCCCAAAAGGACTTCTACATAACAACTATCCCTCACTGAGATTTTACTTTCCAAAATTCTCACCCAAGGGTGGGGATCTATGTATTAAATGTCATTGGTATGCATGGGCTGAAAGAGCCATTTCTGGGTAAAGGACTTGAGGAGAACCCCCGCAACCCCTCTGCTCTGGGCTCTCTTCCAGGGGTCCAGGGCAGCTCAGCCAGGCTGCTGCTTTCCTTTGGCCATCCTGCCTCCTGTCAGAGATTCTTCTCGGCCCTGGGAGCTCCTCTTGTGTCACTGCAGCTTTGTCCTGCTTCAAACTGACCTATTTTATGTCTTCAGAAATGCACCATCCATAACTTTTACTTTAAATGAAAAGGCCAGTATAGCTGATTTCCAAAGGATCTCTCTTACAGGCCTCACTGATCTGACACTTGCGTTTACCCAATTTATTTCAAAAATGGAAAAAGTAAGGAAAATGGCATAGAGGTAAAACAAATTCTAAAGTAGTTTCTGGAATGCCTTAATTCACAATCGTTACCATTTTATTATATTTATTTTTCCTTTTTTTCCCTTTCTCTCTTTCCTCCTCTCTCTTTCTCTCTCAAAATAAACACTGCAGATATAATCCTTTTGTGGAACAACTTAGTCTGATTTTCCTTCCCATCTTTCCAAAATCATTCCATTAATACATTCAGTTTTGTCCAGTCTTCTAAGGAGTTTTTTTACATACATTTATGTTTCTACAGTTTATTATTTTTTTGTTGTTGTTGTAAGTTATAAAGCAATCTTATTGAACATATTTTATTTTTATATTAAAATTATTTTTAAAATACAGTCATGTTGATTTATATATACATATGTGTCTATTTTATTGAGGCATACTTGAAGTACAATATTATATTGGTTTCAAGTATACAACACAATAGATTTTTATTTATTTGTGTTTTGAGTTTTTTTAATCATCATTTCAGTAGCACTTTTAAGTGCCAGGCACTGTTGTTAGCACTTTAATACAAATATTAATTCATTGAATCTTCAAAATAATCCTCTTTAGTACATACTGTTATTATTATCTGATAGATGATGCAGCTGAGATACAAAAAGTTGAGTTACTTGCCCATGGTCACTCATGTAGCAAGTAGCAGAAACGGGATTTGAACTCAAATATTGAAACCATTGTCAGAGTTGTACAAATAACCATTTGATTATGATATAATGACCTGTTTTCTTCTTTGTGAATACTTTATAGAATTCTCCTGTGTAAAAAAAAGGAGTTTTATTTATATATTTCCTTACTATTTTTGATTTTCCACTATCACAAATCACATGACAAGGAATATACGTGCACTAATGACTAGATCCAGGGCTTCTGTGAGGTGTACATTGAGAGATGGAATTGCTAGGTATGTGCAACTTCAGTTTTAGAAAGTAAGTAGGGTCATGGCCCTTGGATTCAGTCTGGTTGGGTTTGAATCCTGACTTCATCACTTACTCATTATGTAACCTGGACTCATTCAAGTTTATTCTTTTATAATTATCTCTTACCTATTAGCCTATAGAGCAATTTCTCCTTCTAAGTTTATATTTAGGAGTTCTTTGTGTATTCTTTATTTCAAGATTTTGCTTTCCATATACTGCAGCTGTAGTTCTCCAGTTGTTTGTTATGTGAGTTTTTAGGTCATCTCTATTGAGCTATAATTTACATATAATGAAATTCACCCCTTTTAGACGTACAGTTAGATGAACATACAGAATCATGTAAGCACCAAAACAACTGAGATGCAGAACATTTCCATTATCACCCAAAGTTTCCTTGTGCAACTTTGTGTCAGTTTCTACCACCTCATATCTGATTTCTATCCCTATAGTCTTTCCTTTTCTGAAATGCACTGTAATTGGAATTGTATATTATATAACTTTTTATGTCAAGTTTCCTTTATAGAGCATACTGCTTTTGAGATTCATCCATGCTTTTGTAGTATATTTCAACATTGCGTTCTTTTTTATTGCTAAGCGGTATTTCACTGTATGTATGTGATTCATTCACCAGGTAATAGACATTTAGGTGATTTCCAGTTTGGGGTTATCATAGATAAAGCTCCCATAAACATGTACATGCGAGTCTTTTTGTGGACATATGTTTTCATTTTTCTTAGATAAATACTTGTGAGTGAGTTTGCTGGTTCATATAGAAACTTCATGGTTAGCTTTATAATAAACTGCTAAACTGTTTACCACAGTGGTTGTACCACTTTTTATTCTCAACTGCAATGTATAAAAATTCCAGTTGTTCCACATTCTTAAAAGCACTGTGCATATTAGTATCAGTATTTAGCCTACTCTTGTAGGCATGTGCTGGTGTCCTATGTGATTCTAATTTTCGTTTCCCTAATGATTAGTATTATTGGACATCTTTCCATGTGCTATTTACCTTCTATATCTCTCCTTCAGGGATATCTGTACAAGTCTTTTGACAATTTTTGAATTGTGCTCCTTTTAGTAATTGAGTTGTATGAGTCCTTTGTAGATCCCAGATCCAAATCCTCTATTTAATACGTTTTTTGCAAATATTGTCTCCAAGTTTGTGGCTTCTAACTTCATTTTCCTATTAAAGTTTTTTGAAGAGCAGATGCTTTTACTTTTGATTAAGTCCAATTTATCAAAGAAAATTTAGTATACAGTGCAATGTTTGAGTCAAAGATTTTTTTTTTTTGGCATATAGATGTCCAATTATCTCAGTACTGTTTATTGAAAAGACGGCCCTTTCCCTGAATCACCACGACACCTTTGTCAAAAGTCAATTAATCATGTATATACCGACCTATTTCTGGAGTCAGTCTTCTGTTCCATTAATATATATCTCTTTCCTTAGGACAATACCACAGTGTCTTAATTATTATAACTTTATAATAAAGCTTGAAATCACATTATAAAACCTCAAACTTTGTTCTTTATTTTCAATATCATTTGCCTGAGTTCCTTGGTATGTCCATATAAATTTTAAAATGAGTTTTCCAGTTTCTACAAAACCTTTTGATTGATGTTACAATGAATCTACATTCAGTCTGGGGAGAACTGTCATCTTAACAGTACTGAACTTCTGTTCTGTGAATATGATGGAGCATTTAAATATTCCTTAATATCTTTCAGCAAAATACTGCAGTTTTCATTATACAAATCCCGCATATGTTTTGCTAGATTTATAGTTAGCATTTTGTGTGTTTTGGTACTATTTTAAATGGTATTTTAAAATTTCAATTTCTATTGTTCATCACTGTTTACACAGAATTACATTTGTTTTTCTGTATGTGACTTTGTATCCTGTAATCTTCGTAAATTTATTTATGGGTCCTCGTAAATTTTTATTATAAATTAGTTCAGATAGTTTGTCTGTTGGCTATCATGTCACCTGCAAATAAAGGCAATATTTTTACTTCATTTAAAATATGTACGACTGTTTTCTTTTGGCTTCATTGTACTGGGTAAGAATCTCTAGGACAGTGCTGGATGGAAGTGGCCAAAGCAGATAGCCTTACCCTGCTCCTGCTATTAGTGGGAAGGAGCATTTAGACTTTACTATGATGCTACTTGTATGGTTTTGTAGATGCTAATTATCAGGCTGAAGAAGTTATCTTCTAAACCTTGTTTGCTGAGAGTTTTTACCATGACTGCATGTATGTTGATTTTTTCCAAATGCTTTTTATGCATTTATTGAGATGATTGTATAATTGGGTTTTTTCTATACTGTTGATATGATCAATTGTACTGAGTGATTGAATATTGAACCAACTTTACCTTCCCGGGAAAAACATCCTTGATCATGATGTATTATATTTTTAATACATTACTGGATTAGATTCAGTGATGTTCTCTAAGTCTTATTCTTTATGCCTATGTTGATGAGAGATATTGATTTGTTACTTTCTTATAACATGTATTGTCTTTGTCTTAATTTCTCTCAGGGTAATGTTGACCTTTTGAAATTTGTTGGAAAGTATTTATACTTGTTTTTTCTGAAATATACTATGTAGAATTGATTTGTTTCCAAATATTTTGAATAATTATCCAGGAAACCATGACCGTTTGGAATTTTCTCTATTGGAAGGGGTTTTTTATTGTCAATTTAATTTCTTTTATAGGTATTGGGCAATCCAGGCTGTCTAATAATTCTTGATTGAACTGTTAGCTTGTATCTCTCAAGGAATTTTTCTATTTCATGCATTGTGTCCTTGTAAGTGACCTCAGAATACAGCACAGTGGTCTTATGAATGTGCTTGAGCTGTAGAAAAGGCAGAAATCACAACAACCTGTCTCATGCCCACAGGGCAGCATAAATCATTGATTGCTAGGGCCATTCTGGCCAGAAAAAAGGAAGGCAAATTCAATGACACAGGTTGGAGCAAAAACTGACTCTGAAAGAAATGAAACCCACAATCTTATATTTATTATCACACCTTATTTTATTTTGTTTTCATGTTAATCTCATGTACCATGCTACTCATAAACCTGTCCTCTCTCAAGTGTTCATTCAAATGAAATTTCATTCTTTATCTTTATTTAAAGTATTTTTAAGAAACCAGGTATCTTTTGAATGCTACTGAACTTGATTGCCTCCAAATGGAATGCATGAACAGATGGCTCAGTTCCTTTCTCACCATCATTCTTCATGGACATGCATGGCCAATTTTCTACCTTCCTCCCCCTCAGCACCTCACTGGGCAGTGTGTTACTAAGGTGACAGAATATAGTGATAGGTTTTACCATGCATTTGAGGGAGGATCATTCACTGGGTACTGGATGGATCGTTTGCCTGGTGGAGGCCAGTGTAATTCCTCAAGCTTCAGTTCACTTGTCACTTGGTAAACATTGCTGGTTCTTCTATGAGAATTAGGAAATACCCACTTCCTCTTCTTTTTCCATGTATTTATGATAGTATATACGTGAGTCTGTGTATGTACAGCAGAGACAGTGTATAATCCAGCTCCAATACTCATCTTGAAAATTTTCAAAGATGTGTATAATCTAAGGAAAAAAAATTTAGGGGGCCAGAAAGGGAGTCCAATATTATGTTCAAATCCCATGTTCCTTATTGTTGTGTTTGTCTGAATTCAGCACTGAAGACAAAACCAGAACACAGCTTAACTAGGGATTGAATGAAGCACAGGCGTATTTCACAGAATTAGGTATTACTAGCCCTACCAAGGAAAGGCTAGTGTGTGAAAGTATGGATTACAATATCTGATTTCTTACACTGATAAAGATGAACTTTTGTGTGTTATGATGGAAACAACACTGAATTATAGCAGTTTACTTTAGTCTATTACATATATCAGAGACAGGAGTAGGTGCCTGCTGAAGGCCCTGACAATTGCAAAATTCTATGAATTCTAAGGTAGAATTCACTCCTGAGAATTCAGTTTCCACTATGAGTTTCCATATGACCACATTCTGTTATGAAGAAAAAGGTATATTTCCTCCCTAGTGAAGTTCAAGCAAGATTCAAGAAGCACATGATCAATTTAGTTAGAAAGGATTCTGATAGCAAACAGTAAGGAAACCATCTATTTCTTGGAGTGTATTAGAGTTCTCCAGAAAAGCATAAGCAATTATATATATATATAGGGGATATATATATAATTGTATACACACACACATATACATATACATCCAGTAATATATCTATCTATACATACATGAAATATATAAAACATATATTTATATAAGATATGTTTGTATATACATATATACACACATAATATATACATATATATGATAGTATGTATGTGAGTATATGTGTGTACAGCAGAGACAGAGAGAGATTTATTTTTTAAAATTGGCTCATGTTGTGGAGGCTGGCAAACCTGGAATCTACAAAACAGGCCAACAGGCTGGAAATCCATGCTGATGTGGCAATCTTGAATCTGAATTCCATAGAACAGCAGGCTGGAAACTCAGGTAAGGTTTCTGCGTTGCAGTTTTGAGAATTCCTTCTTCTTTAAGAAACCTCAGTCTTTGCTATTAAGGTCTTCAATTGACTGGATGAAGTTCACTCACATTGCAGAAGGTAATCTGCTTTATTCAAAATCTACTGATTTATATGGTAATCTCAGCAACATTCAGATTAGTGTTTGAGAAACAAATGGACCCCATAGCCTAATCTGGTGGAAACACTAAAGTTAACCATTACAGATGGTTATTAATTCATTAAACATTATCAGCAAATTAGGCATTACCAGGCCTTTAACACTGTTAGCAAACAATTCTGTCATGGAAAAATATAATTATTTGTCATTCTATTTGCTTCTTTGGTTTATTAATCATTTCTTCTTTTGTTTCAATAATATTAATAGTATGGAACTTGTGGATGTCTCCGTATCTTTGAGTCATTTTGGTCTAAGTTATATTTAAAGTCACAAGCTTTTATGTTTCAACAGCACTAAAAGGAAAAAAGGAAGAAGAAGCCCTTGACATAATTATTTGAAAAAGTAAAGTCATCTGGAAAACATTAGTCTTGTTTATACATATAAGAAAGAATGTTCAAAAATATTCACAAATCATTGCTATTAAATGTAAACTAAGCCTATGTATACTCTATACCTCATCATAATAATGAGGTTCTATGTATTTATTTACCATACTATATATTTATGTACAAACTGCATTCCTAAAATACTGAAATGTTTATTATAATAGCTTTAAGAAGCTTGACTTTGAAATCTGAGACTATGAATCCTGGTTATAGGAAGCCACATTTGTAAAGAAGTATTTGTTCACTTAAAATTGTAAACTGTGTGTGATTTGATGTTGTAGAACATGAATTTTCACTCACTGTACTTGTATAATTATCTTTACTATACCTGTGATTGTTATCTTGACTATAACATCACTGATTTAGCTATCATTAACTCACTCGAGAAGTGTGAAAGTCCTGAAGAGTTTTTGAAACTAGAAACATTGCCTAAAAGCATTCTTAGCTCTTAAAAATTTGCAGGTAAGACAGATTAGAGAGTCTAATGATTGACTTTGAAAGGTGTTGCAGAAACTCAACTTTCTTAATAAAATAATAGTGGATAATATTTAATAAACATTTTACATGGAGCAGACATGCTAGACATTATACATGGTATTTAAGTTATCCTATTTAACTCATAGTAGTTCAACAGTGATTTCTATTCTCTTAGAGATGAGCTACAACATAGCAGAGACTATGTGACACCATAGCTGTATCTGAGTCTATACTGTTTAATGCCTCAGTAATAGGGAAGATGGATAAGCATGGTGGGAAAGTAAGAGAGTGAGAGATTGGACACAGGGTAAGGAATGAAGAAGTATTAGGAGAAAAAGTGATAAATACTGGAATAATTAGGGTTGGAGCATGCACAGGATCTGTCTTTGGCCACAGTTACCCAATTCTGTTGCAAGTAAAATTTAATTAGACTTTTGTCTAAGCATTATTAATTAAAACCAGAAAAATCAATGCTTAAGATTTATCACAACTTCATGGCACCGCCCTTCAATGATACAAAAATGTTCCATATCCCCTAAAGGGAAAAACAAATCTTCATCCTGATTCTCTAACCCTTTACAAATCTTTGGATCTTTCCTGAATATCTCCCCCTTTTGATTCAACTCAACTCCAGAGAGTTGAACTTTAGATTCACTTCAACTAGTAGTTCCTATGAAGCCTTTTCTAGCTTTTCACTGAGAAGATCCCCTTGGTTCAAATATATTCATCAACTTCACACTTTTTTGTGAGTGGACCCTGAAAATGACTTCATTTTAATTTCTAATTTACATGCCATAGACCATGTGCATACGAAGTCATGAAAAGACAGGACTACTAATAATTAAAAGCAAACTTTTTTGGAGAAAGCATGGACACAAATTCTAAGAAGCTGGGAAAGTTTCATCCAAAATCTTCCTGAGTAAAAAGAGATTTCCTGGAAGAGTGATCAGAACAAAGGGAAATGGAGTAACATAGACATTGGATGGAAAGGAAAAACAGTGAGATCAATATGTATTTTTTAAAAACCAGGAATATATGTAAACCAGGTATTTTACATATGCAAACTAATTTAATTATCCTAAGAAATATATGCCATTATTATTCACATTTTCCAGATGTGGAAGCAGAGGCAAATAAAACCTTTGTAAGGTCACATCTCATAAGTAATGGCATTAAGATTCAGATTCAAAATTTGTCTTACTCCAAATTCCATTCTTTTCATTCATTTACTTATTCATTCTATTCATTTTCTCTCATAACTATGAGTGTCCTTCACATTTATTAATTTGAAACAGAAGAGTTGATGTAGAGATACATACATGAATGACCAAATGAATAGTCTACGAGGTCACTACTGTCTGAATTATTAGTACAAAATCCATTGCCAGATTCTCCTAAATTCTGACTCTGTTTGAAGCTTGAAATATGATTCAGGATGACAAGAACTGTATTCTGGCCTTAGGTTGAATTTGAATTCTGCTTCTTTGGGATAACGCTTAGGTCTCAAATGGAACAGCTAGCACAAAAGAAGATCTTTTCTCAGGCACATTTTTTTAAGTTGTACTCTTTGCTTTATCTCATGAGGGGTGGGGAGAACATAAATACTGTTTAGACTTTTTTAAAAAAAATCTTGCTTGGGGATCCAAGTTTAAATAGAGACCAAGAGTAGAAAAAAAAGAGGAAAAGAGGACATAATAAAGACTCCAACTATAGCAATGACTTCATTAACTGGGGCACCTGGCTTTGTCAATTCTCTAGAAACTACACTTTGCGGTTAAACAGTGTTCCTTTGGGGAAGTAGGGCCAATGCATTTTCATGCCAAAGAAAACTGACTAAAGACACACAAAACACACTGAACTAAATAAGTAAAACCTGAGCCTGATTTCTATGTTAAGTTAAGCAAATTATTGTAGAATAAACTCACATCTTTCAATTCCTTTGTGATATACTAGAAAGAGATGACTCAGAAAGTAGGTAAAATAAAATGTGCTCTAAGAAAGGGAGAAGAAGAGAGGGGAGGAATGGGGTGGGGAGGAGAAAAAGGGAGATAATTTCAGAAGAAACATTGGTAGATTTCTAGCTGTAGCATAAGTTATTGAATTAAAAATGTGTAGTTAATGATAGAAGATGATTTTGAAGTTTTCATTTCTTGAAAATTGATAGGCAGCCCCTGAATTAACGGGTATAGAATTTCCTTAGTAACAAAGTTATAAAAAAATGAGTTGTTTTGAGATTGCAGAAATGCAGCATGCAGATTTGAGACCTCTGAACACATATTGGTTGGGAATAAGGGCGACTGACCTCTCCTGGAGGGACGATGGGAGTGTCAAAAAAGCCCAGTCTATCAAGAGAGTTGGGGAAGATCCCAGATTCACAGCTCAAGGACTGGAAAGCAGAGTCCACAGTGCCAAGCTCACAATCTCACCCTCTGGATAGACTGATGAGGGAGGGTGCTCATGCATGGGCACAAGATGTGTGTAACATTCCCTGGTGGTCAGCAGAAACTTGGTACACACTGGGCAAGTGAAATCACTGTAGTCACGAAGTTCCTAGGAAGGGGGACTTTCCTTTGACAGAGGATGTATTTATTTTCTAGGACTTCTATGACAAAGTACCACAGCTGGGTGGCTTAAAAAACAAAAATACGTTGTCTCATGGTTCTGGAGGCTGGAAGTCCCAGTCAAGGGGTCAGTAGGGTTGGTTCCTTCTGAGGGCTGTGAGGCAAGGGTCTCTCCATGGCTTGTAGATGGCCATCTTCTCACTGTATCTTTCAATACCTCCTTCCTTCTGTGCATGTCTGTCTCTTTGCTCAAATTTTCCCTTTTTATGACACCAGTCATATATGATTAGAGTTCATCATAATGAACTCACTGTTACCTGATTAACTCTGTAAAGATCCTATCTCCCAATAAAGGCACATTCTGAGGTACTGTGGTTTAGGACTTCAGCATATAAATTTGGAGGTGACACAATTCAACTTATTTAGAGTGGAAAAAGAGGCACTTTTGAATCTTAGGTAGATATTGCCTCCCAACTTCAGTTCCTTTGGGCTTAATTAGGAATTGGCGTGAATTTTCTCCTAAAGAACTTTATACAACCTTGCCATTGGATATGGTGTATGCTGAAAACATCCTGGTAGAGTCCTCTGGGCCTTCACTAATCAGTGATCTAATTAAAATGAAATTGGTTTTCTCCCGCCCAAACAGGGCTGAATATATTTTATTCATTTGCTTGAGAGACACATCTCATCTATAGGATTAGGTGGCTATTTTCATGACCAGTAATCCAGTAATCACCATGCAACAGTGCAGGGCCCCTGCCACCCCCGACTCCCTGCCATCTCATCCTGTCCATCATGCTCTTTGATTTCTGTTTCCTGAAGAACTAAGCAGAAAAACTGCAATGCACAGAGCAACAATCTCGTATGTTCAGTTGTCAAAAATAAAAACAATAAAGTCAATACTCAGAGAGTGCCTGTATTTTTCTTTTTAAGAAACATTACTGCAAGTCCATTGTAAACCAGTAAGCAGGAAAGGATGCCATACTTTCTAGGTCCTTTTAATCTGGTAGATTAATGAGATATACAAAACTGGGGATTCTTAAAGCACTTTGTAGGAACATCAGACTAAGATCTAGGCAGGCCACACTACACAGTTGTGAATGTTTCATCAAAGGCGCAGTAGCAGATCATCTTGAAATGGTTTGCCCTTGGGAATATTCTATTACAAAGGCATTATGATATTGGGATTTCAAAATTTAAAACGTGAACTGGGAACTTTACATTCAGTGGTGTCTAATCAAAAATTAAATAAAATGCCAATAAAAGTAATTCAATTTCAAGCATTTAAAGAGAAATGAGTAGAAACGCTTAATTATTCTTGAAAATAAACATAGAGGAGAGTCAACTTTAATCAATGATACAAATAGAAACATTTCCTTAGCTTGAGAAGATTATCCATTTAGAAAGGTAGCCAAGATGAATGGTGCATGAAATAAATATAAAGAACAGGGAAAAGGAAAGAAGGAAAAAGGGAGAAAGTAAAGGATGGATGGAAATAAGAAAGGGAAATTAGAGAAGCAGGGTAAGAGAAGAAAGAGTGTATGAACACATTTAGTCATTAAGTTGGGAGATCATTTATTACTAGTTTTGAAATGCTGGTTAGTCCCATAAAGGTTTAAACAGTGTTTTTGATATGGGGTTGCAGTTGCTCTTACTGTTAAACAAGTGTGTTTTGGACATCTCAACTTTCTTATTTACTTATAAACATTTTGCTATTTTGGCAAGGAATGACTCAGGCAATAAAAATATATTCAAAATACTTACAGCAGTGATTCTCAAATTCGATAACTCAGAGTCACTTAGAAAGTATTTTCTTTGTTTATTTGAGCAAAGATTAACATATATTCCTTACTAATTGCCAGGCAGTACTCTGGGTGTTTTACAGATATTATCTCATTTAATTCTCATAATAAACCAATGAAAGAGGTATTATTATACTCGTGTCACAGAGGAGAAAAGTGAGGCACAGAGAGCTCAAGTCAGTGGCACAAGATCACTGTGCTGGAAAAGGTAGTGCCAGGGTCTGCCTCTCAGGCATTCTCATTAGCCTTTATGGTACATTGCCCCTCAGTGGGAACGGCGGGCCCCTTCCCTCAGCTACTCACTGTGGTGGTGGGATTCTGACATCTATATTTTAATAGGCACTACTTAAACTCACCAGAGTTTAAGATCCTGGATGAGCAAAACAGCCCATTCCACAAGGCTAGATTACCTTATTTATTTGCTTTAAATTCTAGGTCTTAAAAAATAAAAATCAAACCCTGGTATTAGGATAAGTTAAAAAGTCAATATCAAGAATGGTAACAGGAAAGAAAGAAGGAATCCTATGCACAACACTCGCCAGGAACAGACCCGCTGAACTATGTCTCATGGCTCCTTAACGGCGCCCACCCAAACCTTAGTCTACTTTGACTGGGACAGACCTCTCAAAGGAATTACTCTCTGGGCACCATGGATGTTGCCAAGTCATATTTTAACATCATAGAATTTGATAACTGGAATGGGAAAAGAAGAACACGGAGTTAAGCAGTGTGCACTGTTAGTAAATGACACCAAAACAAGGACCCTAGATGACAGGTGTCCCAGATGTTGGGGCTCTCACCAGGTGTCTCCAACAGACACTGGGATATCATCACCTCTGCTCTTCCTGTTCTTCCAATTGTCCACTCACCACTGTGCTTGGCCAACTATACAATACTAAACAAGGGCCACTCCAGGAAAAATCAGGTTCTATTCCTCTTTAGGGCTCCTGCTTAATTCCAAGGGACAGCGAGCCTAGGAAACAAAGAAACCTCAAGTACCCTCTGCTTTTAAGCTTTTGAAAATGCAAAAGTACCTTGTAATAACCTCTTCCTCTTTAGCTTTCTTTTTCCCCCTCTCCTCTCTCCAGCATCCTCACCCATGCCCTGCACTCTGCCCCTCCATGAGGAGACTTCCTGAACAGAAAACTCACCCAGTTCTCCTTTACCTTTCAGAAGCCAGATGAGTAAATGCCGTCTTACGGAGTGAACTTCTGCAGGGTACTCAGTGTGCTTTTGGTCAGCAAAACTTTAGAAAGAACAAAATAGGGCCATGGATGGTGACACCCTAGGATCAGGAAGAGGCCAGACCTCCTCATAGTGGGAGGAGAGGAAAGGTGTTCACACACATGTACACACACACACACACACACACACACACACACACACACACACATACATCTTCTAGCATGTGCACTTTCCCCTTTACTCACTACTTTCCACTAAGCCAGGACATGATACCTGCTGGAAAAATGTAAACCCAACTTTATCTGACCAATGACTTCTGGAAAAGTTTCCAAATCTGTTAATAGATAGAATCAACCTTTGCTCACTTACCCTATCAAAGAAAGAACAAAAAGTAGTCCATATTAACATAACCTTCTTACATGCCCCATGTCATTTCAGACCTCTACTATCTAAGTTCCCTTTTCATTCAATCAACATATATCTGTGGATTGCCTTCTATGTGCCATGGACCTATATGTAGCATTTCAATTCCACTAGTATGTTCACTATACCATTCCTCTGATTCCTAATTCTAAAACCTTTTTTATTCTGCTTTCTAATTTTAGCTACCATGGTCTGTCAAAATTGCTAGTCCTCTCTCCCGTATTTATAGTGAGTCATTACTAGTCATCATGAGGCCATCTGCAGTGCACTCAGTAGTGACACGCAGCCCTTGTTCAAACCATAAGATGCTGCATCTTGCAGGATGGACATTAATGTTACTAAACATTAAACATTCATAACAGCTACTATATCCGTGCAGGAGCAAGAAGAGGGAGTGAGGGATAATGTTAGTAGGAACTTACCATTACAATAGAATTATAATGTTATAGACAGAAAATAGATCTCCTTTTCTCTCTTATTAATGCTGTACTTTATATTCTTGGGATGACAATCCTTGCACAGAGGTGGTTACAGTTGTCAGGAATGTAGTATGATTTCATGCACTGTGAACATTGCTGGCAAGCTCTTGCTAACCTTTTAATTTAAGGGAGGGATCTGTACAATCGTGGTACATCAGAATCACAGGTGGAGCAGCCTGTGGGGGGCGCGGTCAAATACCTGGGTTTAAAAAAAATTTTATTTATTTTCTGGTTGATTTGTATGCTCTATAACGATCCATTGTTAGTTCTGTTGCATGTTTAGAAACAAAACACCACTGGTTTAAGCCTTTGCCCAATGTATAAAACCAACTCAAATTCTGATGTTCCGTGAAGTATTTTAAGTCAGAGGATCATAAACATACATGAGGTGGTACAGTTGACCTGTAACGTTTCATGATTGATGTTGTATATTCCAGTCTGTCAACACAGACACATTATATATTCTATAAAACATAGAAGAAGAGCCTTCCAGTGCACAAGAGGGTTTGCTTTCACATCATGTCTTAAAACTCAAAGCCCCCAATTCATCTCTCACTCCCACATTTGTGATAGAGTCATTAACTAACAGAACAAAATAATAGCAGAGGCTTGATGGCTAATGGCAACTGAAATCTGGCCTCAGAGTTGGGAAAAAAGAGGAGTAGTTGGCGTTGTAGGGACTTATAGGAAGCATACTCCATGGCCTGTATTCAGTTCTAGGCAAGTGCATGAAAGGGAGCCTAGTTAGCAAGATTTTCAGAATTTTTAAAGGAAGTCAGGAATCTATATTTTATGTGAGTCCTTTTGATTTTTAAATACTGGCCACCAATTTGAAGCTGGGATCCTACAGTTGTGCAATAAACAAACCTATGGTGTGGGCTGGATTTGACAGAGACCCTGAAAGTGTGTGTTCTATCATTTCAACTGGAATCATTCACTCCGCATTGCTGTCGGGAGGGTTAGACACATACAGGAAGAGAAGGGCATCACTGAGGGCGGGGAGGGCAGCCAGGAGGCTGAGCCAGTGTAGACAGGTTGCTGACTTTATTCTTTGATTAACACTGGTTCTGCCTCTAGTCATCAAAAAGTTACTCTTACTTGTGAGAAGACTACTATTTTCAAGAAGTTCTTTGGAAAACACAGATTTGAGAAAGGCCTAGTCTTCATAGCACTGCGTGGACTAGGGTTTTTATCCCAATGGCTAGAAGCCCATAGGAAAAATAAATTCAGAAACTTAAATTACAGTAAGATAAGTTTTCAATAATTAGCTTTTCAATAATTAGTTTGATGTGAGGTCAACTACTTCAACATTCCTTTGACTTATAAAAGTCCTATATTGGGCTTCCTTTTCCAGAGTTACAATTAAACATACTTTTACATTGAGGAAAAGTTGATTATTTCAGCAAATACAGTACCTGACTGTATTAAGACCAGCCAGGTTGTCTGGGGGCTAAAAAGACAGTCTTGCCCTTCTCTCTACTACTGGGCCTGGTTTCTTCACCTCATCTCAATAGTGCCCCCACTTTATTTTTCTTCACATGTGTGCATATTGGTTTCTTTTTGCTTTAGATTTGATCTCATTCTTCTAAAGACTAAACTTTTAAAATACACTGGTTCAGGATTACGCCATTCCTCATCATCTCTCTCAATCCCTTTTATATGGCACTGAGATAGTCAGTGTTGCTAATAGTAAACATAAGATGGAAAATTGTATTAGAGAATGTGAATCATTAGTTTGATGCAGACACAGTCTTTAGGTTCCTCATCAAGATCATACTGTTGCTTCTCAGCCACTGACATAAAAGGGAGATGACGGCACTGCAACCCATACCCCAGGAAGAAAGCGTCCCGCAGCCACAACAGGAGCACATACACAAATAGTCATGGCCAGAAAAAATCAGAGGGGCTTTTCTTGTCATGATGGGGTAGGCATTAACTACACATCATCATAGCATTTAGATGAAAGTCATTGACATGGAGCTATAAAAACAAAATGAGTTCACACTTAAATATAAGATGAAGAGAGTTAGTTAACTGCAATTACAAAGAGGATTACTGGTGACGTGTATGCCAGTGAGGAACTCCAAGAGTGGGAAAGATGACACTCTAAGGCACCACACCCACTGCTGAGAGTGTATAAATGCCACAGCCCAAGAGCAACATTCAAACTCAAGAGTCTTTTCCCTGTAACTCAGCTGAACTCACGTCACCTGTCAACATGTCCTACAACTGCTGCTCCAGAAACTTCTCCTCCTGCTCCCTCGGGGGCTACCTGCGCTACCCAGGCTCCTCCTGTGGCTCTTCCTACCCCAGCAGCCTGGTCTACAGCACCAACCTCTGCTCTCCCAGACCCTGCCAGCTGGGCTCCTCTGTCTACAGGGGCTGTCAGACGACCCGCTGTGAGCCTGCCAGGTGCCAGACGTCCCGTGTGGTCTCCAGCCCCTGCCAGGTGTCCTGCTACCGCCCGAGGACCTCCACGCTCTGCAGTCCCTCCCTGTCAACTTACTCTGGGTCTCTGGGCTGTGGGTCCAGCAGAGGCTACTCCCTGGGCTGTGGATCCCTCGGCTTCAGAACCCTGGCTTGCGGAGTCCGTGGTTTCCCTTCTCTGAGCTATGGCTCTCGATTCTGCCTTCCATCCTACTAGATTTCCAAGACCTTCCAGTCTTCTTGCTACAGATCAACCTGTGGATCTGGCTTCTACTGATCATAGTAAATTTTTAATCTTGTCCGATATCATCAATGTCTCTCCTCATCATTATCTGCAGAAAGGATTACTCTCTTATTCTCTGATTATCAAATTCTTACCTTGTCTCTGGCCCCAAATACTGGCTGAAAGACTATCTGAAAAATTATGTAATTCATGTAGTAATTCAAACAAAGTCTGAAGTCTGAATTGGAGATGGAATTCATGTTATTGGATTTTTTTTTCCAAAATTGTATCAAAAATCAAATCACTAATAAATTTATTGGTTCTGATATCCAGCTTTGTTTGTTGTTCTTATATTGACCAGGGTTTTGATTATCATAAGTAAAAGATACAGTATGAAAAAGATAATTATGCACATGGAAATAGGTTTTGAAATCCTAAGAAATTAGCAATTTGAACTAGTTTCTAGGGACCTCAGATATTTTTCTTACCCAAATTATAGGTAGTGGAAGACTATTGTTTGAATATATAGACTTCTATAAATTAAAATCTCATAATCAGGAATTTAACTGATTCCCTGGTAAGATGCAGATCCTCATGTGAACAGCAACAGGTATAAGGTAGCAGACTAGTTAATAGGATGCAGAGAACAAAAATAATATTTAGATTTATATGGCTAGGGTTATATATGAAAGAAAAATTGAATAGAAGACAAATGAAAATGATTGTGTGTGAATTTTAAGTAACTTTGAAATCATTTGTTGGTAAAAGTGATCAAATATATGCATCTCACTGATGAGTATTCAATATGATCTTCTTACGTGTAGTGAGCAATACCATGAAATTTGAATGAAGAATCTAAAACCATAAGGTTGATTTCCACCTTAGTGTTTAAGTGTTTAATCATGCTTCAAACTAAATGATAATAAGCATTTGAAATCATCAGAAGTGATGATTTAATGTGTATCTTAGCAAAAAAATGTTATTTCTATTTTTCATGGTAATATTCTCTGCTTTTTCTCAAAGTTTTTCCAGAAATAGTAAAATGACAAGATAGGTAGCTTTTGATAAGGAACCTAAAACTGAGAAGGCAGAGCTAAAACATGTTCAGTAAATACTTCCATCCCTTATCTCTTAAGGCAATAGGATAGCCCTTAGAGAAAGATTCTCATTTTAAATTTGTTGTAGTAAAGGTAAGAAAATGGAGAAACAAAGAGAATTAAGAACTTATAAGCAAAACCTGTCCCATGACATCTCAAAAGATGGAACCTACTTGGAATTGCAAAGACACAGTAGTATTGGAGGGAGCAAAGGAGATGTCTAGGAAGATAAAATGGGATAAACCAGGCAGAGAAGATGGAAAATGCCTCGTATATTCAAGGAATGATTGGAAACATTGCTAACTTACCATTTAAGAAGTGTTTATATGGAATGGCAATGACAAATATGATAAAAAATAGTTGATGAGTAACCACCACTCTACCATCTAGAGGTATTACATTTTAGATTGCACTAATTCATGTTTTCATCCCTTCCCATTCAAACCACTAAAAATAGTTTTGTGATTGGACACTCTTACTCCATTTCTCTCCTACTATAATCACTTTTTCATATTTTATAAAATAAGTCTTCCATCTAATGATTAGTTATGAATTTTAAGTTTATTTCGAAGGGAGAATAAGGTAAAAATCAATATGCTTACAAATGAAAAAAATATATTTGGAACCAATGTCTTGTTTAGAAAATCTAGACAAAGAAAACTATGTGAAAATGTCCATAGATTACCAGAGCCAAAATGTCAGGGAGGTCTTAACAACTACAACAAAAAGTCATAATATTTGTGACTACTTTTAGATTAGGAATGTGGTTGAGTCCAAAAGAGAGGCTGATGAGATTCATGAGCTGAGGTAAACAAAATTGAAGGTTAGAAATTTCCAATGATTTGGGCCAAAATTGTCTAGTACTCTTAACAATACCTTTGGAATAGGGTGAAGCATAAGTATTTACCCCTTCCTTTGAAATAAAATTCAGGTCCAAACTTTACATTTCCCTGTATGGCCCTGGAAGATGACTGGTTAGCCAGAGACGGGTAAGATTCCTCAAGGGAGGAACAACCTAAGACAGGCACAGTCACAGGGGGGCCATCAGGTGAGAAATTGGGGATCAACAGAGGTGAGGCTTAGAACCTCACCCCCCCTGTTTTGAGAGAAATCTTCTGCATCCGTGGATGTTTTGTTGCCCTTATCTAGCTTGGATTAATACTTAGTCTATAGGCACACACCTGATCATCTACATTTGCCCTCTTACAGCACTAAACTATGTTTTCTACCTTTATCTTGCATCTACCTACCACTTCAGCATTTTATTAAAATAATAATAATAGTAATAATAATAATAATAAGGGAGAAATGTGGAAAAAAATAAAAATAAAAAATAAAAATGTAAAGTGTTTAGCACACTGCCAGATCACCTGTAAATTGTAGCTGCAGTATTAAATTAAGCAAAGTGGAAAAAAAAAAATTCAGGTCCAACTCTTCAATACTTGATTAGTTTAACATGGTAGATGGATGAGCCTTAATTTACTTCTTTATATATACATGCATACATATATATATATGTGTGTGTGTGTGTGTGTGAATGCAGATACTAATTTATAGATAGCTATAGGTATAATTGTAGATGTAGTTTTCTATAGACACAGATGAATATACAGTTTATATAAATATACAGCTATAAACAACTATAGAGATGAGATAGACATAGACATAATAGAGATATAGTTGTAAGGTCTGATATACCAGGAAAATTAACCAGACTTCAAGAAGTTAAGAAATGACTAAATATATATATATATATACACACACATACACACACACACACACACACACACACACACATATATATATATATACATACATATACATGCCATATTTTTGAAACAGACTCACAAGAGATTCAGTAAATGGAAATATTGGATTGCACATAGATGTTAAAATAACTGCAACTGATACGCTTATGAAATAAAAGCAGAGATTTAAAATTTTGACAGAGCACTGAAGCATATTTAGAGGACCATGTAGATTTCACCCTGAAAAACACAATAAATTAAATGTAGATTTAAAATTAAAAGGGATTAAAAAGAAGTTGGACACAGCTGGAGAGAGAACTAGAGATTTTTCAGTAGAATATATTTAAATTAACAAAAAAGAAAAATATAAAAATATTGTTCTATATTCAGAGAATATGGAGCATGGAGACTATGGAAAGGTTTAACATACTGTAACTGAAGTCTTAGAACAAGACTGTGTGTGTGTGTGTGTGTGTGTGTGTCTGTGTCTATGTATGTATATAATAGCAGTCAATGAAAAATTAACAGCTATTGACCAGTCAAGATATCACCTAATTCCAAGAGAAGTAACATGCAATAGAAAAAATCCAGGCAGAATTTTCCAAATAGCAAAACACTATCAATTCACAAGTTCCAAAAATATTACAAACCCCATGCATGGTAACCCATGAGAACACCAAGGTATATTGGAGTCAAACTGATGAAGAAAAAGAAAAAGAAAAAGAAAAAAGTTAAAGCAATGAGAGGGACAAAAGTGCCAGTTGCCTTCAAAAAAGCAACAATAAGATTGACAATTAAATTCTAAACAGAAAAAAATAAGGAAGGAAAGCAATGACATTTCCTCAAGCTTTTGAAAAAAGAAAACTTTTTAGCTAGAATGCTTGACTCGTTGGTATCTGTTGCAAAAATGGAGGGGAAGTAGAGACATTTTCAGATAAAAACATAGAGAATTTGTCACTAGCGTTCCAGAATTAAAATATATAGGAAAAATTATATATAGTCAAAAACAAAGTGATCCCAAAGTATACCGAAAAGATGTAAGAAGGAATGAAGAATAAAGAAAAGCTATATATTGGGTAAATTTAAGGAAATATTGCCCATAAATACATGGAGGGAAATTCTTATCAATATATATAAGCATAACATGAAATTAAACTACAGAAAATCCTAACATAGTAGGACATAAATTGGGTTAAGTATAACTGGTTAAGATTTCTAACATTCTTGCATGGTATAGGAACAGGAAAAAAATTAACATTGTTAATTTATATTAACCAATTAAGGATGCATGGTGTGGTCTCAAAAGCAGTACTGTCCCACAGAACTTTCTAAGATGCTGAAACTCTTTTTATCTGCACTTTCTAATATATGCCATCCAAAAGCCACACATACCTATTGGGCATCTTGGCATGTGGTTAATATAACTGAGTAACTGAATTTTTAACTTAATTCTAATTAATGTTAATTGAACTTTGTGTATGTGGCAAGTGGCTATTCTATTGGATGGTGTGGCTTTAAGTAACTTCTAAATGAATATCAACCAAACATGTATCATTTTAGAAGGCTGGCAGAATGATTATTGAGAAATATCTTGCTTTACATCTAATAAAGATGCTTTAGATCTCATCATATAGCAAACTTTAAGTTAATAAAGCAGAACTAGCCTTTTTTGTTTGTTTGTTTCTTTGGCCTGATACATCTTTTTACTTTCCCTTCTCTGTTTCCTTATATTTAAGACAATCTATTTTAAGTAGAAAATAGTTTTGATTTTTAGTCCAGCCTGATACTTTCTTATATGGCTTATTTAGTCATTATGTTTATTTTAATTGTTTGCACTTTCAGACTTTTATCTATATTTTTATTATTTTGTAATTTGCTTCATCTTCTATGTTCCTTATCTCCTTTCATGCCTTTTAGGGGAGAGTAATAAAATAGTTTAATGCTACAACTTTGCCCTTTTAAGTTATAAATTTTTTCTAACCTTTTAATTTTTTAGTAATTTCTTAAAGAGATTTTGATGATCATTCTTAATTATTACTGTTTACTTCTACCTATATATTAAGAACCACAAACCATTTTATTAGTGTTGAGCATAATGAGCATTTCGACCTAAGTTACTTATATTTCAGACCCTCTTATTCTTCCCTGCAATTCCAAGTTTCCCTCTGAAATTATTTTCCTTCTAACTGGAGAAAATGCCTCAACATTCATTTTAATACAGGTTTGCCTGACATGCAGAGCTCTATAAAAGAAAATAGGTAGATATTTTACAATGGAAAAATAATCTTAAAGAAGTAAAGTAGGGAAAAATACGTTTTACAATGAAGGAAAATATCGTAAGAGAGGATATGAAGTAAAAACATCTACATGGTACTGTCTGACGTAAGGTGTTCTAGAAGATCAGGATCCCTGAACAAACTGTAACTTTAGATGACAAAAGGGACGATGCATACATGAGAACCATGAATTATATTGATAGAGAACCTTTTTTTATCGGAATTACAACTATAGATAAAATAGTGGTAATACCATTTAGACAGTTGGAAAAACTCATAGAGGTACCCTCATCACAAAAGAATGTGAATATTTGAGTCTTTTCACACATGCACAAATTGGTATCCACTGAGACTGTTTCAGTTAATCTCCTCAGTCATTTTGCCTCTAAACACTTGTCCTGGTTTACCTCTGTGACCTATCATGTTTCTCAATCAATTTCTTTTTTCCCCTTTCCAATGGATGTGAGAAGCAATATGTAATATAGGGGAAAAATTCTTAGATAATGAAACAATTTAGGGAAAAAAATTCATTGTTGACAAACAGAGTGTGTCTATTCCACTGAGATGGAAAAAAAGTGACTTCATCTCAACCCTTGCCCTTAAAGCTAAGCATCCCCCAGCCAATAAAGACAAATGCATAATGAGTCTTAGGGGCTTTCCTCATCATGATTAGATGGCATTAATGGCATATAGTCATAGCATTTCTGACATTGAAATAGTTAATTGGCTTAGTACTATAACAACACCAGGAATTCACCCATGAATATGAGATGGAAGGAATTATTCATCTGCAATTACAGAAAATATCACTGAATTACACATACGGAAATGAGAGATTTCAAGTGTGGGAAAGGTGACTGTTAAGAATGCCACACCCTTGGTTAAGAGTATATAATGCCTCAGTCCAGGAGGAGACATTAAACTTCAGAATCTTGTCATCCTCACTCAACTGAACTCACATTTGTCAACATGTCCTACAACTGCTGCTCCAGAAACTTCTCCTCCTGCTCCCTCGGGAGCTACCTGCGCTACCCAGGCTCCTCCTGTGGCTCTTCCTACCCCAGCAGCCTGGTCTACAGCACCAACCTCTGCTCTCCCAGACCCTGCCAGCTGGGCTCCTCTGTCTACAGGGGCTGTCAGACGACCCGCTGTGAGCCTGCCAGGTGCCAGACGTGCCGTGTGGTGTCCAGCCCCTGCCAGGTGTCCTGCTACCGCCCGAGGACCTCCACACTCTGCAGTCCCTCCCTGTCAACTTATTCTGGATCTGTGGGCTGTGGGTCCAATAGAGGCTACTCCCTCGGCTGTGGATCTAGAAGCTTCTGCTCCCTGGGCTGTGGAACCAGTGGCTTCAAACCTCTGGGTTATGGAGTCTGTGGCTTCCCTTCCCTGAGATATGGGTCTAGATTCTGCTGCCCAACCTACTTGGCTTCTAAGACCTTCCAGTCTTCTTGTTACAGGCCAACCTATAGATCAGCCTTCTGTAGGTCAACTTGTTGAGTTTCCACTTTTTGAGTAAAATGTTTCAGTCTTTACTCAGAGTTGCTGTTGTAGGATTTTTTCGGTAATATTAGCTAACCCTGCTTATCACCAACTCTTTGCCTTCTGGCATCAAACACTGGCTGACAGACTAGTTATTTCAGAAGTGAAATTAATGCATGACAAAAATATTGAGGTCAGTATTTGTAATTTGGAAGCAATTGATTCAGAATTTATAATTCTTCTTACAAAATGTGCTGAAATTCAGTTTTGTTTGTCCTAATAAACTCATTCACTCTTGCATCTGATTTGTTCTCATTGTTCTTTATTGTTTCTCAAAGTTTTGATTTTCGATCTATCTTTGGGCCTAGACAATAAGAATACATTCCCCAGGAGATGAGTTTGGATTTCCTTAGGAAATGATTTCAGACTTGGTGTATGGGAAAATTCTCTAGACACTCCAGTGCCTAAGAGCTAATGAGTGTGCATGTGTTCCACTGTCAAAGCTGGTAGGATTGTACTAAGGGTACACCCCAATAGAAACATTCTCATCATGTTTTCAATGAGGACACCTTATGCTAACAACTATACTTTGCCTTGAGTTTACATTTCCAAACCAATATTGAATTTGAGTTTGTCCAGAGATGTCAACTAGGTGAAGTTTATAAAACATAAAATATTTGCATAAATCTGGTATATTGACATGAAAAGGAAAATGATGAGGTGTTGGGTTTGGAGGGCATTAATCTTGTCTCTAAGTATATTGAAAATGTGTTATTTGAGGTGTGTGTGTGTGTGTGTGTGCACACACATATGTGTGTGTGTATGGTTGGCTGTAAGAGAGAAGAAGAAAGAGGAGATAGATAGTCTTAAAGTTTAAAACTGTAAGGAAAAGAAAGATTTACAGGGAGGAATATTTTGGTTTATTATAAGTAGATATATATTTATGAATCACAAATTATTACAACCTGGATACTTTTCTTTGAAGTTATTGAGTCTCTCAACTAACAGAAGATGAATTACCCCCACCCTTTCTTTAGTGACATGTGCACTGAATTGAGGGTAAGATTAGGTTACTTTCAATGTTCTGAATCTTATAATCTGCCTGGGTCTCCTTGGGATCCATTGCTCAGGTGTGATAGTGAAAACAAAATCACCCTTTTACTTAGATCTGAAACAGGAGATCCCCTTTGCATCTTTTTTTTTTTTTGAGCAAGTTATTTGTCTCAGAGGCTAAATGTAGTGACACACTTTCCCATCACATATTTAATAATAACTCACCATGAGTGGTAGAATAACAAAGATTACTCTTTGCTCCAATTATGTTTCATGAGCATTTATTGGTTTGTCTTCCCTGAAACCTTTTCCTCAAGTTTTTTCTAGTTGAATCTGAGAAAAGAGGGCCTAATAATGGGCTAAGCATGGATGTGTGGGAATAAGGTCTGTGCAGAAAAGCCTGCCCAAGGCAGAAAATAGAAGACTAGAGAAGAGGGATGTAGAATTTCCTGGTGGTACCAGAGCTTCTGGTTCCCATCACCCTTTATGCCAGATTTACTAGTCCTTCATGCACTTTGACTATATGGGCCAATAAAGTCTCCTCTTGGTTTAAACTAATTAAAGCAATTAAAATAAGATTTCTGTCACTCTCATCCAAAGAGTAATAATTGATAAGAAATGTGTCATCTCGGTTCAGAGTTACTCACTGACTTTGGTGTTAATAGGCATTGAATATTTTATGAGTAAGGCAAAAGATCCTGTAAGCCTGAATTATTGCCATTAACAGGGAAGGCAGACTGCTAATTCTTCTTAAAATAATGTGGAATGAGTAAAATGTGGGAGAAACTATTTTGGAGAATGAACTCAAAGTGGTGGCAGTAGTGTGACAGGGAGAATGTCCTGGGAGTGCATTCAGTGAATCTAACAGAACTAGAAGCTTCTACCAAGGAAGGCACCAGGCCCAAAAGGCAGTGATGAGTACAGACAATTGTTTAAACCTAAGAACAATCCCAAGATGGGAAGAAAGGGTATCCAGTAAACTAGAAGATCTGGTTCTAGAGGAACTTGGAGGTTTTCCCCCTTTATAATGGAATCTTTGAGGTGAGAGGCTAAAAATTAAAACAGGGAGGCCAAGGATAAGAGAGGTAATGCATACATCAGAAAAGTTTTAATATTTAAACTTTTCCAAGTATAATGTGCAGATTCAGAATTCAGGGATCAGAAAAGGTGAATATCCTTTGCATGGTTAATTCCCTGCACAGTAATAATCTTTTCTTAGTATCTTATCAATCTGATTCCCATCTATTTTTTTCTCTCACCTCTCTGCTTTTCTTCTCCCCCTTTTCTCTCTCTTTCCTTCTCTCTGTGATTTTTCACCTCTTTTGTACATTCTGTTCTTCTCTACGTTCACCCTCTAGTGCCCGATTGAGTTCAGGCACCAGGTAACACTGGATCCGTGACTGGCAACATGATGGTGACGGAGCAGGCAGTGGAAGGCTGGGCTCTATCGGTGGCTAAGAAAAAGCCAAGAGTGAAGAGGGTCGCTTGCCTTTCAGTTCTATCTGCTCATCCATAACCACCCTAACTCTAACGCCCTCAATACACTGGTGACATCAGCAATTTGTGCGGAATTCAGCTCAGTAGATATATTTTGAACTTTAACTTTACTTTAGAAGTCTTCTGTGACGAATGCTGAGAACTTAGAAAAGACCATGACCACTGCCTTGAAAGAGTTAGTTCATGTTAGTGAGAGAGACAAATCTCCCATTATCTTGGTGTGAAGGGAACTTGAGGAAGTGGTCGCTGCAGAAACAATGGCACAATTGTTTGGAAGGATATGGTGTGGGTTTGGGGAGGAAAACTGCAAGTTATGTTTTATTAAACGGTGATATCTGGGCAGCAAGAGATCAGAAATTATGTAATAATAAAAAGAAAATAATATGTAAAAGTTAAAATTAATTACAGAATAATGAATTAATAAATCGAGATTGACCAACCCTGCAGGCCCAGAAATAGAGACAGAAGCAACACAGATGCTCATGAAAGCCTGAGCTTTGCGTCTGGAGTGACAAGATGTCAATGATAAAAATAACGTTCGTATTTAGTATGTGGGAATAGTTCTTTGGGTTCATGTTATTTTTGGGTAGCAAAATTAATATGCTTATTTATGTGACTGGGGACTCATTTGGTTGCAATTAACAGTCTAATAAAATGCTAACACACAGGACAGAGTTCAGGGATGCAGACCATAGCTTGAGAGGCACTGCACTCTGAATTCAGGAAATGTGAGTTATTGTTCAAATTCAAATACTCTGTGCATCTATCCAACAGAAAATCCTACGTCTCACCATGCCTGACATACTGCTGCTCTGGAAATTTCCCTTTACTGTGCCCTTAGGGGTTTTCTGATTTCCTAGTGTCCTGCTATGATTGTTCTCATCCCATCAATTTGGTTTACTGCAGCGTCTCATTCTTAAGGGAACACTCATATTAGAGTTGTACAGGGGATTGCCTCCTTAAACATCACACCCTAGGCTCCCCACTCACCTCGCCCAAGCCCTGGTCCTATCCTGCACATCCTCTTCTATTTAATTATTGCCTTATGTTGACTGTCACATGCATGTCACCCAGGAACTGCACCTTCTGCTGTCCCCACAAACTGCCTCTGGTTCAGGGACACAACAGGTGCCACTTCTGGGTTGCAGACCCTATTTCTGCCACCCAACCTACTTTCCTCTGTAAATTTTGCCAACCAGTCTGTGTGTGGGGGTCACACATCCAACTGCTGCATGATCTAATTTTTAATGCAAAAACTGCACAATCTTCTAGTGATGGTGATTCCTCTTTCCACAACCAATTATTGTCAGAGTTAAATATTCATTTATTGGACAATGGTCTGTCCCCAGATCAACTGTAGGGGCTTTGAGATACCCCTTATGACAGGACAGGTAAACATCTATTTAGAGAAAAGTAACCTTTGTCCGTTAACCCTTCTGTTTGATTAATCCATTAAAAAATTATTGAATCTTTGTAATGTTCCATTTCAAGGCTTACCCTTTGTAATGAAGTAGATCCTTAAAAGCAAGTAGAAAAAACTGAGAAAAAATGAGATTGTGGAGATTTAACTTACTGGTACAAAAACTGTGCACATAGTATTTCACAAGTGTGTGTTTTTGTTCCAGTGTATCTTACAGATGCAATACGTTTTAAATAACTATTTTCCTGTTAAATATACACTAAATTTTCAACTTCAAGGAATATTGCTGTATATAGGATTACTATAGGCAGATTAGAGTTTCAAAGTCTTGATTTTCTTTTCCTTTCATGGCACCATATAAAGGGAAATAGAGGAAGTAAAGAATATGTTAGGACCCTGGTTCTATTCCTGGTTTTCTTGTTAATTAGATTTTGATCTTATATTCATTGCTTCACACTCGTGAAATATGTATGTGCAGTGATGGTCCTTGATAATCTGAGAACTCTAAGTCTTCTTTCAGCATCAGCAACCTATCCATATTATATGATCTCAGTAGCATGTTGTGGAGGTGTGTTTATGATCCAATTACAGTTTAAATTCTCCATATGGGCTGGGGTGTCAGGAACAGAAGATGAATGTTTACAATGTGATGCAATATAAAACCTAATAGTGTTGAGATAATTTTCCCAAATGGTAAAGTCATGATTCTCAAACAAACAAAAAACACATTTGAAATATTTTATTTTACTTGTTAACAAATGAAGGGATCATTAAGAAGCAACCACTGGTTCAAAGGAGAATGCAAAGAAGACATTTATATAGGCTGTCAGAGATGCTGAAATGAATTTACAAATATGGCTGTAAAGGGGTCACCAGACACAGAGTAAAAACCAATGGCATTGCACTGCACAGAAATCATTTTCATTTCTACGGACAAGAATCATTTGCATTATTATCAATTCTCTACAATGAATCAAACGCAGTGAAAAGTGGAAATACCCTGAATGAACTAGAAAGGCCACATAGTAATTCATTCTCATGTTTCCTGTTACAAAGTCTATCACAAATTTTTTTCTGACATTATATGTAATACAGTCATACCTATACTGCAACCGTGTGAACAACGGTCTTTCTCTTAATATAGAAACTAAGAAGAAAAAGAAATTCTGCACACCATGTTATAGAAAGAGCTACTCTATTTTCCAACTCTGCTTTTCTAATAGTCTGTTTTGACTTGGATAAAAGGATATTGGTACATAATGATGTGATATTATGACTTGGTTTTTCTTCCTGCCCTACCTCACCTCTTAGCTGCTGCACTGCTGTTGAACAGCGTGGCTTAGGAAAAACAAGCTTCACTCTTCTTTAAAAGCTCAGCTTTAATTAAATAACATTATGTAAATATAAAAGAACAAAGTAGGTGGTTCATATTTTTGATTCATTACCTTTTAATTTTTCTAACATTAAACAGTTAACCTTGAGAGAACAGTTCTTCATCTTTGTGGCAATGGTTACACAAATCTATAGATGGAATAATATTGCATACAACTGTATACATACACACATACACACAAATGAGTACAGGTTTAAACCGGTAAAGTGGAATAAGATCCGTAGTCTGGCCAACAGTATTGCACCAATGAGTGTTTCCTGGCTTTGACATTACAGTGCAGTTACATAAGATGTCACTATTAGGGGAATTTGGGTGAGGATCCCAGGACTCTGTATTATTTTGCAACTTGCTGTGAGTTTATACTTATTTAAAAAAAGAGCTTAATGAAAGTTAGCCATATGTTGAGAGCATGAGTAGATTATTGAGATTATTGACTGGTAAGATGTGATACAAGATTCATAAAGGGCATTTCTGGGAGATTCACTTGACATGCTAAAGTCTGTCAGTTAAAGCGACAAGGTTCAGTTATCATCCATGCATAGAAGCTCTTCATCTGCTAAGGGTGATATGAGGGGTGTGACTAAGTCAAAGGATTAGAAATCACCCAAAGTTTTTCTTTTCCTCCATGTTCACCACGTGTCTATTCAGAATTTGTAAGATTTCTCTTCAATCTCCATTTTGTTTCCTGGTGGGGTCAGTAAATTCCCTCGATTCTAAATCCCAAATGACTAAAGCCTCATTTCCCAAGGTTTATCTCTTGGACACTGGTCATAAGGTATATTAATAGATTAGATACAAAATGTACATTCACATGAGGAGTACTCTACTAATCACTTTAATCAGTTTTGCTTTCTTTCCCTTTAAGAGGTTTTTTAATGCTTATGCATATTGTAAATTACAAAAAAGAGAGAAGCCAATTATTGTCCCAAACCCCTCACCTACCTGTTCTCTGTGCTAGAGTTGACAGAAACACTGCATTTTCCCCAAGCTCTTTGGACCAGATATGATTGTAATTTTTAGTCAAAATCAAGTTAAGTCAAAATTCATTCTCCAGGTAATGAGTTATTACCCTAATCTCAGGAAATTTCTGCAAAGGGATAATACATAAATTTTTCTTCTATATATACTGTCTATTTGGTACTTTACCAGATAAATAACCCCAGACATGTAGTTGAAGAGGAAGCTCTTATCACACTCATAATCATAAAAAGAGTGAATAGTGGCTGATTCTGTGTTTTAACAGCTTACTCTTCCTGCTGGGCACATGACCAGAGAGGTTAATGTCTTGACTATAAAATTGATTCCAGGGGACTTCATTTTCTGTGTCCTATAGATATTGCACCACTATGATGAAGAAGCACCACTGATTGTTCATTTGCCTCAGCTTATAAACCAAAGCTGAAAAAAGCTTTAGCTTCAACAATTTTAGGGTGATTTTTCATGGCCTATTATTGCACTAGATAAGGCAAGAAAAACAAACAGACCACATTTAGCACATCCTTGAGAGCTCTTTAGCTCTCAAACTTCATTCTGGGCGGATGATGCAGCAACATTCTCTTAATCGATTATCAACCCTTGGAGGGGGAATGCTCTGTACAGCGAGCCTACACTTACTGAAGTCATGAGATGGAATTCGCTCAGCAAGTTTTTCATTTCCAAATTCTAGATGGGAAAAGAATATGGTCCTGGATTCTAAAATGACTTTGCTTTTCCTTTCCTGTTTTATACCTTCTGTTCTGTGGTTTAGCACTCTGCCTGGGATTTGCTCCTCTCCCCTCCATTTTCATCTTATCTTCTGAGAGGTTTTATGTGCTAAAGAGCTTAGTGATAGAATTTCACCTCATCTGCATCGTGAATTTGGTCCTCAGCATTTGTAGCTTTATATTGTGTCTTAACAAAGACAGAAGACAGGGCTGGGTAGTGAAATATCTGGAGACAGAGAGACCTAGTCTAACTTTCTGTCTTTATAATGTTTTATTAAAATACTTCTTGATGGATTATTTGATATATCACTATATCTTTTTGTCCAAAAAATGAAAATAATATTAGTTAATTCACAGGGCTATTATGAGTAATATATATGAGAATTATGTAATACAGAATAGGAGATTTTAAATTTTGAATTTATTGAGGATGCTGTGCCTCAGATATCTTTGTTCTTCTTAGCACATTTCCCTTGATACATGATGTGACTACCATATATAATTAGTGTTCACATTATTCATCTCTTTTTAGAAAGTAGGAGGAGTATAGAATAGGCTTTGATCTGCATTACTGAGACCTCAAAATGTATACAGAAGGCATCACTATTTCAAGCAGATGCAAAATAACTTGCTTTTTCAGAAATGGTGAAAAATAATATTTTGTGTTCCAAAGCTTACTTGTAACTAATATAATACATTTCCTTGCCTAAATCTTCACTGATTATTAAGTCAGGTCAGAGTACAACAGGAAAAAAGAAAAAAAGTGTGCAGAGATGCGGGTCCACCCCTAGAAATCACTGCAGCCTATGATGAAAGCCAATTAGAAGTTCAGAAAGCATGACCATGGACACAAAGCGCCACCTGGCGCCCATGATGCCATCCTTAGAGGTAACATTCTCAATCAACACTGTCAAGGTTCTGTTGAGAATGCCAAACAGAGAAATGCTTCCTAATAATCTTGAAACTCCACATGTGTGAGCAACATAAGTTATAACCTCTGCCTGTTGAACTCTGAAGTCTTGCCAATATGGGCAGGGAATGAAGGCACATCGCTTACAGGCTGCTGAATCCAAGTGGTGCTGTTACTGATACTGTTTGTTATCTTGCTCATTAGTTTGTCTGCTATACAAGTGATGTCATTTAAACTGTTTAAACATGGACTCCTGAAGAAACATTATGTGTATTTGAATCCTGGACTCTAACACTCAGGGGCTACTTGTATATATCATAGAACCTCTCAAAAATTCAATTTCCTTCAATGGAAAAGAGAGATGATGATAGTATTTATATCATAGGGTTATGATGGGGAGCCAATGATAAGATATGGAAAGCAAGTAGAAGAGTTCCTGAATGTGGAAAGCAGTCTGTAAATTAACTATTATTGGGCTATAAATGTATGCAACTCTTGTCCAAAAAATAAATGCTTATGAGTCCCTTGACCTAACTCTGGTTGCATGAACCATAAACATCCTATTCGTTTCTATAGCCTAAAACTAAATATTTAGCCTCTCAATCCTGAACATTTAAAATACCCACTAAAGTATACAATAGTGTATTTCATTCCCTCCCAAACACCATAAATATGGAAATAAACAAGTTTTAATCCACTTCCTTTGTAATGTATACATATTTTTATACTGGGTGTTATATAATTCAGAATTTCTTCATAATTTTCTTCCTATCTGTCTTTTTTTCAAGTTTTCTTTTATATTGTGATCCTTCTGGGAAGTCTTATCTCTCTGCCTTTAACTCCTGGTTTTCACCAGTGTCTGCACTGCAAGCCACTACATGCCTATTATCTACGTTAACTGAGGATCTTAAGACGGACTGCCCACCCTCACATGATATGGAAATGTGACTATCTGTAACATTGCTTTAGAACTTGGTTATTTAAATGTTTAGCAATTTTCAATGTGCTTGAAGAAAATAATTTGTTATTTGCTTTACTGCTTATAAATACTGCCCCTAGGGGACATTAAAAATTTACACACTATAAATTTGATAGTAGATTGCTTTTTAGAAGTATTTGGGCTGAAATTTCCATCTTCTTAGCTAATATAATTTAAGTCCACTTACATGAAGCACTACCATATTCATCCAGCTGGTAAAGAGAGCCAAACAAAATTGTTTTTCCATAAAACTCATTTGATTCTTATGGGATATCATGATCATGCAATATTATCTTTGTCTTTTATGCACCATTTATATCACACATATCAGTTGTTACTGAATATAAGCACATGCTTTATAATATGGCAAGCCACATTAAGAATGACTGAAAAAAGAATCACAACAAAATATAATACTGTAAGCAGGGAGGAAAGAAGAGTTGTATCTCAGCATCCTGTAAATGACCCCCTGAGTCACAGATTAAATGAACAATGATGGCCAACTATTCTGAGTACAGAGTAATCATCTGAAGCCCAAGGCAAGATTGTAAACTGGCGTTTAGCTTTAAAATGCAAGTAAGCGTGTTTATGATGGTGTAATCAATTTGACTGAAGTTAGCACACTACTATGTTTTTATGTAAGCTGCAGTGTAGAAGGATATTGAAGTTGGCAGTCAAGAACATCTCACCCGCAGGGTGAGCACATAAGGCCTCTAGGCCAGGAGGGAACACTGAGGCACTCTCTGACATGATGACAAATGAATTAGATACAGTGCTATCATGTGATAGCTGCTAGGCTGGAAACTTCACTTCCTGCTCTCTCACAGAATTCTGGGTCTGCCCAGCCTTTTTCCTGTAGCTCCTCTACCTCAGCCACTTGTCCACACCCTGATCTCTGTTCTCCCTGTCTCCACCAAGAGGGCTCTCTGTCGTGACTCTCAAGACAGCTACTGTAAGCTCAAGAGCAGCCAGAAACTATCCTTTTTCCAGAGATGATGACTTCAATAGCTGCCAGTCTTAAACTGCAGATCATGTGATTCCTCAGACCTGAATTACCATCCCAGCTTCTGCCATAAAAAACTCTTCTCTACTAAGGATGTCCTGTTAACTTAATGCATACCAGCCTACAGAACTGGCTTCTATAAATCAGCTTAATCAACGCCTCTTTGTCCTTCTACAGGAAATGCTGCTTTCTGTTATATTTATTTACTACCACCCCTTGCTTCAGGAATTGACTGACTACCAACTATTTGTCTCAGAGATACACGCTCTATTGTCATTATACAATCAGAGAATAGTCAAAGTTAGGAAACTGTCTTAGAATTTTAAATGTCAGATAATAAGAGAAGTTATAGTCAAGAGAAATTAAGAGGTTATTTCATGTGTTCTTGTTCTACAATGTGACAGGTATATGCTTATTTAATTAACTAACATTTTATGGGATTCAAACACAACCATGTTTTCCGTCATTTTGGAGGAATTATTGTTTTACTAGGGTTGCATTTTGTACGTGACAGACTACTATTTGGATACCTTTGGCTGTTGACTTTGTAAGAAGCAATCTATAAATCAGAACAAGGGCAGCCCATTTGTATAGGCAGGAAAATCCTGTAGTCTAAAATGACTTCTAATTAGAGAATTTCTACTTTCTACATAAAACATAAACAGAACTCAAAATAATTCACAGTATATGCAAATGCAGAGGGCAAACGACTTTATTCAGCTTTATATAGTAGCTGAGGAGTTTTAAAGATGAGCACTTAATTGCCTGTAACACACTTAGAAGTCAGTTATCTTTTCTTTACATATTTCTACTCATTTTCCCAAGGCAGATGAAGCCATACCTCCTTTGAAGGGGGTCATTTCTTAGTTCCTCCTCATCCTTACCTCCCACAACAGCATTTTATGCCTCAATGGATGCTTACTGAATTGACTTGAATTAATCTTTCTAGACTTTAAATTTCATGATAATATATTAAAAACTTTGGGCAAAATGGTTCAGTTTAAGTGTTTATTTAGCATCCACTATGTACCAGCAACTGTTGAAATTGTGGCCCTTTCCAAAGTAACAGAAAACACAAACGAAAATAAAACAAGCAAATATATATATATATATATAGTTTCTGACAGTGAGGTGCCTAACTTCCAGGAGGGTCATCTCACTGGCCTTCCTTCAACATTAGATACTTTGGACTACATTCCTCTATTTGCAACATGTTTTTAACTTGACTTTGTTGCACTCCCAGTTTTCCTTTGACTTCCCTGGCTATTCCTTCTCAGTCCTTTGTGGATTTCTGTTTGTTAGTTCTTTAAATATAAGGTTTTCTCAGGCTGCCACCCTAGTCACCATTCTCATCTCATTTTACACATGTTTCTGGGCTTTAATAACCATTTTCATGAGAGGCAGTCTTAACCACTGTGGTTAAGAATATAGGCTATTGAATCATACTGCCAGGGCCTGAGTCCTGGTGCCCACTCTTACTCCTGTGCAACGTTCCAGTCCATTCCTCACACCGCAGCCAGATACCTCTCTGTAAGAGGCAAATTTGATCTAGTTATATCCTTATCTATAACCTATCAATGGCTTCTCATTGCTACAGATCCATATTCCCTTGTCTAAGCCAGTGGGGACAGAGGAGTTTTGGAATCCAGAGTTTTTCAGATTTTAGAAAGATATTAGAATGAATAAAAAGCATATGTAATCTCTAATACCCCAGGTAGTATGTGGGCAACACCCCAAAGTCAAACATATTGATTTATTTCTGAGATACATAAGACATTGACATTAAGAAGGAGGAAAAAGAAACTATGCTTCATTTCCATTCATTTGAGTCATGTGATTCCATCTAAAGGGAACAGATCATATCATCTTTCACCTCCAAAATAGTTCTAAAAAAAGTTTTTAATTTTCAGAGAATTTTGGACTTTTGAAGAATGTCCAGCCCCCGCCATGACTTACCGAGTGCCTTGTAATCTAGCTGTAATCTTCTATCTGACATTCCTTGTTGATGCTGAGCTTCTCAAAACAAGACCCTTTTGCCTGACTGACTCCTTTTCTGCCTTCATTTTTGGTTGAGCTGAAATGATCTAGTATCTTTTGAAGATAAAATTACATAGAAACACCAGATGTGAGATAATTGAGGGTTGGATCATAGGATGGTTTGCATATAATACTAGGGAAAATGAATTCGAGTCTGTAAGGCCAACGTAGACTTTTAGGAAAAAAGAATTCAGAGAAATGCCTCACTACAGTTGAGATAGGCAAGAACAGAGGCTGGGGGCCCCCTGAGGACCACCTGCAATAACAAAGGCCAAATACTGAGTTACAGCAAAATAGGAAGGCAAAAGATTCTAACATGTTTTCGAGATAAAAAAATAACAAGACATGCTGCTCCGAAATTGGACATGGAAAGTGAGGAAGTAAGACAGTGAGAAAGATACCTCCCAGGGATCTTGTTTTTAGAATTGCATAGATGGAATACTGTAACTAAGACCGGGTGCACAAGAATAGAAGCAGGTCTGCACAAAAAGATGGTTTATGGGAACAGCTCAACCTCTGCCGGGTTTTCTGTTTTTGTGAAACACCCAAGGGATATGTGCATCAGGCAAAAGTCTAGAGGTCCAGAGATTGGATAAAATAGAAGATATTTAGGTGATGATAAAACCATTAATTTTCCAATTTATCCAGTAAATAAGTTTTTACTGAGCAACAACTGTATAACTTTGACTATTCTTGAGCTGAAGATTCAGCTTTGAATAAGAAAGAGTACAGTCATTGCTTACTCTCCACCCTTTCACCCCCACCCCAAGATTATAGTCAGAGATATGCTACTCAGAGTGGGTCATAGACCAGGGTAAATCAGTGATGCTATCAAACCTATGATTTGGTTAAGCTGACATTTTTATCATGCAAGACTTCTTAATGAAGGAGGTGATGAAGATTTTCTTTTTGATATACACTTTAAGTAGTTCTGTGCTAGTCTAAAGGATAGTTTGAAAAATAAGTATGTTACACAAATGAAAGAATTAAGTACAGGGCTGACAGATAACAAAACATGGGGAAACTAATTTATTGTGGGATATGGTGGTTTGATAATGAGGAAAAGATTAATTATCTTAATTATCCAGATGAAGAAAGAACATTCAAGGCAGAGAAAATAGCATGTCCCTATGGTAGAAAAACTTGAGATATTTTAATTGTGTAGCAGAGGCAGTGTACTTGTGAGAAGGGAGTGTGGTGTGAAGATGAGTTTAGAGACACAGGCAGGGACCCAGCGACACAGCCTTGCAATTATGTAGAGCTTTTGTGTTTTATCATATGTGTATTTGAAAGCAATGAGGGAGTTTTAATCAGGAGAGTGATATGACCAGCTCTTTGTTTCAAGATCAATCATGCAGGGATAAAAAAGATTGGATGAGACAATTTTGGACAATAAAACAGGCCTGTTGTGGTTCAGCAGTTCCCCCAAGAAAGGAGACCACTTGGAACTACAACGGGGCTTGTCCACCAGAACTGCTTTTGTCCCCAAAGAAGGAACCCAATTAAGAGTAACAGAGAATTAGATGAAAGATAGAAGACGAGGCATATGATATCATGGAAGTACGTACATGAACATATTTCAAGACCAAAGGCACAGTCACATGTATTAGATGTGGTTAAACATTCACATAGGATCACCCTTAAACCATCCATTGCACTCAGCAGCATAGAGCCACCGCTGACCACGTCAGTGAAACTTCAGGAGAGTGTTAAACCGGTTAGAAACAACACGGTCATGAAGAGAGAATAAGAAGTGAGATAGTTGACAAATGGATTACACAACTCTTTAGAGAATTCTGCCTTCAAAAATAAGAAAAACTATGTAATCATGGAGGAAATGACACCATTTTAAATTAGGGTTTGAAGAAGGTTGACCATGTTTATAAAGCTGAGAAAACAGAACCATTAGACTGGGTGAAGATAAAGATGGTGGAAAGAGAAACAAATCATAACGGATCAAGGCCCCAAAGGCAGCTTTGCTTAGGATCAGGGTGGGGGACAGATATTTAGCTTCAAGCACTAAACTTGTTACAATTAATTTGAGGGTTATATTTAATTATGAAAGAGATATTTATATTCACTTCCCATTTTATTAAGGGAACTTTTAAAAGAAAAAACAATCCACATGCGTATATTAATTTTGGATAAATATAAAACTAAAAGGTAATGATTTGATAATCTTCCTTCATTTCATAAAGTATTCGGAGCATCTATTGTGTGCCAGGTGCTGGACCAAAGAAAACTTAGCTCTTTGCTGACCCTGAGGTACTTTCCACACAAGGGACTGTCCTGTACATTCAAACAACTAAAATCTTACTCTTTCTGCATAACCCATTTCAGAAGACATCCTTTGCAATTTCTCCACAATGTGTGTGTGTGTGTGTTCACCCCAATGGACCAGCTTGTAGATGCTAAGATCCTTATAGCAGAAGAGTTAAGGCTTAGTTGAGATGAACACCGGTCAGATATGAGGAATTTGATTTTGGTTTTAATGAATGAGGATTTGGAGAACTGAGGAATACATTTAATAGAAATTTGTAAGCAAACAACAGGCAGACCATTCCTTTGGTACCAGACAAGCAAGTTCTATATGGGGATTAGAGAAAACAATCATCTGTGAAACAAATAGAAAAGATCAAATTGCAAAAATAGCTTTTTGCCTTCCAATTTCTAAAAGATGCTTTAAAGAAGAAGTCAGACACTATAATAAATGAAAAAAAGACATCTCTAATTCCAGGACTTTTCTTTATCCCACTGATTTTTTTCAAGTAATAGGGATAATTTTAGCTACTTAATATGAAGGTAAGTTTTATGCTGTTTTGTCTTTCTAGAACGATGAGCAGAAAAGAAGCTCAGCAGGGAGTGAAATCAATCACTCTCCAAGGCGTCTCATTTCTCACTCCCAACTGAGTTGGCAAAGATTATAGCACACTATTAAAATTCAAGTTTTTGCAAATGTATTTCATTGGCAGTCAACTCACTCAAGGTATACCCATTTTGCTCCAATTATTCTCAATGATAGTCTAAGTTTGCCAAAAACTTCTCTCCCTCACATGGAAAAAGAATCCACTGACTCCATGCTGGATAAAACATGAGGTGCTTGGTGATAAGCTAAATGAGAGCACAAATAGAAGACAGCTTGAAAAATGATGGTCTCCATGGCAAATTTGAATAAACACACCAGGGTTACTAAATTGATGACAATTCCTATCTCATAAGGTGTTGCAAGGATTAAATGACAGCACAATTTTCAATGTTGTACATATAGTAAATGCTCACTAAAACATACAGAAAATAATGATAAGGAGGTGACTGTTAGAAGTACATTATTGGTAGCAATTTGCACTTTCGTGCTCAAAATCCTCATGGTCAAACTCAGTGAAGAAGGGAGGGAACTAGGTGCATCATGACCAAAGTCTTTGAAGGCAAACCACACCTTATTTCTGAAAGAAAAATTAAAAAGGACAGAGATTGAGAGAGAGAGAAGCAGAGTGGCTTCTATAAACCAAAATAATTAAACAGCAGTTAAGAACTTGTGAATGTGTTCAGTTATAATTATAGCCTAGGTTAATTAGTTATGTTCATGACAAGACAGGCTCAAGAATGGGGAGGATCTGCATCACATGTAGCATAGAGAAGGTTTATATGTATAAACATGGCTGAGAGATGGCAAAGATACCAGAACATCTCCCTGTAACTCAGCTGAACTTACGTCGCCTGTCAACATGTCCTACAACTGCTGCTCCAGAAACTTCTCCTGCTCCCTCTGGGGCAACCTGCGCTACCCAGGCTCTTCCTACCCCAGCAACCTGGTCTACAGCACTGACCTATGCTTTCCCCGCCCCTGCCAGCTGGGCTCCTCTGTCTACAGGGGCTGTCAGGAGGCCTGCGGTGAGCCTGCCAGATGCCAGACGTCCCATGCGGTGTCCAGCCCCTGCCAGGTGTCCTGCTACTGCCTGAGGACCTCCATGCTCTGCAGTCCCTCCCTGTCAACTTATTCTGGATCTCTGGGCTGTGGGTCCACTAGAGGCTACTCCCTGGGCTGTGGATCTAGAAGCTTCTGCTCCCTGGGCTGTGGAACCAGTGGCTTCAGACCCCTAGGTTATGGAGTCTGCAGCTTCCCTTCCCTGGGCTATAAATCTGGATTCTGCTGCCCAACCTACTTGGTTTCTAGGAGTTACCAAACTTCTTGTTACAAAGCCACCTGTATATCTGACTTCTAAAACTGATCAACTTGTTAAGGTTTATAGACTGCAACCTCACAGTTAGCTCCTTCGCAGTCAGTTTTAGCTATTACCTAGCTAAAGGCTGTATTGTGGCGCCTAGAAGAGTGACAAATAGAAATACTATTCATATTAATTTTACTTATCTCATTGAATACCCACTCTATTTTCCTTCTATTTTCTTCTATTTTCCCTCTTATTTCTCTAGTTAAAGATAGAGCAAGAGGTCTTTTTCTTTTCCTTTCTAATAAACTAATTTAATCTGATATCAGAGCATGTTTTACTGTTACTGTTTTTTTTTTGTTGTTGTTATTTGAGAATTCCAAACCTACTTGGAAATTCTTTCAACAAAGAAAAACTTGATTTAAGGAGTAGTTTCCCTCGTAGGAGAATTCTCTGACAACACAGAGCTAGTTCCCTGGAATTTTTGGCAAGTAGAATCAGCACATGGGTAGGAGAATATCCTAAACCCCTATGTGCATGGCCATTTCAACCTTATCAGGACACCTTATACTTTGGTTAAATAACTAATGGGTCTGATGCAAGAACACAGCAGTGATGCTTCAGCAAATACTAGCTTGGCTGTTTCAGAGCAGAACAATTGTCAAAATACTCTTCCTAAGCCCCTTTCACAGACTTATTTTTGCAATCCAAAATGGCTTTCTGAGGTCATGATATTAACTGACTGCAGTAACTGATGTAATGAAATAAACATCATGAGTGTGGATGAAATTAATCTTGTATTCATTTTATTATAATAAAATGAATACAATTTCTAAGAGTTATTTCTTAGGTTGGTACCTACCTTCTCTTACTATTTGGTCACTTAATTATTTTTGTAGAAGTCACCAGAGAGAAGTCCTGGAAACACCGACTGTATCATGAGGAGGTAATACTGACAGGGAGGACATTGCCTCATGATATCTTGAGCTTAGAACTGGATGGGATACTAGATAGTTTACAAAATTCTCTTGGTTTGGGGAATGCAGTCACCTACATTTCAAAATAGACTATATAGCAGGAAGAAAATGTAAGAGGATGTCAGTAGCCCATATTTCATTGCCCTCACAGGTGTTTTCCTTCCCACTCTTCCTCCCATGAGAATAGGATTAGCCTGTGTATCCCTCCTTATCTACACCTAGTTCTTTACCATGGTTTTGGCATCAAATCTGGCTGGTCTCAGGGTACACGAATTCCTACTGAAAGCCATTGGCTCAGGATGGAACATGTGATCTGATTTAAACCAATGAAAAACGAGAAGCGATGTGGAGCAGTGTTTCTGGTCAAGTTCTTCCTGTGGAGTTTTTTGAAGTAACCATTTCCTACTCTGGACTTCGTCATATATGTGGAATATTGCCGCCATCTGGCACGTGTCCTGGAAATGTGCAAACCATCATGTGGAAGAGGGAAAAAGCCAAGAGAAATGCCAAGGAACAGAGCCCAGACCGTCTTATTTTTGGAGTCTGGTAAATGTGAGATAATAAATTTCCTTCTTACCTAGGCCATTTTGAATTACAATTTGTTATTGGCAACTAATGCATACCGAAATGAGACTCTCATTTAAAACTTGAAACAATCTCCATTCCCAATAAAGGCCCTTTAATGTAATATTACAGACAATTTGCAGCCCACCACTGTCCTCTCCCAGTCCCCAGGAACATACCCTCCACCAACATGCACCTGTAAATCCTACCTACTCATTTCTTTGAACACATTGTACAAGATTCAGCTCTTATACAGTCTAGTACCACTACAAGGAATGTCATATTTGTCTTACCCTTCCAAACCCACAGAATATTCTCTCCTCTCATTCCTTTGAACTAGACTCCACAATCAACAGACTTGATTATTCCTTGTGCAATGTTACCATTATATATCCTTATGTTTTTGTTAATTACAAAGTCACTATTTTTAATATTTCATTTAAAGTATTGTTTTATTTAATTAACACTGCTTGATTTGTGTATTTGTTTGTCCTTGCTACATCCTCAATGAATACAGTAGAATCTTGTCTAACAGAATCTGACAAGTGGTAAATATTCAGTAAAAGTTAAATGAATAGATGATTGAAAGAAATGGAACTAACATGACAATCTCCAGGATTTATTATGTCAATGACATGAAACAAGCATTCACTTTTGCTGGTTGAACTCTATTTAGATAAGCTAGTTGTCATCAATATCATCAGTCTCTGGTGATCATTATCAGCAAAAATGATTTAGCACCATCATAACAGCACATTATCGCAACCGCAGTACCCACCGAGGACATGGGAGAACTCAAAAACAAATTCACATTTCTAGATCACACAAAGGCAGAAAAATAACTCTGCTAAAAGCTAAGTGCAGAGGCAGGCCACAGTAAGTGCATCTGGGGAAAGGAACAAAAGCAAGTATAATTACTGTAATAAACCATGATATTCTCACATTGAAGACATAATGGAACAAGGAGAAAATATGGGAGTTGGCGCTCAAATGGCCAAGATACTGTGGTTCATTCTTATTTCCAATTACACGTTAAGGGCTACATAGACACTGTGTAATCCTCTAACTTTTCTTTACTTTTTAAAATTTTTTGGTTGTTTGAATCACAGTCTGATATAATTGAATTGCAAATGACCTAGGATTATCCTAAAAAGCAAAATTATTTAGAGATAGTTTCAGAGAAAAAAATGATATCAAATGTGAATCTTTTTATTATCATATTAAAAGAGAATCTATTTATCATCAGAAACAGAGAAAGCTGGCAGGAGATCATTTCCATATTCCATATGAGATCACTATTATGGTCATAGTGCCATTATCTTGAGTATTCCAGGGAACAAACATTTATGTATTATAAGTGTCCTAAAAGGGTTATTGATGCTTGACTTATTTTACAGGACTGCTATATCTAAAGTTAGTTACTCATTCCCCCTCGACACACTCCTGTGTTCTTGGCCAGGAAAACACACTTTTTTATGTATTTTCACAGTTACTTTCAAGTGCAATAGGATTATTGACTTAAAATTGGGATTTCTACCAGCATGCATGAGAACTAATAGTCTACTGACTTCAGTTTTTCATGTCTCGTTACAAATTTCACAAGTAATCTTAGGAAGATTAGATGGCTTACATGGAAGTGTGGATATCATTCAGTAGGTAGATTTGACAAGATGCCATTTAATATCCTTTTCATCCCTAAGAGATTAAGTTTCTGATAGACAATCATAGACTGTGACAGATGGAAAGGACCTTAGAGATCTTCTCATCTAAACTCATTATCTTATAAGATACTCAGAGAGGCAGAATGACTTGTCCAGACTCATGCAGTGAATTAATAGAAACAGCAGGGCTAAAATTCAAATTTCTTGACACTTAGCCTAGTATTCCTCCATTGCTAAGTACTGTATATTTATGAGTGACTTCTGGTTGAAGAAGAGGAATGGATGTAAATTAACTTAGGTGATTTGGCATCAGTTTGTTTGGTGAGAAAAAACCAAGGCAAGAATAGAGGAGATAAATTATGAGGGAACTAAGGTGAATTATATTACTTAAGAATGACTCCATTTTCTTTTTACTTTAAAACAGTTAAATAAATGATTAGAAGTCCAGCATAGCCACATAATCAAATATAAAAACAATATAAACTATTCAACTTTATAACCACCAAGTGTCAAGCTCTTGAGAGATGGAGACAGGCCAACTAGATCTTTAATGGGATGATGAATACAATACAGCTCTTAAAAGAATGGAACGTGCAACATTTACAAATACAAACAACATAATCTCAAACACAAAAAAATGATACCATGTTTATTCTACTTTACAGTTTTATATCAATCCCAGATTGATACTGCCATAAGAACATGGAGATCCTTAATTTGATAAAAAAATAATTATGACTTTCATCCATTTATCACTAAATATGTGACTAGCAATCTGGTCTCTTATATATAACATCTCATTTAATCAGTAAAACTAGCTCATGAGATCAATACTCTCATAATTTTCATTTTAAAAATGCAGAAATCAAAGCATTTAAGGGAAACATTCAAGATTATACTCTGTGACTAGATTTTGGCTTAGATTCCTGACTGTGGAACCCTTAGGATTTAATCGCTTCTCCACAGAAAATGTTGATATTCCACCCTCTGGTGGCTAGGCAGTGCCACTGCAGTTGCAATCACAGCATACTTCAAGACCAGAAGAGACCAAGGAATTGTTCAACCATTTAGTATCAAAATATCCAGTCATCAGAAGGAATGGGTAACTATTTCTTCCTATTTCACAAGAATTCTAGGAGATAGGTTACATAATTATCATTGTTCAAGTGATTACAAAGTTAATAGTTTTTGGTAGGTTGCAAGAAAACAATTGCAAGGCGACCAGTTGTCCTAGTCTATGTCATTTTGTCGTAATAAGCAAGGTCACTCTCTCCATAAATTCAGCACCAGCCAAAATCTGTGTTTACTCATTAAATCAAGATTGCATGCTGAAACACCAATTAATTCTGCATTCAATTAAATAGAATGTGCAAGTTAATGTTTCAGCCCAAAGAGAAAAGAACTCACGGAGTGGCTTTATTCACAAATGACAGACCTGAAGTCACTATTTGACATTTGGAGATTTGGAACTGCACAAGTATTCATTGATTTACTACACATTGTGAGGTTAATAGGAAGGCTGTCTGCTAAAGACGACTGTGTGAATGCTGGCCTGGGTGAAGTTTTGCCTTTGCCCGTCAGAATTTGGCTGCAGAACTGAAAAATGGTGCTCTTTTTCATGGTAAAAAGCTTTTAAAAGCATGCCTGGGTACAATCAAACATTATTTTATAATAATTGACTCAGCTTGTGTCATGCTAACAAGTGGCTTCCTTAATGATTTTGTTCTTATTTCAGAAAGGGGTAACTGAAAGGTAAGGATGGTTATTATTATCTTTTTCTTTAAGCTCTGTACCCTTACCAATTCTTGGAAATCTTGGGTACGTCAAGGTTTCAGAACTGTATCCCTTTAGATATTTAGCTGTAATTTGAAAAATTTTTTGTTTAACATCTTCTATTATTTACCTTCTATTCATTATTTTCAAAATACATTTATGGGGCTCTTATTAAAGCCAGCTAGGCATCGTGCTCACTGTTGGGGATCAATAGAAAGAAAGATATACATATTTCTTGCCTTAATGGAACTCACACTGTAGTGACAAAGGCACAATGAAAAAATAACTAAAGTTGTTACATACTGCGGTAAGTTCTATGAAAGAAAAATTAGATCCTGAGAATGAAAGTTTTTTAAAGTGATAGATGCAAGCCACTATCACAGGTAACTCTTAAGCTGAGACATGAAAGATAAGAAGAGGAGATGCATATAGAGTAAAAGAGGGCAAATGAAGGGATGAAACGGACAGTATTTTGTACATGCAGGAAAGGCTTGACATGCTCAAGGAGCTGAACAGAGGTCTGTGAAAAAGGAACATATTGGGTGAAAGGAAATGATAAGATTTGGAAATAGAAAAACAGGCAGCAACCAGGTCTTGCAAAATGCTGTAGGCCAGGCTAAGGAAAATGGATCTTATTCTAAAGGCCATAAGAATCCATTTACTACTTGCAAACAGGAGAGTCACCAGCTACAGTGGAAGCCTCTGTGCAATGAAAAATACAAATATGTGTAAGAATTAAATGGGCTGTGGTCAGTTCACATGAAGGGCATAATGGGATCTTGCATCACACAGAAGTGGTCATTCCAAGTCGTAAATAACTTACACGTGTTCCAAAGGTATATTATATACGTTGAGTGTACAGCTTGTCAAGCTGAATGTATTTGGATGTGTCCTTTTATATATATAATATCCCAGTCCATCACATAACCAGGGGGAATTTGTGCAGGAGTTGTTCCAAATTCCTAGTGGTTTTAGCTTTCTTCAGACCTAAGAAAGGGAGACCAGAGGGCTGTGCTAAGAGTGTACTTCTTTTGTTTCACTGTCCTAAGCTGAGCTAAGTAAATAGAATGTGTCCTAGAAATTGTGTTGGTGGATCCTGTGCTACGAGTATGAATCTGTTCTAAGTACAGCCTGCTAATGTGATAAATGTAGGAACTGATCATCATTCTGCAGTCAAAAAACAGAACTGAGTAAACAAAAGTGACCAGCATATCTGAAACAGCTTTGTTAGAAGGGCAAATTATCAACTTTGTGAAGCACAAACAGAAGTAAACACACTACTAGGTGTAAAATACAATCATAATAAAGAATATGTCAAAACCCACTGGTAATTCAGAGGAAGAAGTAATAACTTCTAAATAGAAAGATCAGAGAAAAACTTCATAAAGAGGTAATATTTAAATTTGGTCCTGAATAAGATGAGGGGAACAAAATGTTAGAAAAAGGCAAATATGTTCATAGCATAAAAGCAAAGGGGACATCCAATACTTTGGGTGAACAGTAAGAAAGTATTTCATTGTAGAGTCCTTTTCTCAAATCTTAATCAACTGGACAGACCAAGAGCTGAGTCGAATGAGGTTGGGCCCAAAAGGATGTGCTTCTAACTAAAAATGTCTTAATCATATTATCATATTGGGTCAAGGGGACAGCTCTCAAAACTCCAGTCCTGAATATTCATCAGTATTCAATTGGCTGCTTCCACATACATTTCTTACTATCCAATGTGGGTAGAGTTATGGTGACTACAGAAAAAAAAATGACAGCTAGGTTGGCATGTTGGGACTCATATTTGACAAACGCCACCCTCATGAGTCAACTTTGGGGCTAACATGAAAGACATTTTGAAGATTCTAAATGCACTGGCTTCTTCGTTAATAAGATGTCATTCCATTTATAACTAAACAAAGTGCTAATGAGATGTTACCCTTTAAATTATATTAAGCAATGAGGTGTAAAGGAGTCTTGAGAGGAAGCCAACACCCAGTTCTCCTAGTATATAGCCTCCCTAGCAGAGAATCTAATCTTCAGATCTGGCCTGTTGTGTCCTTATGATGAACTTCAATCAAGGTTTCAACAGTATGTCCCAGAGCCACTGCCACTCTCTCAGTAATGTCTACAGTGTCGCTCCACTCTCTGCCATCGTGCATGCGTCTAATCTCAGAAGTTTTGAGGATGGATTATTTTTACCCAGCAGCTGCCATGGGAGGACTTGGTTCCTAGACAACTTTCAAGAAAGCTGCAGTGAAACTACCAGCTTCAGAGTGCCCAGCTGTGAGCAAGAACTGTGCACAAAAGAGAGCTGTGTGCAAAGTGCCTGCCTGCCCAGAGTGGTCCAAACGACTTGCTTTAATTCCAAGCCCTATGAAAGGACAGCATGCCAATCAGGAAGATCCTCAGCAGTGTTGGAGCATGTTTCCCAGCCTTGCCCGTCAGGGAGCCGCCAGCAAATGGGTTTTATAGACCAGAGCTGCCAACTTGAGGGTTATGTGGCAAAGAGTTGTCCACCCAAAACCTTTGTTTCCCAGAGTTGCCAAATTCTGGAATATGAATCTAGCCAATGCCAACTTCAGAGCCCTGAGCCCAGAGTCTGTAGGCCTCTGGTCTATGTCCCTCCCAGGCCACAACTCTTGGAATCTTCTTACACTTATGAGCCAACCTGCTGTGTTACTGGTGGTTTGTATTTGCCTAGTAAGTGAAGAATTTGTAGAACATGTAGGGAAGATAACATATTCTAATTTAGAGTAATTGATTCTTGAGATATCTGGGAACTTTTATGTCTCTAAATAAAAATTATTGTGCTTATATTCATGAGTGAATGGAAATATCTTCTGTCTACAAAGACAATAATTTTATTTTGCTTTTTTTTTCTTCTCTTTTGGGCATTTCTGGTGGAAAGCTGGGTTGGGAAAACATGTTAACTATTTTAGGTCACAAGGATGCTATTTGTTAATAGAGCAATCAGAGTTGCAACCAGGGACTCACTAGGAACACTAAAAGAAGTCAACATTACATTTGGGCTACTGGTTATTACTAGTGGAAACACTTAGCACTGAATCTAGCATATTATTAATATAATATATAATATAATATAATAAAATTAATATAATATAATTAATATAATGTAATATAATATAATATAATAATATATTAATATATATAAATACAATGTGTTACTGATATCAGATACCCATATAATACTGAAGTTTAAAAGAAAGTTTAAGGCCCATCTAGGCCCATATAGTCAATGACATCAGGACTACAACTCAAGCCTGTGCCCATTCATCGTCCATCCACCATTTCATCTGCTCTCACAACACTCTTCTAGTTAACTGTGAGATTGAACGTATTGCTTGAAAAGTGCAAAAGCATTTTGAATTTTACCTTCTTGATTTCATAACTACATAGTACCCAGGGACCTTTGAATATGATGAGTTCGACTATGGAATATTCACTCAGTTTCTGCTATTCTTCTTCCTCTTTTCACTATTTCTTAAGTGTTCTTTTTTCTTGAGTTGGGAAAATGTTCTTTGTGTTAAATAAATTAACTTCATTTGGAATTACAAACTTAATTGTCGCACTATTATATTTGTTCAATGCTTTGGAGGGTTTAATGTTATAGGTTTGTTTTTCCTCCCACTGGATGAAAATGTTGTAAGTATTTGGAAGATGTTCCCTTATCATTATATGTATTGTATGAAGCAGAATAAAAGATCACCTTTATGGTGTCAGTAGAAGATAGGCAACATGCTCAACATGAAGATCATAAAATCATGGAGTGGGAAGGAGTGAAGATACATGAATTTTATTTAGAACAGCTTGGCTAATATGAAACTATGGGTGTGCTTTTAAATGGATCTCTCATTTTTATTTTTTAGGGTGATGTAAGGTAGTGGGTAAGAGGATGACTCTGACATCAGATCTCCTTGAGTCTGAATCTTAGCTGTGCTGGGTGAAGGTTGTTTGAATCCCAGCTGTGTGACTATGTGCAAGTTATTTAACCACTCTCCACATCAGTTTTCTCAACTTCAAAACTGATAAATAATGATAAGACCACTGTGAGACTTAATAAGTTAGTAATTTGAAAGTGCTCAGCACATGACCTTGCATATAAAAAAATGCCTAGTAAGATTTAGCATCATCATTAGCTAGCTCAGAGACTCAATATGAAGGACCAAGACAGGGATCTGTAGTTAAATCCAGAAATCCAAGACAGATTAGGAAAACTAGTCACCCCAAAACTGAGACACTAACTGTTTTGTATCTTGAAAGATGCAAGTAGCACCTCCTACTAAGGGAGATGTTTAAGAAACATACGCCATGGCTTGTTGAAGTAGACTGGCAAGTATCTCTGAGTCAGTGGCAAAGCTAACATTGATTTACCTGTCAACTCTATGGGTGGGTTAGACACAGGTCATCCCTAAGAGGAGATTTATGTCTAAAATCTATAAACAACCATGTACACAGGTGCTCCTGTAAAGGGGTGGAGTTGAGAGGCTGCTAAGGCAGGTCTGAGAGAGGCTGAACACTGTTGGATGTCATCAATAGTAACAGAGCATGTGGCAGCCACAACCCCAGAGCATCCCGGCAGCAAGGGACATGGATGGAGAGCTCTGGCCATGACAGTGGTGGTAGCAGTCCAGCACGGGCAGTGTGCGGGGAAGACGCCATCTGCCCGGCAGCCCCTCAGGATTCCAGTCACAGCCAAGCGGGTGAACGTGGATGAAATTCATTCACAACAAAGATTGTAACTAGTGCATCAAAAATGAGTGTCTGGGGAATATAGTCAATGACTCTGTAACACCTTCCTGTGTTGAGAGAGAGTACCCGCACTAGAGGGGGAGAGGATGTAATAATAACTGTTGAACCCTGTGCTGTGTATTTGAAACCAATATAAGATTGTATATTAACAATACTTCAATTAAAAAAAATGAGTGTCTGGGAAGAGTTCATCTAGTTTGGGCCACTGTTTTTGAGGACAAGAGGGAAAACACTGCCATTTTATTTGCCTTCCAAGTATACGTTGTTTTACTGGGTGTAGCTTGTTGGGAAGATTAGCTTCACGACATTGGTGAATAGTAGCTATGGTTGGTGTGTACATGTGGGGGAGTGAAGAGGGGACATACGGCAGGAGAGAGGAACAACAGCATTAAACAAAGTTTCCATTTTCTAATCTACTCTATTCATCGTTGTAGATCTTAACTCATTCTTTTCAGAATGAGCATGATTACTACCCTAAGAAGTTAGCTGAAGAAAGCATCAATATCTAATATAACCAAACATGGAAGTCTTTGGAGCTCTTTATACATGCTTCTAGAACCCAAGCATAGTGAATTTTTAAGAATATCTCAGTGGCTATGCATTACTGTGCCAAGAGCCACAAAATAGGTCTTATTAATTTGGTTCTAATTATTTACCAAGAACTGTGCTTGTACTTCACAATTTTAAACTCAAATAACCCAGTTGGATAAGTACATTTTTTAAACCCCCATTTTTCCAGTGAGAATTAAGATACAGATAAATTAACTAGGTTGTCCAAGATAACAAAGACAGCAAATTGGTAGAGCTTGAATTTTAATCTAGTGAGTTGGACTTCATAGTTTGAGCTCTAAATCCTGACTACTTGATTTTATCACACTTTTGGTCACTAGAGCAGCTCAAATGTGGGGAAAAATCTTTGTCATATGTAGGGTCTGTACAAACAATTTAAAAATTCTTGGTCTAGCTGTAGTGAGTCTGTAGGGAAGACAGAGAACTAAGATTAGTTGATTGGATGGTGCTCAGGAATAAATGTGAGGAATTAGGCATATTTAATTGGAGTTTATAAAATACTACAGATTTCCAAATCTTAGGAAAGAATATTAACTTCAGATCATGTGAAATTCACACAATCTTGGTACCAAGGAAGGTATTTTTATGAGATAGAGTCAGATTCTTCTGCAATATGATCGTGATTGTGTTATGTTGTTTGTAATTCTGTTTTTCGTACCATCAGTCCCTTTTTAGTTAAATGATCCTTTTGCATATTTTGAGCTTGTTGTAGACTAATGGTTTTAGGAAAAAAAAATTTTGTTTCACGTTGCACCAGAGTCTCAAACACCTTTCTTGAAGCCAAAATATCCTCCTCTAGTTCTGTTTCCCATTCCTTCAGAGAGTCCCTCTTACTACCTCAGCTTGAAATGCTTTCATTTCAGGAATTGTTCTGAATTCTTCCCCTGGGATGCAAATGGAAATGACAATTGAGTGGAAAAAGAACTAAGAAAGGAACAACTGAACAGAGCAAGCACATTGTACTTTCTTAGACAATTGATAATTCACTGCTACAAGTTGTATCACAGCTATGACTTTGAGAAGCCATAACATATACCATAGGCAGATAGTACAAATAAACACCTGAAAGTTATATTAAATTTTAAATTTAAAAACATCTTTCTGTGTTTGCATCATATGAAGTCATTTGCCTGATTTTTTGTATAACTTTCTCTGGCTTTATGGAAACAAATTCACTAATGGGATTCAAAGAAAGTTGTTCCTTGGAGCACAGAGACAAAACTGGTGTGGTTGCATCCAGACCCACAGGCAAAGAAATCTCAAAAGTGAATATGGAGAACAGTTAATTCCTCACTCTTCCATTGTTCACTATGGTGTTGCTTCAGTACAGGGCTAGTGCCCTTGCAGGAATTCAGGAACTGCTAATTGACAAAGATAATAACGAAAGAAGACTAAATATCAAAGAAAAAGCTAAGAATAACACCTCTTTTAGCAGTTGCCTGCCTTATCACTATTGCTTCATAGAGAGTTGTATGCTATTTATTTAAATTGAATGTGCAGAGTGTAACACCTGGATTAAAAGCCCTCTTCCTCCATAAACCCTGTCAAACTTTCAGTAGGGTTATTAACTGTTGTTCTTTTTTCTCTTGGAATGAGCTACATTCACTCTGACACTGTATATGTTAAGAAACTGATGTAATTATGCATGTTGAAATTCTTAAGAACAGAGTATCTTCCTTGAGACTTCATATTTTATTAAATAAATTGCAAGAGAGAGTGAAATAAATAAACTTAGAATTATAGCTTCATTGGTATTCACAAGTGCTATAATGTATTTATTTAATGATCAGATTTTTAGTAAATCATAGTCAAGGTTTGTAATGATCACGTGTACTTACCAGATTCAAGTTAGACCATGAACATCTATTACTACTGAGAGAATTGCTTTTCAGAAATCTCTCTCAGAAAACAGAAGCAGGCATCATTGTAGTTCCATCATTTTTCAAGTCTATATTTGTTCAGCAGGTCACTAAAGTGGCCCTGCTCCCCCTTTCCTATCTCCCTGGGGCTGCTGCTGATGGTGGCTTGGTCCCCAGGAGTCTGGTTTAATTTCCTGCAGTGAATTACTATAGCAATCAAAGCACTGATCTTGAGATGGTCCTGGGGGGGCCTCCTAATGGAAGGCCAGCACTCTGGGGCCCCCAGGCTACAAATGGAATGTTAGACAATCAAAAACCAATATTCTACTCTCTGGCCCACTGAGCTTTCCTCTGGAGGACAACTGCCATCCAAAGATGTGCTTTGCTCTGAAAAGTGTCCAATCAGTGTTAAATGTTTCCCATAGCTCCATCAGGTAGTTGAGTGAAATGCTGACAGTCTAAGTATTTCTGGCAAAGACTAATAGACCATTTTCGCATGGGTTCTGCGTATGCACCTCATTTCTATCACAGTTACATTCGCATAGAATCATATCATTATTTCTAAATGTGTAAGATATCTTTAGTGAGCTTCATGCATTATACATTTGAGCAAATATACTTGCTGAGGTTATGTGATTTGCTCAAGCAGCATCATGACTAGAACCCAAGCTGAGTGACTCAGTGACTCTCATTCCAGTGCCCCACTGACTGTACTCCAAAGTGTCCCTCCTGAGAAGTTTATTAAAAATGTTCAAATGTACTAAGCACAATCATTTTTAATGAGCTCTATATTTACATTAAAGGCCACACGTAACACATAAAAAACCTTTATTGGATCATAAATGAGACCTATGTTAAATTAATATGCTGGCTGTAACAAACAATCTATTTGCAGAATTTCAAATAACTTTTAATGAATGTCAGAATATTGCTTTTCTAAATACACGGTTTGTTGAAAAGTAAGTATGATTATAAGTCCTTTGTTTCAGAGATTCAGTGGGTACTTTTCTATGGCCATCTTCCCTGACATCTAAATAACTGAATTATATTTTATAACCATTTTGAAATGATGAGCTAGAATAAAGCCTGCACTGGATACCAATACTCATTATTAAAAACTTCTAGAAGCCATAGTGCAAAAGGGGAAATAGCACTAAGTGTGTGCAATTTGCCTAGAATCTATAGTAAGGTCATCTTGTCTTTCAATAATTGCTCAGCTAAAAACTACACCAGTCTTTTCCTCAGGGGTTATTGCTATGTTTCTGTCATTTCCTCAAATAACTCTTGTGTCCATGTGAGCCTCAGAGGTGCCCTCTGCTTAGCCAATAGCAGTCATGGCAGAAGCCAGCTCCTGGAAGACCATCAAGAAGCCAGAAGGGACCCGCCAGCTGCCAGACAACACACCTGGGCCCAGCTACTGTGAACCTCTCGGAATGTGGTGATTCCCAAGCCTGACACACAATCATCACCTACCTTTTTCTTCCAGTCTTGTCCCTACCACCCAGCAAGCTGCCCTCGAAACTTGAGACGGTATGTATAGTAATTGCTGTCTCAGGACTCACAGGTCTCATGGCTGCTCATCCCAAGGTTGTCTCTTATGTCCACAACTGATTTCTGCGGGACCCCTAGTGTAGCACCTTTGCCTGTTAACTACATACTTGACAGTTTTTGCTCAGGGTTCAATATCTTATAGCTTGAGATATTTTTAATAATCCCTCAGTCGCCAATTCCTAAATAAAGCACCTAAACATTTCTACCAATCTAATGTACCCATCTATTGCTTTACTATTCAGGCTTGAGACTGGCTTCCTAACTAAGCCACAGTTCGCATCTGTGCCATTTCTTTGTCAGTTTTTTTTTTTTTTCTTTCAGGGCCCTTTAAACCTGTGAGAGCAGTTTTCAGTATGGCATCAACTAGTTATCTTTATCTTCTAATAATTTTGCTTAATCTCTGCTAGTGACTGTGTTACCAAAAATCAGTCCTTGTCACTAAACTCAAATCACTAAGCACAATGACAAGGTTTTGAGGAAAGTTTATTAATTTGCCAGGAAATGAGGGAGTGTCAGGCTCATGCCTTAAAGAACCACTGTCCTCCCAAAGCACAAGCACTTCCAGCTTTTAAAGGGGAAACTGTAGGGGAGAGGCTGTGCTGTTTATAGACACATAGAGTAGCAGCTTGCAAGGATCTAAGCAGACATTTCTGCCCCGATTTAATTGCTTCTTGTTTCTCTTAATCAGTTCCTCCTCAGCACTCTAATGTGGGTATGCTCAGTACTCACAGGTGGCTTGGGTTCTGCAAAATCAGCTTGCTGCATTATCTCTGAGGCTGAAACTCAGAAAACAAGGAGTACAAAGGGAAACTGCCAACTGTTAGTGGTTTTGAAGTTTTTTGGGCTACTTGAGCTCATTTTCAAGTTAAAGTCAGTGTTAAATTTTAAACCCAGGGATTTAATTCAGTTATCCTCTCTTTTTCATTATCATTATTTTTATATTATTCATTTTTTTTTCATTATCATTATTTTTATATTATTATGAATATTGTATTCTACTAAAATTTCTGTCTTATTAAATGGTTTTTAAAAGCAAACAGTTACGGCAATTCAGTGCCAAAATTTCACCTACAAAAGAGAAATTTTTGGAAAGGGACAGTGAAAGCCATAAAAGGCCAGACATTTTACCCTACCTTCAAGTGAACAAGTTAGCCTGTCACAACATCACAGAGGCTGGTAGAAGACATGAGACACCTGGGTCAGAGATGAAGGCTTTATTATTCATGGCAATAGCAGAAGCCAGAGTATTAATATTTATAGCAATTCCCTGAACCCCAGTTCCCACAGAGCAGCAGGAAAAAAAACCAGGTGATACCTGCATATACAGTGATTTGTTTTGCAGGAGAGGAACCATGAGTTCAGGGAGCCTGGATCATGGACATGACAGTGGACAGTAGGCATGCCTGTCAAATGCCCCAGAGAGAAATACTGTGTCTATTTGCCCAAGCTATTTTTGCTATACAAACACACTTGAAAAGATAGTTTAGAGCAGAGGGAACAGTGACTCTGCCCTCAAGATATGCAGAAATGCAAGAAACCCAGGGGGACTTATTTCCCCCCAATTCCCAACCCTTGTATCTACACTTCACTGCTTCTGATTAATTTCCTATGAGAATCCTACTTCACTGGCTACTCTGAATAATCTGACCTATAGAGGTTGCAACCAAATGTATTCACTATGTCTAATTTGGTGTTAAATCAAGGCTACTACTAATAGGACTCTAAGCAGCATTCACTGAATAAAGGCCATCTCCCACTGCCAAAGGCTCCAATCTACAAAATTATCAGCCACTGTGACTTGTAGCCTCCAGGGGCCCTGAGGGTATGAGCGCTTCTGTACACACAGCTCTTCACAATCAGGAAAATCCCCTTTGGAATTTACAGAATGGTAATGAGAAAAGTACATTAAATTGACCTCAAGGGCTCCATCCATGAGGTCCCATTATTTTCTTTTCCCTACTGTGAGATCCTTTATCTCATTAGCTGAGTCCAGGCATTCTCCCTCCCCAACCGGACTGAGTTGCATGGTGACGTTAGCACCTGTATCGAAAAGAACTACAAAAATGTGAATCTCCCTTCCCCAGAAATTCTCCAGCATATTTAAAGGAGTCTGAATGGGCTCAGTCTCCCTTAGGGAAAGAGAGACTTTGGTCCTACCTTGAATCATCTCTCTTCTCAAAGTGAGCAATTATCAGGGTAGAGGGAGAGAGAGGAATCATTAGACGGAAAGAGAGAACTAGACAGAGGAAGAGAGACAGAAAGAGAATGGAGTTCAGCACCAGTAAGCAAGATGCCTTCACTTTTGTTTCTTAGCAGCAAGCACCTGCCAGGGCCTCAAACAAACCTCTAACATTTTTAATTCATTCAGTGCCCTACATTGGGCAGCAAAGTCTTCATACAGATGCCACTTATTTAAAGCTTGGTGAGTCCCTGGCCTCAGCAGTCACAGCCATGTTGATTCCAGCCATGGATCACAAGGCTTGTTTCTTTGGTTACCTCAGATTTGAGACACACAATACCAACCATTTTTTAAAGGTCTACAACCTTAAGATATTTGGGGCATCTCCTGCCCCATTATTAAGATAAAATCCTCTTTTTCACTTCTCCAATTTCAACATAAGGGCAAAAGAAGATTTCCAAGGTCATAGGGTGGACTGCAAGAATTTACCCAGAATTCTTAAATCAGTTTTTCACGCTACAGTGGGTCATCTTCATCAGCATTACAAACCCAACCCAAGGCCCTCCATGCTTCATCTACAGTGTCCCTCTGGGATTTGACCATCTCTGGAAAACATCTCTGAGAGAACCAAGGCTTCCTTTCTAGCAACCACAGCCCACTGTGAAAACTGTCCTTTTACTGTCATCTCTGAATGGATCTAAGGCTGTCAGGCTGCAGGAGGGGCCTGCAGGAGCTGGGGGATGGCCCAGCTGTCCCCACTCCTCCTTCACAGGAGCAGGCACACTTCCTAATTCCCCAAGAGAACCAGCCAGCATGCCAACAATTTAACTAGTTTCTGATTGGAGCATTTTATGGATGTTCTTTATTCAAGCTCAGTGTTAGCGTGTATCTCTGTAACTGTTGTCTGAAAGATGGTAGAAATGTCTGCCCACCCTAGTGATTACATTGGGAGAACCTGGGACTGACTGCCGGCTAAGAGAAGGGTTCCTTCTATTCAAATCAAGGTCCTCTTTTGTCATCTGTCTTTGACAGCTTCAATTGCCTCCCCAGTTCCTCCTTATTAACAGACAATTAAGCATTAACAGACAAATTAAAATAGTGCCCCATTAACCATAAAATTTGGTCACTGTGTTCACTTGATTCTAACAGGCTTCCCTCAAATTCTATTAGTTAACCTAAGAAGTCTTCTTCCTTCTTCCAGAAAGCTGCTTTTCGGTTAACATCCCACCTGTGTTGCCAGGAGAAAGGTGAAGAATGTGCGTGAGTGTTTGTGGGGAAGGGAGCAGATGAACAGATAAGTGATGAGTCACAGCAGAGCCCAGAATTATTGTGACAACTTACACATCCAACCTACAACTAAACTCCACCCTTTTTTTCCTGGCTGAAAATTCTTTAAACTTCTCCTGGAATAAACCGGCCACTTGATTCTGGTTTAGATATTAGGCCTGGAGATACTTTATTTTCTTGAAATTATGATTTCAAAGTTAATACATCAAAAGAAAGTCAGCACAAGGTCACTCTAGCTTGAGTCTCTTCAATTTCTTTAATTCTTCAATTTTATGAATGACCACTGAAGCCTGAAGTTGTTTTTTTCACACTCAAGCTTATTGCTGAAATGCTAGGTATGAGATAATTAGTAGGAAAGGTAGTGTTTTTTTTAACATAAGATTAGGTCTTCCATAGCCTTAGTGATGTTTCATGTTACATTGAAGGTACCTACTGATTGAGGATTTTCATTTTCCTACCTTTCATTTTAAGTTAAAGATCACTTGCCACATAATACAAACCATAAACATTCCAGAGAGTTGTCCTCCATTCATTTTTAAATGGCTCTGTATTCCTCTGGAAAACTCTGAGATAAGGTAGATGAGAGTGGGACAGACCTCCTTTTCCTACTTCCCACATGGAAAAAAAAAAACAGTGACTATTTATGGTAACCCACTTTCAGGTTTTCAGAGTGTTTCATCACTGATGAACTTACCTGAATATAAAATAAGACCAGCTCTAGACGTATAAGACGAGACAGGAGGTTTTCAAACATGGTGAGAAAACTTTCAGGAAAAGAGATCTCCTTAGCATGGAAGAAAAAAAAACTATTCTATCAGCACTTTGGAATGGCTTGTGATAGAGATCAGAATAAAGACTTGAATTACTTAAATGTCAGTCTCTCAACTGCAGAAAAGTTATTCTCTATTTTTTATGAATTGCTATAAAATAATGCTTCAGAGGAAACAAATTTTTAAGCAACTCAGGGTCTTCATTTGTACCTGGGTGCTGTTCCATCCGGCAAGATAAAGGTTTGTCAGGGCCAAGCTCCCAGGGCGCACCTATTGATTTTAGTGGGACTGCTGAGTTGCTGAAAAGTCATAGCAGGGCTATTTTGATCAATTGTTCTATTTTTTAAGATGGTGAAAACCTTTACACTCTAAAATGGTATTTCTTATTGTAAAATCTCTCCCCAGAGTTCCTATGTGCCCAGAGAGTCTGGAGTAAGAAGAAGCTGGGAGAGATGCTTCTGCTATGCAAGGAAATAGCTGAACAAGAAACCACTGTGACCTGGAGGTGAACTGCATTCTCTTCCTGGCTCTAAAGTGTGTTCTGCAGGAAAATCCAACACAAGCACTGTAATAGACCTATGCCTCCCTTTTCTAGGAGGTGTATAATAAATCATTGCTGTGACTGTGAAAAGCTCTCAAAGAATCAAACACAATGATTGATTCTAACTTATAAAACTAAGGGCCCCCCAAAAGTGAAGATAGACATCTACATCCAAATGAACAGATTAGAAACTATATGAAAGTTATGATTTAAATTAAGAGACTCTGCCAGTGTCTAACCAATTTTCTTCAATAGCCACTTGTCCTATACACTGACCTATATGAAAGTCTTCATTCTGATATGAGGAATATTTGAGATAAAGTAAGAGAAAATAAAATGCATGAAATAAACAGAGGAAAACATTGACTAAAGAACTGTCACTCATTGTTTGAATAAATAGTTATGACAACTGTGTTGGGGATTTTTAGCAATACAAACACAAATAAGGCTCTTCAATATAATTATTACTGGGAAACAAAAATAAGATGTAAACTGCATAAAATATAAGGTATGAAATGATCGGAAAATAGGTGATATGTAAAGTAGAAACAAATTCAAAGGGAAAAGAAATTATTTTTGTTTGTTTAGAAATGAAGACTTCCTGGTGGTAGTCATGTTTGCTTGAGCTGTAAAGAATAAATAGGATATGGATAAGCAGAGACAGGGTAGAACAGCATTCAGGACAGAAAAGAGGAAACTAGTAATGTGAGTGAGATGTCAGTGGGAATGGAAAATAGGGTCATCTGCAGTTCCCTATGAAGAACACCTGAAGTACGTACACTTCACAATGTATGGTGGCTCCATATTCTGAATAGCTTCCAATGGCAGCTTAAGGGCACTTGATTTTATTCTGTGGACATTAGAGAGATATTTAAGATAACTGGAGCCAAGGGAAAGACAGTACCTGAGCTATATTTTCCTATTCATCTCATCCTTGAGAATATAATAGAGTATTTGTGAGGATAGTTTTATAATAGTTTAAGCCTGTGTGACTAAGAGAATATAGTACCATAAGTAGAAACAAAGTTCATGGGAGGAGGAATTAACGTTGAAGAAAGCACTATGTATATATAAATATTTAATGTGAAGTGTAAGTTGTCCACTGGAAAGATCTGCCAGACAATTGTAAATGCTGGAACAGAGATCAGGAAAAAGAGCAAGTCTGTAATTGTGAATGCAGAGGAATTTACGTAGTGCTATTAAGGAGCACTGCAGTTTAATGAACTTTGGATTGATAAGAATACAGAAGAAGAGGATTAAGAAGTATCTATATTTTGGGGAACAGAAGGAGAAAAAGAATATAAGTACAAAGCAAAGCAGGTATTTTTGTGATAGAAGTGGAACCGTGAGATTAGAGTATTGCTGAAATAGAAGTAGGACACGGGTTCAATATAGAGCATAGACGGCAATGTCAAATGTGCCATGGATTGAGGGCAAAATTTGACACTAGATGTATGGAATTCATTGTTGGTGATCTTTTAGAGAGCAGCTTAAAATATTGGTGAGGATAGAAATTAGATTTCAAAGGGATGGATGGAGTAAACAAGAAAAAAACCTTTCAGACATGAGGCTAGGCAAGGTTTCTTAGATACAACATCAAAAGCACAAACTGTAATTTAAAAACTAATAATTTAATTTGATCAAAATTAAAAATGTCTGCTTTTTAACAAGTCACTTTTATACAAAGAGAAAGATAATCACAGATTGGCAGGAAATATTTGTAAAGCATATATCAGATAAAGGAGTTGTAGCTAAAATATTTAAAGAACTCTATACACTCAGTAGTAAGAAAACACACAATCTAATAAAAAAAGAACAAAATATGGAGCAGTTCTTTCACTACAGAAAAGATACAGATGGAGAATAAGCAATGAACATGCTCAGCATCATCAATCACTAGCAAATTAAAGTCCAATGAAAAACCACTGTAACATTTAATAGAATGACTAAAACTTTTAACAGTCTGACTCTACCAAATGTTGGAAAGGCATGAAGGAAGTTTGAAATCATACATACTGCCTGTGAGAATATAAAACAACGCAGCCACTTTGGAAAACAGTTTGACAGTTTCTTAGAAGTTAAACACTGACCTATCTCATGAGTAAATCATTTCACTGCTAGGTATTTATCCAAGAAAAACGAAAGCATATGTCCATTCAAAAACTTGTACACAAATGTTCATAGCGTCTGTGTGTTTGTAACTCCCAAAACCTGCACACAACCCAGTGGTCCATCAACATATGAATAAATAAATAATCTTATATCCGTACAATGAAACACTGGACAGCAATACAAAGAATGAACTGATACATACTACAAAGTGGATGAATCACAAAATAAGTATACTGAGTGAAGGAAGGAAGAATAAAGTATATGCACTGTATACTTTTATTTCATTTAATAAATTGTTGGAAATGCAAACTAACCTAAAATTGCAGAAAGATCAGTGGTTGTGGGAGAGGGTGGAAAGTGAAAAACGTGTAAGGGGAGGACTACGAAGGAGCATAAAGAGATTTTATGGGATAATAAATATGATTATCATCCTGATTTTTGGTATATACAAATGTCAAAACTTGTCAAATTGAACACTTAAATACATTCAGTGTATTGTATGTCAATTTTATGTCAGTAAAGCTGATACAAGATACTGGCACAGGAGAAAATTTAAAAAGATCTTGCAAAGTTGAAAAGGACACTATGATTTTAATCAAGGGCTAAACTATGAAAGTGCAAGGGAGAGCTGCAGTAATACAGGCATGAAAGGATGTGCCAGTTAACAGTACAGTTTTCTAGCATCATCTGGGAAAAGTTCTTGTGTATGAAATGGGAATGAGTGGAAAAAAATTTTGTTCAAATCGTGTGGAAACCATTGTTTCCACACCCAAGGATGTTACAGTAAAAATTTCAGTGGAAAGTAAATTACAGCCTTGGTAACCATATCAGTTATCCCAAACTCGACATTGCTGAACAGAAAATTGCTTAATTCTTCCAGTTAATTATAATTTAATGATTTTACACATGGAACCCAACAGGGGGCGCTAAAATTAGGACACTTCATCATGTAGGTTGCAATGAAATGACTACAGATAATTGGTTGTCTTCTCTAAGTCAAGCTAAGATGAGTGTTAATCATGGGCAGAGAAAACTTGACAAAGTGTGTTCAGTCCCCCTGAACCTCTTTCTACTTCATTTCTTTTATATTCTTTGAAAGTTAACTATCCCCTGTGAGAATGGAGAGATGGTAAAAAAAAAAAAAAAGAGAGAAGTATATGAAAGAGATTAGTGACTTGGCTAAGTAAAGACCAATTCTTATTTAATTAAATAAAAACTAAGTTATATTTTGTGAATGCTATTTGTTAGCAAATTATTTATTCAGGATTGACTAAATTTCCTCACCTGTACTGAGAATAATGATCACACCTCCCTGAATAGGGATAGTGTGAGAATTAAATCAGTTAATATGTGTAAAATATGTAGAACTGTGTCTGGTATATAATAAGGATTCATTAATAATAGCTAATAAGGGTTCTGTAATATAGTTGGGAAATAAGACACCTACAAAAAGAACGTTTTGCTTGCAATGGAAAGGAGTGTGTGGGTGTGAATTAGGGAATGGTAATTATGCAAATTTAAGGCTGGAGAGATTTAGATTGATAGGAAAGTATTTTCAAAGAAGGGGCTAATTCAGCTGAGTTCTGGGTGATGGATAAAATTAAAGAATCATTCCACAGGAGAGGAAGGGTAGGATGAATGAGGATGATGTGGAACAACTGGAGACATGAACAGACAGCACAAAAAGAAGAGAACCCATTGCTGAGCAAAGGGGGGATAATCAGGTGTTTGAACAATTCTATGTGGACAAGGGAGAGCCATCAGCATTCTTCAGTAATAGTCATATGATGAAATTAATGTTCAGGATTTTAATCTAAATACAGTATTCAACTAAAGAGAAGACAATAGTGGTAGGAGTCAAGATGTCTGTAAGTGATGCACTTATCCACAAAAGGGGAATAAAACTCAACTTGAGAGATGGGAGTGATAACAGAAAGGGAAAATGGATGAAAAGACATAATTTTGGTGGATCAAGGGATAAAAGCATTGCCATAGATTTTGCCTCTTTCCAATCTATCCTACAAATTAATCACTGCATTCTCTTCTTGAAATCAGTTACTGGGTCAACCATGCTGGTAGAACAAATTCTTAACTACCTCCTTGATGACTGAAGTACATTCAGCAGGTGAATCTAAGTTTAGTTTACTTCAGCCAGCCTCTAAGAACTCTCCGCAGGAAACACTGTGTTGTCATTTTTTTCTGCCTTTATACCTTTTGCCACAACCTGATGTATCTTCTTCTTCCCCAAAGCCCATGCCATTTCCTACCCTCCTCCAAAATTAATATCAAATGCAAACTTTAGGTAAAGCCAGTCAGCAATGTTTGCCCTTCTCTGTACATCATTTATAGAATTTAGTAAGCACTGGCATGGATTCTGTACCTGTCTTATCACATCTATAAGACTGAATGGGTCTGCGGGGGCAGAAATCAATAGTATCTTGGTATCATGTCAGCATCTATCATTATATTTTGCATGTGCAGGATGCTCAATAAATATTTGTTGAATGAATGAATGCAAGGTACTTCATTCATTGGCATCCCTTTATTTTGTAATACTCTGAGGACTTCTTGTGTCCAAGAAAAGCGAAATTCAGGATTGTTTCTCTAGAGTAGGAGAGGTAAGGACCACTGGTTCTTTGAAGAAAAAGCAACAAAATGGGCAAGTCTGGAACTGCACACAGGATCCCAATTCCTCAGTCTCTCCCTGGTCTTTTGAATCAGAAGAGTCTGAAAACTGTGGTTTGTAGGAGCCTGCTAATGAGGCACCTTCTGTTATGCCTGAGGTAACTCCTTTTTAGTGACATGGTCACTATCAAAGAACATCAGGGCAATGTTTGTTATATCAAGGTACAATTTACATTCAGTGCACTTTATTTTCTGAAAGTCCATGGGTATTTTTGCGGTGTTACCTACAACAGAAAAAAATGAGAGTCTTGTGGTGGTACTTTAAAGGAATTATATACAAGGTGGTATTCTTTGGATACCAAAACAAGAAAATAAATTATTGTGTTTTAGTGTTCTGCAGATAACATTTAACATTTTGTAACATCTCAATATATCCTGAAAACAACAGTGAAAGTGGATATTATTAATATCCCCACCATTCCTGTGAAATTATGTCAAATGCGACTGGAGATGAGTTATACAAATTTCCCAGGGTTGCATGGTAAGTGATGGTATCTCTCTCTAGAATGCCATTTTGGATAATGGGAGATAAAACAATTTGAGGGTCAAGGACCCACAAACAAATGTTCAAATGTTCGAACTCCCTTTGTCAAATATTTTTCTTCCTATCACTTAACTTTCTACACTTCACGTTTTTTCATGTGAATACTTGAAGTAGTAAAATTTGCTGCAAAGCATTATGAAGATAAAGGTGACGTTACACATGTGGGTACCCACACCACAAGGTGTTGCCCAGAGTAGACACTAAATGAATGCCAGTCTCCTCTTATCTCATACCCCTTCTCTTTATGGAAAAACCTTTATGTATACATAGAACATAAATGATACGTATGCATGCATGCACCCCATATCTGATATACTGATGATGCAGGTGTTGGGCTCTTGCTTTTACTAGAGGTGAGCAGACATAAAGAGCATCAACATTAACATTTGATAAGCATTCAGGTAATGTGGCTGCACCCATTACTAATGCCACTCAGTGGGTACACCAGGATTTCACAAGAAGACGCTAGCAATGCGTGCACAGACTATCAGGTGATGAAAGCTTTCAGGGTCGGGGAAGCACTTCTCAAATTCATCAGGTACAAATAATCAAAGGGTCATGTTCTCTGACCAAAAATACTGAGATAATTTCAACATGTTAGAACAGGACTTTGGAGACTATATCATTTTCTTTTCATATTTCTATGCCTGGTAATAGAATAGTATTATATTGGGCTCATAGAGAAACCAATCTTCTAGTTCAGAAATTCTGTTCCTCCTAAACAGAGTGACACTTAATAAGTGTGAGCATATCCATTGAACATTAAAACAGAAGGTGCTGGCATTTATGCTGAATTTTTAGCTAGAGAATTAGAACTCAAATAAGCACATAATTAAAAATCCCTTTAAAATAGTCATTGGAGCCACTTAAATATGTTGATATATGAAAAATGCAGTGAAATGGTTGAGTTTAAACACAATCACATATTTGTAAGCCAATTTTTACCAGAAAATATTTCTCCAAATAGCCTTTAAAGTACTAATATGTAGGAAAACTCAACATTTATTCTCATGCTATTGCCCATGTAAAGCATTTAAGAAGCTCTTCTTTGGAAAAGGAAGTCAGAATCAATGTAAGAAGCAAGGCAAAACCCACGTCCATGCCTTAATCATTATGACTAATTTTTTTTTTAACCAAGAACATTAGTAACCATGAAATACATAAGACTGTAATAACTATGAAAAATGTCATATTGTTTAACTGTCTTCAAGGGGTTTTGTTTATTTGCTTTTGTTCACAGTAGGGTCCATAATTTTTAACTGAGCCCAACTTATTTATCTGTATTAAGAATACTTGAAACATAAACCAATCTTCTTAACTGTATATATATATATATATTCAAATGAATAAAATAAGCCTGACTTTTTAAAATAAAGATATTTTGGCAGGAAGTCACTTTCTACCAGGATTCTAAAATACAGTAAAGCACAAATTTGGAATTTTCCACTTCATACTTCTTTTAAGGCCTTTCTGCTCCAAACCATATAGGTTATAGGATTTTTTTCATGTTCTTTTATAACATACTTGCTTTCAAGTTTCTTACTTCAGGCAGTTTCCAAAAAGAAGTTCTCTCAAAGGGAGAAAATGTGCCATTGTTCCAAAGAAGTTTGCTACAACTTTTAAAGAAAAATCTGAGAGGAATTCTAAGAATGTTTATGCAGTGGTGGTTATAATCAGAATAAATTAATGTTCTTGAAAAGTGTCTGTTTTGGTTGGATAATTTAGGAAGGAGAGATCCTATTAAAATTCAGCCACGCTGCTTTATAGGCAGACTTAATCAATGGAAGGCACTGCAAGGAACATTCAGTTTTATGGGCGGTGAGAGCGGCACTTCCTGGGCCATCAGGAAGAGTTCTGATGCGGCCTCATACACGGAGGAAGAGTCTGTGCACAGAATCACCACCTTCGAGGGATATATAAGAGATCAGGCCAAATAAGGGGTTCATCGGGACGAAACCTTTGCTCCTCTCCATTCAACCGCTCCTTGAAACTTCGCCATGTCTTGCCTCAACTACTGTTCTGGAAACTACAGCACGGGATCCCTCAGAAATCCTTGTCAGATCCCTCTCACCTCCTCCAATGCCCTCTGCTCTACAAATGTGAGCTGTGGAGATGTCCTCTACTTGCCCAGCAGCTGTCAAGACCATATCTGCCCCCTGGACAATTGCCAAGAGACCTGCAGAGACCCAACCGGCTGCCTGCCAGCCTGTGAGCCCAGCAACCGTGGAACTTCTTGCTGCCCTTCCACTGTCTACTATGTGCCCAGACCCTGCCAAGGGACTAGTTTTCTTCCTGCTGCTTCTTGCATCTCTGGCTCCCGCCTCCCAGTGTCCTGTAGACCTCTGAGTGATGTGTCCAGCAGCTGCCGACCTCTGAGCCTCTTCCCTTCAGGATGCCGCCCCTGGGGCTGCGTGCCCTGTGGTCCTCAGTCACCTAGAGTTGTGTCCGGCAGCCTCGTACCTCTGCGCCCTCTCTTCAGTGGATGGCAACCTCAGAACCACATGTTCAGCACCTGCCGTCCATCCTGCTCTGCACTGGGAGGCCAGTAGCTGCCTTGTTCCAACGGAGAATCATGCTGAGGATCTGAGACAAAAATTCAAACGCTGTGGGCTTTTGGATCTTTCCTAGTAGTGACTGACATTTCTTGTGTTTACTGTGCCTGATCTAATGAAAACTGCTCCTTTCACACTTTTATCTTTTTCCTCCATCTCTCCTTGACAGAAAATTATTTGATTTACACTGCTATTCAATGTCACTCAGGTGTGGGAAGAATTTATTTGGTTCATGTAATAAATGAGATTGTCAGGATTAAGAACCTGCTTCCTCAGTTTGTCTCTTATTACTTCATTTTAACACAGAAATGACCTTAACTGCTTGCAAGGTAAGTGAATCAGACACGGGACACCCAGTCATATGTTCTTATCTGGCCGTACAGAGAAGCCTGATTTATCCCCCAAGCTGCTTTCTAGATCTCTGATCCCATGTACTTGAGAGACCCCAAGAGCGCTTGGTGGAAGTTATTTTGAAAGGCAGGACTAGGAATGATCTGCTTGCTTCTTTTCCAGTGGACATATGTCCATGAGGATGTTCATTCTTATTGCACACCCTGAATGGTATTTCACTGCAGCCTGAACCTTTGATGCTTTCTGTGATCTATTCCCACAAACAAAGAAATGAAAAATAAGCCCCTTCCCATGATATCTGGTTTCTTTCATCGTTTTTCTCCCTCCCACCTCTTTGACTTCATCTCTTCAATACTGAAAATGTGAAACTCCTGTAATTCTGACTTACATAAAGGTCCTAAAATGTGCTGCTTTTTATGAGCATCTGCCCTTTCACATCCATCATCCTCAAGACCCAGATGTTCTTCTGATCAATCTATCTTGAAAATCATATTTACTTTTAGGGGCACAGTCCAAATTCATTCATTAAGCTGTTGATTTATTCAGCAAGAATTTTATTACCTACCTTGTCTCAAACTATCCCATGCCAGGCATGAGACAAGAGTACAGAGGTGAGCAAGATAGACCTGAACTCTCAGGATTTTATCTCGGTGTTTTCCAGAAGTCATACAATGTGGGACATACATGTATTAAAGACAAACTTTTTCCCCTCGCTCAACACAGAATGTGTAGGTTTACATTCAAAAATTAAAATAAGGTGAACTGTAAAGGCATGAATGTTCACCTTTTGGAGGAACTGGAATATCTAGATACTGACAGCATGAAAGAAAGACAGTGACCTCTAGCACCTAACTAGTAGGTGTCCTCTTTGGAGAAGGCATGAGCTTCTAGTTCTCAGAATCCATGTCTCCTTAGGGGCTTCCTAACCCCGAAGCTGAATGCCCTTTCCTCTGATCATCATGTTCTTGCTGCTATTTTACAATCCACTCTAGTTCATTATATTGTTTCATCTGGCTGGATCTCCTGGATATTTAGAGTTGGTGACATCTGCACCATTTCTTTATCTTTTGAAGTGTTCCTTAGGTCCTTTCCTCACTCCCCACCCTAGTGAGTAAATCACACCTTGATTTGGCCTGCCTTTTGTCTCAGACATATTTCTATTGTTGATCTTGTTGGACTGTTTATTTTCAAATTATTTTTTAATGAGATTTTAGTCAAAATGTAACATATATACCAATATATCCACAGATGTAGCCAGTAGTCTGACTTCTTACCTATGTATTGGTTTTTCCTGCTTTTGAACTTTAAGATGAAATTATACAATTATCTACCCATTTGTCTCTGGCTTCTTTTATTAAATACCATAGTGTGTGATTCTTCTCCTCTATTCTGTACCAGTAGTCTGTTTATTTTCCTGGATGTATACTGTTCAATGTACTAAAACACCAAAATGTATTAATTCTGCTGTTGATGACTATATGTGTTGTTTCCAGTTTGGATCTACTAGAAATAGTGCATGGAAGACTTTTTTTATTCTTGTACATCTCTTTTGATATACATATGGAGACATTTCTATTGGATAATATATTTAGGAGTGGAATTGATAAACTATGTGGGTGGGCTATACCCATTTAGTTTTATTCTATTCCATGACACAGTTAGGCCCTACAGTCATACCCATATTGATTTCTACTATCAAAGCATGAGAAATCCAGTTGTTCTACATCCTCACCAATATTTGTAATTGTCAGTCTTTGTAAGTTTAGCCATTCTAGCGAGTATGTAGTTATAACAAATGTTGATTTTGTTTTGAATTTCCCTGATGATTTGTCAAATTGAGGAATTTTTTTCATGCTCCTTAGCCATTCAAATATTCTTTTTTGGAGATGAGGATGATTTGTATTCATCTCTCATCTAATTCTTACATTCACCTTTTATCTATTCTTACATCGATATTATGTTTAATAATTTTGAAGTGTTCCTTAGGTCCTTTCCTCACTCCCCACCCTAGTGAGTAAATCACACCTTGATTTGGCCTGCCTTTTATCTCAGACATATTTCAGGATTTTATTTCAGACATATTATCAGGATTTTATGTTTATATAAAACATAAAATATTATGTTTAATATTGATGTAAGAATAGATAAAAGGTGAATATTCTCATATTCAAGTATTCTCATAGACACAGAAAACAAACAACTGCCAATAATTCATGTCCTTTGCTCATGTTTTTAGTTAGCATGTCTGAATTTAGGATGGAAAGAGTTCTTTATAAAGTCTACACATTAGTTCTCTATTGGGTATTTATTTTTTTGAAATTCTTCTTCCACATCACTGCCTATCTTCTTCCTTTATTGATGGTATCTTTAGATTAATAGAAGTTCCTTATTTTAAGTTAGCCCAATTTATCAATCTTTTATCTATGGTTAGTACTTTTTTTCCTTTAAAAGGAACCTTTGTTTACCCCAAATTAATGAAGATACTATATGATAGCTTTAGAAACTTAATTTGTTTTACCATCAACTTTTAAATATACCAACAATATGAAATTGGCATGTGTGTGCGTGTGTGTGTGTGTGTGTGGTGTGTTGTGTGGTGCCGGGCAAAAACCTGGTTGAACCAGTACCATCTGCTAAAAAAAACTCTCCTCTCCTTATTGCACTGTAGTTCAGTATCTTTTTTTCATAAATCCGGTATTTGTATTCATCTCTCATCTAATCCTTATATTCATCTTTGATCTATTCTTACATCAATATTATGCTTAATTTCTCTTTGTTTTATTTGCATTTCTAAACTCTTCTCTAGACTTTGAGTTCTTTGAAAGCTGCCTTTGTGTCAGTATATAACTAGGCACTCTGTAAATGTTTGTTAATTTGAATTTAATTAAAGTGTATTTTGGTTAGATAGGGAAAGAGGTATTTAGTTTAAGGTGGTACTAATGAGAAATTCCATATGTTGTTGTTTTTTTCCCCTGCTTTATTCTGTGTTGTCTTTCTTAAGGTTGGTTGGAAAACGTGTTCACTTCTCATCTCCTCATAGCTTAGAATTCTAAGAGCTGTAATTCAAGAGAAATTCTATATAGAATATCTCATAACCAGATAGACCTGTTATTTTTATACCTTAGCCCACATGCTGTAATTTTCTGTTGTCAGTTATAGGTCATGTTCCTTATTTAATTAATTTAATTACCTTAATATCTGCCAAGGTAGTTATAATTTTTCTTAGTTTTGCCAAGATCATACAGATTTTAAATGACTGATCTGGGATTTATTTCCAAATTTTCTCAAAGCCCATGTTTCTCAAGTAAACTACACTGTTATACAAAAATGCGTTTGAGCCAGTTGATTCCAAGTCAGTATATTAGCTGATCTTTATCGCCTTGGAGCTTTGTAGGTATATTTCCTATAGCAAAATATGTGGAAGATAGGTATGTGAGCTCTTTTTTTCACACAAAATATTAAATATTCCTTATTTATATCCAAGCACCAATGTGTTGATTGTCATTGACCCCCTGAATATAATTACTGTCAAACAGGATGTAACAAGAACTGACTTCCTTGTATCAAGGCATTAACTCAAATAATATACTGCCCTTCCTAAATGAACTCTAATCAAGAACGTGTGTTAGGTCTCCATCACAGCCACTTATGAAGCACTGCCACTGAAGTTCAAAATCAGGCAGAATCATCTTATTCTTTATCTTGCTTGAAATAGATAGAGGAAAAATAAATATTTAAACTTGGGGATGATGTGTTAGTTTTTAAATCAGGCATATATAAGGAAAAAGTGAAGGGTTTTTCAGCTCTTTTGAGGGTAGAATTTGAAATCTGAATATTTTCTCAAAGCCTAATTCTGAATAATAGCTTCTCAGTATAAATAGTAATTTCTTCGTTATCCACTGAGACAAATTTTTTCTTAGAGAAGTTTTCTAGAAATTGGAGAAGGTAAAGCCATTGGGGGTGACTCTTCAAGAATGTGTGCAATTCTGGTTTCCACCCCAACATATAAAAGGCTTAGAAGTCATCACTTCCGTCTTACAACAAGAAGACAGAAAAATCAGTGACTTTCCCTGGACCCAACAGAGAGCTGAATATGAACAAACAACTGCCACCTCAAAATGTGGAGAACAGGTGAGTGTAGAGAATCTCAGCTAAAGCCTGCTTCCCTGGAATAGAAGGTTATGCAGAAACCACTCCTGGTAGGAGCACTTAGTAATTTTGCAGTATTGTTGGGGGCTGAGTGTGAACTAGCATGAGTACGAGAACCTCCTGGGGGCCCCAGTCTTAGGGATGACCCACACTTCTTGGGTTTTGCCTCTGAAAACCTCACCAGTTTGCCATGATGAAGAACAACAAGATGCCCTTGTGGCCCCATCAAGGCAAAGGGAGGAATAATTCTAGCAAAACGTATCCAGAGCCAAATGTGCCCCTCCATAACAAACCCCTACTCTCCAGGAGAAAAGAACTTTAGCAAAGACATAGGCAATTTAAGGGAAGGACATTTCTCTCTCCAGCCCACGCTAGCTTTTCTGTCTCAGCTAAGTGGAGCGGATGGGGCACAGAAACTAAGAAATACTTATGAAGGTCAACTTCATAAGCCTACTAAAAACTGCCATTTTATTACAAAGTTATAGAATACTTCCCTCTCTTCCACCTTACGATCATAGCCACAGGGCTCCTACATAACAGTGGATTACAGCAAAAAGAGCTGCATGGTGAAGATTCTCTCTGAAGAGGAAGACATAGGAAAGTCCAAAACCAGAAGGAGAGACCACAAAAAGAATACCAGAGAAATCTGAAGCCTCTGGCACCTACAGCAAACATTAAGCACAAACCATATCTCACATTAACTAAAATCCTCACACTTAAAGCCTGTTTATCTCAGTTGCCACTACCCCATACAACATGTCTGACTTTCAACAAAGTTATAAAGGCACACTGAAAGCCAATAAACACAGTCTCCAGAGAAAAAAATCAAAATCAAAATCAGATTAAGACATGCCATAAGATGTTGCAATTATTAGACAGGAAATTTAAAATCACTCTGATTATTACATTCAGAGCTCCAATAGAAAAAATAGATAACAAGAACACATAACTCATGTAAGCAGAGAGATAGCAAAAGAATAGAAAATGCTAGAAATCAAAACTCCGTAACAGAAATGAAGAATGCCTTTGATTATCTCATTAGTAGGTGACATAGCCAAGAAAAGAATCACTGTGCTTGAGGGTAGGTCAATAGAAACTTTCCAAAATAGAAATAGACTCATAGACACAGAAAGCGGATAGTTTCCATAGGGTATGGGGTGGACAGTAGAATAGGTGAAGGGGGCAAAATTAATGAGAATATTCAACATTTTGATATGGATGATGGTTACATGAGTGTCTACACATGTCAAAAGCCATACACCAAAATTTGTGCACTTATTGTATATACATCAATTTAAAAAGAAACAATGTTTGGCTAACTACAAAAAAAAAAAAAATAGAAGAAGACCAAGCATGGCATCCCAGCATTGTGGGACAATTTCAAAAGATGTGACATACTGGTAATTAAAATAACAAAAGGAGAAGAAAATCAAAAAGGAGCAGAAGAAGTAACAGGAGTAATGGCTGAAAACATGCAAATTTTATTGACAAACATTAAACCACTGATTTAGGGAGCTCAGAGAGCACAGAGCAGGATTAAAAACAGAAACAAAACAAAAAGAACATTATACCTGCTCATATCATATTTAAACTACAGAAAAACAAAGGCGGTGAAATCTTGATAAAAGCCAGAGGAAAAGCAATGTGTCTGTAGAGGAAATAGTAAGAATTACAATGGACTTCTTGTCAGAAATCATGCAGGCAAGGAGAGTGAAGTATTTAAAATGTTGGGAAAAAACCCACTAACCTAAAATCCTATATCCAATAAAATTATCCTTCAAAAGTGAAGAAGAATAAGATTTTCTCAGACAAACAAAACCTGCAGAATTCATTGCCAGCAGACCTTCCCTGCAAGAAATGTTAAAAGAAGTTCTTCAGGGAGAAGAAAGTATATATGTCAAAACATAGCTCTGCATGAAGGTAGGAAGAACAATGGAGAAGAAACAAATGTATGTAAAGTAAACTCTTCCATTTTTCTTTTCCTTAATTGATCTAAAAGGAATGTATGCTGTGGCATGACTATGTAGTCATTGTTCCTTTCATAATTTAAATAATCATTAAATCAGTCTTTTGTTTTTTTTAAACAATATGTTCTCTTAAATGGTTGAGAAAATCTACTTAAATATAATAGCTATTTCAGAGTTATAACTTAGTCAATATTTCATTACCATTTTGTTTGATTGACACATTTGCAGCATATGAAGTGATTTCAGTGGACCTAATTGTTCAGGAAGTAATAAAGAATCCCCATTATGCACCGAGTTCTGTTCCAGGTGCTGGAGATGTAGTGATAAACAAAACAGACGCTATCTCTTCCCTTACGGAGCTTACACTCAATCTGGGGGAGTGACAGAAAATAAACAGTAAACACTGATAAAGAATATGACAGTATTAGAGTGTGTAAAGTAGTATAAAGGTAATGGAAATGGCATTATAAACAGGGAGATGACCTCTCAACAAGGTCAGGGGCATGTTGTCTTTTAAAAAATGACATATGAATTGTAATTAGAAGGATTAAAAGGAGAGCACGCTTGATAAACTGAGGGAGGTTTGTTTTAAGCTCAGAGAACAAGATCAAAGGCACGAACGTGGGGAGTATTCAGAACAAAAGGAGGCCAGTGTGGCTGGGAAGTAGTGAGTCGAGAGTATTACCAGAATTTGCCAAAATATCCAATATATTAGACACGCTTTCCAACAATAGGGTAATCAATCCTGTAAGGTACGTCTGAAATGTTTTTATCAAGCCTTGGTTATTTTCCAAAAGTAAACACAGCCAAATGGACGTCCACTTAGAGATGGATATCTCACCTCAACTTACCATGAACCATAGCCTCTTGCTGAGACATAATAAAGACTGATCCTCTTACAAGGCAATCTTTAAAAAGGATGTGTGCAGCTATGATTTTTAGTTTGTTAATCAGTCATTAACCTAATGCTTCACTGGGGTAACGCTATGTTCTGACCTAAGATTTCGTGAGGTAAACACCTCTGAGGACGAGGCTCAGGAGGGCTGGCTAAGAACTTCTGTTTTACGAAATGTGTCATCAGCCATGTAGGGAGAAGCAACAATATTCTCTTCTAGATGTTTAACATCATCTGTTGCTCCTGTTTATGCATTTATTTCAACCGTAGAATAAAAATCCAAACAGTAGAGCTTGAGCTTCAGATAGATCCTTTGGAGTTATGCAAAGGATCTCAGATGTGTGTAACTCTTGAGCCAACAGAAACAAGCATGGGAAATTTGAGCTCATAGGGACAACAGACGGACCTGTCCCTCCTGTCAAGTTAGGAAGTGTAGTTACTTTTCCTTTGCAAAGTCCAGTATCTTCCAAATTCTGCTATGGTGGTTTACCTTACGAATATCTTGCTCACTTTTCGAAAGTTAACAAACCACAAAATATATATTGAGATGTCAAAGTAACCCTAATTGTAAGCTTCAACAGAAATATTTAAAAGAAAACATTCTTAATTCTGTAACTTTTTTGACATATTTACCATGGCAGCACTTAAATATTTGTTTGACCTTGTTCAAGGTCTAAGAACATTTTTCCTCTCAAATTATTTGGATATTTCTTCTCTCTTTTACTGGTTGCATTGCTTTTTTTTTAAATAGGAAGTTGCTCAGTATATTTTAATATACTCCCTCTGTCAAACAAGCATATGTCATTGCTTTTTTTTTAAATAGGAAGTTGCTCAGTATATTTTAATGTACTCCTTCTGTCAAACAAGCATATGTCATTAGTGGGTATTCATTATTGCTAATACGTTCACCATAATCATTTTTCTCGGAATATAGATGTTCAAAGTTTGGGTTATGCATTGAAATGAAAGCAGGTTGTTCTTACCTCCTACTTATCTAATTTGTATTGGGAAATATCTAAAAATGAAAACCAAAGATCTACTTAAAATATACAACAGGAGGTTATTTATACTCTGAGTATTTTGGTAAATAGAATTAATTAAGAAAAATCCTGTGGATCAATAAAAGCATACATGTCTTACGAATACTCTGATATTTTTATACTCTGGGAAGCAGTGACCTTTTCCAAGTGGGTGAGCTCCCTTTATGTGACATCTGGGCTTCCAGGATGTCATGAGAAGGCAGTTTCCTGCACACAAGGAACCTATATAATGTATTATACATAAAAAATGCTGCTAGTGAAAAACTATAGGATGAATTAAGAGAAAATCTTTTAAGTTCATATTCCAACCAGGGTGGACAGACGAAGAGCATTTCTGTATAGACAGTGTACTCTTAAACACATCTCTGATTAAAGTCCCTCACTTGAATCCAGAGAAACAATACTGAAAACTGGACACTTGATATGTAGATCTTTCAGTCAGATGCTGAAATTTTTCAGTTTTGGAAAACTTATCCAAATACACTTTCTGCGGTAATTTAATCTTTGGATCACTGAACTCTGTGGTCCCTCAAAAATATATATTTAATCCTACTTAATAAATTACTTAAATTTCCATGCTAACTGCACCTATATGTGAAGTTAATAACAAACACCATACCATTATTTAGTGTCTTATTATGAACACACAAGAGTGTAAAGCTTTTTAAATTATACCTGTGAACAAATGCATTATTGGATACATCCTGTTTTGTTTTCTCAATTACCACATGCTGACCAGCTTTATCACAATGTGTGAAATTATTTCACAGACTGCACATGTCCCTTTTTTAAACTGACAGTTTTACATTCAAATGATTCTAAAAAATAGACCCAGGTGAAAATTTAGAACAAAAAAAATTCAATTACGAGAGTTCATTCTTCCTTATGTACAAGTCTCTGTTACCATATTTTCATGCATGACTTTGACTGTAATCAGCTGACTATGAACTTGTAAAAATCCCTAACTCCCAGTGAGTACTGGATCCCGAGTATATTAACTTTGTATCTCCTCTACCATTGTCTTATTTTTTTATCCAAAGTTGAAAAGCAGTATTGAAAATAGATTTGAAATTCAAAAGACACTACTATTCTCTGAAAAAAAAAAAATAATAATAATAAATTTTGTTCTCTGACTATTTGCATCTTTGGACAATTACTTAGAAATTAAAGGAAGGATTGTAAGGATTATAATATAAGACACACTTAAGTGAGCAAAATCAACTGTAAACTAGATTTTCCTCTGAACTCAAACCAGAGTTTTACTGAAAGTGTTAAAATATTTTTATTTCCATTCTCCAAAGAAATACAGTTTTCTTGATAAGGAATTATGCATAGAACCTTCAGAAGAGCCATTCAGCTTTGTCTAGGCATAACTTAAGGTTGATGGTTTCAGGGACAAAGTGAGAGGATGTACACAAAAAACAATATTTTGCTGCTTATCCATTTTCCTATTCTTCTTAATTTCATATACAAATACCTCCTCTGGTTCCCAATATAAATAGATCATAGTCAGATCTAACTATACCATGGAAAAGAAAGAACACACATGAAAGTGCTATATGGCCCACACATTTCGCAGTGCCTATTCCTGTTTGCACCAACAGCAGCTGTACTGATGGGCCCTCCTTCTCCATTAAAATAGAATAGTGCTTTCCATTTTCTTTATGAAATTCTTATTGGTGATAAATTTCTGGTACTGTCATGTCTGCAGGAGCTGCATCTGTGGAGGTGCTGATGGCCTGCAAGATAGATCTGTAATATGAATGTATGAATTGATTACAGAACTTTCTCAACTGCAGGGTGAAAAGGCTGGTATATTTTAAAGCAATCTTGACATCTTGTTTTGTGTAGAAAAACCTATTCTCCATGACGCTATTTATCATTAGGGTAAAACAGTTCAGTAACACACACTACTGCTTTCTTTCTAGTAGAGTGGGAAGAAGGTGGAAAAGAAAAAAAGGAGAGACAGAGAGAGGGAAGGCTTGAAAGGGAAAAAAAAAAAGATTTTCCAGGGGCAGAATCTGAACTGGTATTAGTGAAACTACAACTTGATATATTTATTCAAAATCATATCTCCAAATGCATTCATTCAGCACCACTTTTTCAACAAATATTTTTGAATTGTTATCATAAGCTGGGCACTATTCTACCCACTGACCGTAATTTGTTTGCACCCATACAAATATGGGACACCCATACTACTGGGCCTTCTCTATCTGAACAGACAGGTCAGTTCTCATGTTAAGGCTTTGGCACCTGGAAGCAGAACTCTAATAACACTAATCCAATGTGTTATTCTACAATCAACCCACCAAATGTCAAAGCAATCTGATATGTGTGTGGGGTTGGGGGACATTTTCTGGAAAAGATAAAATTTTGCAGGAAGTTGCACCAGAGCTTTCACCCACAATGACACTTTTCTATGGAAAAGTGTTTCTGTCTAAGATCTGGAATGCAAAAGGGTTCTTTTTATTTTATGTAGGCACAGCTAATCAGAAACTTAAGAATCAGTGGGTGCCTAAGGGATATTCTTGTCTGGTGAAACCCTAACCAGGCTTTGTAGAGGCATCTGCAGAGTAAATCAGGTCTTTCGGTCCAATTGCAGTTCTGTGAATCTGAGCCTCTAAGTGATAGGTTCATAAATCTGCTTTATTTTTCTTTTTCCTAAAAACTCACCATATTTTTCAAAGCAAAGTTTAGTTTGGCAATAAAGAATCAATCTAAATTTATCTTTCTAGATGGTCATTTTCTTCAGGATTCTTAGAAGAGGATCTTGTCATATGAAATATGTTTAACAAATAATGTTAAAATTGACAATCAAGATCCAAAAGCTAGAAAGCTAAACAATCAATAGAAATATGCCATAATAGGAAACCTCACTTGTTATCTAAAATGCATATTAGATCAATATAGTAAGATACCATTTTCCAAATTAAATTGGCAAAATTCAATAATGGTAACAATATCCAATAGTATTGCATTTGGCAAATCAGATACTCATGCACTGTGTTAGGAGTGTGGATTTGGAAACCTGTATCAAAAGCCTTTAAAATATATTGTGATCTGAGTAGGTTAGAATTTTTTTATGAAATAACAACATAATGGGAATAAAGCAGAAATTTGAGCAGCCTCCAAACAGAACCTAGGGATTAGACTGGTTGTCATGGCATCAATGAAAACATTTGCAAAATCTTTCAGGACTTTGGAAACCACTTTATTTTGGGTTGTGTATATTCCAATTAATTTAAATTTTACATGTCAGTATTTTTTTAATGGGGAAGTTTACATGTGAATATAACCTGGATATCATTTTAGAATAAATACAATATTTTATTTTGAAGAATTTACTTATAAAATTCCACCACATTGTTCATCTTTTTCTCATTCTGCTGTTAACCAAAATTGTGAAAACTTCAAGGATGAGGAGTCATTCTTGCTTTGTGAGCCACTAGCCAATTCTCTTACACTATATTCTAGAGAAGGAATTCCATTTCAGCTAGTTATGACCCTGGCACTTTGCTGGAAGTAGTAAGAAGAATTAAGGGTAAATATCTGGTACAGGAATATTTGGAAAACATAAATAAAACTTTATGAGAAGATTCGAGGGTATTTTCATTGGCATTAATGGAATGCTGTCAGGTAAAAAAATCTTGGCAAGACAGAAGTGAGCATGCATATGGAACTGCCAGGAAGCAGTGAGAATATGTAGAAAATTACCTAGAAGAAGACAGTCACGTTTGAGAAAGTCTCTGGGACTCTTCTGAAACTCATTCTGTTAACCTCACATCTTTCCACAACTGCGATATACCTTTTTTCTTACTTGTTGTTCTCTGCTCTAGAAGAGTAATCAGCGGAGGTGCCCTTGGCTTAATCAGCAGTTGCCCACCTGGCTCCTGGACTACTGCCAATGACACTACAGTGAGCCCACCGGCTGCCAACTAGCCCACTGTGGGCCCAGCGGCTGTGAAACCTCTTGATGCCCTTCTACTATTGCCATGTGTCCTGACTGTACAGAAACTTTGTTCCTGTTACTTCTTGACTCCAGTTCAGGCCATCCACCAGGGTGGAGGAGGTCATCTAGAAGATGTGACTGCTGGTTTACCTCCACGCTGGCCCCAGGCGATTAGGTGCTCCTTATTCTCTCCCTTATCATTGGAATATGCATTCCTCTTGCCTTCCTTGCTCCCAGAAGCAGCCCCAAGGATACAGCTTTGTGATAGAAATGTGGTATTGAGACCATCTGGATAGTAAATTTGACTGAATGCAGTTAAGCCATCTATTTAAACTCCTAAGATCTGGAAGGTAAATGCAGAGAATCTACTTATTTTGCAGCTGTCAAGATAAGCCTGCTAAGTAAGTTTTCTCACTTATTAAAACTGTCATCTACCAATCTGGAATGTTCTGCTTCTTTCTTTGATATCCTCTGCCTTGTGTGTATGGGGGCCAGTTTCAGATTACATCTGGGAAGTCCCAAGGAGATTGCAAACCAACACACCAACATATGCCAGATGTTTAAGGTCCCAGCTAATAACTTCCACCCCCAACCTATCTCTCCTGTGTCTTCTAGCCTGTCAACTGTATGTCTGGTAGTGGCTACTCTTTGATCTCTGACTCCTGTTGTTGAAACCATTTACCAGGTGCATAACAGTGGCAAATCACTCAACTTACTATCAAATAACTTTGGACCTTTGACTTTTGTATTTGGTAATTTCTAAAGCTTGTGTCTTTTCTGGAGTACCTGGCATCATTTATCTTCCAGTAAATTTGGTAAGCAGAATCAATATTAGAATTGGGATTTCTTACTAAAATTGTATCTCCATCTATCATATCTTACAAAACTTTTCCAAAGATTAGATGGTAGGTACATATTTTTTGACCAGTTGTTTCAAGATGCTCCTAGACAGAACAATCTCCACTCAGTTTTGTTTACATGGATTTCATAATGTGAGAAAAGACTTGCTTTAATTCCTAGTAAATATGTTTTCTCAGATACTGCAAATATGGCTTTTCTTAACATTCATTTGTTAATTATAGTGAATTTATGATGTTTTAAATTAATAAGAGGGTTCTGTCCACTTGATAAAGAATGGAAAATGTAGCCTGATTCAGTTTTTTTACTTCTTCATTGATTCATTCAGCAAATATTCATTGACTTTCAAAATTGTGCCAGGTACTGAGTTGTTCTTTGGATCTTTCTGAATGTTGGTCATCCTGTTTTTGTTTGTTTGTTTGTTTGTTTGTTGTTTTTGTATCATTTATGAACTACTTTGATTAAAACCATTCTCAAACACTGATTTTGATGCTATCATGGGTACAGGACTAGAAGAGACTAAAACTCATTCAATTGTGGTTCACAAGCTCTCAGTGTGAGGACAGTACTTGGGGTTTATTCCACCTTTTAATAGTTTATAATGTCATCAAAGATGACAGGTGATTAAAATTGTGTAATTTTTTTGATGAGTCTCCAAGTGGCTACTGTGATTAAAAGCATAAACACTGCTAATAAACATGGTGGTGGGTTGTAGGTGTGGAAGAGCCATCAGTAATTGTTGGGTAAAATATATGTGTAAATCTCTCAGAATAAATTACTGTGTGTCTAAATTCTATTAACTCTTCTGCAACTGGGAAAAATATGCCAAAGTTATTTACAAAGTGGGATTTTAGAACTAACTAATTCTTCCAGATACTGAAACTATGCATGCTGAAAGTTGCACAACTTGACAGAGGAGTATATACTGCATAAAGAGGGTTAAATTTTTCTCAGTGCTTTACTTATTATTACTGGTAAATTAATCACATAAGTTGATACAGAGAGATGTTGCAAGTGTCCCATTTATATATTCGAGAAATTTATTGGCTTTCTATAATTAGGTAAAAAGCAGAAAATGTGTTGTTTCTGTGTTTTTGAAGTAGTAATTTCCAAAACACATGAAGACATTTAAATGTACCCGCCAATGGTATGCTTACATCCATTGTCCATTCATCACAAACAGAGCCACTGATGTATCGAGTTAATTCTTCTTGCTTAGATACTGCCTGGTGGTATGTTAGAAGCTTAATAACAATGTTTCTCACCGCGAAACCCATTGGATTTACTTCATTTGCTGAGAAGTTAACTGCAAGTACAGGTACAATCAGTTGCCCAGTTCTTGTTACTGGAGGGTGAATAGAATAATATATGGGGAGTCACTTAGGAAAGTATATTCTTGTCATTTTCTTTCTGGCTACTATGGTGAGATTCAGCATTCAAAAATAGTATGGTTTCAACAACACACTAAAAGGATCATACATTACCATCAAGTGGGATTCATTCCAGAGATGCAATGATGCCTCAACATCTGTAAATTATCACTGTGATTCATCACATTAACAAACTGAAGGATAAAAATCACACAATCATCTTAATAGATACACAGAAAACATTTAATAGATATCAACATCTATTTATGATAAAAACTCTCAACAAAGTGGGTATACAGGGATGTACCTCACATATGTGGTAAACTGACAGCTAACATCATACTCATGGTGAAAAGCTGAAGGCTTTCCTCTAAGATCAGGAACAAGACAAGGAGGCCCACTCTTGTCACATTTATTAAACATAGTATTGGAAGTCCTAGATATAGCAATTAGACAAAAAAAAAAGAAGTAAAAGACACTGAAATCAGAAAAGAAGTAAAACAGTCACTATTTGCAGATGACATGACACTAGGTAAAATACATTAAAAACACCAACAAAAAATAAAACCTGTTACAATTAACAAATGAATTCAGTAAAGCCGCAGGATACAAAATCAATATACAGAAATCTGTGGTATTCCTGTGCATTTATAAAGAACTATTAAAAAAAGAAATTAAGAAAGCAATCCCATTCACAATTGTATCCAAAATAATAAAATACCTAGGAATAAATTTAAACAAGGAAATGAAAGATCTGTACACTAAAAACTATAAGACACTGATGGAAGACATTGAAGGGGACACATTAGTTAATGGAAAGATATTCTGTGCTCATGAGTTGGGAGAATACTGTTAATATGTCCATATTACTCAAGAAAACTGCAGTTTCAATGCATTTCATATAAAAATTGTAAAAGCATGTTTCAAAGAACTAGAACAAATAATTCTAAAATATGTATGAAATCATAAAATATTCCAAATAGCCAAAGCTGTCTTGGGAAAGAAGAAGAAGCTGGAAGCCTGGTTTCAAACTATATTACAAAGCTTTAGTAATCAATACAGTATGACACTGTCACAAAAAACAAACATAGATCAATGTGACAGAATTGAGAGCCCAGAAATCAACCAACACATATATGGGGAATTAGTTTATGACAAAGGACACAAGAACATAGAGTGGAGAAAAGACAATCTTTTCAATAAATGGCATTGTGAAAACTGGTCAGCTACATGCAAAAGAATGAAACTAGGCCACACTCTTACATTACACAAAACTTAACTCAAAATGGATCAAAGACTTGATTGCAAGACCTGAAACCATAAAACTCCTAGAAGTTAAACATAAGAGATAAGTTCTTTGACATTAGTCTCAGTGATTTTTTTTGTGGATTCATCTCCAAAGCCAAGAGAAGCAAAAGCAAAAATAAACAAATGTGACCACATCAAACTAAAAAGCTCCTACAAAGGGAAAAAAACCATCATCAAAATGAAAAGACAGCCTATTGTGGGAGAAGATACTTGAAAATCATATGTTTGACAAAAAGTTAATATCCAAAACATATAGAGAATCCATATAATTCAAAAACAAAAAAAAACAACCCATTAAAAACTGGGCAGATGATCTGAAAAGACATTTTTTCAAAGAAGATACACAGATGGTAACAGGCACATAAAAAGATGCTCAGCATCACTAATTATTAGGGAAGTGTAAATCAAAACAACACAGGGGTATCACCTCATACCTATTAGAATGGCTATTACCAAAATGGCAAGAAGTAAGTGTTGGAGAGGATGTGGGGAAAATGGAACCTTCACACACTGTTGGTGGCATTGTAAGTTGGTGCAGTCACTGTGGAAAACAGAAAGGAGATTCATCAAAAAATTAAGAGTAGTACAGCCATATGATCCAGCTATTACACTACTGGTACTGAGGAATACAAAAACACTGCTTTGAAAAGATACATGCACCCCTATGTTCATTGCTACATTATTTACATTAGCCAAAATATGGAAACAACCTAAATGCCCATCAATGGATGAATGAATAAAGGTGTATGTGTGTGTGTGTGTGTGTGTGTGTATGACATTTGTAATAGTGTTGATGGACTCTGAGGCTATTATGCTAAGTGAAATAAGTCAGAAGGAAAATACTATATGATTTTACTCATATATTGAATCTTAAAACAAAATAAAACAACAACAAAAAGCAAATGGACAAAACAAAACAATAACAAGCTCATAAATACAGAGAACAGGTCAGATCAGTGATTACCAAAGGGAAATGGGAACAGGGGGAGGTCAATGAAAGGGATGAAGAGATGAAGGGAATCAATTATAGAGTGATGGATGGTAGACTTTGGGGGTCATCACTTTGTAATGTATACAGATATTGAATTATAACGTACACTTGTAACTTACATAACAAAACAACAACAGCATAACATATTCTTTTTGCCCTCTGACCATAGTCAAAACTATGAAAAACTGCCGTTTTTTATCTCTAACAATGGCTTAGTTGTTTTAAGGGAAATACCAAGAAACATTGGGTAAGATGTCACAAGAGCTGGTTTATAGTCTCAGTTCTATCTCTTAGTAATTCTGTGGCATAAATAAATTGAGTACATGTTAAAATGTATCTTCTCATCAGGAAAACAAACCTGCCTTCCTGCCTCAGAAAGCTGCTACAAAAATTAACTGACATAAATATGAGAAAGTGCTTTATAATGGTATCAAAATATAAGTTACTATAAGGTAGCTTATTTGACAAAAGAAATTAAGTCCCAATTGCTTATGGCATAAACAGATGAAGATATGAAATAAACAGATCTCTTATTTTTCAGTGGTAAAGAATTTAGCCCATGATTGGCATTTTGAATAAACCTTTTATTTCATGTGTTTTAGATTTACAGAAGATATATAAAGAAACAGAGTTCCATAGACTCCACACCTAGTTTCCCCATTAGTAACATTGGTATTCACATTTGTTACGGTTAATAAACCAATGTTGACTCATTATTATGAACTGAAGTCCATACTTTGTTTGGTCTTCCTTTATTTTACCTAATGTTCTTTTTACATTCCAGGACCCCACTTGTGATGCCACATTATATTTAGTCATCATGTTTCCTTAGGCTATTCTTGACTGTGACAGTTTCTCAAATTTTTCTTGTTTTTGAAGTCTTTGAGAGTTTTGAGGAGTACTGGTAAGGAATTTTGTAGCACATTCTCAAATTGGATTTGCCTGACATTTTTCTCAGGATTAGACTGGGATTTGGGGTTAAGAAGAAACACCAAAGGGACAAAGTTCCATTTTAAGAGTACATATAATCAACATGACTTAACATTATTGATGGTAAAGTTGGTCACTAGGCATAGGGAGTGTTTGGTGGGGTTTTCCACTATAAAGCATATGTTTTTCCTCCTACCCATACTGTGCTTTCTGAAAGGAAGTTACTGTGTACAGTCTATACTTAAATGAAGTTATACTCCACTTCTTTAAGGGAGAAACATCTACATGTGTTATTTGGAATTCTTTTGCATAAGAGAATTATCTATTTTCCCCTACTTATTACTTATGCAATGATTTATTTATATCAGCATGGATACATGGCTATGTATTTTGTACTTTGTGATATAACATACTATTGTTATTTATTTTTTTGCTCAAATTATTCTAGTTTTGGCCATTAAAGCTCTTTTAGTTGACTCCTGTGTCTTTTTAACATAACTTTGCAATTGTTTAATTTGCTTTTGCTTTTGCACACTCCTTACTTTCTGACATGAGATGCTCCAGTTTTATCTTATATCTTCCTTGTGAGGAATATATTCCACATAAGCATGTCATGTTGTAAGCCTGCAGTAAAGTTACACTTACAACACAATTTCTTATCAGTTTTTGGTGCTTGTCATGATACCATGCTTGACATAGTGAATAGAACCTTTATGAAAAAGAATAGAAAAATATCAAGGACATAGATGACTACACAATGCATATATAGAATTAGACAATAGCAATATCATTCTGGCTTGGATAAATGGAGAATTAAATATTTGTTAACTGAGAAGTTATATTCCTTTCAGATTCTTCCCTGAGAGACCCTATGGAGAATATTGCTACCTGCTTTACTTGGAAAAAAAAAGCAAAGAAACTGAATAAGGTGAAGAATCAAGGTGATTAATTGGGGGGGTCTTTCCTAGGTTTATAAATTCACGATATGAAATAAAAATAGTAGAATTTTGCAATTTCTCATATTTGGCTATAATTAACTTTAATTCTTGCCATTTCCATGAAAATCCTGCAGCATTTGCTAATTCCACCAATCCTCTGGGGATTAGTGTCCTGTCTGCTTACTGCTCCAGCTGTCACGAGTTCACTCATCACCCACCCAGAAAGCTACACCCAGACCTTCAATACAGTCCAAAAGAGATGACTTAAGTGGTTGCACTATGAAGACTGGTGAGACTGTAGGTCATTTCTTCATACACACCTCAAATCTCTTTTCCATACCATCCTCTTTTCCCCTACTTCCCTGCTCTGCTTGTTTGAACTGATTGTAATAACTACAAAATCTTCTCATTCTCTACTGAAAAGAAATGCAGCCTTCTCCAAATCTCATTCCCAAATGTAGAACTCTAACCCCACCAATGTGCTCAAAAGAAACAGATTGACCTCCTTGAGAGGAAACCCATCTGGAAGGAAGTAGAATAGGTTATAAACAGTGTTTTTGTTTTGGAAAGGTTTTTTTGTTGTTGTTGTTGTATTTGTATGGCCTCTGGAAAGACAACATTTTTATTCTTTTGTTACTTGTGACATTTTATCTACACAGAAACTGTAATTATAGTATACTGGAGGTAAGCCAGCATTATTTACTTCACTAAATATGGACTTGTGTACTAACTGAAAACAAAAAGGAAAAAAACTCCTTATTTACAATGAAGCCCAATTAGTTTTGCTATAGATACCTGGTGGTGGGGATCTAACCATGGAGAACAGTAATCCAGAGTATCTTATCCAATAACACAACAGCACAGTTCCATTGCTGGCTGCTAATAAACAGGAAGGATAAATCTACTCTGTGACATTAATCATGGAGAAACTGGAACTTTTGTGTGTAACTGGTAAATTAATTAGCCTGAGGGTCACATATCATTAAAGACATCACTTTCTAGAATTAGAAAAGACATATTGCCTGTGGTATCCATTTTCTAGATTAAATGGTCAGTTGGCTCATCTTTTAAAAAATTCTCTTAACGACAATGTAAGGAGGGTGGAGTATGTTGTTACTTACAACAGATACTCCCCTACTCAATAAAAAGAATTCCAACCTGACTCATTTTATTTTCAGTTTACATAAAGATCATAAAATGTGTTTACAGTGCTACCAATATTACAGAGAGTCCCTGTAATACATACACAGGAATAGATGGGTTCTCAATGCCAGCATAAAAGTGTCCTGATGTTGCAAATGGGGAGCAGCCTCAACAAATTACTAAATTTACGTAAATGAGTCATGAAAAATTTTTGGAGCTTCTAGCAGGAAAGTTCAGCTATTTGTGTACCCTTCACTGAGAAATGCCCACCCTCTCCAGAGGAAGGTTTGCTTTGCCCACAAGCTACAATTTAGAAAGGCAGTGTGTGTCAACAATCTGTGAAGCTTGCTCAGTCGAATCCACCTTGACTATGATTGCTGTCCTTCATGCCTCGGTCAGAATGACCTCAAAACCACTTCATTTAGATTGTGCTAGGTGGACAATGGTCAGGGCCTTTCACAAATATTTTTTTTTAATGAATCATGGAAGCTACTAGTAAGATGGTGTTTAATGTAGTAAATGTGCATATGAAGAAAGTGAAGTTCAGAAAGTTACATGTGAGCATATTTTAACTAGATGGTGGCAAACTCCTGAGTTCTGGCTGTATTTTCTATAACTACATATGCCAACTCTTAGGGCTTTACAATTCAGAAAAATGATCCTGATATTGAGAATTGGGAGCAAACACACTAGTATATAGAAGATCTACTGGACTGACAAAATGTGTACTGACAAAAGCATATTTCCAGAGATACAATGATATAAGTAGTCTCCCTAAATAAAACTCCTCAAGGAACTCATGAAAGTCCATTTATCCAAATAAAGGGGTTAAGATGGAGTTACAGAGTTCAGTAACATTATTAAGCTAAAACATTTTTCTTTTTGGTAAACTAATCTAGGAACTTCTATTTCCTTTCTATGTATAAATACATTGTGATCCCAAAATATCAACAGACAAATAAAGCTTTAGAGAATAACTCAATAAAAAATTAGGTTGTCTTTCTTAATTAAATAATCAGAAAAAATATAAGTTGTTTCAAAAGTGTTTATGTATGGGAGATACTCGTTAAAAAATAGTAATATGGAAACAGGTTATAAACATAAAGACTCTCTGTATATATGCAATAACATGTTGAAATACACTTAGATAAGCATCCAAAGAAACAAGACCTCTTTTTTTACATAACATCTGTCAAAATATGTGTGCTGACACTTTCAGTTTCATGGTAATAAAAGATGAAACAGTGACGTACAGTCTCCCTGGGTGTGGATTTTAGCAAAGATTGTCAAAGCTTTCTAGGTCACCATTCTTCACTGGGAAAGATACTCTTGAATATGGTATCCATGCCAAGTTTTCCAAAAGATAAATTAGATTTTGAATTTAAGTTGTGTCTCCAAAGAATGCAAAATAAGTTTCAATTAGCACATTAGGAATTTTCAACATTGTCCTTTCTAAAACTACATTATTAATATTATAAAGTATTGACATATATGTATTTTGGTTTTAGGAGAAAATGGCCATGAATGAATTCTCTCCAATTATGTGGATCTATTTGTAGATTTTTAACAACAACTTCGAGGAAATGTCAAGGCTTATCAACAGAAATGATTCCTAAAGAAGCAGTTGATCTAAAGTGTGAGAAAGATTGATGAAGGAAGACAAGATTGACTTTGGAATGATAGCTGTCTGAAGGATGTAATATAGATAATACACATTTTATGGGTTGGTGGGAGGACTGCTTGATAAACAACTAAAAAATACTCTAATGAGACATCATAGACATGTGAGATATGAGCAGGAAAATGAGCTATGAAATGGGAACCAACACCCAGCATCCAATGTATATAAATGAGAGGTCCAGAAAGTAACAACTGCCCTTTAGCAACTTGCTCTTTGCAAATTAAACAAGGCCTGACCTTCTAACTCTATCAGGTCTTACAACTGCTGGTCTAGGAACTACAGCTCTCATTCCCTGGGCCATTCCTGCCATGTTCCTGACACCTGGCCCAGAGCTCTCTGCTCTGCTGAGGTGAGCTGTGGAGGTGCCCCCTGCTCTCCTAGGAGTAACCTGGGCAGCAATGCACTCCGTGACAACTGCCGTGAGCACCACCGTGATCCCATGACGTGCCAGCCAACCAGCTCTTAGAGCAGTGCCTGCAGCGCTTCGGGCTGTTATCCGGTTGTTTCTGATAAGCTCAGAGCCATCAAGGAACTAGTCTTCTTATCACATCCTGTGGTTCTAGTTCCCACCGTCCAGCATCTTGTAGACAACCTCTAAGCTGCCGTCTTCCAAGTTACCTGCCCTATGGCTGTCAACCACTAAGCTACCTGACCTATTGCCGTCAGCCCCCTAGATACCTTTCTTATGATCACCCAACCCCTAAGATACCTGCTGTATGTATGCCAACCTACATGGCTTAGCTACATGTCTGACTGCTACATACCTATAAACTGTACATACAGCAATTATCAACCAAACTCCTCCTCCTTGAGCAACTGGCAGTATCTTTATTAAAAATCACCATGAATCGCTGGAAACATCATGCTTGCTGTCTTTGAAAGATCATTCATCTTCATAACAATGGCTTTTCTTACTCTATATAAATTATGTTATCACTTGTGTTTCTATAACAGATCTGCTTATAAGACTTTGCTTTAGAAGTTCTTATCACTTTCTTTTATATATATAACAAAAAGTTTAGTGTTTTCAACCTGGATAAAATTATTTTCCTCTATTTTCTTCTTAATTGAAGCACAACTGAGCATACAAATCATGCTCTTCCTGTGTTATCATTTATGTGTATCTTATTTTATGTATAGTTATTCCTTTGGGTTATGGCAACTGCTTTATGCAGCACTGATGATTTTTGCATTCTGGATTAAGTATGGGTAATAATGAAATTTTCCAGAGGTAAACAAAAAGATTCCTTAAAAGGAACTTATGAAAATATGTTAAAGTATATAGAGCAATGCGACTTGGTGACTGTCAAAGTGTTCAGGCTTGATATGGTTGCATTTGGGGTTTGACATTAGGAATATTTTGGGTAATAGTAAATTAACCTCAGAGGCACTCTACTAGGTAAGTGTTGTTAACAGATGAGCCCTCAAATACGTAATGGTTTAAACATATCTTTGTTCTTTTAACAATACTGCCCAAGGAAAGAGATCAGCAGGGAAGCCCTCCTCATGCAGTCATTTTAAGATTAACTGTCAGAGAACTGATTCTTTAATATGGCACTTCCAAGACAGGCGTAGGAGTTGCATTCCATTTCAAGCTAAGTATGAAGCTCAGTCCCTCAGCCTTATATAATCTCAGGAGAGGCTGTTAGATACAATACAATACAAGCAAATGTCCAGGAAGAAGAAAGGAAGATAAAATTGGTAGAGCATCTAATAGTCTCTGAAACAGAGACTAATTTGAGATAGATATATGCAGAAAAAGAAAATCCCCATCTCCTGCCACATTATAACTAAGGTTCCAAGTTCCAACTGTGAGAAATATAACTTTGTTTTGAAGAATTCAGATGTTTGATCCTCTTGCTCCAGTTTGCCAAATGTTGTGTTCAGTATTGTTTTCAGTTTGCATGGTAACTGTAGGATTATAATCCTCTTTCCTAAAATTACTGTTTTTCAAATTTCAGTTGTTCATCTCAACTTAAAATTGCCATATCTCGCTAATATGACCCTTTGTCAATTTAAGTTGATGTACATAACCTGGTACCATGGGTTGATCTTGATTAATGCTGACATAAATATTTACTATTGGGTGGGGAGCATGGACAACTCCTATAAGTCAGTCAGTTTGTTATATTACATGTTAATCATCAATACTGCTCTCTTGTACCAAAATTGTCATTATGTTTTCACAAGCAAAAAGACAAGTTCTGAAGAATCAAACAAGATGCCTAAGAATAAAAAAATGTATATAATAAGTGTTACAGAATAGTTGAAATTCAAATCTACATCTATCTGTTCTAGAATGTATGTCCTGTTTTACAATCATTTACTTGATTTTCAAATATGTCAGGTCTACTAATGCCAGTCTCTGAAGGAAAATTATAGGAAAAAAATGTATCATTTTTTCCATATTTCTGGTGCTAGGCATTTGACACATATTAACCTTAATCTTTCTCACAACTTGAGAGGTCTTACTTCTGTTTTACTGATGAAGAAACAGCCTTAGTGAGATTAAACCTCTTGCTTCAGATCTCATTATTAATAAGTGAGAAAGTCCAAATTTGAATTCAAACAATATTATTTCTCTTTTTATGTTTATCTGAATGCTAACATTATTCTGTTGATAGAGTTTGATAGATCAATGAATTTCAATTCTGTTGCCAATTTCCAAAGAGGAAAAAAAAGAACAGGAAAAAATCAAATCATAACAGTACTGAGGATTGAAATTCAACATAATTGAATGGCTCACCATCTACAGGAATAAAAAGTATGCTTTGGAAACAGGAAATATGTCACTAATTTATCATCCATCCTTTTTGAAATGATTCCTTCTATCACAGATGCAAAATGTAATCCAATTTGAGACAATAAGATGATGTAATACATAAAAAAGCATATTTTTCAAATGTGAAACACTTTTTAATACTGGAAGCCTCTGGCTTGGGAAGCTATAGTCATTGCTGACAAAATTCAGATCACTTTGCTATGTCCATACTTAAGTTATCTATATCAGTTACTCATATCAATTATTTTTTCAGTTCTATAGATCATAAAGTAAGTTACTGAGATTTTTTTTAAAAAGAAATGACTCTCTCTATGCATTGCTACATTCAAAATATGTTTATTGAATAACTATTATGTGAACTGCCCTAATCTATTTATTGTAATACAGCAGTGAGCAGATGGAATTGATTTCTGCTTTCATGGACTTGACATCTAGTAAAGTAGATAAATATTATGAAGGAAATGAATTAAGTTCAGTTATAGAGAATGCAGAAGTTGGATAGAGGGGCTGAAAATGAGATGGGATGAATTATGGAGTTCTCATTTAGTAGTAAAGCTTTAGAACCTGAAAGATGAAAAGAAACCAGCTATACAAAAAGTAGAGGGAAGCATAGTGGAGGAACAGGAAACAAAATGTACCAGGACCACTGGTTGAAAAGAGTTCAGTAAATTCAAGAAATGGGAAAGAGACTGGTGTGGCTATGGTGTTGAGGAATAAGAGGAGAGTAGAATGAGATGAGATTGTGGAGGTAGACAAGGCCCAGATTATTGAAGGCCTTGGAATATACATTTTCACTTTATTTTTCAGGAAATAAAAAGCTTGTTAAATTTTTAAATAAGAGAATGATATTGTCTGGGTCTAAAAATTACTCTGGACTTATAGTTTCTGCTCCAGCATGTAAAGAGCTTGGACATAGTTAATTATAAAAAGTGTAACATTCATGTAATGAGAATGCTAAGTGAAGAAAGAAATAATGAATAGAAGAAATACATGAAACAATAATGACTGAGAATTCTCCAAAATTAATGACAGACTTTAAACCACCGATCAGGGAAACTCAGTGAGTACAATCAAGATAAATACCAAACTATCTATAACTTAGGTATATGATAGTGTATCTGCAGAAATTAAGGAAAAGAAAAAATCTTGAAAGAGGTGAAAGGGAAGAAAAACACCTTATTCATGGAGGAAAAAGAATAAGAATTGCATCAGACTTCTTTTCCAATGCCATGCAAATAAGAAGGTGGAGTGAAATATTTAAACTATTTAAACTACTGAAAGAAAAAACCACCAAGTTAGAATTCTGTATCCAATGAAATTAGCTTTCAACAGTGAAGAAGAAATAGACTCTGTCTGATAAACAAAAATCAAAGAAATTCATTCCCTGTAGATCTCCCTTGCAAGAAATAAAGAAATCCTTTGGATCTCTTCCCTATTTTTACACACCACCAGGACAATTAGAACAATATGAAAATACTGATATGGGGAAAATCTACATAAAGAAAGGGAAAGCACTAGAGAATGAGCTCTGGCCATAGTGTAAGGAACAAATTTGAAGGACAAAGAGTAAAAGTAGGATAGGAAAGTAGCATAGTTGTGAGAATGATAATAGCTTGGAATAACTAACATGAGATAGCATAAATTGATAGAAGTTGATACATTTGAAATACACTTAGAAGAAGGAAACAGTCCTTGATTATTGTTTGTAAGTGGTAAGGGAAAGAAAAGAATCAAGATTGATATGCTGATCTCTGACATAAGAAACCAGCTAGATAATTTTCCACTTACTAATATGGTGAAGTATACATGGGAAAATTTTGAGGAATAAAATCAAGAACTCCACTGTGGGTGCTAAATTTGAGTGGCTAATAAAAAAATAAATATCATCAAGGGCAAGATATCAAACATGCATCTGAGACTAAAAAATCTTATTTCACTACAAAAAATAATTTGACATTCGGAAATGTTTATTGTTCAAGAAACTAGCAGCTGGTCGTATTGATATGAATAAGACACAGTCTCTGATCTCAAGGAGGTAAAAGTCTTATAGGTTAGAGAGGTTTTAAGCAACTATATTCAATATCACACATAAGTGCATTAATTAATTTGTGAATGAAGTTCTATAGAGGAAGAAAAAGAAAAACAGAAAGCAAAATGAAGAAAATGGTTTTAGGGAGCACTCATCTTCTAGACATGGCTTCTATTCATATTATTGGCCTACTATATACATAAGAATTATTAGATTATGATTATTTATCATCATAAAATAGTATGATGTACCGCATAGTGCTACTAAATCCTTGAATGAGCCTTGTTTGTTCTGGCCCATGTTGATATATATATATAACACAAGAACAAAGAAAGTCTGAATTTCCATGTTGGGGTCAATATGAAGAAATTCCTAGTATTTCTAAGAAAAGGGAATGAGTGAGGAATCGACAAAGTGAATCCCTTCCCTATTTCTACACACAACTAGGACAATTAGACCAATATGAAAATACTGATATGGGGAAAATCAAATGGAATGGTTAAGGTATTGTGCACGGAAGTGAGTAGAGAAACAGAAGGTACCTCTAAGACAGTGATTCCTGACCCACTGTAAGGAATGAACAGACATTCTCAAGAGACAAAATAGGGAAGGGTGTTCCAAAAGGGGAGAAGCTTGTACAAAGCCTCCAAGATTGACAAAGAAGGATTTTAGGACATTTTATTTAAATGAACTGGAATATGTGGGTTGTGGAGTAAGAATATGTGGGTTGTGGGAAAGAGACTGAAAACACATCTTGGTGCCAGATATTGAAAACCCTATGAAACTTGTTTAGAAGTGTAGACTTTGTCGTGAAGGCAATGGAGAATCACAGAAATCTTTTCTGTACGAAAAAAAAACTCTGATGAAATATGGAGAATGCATTAGACTTATGGAGGATAAATAAGATTCTAATTAATTTAATTAATTAAAAATGTTATTATGTGCAAATGAAAATATCACAAACTTTTAGATGAGATTTTCATTATTTTTTGCTCATTTCATCATATCCTCAACCAATCAACTCTAACAAAAGATATAACTTCTCAATAGCTTTTTTTTTTTTTTTGCTTTGCTTTGCTTTGTTTTGTTTTGTTTTAAATCTCAGGCTATTGAGCCAGGCAACTACATGGAGATATAACAAACTTCAAGAAAGTCTGTAGATATTGTGAGGAATTACTAATAATAAACTAGGATACATATCAGCTAGGTACCTGGATTGAGCCTCTCCTGAATTTGTCATAAAGATGTGATAAATGGCTGGTGAGAGCAGGCTTCTCTCAGTTACATGTCCTTCATTTCACTTACATTTTAATTACTGATAATTAATGATGAGATAGTATTTAGCTTGATACTCTAGCCTCAATGGTGTCCCAGTAATCAGATACATTTCAATAGCAGTTCTGTGAAGATCAAACTTATTTACAAAATGGGCTAAAAAAAGCTTTTTAGTTATCCTGTTGAAACTCACATGTAATATGCCTGCATGCTGAAGAGAGTTTATAGACTAATTGGTTATCACTTGTCTCTAAACTTCACAAGGAACAAAAGAAGTAAAGAGAAATTTGAACTAAATCATGAAGAATTTAGGTATAGCACACACACACACACACACAAAACTATTTTGGTTAGGAGTTATCAAGGTAAGAAGAGGAATCTACCTTGGAAACATATGAGGGTTTGAGAGATCTCATTTACCTGGAGGGCTTAGAGTTCTCAGAGAAGATGGGAAAATTGTCAAATAGAATTCTCAAACTCTCAACTCTCAGTGATTCTAATCTTTTCTGTTATTTTCTACCACTAACAGGGCTCATGCTGATGTGAAGTAATCTGAGGCTTTTTGAAGAAGAATGTGCTATATTGACTTTGAAAATTCTCCATGTGAGATGTCAAACATTTTTTCTCCCAGAACCTGAAACAAAAAAAGAAGAAATGCAGAGAAGAGATCTTATAGTCTATCTTCGCCAAATGCTATGCTTTTGGTAATGTTTAAATATATATATATAACAAATAAAATATCCAAAAAAACCTCGTAAGTATGCTCACAACCATCCCTCCACCACTCTTTCCCTCTCTCTCTCTCTCTGTGCATGCTTGCATGGTTGTATGAGATCTCCTCAGGTTTACCTGAAAATTTCTATAAGTATTTTTCAATCTTTCCTCAGGAAAAATATGTATCAGTCTTCTAGAGTCTTTGATGGACTATACAGAGACAATGAGCATGGGTGAGAAAAGAGGCTTCTTCAGAGGGATAGTGACTTCAAGGCTATTGATACCACCATGGCTCTCTAAGGCTATGGCCCTCCAAAGGAGTTGGAAGTATTCTGCAATAGGAAGGCATTCACCAAAAGGATCATCAGTGATGCTCTCAGATGCCAAGTGGCTGCTTAGAATCTTTAGTCTCCACTCATTCCCAACTACATCATCTTTGATCACTTGGAAGCAGCTTAGAAAGGGATATTTCCAATTCTGGAAGACTACTGACTCTAGGAATTCGATGTCTGTAAAGATTAACTCACATCTTTGGGAAAATCTAAAATAAGATCCAGAGATTGTTTCTTCTACGGTGTCCAAGCAAGAACTTTTCAGACGTCTTTCTTCATCTGATCTTAAGATTCTTTTCAGTCCTTGTTGACTTTGATTGCATGAGGACTGCAGTGTCTTAGTAAATTATTTCAAGTGACGATATCTATTAATTATGGAATTAATTATGCTAGTGCTTAAATTAATGACTTCTGATATCATGTTTACTCTCTTAGTTGAATGCCACCAACAGAAGTGTATGACATTTTTACTAGTAAAACCAACCAAGTATGCCATCAATGTTACCATGTAGAACTACAAATACATTTCCTCAAATTTTTGGAAATCAAATTCACTTTTTAAATATGAAAACCATAAAGTTGTCAGGTAGAGCTCTTTATAATGTACTCTAAGATATTTGCATAAAATTGACTATCAGGACCAATGTATAAAGAACAACATCACACAATTAGATTCTCAGCTGAGTATTAAAAATAGGAAATAGTATGGTATTTCCCATCTGGAAAATCCAATAAGTTTTCATATATAGCGACTATTTTTGTACATCAACACTTCCTCCAAGTATTGCAACATTAAGCCTCTTCTTCAAAGATGAAGACTGTGCCTTCCTATGATGTTCCTTGTGGATGATGACTAGGATAAACATCCATTCACATGGACTCTTTTTAATCAAGCATTATTGAGAGGTGGGAACAGAAGCAAAGCAGATAAAATACACCGAGGATTATATAATACATTCCAAGACTGAAGAAAAGGAAAGTTTAGGATAGCAGATATATAGAAGATGCAAACTGGACTTATTTTATGGATGGGTGGGAAGTCATCTTCAAAGGCAGCACAACAATGAACTAATGAGATGTTATGATGGAAACTCATCTGAAATATAGGGATGGGAAGAATCTGGGTATATATCCACCAAGGTATGCAAGCAATCTGGTCTAGTTTCATGTGAATTTAGACACGCTGCTCTTTGCGGCTAATCTGAAATCCTTCGGATTTGACCATGTCATCCAATATCTGCTGTTCTGGAAACTACAGCTTCCCTCCTCTTGGAAGCTGCTTCCATGTTCCTTTCATCTCATCCTCTGCTCTACTGGTGTGAACTGTGGTGATGTTCTCTACTTGCCCTGCCAAAACAATGTGGCTTCTGGACAACTTCCCAGAGCCATGTGGTACACCTTTCAGCTACCAACCATCCAGCTGTATGTCTACAACCTATGAAATTTTTTGCTACTCTTCCACTACTTACTGCACAGCAACCAGCTTTTTCCCATCAGCTCCTATCTCTTCAGTTTCTGTAAACCATCAATGTATAATAGACTACAGAACTATTTGTCCAAGAGTTGCTGTCCCCAGAACCACCTCTCTTATGGCTGTCAGCTGCAGAACTTTATCTCCTGTGCATATTGAGCACTGAATTTTGTGTCCAGGAGCAGCCATCTTTGAGACATCTCTCCAATGGCTGTCAATCTCCAGGTGATGTGGCCTACAGCTTCAGACCCCGGGGCTATGTGTCTAAGAGTTTTCAACCTATTTGCAACCTATACAGCAATTTCCCACCAGCCTGTTCTCCTTTAGGGACTTGGAAATCTCCATTTATTAGAAGATCATGCTGAATCGTCATCCTAGTATCTTGCCAGATAGCTTTGTATAGAAATGTCATCTCTAGATTGATAAATTGTTCTTAGGATTATGGGCCATTGTGTTTTTAGTTCAGTTACTGTTTTAATTGGTGGTCTTTTACTTGTTCAAATCCTAAGTGATTTTAATTGTTGGTTTATTCACTAGAACATTCTTACTATTAGGCTTCTTGATTTCCATGCCATTAACATATTCTTAAATAGGAAAAAAAGCTTTCATGGTTATCCCTATATAATTAATTCAAATGATTTAGAAGGCAGTATATTTTTATTCTTTATTACCTTTATTATGCTTGATTACCTCCCTTGAAGTTTAAGCCTTTGAACTTTACTACCCAAATATATTTAAAGAAAAAAACATGCCTGAAAAATGCAAGCAAGATAGACATTTTCAAGGTCCTGATTGAATGTCATACTACTTGAGCATTAAATGTGCACTGGTATTCTCTAACATTTAAGAAGGAAATTATGAAGGTTTATTAGTCAGAACAAACTACATTTTATCACAGTAACTAATAACTCCTAAATTCCAGGAGTTTAAAATTGCAGGGATTTATTTATCACTCATACTATACATTCACTGTCCCAGCTTCAAAGTCATTGTCATTCTGGGATCCAGGAATAGATAGCCTTCACTATCTGGCATATTGCCAGTAGAGGTAGGGGAAAAATCAAAAGAGAATCCCTTACCAACTCTATATATGTCTTCTAATATTTCACTCAACAAAGCAAGTCACAATATCCACCCTACCTTATGGGATTAACCACAGAGGGGTTATATAAATTTTATTTTTGAACAATAGAAAAGACATTATCTCTTCCTCTTAAATTAAACTTAAGAAGCCCTTCCCCCAAGCCTCTTCATGGATCCTTGCATAGAGCACATCACTATTATTTAGAACTTATTTATATCTTTTATGTATACATGTAACTAATTAAGTTCATCCATGTACTAGATGGGAACTAGTTCTTCCTACAAGCAACTTCTCATAGCTACCATATTGATCACTTTCAATGTGCCAACATACCACTAGATAATAAATAATCTATGGAAATAATACCATTCTTCCAGTGCTACAGCTAAGAAAACTCAAATAGTGGAAGTATTTGTCCAAAGACCCACTTAAGCTGAATTCCAAACATGTTCCTTTATCCTCCATATTATCTACAGTCTTCATCATTTAGGTGATGACTAATCTGAGGGTCTCTTGGATGTTGTCTCAGTAACTTGTGGCCATGACCTTCAGCTCCAAAACTCCCAATCTGAACTGCAAATAACCTTTTTTTTCCTACTTCAGCAATAGCCTGCCCTTCTCTCTGGTCTAATTTTAATGGTATACACTTAAGTCCTTTCTAGAAGTCTGTCTTCCCATGAGGATAGTAGGAAATGCCTTCAACTTATTCAGTTCCTCCAAATTGACTTATATCTATATCCATATATTTACATAAATGTATAAGTCTATGAATATCTCTATCTATCTATCTATCTATCTATCTATCTATCTATCTATTTGTTTATATAGATCATAACAAGTTGTTTAGCCTAAAACTTGGCATCCTCTGGTGCATTTATTTTCTTTCTTTTTTCTTTTTTATTTCTAATGCACTCTCATACAATAGACTTTAGATGAGACTGAATAATTAAAGTAATAATATTTATTACTAATAACACAAACAAAGATCATAGGCTGATGATAATGATAGAAGTTAACATCAACTACATACTAACTCTATTTCATAACTTTTGCCTGACTAACTCATTTAATCCTTACAGCCACTATGGAAAAATACTTCTATTAACTCCATTTTGAGGATGTGGAAATTGAGTTACAGAAACATTTGATAGTTAATTGCTCATCAAAGATAGGGTGTTCTAATCCTATTTCCCAGGAAAATGGAGTATTGAGTGCCTATTCTTACAAATTTCATGTGCAACCTTCCAGAAACTAGCTAATGACACATGGCACAAAAACATATGGGTTAAATAAGAATAGTCATTAGTGATTTGTTGTCAAGTAAGGCATTTTTCTTAAGTAGTTGGGGTGGAACAGTTCCTTTTTGGCATTAATTTTTAGAGGACACAAAGATTATTGCAGACTGTATATTTGTAACATCAAAGCAAATTAAAATCATAACACTTTTTTTTAGTCTAATAGGTGACTGGAATTTCCTAAATCAAAGCTCTAGAAAATTAAAGAGAAAAGTAACCTTTCATTTGCATCTACTTTGTGCCATGAACTTTCTTAGATATTCTTCATATTTTTTTAAAAAAAAGCTCATTCCATCCTCACAACAATTCTGCAAAGTAGTTGCTGTTTAACTGGTTTTAAATAAGAAGGTACTGAGGTACTAAGAAAACAGTTTTCTGAGATTATATACTAGTAACCGTGTTCCAATAGTACTCAGCAAGAGGCTAACTCATAACACATAAGGCGCAGTCGTGACAACTCCATCTCAAAATGTTTAACTTAACCACACCTGTATCTCATTCCATTTATACCACATTTTCCTGAAAAGGTAAGCACTAACGAAAATCGCATTCCCATCTTTCCACCCCTGCTTGTGTTCTCATTTTAAAAATACTTTATCTTCATTTACTCCTGTTTCCTAAGTTTCTTATTTTGCTCATCTGACCTTCAGCCTTCGAAACAAGTTTCTGATGATACATGAAGTCAACAACATAAAGGCAGCTAAGGGGTCCTTCATTTTACGTTACCAGTGCCAAATTTAAGAATCATTTTGACTCAGTACTTACAATTTAATTGCTATTCAAATATGGACTGAATGCATTTTGCTTTTTTAAATCATGATATCATTGTCGCATCATTTAACTGCACCCTGGCAAGTGGAATTAGAACACAGTTATACATATATGGTGGCAAAAAAGGGCCATTTACTGGAAAATTTAGCCTTCTGTTTACCCTAAAGGATTTTTAACCTTTGGGAAAAGTTGGGAAGCAGTTCTATAACTCTTTTTTAATGAGTCGCAAGCAATCTGCTGTCTCATTAGGTAAAGGAATTTTGGTTCATATTCTTCAGAAGGCATGGGAATTTCTCTAAATTATCTGATGGCTAGAAAGCTGTTTCTTGCATTTCAAATTGCCCTGGATACAGAGTGCAAGCTCCCCAAACTACTAACAACTATGTATTACAGTTACCTATATTTTTCTGATTAAATGTGTTAGTGAGATGTAATGTGGCTGTTGCACAAATTCCCACAACTTATTCTCTTTCAATTCTGGAGACTAGAAGGGCAAAGTTGGTTTTGCTGAACTAAACTCAAGGTGTTCATAGTGCTGATTCCTGCTGGAATCTCTAGAGGAAAATCTGTTTGCTTCCAGGCTTCAGAGGTTGCTCACATTCCTTCACGTATGGTAGCACCACTTCACTTGGCTTCTATTGTCATGCTACCTTCTCTCTCCCTCATCTACTGCCTCCTTCTTATAAGGACTCCTATGAGTTCCTCAGGCTTACCCAGAAATCTGCCTCATGATCCTTAAGTGAATCATGTCTGCAAAGTCCCTTTGGCCATGTAAGGAAAGATTCATGGGTTCTGGGGATTCAGAAGTGGGTATCTCGGGAAGGTATGGGGGATTCTATTCAGCTTTTCATACATAGGAAATATTATTTAAAAAATTAATGGAAGGAAAGATTATTTTAGTAATTAAGTGAAAACAGTGTAATACATATGCTTTTCCAAAACTTTCAGAGGACACTGCCAGCCAGCCAGATGGCAGCAGTCCTTACTTTCTGCTAAAACCTACTATTGTCATGAATTTGATATTTGCTCTGATACTGATATTGTTTGCTGCCTCTCTTACCAGTAGGGAGACTAAAGTAGAAGACAATTCTGTAGAGGTGTCATTTACAGAAAATGGTGGGTTTATAGAAAATGGTGGGTGATGGTTGCCTGTGGGTGTGATGTGTAGATAAGAAGGAAACACAAAAGCAAGTAAGAGGGATCAAACCAAATTCCATCTTTGCAAATCTCAGTGTTTGATTGTTTAGAATATTATTGTTCCAATAAATTCAAATATGTTGTAAAGTTTTGTGCTACAAATATTGGTTATACTATATGATAGCTTACATTATTTATGTTGTTGGATGTAGACTAGGGTGAATGACATTAGTTTAAAATACTCTGCCATTTATGCTAAGTTGGAAGGGGAGTATGTGGGCTTTACAGCTGACTGATTTATTATTTCTGTTCAATTTTTTTCCCTCAAATCTGCTACAAGGAATTCAAAATAAAATAAATAACCATGATATGATAGAGAGATGTAGAAATGAAGCTCCATCAACCTCTGAACTTGTCCATATATCACTATGATTCAGTCACTTAGTGGAAAGTTTGCCAACAACCACTTCATGAATTTTATTTCCTATTTTGCCTGCCTCAGGACTGAAAATTTCTACACAAAAATCCCAGGACACTCTACAGTCAAACAATTTGCTGAAAATATTGTTTGCTGATCCTAACCTTTTTCACCTGAGAGACACTTCACAAAACAGCAAAATGTGTTTAATAAGGAGTTGCTTACAGAATAAATTCATCACCTTACAGTATAAATACTGACAGCAGCACTGAGAAAACTCAGGTTTTAAAAAATGTTTGGAAAATATGTGTAGGTTTAAATCGGTGTGCATTTAAAATAACTACCTGAGAAGTAAGGAACAGGGAAGGAAATCGAATTGTTTTCTGTGAAGACAGTGTCTTTTAAAAACTATCCTTACAGCTTACCCTACCTGAAGAACTTGGTACTGTCCTCTGCCTGAACTCATTGCTATTAACAAATGCATTGCTGTTTTCAATTCAATGGAGACTGTAAGTGGGAATCATAGTTTACATTTTCAAGAACAAAGCATCAATCCTTTAGTTTAAATTAAAATCTTTAAAAATATTTCCTTCAGTGTTATTCAAATAAAAATGTTAAACTTAGTCATTTCCTTTTGTGGGTATAGAGAAAAAAAATAACTAAGTTCTTCAATATAAGAATGAAATAATGTCCATGTGCAAATAAAAGCGAATCAGGAACAAGTAAAACATATTTTGGGAGAAATGTAAAAAGAATGTTATACATCTGACAGCAACTGGGTTTTGTGGCATGGACAACTGAATATGTAATGCATAATCTTGGTTAATTAGGAAGGTATAAACTTGAGAAACTGGCCTTCTCTGATATTATATATTACAGAAACTCTTTAAGAATTGGTCTCATAGAAGTCTTGGTTTCTTAGCAACCACTGATTCCCAGGGACAAGTTCATTTTTGGCCTTGTGTAGGTCACCAAGTCTCCCTGGGATTGTTGTGGGTATTACAGACGGAATTTTCCAAACACTTGAGAAGTCGAGATGAGTAGTCGCCAGCACATTGCCTGGCACAGTTAAGAGTATAGCACAATTCTTTTGAGGAAACCATTTTTTCTCTTAGTAGTGCAAAATATTCAGTTTATTTCAAACTACAGGATCAAGTCCTGCCGTATTTTGCAGTCAAAGAGTGGAAAAGTACAGGTTCCTTTTTTTACTTGAATTCTCATTAACCTTTTAATAACCGTGCCGCATAAGCCCATGGACATTTAAACTGCTGGTAACCACTGATTGACAGCTGAGAGTTTGCCTATTAACACTAAAATCACTATTCACCCAATCTGTGGTCAACAGTTGAGTGATGGGTGATGGTCATAGTGGCTATTATAGATACTTTGAAGAATCAAAATAAACTTATTTGTATATGAGTGTGAAAATGTCAGCAGCTGTAGCTGAACAACACACTAATAAGATGATGCTCTGTTAATGGCCCAGGTAGCAAGAAGGAAGAGAGTCTGGAGAGGCTGCAGACACTCACTGGGGAAGATATAAAGTCCTCGGGCCACAGCCTCCATTCCTTCAGAGAAAGCAGCAAGCATGTACTCAGGCTCCATGTCTCTCCTGGGCTACCTTGGGGATTGCGGTAGTACATGCCACAGAACTCATTGTTACATCCCAGTGAGTCCTTCTGTTGCTCTTTGCTCTAGTGGTATAAGCCCAAACTTTGGTCTCTGTTTACCCAGTAGCTACCAAGGAAACCTCTGGCTCTTGGATAATTGCCAAGAAATCTATGGTGAGGCACCAAGCTGTGAATCTTCCAGCTCTGAGCTCAAGACCAGCTGCACAAGTTATGACCCATCACACTCCCGTGTGCCCTGCAGCAGTCCAACAGTGGGCAAAGTATGCAGTGCTTGTGCATCTACCAACATTGGACCCAGCGCCCGCTGCAGCCTTTACAACCAGACCAAGGGGTATGTATCCAACTGCTACACCCACAGCCGGTGTGCATCTAAATCCTGCCAGACCCTCAGCAATGGTTTCAAAGGCTTTCGGCAACTCAACTGCTTATCCAAGAATTTCCAACCCCTAAACCACTGCAGACTGGGTAGGCAGGGGTATAGAAGCTACCAAAATCTTGGCTTCATACCCAGTAGCTTCTCACCATCATGTTATATGACCAGAAGCTGCCAATCCCAAAACTATTTAAGGAGAAATTGCCAATATCCAAGCTATGGGTCCATGGGCTGCCAACCACAGAGCTATTTTTCTAAAAACTTCCAGTCTCTGAGCTGTATTCCAAGTACCTTCCCTCCTTTGAGGTATTTATGCAGTGGATGCAGAACTCTGAATTGCTAGTGATGAACTTATTGTATTTGTTGCTGCTGGAAATTTTCCAATGGGGAAGATTCTACCAAGTAATCACTTTCTCTAATATTCTGCTGAATTGCTACATACATCTTAAGAATCTTGTTACATTGACCTCAGATATAACTCCAAGACTTATTTACTACAACCATATTACTTGCTAGCTTTTTTTTCTGTTGCTCTGTTAATGCCCTTTGTGTTGAAGGCTGATCTTGAAGGTACTCTTACTGTTTCTGAGATTGACTACGATGGACACATTGAAGAGATTCCATATGAAATACAACCATTGCCAGATTTATTTTGGCTGTCACTGTAACTTGTCTGCCAGTGTGAATATCCCCTACCTTTCTTGATGAAGTGGAGTCTCCTTGGTTTGACTGATGACTTAAGATAATGATTCTTCCACATCATTTGCTTTCTTTCAAAATTTTGTTGACTGCTTTATTAGCATCTTGCTAACAAGCTAAGAGACAATATTATCTTAAATAGGAGCGATTTCATCCTTCGTCTACTGACTGATTAGAAGTATACACAAGCAGCAAGGTCCAACTAGAGTTCAATTTCAGAAGAACTTCAGCAAACTTCTCTTCCAAAGATCATAAAACAAGACTGGCTGGCACTTGGATTTTGTTCTCAATGTCTAGGATTGACCTCTAGAAGCAGCAGAGCAAAAAATTATTTGTTGAAAGAATGACAAAATACTCTTCTAGACTCTTCATTATTACTGATAATCTATGTTCGTGATTCTGCTATAATTCTCTCTTGTTGAAGTATTTCTTTCTGATTCTAGGACAGATCCTGGCTCATTGTTATAAACAAGTTTCTATTGGGAAATAATGATTTTCATTACTCTTTATTTCATACTCACTAAAGTTTTATCAGTATTCTGGGCAATATACATAGAATTATCAAGCATTCGTTTCCCACCATTTAGTTTATAGCTCAATTAAAAATATAATGAATATAGAATATGAATTCCTAGGAATTATTTGTTTTATTCTGTTTTTAACACATTAAATGATATTAATTCTAAGACATTTTCTAAGAATTTTATTATTCTGTCTGTTGTTGATATTTAGATAAGGAAATCTGGGGAAAATATTCATAAAATAAATCAATTGAATAAAACCTATATAAAGTATCAAATGTACATCTATTTTCCTGTATAATATGTGTATTTATTGGTTTTGCATATACAGTTTGGGATTTGGAATAGATTTAATATTGAACCCAGTGAGCAGTGACTTAACCTTAAAAAGTTCTCCAAAAAATGAAATTGATAAAAAATGAAATTTATACTAAGAATTTTTGTAAATAAAAAGCAAATCATGTTTCAAGACAAATAAAAGGGCCCCTGGTGATGGGTATAAATGGAGTTTGGAGGGATGGGGAAAGATCATCATATCAATAGCTAATGACTAATACAGAGCTGTTGTAGATGTGAATATTTAAATTGCCAACAATTTATGACCAGGTAATAATGTCTTAATGTTTTCCTGTAGAAACATTCTTTCAAGTTTTACAGTATTCATTTCAGCACTGCCTGGTTAGTGAAAAATTGGAAACAATGGAAAAATCTATAAATGGGAGACTATGAAATAAAATGTTATGAAGCCATACTAATAAATACTTATAAGAATTAAAAAGAATGGCATAGAGTCATATGAGTTGTATAATAAAAGACATACTACAAACTAAAAAGATGAGACTTTAAAAATATACATGAAGTGTGACATGTTATGCATAAACATTATAAAATATTATACATAAAGTGTGACATTTTATGCATAACCACACAAATATCTGCAAACATTCCTCTATGTTATCTATCTATGTATGAATAGAATAAAGAAACTGTAGAAAAACACAAACTAAATTGCATTAGAATTAAAAGAGCTTTAGGAATGGTAGCTGGTAATTCTCAAAGGGATTTTTAGACTTAATTTTAGACTAGAATTTATTTAATGCACATTCTACTTAATAGAGCATTAAAGTCTCTCTTTTAATTCATATTCTTAAAAGTTTATGCTTAGGTGACTAACAATATGCTTTATAAAAGTTTTAAAGAGTTGATAAAGCCACTACAATTGAAATGCTATCAAAGACCTGAATGTAACTGCATAATTTTCACGTTTGTTTCTGCTATCTTCAAAGAGTATTATTAGACAGTATCTTTTTGAATGCTGCTTTCATGTATGATATTTTCTGATGGACAAGAAATAAATCTACACAATTTTTAAGGCTAATGTACACATTAATAGATTTTTAAATTTTTGTTCCACTGAGTTTCTTAATTATGTCTTTTTCTGGAGTTCTGCATGAAATGCCTATCAAAGCACTCAATATATAGTTAGTGTACTACACATGATTTGCTTAAGAAAAATGTAACTCATCTCCCAGGAGGCCCTTGATGAATAGCATTCTTACCTGACAGTTCAGTTAACCATACTGTCACTCCCAATATCATAGAGAATATTTCAAAACCATGTAACTATATTTATTCATAACCACCAACACTGTACTGTCCATGCAAAAATTTCCACCTACACCAGTGCCTGATGAAATCATAGTTCTTGGATTCACTTCTGAAGTGAATCATAAGTGAGTAAATCCTTGATTACATGTGCGTAGATGTTATCTCAGAGCTCATAAGATGATTTCTTCAACTACTCACTATGTTCACTGTACTTGTTCTTTTTGTCTGTTATTTTAATGTGATTGGTAGTTAGGACCCAGTAAATCATTTGAGCTGTATATCTATTGTCAGGTCACTGGCAGATCAGAAGGGAATGGAAGCTCGGATCTTGCCATTGATTTCTATACTTTACCATCTGGAATCCTGAAAATTCCAGACACTTGTTGACAGTTCTCATTCCAGTCTCACATATTTGAAGGAAAATTATTCATAAATACAAAGTAATTCTCTCAATTAAAAAATATACATGTAAACCCCAAATTTACATTTAGATTTTTATTATCAAAAGAATGATGTTAAAAGTTTATCTAGAGGGGGCGGAAGATGGCGGCGTGAGTAGAGCAGCGGAAATCTCCTCCCAAAACCACATATATCTATGAAAATATAACAAAGACAACCCTTCCTAGAATAAAGACCAGAGGACACAGGACAATATCCAGACCACATCCGCACCTGAGAGAACCCAGCGCCTCGCGAAGGGGGTAAGATACAAGCCCCGGCCCCGCGGGAGCCGAGCGCCCCTCCCCCCAGCTCCCGGCGGGAGAAGAGCAGGCAGAGCGGAAGGGAGACGGAGCCCAGGACTGCCGAACACCCAGCCCCAGCCATCCGGGCCAGAGTGCAGGGCGCTCGATACTAGGAAAACAGGGCAGCAAGAACAGTGAGCGGGCACTGGAGGCTGGGCGACAGAGGACATAAGAAAAGCGCGCGACCATTTTTTTTTTTGCTTTTTTGCTGTTTTGTTTTGGCGAGCGCTTTTTGGAAGTCTTAAAGGGACAGGGACCCCAATATTAGGGAAACAGGGCAGCAAGACCGGTGAGCAGAGGCCTGAGGCTGGCACCGGAGAATAAAGAAAAACGAACGACCACTTTTTTTCTTTTTTTTTTTAATTAAAAACTTTTTTTTTTTTTTTAATTAAAAAAAATTTTTTTTTTTTTTTTTTTTTTGGTGGTCATTGTTTTGTTTTGGCGGGTGCTTTTTGGAAGTCTTAAAGGGGCAGGGCGGGTCACTTAATCCAGAGGTAGGGCATCCGGGATCTCTGGGCACCCTAACCACTGGGCTGCAGGGAGCAGGGAGGCCCCTTACGGAGATAAATAGCCTCCCAGCAGCTCCTGTTCCAACGCGACTCCACCATTTTGGAGTAGCTGCCTGAGCTAGGCCACGCCCACAGCAACAGCGGAGATTAACTCCATAGCAGCCGGGCAGGAAGCAGAAAAGCTGTCTGCGTGCAGCTGCGCAGCACAAGCCACTAGAGGTCGCTGTTCTCCCAGGAGAGGAGGGCCACAAACCAACAAGAAAGGAAGTCCTTCCAGCCGTCACTCGTCCCAGTTCTGCAGACTAGTCCTATCACCATGAAAAGGCAAAGCTACAGGCGGACAAAGATCACAGAGACAACACCAGAGGAGACAGACCTAACCAGTCTTCCTGACAAAGAATTCAAAATAAGAATCATAAACATGCTGACAGAGATGCAGAGAAATACGCAAGAGAAATGGGATGAAGTCCGGAAGGAGATCACAGATGCCAGAAAGGAGATTGCAGAAATGAAACAAACTCTGGAAGGGTTTATAAGCAGAATGGATAGAATGCAAGAGGCCATTGATGGAATTGAAATCCGAGAACAGGAACGCATAGCAGCTGACAGAGAGAGAGACAAAAGGATCTCCAGGAATGAAACAATATTAAGAGAACTGTGTGACCAGTCCAAAAGGAACAATATCCATATTATAGGGGTCCCAGAAGAAGAAGAGAGAGGAAAAGAGATGGAAAGTATCTTAGAAGAAATAATTGCTGAAAACTTCCCCACACTGGGGGAGGAAGTAATCGAACAGACCACGGAAATACACAGAACCCCCAACAGAAAGGATCCAAGAAGGGCAACACCAAGACACATAATAATTAAAATGGCAAAGATCAAGGACAAGGAAAGAGTGTTAAAGGCAGCTAGAGAGAAAAAGGTCACCTATAAAGGGAAACTCATCAGGCTAACGTCAGATTTCTCGACAGAAACCCTACAGGCCAGAAGAGAATGGCATGATATATTTAATACAATGAAACAGAAGGGCCTTGAACCAAGGATACTGTATCCAGCACGACTATCATTCAAATATGACGGTGGGATTAAACAATTCCCAGACAAACAAAAGCTGAGGGAATTTGCTTTCCACAAACCACCTCTACAGAACATCTTACAGGGACTGCTCTAGATGGGAGCACTCCTAGAAAGAGCACAGCACAAAACACCCAACATATGAAGAATCGAGGAGGAGGAACAAGAAGGGAGAGAAGAAAAGAATCTCCAGACAGTGTATATAACAGCTCAATAAGCGAGCTAAGTTAGGCAGTAAGATACTAAAGAGGCTAACCTTGAACCTTTGGTAACCACGAATTTAAAGCCTGCAATGGCAATAAGTACATATCTTTCAATAGTCACCCTAAATGTTAATGGGTTGAATACACCAATCAAAAGACACAGAGTAACAGAATGGATAAAAAAGCAAGACCCATCTATATGCTGCTACAAGAAACTCACCTCAAACCCAAAGACATGTACAGACTAAAAGTCAAGGGATGGAAAAACATATTTCAAGCAAACAACAGTGAGAAGAAAGCAGGGGTTGCAGTACTAATATCAGACAAAATAGACTTCAAAACAAAGAAAGTAACTAGACATAAAGAAGGACACTACATAATGATAAAGGGCTCAGTCAAACAAGAGGATATAACCATTCTAAATATATATGCACCCAACACAGGAGCACCAGCATATGTGAAACAAATACTAACAGAACTAAAGGGGGATATAGACTGTAATACATTTCATTCTAGGAGAGTTCAACACACCACTCACCCCAAAGGATAGATCCACTGGGCAGAAAATAAGTAAGGACACGGAAGCACTGAACAACACAGTAGAGCAGATGGACCTAATAGACATCTATAGAACTCTACATCCAAAAGCAGCGGGATATACATTCTTCTCAAGTGCACATGGAACATTCTCCAGAATAGACCACATACTAGGCCACAAAAAGAGCCTCAGAAAATTCCAAAAGATTGAAATCCTACCAACCAACTTTTCAGACCACAAAGGCATAAAACTAGAAATAAACTGTACAAAGAAAGCAAAGAGGCTCACAAACACATGGAGGCTTAACAACACGCTCCTAAATAATCAATGGATCAATGACCAAATCAAAATGGAGATCCAGCAATATATGGAAACAAATGACAACAGCAACACTAAGCCCCAACTTCTGTGGGACACAGCAAAAGCACTCTTAAGAGGAAAGTATATAGCAATCCAAGCATATTTAAAAAAGGAAGAGCAATCCCAAATGAATGGTCTAATGTCACAATTATCGAAATTGGAAAAAGAAGAACAGATGAGGCCTAAGGTCAGCAGAAGGAGGAACATAATAAAGATCAGAGAAGAAATAAATAAAATTGAGAAGAATAAAACAATAGCAAAAATCCATGAAACCAAGAGCTGGTTCTTCGAGAAAATAAACAAAATAGATAAGCCTCTAGCCAGACTTATTAAGAAGAAAAGAGAGTCAACACAAATCAACAGTATCAGAAACGAGAAAGGAAAAATCACGACGGACCCCACGGAAATGTAAAGAATTATTGGAGAATACTATGAAAACCTATATGCTAACAAGCTGGGAAACCTAGGAAAAATGGACAACTTCCTAGAAAAATATAACCTTCCAAGATTGACCCAGGAAGAAACAGAAAATCTAAACAGACCAATTACCAGCAACGAAATTGAAGCGGTAATCAAAAAACTACCAAAGAACAAAACCCCCGGGCCAGATGGATTTACCTCGGAATTTTATCAGACATACAGGGAAGACATACTACCCATTCTCCTTAAAGTTTTCCAAAAAATAGAGGAGGAGGGGATACTCCCAAACTCATTCTATGAAGCTAACATCACCCTAATACCAAAACCAGGCAAAGACCCCACCAAAAAAGAAAACTACAGACCAATATCCCTGATGAACGTAGATGCAAAAATACTCAACAAAATATTAGCAAACCAAATTCAAAAATACATCAAAAGGATCATACACCATGACCAAGTGGGATTCATCCCAGGGATGCAAGGATGGTACAACATTCGAAAGTCCATCAACATCATCCACCACATCAACAAAAAGAAAGACAAAAACCACATGATCATCTCCATCGATGCTGAAAAAGCATTTGACAAAGTTCAACATCCATTCATGTTAAAAACTCTCAGCAAAATGGGAATAGAGGGCAAGTACCTCAACATAATAAAGGCCATCTATGATAAACCCACAGCCAACATTATATTGAACAGCGAGAAGCTGAAAGCATTTCCTCTGAGATCGGGAACTAGACAGGGATGCCCACTCTCTCCACTGTTATTTAACATAGTACTGGAGGTCCTAGCCATGGCAATCAGACAAAATAAAGAAATACAAGGAATCCAGATTAGTAAAGAAGAAGTTAAACTGTCACTATTTGCAGATGACATGATACTGTACATAAAAAACCCTAAAGACTCCACCCCAAAACTACTAGAACTGATATCGGAATACAGCAAAGTTGCAGGATACAAAATTAACACATAGAAATCTGTGGCTTTCCTATATACTAACAATGAACCAACAGAAAGAGAAATCAGGAAAACAACTCCATTCACAATTGCATCAAAAAAAATAAAATACCTAGGAATAAACCTAACCAAAGAAGTGAAAGACTTATACTCTGAAAACTACAAGTCACTCTTAAGAGAAATTAAAGGGGACACTAACAGATGGAAACTCATCCCATGCTCGTGGCTAGGAAGAATTAATATGGTCAAAATGGCCATCCTGCCCAAAGCAATATACAGATTTGATGCAATCCCTATGAAACTACCAGCAACATTCTTCAATGAAATGGAACAAATAATTCAAAAATTCATATGGAAACACCAAAGACCCCAAATAGCCAAAGCAATCCTGAGAAAGAAGAATAAAGTAGGGGGGATCTCACTCCCCAACTTCAAGCTCTACTATAAAGCCATAGTAATTAAGACAATTTGGTACTGGCACAAGAGCAGAGCCACAGACCAATGGAACAGACTAGAGAATCCAGACATTAACCCAGACATATATGGTCAATTAATATTTGATAAAGGAGCCATGGACATACAATGGAGAATTGACAGTCTCTTCAACAGGTGGTGCTGGCAAAACTGGAGAGCTACATGTAGGAGAATGAAACTGGACCATTGTCTAACCCCATATACAAAAGTAAACTCAAAATGGATCAAAGACCTGAAAGTAAGCCATGAAACCATTAAACTCTTGGAAGAAAACATAGGCACAAACCTCTTAGACATAAACATGAGTGACCTCTTCTTGAACATATCTCCCCGGGCAAGGAAAACAACAGCAAAAATGAGTAAGTGGGACTATATTAAGCTGAAAAGCTTCTGTAAAGCAAAAGACACCATCAATAGAACAAGAAGGATCCCTACAGTATGGGAGAATATATTTGAAAATGACACATCCGATAAAGGCTTGACGTCCAGAATACATAAGGAGTTCACACGCCTCAACAAACAAAAAACAAATAACCCAATTAAAAAATGGGCAGAGGAACTGAACAGACAGTTCTCCAAAAAAGAAATACAGATGGCCAACAGACACATGAAAAGATGCTCCACATCACTAATTATCAGAGAAATGCAAATTAAAACTACAATGAGGTATCACCTCACACCAGTAAGGATGGCTGCCATCCAAAAGACAAACAACAACAAATGTTGGCAAGGCTGTGGAGAAAGGGGAACCCTCCTACACTGCTGGTGGGAATGTAAGTTAGTTCAACCATTGTGGAAAGCAGTATGGAGGTACATCAAAATGCTCAAAACAGACTTACCATTTGACCCAGGGATTCCACTCCTAGGAATTTACCCTAAGAACGCAGCAATCAAGTTTGAGAAAGACAGATGCACCCCTATGTTTATTGCAGCACTATTTACAATAGCCAAGAATTGGAAGCAACCTAAATGTCCATCTATAGATGAATGGATAAAGAAGATGTGGTACATATACACAATGGAATACTACTCAGCCATAAGAAAAGGGCAAATCCAACCATTTGCAGCAACATGGATGGAGCTGGAGGGTATTATGCTCAGTGAAACAAGCCAAGCGGAGAAAGAGAAATTCCAAATGATTTCACGTATCTGTGGAATATAAGAACAAAGGAAAAACTGAAGGAACAAAACAGCAGCAGAATTACAGAACTCAAGAATGGACTAACAGGTACCAAAGGGAAAGGGACTGGGGAGGATGGGTGGGTAGGGAGGGATAAGGGGGGGAGAAGTAGGGGGGTATTAAGATTAACATGCATGGGGGGGTAGGAGAAAAGGGAGGTCTGTACAACTCAGAGAAGGCAAGTAGTGATTCTACAACATTTTGCTATGCTGATGGACAGTGACTGTAAAGGGGTTTATAGGGGAGACCTGGTATAGGGGAGAGCCTAGTAAACATAATATTCGTCATGTAAGTGTAGATTAGTGATACCAAAAACAAAGCAAAAAAAAAAAAAAAAAGAAAAAAGGGCAGTTCCTGTGTGGTAACCTCCAACGAGTTCTACACAAGGGTATAAAGGGCATATAAAAGTGTAGGCAAAGGGTCTGTCTGTGTTTATACAGAGGATCAAAGCCTAATTTGGCTACCCCGAAAATGAACTAAGATACGATATGAAAAAGAACTTCCAACATCGGCACTCTCTGGAAGACTCATGCCAGAAGATGATCAGCAAAAAACCCCAACAAAGATCCACGCACTGCTACAGCTGTAGATGCACTCATCCCACCAGTTCCTGGACTTGCCATGGGAATGAGGAAGGAGATATCTAAGCTGGCCTGTGCATGCAGTAAAACAACAAATTTGACTGGATCTATACTGTTGGAACTCAACCAAGAATTTGGAGAAGTGCAAATTGTAGCGCTCCAAAGTCTTACAACTACAGACTATTTACTGTTAAAAGAACATAAGGTATGTGAACATTCCCCAGGAATGGGTTGTTTTAATTTGTCTGATCTCTCTCAGACTGTTCAAGTTCAGTTGGACAATATCCACCATATCATAGATAAGTTTTCACAAATGCCTAAGGTGCCTAACTGGTTTTCTTGGTTTCACTGGAGATGGCTGGTAATTACAGATATGCTTTGGTTATGTAAGTATACTCCTATTATGTTAATGTGTGTGCGCAATTTAAGTAGTAGCTTAAAACCTATACATGCTGAAGTACTCTACAAGAAGATATGTCAAAGAAATAATCAATCTTCCCATGTTTTCTGCCGCCTGCTACTTCTATAGCTTTTCTTCTTCCTTCCTAATTACAACCCTTAAATAGAAGTCGTGCCTCATATCAAATTTACCGAGTATCATAATTCTTCCAAGTGGTAAAGATACCTCAAGACAAATGCTGGGCATAGAAGCCACAGGGCATAAATATGCAAAGAAGTAAAAAGCTAACCTTTTCAAACAGTAAGGCTTCTCTCTCACTTACCAACTTCACATTTCCCTGTATGGCCCCGGAAGATGACTGGTTAGCCAGAGACGGGTAAGATTCCTCAAGGGAGGAACAACCTAAGACAGGCACAGTCGCAGGGGGGCCATCAGGTGAGAAATTGGGGATCAACAGAGGTGAGGCTTAGAACCTCACCCCCCCTGTTCTGAGAGAAATCTTCTGCATCCGTGGATGTTTTATTGCCCTGGTCTAGCTTGGATTAACACATAGTCTACAGGCACACACCTGATCATCTACATTTGTTCTCTTACAACACTAAACTATGTTTTCTACCTTTATCTTGTATCTACCTACCACTTCAGCATTTTATTAAAAATCATAATACTAAAGAGAGAAATGTGGTATCCACATATAAATCAAGTATAAAAACCAAATGAGTATTCATATTTGAACCGACTGTTTAGAGTTCATAATGCATGAGCAAAACCGAAAGTTTCTGTGATGGCTGCCCTTGTACTGTTCACTATGTAACTTATTCATTATGTAAGAATTTGTTCTACATGTAAGAACTTGTTTGTTATGCCTCAGAAGATTGGAGACTGACGAAAATTAAGCTTGGGGTAGAATAATGATTGTGCATTGAGCATTGACTCCCCTATACAGAATTTTATTGTCGTTAACAACCATTTGATCAATAAATATGAGAGATGCCCTCACAAAAAAAAAAAAAAAAAAAAAAGGACAGACTTCCAATGGTAAAATAAATAAGTAACCGGGATGTAATGTATAGCATAAGGAATATAGTCAAGATATTGTAACAGCTTGGTAGGGTGATAGCTGGAACCTAGAATTATGTATATAAATGTTCTACCACTGTGTTGTACATTTGAAACTAATGTAATGTAATACTGTGCGTCAACTACCCTTCAATAAAAAATAATTATTAAAAAAAAAAAAAATGTTTATCTAAAGAATAAGAATTTTAATTCCAGAATTATTTCTTTCAAGAATGAATAAAGATTTTTAAGTCCAGAATTTTCTCTTTCAAGAAACAATTACGACAAAGATAACTATTATTGCCATTATCATTACTTTTCATGTGAACCATTTCTTATCTGGAGTGTGGACACTGAGAATAGTGAATTAAAAATTATACTACCCAGGAATCTGCTCTTTCTTATCAACTTGCATCTTTTCTGAGTTATCTCTAAAAAGTGATTGGCTTTGTGAGCTCCCAATCCCTCTCTTGGATTGGGAGAACACATTGCATCTCTACTTTGTAATAGTACAATAACTGGGTGCCATGTGAATCTTGTGTAATTTTGAGGAATATTTTTTGGCTGACAACTCAAAGAAATATGCTTAGTGCTTCTTTGGCCATGTATGTACTGTGTGACATAATGATTCACTTATCATGACTGTAGCAAGGTGATTTGCCAAAGAACTTGAGTTTTAATCCTGATTCTGCTGCTTAACAAATTGTACATCTTCAGCTATCCCTTAACCCTCTGTATCTTACTGAAAGAAAGGCCTTTCTGAGAACTGAGATAGTGAATAAAATTTCCTAGCACTGTGCCTGGCAAAATTGCTCAACAAATGGTAATAATTTTCATTATATTAAGAAAAAGAGCAATGAGACCCTGGAACTTAACACTACAGGCTTTTTTTTATGAAGATGGTATAATATAACCAAAATCCAAGGTTCTAGAGCTAGCGAGTTAGTAGAGAAACTACAACCAGAATCCAGATGCCCTTTGTTCTGGTCCAGGCTTTTGCTCACTTGTTCCTATGAGGAGTGAATTTCCCCTAAATATCCTTCTGACTATTCTTTAAATCCTTTGTCACTTGGCCTCTGGAGAGGTGAGATAACCTTTATGACTGATAAATGTGGAAAGAATAACTGACCATGTGCCTTTCAGCCTTCATCTTCCCTACCTCGGGAATTCCTCTTCATGTACAAACTGCCCACAGGATGCCCACAGGATGTGTGGTTCCACAGCTATCCCCATTGTGGGAAATTTCTCCTGGACCCATGCTACCCTGATGTAAATAAATCTTTCTAATCCAAGGGTTCAGCATTAGCAAGGCCTTTTTTTACAGACCTGGTTCTACAACTTGACCTTTGCCAATAATGAAGATAATATGTGTGTTTCCTGCCTGTGATTTATTTCAATTGCAATTCTTAAGTATTCAGAACCCACTTAAGAAATTAGAGGAATAGTCTCTCTAATTTCCAATGTACTACTTTCTAAAATAGGTCACACAGCTTATCACTTAAAGTGAGATTACTTATAACCTAAGAAACAACTTTTTAATGAAGATACATATTATGAAATTCAACTGGTGCACAATTACTTAAACAGAGTTTGTGGAGTAAAGTGAATCAGAGGACAGTGCTTCATCCCACTGTGGTGTTTTTTTTCCGTTGTGGTTATCATACTTACAAAGTGAATTGAACTTGAAATTGGAAAATATGTCTTTGTTACAATGTAGGCATGCTTTTATATTTTTGAACCCAATATTATGGGTAGAAGCTATAGCTGATGGAACAAGAAGTGCATGAAGAGAGTATAAATCTTTTAGACCCAATAACTTGTTATTACGAACCACCCAACACGTCACTCTAAGATAGACTGTGCCATTTAGATTTCATCTGATTCCCTGAAGTGAGGAAGCACTGAAGGAAAGATGCCAAGAACAACACATCCCCCATGTATATAGCCTTTGACGCGTTAGCCCATTGTCTGGAGGTACTGAGTCATGAATTTACATTCTGTAACACTCAGAGCAAGATAATACATAGGAATGACTCCAGTGGGTAATACCTACAAAAGAGAAATATTTAAAAATTAGATCCTAAACAAGAGTGAAATATTTGGAGGGAACCATAGAGAACTTAGAACTTGAGTTCCTGATCTTGTATAATTTAAGGGAACTGATTGCCTAAGATGGGAATAAACAAATTACAAAGAAAGCGACTTAACTGAGTCAACAGAGCTCTTAATATCTGGTGTGGGACACACAACATGTGTCATCACCATCAAGGAAGAGAAAAGGCGATGGGGGAGGCAGAAAAAGAGGTCAAGAGGGGGAAGGAGAGAAAGGGAGGTGGGTGGGGATAGACATGGAAAGGAGGTAGAAAAGGAAGAAAAAGGAAAGGATAGGAAAAGAAAGAAAAGGGAAGGGATTGCTTAATCCTTTTCCAGACCCTCCTTCCTGTCGCATATGAGAATCATTAACTTGAACATCCATCCTAATAAAGCAGAGAGGCCCTCCATCTTGAGAACAACCACTCATCTTGCCCTGGGCCCTCTTGCCATAGTGGGCCCATCTGCCACCCAGCACTCCATCTCCTGCCAGCTTATTCATGTGGGCCACAAATAAAGTTTGGTTTTCTACTTAACCAAGTGGATTCTTCAAGGATTATCCTGGAACCCTATAAAGACAAAAGTTATGCTAACTTTATGAATAATTATGAGTACATATGTATGTTTGTAGATATGTGTGTATACATACACATATATTCCTTTTTATCATGAATCTTACACTTCTGTGTGTATCTGAAATCCATAGTTTTGCTTTTAAAAATACATATTTATATCCTCCTCTGTTTTAATTATCTAACACCTTAGAATAATCATCACACAAAGTACATCACCTCTCTAACTTAGAAAACTGCCAGCAAAGAAGAGAGAACTTAGCCAGGATACATTTTTCCTTTTCTTCCTGTCTCTCTTGAAATATGTAATGGAGATTTTAAGTATGACAGTACAATCCAGCCTGAGGCATAGAACATCTACATTTATCATTGCTTTCAGGTAAAATATAGTGCTGTTATAAAATATTAATAGAAACACAATATGAAAACACAAGTATTCCACTGAACTGGTATGACAGCTCTATTTGACAGAAACAGTCCTGGTTTTCAAGGAAGCCATCCCTGCTCATTCTAGAAGCAGCATGAACTCATTACTCATTAGTCTGAAAGACCTGAGTGGGAGGGAAGGCACAGTGAAGGCCACCTAACCACAGTTAAACAATAGAAAGGAAACTCAAATACACAATTCCTGGGAGAAATGCTCCCGGAAGCACTCACGGAAACAACGATTTCAGGTGATGATAGTTAAACCACACGCACAGCCGGCCCAAAGCCTTCTTTTCCAATATCAACATGGGATCTGATTTCACTCTTCTGACTCCAACGTAATCCATGTTCTATGCTGACCAAGAGCACAGGCAGACCTCAGTTCCAGAGTCCCGAGCCCTGAAGACCTATTGTTTCCAATGGCTGCAAAACATTTCATGCAATCACCATATATTTACCAAGTTTTATAATTGTATTCCATACATGAAAATGTGCACATATCTGCCATTACTTCCTCCTAAGAAACTTAAGAAATGTCAATGCACTATGTTCTAAAGTAATTTGTTAAAGGCAGAGGGTTTTCACAGTCACTGCCCAAAAAGAGGGAGTGCTACCAAACGAGGTTTTTAGAGTCACTGTGTTGATTTTTAAAATGTCTACTGTCTGCTCACACAGGAGGTCCTTATCCATTTTGTCATCCTGTGAGGGAACAGGGAGCCACAAGAGCTGTTCCACCAAAGTCATTTATGTCTAAATCTTTACAATACAAAACAAATGGAATTTTAAAGGTGAACAGTCCTCCACCTTTTCTGTATAAAAACTAGGGGCCGTTTGGATGATTGCCTGGGAAAGCATGCACGTTTGTGGGAAGTGGATATATTATGGCCTGTCACTGCAGCCAAGTCAGACAGATGGCTGGGGACAAGGAAGTAGCACATAGTCAAACAAGGGAGCTGCGCTTGGAATCAGGAGACCATTCTCCAGGTCTGATTTTGCCATTAAATAGATGAGCTACACAAAATAAATGCATTTTCTCTCTGGGCCTCAGTTTCTCGATTGATAAAATGAGAAGGTTGAATTTAATGGGACCCTATACCTCTAAAATGCACAATGATTCTATTATTCTAGATACATTCTGTGTGAAAAACTTTTATGGTGTTTGACTATGCCTTCCTTCCCTATGTTCCTTTCCCAAAGTGCTTATCAAGATCCACCCACGCCTAGCCAGTGTTTTTTAATGATACAGGCATATTTTAATTACATATGGCAAATAATCTATTAAATCATGAGAGATGCATTTCATTTTGGTACTCTAATTATTAAATTGCCAAGAGTTGGCAATGGGAGCTTTATACCTAATTTGCGTAATCCCTAAAAGACACTGCATTTTGGCTACTGCTAGTTTATCTTTGAAGAGAAGGAGAACAAAGGAAGTACCCAGAGGAGATATGAATTTCCTCCATCAGCTAATTTTCTGAGAAGAAGCTGCAAACTGCAGTCATTTGAACTCAGAGATTCCACCTCTCTTGTAAAACCTGGCACCTAAGTACACTAGTAAAACCTGCCTCAGCCCTCAGGCCAGATCGTCAAAGTTTCTCACAAGACACCAGCCCCTGACGTCTGCCAGATTGCATTTCACAACTGAAGTCACTAACCTCACAATAAGGTAATGATACAGTACACACTGATGTTGACCAGTGAGTTTCTACAACTTATTAACCTTTTAAATACAAAGCCTGGACATATTTTTGAAAGCAACATATTAACTAGGGTTCGGTTGGGCTGGGATCTGGACTTCTTCCAGCAGCTAGTGAAAAGGATTACTAATTCATACATTCTTTCTTCATGTGACGATCTAGTAATATTGTATATTTGTTTTCAAAAGTGTAAAATAAAAGGAAAACACAAATAAACAATAGGCACGCTGATGGCTGCAATCATCATATTCAGAAACTCAAGTTATGCCAAAGATGCAACACTTATTGTAACCAAGCACCAGAATATAACCTGCAGCGGACAGAGTGACACCAGAAGACTCCAGAAATAGATTATCTTCAAATAATGCAGTTTTCTTTACAGGCTAAGAAGCAATGTGGAGAATTCTTCCTTAGCTTCTATAACTGTTGCATGAGTTTTGATTGTTAAATCATTCAGAGTAATATTTCATTGTAAAGTAGGAACAAGTTCTCTCTCTCTCCAGATTTATTCCTGCCTGGAGGCAACATTAGTTGTGAAATAATGTATCTGAGAAACAACTTTTAATAGCGCACAATCCTTTAAAGCTAATTTCTCAGCAACCAGGTCATATTGCCAAGATCTCTGCTTCTGACCCCTCTCTAATTGCAATACTGGATTGTGCAATGAGTATGCTTGTTCAGCTGTTTTTTAAGCATTTTATTTCCAGAAGTGTTGCTGAACACCCCTGGGGGCAACTGATTTGATTAACTGATTTGATGAAGAGGTAATGCTGACATGTTCTAGATCTCACTGGATATTAAATTCATTGTCATCTGTCCACCATGTCCCCAGAATGGCTGGAGAATGACCATTTGGGAGTTTAACTTCTTTTCCTGGATGTGTAAGGTATGACTGGCATTTTGGTGACTGCTCAGGGTCCATGCAGAACAACAGAAACTATGACAATTTAGTATAGAGAATCAGTTAAACAAGTATGAGAGGACTGAAAAACCTAAGAGAAATGTCAAGCTGACATGTTAGTAACTGCAGGACGCAGCCCAGCCCTAGGATTGGGGAGCAAAGAGAAGAACTGGGATTGTTGGAACCTGGTGGGGCTGATTCAGACTTCTGAAGAGGGGCACTGAGCCCCTGGTGGAGCTTGGAGGAACGTGCAGAGCTGGGATCCCAGACCTCTGAGCAAATGGCACTGCTGTTCTGGAGGGATGGGGAGGTGGCATTCAGTGGGGTATTTCTCCAGTTCAGAAGGTGGGAGGAGGAGACTGGCGTCAACTGCCGTTACCAAGGTGATGCTAACAGGAGCAGAAGGCAAACGAGCGCAGTCCCCTTCTCCACCCTCCTCCTCCAGGTTGCCTTCTAAGTGCCCCCTCCTGACAGGACCTAGCAGGGAACAGTTGACAGAGGAGATACGTGGTTTTCAGATAACTTATAACATCATGGACTGACTGCCTTTTAAGTGAACTTTAAGTGTCTATGCTATGTATTTGTCATTTTAGACTCCATCTACAAAGTCAAAAGTGCATGTGATATTGCATGTCTGGCAGAAGACTTTGTTTTGTTTTGATTCTTACTGAAGAAAATTCTGTAGGCCTTTGCTATAACTCTGCCCCAAGGGTCCAGGCTGCTGGCCACCACCCCACAGCTATGTCAGCAAAGAAACTCTTGGGTGAGCTTCAGCATAGGCACATGTTACACTGAATCCCTTTCTAATGAATTATAATAGTATTTCAATGTCAAAGAAGCTGGTTTCTAAAGCAAGAGTGGCCCATTATTAAAAACAAACCATAGGTAGCAAATCAGAATTGTATAACTTAAAATTAGTTATCTAATACAACTCTTAACTTCTGAATCCTTCCTACATGTTTCTATAGGCACTTCGACATTTGTTAACTCACCTGGATTTATTTGTTAGGGTTCATATAGCATCCCTGTTGCCCAGCAACTTCTGAACCAGTAGAAAAGTAAGACAAAAGGGTAAACATGAGAGGAAACTGTTGCTTGTATTACTAAAATGATAACTCTTGAAGAAGGGGGTTCTATCTGAAAGTACCTGGAGTTCCTGACATTAAGTCTAGAATTAAACAGACTGACACTCCAATAATAAAGTGGGTCCGCTGGAGGGCAAATCACAGTTAGGAGAAGAGCAGGACAGAACAGGAACCCTGCTCAAGAAGGAGAGGAGTTAATAAGCCACATATGCCCATTTCCTTATCCAAACTCACTGATCAAACAAGAAAATCTCCCTCTTTCTGCCTGATGGGCAGAGAGGAGCCACAAGCTTTACCCTAATGGAACCCCCACCACATAGAAGAGGATATCAGGGGCCAAGAGAGTCATTTTACAGCAAATTCTGTGCAGACAGTGACAATATATGTCTTGCCATTGAATCTTCAATGCCTAGGTCAATATTTGGCAATTAATAATACCTCAGTAAAGATTTGTTGAATGAGTTGAGGGGATTAATCCTTAGAAAGATGAAAAAAGAAACTTAGAAAACTTAAAATCAAATCCCGGTCCGACCCTAACTAGTGGTGTTATGTTCGTAAGTCATTTGATATCTTTAGATCCCAGTCATTCACGTGTCATATGGAGTTATAAGCTTGACTCTAAATGAATTCTAAGATATAATCCATCCACAATTCTATGAGCCTTCTCTACTGTTAGCTGTGGGTAATCTATAGCTGATTTGTTAATTGTGGAGCCTGTAGTGTAATCAAATGCTAAAATAAATACATTTATTTATTTGGGTCACCAGGAACACCTGGGCTGATTCTAATGGGATTGCTTTTCATTTTCCATTCTCTTAGTATTTTATTCTTCATGAAGATAGTACTAGAGGTTAGAAAACTGTACAATTATCTTAGCTCCTACCTTCCTTGTGTCTTCTTTGTCTTTTAATACTGTATTGGAAGCCCAGTGCAGTATCTTGGCATAGTTATATGGTAATCAGCATGGGATCCTATACATGAGCATGATTGCCAAGGGAGGTTTTTACAGGATGCAGTGTGGATTAGCAGAAACAGCCTACAAAAAGAGAAACAACACCTGAGCTCCCCCTCTAAACCTTATAACCAACTCTCTGTGGGAATTTATGGAAGTCACATAAACTCTCAGACACTCAGGTTTCTCATATCTAAAATAAGAGGCTGGAGTAAATCTCTATATTCTCTTTCAGGGCCACCATTCAACAATTCAGGCTAATGTTCCAAAGAATTGCATGTATTTTTATAATTAAAGAGTTGCCAGCTGAAATAAAAACTTTTTAACTTGAAGCTTTTTTTTTCTGACCAGATAGACAAAAATGAAAGACTAAAGATACCACTGTTGTTAGGTTTGCTGAGGGGTAAATTTAAAAAGAGCCATTTTAAAGGCAATTTGACATTGGCTATTAACATTTACAATATGTAGAGCTTTTGAATCAGTCCTCGACATCTAGGAGCAGTACAGTAGCGTCAAAGCACAGTGTTGGAAGTGAACTGGCAGGGCTTAGGCTGTAGTCCTGCCAATATGGCCTTTGATGATACTCCACGGTTAGTTTCCTCATCTACAATGAGGAATTGCAATAATATCTACTCCATCAAGTGGTTAGAAGGGCCAACTGAGTCAATATACATGTTTTAAAGAGTTTATGAATGCACCAGGCATAATGCAGCCACTTAGTAAATGTTAGCTGCTATTTTACTATTATTATTGATGAATACATGAACATGTTCACAGAATGCATGCTTAACGATTTTCCTTCAACAGGGTCTTTAAGCAAACAGTAAGAAATCAGCTAATACTGGTTGATTTGCATTAATGGTAGAATTAAAATAGGGAAGTGAGAGAAAGTGAATAATATGTGATGCTAACTCTCTCAAAGCCAGCCATGAGGATATAACTGGAGAGAGAAAGGGATGGAGATGCCGCTGGGAAAATTATGCAGAAACTCCAGAAACACCTGGGGAACAGGAAGATAATTCTGCCCGCGTGTAAGGAAAATGCCAACTTAGAGCAGAATGTTGGGTGTCAAAATATATTGAGAGAAAGGTCAGGGGACATGAATTTATTTGTGCATTTTTCTTCCTCCTAAATGTCCTGGAAATATCATTCCAAAGGATCCAGCAACACTAGGCTACTACCTTCGTGGATCAGGATGGAAGGTAGATAGATCGCAGTCAACAGGGAGGGATTTGCAAACACCAGTGATAATAACATACCATGAACTAAGAAATACAATTTTTTCCAACCTTCCAGTCTATAAAATAGTAGAAATAAGCTAATTAATATATAATACAGCCATCCTACACAATAACAAGCCTCAGTGATGAGAATGCATGAGGTCCCTGCATACTCACATGAAGTGATCTTCAAGACATATTGTTAACAGAAAACAAAACAAGTGGGAGAAAAGTGTAGATAATATACTTTCTGTATAAAGAGGAAGGGGGATGAGAAAACCCATACTTTTCCAGTTTTCTTAATATTCACAAACACATATTAAAATGTACAGAAAAAGTTCTGGAAGAATATGCAGCAGACCTAAATGATGTTTACTTTTGGGAAGTGAGGGATTTGAGAAGTAAGTGTGGTGGGAGGTGAGAAGGTAGTGCTATGAATGTATCAGTCATTATCAGTGTGTGTGAACTTATTTCAATGCAAATGTCTTCGTGAATTATTTATATAATAAAAGTGCATTTTTAAGGAATGGTTTTAAACCAAAAGGCCAGTTGCCTATGAAATTGAGCTCAGGTTGGTGTGTTAATACTCCTTTCAGACTTCAGCTGATGAGGGAATTGATTTCATGAAGCACTTTTCTTTCAGCTGATTGTGTGAATAGGTCATATTCTGTGGAGGCCCCCAGGGATGTGGTCTTTTTAAAAAAAAGCACTGCCTCTTTAATTTTCAAATTGCAAGTAGGAATCCTATCAGTATTATAATAAAGTATTAAGCCTGAAGGATGTTGTGAATCAGGTTACTTGGTGCTAAATCTACGTAGATCTATCACACTGATGGTGATTTTCTGAAGAAAAATCTGTCATTCAAAATTTAATTCACGTGCCCACTCAACCTTCTCTCCCTCCATGTTTACTAAGCACCTACTCTAGGCATAGCAGACAGAATATTACACATCCTGTTGTAGACTGGATAATGCCTGCATTGACATTTCTAACCCAGTATCGGACATCTCAAACCGCTGTCTGCCTGCTGGTTATCCTATGTCTTCACTGTGGATATTGGCTGAGATCTCTGGGGTCACCTAATTTTTAACATTACATTTTGCCCCTCTGCCAATGTTCAAAATCTGCAGAACCAGTAGACACCTCACTTTAAGAAGTTAAAGTATCCATCATGACACTCATTTACCACCAAGTTTTAAAGGCTTTGGTTACCTATATTTAATGAGAAGGGCAAGTATAGTTGTAAGAAACCATTTTTGTATGCTGAGTGTTGATTTACTGATAGGAAATTTTGACAGTAAATTATTCAGATTTTTTTTTTCTGGCAAATGACAGGAAGAGGATTGATGAGTTTTTTCCTTATTAATTATTTGCCTTTTAAAGAGACTACAGACTCTCAACTTTTCCCTGCAGAAGTTCATAGGGTAGAATCAGCTTCTTAAAACTCAACAAATAATTCCATAAAATACATATCAGTTACTCACGGTTGTGTCTAAAGCATGACTGCAAGGGGATAATTGGAAGATAGTGGAAATAGGTGGACATTAGATGAAAAGGACAAATGGGGAGACTTACTGTAGATGACAGATTATGCTCAGATTAAACCTAAGAATGCAGAACATTAGAAATTACTCACTGTTTGCCTGCTTATTGTTTGTTTTCTTCTGTATCTCTATAATTTGGGGAAAAATACTTTAAACAACTTCACCTTAAAATCTCAAAGCCTTTCTTTCAATTTGTTCTTGGATCTTTATTTCTTTTGCTTTACTTTCTCAATGAACAAATATTTATTATACACATATATCACACCAAGCACAGTAGTATGCAAGGTAAGCAAAACAAAAGCATATTATAACTGATAAAATATTGCCATATCATTTCATTCTAGGACACCCAGCCGGTCACAGTAGATATTAAGGAAGCAGTATTATGGTCCTTGTGTGATGGTAATATAGACAAAGGCCAAACTTTTGATATATGAAAGCCTCCAAAATGCTAACTTTCCCTCAAATATTTTTTCAGACAGATGCAAGGCTTTAAAGAAAATACAGAAAACTATCTTTTTTCTTAATCATTCATTCAACATATATATGTTGAGGATGTCCTTTGCACATGAATCTGTGTGGTAAGGATTATCTAAACCTGATCTTTGTTTTCTGGGAGCAATCTAAACTAACTGATATATATATATATATGTTTTCTTCTTCTATGCAAAACACAGAGAGCTATTCATTTTCAGGAATCCTTTGCCCTGCTTCACGGTCCTTTCTTAATAGTCTTGTAACATGTTCTTTTTCCTTAAGTATCTCTGTTAGAATGTCCTCAAGAGTTTAGTAAGTCACCGAGAGTTTGGACTGAAATGGAAAACAAGTTAAAACATCGTGAAACACACCTTCCAATATCAGACCTGTCTGACTCTCTTTGTTCACAGAGCTTTCCTAGAATGGTTTTCCCTTCCCACTCCTTACTTGAGGTTCTTTCTGTCTTTCAAGTGCCTTTAAATCTCCAAAGACAATCAGAATACATTTTTTCATTATGTTCCCATATCAAAAAGTCAGTGTATGGTGATAGAGGCATTATAGAGGCATGGAAATGAGAAATACAAGGTCAAAATATTGGCCCTCTAACTGATGGTGTGAGTTTTAGCAGGCTCCCCAAACTCTGTAAGCTTTAGCTTATTTTTATGAAAAATGTAGTTAAGAATATCTGCCTGAAAGAGTTCTTGTAAGGATTAGAAATTGAATACCCAAGGCAAATTAGTCATTCAAAAATTAGTAGCTTTTACCTAGGTTTTGATGTGCCCCGATTTCATGCTACCTTGTATTTTAGTTCTTCGTAGCCACCCCCTACCTTATCACTACTGAGATGTCCTTGAGGTTAGGGATTTTCTTTTTCACTTGAATCCTCACAGTAATTAAAACCCATACTTTGCACCTTCAAAAATACTTGATGACTTGTGTCAGGTACCATCAAATTTTCTGTTTAAGGAGAAAGACTAAATAACATAAAAATAAGAAAACTTCACTACAGATTGAAGTTTTCAAATGTTTATTGAATTTCTGCTATCTCCAAAGCACATTCTAAAAGGGTTGTCAGGATATATAACAAAATCAGATATGGATCATATATATGTTTTCTGAGTCAGAATTTGAAATAGCTAGACACTTGCATAAATTATTCTAAGAAAAATAAAGTGATAAATGCAATGGTAGAGAAATTTTCTGATTAAGTACTATGGTGAAGAAGAGAAAAATATTAATTCCAGTTTGGAAAATTTAAGGTGATGGCTTTAAAAAAATTACTACATATCAATTTATGCCAAATACTAGAACCACTACAAACTGAGTGTGTACTGTAAATTAAAACACTTTTTAAAAAATATCTAATTGATTTCATGCAATACCCTATGAGATAGGTACCATGGCCCCTATTCTATTAATGAGGAAATTGACATTAATTGCTAAAGGTTGTATTAATTTTAATGGCTATGTGACGAAATCTTACAGACAAAGAAAAGAATGAAGATGTAGAGAAAAGAGGCCTAATGAAGCTCTGGAGTCTACTTGTGCTTTGAATCCGGCAGTCCAGGCTGACCCTTGTTAGAGGAGGCTCATACATTGCAGGCTCCACACAGCTGTCTAGGTCATAAGGATTCTAAGAAAGGATTTGAGATTCGACTTAATATTATTATTATTTTTCACTTGTGTTGCCTACATAGATTCTTCATAAATAAAGAGCAGTGGAGGATTTGTTGCTTTGGAACATGGAAAAACTCTCCATCAGGATTCATTGCAGACACTACTAATGTTTAGAGAAGTGATCAGGGCAAGAAATCGAAGCAATTGGAAGACCAGAATTTATTCAGCCGTGATAGTTGTCACTGATAAGGAATATTAAAGAATGGAAAAGCTTCAGTTACTGAAAATAGCTAATATCATTTTCCCAAACCCACAATATAGCCAGAAATATTAATGTTCTTCCTACCTCTTCTCTGTGGCTTCTCTGAGCTTACTTTTGAACATTACATATAAATGAAATAAATCATAAATCTTTGTATTTCTTTCCAGATATCTTAGCATCTACACAAGTTTCTTCTGTTTAAAGTTGTCTTTTTAAGACCAGGCATCTTACTTGCCTGAAAGAAAATATTTCCAGGTTCAGATCAGCTTAAGTAGATTTTTGACACATAAAAATAAACAAATTATTCAGAAGGATGCCTAAACATGCTTTTGAATCATACTTGTGGAGGCATAAAATGTTTTTTCTTAACCACGAGTTAACTTTAAACCACTACTTTGGATTTACTGTTTATTTGTAACCTCAACTTGAAATAAAAATAAGAAAAAATGTCTCCATCCTTGTCCCTCATCACAATGAAGTGGTAACAAATCATTCCCTACTCTTGTAGCCTCTTTTTCCAGCTCTGAACCCCAAAACTAAGTCAGTGAAGCAGGCTGTTTGGCCACAGCTGCCAGTGAAGGTCAGCGAAGGTCAAACTGTTCCTAAGCATTAGCTGTATTAGAAAGAAGGGGTGTAGAAGCATGGGCACATGATTGTGTGTGTGTGTATGTATAAAAGAATAATAAAAGAATAATGTCAGTAAGCCCTATTTCCCTTATAATTTAAAGCTGGATTCAACTGTTGCTAAAATTAGAATAATTATGCCTACCTACCCACAAGATTATGAAACTACAGAACCTTAATTCAGTTTTCTAGCAATTCAGTGAATTAAATTTGTTTATTTTTAAATAAAATTTCTTATGGTGTATTATCTCCATCTAGAGAGTAGCTGTCATTGTCCTGGCTAGAGGATGCTGCCAAAATATGTGTTTAGTGTCCTCTATACATACATATTTGCACAGAAACTGATTCATGGAATTCCAGTACGCTGGAAAAAAGGTATTGCATAATGTATATGACAGGACATATATATATACCTAGCCATTTTCTGAAATATATCCTCATATAAATATAGAAACATCCATTTATTTTCTGTAGTTGTCATCTTCATAAGATTCAGATGTGTCAACAATGTTAAGCAGAATTTTACTTACAGCATATTGAAAAATCATAAATTTAATTTACAAATATTTTATTCAGAGTTAAATGTCCATTAACTTCAATATAAAAAATATTTTTTTTTAGTTTTAAGAAGGTAACTTTGGGTAATATAAGTCTATCCTCTGAAATAACTGGAGATCTTAGTTGTCATACTAAAGCAGTATATATACATATACAGTACATACCCCTTTAATAACCAATTGTACACACTGTATATGTTTGTTTTAGCCAAGATCACTTTAGTTATAAAGAACAGAATCCTCTTGAGCCACTTAAAAAAAAAGATTAAAGCAAACAATTTATTGTAAAGGTGCAAGAGGCACAGTTGAACTTCACAGGGCCAATGGAACCAGATATACCAGATATTACCTCTTTCATCTCTTTTTCTCCATGATTTTTTCTGTGCTTTGACATTCATTTTCTTCATTTTCCCCTACCAACAGGTAGAGCTGTTGTGTTGTTATGTGGTCCAATCCAACCCACCCACTTACCTCTCCACTGGAGTGTTGGCATCCCTCTTCTCCTCTCCCATTCCATACCTCTAACTTCATATGCTAAATTCTACCTTACTTTGAGGATACACTTCAGATATTATCTTCTGCTTAATTTCATCTCACTGGCCAGTTGAAAGTATTCTTAAACTATCATATTTCAATGTGCTTTATCTTTTCTCTCATAACTGACATCATTTTCACCTTGGATGTGTGTCCTCTTTCTCTGTCTTACACATGTGTGGGTCTCTAGATCCAGCTGAGTCAAGGTGAAAGGGAGACAGATTTAAGCTCAGTAAATTGGGGCAGATACAGGGTTGGGGATTATCTATACATAAAATTGCCCTCAAATTGCCATCTCAGAGGCAAGTAGCACCCTTAAAATAATAAGCATATCAGTTAAAGTGTTTATAGTTGCAAACAAGGAAGAGCTACCTACCAGTAGCTTAAACCAAGGGGATATATTATTTCACTAAATGCAGAGTCCTGTGGTGGGGATTTGCCAGGATTAATTTGACAGTGCTATGATTTAATTAAGGATAAAGATTTTTGCTTTTGTACCTCACCACCATCTTTAGTACATTTGCTAACTTCCTAGTTTTTTGCCTTCTGAGTTCAAGATGGCTTTCACTGTGTCAAGTACCATATAAACCAAATAACTAACCAAAGAGGAAAAGCCCCCAAACTCATAGACACTCTGGTCTTCAGTCCTGCTCCCGAGAGCTGGGTACACGCCCACGTCTAACTCTACCACTGGCAGAACTGAGACACGTGTAATTCACCCACTAGATTGGGAAAGAGGTCATTTGAAAATCAGAGCTCCACCAGCATATAGAAGGCAGGGAATGTGTGACTGATGAAAACTTGACCAAATGTATCTTTTCCAGAGTGGGAAAAACAGTGGCTGAATATTCCCTCTTTATCTGGTAGAGAGCATCTGACCATGGGTGCCAGAGGGCGAAGGATACAACACTTAAGACCTTTTTAAGCTTATGTTTTTAGGACTAAATGAGCAGATGGATAGATTAATAACCTAGACATTATGTGTTTATGGTACCATCTCTGTAATTCTGTGTCCAAGGTCCATGTATTAGACCTCTTTCTTAAGTAACCAGTTTATAATATAGTGGGGGGTTTTTTTGTTTTGTTTTGTTTTAGTTAAGTAACTCATACATCTCTCTGCTTAGGCAGCATGGTACTAGAGACTTGAGATGGAGTTATCAACTTACCACCTCACTGTGGGGCCTGTTTAGGCCATTAATTTCTTTCACTTCTCTTTTCTTCTATCTAAATTTAGAACTGAATAGCTTACAAGACACATTCTTATTCAGTGTTCTTTCCTCTACAAGGCTTATTCCCGTGAAGAATTTTCTGGTCCCATAACTGCCACTAGCAGGAGGTACAGACTCCTGGAGTGGAATATTGTGACCTGTCAAAAGTGGAGACATCACACACAGTCTATACAAGTATGTTCTGAGTGAATGCTGTACCTGACCAGATGCTCCAGCTAATCAGCATCTGACACTGGGTGGGGTTAGGGAAGAGTAGAGAGGAGAAAAATTACAATCAATTTTCCATCCTCAGACACAGAGACTTTAATAGGCTTTAAGGGCAGTCTGTCTTTGTATTATATAAGTCATAAGTCCTTTACATACACAACTATAAAGCAAGTTTCTACTACCTTATTAGTAGTTCATGGTGAAAACAAAGTTCTTTGCTTTTTGAGAATAGAAATTCTTATGTTTCTTTGCTTTTTGAGAATATATATTCTTATGTTTAATCAAACAATATCTCTAGAGTTATTATTTTGTTTGTATGTTTATATTAGGATGAAGTTGCAGAGGAGTTTTTTTAAAAGAGGTGCAGACACAAAACTGTGTCTGAATTATTTCTTCTTACTGTGAAGAGCATTTTTTTAAGCACACAAGAAGTTGCTTGAAAGAAACAAGGAGCAGAGAAAAGACATGAAAAGGTGCACTCTCATGATAGAGTCTGTGAGATGCCCAGAGGACCCTGCCGTTCTCTGTGCCCTTAGCCACTGATGACCATGAACATCCAAAGACAGCAACTTTGACACAGGCTCAAGATAGCCCAAGGGACAGCATCTATAGTGACAGTGGGGAAAGTCTTTACAGCAGCTCCAAGAATTCGGACTCTTGACCCAGGAGAGCTGAAATAGGAGAGAAACTGTGTTCGCTGATGCTCCATAGCTACTTTAATGTGGCTGGTTTGCAAATACACTGAGTCACTCCTTTGGTGTAACTCAGAAATACTTGAAGGACAATTTTCCATTGTGAGAGTAGGTTCAAAAGCAAATAACTGTACCAATGAGTGAAGAGAGATCTTGCTTCTAATGCAGGATGGTTAAAATTGTATATAAAGTTTTTTTGTATAATACTTATATCATTGTCAACATTCCTAAATATGTTTTTATTTCATTTTAACTTGAAAAGTTCTTTATTCTTCTTGAACTGAACATTGGCAATAAAAAGAGTGATGATAATAACATCCTTGTTGAACACATTTTCTGAGGATGCCATGGTAAATGCTTTTTATGGATTATCTTGTTTAGCCATCATACCACCATAAGATAAGAATTCTTGTTATTCCTATCTTATCTGTGAAGATTGAAAACACTTAGGCTTTAAAAAATCTAATAGTAAATTTAGGATACGAGACATGTATGATGGATTCTAGAACTTCTAATCCACTATACCAGGGCCTCCCAACTCTGGAACTGATGATATTTTGGATCATTGATTTGGGGGAGCAGACTTTTCCATGTATGAAAGATGCTTAGCAATATACCTGGTCTGTGCCCACTAGATACTAGTGAGTCTAGCATCGCCCACTCCCTGCAAGCTGTGAAAACAGAAAACGTCTCCAGACATTGCCAAATGTCCCACGAGGGCAGGGAGCAAAATCACCCTGGTTGAGAACCACTGCCTGACACTATACTGCTTCCCTGCTAATTCACCACCTGTGATGGGAAGATCAAAGACACTTAAACAATGTTTTAAGTGGCCCCTGGAAATGTTAGATGGCAGGGGCCTGGACATGGCTTAGGAATTTTGGAGAATCCCTAATTAACATTTTGTCTATGCTTCTTAATTGCATATTACTTGGAAGTTTGAGATTGAGAACCTAGCATTTGATCTCAGAGTCCCATGTCCAGTATGGCTGACATGCCTTTAAGGGTTGCTCTTTCCTCAAGCATATTTGCTACTAAACCTGGCCCTGCAGAATGGCTTAACCCAAGAGCTGTTTGGGCAGGTAATAGAGTAACTAAATCAGAATTTAAAGTTGAAATATAGAGAAGAGGGAGTGAATGAGAGGTTAAAATACCAGTGATCTACTGAGAAATTGTATCACACTTTGTTTTAGTTACCATGACCTTTTTGGGAAGGAATGAAACGTTCTTTTGCACCTCCCCTAGAAAGGTAGTCAAGTCTTTGCTTGCCTGAAGGCATACACATTTTACCACCAGGGGGCAGTTATTGGTCTTCTGAGTATGAGATAGCCTAAAAATAACTCAAAACCAAGTGTTTTTGTTTCCAGCAGTTTAGTCCAGGATACAGTGTGCAGAGAAAACCTGTTATTTGATCAAGGACAGTATGAAGCTTTATAGTGGAAGTATGGGAACTGACTGAGAAAGAGAATGCTTTCTGTCCTGTTGTGACTACCTGAAGGTCAGAAAGGGCAGCCTATTCAGATGTTCAGAATATGGAGATCTTGGCTTGGTTTGGCCTTTGGAGGTATGGAACCTTCGGGGAGATGCTGGTGAGACCTGAGTAACTTGAGACCAGATTCCATGCACTAAACTCACTTTGGAAAGATCAAAGAATACATTTTAATCCAGTTTTAGACAATTAATAGAATATAATTGAGTTATCACATATATGTACTTTATTGCACAAATTCAACACTCAGACTTCAGCAAAAGAAGCTATAAAAATCAGAAAACGAATTATGCATTTTCTAATGTTCCACTATATGCCATGTATTGCCACATATATTACATATCCATAAATATAAACCAGTGCCCAAGTCGCACACATACAAATCAGTGCATATTCAATAGCTACTCATGCATAAAGCTTGTCACACAGTAATGCTATTATAGATATTAGTTACTACTATTCTTGATAATAATGTTCTATGCAGGATTTAAGAGACTTTGAATAGTAATTCCTTATGTTATAAAATTAAGTCTTACCCTCTGTCTTAATAAAGCTACCTTATAATAAAAAAATCTGATGCAGAGGATTCACAGACTTTTTGGAAGTACAAACATATTAACAAATAAATATAGTATAATTAAATATATATATTTAAAGATAAATAAAAAATGAATATATAAATTTATATTTATATAAATAAAGGATAAATGTAATTAAAGAGATGAGGTGGGGAGAGGAAAAGGAGGAAGAGAGAAGGGAAGGAAGGAGGAGGCAGAAGGAAGGGAGGCAAGGGAGGCAAAAGGAAGCACGCTTGTTGAGCTTGGAGAAGGTAGAGTGAACTGACTTCAGCAGGGAAGATGAGGAAAGCCTTCACAAGGATTGCTATCTTTGAGCAGTTGGGAAGCATAATGCAGAGAAGGGAATAGAAGGGCTTGCATGGCATGGGAGGGGGCACTTTTAGAAAACTCCCTGTTGTTTTTGGTGGCTGGCACCTGTGCTGTGGGTACACTGGTTGTGTGATGGGCCTTATCAGTCATGGTAAAGAGTTAGGTTCTATCTAGCAGGTAGCTCATGAAGACTTAAAAATATTTTTGAAGCAGAAAAGTGATATATTCAAACCACCTTTAGAAAGATGACTGGTAGCAGGCACAAAAACAGAAAGGGGTAGAGAAGGGCTAATGATAGGCAAACCAGCTAATAGGGCCATGCATTAACCCTGTGGTCCGCTGCACACAAACCCTGGTGTTATGAATGGAGACGGATGCCATGTATATTTCTGAGAAGTTCAGAAATTGGACTGATTGTGAGGGTAAGGAGGAAAGCAGACTCTGAAATTTGAGTCTTGGATGAGTTAATGAAACATGAAATCAGTAAAAGCAGGTTTTGAGAAGAGCTTGGGTTAAACTTTGGGAACATTGCATTAACTAAACTTATCAGAGAGTATCATAATTATTCACACACACTTTCCTAACCCACTGGAATGTGAGCTTTTTGCGTCCGGGTCATGGCTTAATCACATTAGAGGTCCATGGTTTAGATCAGTGAGTTTTCTATATCATTATTAAATTATGCATGGTTTGATTTAGTCCCCTTTATCTTTAAAATTAAAACAGCTCTAAAAAACATTATTACCTTACGACCTTTTTAAAAACAAAGCTGGTCATTGTTTTAGAAGCAAAAAGCAGGTCCAATTTGCCATTCTCAGTGAGAGAAAATGCCCTACAAATCCTGGATAAACCTAACTGCATTCATTAGGCCTCATTCAGCTGCAGAAAATAGCAACCTGAGTACATGTTTAACTACCAGGTAACATCTTACATCCCAAGAATGGAGGACAGGTAGGCAAGCCAGAGCGGATGTACTGCTTCCTGATGTCACTAAAACTCAGGGGCTTCCAGCTTTCTGCTCCACCAACTTTACTGGGTGGCTTGCCTGCTGCAGTGCCCTACGTAGTGGATTCTTCTTCCAGGCATCAGATCAGTATTCCAGAAAAGAAGAATAAACAGCTAAAGAGAGATGCCAGCCAAGTATAGCACCTCTTAATGTGTTGTCCAGGTGCCCTATCCATTCACTTCTCTTTACATCTCATTGGCCAACACTTGGTCACATCTCATATCTATTTCAGGAAAGTATGGGGAGATGATGATTTACAACTACGCATCTTGTTTCCCAGAACGAAATAAGATTTGTGTAAGCTTAGAAATTAGCATGTTTCTAACCTTGACATGTTCTAACCTTGAAAATTAGTATTAAATAGACAACTAGAAATATAATTCTCCCTCTTTTTCTCAATAGATGGATATAAATAAATGATAGATCTCTATATATACACACATATGTATGTCGATAGATATACATATATGTATATGTACATACATTAAAATTTGCATGCACATAAAATGCTATTTTGTAACAAATTACATAAATTTTACTTAAATCAGTAGAAAAGGAGTATTTGATGAAAAAATGCTGGAGGGAAAAACTGTTAGACCTATACTAATACTGTTCTCTAAAATAGACTGTAGATAGTCTTGAAACTTATTTTTTTTCAGTATACTTACAATGACCAAAATGAAAGATAAGTTTGGAAATGCCAGAAGAACTTATTAAGAGAATATTGATAGATTTGAAGATATGCTATTTCATGTGATTAAAATAAATAACTAAAAGGAAATTATCTGTATGTAAAATGCTTGTATTTGATATGATAAAGGTATAAAAAGGTTAATATCTTAATGACATAAAAAGCTTACTCAAATGTATAAGGAAAATGATAAGATTTTAGTGAATGGATAGATATATAACATGAATAAACAATTTGCTCAAGGGAAAAGCAATATTGGGGAATATTTTTTCTCATTGGTTTTCCAATGAGGAAAATGAAAACAATTTGTCATTTCCATATACTTGGTAGAGAAATGAGGACGTTTTAAAAGGGAGAAATAACTTCCCAGCTTCTATTTCGAGCACATACATTGCTGAGAGCATTGGAAATTGACACTCACATTTAGAATATATGATGGAGAGGAACTGCAGAAACTAAGTGCTCACCTTACTCAGAGTATTTCTAAGAAAAGCAGTAGCCAGCAATTCTCTCCACGTAATTTGTCGTGTTTATTTGCATCTAGTAGAACCACACATGATTCTTTGCCCACAAGCAAAGGTACCAGAGATCAGGGCAAAAATCAAGGGTAAATAATATACAGTGGATGTGAAAGAAGCCAACAGCCTCTAACACCCTTCTAAGAAAACTTCCCAGTGCAGTGCTCCATATTACAAAGTGACAATCTGACCAAATAAGATCATTTTTACTGAAAAGTTTGAATGTTAGTACGATGGTTAATTTTATGTCCACTTGACTAGACCATGGTGCCCAGTTGTTTGTCTATCACCAGTCTAAATGGCTCGAAGAGCGTATTTTTTTAAGATGAGATTAACATTTCAATCAGTTGACTTTGAGTAAGCAGTTTACTCTCCTTAATGTGGGTGGGCCTTATCCAATCAGTTGAAGGCCTTAAGATAAGAAAGATTGAGGCCCCTGAAGAGGAGGGAATTCTTCACAGGACTTCTTGCAGCTGCAGCATCAACTCTTTCTGGGATCTCCAGCCTGCCAGCTTGTCCTGCAGATTTTGGGTATGCCAGCCCCACAGTTAAATAAGCTTTCAATTCCTTAAAAGAAATCTCTCTATATCTATACAGATCTGTCTATATCTCCTACTGGTTCTGTTTCTTTGGAAAATCCTTAATCACACAGCCAGGTTGGATCACTTGAGAGCAGGTTAACTAGTACTATACCCTTCCTATCAGTGGTGCTCTGTAATAGGATAACCTTGAAAGGTGCCACTGGAGTGATTATAGATGAGATGTAGGTAATGTCTGTTCCCAAGTCCACTCTGTTCTTACTACTGAGGTAGAAATCCATGTAATGATTGTTCTCATAGACAAAATAGTTTCATAGTCAGAAATTGTAACTAGATTATAGTAGTGATCACTAACCATGCATCCCATACCTAAAAATTCATCTTGAAAGAGAGAATTAAGCTTTCCATTATCTCACTTTTTTCATGGCCATCTATCGATCAGCTATGCAGACCAATTAAAAACTTTCTGGTACCAAACTGAGGTAGCCAGTATCTTTCTAGGTTCAGAGATTGAATGATATTTCAGACTCAGGTCTGTCATAATTTGCTCAAACTTCTGACTTCAAGGTACAGAGTCTCCATCTTATAGCTAAGACAAGTTACGACTTCATAGATTCCTACGAATGTTACCTATTTTTGTGCATGCATTGCAAATGTGTCAACTACAATATGACTTTTTCCCAGGACTTTTCCCAGATATTGTTGGATTTCAAAAATGGATGGCTTCTATTTAGTGGTGCGTTTTTCTCTGTGGTTACTTTCTCTTAGCTCTCTCATCCAGCCTCTGCCATCTTTCCATTGTGAATATTTCTTAGGTGTACTGCACTGGACCATTGCTGTTTAACATTTCTCCATGTTTTTCCTATTCATATGTGAGTTACAGCATGCCAGAGGCCCCAGATGGTCAGTACAAGTGTATTCTCCCGAGACTAAGCTGATATGGCAAGTGTGCTATCTCAATCAGTGGTTGTTTTCTGAAGATATATAAAATAAACTGTTAAAGTCCCCAGTAAGTCACCTGTCAATGAACTTGCATGAAGCACATATATTTCTTGGGTAGCCTTCAGCCATATTCCAATCTAATGGCATCCTTTCCATTCTAGAAGGTATTGCTTAAAGTTGATTGATCCAGGGAAGAATTCTAATTCTAATGAAGGTACTGTACTGATATTTTTATAACTGGTATTTGTCCCATAGTTTGAATAAAATTTAGGGATATTTTATTTAAAAACACCATAATGTCATTTGCTATATACACCTCAGAAAGCAAATGTCACTTTCTATTGCATCTTTGTAATAGAATATAGTTTGGTCTTTCCAAAATAGACTTATTAAGGTATTTTTTGTCTTCATATTTTGCATTTCTCCAGGGAATCAATACCTAAAGTTTAAATGGGTGCTATTTTCCTTAGCATTGTCTATACATTGAAATTTTAATTGTTGAATTAAGTATGTGAGAGCTTATGTCAGATGAGATATCATTAAAAAGCAAATTAAAGTGAATTCTCATTTCTCCATATAGTCATGGAGAAGCCCAAAACTAAGAGTTTCATTAAATCTAACAGACTATTTTAGCCATTAGTTTCAACCTCCTTCTCCTCCTAGCAAACCTCTGGCCAGGGCTGCTTAATTAACTAATTTAACTTTTCCCTCTTTGCTTTCCCAAGACCTCCCTCTGGGGCTAATGAATAGCCACATGTCTAGGACCTACCTAGCAGGAGGGAAGGAAAGAATAATCAGCCCCATGAAGAGCAGAGATTCTCTCCCTGCACTTCTGTTTCATAAACTGGACAAACGGAGTAAAAGGCTTCAAGTCGTGAAACTTTAGTAATGAATTCAGCATGTGCAGAGAGTCGCTGCAAGTTCAGAGTTTCTAGTTTTGGAAAGTTTCTGAGGGCATGCTGTTCTTTTAGATTATAGTCCTTTTCTCTTTGTGCCTGGAAAATACCTATTTATCTCCATCCTCCTCTCTAAGGCATTATCCATGTGTCTCCCAGACACTAGTGCAGATTCAACTCCACATTATCCAGTGTCTCCAAATTTGTTGTGAAGGTTTTCATTTGACAAGAATTTATCGACTACCATCTTTTGTCAAGTATTATATTAAAAAAGTGAAAAATCTTAAATTCAGATTGATGAATTATCAAAAAGTGTACACATTTGTTTAGCCAGAACTTGGTGTCAGCAAACAGGACATTGTCAGCATACCAGAAACTCCTGCCTAAACACTAACTTCCTCTCTTTCCCAAAGGCAATAATTTCCCAGACTTTTACCATAAATTAGTTTTGCCTATTTTTGATCTTTATATAAATAATACTCTTTGATGTCTATTTTTTGCTTAAAATTATGTTTGTAAGATTCATGCATATGGTTTGACCATTTTTATTACAGAATAGTATCCATTGTACATACAACAATTGTATTTATGTGTTCTAGAGGATGGGCATTTAGATTGTTTCAGGTTTTTTGACGATGGCAAATAGTACTGTTAGGACATTATTGTGCATATCTTTTGGTGCACATATGGTCACATTTTTATGTGGTATACTGTTAGAATTTCTGAAATATTGGGCATGCTAATGTTCAGCTGTAGTAGATGCTGCAGTATACCTTTGCAGAGGCTTAATTTATACACATTCAGCAGTATATCAGAGCTGCTGTTATCCACGTTTCATGCTCAGCAATATTGGTTTTCTCCTTTTAAGTTTAACCATACTGCTGTGTGTGCATGAAGTGGTATATCTGCATGGTTTTTACTTTGCATGTCTGTGCACAGTAATGAGATCAAGTGGTTTTTTTTATGTGTATTGGCCACTTTGTACATTTTTTTCTGTGAAGTGTCTGTTCAAGCTTTTGCTGATACTTTTATTGTATTATCTACCACTCTATTATGTATACATAATTTATACATACTTTTGTATGTATCACAAATGTCTTCTCCAATACTCTGATGTTTGAATTTTCACTAATTTACTAGTTTTCCAAGTTCTTATTTAAAATAGAGCCCAGCTTTCATTTTCTTATTTTATATTAGTATTTATTGTGATCTATTTAAGAATTATTGCTTACCTCTAAAGTCATGAGGGTATTCCAGTTTCTTATATTCTAGAAATGCTAATGTTTCACGTTCTGCACTTAAATCTAGAGAGTTAAATCTGGGATTTATTTTTGTTCATAGTGTGATAGAGGGAATCAAGTTCCTTTTTTTTTTTTTTGCCTTATGAATATCCCAAAGGATTAGTACCATATACTGAAAGACTATTCTTTCTCCACAACTGTACAGTGAAATCTTTGTCATAACTCAAATGTCCATACATGTGAGTCTATTTCTGGATTCTCTATTTTTTTTTCATTGGCCAGTGTATCTGCTCTTGCACTAATACCCACTCTACCCGAACTACTATAGTTCTATAAAAGGTATTGTTTTATGATTTTGTAAGCCCCTTGGCTTGGCTCTTCTTTATGTTGCCTTAGCTATTTTTTGTCCTTTGTATTTTCATACAAATTTTAGAATCAACTTGATAATTTCTAAGAATATCTCTGTAAGGTTTTGATAGAAATGGTACTGATTCTATGTGTCAATCGGGAAGAAGGGCTCTTTTAAAATATTGCATCTTCCAATCAACACATGATAAATACCTCCATTAAATTTAGGTCTCCTTTGTACTAATCGTAATGCATGGGGAACGCAGTATAGCACAGAGAAGACAAGTAATGTTTCTATAGCATCTTACTACACTGATGGACAGTGACTGTAATGGGGTATGTGGTGGAGACTTGGTATTGGAGGGAATCTAGTAACCACAATGTTGCTCATGTAAGTGTATATTAATGATACCAAAATAAAAAAAAGTAGGTCTTCTTTAAATTTATAGTGAGATATTTGTTTAGATGCAATTGTAAAGTCTAATATTGTATTCCATCTCTTAAAATTTTATTGCTGGTATAAAGAAATGCATTGGTTCTGTATTCATTGTATGTGGTGACTTCGCTGAGTTCATTTAATTGCAGTGGTTTACCTGTAGGGTCTTCGGATTACCTACATATATAGTCATATCATTTGAATAATGTTTGTGTTATTTCTTTCTGCTCAATTCATATACTTTTTTTTCCTCCTGAATTATTTTAGTGGGTAAGGCCTCCAGGACAAAATTTAGTAGCAGAGCTGACTCTCACCTCCTTGACCCATTCTCAGACTTGGGTGGGAAGGATTTCTATATATCACCATTGAAAAAATATGTTTTCTGTAGGATATTTTTTGTAGATACCCTCTCAGATTCAGAAAATGACCTCTAATTTCTAATTTGCAGTTCTTCATAAATGAAGGTTGCGTTTCATAACATGCTTTTATTACTGTCTTTTGAGACTATTCTGTGCTACTTCCTTTTTCTGCAAATGGAAAATTTAAATGATTATTTTTTAATGTTAAACAATATTTGTATTCCTAGACTAAGGACATTTTGGCCATGATATACTATCTATTTAAAATATTGTAAGATTTATTTTATTAACATTTGGCTTTAAATGTTTACATCTGAATTCATATGAGAGAGGAGCCAATAGTTTTATATTTTTGCAATGTTGTCCAGTTTTAATATCATTATCTGGGCCATCTGTAGATGTATATGTCTCTTGTTGCTCCTTTTTTTTTCTTTATCACATTTCTTGAACCATTGGTATTTGTAATTGAATCAAGGCATTGTAGAAGCTTTACAATGAGGTCATTTTCTCTAGATGATTCCCTTTTAGTTTCTAACAGGCAGGTAAAGGAAGGCTAGATAACATTAATACTCAGTGTTTTAGCTGATTCAAGGGTGGGTTGTAGTCTTTATAATATCTGATGTACTTATACTCTATCTTTAGTTTCAGAATGTAATCCTTCAGGGGTATCAACTGAAGTTCTGGCTTGCTTACTGGGAACTTAGCATGCTGAAGAAAAGTTCATTTTTATTCCCCCAGTGTTGAGAACTGCCAGTATCTCTGCACAGCTTTTCATCCTCTTAGAAGCAGCTGTTTTTCTAAGTTTCCCCATCTCTTGGCCTGAACCACTTCTATTGAGCTCATTTCTCTGTGCTTTTCCCTCCAGGATCTTTGGCTTTCAATTACTGTCCTTGTTGCTGGCCTGAATAGCATTTGAATTCTCCAACCCCAAAGACCATCAAAATCTCTACTCACTGTGTTCACCATTTAGCTCCAGCTTTAGCTTGGCTTCTCGGCCTTTCTGTGCACCCCTCTTGTGAACTGACGAAAGTCTTGAGGGGCAACACAATGTAAAATATTGGCTGTTCAAATCCTGGCTGCCTTGGTAGCTCTCAGATGCCTTTAAATAGATTTTTTTTTCCTTAGTCCAGCTGATCAAGTTGTTTTTAATGGAAAGTTTGTTTTGCCACAAGCTAGCGCCTCATAACCTGAGTCAGGATTAACAATTATGATTTGAAATAAAAAAATTACTTCTGTGTCTCTTACTAGCTACGTTCTTGCCTCTAAACCTTAGTTTCTACATTATAAGCCATCATAAAGCTTTTAGGAATCAGATATCCCTCTCAAGCCTAAATTTCAATGGTCTGGGAGTCCTACTAGACTCTAGAATCTAGCCTGTACCTAATATCACTCCCTCCCATCTAGCTTCAGAATGAAATTCAGTTTTTCTTACTGATACCTCTACAACCCTGAGTCAACTCCCTTCAAACAGAAGCAAACCCATAGCAGTCACATGCACACACATGCCCCCCAAGCAAACACGGGTCATCTTAATATCCCCTCAAAATTCAGGTCCCAGAGTCCAAACACCCTGTGCTCCAGGAATCTCCACTCAGCCATCGCTCTCTTGAGGCCCCACCCTGCATCCCTGTTGCAGTGGCCAGCTCTCCTTCCTACCACAAGGTCACCCTGAGATTCTTCTTTTTCAAAGTGAGGTCTTAAGTCCTCTAGCCACAGACATGATGAACAAAACAGTTTTCCTCAGACAAAACACAATGTTAGAAACCATAACCTCATCCATTAAAATGATAACTCTTAATGTTATTATGCTGAGCAACTTCACTCTATTTTTTCTGGAATCTCAGTTTCACAAAAGTCTGTAACTTAAATTCTCATTAAAGTTTTATTGACTTCCCCCACCTCCAAACAAAGGACCTGTCTACTACTCTCCAAGGTAAATTGAAGTCTCTACTTTCAGGAAAACATTTTTAATATTTAAAGCACAACTCTTGTCTTAGTAAATTTAAAAAGAAATTCTCCCACTGCTGGACATTAAAATGTCTGTAAATGCTGGAATCTAGTCTAAACCAGCACATTCCTTTATGTCATAGATTTACTAAGAGAGTCAAGGCAATAAAATTATCTCTTTCAAGACACCAAGTGGCTGATCATATATTTCCTTGAGGTCACCTTTTACTGTCAACAACAGACAGCACTCAATCCAGACAGAAACTTACACATAATAGGTTCTTGTTAAATAAGAAATAATCATTGCAGGAGCTCAGACTAGTTTTGTAGACCTATGTTCTTTCCACAGTACCTAGTTATTAACCTTGGCCTCTTACCTGGCAAATGAATGAGCTCAGAAATACACGCCCATTCAAAGGACCTGAAGGTGGAGTGATTTTTCAGTGACCTTGTTAATCTGTTTCCATGAGCAAAGTTGATTGACTCAAATGTACCAAAATCACATTCCAGGTTAGAAACAGTTGTTTGACATTAATTATGTGTCAGGATGTGAAAGGTCACTCAGCAGGCTGGTAGCTTATGAATTGACATATTCAATCATGCTCTAAAACCAAGGAAAAATCCCTGTAGCTACGTTGTTTTGGTATGAATTGAAAAGGATAAATAATTACAAGGACATAAATTAGTACTTGGCTTAAAAAAAGGAACAAAGAGAGACTCCCATGGAGGACTTCAGTGTTGTCAAGCAGAAAAACAAAGGGCTACCCTCATGGACTTGATGTGGATACACCTCCAGTTCCTTCAATGTGGAATATTTTAGCAGTGGGCAAAACTGAACTTTTACTTTATGTTTATTTTTTAAGTAAGTAAGAAGTGTGAGAAACTAAGTAAAATAGTTCTAGTTCATAAATTAGAATCATTCTTAGAATCCATCTGCCCTACTTTCCTTGACTTCTTACATGACTTTGGAGTGTAATTTATCATTTTAAAGATGTGATTTAACATAATGGGTCTAGAAACATTCTGTTAGAAGTTAACTTAATTTTTAGCAACTATTAATTAAAAATGCATTAATGCTCTTTCCTTTTCTTTCTTTGGTTTTAATCTGCTGAAATGGGGCAAATGAAGCAGGGCCAGATAACCAAACTTATAAACACTCTGTTCTTTAAGTCTTGGTGGGTCCTGTGTTTGAAGACGGAATGTCCTTGAACAAGTGGACCCTTTAAGCATGGGAGATGGGAGTTGTAATTCTTTGTCCATGAAGCTCAGTATCTTCTAAAACACAAATATGATAAAATAGATCAAACGACACATGTTAAAGATACCAATCATCAAATAGCTAGACATAGGTGATACCTATTTCCTTGTAATATATTTTTTTATGATTCATGAATGCAACACAAACCATATACTAAAAAGGAAACAGTATTTTTAACATAACAAGAGTTAGCGCAAGAAATACTGATACCTGTGACGAATGGGGATGGTCATTTTGAAGATCCTGAGAGCAGTGCTAAGATTAGAAAACAAATTGGTTTATTTCTTCATTAAATGTAACTCAATCGGCTTTTCAGGGCTAAACTCTGGAACTCTTGGGCATACCCCAATAAATTCCACATTTGGTGTCCACTTAGTCCTGCTCAGCCGTGCATAAGTGCCCCCGTCAAGGAGCATGGCTGTCAGGCACTTCTAATTTATCTACTGTTAGACTGGCTAACTGTGCAAGGCTGTTCCAGTCATCTTAGCTTTGTACAGTGTAGATCACTGATGGCAATTAGATTTTAGAACCTAAAACAACTGCTGCCCAGAGAATTGTTTGGAAAAGGATTCTAAGGCCACATCTGGGGTCAGTAAGTAAAATCACTTGGCAACAAATTCTATGGGTGGAAAAAGAGAAAGTGCCACCATGGGAAACAAGTTTTCCATCCCAAATCTATTGAGTTACTTACAAATATTTGGGGTCAGTCAACAAAGTAGAGTATTTTAAACAGGTTAAAGAAACAATATTTCAAGTATTTTTTCAAATGCAATATTTTAAATAAAAATATAGTCTTTTAAATATTTTAAATACCAAATTTTTGAGCAATATAAGTTAATAAATCAATAAATATTTACTTCTTTATGTATGAATGTATCTTTCATTTTAACTAAAAGTTCAAAGGGCAGAAAAGATTCACTACAGTTTGAATGCAGTAGTCTACTTGCTGAGGACAGCTGTAGCAAAGTGAAAATAGTAAGTCAGAGATTCACTATTATAGTCTACTTGTTTTAGTTTAAAATTATTCATGTAAACTAATATACATCTTTTTTGCAGACTTGGAAGGATCTGGTAGGGTTTGTATATGCTACAGATGAATCAATGAATGAAATTTGTAGATTTGCAGATATATGCCTACCGGTGACCTATTTTTTTAAATGGGTCTCACCCATCTGGAATCACTTAAATGAAAAATATCAATTTGTCTTCTCTGCAGGTAACAGTTAAAAGAATAAGTAAATGAACAGGCTCTTAGTAGGATACCTATCAGGCATTTAAACTCTGAGGGTATCTCCTCTTGACATTATAGTATTCTGCAACAAATCTGATGATTCTACTTAAACCAAATATATATATTAATTGTTATAACAATCTTTAATTCTAAAGTTTTCTTTATGATGAAGATTATTTTAGAGTTAGGGTGATGATGTGGAATCTCAACTCTGCTCCTGTCAAACTGTGGTTTACTTATTCATGTCTGCAATAAACTCTGTATATATTTTACATATGCATATAGACTTTAGCTCTATAAAGGCGACTTAGAGGACCATGGATTTCTTCTTCAGTTGCTCCTCCCTAAGGAACTTGCAAGATTCCACAGCTAGTGTACTTAAGCAAATCTTCCTTAGGCTGAATTTCACACTGTTCTTGTTCACTTAATCACTTAGGTGTTTCTGTCACTACCTTCAGTATCCTTATTGCTAAATTTTGGTCTTGACATATATTTGCTCAGATCTTTATTAATTGGGAGATGATGGCAAATGATTTGCCTTTCTAATATCTCTGTAAAGCTTTCACCTTGCCCATGGATTGTTACATGACATTCTCAACAGCATCTACTATTTCTACATTTTCTATGGAATCAATATTCTTTGCTCCCTGTTAGGAAGGAAGTGGCTGGGTTGGTTAAAGTCCCTTCTCTGGAGAAAGTGTCCTTCCTGCTTGGTAGTGGAAATAACCTCATCTTCCCACTTACACAGTGATGACAATTTAAACATCACATTATTAACTATCTTCTTGGGATAAGTGAGTTGAACTTTAGTGTTAAATCATACCATATGTGATATGGCTTGGCTGATACAGAGGTAACATTCGTATTAAAGGTTTCACCCAAGAAAACAGCTGTGGAAAAAAGCCATATAGTCACGAGGGACCCAAATTGAGCGGCGCACCCTTTTGCAAACACTGAGTTCCTGTCCTCATTCCTTACCCTGACCCCCAACAGCAATTCCTCTCACCAATTAAAGGTACTCACATACTATATAAGTCATAAAGCCAATTCTATGACATATTAACCCACTTTCAAGGTCTATTGGCTTTTACCGGAAGTCTCCACTTTAGTCCAAGGGTGGAACCTTGCTTCTGCTTTGTTTGTTATTGGGTAATGTTCCCAGAGGTAAACCCCCTCCCACATCAGAAGCCATGATTACAGTTACAGAAAGCAAAGGGACTGGGTGGCTTCAGCATGGGCTTTATCTTTCCATTTGAGACCTACTTTGATTCCCTTCCACGAAGTGACTGAGCCCTTGAAATTGCCACTTCCTCTAAGAAACTTGTGATTTGGGATATGAAAATCCTATACTTTTTAAAGCACACTACCTGAGAGAAGAACAAGCAGACTTCAACTCGAAGCATTGGAGTTTCATTATGAGCTTTTGCTTAAAATTCTCCTTTTCTGTGTCAGTTGGAGAGAGCAGCTCTGCTCAGTCCTTAACTACAGGGCATTACTCAGCTTTCTTTGTTTAGTTTTCTTTTAATGGTCCTGCGGTAATTACTCTGTTACCTTAATATATATAGTACATGCTGCATTCAGGGTATGCAGTCATTTATTAACGGGCCTATTTCTTCTGGTGTATTTCATACTGGGAAAAGCCAGCCATTCTTCTTCCCGCCACCTCATGCAGCTGGCATCAAGTCATTGTTTCTGCTTCTAATTGCACTTGGCTCTTCCCTACCTACATATTTTAACTAATTGTGCATTCATATTGGCACATTATTCCCAACCATGCTCCTTTCTGATACTCTTATTTCCAGCAAAACCACCAGTTGATTTTATAATGGTCTTTAAAAACAAAGCAAACTAAAAGTTATTACTAATGTTTAAATGTCCAGCAGGAATCAGAAACCTTTGGCACTCTGACTTGATTTTATGTGACTAAGATGCGGATCTCACTGATGGATCCTGATGGATTTGTCTAGTAATAGGATATGAGAATATCACCATGTTCAAAGTGGCCCCACTAAAAGTTTAAAGGCCAGAGATCCTTGTGCACAGAGATTAATCAGTCGCCTTGCCAAAACTGAGCGGGAAACAAGCTCACAGACCTGTTCAATAACACTAACCTTGACAACTAAGAGATCTCTCTCCTTTTCACCCTGTTCAACCTAACCTTCTCCTTCCATATTCATTGGAATTCATGACTAAGGCCCACAAATCCACTCTAGTTAGAGTCTACAGTGGAGTGTTACCAAAGAGAGACAGTTCACTGAATTGTTGGGAAGAATAAACAATAGCCTGGAACTTTAGGAATGATCTCCCAAACCACACAGCAAACGTGGCCCACCACAGGAGGTACCCCTTCAGCCATGATGTGAAACTTAAAGCACGTAGAACTTTCTTTCTGTGTTAGCTAGCCACCACCACAGTTGCTGGCCCCTGAAACCTGTCTCCTTTGTCAATATCAATAACAACAAAACGGACATCCTGCAACCATCCACTGTCTTATGTAACTCAGGGCCTGAAGAAGTTTCATGTAAATTTGTTTAATTTTTGGAACTAAGTAATGCCCAAAATAACCTGAAAAGTAGTACATAAAATTTAATTTTCCTTTCTCCAACCTCTTGAGTACAGGAAGACATGCTAGAACAGGGCTGGAAGGTGCTGGGTGGACCCCATACCTGGCTTCTTAGGTCTTTATATGCTTCCTATTCTTTTCCCTTCTCCTCTATCTCACTTCCTCTTGCCTGTATTTTTTTTTTCAGAGTCCCTGATTTTCTCCCTATCTCTCTCAATGTTTGTATCTTTTTTATATTTTACAATTTTTTTTCATTTTTTCCTTCCAAACATGACCATAATCAAAAAACCCAAAGACATTTTAGAGATTTTGAGTAATTATTGAAAGTAATTTAAATCTTTTCATTCTTCATCTAAGACATAGTGAGTTGAATGTGTTGTATTCCTTTAAGGAAACAGACCACTCATGCAGCTTCTTTTACAATGAACTGGGGTTGACAACGGAGCATACTTTCTTGAGTACTGATTGTGGGGAAGAAAGAGTCAAGTCTGTGTTCTGACTTGCCATGTATTGTACTTAATCTCTGTGGGCCTCAGTTCCTTCACCTGGAAAGTGCAGATAGTAATATCTATTTTAGAGGGATGTCACAAGGACTAATACTATAAACTGTTTAAAGCACCTGACAAATTGTAGGTTTCAATACTCGTAAGTTCTGTAAGTTACTCATTCCTCAGACCACTCACCCTGCCTCTATGGTTGATTCTCCATACACAAAACTCCTCTGCTATTTAGCCTTATTTGCACCTGGTCCTTTCTTTCTTTATTTGTTTAAGTACCAGAGAAAAGTCCATGGCACCTCAATTTGCATTTCATATCCTGTAGAAACATGAATGGCTACAATAGCAGTAACGTTTCTTAAGGAAATCCTTGGGCTTCAAGAAGACACCACAATTTTTCAGTAGGCAGCAGCCTTTCCTCTAGAGCTGTGACTAAATCCTACACCCATATTATCGGATACAAATCAAGGTCTTTTCCAAGATGCAATTTTACAGAGGAGACATAAATATGAATATTAATTGAGTCATGAACTTCAGTAACCTTCCTGTGTCCTTTTTTTTTCTCTTAAGAATAATGATAGTTTACCTGGTAGTTTAATGCACTTATACCCAAATACCTCAATACATGTTGAATCTGTGTTTTAGGAATGAAAATTAAGCCTGTGTTACTTTTCTAACACAGCTATGACAGTCAGGGATGAGTATGTGAAACTCAGCCTGCTTAACCCCAACATACTCTTTTATCTGTGAGTTCATGTTGTCTTTTTGATGCTCATCATAACTGTAGCCACTGTGAAATAAATCAGTCCTATGAGAATAATTCTATTTAGAATGTATCAGATCCAAAGCCCAGATATTTTCTATGACAATCTTATAATATTATGTCATTTTATTGCAGGAGAAAGTTAAATAAATTCCTATTAGTTCTGCTTCAAATTTGCCATGTGAATTTTGAATTACCTTAATGTTTGTACATTGACGGTAATGTTTGAAAATAGTTCTTAAATTATTTCCAAGACTAGGTATTTCCACATGACGAATTCCATTAGCAGAGCTTATGGACTTTTTAAGTCTCTAGCAGAGTGTTTTCTTCTTTCTTTTTAAGTGTGTGGTTAGTACCAACATCATGTTATCATAAGGTTAAAGTAGCCATATAGTATATATGTTCTTGTAGGGATAATATCTTCCCAGAATCTGATATTTCTTACATTTGGGGAAGAGTCTTTATTTCCTGAGTTGATAAATATTAGGAAGCAATCATACACAGTGCTCTTACTTGAAATGCTTAAGCAGCCTGTGTTTATCTGACTCAAGAGTCAACATCTTATATTTACACTTATGGTACAACTTGGGTTATGGACAAAATCACTTCCAGTCAAGGCAGAGGCGCTAGCAAACAACCCATTGGAGCCAGGTATGGAGTTGGCCAGATTTAATTAACTCCAAACTTGTCCATCAACATTTCTTAGGAGAAAAGGGATCTAGATTGATGTATTGCCCTCATACATAATATTTGAGAGAACACTTTGAAAAATCAGTGGGTGATGAATCTGTTTTGGATTGCATTATTTACCTGACATTTATGAATTTTTCCTGTTCAACACTGGGCAGTCTGGATCTCTTTGGAATATGTCTCTGTCATGGGCAGTTGTGCAATATCCAAAGGAGCGGTGAAAACGAAGCTGAGTGACAGAGCACATCTCAAACTCAGCCTAACCAACAAGTGACACAGACCTCTGTTTCTTAAACGCTGGTAGAACCAGAGAAATGACGGAAAGCATGCAATACATTGACACAGGTAAAGATAGTTTCTGTGTGACCAACGATGTTATCAGAACAGAATTTCTGTTAGGGAAAAAGTACCTCTACAAAAGCTAGTTTCACTATATCACATCCTTGTTTTAGAAATTGTTAGGCAGTGGAAAGAACAGAAGGAAGCTTCTCCTTCACTGTTATCTCTCCACCAATAAAACAGTAGACTAGGGAGTGGAAAAGCTTGGTATGCTGTGTTTCATAAGAGAGTTTGAGCATGCAGCAGGCGATCTCTTTTTCTAATATTTTAACAGCACTTCAAGACCCCACAATTTCTTCAACATGGAGAACAAAATAGTATGAATATCTCATAAATTATTAAGGTTACCTTTTAAAATGGAGACTGTTTTTGAAAGCAGCTTTGCATTTTCCTTGGGAGGCTTTCAAACTACTCGGTGTAGTTTATGAATAAACACATTTCAAGTGTTATTTAAGGAAAATATCTAGTAGTTAATATTAAATAGTTCTATTCTCTTCCTTACTGTGTTTGTGCAACACACAAAACTGAATTCCATGGTTTGGGACAACTAGTGCAACTCTCAGGGTGAAACATAATATTAATGATTAAAATGTTTACTTGTACAGTTTGTCTATCCAAGGAGATCTAAGTCCTCACAGGGCCATTAATTCTTATAGTCTTAAAACATTCCATAGAGGCAGTGAGCAGGTTCTGCTCTCCTGGTGTCGACAGAGAAACTGAAATATGGATGGGCTCAGTGACCACTTGATCAGGAGCTTTCTAGATGACTACTGATATCTGGAGGTCACTGGCTCTTGACAAGTGGCCAAACTGGGAAATCGTGAACCAAATTTGCCCATTTGTTTTGTCCAGCAATCACACTGTTGGCAACATTAAAATTTGGAGAATCATTTAAAAACACAGATTTCTGGCTTCTTGTTAACAATGGAAAGCTCCAGTAGTACTACGGTACACTCCCCCAGGTGGCAAACACCAGCTGGGTTTGAGCACCTCTAAGAGGGTGTGCATTGTCCCCATCTGCCCTGCTTCATTCTCTTTTGTGTCCTCTCTGGGCCCTGCAGGGATTTGCATTTGAGACACTGTGTTCTAAGTCCTATGATTTTACAATCAACTGAAAAGGTGGTTATAAATGAGGTCATGTGCACAGCAACTGTTCTCTCCTAATTAGCCCATAAGTTTTCTGAGGCAGGGACTGTGCCTTCTTCACAGGTTAGTCTTTAGTGCTTAGGACAGTGTCTGTCCTGTAGCCACTGGGTAAACAACATTTGATGAATTAATGAAGAGATAAGTAAATGAAGGACTGAAAATGACATCTGAATCAAACTGTTAATTAGTAGAACTGTTTACAGTGGAAAACTTTCTCTTAAGATGGGAAATGGACTTGAGACTTCCACAATTGAACTTTGTGGACAGATTTTACATTTTCTATAATGACCAGTGCCTGACAGAAAGGGCTCATTGTAATTGTGATTTCCAGCCTAGACTCAAAGATGACAGGGTGTGGCCATAGAACATAACAGCTACGTAGATGAGTGAAGCTCGGCAAGATGTAAAGTTAGAGCTTGGGGGGGTGCCAAAATCCAGGCGTACCCCTGATTTACCTTCTAGTCTATTCTAGCCTAGTAGTCTAGTAGTATCTAGTCTAGTCTTATTGACTAGTATCTTCTAGTGTAGTCCATGCTGCAAGAATAAGTCTATTCACTGAACACATTTACTCACTGTAAGTTTGTTTTATTCTCCTCAGGGTTTTCTCCATCATAACTTCCGAGTCAGCTATGAGTTGCTCTGTAAAGAGAATGCCCCTACCTTTGTGAAACTTGCACCACCAGGAGAACTTTTTTATTTTTATTTTTGTAATGTCAAAATCTGTGCCAAAGGGGATTTTCCTTCCTCAAATTAAGGAACAGCCTAATTCAATTACAATGGGGTAGGTGAAGTTCCTAGCATTAGCTAGAAGATCATTAATGTTATTTAAATGGAATCTGAATTTAAAGTGAATGGTAAGAACTATGTTTGCATTGAAATAGAAGTTATATGATGCAAAATTATACCTTATTGTATGTATTACATGGACACGTTTTCATGTACAGAATTCAACCAACATAGTCTACAAAGCAAAATCTGAAAGTCATTCCTTTATTCCCACCCATATATACATGCGCACATCTGGGTTACTATCCCCAAGGAAGCCACTATCCACAATTTAAGATACCAAAAGTATATTTAAATAAGCTTTTCCTGGTTTGCTCTTTCTAAAAGTAGTTGTTCAAAATAGCGTGAAATTTTGAATGAAATTTGATTGAGAGGTAAGGAAAATACACAAATGGTAATCCATGCAAGTTTTTCATTATTTTCAAATAAAATCACTGTTTCAAATTTTATAGTTTAGTCTGTTGACTGGAAGCAAGTTAGTTTTCAATAATAGCTCGCTAACTGACTCACTGTTCACTCACTTGCAGTGGAAGTTTTTTCCCTTTGCTTTCTGAGTTCAAGTGAATCACAACAAGGCGAATCGATAAAGGTAGGCTGAAGCAATTGAGAATGCTATTTAAGTAGCTTAATGCACCTTTCAAATGAAACCCCTTCCTGGTAACATCATTAACTCATGAGAATTCCGATTTAAAAATGGGCAAAGATAGATAAAGTTCCCAAAAACATCGGAACAACTCTTGAATGGGAGCAAGGGAATAAGCTTTCCTTTTCCAATGAGAGTATGCATAAAATCGACATCCGAGTTCTTTCCGAAATCTAAAAAACACATACATTATAATGGTATTAACTTTTATGAATCACTTCATATTTTATATTGCATCTTTTTTCTATTTTATTAGTAAACTTGGAGAATAATTACAATTGATAATTCCCCGCTATATTAAAATTACATAATAAACAAAAATGATAGCCTTGAATCTCAGTCCACCAATATTTGCCATGATAATTGGAGAATATTAGACTAATAATAGTAATAAGAAGAAAAATGGGAAGTTGTATACTGAGGAGATAAGAAGTGGTAGAATAAACAAGAAAAATGGAACCTAAGACCTCTGATGAATATTGAAGTAAAATGCATGGGTCCACTGGGACATTATTTTTACCTCTTAGAGGATGTAGCTACATGTGTAGTGAGAGACTGATAGAGCTAAAGCTGAGAATTATTTTAGGTTCATCTCTGCTTAGGTATTGACATGGAAAATGTCTGAAAAAGTTACATAGCTTACACGTAGGGGATTAACAAAAGTCCGTGTACTTAGAATTTTTTTCTGAAATAAATATTAATTTATTTATCAAATATTTCGTGAGGTCTTACTATGAACCAGGTAATGTTCTAGTAGTTGAAGATAACATTGGTGAGTGAGACAAAGTCATTTTGCCCATAGTGTTTACATTCCACTGGGGAAAACAATTAAAAAAATACACAAATACATAAATAAAAAGTAGGTAGTTTTCTTGGATACAGTGTCTTAGTTACCCAGAATCCCAAGGAGGTATCAAGAACTGGGCCATAGAGATTTCAGCACTATCTGTGTGACATTAAATAAATACCGAGTGTTTTCTGTGTGAGTTCCTTGATACAGGATGGATTGAACAGAGATGGCTCCCACCTTCACGGAGCTTTTGGTCCCATCCTTTATGGAATGAGGTGTGCAGATGATCACTCAGTCCTCTTCTGGGTCTTATATTCCATCCTGCTTCTGTGTATAGACCACCCTTGCCAATTCCAAGTTCTTGACCTAGAGGGAGGCCTGCCACGGTGGGACCAACCAGTGTGGTAAGAAGGGAATGAGAGAAAGTATTTGTGAGTGTGAGACGAGAAGGCTGGCTGAAATGACATCTGAGGGGGACTTCCTGAAGCCAACCAATAGTAAAACACATGAGTCCCCCAGCAGGAATCCTAAAAAAAACATCAGGAGCCAGGGACAGAGATGATAAGAACAAGAAATAGCAGGTTGAATGAATCAGGCAGAAAGTCAGGCATCTTCCAGGGCCAGCCGGCCTGCCGCTGCTGAACATCTGTGGGCTCCTGGAGGTGCTTCTCATGGGTTCTTTGATTGCATCTAAAAGGCCCCAGTGCCTCAGAGCTGATTCTTTTTGGAGTGAAGATAGGCTGTTCTTCTCTCTTGTCTGTGCAGTTATTGGTGTGCTTTTCCAAAGTAAAAAGAATGGTTTGGGCCATCTTTGCTGCCATGAGCAGAGCAAGAATTACTGGTCAGATCAACACCAAGGTCATGACCCTGACCAGTTGAGCATACAATTATTCAGTTCTGGGTGAACAGAACTGGTTATGGAAAGCAGGACAAGGCTTCAGCTCTCTCAAGAGGCCTCAGTCTGCAGTGTTACAATAACCCCATTAAGAATATAAAAACGCACAGCTGCTCTCTCAAAAAGTTCTCAAAAGCAGTATTTAGCAGTGATCTTGCAACTCCTTCCAATAGACATATGCACAAGGGACTAGGGGATGGACTTGGGCTTTTCACCCAGGAACAGACAAATCCGGTATCTTTTAAGTGGCTTAGTCATGGACTTGGCACTATTATTATTATTTTCAATGACTTGGTTTAACATGACAAAGTTCATTGACCCAGCAGTTTTTTCTCCCACTGTCCCAGAGAAGAAACTATGACTTATATTTCTTGATAGCCAGAGTTTATCACATACCCTATACACACTGTCCTGGTTGAATGGTTGGAAATGTTCAGAAGATATTTTAGGAGACATCATTTTGAAAAATTTGAAAAAACTACAAAATCTCTATAAATATGTGTGATATGAATTTGTACAACTTCTAATGTTCCCCATAATTCTCACTGAAAAATACTAATAAGTCCAGCATGTTGTAATATATTGGAATATTTTATCTCTTTTTTTTATAACTTAAAACCAAAGATGCTTGTTCCAATAATATTCTTACCCAGTGTGGTCTGAAGTTGGTTTTAAGTAAGGCACTTAATGTCTAACCCTATTAAAATTTGTAAACACTGGTTGCCTAAGGCAGACAGATCTTAATTTGAATGTTAAGTGGAATGTTAATTGTTTCGTAACTTAATCAGTAACGTGGCTTACCTCTGTTTGCCTGGTTAATTACTTTTGCCTGTCCTGTGAACTCCAACTTTACAAGAGAAAGTTTCCACATTTGCTGTTTGCTCATAATGTTGTGTTGGTGTTGTGTGTGTACCTTTCCACTCAAATTTCACTCAATAAATCATATTCTTATGATTTATCATATTGAATAATGTCTTTTGCTCTAGACATTGGAGACACCTGATTTCTCCTAATCCTGCTCAAAGTGGTATGAAAAACCCACATTATGTAGAGTATTATTTAGAGAATGGCAGGAGATAGAACTCTAAAATGATACAAGTAACAGGATAGATATACAGCCAGCTCTATGCCCTGGTGTGTAAGAACGTGGTACCTGAAGACCTGATATCCTACATTGGCCTTTCTACCTGTTAGTCATGGGTATCTGGGCCAGTTATTTAAACTCAATAATTCTCAGTTTCCTCAGTGAAATTTATATAATAATAGTACTGCTCTAATAAGGTGATTAGGAGGATCAGAACATGAAAGTATCATTTAATAATCTTAATTGTTAGTATAACTTAACAATTATTGGATAGTTCTCATGATCATCACAATAACATTAAGTAGTATTTCTTAAAATATATTAAACCTGTGTAGTCATGATGATGGTATTGCCTTTCATGTTCTTTCTTTCCTCTTCCTTTTCCCAATTAACCTGACTTAACTTGGCATGAATTGCTATGGAGTCAAAATAAAATTATGACAAGTGCTCTCTTTTGGCCCTGTGCATTATCTGGCAATACCGTTTCTAAATGCTGATCAGTGTCTCCACCAGGCCAGAATGTGTCTCCCTTCTTCGGGTGTGCATGGTGGCTTTACACCTAGATTCTGTTGTGGACCATTTGATCTCCTCAAAGGAGCATACCATCCTTTGCATTTCAGGAGAATGGATTATTGCATGAAATGAAGAGATTTTTTAAAATTTCTTTTTCAAACAATTCCAAAAATAGCTGCATGGAATGCAGTTTTATGCAACTGAAAGATGTTTTTATTTTTGCTTTTGGTAAAAGACAGAAAGTTATTAGTGAGTCACTGAGAAGAACAATTCTGCTAGACTAATGAAGACAGCTGTTGCATGACCTCTGTTGGTCGCTAATAAGTCCCTGGAACACACAGAGGAAAGTTTTCCTGTATTAAAATAAGCAAGGAGCACTGATACATGAAGCTGCTTACTTCACTGCATTGAATTGAATTCTTATTTTAGCCAAACATGTATCCAGTGGTGGTTAGATCGTTAAGTGCATCGACCACTTAGTCTGTAAGTAAGAAACTATCAAAATGGAAATAAGAATAGGAGATTGATAAGAAAGGGGTGCCACTGGTGACTTCACTGTGGGGGAGGGGGCTCTCTGAAACTCTAAATAAGGAATAATTGTGATTTCCCCAGCAGAAACATCTCCAAATAGAGCATATAAAGAAATATATTTAAAATATCAGTGAGTCAAATATTTGAGGAGAAAAATCATGAAGCTTGCTCATGCAAACAGTTTTCAACAATATACTAGCAAGGGAAAAAGTGCATTGAACAAATTTTGTTTTCTCACTAATTTTGAGTATATGTGTCAATATAAGAAATCCCCTTTGTCTGGTTTTCTTTGGGAGATGGCAGACATACAGGAAAGAACATAAGCTTTAGGTCCAAAGTTGGGCTCCATTTTTGTGGTAAGTAAGCAAAAGCTTTACAGCCTTAGAAAAGGCACAACCTCTACTGAATTTTAATTTATTCAATTGTAAAAGGAGGCATCCACCCCTGCCTTCTAGAGATGTTTTAAATATAAGGTGTAGTAAGGAACATGTGGCACAAAGAACACAATATTCAGTAGTTATTATTGTTACTACCAAATTCTGGATCCTTTAAAAAATGTTCCCAAGGCATTAGAATTAGGGCTATTCATGTCAATTCTGGCCAAAGAAATTACTCATTAACTTAGAGGAAAAAACTCCCACAGTAGATAACTTAACTTTAAAAAAAGTTATTTATTTCTCTAGATTTCCAGTCTTTCAGTAGAGATACCAAATATACTACACTCAATAAAGCACACAACTCTGTCTCCCCAGTATGTCAGATTTCACAACTCAGATTTTAATTTTTAAAAATGCAGTGAAAAGTGAAATAAAGATTAAAACATTGCAGTAATCATTATTCCTCTTTTTTTTTTTCATTTTTGTTCATCATTTATTTATTTTTTAATCCTGGGAAAAGGAGAACCCCGGAGGCAATAAGAATAGACTCTACAGAATCACTTGAATCTAATTGCTTGGATTTGTTAGTAACTAGATGCTATTATGAATTGCATGTATATAATGCACAAAACTCATGTTGAAACCCTAGCCTTCAATCTGATGGTACTGGAAGTGGGGTCTTAGGGTAATTAGGTTTGGATGAGGCAATAAGGGTGGAGACCCCGTTGTAGGATTAGAAAAAGAAGAGAAGGAGAATAGGGCTCTCTCTCCTCTCCCCCTTTCTTTCTATCTCTCTCTCTTGTTAAAGCAGCCTGAACTAAGACAGTAAACTATCACTATATTGGAAGGGGTTCATATTTAAGCAGAGCAATTGAATATAAATCATACAGAGGTGGAAAATAGGGAGGCCTGCTAATGGATACAGAACTTTGAGAATAGAGAACATGAATGGTAAGTCATCACGAAGGACCAGAGGCTGAGAGCTTAAGAACATGTAGCAATGCACAATATTATTTTGGGAACAGCAAACAAAGAGATTCATTGATATGTATACTTGTTTTCTCAGGACAAGATGGTCAGCCAAATACAGTTAATTAATAGTGAAAAATAATAAAAAATAAATAGAGGTTGAAAACTGTCAACCCAGCAAAGAAAAATTAACTCCAAAAGAAATCCAGAAAACTATAGAAACTGGCAACTGCTTGATCAGCAGAAGCAATTATTCAAGTAGTGATAAGAATTAATGGAACCCCAGACTAAAGAGGTGTTGGTTACAGATTAATTGCTAGAAGAATAAGGATGAAAAATCAAGTGCAGTCTGACAGTCACATTGTGTGCTATCATTTATAAAGGGAGAGAATTTGCCTGTTGTGCAGTTCTCAGGATTGACTTTAATCTGGTAAATTTAATTGCTGAAACCGAAATCATCCTTGTGATGATGTGAACAAATGGGAGTTAAATCTCCTGCAAGCACAACAGAATGGATCAACATGAGTAGTCTTTTCTTTCCTGGGTTCTTGGTGCTATTTTGGTTCCTTCATAGAAATGGAAGTACAAATTATAGAATAATCTTCATAGGTTCCTCTGCAGTTCTGAACGGGAGAACAATGAAAAAGTTATTCATCTTCTAATTCTCTAACCATTACCGCCATCTGAATTTTGCAGGTAAATGAGTCATCTCAGTAGAGACATAGTATAAGAAAGTAGGTAAACAGTTAACTGGACTTTTTAATCTCTGAATTCAGGCCTCTGTGTCCCTAGCAAACTTGGTGTTACCAATTTTTTCCTGTTCTTTTTTCATTTCTATGACCTGCAGGGCAGTTATTTCAAAAATTTATGAGATTAGCTGTATTGCTGGATGATAAGAAACCTACCTAGTGCCCTGGGCTGGCTCCTGCAAGGCAGCTCACTCTATAATTATCCTAATGTGAACCTAGGGTTGGTTTCTCATTCTGACCCTTATCTTTTGGTTAGGAAAATGTTAGTAGAGAGTACTGATATTTTTGAAATGGAAAAATATTTTTGTGTGAAATAAGCCCCTGGAAGAGCTCAGTGGTTAAGAGAGGAAAGGTTTGGTAGTACACAAAGTCAACGGATAAATCAGTGCACACCTGGGAGGCAGCTCCTAGGAAGGTTGAGGCTCCCAAATACATAGAGACCTACTTTCTTCTCAAGTTTTCCTGCTTTTATGTGGATATTCAGCAATATTTAAACAGAGCTCCTGAGAGATATGACACACGAATTTGGAAATTCCAATTTGATTCCCTACAAATGTATATTTTTGGTTTGCCATCATGTGAGGCACTTCTGCTGTTCCTTTTCTGTTTTCCAGTTCTGTAAATCCTTCCCTTTTCCCAGGTTGGCAATAAAAGACAAAAAACAAAAACAAAAAACCCCACTGTTTTTATTTTAACTCTCTTTCTGTGGATTGCAAATTATTTTTCCATGACCAACTTCCCTCCCCACCAAAAAATCTGTAACTGATACAAGCTTGGTGGAGAAATTGTTGGATATTTTCTGTCAGCATAAAGAACACAGTGTAGTGTAGTCAACAGGTCAACAGATGAAGAAATTACTGTAAATATCAAGTTTTAATTTTTTAACTTTCAATTTGTCCAGTCTAATAAAATAATGACACATTGGGCTACTGTACATTTCTTTTATTTTAGAAGACAGTGTACTTTGACATCTTCCTCTTCTTCTCTCTATTATGTACAGTTTTTGTTTCCATAATCTCTATAAACCATGCAGATTTTTTGGACCATTAAACTTTCAGATTATCATAAGGACACACTTTATCCCATACTCAGGCTTAAGATAGCAAAAGGAGGCAGAGAAGTAAAGTGGTAAAAAATAAAAAAGAAGACCATTTTTAATGATCTAAAGATGAAAGATGATTAAATGATTAAAGTACTCTTTAAAGTTTGGAAGACAGGACAGAGAGCTCCAGGTGATGTCCAGAAAAAAATTGCTAGTGGAGTTTTCCAAAATCAACAGATGCTCCTATTTAGCAACACTGCTGTCATTAAAATGAATTGGACTTGAGACAGTTCAAACTGTCTTGCATTTAGGGACTTCTCTCTCCTCCTGCAGACATGGTATTAAAGACAAGTTTAGTTACCATATAATGTCATTCAGTTCAGTGATACGGTCACCTTGCCTTATAAACATTTTATTTAGAAATAAATATGGGACTCTCATCCCATTTGCAGAATTCTAGTTCTTCCATCTAGGAAGACAGAGCAGCAAAGATAGAGCCACAAAATAAGCTAGCAATCTGCAAATCACATCATCATTTAATGGTTATTGTGCATACTTGCTACATAAGAAAATCATAAACATCATTCTTTGTTTTTTGCAAATGTTTTTTCTTACAGATCAAGGTTATCAAGAAAATACCATGATGTCGTTTTCCTGGCTCAAAAGACAACAATATGTGTTCGGTGCCACGAAGGAGGACAACCTTGTATATTTAATTACTTTAGCCTTATTTTGTCATTTGTCATGCTCTGTTTCCTGATTTCACCCCAGCTGAGCTTGCTTTGAAGTTATAGACAAATTCAATCGACCACTTGGATCACATGTGCCCCCCAAAAATGTGGTTTCCCAGGTATGAGCGATCTATCAATCCCTTACTCTCCTTTCACTTCGGCGTTCTGACAGTCCTAGCAAATTTCTTTGGCGGATATTTTATTTTATACCTTCGTCCCAGCAGCTCTTATTAAGAGTTTCAGAACAGTCTGTACAAGGTCCAGCCTGTCACATCACGAGGGATCGGTACATTGCTGGATGGCTGTGCAAACATTTATAATTGTGCCTGAAGGTAAACATGTGGCTGTCTTCTTGCAAAATTGAGAAGTACAAAGAATGTTTATGTGCAGGTCCAGCCGTTCCAAGTATCTCTTGTTAGACACACCTGGGTTACCATCACCCTCTCATTGGCTGAGAAAGTTGCCCCACCTGATTAGTAAGTTTACCTGTTGTAGTCAATAGGGGGGGCACCTCAGCCAGCCAGCACTGGATTAAATCAAGCTGGAAGTAGCAAAGCAGCTTTCATTTGAAAAACCACTGGGTTCTGAGTTCATTACTATAGGAAAACTGTTCTCTCCTGGGGCAGAGAGAACCTTGCTTCAGAGCAGACTTACCAGCTCAGGAGTCCGGTCGGATAAAACCTATCCTGGAGGATAATGGCTACCTACGCTCTGCAAATTGCTGGTCTGGTGCTTGGTGGTTTTGGGATGGTGGGCACGGTGGCTGTCACCATCATGCCTCAGTGGAGAGTTTCTGCCTTCATTGAAAGCAACATTGTGGTTTTTGAAAACCTCTGGGAAGGACTGTGGATGAATTGCATGAGGCATGCTAACATCAGGATGCAGTGCAAAATCTACGATTCCCTGCTGGCTCTCTCTCCGGACCTACAGGCCTCCAGAGGGCTCATGTGTGCTGCTTCTGTGCTGTCCTTCCTGGCTTTCATGACGGCCATCCTTGGCATGAAGTGCACCCGGTGTACTGGGGACGACGACAAGATGAAGGGTTATATCCTGCTAACGGCTGGAGTCATCTTCATCATCACAGGCATCGTGGTGCTCATCCCTGTGAGCTGGGTTGCCAATTCCATCATTAGAGATTTCTATAACCCATTTGTGGATGTTGCCCAAAAACGTGAGCTTGGAGAAGCCCTCTACATAGGCTGGACCACGGCACTGGTGTTGATGGCTGGAGGGGCCCTGCTCTGTTGTGTTTCTTGTTGCAATGTAAAGAGCAGTAGCTACAGATACTCCATACCTTCCCATCGCACAACCCAAAAAAGCTATCACATGGAAAAGAAGTCACCGAGCGTGTACTCCAAAAGTCAGTATGTGTAGCTGTGTCTACTTTTTAGCTATACCTTTTTACATGAAGCCACGCAAATGACAAAATGTCCATGATTTTCTAAAAATGGAACCCAAAGGAACATTGATTTGCCATCCTTAATGGCCTAACATTAATTACAGGAACTGTGCACAGCTACTTATGATTCTATAAGCTATTTCGGCACAAAGAGATACACACTCTGCTTTGATTGTTCTAGGAAATACAGTAATTTGTTTTCTAAAATGTCTCAGGCATCTTTTTCCTTTTATCAGTTACTTCAAAACGACATTGTTAAAGACTGTATTATTTTGCAACTCTGACTCTATGACAGCATTATGTATGTAGATGAGCATGATGTTTATATCACATAAATAGAGACAGGCTTATATAATTCTATTTTAAATGAAATACTGATCCATGACACTGAATAAATAGAATTCAGTATTGTTTTTCAAGGGAATCAGGGAGAAGATTGAAGAAGGTTATATTAATTCTTTAAAAACAGCTTAGTGATTAGTGCACTCGATTTATAATGAAGGTTAAAATGAAGGCTTTTATCAGCAATGTAAAGAAACTAAATGGCTTTCTGATATCCTCTTTTTCAGTGTAGGAGTTAGAAATCCTAACTCCTTTATCCTCTTTCCCCAGAGACCTTCCTTTTCTTGTATATTAAATGAACAGCTAAAAGGCAGATATTTTGTCAAGGGGCTTTGCATTCAAACTGCTTTTCCAGGGCCATACTAAGAAGAAAGATGAAAGTGTGGTCTAAGAAATACTAAAGACTTCAGGGAAGTAAAACTTTTTTCCTCTTCAAGTTTTTTGTAGTTGGAGAAAGATGCATTTTGACAAGAAATTATATATGTATGTGAATATTTAAATAACTATTTGAATATAGACTTTGGGCTTTCATGGATATAAATAACAGGACAGAAAAAAATATATCTTGGTTTTTATTTGCTTACCAAAAAATAAAAACAAGTTGCCCTTCATGAACTCCCTCAACTCCTAAGTTATCTGTGGATAACTAAGTCAAAATTGTCATTTCAATCCTGTCAAAAATAATTTTTTTTACTTGTTCCAATTTTGTTTAGTTTTACTAAGGTAGAGAAATACTGTGTCTTTGTGTTTCCCCCAAATTTGGTGCAACCCATAATCCAATTTGAAAGTTTGTATTCATGTTTCTCTAGCTTAAATGACTATGTTTATTATCTATTTTATGTCCTTCATATTAATAAACTGTGCCTTTTATATTAATTTGATATTCTTTCATTATTCCCATTTTTTGTTTTCTTGTAAAGAGTTTGAAAACTTGATATTCTTGGCTTTTTAATTTTAAAGACTATTAAGGCCATATTTTAAAGATAAAGGTGGAGTCAGCATTAATTTTTGAGAATGTGAACTACTATATATCATTTAACATTATACCTTAAAATCACTGGATTTATAAACAGATATTTAATGTAGATAATATATTTGTAATTTATTAAGACAGTACTATAGGCTCTAACAAATCTATACTTTTTCATATTTCTGTATTATTTTGTATTTTCTGTATTTGAAAATATTATGTATATAACAGCTATTTCTATAAAAAACTTTCCATAGCTAAATATGTTTCCACTTCGGAGAAATAGCATTCATCAATAATAGTAGCTAAAGTCTTAGGTACATAATTCCATACTAGGACTTCTACTGTTTTATATAAATTTTATCAATAAATTTTATGAGATTGTTATGATTAATTCAACCCACAGATGAGGACACCTCAGAACAGCTCATTGATTACCCAATAGAGTCAGGAGAAAAAAGTAAGGACTGTCTTATTTCATAGCTCATGCTCTTTCTTCAGGGAAAGTAAATTTTCTTTGGCAGTGTCTAGTTTATAAACCAATCTTTGTATGTGAAAATGACATACTTAACTACTGTTGGTTGGGAAAATTTCTAGTGTTTTTTTTCCTAGGATTGGTGATTTTCCAATAACTAAGTGCTAATTTATCCTAGGCAATTTTATCCCCTATGGGTCAAAATATTCCTAGGAGCAGAAATAAAGGAAAACTAACCTAGCACCTTGAAAAAGAAACCAAATTTTCTAAATTCTGGCCTTTAATCAAACACCTAGGAAGCTCTCCTAAATGTTACAAACTCAATTTACGATGTCCCTTTTCTTTTCAGTTGTTATAAACAGAATTATAACACTGCTAGTTTTCCTTCTGGTATCAGCTTTTGAATATCTCTGAAATCTTTCTCTAACTTTCCAGAGTTATATAATCTCATCTCATTCCTACATAGTTGAAAAAACCTTCCAGACTTGTGTTACTGCCTTCAGGGTGATCTTCTCCCAGCTGTCCTCTATATTCCTATCTCAATTCTTTCTAAAATGCAAGTCAGGCCCCTGACACCCTACCCATAATCCTTACCAGAACACTCCATTTACTTACAAGGTAAGTCCAAATGCTTGGTGGATGATAACTGACAGGAAGGAAATCTATCTTATGCTCTTTACAGCAAACTTTATCACACAGTGACATCAGTGTACATAACCAGTATGATAATAATAATGACAAAGTTGGTGTTTTTAGCCTTAAAATAAAACTGTCATTTTGCCAGCAAAAATGGGTTAATTCAGGAATAGCAGAGAATTGCAGTTTGGGACAACTACACTATACAAAAACACAGACAAGTCTGGAGAACCAAAGAGAACTCTCTTTTTTAGAGGAAAAGTGGTGATTTAGGAGGGGCTCCTACAAACAAGTCTGTTAGAGTAAACCAGAGTTTGAAGCACAGTGGCTTTTCATTGGCTGAGTTGTGACGGCCTCTCATTGGCTGGACTATTGCAGAGGAGGAAACCTTGCTTCCTCCTGCAGGGGTGGTAAAGTAGTAGCTACAGCCCAGTTGATTGCGTCTGTAACTGACAAGGAGAGGTAGTGAGTGAAAGCTCCCCCTGCTGGCCTCCAAGCTACATGTCCATGAGGTTTCCCTTCACTAATTTTCACAATATCCAAAAACTAGAATAATTTCACATGCCAAAGGTTTTCTTAGTGTCCTGAAAGAGAGGCACTGGAATTAGGAAATGGTTTGATTGATGGCAAATTATGTGCAAGAAGAGCTTTTATAATGTAGTTTTATGGATAAACAATGTGATGTGATGGAAAGAACACGGGGAGGCACAGAATGTGGTCTTATGCCCTCACCTCAGAGCCAATCTTTTTTCTCTTTCTTACTGTACCACCTGCTACCCCACCATGAGCCCCTCCTGCTGAGTTTGTACCTAAAATGATTCCCTCATGCATCGCAAAACAGTTATTTAGCTACATTATGCTAAGTGTTAGGGATGCAGGGTGGATAAGACATGGCTTTTATTTTCAAGGAATCTGCAGTCTAACAGGAAAAAAGACAAGAGTGAGAAATGCAGACTTTGCAGCCTGCCTGCCATGTATGTGGTGCTTTTCTTTCTCCACCTCATCAATTCTCTAAGAATTCTTCAAATTAACTATGAAATGAGTACACTGAGACTCAGAAATATATATATAACATCCTCATTTATATATTCATTCAAGTACATATACATATTTAAGTATATATATATGCATATGCTAATTCAAGTAACAATTATAACAATGAAAAGACACACACACACACACATATATATATATATCCCCTAATTCAAGAGCCTGTGCTCTTCCTACTGCAATATTGTCCCAGAGTTAACTTGATGAACACTAAATGCCACCGCAACACCCTGGTCCATGCACCGTGCCCTCAAGCCCCAGGTCCACCTCATCACCAGTATCTGCTACACTGCAGTTCCCCTCTCTCTCCGCTCCCAAGCGCTACACAATTTATTGGTTCTTCGTTCCTGACATCCATTACCTTTTATCTTGAAACACATTCAATTTTTTTAGATTTCTATCATACTTAAAATTTCATATTTCAAATTTCCTGGGTTCCTTCCTTGTCCTGAGAAAGCCTCCCAGAGCTGCCTGGACAGTATCTTTGCAACCCCTCCTCCCAACTCTGACCCCACGCCATGCAAACGAGAGCAGCAGCTGGGACCCAGCCAACAGGAGGCCTGGAGGCCTGCTTTCTGTGAGGTTTCAGGTTCTTCCAGATTCCAGGAGGAAAAAGCAGCACTGTGCTCAACTCTGAGCATAATGAAAAGCAAGGGATCCTGGTGCAGAGGCCCCAAGGTGACACCTGAAGCTCTGAACTGGTCCTGAGGGGCTAGGGAAGGGGCGGGGTGGGGAGCCTGTGAGCCTACCTGCTCCGCACATCATCCCGAAAGGGGGGAGCTGTTTGTACACCTGTGTAGTTCAGGCAGATAATCTCGGGGCCAGAAAAGCTGTTGGAGACTCATGCAGAGATGGAGTTCCTTCTTATCCTGGGCCTTGAAGAGCGCTCTGAGTGGCCGAGAGCTGGGAAAAGAGGTGAACTCCCAGGGTCCCGGGATAAAGACAGCAACTTCCAGGTTACTAGATCCCAGCCAACAATAATTCCTGACACCCTAGGGTGCACTACTGCTAATTACAACAACTGAACGTCCACAAGGAAAAGAGATCCTAGAATCACACGTGGCATTCAACAGCCAGAAAAAGGAGACGCAAGCCGAGCACCCATAACTGGCAGGTGACCTTTGAGGAACTGGACCTCCTGGGAAAGAGAGGGGACATCTTACCCAAACAAACCCATACCTATAAAAGACTAATATTGCATGACTAAAAAGCTTTCTGTTACTAAAAGAGCATGATTTTCGTATTTAACAAGACTGCAGGGAACTTAGAGTTGAGGGAGGTCACTGCTGAGGTAAAAATTGGGTGGTTGGAAGATCAAATAAAAGAAAAGCTCAGAACACAGATGTAATTCATGAGGAAAAATAGAAAGGACTTGGAGAGCAAATTCTAGGACCTAAGAGACAAAATCAGAAAGAGGGATAAAGAACAGATGAAGGCAGAGGAGACCTTAAAAAAAAAAAAATCAGTATTTAAAATCACAGTCTCAACCTTGACAATAAGAAGGAGTCATTGAGGTCCTGGGAAAAAAGAAAAAATAATAGTAAAAATAAATAATTCGTAGTGACATTCTTAAATTCCAAGTGCAAAAAAAGAAAAAGTATGCAAGTTTCCACCAATCATAACAAATTACAGCAACAAAAATTAACTGTCATCTAATATGTCAACCACAAACCTAGAACCTAGAAGACGGTGGATTAATAAATAAAGACAATAGAAAGCCAAGTCCTAAGAAGTCTGTTCACAAGGAAAATGAATTCCCCTGTGAGAAAGAAGGGCATTTTGTGGCTAGTCCAGGATCCAGGAACTGGAAGGAAATACTAAAGCAATGAATTGCTAGAGAGACGCAGGAGGGGGAGGCGGAGGGGGCAGGAGAAGACTTGCTCAGCCTTGACTCTTGGAACCAACAGAAGTAGCTGGTTGGCCCAGCGCTGGGAGGCAGCTTTGAGCGGCTCAGACTGCCATCTTCTGGAACTTTTCTCAACAACATGCTCCAGGAAACCACTGCAAACCTGTCAAAGTTGATCCTCAAGTTCAGAACCACTGCCTTCCCAGACCTACAGATAAGCTCCCCATCTTCACCGTGGAAAACAAAACAATACGAACAACATCTGACAGTCCTGCCTCTAACTTTTATTTTTTTCCCCTGATCTTCTCCACCAGCACCATGGTGCCCATATTCCAGCCATGTCAGACTGCATGTCCTTTCTTCCTATCTAAGAATTCTTTCCTCCAGAGCTTGATCACGGCCAATGCCCTTGTCATCCTGTATTGTCAGGTGCAGTTGAGCCCTGACACTGCTTATCCTGGCTTCCCCTGCTGCACCCAGTTACCTGCCCTGTGCCAGGCGGAGCTCATTGTCAGCCCTGTCCTGCTGGGAGACAGAGGGATACCAGCTGGCCCTGCCTCTTCATTCTGGGAAGTGCCCTGTGCCAAGTGTAGTTTGCCCCAAAATGAGCCACCTTGGCATACTGATTATTCTGAATTAAAGTTACTTAAGAAACAGCCAGTGTAAGAACACTCTGACCCCCTTTGTCTCCAGAGAGCAGGAAATAAATCTCTCATTTGAAAGGGGGTTCCAGGAGGAGGACATCCTCACCACCACAGATAGGGCATTTTCAGAGCTGAGAAGCCTGCATAAACGAACCTTGTTACTTTTACTAATTTACTATCCCAACCCAAATTCCTTGCTAATTGCAGCTTCAGAACATAAGCTTTCTTTGTCCTGCCAATTCCTCACAGATTTATTGGTTCTTTTTCTAAAAAGTAGAAAAGCTTCCCGCCTTGGCCATTTCTTTGGGTCCCCATTTTATTATTGGGCTTCCATGCTCATGTAATTAAATTTTGTATTTTTCTCCTATTAATCTTCCCTATGTCAAGTTAATTCTTAGACCAGACAAAACCTTGAAAGGCAGAGGAAAATTTTTTTCCTCCCCAATAGAAGCTGACTTAGTCTTTGTTAGGCTAAGAGCCCTACAGGTACTGAGAGCCCTTCAAGTCACCCTCAGTTGTAAATCCCCTCTCTGTCCCTATTGCCAAACTCACCATTTGTCCCTTTCCCTGACTCCCCTTCAATTCCAGTATTAAAGGACCCTGGAAACAGAATCTTCTATAAGAAAAAGAACTTTAAAATTGAGCATTGACCTGATTCAAGAAAGAATTTATACAATCTTTCTTAACAATGGGTTAAAAAAAGTGGCTTCTGGTTATACTTTTAATTTTTTTGAAGGATAGAATAAACTTTATTAACATAAGTAGCAAAACAAAACAAACAGAAAAACAGTCCACCCACATACCCAGCTCTTTCTTAGCTGTTTTTTCTCCTGATACCCCATCTTCTTCCTTAACTACCAGCCTCTAAAATCATTAACTTTGTTGCCTATGATTGCTTCTATCTTTGGGTCCTTCTGCATCGTGCAACTGATGTGCAGGAGCCATGGTGGAGAGGAAGGAAGCTATGGCTGAAGACTTTTTTCTGTTTTTGTCTGCAACCTAGTAAGAATATGCTTGTGTAAGCATCATAAATGAATCTTTCTCCCTAAGTGGAGCCTGTTTTCTTTCTTTATTTTTTTAAGTAGAAATATGGGTAGATAATTGGAGATCATCTTCGAAGAAGGAACTGTTATTTATTAGATGCTAATTGTAGAAATTCTCTAGAAATTAAACTGCCCTCCAGCTTGAAAGCTGAGAGGCCTTCTGAGGAAAATGAAGCCTATGCTTACAGACCAGCTGTGGTCCAACACCAACTTCCCATACAATGCTTTTACTTTTATCAAAAGGAAAATGCAGACAAAAAAAAAAGAAAGAAAAGAAAACATCCAGCATTGGGCCCTGGTCTGGTTATTTCTTGCTATGTAATAAACTATCCCAAAGTTTGGTGACTTAAAACAACAAAATACATATATTTTGTGGGTTAGGAATTCAGGCAGAGACAGCTGGCCTAAAGCCCTGACTGCTGGTGGGACCTGGGGTCTAAAGAGTCAGCAACCTCCCTCCCTTCCTGGCATTTGACGATGATGTCACTGCCTGGCACTTGGCAATGATGACACTCCTGGTGCTTGGCAATGATGTTTGAAAGTCTGGATTCAGAAGGGCACCTCTCCCCACACATGCGGTTGTAGGACCTCCACCATGTCTTTCCATCAAGGTACTCAGACATCTAGCACGGTGGCTGAGTTCTCTAAGGATCCAAGGAAAAATACCAATCTTCTTAGCAGGCCTGGTTGTTGTGCCCACCATTTGCAATTAGTCAAAGCCATCCAGGGTCAAGAAGAGGGAAAATAAGCTCTACTTCATAGCGGGAGGAGTGGCAGAGAACCTGGAGCCATCTGTGATCCACTCTAGGCCTAAACTGGGGTGTCAAGGACTTAAAGGGAAATTTTTCTTCAAAATGGGCTTACTTCATGAAACATAGCATAATTTTAAAAGTATGCTTTTTATTTTAAATGAGGTCAAAGAGAACATGTGCTTTCTATTAAACAAAAACATCTAAGGACAAATATAATTAACAATAATAGGCTTAATTCTCCCTGTTGAAAATAAGAAAAGAGATTTCCCTCCCTTCCTTTTTCTTAGAGCATTTATTTCAGAAAACTTGTCATTCTAAGGTCTTTCTCCTCACTTTGAAGTGTAGATAAATCCTTTAAAAAATTGGATAGGTTTTCTGCCTTTTTATGACCTGGAATGTCTTTCTGTAGGAGCTGAGAGCCATTTCCTTGATGTGTAAAACATCAAGGGAAGTAGTGGCCCTATGTCCTCATTTCTATGCTAGTGTAAATCTTGCTCCAAGATGCAAAACAACCAATCACAAATTATAGGAAGTTTGTTTCACTCTTGGATAGAGCCAATTAGCTACCCTTGATGGTTACCCTAATTGCCAGGTAAATTTTGGGATGAGTTCTGTGTGACAGAAGTGCTGTCAAGTCTTTTGCTTGAGGAATAGCTAATTGTTTATCTTGCAAACAGATATGTAATGGGCTATATAAGAAAGTGAGGTTTGGTTTTTCAATATCTTAGCAGATTTCCTATGACTCACATCACATTATGGTTTAATGCATATTCAATAATGAAACTTCTTTCTCTCTACTACCTTTGTGGAGAAGTTTCTGGGTGGAAAGATTTTGTTTTTAATTATTTCCCCAACACAAGTCAAAATAAGAAAAAATACACATGAGAAAAATTTCCATAATCTAGAAATGTATGCTTGGTAATAGAGCTTTTTCCAAATGTTTGGTCAGTGCATGCTCATCTGAGCACTACTTATAATGATGAGATATGGAACAATAAGTGTCCCACAGAGAAAAGTTAAATAAATGATGGTGTGTCTGTCCACTCAGCTGCATATTTTCCTATTTCTGAGGAATCCTTAATGACCTAAATATTATTTCTGATGTAATATTATGAAAATGGAACAAACACCGTTTACAAATTCTATACTCACCGCATCCATGATCAAACTCTTTCTCTCCTCTCCTCTCTGTTTATCTTTCTCTCTCTCACACACACACCCATAAAAATAGCTGAAAAGAAAATGATTAAAATATAAAGTTATGTCTGATTATTGCTCTTTTTAAGTTTTCTTTGTACTGTCATTTATTAATTAACAAATATTTCCACAGTGAGAAAAATCGGCAAGCTTATAAATGAGTAAATTTTAAGGATGGATGGATGTAGAAAACAGTAGATGGTTGACCTAACTTGGAAGAAATTAAACAGGCCTGTGGAGGAAAGGAGTGAGAAAAGAGCATTAAATTCTGAGGAAAGTAATAAAACTATGTGGAAAGGTGAAGATAAATGACAAAAGAGAATAAAAAATGACAGGTGAAGGGGAAGGCAAGAGGAAGAATCCACGACTATTTCCCAGAGCTGGGAAAATAAAGGCTTGTGATCAAAAGACAGCTGGTTTACCATGTTTCAAGAAAAATTAATGATATTAAATAAAGAGTAACAGCTAGTTTGATAAAGATTTCACACTTTAAGCATAAATAAAGGATTTTGGAAATACCCAAATGGAAAAAAAGAATTTGTCAAAGTAGTTAAGTAAATATAAGTCATACATTTCAGTTCTACCCTTTAAAAAAAGTGCAGTGGGGCAACTAGTTTTTTGCCTCATTTTGCCCTGTTGGGGAAGAAAAGTTTTCTCTACCCTTCAAGGTTCTTCTGGCTGGTCTGAGAATTAAATTACATGAGGCAGATTAACAGGAGAAAATCAAATGTAATTGCATATGTATGGGAGCCCCACAAACGAGAGATTCCAAACAGTCAGACAAAATAAAGTATATTTGTCATCTTAAACTAAGGAGAAGGGGATAGGGACCTGGGATTTCAAAGGAAAGGAAGGCAATTCACAGGAAGATGAAAAGGAGTAAATGTTTGATAAACAAACATTTGCTGGGCCACAAAGAAACCATGGGACTCTGAGAGGAATTTTAACAGACTTTGATACATTTGTCCTTGTCTAACACCTTTAGTTCAAACTATAAGGTATTTCTCTATAATGATAGCTCCCTTCTTGGATATAGTCCTCTAAGTAAATTCTTTTATGCATTTAGGGGAAAGGTCAACATTTACTCCTGGATCTCTTGGACCTTGTCTTCAGCCCAAAATAATCGACACGCCAAAGTAGCACACCTTGGGGTGATTCGTTCTAAACCCTCACAGCCCTTTGACTTTGATTTTTGCCTTTAATCCTTCAAGCTATCTTATTCCACAGAGTTAATTCACTTTTTTAGCATGGCAAAGGGTAAATATAAACTTTTAATTTCCCAAGTAGCTAATTTTTTTAAACTCTGCTAGGTAATCCATTCTCCAAAGTTTGCTGATGCATTATTTATCAAGTAGTAAACATATACATGTCTCACTGTCTGTTTCTGGACCATTTATTCTGCTTCATTGATCTCTGGGTCTTTTAAAATTAGATGATCACTAATTGATATAAAGGCTGGTGGTTTCATCACATCTATGATACTTGTCTTAAATATACTTCATATTCTACTGACTTAATGAAATTACTTTCACAGAGTGCTTGCCCAGATTCACAGCAGAATGAATGCCGAGGAGAAAACAGTGTATTAATATTGAGAAGACTTAGACCAACTATTTTTCTTTCATTCTTTATTATTATTATTATTATTATTAACTGTAGCAGGCATAGTCAGGTACTGTCTTGGTTCCATCTCTTCTTACAAATTTCAAAATTAATGGTGACATAAAAGCAGTTTTGGCATAGAACACAGATGGCATTAGTCCATTGGTGAGAGATCTTATAAATCAAGATTCAATCAGAAAGCTTTCCACCGAAAATCTATCAGGCTCAATGTAAAAGACTGGAAGCTCATGTGAGAAGTCAGGGGTCAGTGTTTTCTCCTGCTAACGGCATACTTCGAGCAATGCCTTGAGCTACTTCCTGAATCTGTTTCCTCACTGCTAAAGTAAAGACTCCGGAGGTGGACTAGATGATGCATTAGAATCCAATCAATCTCTAAAATTCTGAAATTTGAGGGAATTGTATCAAGGTTCAGGCATATAGCTCTCGCTTTATTTTTGCCAATAGCCCTAAACAAATCAGTAGCACTATTTTGGAAATATAACTTTTCTAAGTCATTTGCTCTCATTTATGTCTTCCCATGATGACAATTTGAAATTGCAGGTTCTTGGTACCTAGGTAATGGATCTGTCTCCTAGTATTTTTAGGACAAGATATATACTTTAGTGTTGGAACATTAGTTCCCGTTAAGAGGACCACATGATTATTGTTAGGAAGTAAGGAATCTATATGTATATATGCTTTGTAGGGGGAAGACTGCTTTATTGATGAAAAGACAAGAGTCTAGGGAAATCAAAATAAAACTGGAAGACTGATACCATATAGTAAAAAATGTAAGACTAAGACCATATAGTAAACTAGTTAAGCTATCAAAGCTGTTAAGCTATACAGACCCATTTGCAAATCCCACTTTTACAACCCACTAGTTGTGAAAGCCTAGCAAGTTATTAAACCACTTAAATAGCCAGTTTTATCATTTGCAAAATTGCAATACTAACAGAATCTTATAAGTTCCTTATAAGATTCCATACAATGATGCCTAGAGAGCACTTAACCAGGAGCCAGGGCCCAGAACAGCATAGGTGTTCCCAATAATATGACAATATACAGCTCTTCTTGAAATGTAAGTGGATGGCTGTAATATATTTAAAGATTACACATAGATTTTAGGCATTTTACAAGACAGAGGAAGATTTAGGGAAAAATATTTGGAATTCTGAGTTCAGATGAAAATGAGTAGGTCAATGGTTCCCTAAAATCAAAATGTTCATAAAACAACTGATTGTGCTCAGCATTCAGTATTAAATGTCAGAGCTTACAACCTTAAAACCTCTCCAGCTCACATTCAGAAGACTTTTCTCATCTGTACAACTTCAAGGAAACGTAGAAACCCGTCTCCTAAGTAAACTGATGGGTGAGTAGTGATGTCACGAAACACCAGGGGGAGCTCCAGTTTACTCTGTGAGGAGAAACCCTGGGTCCCCCGTCGTAAAAAATGAAAGCTGTACATCAAAACAGGCTAATTGGTCAGGATAGTCCTTTGAACAACTCACTGTTGTGGTTTAAATTTAGAATTTGTCACAAAACTTTTTTTCCCCTTTTATATTTGGCTTTCAGAAGTGAGCCATAGTAGAGAGAAACAATATAAAGCTATTTCTAATTATTAAGGCCAATGTTGCATAATATGACTTGAACCACATGGATTATTTTTTAACTCCCTGCAGAGACTCAAGAGTTTTAAAGGCCATTTCCAAGTCATTTACAGGCAAGAGAGATTGTATCTACATAAGTAAAATAGAGAAGACATAGTATGTGCTGAATCTTGGCTTTTCAAATTACTTTACTTAACTTTGCAGTCTCCATTCCTCCCCAGTGTGGCGTATCCTTCACTTAACCATTCATGAAAATGGGTGAGATCATGTGTGCTCCACTGTTACTCATTCATTCATTCATTCATTCATTCCATCAGCAAATATTTATTGAGCATGATGTGTAAGCCCCCAAGAACAAGGAAACTCATAAACATCAATTCCCCTCCATCACATAATTAATCCCTGACACTGACTGTGCCCTACGATTACATGTTGATGGGAAGAGATGATAGACACTTAAAGAGGCAAATATATGAGAAACTGAGTATACAAATGGTCAATGATCAAACCATGTATAAAAATAGGACTCTTACCCTCAACCTGCAGCAACCTGTCAAAAAAAAACCAACCCCTTTATCTACAATAAGCAGCTGAGGAAACCAGCCTGCTGTAAGTCAGACTTTTAGGAAGTAGTCATAATACTATCTCTAGTATAACCCAGGAAGATAAATAGTAAGTTCTGCAACAATTGCCCAGGACTTCATTAGTAACTCAGAGCTTCCCCAATTTTTGTCTCTACTTCAAATGTAAGGCCAACCAGAAAACACCAAATAAGCACCCCTAATCACACGGGGTACCCCCCTTTCAGTTGGCCCTCCTACAGCTTCCCCATGCCCACAGCCTTCAATCCAGGCACACCTGAAACCTTCCAGTTTTCCATTATAAAGCCTTTCCACTCGTCTGCTTGCCTTTGAGTCTTTGCCAAAACACAAATGGCAGTGGCTGACTTCTTGCTATAGCAAACTCCAAATAAATAGCTTTTGCTTTTCTCCTTTGGTCAGTCTTCATTTATTTCTGCATACATGGTATGACAGGTTTGGAGAAGAACTATGGAGAAAAATAAATCAGAATCAAAGACTACTAGTACCTGCCGCAGAGAGAGTCTCCTCTGCGGAGGAGAAGATTTGTTTTAGGTGGAGTGGGAGACAAGACTTCTTGACAGAAGCCTCAGAGGAAGTAAGGGTGGAGGCCTGTGGCTGTCCAGGAGAAGCACCCCACATGGAAGAAGAGCATCACAGCCTTGAAGGGAAAGACTGTTCATGCAGTTTGGAAACCTGCCATCTTCAGCTTCTTTTGAGTAATACACACAAGGGGATGAGTGGCCAGATAGTTTAGAGAGTTAGCATGCCATCATAAGGCTCTGCAAGTAAGAAGACATGCCTTTGGGGAATTAAGCAGAGGATGACATATCTTACTTTGATTTCAGAGGATCACCTTAGTTGTTGTGTTAAAGCAGACTGTGGGGAGCAAGGTTAGAAGTTGGGAAACCAGAGTGCAATAATGTAGACACAAGATGATGATAATGGTAGCTTGGATCAAGGGACTAGTAGCAGAAGTGGTAAAAAGTTATTTGTTTAGGGTAGGTTTGAAGACCAAACCAACAGATGTGTTGGTAGATAGAATCTGAAGGGTGAAATAGAATAGGATATGAGGGAAATAAACAAGGTTTTTGCACACATGAACTTTGAGAGACAGAGTTGTCACTGTGAAGAGATGAACAGTTTGGGATATCTGTCTGTAGCAACTGGAAGTTTGGTTCTAGTCATACCAAATTTGAGATGGATGTCCATAAGATTTTCAAGGGAGATTACGGGGTGCTGCAGAATGGGGATAAAAATGTGGGAGCTGTCAGCAGATATACAAAGGTAAAGTGGTCACCCTGGAACATGTGGTGTGCAGAAGTTCGGAAAATGAGAATGAACTCAGCAAGGAGAATGAGAAAATGTGACAAGAGAGAAGAACTAGTAATGAGACTAGCATCCCTGATGCTTAGCATAGAAAACTCTGCAAGAACAAAAGAGTTTCCATCTGGGGCAGATCTCATCAGTTAATAAGATGAGAAGTGAAGAATCCACAATAGAGTTTAACAGTAGGGAGATCATCAGTGACTTCTGAAATCATTTTTATGGGAGTTGCGAAGAATGAGGTCTGCTTGAAAAGAATTGAAAAGAGAATGGGGAGGATCAGTCAAAGATCGCAAGAAGAAGCACCTCTCCTGTCTATGTTTACTTTAAAGATGAGGTGAGAAGTAGCAATAGAAAAGGGTTGTGGGGTCCAGGAAAAGCCTTTCTTTTCTTTTTTTTTTAAAGTTTGGTTATACTGCAATAGGTTTAGCTGTTTATGGAGAGCAGAATAATGTCCCACCTAAAATGTACATGTCCTAACCCCCAAGCCCTGTGAATGTCACCCTCCATGGCAAAAGTGATTTTGCAGATCTGATTAAGGATTTTGAGATGAGAGAGATTAGTCTGGGTTATCCAGGTGGATCAAATGTAATCACCAGAGTCCATATAAGGGAAAGAGGGGAGAAGGAGGGTCAGAGAAGATGTGGTGGAAGCAGCAGGGGGTTGGGGGAGGAATGAGACTCAAGGATGTTGTATTGCTGTACTTGAAGATGAAAGAGACTTGGCCATGAGCCAAGGATGCAGGTAACCTCTAGAAAGTGGGAAAGACAAAGAAAAGAGTTCTCTCCTAGAGCCTCCAGAAGTTATACAGTCTTACAAATCCATTTTGGACTTTTGAACCCCAGAACTTTAAAATAATAACTTAGTATTCTTTTAAGCTATTAAATCTGGTATAATTTGTAATAACATCAATAGGAAACTAATAAATACAATGCTGCTGGGATTGTATATCAAGAGGGAAAAATTACAAGGCAGGAAAGAGATGGCCAAAATCTGAAGTGATGTCTTTAAACACATACCCTTGAGATATCAAGTAGAATCTGGTGCACAGGGTGATGGACATAGATAGGATTTCAGTCACAGTAGCAGGAATAGCACAAAATTCAGTTGCAATCAGTTGATAAAATCAGTAGCAGAAGTATTTCCTCAGTTTCTTCAGTGATGTTAAAATCAGTGCCATCAGCTAAAGTTAGAGAAGTGGGGAGAGATGTTGAGGAAAAGCACACAGTAGTCCTTTAGGAATGTGGGCAAATGCAAGCTAGGAAAGAGAAATGTGACTGCATGGCAGACATGAGGACCCACTTGAGCTTAGTGACAATGGATTGTCTATCTGTTTAAACTTTTTCTTTAGTCATAGTTAACCTCCTGTATTTACTACAGAGTTCATGAAAGGTTGGATTTAATCAAAATGGGTTTTTTTTTTTCCAGAAGAGTAAAATTGGGGTTAAAAATTGAGGGTATATGAGATAATATGGGTCAATGTAGTAACCACATTGTTTTTCATGTGAAACATTCATGAGTGTATATCAATAATACCTTAATTTAAAAAATCAAGGATGTATGCAAGGAATCCAAGGTGCTTTAGAGAGGAAGTGAGGACATGAGAAAAATTAGGGACATTGAAAACATGGTAAAACAATGGGTTGCCGATTTCAGCAGAGTCAAAGAATTATTGGAAATAGTACTGGGAGGTGGTGAAGGTCAGACAGTGGGAAGCTTGAAAATAAGCCATGGAAAGGATGAAGTTCATGAGAATAAAAATGTCTAGGAACTTTAGGGCTGCATATTAGCATCATCTGGGGAGCATGAATCAAAACTGATTTAAATCAGCATCTCTGGGGATGGAGCCCAGACATCACTATTTCCTTAAATTTCTCCTACAGGACGTTAATATGCAGATAAGTTTGTTTATCATAAAAGCAGGCAGCTGAGGTGGAGTGGAAAATCAGATCGCTGGAGGCACAAGACAGAACCATGTATATTGCACAGATGAATGAGATAACATGTTAAGCTTGAATTGGCCTCTTTCAAGGAAAAGCATAAGGAAATGTCAGTTGCTTTATGAAATAGGGTAACTTTCATCATCGTAAATAGGCATTTGTCTCAGCACAAGGACAATTGGATTAATTATTTTTCTAAGGAATCTTGAGCATAAGGTTGCCTGCTTGTTATGAAAGGAATAAGAAATTTTTTTTCTACCTTCCTGTACCATCCTATATGGGAAATGCTTATAGAATTCTAATTTAAAATATTGACAAATATATGGGCCTAAACTACAAGTATGTGTAACAATATTCTTGTTTAGATACACACAGTTATACTCTAAAATCAAATGCAACGCACTTATTAACCATACAGTAAAATGAACAATTATGCATATATTTCTGTGACAGGCACTGATTATCACATGCCCAGTGTCTATTTTTAGCTCCTTCTTTACCAAGAGAATCTCAATTTTGTTTAGAGTAGAAGTGTGCTTTATTAAAAATATGACCCTTCCAACTCTTCCTTAACCTAGTTTTGCCATGTGAATCACATCTGGCCAGTGAGACCTAAGGGGGAGTCCTAGGTCAGGCTTCAGAGAAAGGTTGATGTTTTTTGGAGACAGACTCAGGAGCATGGGTCTTTCCCTTTTACCCGTCCCTCTCCTCTTGGCCTGGAGGTGACTCAGCTGTTCAGAGACTCTAAGGACGTGTCACGTGTTTGTTTGCTGTGAGCAGGAAGCTAGACAGGACCTCCATCCCCAAGGAATTATCAGAGCAGTTTCATACTAGCCTTCAGATGCCAAACTACATTTTTTTCCTAGACAGAAAAATAAAATATCTCACTAATTTTAGCAATGTTGATAGTATATGTGTTACATAAAGTCAAGTATAATCGCTAGCAGATACAATTTCTTCAAAGAGAGTTTAAAAAATGCTTAATTTTATCCTTCACTATAAGGGGGGAAAAAAAGGACATTTAATCAGTAAGTTACATAAATTATGTTTAAGTTATGTTTATGCTCATTCATACAATAAAATGCAGCATCCTTGTAAATCTGATAAGGGGGACAAATATTTAATGACATAAAAATGTTATAATAGAGTATTAGGTGAAGGACAAAACAGCAGCCAACAAAGCAGCATGTATACATGTCTTGACCTGACTAATTTTCACCTAAGTACTATTTTTTTTCTTTCAGGTCAGGTTGTGGTGGGTCTGGGTTACAGTAAAGGCAGAGCCAAGGAGAACGGTCCTGAGAACCAGCCTACAGGGTCACCAAAAGGTCCTTAGTCTGTACAAAGTCTGGGGTGGGCGGCTGCGTCGTAGTGAAGGAAAGCAATGTATGTTTTTCATTTTTAATGCCACTCTAGAGAGTTATGAATTCTCAAAAACCTCAAGAAACCACCCTTAAGGAAAGTTTTTAAAAATATGTTATTATTTTTTCTTTCTTACTGCTCAGTTTTATCAGCTAATGATTTGCCAAGATGTAGCTTGTAATTCTAAAACAAAAAAATTACCTTTAATTTTAGGGAGACCAATTATGGATAGATTTTGTTATGTACATAGTGCTTACATTTATTAAATAATGTTTAGGGGCCTTTTTGGTAACTTTTAAAAACTTAGAGACCTTGAGTCTCCAATTATTTTTAATGCTGGACTTATTTCTTTACAGACCCAAATCATTTCATAATCTGGCTTCTAAATTCACACTTGATATGCTCCAGGGAGCACTGTGTTTCATGCTTTTTTTTTTTAAGTGTTCTTTAATTGCTATGCATATAATTATAAGGAAAAAAAGCAAATTGTAAAACTACTCTGAATCCATGGGCTATGCATTTGAGTAATTACATAAACAATTAGCACTTCTATTTGCAAACACATGTTTAATACCAGTGGATTACTGAGTGTAAACATAGCTCAATGAAACCTTTTATACACACTCAGCTCACATATGCTTGGCAACCCTAACTAGTCTATTTTATAACCGTTCACATCATTTAGTTAATAGTTATGATTAATAACAAAAATATCCACAGAGTTTACACATTTTTTTCCTCGAAATCACTGATTAGTAAATTTATTGTAAGCTCAGAGCTGCATATTTTTTCCTTTTTATTTATGGCTGGTAGCTTTGGATATTCTTTAGAAAATGCCCTACTCTAGAGGTCACCGCTTGATCAAATCTTGAAGGTTTTCCATTCAGGTGAAGGCTTGACATTTTATTACCTTAGATATGGATACACATTCAGCGCATAAATAGAACAAAAGCCAGTTTACTTATGAAGAGAGCAACATCTAAAATACTAAGGTGAAACCTTTTGTGATTAGTAAATCTTTTGTGGTATGTGTGTGTGTGTGTGTTTCCTATGCAATAGACAGACCTACTTGGGAGAATAATGTCCACCTGTTGCTTTAAAAGGACAAAACTTGAAATGCTTTAAAAACAGATTCTACTTTCTCTGAGAGGTGACAAAACTCATCTTGCACTATGAATATAATATCGTATGAACGAAAAATTGAGGCATAATCTTTTGGGAACACTATTGAGTATACCTTACATATAATAGGGGAATGAACAAAATAATACATTAGATTTCTATTAAACCACTCATAGCACTTTACATCAGTGTTAGCTTCAAAATAAAATTAAATATATTCTTATTGAGCATATAGTGCCATAAATTTAAATTACTATAACTATAATTTAAAGTATTGGAGAAAGAGAGTTGAGTGGATGAGTAAGACACCATGTTTAAATCCAGGCAAGAGGAGAAAGGTGGCACAAATTGGCATGTGACTGTTACCCAAAGGAACAATCATAGCAGAAGGATAAGCACCATAGATTTTACTGGAGAGGGAGAAAATAGTTCATATTTGGAAGTGAATATGGGAAAAATTTCCTGAATCGGATGGAAATTCAGATGAAACTTGGAAGATGAATAGTTGGGTAGGGAGGACTTGGACATTTTCAGGTAAAGTTGAATGATAGAACTTTGAAAAAGGCATGGAGCTAGAAAAGTACAGTGTGTTTAATTAAACTGAGAGTAAATGAAGAGCAATAACAGCTAATTTAATCAGAAAGGTAGTTTCAATACATAATATGAGTCCAGGACACGAATTCCGAGTGATGTACTGCACTAAACCACACTAGCGGCATTAAAAGCTATGAATCAAGGGCTGTGATTACATGAGCAGAGCTTCCCAATGTAACACTATCCAGTAACAGGTGAAATACAGCTTCTCAATCTCTGCTCCTCTTGACTTGCATTCTATGTGCCAGTCAAACTGAATGACACTTGGTTCCTTGAAAATGCTGGTGGGTTCACACATCTATGCCCTTGCTAGCACTATTCCTTTCCTGAAAGTCACTCATTCAAACAAAGCCACATGCCCATTGCTTGCTAGGTGCTCCTTTATTGTTAGAGATACAAACTCCAGTAGAGGGAGGTTCCTGCTACTGTGACAAGTAGATAAAGCACAGAGTGACCCTGACTCTAATGATGACCAGTGTGCTCTGCAAGTCCATATAAGAAGGACCTAATTTAAACCCCAGGCTTTGGGAGGCAGGGGAAGTATGTGGGGAGAGGTAACCCATGGGGTTTGTTTGCCTGGTGAACACACAAGTTCCAGATTTCACTCAAGTTTAATAAACAGTTTTCTAAAAATTCTATAAAAATAATTCTGACTGTGCCTTCCTCACCTGGCAGAATTCTCCCTGTGCCATATATGTACATTATAGTGATTATTTCTTTTCACTCCTAGGCACTATATAGCACATGACCCTTAGAGAACATATAACACTGAGAATTTGTTTCCTATGGCTGCTGTAAAATCCTACCATGATGCAATGTCTTAAAGCAACACAATTTATTCTCTTACTGTTCTGGGGGTCAGAAGTCCAAAACGAGTATTACAGAGCTAAATCAAGATGTTGGCAAGTCTACATTTCTTTCGGAGGTCCAGAAGAGAAGAATCTGTTTCCTTGCCTTTTCCAGCTTCTGTAGGATACCTCTGTTTCTTGATTTGTGTCTCCAACCTTCATCTTCAAATTGCATCACTTCAATCTCTGCTGCCATGGTCACATTGTTTTCTAATTTTGACACTCTTGCCTCCCTTATGAGGACCCTTTTGATTACATTGGGTTGACCAGTATAACCCAGGATAATATCCCAGTCCCAATATCCTTAACTTAATCACATCTGTAAAGTCCCTTTTGCCATGTAAGGTAGCATTTTCACAGAGCTGCGGATATCTTTAAGAGGAGAACCATTGTTCTGTCTGTCCACCAGACTTGTAAGGCTAAGGCTATGCTTTATTTACTTTTGAAATCACAAGTAGGACGCTGCTTGGTAAATAATAACCACCACATTTATATTTGTTCCATGTGTTTGGTGTTTGGGGAGGTGGGAATGAGCAAGACAAATGAAGAAGATATTTCTCTGCTCCAGGAGATAAACTCTATGTGTCTACCTATGCTTCCTCTCCCCCAATCCTATCTCTTTGCGTATCCTTTACAGGCAAAAATCAATCCCAGTTTCTAAAGATATTAGTAAACAGTTTTCTGGCTTCACTGATGCTACTGTAAAGACAACTGTCAGTCACAAGATGGCAGAAGAGGAGTTGATGAGACCATCGTACCCCTCCAGGGAACGCTGATTTTGACAGTTACCCATGGATAAGAGCAACTTTGTAGGAGTCCAGGAGTCCAGTGGAGATGTTTCAGCACACAACTGGACAAAAATATCTGAGCATAAATGCATTGAAGAGTGTAAAAACAGCTTTGTTTTATCCACATCACCGCCCCCCCCACCCCCAATCACAGCTCTGCACCAAGGGAGAACCCCTTGAGCTGTGATTTTTTTTACGGTGAAAGTTAAAGTGTACTGAGTGAGTACCTGGCTTCCCCAAACTAGCCACGTAGGATGCTACACAGAAAGCTCACTTCTTTCTTGCTCTGCATAGAATACTGAGGTGACTGACATGGCTGTGGGGCTGGGAGAAGCTGGGAGCACAAGAACCAGGGCTTTGAGCTCATCAAAGGATTGCAGTTCCTATTACTTCACAGATTTCATTAGGAAGTCTGGCTATGTGCCACTTGGGATGCTTCACTTGAAGATCTTCCAACTGGTCCCTGGGCACCCTCAGTACTCCAAATATCTCATCACCCCTTACTGTCTCATTACCCACACAAGCCACCATGGACAGTGAATGGGAGCATTTGCAGAAGGCTTGCAAGCACATGCAGAAAGATAGCCCAATTCTGCAGGACACAATTCTGCAGGAGAGGGCACACAAATAGACACAAAAAGATGAAAAAGATAATCCATGCAAAAGAAAGCAGGGGTAACTATACTTATATCTTGACAAATTAGAGTTTAAGTAAAAGACTGATGATAAGGGGGATAATTCATTAAGAGGATATAACTATTGTAAATATATATCCACTCAACCTTGGAGCACCTAAATATATAAGGCAAATATTAACAGATCAAAAGGGAGAAATATACAGCAATACAGCAATAGTAGGGGATGACTTTAATACCCCACTTTTAACAATGGACAGATCATTTAGATGGAAAACCAATAAGGAAAATTGAACTAGAACTATACTTTAGACCAAATGGACCTACCAGACATACAGAACATTCCATCCAGCAGAAGATTACACTTTCTTCTCCTGTACACATACAGCATTCTCCAGGATAGAGCATATGTTAGGTAACAAAACAAGTCTTACCGAACTTAAAAAAATCTAAATCGTGCTAAACTGAACATCTTTTCTGACTACAATGGTATGAAACTAGAAATCAACAACAGGAGAAAAACTGCAAAATTCACAAATATGGGAAATTAAACAATGCACTCTTAAACAACCAATGGGTCAAAGAAGAAATCAAAAGGGAAATTTTTTTTAAATCTTGAAGAAAATGACTATGGAAACTCAATATATCAAAACTTGGGATGCAGCAAAGCAGTTCTAAGAGGGAAGTTTATAATGATAAACAACAACAATAAGAAAAAGGAAAGATCTCAAATTAATCAAACATCTTAAATTAGAAAAAGGAAAGTAAACTAAGCCCAAAATTATCAGAAGAAAGGAAATAAAGATCAGAAAAGAAATAATGAAGTAGAGACTAGAAAAAATTTTAAAAATTCAATGAAACTAAGATCTGGTTTTTGAAAATGTAAACAAAATTAATAAACATTTAGTTAGATTAAGAAAAAAAGAAAGAAGTCTCAAATAAATAAAAACAGAAATGAAACCAGAGACATTACAACTGAAAACAGAAATATAAATGGTCATAAGAGACTCCTATGAACAATTATATGCCAACAAAGGAAATAACCTAGAATAAATGGGTAAATTTCTAGAAATATACAATCTATCCAGACTGAATCTTGAAGAAATAGAGAATCTGAACAGACAAATAACAAAAAGATTGAATCAGAAATCAAAAATCTTCCAATAAAGAAAATCCCAGTACTAGATGTCTCATATATGAATTCTACCAAATATTTAAAGAATACCAATACTTCTCAAACTCTTCAAAAAAATTGAAAAGAATACTTACAAATTCATTGTACAAGGCCAACATCACTCTGATACCAAAGCCAGACAAGGACATTACAAGAACAGTAAATTACAGTTTCCCTGATGAACATAGATTCAAAAATCCTCAACAAAGAACAAAGTGCTAGCAAACCAAATTTAACAACACATTTATCATACTCCATAGTCAAATGAGATTATTCTTGGGATGCAAGGATGATTAAACATACGCAAATCACATTATGCCACATAACAGAACAAAGGGTAACAACCATATGATCATCTCAATAAATGTAGAGAAAACATTTGAAAAATTCTATGTCCTTCCATGATAAAAACTCTCAAGGAAGTAGATATAAAAAGAATGCACCTCCATATAACAGAGGCCGTATGTGACAAGCCCAAACAAACATCATACACAATGGTGAAAACATGAGTTTTTCTCCTAAAATCAGAAACAATACAAGATACCCACTCTCACCATATCTATTTAATGTAGTACTAGAAGTTCTAATCAGAGCAATTAGGCAAGAAAAAGAAATGAAAGATATCCAAATCAGAATGGAAGTAAAATTGCAGAAAGTATGATCTTATATATACACAACTGTAAAGATTCAACCAAAAAACTGTTAAAACTAGTAAACAACTTCAGTGAAATTTGGGAGTGCAAAATTAACATACAGAAACCGGTCATACACTAACAATAAACTATCTGATAATGAAATTAAGAAAATAATATACCCATGTATAAATAGTCAACTGATCTTCAACAAAGGCACCAAGAATACACAATTGGGAAGGACAATCTTTTCAATAAATGATATTTGGAAAAGTGGATATGCACTTGCAAAAGAATGAAATTGGATTCTTATATGACACTATACACAAAAATCAACTCAAGGTGGATTAATTAACTAACTGTAAGACCCAGGACTAAAAAATTCCTAGAATAAAACACAAAGGAGATGCTCTTGGATATTGGTCTTGGCAATGATTATTTTTAGGTTTGAGACAAAAAGCACAGGTAACAAAAACAAAAATAAACAAGGGGAACTACATCAAACTAAAAAGCTTCTGCGCAGCAAAAGAAATAATAATAAAAAATGTAAAGACAACCTACTGAATGAAAGAAAATATTTGCAAACCATATATTTAATGAGATTAATATCCCAAATATATAAGGATCTCATACAATTCAATAGGAAAAATAAATAAATGGCTTGGTTAAAGAATGAGGAAATGATCTGAACAGGTTTTTTTTTCCCAAAGACATATAACTGGCCAAGAGATATAAATAGATGGTTAACATCACTAATTACCTGGAAAATGCTAATGAAAACTACAATGGGATTTCACCTCACACCTGTTAGGATGACTATTATGAAAATGTCAAATTGGTGAGAATGTGGAGAAAAGGAGGCCCTTGTACACTGTTGGTGGGAATACAAATTGGTAAAGCCATTATGGAAGTTCCTCAAAAATCTGAAAATAGAACTAGCATATGATCCAGTAATTCCACTTCTGGGTATGTATCCAAAGGAAATTAAGTCACTATAATGAAAAGATTCCTGTGCTCCCATGTTCATCGGAGCATTATTCATGGCAATCAATATGTAGTGACAATCCAAGTGTCCATTAACAGATGAGTGGATAAAGGAAATGAAATAAATACACACCCATGCACACAATTAAATATTATTCAATCTTAAAAAAAGAAAGCAATCCTGAGATTTATAAAAGACATATGAAATTAGAGGATATAATGCTAAGTGTTATAAGTCAGGCACAGAAAGACAAATACTGAATGATCTCTCTTATATGTGGAATCTAAAAAAGTTAAACTCATACAACAGCAGAACGGTGGTTACCAAGGACTGGGAATGGGGGAAATGAGGAGATGTTTGCTAAGAGGTACAAATATCAGTTATAAGGTGAATAAGTTCTAGAGACCGAGTGTTTAGAATGGTGACTATAATTAAGAATACTGAGTGAACTTTGCTAGAGAATAGGTCTCGTGTTGTCATTACATACACACACACAAAGGTAATTAGGTAAGTTGGTAGATATGTTTATTAACTTGATGTGGCAATCATTTCATGGGTACATATTTCAAAACATCACATTGTACACCTTAAATATATTCAATTCCTATTTGTCAATCATACTTCAATCAAGCTGGAAAATTAAAAAAAGAAACTGCCAAAAAGATAACTATCATATAATTGTTGTTTTCTTTGTAGGTAGGCTTTTTTTCTCACCTGATATTACCATTTTTCCCTTTTTCATTGGCATTCTGCAATTTACTATAGAGAGAATATATTTTTATCTGTCTTCTTAGAATTAAATGTGCTTACTAACTCTGATAATTTGGAAATTCTGACTTCAGAATTTGGATTTCTGGAAAATTTTATCCATTAGCTATGATTATGGCCTTCACTCTGTATATTATCTCCAATTAAAGGTAACTCCAGTTAAACTTACTTTGATATCCTTTTCTACAACACTAAAACTTTCTTTTGCATTCTCCAATACTTATCTTTTCTTTGCTACCTGTAAATAATTACTTAAATATATATTCCATAATCTAAGTTTCTTTTATCTCTTGTAACACTAATTTTTCAGCTTTTATTTTCATTTTTCTTGAATTTCCATTAGCTTTGTTTTGTTTCAAATGCACCTGCTCTTTTTTTTTTTTTCCTATCAGGGAGTAATCCCCCTTTTCTTTCTTTCTTTCTTTTTTTTTTTCCAATCAGGGAGTAATCTCCCTTTTCTTTCTTTCTTTTTTTTTTGTTATCATTAATCTACACTTACATGAAGAATATTATGTTTACTAGGATCTCCCCTATACCAGGTCCCCCCTATAAACCCCTTTACAGTCACTGTCCATCAGCGTAGCAAAATGTTGTAGAATCACTACTTGTCTTCTCTGTGTTGTACAGCCCTCCCCTTTCTCCCACCCCACCATTATGCATGATAATCTTAATACCCCCCTTCTTTTCCCCGCCACCTTATCCCTCCCTACATACCCATCCTCCCCAGTCCCTTTCCCTTTGGTACCCGTTAGTCCATTCTTGGGTTCTGTGATTCCACTGCTGTTTTGTTCCTTCAGTTTTACCTTTGTTCTTATACTCCACAGATGAGTGAAATCATTTGGTATTTCTCTTTCTCCGCTTGGCTTATTTCACTGAGCATAATACCCTCCAGCACCATCCATGTTGCTGCAAATGGTAGGATTTGCCCTCTTCTTATGGCTGAGTAGTATTCCATTGTGTATATGTATCACATCTTCTTTATCCATTCATCTACCGATGGACATTTATGTTGCTTCCAATTCTTGGCTATTGTAAATAGTGCTGCGATAAACATAGGGGTTCATCTGTCTTTCTCAAACCTGATTGCTGCATTCTTAGGGTAAATTCCTAGGAGTGCAATTCCTGGGTCAAATGTTAAGTCTGTTTTGAGCATTTTGATGAACCTCCATACTGCTTTCCACAATGGTTGAACTAATTTACATTCCCACCAGCAGTGTAGGAGGGTTCCCCTTTCTCCACAGCCTCGCCAACATTTGTTGTTGTTTGTCTTTTGGATGGTAGCCATCCTTACCAGTGTGAGGTGATACCTCATTGTAGTTTTAATTTGCATTTCTCTGATAATTAGCGATGTGGAGCATCTTTTCATGTGTCTGTTGGCCATCTGTATTTCTTTTTTGGAGAACTGTCTGTTCAGTTCCTCTGCCCATTTTTTAACTGGATTATTTTTTTGTTTGTTGAGGCGTGTGAGCTCTTTATATATTTTGGACGTCAAGCCTTTATCGGATCTGTCATTTTCAAATATATTCTCCCATACTGTAGGGTTCCTTTTTGTTCTATTGATGGTGTCTTTTTCTGTACAGAAGCTTTTCAGTTTAATATAGTCCCACTTGTTCATTTTTGCTGTTGTTTTCCTTGCCCGGGGAGATATGTTCAAGAAGAGGTCACTCGTGTTTATGTCTAAGAGATTTTTGCCTATGTTTTTTTCCAAGAGCTTAATGGTTTCATGACTTACATTCAGGTCTTTGATCCATTTTGAGTTTACTTTTGTATATGGGGTTAGACAATGGTCCAGTTTCATTCTCCTACATGTAGCTGTCCAGTTTTGCCAGCACCATCTGTTGAAGAGACTGTCATTTCACCATTGTATGTCCATGGCTCCTTTATCAAATATTAATTGACCATATATGTCTGTGTTAATGTCTGGAGTCTCTAGTCTGTTCCATTTGTCTGTGGCTCTGTTCTTGTGCCAGTACCAAATTGTCTTGATTACTATGGCTTTATAGTAGAGCTTGAAGTTGGGGAGTGAGATCCCCCCTACTTTACTATTCTTTCTCAGGATTGCTTTGGCTATTCGGGGTCTTTGGTGTTTCCATATGAATTTTTGAATTATTTGTTCCATTTCATTGAAGAATGTTGCTGGTAGTTTCATAGGGATTGCATCAAATCTGTATATTGCTTTGGGCAGGATGGCCATTTTGACTATATTAATTCTTCCTAGCCACGAGCATGGGATGAGTTTCCATTTGTTAGTGTCCCCTTTAATTTCTCTTAAGAGTGACTTGTCGTTTTCAGAGTATAGGTCTTTCACTTCTTTGGTTAGGTTTGTTCCTAGGTATTTTATTCTTTTTGATGCAATTGTGAATGGAGTTGTTTTCCTGATTTCTCTTTCTGTTGGTTCATTGTTAGTGTATAGGAAAGTCACAGATTTCTATGTGTTAATTTTGTATCCTGCAACTTTGCTATATTCCGATATCAGTTCTAGTAGTTTTGGGGTGGAGTCTTTAGGGTTTTTTACGTACAATATCATGTCATCTGCAAATAGTGACAGTTTAACTTGTTCTTTACCAATCTGGATTCCTTGTATTTCTTTGTTTTGTCTGATTGCCATGGCTAGGACTTCCAGTACTATGTTAAATAGCAGTGGGGAGAGTGGGCATCCCTGTCTTTTTCCTGATCTCAGAGGAAAAGCTTTCAGCTTCTCGCTGTTCAATGTAATGTTGGCTGTGGGTTTATTTTTGGCCTTTATTATGTTGAGGTACTTGCCCTCTATTCCCATTTTGCTGAGAGTTTTTATCAGGAATGGATGTTGAATTTTGTCAAATCCTTTTTCAGCATCTATGGAGATGATCATGTGTTTTTTGTCTTTCTTTTTGTTGATGTGGTGGATGATGCTGATGGATTTTCGAATGTTGCACCGTCCTTGCATCCCTGGGATGAATCCCACTTGGTCATGGTGTACGATGGTTTTGATGTATTTTTGAATTCGGTTTGCTAATATTTTTTTGAGTATTTTTGCGTCTACGTTCATCAGGGATATTGGTCTGTAGTTTTCTTTTTTGGTGGGGTCTTTGCCTGGTTTTTGTATTAGGGTGATGTTGGCTTCATAGAATGAGTTTGGGAGTATTCCCTCCTCTTCTATTTTTTGGAAAACTTTAAGGAGAATGGGTATTATATCTTCCCTGTGTGTCTGATAAAATTCTGTGGTAAATCCAACTGGCCCTGGGGTTTTGTTCTTTGGTAGTTTTTTGATTACCGCTTCAATTTCGTTGCTGGTAATTGGTCTGTTTAGATTTTCTGTTTCTTTCTGGGTCAGTCTTGGAAGGTTGTATTTTTCTAGGAAGTTGTCCAATTCTCCTAGGTTTCCCAGCTTGTTAGCATATAGGTTTTCATAGTATTCTCTAATAATTCTTTGTATTTCTGTGGGGTCCGTCGTGATTTTTCCTTTCTTGTTTCTGATTCAGTTGATTTGTGTTGACTCTCTTTTCTCTTAATAAGTCTGGCTAGAGGCTTATCTATTTTGTTTATTTTCTTGAAGAACCAGCTCTTGGTTTCATTGATTTTTGCTATTGTTTTATTCTTCTCAATTTTATTTATTTCTTCTCTTATCTTTATTATGTCCCTCCTTCTGCTGACCTTAGGCCTCATTTGTTCTTCTTTTTCCAATTTCAATAATTGTGACATTAGACCATTCATTTGGGATTGTTCTTCCTTCTTTAAATATGCCTAGATTGCTATATACTTTCCTCTTAAGACTGCTTTTGCTGTATCCCACAGTAGTTGAGGCTTTGTGTTGTTGTTGTCATTTGTTTCCATATATTGCTGGATCTCCGTTTTGATTTGGTCATTGGTCCATTGATTATTTAGGAGCGTGTTATTAAGCCTCCATATGTTTGTGAGCCTTTTTGCTTTCTTTGTACAGTTTATTTATACTTCTATGCCTTTGTGATCTGAAATGTTGGTTGGTAGGATTTCAATCTTTTGGAATTTACTGAGGCTCTTTTTGTGGCCTAGTATGTGGTCTATTCTGGAGAATATTCCATGTGCACTTGAGAAGAATGTGTATCCTGTTGCTTTTGGATGTAGAGTTCTGTAGATGTCTATTAGGTCCATCTGTTCTAGTGTGTTGTTCAATGCCTCTGTGTCCTTACTTATTTTCTGTCTGGTGGATCTGTCCTTTGGAGTGAGTGGTGTGTTGAAGTCTCCCAGAATGAATGCATTGCATTCTGTTTCCTCCTTTATTTCTGTTAGTATTTGTTTCAGATATGTTGGTGCTCCTGTATTGGGTGCATATATATTTATAATGGTTATATCCTCTTGTTGGACTGAGCCCTTTATCATTATGTAATGTCCTTCTTTATCTTTTGTTACTTTCTTTATTTTGAAGTCTGATACTAGTATTGCAACACCTGCTTTTTTCTCTCTGTTGTTTGCATGAAATATCTTTTTCCATCCCTTGACTTTAAGTCTGTGCATGTCTTTGGGTTTGAGGTGAGTCTCTTGTAAGCAGCATATGGATGGATCTTGCTTTTTTATCCATTCTATTACTCTGTGTCTTTTGATTGGTGTATTCATTCCATTTACATTTAGGGTGATTAATGAAAGGTATGTACTTATTGCCATTGCAGGCTTTAAGTTTGTGGTTACCAAAGGTTCAGGGTTAGCTTCTTTACTATCTTACTGTCTAACTTAACTCGCTTGCTGAGCTATTATAAACACAGTTTGATGATTCTTTATTTCTCTCCCTTCTTATTCCTCCTCCTCCCTTCTTCATATGTTGGGTGTTTTGTTCTGTGCTCTTTTTAGGAGTGCTCCCATCTAGAGCAGTCCCTGTAAGATGCCCTGTAGAGGTGGTTTGTGGGAGGCAGATTCCCTCAACTTTTGCTTGTCTGGAAATTGTTTAATCCCTCCTTCATATTTAAATGATAATCGTGCTGGATACAGTAATCTTGGTTCGAGGCCCTTCTGTTTCATTGCATTAAGTATATCATGCCATTCTCTTCTGGCCTGTAGGGTTTCTGTTGAGAAGTCTGATGATAGCCTGATGGGTTTTCCTTTGTAGGTGACCTTTTTTTTCTCTCTGGCTGCCTTTAATACTTTGTCCTTGTCTTTGATCTTTGCCATTTTAATTATTATGTGTCTTGGTGTTACCCTCCTTGGATCCCTTGTCATGGGAGTTCTGTGTACCTGTGTGGTCTGAGAGGCCATTTCCTCCCCTAGTTTGGGGAATTTTTCAACAATTATTTCTTCAAAGACACTTTGTATCCTTTTTTCTCTCTCTTCTTCTTCTGGAACCCCTAAAATGCAGATATTGTTCCATTTTGATTAGTCACTCATCTCTCTTAGAATTCTTTCATTCCTGGAGATCCTTTTATCTCTCTCTGCATCATCTTCTCTGTGTTCCTGTTCTCTGTTTTCTAGTCCAGTAATGGTCTCTTGCATCTCTTCCATTCTGTTTTGAAGTCCTTCCAGAGCTTGTTTTATTTCTGTATTCTCTGTCCTTAGTTCTTGCATATTTCTCTGCAAGTCCATCAGCTTGGTTATGACTTTTGTTTTGAATTCTTTTTCAGTAATACTGGTTAAATCTATCTCCCCAGGTTCCTTCTCAAGGGAAGATATAGCAGATGCCGAAGCTGTCTGGGTTATTCTCGTCTGGATCAAATTTTTTTGCCTTTTCATGTTTATAGGTGCTATTGACTGTCAGCTGGGAGGGCCAAACTTTCCCCTTGCTCCTGGCCTTTCTTTACTGGGACAACAGTGACCCCTAGTGGCTTGTGTTGGGCAATTGCATGTAGACTGGGTCTGTGTCTTGTCAGGCCGGTATGGAGGAAGCTCCCTTACTGAGGGGTGGCCAGGCTCAGGCTGCTTCTCTGCCACGCCCCAGAGGGGTAATGGACAGGGAGCTGTTTGGCTGTTTACCTCCGTGAGGGGTCTCAGAGCTGTTGCCCAGGGGGTTAGTGTGCCCGGGTTTCCCTGGAGTTTCCAGCTGCTGTACTGTGACCTGGGATGTTTCCGTCCAGCTGTTGCATTCCTGTCCCTTTAAGACTTTCAAACAGCACTCGCTTTTCTTTGTCACAGGGACATCAGCTTTGGGACCCGCTCAGAGGTCTTGCTGCCCTGTTTCCCTAGTTTCCAGCCCTCCACGCATGCACTGTGTCTGCGCTCTGGCCCGGATGGCTGGGGCTGAGTGTTCAGCAGTCCTGGGCTCCTTCTCCCTCCCGCCGGGAGCTGGGGGGAGGTGTGCTCGTGTCCCGCCGGGCCAGGGGTTGTATCTTACCCCTTTCACCAGGCGCTGGGCTCTTGCACGTGTGGATGTAGTCTGGCTGTTGTCCTGTGTCTTCTGGTCTCTCTTTTAGGATTAGTTGTATTTGTTGTATTTTCAAAAATATATATGTTTTTGGGAGGAGATTCCCACTGTCCTACTCACGCCGCCATGTTGGCTCACAAATCCACCTGCTCATTTTTGATAAAATTTTTCTTCATTTGAGTCTACATTTTATTTCCTTATACATGTTTTTATTTTGTATTCTGTTCTCAATTATTTATTTCTATTGGAAAGGTAAAATCTTCCTCTACCCTTCAAGGTTCCTCTAGCTGGTCTAAGAATCAAACTGACATGAGACAGATTAGCAGGAGAAAATAAAATATAATTATGTACATATAGGAAATCCATGTAGACATGAGATTCCATAGAGAGTCAGAAAACGAAGTATATGCGTCACCCGGAACTAAGGAGAAGGGGTCATGTGTCTGATCTTCAAAGGGGTAGAAGACAATTCACAAGAAGATGAAAGTGTAAATGTTTGGTAAACAAAGGTTTGCTGAGACCCACAGAAACCAGGACACATAGAGAGGAATTACAGCAAACATATTTTGAAAATTCCTCCTTCTCTACCACACTGAGTTCATATTGTAATGTAATTATCCATAGTGAAAGCTGCCTTCCTGTAGCAGGCCCTCTATCTAAATTCTCTTAGGAAGTTAGAGGGGTGTGGTCAAAGTTTCTTTCTGAGTCTTGGGTCTTGACTGTTTTCAGCCCTGCATGCCGAAGTGGCATACCCTGGGGCAGCATGCCCTTGGCCCCTACATCTCAATACCAAGTTGTTACTATTGTTTTTCTGCCAGTTCCCTCAGATTGTGGTGTTTCCTCATGTATGTGGGGATCTGTGATTGTGCATCCCATTTATTGGAAATCTGTGGCAATTCACTGATGACTACTTCAAGGACATATTTGTTTTTGTTAGCTACTTTTAGGCATTACCAACCCAGATTTGCTTTAAATTAAATTCCCAACCTGCAATTTGGTGAATCCTGTAAAAAGTGTTGATCTTGAACCAAATCTCTACAAGGATACAATGTTTCAGGCTACTTTTGAAATTCTAGTCTGAAACAAGAAAATATTCTTTTTGTTGGGTTTACCTATATTCTTTCTAGGGTAGTCTTTTTTTCCTTAAATTGTTACTCTGGAGAATCTTAACCTAATTCTGTCTAGGGTGTCTAATCTGAATCCATGTTTCTGTCCAAGCCTTGTGAGCCATCCATCCTAATTGTGACTCTGGGCCAGCGATTTATGGCTTCTTTTGCTAGTCTTCCTTTCTGCTTAGTTCTTATCCACATAATATTTCCTTTATTTTCTTCAAAACTTCCTATGCACTCAATTAAATGGTTTTTTCCTTTCCAAAATTTTAGATTTTATATGAGGAAATCAGAATATTAGTCTCCATTGTCAATAGAAATTGCTGAATATCCATTGAAGTGCTGAATTATATCCTATGCATAATAGCCCAACATTCTCTAATTGAAATTAAACAACTATTGACTTAAACTGAACAAAAATGTAAAAACACTTTTCTCATATTTTATGATTCTTTTTAATACCTTTCTTGTCAAATAAATAACCTGCTTAAGAAAGCTATAATTGGCCTCAATTTTTTATTTCAAAAAATCTGAACTCTTCTTACTTCTTTAGACTCTCCAATATTTATCTCAAATTCATTCCTTTATTCCACAAATCTTACTAAAATGGGTAAAAACCAAATTTTCAATTAAGTTAAAAATATGACTCTTAAACCAATATTTAGTGGACATGCTTCAAAAAATGTGTTTAACTTATTAATGAGAGCCACTAGGTTAGGAAGGCTGCTCACAAGAGTATTTGAGGAAAGCCATTCTGAAATAAGTTTGCTAGGTTAAAGATAAATCTCTTTAGTGTCCTAAAATCAACAAACATAAGTTATCATCTTCTGTCCAGAAATGATTTGTATCTCTCCAGGGGGGAAAAAAAATATATAAATTAGCATGTAATTTCATAAAGTCTGAACCTTAACTAATAGTAAATAAAGTAAAACAAAGGTACAATTCCTTGAAGAATTAAATAATCCTTGGTTGAGTCTGTTAAGCAATGTTCCTTTATGGTATTGAAAATATAATATGGTGAAATATTGAGTAAGTGAATTAATGAAACTGTCCTACTTTTTATGTCCTTTTTTCATATATTAATCTAATAGGGCACCACTGCTCTATTGGACCTGAAGCCTCCTTTTATATAAAATCTTTGGTCATGTCTTATAGGATATTCTGAAATGAAAGTCACAGATGATATAAAATTGTCATTTGAAATTGTCAATATAATGTCCTACCTGTAATATAAGGAAAACTTTAAAGGAAAATAATTTATTTAAAATAATACATATTTCATCATGCAGTTGAATAATAACATCTACACTGAAAGATATAAAAATTAAAATGCTTACATATATATGTGATTCACTGACAATATGAGATCCACAAAAACAGATTGATACAGATGTTAGATTTGTGATTCAAATTCTGTGACTACAACTGCATGGATGACATGATTTTTTTAAATGATGAACTCTAAGCATAATTTCCAAACAAAACAAAATTCAACCTTCCCTCGAATTACTGAGTACTTTTCACTGTGCATTAAAAAACAATTTACTTTGGGTATAAATATAAAATGGAGTAGAGTTCTGTGTTCATAATCAGAAATACATTTTCAGCTACAAGCCAAAAGATCATTAAAAAGTTGTATGAGATGCAGGACAATGTGTGCTTGTGCAGGACTGTCTTTTATGTCTTGTTTACACAAGATGACTAGCGGGCTTCAATTGAGTATATGCCAAGCAAAGCTCCTGATCACAGGAACAACCAAATTCCACTCCCCCAAACACACACACATTTTCAAAATACGCCTAAAATGACATTTCCCCAGTTCAGGACCAGTGATTGAGACATATCTTACCCATTTTTAAAGGGCCAACTTGAACATTATACCTTCATGGTCATTTGTCAGTGATTTTTGTGGACACTATTCTCTCGTATCTCTAATACTTGACACCTTTTAAAGTGCATACACACAGTGTAGTAATCAAGAGTGTGTGCTCTGTAACCTCCTTGTCAGGTTCCTATCTCAGACACCTTCTGTGGCCTTGGAAAGGTCATGTTACCTGTCTGTTTCAATTTTCCCATCTATAAAAAGTGAATGAAATTCATAGCTATCTCACTGGGTTGCTGTGATGAAAAAATTCATATCAATTACAAGTGTAAAAAGGTATCAGTACATACTAGCTATTGTCCTTATTAGTATCAATCAGTTGATCTTTAAATATGCATGCCTAGTCCTGTTTTTTTAAGTGAATGGCAAACTCCTTGAAGGCAGAGCATTTGAACACTAGTGGATAGACTGCTGATAACCAATATATGTTTATTTGTCAAATGTATAGTTGGAGCTATTGCAGAAGCATAATATAGGCATACTGCCCAAAGATATTGTAGGTAGGGTTCCAGACCATCACAATAAAACAAATATCTCAGAAAAGTGAGTCAAATGAAATTTTGGTTTCCCAGTGCATATAACAGTTATGTCTACTAAATTGTAGTCTATTAAATGTGTGATAGCATGTCTAAAAAACAAGGTACATAACTTCATTTAAAAATATTTTATTGCTAAAAAAAGCTAACCATCATCTGAGGTATCAGCAAGTCATATTCACTGATCACAGATCACCATAATGACTATAATACCACTGAAAAAGTCTGAAATATTGTGAGAATTACTAAAATATGTGCCACAGACATGAAGTGAGCAAATGCTCTTTGGAAAAGTGGTGCTAACAGACTTGCTCCGCATAGGGTTGCGACAATCATCAATTGGTGAAAAACACAATATCTGTGATGCATAAAAAAACAAAGTGTAATACAATGAGGTTTGCTTGCATTCACATAACAAAACTGTCAAAAATAAAAAGTGTTAGAACTACAAAGCATATGACAAATATTCCCAGAAAAGACTTATTAGTTCAAAGAAGAGTGCTTCAACGTAGAGGACACTAAAAACATTTTTTCTTGTTACAGATTTATAGAATGACTTTGGCTCAGCCACTGAGCTGCTCTAGAGTCTCACTTTTCCCATAAGCAAAACACAAGTACACATCTAGCACCAGCTCTTTTCCCCTCTCTCGGGAATGTTGTAAGGCTAGATAATGTGTATAAAGCCTTTGTTCCTGAGGCCATAGTACAATCATCTGTCCTCTTATTAAAATTTCTCTCTCCTGCGACAGTAGCCACTTAAAGGGTCTTCGTGAATCATATTCTCCTGTGACTTTTCCCTGTCTCTTTTTTTCTTAACCACTAAACAAGACAAATTTTTCACTACCTTATTATATAGTTGAGCAGTATTATATAAAACTTCAAATGTCCCCATCATCAGCTTTTATGATCCCCATGTAAAAGTTCAGGAGAAAGCACTGAACTCCAATGGTAAAAAGCCTTTCATCTTTCATGATGAAACATTAGCTTTCAAATTAACTATGGAAGAAACTGGCAATTTTCTGTCTCTGTGCAGTTGAACTAATAATTAAGTGCCAATTATTGTTGATTTTTAATTTGTTTTCATAAGATAAATTTATACATTTTTAAGGCAAATGGAGCCTTAACTTGAATTTCATTAACTGCAACAAGCTTAAGATAGCAAATAGTATTGTAAAATGTGGCTCTGAGGCCACACTGCCTGGCTTAACCGTGGCCTTACCTGTCAGCTTGATGACACCACACTTTAGTTTGTCATGCCAGTATTCTCTCCTGAAAGATGGAGATGAAGACAATGCTAACTGCAGAGGATTATTTAGAGTCTTAATGATGATAAGAAATGTGAAGATTACATGGGCAATGATAGTACATATGTATGTGGCATATCTAAGTGCTTAGTTCAGTGTTATCCACAATTCTTTGTGTTGAGGGCTGGTCCTGAGCAAAGGGCAATGTTCAGCCACAATCCTACCTCTACTCACTGCATGTCAACAGAATATCCCCAGTGTGACCAGAAATGTCTCCAGATACTGCCAAATGTCCCCTGAGGAAGAATCACCCTCAACTGAGAACCACTGTTTGATATCGTAATAGATTGCATGGGGAGAAGGTGGTGCTGTGATGAAATGACATGGTCCCTGATAGATAGAAGCATACAGTCTAGTTGGGAGAGAGACCTTGAAAGATTATGTATCTCATTTAAATGGAGATACATTGGAGCTTGAATTCAGGTTCTGAATATTGTTAACTATCTCTGGGTGTCTCATTTCCTCATCTACTAAATGTAGATAACCATCAAAACTAAGTAGCTACTTCAGAAACTTAGTGGCAAACAAGAGCATAATGATTAATAATTTTTTTATTTTACAGTTTAAGATTGTTATGGATAAAGGACCCAACTCTATAAAACATCTAGAAATAAAATCAACAAAAAAACCACACCAGTTTTGAGCTGTACAAAGAAAAAATTAAGGGGTAGGAATTAGGGAACTGATATAAAGCTTTAATATTGTAAAACTATTGATCATTCCCAACATAATAATACCATTTACATATTTCCTATCAGAATCCAATGTAATTTCTTCTTCATTGTTAATTTAACAAACCTATTTTAAAATTCATCTGGAAAAAGTCAAAAGTATTTAAATAGTAGAAAATAGGACATATTTTTTAAAAACCTCCTTTTATAGGGAGGGGGAAAAAGATGGCAGCATGAGAAGTGAGGCAGAAACCTCCTCCCAAAAACACATGTAACACGAAAATACAGCAAATACAACTAATCCTGAAAGAGAGACCTGAAGACTGCAGAACAGACTGCCTATATTTGGGAAAAGAGAAAATATCACAGGAAAAGGTAAAGTAGCAAAGCTGCAATCCAGCAGGACTGAAACCCTCCCACATTCCACCTCACAGACAGGAGGAAGAGCAATAGAGCTGGGAGGGAGTAGAAGCCCAGGACAGCTAAACACCCAGCCCTGGAGATCTGCTCCAGGAGCACAAAACCACATTACATGGTGCTCTGGATATTAGTGGGGTTAGAAAGCAAACACAGGTAGGATACTTAGAGAGACTGAGATTCCAGCTGCCTGTGGAGAACAGGTACCCATAACTGACTGCACAGGGATAAAAGAAAGGTGGGCCCTTGGAAAGACTTCCCAAAAATGGGAGAACATATTTGTAAATGACATATTCAACAAGGAGTTAACATCCAAAATATATAAAGAACTCACATGCTTCAACACCCAAAAAACAAATAATCTGACTAAAAAATGGGCAGAAGATCTGAACAGACACTTCTCCAAAGAAGAAAATCACATGACCAACAGACACATGAAAAGATGTTCCATATCGCAAATTATCAGGGAAATGCAAATTAAAACCACAATGATACACCACCTCACACCAGTTAGTATGGCCAACATCGAAAAGACAAGGAACAATAAATGCTGGTGAGGATTCAGAGAAAGGGGAACCCTCCTACACTGTTGGTAGGAATGTAAATTATTTCAACCATTGTGGAAGGCAATATGGAGGTTCCACAAAAACTAAAAATAGAAATATCATTTGACCCAGAAATTCCACTCTAAGGAATTTACCTGAAGAAAACAAGATCCCTGATTCAAAAAGACATATGTACCCCTATGTTTATTGCCACACTATCTACAATTGCCAAGATATGGAAGCAACCTAAGTGTCCATCAGCAGATGAATGGATCAAGAAGAGGTGATATATGTACACAATGGAATATTGTTCAACCATAAGAGGAAAACGAATCCTACCATTTACAGCAATATGGATGGAGCTAGAGGGTATTACACTCAGTGAAGTAAACCAGGCAGAGAAAGACAACTACCAAATGATTTCACTCATTTGTGGAGTATAACAACGAAGCAAAACTGAAGGAACAAAACAGCGGCAGACTCAAAGACTGCAAAGGGACTAGCTGTTACCAAAGCGAAGGGATTGAGGATGGTGAGTGGGGAGGGTGGGAGAAGGGAATTAAGGGGCTTTAGGATTAGCACACATAATATAGGTAGGTCATGGGGAAGACAGTATAGCATGGAGATGACAAGTAATGACTCAATAGCATGTTACTACTCTGATGGATAATGATTGCAATGCAGTGTTTGTGGGGGGGACTTGACAATTTGGTGGATGTTGAAACCACAGTGTTGCTCATGTGAAATCTTCATGAGATTGTATATCAATGTTACCTTAATAAAAAAAACACCTTATTTCATAAAAATACGATACCTAAAATATTTTGCTTTTAGTGAGAAAATAGATGTAGCTCAAGGGTATGGGAGTTGCCAGACCAGGGCAAATCCGCTATGAAGCCACTGAAACCAAAATAAGTCAAAGTAAGGAATAGGTTGGGAGAAACTTTTTATTGCTTATAGCTTCTTGAATCGCTGGCCAGGCTCTGCACCGTCCATCTCTTCTCGCCATGGCTGAGGCTCTTCAGCCACTGCGTGCTCTCTATTTCCTATCCGCCCCTTCCAGGAGGAACTCCATTAGAAGGGCCTTGGGGAATGGCAGATGCCAGACCAATTTCATACCAGGAATGGAAGGGAGGAGAAAATGGCCATTTTCCCTCCACCCCTTGCCCCAGATCCACGGGAGGCTCTGCAGTGGTAAACATGTATTGAATGCAAATGAACTAAGGCTAGGCAGGAGATTCTGAAAATTCTGTCATTTACACCACAATAGACTAAAAAGAAATCCAGCCTACTTACAAAAGCAGACAGAGAATATGAATAATCTTCTGCAAACTAATTATATATACCAGTGAGGCAGAATAGAAAATCCAGAAACAAACCAAGTATGCTTTTTAATAAATTAAATAATTCCAAAGAAAATTTATTGAACTCATATTGTCATCCTGGTACTGGTCTAAATATTGGGGATGTAGTAGTTTGTGAAACAGAATATGTTCTTGTTCTCTGAGAGTTTACTTACAGCAAAACAGAAAAACAATAAAAAAATCAATGCACAGATTTATTATATAATTTTGATAGTGTTAAGTAATTTAAAAAATATTAAAGGAGGATAAGTGACAGAGAATGATAGAGGAGTTCTAATTTAGATAGAGTGGCACTGGTTAGGGAAGTCTTTCATTAGTAGGTAACATTTGAGCAGTGACCTTAATAAAACAGACAGGAAGCTCCACAAATATCTGAATAGCACAGACAGCATTAAGGCCAGAGCAGTGGGAGATAAAGTCAAAGAAGTAACAAGGGACCATATATTGTAGGGATGCTGGATTTTATTCTACATGGGATGAAAAAGCCATAGGGAGAAGCAGGATACATGACCTGTAGAAAATAGACAGTCACAGATGAAATGGCAGTAGTGGGACTAATTAGAAAATAACTTCAGTAGTTCAGTAAGTTGGGTCATGAAATTTGTAGTAGAGGGCATGAGAAATAAACTTGGGATTTGAGGGTAGAACACTAAGAACTGCTGATGGATTTCATGTTCGTTGTGAGACCAAGTTCTTTGGTCTGAGACACTGGGAATGTAAGACCTCTATTTAATGAGACAGTAAAGAAATGATTTGGGGAAGTTTGGGTAATCAAGAATTTGGTTATGAACAAATTATGTTTTGGAGGTCTACTGACCCACAATGTGGAGAAAGGTCCAGGAGGCTGTTTGATAAGCCCAAAGTTCCAAGGCAGCAGCAGCAACTGTAGATAGCAATTTGGAGCTGATTTTCAAGCCACAGGCTGAAAGAGGTTACCAAAACTAATCAAGAGTGTGCATGCAGGTAAAGAAGTGTGGATACCCAAGGTGCCCTGTGCTTCAAGCATAGGATAATTTGGTCTAGTATGCATATTTGTTTTCTATTGTTGCTGCAACAGATTACCACAAACTTCTGGTTTAAATGTCACAAATTTATTATGTGACAATTCTGGAGGTAAGAGGTCCAAATGGATCCCCTTGGACAAAATCAAGGTGTCAGCAAGACTGGCTTCCATACAGAGACTCTTGGGAGAAGCTCTCTCTGCCTTTTCCAGCTTCTAGGAGCTGGCTGAATTCCTTGGCTCATGACCTCCGCTCTCCATCTTGAAGGTCAACAATGTCTGGCTGTCCTTCACATGCTGCTGTATCTCTGGTTCTTCTTCTACCTCCCACTTCTAAGCACCCTCTTGATCACCATAGACCCATCCAGGTGATTCAGGATAATCTCCCTATCTGAAAGTCGTTTGCAATCATCTTAGTTCAACAACAAACTTAAGTCCTCTTTTCCATGTATGTGAATATTTTCACAGGTCCCAAGTAGTAGGATGTGGGCATTTTTCAAAGTCAATTATTATGCTTACTATAATATGTAATAAAGGCAGCATGCTAACAAAAAATGAGAAACAATGGCTTATTTAATAAAAGGTATAGACATACAACTGCCTAAAATGCAAAGAAAGAATTAGAGTGAATTGTTCATCTCACATCATACTTATTTAATGATCAATGTATTATAATTTCCTTTTATAAATAATCTTGAGAACTAGAATAATCTATGAAACAACATACCAAGGAATTCAATAAAAGCATAAAGAAAAAGTTAAACTGATTTGACCGTACACATCAATATTGTATGAATCATGTACTTCAAAGCAAATCATAAGTAAAATTTAAAGGCAGGCAACCAGCAAAACTATTTACAACACGGATGCAGATTTCATGGTGTCACTTCTCATATACTAACACTTCTATAGAGTTACTATAAATTATTTTTAAAGCATATACTCCAAAAGCAAAACAGTCAAAGAAAATGAGTAAAAATTTTAATAGTGAAGACACATGAACTACAGTTTAGCCTCACCAGTAATCAAAGAAATGTGAATTGTAATGACCATACAATATTGTACTTCACCTATTAACTTGAAATTTTTGGTTATGATAACCCAGTGATGGTAAAGAAACAGGTATTAGGTACAAACTCTGGTGGAAAGTAACTTTAAAATACATACAAAATTCTGTAATTGAATAAATTAGTAAGTGAGAGAGGAAATAAAAATCTCCCAGGCAGAAGAATTTAATTTTTCTCTAAACCAAAAAATCTGTGTAAATACTCCATTTCTTAGTGTGGGCTTTGTATAGTGACTTCCTTCCAAAGAGGACAGTATGGAAAGCAGGTGGGGAGTACCCTGGCAGTGGAGAAATCTGACAAACGCTACTTAAGCCAGATGAACAAGGTCAATATCAATTTTCATTAACAGTGTTCTTAGTAGGTACTTTTAACATGTCATGAAAATGGCACTTTACCTTTGCGATCTTCTTCCCTAAAACCCATAACCCTAATGTAATCATGATAAAAATATCAAATAAGTGCCAATAGACTGGCAGCCTACAATGTAACAACCGCACTGCTCAAATGTAGGGAAAGTCTGAGAAGCTGTTAGAGCCAAGAGGAGCCTACAGACAGTACACCCGCAGGCAATGTGTATCCTTGAAGGCATCTTGGAACAGAAAAAAAGATACTAACCAAAAACTAAGAAAATCTGAATAACCTATCAACTTTAGTTAATAGTAATCTAGCATTATTGGTTTATTAATTGTGACAAGAGTTCCATGCCAGTAAATGATGTTAGTAATAGGGAAACATGGTGTGAAGTATTAAAAGGTATGTCTGTACTCTTTTTAATTTTTCTCTAAACCTAAAATTGTTCTTAAAAAAATAAGGTCTATGTAGAACATAACAAAATGGGCTGCTTAGGTTATCTCAGAGGAATGTCATAAAATAAATTACTAAATTGATACATTCTGATTAATTTTGATTATAAAATTAGTATATGGAAGACTTATTTACTACATGTAACAAGTCAACGAATTTATGTTACCTATTTTTTTAGTCCATTTATACAGAAGAGCAAACTAAGGGTTAGAAAGGGGCCTTGGTATCCTTCAAACTGATATCCATAGCAACCTGAGAGTCTCCAAAATATTTAGAGAGACACAGCTGCTCAGTGAGGGTTTTAGTTATGTTGGATCACCTGGATGGCAACTGTACTTGCCTCCTGCCCTGTGATTGGCCCAGGTGGTTACCTAAGGTGAAACTGTTGAACACGTTAAATGCCTGATGTACATCTGACTTCTTCCAGGTTGACTTGTCCAAATTTTAAAGTGAGACTATCTGGCTTGCATAATATAGTTACTGGTTGAATTATTTTTACTATTTATACAGTTAAGATTATTTTTTGCAGTGATGGCTTTCTATTTAAAGAAATTCAAAATTAGTCTTTCTTTTTTTAAATGGCATAAGTTGAGACATTGATTCGCCATCATATAAATAGCGTTGCATACCAGAAAGATTTTCAAAATAAAAAGGTCGTATGTGATCACGGCACACTGTGCATATGTAGAGTTCACGGTCACAAAGCCAGCTAGTAGGATGGTGAGTCCTTACCATATACAGGGACATTCTGGCAATATCGAATGAAAGAAAGAACTTGCTGAACTTTTCTCATATTTGGATCACATGTAATGAGCAGATCTGATCTTTGTACAGCTCATTAGTAAGGATAGAACTAAATGTGCAATAAAGAACAGTACATTTTAATTTGCCAGTATTTTACTTAGGGGCATGCTCTCAAATGTTTTGGTTCATCAGAATATTGGATCAGATGAAGAACAATTTTGCTCTCAAAATGAAAATAATGACAGTGACAAATGGATGCTTCATATAATAGTGCATCACACTCAAAATCCAACAGATAAAAAATGATGAAATGACATGTGGAGGATGCATTATGAAAGTGTATATTTCTGCTAGGAAATCTAACATCCAGAATTTAATTACACAGATTCAGCATTCCCTACCAAATCAAAGTAATGTTGATATTTAAATTTTATCAGTTGTACACTTCTGTTTCTATTTAATTTGTTAATTACATTTCATTTGTTTCATGGCTTTTATAAGAACCATAAGCATAAAAGTTTATTCCATGTTTTGTCTGAACACAATTGGATAAATTATATTATATAAATATTTTTAAAAACTTGTCTTTCAAAGGGATTTGGACATAACAGTTAAGATGCACTGTGCTAAAACTCCTGTTGAGGTGTTTTCAATTATAACTGAAAAATGCCATGACTACCATGCTCTCACCCTGCTTTTTGGAAAATAACATTGCCTAATTGCAGAGAGATCAGAGCAAGAAATGCATTATTTTTATTTCAAACTTTTTCACACAAGACTGAGTTTAACCAGTGATATAAAATTGTTACACTCTAGGTTCTTGTCAAGGAGTACAACCTCAGATTCACCCTCAAGTCACAAAAGCTCTAATGAGAGAAACAATATTAGTGTAAAATTACCTTAAGGAGATACAATCCACCCATTCTTATACTCAGTGGCTCTCAGTCCAGATGTATACAAAACTCACCTAACACACTTGTAAAATACTGATGCCTGGGTCCCACCTTGAGCTATTTTGATTTAACTGTTTGATGTGGGACCTGATATGGTTAATAAGTTCCTTGTATGATTCTAATTAAAACCAAAACTGGGAAGCACTGGAAGGGAAACTCTAGAGCAGTGTTTCTGATCCCAGTCTGCATATTAGTATCACCAGGGATGTTTTTGCAATGTTGACACAACTATAACAAAACATGACAAAAATACTGGAGCCAGGGCCCCACCTCCAGGATTCTGTTTTAAAGGGTGTGGGGTGGGGCCCCATGCACTGGTATTTTTTCAAATCTCCTGTGGGTTATTTTAGTGTAAAGTCAGGGCTGGGAACCACTGATTTAAGACCTGCACACCTGGACCACATTATTTAGGTCCTGTAAAATAAGAACACCTGGCCAAATTTGTCTACTATATTTACTGTAAGGGTGTTGTTCATTGTATGCCACAGTGAAAGAGCTTTCTTTCTGCTGTCAGAAACAAGAAGAGTCATGCAACTCATGAAGACGTGTTTGTTTTTATTGCATGAACTCTCAGCCTTGCTCCTAAAGAGCTTAGAGGCAAATTCATGGCCAATGCTTAGCAAATGTGGCACATATTTTGTGGAAAAACTTCATGTCATTTTCATATTCTATTTTCTGTTCTTGCTTTATTGTCCCCCAAATCCTCATTCACTTTTCATTAGCCTGGCATTAAAGACTGGCATGTAACTAGCCTTAAAACAATTAAAATTTTAGGTAGTAATGCAAGATAACAGGATACATTTGATTAAGTAACTGGTGGTATTAAACTAATTTGGTTGGTTTTTAATTCTCCCCAAATGTATTCCTGGAATAGAAAACTATTTTTTGAACAAGTAAGATATTTGAAGTATTATGTAGTATATTTCATTACATAAATCCAGTCTTAAACTCTGTAAAAAAAGCATTCAAACTGTGAATTTATAATTTAAGAAGATATAATTAAATGTTTATTTTTAAATTAGAGGATAGCCTAACTAAATGAAACATCGCATTGATTAATTAATTCATTATTCATCAACCAATATTTCTTGAGCAGGCTTACTACTGACCTATCTGGGTCAGGCTCTCTGCTGGGAATCTAAACAAAGTAGACACAATTCTCTGTTCTCATAGAATCTACAATTGAGATGGGAAACAGACGTGAACATAAAGAGAAATGTGTATTTACTTAGAACTGATACAAAATATTCTATGGGGAAAAATGCATACTGCTACGAAAAATTCAAAAGCTGGCAGAGATGGGGGTAAAATTAGAGTCTGATACAATCTGATAATTCAGGAAGTTTCGCTTGGGACTAAACTTGGATCAAAATCTAAAGGAAGGAGAATAATTATTATAATGGGCAATGTGAATGTGTTGACACAGATCAGGGGATTTGGAAAAGTGCCTTTGGAAGGAGGAATAGCATGTATGAATGTCAAAAGTGGAGTAGGAACTCTGTATATACGCTTGTGTTTTCATACATTTTTACATACGGCCTCAAATCTATCTAGAGGGCACCCAGTTAAACTTTTCTATTTGTACTTGTTCTAACTTGCACTGGCCAATGAGGGAGGCAGGACATGGTCTTTCCAAATAGGCATATAGTAGTAAGTCAAGAGAATGTCTGAATAATTTCATGTGTGGAATTCCTGAAAGGGGAGGAAATAAGGCAAGATGAGGACTCTTTGGGTGTCCTAATTTTTCCATTTGATGTTGTATTCCAATCCTATTCCCTTGAAGCTGATGATGCAAGTAAAACTCTGACACATTTTTACAGAACAAAGTAAAAAGGACCTCAACCTAATTAGATTCTCTAAGACCTCTGAACAAAATCCCATGAGGACGTGAGGATAGAGTAAGTCAGCAGTTTGTATGGTAAGATTCCTCTCACTGTTCGTGATCTAATCATGGATAATATGTGCACAGGATAGTGGTTTCTGGTTCTTACATATGTCTATAGTCCAGACTGCTCTTAGGAGACCCCCAAAATTTAATTCCCTTTGTTCTTTATCAGGATGGCTCACAGGTAACTCAGACTTGGCATCTGAAACATAACTCTTGGTCTATTTCTAAAGGGTAGCTCAGCCTTCAAGGGTCTCACACTCCAGTATATGCACCCCTGTGTACAATGCTACTCATGCCAATGAAGTGGAAGTCATCTCTGACGCGTTTACCTACCTCTAGTCCATCACCCATATTCACATACATAGTGCAGATCCTGTGGCCACTACTCTGACCCAGCTTCCATCATCTCATTTGGACCATTGCAATAACATGCTAACTGGTTTCATCATTTTCTATTTTGTGTCTTTCCAATCCATTTCACCAAAATAGCAATATTATATTATTGGTTCACATTGTCCTGCATGTTTGGACTTTGTCTAGATTTGCAGCTTCGTCTGCCCCTCAAGCAATTCCCACTTTCAGTCTGGCTCAAGACCTTCCATTTGCATAAGCCTCTAGTTCTCTTTGGCCTCAGTGCCTTTACCCAGACAGTCCAGAATGATCATTATCTCCCTCTTTACTAGATGATCTGACTAATTCCTACTCAAGCTTCAGGTTATAGCTTAAAAATTGTTTTGTTAGAGAATCTTTTCTTCACCTTATAATTATAATTAAGGTCTCATCTGTTTATACTCTCTTTATACCCCATATTTTCTGTACTTTCTATGTTTTAGCCATAGGTATATATATCTTAGTTTGTAGTTACATATATTTTTTCAATTGCTTGCTTAATATCTATGTTTTCACTACAAAGTAATTTCTGTGAAGACATGGAATGGAGTTATGGTTAGAAGACAAGTTTTAAATTGGAAAGGAGCAGTTGGGGGATTGGTCTTTTGTGCCATGCTAAGGGATTTGGATTTTAATTGGAGAAAATCGAGAACTATTAAGAAACTTAAGCCAAGTGGTGGCATGCTCAGCATTTGATTCAGTAAGCTTCGTATGGTCCCCGGTGGAGTATGGATGAGACAGAGTAAGACCAGGGGCAAGGAGACTAGGCAAGACATTTTGAAATGGTTTAGGTGAGAGATGTTGAGGGTTGGAACTAAGGCATAGCAGTATTAGAATAGGAAGCATATTTCACAAGTTAGAATCATATGCCAATCAATGGCTGAGTTTTCTAGGAAGCAGACTAAGAGATTGTAACTCTGGGGGAAAATACCAGGGCAAAATACCTTTGAAACCAAAATCAGTCAAAGGGAGAAATAAAGTGGGAGTAATACATTTATTGCTTACAAGCAGTTGTCCACTTCTACTCTCCTGTGTCTCTCATAACCCGGATGCAGAAGAGACCTCACCCAACCTCTCTGGTCCAGATATGCCCTCACTCACCCTTATAATTACCTATTGATATGGAGATGGACTACTTCTCTGCACCCCTTAGAAACACCTATTGATATGGAGATGCACTAAAGCCAAGAGAGAGATTCTGGAAATATTGCAATTTTACCCACAGAGATTGAGATCAGTGTGCCTGTGTTTATTACAGAGTAATCTTGGGATCAACACCTGAGGGAAAGAAAGAACAGGATTGAAAAGAAGTCAAATTGTGGTGCAGACCCAGTGGAAGTGTAAGCTAAGCCCACAGTTAACTGGAGCAGGGATGGCCTCTCTGAATTAACTCTTGTTGGAACTAGTGGGCTGGGCATTTATGCTCCTGTGTTGATCAGTCATTCATTAGACACAGGCTGGTCCCATGAATGGGGAGTGACCTGGGTGCGATGGCTACTTTCAGACAATGCCTAAAGGGAACTGACTGCTGAGGGCTTTCTGTTAGTACCACTTTCAGTAGCTGGAAGGGGCTTCAGTGGACGGCTGCTCTACAGGCTCTTATTGACTGGGAGGCTGAGAGATAAAAGGAGCCCAGAGTGCTAAACAGGAAGAGGCCGGTGCTAAAGACTGTGTAGACTGACAAGAAGTAGACCTCAGCCATGGAGGAGAGCATATGTTAAGTGAGAAGAGTATTGAGGTATACCTGGAACAATCAGATAAAACAAACATGGGTAAGGGCACCTGAAGAGCAAAGATGACTGAGAGTGAGCACGGAGAGAAGTCCCAAGCAGGATAATGCAACAAAAGCAAAAGAGATAAACCTTCCCTGGGTGCTTGCTCAGGGCGAGGTACTTTGCACACATTCCATGACTCTAATTTTCAAAGCAGCCCTAAGAGGTTGACATTATTATTATTACCCTATTATTTTGTAGAATAGCAATTTGAAGAGTTTTAAAAATGTGCCCATAACTGATGGCTAAGGCATCAAGCTAACACCAGAACAAGCCTCTCCAAAGCCTGTGCACTTTCCTGACTCAGTCACAAAGCGGTGGTTTCTTCTGACCCCCACTGACAGAAAGGTCAGTTCAGCAAGGGGACGGCAGTGTTCTCTGGAGACAGCAGTTAGGGTGTCCAGAAGTCTGTCATATTGCTAGCATGGTTTCATTGGGTGGCCTGGTGATGGAAGGCAGACTTCCATATTGGAGCAGTAGAAAATGGGAGCGTGGACCAAAAGACATATCTGAATGAATAATAGGGAAAGTGCATATGGCAGGATGGAGTCTGAACATGGAAGAGACTTGAGTTTGTTTGTATTCTGAAGGACAACTCAGAGAGAGGAAGAGGGTGTAGGCACACTGAAGGGGGGAAGATCAATGAGGCAAGAGCCCCTGAGGAGAAAGGAGGAAGTAAGATTCATAGAAAGGTGGAGAGGAAAACAGTATCTCCCCTTAAATATAAAGGAGAGAAAGTAAACCCAGTGTTGACAATTGGCTTTGGCTGTGAGGGGAAGAAACAAGAGCACCTACATTATGTATGCTTCACAGATAATTCTTATTTTCAGGATGTACCTTCACATTCTAAGTAAACATATGCTCTCATTTGTGTTTATTTATAGTACAGACCAGATGTTCTATTTGATGAAAAATCAAACAATTGGAAAAGAACAGTAAGTTGGAACTATCTTTGTAAGTAGGACAAAATGAAAATAGGACTAAAAATGAAATAGAATGAGGAAGAGGAGTTGGAAGTACAAATCAGAGTAACATTGGCAAATCCCTTCAGGGACAGAAAAATTAAAGTAGTGCCTTAGTAACCCAGAACAAAGGGCAGAGAAAATTCTTCATCCTGAGCTGGGGTTAGGAAAAGGTGAATTACACAGAAGTCATCTGTTGTTTTAATGACTCATATTCCTTAGAGAGGGAGTTTGCATTTGGTCTAGGATGGTACAGATAGATAGATAGGCACTGAAAACTCAGTGCTATCTGTATTTCCTAATTAAATCAGTGAATTAATGGGCTCCTTAAATGTGGATGCTATTGGGTCTCCCATTAGCTTTTGATTGAAATGGAGGACCTCTTGCAAACTGTAAAGCCTCCAGCTGGAATATGGTTGGTGTGCTTGTTTGAAATGGATTCCTTGCAGTAAAAAATGAAAGAAAAGGGGAAAAGGTCCATACTTTCCACATTTAAGCAACTCCATATCTGTGGGCAATGGAAATGATGACAATTCAACTGTTGGACTTTGAAACAGTCTAAACTGAGTTTTGCTTGCTTTGAAAACTATTTGAAAAACTGTTGAAGGGGCAGCATTAAATTTCAGATTTAGTCCTATTCATATGAAAAGCTTTGAAAAAACATCTCTCCCCTCCTGGTTTTGAGTCAGATTAGAAAGAGAAGGTAAGCATAGTAAATTAGAGACAGATTTATTCTTGAATCAGTTACCACACAGCTAGCCTAGCCAAGCACAAACATTCTACATCTGGGAAATGGGAGATTTTTGAAGACACCTCCCATCTCTAAAAAGTTTTCTATTATCTGAATTTAAGTGATTGAATAGCTAATCCAAAGAGTCACTTCCACATTTTTCCATAAAAATGGAATATACTTTTTTCATTTTGATAAATGAGATATGCTATAAACTGTCATTGGAAAAAAAATCTAATAAAAGTGTATATACTAAACATTATTTCACTAGAGAGAAAAGTGTTACTTAACAAATAGTAATTACCAGTAAATTCAATTATGAATGCATCTCTTTGTTCTCTCCTTCTGGGTCTTAAAAATGAACTGTGACATCTGGATTCCTTTTAAAAAGGGTCAGTAGTTTTAGTAGAAGTCTTGAAACTAATAAACATTTCTCCATATCCAAAAGTATTTATTAAAACCAGAATTGATTAAATATATTAAGAAAAGGTAGCTTAGGTTAGAAGAGAGTAATAAATCATCTAAATCCAAAGTTTTTTCAGTTGCTTTCCAAAGAACTGATGAGGCTCTGGTATTGTGGTCAGCTGTGGCTTAACACGCATATTTATACTTTTACATTGGAGTGATTTTTAGACAGGAAGTTTTCAGCTCTGTAATTAGCAATCCACAATGGAAGCTTTGAAACTTAATTACAGCATTGTTAAGACAATAATAATATGAGAAATACCAAATTGAATGCAGTATTTCTTGACATACTTCTGGCTACCTTCTTATTGGCTGGGAACAATTATATATGACTAGTAAATAATCCATACAGAAATGAATGTGTGTGGGCAAAGGCAACATGCATTTACAACAGGCACTTCTAGTTAGGCCAAGTTCAGTCCCTGCTGCTGATTTGGACTAAAAACGTTATGGGCAGTGACAGCGGAGAATGTTGTGAGAGACTGCTGTAGACTCACAGAGGCCTCCACGTTCTGGATTTTGAGCAGCTTCTGCTGTTCCAGATTGGATCAGTCTTCAAAGAGAAGGTGATGGCATTTTATCCTCTGCAAACTGCTGGGCTGGTTCTTGGGTTTTTCGGCATGGTTGGGACTCTTGCCACCACCCTTCTGCCCCAGTGGAGAGTATCAGCTTTTATCGGCAGCAACATTATTGTCTTTGAAAGGCTCTGGGAAGGGCTCTGGATGAACTGCATCCGACAAGGCAAGGCAAGGTTGCAGTGCAAGTTCTATGGTTCTTTGCTGGCTCTCCCACCTGTTCTAGAAACAGCCCGGGCCCTCATGTGTGTGGCTGTCGCCCTCTCCCTGATTGCTCTGCTTATTGGCGTCTGTGGCATGAAGCAGATCCAGTGCACAGGCTCCAATGAGAGGGCCAAAGCGTACCTGCTGGGGACTTCTGGAGTCCTCTTCATCCTGACGGGCGTCTTTGTTCTGATTCCTGTGTCCTGGACAGCCAACATCATTATCAGGGATTTCTACAACCCAAACATCCACGTAGGGCAGAAACGAGAGCTGGGAGCAGCACTTTTCCTCGGCTGGGTGAGCACTGCTGTCCTCTTCATTGGAGGGGGTCTGCTCTGTGGATTCTGCTTTTGCAACAGAAAGAAGCAAAGGCATGGATATCCAGCCCCTGGACACTGTGTGCCACACACACATAAGCAAAGGAATATGACAATGCTTAGCAAGACCTCCACCAGCTATGTCTAATACTGGCTTGTAGCTCAAACTCTGGGTTATGATCAGTGTGCTTTATAGAGTCCTGCCAGAGACTGTAAGTACGTCAAGCATGAGAACTTGCTTTATGACTGCATTTAAACTGAGATGGAAAGTATAAAGAGCATATAGGTTACAGTTTGGCACCTGTGGTAGAAATAGAACTGACTTAACTTTGGACATTCTGACCCCATGTGTATTACATGCATGCATTATTTTTGAACACATAGAATCCCAGTTCTCATTTGTGTAGTTTAAATCAAGAATATCCACAGTTCTTCGTATAATGCCAGACTACTCTTTTTTGACAATCTATACTATTTACTAAGAAATCCAAATTGCAATTGCTAATCCATACCAATAAAACATATCTTAAATATAACCTATTTTTCTTCCACATTATTTCTTATACTAACATAGTAACCATTAAAATAGTGACTTTTTCTTTTTTAAACAATTAACTTGAAAAATAATAGATATCAAATAATGGATTTTTAATGGAATTTATCAAAATATAGAAATGTCTATCCAGCCAAAAGGTTTCTTATTCCTTTAGGGAACTCAAAAGTACTAGCAATTAAAACACCTTTAGGGAAAAAGGAGGTCTGATTTCTCTTAGAACATGTAAAAAGATGTCTTTAAAACTTCTAATGTATATGGTTAAATTTGTTTAGAAGTACATATTCAAATGAAAATAATTTATAAATAAAAGTAATGTTTTTATAACCTGTGATTCACACCCACAAGTGAACAGCAGTATCTATCTTGATAAGGTACATCAATAAAAGACTATGAATACTCAACTCTCATCAAGAGGAAATACAGTCCCAATTAGGGAATTGAGGCTTGGGTGTTGAAGGGAATGGTTTCTGTTCCTTGTTTTATTCTTTAGTCATCGTACAGGTCTACACATGCAAAGTAAAGTGAAGAATTAAGGTAATGATTCAGGCAATTAGTCAGGCTAAAATAAGTACCTCCTTTTTATTCTCTAATAAATAAATAGGTACAGCTAAGCCATTTTGTTTTGCTTGAATTACATGCATTATTTTCTCGTGTCTTCACTTCCCATGTATTAATGTACTATATTAAGATGACAACATCAGGGTTAAAAGTGTGTGTAGTTTGGGGTGGGCAAGGATAGACAAGTGTTTGTGGGCAAGACCATCTCTATGGGTTGCTTCTGAATATCTCCAGTATTTGCAAGCCAACCAATGTTTATATATTCAATTCTAATTTCAAATATTCTGTTTATTTTATAATAAAATGTACTTAACTTACAGCATGTAATTGCAATGAACAGATTAAATCTGTCACCATCTATTTATTGTATGTCCATCCCTATTACAATAAAATCATAAAATAAGAGTTACATATTTTCAATGATGTTGATATATTTCACTGTGGGGTCAGTTTGAGAATGAATTTCTATCCTCAAAAGATCATCTAGTAACTCTAAATCATTAAATCAGAGATAACTCGAGTCTAGGTGTTAATGTCAAACCCTCACTCCATTCTACATACCACCAGCACGGCTTCAGTATGCCAAACACTTGGTAACATAAAACTGTATTAAAAAATTAATAACACATTCATGATAAATGTGTTATCTTCCAATAGTATCTTCAAACAATACCAATAAAAATAAGAAAAACAATGATTTAGATATAGTTTTCCCAGGATTGTTTTCTTTTTCAGACTTAATTCAGAAAGGCCTAAATATTGGGCATATTGAAAGGAGTCATTTATCTTATCCAGGCAAATAAGTAAGACATAAAGACAAGCAAGATATATGCCTAAAGGTTGTCATGGAGTCATTTGTCTTAGCCTTTGGCATACTAGAAGAAGTCATTAGCCTTGCATGATGAGTTCCAGAGACTAAATGAGGCATGTTACCCTGCTAGCTAGTGAATAAAAGAGTAAAAAGGTGTAACACTGGATGGAATCATAAAATTACTGGAAATGAAGCACAGTCTCAGGAACTAAATGTTCTTTTGTTTGCTCTTTCATTTATCAAGGTGTACTTTCAGAAATTTTTTTTCTACCTCCTCTACTCTTGCTACATACAGCATTCTCCCTATTACACCAAAAAGAAATTATAATCATTTTCAAAGAGTTTGAAGATGCATTATGGATGTAAATCTCATACCATAAGACATGCATCTTTATTTTTCAAACTGTAACTTAAATTTAACTTCTTGGGCATTTTCCCACATATTGCAGAGTTCCTTTAGTCTTATGCGGTGCTAAGCTGTGATTAGGGTGTGGAGGGCTCAGGGTATCAGTCTACGTTCATCAGTCCCCACAGGTGAGTGAGAAGATGTCTGTTTTATTTGTCCCCATGGTCCCTTAGCCTCCTCAGCTGTGCCATACTTGGCAATCTTTTTGAATCTCTCTTGTTCTGGGCTGCTTGGATCAGTGGATTTCAACCCTCGCTGCATTAGAATTGCCAGGGGAACTTTGAAAACTACCAGCCCAGCCAGTGTCAAGATGATCTATACTACCATTTCCTACAGTCCTGGTGGGAACCTGACCTGCTAACTTGGTTACCAGCTGTCTACAAACAGTGGTGGAGGAAATTTTTCCTTTTCTTACAAGATTTTAAAAAAATATATCACCTCTAAAATCCTCCCTCTCCTCCACAGTCAAATATTTCACACCTCATACAGGCTTAGGTGTTCTGAAGCAAAAATACACAAATAAAGACTAAAACTCGCTTAGGTTGCTTTGCCTTCTGCTTGCACACACCACTGAGCCAGTGAAATGGACTGCTGACTGCCTTCTGGAACGGGAATCAGGGAAAGGGGGGAAACGTACTATTATCCAGCCACATATGGTGGAAAGTGTTTTAAATGCCTAATACTTTGTAAGTTATAATTTTAATGAAATGCACATTCATAATTCTTCTCATTAGCAAAAAAACTTGATATATTTAAAAACATTTTGTTAGGCTCACTGGCTCTTCACAACCACCATGTAATGTAGACAGTAGATATTCTTATCAACACATTTCAACTAAGAGAACTGACAGAAAACAGGCCAAAGTCATAGCTAACCTTGAGAAATCAAAAGGCCAATAACAGTAGGAAGTAGAGACTTAGTAAATATCAGAAGAATTGTTAAGAAACAATATGTATGTGATACAGTAGTTTGAGATTTTAGTTCATTTGGAGCTCCTCCTACCTCAGGGAAGAGATGAAACAATAAAGCTCAGAAATTTAAGGAGAGCTCTTGTTTGTTTTTTGTTCAAAAAGGCTAAATTCTGAGGAGATTGTGAGCAAAGAACAAAATGGTTCCATCAAAACCAGGTTTTTCTCACTCTTAAGATTATAAAATGATTTCTTTGGATGAAGGTAAAACAAAAAGGAGCAGAATGAAGAGGGTGTAGATATCACTGTGCCCTTGGGAAAGGCTCTGTGGCCTCTCCTTAGTCTAGTTCCTGGGGAATGAGACACAAAGAAATGGTAGATTCTCAGATGGGTTTGAGAATATAAGGGCAGCGATGACCTGTGTCCTGCCCCAGGCAGAGCCAAGGATGTTGACAATGGTCCTCAAGCCCTCAAAGTGCTGAGAGATAAGTACATCTCTGTGATGTGTTTAGTCTGACAGACCAAGAAACAATCTTGCCAAGTTTTCCACAGCTAGAATGCTAGAGGGACAAAAGATTATTTCCTACTCACCTAGGGGTGACACAGAGAGTCCCTGGAGTGGGGACTCAGTGAGAATACAGCAGTAGCACGCATAGGTGGCCATGAGGGCCTGTCCACGGCCTGTTGTCCTCAATGCCATTCCTTGCTATGCCTCTGCTCTAGACTCTATCCTAGAGGTCGGTTCCCACGGGCTGGGCAGTGCTGTGCCAAGAGCAGACAGGGGGAGCAGGCCTCACCAGGTATGAGCCATAAGAGGTAACTACCTGTAGAAAATTTAAAAACAATAGTAAAACGAGCCAAGTATTGGGTTTGTTTATTATCTTCACATGCTAGCCTTTCTAAACAATGTCAGTGATAAACTACTCCTGTTCAAAAAAGAAAAAATTGTCTTTGTCTAAGTCCTGAACAATCATTGAAGTTCCTGTAGATGATGGGGATGATGATGACAATAGGTAAATAGATGGTTGATGATGGACACACACATGGTAGATATATGACAGCTAGATGACAGATATAGGTAGGTGATGCATAGATAGATGTTATTTATGCTGCAGTGAGCCCTGACACATGACTGTATGCATTTGTTTCAAGAGCAAATAAAGGAGTTTATCTCTAGATTCAGATTCGGGAGAGCATAGTTTAAAATTCATCACTCTCCAGTTACTCTGTGTTATTCATCTAATTTTTAACCGCAGACACTCACAGTGACTATAAAAGGACAGAAATAAAGTAACTCAAGTTCTGTGTCTGTCTTGACAGTGTCTATGCTATGGCATAGGAAATGGAGGCACAAACTGCATGCTGGCTAGCCCAGATGAGTCTAACTTGTTATGGGCTCCCTGGAATTTTTTCAGAATACTGTCTATAAAAACTACAGTGTTTATTAAGATAAATAATAGAAGTGTGCCAGCTTGAAACTTATAATGGAAAACAATCTCTCTTCCAGAGAGGAGTGGTATAGTAAAAAATGATCTTATCTGGGAGTCAGATGCCGCGGATAGACCATTAAAGCTGTCTGTCAAGCTCCCCTGTCCCGCTGCCAGCTAGATCTGGCCAATAGGAGGCACTGGTGAGAGATTGGAGGGCAGGAGTGTTCCTCTTTTCTCTGCCTGCGGAGGTGCCTTCCGGGGTGGCTCTGTCTCCTCCCCAGCTTTGCCTGAAGGAGCCACCTTATGTCCAGCTTCTGTGAATGAACCTCACCTCTTAGGTCCAGCAATACTGCCTTCTTTTCCATTCCCTCATCTTTCTGCTGCTCTTAGTCTCTGGGAGGCTTCCTGGTTCTCCACGGTCCTTGGTTTCTCAAATTTCTCCTTGATCTGTGTGGCAAAGTCCCTCTGTTAAGTTCCACTAAGTTGAATATTTAGAATGATTTTGCTCTTCCTGGCTGTAACTGATGGGTACAACAACTGACAATCATTCTGAAATGGGGGCATCTCTCAACTTTTCCATGAGCCCAAAGAATTTAGATACAACCCTGGGAAAATTAGGGAACCTCACTGAATAACATTAAGTTGCTATTCCATGAAGGCTTAGAACAAAAATTCAGTTCAGTTTTTAAAAATACTTCATATTTGCATGTGAAAACATCTGGCACAGAGGAGACAGCAAACGTTTTGCTGACAGAATGACTGAATGATGAATTCAAATGATGAATAGAGAAGGAAGAAAATAATAAACAAACCATACTATAAAGCACCTTATTTAGGGGTAGCCAGCAGTTCTATTCCTAACTGAATCTAGAGCAGTATTGTGTTTATAGTGCTCTTAGTAGGACAACTTCCAAGAAATAGATTATTTAATGGACTGCCCATCAAGGAATTGTTGCAGCCAAAGTAGGACACACAAAGAATAACCTTTAAGATGGGCAAAAGTTAAGTCTGGTTTCAGATTGCCATGTAGACCTCAGGATTTGCATGTAGAAATGACTAATAAAATGTTGAGTTAGAAGTAAATGATAAAATGGACCTGACATAGCAAAATGACCAAAATTTAAAGAGGTATCAAATATCAGATGTGTTATCATGGGGGTCGGCTCCCTGTAGGACAAAGAATGCTTTCATCAGCTACACAAATACCCCCCAAGACACACTCTTAATAACAAAGTTGATTCTGCATGTGGATTTGATAGAGATGAATTTTGTCAATAGATTCTGAAAAAGGAGATAATAAAGAAGAACTAGAAGTACAAAAGACAGCTGATAAAGAGAGGGTACAACTAGAAAACAGTGCGAACGAAAACAAGTGTGCGTGTGTGGGGAGTGCCTATGTAATCAAAAGGGAAGGAAGAATTTCAGTGACGACGAGGTGGAGGGGAGTAACATTCAGTTTCACCACGAAGAGAATAATTCTTAGATCTCTGGCATTTAATTAGTGATGAATATTCTCAGAACCTTTGCAGATGCCATTGTTACTTATCAAGTCCTTTCCATCATTTCTCAGAGCTGATGACTTGGTTAGAATCACAGAATTACAAGGTTGAAAAGGATCATAAGGGAATTGAAGCCAAGAGAGGTAAGCTCTCTGGCTAAGTCCTCCTCCACTCAATCGGGTCTGACTCGGGGCCTCACGCATTCCGTCAGTGATTTCCCAGACTTAAAGGTGCCTGCCTAGGAGAGACCTGCCTCTCCGCTTTCCACTCACCTTCTCTAGCATCGCCTCTCACTTCCTTTTTATTCCATCACACTCAACTCGATCCCAAACTTACCTGAGCCTTGAACTCCCATACATATTGCACTTAGCATGCCTTGAAATGTTTAACTCTGCTAAAAAAGTTTGACACATTAAAATTGCCTAATATCTGTTTCAAAAATGGTGCACTTTTTTCAAATCTTTCCTGACTTAATACTTTTTTCTCAAATTATTGTTGAGAACTCTTTTCACGAGAACACACTGCTTCTGTGTTCCTTCCCTGGATCCTATATATACTTATTTCCTTAGAGAACTCATTTGTTTCTGTTATTTCAACTGCCAGTAAATGGCAAACGGCTTCAAAGAAAGAGTCCTGGGCCAGCAGATCTGAGTTCATAACCTGGCCCCGGCTTTTCTCATCTACAAGATGTAGAGAGGGAATGAACATTTTTTGACATTTTAACATGTACTATATTCTTACAACTAGACTCCAGACGTGTATATACATACATATATTCTTTTAAAATTTAATTCTCATCTTTTTTATAACAGTAAAAAGACTGATGCTCAAAGAAGTTACATAAGCTTTCCAAGGGCACAGTGAGGTCACTGCCCTCCTGCCCTATCAGTGCATCTTGAAAGAGTATGCTTTCTTCTGTGTGGTGCCCTTCCTCCCCATCTCCCCACAGAGAGAGGATAATAACTACCTGGAAGGGCTACAGTGAGGAGAAAATGAGGCCATGCCTGTGAAAGCATTTTAATCATAAAGCATTATGTAAATGTAATACATAATTACTGTTATTATCTCTCAGCAGCTCAAGACTTAAGCTCTTTATAGTTGCTTGCTTTCTCTGCCCATTAAGTAATTCACTACATGTCCTGTTGGCCTTAAACTTAGGCAAAAATAATATTCATTATGTTTTCCTAACTTTCATGTTTCACCAATTTTCCTTTACCTTCAAAAGTGTCACAATTCATTTGTCTTCTAAAATATTGATGGCTGTTACAGTCGGGCTTAGCTCCTGCAGTAGTAATTAATAGTGCTCTCTTTTCTCTCCAAAAGCCCAGTTTGGATGCTAAATTATATGATCACCTAAGGTTTCTTTAGATGTCTCCTGCCATTGTCCCTCTCTTCTCCATTCTTGCTCATTGTGTTTTAAAACATGGTGCTCTAAGCCCTGTCCCTTCCCCATTTACCCTCACTGACGTTAACCCAATTACTTCTTGCTCAGTTTACTGATAGAACTCTTGCCCCTTTGCCCATTTTGTGAGTCCCTCCCTTCCATAGTTCCTGCATAAAGAAGTATGACCTCTAACCTCTAACCATGGCTGTTATCATGTCAATTCCTTCACTAGAGCTCATATACATTTTAAATTTCTGATCCAAACTTTATTGTCTGCTTTCAGTTATCCCTTATCTTTACTTTTCTTTCCTCAGCTTTCTCTCTTTATAACTATGAATTAATACTTAAAGTATACTCTATTGGATTCAACTTGACCCACATGTCATTAATGATACATATGTTTGCTCTAAATCTAGAGCACACCCTCTGTTTCTGTTAGCCATACCTTCCCCACATCCTTCTCTTCCGTCTCTGTTTTGGTAAATTGCAAATGGCCATCAACACTTTGCAGTTCTTTCCATCAAAAGATGGAGTCTCCACCCTGGAATCCGGGCTAGCCTTTTGACTTGCTCTCACCAACAGAGTGCAATGAAAGTGACATTATAAAAGTTCCAAGCCTAGACCTTTGAGTCTTGCAGCTTTCAGTCTTGCTTTCTTGAAATGCTCCTACCATGTTATCAGTCCAGGCCACCTTGACCTCTGTAAGCTAGACAGAGAGGCCAGGAAGAGAGACAAGTCCAGGCCTCTGAGTCATCCCAGTAGCTCTAGTAATCCCAAATGAGGTCCCTGACATATGTGTGGACTCCAGTGAACCAAGTGAAGCAAAGACCCATCCCAACCAAGCCCATACCAAATGGCTGCCTCATCAAACTGTGGGCAAGTAAGTGATATTTGAACGTCTCACTTTACTTCATTCATTCCTTTGTATGACTATCTGTATATCATTTTTTTCTACCTTCACTATTTTCTTGCATCTACAGGGATATCTTTGAAAATTTTAAGGATATACAAGTTCTTAGCATAAATGTTCTTCATTTTTGCACCAACTATGTAAGGTAGCTGTTGCCATCTTTATTTTCTGGACGAGCATACTGACCACCAAGGATGTTAAGCAACTTGAACAAAATTTTCCAATCAGTAAGTAATTTAGATCAAAACTGAAACCATTCATTTAGCTATTTCAATAATGTGTGCAATCAACATTTCTTCAGTGGATACAGTAGAGACTGTAAGGTCTCCCATATCATAGAGGGGATGTCATTCCAACAAAACATAAACAAAAAAAAAAAATCAAAGAAATAAAAAAAAGCAATGCAATCTGTGATAATGACATCAAAAACCAAAATGCTTTGGAAGTTCAGAGGAGAGGGATAACATGGGTTAAGAGTGGGTATAAGCAGAGAATGCTTTTGGAGGAGTAAGGATTGAAATAGACTTTGGGGGAAGAAGGGATTTGCAGGGGTAACAGTAAGTGACAGGTTTGAAAAAAATGGCAAAGTGGAACTATATATACAGAAATACTCTATGTCCAGAGACATGTGAATCAGAACACAGGAAAACACAATGGGGAGCAATTTGAGATATGTTTGCAAAAGTTAAGCATTCGGCATATCGAAGACTTGAAAACTAGGATGTAGAAGTTGTTTGTTCTGTGATCTGTAGAAGGAATTTGCACAACAGTCATATTGGCACAATTATTCTTAGAAAGCTTTCTCTATCTCATTTTAATTGACTTCATGTCTGTCTGCCTCATTGATTAGTAAGCTCGTCAAAGCCAACAGTATATTAACAAGTACTTGGGGAGCACACACTATTCAAGGAACTGGGTTAGACGTCATGAGATATTTAAAAACAAAACCACTGTGATCAACAATAAACATCTGCTCTCAAGAAATGTACAGTCCTATTAGGTCTCTAAAACATACTCTATAGCAAAAAAATAATTATCAATGATGAAAGTTCTGACTTTCACTTTAAAATAATTTTCTGAATATAACAAATGTTTGCATATATTTTGATGATCTGATTAAAGTGTGAACATAAGGAATGCTTATTAGGAAACTCTACTTGTCAGATGTGATGAAGCACAGGCAATAATTGTCTCATCTACTCTACCGAAATGAGTGTTCTCACATCTTAACATTTTTATATTCTAGACCTTATGGTCTGAGAAATTTTAGTGCCAGTAGTTAACAAAGGCAGTGTGATAGTTAATTTTATGTGTTAACTTGACTGGGTCACAGGATGCCTACATATTTGGCTAAACATTATCTGAGCGTGTCTGTGAGGATGTGTCTGAATGAGATTAGCATTTGAATCGGTGAATTCGGTGAAGTCGATAACCCTCCCTGATGTGGGTAGGCATCATCCATTCCACCGAGGGCCTGACTGCAACAGAATGTGTAGGAAAGAAGAATTTATCTTTCTCTTTTTTTTCTCTGCTTGACTGGTTGATTGGGGTATAGATCCTGCTCTCAGACTAGGATTTACCACAGCTGCCCTCATGGTTCTCAGGCCTCCAGACTTGGACTGAATCACACCAACTGCTTGCCCAGATCTCCAATTTGCTGATGGCAAACTGTAGGACTTTCAACTTCCATGACTGTGTGAGCCACTTCCTTATAATAAATTTTCTCTCTGCCTTTCTCAATGGGTGATAGACAGATAATTTTTTACTGGACCTGGCTCTCTGAACAACCCTAATTAATACAGGCGGTCTTCTTACTTTTTGAGAACAGACATTCTCCACAACCCTTAAAACAAAGGCTTAAGACAGGATACTATAAGACATTTAGACTGCATTAGACCTCGAAATTACTAGATGAATCTTCATCTCTAATGCCAGTTGATAGGATCTGCTTGGCCTTAAAGGAATTTCAAACATCAATGGGCCAATGAATAAGTGTTTTTGGAAAACGATGGAATAAATCTACCCTCTAAGTTTCTGAAATCTCGCTAACGGCAACCCCAGAAGAATCTATACACATACCTTAGAGTTTAAGAAGGATTTGCCACAGGCAATAGGAAGGACGAGCCTGTGTTCTCGCTCACCATATAATCACCTGCAAGCAAATGAGGTAGGTCTTGCAGGTGCTGTCAAAAGGTATTTGTCTAATTAATGTTCCACTCTGATTTCCAGGGAGTTCCTTTGAGCTAAGATAGTTGTTGCTTCCCCTTGCTCTTGGGCATTTGCTATAGTATTTTAAATGCCATCTCAAGTACAAAACTGTACTTCCAAATATCTTCAAAAACTGCTGAGGGCAGCTAGTAGAGTGTCTTTACATGGATGTTTTCAGTTGTCTGCCCATAAAAACTACTACTGCACCACTTCTACTGGAATTATTGTAGCTTAAACAGAAATCTAATTTAGAGAAGTGGTTAATAGGTACAGGACTTTGGGGAAGGAACTGAAGCAGTTACCCCTGGATTATGCCTGACTAGGTCTCTGAAGCTCGGCTGGTTTGTGGAGCTGTGCTGACTTTAGAGTTGTGGTCACACCTGCATTTTGGCAGCCGGTATGCGTCTGTTTTTATTAAGAACCACCAGAACCTACTGGATAAAGAAACTTCTTATCTTTATCACATAAACCCCTTAAGCTCAACACTGACACCTATCATGCATATATACAAACACACACAGTGTGGTGCATTACAGCAAGATAAAATCATTTACCTGAAGGAAGAAATAACATCTAACTTTAACTATTAACTGAAATTAATTTGTCTGGTAAGAATTAAATGTAATTGGAAAGAAATTCCTAGCATATTTTTATGAAGAAGGGAAAACTCATCACCCTCCACAAGGTATTTACAAATGTGGAGATTATTCTATTACTAGACACCTGTAACTCTAAGTCTTACCTCTCACCCTTGTGGCTGATTCTCTTCTCTCTGTTTCCTACTACTAAAATGTGGACCACAATTCATTTTCTTTAATGTTGCACCCCTATTCAAACCTCTCAGAAATCTGTCTGCAGCAAGTTTGATAAAGAGGGTTTAGGTAACAAACAAGCAAACAAAAAGCAACCTTAAGAAGTGATTGATATTAGCTCTCCCTGATTGTAGAGGCTTTTTGGTCACCTGAGCAGAAATTTCTCGCTCACCACCTACTTTTATTTCCTGCCTCTGATTACCTACATTCATCTCTACCCCACTTCTCAGATGATCTGTAGGGTTTTTCATTTCTCAGGACCTCTTCTCATTTCCTGCGAATTTTCCTACACAAAGAAACTTAGACTTCAGTCCTCAAATTTAGCTTTGAATTTCTGAAGATAACTTCCATCCTCTATCTGCAGTCTGTGCAAGTGAGAAAATAGTTTGGGGCTTAAATAATAACTTTACTACAATATAGGTAAATAAAATGGTATATAGAAAAGTGATGGATGCATAGATGGATGGATGGATGGAGATAGGTGATAGGAGAGAGAGAGAGAGAAATGAAAAATAGATGATAGATTTCTCTTTCTTCAACACTATAGTCCAGAGCCTGGAAAAGTACTTGGTACACATAGAGTTTGTGATTAATACATATTCATTTAGTAAACAAAAATGTGTTCTTCCTAATTGGCCACTAATCCATCCATCCATTCATCCAACAAATATTTTATTAAACTTATTTTAGGTTCCAGGTACTCTTCTGGACCCTGGAGAGATAGCAGTGAATAAAACAGTAAAGTTTCTGTCCTGTGGAGCTGGTATCCTAATGGCGTTCATGGTCCTGTCATTGTTGCCCCCTGAATAACTTCGCAGCCCGTCTCTTATTCTCCTCCACAGCCAAATCTTCCTCCTCTTTTTACCTGGATAAATAAACTAGCTGGATGATAATTTTATTTTCCTTTTGTCTCCCCATGGTATTGATGTCTGCAATATATTATCCTCATTTTAACCACAACTCTTTCCCAAGACTGAAATCTGACTATGTTCCTATTCTGTGCTTTTCTCTAGCTTTCCATACTTTCTGGAATAAAACCTGAGTTCTGGAGCATAGCATGCAGGCCTTTTTATGAAGTCACTCTTCCCCACAATCAATACTGTAATAAAATTGATTAAGGAGACCAGCAATAGCACAGCAGAGGAATCTTTGTTTTAGATAACATTCTTGCATTACTTCACTGATGACATTACTCAAATATATGAAGATGTGGAAATACTCTCCCACATCTGCTTTTCATGACCCAGCTCTATTGCACGCCTTCTGCAGCCATGAGGGTTTCTGAGTTTGCTGATAGAACCCAAATGATTTCACTTATATGTGGAATCTAAAAGCAAAACAAAACAAAATGAACAAAAGAGCAGTAACAGACACTGAGAAGTTATTGGTGGTTAACCTGGGGGAGGGGTTGGGGTGGACAGGGAGGATGAGGGGCATAAAGGAACACAAAAATTCTCTGTCATAATATAAGTTGGTCATGGGGATGGAAGTGAAACATGGAGAATATAACCAATGATTGGGTAACATCTTCCTATGCTGACAGACAATAACCACACTAGTTGGGATGAGAATTTAATAATGCGTTTAACTGTTGAATCACTGTGTTGCATACTTGAAACCAATATAATACTGTGTATCAACTATACTTCAATAAAAAAATACACTTAAAAAGAAGAAAGAACTCAAGGGAGATCTGCAATCAAGAAGGGATTCAAGGACTGGCTGGGCTGGCCCTCCAGGCTGCAGGATTCTTGTCATGCTGCTCTCATTTTGGCACGTCTCTGCTTGTCTGTCTCCCCAGTTGCAGATAAGTCTTCTCAGCATGGCCTGAACTTCTCTCATCTGGCTAGCCCTGTGGTTGCAGGCAGAAGACCCACATCACCTGAGGCTCCTCTGCACCAGTACATTGGAATGGATTTGTCTGGCTTGTTTCAAATGTCCATGCCTGATCCTGTAACTATGCCCAGGGAAATGGGAAGAAATTATGATTTGTGTTGGTTCATGTGTCCTCCCTATTGTTGAAGCACAAGGGACAGACTATCAGAAATCATGAAACATAGATGGCAGTCAAAAGTAATCCCTATTCAAACCACAGTAGTCTTTAATCCTTTACTCTTTCATGATTTTTTCTGGTTATTATCTAATTTTATGTTGTTATAAAAGTTACATGTGTTTTAGTTCCCTATAATTGAAAAAAAACAGCCATTTATTTTCTCTCCATAAATCATTGAGGTGTTTCTGCTATATGACTCATTTCAAAGTTTCACTTGCTTTAGAGAGATATAATTTTTTTAATTGTAAGGTGCCCAGTCACTCTCTTCTAGTTACCTGAAGTTTTTAACAAGCATGACAGAATCAATCTAACTGAAAGGTTTGGTAATTAAGAAACAAGGCCCCGGTTCTTAACAGCATCTCCACTGGCAGAGAGTACTGACCACAGCCTCTGCCCCAGAAATCCACACAGAGGTACCAACAGATATTTCCATATGACATGATCAGGCGCCTCCTTGGTGGGTCCACCCGCTGTGAAAGACAGCTTAACGCAGGTAGACAAAGTGTTATATTAAATATATTCTCTATTGTCATGGTATATTCTGAACATTTTTTTAACTTTACTGTGATTTTACTATTTTTGTCTAGTGTTTCAAGATGAAGATGTGCTCAGTAAGACACTATGCTACTTGAGCTACTGAAGTGACAAACCATATCTTTACTTATCTCCTAAATTTGATGGGATTTAGACCTACATAAATGTGAAACAATGCAGTAAACACATAGATACAATAACTACCTTTACCGTTCAAATTTCGTGAAGATAATAGTTCTAAAGCACAAACAATAACTTTCCCTTATCTACATCCCTGTCTTCTAAAATCATCACACTAAGAATTTATGAGCAAAGCAAACTATTTTTGATGAAAACTCTATAAATTGAAACATAAGCTATGATAATATTAAGTTTATAAATTAAAACATGAAATGTTTGGTGTATTCTACTGAATACTTGTACCAGTAGAATTTGTCTGAACCAAGAATAATAGCTGTACAGGAACATCAACATATCTCTCTAGATATTTCATCTATACCAACATTGTATGTCTGGCTACAGTTCAAATTTCCTGGTGTATGATGCAAGCCCTCCTGCTGTCAATCCTGGTTTCCTGGTTAACCTGGAAAATGAATGCAGATGACTTAACAGAGAATTTACTTTTGTATAAGGCACAATCCCAGAGAACTAAGGCTTTCCCAACCAGTTGCCTTTAAACATTCTGGAAGAATTTATTCACTGTATTATTTTTTACTACTCAGACACCTTTATGTGACACCAGGTATGTAAAGAATTGTGTGTATTTTAAGAAGAATATCTTATTTATTTTAATTTATTGTATTTAATTCATTAGGATTAAACTGGAGACTTTTAAAGTAAAGATATATTGTATATATAACTACTTTTCATAGATTTTATTACCTTCCTAAATTTTACCTAAGTATTTCAGAGTATTAGGTATATTAGAAGAATTTAGAACATTATTTATTATTATTATTTGAACTTACACAGATGAAAATTATGCCAAGCATTATTAATAAATAAATATAGAGTGATGTTCTTTCTTATTCATTCATTGAAAAATTTTTTAATACTTTGAATCAATGAAAATTATAAAACATGAAAAAAATGTAATTTTACAAGAGTCTTAGCAACTAGTTGGTGCAACCATAATGTTAAATGGAAAAATATTTTAAAATTCTGGCACCTACTCTCTAAAAATAAAGTAAGAGGTGTCATTCATAACATTTAACATCATTTTATGACAACTCTGATTATTCCAGCCTAGTTTTTTTAATCGTGTTTTCTACCTATTGTCTTATTCACATACCCATTTATATTTTGAGCTCACTCATGTCACATGATAAGCCAGACTGGAATTACAAAGGCATATGAGATCACATTAGGCCTACTGAAATTGTGAGAATATCAAAGTTACTGGGATAACAGGGTCAAAGTCTTATGAAGATAGGTCACTCACAGTTACACTGAAGTCACCAGAAAGATGGCAGAATGTAGGTGAAGAGGGAAATCATGATATGCATGTGAAATACATTGTTACAGCTGTTTCTGTTTTTGGTTCTGTCCTCATCCAGTTTCTGGACTTCTCCCTGGACTCCCAGACTATCAGACTGGTTTAACTTCCTTCTCCTACCCCTCAGTTCTTCCTTTGTCTCCATTCTTTTACTTTCTCATTCTACTTTTTTATATATATGGCTATTCTTTACTTTACCTCAAAAAAAGACTACCGCTTTTCTTATTCATGGCTAATCTCCCTACATATATTTCACAGATCTTATGTCCCTCCAACTTTGCCCAGGTCTCATTCACTCATCTTTCTCCTTGCACAATGACTATTTCATTTCTCTCTTTCTTTTCTTTGTGAGCATATGCATATAGTCAACTGTATTTCATCATTTTAAAAAATCCCTTGACTCTTTTTAGGTTACATTTTTCTCCCTTTTATAGTCAAAACTATTCTTTACTGTTCTCACCATCCCAATTACTCTTCTGCCCACTGCGAAATGACTTCTACTTTCCACCCCACCACACCTGTGAGACTACTGGTGGTAGGTCACCAAATCCAAGGGACGCATTTCAGTCTTAGCTTCATTGCCAGGCAGCGTTTGGCATTCACAAATAGCAGCTCTCCTCTAAAATGCTTCCAGGTTCTTTTTTTTTTTCCTTTTCCTGACTCCTTCCTGATCTCCTTTGATTGGTCTCTCTCCCTCCAACAGCTTCTTAACATTATGTTCACCAAGAATATTTTTTGGTCCTCTTCTCTTTGCATTCTACTTTCTCTCTCTAGGTATTTCATTTATACCAATTATGTCAAAGCACCAATTAATAATTCCAAAGTCTCTTTCATCTCCCTATTTTCCTGAGCTTCATAGCTATATTTCTATTTGCCTACAATAAGCATTCAACTGCCTATCTTTCATGCACTGTCAGCTCAACCTATGTATATTTGAAATAATTGCTAGTATCTTTCACTAACTTGTTGAATGCCACCCCCATTCACTGAGTCCTACAAGACAGATTTCTGAGGACTTCCTGGATTCTTTTTCTTTTCCATAATCTCCAATTCGGTCAATCAAAAATCCCTGGCATACCTTTATTTTCAGCTTGCTTGAAGCTGTTCCAGACTCTAGCTTTACTGCCATTCTCTTAGGTGGGTCTTTCAAATCTATTTCATGCTTGCTTCAATTAGTTTCATTGGTTCTAGGCTTCTCTCTTTTAAATCCTTTATGCATAATAGTTAGACTAAACCTTTACTTAAAAAATAAAAACTTAACCATGTCATCCTCCAGCTCAAAATCTTCCACATGCCCTCCTGACAGCAGGATAAAGTTCAAACTACTTGTCAAACGATAGGAAGCTCTCAGATACCTGGCCTCTGCTTATCCCCCTAACTAAAATTCTTTAAGATTTCCCATATGCTCCCTTTACTCCAGCCAATAGCAACGTGTTTTCACCTAAAATAATGAGATAGGGACTCTCCCTGTCATCACAATGGAAGATCCAGAGGCTTACTACCTCCATTCCTTGGTGATATTTATTCCTTCTTAGTTATGTCATAATCTTATCTTGGTCTCATGTAACCTATAAACTAAATTACAAAGCGATCATCACCAATACAGCTCATATACAGGGAGAAATAAAATAAAATTGGTTATGAATAAATATAAATAAAGCAAGAAAAGATGGTCTTTAGGGAGGACCACTCTAACTGTGGCCCTGACACGTCCATTTACAGAAAGCAAGATGTGACTCCAGAACTCTCTGTCTTGGTAAGAATCCTACCTTCCTCTATAACTCCAAGTCTTACAAACATAACTGGCCTGGTAGCTAACTGGGACAAGTCACCAGATGTACTTTACCCCTGTGTACATCAGATGCCTCCCAAAGCCTAAGATTTCCAGTTTATCCTTCCTCATCAATGCCCATATCTTCCTTTGACTATATTCCATTTATACATATTCCTACCCCACCCCAGGGTTTTGTAGTACACACAAATATCCCTCACTGATCAAATACATTTAATTAATCAACATTCAATCTATGAATATTGGGTAAGAATAGTATTTATTACTGCATTTTGGCTAATGAGTAGTATGAGTTCAGTTATTGAGGGAATCATCTGAAGATTAAAAAAAATAATAAAATCAGATTAGGACAATCCTGAATTCAGAAAAGGAGAGTATGCAAATAGAGAATATAGTAAATTTGGATAGAGAGGAATATTTGTATTTACTAAATCAGTTGCAAGTGCCAAGGTGTAGTGACTATGTGATTTTTTTGTTATATTCCAGGGTCTTGAAAGACCTAAGAAAAAATAGATCCTCACTAATCTCTTTTATTGTATTACTCTTACTTGCTGTCAGAGAATCAATATAGGAATCATGTCAGTTGCCATATATGTCTATTCCAAGTACATTCTCCAAATCTTAGAAAATAAAGGGAACATGAATTTTACAGTATCTTCCTGTTTTCCCTTGGACCCACTGTGAAACAGACTTAGAGCAAAGTCCATTGATCACCAGACTTTCCTAAGGCCTCACTCTGAATGGCATTCTGACTCCCTAGAGTTCAGTTTTAGCTCATAGAGATTGCCTAATAATTTGCAAACGGTCTGGATATTTTTTCCTCAGTGCACATTTTAGCTTGGTAAATGGCAATAGATTCCTCTTGGGAAGGCTAGGGGAAGATTTTCAATCAACAGTTATTGCACTATAAGGCTTTCTGCATTGCGCTTAGCCTTTCACAATTCAAAGAGATCAAGATTTTGGAATTAACTCAAGTGAGGTTAAATAAGAGGCCATAATTCTCTCATGTTAAATCAGTCTTCTCTATGCAATACTAGATTTTTTTCCTCAACCACACAATTACAGCCTTAGTAGGATGGCCTCCCAGTGTCAGTTCTCGGGGGGTCCTGTGATCACTGATGACCTCCAAAGATCCTTTCAAGGTTATCACTCCAGCCTACTGTCTTCTGCAGTATAAGTAAAGTTAATAACACTTCTTGGCTTACACTATTCCAGATGAGTTTGTAACCAGGCCGCTAAGCAATGCAGGACCAGCCCCTCCACAAAGGGCAAGAAGGTCACCTTCTGCTGGCAGGTTTGGTAAGATTTGGATCACGTGGGTATTAATAAGTCATCTAAATATTCCACACTATTCTAATTCTCAGGGTCTCCCTCTTCCCCAGTAAATCACTTAATATAATGAATTCAATTTGTGGTATAATTAAGTAATAAACAGGATCAGACTCCTAAGGTGACTTTTTGCTATACCAACCTTGTAGCCAGTTAGTATAAGTTGAGCTGTTCTTCAATTTAGTCTTAGAAAACTTTTGGTGCTCTGATAATGCCTTGAGCCAAGAATTTAAAATCTTGACCTCATCATTCTCTACCTTTCCATTTTCTGTCTCCACCTACAGCCCTTCTTTTCCTCTGGACCCACAATGCTCTGTCCTAATAGTAACTTTGCCTACCAATGCTTTGGCATTTCATACCAGTCTGATCTTCTAAAGGTGTGTCTTCTCATTAGCTTAAGATCCACATAGTTAAAGTAGTCATTCCAAAATTCCACTTTATTCTGAAGATCAATATATTTATCCGCTTCTTCTGTCCATAACAATTTCGGTCGGTGTTGAGTTTTTGATGATAGAATCTACTTTAGTTGGCCGAAATAGTCACACATTTGATACAAAGATTTAGGAATTTATAAAGTTGTTGGAAGGGCTAGAGAAGGCATTAGATGAATTCCTAGAAACAACACCCCATCCACGAATCATTCATTTTCTGCTGAGGTTGCATCTCTCTTGTAAGAAGATGATGATCAGGAAGCTGCTGTCACTTCTCCTGCTGTGTCTGCTGCACTTGGCAAAGCTGTTGCTCCTCTTACAGTTAGCTGATGAATCAAAAAACTGCTAAAAATGCCATCTCTGCTATGATTTGAGTCAACAAAATGTATATATCACACCATGCCTGACTCAGTAGATTCAGTTCCTAATCTAGCTCTCCTAAGAGCATGTCTGAAAGGTAAAATCAAAATCAGATCCTAAACCCTATCTACAAGTGGGAGAAGCAATTGTTAATGTGGTCTTCTATCTTCTACCCTCTGTAAGGTGTTGGAGTGGGTACTGGCAGAGCCAGTCCAAGAATCCGTAATAACTTTTAACACAATTTTTGGTCCATTGCTTACTGCTGTGAAGGCAACATTTTAGATCCTACTCTTCCCATGTCTTTCCCTCCAGTTACTTTCATGAAATGTCCCAGACCCTGACATATACTTCTTCTCTGGACTACAGCTTTTACATCTCACCTAAATGGTTTTATTAGTGACCTAACTTCATAATATTACACTGTATCAGTTTCCACCCTATTTCATTCATGCATGAATCCTACTGTCCCAGCAGTCATTCTGCTTTCCAACATCAGCCATGAATGCCCAGGTTCTAAACTCTTTGTGATTGAGTACCAGGGATGCCAGAGGAGAAGAAAAGATGGGTGAACGCACAAAGGAATGTGGTGTGGAAGAAATTGGCTGACGTGTGGTTTAACATCTGTTTGCCAAATAAAGGGAAGAAATTAACATTATCTGCTAAGAATGAGAACAATGGAAATAAGTCCTAGAGTTTGGAAAGAATGAGAAGACTCAGGACTTTGTAAATGATATTTCTAGTGATTTCTAAATTTTTCACTTCTCCTGAATCATTCTTCTAACTCATTTTCCATAATGAACAGAAACCTGAAGTCTAGTAGAAGTACCACTGAAGGGCAGAGATTCCATCCGTCAGTCTGATCAGCAGAGCTACCCCTCACCCATATAAACTAACATGAAATCCATAGTTTTTGTTATTTTAAGTCAATGATATTTTGGGATTATAGGTTTCTGAAGCAAAATAAAGCCTATTCTGTCTTTTATTTTTTTAAAAATGATTCAACTAATTGCCACAGTCACTAGGATCACTGAGAAAAATAGAAAACCTTGCTGTATTTTTTTAAAATGATGACAACTGATATTATTAGCTGATTATTGATGACTTACTTCTTTTCCTTTGTTTCCTTACTCATAGCAGTGTGTGATAGCCAAGGTATGTAAAGGAAGAAATACACCCAAGATTCTGAATATAGTCATAAGATACTGCAGAAAGCTAAGGAGACAAGGAATTCTAAGTCCTTAGTAAAATCACTGTTGAAATGGTTGGCTTGAAATCTAGGATATGAAGAAGTAAAGCCAGGGATGATCTAAAAGATGGAATAAAATGTATTTGTAAAAGAAGTGAAAATCTAATGAAAATGAATATCTGGTATAATAGGAAAGAACAAATTGAGTATATAATATTGGTGTTATAAAATAATTTTGTGATTCAAGACAGAGAATGAAAGCAGTTCAAGTGATGGTGATAACTAAGGAATGACTACACAAAGAGCAAGCAAATGGCATATTGAGTGAAAGCTCCTGACATGGAGGGATTGTATGGAGTTTGAAGAGCTGTGAATGGGGAAAATCATTAACCTGAATATTGATATCAACCATTCTGACAGCAGTAAACACTGCAGAGACTGGCTTTATGAACCATACTAGGTTGTACCATGCAAAATCAAAATTCTACACGTGTAATTTTCCTGAATTCTACTTTCCATTTAATACTAAACTTTTCCATTTTACTTCCAACATAAATGAGAAAAAAATCTTATATTTCATAATCATGCTTTGATCATGAGTTTATCTCATTAAAGTGATCAAGTGATCAAAAATGGTAGAAAAAGAACTTTATCTATACTTTTTTGTCCTCCTCTAAATTCTTTTTTTACCTTTAAAAATAGCTCAGTACTTCACCAGGATATTTTTTAATCGACACCTACTTTTAATAAGGTCAGGTAGAAAATAGTGTTTCCCCTCAGTACTATGCTGGGACATGTCTGCAAACTTCAATACAGCATTTGAAGCAAAAGATGAGTAATTCTTGGTGTTATGTAGCCCACTATTTGATATTTATGATTGTTTTGTATGAGGTGGAGCCACATCAGATTATGTGACAACTTTTCAATGGGATAATCTGTAGCCAGTTGCCCAAACAAATCCAAATTAGGATAAAAATAGGATACCTATAAATAGATCCGACTGAAAATAATTGCTAGTAGAATTATTATTTAATTCATCAATTCCCAAGTGCTACTCTTGTTTTTCATGCCAGCAGGTCCTTTTCAGGGTTTGAATCTCTTAGGCTTTTTAACTTTCAGTAAAGGAGAAAGATGATGCTCTTAAACCAGACTATGAGATTTATCTCTCTGTGTCCCTCTTTTGTAAGTTTGGCCACTAAAATTTTTATCTTTGCTCATATATACTGGAAAGGGTTTACATCTCTGTTTATTTGTAAGACAGTTCATAAAATGGAGACAAGATACACTCATTGCGGGTGTATCTTGCAAAGGCAGAAATGGATAATCACTCAGTTAGAGACAAAAGTTGGGTTCCTCTCACTTCCCATCAGTGGAATCTCATCTTTAAAGTCCAAGTGGAAGAAACACACAGTGAATGTGACAATTTAATTTACATACCAGAGGACTAGGTGAAAAAAATGCATGTTTGATCTGCTGTACCTTTTGAAATTGAAAAATTATAACTTCCTTCCTAGGAATTAGGAATTTAAGGAGAGAGAAAGAGAAACATTTCAAAGCCAGAAATATGTTATGTATGTGAGTTATTTGACGACAGTGGTCCATTGATCTTAGCCTTCCGATTCTCACAGGAAGTCATCTGCACAGTAACTTTCTAAGTCTAATTGTCCAGCTTTCTTAACTAAGATGGCTATAGCTTTCTGTCTCAGCACACTGTGACTTGTAACTAATTCATTTGCATGTGAACTGATGGAAGGGTAAGGAACCTATTGGAAAAAGGAAGATCTTAGTGTAGAAAGAAATATGCTAAACTCACTTGAATGTATAGAAGCAAAGTGGTATGAAGACTAATGAAAATGTCAACAATTTGACAAACATGAAGATTTTTAACACAGAAATATAGGCAGACTGAAGCATACTTTTCTCAGTTTAGTTTGTAAGAATGGTAGAGGAGAAATTAATTATGAAGCCTGTGTCAGCATTGTGTCAAAACATTCCATCAATCAGTCTGCTATTGCAGTCAATCATGAAACAAATAGTTAATTTAGGAAAATCATTTTAACAGTGAAACCAATAAATATTTGATTGAATGCTTTACTCTTTAAATGTCATGTAGTACATCCTGTAAGAAACTGGTAGCACAGAGAAATGTCATACAGAGAGAGAATGAACATAACAAGATGAAAATCATCAACAGTGTTAAGTAACAAAGCCTTCTGTCTTAGAGGAAGAGAGAAAGGATGAGTTTCAAGGCCAGTGTTTATTAAGAACCTGAACAGTAACACCCAGTTCAGCACATTAATTATAGCTAATGTTAAGCAATGCTAACAGGAAAAACTAATTAAACCAAATAGTTCATTAATTTCAATAATGTTGGTATAACTTAGTCTCTTTTTTACTCAGGATGTACAGAGGAAATAGAGACAATAGTCCTAGCTGAGACAAAGACATAAAACATTATCATCTTCAAGTATTGCTTTTGTCCTTTCAAGAGTAAAATTTTCCCTGAATCCCTAGATCTGAAATAGGTAAATTGAAGGTGGAAGCTTGGAAGAGTGAAATGCCACGCCCCCTAATGCATGAAAGAAAATTCAACTAGTAATTATACACATATGAGGAATGCACTCCTGACTCGCAACTTTGTGTTTGTGTTCATGGCTCTCTATAAATTTTAAAGAAAAATATGCAGCCTATTTAGGGCAGCCATAACACAGTTTCCCTGCATCCTCTAGAATGGTGCTTCTTCAACTTCAATCTGCATACTAGGTCTGGGTTAGGGTTTGAGATGAGATTATGTATTTCTAACTGGCTCCCAAGTGACAGCACAAATATTGGTCCGTGACAAGCCTCCAAGTGTGAGGCTCTAACGTACACTACATAAAACAGAAGAATAGTAAACTTAGAAGCACCTTAGGTGACATTTGGAGCAACTTCTCATTTTACAGGTGAAGAAATGAAATCTCAGAGCAATACAGTGATAATTTACACTATTTCCTATTAACTGACAGTATTAAAGCTCAAAACTTCTGACTCTTAGTCAAGTGCTCTTTCTCATAGGCAATGAATAGAAACCACCTAAAGTCATCTTCCTGTGTGTGATAAGACCCACATCAGGAACTTTTTAGTTTAAAATATCATGTTGCCAGTTTTGAAAGTAAACTTGAAAAATCATTTCAAAATATTTCCCTTAAGAGCATTTTCAACTTCCTGTCTCTCTGGTTCTAGCTCTCCACTTGACATATGTCTATTAAATGTTTATATTCAGAACAAAGTTCATCTAAAACAGCATCTCTTATGAGAATATATGTCTCTGTAAAATAAGTAGGCCACCTTTGAAACATCTTAAAAATATGTCTGTGCAAGTAAGCTGAATCTGTAAAACTACAAAAGCATCCAGTCTTCACTCATTGCACTCATTTAATGAGCAATTATGGAGCAATTAGTTAGGCAATACCTCCAAAGAAGTATAAAGCATGACACCTGCTCTTAAAGAGCATTTAATCCAGTGGAGGAGACAAGACTTAGATGCAAGAAGGAGTTAAATAATCATATGTGCTGTGTGCTTACAAAGGTCCGAGCACATAGAGAGAAGAGTGGGTGTGAGAGATGTTTTGAGAGTTTGGGAAGTAAACTAAGTAAAACTTAAATTGGATCATAAAGAGCAGATATACAGGAACAAAGGGATCATCGTGGGAAAAAAATGCCACCTTGCAAAGAAAGTACATAAAATGGAGAAAAGCCAAATGGAGTGTGTGGGAACAAAGGTGGAATGCTTGAGCTCTATATGCCCGTTTCCCTCCCTATGTTCCACGTAGGACCACTTCACAGTGGAGGAGATACTGAGGTACCTTATTGCATAAAGCATCTACAGGATCTCTGAGCAGGGAGAATACTTCACTACACCGCTTTATGACCCAACATATGATCTATCTTGGTGAATGTTTTTATGCGTTCTTGGTAAGATTGTGCATTCTGCATTGTTGGCTATATTGTTACGAAAATGAAAATTTATATGTTCAAGCTGACTGATGATATTACTCAACTCTGCTAAATTCACACTGTTTTTTTAGTATATTTATACTGTCAGCTACTGAGAGGAGAGTGCCAAAGTCTCTAATTTTATTTGTAAAATAATAGATGCTAATAGATGTCTACATATTTAGGGCTGTATGTCTTCTTGATGAATTGACCATTTTATCATGATAAAATTACTTTTTCTGGAAATACTATGTCTTTAAGATTATTTGCTAGGTATTAACATAGTCATTTCAGGTTTCTTATGATTGGTATTTTCATGGCATATCTTTCCCTTTGTCACTTCCATTTGTGTGTCTACATTTAAACAGTATTCTTTATTGTCTGCAAGCATAATTTTCATTTGAAGATCAAGAACAAATTCAACTGGCATCCACAAGTCTTCCTGGATTAGTTAGCCCAGCCAGACTGAGCCGTTACTTAGAATAGCTTTTTGGATAATTTAGTTTGTTATTCTTAAGCCAGCACTTGTTAGGGTATATTTTATATAGTTTATTCTTTCTGGATAAGAATTTTATGATCAATAATGAATGCATTCTTTCTTGCTCTAGAGTTATGTGGTGAGTGTCTGCTTAAATACGTATTTTTCTCTTTCTCTTGACTTTAAGCCATGTAAGGTAAAATCTTTATTATTTTTCTGTACAGTTGGTCCAGCACCTACTTCAATAAGAACCCTTAAAATATATGCCAAGTAATTGTGTTGAATGCATGACATTGACAATAAGGCAATAATTCATTTGACTAATTTGACATTTGTGTAAGTATAAGTGAACTCCAGAATTTCAGGGGAAGAAAATTCCAAACCTTATCAAAAGAGTACCTGAACTTAACAAGCAATTTCTCCACCTGTTTTTCTACCTTTGTCCTCTAATCCTTGTCTCTGCAATACAGAACTGATTCATTTCCTTTCTCTCTAATTAGCCTCTCCCTTCCTGGGTTTTTACTCAGTGACTCATATAATACTTAAATCCCTCCCCAAAATGCCAAGCCCTCTCTCCTACTCCCTCCGTTCTGTATTTAGCTTCCTCCACTTTTGTCGATACTTCCAACGTGAATTATTAGTCAACTAGACGTAAGTGGACAACCCTGCCTTGCTTTCCGGCCCCATCGGGGCAAACTGTTCCCTTAGCAAGACTACAACCAGCCATGTTTAGTAAAAGTTTGGTTTTTTTTGTTTTCTGGTTTTTATAATACATACATAGATATATAGAGAAGCAAACCTGTGACCTGGCTAACCTGACTTTCCAAAAGGTGACATTAAAAACTCTGTTCTTGTGAAAAGAGAGACAAATTAAGTCCAGCTCTTGTTAGATCATTGTCCTAGTGAGGTGTTAAAAAGTCAATTCCAAGTGGCTAAATTAGCTATATTTTACACCAAGGCTACCCTTGCCCAAGAATTTCATTGTTCTCAGTTCAAATTTTGGTGGAGTAACTCAGAAAATTATTGGCTCATGAAAAAAATGAGAATGAACATACCTATCTCAGAGGTATGTTGTTAGGCTTAAAGGTGATAATTACATAATGTGTGGATCAACATTGCCACAGTAATGGAGAGAATAGTACAAGACCAACACTAGTAATGAACTCTATTTCTTTTTTCTAGTAAGCAGGCATGTTCTGGCACCCTTGCTAGGTGAGCCAAGCAGCTCTGCCAGGTGACAATCAGTGGGTGGGACTCCAAGAAGTGCATTCACTCCAAGGAGAGGGCAGAGATGCTCAGGATCTTTGTCCAAAGGAAGGGGCTTGTTTACAAGAAGAGTATGTGCAGTCACTGTATGTGAACCCAAGCCCCTTACCGAACCTGCATTCAAGACAGTTCTCCAGGGAGGCTTGTCAGAAAGGACATGGGAAACGGTTGGCCATCCTTCTAAATAGCTCCACAGAGATAGACAGTGCTGAAAATCCTGTACAAGAACAGAACGTAAGACAAAGCTGGCTCACATGGAAGTCTTGTTTGAAATATATCGGAATGTTGACCAGAAAAGAAAAGGAAGTGTGCACAACAGCTAAGAAAGGTGGAAGAAGCCCAGAGACTGGATCTTAGTGGGCAGGGGAGTGAGCCAGCACTCACTACTCCACACACATGAAAAGCCCTCCTGAGGTCCTGCATCTATGGCGCACACATGGCATTTCAAAACTCAGATTTGGGGGGATGCCGCCGACCCACGAGAGGGTGATCTGGTGATGGGCCCTCTCGTGTTTATTTTAAACCAAAGGTGGGAGGAAAAGAAGATAAATGTTTGAAGTAAAGTCGTAGCTATGAGGACCACTACATTCACGGCACAAAGCCATATACCAGCTTAAAGAAATTTGAGAGAATCTCCTTTTCCTCAAAAATCTGTGAGATGGAACTGGACAAAATAAATTATAGTTTGTGTATTTGTGATACTGTTGTAACTTTAGAGTAACTTGAACAAACATAGGTTACCACATGTCTGGGAATGGTCCATAGCACATGATCTAAAATATATAAAGAGTAATGAATAATTTACATTATTGATTGTAAGATGGGCATATAAACACAAAACATTTATTACTTTTAAGTCCACTAAAGTGAATTTCCAAAGAGAGTAGACCAGAGTGTATATGTTCAAGTTAAATCTTGAGCATTGAAAATACCAAACATTCCATTTTTACATTCTTGCTAATAAGAAAATGATAAGAAATGAAAGTTTAGTCTGATTTCTAGGAAATAATATCACATAGCATAACATCATTCAAACTTATTTTATGGGACTTTGTCTCTCTTTGCTTACTTCAATTGATATAATTAAATGTTTCCCAAAGTGTGTCCCAAGAAAAAATACTTGAAAAAATAATGTTTAAAAATTATTTAATGGCTAAGCAAGTTTGGGGAATTCACATTATATCTATGCCTTAATACTTGGTGATTTGAGGTAGCTATTAGCATATTAAAATCCCAAAGAATTACTGCAATGAAGAATATTTAATAAGTTTAACGCAATATATTTCCAAAACTGATCAACCATGGAACTTAGTTATTTGAAATGCCATCTTTTAAAGCCTGGGAAACACAAATTTGGAAAAAGCTATCAGTGTATATTTTGTAACACCTCAAGTTCAAATCTGTTGTATGTCTAAGATTCATTTTCTTATTTTGTAACAAGGGGTTTAATTTTAACTGTCAGCTTACAGAGTTATCGGGACTGATAAGGGACAAATGTGTAAGGATCCATACATTGCTTGGTCCATAGTTGTCAGTAAAAAAAGAGTTCACTTAATTTAGCACAAATGATTGTAATGCCCAACTGATTCAGTGGATGTTAATACTAAAAACAACACACTTTGGAATAACTGCTTTGAAACTACTTTTGAATTTTATCAATAGCTAAAAAGAAATATACATATATATTACTCTGCAACTAGAACCCACATACCCATACAATGTAAGTAACAGAAAAGTTTGAAGAACAGACTTACTATTATTCCTCCTTGCAACATATTCTATACTCTATTCCATAGTGTTCTAATAGACATCTTAATTTTAAATCTGTGTCCCCATAAACTGATTTTGTAAGTATTAATACTTTGAAAACTTTAGCTCTAAAAGAGTTTAACATCCAAAAGCAAAATTATGTCGCCTAAATATGGACAAAATTATCTGCATTTATTGCATAACCTGGAAGTGACTACTGTGACGAGATTATTCACTCCACACCTACAAACATCAAATTCTAATTAGGAAATCGTCTGCAGAGTTGGTGTTGAGAATAATTGTCTCTGAAAATGAGAAATTAGTTAAAGCAATCTAACCAATTTATAGATACGCATAGACCAGCAAATGTGCCGAAAGGCTATACCTGGCATCTCAAAGGTCTTATTAGAAATAAATATTCTAATTGTCATAGCACTTACTATAAAAAATTTTTAAAACTTAAAAAAAATAGAGTCCCACTTCCTTTGATAGTAAGAAATTCTTCTGTATGTTCACATCTTAGGTAATTATGTTGCGATTTCTAAATGCTCATTGTAGATAATGATTCTTAATTTCTGATCTTTTTGTTACTGGAAAGTAAAATTGTACAAAATTTTCATATGTCAGAGATGATGGTTAAATTAGCATTTTTCTTCTATTGGAAGGCTCTGATTGACAGATTGGTAAACAATGTTTGCTCATTAAAAAACATTTATACTGAAATATATATATATATAAAATGATTGGATCCCAAATAAACATTTCCTTTCTGTGAATACCTCCATATATTTTTTGAAAAAACAACGACAACAACAGCCAGCAACCAAAACCATAAATCAAAGGCAAAGGATTCAGATGTTCAAAGAAAAATCTATTAAATAAATAAATGCATTTTTAAAAGTCTCCAACTTGGGGTAGCTAAATTGATTTATAATTTCTAATTGTTATGCTGTTTCTGCAGGGCAGAACATATAAATCTACAAAGCTTGCTCAGCATTTATAATTATGTAGCCTTGCAAGGCTGAACACAAACTGCTTCACCATACAAAGGAGAAAAGAAAAGTAAACAAAATACAGCACACATAGGGGTGCAAGCATCTATGTGCCACTGTAGACAATGAAAATGTATGCAGCACGCAGACTTCATAAGTGTAACTGTTCTTTATCCTAACTTTCACATCCTTAATTGCAGTTTCATGGGATTCTCCTATTAAATATTCAACGGAAGTCCCCGGCCTCACAAGGGACTGGTGGGAATGCTTCCAAGTGTATGATTGCACAGCTCCAGAGTATAAAAGAAGGTTCAATTTCAGGCAGGTCCCGCAGAGAATGAGCAAGTAAACATGGCCATTTTGAATGCTACTGGGGTGATCATTTTTTATCAATTTGCATGTTGCAAAATTTTTGAATGGGATCAGCATTGATTTTTCTAACATGCTGTTCACCAAGAGCTCTAAGGAGTTAACCATTTTATCTAGGCATCAAAACAGAATATCTGAAAGACTTTGAATATAGGAATTCTTATCATCAGAATTCTTCCAAATGTGAATAAATACCAAAGAGGAATTTATCCCCAGAAGGCTTTTTCAGAGGCTACTATCTCTAATCAAGTTTCACATAACCTTTTCTGCACAAATGACCAACTATCCAATTTGCAAATACATCTCAGACAGAATAGCATTGGGTTTTTAGGCAATTCACTCTATTGTTTCAAAAGATTTCTTAAACAGCCTACTACTTGAATCCAAACAAGGCATTCATACACATTACAGTTAGTCTACGGGTAAAGATGGGCAGTGCATTTTCTGTTAGGTTATAACTGCAAGTTATTATCAATGTAGAAATAATGGGTGTTCTTGATCTGTTTTATTTTCATTCTTTCGTGGATTAACCAAACCACTGGCCATATGATTTACTCATAGTTTCTTGCAGCAAGTGATTCGGTCATTTATCTTCTGTGGTTTGTGGCCGACACCTATGAATCAAATGAAATATTTCCACACTAACCTCAGTAGGTTCTATGGAAGTTGCATTTATTAGTCTAGATTAAGACAAAAATCTTCATTCATAAGTAAAAGACGGTGACATGATCTTGTAGTTGTAACTTTTTAAATTATAAATTCCGGAAAAAGTCATTAAAAATTAATTTAATTTAAAGCTATGCTTCATTATAAGTATGGAGATTCAAGTTATATTTGGGGGGAAAATATTTCTAAATCATGAGCAAGATGTCTATATTTAAAGAGCAAGAGAAAGCAAATTATTATTTAAGGAGTAATCTCACAAATCTATAAGAAGTAATGATAATTGGAGCATTTTTAGAAGGGAAAAAGGTTAAGAAGACTAAAGAGAGTTTATTAGTTGAAATATTAATTAAACAAAAGCTAGAATAGGTCAAAATGCAAGCTCAGAAAACACCACAGATAAATTTTCTCTTTAAGAAACAGCACATTTTTACAGCATTGCATAAGGGGTATTGATGTTGAAATTTTTAAAAGCTTATCATCCCTATAAAATAATATCAAATTATCATCTTATTTTTTTTAATCATTAAATAGTTGGTTACCTAAAATCACCTAATAGTTATGGTCGACCCAAAAGATAATTATGGAAGAATAACCAAGTAGCAAGGAATTATCAATAAGGGTCATTCTGTCACTAGTACCCCTACTAATACAAATGAATGAAATGATGAAGAAATCAGGGTAGGTTAACCAATTTAGCAACACACTGCAGATTGAGAGGGTAGAGGTCATGCTTTATACTGTTCTTGTTTACCCCTAGCACTCAGCATCATGATGGGCATACCATAGGAATCAGTAACACTCAGAGTGATTGATCCATCTACAAGGTGCATCAGGTGGATAATTAGTTGCCATAGGGAAACCAGTCTCTCTCCATGTTGGTTTTCTACACTGATCAAAATCAAGGAGGAGGATATACAAAGGAGCCCCTCAACCCTTACAAATTGTTTTCTTAGAAGAAATTTCAACCACCATATTGATTACAATTTTGCCAGTGAAGCATCAATTATTTCTTTTCACCATACTATATGATTAGTTACAATTTTAATAAAATCCATCTATTTGTGAAAAGTGAATTCCTATCACTACAGACAATAGGATCAAAGCATAAATGCTGTATTTAGTAATTTATTTTTTTGATGCTTTCCTTATATTCTCCTGGATTTCTTCATTCTGCTCACTATGCCTTAAACAAAACCACTCATTCATACAGACCATCTATCTTATTCCAGCATTATGGGTCTTTCAGCCCCAATTCTAGGTTTGGTTCTATATGAGTGCTGACTTCAAAACCACCTTATCTGTACCCTAGACCCCACCACATACATAAACACACACCACACATGTGTATGTAACTGTAAACACTGGACTGATTCTTAACCCTAAGCCTCTACCATTCAACTTCTGATCTCTTTCTTTGCAGCACAAACACCTCTAGAGAAAAGTGCAGAAGTCAGCCAGCTTCCTCAACAAGCCTATTCTTTTTTGATGATCTCTAAGGTCACACCAGATCTTTGTTTTTCCTCCTATTTGTTCAAATTTTCCCCTTGTCAAAACCCTCATTCTGAGCAGATGCTTGTCATATTTCTGTACAGAGAATTCCTACCTGAATTTCTCCATTTATCTTCTTTATATTGACATAAATCTGCACCAAGGCCATTCATCCCTTCATGAGATCAACAAGTAGTTACCAAATAATTTGCCCTGTGCTGGACTCTATTCTGATAGACACAATAGTGTACAAGACAAGCAATGCCCTCAGAGAATTTACCTTCATTGGAGAAGACAGGAAATTACATAAAGTGTGATAATTTCCATGAGTAGCACTTCAGAATGATCTGGGAGCACAAAGCACTGGCGCCCAAGCTGGAATTGCTTGTGTGATTAGTGGTAGCTTCCTGGAGTGAGTGATAGCTTATGTAACACCTGAGGCATCAGTAAGAATTGACCAGGAAAACAGGGTGAGATGGGAGAGGAGTGAATTCTAAGCATAAGGAAGTACACTCATGAAAGAAAACATATACAGAAAGTGGCAAGAGAGTCAATCTGGCTGAAGCTTAAGATGTGAAGATTGGGTGATGAGATGTTCCTAGAGAAGTCAGCAGGGATCTGCCATGAAGGCATGGGAAATAGTGAAACATGCTGTTTATGGAGAGACCCTGGAGTAACACAGATCTGGTTCACATCGTTCATTATATCAATGAGATAATGTCTGGCACACAGTTAGGTATTTAATACTTCTAAAAAGATAATATTGGGCATATTAAGGAGTGTGTTTGTTATACAGAACTCTGTAGGACACTGGAAGTATTTTATCCAGAAGAATGACATAACTTGAAACACGTCTTTGGGCTGCTTTGTGGGTTGGAGAAGAGATGTAAAGAGGGAGGTGAATCAAAATTAGTAACCAAGGCATTAATTTTGGGACTTTCTACAACAATCTAGGCAAAAATTACAGTGGCCTGAATAAATGTGGTGGCCATAGAGGCAAGAAGCTGTAGATGAATTTAGGAAAACCTTGGGAATGAAACCAAAAGGAGTTTCTAACAGATGGGATATGAGAAAAGAAGGAGGAAGGAGCAAGGACTTTGGATTCCCTGGCTTGCCTGACTGGGTAGGGAGGGGGCTATTGCAGGGACACCAAATGCTGCAGAAGAGCAGGACTGGGGCTGTCGATACTAAAGCTTTAGCCACAGATCCACGGAGTTTGAGGCTTCTGTGGAATCTGGCGTCTGGTCCGCAGATCAAGAGAAAGATCTAGACCATTACCTGGAATTAGGATTCACGTGCATATGGATGACAGCTGAAGCCACAGGAACAATATACAAGAGTATAAACCAGCGAAAAAAGAAAAAAGTTAGCAAAGAAACCTGAGAGATAAGAAGAAAGCCAGGAGTGCAGTGTCATGAAAACCAAAGGAAAAGAATGTTTTAAGAAGTGGAAAGGATGTCAGCCATTGGATTTGGTAGCAAAGGGGCATTAGTAATCTCGACAAGAGCTGTATCAGTGGAGTCATGGGGCAGAGAAGGTTTGGAGCTGTGAATGAGAAGGAAGCTACAGTGGGAGCAAGGGAGGGAAATTCTATTTAAAAGTTTTGTTTTGAAGAGGAAAAGAGGGATAGCCTATACTGGAGAGGTACAGCACATGTAAGAGGAAATCTTGTGGAGGGGAAGACCAGAGAATGTTTTCAGGAACAGCCTGTTTTATGCAAACCTCAAAGGCAATAACATGACACAGCGCTTTGGAAGAGATGGAAAAAGATGCACTAAGGATCCAGGGAGAGGTTAACCTCACGAAGGGAAGAGGCACATCTTACGCCTTCATCTCTGCTTGATAACTCACTTCTACTTTGACTCCATGACATTATTTTGGAACACCCTTTACTTCTCCAATGGTCTCCCTTTTCTGTGTCATCTGTGCCTCATGCCCTAGTGGTAGACTTTGCCAACCCATTCATCAATGTCCCTCTACTTTCTCTTTCTATCCTGTTTCCTTTGGTGAACTTACTTCATTGTCTGAAACAACTTCATTGTCATTCCCTCTTGGCAATTCCTTCCCTAGTTTCACTACTTCTGTTCCTGGGAACACCCTGCTGCAGGTACAAAATATGGAAGCCATAATGGACTCCACTGTCTTTCATTTCTATTATCTAAGCTCCCACCAAATCCTAGGCATTAATAACATCTCCACTATTCGACCCTTTCTTTATGTTTTCCCTTCTTTTGTCCTAGTCCCAGCTCTAATCAACTCATAGGAAGTTACAAGCTCCCCTGACTTCAGTGACCAAAGTCATCTTGCACATCATCACCATCTTTGATATTCAGAAGTCTTTTTATCATGCTGTTTTCTTTATGAAGAATCCCATTACCCACTGGATCAAGGTCTGTACTCTCATACCCTCTGTGATTCATCAAGCATCATGCTTCATTTTAGGTCCATTTTACTTCTCTAGACTATTCTCCACCACTTTTCAACTATTGGGCTCACTTCAGACTAGCTTGACTCAACAAGACATATGAATCCTATGCATACTTGCTGCTAAGCCTTCAATAGTATTTTTCCTTTCTACTTAAAATTCTGTACTTATCTCAAGTCTTATGTCATCTTTAAGATGTTGTAGAAAACTTCAGTCAAAATGAACTGCCTCATTACTTACTCGCTGATTTGGACACTTTACACTAAATTTAGTCCTCCATTACGTACAGTGTATATCATTATGACATCTGTTTCTTTTAATTCATCTTGTTCAAAAATGTGAGGAATATAAGGACAGTAATAATTTCACATATTTCTATCATTACATAGGACACTTTGTAAAATAACACAGTTATTTAACAAGTACTAGTTGAAAGAGGTGTTTGAAATCAAAGAATTTATTAGGATGGTGTCACAAGAGCTGATAATCATTCATAATCCTAGAACTATGCAAACACATGTACATAAGTTCTAAAAAAATGGAATATCAGAAGCTAGGCTGTTCAATGTCACCCTTAGTGTCACAGGCCTTTGGAATTTTCTGCCGTAGCATAATATCGATCATAGGGACCTGGCCAAAAATATATGAAGTGAGATATTTTCTTTTCATATCAGAGACCTCAAAGCAATAGGAAAAAGAATGTTGTTTTTATAAGAAAAACACACACACAAGTTAGAGCAATGTAAGGAATTTAAAACATGTTATTCCTTTGGCACTTATCTATTAAAGTGGCTTAAGAAATTCATTTATGATAAAGATATTTTCTTGGGGAAATCAGTGTGTACTGTTTATTCAGTGCATGCATACTTTTTTCAGTGTGACTCCTAAAATAGAAACATTCTGTTTTAGTATAAAGATGACATTTATATTCCAATGTGGTGCCACATAATACAAAGGTAAACAGGACCCATAGCAATTTGGAAAAGAGCCAAATTTCTGGCAGTTCCTCTTTAAAGAAATAGCAGGAGGGATTCACAAAGGTGTAGCAACACAATATTGCACATGTGAAATACCTGAGGGGTTTAATCGGCTCTGCTTTCCCAGGTGAATTATGTTCCTCGACATTTATATTTTGAAAATACTATTTTGACTATTTTATCTCTGGGTTACATAAAACTTTTTCCAATTTAAAGCTTGATAAAGAAGACCAAAGCCTATCAGCAATAGGCCTGGGCACTATGTTTTCCCTACAATGATGATTAAACACAGTAAATGCCATGAACAATCTACAGTAGAAATTTGCCGGTGTTGGAAAGAAAATTATATTTTTTACATTCTTCCCTTTTGAGCTTCTAGTGATTAATTTAGTTAAGCAAACATATTAAATATATGTTAACTGTGTATGAGACTGTATTTGAGAAACAAGAATGAATAAGACAAAAATCCATGTGGGTAAATCTTTATGACTTTGGATGTGGCAAAAGATTCTTCAATATGATACCCAAAACTTGATCAACAAAAGAAAAAGACAAACTGTACTTCAACAAAATTAAAAACTTTTGTCCTTCTAAGGCCATGAAGAAAGTGAAAAGACAATCCACAGTAGAGGAGAAAATAAGTTTAAATCTTTTATCTGATAAGGTGCTTGTGTCTGGAATATATAAAAAACTCTGACAACCCAAAAATAAAAAGACAAATAACTCAATTTAAAAATGGGCAATATACCTGAATAGACACTTCTCTAAGGATGAAATATAAGTGACCAATAAGCACATTAATAGATGCATGACATCATTAGTCATTAGGGAAATGCAAATCAAAACCACATCCCTGCACACAAAATAGGATGGCTAAAAAGGGCTAGTAAGGATGTGGAGAGATTGGAGCCTTTACACACTGCTGGTGGGAAAAGAGAATAGAAAACAGTCTGGCAGTTCCTCAAACAGTTAAATGCAGAGCTATTATATAACCCAGCAATTCCATGCCTAGGTACACATCCAGGAGGAATAAAAACATATATCCATAAATAATTGCACACAAATGTTTATAGCAGTATTATTTATCACAGCCAAAAGATGGAAATGACCCATATGTCCATCAACTTATGAATGGGTAAGAAAAATATGGTATATCCATATGATGAAATATTACTTGACCTTAATAATAAGGAATGAAATATTAATGCATGCTACAACATGGATGAACCTTGAAAATATGCTAACTGAAAGAAGGCAGTCACAAAAGACCACACATATATGAATACATTCATACAAAAATATGAAAAAAGACAGAAGAGAAAAATCTATAAAGACAGGAAACAGAGGAGAGGTTGCTTAAGACTGGGGATGAGTAGTGAAGATAGGGGGCTGAGGGGTATGGAGTCTCCAGGTGAGGTGATGAAAATGTTCTAAAATAAGGATAGTGATAATTGTAAATTCCTATGACTATACTAAAAGCCATTTAATTATATAATTGAGTAAATCATGTGGTATATTATTTATACCTCAGTCAAGCTATTTAAACAACATTCTTAAGAAAGGAAAGCAATTTGGAGAACCTGTTCAATCACATCTCAAGACTTAGAGATTCACAGTAATAAAGACAATGATACAAGGATGGACAAATAGACCAACAGACAGAGTAGACAATGCAGAACTGAATGAGTGAATGCTTGACTTACAAAAAATGCTGTACTGCACAACAGTGGGAAAAGATGGTCTTTAAATAAGTGGAGCTGAGTTAATTATAAAAGAAAGAGTTAATATGACATATACCCTATTTTCAAGGATCCCCCAGTCTTGACCCACCAGAAGGGTACACTCTGGTGTTTAAAGGGAAAATAAAGATGACAAACTGAATTAAAATTCTCTGCCTTACCCTATGGGGACCCGCCCAAATATTGTGAGAGTGCAGAGAGACGCTCAATATAATCTTAGCACATTTGAATAGCTTTCAGAGTATTCTGTTAATTAATTTTTTAAGGATTTTTTTTCTGACATTTAAAAAAGGAAATTGAATAAATAAGGACCTAAGTGTTCAGTTTAATCTGTAGTTCCCCCGCTCCCTCCCTGCCTCTTTTCTGCAGTAAAAGAATCTTTGGCATTTACGTTCTCTTACTACCTGCTGAGTTTTGCCATAAATTCTTAGCTGCCTCCAAAGACCCATACTATCAATTTTAAGTATGATAAGAAGCCTCACAAGCTCAGATGTTGCCTTAATTTCATGCAGTCGTTTTTTATAGTTTTCCCAACATGCAGATTGACTATTTTACTCCACTGCAGATGCTTCTGGAATAGGTTTTTCAGCAAATATGACTGAAAGTCAATAATCCATAATGAAGTGCTAACATGTTACTACTTACAAGTTTCAAGACCAGATTTCTAACAAGATTACCATCCAGTTATAACATCTATCAGACGCAGATAACTTTTCTTTATCATGTAATGCGTGTGTGTGATTTTTTATCTCTGTAGAGCTTGGGGTGCTCGGCTTCTTCCTTCCTAAGGCCACATATAATACCTCTCATCCCTTAACTGAGATTTTAGCCATCTTATCTTTGCACTGCCTTGTTGAAAACAACCTTAGAGATGTTGACTATATTTAGAAAGTAATATAGAAAGTATATTTAGAAAGCAGTAACAATCAAGACATGTTAACACACTTATAACACTTAACACTGTAGTTTTTCTTTGGGGGATTTATCTTAACCCAGAAGTAGGAAAAGATATATGTATATATGTATAAGGGTACCTATTATATTATTACCTATGTTAGCCAACAAAATGAAAAGAACCCAAATATTCAGTAGTGTGAACATGGGCTGAGAGAGGGGATCATAAGAAAATTATGAATAATCTCTTTGATGAAATTATGGAACCAACACAGCAGCTGATATGAAGACTATATAAAAACATGGGAAATGCTAAAAGATGTAGAGATGCTTGTACTAAGATTCTCTTCAGTCTAATAATAGTCATGCAAACCTTATTTAGTCTATATAGGTCAATGTAGGATAAATTCTAGAATGCTAAAGACAGAAGATTGGATCAATATTTTTTTAAATGATTAGTAATATATTTGATAGGTGTGTAGTCCTTTTCAGGATAAAGTCCAGTTATAATCATGAGACCAATAAGCTTGTCTTCATTAATGGGCATTTGTCACTTTTAGGCCCCAATACCAAATTTCCTTTATATCACTACTTCAATCTACCCTTTGGAGGAATCTCTTACATGTATAGAGTTTGGAAGTAGTGGCCATTTTTTCCACACACTGGCCCTGTCAGGTGGCAGACATGTGAGTGAGGACCAGACAGTCTCAGACTTTCTCCTAGGACTTTGAATCTTGAATAAATGACATAACAGTAAGGGGCTGGTTAGGTATCGTGTTCATCCAAAGAGCGGTGCCTGGTAACCCTGACTTTTTCTTTAGCACGTACTTCATTATGGGTACTGCTGCTGGACACGCCAGAGCTCTTCATAGTTTGCTTGTTTCTCCAACTTGCCCCTTTTTATTCCAAGAAGCTTGAACCGTTCCCGTTGCTCATAACGTAGAATTCTTTTTGCCTGTAGGCGCACATATGACTTCACTCATTAAAATCGCGCTCAAGTCCATGTGCCAGAGAGAATAATACATAGGAACCGATGAAGAAATTTCAAACATAATGAGAATGTTGTAATAGGACAAGAGAAACAGAAAGGGAATCAAAAGCAAGGAAACCAGACAGAGAGGATTAAGTTTATAAATTCAGTTTATAAATAAGATGAGAAAAATCAAAGTTAGAGTGAGCTACGTCAGGTAACTAAGGGAAGCTTGACTGAGGCTACGCAGAGGCTAATTTTGGCTTGGACACCCTTTTCTGTCTTAAGGTTTTTCTAAGAGGTAATGAAGAAGATCTCTGTTTCCTTTTTATTTTGTTTTGTTTCTAAGTAATGCATGTGTTTGGGGAGACAGTGGAGGTGTTTGATGGTGACAGTGTTCTTCTCGTGTGGAAAGCGCGCAAGGCTCTCTGCTTGGGCGTCCTGAAAAGGCGCTCTGTTTTCCAGCTGACCCGAGTCTTGGTCTCACCTCTTCTAGGAAAAAAAGATACTGGATAAAATTGAAGGATTTGTTTCGACCAAGGAAATGAAGTGCACAGACCTAGAACTGCTGCTTTCTAGAGTCTAGGTGAGAACATTGAAGAGAGTTGAGTGGGGCCATTCCTTCCATCCTACCATAATTTATCATAGAGCTTTGCCATTCTGAATGCTCTGGGCAGCTGTTTCCAGAGAAATGCTTTGCCCAGGGGAATCCTAAGAAAGAAGCTCAGTTGGAAAAGGCAGTCCCATGTGCACAAGTCTTTTGACCTCTACTTGGCCACCTAAAAATGGGCCTTGGGTCTGGAGCACTTCGTTATAGTCTGTGCTGGGCTGCAAGAGTCCATATAGCCTGTGCTGGGTTTATCATCCTGTGCAGAAATGTCTTTCCCTATTTTGTGATCAGAACATGTTCTTTTGTTCTACATGTGCATGTGCATCAATGGCCTCTGGACATCCCCCCAGCTTTCAGTATTTCAGGCTCCACTGGGGAGGGACTGGAATCCAACTTTGGCAGAAGAGGGGGGATTAGATGCATGAGCTTTCTAATTTCTCTACATCTTTGACTCACTTGCCAATTGCCTTGCACTGACTGCAGGGGGACCTGCTGGCCATGAGGGACAGATGCACACTTCTGGAGCTGGGATTGCTTACTCTGTTTTATCTGTGTGAATAAAAGGATTGTTCCCTCCTGTGTTGGATTGCTGTGTTTTCCTTGACAGCTCCAGGACCCAAACACAGGGTGTGGAAGTGTTTGGATTTCCATTGCCGCTGACTGTGCTCTCGGGCGGCGGATGGTCTTTGCTTCCCTCCGTGTAGCTGGAGTCGTCCCCTGGCACTGGTAACTGGCCCACGGTGCTCAGCTCAGCACATTCCATCTGGATGAACTGGTTGAACAGTTACTCATGGAGAAGCAAGCATGATGGCTGTGGTCAATTATTTCCAGAAAGTTTGTTATTGGTCTTCTAAGATATTTTCCCAAATATAAATGAGGGAAACTCTGAGAAAAGAAATTAAATCCTGAAACAGCTGGAGGGGGAAGTCAAATTAATGAAATTCAGGTATTAATATTAATGTAACTCTTGCTTCCACAAAGTATACAGCATGGGACATTTGGTATCATATTTAAAGGAAACTATATTATTATTATTGTATTATGGTACCTTATGTTTTGCTAATGTCCACTGTCTCGATAACACAACAACATCACAAAACCATTTCTCTCTTCCCCTGCTGCCCAGGCTCATGGGAAGCTCAGGCTTGGTCAACACTGCTTATGTCATGACATTTCCAAAGAACTCTCGAGTGCTCCCAAATGTTGGCCTCCTGGATGCCATGTTTTCAGACTCCAGGTTGAACTGTAACAGGCTTATGGTCTTCACTGCTACCACACATCTTTGACTCACTTGCTAACAGCAAGGTCATACAAATATCTGTGTACCGCTTCTTTGTAGGCTGCCAGCTTCTAGGTTGTTGCACTGCTGTGAGCTGGTAACATTGTCTTCTCAGTCCCCCATGTCCCTTCTCCTTTCTGGGCTTCCACAGTCACCCCATAAATCAGGAAAGATATTTGATGACCTCCACCATCATTTGTTTAAATTTTAGTATCTGTGCCCTGTATACCTTAAAGAGATTTCAGCTCTTAATACCAATAGAATATCCTCTCCAAGGGAGCCTGTGAAGTCCCTGCCTATGATTTCTTGATCTTCATTTCAGTAGAGCACTAACCTTTAGTTCCCCATTTGCAATTTTTCTGAAAATTTTCTCTCAGGTTTGTAAGGGGAACCAGAAGGTCGAAGCATCCTGTGTAAAAGCATAGTCTTCCTTGGTCAGGTTCAGAAAATACATAGGTCAAGATTAAATCATTCCTATGATTACCTGGAAGATTTTAAAAACTAATGACTCTAAAAGCATACAATCAGGAAGAGTGATTCCTTTATAACCCACCCGACAGTGAGGGTGAGGTAGTGAATCAGGAAGTTACCCTGATGGTCTTCCATGAAGCTACAGTCCCTGTGGGTATTTCTTTCTGCATTGTCCCAACCAAGACTTTACTCTTCTTCACTAGAGAGGGTGAGGCGTGCTTCCTAATCAAGGCAGAGAACAGAGACAGAACATTAGACACATACAGCTGAATTCTCAGATTTGTAAGACACAGAACTGGAGCTTTCCCAGGTGAATAATGAAAGCAGGAAGCTATCATTTTGTCAAGGCTGTTGGAGAAAAACAAACCTCCTAAACAACAACATAAAAGTCTTGGTGATAAAGGGAAGTGTGAACAATGGCATAAACACAATCTGAGAACACATAACAAATATTATTTCCTGAGACCTTGCATGAAAGACTAGCCCCCCAGTACAGACCAGCCTCTGGAAAGAGTGGATGGGGGCAGCGGGAGAGTTGAGAGGAGCACTTACAAAAGTATTTGTGTGACCTGAGAAAAGAGAAACGGAGGTGTCAGTTTTTGTACCAATTCAATAAGGAAAAGAAACGGGATTTATATTTGAACCTGTCTTCTTACCCTTACTTCATATTCTTTATTTTGTGTGGTATAAAAATATACCTTTACATATATTGTAAAAGAATAGAAGTAACTGAAGAATTATCTCCCTGCAGCACAAGCTGCCGGGCTCAGCTGGAGAGTGAGGCGGCCTTGGGAATTTGAAGGCAGCTCCGATGGGATGGTTACGTAGCTCTTTTATTATTCAAGAGGTGCCAAGGTAGAAAAGAAACAAAACCAAAATAATGGGCCTTGCTGCTTTCTTGTGTTATTTAGGCTTATTCATGTACTGCTTTTTGTAAAAATTGATTTCGGCCCTTAGAAGTGGTGGGGGGCGGGGGGGCGTGTATTCTCGTAGCTTCACTTATTAGGGGAAAACTGGCTCTCCTCTCTTCCCACTTTCCCCTCCATTATTTTATTGGACTCGTACCATAAATTGAAATTGACTGTCACCACCAGGCCTGAAGTTCAAAGCAACAGTACAAACTCCATAGTTCCAACTTTTCTGTAGATGTGAAGTGGGAGGAGTCTCGGGCACAGGTCTCCCGCTCAAATGCCTGCCGGGTCCAGGGATTAAACAAGTAAACCAGCTGCTCTAACTGCAGGATCCAGCTCCTACTCAACTCTAGTGGATTATTTTAAGAGATTCTGGATATACTAGAAGAGTCAGAAATTTGGATTTTTATTTAAATTTCATTTATTCTGAAATACTGACTTCTTTAAAAAAAAAAAGTCAACATATAGGTTCCAAGGCCAATAGTTCTGATCACTTTTCTGGGACAAGAGCTACTTCGCAGTGGAAAACAAGTTGGGGAATGGAAGTGCTGGAGATTGACACAAGCAGCCTTGAAATAAAGGGCGTTTGGTGAGGACATTCTGGCAGGTTTTAACTGGAGAGCAAAGGAAGCCAGATCAAAAGCTAGGGTGTATATATTGGGGTAGAGGACAGTAGAGGATATTCTTGTCCTTAAGAACACCTTAAAATTTCCCCTTTATAATTAATTCTTTAGTTAATTGGTAGGGAAATAAATAAACAAGCATAATTCTGCATAGCCTGGTACAAGGTAAAGAGAAGGAGTCTCACTCCAACCCATCTCCTTACTGGTTTGTTTTGACAGCATGCATGGTTCCAGGGAATAATGTTTGAATAAACTGGAGTGACAAATTGAGCAGAAGTAATCAGCATCCTAAAGGTGGGGAAAGAGCCACTCAAGCTGAAGGGTACTGCTGAGAAAATAATTCAATAGGTTCAGTGAAAACAAGTATTGTTCCTAACCCCTATATGATGCTACCTTTAAAGAGAGCAGATTGCATGTGTTATTCTAGTAGAATATAATTTCTGGATTCTAAGGAGGGCTTGTTGTGATAAACTTTCCAGTCAAAGAGCCCTTTCAAGAATTCTTACGGACAGATAGACAGATGATAGGTAGATAGATACATGGGCACAGACACATAGACATAGACATAGACATAAACATAGACATAACATAGGCACTACATGTCCTGATTAATCTGAGCATCCATTCTTTCCAAAAGAAAGCAAATTATTCCCTTTTACAGAATATTGTGATATATTTCTGTACTATGTGCCACACAAATACCCTTTCTTAAGAAGTAGGGAAGCTGGAAGCCATCACTCTCCAAGGATGGGAATATGTACAAATTAAGATGTGTGTGTGTATGTGTGTCATTCATCATGTAATGGAAAAATAACCTGGAGGTACCTAAGTTTGGAGGGAGCTTCTGTTAAGAGTGGGAATTTCTGACTTAAGTATTTCCTAGAGCCTAGTGTAGGGTATAGGCTCCAGTAAATGTTTGTCGACCTGATTTATGTTATCTCTGGGTCTGCTGAATCACTTTGTCAAGACCCACCACGCAACAGGGTGATTTATAGACATGTTTAATACTTAGTAGAACAATGACTGAAACTAGTGAAAACTGTTTTAAGTAAACTGTTAATTCACTATATTTTTCAAATGAAATGATTAAATTTTTTAATGTTTTCGATTAACAAAAAAATAAATGCTCATCATAACAACTTTCAGAAATAAGGTATAAAAAAGAAAAAATCCAATAGTAATCACAATCCTTGCACCCACTGGTAATCCTGCTCAGCTCTTGACTTTCAATTTTTTCATGTTTGAACAGTCATTTTTAGAAATTTACAGTAAACATTTATCTAAAACTTTTCCCACGTTTGAACACATTTTAGGATAAATTTGTAGATAAGAACTTACAAGAATACATATAATTCAGTCTTTTGATATATTTTGACAAATTTCTCTCCTAAAGATTTTATCAATTTTATTCCCACTAAATTAAATAAAAAGCCCACTAATTCAAATTTTTAATTTAAAATGTTAACAGACCTAACTTTTAACACAGTAAGATACTAAATAATTTGGCAAAACAGTTTGAAAGGCAGAAGAAATCAATGTGATTTTGTAATTGAATTTTTTTCATTGCTTAAGCACATTTATGTTATCTTGCAAGATTTGTTTTGATGACACATGGGTAAGCTCAGATATGTTTGAAAGAATAACAATATTGATTTCAACTTGTCTCATGTAATTTATATCTAACATTTTCGTAGGCTAAAGCCAAATCCAGGATTTTGACAATAGTGAACTTATATGAGCTCAGGAGAGTTCAAGAAAATTCAAATAAATATTTGTTTCAAAGCCATTAGCATAATTACTCTTATCAAATCTATTGTGCCCACACTGACTTATTGACACTTACCACTGATCAAGGATGTCAGTGTTTTCAAACTTAACAAACTTAATGAAGAGAAAGTGATTATTATTGTTATGTCAGAGGCTTATGATTTTTAAGTCACATTTCCTTTCACTCAAACTGCAAATTAGACTTCCACAAAAACTAACTTATTTTAAATCATGGACTTTCATTAAGTCTAAAGAAAATGGGAGCTTTCAATTATTTGAAATACTAAAGTGGACATTATCTAGTCAGAGGACAAGATGTTCCTGCATCTCCTTTTTTCTTCAATATGCTAAGTTATGATCAAAGAGCTAAGATTAGTATTAAGTGGCCATACAGCACAGCAAGGCTTTTGCATCATAAACCAGTCTCCGGCACATAAACTGTGGTTACCTCAATTCCTTTATCAGTGTGCTTACTGGGGGTCAGGTGATCCTCAAGCTTTGAGAATGCAAGAATTCATACAGAAAGACTCCTGCCCTGGAGTCCAGAGTTGTCTAATGAGAAAGCCTGTCCTCGACATCTACTGGCCGTGCAAGCTAATGTGGCCAAGCTGATTTAGTGGTATGAACAGATGGAGCTCAGCCTGAGAATTTGGAGCCCACTTCTTACAATATATGGCACCTTTGCACATCTTGAAGGATCTCACCCCAACAAAAGTTAATCTAGACATAGGTGGAGAATGAAAAATACAAAGATACCTACAAGCTAGTCCTCAAGGTGGAATACAGTCCTGGGAACTGAATGGTTTATGGGTCCAGCCTTCCAGGGGCAAGGTTACTAGACAGGCTAAAACACATACTGGACATTGTCTGGAGAGACAATGACACAAGGGTGTAACATGGGTGGCTCGATGCTGAATCCTAGACTAGTCAAGGTGTTGACTGTTTTTCTTTTCTCTTCCATATTCTTTGTTCCAGGTTTATTGAGGAATAATTGACAAATCTGTATGTATTTAACTTGTACAACATGATTTGATATGTATATACATTATGAAAGGATTACTGCCATCAAGTGAATTAAGACATCCATCACCTCATATTGTTGACTTTTTTTTTTTTTTTGCTGTAAGAACACTTAAGATCCACTCAGAAAATTTCAAGTATAGAATATCATGTTATTAACTATAGTCATGATGCTGTACACTAGCTCTTCAGACCTCATTCACCTTATAACTGAAAGTTGTACCTTTTGATCTAAATCTCCCCATTTCCCCACCCCTTGACCCTGGCAAGAAGGATCTGGCTCTCTTCATCTATGAGATCAGCTTTTATTTTTTCATCCCTCATATGAGTGATACCACACAGTATCTGTCTTTTTCTCTCTGGCTTATTTCACTTAGCATAATTCCCTCCAGTTTCATCCATGTCATTGCAAATCACAGAATTTTAATCTTTACTATAGCTGAGTAATATTCCATTGTCTATTTGTACCACACTATCTTTATCCATTCATCCATTAATGGATACTTAGATTGTTCTCATATTTACTATTGTAAATAATGTTTCAACGAATGTGGGGGGTGTGGCACTCTCTTCAGCACAATCTGTTGGCAGTGTTTCTATCAGATGTATACCCAGAAGTGGATTGCTTGATCATATGGTAGTTCTATTTTTAGTTTTTGAGGAACCGCCATACTGTTTTCCAGAATGGCTTCACCAGTTTACATTTCCCCTCAACAGCGCACAAAGATACTCTTTTCTTCACATCCTAGCATTGGTTGTTATCTACTGCCTTTCTGATAATAGCCATCTTAACATGTAGGAGGTGACATCTCATTGTGGTTTTCATTTGCATTTCCTTAATGGTTAGCATTGTTGAGCACCTTTTCATGTACCTACTGGCCAATTATTTGCCTTCTTTGAAAAATTATCTATACAGATTCTTTGCCACTTTTTAATTGGATTATATGGAGGGTTCTGCTACTGAGTTGTTTAAGTTCCTTACATATTGTGGGTAGCAACCCTTATCAGATGCATGGTTTGCAAATATTTTCTCCCATTTTCATAGACTGCCTTTTGTTTTATTGTTTCCTTTTTAGTTCTATGCAGTCCCACTTATTTATTTTTGCTTTTGTTGCTTGTGCATTTGGAGTTATAACCAAGCAATCATTGCCAAGACCAATGTCAAGGAGCTTTTCCCTTCTGTTTCCTTCTAACATCTTTACAAGTTCATTTGTATGAGTGCTGTAAGGTAGAGAGGTTCAGTTTCATTCCTTTGCAGGTGTATCCAGTCTTTCCAGTACCATTTACTGAAGAGACTACCTTTTCCTATTGTGTGCTGTTTTTAAGGTTTCTTTCAGGATGTGTTCTAGAGACAAGAAGAAAACAGTATCTGAATTTGGAGACTAAATGGTTTCAGCTCAGGGAAAGAAGGACTATTTGTTAGTTCTCAAACTTTAGTGAACACAGATTCACCTGATATTTTTTTAATTTTCAGTGTAGAAACTAAAATTTTGATATTATGCTTCATTATGTTCTAGGAAGGGTTCAAGTATCCAGCCTCTACCAAATCACCAGAGGGTGTTATCCTGTGCTCCGCTCTGAGATGAGAGTCAGAGAGTCAGAATCTCACAGATCTTCACTCTGAGAGAGGGACAGAAGTATTTAGGAACAGAAAAATGTCCTCCAGGATCTCAAAAGTCAATATATTTACTCCAAAATTTCCTAACACCTACCATCACCATTCAGAGATGATGGTCATCAATTTCAAGAAGGATGACTTTTTAATGTTCAGACAGGGAGGCAAAAGTAATCAATTCATAACATATATATTTTATTTCAATATTTACATCTTTTCATTTGTTTGAATAAAGGGAGACTACTTCTTTCATTATGAATGTTAATAAATCAAAATCTATTTGCATTTCCTGAGAACATCTACATTTCAGACTAGATTCACCATCTCTGCATCCTAATACTACTAGTAAATATATTAAAAATAAAAATTTTATACCTTAAAAACTACAAATTGTATACTAAAGCAGAGCCATTATTTAAACACTCAGATCATTTTTCTGCATATAAATTAAATAATATCTAAGCATAAAAATGGATCTGTGGAAAGATACCAGAATACAAACCAAAAATAAAGAAAAGATGGTCTGTAGAGAATTGATGAAATGTGTGAATCAGGAAAAGTCGAAGAAAATCAAATCCAGAAGCAGCATGTACGATACAGAATTAATAAAGAGCTACTGTGCTCAAACAGGAAATGTCAATGTATATGTCTTATTTTCCAGCACAGACTGAAATTTTTAGAAATGCTGTCACCACCTCCTGCAAATGCCACTACTGCAAAAGCTCCTGTGGGAACCAGAAAAGGCTTTGCAGAATGTCAACTGCAGAGAAAGGAGAGGTCATTAAGATCAGCCAACTGTTATGAGAAACGAACTATACAACATAAAAGAAAATGAAACTTTACAATCAGGTTTTAAAAAAAAGACAAAATACACAATTTTACAATTCTCCTTAATTTATTTCCCTAATTTTTTAAGTAGACAACTAGCCCCAGTTTTCTCACTCCTTCCCTCTCAAAGGCTCTGTTCCCTAGATGTCAATCATATGAGTTGGCATGTGCCCAAGGCAGCATTCAAGCCCAGTTACGCAGCTAAAGAAGTCCTGATGAAGAAAATGTATTTCACAGTATAAGTAGTTTCTCTCAGTGGGACTCGTCGTAAGAGTCACATCTGATGTCCACCAGTCTGTTAGCACAGGAAAGTGTATACAGTGTATTGATAGGATGAGTCTAACAAGATTAAACTAGGTGCTCATAGATATTAATGTGGAGACTGCAGAGCTGGGAGGAATGACAACTGTAGTGGGTATTCTCCCATATTGCACACTCTCTGGGTGGGTCCCTAAATCTAGAGGTCCTGGCTGTGCAAAGTTAAAGCTATCCCTTCTGCCATGTGCTTCCCTGATGCATTCCAGTGTGGCTAGGGAATGTGCATGTGACCTGAACATAGACTGTCTGTTGTTAGACTTTGGATAGAGAGGTGAGTGCCACACAAAAATAATTTGATTAAGGTTATTTCTATAAGAGGCAGAGCTCTGATGAGACAGGCAAGTGGCCTCTGCTGCTCTGTCCTTGGTCTGTTTCTGAGCCTTGTCCTGTAGCCAGTTTCCCATTCATTCTGTAAGCTATCTGGTGGGAGCTCATCAGTATCCTTTCCTCATAACCAAATAAACCAGATGTGAAGAGCAGACTCAGTTCTTCAGCAGGCGTGAAAAGGTCAAAGAAAGGATGTTGGTGAGTTAGAGGAGTAGGTTGGAGCCAGTCTCCACCCTGCTTAGTCAAAATACTTTTACCAAGTAATTTGAACACAAGCCCAGGGTTGTAAACCAACACACTTTTTTCAAGGTTCACACAAAGTCGTTTTCCCAGGTCTTTGCTTTCCCTCCTAATTTAACATGTCAGCTCCTATCCCCTGGTTCTTCCCTGTTTTATTTTCCACTGGATTTACCACTAGCTAATATATTACACATTTTAGCAATTTTTCTTGTTTCTAGTCTGTCACTTCAGTAAAGCACCCTGAAGGCAAGGATTTTTGCTTCCTTTGCTTGCTCATTTTATGTCCAAGGCCAAGCACATTAGAGATAATAAATGCTTGTCAAATAATTATATAAATAATCTTGCCCCAATAATCAAGGGCTTTATAAAAAGATTATATGAAACAAAGACAGAGTGTTGTAGAATATTGTGATTAATACTCATTGAAAGTATCAGACTTCAGTACATAATTTGTTCATAGGTACTATATAATTAGTGTTTGTCAATGCATGATTCCATCGAAATGATCTGGGGTATTGATTGAAGAGCATGTGTTCCTAGACTCCACCTCAAATCTACCTACTAAACTGGAATCGCTTGTTTTGAGACCCAAAAATATGGATTATAACAGGTTCTCCCAAATGAATTCGATGTATGTTAGAGTTATAGAAACACTGACAAATATAGAGTGAAATTCTTAAAGTTCTATCTATGTGCTATCCAAATATCAGAGCAAAAGGTGGTTCAATAAATGTACATGAGTATGTGCATTCAAATTGTGTAGGCTTTTTTGGGAAATTAATACTCAATAAATATTGAGTAAAAGCAAGATTAACTTTTACTACTAGCACAGCATATGAATAAGACAGTCATTTAAAGTTCACCTGTAATTGAAACAGAAGGTAATGAATGAGGCAAAAAGCATAAAAGTTGTTAGAAAAAAAATAAAACAGAGATAAGCCTGAGATGCCCAGTTTGGCTATGGAGAAAAATGAAGCTTGAAAATGAAAATTTTAAATAAAATGAAATATATTTAAATATGTTACATCTAAAATTGAGACAAAAAAGATTTACTATTTCTCCAAAAGGATATGCTTTACAATAGGTAAATAAGAAGGAAAACAGAGGTAGAATATATGTAAAAGGAAAGAGTGGAAAAAAGAGATGAGTATGAAAAAGATATTACATTAAATATGAGTGAAGATATAAAAGTAGATTTAAGCTCTTGAACTTAAGGAAAACAAACCATCTGAAACACTGTTCCCCAAGGAAAATGGTGTGAAGGTGAGGGCAGCTTTCTCATTGCAACATGCTTCATGCCATCAAAAGACAGAATAGAAAGGATTGGGAACATGAGGGAGGTTTGGGATCTGAATTAACTGATACAGATTGCAAATTCTTTGGATAGATCCATATTTCAATGTCAATAAATATCCCTGCTTGTTTATTAATAACTATAATTTTATGCCAAGTTTAAATAAATGAATCCTGGCCAACAAGCTATTTCCTTAATAATAATCAGAAGAACTGACTGGCAGATAAAATACAGACCCTACAGTCACTCTACCTCTTGCATTTGATTTCATTTCTACTTTAGAATCTCACATGTTCTTCTGCAGAGAAAAGAGAAACCAAGGGTCAAGATAGTTCAAGGGCAGCCATTACTGTCTTGCAATTAAGTATGCTGCTTTGCTGGACCATGGGCCCAATGGGAAAGATGTTTCATTTCAACAGCATAACATGTTGGGAAGAAAGGGAGAATGCTCTTCACAATATGCCAAAGACACATGTCTTTTCCCGAAAGTTTTTCTTCAGTCGTCAAACTGTGACTATTCATTTGTGCTCATATAGGATATCTCCTTCCTTAAGTACTGGATTTTGAACACCAAGAAGTCCATCAGTTCACTTTAACTCAAATACATTGAATATGCAACTTATTATGTGCCAGATTCTCAGATGCATTTATGAGGCACAAAACAATGTAGAAGACATAAATCTCTGCCTCCAAGCACTTCATGAAACAGCAGGGGAGATAAAATGTGCCTGTGAATACTTATAAATTGGAAAGTACTATAAGAATAGTTATAAAAGACATACACATTGCAGAAGTTTGCCTTGCATAGATCTTGTTTGTATTATCCAGGGAAACAGTGCTTAGTACATTGGGAAACAGAAGTACTTAAAATAGATTGACAAGTTGCAGGATTTGCCTTTCTTTTTTAAAAGAACCAGGATGTTGGCAAAACTGGACAGTTGCATGTAAGAGAATGAAACTGGATCACTGTCTAACCCCACACACAAAAGTAAATTCAAAATGGATCAAAGACCTGAATGTAAGCCATGAAAATGTAAAACTCTTAGAAAAAAACATAGGCAAAAATCTCTTGGACATAAACATGAGCGACTTCTTCATGAACATATTTCCCCAGGCAAGGGAAACAAAAGCAAAAATGAAAAAGTGGGACTATATCAACCTGAAAAGCTTCTGTACAGCAAAGGACACCACCAATAGAACAAAAAGGTATCCTACAGAATAGGAGACTATATTCATAAATGACAGATCTGATAAAGGGTTGACATCCAAAATATATAAAGAGCTCACACACCTCAGCAAACAAAAAATCAAATAATCCAATTAAAAAATGGGCAGAGGAACTGAACAGACAGTTCTCCAAAGAAGAAATTCAGATGGCCAACAGACACATGAAAAGATGCTCCACATCGCTAGTCATCAGATAAATGCAAATTAAAACCATGAGAAGATATCACCTCACACCGGAAAGGATGGCTACCATCCAAAAGACAAACAACAACAAATGTTGGCAAGGTTGTGGTGAAAGGAGAACCCTCCTACACTGCTGGTGGGAATGTAAATTAGTTCAACTATTGTGGAAAGCAGTATGGAGGTTCCTCAAAAAGCTCAAAATAGAAATACTATTTGATCTAGGAATTTACCCTAAGAATGCAGCACTCCAGTTTGAAAAAGACAGATGCACCCTTATGTTTATCACTGCACTATTTACAATAGCCAAGATATGGAAGCAACCTAAGTGTCCATCAGTAGATGAATGGATAAAGAAGGTGGGGTACATATACACAATGGAATATTATTCAGCCATAAGAAGAAAACAAATTCTACCATTTGCAACAACATGGATGGAGCTAGAGGGTATTATGTGCATTGAAATAAGCCAGGCGGAGAAAGACAAGTACCAAATGATTTCACTCATATGTGGAATATAAGAACAAAGGAAAACTGAAGAAACAAAACAGCAGCAGAATCACAGAACCCAAGAATGGACTAAGAGTTACCAAAGGGAAAGGGACTGGGGTGGATGGGTGGGAAGGGAGGGAGAAGGGGGGGAAGCAGAAAGGGGGCATTACGATTAGCATGTATAATGTGGGGGTGGGGCACAGGGAGGGCTGTGCAACATAGAGAAGATAAGTAGTGATTTTTATAGCATCTTACTACACTGATAGACAGTGATTAATGGGGTATGTGTGGGAGACTTGGTGAAGGGGGGAGTCTAGTAAACATAATGTTCCTCATGTAATTGTAGATCAATGATACCAAAATAAAATTTAAAAAAAGAACCAGGAGCTAATTTCTCTCAAAAGGATATGAGAAGCAATGAAACCAACACTTACCAAGATAAACACACAAAACTGAGATAGACATTAGAAAGTCAGAGTGTGAGATAATTTGTAGAAAATAGTGAAACAAATTCTCCATCATCCACTTAGCTACAATCTATCTCAGTAAATAGGTTAAGTAGCGAGTTAAATAAAAAGAAAAAGAAAAGGCTGTTTTTCAAAATACACTGAAAGGAAAAGGAATTAGATAAATTGACTTAAGGTCTACACCTAGATAGTGTGAAATAGTTGAAAGGTTATAGTCCTCAGTAGAGGGATGAACTTGCCAATGGAAATGCTCGAAGTGTATAAAATAAGATTCCTTCTGCACTGAACAAGAGTAAATGCCTCCTTCCTGAGTTCAGTATTTGTCTTCCTTATTTCAAAGTAACTTTGTGAATGAGAGTCTTCTATTCATATTTTTTCTTTATATATGTTAATATTATTAAATCAATTTACATGCCAATAATATCTTAACTCTTGTACATCTTGTTTGACCTGAAAGGGATTAGTAATTGCCAGTGATTTAAAATACTGAATTAAAATGATAGTAAAAATGAATACATATTTACTATAATTATTTATTTTTAACCCCCAACTCAGAAAGATGTATTCATTCACCCATCCTTTGCTATATAGCCAGACCTTTCTTTTATGAGTGTGGTCTTATTTTTTTGTTTTATTTTGTTTTTTGAGATTGGAGTTCCTTACCTTTTTCTCACATAAACCATATTAAAAACATGCCACCTATAATTTTCAGTCTTGGTTTCTTTAAAGTGAACCAAGAGCTTAAATGCATCAAAAGCAATCTGAATATAAATTCACTCAGGATTTTGTTGTTGTTTTCTTACTAAACAATTCTGTTTTTAATTCCACACCCAATCCAATAATTTTTTAGCAACTTCCTTTTATAGAGATTTTTTTGAAACATATATTTTAGTTTTCATAGAAATAACTATCACTCTCAAGTTTCATTGGATTGCAACATTTAATTAATTTATTATTACAACAAAGAGTTTTGGAGGAAAAAAATGCAACCAAGTCTTGGTGAGCAACAGTTATGACCAGGAACTAGTGATCCTCCAGCTAATAAATATTTCACTGAGGCAACAGAGATTACTTTATCACGCTCATATAAAAAACAATTGGGACTTGTATTCGATAGTTTATGTGGTATTTCACAAACCAAATTTCCCTAATGTGTAATCTTTTTATGGGTTGACACTCAGAAGAAAATTATATTCTGTTATTTCTAAATTCTCCAAAATACACAAATTCCATGAAAGTTGAGAGATATGGAAGCTTTTATTTGTTCCAGGATAATCATGAAACTATTCATAATGGAGGTGATATTTGAACTTGACATTGAATGATAGATAAGATACCAAAGAAGAAATGGACAGAAATCTAAAGACAAAGAGAAGAACATGAGTGTTGGTAGAGTTGCCAGATAAAATACAAGATGCTCACTTAAAATTTCAGACAGAAAACTAATATATTTTAGGACAAATATATTCCATATATTTCATGGGACATATTTATATGAAAGGAAAACTATTTGTTGTCATATGAAATTCAAATTTAACTGGGTTTCATGTATTTTTGCTTGTTAAATCTGACAGTACTATTTGTGAAGCATGTAGTTAAATCTGAAGTGGTCTAGTTTCACTTTTAGATAAAACTAGAATAGGAAGGAAACCATACTGGGAAGACCTTGAATATAATCATAAGGATTTTAAAACCGCAGAAAGGCTCTCACCAATCATATTTCTAGTAGAAGCAAAAGCATATGAATGAAGTTTCGATTCTTCCAAGTATTGTTTTGGATGCTTAGTGAATAATACAATGCAACCTTACACCTCATATTCTTTATTTGTGAAATGGGAAGCACACAAATATCTCATGTAATTCCAGGGAATATATGAAAAATCCATCAATAATCCTTTGAAGATCAATGGCAGGAATATTCACGTAGAGCACATTTTACCCTCCAGCCTTTAGTTATTGATTATGCAATCTGAAGATTAAACTCACTCCAAATTTGCTTCCTTTATTTGCAGTCACTTTACAAATTAATATCACTTTCACTGATGTGCAGGTAGAAAGAGAAATGACAATAGAGACTGAATCACTCCATTTCAGCAAAGTCATTAACTTGCCTATGCCAGGCATCGTGTTAGACTCAGGAAATACAAGGATGAGTAAGATGATTCCTAAATTACAAATTAAAGTATCTCATCATTTAAGATGCAGGCTTATATTATTGCAAATTATTTTATTTTAACAAAATATTTATAAATTATTATTAATGAAAACATTTAATGATAAAGACTATTAAAACTTTTAGACAAAATAAGTTCAGTGTGTTTCTTAGGGTTTCATGTATTCCCTATGTACTTTAATTTAAATGAAAACAAAGAGTTTCTCTTTCCTTACTATTCTAAGTTAAACACTCAGTACCTGTAGGTATTGTGGGATAGTCTATGAGCAATTTTTAGTAAGCAGTATAAAATATGGTCTTAAGAGTAATATATAAATATACTATTAATTTCTAACTGTCATTAGAAATAGTGATTAGCAAGTAATTAGAGGGATCTGGTTTATTCCCTGTAGAATTCAAGAAGGATGTTTATTTTAAGGATAGACATAATTTAACTAGTAAATAAAATGAAGAGAAAAGAAAATGTATTTTGCATGGAAGGAGGGATATAGATAAAATTAAGGAGGATGACGCAGTAGCAATTGAAGGATAAGTATTCTGGTCTGGCAAGTACATAGCTCTCATATGAGGTGATCACTAACGTGGATTTAAAAGCGTGGGTAAGGAAGGCATAATGTGGAAGCCCACAAAGGCAGGCAGAGAATTTTAATGATGTTAAGAAAGTTGGAAAAATCAATATTAGTTATATAGTACAGATCACTCCCAACATAGCTGCTTAAAACAGTACATATGTATTTGTTATGCCAGAGCTTTTGTGGGTGAGGAATCTCAGAGTGGTGTAGCAGATGGTTCCAGCTGAGGAACTCTCCAGTTGCAGCCAAGATGTCAGGTGGATTTGCAGTCTCATCTCAAAGCGTAACTGAGGTTGAAGGATTTGTTTCCAGGCTCATTTATGTGGTTACTGGGGGGCCTCACTAGCTTGACACATGGGCCTCTCCATAGGCTATTGAGTGTCTTTGCTACATAGAAGTTGGCTTCTCCCAGAGGAAGCAGAGAGACAGAGAGACAGAGAGAGGAACAGAGAGAGAGAGAGAGAGAGAGAGAGAGAGAGAGAGAGAGAAGAACACAGAGAGACAGAAAGAAAGCAGATACAGAGAGAGTGAGACATCTAGCAAGAGATTACACCCAAGAGGGAAACAATAGTCTTTTAAAATCTAATCTCATAAGCAGCATACCATTATTTCTGAGATACACTCTTGATCACACAGAACAAACCTAATTCAGTGTGACAAACAAGTCCACAAACGTGTGACTCCCAGAAGGAAGGGATGATTGTAAACCTTCTTGGGGCCTGTGTACCACACAATGTTACCAGAAAACAATGTCTCCCATTACTTTTTTACTTTTTAATTTTTTTATGTGAACCTGCAGGATAGATGTGAATAGCAAGTTCAGAATCCAGAAGAAAAGGGAAGAAACTGTTGTCAAAATGGGAGCACCTATAAACAGACGTCAAAGAGCAATCTAAGATGGAGTCCAGACTAATAATAAGTCTAGTTCATGAATCAATAAAACTGACTTTTAACTTGCAAGCTCACAGACTCCAGAGAGATCACACATTTCCTTTCAGTCTTTGTTTCATCAGGACCATGCATGGCATCACTACACTCAAGGTAAATTAACAGTCTTTCTGATTTTGTCAGTATTTTCTACAGGTCTTTGCTTCAGTGATTCTCACAGTGGTTAAAACTTTATCTTACTTGCCCTGAGCAGTCTTTGGAAGTCTACATTGTCTTTTATTTACTTTCTTGAGCCCGAGAGCATTTCTGATACTCCTCAGAGCTTTGAAAGCAACTGGTTTTTCTCCCCAGAGGAAATTTGAACAGTTCACAACAGCTGGTAAAATAGCTCAATTCTTCTTTCTTTCAGAAGACGACACTGAAGATGGAAGGGTGAGATTTTTCTAACCACTGTTTCAGGGAGGACTCTGCACCACCTAAAAGATCAATCACATGGGAACAGTTTTCAGTGCAAAGATGACTTTTCAATAGAGAATGAAAAAAGAGTGTAGGAGATGGAGAAATGTCTCAAGAAAATAAAGTACCTAGCAATCCATTAAATCTAATAAAATGTAGAAGAATAGGCACATAGTGTTGATTTAACCTTCAAAGCTTCCCTGAGTATGACAGCTATTGTTTAAGAATAGAAATACTGATATCTTCCAATTTTCAGTTATCTTTGATGAGCAAATCTGACCTAAACTAATTACTTTAGTGTAATTCCAAACTGGAGTTAGGCAGACATTAGCAGTGAAAATTTAATTTATGTGTCGGTTTGTTACACAACTGCAGATTAATGTAGGTGCAACTGTAGCAATATTTTTGCCTCTCTGGTGTATTGGGAGCTATATTCACAAGATCCACTTTTATGAATAAAACATCACTGAGTCTATTCCAATGTCAGTTGGGGTAACTGAAGCAAAAATTGCACCTGGGACACAAGATGGCATTAAAGTGAAGATTCCATCACCTTGGCGTCACACACAACTACAGGGCCAGGAGAAGAAGAGCTCTTTGTCACGGTCATTTCTCATACATCACACTAGCTGCTCATACACCCAGAAACAAGGAATGATTTGCCAGTACGTTCTTTATATGTCTACAGCTCATCTTTAACACACACATGACTAACAGCCACACACACACACACACACACACACACACAGATACTGCTTTTTAAATAGCTCATTAAAAATGATAGAGTCACCAGAACTGAAAATTTAGAGTTCAAAATATGATCTAATGAAGCAATAATAAAACAAAAACAGAACATTAAGTATTTAAAGGTTGGGATAAATTGGTTTCAATTATTTGTATTCAAAATGACAATGGGTGATTATTTTTCCAAGTCTTTTTTTCTTTCATTGATCCATTCACAAAAACCTAGTAAATACAGTGTTAGGCTTCAAGAATACAGAATTAGGTTCTTGCCTCTTTATGGGCCCACAGCCTGGTGCAGCAGTTCTTAACCCCTTGCGTACATCAACATTCCCAGAAGACATTAAGGTGACATGTAATAAACCCCACACATGAAGATTCAGCTTTAAGAGATTTGGAGAGTCCTTCTTTATGGTTTGGTTTGGTTCAATGAAATTCATCTTATAATGTATTAAACAGAATTGTTTTTTTACACACTAAATTACATTCTGTTAAATATTCTCATAATACTTACACAATCAATTAATCCAAATTTAGGAATTTAGCAAATTAATTTTCCCAGTATCTAAATATTGATTATAAACTCCCTTAATTAAAATTATTTTGCATACCTGTCATGGACTAAATTTTGTCCCCAAAAAAGATACACAAAAATCTTAAACCCAAGTACCAGCAAATGAGACTTTATCTGGAAATAAGCCTCTAGTAGATGTAATCACGTTAAGAGGAGACCGCATTGGAGGTGGGTGGGCCCGAATTCAGTGACTGGTGTTTTAGAATGAAAGGGAGATTTTGAGACACAAAAGCCTACAAGGGGAAGATGTTCATGTGAAGACAAGTGCAGAAACTGGAAGGATGCAGCTACCAGCCAAGGAACACCAAAGACTGCAACACTTATCAGATGCTGGAGTGTCAAAGAAACATTCTTTCCTATAACCTTCTCGGGGAGAAAGCCCCTTGGTTTCAGACTTCTAACCTCCAGAACTGTAAGAATACATTTCTTTTGTTTTAAGACACCCAGTTTGTGGAACTTTGCTAAGGCAGCCCGAGGAAACTAATAGGCATAGTTTCCAAAAAGAAGTCTGAATTAATGTGTATCTTTGTTTCTCTGCATGTAGTTTTTCTTTTCTCTGAGGCCTTCAAGATCTCCTTTTTATCTTTGGTTTTCAGCAGATTAGGTGTGATGCATCTGTCTGATTCGCTTAATATTTATCCTGTTACGATGTCTCTAAAATTCATGGATTTGTGGTTTGTGATCTTTAATCGGGGAAAACTCTTGGTCATCATGCCTTCAAATATTCTTTCAGTCCTCATCTCTCTGTGTTCTCATGCTAGGACTTCTGACATGCATCAATTAGACCATTTGATTTTGTCCCACAGTTTACGGGTGCTCTGTTCTGTTTTGTTGTTACAGTCTTTAGGTTTTCTCATTGTGTTTCAGTTTGGTTAGTTTCTATTGAACTCTCTTCAAATTCACTCATTCACTTATTTTTCCCTTAGTGGTACCCAGTTGGCTGAAATACCCATCAAGAAAATATTTCATCTTGAATATTATGTAGATTGTTTCTAACATTTTCATGAGACTTAGCTCTATGGTAAAATTTTCCTAGTGTTTATGCATTTTGTCCACCCTTTCTGCTAGGTTCCTTAACCCATAAATCATAGTTAAAATTGCCTTTTGAAAGTTCTAATATCTCTGAGTCTGACTATTTTTTTATCCTGCTTTATGGTGTTCTTTTATTGAGTGCCAAGTTTTATATATAGAATCAGTAGGGACTGGGGCAAATAGTAATTATACTTGGAGAAAGGTGTGCCTCCTCTTTAGGCAGATGGTCTGACGTGTGTGAGGATGGGGAGGGAAGTTTGAGTTAGTCTGTTCAGAGGATGAGCGGTGTTTGGGTATCGTCCTTAACTAACATTGCCTTCAGTTTGCCACAGCCCTCATGGACCTTTGTGGGGAGCCGATGTTACCTGCTTAACCAGACCTGGTGTGCCAGAGGGTTTTCCTTGGTGTTTTAATTCCCTGTCAGCTTTTAGCAGTCCTGCATGCCACACCATGCAGAGACTGTCTCTGTGCTCTTGCACCTTCCCCATTGAGAGGCTACACACTGCGGCTTGTTATCTGGTACTTAGCCTTGTGGTGGAAACAGGGAAATGTTTGGTTTTCCTGGTACCATTTATGCACCTGGGTACTGGTCTTTCTCAGTTCAGTAATTTCTTACAAAACTAAATATCCTCTTATATACTTTTACCATATGATACAGCAATCCCACTTCCTAATATTTACCCAAAGGAGTTGAAAACTTATGTCCACACAAAAAACCTGCCCACAAGTGTTTACTGCAGCTTCATTCCTAAGTGCCAAAACTTGGAAGCAACCAACATGTCCTTCAGGAGATGAATGAATAAACAAACTGTGATACACCCAGACAATGGAATATTATTCTATGCTAAAAGGAAAGGATCTATCAAGCCATTGGAAAGGCATGGGGGAAACTTAAATGCACATCACTAAGTGAAAGATTCCAATGTAAAAGGCTGCATGCTGTATGACTCCAACTGCTCTGGAAAAGGCAAAACTATGGAGTAGTAAAAAGATCAGTGATTGGGTCAGGAAAAATTGGTGGAATCGGGATTTTTAGAGCAGTGAAAGTACTCCATATGATATTGTAAGAAGGGATACATGTCATTATACTTTTGTTTGAACTTACAGAATGTATTCCACCAAGAGTGACCCCAAATGTAGGTTAAACAATTATAACAAATGCACCACACTGGTGGGGATGTTAATAATACAGGCAGCTATGCATGGGTGGGGGCAGGAGGTTTATGAGAAATCTCTATACCTTCATAATTTTGCTGTCAATCCAAAACTACTATAAAGAAATACAGTCTTTAAAGAAAAAATGGTTTAAAAAGTTAGAACAATTTGATAAAGTAAAATTAAACCTGGGATGAAATCAGCAAAAAAAAGAAGTACCTAGAGTGCTGTGCCTAAGGCCAAAAATGATTTTAGTTCTGGGCTAAATCATGCTCAAGATTTGCTCTGAGATTTCCAGCAACCACTGAATAGATGTAAACATAAGACTCACAGAAGATTGAAACAAACAGATTTCCAAACAGAAACATAGTTACCTTGGTATTAGGATCCAAGTGAAACTCCTGTGTTTTTGGACTTTGGCTAATGGATTTTGCAACACTGTCAACAACATCCTGGCAGTAAATACAACCATAATTTGCATAATTAAATTCCTTTAGGAGTTATTTGCATCAGAAAAAAATCTGTAATGAGGTGAAGATACCAGTTTAAGGTGGATAATATAAAATGAGTCAGATAGATTCCAAGTTCTGTACTGTTTTGGCTTACACTGAGTTTGGATGGCAAATCTGCTGGGTATTTGTCCATTCACAATGTTTCTGTTGCCTGAGCTTTAGCAAAATGCTAAGTAATGACATGTTCTAAGTCCTATGATATGTGAACCTGAAATGTAACTTTCATATAGCAGTCCTCTGGGCAGCGAGAACCTGATCCAAACATGCTTGAACAGAAGTTACCCTGCTCCACATGGAGGGATCCCAGGATGGACTTGTGAACAGCGTCTAAATTATCACTCAGAACTAATTCTGGCTCCATTTTTAGCAAACAAATCAATGACCAATCAAGGGGTCCTTAAGCACCATAGTGTCTAATGTAAAAACTTGACTCCAGAAAAACTGCACAATCAGTGCAATCAAACAATTATCTTAGATTATTAAACATACGCACGCGCACACACACACACACATAATTTATGAACAACTAGAGCCAATAGAATAGTAAGCAATGTAAATTTAAGGTGCACCTCCAAATTAAAAGGTTGGCACAATTAATTCAAAGACAAATGAGAGTATTAAATAGTTGTTTAAGGCAGTTAGGTATATAAGTTGAATTAATAATGTGAAACATCTATCCAAAATGATGAAATTGTTTCTAGAAAACCTGATCACTTTTTATTTTTTGTAGTAATAATTGTAACAGTTGATTGTAATAATTGTATATAATTGTATACAATAATAATAATTGCAATAAGAATAAGTAAGTATTGAATAGCATAGCTAGTTGTTAATTAAATCCATTCTATTTCATGACAGTAAAGCCGTGCTATCTGCATATGTAACTACATAACTATGCTCTTTGTTACTTGCTCTGGAAGGAGCATGCCTGAGCTAAATGAAAGTGGTCCAGAGTAATCAAGATAAGTGAAAAAGAAGCAGCATCCTTTTTTAGATTCTGGTAAAATTGCTTGAACTATGAAAGTATTATTTCTACTGAGCCTGAACTTCAAAAAGGGTTTTGCATAAACATTAATAAATGAGGCTCTAGAAGCTCATGAATTTTAGCCTTGAGGTTATTATTGACAAAGAAAAAGGCTGAAGAAAGCTCACTTATAACCGCATATTATATTTTATTCAAACAAAGTGATAAAGAATAGAACTGAAGATCTACCACAAAAATGAAAATATTATGAGGAAGTAGAAAATTACCCTGAGCCCACTCTCATACATACAGTCCTCCCCCTTATTCAAGGTTTTGTTTTTCTTGGTTTCAGTTTCCTGCAGGCAACTTCAGTTCAGAAGCAGATGATCATCCTCCTGACTTATCACCTGAAGGTCAATAGTAGCCCAATGCTACATATGTCACAATGCCTATGTCATTCACCTCACTTCATCTCATCACATTGGCATTTTATCATTGCATGTAATCCCAAGAAGAAGGGTGAGGACAGTACAATAAGATATTTTGAGATACATATATTCACATAACTTTTATTACAGTATGTAGGGTATAATTATTCTATTTTATTGTTATTGTTGTTAATCTCTTACTGTGCCTAATTTATAAATTAAACTTTTTCATAAGTATGTATGTATAGGAAAAAACATGGCATATATAGGCTGCAGTTTCATACCTCCAGTGGGGGTTTTGGAACATATCCCCTATGGACAAGGGGGGATGACTGGATATTCTTGGTGGTTGGGACTGTGAGAGACATGAAAGGAACCCCTAACTTTCTACTTAAAGACAGCAACCTGATTGCAGATAGGTGAGACACCCCTCCTAAGGTTGTCAGATAAACTATAAAATGTCCAGTTACATTTTAATTTCAGATAAATAAGTTTTTTTTTCAATATAAGCACATTCCCAGTACTGCATGGGGCATATTTATACTAAACATAAAATTGCTGTTCATCTGAAATTAAAATGTAATTGTGAGTCCTGTATTTTTACCTGCTAATTGGGCAACCCTTTCCCTTCTCTCTTGGGACTCTTTAAAAAGTTTCAGAAAACAGAACAAAAAGGCATAAATGCCAAGTTGCAAAAAGAGTGTGTGTTGGTTGGCTGGGAGCTTTGTGGAGGCATCAGGAGAGGAAGAAAGTTAAACAAAACTCACTTGAAAGAAAGTAGATGGGATAATGTTGGTAAAGTAAACCACACAGAGCTGCAGCCTAGGAAGCCTGCAGTGCAGGAGGCAGCCAGCCGGCTGGTGACACCCTGAAAAGGTCAGGACTAAGGAGAGTGCAGGGATTTAACAGAGGCAAAGCTTTTATATCTCCTGGCCATGTAACAAAAATAACAGTAATGATAAACAGCTCTTTCCCAAATAAATTAAAAAGAGCTGTTTGGTAGAAATAAGATAGCTATGAGGGAATGGTTGTCCTCTATTTGGAACTGATATCTTAACATCTCACCCTAAAACAAGGCCTTCAAGGTCACATATGCTGAGATCCAATTCAACATTTCTTACTGACACATATTAAGATCTCGAAAATGGTTAGCTGTCTTTATGAGAAAGAGACTTCTTGATAGTAGAGCAGTCGCTTGGTCCCAGTGGAGGCAATACTATATGAGCATTTCTAGGTGGTAGATCAACGAAGAGAAATAGAAATTGCTCAGACTTGCTTCTCTAGGATTGAAAAGCAAATGGGGATTCAAGATAAATGTTGTGTTAAGAATGTGTATGCCCATGGCTGGAATGACCTCAGGGCTTTACCTCTGGAGAAATCTAAGTTCTGGGGAATGAGTTAGTAGGGAGAGGTGCAAGGAACTCTAACATGTATCACCGCTGATTTTTAGTGTTTAGCCACCAAGGTACAGGATTATTGCCTCATAAAAGAGCAAGAGCCTCTAAGGGAAATTCAGAAATGAGGTTTGTAAGATTGAGACTTTATCAGAAATATCCCCATTGGTTAACTGAATCTGTTTAGTGTATCCATAATTAATCAACACTGAGGAAAAACCCAGAGGGGCCAAGGACCCTTTACAAGCTATTAACAAGGATGCATTGTAACTAAACTAAGTCTTCCCCAGCAGGCTTTTGCATAATTATTTGAAAATAAGACTTCAGTAACAATGTATTTAAAGAAAATATGGAAAGGGGAAGGGACAAATAATAGCTTTATGAATACTTTTGTGTGTGTGTGTGTGTGTATAGCCCTTACCTGAGATTTTTATCTAATTTTTACATAAAAATCCCTTGTTTTTAGTGGCTAAGAGCAACACAGATTCATGTTTTACAGTTCTGGAGGCCGGAAATCCAAAACTGGATCTTACAGGGTTCAAAGCAAGGTGTCAGTTTCTGAGAGTTTCTGAGAGAAGCTGTTTTCTCTCCAGTTTCTAGAAGCCACTGCATTCTTTGGCTTATGGCCCCTTTCTCTAATGCAGAAGCCAGGGGAGAGAGTCATTTCTCTCTGACTCTGCGTCCTTCTGGTCTACCATCACGTTTACTTCTTCCTGACTATGGTCCTCCTGCCTCACTCTTCTAAGGGCTCTTGTGGCCACATTGGACCCACCCAGATAGTACAGGGTGATCTTTTTATCACAAGATCCCTAACTTAATCACGTCTGTCAAGTCCCTTCTGCCACATAAGGTAACAATCACAGATTCCAGGAATTAAGTTGTGAACCTCGGTAGGGGCCATTATTCTGCCTACCATAAAGGAATAATGAGAAAATATATTCTGAATAATTTATTGAACATGAAGTATGTATTAAACAACAGTGAAGTGGTTTCCCATACAGTATTCAATTAATTTCTATAGAGCTCAGTGAGATATGGGCTATTTTCCCCTTTTATAGAAAATTAAATAAATTCTTATCATAATTTATTTGGCAGAACCAAGGTTCTTATAAGAATACCTCTATAATGGTATAAATTTTTCAATTAAAAATTAATCACTCAGATATATCTATTTTAGGAGGAATTTTGGAAATCTTTTAAGATTTCCAATTATTTTAGTAGGCATGAACATAATAAGAACATCTTTTTCCCACTAATGTTTTGACTTGGGTTGACCTATAACTTAATAAACAACAGTAAAATTGTCTTGGATGCCAACCCCAGATGAATATGTATCTGTGGCTTGCAATAAGATTTATGCAAGAGGGCACACATCTGAACAATATTTTTGACTTCCCATATGTAAATTGGCATATAAAATACCTTCTGTAATTTCAGCCTTTGGAAAATGTCAAATCTTTGATTAATCTCTGGTCAGTCTATTGCTCCCTTTTAAAAACAAAGTTATTATATCTGTAAACCATATGAAAATAAGATGCTCTATAAAAACATTTATTCAGAAAGCATTACCTCTTATTTAAGAGAAACAAATTAAAGATCTTGAATATTGACTCTTAAGACCCCCTGACCTTGGATTTCTTGTATATCCAATATACAGCAGCTAAATTTTCTGAGTGTTCTTTCTATTCTGGTATTGTGTCAGAATTGGGTAGTGAGATGATGAGAGAATTAAGTTGGGGAAATATAATGCTTAAATAGCTTTGCTCAATGTTACATTCAGGAGTCCCACTAAGAAGATTTAGGGACCCAAGTTAAAGATATAGTCTGCCAATACTGTTCATTTAGTCATTCCACTTATTTGGAATGTTAACAGCAACTCTCTGGCCCTTGCTCTCTAAATCCTGATATTATTTGAGAAGATCACCAATACATGTACTGATGTAAGTGGCCTGAGGATGAACAGGTTCTAAGAGATGGAGCAGAGGAATGGAATTGGCTCTAAGTGTCATTGTCTTTGATGTTTCAAGATGACAATATCTACTGACAAGGATGATTCTACCACAGTCACATGGTTTAATGGCAAACCAGAGTCACCTGTCTGCCACCAGCTTACACTCTGCTACTAGGTAACCTCATGAGAAAGGCCTGTTTCTTCTGCATCTAGCTAAGTATATTCTTCTCTGTATGGGAAAAGTTCAGTGTTTCACACCTCACATGTAACCTGGCACCAACATTCTTTATTCTTTTTGCTCATTGTTTAATATTTGCAGGATAAGTGAGGCTCCTTACCTTCAACAAATCAAGAACAAACCTTTTGGCTTTCAGATTAAGTGACTAGAGAACTTAATTCTTATCAGCTATATCACAGAGGTAACTTACGTATCCTATTTTAATAATTAATATAAGTTTTTCAACAGGGAGAGACTAAATGGTGACAAGAACAGATATTCTATGAAGACCTTTGTAAACCATGATTGCATATTTTATAGTGAAGAACATCTTAGTTTAGATAAAATGCATGTTCATTATGATATTTAGGCTGTAAAATACTAAAAGTTGGGCTCACTGGGAAAGTAAATAAGCAGCCCCTTTCATTGTTGCATCCTATGGATACCACCATCCTTGGTGTTCCATAGAAATACTATCTGGACTCTCAATTATGTGATTTTCAACAAGCTTTTCGTTGAGAACTTACCATGAACTTGGCACTGTGTTAAACACAGGGAAAGCACATATGAAAGGCTTTGAGAATTGAGAAGGGCATATAGCCTTAATATCCATCAGAATCTTAAGATTGCCAAATAGGCAAGTGGCCAGTCAGAAATATAAAGAGAGGGAGAGAGAGAGTCATAAAAAAGAAGGGCAGGTGATAAGGGAGATAATGCCCTAAACTCAAGAGGCTTGAGGTCTAAAGAAGCTCAAGAACAAAGTCAGTCAGTGGAGAATGAATACAGTAAGGCTGTTGGAAGTTTGGAAAAGTGGCCAAGTCAGTGAGGAGGCCGGATGTTTCTGGTCCACAAGACATATTGGATGAATACGTACACCTTTTAAAATACAAATTGTCAGTTTGTACTGTTTGAACCATATCCCAGGTTGTACTGTTTGAACCATATCCAAGTTTCTCTCTCTGCCTCATGTTAAATGTTGTGCCCACTCAACAAATCTTCAGCCCACTCTTCCTTACTAACAGAACATCCATTTCTTTCAGCAACCCAACATTTTCCACATGACATGTGTTTCATTGGGAAGCTGTGATAATCTCCCCTTGCTCATATGCACTCAGTTTAGGAATGAACACATGAGCAAATCTGGTCAATAAAGACAGAGAAGAATTCTGGAAGCTTCTGGGAAAGATATTCTGCCTCCCCCCACCTCCCATAAAAGGTGGGACCTAGGAGCTGCCCAGTTTTGATAGACCTTCCAATGTACAACAATAGATTATTTTTTTCATATTTGAGTTTTTTATTGCATGCATGCAGACACATCCAAATTAGTATATCCTCCAATTTATTTGGCAACTTCATGCTTCATCAACATTTTTATATGGTAACACAGTAGGGAAATGAAAATCCATGGAAATCAAGTTAGTACTCTTAACTATTTATTCAGAATTGATAGACTAACAGGGTTACTCTATTGTATGGACCATAAAGAATTTTAGAGATTATACATGGACTGCAGATTGGCATACTACATCTCTTTCCTTTGTTATTTTAAAAATTCACAAAAATACTTCAACTGGAATGGTATCAGACGATATAAACATGACATTTGACATTTCCCTTACTAATTAACTGAAGCAGATACATGTATTTGATTATAAAATCTTGGAACAAATAAAGATTTTATAATTTGTAAAGAAAATGGTGACTGAAATGTTTGAGGTTGCACAAAATATAAAAAACATTATATTTTGATGAGGGGATATTTTTAAGTTTAACCTAAAATTAGAGTTTTAAATTTGTATCTCTGGTATAGGATTTGTTCAGTCTTGTACATTTCAATGAAAAAGTCAGTGCATTATTCAGTTGCTGTTATATAGATCAACTATCTGATAGTTGATATGCCTTTGTAATTGATTCAATGTCAAACAGCCATATCATCAGCAAATAAGGAGCTTGCCTGCATTTCCTAATTCCTTGGGCAGTTTTATTTGCTAGATGACACTGCCTCCCCTAGCTTCCGAGTTTCAATATGCATAGTTATTCACATGGCTGTGTGCATATCCTGGAAAGAAACTAATCAATGAATGAATCTATTTGTATAATGTGGCTGCTGTTAATTTCAAGTTAACTGCACTTTTTCATTTGTATCTATTTGGAAAGAGCATGTTTGTCATTTTCTAAAAGAGAAAAGTAAAACCAATATATTAGATGACTCTGTAATGAATTTGTGGATGAATGCAAAAACAAAGCAAATAATAACTACCTCAAAGTTATTCAGCTCTCTGAGGCTATGTTGCAATCTGGGCAATCCTGTTATTTCCAGAAATGGGATGATGGCTTTGCCTTTGTATTTTGATAGAAAAATAGTCAAACTACTTTTTTACCCAAACTGTCAGACAAAATGGCATGTGTATGACCCTTGGAGCTATTACGTAAAAGTCCACAAGTTCACTTACTTATGGGGAAAATAGAGAAAAACAAGTCAGAGTCATGGGAAGAGTGACTTTTAACTGGAAACTTGCAATTACAGTATAAAATGTTATTCTCCCAAGGTTGTTACTTTTTAGTGGACAGAAGGACATAGAGTAATTGAGAAAGAAAAAGAAGTCACTGCCTATGTATCGAAGTGGCCCTGCCCAGTAAGTGGAATTGTTGAAATTCATCAGAGGTATAATGACCTCTTCTACAATGACATAAGCATCACGCAAATGAGTTGAACTGATAGCTTTAACTCCCTCATCATTTCCAAACACACAATAATATTAATATTTTGTTCTTGCCTGCTATTTGATTAAGTTGTGTTATATCCAACTCCAGCTAGGTTTTTGGCAAAAATTATTTGAATACCTACCTGGATAGCCATTACATTTTATGTAAGTTGACATCTCTGTAACTCTCAAATGACTGGCTTATTTAGAGAACAGAAAAAGAAAAAAGGTGAATATTTGTATGGCAAAATGTAAAGAAGACAATTTTTTGTTTAGATACTTCATCATTTCTTATATATATATATATGTATTGCAACACCTCTGAAGTTAGGAGGTATCTTATAATTAATGATGTGAAATATTATAATTGACATGTTCCCCATACTGAAATATTAAATAATGATATAAATTAATAATAACATCTAAGGTTAGACAAAATATAATAAAAGTACTATAATAAAGGATATCTGGTGTAATGGGGTTCGCTCTAAATTCAAGTTGTATGATCTTTTTATTTATTGAACTGGACGTTGAAATATGAATTTCTCTTCCTCTTTGCCTTTCCCACAGCCCTGTTTCCACGATCCTATTCTTTGGCCACCAATTATCCTCAACACTTTTCTCAAGATAGATTTCAGTTCTTACCTCCTCCTAAAAGCTCTCCTCGGTCATCCCAGCCCAAACAGCCACCTTTAATCTGTAAATATGACTCCTGTACTCTGAGTCACAACCATGGTGTTTTTCAAATGTTGTCTCCTTCTGAATGTACGTGTGTATTTGTGTTCCTTTTCAACTAGATTGCAAGGTTTTTAATTTCAGAGATAATGTCAATTATATTCAAATCCTTACTCCCATGGTCAAGGCTTTGAACGATCTGGTCCCCCAAATAATTGTGTAGTTTCACCTTTTCACTAGTCATTCCATTGAGATTTTTGTGACTTTGTTGTCACTAGTTGTTTTTCTAATTCAATACCTCAGCTCCATAATTAGTCCATGATGCTTTCTCAGGCTGTAAGAACCTTTTCCACTTCCCTATCACAATCAATTTTTTTAAATCCTGCTCAAAGACTGTAGATTAAAAATATCCTGCAATGCTCTCTGTCAGAATTAACTATTTCTTCTGTGTACATATGGTTACATTGCAGATACCTCTCTACAACAATATTAGTCAGCTTTGTTTTGAGATTTTTTTTCTTCCTTTCCTGAAGGATTATAAACAATTCTAGGACACAATTTTTGTCTATATTTTTTGTTATTTCCAAAAAAATCTCAGGCACAAGAGGTATTTTCTTTCCTTCATGTTTTTGAGTTTTATGTGACCATCAATAAGAATCCCAATTATTTATCATGTCTATGAAATGAGAGTGAGAAGTTTCTTTGTGAGGTGATGAGTAATATCACATGCCTAGCTGAACATCGTAAAATAACTAAGTTGAGCAACAACAATCAATTGTCTGATTTTCTGACAATCATGGAGATACCACTCAGGTCCATTCTAAATAGAACATGATACAAGAAATTATCTTAATACTCCTCATCTGTTTGTCTGATTACTTTTTTAAGTTAATCAGTCTAGGATCCAATTCAAACTATCTTTTTTCCAATTCAGGAAAAAGCCAGAAAAACAAACCCCTGCATCTGTGAGAAAGTGACTCTCATAGGGCACTGATTTTTCCCTTGATTGTCTAAGTTGCTAAGCTAACACTAGTATTTTACAGGAAAGAAAATGTTTATGAAAGTCAGGATCGTCTTCTCAACCCAAAGAGGAATCATAATTGGTTAAGAGGAGGATATTTGACAAAATTCTGGTCAACTCTAAGTAAAAAGTAGTTCACTAGAGATTCCTACTTTATTGAAAATAAGTGTCAGTCCATTTCTGGTATTGTCAAATAAGATCTTTCTCCTGTGGCCCTTCCAAAGACAGCAACTATTAACTCCAGACAAATGCCAAAAGCAACTACCTGAAGTCACTAGAGAGTAAATACAATGGACTGAATCTGTAGGGGAATGAACACAGAGAGGAAAGAAATGACAGTATGTGACCTTCCAATTTTTGGCTTTTAGCTTGAAGGCAAGTCACAATTAGTACTGCCAGGAGGCTAAAACACTGATGGAAAATTCAATCTTCTTGGCCTAAAGAAACAGAGGACAGACTTCAGGGAAACTACAGCTGTTAAAATGTGAGGAGGAAATTTAAGAAGGAATTGAGGCTAAGTAGGGGTTGACCCAAACTCCAAGTATGAACTCTACTCAAATCTCTGGCTCATCCCTAAACCACACATGTGCAAATCATATTCAGAAAAGTCCAGCTAAGAGTAAAATAACTGAACTGAAGTTCTGAGCTCTTGCTAAAAAGATCAAGTTTGTAGCTGGAGTTCAATCAAGTATATTGACTACCTAAAGAACAACAGTAACACAACAATAACAAGAACAAAAACATTTTCTCAAATAATATTACAAGAGCCAGAGCCTCCACAATATCGGTCACAAATTCATGATATGATCCAAAAGAATACAATATACAAAGAACTCATAAAGTATGTGTTTCTGAAAAATACAGTAAATACAGAACAATCCAAGTTGCCCTAGATGTTGAATTAGTACACGAGAATTTTAAAGTAGCTAGCATAATTGGCTCAACAACATAAAGGAGAATATGTTTGCAATGTATAAAATGATAGTAAATCTTAGCAGATGAACAGAAAGCATAAAAAAGAACTATGTATAAATTTTAGAAATGAAATCATTAGTATCTGAAGAAAAAAATACCATACTATCTTGCATGGAAAACAAAGAAATCTAAAATAATTAATTAGGATTGCAACTGAAAAGATAGAAAACAAAAGTAAATTCAAAATAAGTAGAAGGTAGAAAATTGATAAAGAGTAGAAATCAATGAAATGGAAAACAAATGTTAAGAGAATACAACAAAGACAAAAGTTAGCTCCTTATAAAGATTAACAAAATTGATCAACCTCTAGCTAGACTAATTTTTAAAAATGAAAAAGAAAAGGAAATCAACAATATCATTGCTGAAAGATTGGTAATTAGTACCAAGATCCTACCAACATTGAAAAGATTGAAAGAGAATATTATGATCAATATTATACAAACAAATTCAGTATGTATAATAAGTGGATAAATTCCTTAGGAGAAAAAATGATGTAAACAAAAATAAAAACAAAATAAAACAAAAAAAAAAACTGAATAGCCCTATATCTACCAAATAAATGTTTTAAATAAAAAACCTCCCACAAAGAAAATTACAGGCACAGATGTTCCATTAATTTCTTTAAATGATAAATGAAGAAATAATAATGATCTTATATTAACTCAGTGAATGAGAAAAAGTCACTTAAAAATATTTCTTTTTTCCTATGCCCTGTAGCTCAGGCTTTGCAAAGATTTATGTATATGTCTTTTTGTGTTAAGTCAGCCACCTTGCAAGCAAGAGGGAAAATCCCACAGCATGGCAGAGAAGCTGATGCCAAATCCTACATCATTAAATGGCAGAATTATCCCATCCTGGAACTGCTCACTTTTGGACTTCTTATTTGAGACAGATTGATCAGTCATAACTCCTTAAAGCAAAATGTTTCTTTGAGCAAACATGTTAAAAATTTTAATGTTGTTAAATATTTTATTAAAAAAATAATTAAAACAAATGTGCAGCTTAATAATTTTTATATGGTGATGGCATTTATAACTATTACTCATCTCAAGACATAAAATATTACAAGTTATTCCCAAGGACCTCCACAGCCCCTCATCTAACTATCCTTTTGTTAACCCCACAGATTAACTTCTCTCCTGAGTCAGTGGTTATTACTTCTTTTCTTTATTGTTCTACCTCTAGGTGATACAACCGAGTCAGATACAATAGTCTCATGGGACTTTTCTTTTTCTTTTTTTAAATAAGTATTATTATTGTTATTGTTGTTGATGCTGTTTAAGTCTTTTTTAATCTTTTTCTCTCTCAAAATGTATCTGTTAATGAAACTGGATCTCAGGACTCTGATTTTTCCTGTGTGTACCCACGGTGTATTCAACATGCTGTCACTTCTCTACATTGTTAACCAACTGGTAGGTAGATGTAGAGGCCAAACCAGAATTGGGCTCAGCTTTTTCTGGCACGAATATTTTAAACTGATTTGATAACTCCTGTTCACATCATGGCTTTTAATACTTAAACCTCTTTAGATCTTTTCTAACTCTGAGTGTGGAACTTGCAGCTTGCACTGATTCAGATCCACTCCTGGGTTATGTATGGGTCATGGGTTAGGGATTGAGAACAGGGTATGGGACAATTGATGTGGAATTGCAGGAGAATAGTTACCCATGGCTTCTATTCATATTTATGCATGAATTTGGCATGACTCCAATGGAATCAATGATACACTAAATTTTTTTTTCCAATTACTACCCTACTTACCATTACTACTTGCAAATTAAGGTCCTTATTATTGATCTTTTATTAAAAGGTCTTGGAGATATTCTCATTATACATCTAAATAAATAAATATTAGATAAATTCTCCTGTTTTTATTTTTCTATTCCAAGCACTGAATGCTATAGGAAATATTAGCCTACACAAATGAATTTATTTTGATTTACTTAAATAAAAGGTAATATAATTATAGAAAATTTTATCATTAGTGTGAAATTATTTTTATCAAAAGTAATATACTTCATATGGGAACTATAATACCAATAACTCATTTCCTTTTTCACTTCATACTTTAAGTTAGTTACTTAGCATAGTGAGAAGACACTTACATAGATTATTCTTTAAAAACCTGGTTGTCTAATAGCTGTCTTTGTTTGTTTTGTTTTGTTTTGTTAATGTTGAGAAGAAATCAGGACATCTTTCACTTGAAAGGCACAGAAACAAGTTTAACATTTTGCTGAAGACCTGTGGTGGTTGCTGGTAATTTACAACTAAGAAACCCTAATCAATGAATAATCATTTTCCAAGGAGAAAGAGACTTTGCCAGCAAATTTAGTTCTTGGGCAGAAATCTGCTGATTGAAAACAATCCTTTATATATGTTCATGTACACATGACATAAAATAGAAAGTCAGTACTGCATGTTTGTGAGTTGAAACAATAATATCTCTCTGATCATTTGTAACAGTCATAGTTTTGTCTGATTCTACTTGAATCAAAGTAAAGCAAGAAATCTATACCAGAATGTATTCTGAAGCAACTTCTGGTATTTTCAGAAAAGCTAGAGTAGCAACACAGACTTCTGACTTAAAATACTTGAATCAGGCATAGTTCACTATTTAGATTTTCTCAAATTATTTAAGCTTAATGAATTACATTTATTTAAAGTTATATAGAAGTCTGAAAAACTCAGTATTACTACATAGTTCATGTAGAAAAAAGCAGAACTGCTAAATTACTTAAATGGCCAAGTTTCTTTAAGATTGGAGTACAATCTGAGAACTGAATTTCTGGAATTATCTGTGGCTCTGGTCATTTGACATCAATTCTAGGGCTTTGTTAGAACTACAGTAACTTGCCCCTAAAATACTGATGTTCTTCTTATCTCATTCTAGTTATACTATTATTAGGGCTTGGCTACTCTCTCCAATTTCATTCTTTCCCACCCATACTGGTTTTCTGTAACTCTTGCATTCATACTCAAAAAAAGACACTTTTCTTGGCCTTAGCAGTTGCCATCCAATATAGATTGCCCTACAAAGCTTTAACACCAGCCTGCTACATAGATCACTGGGTGATGTTGATTCAATTGTCCACTGCTGGTCCATTTGGCCACCTTAGTGCTGAAACCATGGAGCAGAGAATATGGTATTCTGGGCTAAGAGGGCAGTTGGCTGCTTTTCTCAACAGGAACCTATCTGACTGGCAAGCTCCCAAAGCACAGGTAAATTATTCATCAGTATAGACAGTTTCTCATTCAGTTGGGAAAGCCTAGGATGCTTAAAACTGAGATTAATAACCATTCAAACTTAAATTAGAAGAAAATAATAAGGTCATATACTTCAAAATATATGTTTACTACATTTCTTATCCAAATGGTAACCTTGTTTTAAAAGAGCATGTTAGTGATGGCAAACAGTAATCTATTATATCTATGGATGCTTTATTAATTTTTAACATGTAACAATAAAAATAACTACCATTTATATAACAGAGATATTTTTATTCAATTTTGTGCTACTTTGCCCATAAAAAGGACTCAATAAATTCTTGTTGAATGAATAACAAATAAATGGATAAGTAAATGATTATGGCTTTTCCACATTTATTACATTACTTGATCACCACAGAATAATTTATTCATTGTTCATTGGCTATCTGTAGAGTATTACATGTCAGATACTTTGTTAGATATTATTATTGCTGATTTGTTGTTGTGATTGTTGTTATTTTTTATCATTACTATTATTATAGTTTTTATCCCATTTGCAAAGGAAACTAGGAATCAGAATTCTCAAAGCACAATTTTTAAGCGGCAAAGCTGGAATTTTGTTCCACAAACTTTGAATCAAATCCCAGAATTTAAAAATAACTCTCTCTAGTTTGGTGGTAGACTAATGACTCTTTCTGCCCAAGGAACTTTAACATGCTCTTCTTTCTAAGATAGTAACCTCTCCCCACATACTTGGCCATCTTGCATGGTTAATTCTATTCACTCTTCAGATTTCAACTTAGAAGATATTTCAGAAAAGTCTGCTCCTCTAATTCAGGCCCCTATGTAGGATACTTTCACTGCATTCTGAAACCCTTTTTCAAAGCACTTATAAATGTCATCAGTTAATTAATTGTTTTTTTACTTTTCCAGCTCTGCTAGTATAATATGGGCTCCATGAAGACAAAGTCTATGTCAATCTTACTTACTGTTAATCTATATTCCTAGCACAGTGCCTAGAAAATACTAAATATTAAACAAAGAGGTATTTCATTGAATGAATGGATGTGCTAGAAGATCATAAATGTTGAAGTCAAATATCTGAGTTCAAAAGTGATTTCAAGCAAATCACCCATCTAGACCTCACTTACTTCATCTGTAAAATGGAAATAGTGACATCCACCTGATTATGAGAAAAACTTCTGGCTGAATTCCTGATACACAGTCAGTATTCAGGGAATACTTGGTTTCCTATAGTATAAAATGTGAGAGGTCCGGCCTGCTGATTATTATAACTGAGATACAAGACATCACAGCTTACTTGATTGAAGCTATGACAATCATCAGCATGAAGCCTAGAAAACAATAAATCACCCTTGAAGGATGAAAACCCTAAATGTATAACATAACTTTAAGCATCTAGATTCTTCCTTCTTCACAGACAGGATGTTTTACTTAAACTTGTATTGAGCCTTGAAATCGAAATAAGAAGTCCTGACACTGAAGACAAAGGATACAATTTAATAACATGAAAGAAGTTCAGTCCACACCCAGGGGAAGCTCTTCTAATAGAAACTGAAATTAGAACTGGTCACCAACTCTCATATAGGTCTAGAACACAAAAATCTTCTTAAAAGGCAACCCAGATCTGTATCATGCACATGTGTGTGTTAGGAGTGGGTGGTTCTCGGAGAATATATGATGTCATTGCTACTCACAACTAATGTGCACAAAATTCACCTGGGGATCTTTTTAAAATACAGATTCTTATCCAATATGTCTTGATCTGGCCTGAGATTCTGCACTTCTAACAAGCTCCTGGGTGATGCCATCGCTTGCCACTCATAAGTCACACTTAGACTACGGACATATTCAAGAATAGACAGCTTGACAAAAATTGGGGAAAATAAAATTCCACCTACTTTCATTACAGCATAAAGGGTTTCCAGGTGGAGATGAAAAAGAGGTCTGTCCCAAAATTTATTTTGACCCTTATTCTTTGACAAGTGATTTTGAGAATGCATTATCCCATATTATTACAAAACAAATCAAAAGAATATTCAGCTTTGCAAATTATTTTCATTGTTCTTAGGTTGCATTTAAGAGTAGTTCACATTTAAAAGTACTTGAAATTCAATTTCATTTCGACAAACACTTGTTCATAGAAACTATATGCAAAGGATTATGCTGAGCATTTGAGAGTTTGCTCAGGTAAATTATACATGGTCCCTGACCTCTTGTACTTTATTATGGGAGAATAATCTTACACAATTCAGTTTCAGGGAAGCCAGTGATAAACACTAAATTAGAGAGATTATGGAAAATAGAGAAACTCTGTCTAGCCAGCTAGGATACAACTTCTTTTCACAGGAATTTGAATTGGTCTTCAAAGGACAGGTAGGCAAACAAAAAAGAGCTTCTGTGTGAAAGGTTTAGAAGTGAGAGAATACAGGAATTATTTTGCAAACAGTAGGTGAAGAGTAAGCTCCACTGAAGGCTGGAGGCAGATAGATTGTCACAGATGATGTTAGAATAAAGGAAGGGTGGTTGGTTTGATTACAAGTCAGAAAGCCAACCATCTATCTGTAGATGTGTGTGTTGATGTGATTGAAAGATAATTGTGCCAATATTGTGAAGAAGAGTTGAAGAGCCTAGGTAGGTGATTGGCAGTATTATTTAGAGAACCTCATTGCCATGGAGAAAGGAGGAAGATGGCAGGGTAAAAAGGAAGAGATGAGAGTTTATATAATTTGATAGTACTTTTGTACTCTTCTTGGAAAATGACCACATTTTGAAAATAGATGTAACAAAATATCAGAATGATGATGTGTAAGAAGAAGTGAGTTTTCAAATAATAGCATGGCCAGCTCATTATAGAGTTTCCTCGGCCCTGAGTAGAACCCTGAGGCTACTATTCCCCAGAAATGAGGGACAAGACTTATACCCAAGCATGTTAGACTTTTCAGGGGCCGGGACATAACAACAGTGGGGTTTCCTTCCTTGCTCCAGACACATTTATCTTAAAGTCTGAACTAAAGACAGTCAAGTATGAAAGTCATTCAGCAAAGAATGCTCATGTAATACTTAGGTTCATTTTATCTCTATGTGCAAAACCAAAAAAGAGGCACAAGGCGTTTACATGAGCTTGGGTTCCATTCATTAGAAAGAGAATCAAAAAGTCTTTGGACATGTCCAAGCCACAAGACCAGTAACTTATTCCTGGGTTATCAGTATCATGTTTGGGTCCTGCTGTGCTGAAAATATACTTTTTCTGTTTTTTTGTGTGTGTGGTTTTTTTTTTAGGGAGGAGAAGAGGGTACACTGCTTTTTTAGCTTTTTTTTTTTGCATTGGAGTATTACTTTATCTTATAAAACACATGATTTTGTAGTATAGAGTAGAAGAAAAAAAGGACCAGTTTAGTGATCTAGAAGCCATAACATCCTCTTGAGTCTTCTTAAGACTTCAGATCCCTGCCTTTGCCTTTTTCAAAGTTATTTTACTCTCTTATACTGAAAGCAACAGACTTTTCCTCTGCAATGTCTTTCTTTCACACTGTGGCCTACAACAAAGAATCTTTCTGTCAGAAATATGCTGGCCATGTAGGGTTATTATAGGGAATAAATTAGGTAGTCTATGTAGAGTTCCTTACACGTGGCAAATTCTGTATAAGTGTTAGCTTCTTCCTCTCCCTTTTCAGAACACTGAGAGGTGAGCTTGGAGTTTAACACGACCCAACTACCTTGATTGACACTGTAGTTAATCTCCCTCAAAAGGATTAAGGCTAAATAAAGAATGATCTGTAGCTTCTTTCATTAGATGTCTACTTTAGATAAAACCCTCATGCTGTGACCACCAAATTTCATCTTAATGCACACTAGTTTGTTTGATTTTTGTAGGTAAAACTAAATATTAAAACTTGCTTTCAACTAACTTACTAGTGAATTGCAAAAGATTATTGAGCTGGACAGGATCCTAATGATCAATGAATTCTCTTATTCTATAGATGAAAAAATAACAATAAAAGCCCCCAAAATGTACAATTCTACATAAGAAGGAAAGGAGATAAACATATTAAGCTTGAAAGGTTTTAGAGTTAGCATATATATTAAATATATGAATGATTAATTTTTTCCAAAATATATTCAAGTTAAAATGTATTCCTAGTTTTTAACAGTTGAATGTAATTCCACAATTTTGTGATTATTCTCATGGAAAGTAGCTATCTTATTTATTTTAAAAATATATGTGTAGGCAATAAAAAAAAGGAAACTTTTTTAGAAACTTGTAGCTACAAAGTATTTTCCAAGGTGATTCAGATAGTAAATTTTTAAGTAGTTAGAAATGGCATTTAATGAGCCATGTTTTAATAACAAAGTTTAATATTACTTTAAAAGCATTTTCGATTTCATTTCTACCCAGTAATTCTGGCTTCTACAAAACATAAGAGAAAGAGGCTCATCAATTCAGTGTCATGGTTTGCTGATTGCTCTTCCTTTTCTCTAAGGATGGAATCAGTACTAAAATGATGATTTTAAATGTCATCATTTGCCTGCTTGATAATTTGGAAAATAACTTCACTTCTCAGATATTTTAAATAAATATTTGAAATAAATTACTGAATAATGACAAGCCATTTGGAAGTTGTGATCTATAATGTTTTTGCTCAAATGAATTTTCACCTAAAACATAGTTTAGCATTCTCATACTTGCTTTCTCTCACAGTTTGACTAGGTCCTTTCCAATATTAATATGTGACAAAAAGTGCCTCATGAAATGATTGCACTTACTTTATAAGTTAATTCCCTCATAGAAAAAAGAGCATTTAGTACATTCAGGAAGGGGCACCCGAATAACTATGACTTGGGTCAGTGAAACCTAATTTTATATGTGTACAATTTTTATTTTTGCCTTGATGCTCTTGTGACATATTTAATCTGTTCCGTGCAGTGAACATGGTGCCTCTAAAGAAACTCAAAGCCAGCTGGGTGTTTTCAGGGGGGCCATCTGCTCAAATACGCTCTGTTTTTAAACTTCAGAATGTTGTAACTATCACTTATTTCTTCTCTTACATAATATTGATGGAAAAGTTATATAAATCCTGATGTTTTTCTTCCACCAGTTAGTAAATTGGCTCTCTTTCATTCATGTGGTCCCAGCTAAATGGAAAATAAGAAAATGTATCTTAGTACTTGTTGAGATGGTGTTGATTACAAGTAATGAGAAAAACAAAAAGGGAACTTACTAAATTCTAAAGCAAGAAGTTCAGAGATAGAATGACTCTGTGGTTGATCATTTCAATTGCTTCACACATCATCAAAGATCAAGGTTCTTTCTGCATTTAAGCTCTGCCATTCTCTCTCTCACAGTCTAGTTTATCCCATAGTTAGAGATAGCTGCCACTGTTCAAGATGCCACATAGAGAGGTGACAAAATCCAAAGGAAGAAGAGGGCTCCCTCTGCCAATGTGTCTTTCTACTAACAAGGAGACTTTTGTCTGAAGACTCCAAGCATACGTCCCTTATATCTCACTTTTTGCTTGGAAGTTGAATCCTGTACCACCCACTGGGCTGTGAATGAGATATTCACAATTAGCCTAGACCAGCAGTCCACCAGGTACAGTCTATGAACTCTTGGCCACAATTATTTCAGGGTACTGGCAAAATCAAAACTAGTATCAAAATAATATTGTGATATTATTTTACCTTTGGCTTTGTTGGGATTTCCCCGGTAGGGAAAGTCAGTGGTGGGTGGAAGAGCTGGTGCCTTAGCATCAAGCAGTGGCACCAAATTGTCCAGGAAATCACTGTGTTCTTCACCACCCTGTGTTCATAAAAAGTCAAGCAAGTAAAAAAGCTAAAAGCTTGTTCACTTAAGAATGTCCCTGATGAAGCGGTGAACATTATTACTTTGATAGATTTTGACTGGAGTATATGTCCTTTTCATTTTTATTTTGTGTGATGAAATGGAAAGAATATTTCTGTCGCAATCCAAAGTTATGTTTAGGAAAGGTTCTTGTGCAACTGAGTTATAGGCTGAATCATCCACTATTTTTATGGACCACCATTTTTCTTTGAATGAAATATGACAGACGAATTATGGTTATTCCTACTCGGCTATTGATAAACATCTCGAAAAAACAACTGACATTATTTGTTGCCAACGATAATATATGAGCTTCCAAGCAAAAATTGAAATTTGGAAAGCTTTTTCTGTGACCATGAGCTGGACAGCTTCCTACTACCAAAGACTTTTTTGATGAGATTAATGAATGCGATTTTTTGATACTGAAAAATAAAATGTGTCAAAATTTGAGAGACCTTCATACTCACTGAACCAGTATTTCCTAAATGAGTGAAGAATATAGTTATAAAACTATGAATGGGTACAGGAGCCATTATTAGGGCAATGTAGATCTATGGAATTTTAGTTTAAACCAAGACCAAGAGTTCATTAATAATATTTCAAATTCCACAACACCATTGTTAGGAAATGACCACCTGTTGAGTTTTGGTGTTCTCATCAGAGAAGAATATCCACAATTATATGAAAAGGCTGTTGGCGTACTCCTACCTTACAACTGTCAACTATGTAGACTTCAGTTACATTCACATTCTTCAAGCAAAGTCACATAACACAACAAATTGAAGGCAAAGTAGATATGAAAGTTTAGTTACACACTATTAAGACAGACATGAAAGAGACTTGCAAAAATATAAAACAATACCATTTTTTCAACTAATTGTGTTTGTTTTGGAAGTATAGCAATTTTTCATAAAAGATGTTACTTATGTTAATGTAATAATAATGATGGCCTTATTTTTGTTTTTAATAAATATTTAATGAATATTTTCAATATTTCTCAGGTTTAATTTCTAATTTGTTAAATCTTGACAGATATAACCCCAAAATGTTTTGGGGGTCTCAAAGAGTTTTATGAGTATGAAGGGGTCCTGAGACAGTCTGAGAATCGGTGGCTTGTTTTAAGCAGGATTCACCCTTTGAGAGGGGAGATAGAGCAGTCTCTCCTGAGGCTGTGTAATCCTGGAGGTGGATGGAGTTGAACCCTAGGCCCTGTTAGAAAGGTGGAAGATCAGAGAATGGATGTTGGGAAGGCAATCAACAGTTTTTTTAGTTCTGGGAGTTTTTTTCAAACAGAAGATCTTAGCAGGTGGGAATCAGAGATTCAGTCTCCACTGTTCCAGTCAAGACCCTATGAATGCATCTCTCTTAAATATTGGGCTTCCTCTTAAGATTTCCTTTAAGAAATAATTCTGAGGAAGAAAATGTTTGAATGCCACCGATTTAGCATTTGTATTGTGTAAATGTAAGCTTCTGATATCTAACCTTGCAACCTAGAATTTAAACTTCTTGAAGATCAGATTACAGTATTATTTCCCATTTTATGCCAAACATTAAAGCGCAGTGCTTTATCCGGTAAGATAACAATGCTGGGTCCATTTAAATTAGGTTTTTCAAGTGGCCATTTTCCGGTTTTTTGCAGGTCATACCTACAAATTGAAGAATTATATTTTGAAGGTAACTGTGTCCCAGAGATGGGAAAGAAAGCCAGATATCTAGTCTGTATGTACTTGAGGGTCTTATGTCTTATAATCAGCAACTGTGAGTCTGAGTGTTTTAGGGGACTATTTCTAGGAAGCCTAATAACACTGTTTAATTTGGGAAAGAACATAATCTTCAAAGATTTTTGCAAAAGCAATGGGTAATTTCGTGCTGTAACAGATCTTTCAAGGGGGCAGTTATCTGTGTTCCTATTCTGCAGGGAGATTATTGAGACCAAAGACTAGCAGGAAGGTGTCAAAGTCACAATGACTTAAATTGTTTCCAGAGTGTTCTTTCAGGGAACGATTATAGGGCTAGCCTGCATTACTTACCTCTCAGGATGATGTGAGGATTTCATGAGAACATGAACATAATGCATCTGGAATACACTGGTTTTGATTCATGGTATTTTATTTCTGAATTAAGAGTTTAAGCTAATTGAAGGCAATTTCCCCTTCTGACAGCTCATAGAATCTATTCTCTGTTGAGACCATCCTCTACAATGCTTAATCTCAGTGGCCTGAAGGATGACAGATGTGAATTAACCAAGTCCTCCTCTACCTCCATTTTTCAAGAGTTATTTGTCACCATTGTAATTACAGACAGATCAGCTACTGTCTCATTCACTAGCTGCTCACTGAAGAAAATCTCATCTTATTCAGATCTCAAACTTAGTTCTGTAGCATAGTCTTCCAGGAAGTGTTTAAAAAACACAGACTCATCAAGATCTACTCACTTGGACCCTGTGGCCTAGGACCCAGGCATCTGCATTTTTATTTATCCCCCAGTAATTATGTACAGCCAGGTCTTTTTCAGTCCTCTCATTCCTTCTTGACCTCTTTGCCTAGATCGTTGCTGCTCGGGGTTGTCCACAGACCAACAGGCACCAGCACCTGGGAGTTGTTAGCAACGCAGAATCTCAGGCCGCCCCACCCCAGACCAACTCAGTCAGCACATGCATTTTAACAAGATCCCCAGGGATTTGTGCATGTGAATGTCTACAGCAGAGACTTACACTTTTCCCAGTATGGCCCCAACCCTACGTGCTTTTTGAGACTTTCCTCTAAGTGCTCAGCCAGCCACCTCAGAAAACTTGCCAAGTCCTGACAAAAGATCTTGGTTCTGTAGACCTTTTTTCTTTCTTTTTATTTTCTTTTTCTTTCTTTATTTCTAGATTGATAGAAGAAAGGGGAAGGAAGGAAGGAAGGAAGGAAGGAAGGAAGGAAGGAAGGAAGGAAGGAAGGAAGGAAGGAAGGAAGGAAGGAAGGAAGGAAGGAAGGAAGGAAGGAAGGAAGGAAGGAAGGAAGGAAGGAAGGAAGGAAGGAAGGAAGGAAGGAAAGAAATACACTATCTACTGTCTATTATCTATTTATCTATCATCTATCTTTCTGTTGGCGTGAGACCTTACAGTATAGGGCCTTCCTTCAAGTACAGGATCTTAAGATAGCAGCTTTGCCTACCTATGGATATTCACTTTTTTGTGGTTGAGCCTTTTAATACCTTCTATTCTGGAGGAGAAATTTATTGATGTTCCTTTTGGGGCTAATATTCTAGTATAACAGAGCAGAGGTGGGGAAAGGACATATTTTGATAGCTTAGACAGCTGAATGAGGCAGCAATAAAAATGATATTTCAAAGCAGTTAAGCTGTCACCTTAAGAAACTCCACATGGGGTGTCAAAGAGGAAATCACTTTACCAAAATAGCTCAATATTGGAAGGCATATGTCTATAATTTGATTTGCAGTAAAGAATGAAATGTTATGGAAAGGCTGTTTTCCTACACTTTCTAATTATTGCTGGTACACAGGTGTTGGCTGTATTTGAGCCCCCAGTGAGTGAAGGATTTGCCTGTATTTATGTTCTAATTTCTGCAAGACTTTCTGGAGTTCTCATGTAAGTTTATATAAGATACCTAAACCAACTATAATGTTAAAAAAAAATAAACACAAAATCCCCCAAGCTCTGATATACATTTCTATCTTCATTAAGTTGAAACAGTTGTATACACTGCATCCTCCAAGCTGGTACAGGTTACTAACCTAGAGTTATTTATTCTTTCAAACACATAGCAATATTTCTTTTCCCAAAGTTGATGAGGAAGAGAGTGGCCACTTACCTAAACAATAAGCAAATCCATGGTATGCATTCTTTTTAATGAACAGCCATGCCTAGAAACTGGAAACCAAATGTCTATGTTTGTTTTGTAAGAAAGACTGCCTTCTGGTACCATTCATAATCACAGACCCAGCTAAGTACATATCTAAATTGAAATCGCCTCACATTTTCCATTTCACACACCACTTTTCTCTAACCTCCTAAGCTGTCCTTATTAAATTTGTCCTTGAAGAGAATAGCTTTCTGTAAACACAAACAACTGAGAAATTAAATAGAGGGACAGGGTTCAGTTGATTATGCATGGCTAAATTACATTTTATTCATCTGGAAATAGAATATGCATATGTTTTCATTGAAAATGATGGAAGATACTTTAGATCTCTAAGATTAGCAAGCACTTAATGTGCCTTCTTCTATTTGAAAAGAAAAAAATCAACTTGTGTTTGACAGGTGTCATGTTGTGAATTTGAATGAGAGGAAGTTGGATGTGATGGTTAACTTCTTACGAAAGAAGAGCTGTGCCAGTCTCCAAAAGGACTTGCCTGTTCAGATGGTGGTGAGTTTTCTAAGACTTGATAACCTTTAACATCCAAATTAACCTTGTTCCCTGGTGACTTATTCCCACAGCCTTACACCCCTTCCCATTAATTTTGCTCTTATAGTGCAACACTGACATCAAATGGTAAGTAAACTTAGCCTCAAAGACTAATTTCCTCTCTCGGTATACTGAGCCTTGCCAGCATAGAGTTAACATGAAAATCCCACTTACCCTTGAGTGACATCCACACATTTTTTTTTGAGGGAAGGATATAGGGCATTAAAAAGAAAAAAAAAATAATCTGTAATAGTAGTGTTTTCACTAAATTCTCATTATTTCAGACACAAACATGCACATGCACACACATACACACATACACTGTACTGACTCAGATGTCCTTGAGGTGATTTTACCCTCTCGCTGACTAATTTCAGAAATGCTTTTGTATTAAAAACTGCCTCCAAAGATACAGAGATTTGTAAATTTGCTTCTGAGTCACATCTATTTCCAAATATTTGTCAAATAAACCAAGTGCACTCTGAAATGATTCTGGATGATGCTACATCCCTAGTGGGATGGGTACCATTTGTGTCTCAAACAGCTGGAAATACAGTATCTGCAGACTCGTGTTGGCTTTTGTGTCTTGGTTTAATGCACAGAATCTGCCAACCTGTAGTAGCTACCAAGACCAGTTTGGGTCTCTCTGTTCCTCCAGATGCTGTTAGGAAAACCCAAATGGGAAGTACAGATAACTAAGAAATAACAGATGGGATTCTAAATAATAAAATGTGTGATAAAGAATATATGTACTCTTTCATCAATGTTTTCCTACATTTTAAAGAAAGTATAAATCAAATTTTTCATTAGGCAATTGCATTCTTTTCTTTTTCTATTTAGGAATTTATATAAAGACATTTAAAAGTTAATAAAAGTATCAACTCCATTGCCCCAAAAGGAGTATTGAGTTTCTTAAAAAAATTAACAGAGATTCAATTTCCAAAGGCAGTCTATCAAATCATAGTGATTTCTAACTCACTCAGGCATGGAGAAAATTCATCTTTCACTAATTATCTCAGTTGGGAAAAGAATCCTCTTTATCTAAATAATAGGTGATTATTTGATTACTACAAATGGTAGTAATTGAAAGAGTTGTTTTAGAAACTCACTATCCCATGACTATGAGCCAAAATAAAGGCATAAAATGATTTATTTTTTAAACCCCAACTATATCTACTAAACAAAACCTAAAAATTGCATCTGCTATACATGATTATCATGCTGAGATTGCGATACTGGCCTTTTGCCTCCCATTGGTTATTGAGTTATCAAATAGTTGTGGTTTCTAGATTCAAACTGTTTCAAAATTCAGGAAAAGTGACTGCCATGCTGGCACCTGGTTCTCTGGGTAGAATATAGAAGCTTTGGCAGTAATCCTGGGTCTTGGCACCCACAGTCCCCTTCTCTCCTGCAATATTTCCTCAAAAGATGCATCTTTCTTCTAATGGTCAACCTAGTTCAACTTAGGCAATGTCTAAAGAACTTTCTCGTGTTGCTCGATCTCTTATCAGACGAGCCAGGAAAAATCCCCACGAAGTCAGAATAACACAGGTTCCTGGAGGGCTGAGCAGGATGTCTCAGGCCCTCCCTCCCCTTCTTGCCGTGTTGCTTCCCCTCCCACCAGGGAAAGCTGATAGAAAAAGACAATGCTGACCATCTCTGGATGAACTGAGGTCCGCCCGTGTACTTTCCAATGGTAACAATATGCTGTGATTTAAAAAATAATGAGTTCGTTTCTTTATGTTTCTGCCATCCTAATGCCAGCAAAGCAAATATTTCCTTAACATCTTGTCTACCCATTATTATGAAAAATTCAAGTACTATTTTTTTGTAATACCTTTTCTATAATCACCTCAGACACTTATTTGAATTTTTCTTTCAGCTTTATTTAGGAAAAGAACAAAACAAAACCTTTACCTGTTCTATTTAGTTTGGAAATAATCAAATATCATTGATATAGTGTCAGTACAAAGCATGTAAAGTTTTCCATATGGCTTGTATCCTTTTCGGAGTCATGTCTACTAGATATCCAAAGCCGGAATTCCACAGGAGGGCAAATTAAATTGTCATGGATATAATATTGGGATAGCTCTCTTCCTTTTTATTTTCCTGTTTGTAGCACGTATAAATCTTCATCTTTCAAAAGAATTGAATTTTAGTTGCGTATATGTACATATGTATCGTCTTGTTTTTAGAAGCAGACCTCCTACAGTCTAATGTATACGTGAGAAAACAGAAAATCAGAAAAAGACAGCCACTGGAGTGCCCTCTTGTGGAATAATGCAACACCGCAGCAGTTGAAATTGGACAGTGACTTCCCTACACCTAGAGAGAATAAGCATCCGATAGGAAAATGCAGAAGCCCAGGACAGAAGAAAGAGAGAGCACAAGGACGATGAAGCGTATTTATTTGACGCAGCTGTTGAAAAATAACAAAAATGCTTGCAACGCCTGTAATAGTCTAAAGAATAAGATGCAAAAAAAATTCATGGTTTATCATAAAAACCATAATCCACATTATCTATAATTTATTTCAAGATTCTGATGTCACATGAGCCTTTGGTTACTTGTTAAAAACTTAGTTTCCCCTTGATTAACTTGTGTCCATAATAAATATTCCCGGGGAAAGGAAGTATCTTCTTTTGTAAATCAGTGGTGTTGGCCATTTCCATTGAAATGGAAAAATAATGAAGCTCTCCATGCAGTGTGAATTATAGACCATATATGTGAAGTGTAATTTGCATAAAAAAATATAACTGCTAATGAAGAAGATAATTGAGTGTCTTATTCCCAATAAGATCATGTCAATGGTGAATATTACAGGAAAGGTAGGGTTGGTTGATATGAATCCAGTGGGTAATGGAAAAAATAAGAAACTCAAGTGATCATGGCTGTCACTGTGGAAATGTATATAGGTTCTGAGCACCACTGAAACTTCATTAATGAAGTAACTATGTTTATTCAACAAAGTGGACTGAATGTGGTTAAGAAAAAGAAAAACATTAGGAACTACACACGAGATAATAATAAAAAAAATAAACTAATATTTTTCTTTATTTTTCAGTAATTCAAAGCTAACGAAAAATTTGCATAAAGAATAAAGAGAAAGCACTTCTGGAAACCCACTGCATAGAAACAAGAACACTGCTGAAGATGAACAAAATCAACTTTTTTGGACTTTTTGCATCCAAATATTTGAAACAATATGAGAATCTTTATTCAAAAAAGGAAAAAAAACCCGGAAAAACCGAAATAACAGAAAGTTTTGTGGGGTTTTCACTTGTTCTATTCCTGCTCTGCTTTCCCTTGAAAACCATAAGCCACACAACAATGGCACCTGTGAAAAACGGCAGCCTAGCAGTGACCAGAGGAAAAATAGACTGGGCTTTAAGCTCCCCAAAACGCTCCATTTCCAGAGGACTGACACAAGTTGGGAGCTGCCTGCAAAGGTCCCAGTCACAGAGTTTCTCTTTTTTTTAAATTGATGCAGAGCATGTTCAGTGAGAAATGCCTTGTTTGAGAGCATATTTCAAAAAACAAAACAAACAAACAAATCCAGCAACAAATTTACATTTCACTGCTTAATGCAGTGCCACTAATTGGGCAAGCCAGAGACTGGACAGAACATTTAAAAGGAAAATTTGGGGAATGAGATGCCCAGAAGGGATTTTGAAAAGTTCTTATATATTCCTGGAAATCTAGAAGGCCATGTACATATGTGTCATTTTGCCAGTGCGCGAAAGACCCGAGCAGGCCCTAATCCCTTACCTCTTGACGACCTTAAAGTACTACACTTACAGGATGAGGATTAAGGTGGAGTTGAAAACTGATGAACAAACACACTTTCAGCACATGGGTGCCTCAGCAAAGGGCAGAAAACACTGGCTGAAGGCATTTAGGATTTAGGGAAATCGCTATCTCACCATGATGTGACCGCTACGCCGAGCAGCGCCTTCAATGGCTGCCCATGACAAGGCATACGGACTTTGCACAATCAGTACAAGAAAAGGACTAAACACATGAATAGTGACAACAGAGCTTGGGTAAGAAGGAGAATCTCGTTGCCAGGGTTAACACTTTACATTATGTTAAAAGTCCAGCTTTCAACAGCAAATATGAGACTCAAAAAGAGAAAGGAAAACATGTGTAAAAACTAACACGAAAACATGGAGGGAAAAAAAGCGGTCAACAGAAATTGTCCTGTGGAAATCCAGATTTAGGGGTTAGGAAACAAAGTCTTTATATCAGATATTATAAATATGCCCAAAGAACTAAAGAAAAGAATGTCAAAAGAATTAAAAGAAAATATAAACATAATGTCCACCAAAAAGAGAATATCAATAAAAAGATTGAAGTTAAAAAAGAACCAAATAGAAATCCCTGAGTTGGAAAGTAAAGTAAATGAAATGAAATATTCATTAGAGGTGCTCAACAGCATATTTGAACTGACAGAAGAAGCAGAAGATAAGTCAATTAAAATTGTCCAGTGGGAGGCATGGAAAGAAAAATAATGAAGACAAAGAGCTCTTTAGAGACCTGTAGGATGTCACCAACTATACCAAAATAAGGAAGCATAATGGAAGTCTCAGAAGAAGAGGAAAGATAGACAGAATATTTGAAGAAATAATGGCTAAAACTTCCCAAATTTTATGAAAAAGATTAGTCTACACATCCAAGAAGCTCAACAAACTCTAAGTAGGATAAACTCAGATCCACACCTACACATATCATAGTCAGACTGAAAGATCGAATCTTAAAAGAAGCAAGACAAAAGTGACTCATCACATCAAGAGATCCTAAATAAAATCAATAGTTCATCCCACCAGAGACTATTGAGAACAGAAGGCAATGGAATATTGCAAGTGCTGAAGAAAAAACCTGTCAACTGCACCCAGCAAAGCTATCTTTAAAAAAAATGAAAGAGAAATTCAGACATTCCCATAAAAAAAAAAAAAAACTGAGAATCTGTTGCAAAAAGGCCTGTTCTATAGGAAATAATAAAAGGAATCCTTTGGGCTGAAATGCAAGGATACTGCACATTAACTTTAAAGCCCATGAAGAAACAAATTGCACTGATAAAAGTAACTATGTAAGCAAATGTAAAAGACAGTATAAATGTATGTTTGTAATCCCCAGAGAAATCATTAAGAAAATAATTCAAAAGTGCAGTAAAATGAATAAATAAAAAGGTGCTAGTGGGAGTGTCAAATAATTTTTGACACAAGAATTAAGTTAGCTCTTTACTTCACACTGTTACAAACATTAAGCTTGAAAATTATCATAAAGCTTAGTGTAAGAGCTAAGACTAAAAAACTGTTAGAAGAAAACATTGGAGTAAATCTTTGTGATCTAGGATTAGATAACACAAAGCCACAAGTGACATTGGTAAATTGGAGTTCATCAAAATTGAAAGCATTATGATTCAAAAGACAATCAAGGAAGAGGAGATAACTCACAGAATTAAGAGATAGTATCTGTAAGGGATATAACTCATAAGGGACTTGTATCTAGTCTATATAAAGAGCTCCCACAACTCAACAATAAAAAGAAAGCTCGATTAAAAAATGAACAGATTTACATCATTATATATATACATGTATGTGTGTATATATATATATATATGAGTTTACACTGATAATTCCAATTTCAAATCAACTACAAACACTTCATTCTAATTTTCCTTCCTTTCATGTTTAAATCCACTTGTCCCAGTTGTGAGAAATTGGCTCCCATTAACCTTCAAATACCAACGAATTGCATGAGTCATCTTTGTATGCAACCATTTTGCCATCGATCTGTCATGCCCTTGTCCCCCAGTAGATGCCCTCCAGACCTTGCTCAGACTCTGACATCTGGCTATGGACCACCACCGGCTCCCTAACTGGACGTCCTCCTTACCACGCTCAGGCTTCAATACCCTGTGCCCAAGCTTCTACCTATGGCTGTCTTTCCCCAGTAAACTCCTCCTCACCTCTCTTCTCATGCCACTTGCTGCTGATACCACCTGTTCAAATGTCCTCCTTATCACAATTGGGCTCAAACACCCTGGCTGGGTGATCATCACTTCTCTGTGTACATGGACCTCCTCAAACTTCTTAGCCTCTCATTTACTCCAGGCCAAAGCCACCGTTGCCCTCACCTCCCGTAGATGCTCTTTCCTTCCACACAGTTTCCTTTACTACTCATTGGCCCCTGCCTTTACCCACACCCTGCAAAATACCTTCCTGGTCAAACTCGTGTCCTGACTGACAGTCTCTCAACTATGCAGATGTCTATTGTATGTTCCCATGCAATGTTTTTTTGCACAGAAATGTTAAGGAAAGAAGAAAGAGAAAAATCAAAGAAGTAAAAAAGGGAGAGAGGGAGAAAAGAAAAAGAGGGAGGGAGAAGCGATCACTTTAAATCAGTCATAGGATCCCAACCTGACTTTCTGTTTTCCTTTTCTTGCAGCCGGAAAGAGTTATTATCTCTGTCTGTGGGACCGTGACTCCTCTAAAATGAGCTTTTATTATCATCTGAAGAAAGACTTTTTTATAAATCAAGCAAGCATGCTCCAGCATGTTGAGGGGCAAGCAGATCAAACAAAAATCAAGACTATCTGCAGTATTTGGAAAATTAAGAGATGAGTGGCTGCTACCTGTAAATTACATTATCCTTGCCAAAAAAGAAAATACTCTCTACTTTGAAAAAGCAAATTTGCCCTATTCTGGCTTTGTACTGTAAATTCTGTTGAGTACATCCTAGGTTGCTTTTTTTCTTAAATTTTGATTCACAGTAGAATCCCTTTCTCCATCTTTAATGGACTTCCCCAGTTTTCTAAGGATCAGAGGGTGACAGATATACAAGTGTTATCCGCACAAGACAAGCAGAGAGGGAGATCAGCTAACACCTTGTTTCCAAATCCTATTCTGGAGTGAGTGGATGGATGCCGGTAGTGGTAGAGGATTCTGAATTATGTTATCTATCAGAAGAAAAGGAAAGAAATCCATCAATTTAAACAGTCACTTCATTAAGTGGTATTTTTTTGCCCAGCTTTCCTCATTTTGTATCCCTCATCCCTGTGTTCTTGTGTCTTTGATCTTTTGGTTGGTTAACATGAGATAATAGGCACCTTCTGGTCAACGTGAAAAATCTGCCAGAAGTCACTTCTATTTGCCTTTTGACCACAGGAGAGTTAATTAATGAAGCATGGAGTGTCTTTACACATGGGAAGGTTATTTCTGTGAAATACTAGGAAAAGATTTGGATATTTCATAGATCATATCAATGTAAGCAACAAGACATTAACATGCTGAATTGAATTAGGAAGTTGTTTATGAAAATACATTTTAGCCAGTAATTTATTAAATCAGCCATTCTACTTCCCTCCATGGATAAACAAGGTCCATTTGTCGATTATTCTATTTGCCAGATCTTGGAAAGCCACCAAAAGCTTTCCTGGACATAATAGATTTTGAATTTCATTTATTTTAAAATGTTGTTTTTCCAAGTGAAATAAATTGTTTTGACATGTCTCATATTTTTCTGGTCTAACTAGTTGTATCATTATGTGGCATTGGGCATAGAATTGAATTTAAAGGACAGGATAAGGATGCCCAGAGGATGTTGTAAGAACAGGTGGGTGAAAGGTATATGAAGAGATGAGTGGCTGCTGATAAGAAGGGAGCATGTGATTTTGCTTTAGAGCAGGTAAGAGCAACACTTTGACAACTACCTGGTTATTCTAACAATCTGTGGTCTATTTTGAGGATGAAAAATTAGGAAAGTGCTTCCATATTTCAACTTCTCAAATATTCATAAATGTTCTTCTAGTAGCTGAGAGATACTTTTCTTATTATTTAGATCTAATTATCTAAGATCAATTTTCTTATTATTAGTTTCAACAAAGATCAAAAGTCTAAGATCTAGATAGTGATAGAATTGCAGACAACATTTTCTGTCATCATACATTTCCATGTTTTCTTTTACTTTTTTTATTCTGTCATTTATAAAGCATCATATGTATAACAGACAGGAAAGTTACATTCATCTACAGAGAACAAAAAACATTCTGTAAACTTGAAAAAATTTTTATTTTAGATATTAAGCCTCTAGTAAAAAAGATTGAGCCAGGATCTAATGGCTGCTGGGAGCAGGTGAAGGAGATCAGAAAGAGAAATGCTGTCACCAAAACATCTGTTACTGATGGCACTAGCAAATACGGGACGGAAAGAGGGAATAAGAAGATATTTTGCACATTTCTGGGCACAACCAGAACTTTATGAGGGGCTTCTGAATTCCCTCTATTTGAAGATCTACCTCTATGCCAAGAAGTTGCTGAGCATTGGTGATGTCTCAGGCCTGCAAAGTAACTGAGATGTTTGGGTCATGGGGTCTTTTCTTACCTACTTGTTTGTTTGCTTTGATGATGATGCAAAGTGTGTAAAATGGTAACAGGGGGGTTAGGTACAAGAATTTAAATCAAAAGTATGCAAACTATGGTCGATGGGTGAAATCTGGCCCATAAGCCTCTTTTTGTAAACAGAGGTTTATTGCAAATAGGCACACTTATTTATTTACATGTTGTCTATAACCATTCTTGTGCTACCTAGTAGTTGTGACAGAGACCGAATGGCCCCCCTAAATGTGAAATACTGTCTGGCCTGTAGGTAAAATTGCAATGTTTCCAGACTCTCTTGCCAGGCTTTAGTGTATTTGCATATCAGTAGGTGTTTCCAAGGGGTGTAGAGAATTAGTCCATCTGTGCATCAATAGGAAATTACAAGGGCCTGCAAGGGTTTATCTGGACCAGAGAGGTTGGGTGGAGCTGCTTCTGCTGCAGCCAGGTCCAGAGAGGGATGGGATGACTGCTTGTAAGAAATAAAGGCTTCCTTAAGTTTATTTCTCCCTTTGACTGATTTTGGTGTAGAGGTATTTTGCCCTGAGATTCCGCTCCCCCAGAGTTACAGGCCCTTTACAGAAAAGCTCTCCTATTGAAGCAGAGGTCATTGAGGTGTCCCAGAAGCAGTGTTATTAAAAACTCCCCCTTGGAAATATTTTCCCCTAACAGTGAGAGAACTAATGCTCCCTCCATATATTTTTTTTACATCATGTTCTTGTGGTTAAATACTCATAAGAAAGAGTACTAGGTGGATTTTCTTTAAAAAGAGAGCATTTAACATATTGTGATTTTTAACATACCGAACAAATTTTATGATGTTCTTAGGGCAGAACAAATATTTCAGGTGAGGGGCTGAAGAAACATTGACCGAGCTGAAAATTTACCCGGTCATGACCACTGTTGTGAATTCTGATTAGCAGTTGTAATTGGGTGGTTTTCAGAAAACAATGAAAACACTTGCACATGTTAAGAAACTGTGACGGAATAAGCATTTGTGCAGAGAGAGAGAAGGCCAGACAAGGCACAGGGTTCTTCCACTTTCCCTCCAATTATTTATCCCTTTGCTCCAAAGAGACACGTGCTCTACTGAGATCCATTTCTCCCTCTCCAGAGATTTTTACTTTTATTTGATAGTTATTGGGTGTTGTTTGTTTAAAGACGATTTGTTAGAGCAGTTTTAGTAGATTCACAGCAAAACTGAGCAGAAGATTCAGAGATGTCCCATGTTCCCTCCTCCCCCACCATCAACATCGCACACCAGACTAGTTATTTGTTGCAACTGATGAACCTCCAATGACACATCGTTACCACCCAAAGTCAGCAGTTTACATTAGGGATCACTTTTGATGTTCACTCTGTGGGTTTTGATAAATGTATGATGACACGTACCCTACAAGTAATTGTTTTTGTTTTCACTTACTTTACCTGGCACACAGCACAATGCCTAGCCTTTTAAGTCAATTGAGTCCAGCTGAGTTTTCACTGTTTTTCTCTTCTTTTTCTTGTTACTGAGTCAATTCAGGTAAAGCTACTGATAAAGAGAACCGGCCTTTGCTGAGCCCCAAAAAGTCCCAGATATTTTATGTGTGTGAGGGTTCATTTTATGTGTCAACTTGATTGGGTCGTAGTCTGTCCAGCTGTTTGGACAAACATTATTCGGGGAGTGTCTGAATGAGATTAACACTTGGATTGGTAGACTGAGTAAAGCAGACTGCCCTCCCTAGTATGGGTGGGCCTCACCTATTCCCTGGAGGCTTGAATAGAATAAAAGAGGATGACAGAGAATTCAAGCTTTGGACACTGTCTTCTCCTGTGCTTGGACTGGAATGCACTCCACTGGCTTTCCTGGATTATCAATTTGCCAATGGCAGACTGTGGGACTCCTCAGCCTCCTTAATCATGTGAGCCAATTCCCTATAATAAATTTCCATGTGTGTGTGGGTGGGTGTGCCTGTGTAAATACATATCTATATTTAGATATATTTAGACAGATGCATAAGATGTGTCTCCTATTAATTCTGGAGAGCTCTAGTACAGTATGCAATAAATCAGGTAGTCCTTAAATTACTCCAAGGAGGTAGGCATTATTATCCTTTTCTTACAGATGAAAGAAAGATAAAAAAACAGAAGGAAAGAAAAAAAGGAGAAAAATCTGAGACTCAAGAGTTAAGCAACTTGTTCAATACCCTGCTACTAGCATGTAGCAGAGTCCAAATACAGATTCAGTTGTATGATCTCCAAGTCCCTTTTTCTTTCAAATCTACCAGGCTGATGGTGACTTCCAGCCTTGGGGCAAAGTAAATGAGAACCATTGTCCTAAAGAAGAACAAGATCTTAGTACTAGATTCAAGATTAGTCCCAGAACGGAGGCAGACACTTGTCACCGAGAAGCAGTGGCCAGCAATGTGGCTATGTGGGGCCTGACAGTGAGTAGCCAAGAAGTGACGCAAAAAGATTCGCAAAGATTTCAAACAATATGGCTTCTCTCTCACTTACCAACTTTACATTTCCCTGTATGGCCCCGGAAGATGACTGGTTATCCAGAGACGGGTAAGATTCCTCAAGGGAGGAACAACCTAAGACAGGCACAGTCGCAGGGGGGCCATCAGGTGAGAAATTGGGGATCAAACAGAGGTGAGGCTTAGAACCTCACCCCCCCCCCGTTTTGAGAGAAATCTTCTGCATCCGTGGATGTTTTGTTGCCCTTATCTAGCTTGGATTAATACTTAGTCTATAGGCACAGACCTGATCATCTACATTTGCTCTCTTACAGCACTAAATTATGTTTTCTACCTTTATCTTGCATCTACCTACCACTTCAGCATTTTATTAAAAATAATAATAATAATAATAATAATAATAATAAGGGAGAAATGTGGGATTCACTTATAAATCAAGTATAAAAATCAAACGAGGAGGGGCGGAAGATGGCGGCGTGAGTAGAGCAGTGGAAATCTCCTCCGAAAACAACATATATCTATGAAAATATAACAAAGACAACCCTTCCTAGAATAAAGACCAGAGGACACAGGACAATATCCAGACCACATCCGCACCTGAGAGAACCCAGCGCCTCGCGAAGGGGGTAAGATACAAGCCCCGGCCCCACGGGAGCCGAGCGCCCCTCCCCCCAGCTCCCGGCGGGAGAAGAGCAGGCAGAGCGGGAGGGAGACGGAGCCCAGGGCTGCCGAACACCCAGCCCCAGCCATCCGGGCCACAGTGCAGGGCCCTCGATACTGGGAAAACAGGGCAGCAAGAACAGTGAGCAGGCACTGGAGGCTGGGCGACAGAGGACATAAGAAAAGCGCGCGACCATTTTTTTTTGCTTTTTTGCTGTTTTGTTTTGGCGAGCGCTTTTTGGAAGTCTTAAAGGGATAGGGACCCCAATACTAGTGAAACAGGGCAGAAAGACCGGTGAGCAGAGGCCTGAGGCTGGCACCGGAGAATAAAGAAAAATGAACGACCACCTTTTTTTTTTTTTTTTTTTTTTATTAAAAACATTTTTTTTTTTTTTTAATTAAAAAAATTTTTTTTTCTTTTTTTTTTGGTGGGCGTAGTTTTGTTTTGGCGGGTGCTTTTTGGAAGTCTTAAAGGGGCAGGGTGGGTCACTTAATCCAGAGGTAGGGAATCCGGGGATCTCTGGGCACCCTAACCCCTGGGCTGCAGGGAGCAGGGAGGCCCCTTACGGAGATAAATAGCCTCCCAGCAGCTCCTGCTCCAACGCGACTCCACCATTTTGGAGTAGCTGCCCGAGCCAGGCCACGCCCACAGCAACAGCGGAGATTAACTCCATAACAGCCGGGCAGGAAGCAGAAACCCTATCTGCGCGCAGCTGCCCAGCACAAGCCACTAGAGGTCGCTGTTCTCCCAGGAGAGGAGGGCCACAAACCAACAAGAAAGGAAGTCCTTACAGCCGTCACTCGTCCCAGCTCTGCACACTATTCCTATCACCATGAAAAGGCAAAGCTACAGGCAGACAAAGATCACAGAGACACCAGAGAAGGAGACAGACCTAACCAGTCTCCCTGAAAAAGAATTCAAAATAAGAATCATAAACATGCTGACAGAGATGCAGAGAAATACGCAAGAGAAATGGGATGAAGTCCGGAAGGAGATCACAGATGCCAGAAAGGAGATCGCAGAAATGAAACAAACTCTGGAAGGGTTTATAAGCGGAATGGATAGAATGCAAGAGGCCATTGATGGAATTGAAATCAGAGAACAGGAACGCATAGAAGCTGACATAGAGAGAGACAAAAGGATCTCCAGGAATGAAACAATATTAAGAGAACTGTGTGACCAATCCAAAAGGAACAATATTCATATTATAGGGATCCCAGAAGAAGAAGAGAGAGGAAAAGAGATGGAAAGTATCTTAGAAGAAATAATTGCTGAAAAGTTCCCCACACTGGGGGAGGAAGTAATCGAACAGACCACGGAAATACACAGAACCCCCAACAGAAAGGATCCAAGAAGGACAACACCAAGACACATAATAATTAAAATGGCAAAGATCAAGGACAAGGAAAGAGTGTTAAAGGCAGCTAGAGAAGAAAAGGTCACCTATAAAGGGAAACCCATCAGGCTAACGTCAGATTTCTCGACAGAAACCCTACAGGCCAGAAGAGAATGGCATGATATATTTAATACAATGAAACAGAAGGGCCTTGAACCAAGGATACTGTATCCAGCACGACTATCATTCAAATATGACGGTGGGATTAAACAATTCCCAGACAAACAAAAGCTGAGGGAATTTGCTTTCCACAAACCACCTCTACAGAACATCTTACAGGGACTGCTCTAGATGGGAGCACTCCTAGAAAGAGCACAGCACAAAACACCCAACATATGAAGAATCGAGGAGGAGGAACAAGAAGGGAGAGAAGAAAAGAATCTCCAGACAGTGTATATAACAGCTCAATAAACGAGCTAAGTTAGGCAGTAAGATACTAAAGAGGCTAAACTTGAACCTTTGGTAACCACGAATTTAAAGCCTGCAATGTCAATAAGTACATATCTTTCAATAGTCACCCTAAATGTTAATGGGTTGAATGCACCAATCAAAAGACACAGAGTAACAGAATGGATAAAAAAGCAAGACCCATCTATATGCTGCTTACAAGAAACTCACCTCAAACCCAAAGACATGTACAGACTAAAAGTCAAGGGATGGAAAAACATATTTCAAGCAAACAACAGTGAGAAGAAAGCAGGGGTTGCAGTACTAATATCAGACAAAATAGACTTCAAAACAAAGAAGGTAACAAGAGATAAAGAAGGACACTACATAATGATAAAGGGCTCAGTCAAACAAGAGGATATAACCATTCTAAATATATATGCACCCAACACAGGAGCACCAGCATATGTGAAACAAATACTAACAGAACTAAAGGGGGATATAGACTGCAATGCATTCATTCTAGGAGACTTCAACACACCACTCACCCCAAAGGATAGATCCACTGGGCAGAAAATAAGTAAGGACACGGAAGCACTGAACAACACAGTAGAGCAGATGGACCTAATAGACATCTATAGAACTCTACATCCAAAAGCAGCGGGATATACATTCTTCTCAAGTGCACATGGAACATTCTCCAGAATAGACCACATACTAGGCCACAAAAAGAGCCTCAGTAAATTCCAAAAGATTGAAATCCTACCAACCAACTTTTCAGACCACAAAGGCATAAAACTAGAAATAAACTGTACAAAGAAAGCAAAGAGGCTCACAAACACATGGAGGCTTAACATTAATCAATGGATCAATGACCAAATCAAAATGGAGATCCAGCAATATATGGAAACAAATGACAAAAACAACACTAAGCCCCAACTTCTGTGGGACACAGCAAAAGCAGTCTTAAGAGGAAAGTATATAGCAATCCAAGCATATTTAAAAAAGGAAGAGCAATCCCAAATGAACGGTCTAATGTCACAACTATCGAAATTGGAAAAAGAAGAACAGATGAGGCCTAAGGTCAGCAGAAGGAGGGACATAATAAAGATCAGAGAAGAAATAAATAATATTGAGAAGAATAAAACAATAGCAAAAATCAACGAAACCAAGAGCTGGATCTTCGAGAAAATAAACAAAATAGATAAGCCTCTACCCAGACTTATTAAGAAGAAAAGAGAGTCAACACAAATCAACAGTATCAGAAACGAGAAAGGAAAAATCACGACGGACCCCACGGAAATGCAAAGAATTATTGGAGACTACTATGAAAACCTATATGCTAACAAGCTGGGAAACCTAGGAGAAATGGACAACTTCCTAGAAAAATATAACCTTCCAAGATTGACCCAGGAAGAAACAGAAAATCTAAACAGACCAATTACCAGCAACGAAATTGAAGCAGTAATCAAAAAACTACCAAAGAACAAAACCCCCGGGCCAGATGGATTTACTTCGGAATTTTATCAGACATACAGGGAAGACATAATACCCATTCTCCTTAAAGTTTTCCAAGAAATAGAGGAGGAGGGGATACTCCCAAACTCATTCTATGAAGCTAACATCACCCTAATACCAAAACCAGGCAAAGACCCCACCAAAAAAGAAAACTACAGACCAATATCCCTGATGAACGTAGATGCAAAAATACTCAACAAAATATTAGCAAACCGAATTCAAAAATACATTAAAAGGGTCATACACCATGACCAAGTGGGATTCATCCCAGGGATGCAAGGATGGTACAACATTCGAAAGTCCATCAACATCATCCACCACATCAACAAAAAGAAAGACAAAAACCACATGATCATCTCCATAGATGCTGAAAAAGCACTTGACAAAGTTCAACATCCATTCATGTTAAAAACTCTCAGCAAAATGGGAATAGAGGGCAAGTACCTCAACATAATAAAGGCCATCTATGATAAACCCACAGCCAACATTATATTGAACAGCGAGAAGCTGAAAGCATTTCCGCTGAGGTCGGGAACTAGACAGGGATGCCCACTCTCTCCACTGTTATTTAACATAGTACTGGAGGTCCTAGCCATGGCAATCAGACAAAATAAAGAAATACAAGGAATCCAGATTGGTAAAGAAGAAGTTAAACTGTCACTATTTGCAGATGACATGATACTGTACATAAAAAACCCTAAAGACTCCACCCCAAAACTACTAGAACTAATATCGGAATACAGCAAAGTTGCAGGATACAAAATCAACACACAGAAATCTGTGGCTTTCCTATATACTAATAATGAACCAACAGAAAGAGAAATCAGGAAAACAACTCCATTCACAATTGCATCAAAAAATATAAAATACCTAGGAACAAACCTAACCAAAGAAGTGAAAGACTTATACTCTGAAAACTACAAGTCACTCTTAAGAGAAATTAAAGGGGACACTAACAGATGGAAACTCATCCCATGCTCGTGGCTAGGAAGAATTAATATCGTTAAAATGGCCATCCTGCCCAAAGCAATATACAGATTTGATGCAATCCCTATGAAACTACCAGCAACATTCTTCAATGAACTGGAACAAATAATTCAAAAATTCATATGGAAACACCAAAGACCCCAAATAGCCAATGCAATCCTGAGAAAGAAGAATAAAGTAGGGGGGATCTCACTCCCCAACTTCAAGCTCTACTATAAAGCCATAGTAATCAAGACAATTTGGTACTGGCACAAGAACAGAGCCACAGACCAATGGAACAGACTAGAGAATCCAGACATTAACCCAGACATATATGGTCAATTAATATTTGATAAAGGAGCCATGGACATACAATGGCGAAATGACAGTCTCTTCAACAGGTGGTGCTGGCAAAACTGGACAGCTACATGTAGGAGAATAAAACTGGACCATTGTCTAACCCCATATACAAAAGTAAATTCAAAATGGATCAAAGACCTGAATGTAAGCCATGAAACCATTAAACTCTTGGAAGAAAACATAGGCGAAAACCTCTTAGACATAAACATGAGTGACCTCTTCTTGAACATATCTCCCCGGGCAAGGAAAACAACAGCAAAAATGAGTAAGTGGGACTATATTAAGCTGGAAAGCTTCTGTACAGCAAAAGACACCATCAATAGAACAAGAAGGATCCCTACAGTATGGGAGAATATATTTGAAAATGACACATCTGATAAAGGCTTGACGTCCAGAATATATAAGGAGCTCACACGCCTCAACAAACAAAAAACAAATAACACAATTAAAAAATGGGCAGAGGAACTGAACAGACAGTTCTCCAAAAAAGAAATACAGATGGCCAACAGACACATGAAAAGATGCTCCACATCGCTAATTATCAGAGAAATGCAAATTAAAACTACAATGAGGTATCACCTCACACCAGTAAGGATGGCTGCCATCCAAAAGACAAACAACAAGAGATGTCGGTGAGGCTGTGGAGAAAGGGGAACCCTCCTACACTGCTGGTGGGAATGTAAGTTAGTTCAACCATTGTGGAAAGCAGTATGGAGGTACATCAAAATGCTCAAAACAGACTTACCATTTGACCCAGGAATTCCACTCCTAGGAATTTACCCTAAGAACGCAGCAATCAAGTTTGAGAAAGACAGATGCACCCCTATGTTTATTGCAGCACTATTTACAATAGCCAAGAATTGGAAGCAACCTAAATGTCCATCAATAGATGAATGGATAAAGAAGATGTGGTACATATACTCAATGGAATACTACTCAGCCATAAGAAAATGGCAAGTCCAATCATTTGCAGCAACATGGATGGAGCTGGAGGGTATTATGCTCAGTGAAACAAGCCAAGCGGAGAAAGAGAAATACCAAATGATTTCACTTATCTGTGGAATATAAGAACAAAGGAAAAACTGAAGGAACAAAACAGCAGCAGAATCACAGAACTCAAGAATGGACTAACAGGTACCAAAGGGAAAGGGACTGGGGAGGATGGGTGGGTAGGGAGGGATAAGGGGGGGAGAAGTAGGGGGGTATTAAGATTAACATGCATGGGGGGGTAGGAGAAAAGGGAGGGCTGTACAACACAGAGAAGGCAAGTAGTGATTCTACAACATTTTGCTATGCTGATGGACAGTGACCGTAAAGGGGTTTATAGGGGAGACCTGGTATAGGGGAGAGCCTAGTAAACATAATATTCGTCATGTAAGTGTAGATTAGTGATACCAAAAACAAAGCAAAAAAAAAAAAAAAAAAAAAAGGGCAGTTCCTGTGTGGTAACCTCCAACGAGTTCTACACAAGGGTATAAAGGGCACATAAAAGTGTAGGCAAAGGGTCTGTTTGTGTTTATACAGAGGATCAAAGCCTAATTGGGCTACCCCGAAAATGAACTAAGATACGATATGAAAAAAACTTCCAACATCAGCACTATCTGGAAGACTCATGCCAGAAGATGATCATCAAAAAACCCCAACAAAGATCCACGCACTGCTACAGCTGTAGATGCACTCATCCCACCAGTTCCTGGACTTGCCATGGGAATGAGGAAGGAGATATCTAAGCTGGCCTGTGCATACAGTAAAACAACAAATTTGACTGGATCTATACTGTTGGAACTCAACCAAGTATTTGGAGAAGTGCAAATTGTAGCGCTCCAAAGTCTTACAACTACAGACTATTTACTGTTAAAAGAACATATGGGATGTGAACAGTCCCCAGGAATGGGTTGTTTTAATTTGTCTGACTTCTCTCAGACTGTTCAAGTTCAGTTGGACAATATCCACCATATCATAGATAAGTTTTCACAAATGCCTAAGGTGCCTTAATGGTTTTCTTGGTTTCACTGGAGATGGCTGGTAATTACAGATATGCTTTGGTTATGTAACTATACTCCCATTATGTTAATGTGTGTGCGCAATTTAAGTAGTAGCTTAAAACCTATATATGCTGAAGTTACTCTACAAGAAAATATGTCAAAGAAATAATCAATCTTCCCATGTTTTCTTCCGCCTGCTACTTCTATAGCTTTTCTTCTTCCTTCCTAATTACAACCCTTAAATAGAATTCGTGCCTCATATCAAATTTACCAAGTATCATAACTCCTCCAAGTGGTAAAGATACCTCAAGACAAATGCTGGGCATAGAAGCCACAGGGCATAAATATGCAAAGAAGTAAAAAGCTAACCTTTTCAAACAATAAGGCTTCCCTCTCACTTACCAACTTCACATTTCCCTGTATGGCCCCGGAAGATGACTGGTTAGCCAGAGACGGGTAAGAATCCTCAAGGGAGGAACAACCTAAGACAGGCACAGTTGCAGGGGGGTCATCAGGTGAGAAATTGGGGATCAACAGAGGTGAGGCTTAGAACATCACCCCCCCTGTTTTGAGAGAAATCTTCTGCATCTGTGGATGTTTTATTGCCCTTGTCTAGCTTGGATTAACACATAGTCTACAGGCACACACCTGATCATCTACATTTGCTCTCTTACAACACTAAACTATGTTTTCTACCTTTATCTTGTATCTACCTACCACTTCAGCATTTTATTAAAAATAATAATAATAAAGAGAGAAATGTGGTATCCACATATAAATCAAGTATAAAAACCAAATGAGTATTCATATTTGAACTGACTGTTTAGAGTTCATAATGCATGAGCAAAACCGAAAGTTTCTGTGATGACTGCCCTTGTACTGTTCACTATGTAACTTATTCATTATGTAAGAATTTGTTCTCCATGTAAGAACTTGTTTGTTATGCCTCAGAAGATTGGAGACTGATGAAAATTAGGCTTGGGGTGGATTAATGATTGTGCATTGAGCATTGACTCCCCTATACAGAATTTTATTGTCGTTAACAACCATTTGATCAATAAATATGAGAGATGCCCTCACAAAAAAAAAAAAAAAAAAAAAAAGGACAGACTTCCAATGGTAAAATAAATAAGTAACCGGGATGTAATGTATAGCATAAGGAATATAGTCAAGATATTGTAACAGCTTGGTAGGGTGATAGCTGGAACCTAGAATTATGTATATAAATGTTCTACCACTGTGTTGTACACTTGAAACTAATGTAATGTAATACTGTGCGTCAACTACCCTTCAATAAAAAATAATTATTAAAAAAAAAAAAATCAAACGAATATTCATATTTGACCTGATTGTTTATAGTTCATGGTGCGTGATCAAAACCGAAAGTTTCTGTGATGGCTGCCCTTGCACTGTTCACCATGTAAGAACTTATTCACTATGTAAGAATTTGTTCACCATGTAAGAACTTGTTCGTTGTTCTTCAGAAGATCGGAGACTGATGAGAATTAGGCTTGGGGTGGATTAATGATTGTGCATTGAGTCCCCTGTACAGAATTTTATTGTTGTTAACCCTTAACAACCATTTGATCAATAAATATGAGAGATGCCTTCTCAAAAAAAAAGAAAGCAAGGGGCTGAAGCGAGCAGAGGGATCCATCCTTGCATTTTGCTCCTTTCTTAAGAGATGAAAAATAAGGGGCTGAAGACACTGCTGAATGGAAGGAAGCTTCTGCATCTCAGACACAGTGAACAGAGCCTTCACACGATCACCCGGCGGGTACTACCTCTAATACTGCTGTGGGAAAAAGTGGTCTTGGAGGTCTTGCTGGAGAGCAACAGTAACACTTTTTGGGTGTTCTCTCTTGCTAGCTTAGCATCAGATCTAATCAGTTTATTAGTTTCCTCTTGCTGGTGTAAAAAATTACCACAAACTCAATGGCCTATCACAAACTTAGTGGCACAAATGTATTATCTTCTAGTTATAGGTACCTATAACTATATAGATATATCGGTTTCAGCGGACCAAAATCAAGGTGTCATTCTCTCTGGAGGCTCTTAAGGAAAGTCTGTTTCTTTGCCTTTTCTAGCTTCTAGAGCTCCATTCCCTGGCTCATGGCCCTTCTTGCATTTTCAAAGACAGCATCTTAGCATCTTGCTTCAATGTTGCATTGCCTTCTCATACTGCTACTAAATCTGTCTCTGCCTTCCTCTTACAAACACACTAGGGGTTACATTTTGGGCCACCCAGAAGGATACTGGAATATAGTGTGAAGCGTGGTTCACCTCCTCCTCAAGCCTGCAAGGAGTGGTCAGAGTCTAGAACCAGAGAATTTGGTATGAGTTAGCATACTGGTCAGAAAGGAAAGTTATGAAAATTGCTGCCCCAAGGACCACTGTATCACCCTGTGTGATGTGGTGAGGAAGGAAGACGGTTATGTTGTGTATATATACAGGGGAGGCAGGTGGCTGTGGGGGGTGAAAAGGATGGAGCCAGGGAGGGAGGGAGATTTTGCAAAAGAAAGTTTTCGAGGTTTTTTCTACCCCTTAGCCCTCACAACTAAGGTATTTTAAAGCTGATTGATCACACTTCTCTGGCTATTTTTTGAGACAGAAAAAAGTGCAAAGGCAAGGAAAAGTTAAATAATCTTTCTAGGAAGTGAAGCAGAATAAGGAAGGAGAAAATGGTCTAGAAATGACCTTTATTTCATTACTTGAGATATGTAATTACAACTCCATTTCTAAGGCCTTTCTGCATTTCGGAGATGTAGGTACATGATGCCAAGGAAAATAAAAGGGAGGCATTGGCTGATACATAGAAGCTCTGCCTGCAAGCGGGGCCAGGTTGAGCCTTGCTCAAGCTCAGACCCATGTTGAAGAAAAGAACAATAGAATTGCTAACCTCTCAGTGAGAAGCATATTTTGACAGCGAAATCTGGGTGGAAGGAAAAAGGGAAGTTGGGGGTGGGGAGTGTCTCATCAAACGAGGCTGCAGGAATTAATTAGACGAAGACTGATACAAAGAATCCTGACTCAGTGGTAAGCTCACACTGAGATGTTTTGACCTCAGTTGCTCTTTAAGGAAAAAGAAATGCCCTTTATTGTCTGCTTCAGAACAGAGATTCTTTAGCAGAAAGACTGTTGGAGGTGTGCAAGGTGCGGGCCATAAGCTTTGGCATTCCTGAGCAGGAACCGTGGAAATAGAGGAGCCATGTAGACATTCATACAGACAATTCGTACGGACACAGAATATGACCAGTGAAGTTTGTGACACCCTTCTCTAACTGACAGTACACCTGGAGCTCTCTAACTTTAATGTGCTCACAGATTACCCAGGGATCTTGTTGAAATTCAGAATTGGATTCAGTACATCTTGGGTGGGGCCAGAGAATCTGCATTTATAGTGAACTTCCAAGTAATGCTGGTGTTTGTGGGTCTCCTGGCCATGCTTTGAGTGACCAGGCTCCAAACAGTGTCAGAAAACAGTGGCTTTTAGGGCCATCTCCCCAATTTCCAAAGAGGTTTGCATCATAATGAAATGTCACCTGAAAGGAAACTAAAATGAATTGATCACTGACATCCAATGCCATGTAACACTCAAGTTTATTTTGAAGTGGTATTTGATTAGGACTGAAGGAACTTTTTCAGGATTTGGGAAGATGGGAGTTAAGTAAGTCAACTCACACTGTCATCCACACCAACAGTGGAAAGTTCTTAGATTTACTTCCCAGGGAAGAAAACATAAAAAGCAACAAAAATAAATAAAAATGAAAAATAAAACAAAGACTAGAGCAATCAATGCTGAATACAACTGGACGGTGGCCAGAGCAGTCAGATTCAGCCTTCTTTGGACATTAAAATCACCTGGGTAACTTTAAAAACACTGATGCCAAGGCCCACTCCAGGCAAACTAACTTAATTGCTCTAAAAGGTAGCCTGGGCATCTGCATCACCCATATATTTTACTTTCTATTCTCTAGAGGAGAATATGACCTCTTGAGGAGGCTGGAGGAATGGTCATTCCCAGGGCTAGACAATTCCTAGAGAGTGGCCATACTCTGGGCCACCATCCACCTGTCCTAATCACCCCAGGGCCGGGTACTAGACAACCAGGGACAGCGCCTCTGTCCCAGAGCATACTGAAATTATTCAAGCTGGCCAATCCTAAACCTGCTTACCCTGCCTCACCTGTTCCTTGGGAGGCACAATAAAGACTCTGACCACATTTCTCATCCCACTCCTGCCTTCTGACCAACCCTGGTGCTCCCCCAGGTGACCCTCCATGGCGTGGTGCACCCTCTTAGGATCTGTGAGTATAACAAACTACATTTTCAGTGGCAGTTATAGCCTGATCTGTTGACCTTGACATACCTAAAGAACAATAAAACCTACATTTTAAAACAGTGCCAGAATTTTTCAAATACCATCAGATGACACCAGCTTCAGCCAAGGTTGAGAATCCCTGCTGGAAAACAGAACAAGCCCAGCCTAGTAGGTCGTCTTCAAATTGTATCAGCAGAGTTTTCATTAGAGAAGGATTACTTTCAAATAAACAAAAGCAAACTGAAAAACATGGTTGAACACCTGTTTGTTTGTTTTTTCCCTCCCTGCATGGGTTGCTGCTAGCCTAGTGGTTTTGGAGAACCACTTTTTTTTTCTTTGTTTGTGAGTGGAAAGGGAAACTAAAATTGGTTTTGCAGAGCAAAAACTCTGCCCACAGTTTTCTGCATCAGTTTTCTAATGAAAAGAAGACAAATTGTAATCCATTGACAGTACCAATTACTGTAAGAATAGCAGAGAAAGTTTGGGGCAATAGATCCCACTTTTTCAACCTCCCTTCCACTCTTCTCTACTGACCACCATTTGGAATAACTGCACTCCGATTCTGATGATATAAGATGGAAAAATTATTATTGGGTTTTTATGTAGGGAAATTATTAAATTCAAAGTGAAGTTCTGGCTCTAGTAAGAGTATGTGTCTGCAATTCACCTTCTGAAAACTGTCTAATAAGTAACAGAGAAGGGTGAAAACTCTTAAATATAACTTCGGATCTGAGATTTTCCCAGGTAACAATACTCACTAGAATGTAAGCTCTTATTAAGGCCATGCATTTTTGTTTTTATTCACTACAAAATCTCCAGTACCTAGAATTACTTTCAGAAACTACTACTTCACAATACTTATTACATGTAAAATAATACATGTAATAATGTAATAATGCTTATTACATGAATAATAAACAAGAAACATCTTCCAGGACAAAAGCCCATAGTACAATAAAATATGCTCAAGACAGGAAATAAGCTTTGCAACTGAATTCACAGTCCAGAGACCAGCTCTGTGCAGTATAGCAGCCTGCAGGCACACGTGGCTGTGAGCACATGAATGTGACCAATTTGGATTGAGATGTGCTGTAAAGTGTAAAATATATACTGAATGTTGAAGACTTAGCACAAACATAGAATTTAAAATATCTCATACTTTTTAAAAATTATATTTACTTGTTGGAAAGATATTTTGGATACACTGGATTAAGTAAAATATAACTTTAAAATTCATTCCATCTGTTTCTTCTTACTTTGATTTAATATGGCCACTGGACAATTTAATATTCTTTAACTCACGTTCAGGGCTCACATTTTATTTCTATTGTATGATACTATTCTAGGCTTCTCTTACTTCTTTAGGCATCTGCCAGTAGAGGACATAAGTAAGTCTCTGAGCAAGTCACAAATTACTTTCACTTCACAATTTTTTTTACTGAAGTACAGTTGATATTCTTTATCCATTTATCTATTGATGGACATTTTGTTTGCTTCCATATCTTGGCTGTTTTAAATGCAGCAGCACACATGGGCATGCACCTCACAATTTTGAAATCATGTAATAATAAATAAGCTAAATGTGTACTTTCTCTATACATTTATCTACATATATATTTTTTACCTCCTCCACTACTTTGCAAGTCCCAGAAGAGCAGTGACTACTCATGTATTACTATTATTCCTAGTACCTAGAACACTGCATGGCCTCAGGTTGTCATCAATAAACATTTTTTGAATGTGGAAATGAATAAACACTGATCTTCATGGTTGGCTCATCTACCAAGGAAACCCACTGGGACTTAGCAAACTACCCCTAAATCATTCTAAGAGAGCCAAGAGCCCAAGGAGTGGTCTTGTGTCATGCCAGTCCAGGCCTTCTCTATGTTGAACACATATATTTTTTTTGATTGAATAAATATATGAATGATGGGTTTATTTAATTAGTGAATTAGTACATTTGTTTCCAGTCCTTGGAGATTTAGCCAAATATCAGGGGAAATAAATCCATAAAAAACTAACTGAATACAATGTGATCAATGGAACAACAGCCATGTGAGCGAAGATCTGGGAAGTACAATGGAAGGGACTATGTAACAGAATTATTGAAAAAATTTTGATATTGTTATTTCAAATCTAAATATATCTCCCTGTGATTTCTATCTACCTGTGACTTCTATAATCTTTGTTTTTTGTTCTTTTTTTATTAGAGTATAGTCAATATACAATATTATATGGTTTCAGGTGTATAACATAGCAATGGAACAATTATATTAAGAAATGCACACATATCCTTTATGGCAAATAGAGAAAAAAAGAGTAATAAAACTGTTTTAAAAAATCTGCTGATATCTGCCTTTGTCTTTTCTTCTTAGGTAGCCTTGGGGCAAAATTTTTGGTTACAAAAGAAGCAATAAGGAACCTTAATTAGTTTTTTGAAATGCAGGCTCACCATAATTATAGGCTGGAAACTATTTCAAAATGTCATTTGTAATACAAGAAGGTACAACAATTTGACTATCAGCTTTTCTCCAAATTGGACCAATTAGCCCTCTCTCTAATTAATGATATGTTTAATCTTAAAATCAGCACACTGATAATCAATTTGGAATATAAGGAAACATAATAGGCATGCACCAGAAACACATGATACTTGAAATTTAATGCTTGTGTGTGGGTAAGATTAAACTATTAGTATGGAATAATCCAGGCACCAGTCCTATTTACCATTAGGGCAAACAGTAGAAATTCTTATACATACTGAGATTAGAATACAACGCCATTATTTGGTCTTCAGTTAAGGGACAAGATCTTTTGTGTCCTTCATTCCTGAATGAAGAGATTAGTTTTAGTCAGAATTAGAGTTTCATTTATTGAGTTTTCATTTAATCAAAGTTTAAAAAGCTCCAAATTCAGAGACATGGCTTTACTTCAAGAAATGTACTTAAGATTTTAGTTGACTCATAAGCCCTTGAGTCATGAAATAGTAGAGTGTGGGTAAAATTGCAGTATTTCCAGAATCTCTCCCCTGGCCTTAGATCATTTCCATATCAATAGGTGCTTCAAAGGGTTGGAGAGAAGTAGTTCATGTCCATATCTATAGGTGATTACAAGGGTGGGGGGAGCAAAGGTATATCTGGACCAGAGAGGTTGGGTGAGGTCCCTTTTTGCAGCCAGGTAAGGAAAGACAAGGTTGAGCAGAAGTGGACAACTGCTTGTAAGCAATAAATGGATTTCTCTCCCACTTTATTTCTTCCTTTGACTGATTTCAGTTTCAAAAGTAATTTGCGCCAGGCTGGGAACATACTCCCACCTCCCTCCCCAAGTTACTCAGGGACAAACCAGAGAGTAAACTGTTGCAGGTGGTGTCAAAATAGTTAATAAACCTCAGAGAAAAGACAAGGTCTGCAGCACGGGATTTCTCCACTGGCTTTGCTTCAGAAAAAAAAGATGAATCAATAGGGGAATTTTGCTCAGACCACAGTCAGAATTTCCAATTTCAGCTTCAAAGATATAGATGGACTCAAGAAGGTCAGCTTCCAAGCTTCCAAAATGAAATTATGAATTGATGAAATGTTGTAATCATACCAAAGCAGAACATGGCCTGCCATGTTTAAACAAACAGACAATCTGCAGTCACTGTAATTTATTTTAACATCTCAGTCCCTACTTTGGGCGCTCCTAACCCAGACATTCTCTTTCCTCATTCCTGACCTCCATATTAATAGCTTCTCTGTGTCATGTGCCTTCAAGGTCATGTTAGTTGACAGCTAGTTTAGGTAAATCTGTATTAAAATCTTACCTCACTAGTAGTAGAAAAATATTTTAATTGATGCTTCCCAGAGACATGACTTGGCTGCCCTGTGCTTGCACAGATACAGCAGGTTAGAACCATAGGTCTGACAATCCACAGAGTAAGCATAATACAACTCTGCAGAGCATGAACCTTCCTTAAATATTGCATTCCCTCAACAAAAGGGCTTGCTTTGACCCAGGCACTGGTTTAGATACTTGGGAGTGCATCGGTTAAATATTGGTAAATACCCTTACCTTGTGGAGCTCACATGTAGTTGGGGGTGAAGACATAATAATACTAAACACAGATGTGCAAGGAAACACTTTTAAATAAAAATTATTTTACACTAGGTGAAAGAATCTTATTTGAAATGGATCTACTTTACACAAAGGTCCCAGTCCATACTGCTGGAGAGCATAGGGTATGCACAGAGGGCTTTGTTACACAATTCCTTTCCTCTGCTTTTAGAAGCTCTTCACTTAGAATGTTCTAGAACTAAATTTTCATGCAAAGTAATGACATTACTGGTAGAAATTTCCATTTGGGTCAGTGAGGCCATGCCACCCTCTACAGTTGTAGTAAATGGTTTTGATTCACTACCTGGTCTATGCAATAGTCGTTCTGCCTCTGTGAGCTGATTTTTGGAATCATGCCTTAGCCCAAAAAGGTCATTTCCAAAAAAAAAGGAAATAGACAAAGGAAAACATACTTAATAGAGTTAAGTAAACAAGCATAATAGGTTAAATTTTTTATAATGAAAAAGAATAGGAACATTTGTCCTTTTCCCGGAATCCTGCATTTTTTAAATCATCTGCCCCACTCCTTGCATTGAATGTGAAGAATTGTAAAATATGTTCATTTAAAAAATGCTCTTGCTAAGAGCAAAAGGGACCCAGGACCCACACTTGACCTTAGTGTGGTGAACAGGAAGTAGAGAGGGCAGCAGGAGATGACATCTTGAAAGAAACGCTGCTTTGCTTTATATCTTGGAAGCTTCTGTGATGAGAGCATCTTCGGTGTTCCTGACAACTGTTGTCACTACAGTGTCCTCTGATCTGTGGTTACAGTCTGTCCTCACTGGTTCATAAGGCATCATTTAATGTTATTATGCAGATAGACACTGAAAACTGGAAGATGAAAGAATTTTGAGCAGAGGTGGATATGCCACAAAACCAGTGAGACTTCGGTCGTAGGGCCCTTTGCTGACACTGATAGTAGCCATGGCCTGGAGAAGCCCCAGCAATGTGCTCTCCTGGTCAGTCTTTGCATAATTAGAAAAAGTAAGATATATTAAATACAATTCTTTGAATCTGCTAAATTTTTCCATTCCAATTCTGTGCTATCAGGCTTCCCCTTGTGTTTGGTGGTGTTAGAATAGCAATCAGTGTGTTCATAGTTAGCGTACAGAGGGACACTTATTTGGGAATACATTTAGTTTGGATTAATAGGGTATATTTTTGTGATTTGCAGTCACATACATGTAGAGTTAAGCTACTACTACTGAACCCAGAGCAGGAATGATTTCTGCAAATATCCCTACCACCCACTCTGTCGATCCTGCTAGCTCCCCTTCATGAAGATCAGAGCCAACACTATTTCGGGATACTGACATGTCCTGTGGCACACACCCCTGCTAATATGTGGACATGGGAGGGGAAACAAGACTTTGAAATGTACAGAGCCGGAAGGGAGTTTGTGGACAGTTCTTCTACACCATACATGAAAAACTCTAAAATGCAGGATTTGTTCTCACTGATATCTAGGCAAAACAGAAGCTCTGTCTTATCAGAAATATCCTCAACAAATAAGGTAGCTTGTACATTGCAAATGCACTGTGCTTTGTTTTTCTTTTTTGAACAGAAGTGCAAAACCAAAAGTTTTCAGAATCTCTGTCAGTCACAAACCTATGGAATATTAAAAAACAAACATGCCTGTAAGTAAAAGCATGTTTTATGCATCCTAAAAGTTTTTAATTGTTTTAGGATCTCTGATTCATCTGGTCCGGAAATAATCTGATGGTTCCTGGTGGAAGAGCTTGCAAATTTCCAGTGACACAATAAAAGTGGCTAAAGAAACAAATGTTAGTGTGACAAAACTTCTACCTATGTAAATAATAAGCAGCGTAAATTGTGTAAGAGTAATCTGAGTACACAACTGTATCTCCCAATCTGAGAAAAAATTTACACTGATCTGGTGTATGTTTCATTTCAGATTAATCTTATATTTTCCCAGAATTATTATTTTTTAATCCACATTCAACTATGTAAGGAATAAAATATCCTAGCAGAAGCCAGAAGCATAACTTGAAAATAAGAAGACTGAAAATTCTACATATCGAAGACCCTTTATACATAAGCACCAAAAGTAAAAACTCTAGTAAAAATTACAAGGATACGGAATAGAATTACCATAGTCTAAGAAATATAATGAAAATGACAAGAAGAAATAAGGAAGATTAGGAGTATCAGGATACTACCAACAGGAAACACACTACAGAAGATAACTGAAATTGTTATAGAATAAGTCAGTTTGTATGAACATCAGACATCATAACATCCAGGAAGCCAAGAACTACCTCATTATGATGAATTCATTGACTGAAATAAGCACCATAATCTTTTATTAGACCTTGTTACACTGAGAAATAATTTCATTCAATACTGCTTAGAGGAAATCAGATATTTTTCAAAATATCTGGTCCCAATAATATTGAAAGTAAATCAAAGAAAATTTATAAAATTCAAAAGAGAAGCTCCTCAAAGAATCAAGAAAACTAAAAGGAGGCAAACTTGTATACAATCCTGGCTACTCTCATTCAAAACTAGAGATTGTATATATTATTTAATTTGTAAACTACTCTTAGCAAGACCAATGCTACTTAAGGACTTAAAATTTTCTGGATGAAGGTATGAAAGCCCTGAAGATTACTCCACAAAGATTAAGCAGGTTGTTTACTTGGATTTCATGTAAATAAATTAAAATGTACCAGAACAAGAAAGAATGGTATCTCTTTAATTGAGTAGTTACAGTTACTAAGTTTTTTAAGTGAAAGAGATTTGTCCTTCAGAGATTACTGTGAAAAATTATAACCTTAAAATAATAAAAGCTTCATGGATAACTTCAAATTAATTGCTGAACTGATTCATTTTTGCACAAACACTTTCTTGTGCCAGTGTATGAAATGGGCAAAAGGCAACTTACTTGTCCAAAGGAAGTGATCAAAATAATTGGAAATCCCTACAAAATGAAATAGCAAAGAAAATGAATACACCAGACATCAAATATCACTGCATTGTGATAGATTGTATAGTAGATGTTATAAACACAGAATATTCATAATTATTGGATATTTCCCTTATATTAGAAAACCCTAAAAGTGATTTTAACTTTTCTATCAATTTAAGATCGTGTATCTGTATTGTTATTCAACAAAATGGAACTAGTTTTGGTCAATTATAACCAGCCATTGAACAACATTTTAAAGCTATAGTCTTTGGAGAAAGACCTGCCCCTACAGTGCCTGAAGCTGTTTACTACTTCACTATTTTGCAACCTTCATGTTTCCCTACAATATGTTTTGTCAGTTGAGTATTTTAAAATCCTTGCTGGCTTTTTGGAATTTGGGCTTTTTAAAAGAGTCTAATTGTAATAAGGTGGCCTACCCTTTATGAAGGTATTATAAAATTTAAAGGACTCTAAAATATGTTTTGAGTACTTGAAAGAAGACTGAACAAATCGAAATGCGAATCTTATTCAAAAAGTCGATAAAGCTCAAATACATTATTTGCATTTAGAAATTTACCTTTGGAATATTTTGATGAAAGCACTGAGAAATTACAGACCCCCAATTTGAATGCATATGAAAAAGACCTACTTTTGTCTTCTTTAAATTTGTTTATTAAACCATTGCCAAAAACTCATATAAAATGAATTAGCCATGAAATAAAAGAGCAAAGATGAGTGATATAATTAATATAAATTTTGTTGATGTAATGAAAAAGCTGAGCAAAGAATGTTCAGATCATACCAAAGTAATGGAGGTAAAGTTTTAAACAGAGGTAATTAGCAGCTCTTGAGTTGTTCGATAAGGCAACGGAGACTGGTGAAATGAAGACATGAAATATTGACATTGTCAACAGCACTGCAATGAGAACATTGATGAAAACTGTTTCACGTGTGTCATTGATTCAAAATACAAGTCAGTGTGTAAGAACACATGAAATGCCCTGAAATCACACAGTTCACATAAGAAGAAAATCTGACAGCTTTTTGCAAATGTGGCAAAAATCCAAAAAAAGTTAAATGATGTAACCAGTAACAAATAATGAAAATGAAATAACATTTTCTGATTTGAATGCATATGAAAAATACCTTTCATGAGGAAATAAAAACAAATTTCAATCAATCATGCTACATACAAAATTATGTTTCTATTCTCTCCATCGAAAATATTGTTTGACAAGATCATTGTCATATGAAGAGGGAACAAAAAATAGAGCAGCCAAATTATTTGGGAAAAAATATTAAACAGATGAGTGAGAAAGTTTATTAATAAAACATACTGTGTTTTGTTGGGGGGGGTTATCTGCTGTATTTTTGATAGCTACTAGCTTTTTAAATTTGTAATTTGTTGATTTTATTATTCTAAGCAGTAACTCACAATCTTGTACTATTTTTCTTAAACACATATTGTTTGAGTATTAAGTTTTAAAAAATTTGGATCCTATAATGATTCTGAGTTTTGGTAGTCTTAGTCCATATTTGGGCATTTCAGACTACTACCCCACTTTAGCCTCAGACTACAAGAAAATAGTTTTCAGGGCAGAACATTTTCCCCAAAGGTGCTTTACAAAGGAAAAGGAGAGCAATTCATTTACAGGTCACCCACTCCTTACCTTTCTCCACAATGGGTCAGGAGAGGACATGGTTCCCTCTGATAGGAAGCTTGTGGTGTTCTCACTGGATGAAAGTGTCTTTAATCTAAATGGTCTGCTGAATCTCTACCTCATTCATGAAATGCTTGACTCTATTCCCTTCATCATTGTGTATCAGCCACAGGGTCTCTGAGTTCCTTTCAGCTACTAGCTGTTATCAGTGCAGGAGGCAAAAAGAGCACTGGGCACAATATTAGAAAGCATTTAGGTGACTTTGAAGAACAAATCCTCATTTATTCACACATAAATTCATTCATACAGCCAACAACTACATGTGAAAAAACTCTTATGTTCTAGATCTCATCTAGGACAGATATGAGGAAACCGAAAATAGTAACAAGTTTTCAAGTCTCAGAGGAACCCATGACTACAGAGGTCCTACATTTTGAACAGCTGGCCTAGTGTGAATGGTGAAAGTAAAACCAAGAAGTCTGTTTTTTCTGTTTCTCTCTTCTTTACCCGCCTACCTCATTCCTCTGGACAGCGCTATGGATAACACATCACATTAATGTGCTAGATGGTATTAAAGTCAACTGGGATAATCTGGGAATTACATTTTCCAATTTTTGCCTCTTTTTCCTCTGCTCCATTTTCAGTTTCTGTATTTGTCCCAACTACTGTCCCACTTTATTGAACTTGCCTTCTTGGCCTAGGCAGAAGATGGATCTTGTAGAATAAAATGAATTAGTGTAAATTTTGTCAGGTAGTGATTTCAAGGCAGCTGCTGCCCAGATGTGGTTTTGTTCATACAGCAAGTGTCATTGCTAAGTGTCTCTTAGTTCTTGATAGAAACCTATTGGTCTGTTGAATGATTTTTCTGTTATTAAAAGATCACTGGGTGCTGGCTTTGGCAGCCCTATACTAAAATTGGAGTGATACAGAGAAGATTAGCATGGTCCCTGTGCAAGGATGATATGCAAATTTGTGAAACATTCCATATTAAAAAAAAAATCATTGGAACCACTTTGCTTTCTTTAGCAGCGAGCAATATAACTTTATGATCCTGCCTCAAGGCTATATCAACTATCTAGCCTTCTACTGTTGTCAAGTGTGCAGGGAATTTAATTGTTTTTCTCTTCCACTGAACATCATTCTAGACCATCACTGGCCATACTGATTGGTGCTGATGAACAAGAAGTGACAATTTCACTGGACAGCTTGGCATACCTATTTGCCTAGACGTCCCTTTTTGGTTTGGCCATGGCTACCTTCCTCTTATAAAACCTTAGCTCTTGTCAGGCAACCCTCTTTTAGCCTAGGAGTTTCACTGAGTTTCATTAACTATTACTACCTCTTCAGATCTGGTAATGATGGTAGCTTCTCCTTCTTGATAGCCATGGGATGTCTCACCATTCCTTGATAGTTTGCCTAAACCCTACTTATACCTTAGAACAACATTACCTAGGTCAAATTCTTTTTAAAAATAAAATAAAAAGTAAAATTACTTTATCAACTAATCAATCAATAATGTAGGCTTTATCCCCAAACTCCTAAGAAAAGGTTGCTACTTTTCCTTACAGGCAAGTATGTCCATTTAACTTTACTTTCTCTGTAGGTGAATATGTCCCTAGATTTTATGAATTATCTTAAGGAACAAATTCCCATTTGTCTTTATGGATAGGCTCTGTATCCTATCTTATTTTTATCACTATGATGCTTTCATTTGCAAAATCTTCCCTTGAATTATGATTTGTTTCATTATACAAGTAGCAGAAAACCTAATTCAAACTACCTTCAATAATGCAAAGAAAAACCTACTGGTAGATGGACCTGAGGTACAGGTTGGTACATAGACCTAGATTTGCGGATACTAAAGGTAACTAAATTCAGATTAGTCTTGACCCAGGAGTTACTAGTTTTGCAATGAGTCTCCTGTCAGAGCACATATATTAGTTAATAGGTTTAATTAGAAGTTTCTAACCACAATTCAAAGTACATTCTTCAGCAATATCTATTTTATCAATATTTATAATATTAGGGATACACAGAAGCTTGACCTTGGTCAGAAATTCGGCCAAAATCTGCTCTTTAGCTTCAATTTTAGTCTCAACACTCAGAAGTTTGAAGATCTGGAGATGTATTTCAATGCTATTTCTGGGTTACCTGAACTGACCTTTGCATGAGTAATGATCCATGATAGCACATGTGATAATAAAATCTTCATGAGAAAAAAACATCAGTAACACGAACAAAGTATTTTATTTAGATTTAGTAGGAACATCTGGCTATTCCCATACAAGTTTAGTAAACGTTCTAGATATAACCTGGATTTTTAAAAATCTCATTTGTTTTTTATAATGAAAGTCTCCTGGTCATAAAGTATAATGATTATTATTGCATGAGAAAAAAATGATTATGTGAATTCTGCTGTTTAATGAATAACACTAAGTGAAGAACATTCATGTACTTGAATATAAATCGTTATTACAAAAATAAAAAATACATTAGCTAAATAACTTTAAGAATAATATTTTTGAGCTAACAAATGTACATAAAATCAAAATGATAATACAAGACAGAATAACAGAATTTAGACATAAACATTTTCTAGTCTTATAAATTTGTTTGTTACACTAGCATTTATAATGTTAGGCAAAGTAGACTTTAAGGATTTTTTATTTTTAAACTTATGAGCTGTGTCTTATGTTATTTAAATCATGAATCTTAAAAACCCTACAGGAAAATTTTTCACATGAAGATAGTTAAAGCAGAACATCAACTTTGTTATCTAAAAGTTTTCCAAGAAGAAAAACACTCCAGAGTAATAAACAAAATCCATGATAAATCATTTTTATGTAAATGTCACCAAAAATACTAAAAGTTTAAAGAAAAGAAGAAAGTAGGAGGAAAAAAATGAGGTATTGAAAGACATTTTATTCTCACTGATCCAACTTCTGGTACTTACCAGATTGTGTAAGAATGGTTCAGAAAGGAAATCCTTATAGTCTAGAGTCTATGGAGGCCAAATGTTTAAACCAAAAGCTTGCCAAAATTTTTGCTATCAACTGCCAACAATTTCAGTAATTGAACATGAAGACTACTTTTTCACATGTTCCTAAGCTAATAATTATAGGTATAATATTCTTTTTAAAAATGTACGTTACTGTGCAATGAGCCCGTTCAAAATTTTTGAGCATTTCAAATTACCTCTTTGTCTCCTGGCTGTGGAATTTGATTATCCAAGTAGCAAGTGATGACTAAGTAAGCAGAGTTATCTGCAATAATAAATACTGAAAGTTATATGTCAAGTCCATTGTGTCAACACCCCTGCTGCTGAGGACAGCATGATTTCCTCCTGCATCACAAATACGTGCACTCTGGAAGTGCCGCTTCCCCTGAAGAGAGGCTGACTCTACGTATGCCTGTGTCTATGAACAGGAGATTTTTATTGTCCTTTCCAGCTTCTAGTGGGAAAATAATCTCCTCTCCACTAAATCCAGCATCAAGACTTGCTGTCATTTTAGAAAAGCCATTTCTCTTTTGGTTATTTTCCATCTGTCACTATTAAAATCTCCCTGGTTACATCTCTTGATGTTAAAAACTGTCTGTTTGAAAGCAAAAAACAAGAGGCTTACCAAGACTGAGCCTAATTTTTATGCATAATAAATGTACTTGCATTTTTACATTCACTTTACTCACTCAACAAATTTATTGAATACCCATTAGGTGCCAAGTACTTTTCCATTTTCTGTGAGACAAGTTTGCTTTCCCCCTTATCACAGATAAAGCAACTGAGAATCAAAAGGCATCACTAGGCAACTTATTACAAAGCACAGACTAGAATCCAAATATGAGTCTTAGTTTTTTATTCAGCTCAATGATATCTGCCGTTTAATTTAGTTCATTTGCATTTAATATAATTATTCATGCAGTTGGTTAAAGTCTACTAAATTTCTGTTTGTTTTCTGTTTATGCCATTGGTTCTTCATTCCTTGGACTTTGGTTTATATTTTTTAAGAAAATAATTGTTCTACAGATTTCGCACTTTATCCTAGTTTACCTTAAATTGGTATTATGCCCCATTCATATATAATGTTAGAACTTTAGAATTGCATCATTTCATCCTCCCATTCTTTCTTTCTGATTTTGTTCACACGTTTTACTTGTAATGATATATCCCCAGAGTATGACATTTTTAAATGCCACTTGCCTTTAAAAGAAATGAAGAGAAGTAACGCAGTTATATTTACCCACATAATTAACATTTCCAGTGATCTTAATTCTATCCTGTATATTGAAGTTCAAATCAGGTATAATTTTCAATTGTTTAGAAGAATTTCATTTAGCATTTTTTGGGTTGCAGATATGCTGTAGGATGTTTTTCTTGATATAGAAAAATTTCTGTGATTAAAAACTTTCCTATCTGATTTTTTCTCCTTTCTGCTACTTCAAAAATGTTATTCCATTGTCTTCCAGTTTCCATAATTTCTGATATTTCCTGTAGTTGTTTTACTGTGTTTTGATCTTTTATTTTTCTTCTTCCAGGCTATTTTTAAGATAGTCTCTCTAATTTCATCAGTTTGACTACAGTGTTCCCAGGGTATAGTTTTATTTGTATTTTCTCTAATTTGGTGGTTGATATCTTTCTTGGATTAATGGGTTGACTATTTTTAAAACAAATTTAGAAAGTTGTGGCCCTAATTTATTTATATATATTTTTTTCTGTCCTTGCACCTCTTTCTCTGTGACTCCAATTACACATATACTCACCCACTTAACCTAGTATCACAGGTCAGTGATATGCTGATCATTTTCTTTTTCAGTCTTATTTGTCTCTCTATTTTTCTGAACATCTATTCTTTGGAGTATTTATATTGATTTGTCTTCAAATTCACTAATTCTTTGTTTAATATTCTGTCAAGCCATTCAATTAATATTTTTATTTTATTATACTTTTCAATTCCAGAATTGCCACCTGACTATTTTTACAGTTGCATTTCTTTTTTGAAACATTCATCTTTTCCCATGTTATATGCATGTTTTCCTATTAAATCTTTATCATATTTGTGGTGGTTGTTTAAAATTTCTTGTCTAATATGTCACATATATGGGTCATACATAGGTTTGCTTCTGTTGAGTCTTTTAACTCTTGATTATGGATGACATTTTTCTGCTCTTCACATGTCCAGGTTTTATTATATCCCAGACATTGTGAATAAAAGAACAGTGGAGAATAAAATATAATTTGTTTGGTTTGGTTTTAATGTTTTTCCAAAGAATTCAAGCCTTTCTCTCAGCACACTGGGTAGGATAAGGCAACAGTCATTCAGACTTTTCCTATGTATGAGTAGAAATGGTGCTTGGCTGCAGTTTTAAGTACCTTAACTTCACCTCTCTGCCAGTTTTATTTGAAATAAGTTCTCATTGCTGCCACTGATGGGCTGACCGTTTTTATTTTGTGTGTGTTTTTTTTGTCTGAGAGAAGCTTCAGTGACCATTAGTAGTTCTGATTAAATTTTTTTAATCAACTCTTCTAGGGAGCTGAAATCCATGCATTCTAGGAATATATGAGGCTGTGAATTCTCCACTTTCAGTCTCTCCTCCTCTATTGTTTCCTGAAAAAATTCTGGAGTTATGTGGAAGACAGAGAATTCAAGGACTGAGAGATTTATTTCGAGCTCTTCTAGAGCCAAATAAATCCTCCTAGCCTACTCTATCATCAAGGGCTTCACCAATTTTTCCTCATCCCTTTAAAGTGCCCCGATCTAAGACACACTGGTTCTCCTGAAGACTGTTTCCAGGCACAGAAACTTCCATGGCACTATGTGCTCTATGTGCATCTATCAAAAGTTTCTCCTCCGGAATTCAGTCTCTCAACTTGTTTTTGCATCCACTGTTCTTCTATCATCCCATAGAAAATTATAATTTTTCTTTCATTCATTTATTTATCTTGTTGGTTCCATGTAAACAAAGATATTTTATGTTTTTTTACATCCTACTCTGAAACAGAAGGAAAAATATTGTTTTTTCAATTTGAACAGACTAACTGTAAACCCAGTAACTTTGGTAATTTTGTGTTTGTGTGTTTGTTTTCCTTTACATACAACTCTATTTCTAAATGTGGAGTCAGACCTTCTAAATCCCAGATTATTTTTGTTTTCTAAATACTTTTATATTTGAGGCTTCCTTTGAAAACATGTATTTTTTATAAAATTTGCCTTTTCATTATAGTTTCACCTTTACAGGAAGTAAAATTCCAAAAACACACAGAAGAATATAGATCATTCTTAAAATTGCCAGAAAACTCATTATGTCCAGTCATGATGGAAATGACAACCGGATATACCAAATAAAAATAATCTTAGGGAAAGAGCAAGGTGAGAAATTTAAATAAAATGAATCAAGACAATCACAAATAAAACAATCTAGTACATTCAAAATCAATCTCATAAAAAAAAATCTCACCAGAAAATACTGATTCAATAGGGTAGAAACACATGAACATATTATACATTATTTTGATAATGAACACTCTTCTAGAATTCAGTTAAATGAGAGAAAAATACAAATAACTAACATGTTGAAACTGGTATGGATCATTAAGGTTTACAGAAGGAACTTTAAGATATGAAGAGGAGTCACAAAGCTTGAATTTTGCACAAAGATGGATTCTGTGTTAGCTCAGTTAAGAGGCCCAAATCTGACCTGAAGCTTCTGATCATAGACATATTTGCCATGGTTCAAACCAGACTGCCAATCATTGCTTTGTTTGAAATCATCAACAAAATAAGTAAATGGATATTTTTATAGATAGCTTTTTCAAGACCTATCATAATTGATAAACTATTTGTTAATATAGTAAAATAATATTAAACATTTACACAATGCCTTGCTAATAGTGACCCAACAAATACCCACTTTATAAAATGGATTATAATACTGAAAAGGGTTGATTGTAGGAGAAGTCCTTTAGATAATGATGTCCAGTCTGGAGTCTATCAGGTCATTTTAGGTGAAGGGACATGTACTGATAAATAGTAAAAATACAGAAGGATACAGTAATAAAGTATGGTCAAAGACCTAGACTCAAGAATCAGATTGCCTGGTTTCAAATCCAGGCTCCATTATTTAATAACTGTGTGATCTTGGGCATATTACTTTACCTATCTATAAAATTCAGTATTTTCATCTACAAAGTGGACATTATAATAATAATAACCTCACAGAGTTATTTTGACAATTAACTAAGTTAATATATACAAAGCATTTGCAAGAGTACTTGGAACATAGTAAGTATCACATGTTAATTATTATTTTTATTTTTATTTAGTGCATTTAAATCCTGGAAAAAACAAAGTACATTATAAAGATGTTCTATTGTTTGTATTTTTGTTAAGTTTTAAAATTTCTTTCTCCCCTGGAAAATGGAACTTTTATATTTAGTTTAGTCAGAAATCTGGAACAAACAAAACCTTTGACTAACTATTATGGTGTTTCTGGTAAGAACTGGATAAATATTATGGGTTCTCCATGTAGGCGTAAAGTTCTAGTTTTAATTTCACTCCTGGATTGATGAATGAGAAAATTTCAGAGACCATATTTTATTATCAACTGAAGAAGCAAACTAATAAGAGACATTCTTTGCTTTGAATTATTTGTATCTACCTGAGCAGATACATGAAGTCTATGTGATTTTCAATATTTGTTTTAATTAACATATTGATCTTGACAGGCAGGAAACCAAAAGGATAAGGAAAACTTCATTCTTCAGTGGCTACATGCAGAGAACTGCAAGATGGCCAGTATCAAAGAAGCTTATCTCTGGGGACAAAGAACTGTATAGCTGGGACAAACTGAATAATGCCATGTTTCTTGGTAAAGTTTCTCTCATCACTGCTCTGATGAGCAGAAAGGGAAAAGGAATTTTTACAATCTTCATGCAATCTTTGGCCAAAAAAGTATACTGTTCAGAAGCAACTTTAAATTGCCTACTTATCTTCTATGTGGTTCTTTTTGCAACTCAATTTCCCCCAATTTACCAAATTCAACTTGGTCTTGAAACTTAAAAATTACTCCAATACACTATCCTTACCATACCACCAACCCCTGTACTCCCTAGGTCAGATCTTAGAGATAGAAAAGCAAATTCTGGCAAAATCAACAGTATTGGCATTTTCTTCTTTTAAAAAACTATGATTATTATCTTCCACTTTTTCTGTTTCTTCTCTCCAGTGTAAATAATCTAATCCCTGAATCTTTCCATGGATTCCAACAATCTCAGCTGCAGAGCAACTGCAGGCCTTATCAATGCTTCCCGATCAATTCTCCACCACATCCTCTTCTTAGTCTCCATCATTTTCAGCTTCTATTTGTTTATATGACTTTTTTCTTTCAAGATTTTGAAAGTCTTGTGTCTGCATACCAATTTCACTCTTGAGGAGCATTTGTAAGTCACATGTTGGAGAAGAATTCAGTAAATAAGAACACCCAGTATATGTAACTATCCAGAAATCTAAGTCTAATTATGTCCTCATATATTTATATTCCTGTTCCAAGTTATTCATTCCACAAAAGGAAAGAGAACTAATTTCCAAAGCTTAAACTCCATTTAGAAATTGTGAATTTGGCGTTTTGGACCAAATCTGAACTAACTGATTTGTGTCAACATATGCCTTTAGTAAATTTCACTTTCAACTATTTTAAGTGATTTTATTTCAATAAATTACTAGACATGAAAGAACTTTAAAAAAATAGTGATTATTAAAGTCCTTCAAACTTTATGTACTCACTATGAATGGAAGTGTACATACTTGTTTTAAAGAGAAATACTTAATGAAGTACCTTTTACATTTTAGAATGAACCTCAAATGTCAGTGGAGTTTGATCCCTGATAGATGTACTTTTGGCAGGATTTGCCAACTCTGATTTAAAAACATCTCATCTTTAAACAAGTAATCAGAGTTTAATCTTGTCTGTTTCCAGTGCTTCATAACAGAACTGATTTGTATCCATTGGGGAGGCGATGTTGACCTTCTAGCTCTAATCCAATTGCACGTAGCTGCTCTAAAGAAAAGGAAAGTGTTTTTCCCTTCTCAGGATTTGTTGTAATAAAAACAGTTCTTGCCATTTTTTGCATCTTATGTTTGATGTTATAACAGTCTATATTTTAAAAACCTGCTTACCTATTGATTATTTTCTTCAATAGTCTGCATCAATCAAACTTATAAATGATTGTGCTTCTGGTACTTAATGTGAGAGATAAATTATAGTTTTCCATATAACCCTTTCTTTATTAACTTGTATTTGTCACAGAAGATGACGAGAAGGGAGAAGGGAAGAAGAGAGGCTTTCTCCTGTATACACTAAATGTCTCTTTTTGTTCCCTGTTCTCATCCTTTTTTATTCTCTTTATTGTTCATTTCTCTTGGCTACTTAACATGGTAGAAATGTGGGACATTTTGAAATGAGAACAAATAATAAATAAACAGAAAAAGCAATTTTAGAATAAATTACAGAGATTTGAGGAAACAAAGATTTTCAATACCTCACAAATATGTCCCTTATTTTCAGAAAACAATAACCCAAATATAGACTTAAAACTCTCTGGAGAATTTGGTCACTTCTATACTCTATAGGTGACTGGTTCTGCTTCTATTTTTTTTTCAAATGAATTTAGAATTACTGTTTTTTTCTTAAACATTTTTTATCTGTTCAGCAAAGCTACTCAGTGTCTCAAAGCTTATTTGAGACTAAACAATAGAGACTATTCATGAACATCATAGAGATACTGATTGTTGAAATCAGCGCTCAACTGAGAGAATACCACAATGTTCCTACAAAATATTGTTTTGGAACCCAATATTCATATCTCAATATATTTCTCACTTGCAGTTAAGCATCAAAGAAGACTCCAAGATGTCAGAATATAGTACTGTGTGATCTATTTTGTCCATGTCCACATGTGTGTGTACATGTACATGTGTGAAGAGGACAGCTATATGTCATTTTAGTTATCTTTGTTGATTTATATGGAATTTTTCTCTTGCTATTTTGTTTTATTTTTATTGTAGCATGGCAAATATTCACTGTTAGCCATAGGTTCTTTTGTTCAAACACTGTAAGTAATAATATATAGTATATATTCCTATATACTATATTATATATAATAATTATTATACATTATATATAATAATTATTATACTACATATATAAATGAGTATAAAAATACTAAACATGTGTTAGGATATGTCTGTTTGAAAATGCTATAGCATATGTACTCTTTTGACTGTAACCCTTTGAGATTAAGGCTTTATCTTATTCACCACTAGTTCTAGTGATTAGTGCCTGATAGAAAGTATTCAATATGTATTTGTTCAATATGTGGAAAAATGAATTCAGTAGGAATATAAAGAAGAATTTGCACACACACTTGTGACCTTTGGCTAAATGAAGTTCATCTTATGTTTTTAAAATTTTGAACCAACTTCTAAAACTCAGGAGACTATACATTAAAAAATTCAACTTTCCAATTTATTTATTAAATACTATTTCCATTTATTTGTTTATGATAAGAAGTTCTGGCATCATGGAGTCCCTCATCTCTGTGAGCATATGGAATAGCTGTTCCGTTGAATGCAATGGCACATTCTGCAGGTCACAGCATTGTAACCATGCTGTGCTCACACTGGGCTGAATCAATCACTAACCACCCTTACCACTGTAGGCAGCTGGATTTGCAACCCCTTGTACAGATGCACTAAAAGATATATGACAAGGTAGTAGTTAACTAACTATGCAAAGCAAGGTAGGCTAAGCTATTTACTAGGTGATTTGATAGTATGAATTAAATTTCAGACATTACAGACAAAAGAGGAGACAGGGAAAGACTTTGATGAGTTAAGTGTGACAGGCCAGCCTTTTATGCTGGGTTGGTTTGAAACAGAATTATTCATGGAGGCATTTCCAGGGATGGGAAATGACCTGAGTAAAGGCAAAGAATTTGGACAAAGATTATTCATTAAACATGTGACTGGGGATGTATGTTCAACTGAAGATGTCACAGAAGAAAAGGAAGAGCACTTGCCTTCAGTCAGACTGGGAAGACCCTAACTGTCCATTTTAGGAATAGGAATTTAACACTTAAGTATTGGATGAAGTGTGTAAAAGTTTAGGGAAAGGAAAACTCATTGAAAAAGAAATATTTTTAAAATAAACTGATGGTTAAAAAATGCAGATTTAGGTAAAAATTCCTCTTACAGAAGTTTGAGAATGACAAAGGAGAGGAATATCATGGACACCCAAAAACTTAGGTTATACATTTGCATCATAATTTTGTTCTTATCGTTAATTAACAATTAACATGGTAGATATTTCTGCATTCTTCTTCTAAGTGGAGAAATATTGAAGTCCTAATAATGTGGCCCGAGAGCAATGTTACAAATTTCTAGTATGAATAGCAACAGCAACAAAAAAGTAAAAATAAATGTCAGAAAGTAATTTTCCTAAATATATGTTTTCAACATTAAGCATTATTTAAAATCTCCTGAGTTGGCACCAACATAGAGATTTCTTCTCCACCCATACTTTGGGGAGTATGGGACTAACCTAACACGGCATTAATGTGAGTACTTTCGTGTCTGTGTAGGATAAAATGGTTGCTGCATTTGTCTCTTTCTACCATCTGATTTCCTACATTAAAAAAAAAAGATGTCTCTCATTTTGATGGCACTCTTCTTTAAGTGCTAGGTATCAATGATTTAATATTACATCCCATTGCTTGTATTTGGGATTATGCTGAGTTAAAAAAGTATGTGGTCAGAAAACACTAAGGGCAGTTTACCTTGGAGTAATATCTCCAAGTCCACTCTTTTTCCAGGGAGAGGTCAATCTTAAGTAATGGTGAAGTTGTGCTTCAGTAAAACTAAAACTTCTGGGGGGAAGACACTCAGAAGAGCATTGGTATCTCAGACATACCTTTATAGCAAACCACTCTTGTACATTTCATTTAATGGCATATTATAATGATCAATGTTTTCTACCTTTCTGTTGAGGTCTGAACACAGTGCCCTGTGCTAAAGCTTCTCTACTCATATCCTTCATCATCATGTTAATATCACACAGTATGAAGATCATTATCATATCTTCATCCTCCCCTCCTTCCAGTCTTTCCCCAGTTTAATCTTTTAATCTTTTTTTTAAAATTTGCTTCCATATGCAATTTTCTATAATACCAAAATAAGCCTAAGTAGACAATTTTATTCAGAAGAGACTTAGGAAATTACTTTGGATAAAGTTACTTAAAAGGAATGAAGCAAATTAAGAAAATTATTTCATACTGCTCATTTTAAAGTGCCTTAACTGTAAGAGAAGGCAAGTGAATATAAATTAACCAATATCTCATTTTAGTAGGGACTATTAAAATAGGAAATATTTATCAGGTTAAAATAATTAAAACCAATGTGATTTAGACCTATGCATTGCCTAGTCTATTAATCTACTTTGAAGTAGTCATTTTGTAACATATGGCCTTAATAATACTCAGAAAAGTCCCCTTTCATAAATTAACTGAGAAACTTGAAATATGTACTTTTATTTTGTATCTAGAGAAAAGAGAATTTTATATTTCCTGTTCCAGAATTTATTTGAGAAGATATGTGCCACTTGGAGATTCATTCATCATATAAAGATGTTCGACAAACACTTCATATCAACCACTCTGATAGAATAACAGACATCCATTAGAAGAGTTATGTATTAATCATCTAAGTTTAAAATTGCATAAAACTTAAAATCTGATTTTTATCTAGACCGATAAACTGCTATGTTAAAAAGCAGGCAATTCTTCAGTCTTCTTCATGTTCTGATTATTTCTTAAAATGTATCAGATTAAATGCTTCCTCAAAGACTTGAAAAGACAAAAAATGGTAAAATGATTACTTTTCACAAACTTTAAAATAAGGTCAAAGGGCATTACGATAGCATACCGGATTCCTATTTGAAAGTATTTTATGAAAAGTGGTCTTACATTTTCTGGAATTAGCTTAAAGGAATGTCTATGAAGCAAAACAAATTTGATTTCTTCAGTAAAATCCCATTCAAATTGGAGGGAAGCATTTGCAAAAGAGCATCTTAAAGGTATGTATTAAAACAAATAAGTTGGAAATGGGAAAAATTAACATATAAATCAGTAAAATGTTTCTGACCTTCCAAACTTTTTGAACAATTATGAGATTATATAATATTGTTTCAATCTATAGCAATATATCTAGAATAATGTGGAGGCCTTAAAAAGTATACTGACTATTCAGGTTTTCAAAATTATAGTTGCTTCTTTTTGCTCTTTTAAAATAATGTAAAAAAATAATTATTTCTATTTTCTATTTTTTTGTTAGGCCTTTATTTTTTTTTTATCGTAATGTCCCCTTAACATAAATGCCGAAGACCTTCCAGGAAAATATGTCCAAAAGAAAAATCTGAGGTTTGAACATCAGATTTCCATCACTTGCTTTATATATATATATATTATGTTTTTTGTATATATACACAATTTACTAAGATTTATCAAATATCTTATGAATACTCATAGGGACAAAATAACACCATTTACAGCAAAGGGAAAAGTATTAGATAGGGTTCATATGCTTACTTTGTACAAATGGAAAGTTATAAAAGATAAGAGCTATCAGATATGAAAAATTGAGAGTAAATGAAGTTTTCACTGGGACCTTCTCTCTTACCTTACTTTTGAAAGAACTGCTGTCAGCAAATATACATTATATGGGGTGTGGAAGGGTAAATAAAAATAAAGAACAGTATAAAGGAGGAGAGAACAAGATAGACTTTTACAAGAAGAGAGGAAGATAAAGAGGAAGTTAAGAAAGACAATGGATAAAAAAAAGAGAAAGAAAAAAAAACAGTACAGTCTACTGACAACAAAAGAGAATGAGTCAATGACTACTTTCTAGTATCTAAAATCTAGTATCTAAAATGTCTGCTAATTAAAAAGTGGGTGGCAGAGATTCAAAAAGAAACACACCAACTAAATAAATAGTAAGAGGAAAAGAGAGAAGTAAGCAATATATAATTTGTCAAAAAATATATATATATGCACATATATAAACATATTTACTATTTACTATCTGACTCTTTATAGAAAATGTCAATCTGAACTAGCAGATGGAGGAAATGGCATTGAAACTGGGAGAGAAATAAAGTAAGGTTTTCATGACATCATTGCAGTTTCTAAGTACTCAGATAATGATTCCAGGTTGGTTTGCAATTTTTTGTCTTTCTTGTTGGGGAGCATTACACAGGCTCAGTTTTGTCCTTTCAAAAAGCTATAGAAAATGGCTAACATATGCTATAATTAAGTAGAAAGCAGTTTTTGCTTGTGAATGAGACTGTGCTCAACAGTTCCACTAGAGAAACATGCAAACTCATGGATCTGAATATTTTTACAGCTTCAGTAAGTCCTAATTACATTACCACCTCCCCTCCTCCATAATTCCCTGGGCATTAAATAGTAAGGAGATTCTTTGGCTAGTATTTCTTCCTTTAGCTTTTCAGTTTTAACTACAGAAATCTATTATGTAGTATATTCTACTGGAAAATCACCGAAGACTAACCATGCAATATAGGACATGTAACTATTCTGATGTATACACATCTACATATAAAATCAACTTCTCAAATACCAACATGGACAACTGTGTGATTCAACCTCTAAAGGCAGAGAGCTAATTTTCTGACATCACATATCAATTCTCTTCATAAAGTTGGGTGTACTTGCTGGATATAATCAATTACTTGCAAATTCTCTATATTTGTCATGGATGGTCCAACTTTGAAAACTAGCCTAAGAAATTTGGATTAGAGCTGTAGCATGCTTACATTTTTAAAAGTCTTGATTTGTAATCTTTCTGAGGTCAGTGTTCCCACCATGACCAATTTCAAGCTGCTGACAGGGTAACACTGAGCAGGGACTTGAGAGAATATTTTCACTCTCGTGAAAAATAAGAACCAGTCCAGCACAGAACTGGTTTAAGCACTTATTTTAAAAATCTGATCCAGCAACGAGAAGTAGCAGTGTGTTCTTGTTTTGGGAGGAACAGAGTAGATCTTATAGAGTCTATTTGCAGCAATATGATACATGATACAGGCTTGAGGCTAACTACATTATAAGGATAAATTGGGTTAAAATGTGTAATTGTTCCCAAAAGAAAATTTAGTTTTACAAGATACTAGATGGAGAGTTGAACTTCAGACACAAATAGTAACCTCACCACTGATCACAGACAAATGTGATCATTGCACTTTGTTATCAGTTCTTATAAACATTCTCTTTGATATGAATGGACATACTCATCATAAATATGGATTTGTGTGTTTTTAAAATATTCAATATTAAATTTAATACTTCACAATACTTAGACTCAATGTCACATAGCAAGGGATCTACTCCAGAGTGACAAAGGTTGCAGTGAATTTGTTACATTTTCTTAAAATAAAAAAAGAGATTACAGGCAATATTTTACAGAAGACTATGTCACTGAAATTTGAACAGTTTTAATTGCCTGTTGTTAAATTGTTCAAATAAGAACAACAACAACAAAAAAATAAGAGTAACAAAGGTATTGATATACATGTCAGGTAACTTATTGGAAATCAAAATCATAAGAGAAAAAAATGAATAAGTCCTTACTCTTGGTAGCTGAGAAGACTACTCTTTGAGTTTTGAATACATCAGCTCTCTTGTGCAGAAAGCATGTAATATCATGATATTTCTATATTTAAGTAAGTCATAAGTAAAAACAACTGAAGCATTGAGTAACACGTGTATAATAGGGATTTCAAATTATCTTAGAAAATGTGAAATCTTTTATCAATTTTATATTTTTGTACACATAAACTTTTACAAGTGGTAGAAACTAAAGATATAGTTTATGTCCAGTGATGAAAAATGTATTTGACAAAGGACTAATACAGTTATATAGAACAAGAGTACAAAGAAAACTCTGTATAGTGCTTATATTCAAACATCAGGTCTACCACTCAGGAGTGTAATCCAAGAATACCAAGAAATAATACAAATTGGGCAGTTGTTTGCTGCATGGATCCAGTGTTCACTGCCATCCTGTGGTCACAACTATTATGTTTTCAGGAGAGAGGAAACTTATGGAGATTACCTGAGCTACTAAACATGTCAGGTTTGACAGATTCTCAGACTCAATGAAAAACTAAGTTGGATTATCCATGGGGAGTACCTGAGGAAGTACAGAATAATTAGACCAAACGATTTTATACTTCATTTGTAAGTTCTTTCTATAATGCAAATATTTGCAGTGATGTCCACCACTGCAGAATTACCACTGATTAATATGCTGGTCCTAATGCTGATTTCTGTAACATTGATTGTCTCTATTCATCACTATGCTTCTCAAAAGCCATGGTCTCTCCAAGGAGTCAAATTAACAGATAAATTACAATTATCAAATTTGGTAATGCTCAGAGGCAGAGCAAACATGGCGGAGTGAGTAGGACACTGGGAATCTCCTCCCAAAAACATATATATTTTTGAAAATACAACAAATACAACTAATCTTAAAAGAGAGACCAGAAGACACAGGACAACAGCCAGACTACATCCACATGTGCGAGAGCCCAGCGCCTGGTGAAAGGGGTAAGATACAACCCCTGGCCCGGCGGACACGAGCGCCCCTCCCCCCAGCTCCCAGCAGGAGGGAGAGGGAGCCCAGGACTGCTAAACACCCAGCCCCAGCCACCCGCACCAGAGCGCAGACAAAGTGCATGCGTGGAGGGCTGGAAACTAGGGAAACAGGGCAGCAAGACCTCTGAGCGGGTTCCGAAGCTGATGCCCCTGTGACAAAGAAAAGCGAGTGCTTTTTGAAAGTCTTAAAGGGACAGGGACGTAACAGCTGGACAGAAACAACACAGGTCACAGCCCAGTGGCTGGAAATTACAGGGAAAACTAACCCCCTGGGCAACAGCTCTGAGACCCCTGACGGAGGTAAACAGCCAAACAGCCCCCTGTACATTACCCCTCCAGGCACTGCGAAAGCAGAGAAGCAGCCTAAGGCAGACGACGCCCACAGAAAGGGAGATTCCTCCATATCGGCCGGGCAAGACACAAAGACCCAGTCTACACGCAATTACCCAACACGAACCACTAGGGGTCGCAGTTGTCCCAGTAAAGAAAGGCCACTAGCAAGTGAAAAGTTTGGCCCTCCCACTGACAGTCAATAGCACCTGTCAACATGAAAAGGCAGAAAAATATGATCCAGACAAGACTAACCCAGACAGCTTCGGCATCTGCTACATCTTCCCCTGAGAAGTAACCTGGGGAGATAGATTTAACCAGTATTCCTGAAAAATAATTCAAAACAAAAGTCATAACCATGCTGATGGACTTGCAGAGAAATATTCAAGAACTAAGGAAGGAGAATACAGAAATAAAACAAGCTCTGGAAGGACTTCAAAACAGAATGGAAGAGATGCAAGAGACCATTACTGGACTAGAAAACAGAGAACAGGAACACAGAGAAGATGATGCAGAGAGAGATAAAAGGATCTCCAGGAATGAAAGAATTCTAAGAGAGCTGAGTGACCAATAGAAACGAAACAATATCCGCATTATAGGGGTACCAGAAGAAGAAGAGAGAGAAAAAGGGATAGAAAGGGTCTTTGAAGAAATAATTGCCGAAAACTACCCCAAACTAGGGGAAGAAGTGGCCTCTCAGACCACAGAGGTACACAGAACTCCCATGACAAGGGATCCAAGGAGGGCAACACCAAGACACATAATAATTAAAATGGCAAAGATCAAAGACAATGACAAAGTATTAAAGGCAGCCAGAAAGAAAAAAAAGTTTACCTACAAAGGAAAACCCATCAGGCTATCATCAGATTTCTCAGCAGAAACCCTACAGGCCAGAAGAGAATGGCATGATATACTTAATGCAATGAAACAGTAGGGCCTCGAACCAAGACTACTGTATCCAGAACGAATATCATTTAAATATGCATGGAGGGATTAAACAATTCCCAGACAAGCAAAAGTTGAGGGAATTTGCCTCCCACAAACCACCTCTACAGGGCATCCTACAGGGACTGCTCTAGATGGGAGCACTCCTAGAAAGAGCACAGCACAAAACACCCAACATATGAAGAAGGGAGGAGGAGGAATAAGAAGGGAGAGAAATAAAGAATCATCAGATCGCGTTTATAATAGCACAACAAGGGAGTTAAGTTAGACAGTAAGATAGTAAAGAAGCTAACCCTGAACCTTTGGTAAAGACAAACTTAAAGCCTGCAATGGCAATAAGTACATACCTTTCAATAATCACCCTAAATGTAAATGGACTGAATGCACCAATCAAAAGACACAGAGTAATAGAATGGATGAAAAAGCAAGATCCATCCATATGCTGCTTACAAGAGCCTCACCTCAAACCCAAAGACATGCACAGACTTAAAGTCAAGGGATGGAAAAAGATATTTCATGCAAACAACAGAGAGAAGAAAGCAGGTGTTGCAATTCTGGTATCAGACAAAACAGACTTCAAAATAAAGAAAGTAACCAAAGCAAAGAAGGACATTACATAATGATAAAGGGCTCAGTCCAACAAGATGATATAACCATTATAAATATATATGCACCCAATACAGGAGCACCAACATACCTGAAACAAATACTAACAGAACTAAAGGAGGAAATCGACTGCAATGCATTCATTCTAGGAGACTTCAACACATCACTCACTCCAAAGGACAGATCCACCAGACAGAAAATAAGTAAGGACACAGAGGCACTGAACAACACACTAGAACAGATGGACCTAATAGACATCTACAGAACTCTACACCCAACTCTACATACAGGATACACATTCTTCTCAAGTGCACATGGAACATTCTCCAGAATAGACCACATACTAGGCCACAAAAAGAGCCTCAGTAAATTCCAAAAGATTGAAATCCTACCAACCAACTTTTCAGACCACAAAGGCATAAAACTAGAAATAAACTGTACAAAGAAAGCAAAAAGGCTCACAAACACATGGAGGCTTAACAACACGCTCCTAAATAATCAATGGATCAATGACCAAATCAAAATGGAGATTCAGCAATATATGGAAACAAACGACAACAACAACACTTAGTCCCAACTACTGTGGGAGACAGAAAAGCAGTCTTAAGAGGAAAGTATATAGCAATCCAGGCATATTTAAAAAAGGAAGAACAATCCCAAATGAATGGTCTAATGTCACAATTATCGAAATTGGAAAAAGAAGAACAAATGAGGCCTAGGGTCAGCAGAAGGAAGGACACAATAAAGATCAGAGAAGAAATAAATAAAATTGAGAAGAATAAAACAATAGCAAAAATCAATGAAACCAAGAGCTGGTTCTTCAAGAAAATAAACAAAATAGATAACCCTCTAGCCACACTTATTAAGAGGAAAAGAGAGTCAACACAAATCAACAGTATCAGAAACGAGAAAGGAAAAATCATGACGGACCCCGCAGAAATACAAAGAATTATTAGTGAGTACTATGAAAACCTATATGCTAACAAGCTGGGAAACCTAGGAAAAATGGACAACTTCCTAGAAAAATACAACCTTCCAAGACTGAACCAGAAAGAAACAGAAAATCTAAACAGACCAATTACCAGCAACGAAATTAAAGCGGTAATCAAAAAACTACCAAAGAACAAAACCCCCGGGCCAGATGGATTCACCTCGGAATTTTATCAGACATACAGGGAAGACATAATAACCATTCTCCTTAAAATTTTCCAAAAAATAGAAGAGGAGGGGATACTCCCAAACTCATTCTATGAAGCTAACATCACCCTAATACCAAAACCAGGCAAAGACCCCACCAAAAAAGAAAACTGCAGACCAATATCCCTGATGAATGTAGATGCAAAAATACTCAAAAAAATATTAGCAAACCGAATTCAAAAATACATCAAAAGGATCGTACACCATGACCAAGTGGGATTCATCTCAGGGATGCAAGGATGGTACAATATTCGAAAGTCCATCAACATCATCCACCACATCAACAAAAAAAAAGACAAAAACCACATGATCATCTCCATAGATGCTGAAAAAGCATTTGACAAAGTTCAGCATCCATTCATGATAAAAACTCTCAGCAAAATGGGTATAGAGGGCAAGTACCTCAACATAATAAAGGCCATCTATTATAAACCCACAGCCAACATTATATTGAACAGCGAGAAGCTGAAAGCTTTTCCTCTGAAATCGGGAACTAGACAGGGATGCCCACTCTCCCCACTGTTATTTAACATAGTACTGGAGGTCCTAGCCACGGCAATCAGACAAAACAAAAAAATACAAGGAGTCCAGATTGGTAAAGAAGAAGTTAAACTGTCACTATTTGCAGATGACATGATATTGTACATAAAAAACCCTAAAGACTCCACCCCAAAACTTCTAGAACTAATATCGGAATACAGCAAAGTTGCAGGATACAAAATCAACACACAGAAATCTGTGGCTTTCCTATATACCAACAATGAACCAACAGAAAGAGAAATCAGGAAAACAACTCCATTCACAATTGCATCAAAAAATATAAAATACCTAGGAATAAACCTAACCAAAGAAGTGAAAGACTTACACTCTGAAAACTTCAAGTCACTCTTAAGAGAAATTAAAGGGGACACTAACAGATGGAAACTCGTCCCATGCTCGTGGTTAGGAAAAACTAATATCGTCAAAATGCCCGTCCTGCCCAAAGCAATATACAGATTTGATGCAATCCCTATGAAACTACCAGCAACATTCTTCAATGAAATGGAACAAATAATTCAAAAATTCATATGGAAACATCAAAGACCCCGAATAGCCAAAGCAATCCTGAGAAAGAAGAGTAAAGTAGGGGGAATCTCACTCCCCAAATTCAAGCTCTACTATAAAGCCATAGTAATCAAGACAATTTGGTACTGGCACAAGAACAGAGCCACAGACAAATGGAACAGACTAGAGACTCCAGACATTAACACAGACATATATGGTCAATTAATATTTGATAAAGGAGCCATGGACATACAATGGCGAAATGACAGTCTCTTCAACAGATGGTGCTGGGAAAACTGGACAGCTACATGTAGGAGAATGAAACTGGACCATTGTCTAACCCCATATACACAAGTAAACTCAAAATGGATCAAAGACCTGAATGTAATTCATGAAACCATTAAACTCTTGGAAAAAAACATAGGCAAAAACCTCTTAGACATAAACACGAGTGACCTCTTCTTGAACATATCTCCCCGGGCAAGGAAAACAACAGCAAAAATGAATAAGTGGGACTATATTAAGCTGAAAAGCTTCTGTACAGCAAAAGACACCATCAATAGAACAAAAAGGAACCCTACAGTATGGGAGAATATATTTGAAAATGACAGATCCGTTAAAGGCTTGACATTCAGAATATATAAAGAGCTCACATACCTCAACAAACAAAAAACAAATAACCCAGTTAAAAAATGGGCAGAGGAACTGAACAGACAGTTCTCCAAAAAAGAAATACAGATGGCCAACAGACACATGAAAAGATGCTCCACATCGCTAATTATCAGAGAAATGCAAATTAAAACTACAATGAGGTATCACCTCACACCGGTAAGGATGGCTGCCATCCAAAAGACAAACAACAACAAATGTTGGTGAGGCTGTGGAGAAAGGGGAACCCTCCTACACTGCTGGTGGGAATGTAAATTAGTTCAACCATTGTGGAAAGCAGTATGGAGGTACATCAAAATGCTCAAAACAGACTTACCATTTGACCTAGGAATTCCACTCCTAGGAATTTACCCTAAGAACGCAGCAATCAAGTTTGAGAAAGACAGATGCACCCCTATGTTTATCGCAGCACTATTTACAATAGCCAAGAATTGGAAGCAACCTAAATGTCCATCGATAGATGAATGGATAAAGAAGATGTGGTACATATACACAATGGAATACTACTCAGCCATAAGAAAAGGGCAAATCCTACCATTTGCAGCAACATGGATGGAGCTGGAGGGTATTATGCTCAGTGAAACAAGCCAAGCGGAGAAAGAGAAATACCAAATGATTTCACTCATCTGTGGAGTATAAGAACAAAGGAAAACTGAAGGAACAAAACAGCAGCAGAATCACAGAACTCAAGAATGGACTAACAGGTACCAAAGGGAAAGGGACTGGGGAGGATGGGTGGGTAGGGAGGGATAAGGTGCGGGAAGAAGAACGGGGGTATTAAGATTAGCATGCATGGGGGGGTGGGAGAAAGGGGAGGGCTGTACAACACAGAGAAGACAAGTAGTGATTCTACAACATTTTGCTACACTGATGGACAGTGACTGTAAAGGGGTTTATAGGGGGGACCTGGTATAGGGGAGAGCCTTGTAAGCATAATATTTGTCATGTAAGTGTAGATTAATGATACCAAAACAAAACAAAACAAAAAAGCAGTTCCTGTGTGGTGACCTCCAATGAGTACTGCACAATGGTATAAAGGGCATATAAAAGTGTAGGCAAAGGGTCTGTTTGTGTTTATACAGAGGATCAAAGCCTAATTGGGCTACCCCGAAAATGAACTAAGATACGATATGAAAAAGAACTTCCAACATCAGCACTCTCTGGAAGACTCATACCAGAAGATGATCATCAAAAAATCCTAACAAAGATCTATGTGCTGCTACAGCTGTAGATGCACTCATCCCACTGGTTCCTGGACTTGCCATGGGAATGAAGAAGGAGATATCTAAGCTGGCCTGTGCATACAGTAAAACAACAAATTTGACTGGATCTATACTGTTGGAACTCAATCAAGAATTAGGAGAAGTGCAAATTGTAGCACTTCAAAATCTTACAATACAGACTATTTACTGTTAAAAGAACATATGGGATGTGAACAGTCCCCAGGAATGGGTTGTTTTAATTTGTCTGACTTCTCTCAGACTGTTCAAGTTCAGTTGGACAATATCCACCATATCATAGATAAGTTTTCACAAATGCCTAAGGTGCCTAACTGGTTTTCTTGGTTTCACTGGAGATGGCTGGTAATTATAGGTCTGCTTTGGTTATGTAACTGTATTCCTATTATGTTAATGTGTGTGCACAATTTAATTAGTAGTTTAAAACCTATACATGCTGAAGTTACTCTACAAGAAGATATGTCAAAGAAATAATCAATCTTCCCATGTTTTCTTCCACCTGCTACTTCTATAGCTTTTCTCCTTCCTTCCTAATTACAACCCTTAAATAGAATTTTTGCCTCATATCGAATTTACTGAGTATCATAATTCTTCCAAGTGGTAATGATACCTCAAGACAAATGCTGGGCATAGAAGCCACAAGGCATAAATATGCAAAGAAGTAAAAAGCTAACCTTTTCAAACAATAAGGCTTCTCTCTCACTTACCAACTTTACATTTCCCTGTATGGCCCCGGAAGATGACTGGTTAGCCAGAGACAGGTAAGATTCCTTAAGGGAGGAACAACCTAAGACAGGCACAGTCGCAAGGGGGCCATCAGGTGAGAAATTGGGGATCGACAGAGGTGGGGCTTAGAACCTCACCCCCCCCGTTCTGAGAGAAATCTTCTGCATCTGTGGATGTTTTATTGCCCTTGTCTAGCTCGGATTAACACATAGTCTACAGGCACACACCTGATCATCTACATTTGCTCTCTTACAACACTAAACTATGTTTTCTACCTTTATCTTGCATCTACCTACCACTTCAGCATTTTATTAAAAATAATAATAATAAAGAGAGAAATGTGGTATCCACATATAAATCAAGTATAAAAATCAAATGAATATTCATATTTGAACTGATTGTTTATAGTTCATAATGCATGAGCAAAACCAAAAGTTTCTGTGATGACTGCCCTTGTACTGTTCACCATGTAACTTATTCACTATGTAAGAATTTGTTCTCCATGTAAGAACTTGTTATGCTTCAGAAGATTGGAGACTGATGAAAATTAGGCTTGGGGTGGATCAAGGATTGTGCATTGAGCATTGACTCCCCTATACAGAATTTTATTGTTGTTAACAACCATTTGATCAATAAATATGAGAGATGCCCTCTCAAAAAAAAAAAAAAGTACAGACTTCCAATGGTAAAATAAATAAGTAACCGGGATGTAATGTATAGCATAAGGAACATAGTCAAAATATTGTAACAACTTTGTATGGTGATAGCTGGTACCTAGAATTATCATGTAAATAAACGTTGAATCACTGTGTTGTATACCTGAAACTAATGTAGTACTGTGTGTCAACTATCCTTCAATAAAAAATAATTATCTACAAAAAAAAAAAAAATTTGGTAATGCTCTAAAAATTGTTTTAAATGCAAGTTGTCCAAACTCAAAAATTAAATTGAATGGTTGGTAGAACCATGTAATTAAATGCACAAATGTCCAGGGCACCACATTCTGGAAAACAAAGAAACAATATCTCAAAAAGCTATTCATTCATTTTATCAGATTAAATATCTTGACTGAGAAAATGAGTTCTGATTTCAACAATATTCAAATTATCATGAGGGAGGATATTTCATCTTTCACATTATTTAGCTCTACTGAAAAGCACAAGTGTTTGAAACTTAGTATCTTAAATCTGTCCCCTATTATTGAAAGTTTATTCTTAATTAAAAGAAGCAGAAATGAACAATTAATTGAAAGTTTATCCTTAATTAAAATGAACAGAAATGAACCAACCAACAAACAGTTGACTAGCCTAACGGTTAATATCACCCAAAAACACCCTCACAGAAACACCCCAAAATAGTATTTGACCAAATATCTGGACACCTCATGACCCAGTTAAGTTGACATGCACAATTAACCATCACAGTTATTATCTTTTTTTATATTTTGCTAGATTCAATTTGCTGAAGTTTTGTTAAGAACATTTATGCATCTTTTCATTATTAATTGATTTGGTTTTGTCGGTTTTTGGTAACAGGATAATGCTGGCCATATAAAAATGAGTAGGGAATTGTCCCCTCCTCTTACATATGGAACCAGTATCATTTATGACTGAGATGCTCAGTAGAAGTCACCTGTGAATCCATCTATGTCTGTACTTTTCTTTGAAAGTTTTAAACTATGAATTTAATTTCTTTAATTCCTTCGAGGCCATATCTATGTTTCACATGCGCTTTCTTGTCTATTTCAAAAAATAGGTCCATTTTATCTAAGTTGTTGAAATTACAGGCTTGAAATCTGTATCAGTCCTGAATCTTCTTGAAACATACTAAGACAAGATGAAACATGCAAGACAATAGTAGGAGAAATTCTCATGATGGAAAATGTGGAAGGAACTGAGAAAATTTGGTGGCTGTTGCTTCCAGCTTCATAGATCTCAGCTGCCAAGTAAAAAGTGAACATCATGAAACGTCATTCTGTAAGAAGCCAAGCCATTCAGAGGGTCCTTGGAAGATGAGATGCCATGTGGATGAAGAGAAGTCAAGCAGCCCAGGGCACCAGACTGACAGCAAGTGAAACAAACTCAGGTGGGTCCTCTAGTCACAGACACTTCAGTCAATACCACGAAAATGATAGAACTATCAAGCAGGACCCTTCTTGAATTCCTTACCCACACAACTGTCGCAAAATAAAAACTGTTCTTTTGGAATAGCTAGTCAAGCTGCAGTAGATAATGAAATAGAAGAACGATAGAGGCCATCTATCTAGAAGCCAGGCACATCTAGCTTCCAAAACTAGAACGAATGTAAAGGGAAAGCTGTGAGAACCTGTTACCTCTTTGGGTCACATTAAGTATCCGGTGAAATGTTTGGTATCACATCTGGGTACCAATGCTAACAATACAAAAAAAGCAGTTGGATTCTAACATAAAAGAATAAGGACAAGCTCTTTTGTGTCTGTCTGCCACCACATCTAAACAGGGCCACCTTCAGAGAGTAATGCTGCTGCTTTACTTCTGCCTCTCAAATTTTGTACTAGTTTCTCTTTGGCCAACTCTGACGCGAACCACAGTGGGAAGGCGGTCCTGGGAAACACAGCTCCCAACATACACAAGTTAATGGTATGATGCAACATACACATAAGACGTGCTTGAGGACAATTACTGTCTTTATTACTTTAAGTGTTCCTATCCATGAACATGGTAACATACTTTCTTTGTCCTGCTCAGTACTTAAGGAGGTAATTATACCTGAAGATTCAAGTGTTTCTTCATTTCAAAAATAAGGAGCAACACTGCATTTTTATTTTCAAGTCTAGCTTCCTGGCTGTTTTCCTCCATTCTCTTTTTCTGGAATTTCTCTCCAAACATCTCAGAAACTCTACATTTATTCTCCATGCTTTTTCAATTGTTCAGTAAGTCTCTTTTATTTCATCAATGGTTTAAAACTGATTATTTTATATCATATGTATTTGTTTCATTCATGCCTATTTTTTTCTTCTTCACTTATAACACCCATTTTCCTTCACTGAATATCTTAAATGCATTGACTGTAAAGTCTACGTCAAACTGTTCCCAGAAAATCAATTTCCTTTCCAATGAATTTATGTTTTGATTCTTCATTTTGTTGGATGCCATTCTTAGTGATAGATTTTCTTTCTTTGGCTTTCAAGATCATTTTGAGCCAGAGGTTCTGGGGTTTGTTTCCCTTTGCTTTAGGTTGTCCCTGACTTCCTGTTTTGTCTCCATGCTTTTTATTAAAAAAGCATGTCATTAGCAAATGGCAAATCAAGTCAGTTCATTGTTGGAAGGTTCTTTCTTTGTCCTCCCATTTCCCTAAGCCCAATGCATCTCCGTAAGCTGTGTCCAAACAAAAACCTGCCTCCGTTTTCTTTTAGCCTCATCTTAGAGGTAACAGAGCATTTTCTAGAACCTGACTTTAGACAGTGGCCTTGTCTCTGGTCCTTGACTTGCACAGAATTCTTGTAAGGAACTACAGGAACTTTGGTACAAAGCACTATTACCTGTTTCTGATCTTGGAGCACACAAGTCCTGTAGATTCATTCCAGCTCCTATTTCTCTGAATATTATTGAAGATGTCAAAATATATCTTTCCTCTAAATATTCAGTGTTTTCATTTATTCTTCTACATTGACTTAAAAATATTTTAATTTAATTTTTCTACATGCCTACTAATTAACAAGCAATGGGGAGATTTATCTATACCACTGTTTGTCAATAAGCAAAATGACTGGTTTCCCTTGATACTACTCGAGCTGAATATGAATCTGTATTCTTATCCCATTGTCTACTAAGCTTTTATTTAATGTGAATCCATTTGGCTGAAATGGTCTGTAACATAAGTATTTATAAAGCTACAATCTTCAGAACATATGATTGATATCAATTTTTCTATATCACTCTCACCAACAAGCCTTGATTCTCAAAATGGTATCTGTTGTTCTGATGCAGTCACCCTTCCCCTCCTAACATCTACTCCTGACTTCTAGCACAGGTGATCACTGGAACATGCTCTCTCTACGCATGCAGACAGGTGCTCTGGTGAGAGGGCAGGAGAAATACTCTGATTTAATTACAGCTCAGCAGCTATATAGTCATGGGATACTGTCCAATTTTTTAATCCAAAGGAGAGACCAGGGGGAAGATTAGAATGGATAGGGCCACTCTTGGTTTTATATTCACTTCCATTACCCTTAATTAATAAGTAATCCATCATCCTTAAGTTATTTGAAATTCCTCCAAAGTTCAGGCAATGTGATAATTCATAATCTTAGTTTGTGTTGTTGTTTGGCAAGCTAAGAAAACTCTTCATGGCTGTCTCAGAATAAGTTGGGATAGAATATGCCAGTTATCACTAGTCATTTTAAAGGAAAAGAGTCCATGGATGTAAAGCAGTAATGGACAAGATCTGATGTGGAGTGATTTGTGGTGTGAACAAGGTATCTTAAGAAGGGCATGTGTATAAAGCACTGTGAGGACAGTAAACCAATTGCCTTGAATGAGAAGGGAGTCTTCACTGAGCACTACTATATGAATTCTTGTTTTTATGCTTCTCTAAGAATCTTTGATTCTTTTCTTCCCTAATTGAATTTCTATTTCCTTCAACTGGTTCTTCTGACACCTCATTACATATACTCCTTTGAGGGTACTGGAAAAAAATTTACATCTGTGCTACAAGAACTTCAGCTTTGTATATTTCTTATGCTTTGGTCTTTCATCAAAGTTTGGCTTAACTGTTCAATCTTCCTCATTTTAATCAATATGTGTTATGTTACCTCAAGGAGAGCCTTGGATGAGCTCATGATGTCTGTGAGACAGTCACTGCAGCTCAGCAAGTGTGCATTTTGAGCTTATTCCTTTCCTTCTCTTGAATTTCCAATTAAACTTGAACTTTTGTATTCAGAACTCAACTGCTTCCCTTAATGCATTTTAAAAAATTGTATCTCCATTCTTGATGTAAGTGCATAGCAAGCAATTTTCCATTTTTCATAGAAAGTTGACACAACTTGACGCCCTCCAAGTGCTGTCTTTATTTTGGCATTGGCTCAGACAAGAGTTCATGGGGGCTAAAACATCAATGCTTTCCGCAAATCTGCTGTTTCCATGTCACTTGAGAAAACGGCTTCTAATTTTTTTTTTTAATTTCTTCCATTATCTTTCACCCATGTGAAGCTTTTTTTTCACTTAAAGTTTGTAAAGGAGAATTGAACATTACCATTAATGGTGACGATGGAATTACACAGTTTAGGTGAGGTTGTAATTTAGGAGCAAAGTGAAACAACAAGGTAGGAAGAGAGGAAACGTACGTCTTTCTGACTATATTCTTTCTTTGCACCTCTACTTCTTTTTAGAAAAATCTTTCTAAGTCCCCTTAAGCACACTGTCCTGTGTAAGGACAGTACCTTACACAGAACCAGGAAAGTTGGCTTTTAGTAATAGTGCTTTTTTTTAAATTGCAGTAATTAAAAGGAGATTTTTCCTTGAAATAGTTTCCATACATTTGAACGTAGTGAAAAGTAAAACAGTTTAAAGATGTGATTATATCCAACCAGTAAAAACAGATACAAATGGTATATAGGAAAGGGCAGGTCCTGACCCACAGAGGAAGAGTTAGAATACAGGGGGGTAACAGAATGCCGTCATGTCGTTTGCTTCTCTGTATGATATCATACCCTGAGCGCTAACTGGAGAAATGTGTACTCACTAAACCCCAGATAAGCAGATATTGATCTTTTATTTCTTGTTTTAATTCCCATGTCACTTCCCAACTGTGCCAAGAATTAGCGTTTAAGCACATTTTGAGAGCTTCAAACTTACTTATGCTTTAGTGACTTGCCTTCCTTTTTCGCAGTGCTGTTGGGCTATTGAGGACCTGTGATTGTGGAGAGACTGAAATGCCTCCCCTCTCCCTGCTCTCACTGCTTAAAAGTTGCCATCTTTCATAGAAAGTTGACACAACTCATAGAAAGTTGACACAATACCTGTTCCCAGCCTGGAGGAAAGGCGGGACCCTAGCCTGGCGGCTCAGCTCTAGGAGACGGAGAGGGCGGGGCGGGGCCGTGGGCGGGGCCTCTCCCGCCTTCCTAAGGGACCTCTCTCCGCTTAGCCGCCAGCTCTGCTTAGCCTGCCTGGATTTCTGTATCCCACCAACCTTCCTTCAGCCCTCTGGAATTCTTATTTAATATCACCAAACACGCAGAGAAGACACCCAGACTTGTTATTCTACCAAATAATTTTTCAGTCATTGCCTGCTCTGCCTGTCTTGTCTAAAGGCTCTGTGAGGTGGGAGAACGGGCAGAAAGAGACAGATAAACAAGAGAAGAGAGAGAGAAAATCTTTCTTTTTCTATTTATCTTTTCATAGCGGTAGTGAAAGTAGTAGTTAGATACCTTATAAATCTTCAGGTGACCTATTGCACTTGCTTCAGGGTCTAGAATGCAGAAAAATCTATGAGACTGTCTATACCATAAGCCAAGCAAGGAAGGGATTGATGGGTCATTGGCTCTGACACTGGAGGCCTTTGGAAGGCAGAGGAAGTGAAGGGGAGAGAGACAGAGAGAGTATATAGACTGAAAAAGGTCTTTGATGTATGCAAGCAAAGGGCCAAATTTCCCAATGCTTCTGAACCCACCTCAGTCTCTCTGAGACTAAGTTTGCCCAGATAAAATACAGAATATTCAGTTAAATTGGATTTTAGGTAAAGAGCAATTTTTTTTTTTAATTTAAGTGGGTCCCAAATATTTCTTGGGACACAGTTACACCAAAACAAATGATGTGTTGTTTACCTGAAATTTGAGTCTAACTGGGCATCTTATTATTTATTTGCTAAATTTGCCACCTATTCTGTAAGATTCCTTACAGAGTTACTGCTTTACCTAGGGCCAGTCCTCAGTGCTTTGTGTGTGGAGGTGATTTTATATCTTGGATCCTGTCCCCCCAGTTCTTGCCCTGCTAAAAGGCTCATGGGACACAGAGGGGTACAATATTACATAGGTTCTACAGTCTTACATTTTTTTGTTCCCTCTGCAAATCTTCTTCCTACTTCTTTGTCTTTACCTTCATTTAAAATAGATTATCTCAGGTTGTAAAGAAGATACAGCAGATCAAAGTAGTCAAAATGTCATCTTCTGAGACCCTGATGCTCTCAAGTATTAAACAATTCTTTTGAAAGAGTACAGATACACACACATACACATACACACAAAAAAATGTTGCCTAATTTGAGTGGCTGGAGAACAGAGTTGCAGGGAAAGACGATAGTTACATGGGCTGGTGGCCCTGAAAGGTGTCTCCACACCTTCCTGTGCCATAACACAAACAGCAGATATGAACCTCAGGGCATAAATATATGCAAAGGTGTGACTTCTTGGTATAACTCAGTTTAATTTTATCTCAAGTTCGCATCCCAGTGGGTTGGCTAAAATGTAACTTCATCAAATTCAGGATAATTAATACCCACTCATGGCAGGATATGGATTTAATCTATGTTTAGGAATCGTATATAGTATATCAGCTCTGTAAGTGGCAGAATGAATGGAAACTAGTCCCAAATCGTTATCTATTGCTGTTGATGGTCTAGGTTCTCACAGATCCCCACTATGCCATCTCCCCTGGAAACAAGGCTGACTATTCTCGGCTCTGTTTTCATGCCCTGGGACCCCAGAGCATGCCCTTTTCTTTTCAATGCTACGTGAAGTGCTCAGGGATCCTGGGGCTGTTGTGAACTCCTTGACTCAGAGAGTCAAGGAATTTCTGTTCTATTGGCCAGAACCACATCAGGTCAGGGTTCCTTATGAAGTTTGCTGTCTTCCCAGGTTCCTCCACTAGAAGAAAGTCAGGGTATTTTCTGTCCTTAGGCCCTCAACCTTTTCTGAAGGTTCTACATGCTTGCCAGGTTCTGCCTTATAGGAGGTAGATCAAGACCAACACCCCTCAGGAATCTGTCAATCATTTAGTACTCTTAATTCTAGGATTCATTTTGAGCCCCAGGGAACATCTGGCAATATCTAGAGATATTTCTGGTTGTCAAAGTGGACAAGTGTTACTAGTTTCCACCACATAATACCAGGGATGCTCTTAAACATCCCATGAGGCACAGGACAGCCCCCGCTCCTCAACAAAAAGTCATCTAGTCCAAAATTTCAAGAGTGTTGACATTGAGAAACTGCTTTAAAACTGTGTGAAATGATCACATGACATCAATAAACTTCTTCGTGACTCCTGTAATATACTACTAATTGTCAAAGGTTACGATTGTGAACCTCTTATATGAGGTATGATTATATAGACCAGATATGTGATACCATTCCCAGTCAGAATTTAAGAAATAAATCCTTCTTCAAGGCATTTTACAAGGGCCATTTGGGGAGTAATCAAAATTCACAAGTCCCCCTCAGGCCACACATGTTATTTTATTAGGTAAAGGAGGTTATTATTACTGAAATGAAAGTAAGAAAATATGACAGGCAGATAAAACCTATTTTAATGGATGTGAGTTCATTGAAGTTTGCTTTTAATGTATAGCACTGGTTAAGCAGCTTTCTGCTAACATCTCTGTAATGATAGCATTAGGCACCTCTACCTCCTAACTTTAAATTAAAGTAATTGAGGTATGCAAAGCAGACAGAAGTACTCTGATGCTTTCCCTTAAATGTAATACGAATCCTTCAGACTTCAAGAAATTGTTAAATTTCAGACTTCAAGAAATGCCAAAAAAGAAAAAGAAACCTTACCCTGAAGAAGTCCTCATGAGAATTTCCTAATGATAACATCTGTTACTAACATATATGTATTCATAATAAAAATAAATCTTCCCGTACATTCAAGATTTCATTGCTTTGTTGAGTAACATTTAAATATTTTAGACTTTGTAAAGTTCCCTCCCTAGCCATTCCCATTAGTAAGAGCTGCTGTTCTTATTAGGGAGAGTAATAAAGATGTATCATTTCTATAAAATAATTTTTAAGTTTTTTATATCTATAAATAAATAATAATCCTTTACTTCCTTTAAAATCTCTTTGGGAGAAATATATATTTTTCTCTCAGGAATGCATTAATGCAACATAACAGACTCACTTGCAAGCTTTTAAATATTAGTTCCTTGGGCAAAACATTTAGTATCACCATGTCTCTGCTTCCTCACTGCTTAAATAAAAATAATGGCAGTCGACTACCTCTCAGGGATATTTCCAAGAGCACTAAAACATTTTCAAGGGATTTAACCACACAGATTGTCATTTAGCTTATTACTTAGTGATACAGAAATAAAGAAGGAAATTAAAATTGTGTGAGCCCTGAACTAACATAAATTCCTGTCTGTAAGATGCAGAGAAAACAGGCATTCACTTTGGTGGCATTGTCAGGGGCCAGCCTAGGTAGCAACATGGAAGCAGCAGTTCAGTACAACCTGCCCAGCTAAAACACATTCTAAAAAATAATTGTGCTTGATCTGTATATTTGGCTTCCAGGTACAACTTCTAACATGCACTACTCCTGCCACCGAAGAGAGCCCCAAATTAACATAAACTCCAAGCAAAAATTGTATGCAACTGCAGAATAAGGTTTTCATTAGTCACTTCTCAAACCAGATTGTTATTCTAACCTTCCCTTACATAGACATTCTAGAACCTCCACTGATCCTCTAGCAACACAATTATTTTATGTCATCAAAAGGATATAGAGTAGTTGTGTGGTATTCTGTGTTCTTTGCAGAATGGCTGGCTGGTCAAGCTGTTTCGAGCCCCTGAAGAGTCCGTGTCAGTTCTGCTGAGGATAGTGGAATGACATACATCACCTCCATGCCTGTGTTGGAGAAAAAAGGGAAGATATATAAATTCTCCAGCTGTACTCTAACCTTGCCTTCCACTTCATTACCTTTTTCAGTGAGGACTTAAGGCAGCTTGATCCTTGTCATCCCTCCATCCTAGCCTACTCCATCCCAGCAAGAACAGTAAGAGAGAAGTCAAGTTCATTACAGAGTTAACATAACTGCCTTTTTGAAGGGAAAATGATTTTGTTACTTACTGAGGTCAAAAAATTACTGAAATTCACAGTGAGAGAACGAATCATTTTCCTTCTTACTTGGCTGAAGGACAAGGTTTTATGACTATTATTTAGAATTACATTGTATCCAATATATACAGCAATCTGTTTGCTACAAGAGTGTTCATTCTTCAGTTGATGGCCCATATGGTTACAGACCCCAATAAAAATAAGGGGCTAAACTGGGACACATATGCTTTACCTTAATATGTATTATGCTGCTTGTTAGGTATTCCTATGGGTTGCCTAACAATATAAACAGCCTTACAGATAAAATTATTCCAATCCTGATGAAACCATTCACCCCAAGGTCAATGTGAAACACTGTACATGTGGGAAAAATCCCCAAAACAGGGGAAAGAAAAGGAGCTTTATAATAAAAAATACTGTTTTCGAGGCCAGAATAGTCACCTTAATTATGCAACCAGTGCTACTTTGCTTAAATTACCTCAGCCTCTGCATTTGAAGAGCCTTATTAAATAGTTATGTCCCTGTATATTTAAAGAAAGAGAGTTTTATTCATTTGATTAAACTATTTTTATTGTGCAGGATTACAGTATCATAATCCTGTGTATTGCATGCCTCCTCTCTCCTCCGTTCTCCTTCTCCACCTCCCCAGCAAGTACACACAAGGAGAATGAATATTATTTCAGCCACACAGTCTTGCCAAGCCAATATGTGCAATTTCTAGAAGATTAAGGGAAAGAAGAATAGAGGGAGGAATCAGTATAAAATTGCCAACTGCTCCCTGACAAAAATTCCTCATAAGCACTAGAGCCTCCCTGTATTTGTTTAAAGCAATTCCAAATACCATCCAAATCCCTTCCCCTTGCATTATGAAGTAATGTCAGCTGACAAAATAGAAGTCTCCACTCACCTCCGATTCTCATCAAGTAAACAGGTTACCCCTTCCAGTGGAAGAAACTGAAGTTACTACTCTTCATTCTCCTTTGCTCCTTCGGTAGCTTTAAGAATAAGTAACTGTTTGCCTGGGAACAATTTATTTTCCTGGGAGAAGAGCCTTCATGGCCCTACAAAGACAGTCACTCTAACACACATGACTTACATTAAAAGCAAAGAATGGTAGAGCCATATGCAAAGCTTAGCTAACATTTGGCTTTTTATGAACTCTTTGTTTTTGGTTGGTGTTTTGAAGCTTATGTAGTACAATATCACTAATTCCTTTGATGAGCTTCTCAAGATGGAATCTGACACATTCCCTGGCCTTTGGAGCCAAAAGGAATTAATTTAAGAAGAGTGGGAGATGGCAGATTCTCCTTGGAACTTCCTTGGTATAATCTGACAAAATGGGCTAGAGAGTTATGTCAGTATTTGGTCCTCCTACAGAGACCAACTACATAATCTTTAGTATTCTATATTAGGACACATCAACATGAGGCTAATGGAACTCAAAGCAATGTGTTCTACTTCTAGATAACACTTGATTAATTATAGGGTCATGTCAAAAATAATATTAACCTCAGGAATAAATACTAAGGCATTGTGTAGGTGATTAAATGAGTTCTGGGTATTTTTCTCTAGTGATCAAAGAACTGTCCTGAGTCAATTCAAAACTCTTCTTTTGATAAGCTACTCAAGAGACAAAGGAATGATTTTCTTAAAAAAAAAGTCGTAAAGGAGTAGGAGTTAGCTTGATGCTCTCCTGGAGACTGACAGAGTTTAACAAAGCCAACATTGCAAAATATAAAAAAGTAGTTAATATTTAGGTATGAAATACATTAAATAATTATTTTTCAGCAAAGTGCCTTTCAAGTTGTTTTAAATGTTTAATGTGCTAATTTTAAAATCAATTTATTTAGCATTTTTGGAGTATATGCTCTGCATACTAATCCAACATAGGAGGAAGGCTAAAATCATGAGTGTCAATGGGATGCAATGGACCAAGCTGCTGGTTCAGAAGGAAGACTGACAGAAAATAAAATTAACAAACTTGGCTGTTCTGAACTCTTTTCTGTAAACACTGTTGAAAGACCCATTATTAAGATATGTGTATAATATGGATCCCCAAGGCCCTGATGAGGAGTTGTTCACCACAGGAATGAGAAATGTGGTGCTCCATACAGCTCCCCCATCTCTCTTTGGGTCCCTAGTGACTATTCTTGCCCCTTATATAGGGCAACCCATAAGTGAGGCCACTCGTACTTTAGCAGATCTGGGGGAGGTTGAAACAATAAGAGCATGGAAGGAAGTATGGGCTATGACTGAAAGGAGAGCTGAAAAAGGCCCCGGGAAGGTCTCCAGGACCCAGATGTGTGTTGATTTAATAAAGGCCAAAGGAGTATACTGTGTCTTTTTCTCCCAACCTGGAATATACTTTGGGAGTAGATATCTTGCAGGGCCTGTGGTTACAGACCACTGCAGCATGAGATCAGATTGAGAGTACATGTTGATAAAAGCAGTTCTGAGGGGACATGCTAAGTACCCACCTGTAGCTTTGCCTCTGCCTATACTTTAACAAGTGACAAATACTAAGCAGTATAAATTGCCTGGGGGCACAAGGAAATTGGAGAAACTCTACAGGAGTTGGAGAAGGTGGGCATCATAAAGCCCACTCATAGTCCTTTTAATTTCCCAGTGTGGCCAGTGAAAATTCCAGATGTCTCCTGGCATATGACCGTGGACTACAGAGAACTGAATAAAGTCACACCCCTCTTTGCATGCTGCTGACCCCTCTATAGCAGCGCTTATGCACACCCTCAGTCATGAACTAGGGACGTATCATTATGTTGTGGACCTTGCTAATGCTTTCTTCTCTATTGACATAGCACAGGAAAGTCAGGAACAGTTTGCCTTCACGTGGGAAGACTGGCAGTGGATATTCACTGTCCTCCCATAGGGATACCTCCACAGTCCCACCATTTGTCACAGACTTGTAGCCCAGGACTTGGCCACATGGAGAAACTGCAAATGGTATTCCTGTATCACTACATTGATGGTATTATGCTCATGTCTGATTCTCTATCAGATCTAGAAGGTGCAGAACCCAGACTGCTGCGATATCTACAGGAGAAAGGATGGGCTGTGAACAGCACCAAGGTTCAGGGACCTGGTTTGTCTAAAAAATTCTTGAGGGTTGTCTGGTCGGGTAAAACTAAAGTTATTCCTGAAGCAGTCATAGACAAAGTCCAGGCTTTCCCCACCCCTACCACTGTGCCAGTCTTACAAGAGTTTTGGGGTCTTTTGGGCTACTGGAGAGTGTTTATCCCGTACTTGTCACAAATTCTGAAGCCCTTATACTTGTTGATATGAAAGGGCATCAGGTGGGACTGGGATGAGACATGTGCAGCTGCTTTTACTGCTGCTAAGTAAGCAGTCAAGGCCATACAGGCCTTGAGTGTAATGGACTCATCAAGGCCCTGTGAGCTAGATGTTCATGTAACTGAGGATGGTTGTGGATGGGGTCTTTGGCAGCGGCTTGAATGGACAACCTTTTGGATTCTGGTCACAACTATGGAAAGGAGCAGAGGTCCAGTACACCTTGACAGAGAAGCAACTGGCTGCTGTGTACCACGCCTTGCTGGCTATGGAGCCCATCATCAGAACAACTCTGACCAAGGTAAAAACCACCTATCCCATCACAAATTATAAGCAAGTTTAGTGTCCAGCCAAGGCAATCTACTAATGCCAAGCCCATGTTTACATCTATCCTTGTTCCTTTGCATGTGACCTCTGTTTTGCTTTTGTTTTTGGAATCCTTTGCTAAGGAATAATTTAAATATATTAATATGTACTCATTTTAAGTGTACACATTGATATATTCTGACAAATATATACAACCATACAATCACAGTAACGATATAGAACATCAACACTACCTCTAAATTTTGTTTTATGAGTTTTTCTTTTTAAATGTCCTACCCCAGGGACAAACGTTAATCTCTTTTCCATCACTGAAATTGACTTTTATCCATTGTAGAACTCCACATATGTGGAAATACATACTAGGTTTATTCATGTCTAGGTTATTTTGCTTAGAATCATATTTTTTTAATTTTATTCATTTATTTCCAAATGAAATGTCTGTGGTTCTTCTTAAATGTAATCCCCTATACGTAATGAGTCTTTGTAGGAAATGAGTCTTTTTTCTTTGGCTGGTTTTATGATTTTTTTTTTATTTATTACTGGTCTTCAGAAACTTGATATGCTATGCCCTGGTGTGGTTTTCTCTGTTTTTATCCTTCTTGGGTTCATTGATCCTGGTTCTGTGAGTTCATAGCTTTTTAAAAGAAGAAACTTTTGGCCATATTTTATTTTTATTTTTATTCACTTATTTTTTTACTTTGCACTATAGCACTTCAATTTTCTGTATGTTATTATCCCACAGGTCACATTACTAAAGCTCTATAAATTTCTTTGTCTTTTTTCCTCTTTGTGCTTCAGTTTTGCTACTTTTTATTGCTGCAGTTGTTAATTCACCAATCTTTTGTTCTGCACTCTCTAATCTGCTGCTAATCACATCTAGAAAAATTTTTATTGCAGATATTGTAACTTTCTCCTTTAGAAATTTCATTTGATCCTCCTCTCCCCTTTTAAAACAATTCTAGTTTACTCTTTATTGTGTTCATATCTTCCTTTAAATTCTTGACAGTTTGCTGTGTTCTTACCAAGTAGTATCATCATCTCTTTCATTTCTAGGAGTGTTTCAATGGACTAATCTTTCTCCTGGTTATGAGTTACATTTTTCTGTTTCTTGATATATCTGGCAATTTTTATTCAACTCTAAACACTGCACATGTTAAGTTGTTGAGTGTCTGGATTTTGTTTTCTTCCTTCAAAGAATATTGAATTTCATTTTCGCTCAGTTAAATTACTTGCAGGTCATCATGATCACTTTATTTCTTTCTAATTTTTTATTAAGGTATTATTGATATACACTCTTATGAAGGTTTCACATGAAAAAACAATGTGGTTACTACATTTTACCCATATTATCAAATCCCCACCCATACCCCAATGCAGTCACTGTCCATCAGTGTAGTAAGATGCCACAGATTCACTGTTTGCATTCTCTGTGCTACACTGTTTTCCCCATGACCCCCCCACACCATGTGTACTAAAATAATACCCTTCCATTCCCTTCTCCGTCCCTTGCCACCCACCCTCCCTTACCCCTCCCCTTTGGTAACCACTAGTCCCTTCTTGGAGTCTGTGAGTTTGCTGATATTTTGTTCCTTCAGTTTTGCTTCATTGTTATGAGGGAAATCATCATTTGGCACTTGTCTTTCTCTGCCTGGCTTATTTCACTGAGCATAATATCCTTCAGCTCTATCCATGTTGTTGAAAATGGTAGGATTTTTTTCTTTCTTATAGCTGAATAGTATTCCATTGTGTATATGTACCACTTCTTCTTTATCCATTCATCTACTGATGGAAACTTAGGTTGCTTCCATATCTTGGCTATTGTAAATAGTGCTGCAATAAACATAGGGGTGCATGTGACTTCTTGAATTTGAGAGGTTGTATTCTTTGGGTTAATTCCAAGGAGTGGGATTCCCAGGACAAATGGTATTTCTATTTTTAGTTTTTTGAGGAACCTCCATACAATGGTTGAACTAGCTTACATTCCCCACAGCAGTATAGGAGGGTTCCCCTTTCTCTGCATCCTTGCCAGCATTTGTTGTTCTCCTAATCACTTTAAAAATTAGTTTTAAGCTTTTTAAGGTGGAGTTTCAATATTCTTTACTCTAGAGCTAGGTATTACTACTATAGTGTTACATTTCTGGGACTTTTACTGAATAACTTTGGTGTTCCTCAAAGTCACTGCACTGTGGCCTGTCATAACTCACACATCACCCAGTTCTATATACTCTGGGATTTTTTCTTCTTGCAGTTCCTGGTAGTTCTTTGGTCTAAAGGAATTTATCTACACATATATGATTCAATATTTAGCAAAAGATTCAGAGATCCCTATACAGATTTCTGAAGTATTATTTCTGTGTAGCTCCCTCTGCTACTCTGCCTGACAAATCCACAACACACTAATTTCTGTCTTCTTGTCTCAGTCGGAAACCTGTTTTGTTTGGGTCTTTCCCTTGCTCTGTGAACCAAAATATGCTTCCAGGCAGAAAGCCAGGATGCTTGTATGGCTCACCAATTTTGTTACTCTCTTCTCAGGGACCACAGTCCTGTGCCTATTGATAAGTTCTGAAAACTGTAGTTCTATATATTTTGTTTAGTTTTCTAGCTCTTTTTTTAGTAGGAGGGCAAGTTAACTACCAATCATTGTCTTGGCAGAAATGGAAGTCAGAGGTCTGTTTTATTGTTTTAATTTCTTTAATTATACTATTTTTAATAATGCAAATCATGTCATATACTTTTGGAGTATAAGTGTATATAGTCTGTATAAACCCATAAAAGATATTCTGAAGACATGGAAAAACATATTTTTGACCCATAGACATTAAAGCTAACCAGACTTTTAAATTATTCTTGGACTTTGGTAAACTATTTGGTGACTACTTTTAATTCCCTAAAGACCTCAACAGATGGACACAAAAGATTTAAGTTTGATAAAAAGGCAATTTTTTACTTTTCAGATGAGAAAATATAAATGTCTCTTCCATGGAAACTTTGAAGTTGACTCCCTTTGGAGCTCCTCAGAAGGAAGAAGACAGCAAATGTTTTAGGTGATCATTAACCTAAAAAAGGGGAGCATTTTCCAGTTTTGAGATTCTTTAGTTGTAGTCAATGAATTTTGAACTTTCTTTGTGATTTTATTGTCACAGAAATGGTAAAATATTATTATTATTACTAAACTTAATGAGAAGAACCAACTTGTCAAATTAAATCCACATACAACATTTTAATTACATGAGAGTAGGGTAATTAGAATTTGCATTTGTAAAACAATTATTTTTTCTGTGCCTGCATACTCATGACCTTTATCATGTCACTGAATAAGGCAGGTATGGCCTAAATGCAGGACTAAGAAGACTAGGAGGGGTTTATCTTAGTCTGGAAGTAAGAATTGCTACCAAATAAAACATAAGGGTCATTTCTACAAATACAGTCATAAGCATATGGTTTAAAAATATCACAAACAGGCACCCATTTTCTTTTTTGATGCATTTATTTATCACATTATTTCAGCTATATTCAGCACCCTATACAAATAATCTGTAGTTTATATCCCCTTGTCTGGTGGAACAACAGTCTCATCATAGTCAAGAAGGAGGTAGGTTTGGTGATGTCTTCAGTGGAATTCCCACAAGAAATTTCATTTTTACAGATATTTTACATAATGGTTAAGATACTTACTCAGACATCTTTGCTGACTCACTAATATTCTTGATAAAAACCCAGTTACACATATGGCATTAGGATGCTATGATACTTGTACAACTGGCTTCCTTTGGTCATTTAGAAATTAGCTTAAATCTGACATCTCCAAAGAGAGCTTTTTCAAACTACCAAACTAAAGTTGTCATCCTCTATAACATCTCATCCTTGTGACCTTCTGCATGGAACTTGTCATTAATATTTTTCTTGTTTTTTTATTTAAGTTACTTAAGTATAGTCACCAGTCCTTAGTCCCTACCCTAGACTCAAATGAAATGTTAAATACTTGAAGATAAGATCTTGTACTGTTGTTCATTTATATATTTCTGGCACCTAAAACAGTACCTGATAAGAAACAAGGTCTCAATTACTATTTGTTGAATTGTGAAATGGATAAATGATGGTTATGAGGGAGATAATAGAGAAGGTGAGTTTCATCTTAGAGTCAATGTATAAAGAGGACCTGAACAAGGGCAGTAATCATTATTTTCCTTTTCTATAATCACTGCTACATTTCTATTACTTTTTTCAGTACTCATTCATATGATTGTGCATGAAAATTCATTGTAACATTCAGTTAGATTTGTGTTTATAAGTTATTATAATATTTAACTTTAAAGTTTGACCAATTAGGATGATTGGGGTGGGAAAGACTGAATTGTGGGATTTAGAAATAAGTCCATTTAGGCAATAAGGAAACAATTTTTAAGTGATATGGGTTCAGAAAATAAATTGTAGTACCATAAAGTATGTGCTTCTATGCAGTTCTGATATAAAGTAATGAGCAAAAGGAGAACACCCACGGCATTAAGTGAGTGACATTGACATGTCCTGAGAAGTAGTCAGTGAGGAAGCACCAAGGATGTCTCTCTGTATGCCACTTGGCCCTGTGGAGAAGGTCCTGACAAGGACAACACAAGACAAGTTCTTAGAGGAAGATGAAGGAACAAGACAGGATCACATTTCTCAGAGCTGAGATAACTAAGTACTTCCCATTAAGTTGCAAACCCATTGAAGCCAATTCCCCCAAAGTTGAGCTGGACTAACAAGAGATGTTTCAGGAAGAAATATGGTTTAAAAATCAAGCAATGGCTGATACAATTAACTGGGATAATTTTGAGTCATTTACTTTAGTTTTCCAAACCTTAGTTTCCTCATTCCTAAAATAGAGTGACATCTACTTTATCAGATTGTTAGGAAAATTAAAGATAATCTATTCGATGGACATAGCCCAGAGCTTGTTGCCTGATGTGTCACACACACGGTTATTAATTCTCTTTCAGGCCATAGTCAGCCTCAAGGGCTGAAGCAGGCCTGAAGCCAACTTCTTGTGCCATGTTGGGCAGTACTGGGGAGTTCCAGGTGCAAAGAACCTGGCCATCTCTAACATTCTGTGAACTGCACTCTCAGTTAAGGAGCCTAGAATGATTTTAGCAAAGACCTTTATGATACATGGAAAGACCAATGTAAGGGGTGAACCTGTACATTATAAATATTTCATTTTCCAATTATTGATCTTTATGAAAGTTGAAAAGGGCTATAACTAAAGATCACAATGTAAACACTGTCCACCAAAATAATTTGACACAGAACTATACCTTTATAGGTTCATTTGAAGCTGAGATGTTTAGGCATTGACAGACCTTAGAAAGAAATCTAGTACCTATTAAAAGTCATCATATACTGGAGATTGAGCTGTTTCGGTCTACCACTAAGATTCCATTATTCTCATATGTAGGATATAAATAATTATAATCTTTCAAAATATTTCATAGTATTATTTCTTTTATGATGCTTGCCATTAAAGGATTAAACAGTAGCTCTATTTCATGAAAAGCAACTTTAAAAACAGAGATAATTGAATTCTGATCAAAAGTTATTTTTTTAAATAAGCAATCCTCACGGGAATTTATGAAAACACAATTTCGTATTGTGATCGAGGAATTCATTTCAAACTTTCTGAGAATGTTCTGAGCATCACAATTTTTCCCTTCAACTAAGAAGGAACAATTAATCAATTTTAAATAATTCTATAATCTAAGGAACAAAAAGAAGAATAATTAGCAAAATCAGCTGAATACTTGAAAATGTCAAAACAAACATATTCCTTGATAAAATACAATCAAAAGGGCATTTTTTACTTCAAAACAGAAAACCATCAAGCACAATTAAAGGAAATGATGTACTCACTAAAAGTGATAAAATGGTACTTTCCCTTTTTGTTCTGATTATGTTTCATGGCATGAATTAAAGATTCTTGATATCAGAGATCAGGGGGAAAACTATGTGCTATGTGTGCAAAAGATGACTTATACCTATGCCGATTATCTAACTTCACAACTTTAAAGGCACTTTATGCAGTAAATGCACCACATTATGAGTCCAAATTGCAATTCTGAAAGGTGCTCGGTAGCAAATGATTGATTTACATTCATTTCAACAAGTTCAGAGGCAATCCAAGGAGTTTTTTAGATGATATGTCAAGGATAACCTCATTAGGAATTTGGGAAACCTGAATTCCTCTAGCCTTGAAGCACTCCACAGTGACATGTGATGGGAAGAATCCATTAGAGCTACTTGTGTCTTCTCCGTGAGGACATTTTCAGTATTTCTCCAAGTGGGTGTCTCAGCAGCTGTTGATGAAAACATGAATTTTTAGACACATTCAGCAGAGAGAGATAGGATATTTTGACTGAGATGTATTATCTCGTCCTGCCTTGTAGCAAAAAGGCAGTAAAGGCTTTCTGCAGGGTCAAGCAACAGAAAAGTCATCAGCTAGCGGAAGGCAAGGCATTCATGCAGCAACATAACAGAGTGGACAGAATGTGAATTAGGCAGAAGTCGAGGATTACAAAGAGAAAATAAAAGCAACAATTCACAAAACGGAAGGCTGAGAGCCGTTTGTGCCTGGCCCATGTTAGAAAAGATTACTGTTATTCAGAACCAGCCAAAGTACAGAGCTATAAAGGTCTCCTGCCAGCGGAGGGCGCAATACCTTAATTTGCTTTCCTTAGAGAGGACCTGATGTTTTTTTTCTAAATGGGTTTTGAAAATGAGAAGAACGTTCTTTGGGATAGCTTTCAATACTTGGAAAGAATCTATGTTACTGCAAGGAGAGATCTTCTCTGAAACAGACACAGCTTGTCAGTACACAGCCTTAAGGCAACACCAGGACACCTGACCAGTGCACACACCAGCCTCTGCTTTGCTCACTACAATGAAAACTCCTTCATTGGCTGGTGTTTTTCTTCCCCTGTTATTCTCCTTGGCTTCTCATTTACACAGCAAACATTTTCGAGTGTCTAATATATGCCAAGATGTATGCTGTGGATTCCGACTTGAAAGACATCGCTCCCCATAGGAAATTTCAAAGACAATTGGTAGGAAATGAAGTCATATTACTGTTCTCAAGAATATAATGCATTGGTAACTGCTGACATAAGAAGTAAAGGGAAAAATGAGAAAAAACGAATAAGCCTGCTTATAATGAAATTGTGATTCTAGTGTTGATCTTACTACTTGTGTTACTGCTCTGGTTTTAGATTATAACATAAATGAAGAGCAAGATAAGACACAAGGATTTTTTTCTTTGTTTTCTAAACCTTTACCACAAGTAATTAGGTAGACTTTTCTTTCATTTGAAGAAACTCAAATATGTAATAAAGCCCCCCTTTAAAAAAAATGACATGTAATTTAGCTTATAATTTGATTTTATGGCATAGATCCAATTCATAAAAATATTACTGAAATGTACAAGGGATAAACTACAGTGTACTTTTTAGCTTTGAAACACATTACCAAGGTGATTTACATAATTTAAATGCTATATTTGTAACTACAGATGTGCCACAAAATGCAGGCTAGCAGCCAGATTGTCAAAATTCTCATCAGCTTCATGAAAAGGAAGGTTTGCCCAAATCTTCACTGGTTCCCACAGAAAGCTGTTTTAGGAAACAGAGAAAAATAGACAGGAGATCTTTTTATTTCAAAACACCTGCAAAGAAACAAAGTACTATTTAAAAAAAAATGGCCAAAGAGAACACATACAGACCAAAAAGTTTAATCTGCCACTATTAGACTTTAATATTTATAAATGTTGGCAGATTTTTGTGAGATATTTTGTATTGCTTTTTTTAGAAATCAATTTAAGAAGTCATTAAGAAATATAAGCTCTTTAACCTATTACAATTGGATTTTTATTTGTGGCCTTGGCAGTTTTAATCTCTATATATTATGGATATGATTCCTCACACACAATCTTTTCAAAAGGCCCACTGAAGTTCCTTTATTTGCCAAGTACAATTTGGTTGTACAGGGTCCAAGTCTTTTTTTTCGGTCCATTCAGTCTTCAATGCCATTTCTAGAAAAGAGAAAGCTTGCAGATACAGTGTTCACTGAACAGACAGTAAAAACAGTCTTTTAGAATTTTGATGTATTTTTGCTTTATCTTAAAATAAAAACAAGACTAGTTATCTCTGTTACATATTTAACAATTATTTCCAATATGCTATAAAGCACATTAAATGTTCTTCAATATACTAAAAAGATTAAACTAAAAATAGCCCAGCCTTACTAGAGTATTATTTTTATTTTGGAAAATTAAGTTCCTGTAAGTGCTATGGGGTGAATTCTGTCTCTAATAAAAAGATATGCTGATGTTATCACCCCAAGTACCTCTAAAGGTGACCTTATTGGGAAATAGGGTCATTGAAGATGGAATTAGTTAACTGAAGATGAGGTCATACTGGAAGCATGGGCCCTTAACCCACGCTGACTGGTATCCTTATGAGGAGAGGACTGGCCTCATAAGAGGAGAAAAGAAACACGCGGAAGGCACAGAGACACACAAGTACTGAGAGAAGATAGAAGCAGTGATCCGAGTTACCCTGCCATAAGCCAGGAATGCCTGGGACCTCAGAAGCTGTAAGGGGCAAGGAAGGATTCTGCCCTGGAGGCTTTGCACCGAGTATGCCCTGCAAACACCTTGTTTGGACTTCTGGCCTCCAGCGCTGGGAGACAATGAATCTCTATTGTTTTAAGCCACTCAGTTTGAGGTCATTTGTTACAGTGACCTTGGAAACTAATACAAGTATGACAAACTTTCAAACTTTATTCTTATGGCTCTTTGAGGAGATACTCCTTGGAGATCTGACATCCCGGCCCAGGAATACACAGCCACCAGATGTTTTCTCCTTTACCATCCTCAATCAGTTATGTGGCTGAGGGCCTCATTTATCAAATAAGCAGTTGTTTGTCTTTACCCTCTTTATTTTCCTTTTGCTGAAGTAACCATACACATTTTTTCCTATTTTTTCCTTCTTTTACCTCTCTATGAGTCTCTTCCTTATCTGTTTTATGATCATCTTCATCATCACAAGGCTTGTGTCTTATCTTTGCCAACCCAAGCTAGACTGGTAACTCAAAAATCATATGATCATGATGATATGAAGCTAGATTTATAGCTGATAGATATTAACTTCCTACCTCTACCACCAGAATAGTTGTAGGTGAATCCGTAAGCATGCAAATGATGGAAGCACAATCATTTCACCTTTGAGATTTAAAGCACATCTGAAGTTACTTTTGAAACAATAAAATTTTCCACTTGGTAGAGAAAAAAAACTGTATACTGTTTTCCTAAGTGTCTGCTACCAAAAGTTTAATATATTTAATGAACTGCTCCAATGTCCCTAGACTGGAATTTTCATTGATCATCTCTGTGTTTGCTAACCTCCTTTGCCTGATGAAGAGAATACAGTTTCTTTGTGATAATTGGTGCAATTCCAGAGGATAAAACATCCTGGACCTTTGAGGAATGCATTAGTTAATGTGAAGACTAAGCTGCCATAACAGAAGCTCTGAAATAGAGGGTTTAAAAATGCAGTTTATTTCTCATTCACACATCTACGATCAACAGTGTACGTTGGCAGAAGATTCTGATCATGAAGTCATTTAGGGCCCATCTTCTCATATCTTTGATTTTCTTCTTTCAAGTGCATTATCCTCATCTGAATGCTCAAAGCTATGCAGCAGGGAAAAGGGTGTAGAGGAACATATGTCCAGTTTTCTAACATTCAGAACAAGAATTAGAACTCATCTCTTCTAGTCACATTTCCCTGGCAAAAATTTAGTTGTATGACCCTTAAGACCCATATAACTAATTAGCTTCAAGAGGGACTAAGAAATATATTCTTTCCCTGGGCAGGCATATTTCTAGTTACAATTCTTATTGCAGAGGAAAGTTAGAAAGAATTTCAGTGGGTAGTAGCAGTCTCTTTTGAAGAGATGTTATCAACATAAATTGGAGTATTTGTTTATTATCATGAACTTAAATGACTTAAATGTATATGTAGAGTCTACAAAGCCATTTAAACAACCTCTAGTTCCAAGAATATTGACATTAATGATGTCATGCTAGCCCTTATTGGTATTCTGGGAATGCTTTAATCACTTTTGAAACAAAATTTTATATCTAACTTTAAGATTCAATCTGCTTCCAGTTGAAAGAATACCAAAGAAACAGTATGGCAAAGAATTTGGGTATCATTTCATACATCTGTTGAAAGAATCAAAATAGGAAATACAAAGCAATGTCTGTGGATTTTCCCAGAATGTCTCTTCTGAAATCAGTAGAGAATGTTTAGGATTGCAGGAGAGAGAATCTTCTGTAATAAGAGCTGTCTTCTTACCCCACACTGGTTAAGAGATAGAAAGGGGGCTGGAGAAGAGGGATGGGGAGTCAGGAAGGAAGAGAGAAGAGGTTGAGAGACAGAGAGAGAGGAAGGGAGGGAAGAGAAGGGAGAGAGAGTGAGAGGAAAAGAGAACCTCACATAAATATATTAAACTGGTTCTGTAACATCTTCCTATGTTGATAGTAACTGCACCAGGAGGGGGTGAGGATTTCATAATGTGCGTAACTGTTGAATCACTGGGCTATATACTTGAAACCAATATAATACTGTGTATAAACAATATTTCAATTAAAAAAATACACTTTAAAAAAACAAGAAGTAAAGAGATAGAAGAGCAGCAACTAATCTGGTTTGCTAGAGAAAGTATTGTGGAGGTCATAGAAAAGTCCAATTCTTGTGGGTGATTTCTTGATTCTCTCCCTTCACTCAGTGAATTCCCTTTTATGTTCTAGAAATCACCACTTCCAGTCAGTATATATATTCCCTTAATGATGCTTCTAGTGTCCATGCTCTTCATTCTCTCTCGGCTCAATAAAGCAGTGACTAGCAAGCTTTGCAAATTATAGGATGTATGATTTTGGTTTTATTTCATTAAATGAACTACTTTCTAAAAAAAAGGCTTGATGCTCTATCTACATTTTGAAAATCAATTAAATTTGTATCAATTCAGGATTTTGCTAGTTGTTGTTTCTAGGTGTTTTTTTTCTTTCACCCAAGTAATTTATGAGATTCCTAAAGGTGCTCTGGGATGTCACAAAAACAGGGTTGGAAATGTTGCTCTAAAAGGATTAAAATTGTAGTTATCAGTGCATTCCTCTATGTCCAGGCAGAGAAAGATAACAGCCATTACTGGGGCTTCTAAATTATCCCACTGCATTTGTAGAGATCTCAAAAATTATTTCTCTGATAGCATCCTTCATGCTATGTGAAGCCATTTTTTCAGGTAAGATGGGAACACCCAAACTTTGGTCATAATAATAGCACTGAGTGATGGCAGGAGACTTCATCATCAAAGAGATTCCATTGTGCTCTTTACAGTCTATTTACTGGGGCAAGGAAGAGGACTGTGTTGTTTCAGAAAATAAAATTAACCGTTCCAGGAAAAATAAAGAAGCAAAGAAATGTTTCAGGGTAACTCTTCATCTAAAAGTCAAGTTTGTCAGCATCGCCCTGTGGAAAACGTTGCAGGCAAATCCACTTACCCCTTCAGTGTGGCAGGTCTGACTTAGGATGGCCAGCGCCTGTGTTTCTTGCCTCAGTGCTTCCTCTGGTCTCCTGAGCCCATTCCATCTGCAGCCAGAAGAAGGCCCTGGGGCAGCACTCACCCTTGAGTGTCTCAGGAGCCTCCCTCTCAGGTAATAGAGCTCCTTAGTTGTGATCTATGCTTACTTCACAGTTCCCCTGAGAAGTTAAGCAACTTAATTGATAACACACCATATCATCAGTCCACTCCCCTTCCTACCAGTCTGCTTTCCTGTTGGAACATCCTAGGATCACTTCCCAAAGTAAGATCACTTACATTCTAATTCTTGACGCAGGGTAGGGTTCTGTAGGAATGGAAACCAAGACAGGCCTCAATCATGGAGTATTGTGATAAATCAGTGTTTGTTGCTCCATGGCATAAAAAGATCTATGTTCTTTAGGTCTGTGTTGGCCTAGAAGACCTACCAAATACAACGACTAAACTATTGAGATGACAAAATCCTTCAAGAGCATCTGACTGCCCCTGCACTCCACTTTATAGATGAGGAAACTGAAGCAGAGAGGTAATGTGTTTCTCTTGACAGTGCAGCTCAGTGGTGAAGAACAGAGGATCAAGGGAGTTAGATTCCTCTGTTTAAATCATGGCTCCACTACTTACTAGCATTTAGCAGCATGTCTATTACCATCGGGCAGATGTGGAAGTGGGAAATGTAATTAGAAGATACAGAGTAAGAAGAGACATGATCTTGATCTCAAGTAAAATAAAACTGGATTAGCACAAGTTGGACAATCATAGAAAGAGAAGTGTTGTATATAGAGAAAGAAAATACAGAGATCATCAATAGTAGTACACAAACATCAACCCAGACACTAGAATTCTGCAGAGCACTGGTTCCTGAGTTAGACTATTTGATTTGAATCCTGGCCCCACAGCTTATGGGCTAACTGATTTGGGCAATTTGCATCACCTCTGTGTGTTTCCAAGTCCTCATCTGAGAAATGGAACGATGATAATAGGACCGAGCTCAGTAGGTGGTTGTGAAGATTCAAGAGATTAATTCATTTAATGTAACCGGTACATACTAAACTTAATACACATTAATTTCCATTGTGATTGTTGGCTAAGTGGTGGTGGTGGAATAAACTCCAGGTCCAAAATTCCCTGTCCTGCATTACACACCATCAGTAGTGGTGGAAACAGATACTTAAATCTATACCTCGGGTGTAATTACTACAACAAATTAAAACCTCCCTTCTTTCCACTGGCACACTAAATTAGTTCTCCTCAAGTGTTTTTTCTCACTTAATAGGTGATACAATATAGCTTATCTTACAGCATTTTTTCCCGTCAGACACAGAGAAGAACAATTGCTTTATGTGCTTTTTTTCTCCTTAATAAACTGAGCACCTTAATCTTAAATTTATGCTTAATTAGGAGAATCAAAGTTGCAAAGCCTGACATGCAACAGCAGTGAGCAAGTTACAATGCAAATACACCATGAAGGATATACTCACAGAAAGATTTTTTTTCCTTAATTAAAATTTGACAATAAGCCGACAAGCAGCAATGAGTATAGAATGAACTGGTACAGATCTGTCTTTCATTTTCATTCCTGGATTCTCCACTGCTTAGTCAGTATTCTTGGTTCCCACATTCATGTTAGTTTTTAAAGTATCATTTTATGAAATTCAAGTTAATGTTGTGAACATACTTTCCAAGCAAAAGACTGCAATTGAGACTATGAAAGTAAATAAAGCATCCTCAAATTTATCTTCCATACCCTTTTAATTAGAACAGGCTCAGGAGAGATATAAAAATAAAATTATTGACTCATCTGAAATTAAAAGATCCTCATTGTGTTTTCTTCAAGAAAATGTAGCATGACTCTCATTAAATAATGATTTTCCAATTTTAATTACATTAAATTCTGCCTTCCTCAATTCCTGCTGTCATTCTAATTAAAAGGAAATTTCTCATTTTCTGCACAGAAGGCCTGTTTTGGTACAGTTAAACCATTTCCATATAATCTTCCATAGGGATGTTTTACACTTTAGAGTCAGTGAAGTTTTTCTTTACTAAGAAATTAGTAAAATGTTAGAAATGTCTTGCAGGTGGTATATAAGACATATACTTGCTACAGCATTTAGTTCAATGAAGAAAACCCTAGATGTACATATTGCTTAAAAAATAAACATACAGGCCAGTGCAACCAAGTATTGATATTTTAAAAATTCTTTGTGAACAGATACAGAATCTTAAACATGTTCTTGAGAATATTCAATATCCTTTGGGGTTAGACACTATCAGTGGTCTTTCCAATCGGTTTTACTCATTCTTCCCCACTAAGCATAAGTTTGTCCAATTACTTGTGGATGACTATTTTTAAATTTGAGAATGACATTCTGCAGATGGCAGATGGGATACCTACCCCATAGCACTGAGATTGCATGGCTTCATTCAACAAATATATTTTAAGTCATTAGCATTAGCAAAATACATGAGCAGAAAATAGAATGAAGGGATACAACATAGAAAAAGAAATGGTCCATGTTCTCAAGAAAATAAAACTAGCTGGACACGGCCCGTGATGAACCATCAGAATTAGAAGTGTTTTATATGGGAAGAGAAAATAGATAATTGGCACTACACGGACATAAACCTGAACACTAGGCCATGAATTCATTCATTTATACCTTCTCAAGTGTATGTAAAAATACTTTTTGACACCTGACAGCGACAAACCATAGGACGGGTGTTGGTAACACAAGGACGACAAGGACTAGTAAACTCTGATTAGCATAGTAGAGATGCAATAGGTATGGCATGACCTTAGTATGATGTAGCATGTGATAAGATGGAAGTTGGAAACCAGAGAATTTGTTTCGGAAGCTTCTATAGGAGAGATTATGTCAACCTGGGAAGTCTAGGAAAGTTTCATGGAAATATATGGCTTGAAAATAATTAACTAGTGTCTAAATATAATTCCTTCTTTTTTCACTAAGTAAATATTTATGTCCTTCCTAGTAGAAGTCTAACCTTGGTTCTGGCATTACATTAAAAAGAAAACATCCCTGAGGAGCTCAACATCAAATAGAGGAATAAAGGAGACTAATATGTAACTAATAAGAATACAATGTCCTTAATAATAAAATTGAGATATTAAATGTGACACACGCATTGAAACTCACCAAAGACCGAGACTAGTTCCCCAGCTTCATATCTAAGTGAATGAAGAATGCAAAGTTTTGGGATTTTGGAGAAACTAGAAGAGAGGTTTTCTGCTAGGGAAACAAAATGATTAGAAATTGTTACAGGGAGCTGTGATTCAGAGAAAGAGCTGCATGTAAGGATGATTTTTAAGACATTTTAAAGTATGATATGCAATGTAACTCCATTCCCCTATCTTACCAATGAAACTTCCACAGAAATCTACATTTTTGCTTTTCAGAATAATTTTTTGAATCAGTTTTTTTCCGGATACCATGACACATCATGAGATAGGCTGCAGATATGTGCTGGGTGAAAGTCATAACCTTCACGTGTACAGGAATAGTCAGGAGACAATGTCTCGAAGAGATTTTCTGTCCGATCAAACTTTTCTGTCTGTTCCCCAAAGCTGATGCTCCTGCTGTGTCCCCATCTTGGTGATTGAAGGGTTCTGGTGCTGAACAGACCACCTAACTAGGAGCCTAAGCAGTACTACTCTTGACATCACCGTTCTCATCACTCACCAAATCAAACCAGTAAAGCTACTTCCAGTCAGTTAGCACCAGAGGAACCTTCTAATTCCATTCGCCAATATCTACCCCACATTATGAAATCATACCCCCATCAATTTACTCCAATGTTACCACATTCATTCACCTCGTATGTGTATTGCCTAAGCCCATACTTCCTTCCAGGCTGTTCTCCACGCTGCAACCATAGTGACCTTTCTAAAACCCAAATGTGATCATGTCAGATTTTGAGTAGCTGATGAGAATGAGAACTGGCAACACAGAAGAACCTGGAGACTATGGGTAGAGGATTAGAAACAGAAGGATTTAAAAACCATTGATCCCAGCTCCTTCTTTTCATTAAGGAGGAGATCGAGGTCCAGCAGATCAACATAAGTGATTCACCCAATGGATACCGAGGCACAGAGCAAAGGTTTCACATTCCATACTCAGCATTCTTCTCTTTGGCGTCTAGAACTGTGCTGTCATTCTTCTTACTTGACCGTTGGAAAAAAATTGTTTACCTGTTTCATTATTTTTTTCAAATTAACAAAGGGCATATTAAATTGGCTTGAGAAAACAAATAGGCATAAACATGATTCAAATGTTAAGTCTAAGAAATGGGCTCTTGATACCCAGGGAAGAGAAGCACCTTACACTTTCTGAAAACAGTGTCAGCACACAACCACCAACTAAGATTCTGGTTACATGCGGACACACCAGCTTTTCCTTTCCTGGAATGGGCTGATACACACGAAGATTGTATTTTTATCTGCTACCTTTTGGGTATGTTATTTAAAAAGTTACAGGCATTGAGACAGTAAACCCCACAAAACCCAGAACTCACTTGTGCCCCAGCACTAATGTTTCCCACATCTTTCACAGAGAACATAGGCCACAAAGTATGGACTCAGTCAATGGCCAGAGCATGAAATAGTCTTTATCACTTTAGTACTAAAAAAGAAAAACAAATGATCACACTTCTTGATGTCAGATGGAGAAGCAATGCTCCAGGACAATTCTTTCAGGCATAAAGAACAGCAGAAATGAAGCTGAGGTGCAAAGAGGGATGTCATTTCTCAAAAGGCAAAATGAGATTTTTGTAAACTTTGTTTTCAAAAACCTTCTCTCAGAGGACTTGAGTCAATGTCTTATTTTATCCACACTGGCTTTCACTTCTGAAACTATTATTAGAGTTGTTGAATTTTGCTTGTAAGTGTTGTAGATCCTGTGGTTCCCACGTTTTGTCAAAAACAGAGTCACCTGAAACATTTCTGCAGTAGAGATGTGCAGTGAATTGGGCTCCATGATTCTGTGAGCTCTTTGTTCTGTCTTCCTGCTGGTTCTTGTCACTCTTCTCTCTAATTCTGAATGCAGTTAAGGGAAAGGAACACAAAATAAATGTCTATTTTGAGCCAAATAACACCACCCATGACTAACTAGATACCATATTTGTGACTTTGGACAGTTTTATCATTGCCAACTCCAGGCTCCACAAATTGCTGCTATTAAATAAGAAACCTCCGTTTTATATTTTCATGGTCTAAATTCACACATTGTTATATATAATATTTGTCTTGTACTGAATGTTTGGACCTCTCTCTCCTTTCTTTTGTTGAAGACCAATGGAAAATAATTGAAAAAGAAAATAACAACAATTTATTTTTACGGATTTTCATGCTGTTATCTTCCTAAAGCCAACTAAGATCATTTATGTGAATAGAAAGAGTATGACTTAGAAATCAAACATAAATAAGCAGGAATATCTGAATTGTGGGGAAGGTTGTGGTTTCAGGAATGAGAGAGAGAGAGCAAAGGGAAGCCAAGATTGTACTGTCATGGACAACTATAAAGACTAACTTAATTGTTATTTTTGATCGTACTTTGAAATAATATATGTATCTGATTTAACTAGGTAGTTAATGACCTTAAACTTTGGATTCATGTTTGAATCGTATACATTTTCTCAGTTCCACAGAGGAGAATAGAACATACATTGGTAAATTAACAGATTGACATATAGTTAGTTGTTATAAGACATAAGTGAGTTGAGAAGCAGCACAATGTAGTTTTTGGTGAGGTAAAGCACAGGTGGAGTAAATTTGCTTTGTGACCTAGAACAAAAATACAAAAACCTTAACGCAGTTTCTTCTTATTCCAGCCAGCAACATAATCCATTTTAAAGACTGTTTTAGATGATGGTTTAGGGTTGAGGTGGTACAGCGTACAGTGCAGACTTTATATCCCTTGTGTAGGGATGTGCAGAATTGTGAGCCACAAGTACCCGGTTTTACAGCTCATTTTGATCATTTCATTCTTACAACTGAAGTAGCTATGTAAGGATACAGAGAGGAACTTCCCCGAGTTAGTAGGACCAGGCAGGATATAAGTAGCATCATCAAGGTGACCCCAAAGAGAAACATGAAGCCACAGGGTATACTCAGTATGCTTCCTCCCCAACATCCTCAGTAGATTTCCATCTTTACTGTTGTCTAGGTGTAACGGCATGTCATTGAGGATTTTCTGTGGCTGTTGCAGGAGACTCTGTGAGCCATATTTTGACATTCTCTGCTTTTTCATGGTGTGCACCAGACAGGAACATATGGTTCTAAATGTTGTGTAGAGGACACAATGGAAAGAGTTGTTTTATGTTGAGAGTATTAAAAAAGGGAATATGGTATCCAATGAATTGGCCACTGGCACGCAGAGAACATCAGCATGTCAACTTGTCTATTATGGTCATTAAAGAAGAAAAACAGAGAAAATTAAAACATTGATAATGTCTACTGCTGTGAGGAAATAAAATATTCTCATTGATTATTGTAGAACTATTCAATGAAAAAAATCAATGTTACTCTAAGATTTTCAGATGCTTGTCTAAATAATTTTATAGAATACAGGTACTTTGTAATAGTACTTTACAAAGGGATTTTTACTTGAGGATTTTAAAAGATAAACAGAGAATCGGTTGATAAACTGGTATGGCTTCCTGTGTGAATTTTCAGCTCAATAATCTGTATTGTGTTGTGAGACAATCTGTTTACCTCGCCCTGGGATGAATATCTATCTAACTGGGTCCTTACATGTTCTTTCCTTATAATGTTACAATGTAGCAAACTTTTAGAGACCACTTCATCTGTTGTAAATATCTGAGTTACACAGAAGTCATGCATTTCTGTTTCACTCATTTGTGATTCAGTTGGCTTTTTATAACTGAGGTCAGCCTGTTATCACCTTGTTCTTATGCTACAGATGATTCAAAGGCAATTAGTACACAGACTTGGAGATGCTTCTAAAATTGACTGGCCCTGGACAAACTCAGGGTGTCAAGTATTGTCTCACAACATGTAAGGCTTCCTAAATAAGTAGATACATTACCTTCCTGAAGGAGGAAATCACCATCAAGAGACAGACTATCAAATATGATTCTTATGACTTGCCTACACTGCTGTGACCACATTCAGGATATGATTAATATTCCAACTCTTTATCTAATAATTATGGACTAGATAAAAAATAAAAGGGTAGGCAAAACACATGAAAAGGTTGAGAAATAGCTATAGAAATATACTTCTGTGTGCTCTCAGATGCAAACAGAGACAATTTTTTAACTGTTATTAGTCAATTTGGGAAGGGATTCCAGGAAAGACCAGTAAAGGAATGAGAGTATGAGACAAAGAGGGAGAAGAAGCCAATAAAAGATGCATTACCAGCAAGCTATACTGTAGGTAACGGAACCAAATCCCTTTGGGGAACTTAGGAAGAAAATGCAGACCACACCTCAGAGCTCTCCCGACCGAAGGGCTGCTCCAAGGGCATTGCCTCTTTTGTACTGAACACAGGCCAAACTTCCATAGTCAAGAAAGGGGAAAAAAAGCCCTCGGGAAGAGTCCCAGCTCCTTGCAGGAAACCGTGCTCACATGCAGAGGTAGTTGCTGAGAGCATGTGGGTCGGGTCCTGAAAGCATCTGCTACTGCACTTTATTCTCTAAGCCATAAAACAAGTGCTTCCAGATCAAGGTGGAGGACTGAACACATTTCTTCCAGAGACCCCACTGAAAATACCATGCAGGGACTGGGACAAAATACAATCCTGGAGGAGTGGAAATTCACCTGGCCAGTCAAGGAACGCTAAGTCTTAAACTGGTGCTGCCTCAGGGTAGAGCAGTCACATGGCTCAAAGCTAACAACACTTCAGGGACCTGGGGAAATGTGGAGCTCATGCAAAAAGAGTTTCTGGAGGGCTCTTCAAGAAGCAGCTGATTTAATACCACTGGATAACTTCCTTTCCCCATGACCCTCACATAGAACTGGGGGCATATTCTCTAGAGAGAGTAAAATAGAGGCTGTCTGGACAGAGGTGCCAGACTGAACTAAAGGCACAAATACGGTCTGAACTGGTGGGTTAACACAGACGCAAACAGGAGTTGAAGCCACCAGCTCTCTTCTTTCATTACTGCCCAGTCCACAGGCAGTCAGAACCTGACACTCAGAAAGGGCACCGGAAGAGTCTTCTCTTGGGAATGTAATCAACCCGAAGAAAAACTTAAATATAGTGACATCAGAGGTACCCTGAGGACTTTCCATGGTACTCTTTAGCAAAGCTCAGAACCTACAAGCCCTGCCCATTTTTACCCAGAGCCTGGAATCAGCATTCTAGTCCTTCTTTGCCAAACATGAACAGACAACAAAGGCCTCTGGCATCTTTGAGGAAGTTGTCCCCATGAAAGTTGGAGACTCAAGAGTAGAGAAAAAGCATCTTGAAAGCAAGAGACTAGTTATTGGGGGAAACCCGCTGACAATGTCATCAGAAGGTTAAAAAATGATATTACATCTATGAAACAAAGATTTTTTTTAAGCCAGAAGAAAAAACAACTCATAAAATAAAAACGTAACAGCAGAAATTTTTTTTAAAAGAGTCAGGAAAAAAAGTCATTTGGAATATTGAAAATAAAATAATATTGAAAATAAAGTTGAGAAAATGTCCCGGAAGGTTATACAAATTGACAAACAGAAGCACTAATGCAACAGGTACGATACCTGTATAAACTGAAGTTCGGAAAAAAAGGTCTTTTAAGCCCTTTTGCTTAGAAAGTTACTCAAGTCTCTGTTGAGAGAAATGAAGAGAAGGAGAGATAGAGACAGAGACATAGGGACAGGAAAAAAGAGAAGAGGAAGAGAAGGAGGAAAAGGAATAGGATTCAAAGCCGAAACAAAAAAAATGGGATAAAATATAGGACAAAGGAAAAGAGAAGGCCCGAGAGGACAGTGCAGGCAGAATTCCAGCAGGGAACCCAAGGTCTGTGAGCTGGTGGCCACAGGCCTGACTAAAGCAGCCTTGACTCAAGGGATGGCCATGTAGACAGTGGCCACTACAGCATGACTTATATCTATTTTCTGTGTTTAACATAAAAGAGCTTCTTGAGCATCTGTTTATCCAAACAAGTTTGTAAACCAAGGACTACATGTATTAGTGAAGATTTGGGCTGGCCTAAACAATTTATGCGTGCATAGTGTGGAGACATATGGGATGTGTGATTGCTGGATAAATCCATGACAGTTGGATGGGAAACCTTGCAGGTGCTGTCGTATGTTTATTTAGTACTATCTCACTTTAAAAATTATAGTCATGTATTTCTTTGATAAATGACAATAAGAGTTTAAGAAATGCATGACCCCTAGGAAGAGATTATGAGGAATGAAATTACACCAAGGTATAGTAATTAGAAACAGCTTAATTTATGTAATTTAAATATGAAGAAGCTTAGTGTGTTTTGTTAGGAGACATAAATTGGCAATCCATAAGGAAAGGTGGGCTGAATAAAAATGAAAATGTAATAGCGGTGAGCTTCAGTTTTAGCTTTTAAAGGCAATTAATAGGCTAACATATTTTCTTCAAGGTTTCTATGTACTTTTTTAATTATTGGAGTTTATAAGACTGCTGACAATAATGATTATGAAAACACTATGCAAAGCAAACTTTAAGCTAACTGTGCATATGTTAGTTATGTGCACAGGATAGGCCATTTCACACCTCCCTTTCTGAACTGAGAGTTCTCGGCCATGTCTTATAAACCCTTGATATCCCAAGCATTCAAATCCAATGAGCCTACAAATATGAATTGAGACCCAACTATTAGGAGTTGGGAAAGGCTCTGAATATTCCCAGGTCCTCAACACTGTGTGCATGGATGCTACCTTCCTGGTGCTTGCAGTCTAGAAGATGAAATGCTAAACATAAGAATTAATAGTTCACATTGGTGATAAACATTGAGAAGGGAAAGTACAGGGTGCTGTGGAAGAGTTAAATCAGTGACCATATTTCTCACTGTGGACCCAAGGAAAGTTTCTGTGGGTAGTGAGATATGAGGCATGAACAACCCTTCACTAGGAAAAGTGGGAAGAAGAGAATATTTAAAGTGCCTACAGCAGGTGGGGGAAACGTCCCATGAAGGGAAGAGCTGGGCGTGACTGAGGACCAGTGTGTCGGGATCCAAGTGAGAAGGTGGTTCCACTCAGTGTGGCTGGGAAGGCTGAGTGGGGAGGGCCACCAGAAGCAAACGCAGGAGAAGCCAGTATTGCTGTGGCCTGGATGGCAAGGGCTCTGCCTTATGAGGCACATAACTGGGTAGGTGAATAACGACAAATGAGTAGGAATGACAGAGCCTGGTTCAAAGATTTCCTATCACCTTAGCATAAATTCTCAGATCTTCAGGAAGGCCGGTAAGGATCCCAGAGAATCTGAGCTCTGCTCACGTTTTCTACCTCATTTAGTGCCAGCCTCATTCCAGCTCATGTCAGTCACTCGCTCAGGCCATATTTCAAACATTTATGTGGTATAGAGCTTCCCAAATAAGAGTCCTCTCTGCCTGGAATGTTCTTCATCCAGCTACCCTTCAAGGCAAGGTATAAAGACTACTTCTTCCCAGCAGTCTTTCTTAAGTTCCTACTCCACAGCAAGCTCTCAGTAGATTTTCAAATCCAGCACAGCCTTTAGCTTTCCTTCATGGAAGCTGCCTTCTATCCCTGTCCCTCAGCATCCTCTTCTGTAAAATGGGGTAACAATACTACCAACCACCTAAAAGAGTCATGGCCACTCTTAAATGTAAAACACTAAAAATAGTGCCTGCTTGTAGGAAGAGCTCAGTAAACGTTAGCTATCATTGGAAAGAAGCTAGGCACCAAAGAGTATCTATTGCATTTACACAAAGTCTCAAAATAGGCAAAGCTAATCTCTGCCATCGCAAGTCAAGACATTTGGGGAGGAGGTAGGTTGTGACCAGGAGGTGCCACAAAGGGTTCTGATGCTGTTCGGTTTCCTGTCTGGGTTGTTGATTCCATGAGGGTGCCCACTTTGTGATAATTCATCCTGAAGTTCTGCACTTAGGACTTGTGCACTTTAAAAAGTTTTAAAAGTCAGCTATTATTATCATCAATATAATCTGTAGTTCTATATTTATTTGCATTACTCTTTACTTGATGACAGGCTCCATGTCATTCAGCAAGACCTGAATCTATTCACTGTGTCTTTAATACCTAGAGACACAGAGTAACATAATCTGACCATGTTCTTCTATTCAAAACCTTCAGTGACTTCCTATTTCATCTACAGTGAACATCTAAGTCCATACAACAGCCCACAAGTCCTTAGTTGATCCATGTACCCCCTGTTTCTCCTAGTTCAACCCTACTACCTCTATGTCACTCATGACTTTCAAGGTATGTTAGAAATAGATAAAGTTGGTGGTTGTACAACATTATGCATGTACTAAATGTCACTGAAGTATTCACTTCAGAATGACTAGTTCTATGTTATGTGAATTTCACCTCAAATTTTCTTTAAAAGTGGATGCTCCGGAACCAGACTAAGTTCAAACCCTGGCTCTGTCACGTAGCCATGTAATTTCTGACATGTCGCTTCATCTCTGTGTGCCTCAGTTTCCTCATCAGTAATATTTGCATACAAGTAGTACTCACCTCCCAAGGTTGCTGTCAGTATTAAGCACATGAATGCACACTACAGCACTAGAATGGTGCATGGCATATATAATGAGCACAAAATAAATGCTTGTTATTTTAAGGAAAAGCTTATCTTATTTGTAAGCAAAAGAACACAGATGAGTTGTGAGACCCTCCTTTATAAAAATGGCTTTTAGAACCCAAAGGAGAAATGGAGAACATTAGTCCCCATTAACTTGCAGACACTGGCCCCACCATTTCCTGTTACGTGTGGGCCTAAAGAGATTACGAGACTTAACTAAGAGCAGTGAGCTGCGGTTAGCCACCAGGCCAGGTTCGGGACCCAGGTCTCCTGACAGCCTGAGTGCCCAGCCTCGATTTTTCTTTGCTCTTGGAGGAGCTCACTCATGTATGGAGGTAACTGAATACCAGTTTGGTTTCTTCCACAAAACCGAATGCTCTCAGATTGTTATAATAGGATATGAAGACATGAATAAATAAGACACTTTTTTTTTCTTTCAAAGATTTCACTATACTTGCTTTCCATGGTGCTTTAGCAAATGGACCAGTGTTAGCACAAAAAATACAGTATGATTGTTAAGGTATGTGCAATGATAGCCATGGTGTTGAAAAATGAAATGTTAAGTGAAACCCCTATTCAGACCGCATTTTGCCGAATTTAAAGAAACACATGCAAGATTGTACTCCAGTTTTGCTATACACAATGCACTATATTAATGTCCTGAGTATAACACTAAATATAATTGATCCATGTAGAAGATTTGAATGAAATTGAAAAAAATACAGTTCTTAAATCAGTTCAGTTTTACAAATATGCACTCATGCATTATGGGTTCTGTGGCTTATGACACATCATTCATTCACTCATTCATTAATTAATCAATCAACATGTATCAGGTTCCTTGTAAGTGCCCAGCACAGTGCCATATGCTGAGGTTTCGGACAAGCAGAGTAGGCGGCCATTACTGAGTTTATAATAAACTAAATAAATGCCTTCCATCCAGCTCAGGTCAATTTAGGAAGTTGACCATGACCCTGAGGGCACAAAGCAGGGCATTGTGAGGGAAATGAATGGAAGCAGCTCTTTTAGATAGATGGGCGGCAGGGCTAGAAAGAGGCGAATGCTGAGAGAGGGACACTTAGGAATCTACTGTAATAGAGCAGATGGAAGATCAGGAGACTGGAACAAGTGTAGCGATTCTCAACTGGGGGAGATTTTATACTTCAGAGGACGCTTGACAATGTCTACAGACATGTTTTGGTCATTACAACTGGGGAGGAAGGTACTAGTGACATCTAGTGGACAGAGTCCAGGAAGTTGCTAAATGTCCTTCACAACAAATTCTTTTCTGGCCCAAAATGTCAGAAGTTTTGAGGTTGAGAAGCCCAGGCTAGAATCATAGCAGCGGAACTGCAGTGAAATAGAACCAAGAAACATGTTGGAGGTAAAAGAAAATTTGTATGAAAATAGATTGGATCAGGAGAAAAAGTCAGGGAGAAATCAGGGATATCCTGAGCTGGATGGAAGGCAGTATCCACACGGAAATGAGAAAATTTGTTAGAGGACTTGGGGTGGGGGCAAGGATATAGCACAGAATCAAGAGTTTGACATGTTGAGCCTGGTAGAAATAGGAATTAATATTGGCAACATGAATCTGGAGACCAGAGGCAAGCTCTTAGTAAAAGATAAAATTTTGATATCCTCGGCTTAAAGGTTCTTAACATCTTGGAAACATATGATGTCACCTAAGAAGAAAGTATAAAGAAGTAGCTCCAAAATGAGCATTTTGATCCTAAATCACTACACATTCCTTGGAGGTTCTAAAAGCCACTTAACCTTCTGCTTTCAGCGCCTGGGGTGACGTTATAAGTATACACAAGTACACTCACCCCATTTTGAAAAAACAGTTATAAACTTTGGGCTCCTTAGTTTATTCTAAGCCATTTTTCTTTGCATCTAGTTATCATCTAAAAATTAGGTAATTTTAAATGGATTAGTATCTAATTAATGTCACCAGCTCTCATAGGAAGCATAATGCTGCATGCCACTGTAGGCTTTATAATTAACCACAGTAATATCAATTTAAGCTTAAGATTTTGGGAATGGGATAAAGAGAGCATGCATTCAATTGGTCATTTATAGTCTTTGAAAGAGTGCTATGAAAAATGTGAATCAAGAATAATTGGCATAGTCATTTTGGGCAAAAAACAACCAGGTGCTTATATATACAATATACAATCCTTCTAAAAAACACAGAACAAATTAACAGCAGCTGATCACTCATGAGTAACTCAATACCATGAGCCTGGGTACATGAGCAGTGGAAGGAAGCATTTTAACAAGGAAATAAATTTCAGTTTTAAGCTTCATAGAATTTTATAGATGCTACAGAAAAGTAACTTCAGTGTGTCATGTATTCTTTAAGAAATTATTTTAGGAAATGCAATCTTTCTAACATCTCTACTAACCTAAAAGAATTATGTACTCATAGGTCAAAGGTAATGCAGGTAAAAAGTGATAAAATTCCATTAACTAGTATTGGATCAATTACTATTACTATACTGTTAACTGAATGATATTGTTGATCCACTTCCCACCGGACAACATATTTTAGTCTCTGACAAATGAAACATAGTTAAACTAAAAATGTGCATATGGATTCATTTAACCCAAAAAGTAATTACCAAAATGAACTAATATATATATACTGAGTAACAAGAGCCTTGGAAAATACATTATATGCAGTAGTTCATGAACCCTCCAATGGCTCTCTTGGTTATTGTTGTTCTCATTGTACAGATGAGGATATCAAGTCTTAGAGAGTGTGTCAGTCATTATAGAGTAGGTTTCGTTGCAATAACAGATCTCAAAATCGTAATGGATTGAATTAATTTGTCACTGATTTGTCACCAGTTTATTGCTAACTTGAAAACTTTTCAGAGCAACTCCTTTCCAAAAGATGACTCAGGGACCCAGGCTGATTCTGTCATGAACTCTAGAACTATGGTTTTCAGAGTTACTCTGATAGGGGAAGAAAGTCCTGAAGGGCCATGTGAGATCTTTCACTGTCTGCCTTTTCACCCCAAAATGAGCATACCACTTCCACTCAAATTCATTGGCTAAAAGCAGTTCACCTGATTACATGCAACTGAAAGTTAACAGGCTTTAACATGGCTGGAAGAAGAAAAATGGATATAGGTATGCAACAGCAATCTCTACTAAAGGGAGATGAAGTAACAGCCATGACTACAAATCCAGAATTAGGTAGAGCCAGCATTCAAACTTTGTTCATAAGCTGATTCTAGACTTTGGATTCTCAAGATCTAGCCATGCAATATTTACTACATATTGGATCTGGCTGCACCAAGAAAAAATTGACAACTGAATATGTTTAACACAAATCTTTAGGTTTAAAAATAAATCCTCCAACAAGGTTTATGTTTATTTTCACTTTAAGAAATAGTTTTTAATCACTTATAAACTATCCATTCTTTGAGTTTTGAAGCATCACTCCCTCATCAAAGCCTTCCTGAACTCCTAATGAAATGAAATTAATTCTTTTATTCATGCCCAAAATATCCTTTTTTTTGTTAACTCATCACAATTCTTTAGTATCTGTGAGTTTCATGATGGCAGCAATCATATTCCTGCTGTATCTCCAGGGCTTGGCACAATGCCTTCCACGAAGTAGGCACTCACATATGCATTGAATAAACCAATGAAGGAACAAGTGGAGCGTCTCACTATTTTCTGAAGTAGGCCATACCACTGTTTGAACTTTCCAGACTTAGCAATACCCTCCCACCCTCAAAATGCTGTAAAATTTACTCTTCTACAACTTCCATCTGATATTCTATTTTCCTTATTTCTTCTCACCAAATGATACTATGACTACTTTCTTTTAACACAAGCACTCTTCGGATTCCTGAAGATAGCCAGCATGTATCCCTAATGCTTCTTATATTCATCAATCCATGCATAATATGCATTCCTAAATATAGATCTTCTTATCTGTGGACATGTTCCTATTTGCCAAGTTCCATCCAGAACTAGACCCACTATTTGAGGTCTGAAATGATTAGCTTCCAGCAGTGTGGTTTAACCTCCCTTGGACGATGAGTGGTACATTTTCCCCGCTATAGAGTCTTTAGGAAAAAGTATGGTGTCTGGCACCACATACAAGATACTCCATTAGGTGTTTGTTTAATGAATCTTAAGATACATTAGATTTCACCTGTAAGTCTTTCCTTATTTAAGTGTGTACGTCTGTGGACAAGTTTTTCAGACAGACTAACTCAGTTTAGGTCAGTCTCCAAAATCTATACTTAGAGAAAAAGAAATCTTTATGAATGTTAATACAGAACTAGCAAACATTTATATAGAACATTCCTCATGAGGCTCAAAGGAAATTAAGCCAAAATGATCAAATGCGGATGATTTCCCCAGGGAAGTGTCCTCGTCTTTCTACAGAGAAAAAGTCTCCAAACCTACATTGCTAAAATAGCCTATCTTGCAGCGTTCAAACGTGACAATCAAAAGAAATCAAGAAAAAGAGCGGCGCTGGAAGCTGCCCCTTTCCCAGTTCTGCACGTGTGAATGGAAGCAATTTACAAGGATCATCTCTAGATCTCATCAGGCAAGAAGCCACTCTAATGTTAGAATACCGAACACCTCTCATTCCTTTCTCCTCCTCCGTCTCTTCTTCATCCTTGTCAGAGTTAAAAAACAAACAAACAACAACAACAACAACAAAAAGAAAAACAGGAGTTCTGCTCTTCTCCGAAATACTGGCGTCCGAGAAGGCGATTTTCCATCAAGTGACGGGAAGAGACTTAGCCGGCCATCTCTGAGACCCCCGGACAGGCGCACACGGCCATTACCGACGAGGCCCTCTGCCTCTCACAGCCCTCAGCAGAGGCTGCCTCTGCTCTGACCAGCCGGCAGCATTTCTCGGTCTTCAGTGTGCAACACCCAATCGACTTTCCAAGCAGCACGAAGCAAAGTTGAGGGAAAGGAGAATGTGCGTGCGCGTGTGCGTGTGTGTCTGTATCAGCTGTGTTGGGGCGGGCAGTAAATAAAGGGTGGGGCCAGCGAGGGGAGGAGGAAAGCCGGGCTTGAGAGAAGCGAGAGCGTGGCTGCATCCAAGTGAACCTGCCGGAGCTCCTCCCGCCTGCTCAGAGCTCCTGCACCGGCTCACCCGATACCTCACCCCTTCCCCTGCGCCTTCGTCCGTCTCACACCACCTGCTCTCGCTGCACCCTCCACCGACCCCCAACTTTCGCATCTGACCAGAGGACGGATGAGGGAGACGTTCCCGCAAATTGGGGCAGCAACTTTCCTCGGCGGGTCTCTCAGCGCTGGGAGCAGGAGCGCGCCGGTGCCCAGCGTCCTGCGGCGCACGGAGGCAAAGGAGGTGGGGCGGTGATGGGCTAGCGACGGAAGCCAGGAGCCCCGGGGAGCCCCGCGTCGCCCGCTCGCGTTCCCACGCCCTCGATCTCTCTCCGTGGGGAGCGCGCGGGGGGCACTCGCCGAGCCTTCCAGGGGCGATGAGGCGGGGCCCCGGCCGGAGCCGGCTGCATCTCGCGGGCGTGCGGCCGCGGCAGGTCACGGCATGAATTAGGCGGCCGGGAAGATGGAGCGCCGAGCACTCCTCGTGCAGCCCAGGCGCTGGACCAGGGACCCCAGCTGGGCCCTCGTCTATTTCCTCTGCTGCGTCCTCCCGCAGACCGCCCCGCAAGTACTCCGGATCGGTGAGTGAGCCGCGGGAGCGCTCCCAGCTGCCGGCTCGCGGCACTCGCTCGCTTCCCGCGGCCGGCGCGGGCGCAGCGGGTCCGCCAAGGCAGCGCGCGTCGGCGCAGAGGCAGCCCCGGGGGTGGCGGAGGTCGCCGAGAGCCCGAGGCTCCGCGAGAGGGGAAGCCGCGTCACTGCTTCCCTCCTGGCGAGTGCTGGGCTGCCCCGCCAGGTACTGCGGTTGGCGGGGTTTTCAATCGGGCTTCAGGAACGCGGGTCAGAGTGCCCGGGCTGGCACCTGCGCTGGGCGCGGGGTCGCGCGCGGCTGCAGCCGGTGGGTTTGTCCAATGCGCAGCACAAGTCCCCGGCGACGGGGCTTTGGGTACTCACAGGAATGTCCAGATCTCAAGAGTAAGGGACCACGGGGCTTTCCCAGAGCCTGCCAGCACCGAACCTCCAAGTTTTCATCCTGAGTTGTGTTCTGTCACACGGAGTCTCCACAGTCCGGAGGGTTCCGCTGGAGTGGGGCAGAGTCCACATCTGACTCTGTCTGAGGGTTCACCGGGTGGGGAGAATGGTCGGTCAGCACCGTGAGCAGGCACCTAAGTTCCCCACTGGCTCCCCAGTCTGCCCCGCGGGCCAGCCACTGAGGATGATCCAGTCCCTGGTCAAGGTAACTTCTGGAAGGCTGGGGACTTTCATCTCAAGGGGCGTGAGAAGAGACTGGAAGGCTAAATGTAGGACTCCTGGGGCAGCCCAAAGAGAGCAAAAGGCAAGGAAGAGAAGAAGGGGATTGGAGGGTTGCTACTGTTTGGATTCATGTACCTAAATGCACAGCCCCACCAAAGTATGGTCTATGGAGGCACTGAGCCTTTTCTGGGCTGTTTTTTTTTTTTTCACTTGAAAAAGCTCTTTGCCTTCTGTAATGTTCTCCCTTCCAAACTAAACCCAATTTCTAGTCCCTTAGCTCAGCTTGATTTCTTTCCCCAACTAGCTGTGCTTCCTAGAGCCACAGAGAGCCACAAGTGAAGTCCAGTGGCCACTCGAGTCTCCCAGCTTCTCCAGTCTCCCATTAATAGGCAGCAAGAGTGAAGTCCTGAGCTTGGAGGGCTCCTCACTCACACCTTTTCCAGGAACTGACAGAATTACAGAGCACTGGCATAGTGACACCCCCGAGCAGCGGAAATTTCTCAATAACTTTACCAGTTCTCATCTGCAACTCGTGAACCTGCTCCCAAAGACTCAGAACCTAGTTTTTCTCACTGAGCATGCTCATTTTTTAAAAAAATAGAAGTTTACTACTTTGATATGCATTTTCTCTAGGCATGGGGGAATCTACATTTCAAGGGAAGAAAAGAGTCCAAATTTAACTTTTACTACAGACCTTCTTCTAGACTATGAATAATTGATAATTAATATGTACTTTACTGGATCATTTAGAGTGTCTATTAAAAAAGAGCTCCAAAGTATTCCTCTTATGAAAAAAAACACTGATAACTAAAATATCCTTTACCTTAGATATGTTCTAGCCTTAATATCTTAATTTTTTTGGATGCACTCAGCCCAACACCCTCCAGTAACAAAACGCCTTTGACAATACAAAATAAGTGATAAATGCATGTTACAAGTTCCAGTGCTTATCAACTTAATTGGTGTTTTGCTTATGTTTTACACATGTTAAAAGAGACAAATCTAGGTATAGTAGAACAGGCTATGCCAGCCAATAGCTCTCCTTCCTGTATAACAAACTTTAGATAGCATTTTCCTCCCCTGTATCCCCCAAATCTGAAGGAATTCTAGTAGGGGGGTGGGAAAGAATGTTTTAAGACAGATCTGAGTACCTATCCAAGCTCCCAACAATCACAGTCATCTCCTTAAAAGTAGTTTTCAAAGTGAAAACAACCCCACATAATTCATTGACCTTAAAATATATGCTGCAAGATAATGAGATTTCCTCTTTCTAAATGGAAGCCAAAATGCATAAAGACAAATTGCATGACCTGACACTGTTTATGTGCAGCACAAACGTCTTACTCCTCTGGCTCTGAGTGACCTGTAGTCGGCATGAGCACCACCTTGTATGTACCTAAGGACAAGCTTACTTTTAAATGGACATTTCAGCACCATGGAAACCAGCTTTAGGGCAGAGGAAACCTATCTCTCCATAGTGAGTTTCTTATGTCAGTCAAGTCCAACACTGAATACAAAATATCAGGATTTAGGGACTGTGTGTGTGTGTGTGTGTGTGTGTGTGTGTGCGCGTGCACACCTAAGAAAGGAAAGAGAAGAATTAAAATGTATTCCTTTTCATCTCTTATAGTTCCTTTGTCTTTCCAACAAATTACGAGCTACCCAACAGGCCAATAAAAAGGGCCTTGATTATTTATTGACTTGCATATTTTTCCAGTAACTTAAAATATCCTGAAGTAAAATACAGCCTTAATGTTGGCACTTTTCACCATGCTTATATAGAAAGGGCACTTGAATGCTTGAATGAATTAATTACTGGTCTACTCTTCTTGCAAGAGTGTCTGCTTAAACTTCAGCTACTGAGGAAAATGAATGAAAGGTTTACAATTTAAGATAAAATACATGCACATTAAATATTAGAGAGGTCATTGAGTATGCACATATTCATGGTTCTTGCATATATTGTGGAAGTCTTCTGTTGAAAAGTTTACAATCTTACACCACAGTTTAGAGACATCAAGGGGGTTCTATAGGATGGAGTTTCCCTAAATATTACGATTACACTCCAGAAGTTTACTAGAAGGCTGCTGGGCATTCTTTAGAGGACTCTGGGATCATTTCTGCCTCTCTATATCACCAGTGTATGTTAACAGGAAGTTAATATCACACACACACACACACACACACACACACACACACACACCAGGGCTTCACAATCATGCACATCTTCCTCACATGGCCAGCCACTCTATAACTAATAGTAACAACAGGGTCTAGTAGGTAGCCTGAGTAGGCTGTGGCCAATGACCATAGGTGGAAAAAAGCAAAAACAAATCCATGTGTATATGCAGTTTCTGGCAAGTTTATATGAATACCATGGAAAGTTAAATGACAGTATAATTGTCCAAATATTTTTACTTTAAGAGAGATCCAAATGTATTTTACGTTAACTATGAAAGTATAGGTTTAAAATATTTAACCCTAAAAGCCCCCAAAGTTCCAAGTAATGTTCACTACATGTTTGTTTATATGGTTACTTAAGTGTGCAAAGCTCACGATTCTATTCTTTAATCACTGAATTCTTTCATTATATTAATAGTCATTCTTCACTTGACAAATATTTATTAAGCGCTTACTCCCCAACCATGAGCTTGATACCCTTCTAGATGCAGGACATATTTCAGTGAACAAAACAGACCAATGTATTTGCTCCTTTGAAAATGACGTTCTGGTAGTTTATAGTCCATGTTACCACTGAAGTTTTTATCAGAACTTTAATGCAGATGCATTTTATTTTTTAATTCCAAATTTTATTCTGGGAGAGTTTTCAGTTAATGTTCTGCCACTAATTTATTTTATTAGTGGCATAGTCCCCATAGAATAGGTTCAGCTCCCACATGCATAGAGGACGGACAGAGTGGCTTATGCTGCCAAACCTGGACAGAAACTCCTGCCTTTATTCAGGAAGATCTGTTGGACCTCATGTAGATTTCACCCAGAGAGAGCATGTTGATCCTAACATTAACTTGAGAATTGCATTGGGCCCTGAAAAATCTGGGAGAGATGGTATCTGATAGCATGATGAAAAGGAAAGGCCTGGCTAATGTTAATGTATTTCTGCAAATGAGATGATCTTTTGCCTTGCTATTTTATCTGCATAATTCACCTTTTACTTTGATATTGATTTTACAGGCCTAATGTTTATACTATTTAGACCTGAACCGTGACTACTTTTTCTATATAGTTTTTAATCTCCAGTTTTCATTGAGAAGACCATGACTTTGGGTGGCTTTGCCTCAGTTCAAGTGCTAGGTGGTAGAAATGTGGGAGCTTGAAGCTAAAAGTCTCAAGCTCCTCGTGTTAAATTCTCCTGAATTGTGTATGGACTTGTGTATGCACTTATATAACTGTTTAATCTGAAATCAAATATAAGAAATGACCTGTTGATCTTAGTCATTCAGGGATAACCACCTAAATTAAAGCTAATCTAATTTATATTGGAATATATTTTAGGCAATTAGCAGAGAGGAAAGTTGGTATTGTTGTGGAACTTTCCAGAATTTCTCTCTAAAAGGGAGTTGAGGAAAGCAGTCCAGTCTTGGGAGCAGTCTTGCTACGGAATGCTTAGCAAACCCACTGTTTCTAACTAGATTGTGTTTTCAGTAGAATGCTTTTGAGGGAAGATAGGTGAAGATGACAGTGGCAGTGATGAGTTCCCACAGCCTGTCAATACTTTTTTGTTGTTTCACTGATAATTTTCCATGTAATTTAGAAAATATCATCTATGTCCTAAAATTTTCCAGAAATATTTTGACTAAAAGAAAGTGTGATGGGGAACTATAGGTAGAAGGGGATTCACATTTCTAACTGCCTGTTTCTAACTGCCTAACTTCGAGAAGATTACTAACTGTGGTTGTATGTGTGGTTAGCTATAGAAGAAGAAATAAGAACAGCAAACCCAAGGGCTTGTTGCAAAGATGAAGTGTGACATCATTTGTAAAATGCATGGCCTATGGTAGAGTTGATGCAGGCCCCTCCCTCTCTTTCTCCCTGTTAACAACAGGGTGGGAGTTTTGTGCTTTAGAATAATTTATTTGTCTGGTCAAATAAGTATGGGGAAATGTTCTCCCTTAGGGATTCATGAGGTAGGGTTGTGTATTAAAGGCTCTTTGTAATTCTTCACAAATAAATTTGTTTCTTTTCTTTAATCCAGTATCTCCTGCATTTTAATTATCAGGTGAGTCTTATTTGAATCACAGCTTTTAATGTCCCACTGAACTCATGCTTCTCAACATATTTGAGGAAACACTGACCAATAAAACCACTGGAATTTCAGTACACACATTAAAGCTCACGTGGCCATACATCCTACAGCCTCTTCAGTCTAACTCAAGTTCTGCCCACTTCCTACTTCAGAAGTTCTTTACCAAGCTTTAAGAGTAAATCTAGGTGTTTAGATACTTATTGTTCCCCATTATAAATAAAACATTTTTTAAACTGCATTACCTATTCTGAAGGTATATCATTTTCATTAGCCTAAAATATGATATGGAGCCATTTTCCCGATTTTTGTTCACTAGACTTAACTTTCTGAAATCATTTTATGTAGAAAAGTTATATTAGATTTATAATATATTTTCCAGGAATATAATTTGTAGTAAATTAAAGGTCTACTTATTTATTTTTAAATGCATATCTGATTTCTTTAATGATACGTTTTCATAAAGAAACATTAAACATTTAAGTTAAAAGGAATGTATACCAGTTACATGAACTTCATGAATTTCTTCTCTTGATTTACTACTGAGAGTTGTCGTATCAAATTGGAAAAACCTACAATCTTATCACATCAATACTACACTGTTAGTAATAAATCAATGGGAAAAATGGTTCATTGTGGAGGGGAAAGCAAGAAGAAAGGAAAGAAGTAAAAGTATTTGATTTTGTTTTTATATTGTTTGTGAACCACTGAAACTGAAAATCTTTAGAATAACTTTCCCAAGTCATATGGACAATTTTTCACTCTTGTTTTTGTTCTTATTGAAAATGTGAGGTTTTTTTAAAAGTATGTAGTATTGTATAACACTAAGTTAATGTATTTATTAAGCACAAGGTAAGATTAGTTACAAAATGGAATTAAGAACCATGACATTGAGTAAATGAAGAGTAAATGCCTATTGACCATAAACCGGTATCACAGAAACACCATACAATACTGTAAACACTTTCTTTTAACTCTCTAAATTTTTAAATATACTATTTGGTGCATTAGTTGACTAAATACATTTGAAATATTAGCCCATCTTATATCTTTTGATAAATTACTAGTTGATTGCAACCTTGACTGGGGAAAGTAAAACACAAAATAAGACGACATATGAAAATCTACCAGCACTCCTTCAAATTTCTACTGAATAAAGTTTCAAAAGGAGCTTACCAATGCAGATGTTTAAACTAGAATTGTATATGTTTGCTTTTATTTACTAGAAATCAAATGATTATTATTATTGTCATAAGTTATCATTTTGGAGATTCATAGTTCATTACTATTTTCCTTAAAAATTGCAAAAAGGAATGCATTAAAATGCATTCTTTATTACACTGAGCAAATGCAAGATGACAGACTGTGTTAAGACAAAACATCTATTTTATTTGATTGAAACTCAACCCATAAATGGGTCGGTATACACACGAATGTATTTCCTGGCTCTGCCAGCTGCCAGCGCCTAAACAGTGACACTTACCAGGGAGCACACTTGGCACCCAGGCACCCTTGGAGATGTGGACAGTTTGGGGACTGAGGAGGAAATATACAAGATGATCCTGGAGCTTCTTGTAGTGCCAGAAAAGTAAGGAAGTGCTCCCGAATTCTACTGATAGGAATTTGTTGATGGGATACAGGCTGTGAGATACAGTGGCCAAAGCTAAAATAATTTGATCGAAAAAAAATTAATAAAGAAGTACTGGATTATAAACCAAACTATAAAATAAATACCCGTAAGTCCATACTAATATAGGTAAATGATTAAACAAATAAATAAATGGAGAAGAGACAAATCTCCCAAGCAGAAGAACCAGGTGATCAAGGTCAGCGTCATCAGTGACAAATCATGTCGATGGCATTTACCTTTGATGTGATGTGATGCAAATGGCTCTTTACCTACCTGGTTTTCCACCCCAACATGCAGATCCCCACTCTAATCACAAGAAGAAACAGACAAATACTAATAAAAGGCCATTCTACAAAGTACTTGGACAGTAGTCACCAACAATGTCAAGGTCATAAAAACAAAGAGTGAGAAGCTATCACAGCCAAGATGGGCTGAAGGAGCAGACAAATGTGTTCTGAATGGGATCCTGGAACAGAAAAAAGAACATTAGGTAAAAACTAAGGACATCTGAATAAAGATGGATATTACTTAATAACAGCATACCAATATTGTTTATTAATTTTAACAGATGTACCATACTGTTAATAACAGGGGAAACTGGATGTGGAGTACATGAGAACTCTCTATACTACCTTCTCAACTCTCATGTAAATCTAAAACTGTTCTAAAAAATAAAGAAATAAAGTCTATTAAAAAAAACTCAACCCATATCAAGGGGTTTCTTCTGCTATTACTATTCCTACCTATTCTACAGTACATACAGATCTGTAACTAATTGTATCAAAGGAAACAAAAACTGTTGTCAATTCCATACAATATGCTTTATAAAGCATTTTCTATTATGTCATTAAAATAAAGACAACAACATATAAAGTTGGGAAAAACCATTAAAGAAATAAACTTTATGTAAGAATTACTATCAATAAAATGTGATGTTGTATGTCTTCTTTAGAATTCTGCACTGAGTTTGTAGAAAATTAGACATTAGTTGTTTCTACCACTAGCATGTAAGTTTTCAATTGTTATGTGCAGTTTGTACTTAATTAAACATAATTTAACTTTGAATATTGATTCAAGCATTGTAACATACTCTGTTAGAGGCATTTAAGTGCTAATGTCCTTGAGTGAATACTCATAGCAAACAATTTGCATGGATCCTTTTCTTAGAAAAATTGCCTAAATATGCCTTTAAAAAATCAATACTTAATTCCCAGAGCCAATAAAGTACTTCACAATTCAAACTGGGGAGAGGATGGTGAAAATCAAGTGTTTTGTTTTTTGCTTTTGATTTTGAGGACTCAATTACAGCTTGAAAGCACTTTCTTTTCTTCTTTTAATTTTAAACTTCTAAAATGTTAAATTACCTACTTTGGCAATCCATAAACAGAAGTTGCATTCTGATGACCTACCTATGTTTATGTTGTATAAGATGTTATTGTTCTTCATCTCTTAAAAATGTATTAGTCAGATTGAGCCATCTTTCAAGTCTAAAGGCAATATTTGCCTTTTGAATTCTGGTCAGTGTGTGTTTCTTTTGTTCTCAGGATATATTTGAACCCTAAGGCTGTTGCTATACATGTCCACTGAATTGGCAAAAGCCATTATATGTGATTGTGAATCATCTAAATGTTCAATAGGAGGGAATGGTTAAGAAAAGAATAGTATAGACTCAAGAAAGAAGGATCTATTAAATACCGTCCTTATGACAAGATTTATGTATTAAAATGGAAAATGCTTCAAAAATAGTGTAGACCATAGTGTATGATTTTAAGTACTTTGGGAATGTATACAATTCATCTTTGCTTAAGATAAGAAGTAAAAGAGAGTGAATGTGAAAGAGGAAGCCCATTTGTTTTTTAAGATAGTGGAATTGTAGGTGAATCTTTTATTTCAATTCCTACTAATGTTCTTTGCTCAATTTAAAAGTCATTGGCGAAAGGTACCATTATGTAGTGTCTAGATTATTCTACCAGTCATTTTCATGCAGTTTGGCATAGTGAAAAGTACACTGAAATGAGAATATTTCCAGCTCTGATGATTCTTAGCTTGGCCATATCACATAACCTTGTAGTCAATCTGTTTCCTTGTCTGTCAGAGGGGCGCTGGTGGTGAACAGGTATGTGGGTAACCAGCTAATCCCTTCTGGACCCACAATTCGCTCTACAGTGTTGGCTCCGCCTTACTGTTACTGGTTTCATGAAGATGTACAACTGCACAGGACTTAGCATTTATAGGCAGAGCACATGTGTGTGGAAAAGGAACTTGGCTCATTTCCCTGAAGCTAAACTTAACTAGATACACAAGTTCTTTTTCCACTGGGACTGTACCAGGGTCACTTACAAGTTAAAATGTAAATTTTTAGGAATCTCTTTTCTTCCTTTTTCCCACAGTGATCAAACACCCCCACCTTTTGGAGAGAGACATCTGCTGTCATTCTCCAGGACATCCACATGTCCTGTCTGATCCTGGGCATTGGCCTCTAACTCCATGACATCCTCTGCCCACATCCCTGGTGGGGAGTCCACCTTAGCTCATTCTGCAGCTGCTAACCCATTGGGACTCAGCCCACTCTCTGTCTGATCCCTCTTGTGGGCTGTTTACTCAGCACCTCATCAAGGAGGAATCCGTGATTCACACTGCAACAGTCAGCATCGAGTTACCTTCAAGCCTGGTTGTTATCTCAGTCCTTTCTGTTCAAGCACAGGATACCTCGTCTCCATTCTCCTTCAGGCACCTTGAGCAGAAAAGTGTGCCCTCTGGGCTGCACTGTCCCTTCCCCAAGCACACAACCCACCGGCATCTGAGGGGTTCTGTGGGCCTCCTACTCAACTCTGGGTTTCCCAACTGCAAGAAGGGGGAATGCGAGCTGGATTCTTAGAGGATCAGACATTTATCTGAGCTCAGGTTCAGGCTATAAACACTATGGTGGCATTTAATGCAAAGCTTCTAAAATTAAGGTGACAACAACAGAAGCAAAAGTAAAAATAAACTTTGAAAATTTCAGTTATCTGGATTTTGCAACAGAAAGCCTAGGTTTTTAAGACTAGTATCTCTCTCTGTACATGTACATGTGTATGTATCTACACACACATATATATATATGTGGATGTAATTATTATATATATTATAATTATATAGTTAGCATATATCATTGTATGACACACATATTACAAATATGTACATTATAATATATGATAAATATAATATACATATATACATATATATTAAAATTCCAATTTATGTTTTTCTCTGTGCTTTATTTAATCTACTTGGGAGGATGGAGGTAGATCATATATAAAGCCATCATTGCTTTTTGAATAACTAGGAAAGGGCATTGGGGATAAATACCCTGTCTGTGACTGGCATTGGTGGGAGGCAGAGGGAAAGGTAGAGAAGAGAGACACGAAGACCACATAGACCATGACAGTGTGTTATGCCCTCAAAATATTCTCAGGCTACAAGTGCATTTGCAGCATCTGTGGACAATGAGAATATCTACGTTGGTCAGACTGAACAACAGGGTATGCACACCTGATTAACATGAAAGGGTTGATACTATTTTTACTACATCTGTGAAGCTTTTGTCAAAAAATAGCCAATATTAACCTACAAAACAAATGCCTTAAGGAAAACTAAGGAATTATAACTAAATAGGAAAGAGAGGGAAATCAGACCCACAAGTCCCTTTAAACAAGCAATACAATCCTATAAATACAAAATATAAAAATACTTTTCATATAACAGGATATAAAAATAAAAAGTATGTAAGTAAATACATAAATAAATTAAAAGTAATAGTGCTTAAGACCAGTCAGGGCCTTCAAAGATCTTAACATCCAACTTTCTCATTTGCTAGAAGAGAAAACTGAGGTCCCAGAAATTAAATCGGTGTAAATACTCAATAGCCGAGCCACAATTCTTAACTTGCATGTCAATGCTATTTTCTTGCAACTTTTTCTCACATGACTCATTTAAGAATTGTTAAAAGTCCATATTTGAATGAATGAGAAATTGTAATCAACCAATAAAATACATAAAAGTAATACAATATAAGGATCACGGAGCTAATCAGTGTGGTCTCTTTAAATCTGGACATCCTTTGTAGAGAAGTCTTGAGGAGAGTCTTAAAGGAAAGAGTTGACGTGGGAAATGCAGGTGACGTTGAGTCCAGATGGTGATAAGTATTGAAAGGTCACCATCCAGGGGATTTCTGACGTGTAGGGAAAATACCAGTAGTTAAACCTTAATGAAAATGTGTTAAACTGTACGTATCTTTTGTTTATTTTTAACTTTGTGTTACCTAGCTAAGCGTGGCTTGTCAACTTGCCTTACAGTTTGAGTGTTCAGAAATGTCTTCAGATCAGAAAGGACTCAGAAAAAAATTTTAAATAGCAATTACAAATGAGTGGAATGTAGCATAACAATTTAGAATAATCAGTGTGTGTAACATTATATTTTGTATTACCTTAATTTAATTCAAGTGGGTGTGTGAGCCTCCAGTTAGGCTAAAAGTATATGCATATGAGAGAAAAAATGCTAAAGAGTAACATCTATCACTCATTTTGAGGATGTCACAAAACATAATAAAGGCAATCGGTAGTGGGGAACTTGGAGACTCATCTGCCCACTTCTGCATCAGATGAGGAGGGTGAGGTGGGATGGTTAACATGGTGCTTATAAAAAAGAAATCGGTAAACAATTCCTGGAGAGCACACTAAAATAAGTTTGTGGTACAATTCCTGGAGTTTATGCTGCCTTTCGTTTCATAGGAAGTAATCTTTCAAATTGTCTTCTGGCTTCTGAGAGTAATATTTGATCTTTCTTTCTCCCTTCAAAGGATGAAGTGTTAATATGTGTTTCCACTCTATTATTTGCTTATTCATTTATTCATTCTTATATTTATAGCTTGTCTTACTATAAAAATATTCCAAAGGCTTACAGAAACACATATATTATACTCTGATACAAATATAATAATGAAATCGGAGGTAAAGGTGAAAGATAAAGGTAGGGATGATGTCCTTGAAAAGATGCCGAAACTGGACCAGAAGATTTTATCTGAACTTCATAGCTGCTAAAGTGAGAAGGGAAATAGGGCAGATCACACAGTCCAGAGAGTGTAGTTGCTCAGCACATTACAGGTATTTAGGTTAAAAAAAAAAGAAATTCATCCTGTAATCTTGTTAAAGAGAAATAATATGATCATATATTCATATGATAAGTAGTATGTTCTGTACATTTGTTTCTTATGAAGTGCTCAATACAACTCTATGACAAAACACCAACAAATAATAAAAACAAGTCTGTATTTCATCCTGATATGGAACTCTCAGGTTCTTTGGTTTGATTCAAAAACTGTAACATCTAGGGTAATGGATGTACTGCATATCACTTCACAACCATTCATCATTTTTGCTCCTTGAGCTTTATTGGAAGGCAAGCAGCAGAAACCTAAAGGGTGGGGATTGTGACAAAGTATGCATTTCTGGTTAAAGGCGAATCATAAACATCAGAAGATAGGGAGGAGGTCCTATATGTAATGAAGAAATCAAATCTAGTTATCTCCTTATATTAGAAGACCACCTCACTTCTGTGTGAATGAAGCAGAAGCAGAGTCAAAGTTTTGCTTAGAAAATCCTTCTGTATTTACCACAGTAAATGCACAAATGAACACATTTGTCTGAGTTCACCACAGCAAATGCACCAATGCACAAAATTGCACTTGTCTGCACTGGAGGACAAGGTTGCAAATATCCATACATAGTGACCAGACCCATTTTAAAAAAAATAGAATGAAGGGGAAAAAATGAAGCTCTTTGAGATGCCAATTTAAATATTATGACCTTCAGGTGAATTATAAGAGATAAATTAGGAAGGGTACACACATTGATCTCCTATAGTGTCATCTATACATCGGTAACATTCAGTAAAGTCTGCCCACTATGACAATTTGGGTTTCAGAGCTTTGATCTTAAGCCCTTTTTCTTACAGCAAACAGAATAAAACTCATCTCATGAGGTCAGTGCTTCATGACTGTAGATATGTCTGCTGTTCAGAAAATTATTTTCTATTTTTGTATTATATTGTTTTCTTGTGTTTTGCATTTTCTTTTTGCTTAACTGGACTGTTTTTTGTTTTTGTTTTTAATTTGAATTTGCTTTGCATTTCCTGGTCAGTAATAAAGCTTACATTTTCCTTCCTCCCTCCAAACCTTTCCAACACTCCTCTGAAATCCTCCTCATCTTTTCCTAGAAAAAGCCTATTTTATTGAAAAGGACCTTGGTTTTATAAGCGTGAAGGGGAAACAACTTTAAATTTGATTTTTCAGTCTGTGTTCTGAAAGTCAAGTTTGTCCAAATTTCTTTTAGAGCCCATATTTTGGAATACTACAATGGTTTTCAGATTTAAAAACAAGCAAACAAAACTTGAAACATGGAATATTTTGGTTTCAGATTTTCATCTTTCTCTATGGATTCTGAAGAACAACCTAAATTTGTAGAATTTCTTGCCTTTTTCTGAGGGAAAGGAAATGCTCATTAAAACTTCATGCTTTATTTCATTTCCAAACCTACACCCATATACTTTGAGCTGAAAAGATAATTTGATAAAGCTGAAGATTCCTATCACATCTGTAAAATCACAAGGTGAGGTACAAATTAAGTTAATGATAGCTTCCTTCTATTTCACTTCTTTATCATTCAAGTTTTTTATAATCATTATCAAGTTTCCTCTCTATCAAACATTAGTATGAACACAGCACGTAAGAAATTATGCAGAATTAGAACTTCCCAAATATAGCTGCCTGAGAAATGCTTGAAAGTGGCATTTCTACTGAAAGTAATACTTAAGATTGAGAAAAAAAAAACTTATTCAGGGCCTTTGGGAAGAGGGAAAATGTCACATTGTATATCAATTCATGACCATCCTAATCAGCATTGCATTTCATAAATCTACAGACATAAGTCTTAGTCAAAAGGAATTGTTATAAAATTCCTTGTGGAAGACACATTTATACACACACATAAACACAACCAAATGGCATAGGATCATGTAAGTCAGGAACACAGACATCAGTTTAGGGCATCAAAAAGTGATCACCTTCTGGCTAGTGGAAAAATATTTGGGAAAGCCAATTTTTATGTCCTGAAGTCTAATCTTATATACCAAATACTAATACTTAAGATTCTTTTTACCCCCCCCCCAAAATCCACAATCCTTTCTAATTATTAGCCCATAAAACTGATCAAGAAAGTGATTTGTTCAGGGGCATGCAAATATAGAACCCAATAATTAAGATTAAGTAAACAGTGAGGAATACAGCAGCAGATTATGGGTTTATACCTTAGTTGTTTTTAAACAAAGAACTGTTTCCATTTTTTTTAAGGATAATTTAGTAGATGTAAATTTTAACATATAGGTGTGAAGAAAATTAGTTAAAAGGTAAAGGAAATGAAAACAAGCGTATTTGGGTAGGTCCTAATATTGTGGATTTTTCTCTAGTATTTCTTTTCTTAAGATTTATAATATCTGTGTAACATTGTTAGAAATATAACCATTTCTGTATAATGAAAACCTAAGTGTATATTAAATTATTCAAGGATATGAAGAATAGAAGGTTGTGCATTTGCAAAATAATTGTGAAATCAGTTTTATTAGATCCACTGAAATTATCTTTTCCACAACGTATCACATTTGCTGAAGAAATAAATACATAGGAATCTTATTTCAAAATTAAAACACATTAGCGGTTTCTTCAGTTCACCTTAAAATTCAAGCATTATTTGTTGGACATAGGTCATATGACATACATGTTTATGTATATCTTATTGTTGCTCTAAAACAGAAGATAGTTATTCCCAATATAACAATTTTGTTGATGTGGAAATTGAGGCCAAATTTTCATGTACAAAATCAAATCAATGGCAAAAGGTCTTGTATGTGACTTGACAAGGGGAAATATGTTTTCTGAATACATTGTCCAATTTAATTGCTGGCATAGTTTATATTTGTACAATTGCCACCCCTTCCTGCATTTGCTTTTATGTACAGATAATAGTATCAGACAGCAGGACTGTGTCAGAGTGTCATCAAAAGAAAAAGAAAACCCACTTACCTTGAAAAGCAATGCTTAGCTTACCTTAGGGTAATAAGCATCTGCTCCCTGAAGGAATACAAGAACCATGTTGTGAGTAGTAGTTTTTAAATTAAAATTCTTAATTTACTATGATTAAATTTATTTTAGAACTTGGTCTAATTCTATTTTTCAGGCTTTCGGGGCACATGAATTTGCATAGCTATATTAAAATGAGCTTATGTGCTGAGAAACAAATTACAACTCAGAAATCTTTATTGAAAGCGTAGGGAACCTGAGTGAAATTTGAGATATTAGAAATCTGACTTTTGCTAGTCTATTATTTCTTGATTTATTTGATTTATAAAGACCCAACTTTTACTTGAAAACCCCTATGGAATGATTACAGATTAAGATATTTTGAAACTGTAAAATAAAACCATTAAGAACAGCAGCAATTCAAATTTATAATGCTCTTAGAGGCCCATGCAATGAGCACTAACATGCCAAACCAGTCTTTTTTATTGTGAGGTATATTAGAAAAAATGTTGTGCTAGCATTTCAACAGCATTTTTCCATTCCACACATATATTTATTTGAACCCGACAGATTTTTCCTCTAAAGCGGTGATATTCAACTGGGAACAGTTGTCCCCCAGGGGACATATGGCAATGTCTAGAGACATTTCTGTTTAAAATGGGGGTTGGGGGCCTGCTGCTGGGCATCTAGTGGGTAAAGGCCAAGAGCATTGCTCAAATTCTATAATGCATGGGAGGGCTCCTCACAACAAAAGCTAACCAGCCCGGAATGTCAACAGTACTGAGATTGAATCATTCTAAAATGGGGATTATGAACAAATCTAGTATGGGCTTAGTGCAGATGCTTCAGGAATCTTTCTCCAGAAAAAAATTAAATCAAGTCGAAGTCCATCACAAATTCTCAGATGGTAGGGACAGTGGCAGCATACCATGATAATGTTTTGCCCTGAATCAGGGATGTAGCTTTTGAGAATGCTTCCTTTGCCAGCATCTATGGTACCTCTTTGGACAACATGTCCATCTGAAACACAAGCAGACACTGCAGTAAGCTTCCAGATTGTGCGTAAGGATGCACATCGCTCGATGATCTTGAATGCCGGCCCACAGGCATATACATTAATGACCACAGTAGACAGTCTGTCTTCATGGAGCTTACAGGGTAAGAAAGGCATATGGACATGAGTGAAATGATCACACAAAAAAACATTTAATTGTGAACTGTGAAAATACTATAAATGAGAGGTCACCAGTTAATAGTTTGTTTTATAGGAGAAATATACAAGGTTTAAAAAAGTTTCAGGTAACTTTCCCAGACTAAAAAAATCATTGAATTTAGATCTGTAAGAGAAGTATGAACTGACCAGGAAGAAGGAAAGGATTCCAAGTAGGAGAAGACCATATGTGGAAGTCCACAATTGAAAAGAGATGTCTTCATTGACAATTTAGTTCTTTCATTAATACTTTTTGTTTGCCTGTGTGTGTGTGCATTTGTGCACAATAATCTTTTCTAGTAACCTTTTCTAAGTAATGGGAAAAATAAAGCTATTTCTTAGGTTAAAATTGCAATGCATAACTCATTATATAATCATCAACAGCTATCTCCCCAAAAGATAAAATTTAAACCTTCTCTTTTATGTCATAAAGAAATTAAATAGAATGCTGAATAGAATGCTGTGATTATTCCCAGAGAGACTAGGAACAAAGGAGTGGAGGAATTCCTGCCCTCCACCACCCCACCACCCCCACAAATTAAGTATTTCTCTTTGCCTAAATCTTTGTGGACTCTCATCCTGTTTTGCTTCTGGGAGAGTCCTCTCATCTCTGGAATATTTTTCTCTCACTTTCCACTTCCATCTTTGGTCAGAGAACACAGAGAATCAAAGAATGTCAAATCCAAGAAGTAGTCACACTTTTGTTTTTTACAAATTAAGCAAAATGGGGCAGAGATCCTCACAATTTAATATCTATTGTCAAAATGAATACTGTCTGAAACATGTTGGACCAGCTGAAAGTTGACTGTTTTTAGCACACTGAACCTTTTCAAAGCATTTTGTAGGTTTACATAACCTTATGCTTTATGAGAGTACAGAAGCCATTCAAGAATATGGTTTAAGAATCAGTCAAGTAAAAATTTCTTAAATCTAATCTTCTCAGTAAAATTAGGTAGAGAGCAAGCACCCTGTTCCAGCAAACTCTTGATTTTCTTGTAAGTTGCTCAAGAGCTCTGCCTTTGCTCAGTGAAAAATTAAGACAAAGAGGGTTCAGGATATATTTACCATATTGCCAAGATCACAAAGGCACAGAACATCCCGAAGCATGTTGCCGAGATGTATTCTATGGGAACACCAGGAAGAATTGCTCACAACAAAAGCTTGCTATACTACTTCTTGTAGAGAGCCTGGAATATATCCTCTGTGCACACATGCACTGCCCTTCCAAAATCACTGGAGCCACGTTCTACATTAAGAGACCCCCTCCTCCTATGACTATGACAGGTATTCTCTGTTTGCCCTTCCAGGTCCACTCCACCATCTCTGATGTATCCCCTTTGACCTTTAGGAGCTACGTCAAAAGGTTCTCTCGCCTCCTGGCTTTGTGTTGCTTTTGGCCAATGGAGAACACCATCGCACGGAAAGACAAGCACAGGACGTGGGTTATTTGTCGCCTTGCCTCCCACCCTGCTGACTCTCTCTGAGTTGTCCATGCTTGATCTTTGCCTCCGCAGGTCTCAGTGCATTTCTCTCTCCTAAAGTTCAGTGTCACGGTGTTCCCTCCCCTTGCCCTTTCAGCCCTAGGGGGGGACCTACAGCTCTTGCTAAACCTAGGAGTTACCTTACTATCCCTTAGCTGTGTCTTAAACTGCCACATGTTTATAAAGAGCACCTTCATTAAACACTCTTCTGTCACATCCCATGAGTGTGCCATCTGCTTTCCTCCAGGACACTGACCTAGACAGTTTAATGCACTGGTCTGAAACGTCCCTTGATAGGACAATGAAACCAGAAAGATAAAATAAGTGTGCCATTTAATATGTAGTTCAGACTGTATTCATTTACACACAATCATTCCAGCTAGGTTTTCCCTAAATGTCATGTTAATAATATGATATATGTGTTGCTTTGTGACATTTATTTATTTGCTTATTTTTTATTCCATTACCAGGACAGCTGAACCTTAATGAATGTGTTTGATAAATATTGACACCTCTCCCCCACATGATTATATGCTATGAAAAATGCCAGAAAAATGAGTCTTAGTTTTTGCTTTCAAAGGCTTTCAACTTAAATAGAAGACATGTAACAAATATTGGTGAATATGAGGTGACAGAAGAGGCTGATTATTACCTCTCAGCTCCACATCTCACTATGTGTGGGAAGTTGGGCAAATTGCATGGCGTCTCTTTGGTTCGATTTTCTCGTCTATAAAATGGATAGATTATGTCTACTTCACTAAGCTCTGAGATTAGCTGAGCTCACATATGCAAGTGATTAGCACAGTGTCAGGAATATGGTGAATGTTTTAAAAAGTCAACTGCCATTATTGTTACCATAACTTTATTCACACATGATTACTTGTGGTTCATAAAGAAATTTGACTCATTTTATCTTCTTAACGTCTTAGTCGGTTTCTGTGGCTATAACAAAATACAATAGACTTGGTGGCTTCAACAACAAGCATTTATTTCTCATAGTTCTGGAGGCTGGGAGGTCCAAGATCAAGGTGCTTATAGTGACTGGAGAGAGGCTGCTTCCTGGCTGCCTTCTTATTGCATCCTCACGTGAGGGAGAGAGAGGGCTCTAGTCTCTTCCTCTTCTAATAAGGACACTAATGCCACCATCGGGTGTCTACCTGCATGACCTCATCTAAACCTAATTTAGGGTTTCAACACATGAAATTGGAAGGTTACAACCATTTAATCCATAACACTTAGCAACTCTAAGTGGCAGCTCTGGTCAATATTATACTCATTTTTGAGATGAGAAAACTATGAGAGAAAATAAATGATATACCCAGGTTCACATAGTTAGTAATAAGGAAAATCTCTGAACTTTTGGAGATTTCTATACTATAATAGGCTATTATTCCTCAAAAAAAGACACACAATACATGTTATAGATGTTGCAAATTCTCAGGAAGTTATTCACTTAAAGGGCTGAAGTCTCTGAATTTCTGCTGCCCAGAAAAAAAATATATATATATACACACACACACACACATTGAGTTGACTCCATTAAATCAACCTTGTGGTAATAAATCTATGGAAAATATTTGCTATAGTCAATAGAAATCATACCTAAAATGGTGAATGTACATCAAGAAAGACAGGGTTTATTTGAAGTAGATATTAAATTTATGTCAGATAGATTGTTATTTATTATAAATTCATTATTTTTGGTTTCCATAAGCTAAAGAAGTTCTCTACAGCTCAGAAATGTGAATTCCATTTTAGAAGGTGTTTCATTTTCAAAAAAGTTAATTTGTGGGGGAGGGGGGCGTGAAATTGTGAAGCCATTTGGAAAAAAAAGAACTTTGAATAAGAAGGTTTAATCCTAGCTACTGACATGTAGAATTCAAGTTCTACTGACATGGTACCTTAGGACAGTGAATATCATCCAAGGGATGGATGCTGCTTATTTAGTCAGTCAAGCAGCTTTTGAGTTGTGAGTTATTTTCTTACTTCACCCACTGCATTGCTCACACATTCAGGAAACACTGTTCCTCTGCTCTGTGGCAGGCACAGGCTGCTATAGATTCTCAGAGAGGGCTATTGATTTAACTCAGCCAGAAAAAGTTCTGGAAGACATTAACCACCCCATAGAACTATGTCAGCAGAATAAGACAATACATTTTTAACGGAATTTTAAAAATTTTCCTTTGGATCAATATGAGAAATCTGAAATAGATAAAAGGTCAGAGTTTAAATCATTAAATACTTTGTCTACTTTCCATATTTATAAGAAACAATAAAAATATCTATATCATAAGACATAGCGATATAAGATACATCATATAAAGTTTTTTTCCCATTATCATGTAGTTTCTAATTTCAATAACTTCTTGTAACTGTAAGCTACAGTAATTTCTTCCATCATATGGTGAGAGTCCCTTTAACACCCTATCAGCAGATTCATTATTCGTGGCTCGTGTCTTCCTCCTTTTGTCCCCATATGGTCCATTTCTGATAATTATTGTAGTTGGGTTGTGTACTATTCAGGATTCCAGTTAAAATATTACAAAGACTAGAATATTTTTAATATTTCTCTATGTAGATTTTAAACATCTTGTGCTGATTTTTAGTTGCCTGCAGCCAAGCTCTTATTGCTTGTTTTTGTTCTTGTTTTCTTTTATCTCATCAGCTCAGCCTTTTCAGCTTTTACTTGTTTTATTATCTAACAATCAAATACTCACCCTCTCAATACTACACCATTCTCAGTATTTTGAATATTAATGCATAGTAAACCTTCTATAGCAGCCAAAAACTGATTTTGTATATAACCCTATAGAGGATTGTTATATATTTAAATTTACCTGAGAGAATTCTGGGTTTTATTCCAAACCCAATATACAGTAAAAATTTAATTGTCTAATGCAATGAAAATATGGTGGGACCAGAGTAGCTTTATATTCTCAATCAATAAATAATTAATTTCTGCTGTCTTTACCCTTTCTCATGCTCTGGAGGCTTTTCATTGATCTACTGAGCTTACACTATCCAGACACTGAGCGAGGCTCTAGGGCTACCCTGGGAGAAGGGCAGGCACAATTCCTGCTTGTAAGGACCACACAGAAACAATCAAAAAGCTATGCAGAGTGAAAGGTTATGAGAGAAACAAATGAAGCCCTTGGAAACTGGACATGTGAGTTACTGGGGAAGAGGTACTCATATAAACATTGCACGGCCAAGAGGTGCAACTTGAGCTGCCATCCTGTGGAGGCAGTCAGCCAGATGTGAATGTCAAAGAAAAGAACACCCTGGCTAAGCAAAAGGCATATGCACAGGCCCCAAAGCAGAGGCAAGCTCATGTCTTGTCTGAATACCTGAAGAAAGGCCACTGTGACAAGGGAGAGGCCTCAGGTCAGCAAGGACGAGCTCAGGCTAGACCTCCTGGGCCACCGGTCTTCGGTGTGTGCCTCCTGAGGGCCATAAAGACTTTCCAGGTCTGACAGTAAATATAAGGGAATCTCTTTCCAGATTCCCCCTTTCTCCATTTACCCTTGTAGCCCCATGCTCTGCAAGTTCTTTCCCGCCTCTTCCATAACTGTTCTTTTCTCACTCAGGATAAGAAAGCCCACTTGCCGCCATCTTGAATTGTACCTTGGTGCACTGTCCCAGGGGTAAGTCAGCACAGGGCTCCTGAGGAATAGCCCTGGGAGAGCAAAGCAACACAGACCAAAGGCTGTTTTGCTTTCTTTTATCCAGTGACTATTTATGACAGGGTCTCTTTCTCTCTCTCATCTATCAATCATCTACCCATCTACCTATCTACGTATCTTCTCTCTACTCACCCATCTATTCATTATTCCTTTGTTATCTATTTCAGAGTTAGAATTCAGAAGTCATCTCTTAGTTGGGGAAACTTATTAAGGTGTGTGTGTGTTAAATAAATCATAGCTTTCTTTTAACAGAAATTAATTCTCTTTTGGTCTCTGATTGGTTTGACAAGCATTAAAAATTAGCAGTATCTCAGATATGTTCCCGAAAGTGAAAAAATGTCTTCAGTTCCAATGATTTGACAAAAATATATGAAGTGCATATGCAAGATATAATACATCAGAAATTCCATGTTTTGAGACCATTTTCTCTGTCATTAAAATATATAAATACTGACTTAAAAATATGTGGGGATAAGGCTTAGATTGTCTTTTATTTTGTGGGTGAGTCTGGAAAAATGCTGGAAAACCATTGTCCTTGGTCATGCAATGAGATGGGTTCAATAGAAAAAAGTTGAAGAGTTTTAGGTGGAAAAAGAGAATGTTGCAATGTAGATGCTTTGCACATAGTAGGATCACAGCCAATTGCTGTGGCATTGCTTGTATTATTTCCTATGCTTTTTCTTCTAACACCTGAGTAAAAATGCAAGCTCAACATAAATCACCATTATTTTTTAAATGTCAGTGGAGCAAAGATTAGCATCTCATTCTCCTGAATGCCATAGTAAAATGGCAGGAGTAAAGGAAATACCAATGTGTAAACCTGACCCAAAAGTTAGACATGCTTAATCATTCATTTTTCTCAGTTGCAGTCACAAGACTTAGTACCTCATCAAATTGGGATGAAAACATGTTTTAATGTTGGTCTGCTTTTGGGTGATCTGTTTATTGTGGGAAATAAATGGCAGAAGCATCCCACAGAACATCTTTTCCAATCCTATGTTAAAATTCAACCTTCGCTTGGTAGTATTTAAGTATGAAACAAAAAAATGCCAAATAATATCACGAAAACACAATGTCTAAAATCTTAATTAGGTTGAATATAATGAGAAAATGTCAGATGCATGTTGGTTTGGAGGGAAACAAACAAACACCATTTACTTCTTCTGTGAAGAATTGAGATTGTGATGTGTATTGCCAGCATATTTTGTATCATCCATGCCCACATACACATGCATACATATGTAATGCATTTTACTTTATCAGTAATCCAATCCCTGGGACTACAGAAGTGTTACCCTCCTTTTATTATGCCTCTGCCTGAAATTTTGTCTATTTATTTTACAAGGCTGCAAACATACCTTAAACCCAGTGATATTTAAGGCTTAAAATCTTAATCAACTTTGGCTTTCTTGTTGTAAAGTGCAAACAGGGTTCTTAACCAGTGATTTAGTCACAAAAAGATGAATTACTATCAAGAGAACTGTTTGTTCCTTTGTCTCCACACAGTAGCTATTGCTGTTCTATTGCTTTTATTAAATGGTCTCAGATTCTTTCTCCCCTCCCTTTCTCTTCTCTCAATGTTTATGAATAGAAGTTTAGGGGGGTGTTAGTCTCTACTTTTTGAATATATATGAGGATATTAACAGACATTACAAGTGTTACCTGATGCACTAATTTTTTTTTCCCATTTCTGTATTTTTTGCTTGTTTTTGTTTTACAGAAACATGCTTTTTCTCTGGCTCTTACTTTGTGGTGTTAGTGGCAAAAAGAATACTCTACCATTTACTTAATGTCTCTTCTGTGCCACAAACTGTACTACACTGTGTCTATAATCTCATTTAACTCTTACAATGCTATAATATGCATACAAATACCTTGAAACATATTTTTTCTATCCTGAATATGACTTTTCGGTGTAAATGTCAGTTTCAAGCTTTTCCACTTTTGTATAATTTCCTATGCACTGCTTTCATCTTAATGTTCCAAAGAGGAAACTCGATAAAAAAATTGCAATTATAAACATGGTATATGAGAAAACCTACATGAAATCAATTTGTAGTTCACCTGGGCCTTTTACAGATGTAACAGTAGCTTTTCATTTTATCAAAATTAGTTTTCAGTCTTAGATTGTAAATCTGTGGATATGGAGTATATCCTGAGCTTTCAGTGAGTGTTTTCTTTCTCCAAGAAAAGAGTAAAACTTGCTAGAAAGTTGACAGATAATATTCAGGATCCATAGAAAAAAGAGGGAAGGGATTGCAATCAAGCCTCCATTTTGTGCTAAGTTTTTGAACTACACAGTTTAGATGCATATTCAATCATCACAGACCCTCTAGAGATGAAGATATTACAGTTCAGAAAGGTTGAGTAACTTGCTTATAAGGGACAGAACTGTCATTTCAGCAGATCTAGCTCCAAAGCCTATTGCAATAGCCTTTGTTTTTCCTGGTGTTGTACAGCACGTAGTGTTGGTGTTCTGACAGCAAACACTGTCATAAGATAGCAGTACTGAGACAATGAACCAGCCATCTTAATCTTCAGAGAATAAGTTAACTTTCTGTGCAAGGAGGATTTATAATGTTTAAAACTGGACTAACCGGACAGTACATATGAAAACATACTATAGCACAATGCCTATTACATAGTAAGCATTCAATAAATAATTGTTGAATAATTGGATGGATACATGATTTAGTTGTATCAATTTTAAATTTAACCACCAATAGTTTGTGCACATACATTTACAATAACTGTGAATCTTATTTACAAGCAAATGACTTATGCTAAAATATTCAAACAGACATGAGAGCTCTGGTTAGATATGAAAAAATTCAGTCCCAGTGTATTCTGTCAACTGTCTGTGCACTGGAGAAACAGACTCTCCTTGAACAGTTGCACATTACTATCCTACCTTTCCAGCAGGGGGACAGTGCTTTTCTGAATGTATGCATATAGCACTGTTCTGTTTACAGAACAGATGGATTGAAAATGAGCACATATGCATGCAGAAGTTTGTATTACTCTAAAATCTTCACTATTTAATTGACAGTCAACTTTTGATACCATTTTAGGTAGACCACCTACATTTCTTTAGAAAATTAAGAAAAAAATAGCAAACATACTGCATTGTTTAGGGTTCTCCTAGAAACCTAACATTCTGTAAATGGTCAAATAAAAGTGGCTTAAAAATGTAGGCATTTATTTATTGGGCAAGTAATGTAGAGGTGGATGTATCAGTCTGATAACATTTAGCAATGCTGCTATAACAAACAACCCCCAGATCCCAGTGGCTTAAAGCCACAAAGGTTTATCTCTGCATAGGCAACATACTCCATGAAGATTGGCAGGGCCGCTTATCATGAAGGCAGGGAGACAGGTGTTTAAGGGCCCCAGCAGATGTACACACTGTCTCAACATGCCAGGAAAAGGTTCTCAAAGGCTTTGGCCCTAAAGTGACACATATCACAGTGGAAAAGGCAAGCCACATGAGCACACCTAACTGCCCTGGAGCTGGGGGCAGGGAAATGCAACACTGTCTTGTTCCCAGAGGAAGATACCTAGAATATTTGTGAAACAGGCCAACAAATACCGTAGTTGATAGTCCAGAGTTGAAACAGCAGGTCTGTGAAGTCTGGGCTTAAAGTTGGCATTGCTAAGATTATCTTGGCCTTTCCTTCAGATCTTTAAGGTGACTGCCAGTACACAGAGCGTAAGGTCTCATATGACAATGTCACAAGCAGGAAGAAATGGAGAGGGAGGAAGAGGAAATTTCTCTTTAGGTATCTTGCTTGAGAAGCTTTCCCAGAAGCACCAGCAGATATTTCTTTGTATGTTATCAGTCAGCACTGATCACAGAGCGTCCCTTAAGAAAAATGCTCTCATTGCTCTCATGTGGGAATGGAGCTACCACGATTGGCTTAAACAATGGTTCTCCACTGGGGAGATTCTGCACCCCTCATTCCTCCCCAACGGAGACATGTTTGGGTGCCACACAATGGAGAGCTGTGTGCTATTGGCATCTAGTGAGTGGAGGCCGGGAATGCTGCTAAATGTCCTATAACACATAGCACAATCCCCCACAATAAAGAATTATCTCATCTAAAATGTCAGTATCCAGGGTTGAGAGATCCTTAAATCAAGGAATATTCATCCCTTGAGCCTTGACACACTGTGCCAAAAGAAAATTTGAGTTTTTATCCAAAGAGAAAGTAGAAATGGCATTAGGTACAATCAGTAGTGTCCATCAATACTTATATGTATTTCATTTGAATGAGAGTTATGACCTGTAAGTCCTATGTATATGTATAACTTGAAAAAGAAAACAAAAATAAAGAATAAAATAATGAGAAAAATCTTACCTGAGATTCAGACTATGGAAAGATTTAACTGTATTCAATGATGTCTTGGTTGGAAGCCAGGGCAATTATGCCTATAAATGCCCAAAGAAAAGTATTTCAGTGTCTCATTAATTTAAATCCACTATTTTCATATGACAGTTTGTATTCTACTTTTTTTCACTTTTCCAAAGTTGTCATAAGGACACTCTTATTCCAGATCGTTCAAACAACAGCCTTGTAGCATGCTTAAGTGTGAAAGATGTACTTCATTAAATATTATTAAGGGTTATTAAACACAGGGGCTTAGTCTAATAAAACCATGAAGAGTGGATATTTTGTCTACCTTACATCCTCTGTGTCAAAACTCTTCCTTCTTCTAACTGCCATTAAATAAATATATCTATATGTAAAATTTTAAAAACTGAAATATATTATTCTTTTAATATGTGCCAAGTGCTTTACAAGAGTTATCCATTTTGATTTTTCCTAGCACAGAAAGGCCAAATTCTTAGATGAGGTCATGGAAACTCATATGCTGAAGTTGGTTTCCGCAAGTTGCTGGCAGAGCTAAGGGCTTGACCCCAGGCCTTCTCTCATTGATGCTCTTGCCAAATACAGGTATTTTGGACTGGAATTCAAAGTGGCAAGAATAGGAAAAATCACTTTCACAAAGCAATCTCCATATTAGGTGGCTTTCTGGTGCAAAATGTTTTATTAAACACATATGTCTATAATTATATGAAAATAAAGAATGTTATTTCTTGACACTTGAGCCAGGGGCTAAGTGAAATTATCCTAAACAAGTAAATCTGTTTTAAATTCTCTAAGAATTATGTTTAGGATACGTAATAAGATTTCCTTAGCATAGGCTAATGGCTAAATACTTGATTTTGCCTGAAATGAAATTTTGGGGAGGACTTATTTGCACATCTTCTATTAAAGAGCAAGCACAAGCTATTAAGCACAATATGTCATCAGCATGTCCCCTTTTGTCTAATGTTTTTTTCAGCCAGATCTCAACCTATGACTTCACCCTGATAGTCTACTATGTAAAAATGTGTTGGAAGGTATTCAAATCCTGGATAAATAATTTTTATCACCATCTCCATACCCAGAGCGCTTTGGAATACTGAATAACTTTATTGATAGGAGAAATTTGCAAGAATAGAGCTACACATTTCCATGTGCCTTTTACTCAGGTTCATCAATAGTTAACAGTGTGCCACATTCACTTTATCATTTACCTTCCCTTCCTGAGTGTGTTGTATGTGTGTATTGTAGCTGAGCATTTCATGCCCCTTTTTAATCCTAAAAAATTTTGTTAGTTATTAAAGAGCAAGGCTATTCACTCAAATAATATTACAATAATGAAAATATCAGGTAATTTAACAATGATATGATAATGTGAAATTTACAGACTTTTTTAAATTTCCCCAGTTACCCCAAATAATATCATTTATAGTGATGTTTCCCTGGTCCACAATCTCACTGAGGACCTCTCACTGCAAAGGGTCACCCTGTTTCTCAGCCTTTTTTATCAGTCATTGCAGTAATAGTTTTGAAGACTACATATCAGCTATTTAGTAGAATATTCTTCTATTTAGATATAAAAACACTTAGGGTCTATATTTACAAATAAGTAGTGGTTAATGACATAGATTCTAAAACCCTATTGCCTTGTTTGAATCCTGAATTTGCCACTTCTTAGTTTTGTGAACTTGGACAAGTTACTCAAATGCTTTAGGTTTTCTTCATGCATAAAATAGCAGTAATAGTTATAGATCTAGCACATAGAATTATCAGAAGGGTTCAGTGAGTTAGGATAGGCCAAGCATTTAGAACATTACTTGACACATAGAAAGTCCTATGTGTATTTATTATTATTATTGATGCTTGCTGTTCACTGGATATAGAATTTCTAAGTGATAATTGAAATAATGTAAAAGCCCTCCATATTTGGGATATGAGGGTGTCCAGTGTTCTGCCAACACAGACTTTTGATAAAGGTTACTTCCAACCAATGAAATCATTTTTATAAAAAAGAAGATTAGCAGGCATCTTTACTCGTGTTTTCTCAGTAGGCAAGAGAAAAACAGTATTGTATATCAGATTACAGATGCAGACTGTCAGGATAAAAAGGGCTACATAAAATCATTACACATAAAAATAAAGCTTTACATAAAAACAGGTATAACATATAATAGCATGTCTTGTAATAATTTGTTGCAAAGGGCCTGCTATATGCAATTATGCATACTCTTTATACATCTCCCCCCTCAAGAAAAAGGTTAATTCCCATTGAGTATTTTGCAGTATTAAATCTTTGTTTCCTCTAGCTGTTTAGACATAAATTTCCTGTAATCCCAGTTCAATATCCTGTATTAGGCAGTATCACAAAGTCAAAAAGAAATCTACCAGGACTCTTTCTGATAAGGGAAGATTATCAGCCATAACTCTCTCTCAGTTTAGGGAAATTTGCCCATTGGTGATTTCTGCCCTCTTTGGAACTCCCAAATGACAGAAGTCAATTGACAATTATTTTTAGGGAGATTGGCTTCCCTAGATGTAAGTGAAAACAAGTCTAGATAGAAAGGATGCCCGTGTGTTTAGGTAAGTTGAAAGGGAAAAAACAAGTATTTTAATATGTCTGAAAGTTTATTATAATTTTTTATAATCTGTCTTTAAATCTTTTTAAGCAGTGGGTTTGAAAGTCATCTTTTATTGAAAAGGACTGTTCAAGGCCATTATGTTTCTTTGGGATATTTTTGGACAGGTGTTCAACCTGGTACCTTACAGTCTTATTTCCTCCTAGCACCTGCAAATTAAATGCCTTTTTAAAATGATTCATAGCTGAATCCTAGTTATGCTAGGAAGTCTATAATCCCCCGGTATTTCAATGAAGATGTTTAAAAGGCAGCTTGCTATTTCCCAATCACTTGGGGTCTTGCCACTTTCCTACAGATCCCTTAATAGAATAATGAACGCCTATGTGGTTTTATCAGGAAGCAATGTCTTGACTACCTTGCCGATGTTTAGGATTTTCAGGCCTAAAGAACTAGGTGACATCTAATTTAACATAGTAACTGTTAGTTTTTTCTAATTATTATTGCTTAGCTCAGATCTCAACAAACTGAATGAAAACTAGTTTGAATGTGTTAGAATATGTTGACTTTGGTAACTACATAAAAATGTCAATCTTATGAATATAGTTTTACATTATTCACAGTGATATTTTAATAGCACGATCATGTATTAATGACTACAGAGATTGCTCAGAAAATTCACATATGTTTCTGTAGCATTAACCATTATAAAAATTTCACAGAAAAGCCAATAATTTGATTAAATATTTTATATAGTAATAAAGAAAATATCCTATATATTTTCTTTATTATTCTCTTTCATCTTAAATATCTTTGGAACCCTTAAAGAGCACTATTAAATATTATACTTGCCATTAAAAAAAATTTTATTCCAAAAATTGGTGACGAGTTTTTTAGGTTAAAAACAATTCCTTTTTAAATCAGATTGCTTGTTAACTGAAGCATTTCTCTAAAAATGGGGGCACAATTTGAAACAAACTCAAATGAGGGTTTTTAAATGAAATTTTATTTTATTTTTAAAATGTTATGTATTTTAAAGTATTTTTTAAAGTATTCATGTAAAGATTTTTCTGTACCTAAATTGAAAGTTCATGTCATTTGTGCATCTAGAAAAAAAAGCCATCTACCAAAGACATTTTATAGAAGAAAATCTTGAGAAGCTTTTAGCACTTCACTGAATAATTTATGACAGAGGGCACATCTGCATTAGTCAAATGAAATAAAGTCTCAATGTTAACAGAGAAATCTTATTTATTGCTTAAGATTCTATATTAACTTAGTAAAGTAAATATCAAATTGCAATTGTTTATCCCAATTGAATAAATGGTTAAATAATACTAGCTTCTTGCTTGTCACAACGTAGAAATATGTAATTTAATTTTGTTTTATAACAAATCACACTGAATACACATCGCAAAATACAGATGCCTACAATGCAACTTTGTACAATGCAAATCAATGTTTACATTTCTAGATGCTTGCCACAACAGGCGTAGTTACCCTATTTTCATACCAAGATATTACAGTATTACTGGTTAAAATCTCTATGTTGCACTTCGTTCCTATGTCTAACTTATTTTACAATGTGCAGTTTGTACCTCTTTAAGGTGATTTTAAAAACACACTTTGGAGTCTTATTTTGAAAAATATATTTTGGTTTCCAGTTTGCCTTATGCAGAAAGCGTGCATAGAAAGTTCCTGAAACTACCCTTTGCGGTTCAGCTTCCTTCCCACAATACAGGCACACCTCAGAGATATTACAGGTTTGATTTCAGAGTACCACAATAAGGTAAATGTCACAATAAGGCAAGTCAAATGAGTTTTTTTGTTTTCTCAGTACATATCAAATCTATGTTTATACTACCCTGTAATCTCTTTCAGTATATAACTTTATGTCTAAGAAAACAATGTACATATCTTAATTAAAAAATACTTTACTGCTAAAACTGCTACCCATCATCTGAGCTTTCAGTGAGTTATAATCACTGATCACCACAACCAACACAGTAAAAATGGAAAAGTTTGAAATACTGTAAAAATTACCAAAATGTGACGCAGAGGCATGAAGTGAGGAAACACTATTGGGAAAATGGCACCGGAAAACTTGCTCAGCACAGGGCTGCCACAACCCTTTAATTTGTAAAAAAAACATGCAATGTCCATGAAGTACAATAAAGTGAAGCACAATAAAACAAGGTATACCTATATAGCAGATTTGGCCAACCCTGAGAAGAACACCAGCAGGAAATTGGAGTAAGGTAGGTTCAGCCAACTTGACACAGGACAAGACAGAGAAAAATGGTGATTGAGGAGGAGGAATGAGAAAAGACATAGGTCACAAAAGAAAATGGAAGGGTGGAGAGGTACGTTGGTGTCTAAGAAATGCAGTTATTTGAGACTTAGGGAATTCATAAAAATGATTACTTTTCTTATATGTTTCTATGTAAATAAAATTATAAATGAGTACAATCTGCATAAATGTATGAAACAAGCAGTTCGGTTTTTCTCTCTTTTTGGGCTGTGTCTATAGAAACTTGATTCACAAATGTTAATGCTTTTGTAATATATTTAAAATCCTTAGAGCAGCGTCTGGTGTATGGAGAGTGCCCAATAAATGGTAACTACTATTATATTTAACAAGGCCAAAGGGATCATTTGCCTGAACTTGTTTAATTTATAGGTAAAGATTCTACATCACAAGAGGCATTTTTAACAATGAAAGGAAGTCAGTTTTTACCAATAACAAAACCTAAATATGATTGTACATCCATGTTAGTTACAACTGTAATTTATTGGTTTTTGACACAGAATGGACTAATGTTAGTAATAATTTACTAGCATTACTTACTACTAATGCTAAAATAAGAATTTTTAAATTACCACTATCATGCATTGAATGTCTATTCTCTTTGGAAACTGCTCTTGAATCAAATGGCAGGTTATGGACAGAGTGGAGTCTTTGGCATCTTACGGCACCCAGGGGGATGGGTTCCCTTCTTCAGCTTCCGGTCTTTCTCAGGGCTAGTTCTCATTTTCTTCTGGACAAAATTCATTTTGATTATTTCTTTTTATATGTAATGAATTTAATTTTTTTAAATTCATGATAATTGTTTAATTGATTTAAAAGAATTAGCTGAATTTAAATGCTCTTCAATTGTTTCTCTTGGAAAAATAATTGATATATATTTTGAGCTACTAAAAATAATGATAATAAAATACATTGAGAGAGTCTGCCTTGGATTATGACTTATGGCACATATCTGTTGCATCTTTTAATATGATAAGCATCCAATTATCATGTAATGAATTGAATATTATTGTATAATCCAAAACACAGATTCTGTTATAAAAATCTAGAAATTTTAGTTGGCACTTTCAAGGGTGTCACACACTTGAATTTTCAAAATTTATGTAATTAACCAAAGAAGAAATACTTTGGTTTCACTGCATGAAAGGGCAATGAAACTCTTACAGAACTCTGAATTTATTTTTGACTCTCCTTCCTCCATTGAGGAGAATGATATTGAATCTTTTTTATGTAAAAGTAGTAAAAAATATATCCCATCGATTACCACATTTCATTTATGCAAACTTAACAGTAAGTAGATTGTTGGGACATTCATGCTATGTTTTGCAGAAATTCAAGATACTATTTATTTGGTTTGGTTTTATTTATTTATTTTTTCACTCGATTCTTTTTTAAGAGAAGCAAATAATTTCCAGGTTTGTAGTAAGTTACTTTTTATGAATGCACCAAAACTTATTGTTGCCTCAATTTTTACTGCAGCAAGCACCATATAATACTGTATATCTTATAATCAAGCTTTTTTTTATAAAGTGTTAAACTTTATGTGGTTAGCCAGTCCAAAACAATTTTTTCATCAAAAATAACATCTACTCAAATGGAGTACCTGGGGAAAAAACAGATAGTATGTCCTCTAAATTATTCCAGAACAGAAAGAAGCCCATCAAACAAGACATCCAGAGACAAATTAATCAGCAAAGGATAATTTCCTCTAAATATTATTTTAACCCTTCTGTCTTACCCATTTTAATGACTTTGTCTTTGTATTTACCCTCTTAAATCATCTTTGTTTTCATCTTTGTCTACTACGTATAACCATTTTTTAACCCTTAAGCCTACATCCTGGAGCTTATATGAATAAACATAAAGTTTTAAAGCAAAATGAAATAAAGGTAAATAAAGAATTGCATGTAACAGTCAACAGAGAAAATAACAAGTGTCAATATGCCTAAAAATCAATTAAATAGTGTCCATAATGGAAAACAAAACAACTTACAAAAAATTTGAAATAAAGTATGTTATTACTTAAGTTACATTTTTTTCTGGAACATTAAGTTACATAGAATTTACCTTAAAAATAATCTGCGAAGTTGTTTCCTAGTATTTAATTGGATTTGTACATGTATTCAATATAAAATATATAACTCTCTCAGCTATTTCTCATAGCCATGTGAGGATTATATTTCATTAAGCAAAGCCTGGTATTGTAGCAGTCAGCAATAAATTGAAGCATACAAAAAACCTAAAATATATAGGATGGACAAAATCATTTTCCTTTTTTTAGATCTTCCCAGTGATATTCTATAACACTGATGAAAAATAATTTGCTTTATTTCCTATCTAGTATATTTTTCAGTTGATTGTCTTCTAAACTACTTTCTTGGAGAATATCTTAAAAGAAGTTCCAAAGAAATGCATAAACACACACACATTACCACATAAGAAAAGCTGTATTTCTTAAAAATTAATTTTGAAAATCCCTTTGCTTAAGCCATCTCGCCATTTGCCCATTTTATAGACCTTTGAGGACCAGTCCTCATACTTAGTGAATCTGGCAGGGGACAGTGTAATCTAACTTGCTCTTGAGTTCATGCATGGAAATGCCTATATGTGATAACATATGATTTCAGGTTTGAGCTCCCAAGTACTTTTTCCTGGTCAAGTATGGAAGGAGCAACAATTTAGTCCCACTCAGTAAGCAAATAATAATTCTAAATTGCCTGGGCCATTGGCGTTACTCCAGGTTTCAAATGAGTTGGTTTAAAACATGGCACTCTGACCCTGCGGTTTTGAGTTTCCAATATGTCTGATCCTGCCTGAGACCATGAGACTGCTGAGTGCGGGGAGAGGTCCTCCAGCAGCCTGATAATTGTAACGACAGATGCTCCAGTGCGACCCTTTGGAACTCAGGAATCATTGCCTGTCAGTTAACCCCGGGGTGGCCAACTGCATGCCCTAGGCAGCAGCAGGAATGTTATAGACACTCTCCCCAGAGAGTTGCCTCAGGGAGTAGGAGCCCTAACACCGAGGACTAAAGTGAGAAGGGTCAGTCTCTTAGAACACAGCTGGGGACATCACAGTGTCTTGGCTCAGCTCAACTTTTCCTGGTCTGGGCACTCGATAGACTACCTCTCAGGCTGTGCCATTCTTTGAAGAGCTCAGAAGGGCCCTTCCAGGGTCATGCACAAGTGCATGATTCAATCAGCGAATCCAATCAATGAAAGGAGAATAATAGTACACATAAAATAATGGCAGTACCTTGTAAGCAGATTGTGGTAGTTCAAGAGAGCGTGGATCAGTCAATCAATTCATTCCATAAACAGCTGCTCAGTACTTTGTGATGGACTATTTAAATTAGGGACAGAAAAGTGAGCAAGACATACCCAGTACCTGCTCTTGCTGATCTGCAGGCAGTACTCATTTGTCTACTGTATGCTCAAAGTAGTTCCAATTTCAGTTAAAAAGATTTTTCTTGGCTCCATTTCTTATTTAACAAAAGGAGTGTCCACACTGCCTTGAGCTGTCTTAGATAGGGATTGTGTTGCATTTAATCTTTGCCTCCCCAGCACCCAGCAGAATGCTGAATATATAGTGGTAGTTAAAGAATATTTTCTAAGTAAATGAATCCAGTAAATTTCATACATTCTTGTACTGAGCACATGATATGAATTTAATTAGGCATGTGATTTGCACACGAGGGGAGGCAGTTCTTCCTTATCATGCCCTGCCAAGATCTTTCCAGCCTCGGTCCAAAGAGCTGCCTTGTTATTTCTTTCTACTTCAGACTGGGCAGCTCTGGCACAAGAAGTGTGTAGTATATGCCACCCAGATGTCTCTAAATACCCCCCTTAATTATGCCTGATTATGATACAGCTGTAATCATCCCCTGAGGTTGTACCCCAAATTTTGTCTTGGAAGATACTGAAAACTGGACTAGGCTTACCTGCTCACAGGATGGCATATAAATACACTGAATAAACAAAAGCAAAGAGTACAAAAAGAAATTAAGCAATGTGCCTCTGTGCTCTAATAGATACTACACTTTTTCAAATGACTGCTACACGCCTCTGTGTATCAGGATGGCAGAGCAAGAATGAAAAGATGCATGAAAAACTTTGAGGACTAGATTTAAAAAATTAATTAGAATGGTCAAACAAACCTGCCAAAGAATAGAAAGTTGCTGCAATAGCCAGGCTTAGAAAGGATTCTTATACAAAATGTATCAGGAAATCCTAGGTATTCTAGGACATTATCCTTAAAATATATTAATCAAAACTAAACTTTAGTAGGTCTTAAAAAAAAAATCAAAAAGTAACACAAAGCCATGATTGACTCCAGACTTAAATAACAAATTAAGGTATTATTACTGCTTAGTCCTTCAGAGTAATTTCAGGATACTTTAAGCAATAGTGCATATATTCAGCTGATTTTCAGAATTTCATTTTAATGTCAATTTGGTAAGTCATTATAAAGAAGACCAGCTAGAGATTGCCTTAGAAACGGACCAAATATGTTGTTACATTTCAGCAAGAACATGCAGATACCATTAGATTTATGAATGAATGGTTTCACTATTTGTGAAAATGATTTTTCTCATTGCCAACTATTACATTAATTCAACTATATAAAATCTACTTTTGAATACCTCTGTGTGTCCCCATCACCTTTGCCTGCTAGTGTGCAATCTCACAGGCTCTGTTTCTCACAGAATGCCTTAAGAAAACTGTCTTTCATTTAGGCTGCTCAGGCTATTATAGTAAAATCCTATAGATGGGGTGACTCAAACAGCAGACATTTATTTCTCACAGTTTTGGAGGCTGGGAAATTTAAGAGGAAGGTACTGGCAGCTTGGGGTTTCTGGCGAGCTCCTGCTTACTGGCTTGTAGACAAATGCCTTCCTGCTATGTGCTCATGTAACCTTTCTGTGGTGCATGCTTTTGGAAAAAGAGGCATCTCTCTGTCTTCCTTTTCTTTTAAAGGCACTAATCCCATCATGAGGGCCCCACCCTAATCTAAAACTAATCACCTCCCAAAGGCCCCACTTCCAAATACCACCACACTGGGAGCTTAGGCTTCCATATCGACATTTGGGGAGGTGAGGGGACACATTCAGCCCATAAGAGTCTTGCATAAATCTACCAGCATGATTGCTAGGTACACTATGTAAAACTACAATTAATTTCCTTTTGTTAAAAAGCCCAGTTATTTCAGAAAACTCATCTGGTTTAAAAACCCAACAGGTATGCTGTTTTCCAGGCATTAAACCAAACATACTAATTTTCAAAACAAGAGGAATATCTTACTCCAGGTGGAATCTTCCACAATGGTTTCAGTTAACCACATTATCTTCTCATACTTTGAGACCAAGCTCATTGGTCAGCATCCCTGGAAAGACTTTCTGGATGTATTAGAGCTGAACTAACCCCCTCACCCTTCACCATGCCTGTGCCTGCAGAGTTCTTAACCTGCCATGTCTTCATTCAGCCTTTCCTGGTATATTTCCTCACCCACAAGTCAGGACAAGGTCTTGTTTTAGCTTTAGTTCCTGGACTGTGTCTAGGGTGTAATAGCACTCAGGAATGTTAACTGAAGTAATTAATCAATTCCACCACAATGTAAGCTACACGGGGTAGGGACTTTTGTCCTACTGTTTGCTGCTGGCAGAATAGTGCTAGCACACTTCTAAAATACCTGCTGATTAAATAGTTCATTAGGTGGATAGTTACACCTTGGGGAAAGAAAACATGGGAAAATCCTACTGGGATATTTATAATCTTCACCCAAGAATAGATCATTGGAAAACCTGGGAGTGGTGAATTAAGAGGAACAGTAGACCAAGAATTAGAAGATATGAATTTAAACCTCTGCTTGGCATCTAGAGCCAGTTACTTAACTCATCAGAGCCTTTTCCTCATCTATAAAATATAACTATAAATATTTCTCCTCCTGGATTTATTATTTATACAATTGTTCAATCCCATAAGATACATGACAGTTTTTTTCAAACGTATTTCAAAATGAATTTCATCAATCATTTTATATGTGTCTGACCCAACCACCTACCTTTTTTATGCCTCAGAACAACTGAAGTGGAGTAGGAATTATCATGCTCATGTTTTACAGCTGAAGAACCTAAAAGGCAGATTCAATAACTTGTCCATGGTTCACGGCTCTCTGTTGCAAAGCCTGGATTCTCACCAGAGCTTTTAAGGTGTCACATTAATTCACTCCAACTTCTTTTTGCAACCTGGAGTCCAATTGCTTCTGCAGCCTTTTTGGTTTGTTCTAGCTTTAACATAAACTTAAAACTTTGTAATTACAAAGTTAAATCATTATTGAAATTGATTAAGTGAAGAAGTGAGAACAGGGTAACTAATTGTGTGTAAAGTGAGCTTGGCCTATACAGGAATCTATATGCTTGAAGGAAAGGCCACTATCAATTTATTTATTTTCTCCAATTCCCTTTGGTTGTATAACTGAATTCTCTATCATGCTCTTCAAGATTTTAAGATATTATTTCAGTGTCGGATTCATTCCATGTCAATTTCATTTTCAGGCATGCTGTACTGTCAGGATCAATAGTTCTTTGTAATTTAAACTCCGAGTTCACTCTGCCTCTTGGTACTGCCTGCCACCAGACTAGCTAAGCTTGGTTTTGACAGACACACTTTCCACTGTCTAAGTCATTAATAACACTTTGGAAATATCTTCACACTTGCCACAAATCACTGAGACAAAGGCATGAAAAAAGATGAAAAATTGTCAGGTCAAGATCAGATGTGTGTGTGAATGCATGTCGAAGAAAGAAGTGTTGTACAATCTGATTGCTTTATATCTATTTCTAATTTATCATGAAGGAAATTTGATTTTAAAAGAAAGTTAAAGAGGTAAAAGGTTTTACCTTTCATCTCAGCTTTTGGGATCTACAACTTAGAGGCTGTGAGAACTGTGAAAGGCCCTTGATAATAACCCACTCATTAGAAGTGAAGGGAGTTGAGGGTAGGATACGACAAGGAGATCCTCAGGTTTACAGAGCATTCTGCTCAGTCCACTCTGCTTCCCAGCATCTCTCCAGCTCTAGAGTATTGATTTGGAAGCAACACCACATGACCAGTCATAACTCAGGTAGCTAACCTTTATATTTGATTGAGTGGTTCATTCATCCCTCCATCAATCAAGTATCTACTAGAGAAGTAATAGGTAATGAATATTGTGCATTTCATGACTTCTAACGACCTTGTAAAATACTAGCAAAATTCACGACAATAATACTACCATTTCATGAGTATTTGGTACATCCCAGATACTATGCTAAGCAAATTAGATATATGATTCATTCATTCCAAGTATATTTTTCAAGTGCTTACTCTGTGCCAAACACTATCCTAGGCAATGGGAATACAGCGATGAAAAAGACAGACAAAAATCTCCATCTTCAAGAAATTTACTTTTCTGTTTGGTATAAAAATATAAACAAGTAAAATACATAGCATATTAGATTGTAATAAATGCTAAAGAGAACATAATAAAGCAGAGAAGAGCAATACAAATTATTGTGGTATGGAACTGAAATTTTACTTAGGTCACCTGAGGAAGATCTCGTGGAGAAATTGAACTTTTAATTCCATTTCCATCAAAGGTGCTAATGTATAACAGGAATATTTTCCACATAATTCTCCTCTCTGTTACAATTTCCTTTGGAGAGAGTTTCCTTCCAGCCTTTGTCAACATGCATGCATGTGTTCCATATTAGATTTGGCAGTGTTTTCTTCTTTATTATAGCCATACAATAGAAGATGACTTCTGTGAAAATGCTTAAAAAATGTAAGGGAGCTAGCCATGCAGCCAGTTGGAGGAAGAGCATGCTAAGGAGAAAGAGCATTCATGAGTTATTCCAGAGACAGGGAGGAGGTCAGTGTGGCTGGAGCAGAGAGAAGGAGATGAGATGAACATACACGCTGGGTGTGATGAAAAGGCCAGTTTCACATTCACAGTGGGTGTTGCCCTCTGGATTTCACATCTGAGAAAAAAATCTTCTCGTGGTTCATGGTGCTGAACCACAAGAAGAAGCCCACCACTGCCTCTACCCTCCCCAGAAGAAATCCCAGATGCTCAAGACCACCAAGAAACTGCTTGGGAAATACAGCATCATATGTGCCCTGGGCCTTAAAAAGAAAGGTGGGGGTGCAAACTGCTAACACACTTCTAAAATACCTGCTGATTAAATAGGTCATTAAGTGTATATTACAGCTTGGGGAAAGAAAACAGGGGAAAATCCTACTGGGATATTTATAATCTTCACCCAAGAATAGATCATTGGAAAGCCTGGGAATGGTGAATTAAGAGATTTTAAAATTTTGTCTCATTTGAAGGACAAGGCTTCTTGTTCAACTTCGGCACTCATGGGTGTGTATCAATGGTGGGTATCATTTCCAGAAATAAAGATGGGTTTAAGAGCATTCCAGACAAACAGTGAAGAAAAATATCCTTTTTGATTTTATAATCACCAAAAAATTATTTTGTACAAATTGTTTTAACATTCAAATAGCAGCTTGTTTTTTGGATGACTTTCTAAACAATACAATGGGGAAAGTAGGTGGGCTCTGAGTTAAAAGGCATGAAGTTCTCTCCATGCACTTGCCTCCCTGAGATCCCATCATTTGATCCCCAGGGTCCTTACGTTAGACCTGGCCGGAAGTGAACTACTCCTCATGTGCCACCTACTTGCAACCCAACAATATAATCACACACCCTTGGATTTTCTCCAGCTCTAAGCATATGCTTTCCATCTAGCTGACCTATTCTTAGCTCCCACAACACACACATTCTTCCTTCACCTCACTGCTGGCTCTGCTGACAGCATCATCTTTCAAGGCTCAACCCAAATGACTCACCTACAGCGACTCGTTCCTGATTTACCCAGACCTCTTTGATCTCTAGGAAAGACAGAAGGGAAACCTCCAGGGTAGCACTTATCACATGGGATTGTGATTGTAGTTACTTTATGTCCCCCGCCTAGCCTCTGAGCTCCTGGAGAAAAGGAGTCCTGACTTTCCTCTCTGTGTACTACACATCTCATACAGTGCCCAGGGACACAGTGGCTGTTAACCAAGAACAGTGAAAATGATGACAATAACAGTCATAGCTATAGCAAGCATTTATCCAGTGCTGCTGGCCTGAAGTAAAGCCTAGTGATAATACATACATATATATTTTCTCATTTAAAGCTATGTAAATATAAACATACATATCCCATTTCAGAGGAGGGAATTGAGGCACAGGGAGATTAGGCAGCTAGTCCAAATTTCCACTGCATGTGTGTGGTGGAGCTGGGGATTAAATTCAGCAGTCTGACTCCAGAGTATATATCCTTAACTACCACACTATAGTGCCTTGAAAAATAATGTTTTATTCTGATTATAATGATTATTACACTCTCTTTATTTGTACATGAAGAAAGTGAGAAAATCAAGTGGCTTTTCTAAAGCTATCTAGATAACAAATGGAAAGCCAGAATTCAAATTTATGATGAATCTGATTCCGGAGCTTGTGCTAAATGAGTGAAGGAAATCACTTTGAGTGCCTGCTTGCCTGTTTAAAAAAAAGAAAGAAACAGCTAGAGAAGATCATCTTTAAATTTCCACTCAATTCCAAAAATATTATTTCATTTTTACTTTTTAAATCACCCTGGACCCTTTTTGTGATTGCTTTGGAGGTGCTTCATTGACACAACAGAAACAAAATCTTTTGTTTTAGCTCCTGTACAAATTTGATTCACTAAGAATGACACTAAAATGATTATGTTTTAAGGAAAAGGACAAAGTTGGGAGCTTCATCACTCACCTGGGCTTTCTGAAGGGCACAGAGGAGCCTCGAGACCATGACTCAAACTGGTAGATTCTGTCTCAGTAGCATTTATCAGTCTTGGCTCACTCTGGAGCCATCAGCAGCTGATCTGGGCTGGGCACGGCTGTGCCAGCCTTCCAAGCAGCCAGGCGCCCCAGGTCTGCCAGTTCATCCTCCACCCAGCAGCAATACTCATCCCCCACTCTGGTTTTAATCACATCAATCACTTTCCCAATTCGGCTTTGTATCAAATCCAAGCTCCTAATTATAGGTTTCCAATCTCTCTACCAGTTATTCCTCCCTCCGTATAAATAGAAACATCTCTTCTTACTACCTGCTTGTGGAACTGCTATAGTGAACATCCCTGTTCCAAGAATTCATGTTCCTTTGCTTATGCCTCATTTCTTAAATGTGTTGCTTTTGCTTTTGAAACTATGCAAAAGTCACTTCCTCTGGCTAGCTTTTCCAAGTCAACACCCACTGGCTTTAGTATTTCTAGTCTTTCTAGTATCTATTGAGAAGGTACTCATAGAGGAATCACAGTTGACACCAAGTAATATTGTCTAATGGAAAACCACATGCATAAGAGTCAGAAGGAATTGCTCTGAGTTGCAGCTCTGCAAATTATTTTAGCCTCAGTCTGACTCACCTGTAAAATGGAAATATTAATACAAATCCTACTGCCTTAGGATGATGAAACACATTTTTACTTATTAAGCACATACATACTGAGTATCCACTGTGTGCTGACACTGCTCTAGGATAAGACATTTACTCTTTAGATAACAATATTATCCTGTATTAGCAATGAAAAACATATTTGTGTATTTTCCCCATTCAACTATATGTTTCAATATTAATCATAGTTTTCAACACCTAGTAAAGTAACTTGCTCTAACAGTAGAGGATGAATAATCACCAACTGAAAAAAATTCACTCATTTATTTGATATTTCTCAATTCAGAAGAAGTTGTGAAACCCTTCCTTCCCTATACACACCTTCCCACCCACACGCACCCATCTGAAGGGTCAGATTTGGTAAAGATCACACAGGTGTTCTAACGTTTGGACAAGCTTAATGCTTGAAAATTCTGCCAGATTCTACTGTTTTATAATAAGAACAGGTGCTCACAGATGAGCATCACTTCAGCTATTGATGATGTTGAAAACAAATCTTTATCACAGAAAGGGGAGGGGATAGAATTTTTAGACATAACCATTTTCTCGATGTAGAATGCATGTACACAGCACGCAGGCTATCATCGTGATTATAACAGAATGAAATCTAAATTTGAAAGGATGTTGGTAAAGTGCTTGGCTGCCTTCCTACAGAGTAAACATAGATTCATTCCCTTCTCCACGTTTGATTTATACAATGAAAATATTTTATGTATGGTGTTTGTATGAGACTCTCAGTGATACTGAATGCTTTGAGTCGTACTAGAGATATTTCATTTTTTTGCGACTGATTTAAGTGCTCAGCATTTTCTTTTCACAAAAGGGATGATCGAAGAGAATGAGACAAGGACCAGTCTTGTCAAAATGATCTAAAAATTATTCGTTTCATTCTGACAGAAATTATTAATGTATCACAGAGTCCACTGAGGCATGAACTTTTAATTTTAGAATTAAATGTGGAAAGAGATACTATATCAGAAACTTAGTATGGATCAGTTTATGATATTCTAGTAACTTTAAATTACTGAATAGCTTCTTGATATGGACAGGCACCTTATAGGTAATGGCGATATATGAGCAACATCCTAGACAAAAGGCAGAGACCAACTAATTCCTTTTATGCTATTTTTTTCCAACAGTTGATTATACAAAGTGAGCTCTCTTTATCCCCAATTTTTTCCTGCCATTTTGTATTGCAAAGACATCTTCTTATAGCTTTATGTTTTTGTGGGTGTGTTTAACATTTATATTGTTGACTGCCAATTATAGTCTTGGCTACAGATTTCCAGAGAACCTGATAACTAAGACCAGGTTGGGAAAATCAGGGCTACTTCCTGTTAAAATAGAATACTGACATCTAAAGTCTGAAGCATTTCAGAAATATTCATCTTATATCTCAATACTGGTATCACACAATATGTATTATCATATTTTCTGGATGAAACGCAGATCTACAGCTGTACTTACAATTACACAGACATCAAGACATGTGTGCCTGATTTCCTCTGGTTGGGGTAGTAATTATTGGTTGGCTCCTTGATTTCTTGAGACTGCATATTGATGAAGAGAATGCACAATGAGCTCTGGGCAGAAAACTCAAAACTTTAAAATCTCAGCAGAAACTCAAGGGCCTGAAAGGAAGTTTAGGGTAGAAATCCTTTAGTAAATGAGTCAAAGATTAATTTACTTTACGTACTGATTTGCTGTAGTAGGTAATTTCCAAATACACTGAACAGGATTGTCATTTTTTTAGATTAAGGTATCATTGATATATAATCTTATGAAGGTTTTACATGAGCAACATTGTGGTCTCAACATTCACCCACATCACCAAGTCTCCCCGCCAACTCATTACAATCACTGTCCATCAGCATAGTAAGACGCCATAGAGTCATTACTTGTCTTCTCCATGCTATATTGCCTTCCCCGTGCTGCCACCTATATTATGTGTGCTAATCATAATGTCCCTAAATCCCCTTATCCCTCCCTTCACACCCACCCTCCCCAGTCCTTTTCCCTTTGGTAACTGATAGTCCCATCTTGGGTTCTGTGAGTCTACTACTGTTTCATTCCATCTGTTTTTGCTTTGTTGTTATACTCCACAGATGAGTGAAGTCATTTGGTACTTGTCTTTCTCCACCTGGCTTATTTCACTGAGCATAATACCCTCTAGCTCCATCCATGCTGCTGCAAATGATAGGATTTGTTTTCTTGTTATGGCTGAATAATATTCCACTGTGTATATGTACCACATCTTCTTTATCCATCCATATACTGATGGACATTTAGGTTGCTTGCAAATCTTGGCTATTGTAAACAGCTGCTATAAACATAGGGGTGCATATGTCTTTTTGAATCAGGGATCTTGTTTTCTTCAAGTAAATTCCTAGAAGTGGAATTCCTGGGTCAAATGGTATTTCTACTTTTAGTTTTTTGAGGAACCTCTGTATTGCTTTCCACAATTGTTGAACTAATTTACAATCCCACCAACAGTGTAGGAGGGTTCCCTTTTCTCCACATCCTTACCAGCATTTGTTGTTTCTTGTCTTTTGGATGTTGGCCATCCTAATTGGTTTGAGGTGATACCTCCTTGTGGTTTTAATTTGCATTTCCCTGATAATTAGCGATGTGGAACACCTTTTCATGTGCCTGTTGGCCATCTTAATTTCTTTGGAGAAGTGTCTGTTCAGATCCTCTGCCCATTTTTTAACTGGGTTATTTGTTTTCTGGGTGTTGAGGCATGTGAACTCTTTACATATTTTGGATGTTAACCCCTTATCAGATGAGCTGTTTATGAATATATTCTCCCATACTGTAGGATGCCTTTTTGTTCTACTGATGGTGCCCTTTGCCTTACAGAAGCTTTTCAGTTTGATTCACTTCCATTTGTTCATTTTTGCTTTTGTTTCCCTTGCATGAGGAGATGTGTTCAGGAAAAAGTTGCCCATGTTTATACTCAAGAGATGTTCACCTATATTTTCTTTTAAGAGTTTTTTGATTTCATTACTTACATTCTGGTCTCTGATCCATTTTGAGTTTACTTTTGTGTATGGGGTTAAACAATAATCCAGTTTAGTTCTCTTACATGTAGCTGTCCAGTTTTGCCAACACCAGTTGTTGAAGAGGCTGTCATTTCCCTATTGTATATTCATGGCTCCTTTATCATATATTAATTGACCACATATGCTTGGATTTATATCTGGGCTCTCTAGTCTGTTCCATTGGTCTATGTTTCTGTTTTTGTGCCAGTACCAAATTGTCTTGATTGCTGTGGCTTTGTAGTAGTGCTTGAAATTGGGGAGTGTAATCCCGCCAGCTTTATTCTCTCTTCTAAGGATTAGTTTGACTATTCAGGGTCTTTTGTGGTTTCATACGAATTTCAGAACTATTTATTCTATTTCATTGAAGAATTCTGTGGACTGTCATTTTTAAAGGAGAGGTCTACCATTTAATTTTAGGAAAACCATGCTGTATAGGGTACTGAAGAAAATCAGAATATTTTGTGAATTTTACAGTCTCTTTGGAACAATAAGGAATATGTGAAAATATTTATGATATTTGAAATTAAACTGTAATTCAGACAAGAGATGTCTGAATTTATTGTCAAATGAAAGAGAAATATTAAGTTTAGAGGTGGACACAATTATTCTGGACCAAAAGTTCTAATAATTTTCACCAGTTAAACAGGACTTGTGCTGGTGTTTAAAAAAAGAGAAACAAACCTAAAAAAGGACATAGTTATTTAAAATATAGACTACCAATTTTTATCATTTGACTTACATATATTATGGACTTATATTGAAATGGTGATAATTCCATTCAAGTACATTTATAAATTACCTAAAATACCAGATATCATAATATAAAGTAAATATAAAATATTTAACTCTTATTTACTCTTTGGTGAAACACCTTATCTTGTACTGGTGAAGGGGACATAGTACAAGCCATGGAAAATTGGGGAAGGTTTCTAAAATAGTGATGATTTCCCTTACTTAGTAGTAATTTAGATCATGTATGTTACACAATCTTTGTTGAATAAATGAAAGATTTATAGAATGTAATGTCATCTGATAGGCCACTTTGAAATGCCTAATGTATAGCAGGACATTTACTGGAATAGGAGAAAAGAGAAAGAGGGGTGGGAGAGAAGAATAGGAAGGGAAAAGGGAGGGGGAAAGGGGGAAGAGAAAAGAGGAAGGAAAAAGAAAAGCAATAGCTTCATGAATCAGGTAATTTCTATGGAAAGGTGCAGGCTTTGCTGATGAATCTGGATTTACCCTAATCAGAGTGTGCCCCAGTAAGTATAAGCACTCTTGATTTAGAAATAAAGGTTTTTTTTCTCCTTTATCATTTAAGAGAATTTTTTAAATGGAAAAAGAAAGAGTAACTATTTCTTCCACCTTTTTTAAGTTGGAAATGCATATTTTCTTAAAGAAATCCTTAAAGAAAAACATGTCAAAGAGAAGAAATCATTTCATTCTATCATAACATTTCCATTTTTTGTTCCCTTGTCCACACATATTTATTCAATTAAGTCACTATATAAAGCCTATTTTTGTTCTGTAGTCATAAAATTCTAATACAACTAATATATTTTTAAAGAGCTGGTCTACTTTTAATTCAGATGAGATTTTAGGAGTCCGGTTGCCTCATTCTAAGCAGTCTTTGCAAAGAATTCTATCCTTGAGAAGTTACCTTCCTCATAGCTATTTTGGGAAGCAGAAACTTTAACAGATTTGGGGCATTTTTGTGAAGACTTCAGGAGGTTTCTACAAAAAGTGAGATGGGGCAATTTGAGTTGCCATGTATAAAAAGGGAAACCTGTCTGTGATGGAAGGTCAGGACAACCACCTGTTTTTCAAAGGATCCTGCAAAACAAACTCCTTTAATCTAAAATGCCACCACAGTGGTGACCAGATGGTGAATGTCTTTGGTGAGTACAGATTTCCAGCCTTTGTGACCTGCTTCATTGTGCTTGTAAGTATATGTCAAAAGACTCCAGGCTGTTCAACACTGCACACACATTGTCAATTATTAAATAGTTCTGTTAGTGAATTTAGGAATATTTTTGGGATTTCTTAGCTGTCAGACCACTCTTTCTCAGAAATATAGGAGAGTCTGTAATAGAACCTCAAGAAAGGGGAGGCTATGAAATAGAAACAAGGAGGGAAGGCTCTCCTGCCACGTGCCCCCTAGTCCTCTGGGGTACTTCCCTTCTACTCTTTAGGAGTTGGGTTTTACCATAGCTCACCTGACACTCCAAGTTACCAACCCAATCCCATTCTCTTCTTCTTCCCTGCAGACAGAGCCCTGATTTTGCTCAGGAAAGCACTGTACCTAGCCCTAGAGTGATACTCATTTCCCCAGCCTTCCTTGGATAGACCATATTATATATGAAATAGGATGTAAGCAGACCTCTGGGAATTTCTCCCACGTCCCTTTCCTCCTGCCATGAAAATGAGTGTAATGTCTGCAGCTGCTGAAACTATCTGATAATACAAGATGTGGAATATAAGGTAAAACATAAACACACTGAGGAAGGAAGAAGATGATGATAACAAAAAAAAGAGTAAATTTTTTTAGGTTGGAAAATGCATATAAACACATCTTAAAGAAAAATATATCAAAGAAAAAAATCACTCTCATTGTATCAGCATGTCCATTTTCTGTTACCTTGCCCAGATTGGCATTATTGAGCAATTGAGCCCATGCAAGCACCCCCTTACTTCTGCCTTCTCGTCATACAAGAAAAATTACCCCCATGTGTATAACCAGCCACTGCTGGTGATGCATTCTGCTATTGATAGCCTAGCACAGTCCTGATACTCCCATGCAGTAGATAGAGCTGTGCTAGTGTGATTGTTTCATATGTTGACCTATCAATATCTTAAGTCCCCAGATAACTACTTCATGAGACTGAAGACTTGGATAAGGCCCCTCTGAAAAGCTCAATGTCCATTCTGAATAATTAAGAGTAAAATGGAATATGGGAGTCATAGTTATGTAAATGACCTGAATTATTGAGTTATAATTTCCAAGTGCCCAACTCTTCCCAAAAAGTAAATTTGTGAAATTCACCTCTTGGGAAGCAAATTGAAAATGTCTGAAGTTTTTTGGAAGCAACAGAATGAAAGTATAGTGGAAGCAATGACTCCATGATCTGAAACCTCATAATCTTCTGGCTCTTCCAGTGTTGTGAAAGAGTTAATATAACTCTCCAAGTTGTCCAGTTTAGAATCAAAGTAATTTTGACTAACCAGAAAATCTTGCTCAATATTTATAAAACCACCACGCAATTAGCATGAGTTCATATGCCTATGGTGAAAAAAAATAAATGAGAAGAAAGACTAAAGGAATTTTAATGAGCTCTGCCTTAATCATCTCTTGAAATAAATCTAATAAAGTATTTCTCTTTAACTTTCATTTGGTGTTTTTCCTTCCCCTGACTGCTCCTGCTACCTCTGTGTTCAGGTACACACACTTATCTTTGAACTAGGCTTTGTTATTATTTATCTCATAACTCACAGTTCTTTCTCTTTGTTTCTGGGTATATGGGCACATATGGAGATTTGTGTTTCTGCATGCACTCCTATGTCTGACTATCAACTTTGCCTAGACTTCTGTTAACCTGGTGATAAGAAAGGACGTGATGAGCCTGGAAAAAGGGTTGAAAGGACACACTGTAAGCAGGAAAAGGGAAGCAAAAAAGTAGATATTTTAGGTCTTTTGAATTTACCCTTGAAGTTGTTCTACACAAAAAAGGATATATTTTTAATAGTAAGTTGTAGTTCCCTACTGTGTCTTGTACATAGTAGGCATTCAACTGAAAAAAAAAGAATTCCCTGCTTCACTCCTGCATCTTGACAGTCAGTACATTTGGAATGCTTCTTCTCTTCATTGGACTCCCGCTGTTCGGCTATGCACTGAACATACTGGGGTTGATTCCATGCCCCCAAACTGTTCCAGCACTGGTTTCCATGGCAAATATATGCAAACACGGAGAACAAAGTCAGCCTGAGAAAGAGGTGAAGGGGATGGGGTTAAAGAGAGAATGGACCTTATGTTTTTTATCCCTGGCTAAAGCAAAATACATTCGTATTCATTATGGCCCCTTGGAACTTGCAAGCACTTGCTGTTTGAATTCAAATTCTGTTCAGCTAGTCTTATGTTGTAATTAAAAAAATTTTTTTAATGCATCTGGCATGCATTTGACTCATGTCATTAGGGAAGAGAAGGCATTGTTTACTGAGCATTTTGCAGGTCAGTCTAAAATTGTGACAATAACAGATTCTGAATCCATAGAGAGAGTGCTTCATAAAATGAACATTTTAACATCAAATAGGCTGTGGGGGATTCATACATTGATCTTCTACTGACGTTTCCTCTGAATTAGTTAAGACTGCTAGACTAACAATGGTTCTAATGGGAAAGATAAAGAAGATCAAATAGTGGAGAGGCAACAGCTTAAAGGTTTAATTCAAGTTTTTCCTGTTTATATCACTTATAAATTTAGATAATTGGAGGTATTCAAACTGATGACAGCTTGAATGCTCTTGATGGATTATGGCAGTTTGTTCACCTCCTAAATTTTAGCGCTTAATAGGGGATAGCACAATGGTTCTTCCTGTCAAAAAGAGGTTGTTGACAATGATAGGTCATTTCCAGCAAGCCCCTGTCAGTATATTAGTTCACATATTCACTGATGTCAAGATAGAAATGTGGCAACATTTGTCCTTCATCCTACTTTTTCATTAGCATCTTATTTGAAGTAAGTTTCATAAGACAAAGTATTTGTTCACTAAAATTCCAAGTGGAAAATAGGTATCACATTTAATCCAGGACTAACTTCTCTCTCTCCACACCTGATTTCTACATCACAAGATTTTTCAGATTTCTTGGAAGGGATTTGTTTTCCTTATGTTAGTGAAAAACAATCCCATCTATCTGAGTCCCACACAAGACTACATGTATTTTGATCAGGGTTGTGATATGAGAAAAGAGCATGCAATATGTCTGTATTTAGTTGGAATGCCTCTAGCAGAGGCTTAGAACAAGAAGGTGAAGTCCCTGTTGAACCACACAATGCCCATTTCCCTGGGATAGATTTTTTAAACACACACATGGGGTTCCATTAAAGCAATTCCATGGTCAAAAAACAGCTCATTCTCAGTCAGTGTAACCCAGAATATGGAGACTTTTCCAGTAATGTAAAAGATAATGAAACTCTTCAGCCAAGATTGCCATCTTTTTTGGAAAGATTTTGAGGAATATTGATGCCAAGAGAACCATGATATTCCTGTGATTGTGGCTTTTTCTGGGTAACACTGTAGTTGACACGTGGTATTCAGTTAAGGTTCCCTTCTGGCAATCAGTATTCATGACGTTATGGATGTAGCAGTTAGAAGCAAGTGGTTTTGTGTCAGTTTTAACCAATCTAGTTACTTAATCTCTAAATCTCAATTGTCTTGTCTTTAAAATGGGGGTAATTACTACCTTCCTTCCCCTACCTAACTGTGCCAGCTACACCAAAGCTAATCCACCTCTTACCACACTGACAGAAATGCTAAATGGCATAAGCAGACCCTGCTTAATTCAAAAACATTTTACAATAGGATAGTAAAGTGAGATTTGTGTTAAAAGGTGTCCTGGAAAGAAGGGCTTATAATGGACAAATTCACATATTTAGAAGATGACATCATGTGTTAGACTGTCTTTGCAAGTGTACTTGTCTGAAAAGCTCCTCTGTCTGCTCTTCCAAATTTCATTATAAATAATGTGTTTTATTCCTAGCAGCTTATGGAGCAGTGATATGGACAGATAACTGAACCATATAACAAAGAAAAATTCCTGTTTAATAGTAGACAATGTGCTTCTCTGCCTAAAATGGAACAGCATGTGGGAGTCAATAAGATTTTTGTCTAATTTCTTTTCAATAGATTGCATAAGGCATTCTTCCTTTTAGGAAGAGTCAGGCCTGAAGGATGAAGCCTGTAGGATCTGTTTTGATTGGCTTTGGCTTACGTAATTTCTTTGTCATTATCCTGTGGTTTCTGTGATATTCGCTGTGGAATACAGATATCCTCAGTCGAGTCTTTGAAATGTGCCTGCTTTAATTTTCTTGTACTGGGGAGGCAGTAGATTTGTGCTTTGGGAAGAAATACAAAAAATGTTTTAAAAATATTTAAGTTACTGTGAACCAACTTATCTAGTTCCATTCAGTATCTCATAGGATTATACCCTAATTTTTTAATAAACTGATACTTACTAATGCTAACACCTCCTGGGGTGTCTGGTGTGTATTGAACCAAGTTCCAGATTTAGATGGTCAAAGGAGTGTTCATGTTTTATTTTTGTTTTTCTATTTGAAGGAAGATGGGCACTGCTTGCCTTTGTATCAACTCTGCAACCTTGGAGGCCAGTGTTAAGAACCCCTGTTTATTAGTTATGACTTTCTTTCCTGAAACAACCACTAGTCAGTGCATTGATTAGATGAGGAATAAAAGCAATTGTAAGGGGAGTATATTGGCTTAAAGTACAGATAGCTCATAGTACTTTGTCATTTTCATTCATTTTTATTCCACAAATGCTTATTGATATTTACAGTATCTCAGGATCTATGCTGGGATCAAATCAGGCATACACTTTAATACAGAAATTCAGTCTTTGAACTTGTTGCCACCTGGGTGCTTCTCAAAACACATTTTACTGGTATTGTCCAGTGGCCCCCACCTCCGGGCTCTACCAGACCTTATCACCTAACCTTCCTGGACCTCCACCTGCCCTTTTATAAGAATGATGGTCTCTCCAGCTTGAGGACTTTTGGAGTTGCAGCAGATGACATTTGCTGTGTTGTTTCACAAGCTCATGTGTGGGCTGGAGCCCTTGCCCTGGCTGCCCCTGAGTCTATGAACAAGACATCCCTGAGCACGAAGTGCCTGAGCATTGTCCTGGTTGCCACAGATCAGCATTAAATCAGGCATTTATCATATTTGAAAAGACACGACATCTGCAGGACTCCACCATTGTGCAAAGTTGTCATAAACAATATGCTACTTTGCAATCTGCGCATTTGAAAACAAATGGGGAAATTCACCAGCAACCAGAAATAAACTTGGGCTTTGCAATTGCATTTGTTAGATGCAGTTGGTGCTTGGCCAGCAGCACCCAGAACATCACCTTCCAATTAGGAGAATGTAAAGCTAAGCAAATTCAAACTGAAAAACATCTTTTAACTTTCTATGTGAGCAGGAAGGAAGGAGAGGATAAAGGTAATAAGATTCTCTGATCTTAGGAAATTGGAATTTGCTATCTCACTAGACCATTATTCTTAATGCAGCTGAAGTTGGCCACATTTCCTTAGCAGAGAAATAATACCATTCTGATTCAAAGAAACATGAAATGACTTGATAAAGATTGTTCTAATAATGTGTATGTGCATTTTATTTTGCTGACAAATGGAAGATAAATATTCCCTTCTTGTCAATGCTTCAGGGGATATAAATGGTACATTCAATAATGTAGACTTAAAGTTTCTATTTAACACCTTAATATTTGATTACATTAGAGGTGAATCAGTGCTATGTTCAAAATACAGTGAAGCATGAGTAATTTTGTTTCCAAGTGGATTATTTTAAAAATGTACTTTGAAATTCCATAGCCCCACTGCCATATAAAGGCCCCTGAGGTCTTCAGGAAAAAATTGCACATGTAAACTCTTCATCACAAAATACTAAGAAGTTAAATGCTCATAGGCCTTTGAGATTGTTTACCTGGGGTCTCTGTCATCCCCTGTTTGATTTTAAACATTTATTTAAATAACAAATTCAGAATCACAAAGGTTGTGAGGAGTGCTTGTTATTACCTTGTATTTAAGGGAAATAAGTTGAAGACAGTTTAAAAATTGCTTGGCCTTATTATCCTGTTTCTTTTGAATAAAATAGCTCTTTAATGAGCTACTGTTTTTCCTAAAATGTCTCTAGTTGGGAGCCTGGGACTGCTCATTTTTCTACAAGTTTTAACTTTAGGGGAAAAAAATCAACACCAGCTGAGGAAACATGAATCAACATTACAATCATGTTTTTAAGAAATGAATAAAACTCTGGAGCCAACTCTAAATACCTAATTAAAAGAAAAATAGAGAAGAAAATAGTTTCTCTTAAAGTTGTCAGATGTGCTTATGTCCAGCCAAACACCAGGGGGCTACCGGGCCCTCTTCCACGATGTGACTTGTGGAACTACGTGGCTGGTAGCCTTGACTGCTTTCCTGAGTGCTCTTCCTCCTCAGCAGCTTGCTGTCCTCTTCAGCTTCCGGATACCATAGTTTCAGTCCTTTCCCTATGCTGAGGACGCCCATAGAGATGTCTCTATATCTGAGTTCTCTTGTGAACACCAGACCACCAATTTCTACGGCACTTTGAGAATTTCCAGATAGGTTTTCCCCAGTTGCTTCAAACCCAGCATGTCTACAGCTGAGCCCACTGTCTTCTACTCATTCATAGTTGCCTCTTCTGTTTCTTAATTCTGTTCATGGCATTTTCAGCCTTAGATCCTCTTGTTTCAGATCAGGAACTTCAGATTCATCTTTAACTCTTCTCTTTTCTACTCTTCTTTCAACCAATCAGGGGCTAAATTCTGTTGCTTCACCTTGGAAGTGTTTTAACTCCACTCCTTTCTCTGAGAGCCTCCATTTCACTTCCTGCCCCTTCCATCCCCTTCTGAGGGCTACTCCTCCTGATGCTTCTATGTTACTCTATCATACCCTGTCACATCCCAGTCACATTGCAGTGTAGGCTCCTCTACCTTCCTGTCCCCATCTCCCAGCATACAAGAGGTGCCCAATAAGTGCTTATTGAGCAAACCTTCCCAGTCACTGCCTTTCTAGCTCCAGTTGAGGTTATTGATGGCCTTTGTTGCCTGTTCTTACATCCAAGCAAATGTGGATATTTAACCATCAGTTGGACTACTTTCCTCATTCTCACACCAACTCTATTCCTTAATTTGTACTTCCTACCTCTCTGCTTTCACTTATTGTAAGGATAAACACCCTTTGTCCACAACTCATGAAAGTGCCTTCTATGCCTAAGAATCTTCTTCAAATGTTTTCTCCAAAAAGCCTACCCAGAGCACTTCCTAGACAGAATTTATCCTACTACATCCCACCTGTATTCAAAAGCACATCTCCTACTTCTTTTATTATATCTTTAATTATTCTTTTGTTCAAGATCTTTTGCCAAGCTTGATTTTCTTACCTCATTATGGAAGGTATCAAAGGTGACTTTTTCATCATATATTTATTAAATATACTTATTAAATACAAACTGCTTTGTATTCGACTAAACTGCTCTTAAATTTTATGTAATGATTCTCAACTAACTTAGACACAAACATAAAATAGTAAGTTTTAGGTTAGATTGAATCCTATTTATTCCAATAATAATGTTAAAGGTAAAATCTTAACATACAAAACAACACTAACCTAACATAAAATAGTAATATACATCTGCCACCAGACATTTCTGATACAATTTATTCATTGTGAAGCTGTGAGAAGATCTGATTCACAAACTGAGACATCATTTTGTGAACTGGGTGCCATGTAGTCTTAATAATCCAACTCTGTGATTTATACATTTCATCCTGTAAAATTTAGTTAAGGAATTACTTGATACTCCAACTTTTTTGTTGTGAATAATAATATAATCTTCATTTAATCTAATGTCTGCTTTCCAAGTTTCTGAGAATTAATGAGAAAAGTCCTTTAAAATATTTTCTCATTAATCTTCAAAGTCCCCTTTGCAATAATGTACAGAAATGATTAAGGATAAAAATTCTTTCAGAAAGAAGACTACATCTCTGAACTATTTATTCCTCAGCTAGTTTCAATGAAATTTTAAAGTTACAAAATTTAAAGGAACTATAAAGCATTTCTATAGGCTTCAGAGGAGAAAGACAGTACTGCTTTTATTGTAAATGCATAAATAAATATTGATCTTTGTCATGGCAAATGGAGATATAGATTTCTAAAAGATACACTTTAGGACTATTTTAGCAAGATTTTATTCTAAATATTATTGAAAGTGTACCTTCTGCCATATATTTTGAGAAGGTCTCATTATGTGTTAAACTAAACTTTATTTTCAAAGCCTGTTTATTTACATTCCTTTGAGCTAACTCTTAATTTGTAGGTTATTAAATAGATAGTGATTTATCATGTAGAGCATATTCTTGCTTCAGTGATTCTTCTGGGAAGCATAGCTGATGAACCATAATTATTTTCCAAAAGCTAAAAGGAATGATTAAACTTGAGCCATTCAACTCATGTATGTAGTAACAGTGAGGAATTTTCCAAAATGTTGTAATTCTTTAAAAAATAAAGCATGGTTACATGAGTTTCTAACTCTGATTCCAAATGAACTTTGAAGAAGAAATTAGCTGAAACTGCAGAAAAGCAGAACTCTACGATTTGATAAAACTGGGATAACATTGGTGTAATTCCAACAGATAAGCCATCCCCAGGCAATGCAAGCAACACATGAAGTGAAAAGTCCATAGAAAAAGCAGCATGGAGAGAATGCACTCTGAATATAATTTGCAAAAAAAGAATCAGTTGATGAAAAATGCACACTGGTAGGGGGTAGATCCCAATATCGTCAAAGCATCTGTGGAATCAAGATAATTACAGCATTCAGAACTTGGGACAATGAGACACAAATATATTTCTATAGTTTTTGGGAAATAATGTATTTGATGTAAAGGAAAAAAGAAAGGAGAGAGAGATTATTACCAGCTACTAATTACTCAGTGCATGCCAGAAATCATACTAAGCACTTTCAATAAGCTATTTTATGATACAGCTCAATAGTCCTATCAGGGTAAGTATTAGTAGCAATATTTTTACATATTAATAAAAACTAAGTCTGAATATCTGTATACAGCACCCCTGTGCCTAATGGTTAACAGCTGCCATAATTATGAAATCATATACATGAAATCATATACATCCTTTATATAATCTTATGTATAGCATATACACGTGTGTGTGTGGTTACTTTTTTATGTCAACTGACTCAGCTAAGTGATGCCCAGATGGCTTGTAAAATATGACTTCTGGGTGTGTCTGTGCGGGTGTTTGTGGAAGAGATTGTCATGGCATTCGGTAGACTGAGTAAAGATGCGGCCTCACCAATGTGAGTGAGCAGCACCAATCACTGGGGCCTGGATAGAATGAAAAGGCAGGGGCAATATGAGTGTTTTCCTGCCCTTGGACATTGGAACTCCCGGTTCTCCAGCCTCTGGACTCAGGGACTTATACCAGCAGCTCCCAGGTTCTTAGGCTTTAGACCTCAGACTGAATCATACCACCAGTTTCCCCAGTTCTCCAGTTTGCAGAAGGCAGATTGTGAGGTTTCTCATCCTCCATAACCAATCCCTATAATAAATCTCCATATGTGTGTGTACATGTATGCATATATACACATATAAAGTATAATTTGAGCTATGTGTTATGTACTACTATTATGTTTATTATGTAAAACATAATGCTAAAAATGGCACTATGTTTACATCCAACACACACACACACACACACACACACACACACTCACAGACTTTTCTTTTAAAAACCAGAGCTATTATACAAGAACTCTGATAGATAAAATACCAAAATCAGTGCCATGACTGTCCTTCATAAGTAGTTTTAGAAATCTTATTTGAAACTTGGAAATAACAGGCTTTTACAATGTAATCATGAATCAACATATCTTTTGTGGTTTACAAAATATGAAAGTCAGACACCTAACAGATAATCAATTGCCAGGTTCAATTTGTGGCTCTATGGTGTCTGTCACATTCAACCTTATCACTAGTTTTTACCACTCCAGCTCTTCCACTTATCTCCACATAAAGACTATTGCATTTACCTGCTAACTGGTCACCCAAACTCCAATTTTTCCCCCCCATCCACTTTCCTCAAACACAACTTCAATACGTCATTCCCCTGGACAGTTGAAAACTTTCCATTTTTTTAAAATACAATAAAATCTAAAGTCCTTGACTTAACTTTTGGGGTTCATCAAAACTGGTCACAGAATTCCTCACGGGCAATGTTGAACTAGAGCATTATTTTCCAATGATGTGCTTCACAGTTAAAAAGGACTTCGTGATCAACCAAGTAGAAAATATTGTATAATATTGTGGATAAAATGAGAGTTCCTGTGGCCAGGATTCTCACCTGGCCATGGTTGACTAGCTCACTGAACACCTGTGGGCAATACATGGCTGTTGACTCTATAAAAAGAGCTCCACCCAGTGCTCTGCATGCAACACAGTGGCAGAGCTGCAAGGCTGCAGGAGAGCAGAGGCTGGAGTGGTGGCAGTGCCGAGGACAGAGGCCCAAAGGATGGCTGTGTGGGATGACTGTGCAGAGAGGCCCAGAGGATGGCTGTGCAGACAGAGGGGCACAGAAGCAGAGACTGGCTTGCTGCATACAGACTCGCTCTGAGTGAATGGGATTTTAGAGACTGACCTGCCACCTGGAAATAAACTTGGGTATAACCCTTTCACCCGAAGAACGTTTTGCTGTCATTTTCTTTGGTCACACTGAATGCATAGTGAACTTGCCTGGGGCTGAAACCCATTGGCAAGACAAATATGATCATCAGATAGCTAACATTTATTAGGGATTTCCTTTGTGCCAAACTCTAAGAGCACTGTGTGCTTTATATTATTTAATCCTCACATCTCTGCATAGTTGATTAATAAATGAGAAAACCAAGGCTTAAAAAGGTAAGGAATATAGCTGGTAAGTATCAAAGCAGGGGTTGGAGACCTTGGTATGTCAGACTCTGGGCCCTGGGCTCTTAAACATAGGGATCCTCCACCCCTTTCCTGTAGGGTGCCAGAGGATATCAGCATATTAAAATCCCTGACAAGTCCCAACATGCAAAACTCTTTGCGTTTTAAACTAGTCAAATTTATTTGACTATAGGAAATGCATTTCATGAAATGCCTCTTAACATCTCAATAAAACTAGGTTCCCAATTGTCCTTTTTAGGAGGTGTTGAACTAAGTGATTTCTAATTCTCTCCCTCAAACATTCCTTTTGTCCAGGACTCACCTTCCAATTCTCTACTCGATGACTTTCAGTTCACTGAAACAGTTTAGCTACAAGTCCCTAAAAATGCTTTAGATCCCATCTCCTTCCTTGTCCCTACAATCTCCCTCCATTTCACTCGTACCTGAATCTCAGTGGCACCCTCAACACCCCTTAAATCCCATCTGCTCTCTGAAGCCTTTTCCTGACTGCCCACAAAGACGCTGGGTTTAGTCTTCCTCAGTTTTTCTGTGCTTCTGGGCTGAGAGATGTACATATATACAGAAGAGATGCTGTACACGTGAAATGTTAAGAATTGGTGTTTGCTAGTATTCACATCCCCTCGTTTCTTCCTCTGTACAGATCTTGAGTAAACAAACACCAAGAGCCACAGTCAAACTTCTGCACCCATGGTCCTCTGGTTCTTCCCCTCAACAATCTACATTGCCTTGGACCACCAGCAATGTCACTATGTGTATGTTTCTTTCCTAATCTGCACTGAAAGTGCCTTCGTGATAGAGACCAGAATTTTGTTTTGCTTTAGTTTGTCCCTGATCCAGTTACATAATGAAAACTCCTTCCAAACTCAGTTGGATGCTGGCTCTGCCATATATAAGCCACATTCTTAATCAAGTTGGTTACTGTCTCTAGGATTCAGTTTCATCATCTGTAAAGTGAGTGGGGATAATAATATTACCTAATACACTGGATTTATGTAAAAATGCAATGAGTTAACACAGGTAAAGGGGGCTTTTCAGAATGCTTCACAATTTGTAACTGCTTTAAAAATGTTGGATTTATTATTGTGGTGGTTATTGTAAAGTGGTTATCTACCACATACCAGGCATTTTACTAGATCATGAAACTAACTGAATTAGCACAGGAAGCTTATGTCTGGTGAGGTCTATTTACAGAAGTGAAAGAGTTCAAGCAGGTGGATGAGTGAGGTCTTCTCCATCCAAGGACAGCAAGAGAAGGGTGGTAGAGATTCAGCCAAGCCCTGAGGGGCAGATTGGAGGCAGGGCATTACAGGCAGAAGGGAACATTTACAGCGGCCTGGATATGTCACATGGCTGGAGGCCCTGGGGGGACTGCCAGTTAATCCTTGTACCTGAAAACTGGCATGTGATGTGTAAGAGTGGAGTCGAAAAACTAGATGGCAATATACAGAAAATCTTAACTGTCTCAACAGCTGATAATCCTGTTGATAATGGGCAAGAGGGGAGTAGATCAATGAAGCATGAAAGCAGAGAGAATTATCAGATTTATATTATAAATATAATTCTGGTTATGTTATAGAGACTGGTAGAAGGCAAGACTTGACTTCGTGGAGAGATAAGTGAAAAATGAAGAGGCCCTGAACAGGAGTATGGCAAGTCTGTTAAGTGCAAAGCTATAGACTGGGGAAGCACAAGTCTGAGTGACTAAATAGAAATTTACTGATTGTTCTTAAAATGTAAATAATGAAACAGTATATTTTAACATAAAATTATCACATTAAATCTATCACATTTAGTGTAAAATAAGTGGGTGATTGTTCACCTTCTAAACTGGCTAGAATTGTATAAGTAATTATAATGTTGGCAAAGGAAAGATGAAAGCAGGTATAATTGGGCAGTTGCTGTCATGGACTGAAGAACATTTTTTGCCTGTGGGCTTAATAATTTCATTTTGAGGCATCTCTATTAGGAAATAATGTAAAATGCAGCAACACTTACCAGAATAAAAAATTGGAAATGGCTAAGTACTTAATTATAATATATCAATGGAATCTAATATTTTGAAGGATGGAATCTGATCATTTAAAATTATGACCACTATGTTTTAAATAACATTACCAGATAAAACATAGGATATTCAGTTGCATTTGGATATCAGACAGACAAAAAAGTTATTTTTTTCAGTAGAAGTAGGTGCTAAATATCATATGGGGTATATTTAAACCAAAAAGTTACCCGTTGTTTATCTGACATTCAAATGGATCTGGGTATTTTGTATTTTTATTTGCTGAATCTGGCAACCCTAGTTTTAACTGCAAAAGTACCATTTACACTATTTAGAAAAGATAAAAAATATATTTAGTGTATTCAGTTATGAGGAAGGTAAAGGTATGGCTTGAAAAGCGACTATTAGTATATACACCAAAATGAAAGCAACAGTCATTAGCTGTGGTGGGGTTTGATTACAGATTATTTTTGGAGTTTTTAGTATACTTTTCATCTTTATGTTTTCTACAATGAGCATGAGTTATTTTTATAAGCACAAAATGTGTATATGTGTCTTTATATGTCCATGTATAATTCTGTTCCACTTCTGACTCTGGCAGTGTCCCACATTTCTTAGTGATGTAAGTTAGGTACACCGTGGTTGTCCAATTACTGTCAGACACAAAGCCTTCCCAGGTAGCCCTCAGCCCCTATGGAATAAAATCAGAACTAGGATTCAGTTCTCAGTTAAAGTATCGGCCCTCTAGTCAATTCTTCCCCACCCACCCTATCTCAGTTCTCCTCCACCACCACCATTAATCACCAATGCCTCCCATTACTCCAGAGCAAACTGTTCCCCTTCCTCCACACACTTAGTGGGGCTTCAGTATGTTTCTACTGAAAATTAGAGTGAATGAATGAAAGAGAGAAATAAGATCAGGAATACTGGATGGCATTTCTCATTAGCCTTAACCTGGTGTATATGTAGGTCCCAGTTGCAAAACGTAATGGCTTCCCAGGATTGCTTTGGCAAATGCCAGAGTAGAAATAGACACTCCATAAAAAATGGACATAAAGAAAAATAAAGATCAGTAAAAATATGATATGTTTGTAGCAAAACTTTAGTATACTCAGGAGTCTGGGAGAATTTTGAAAACAACAAAACTGGAAGGAAAGATTCCAAAGCAGCTTCTAGCTTCCAGATTTCTTTCCAAAGTGGACAGGAATGTTTTCCCTCTAAAGGCAGTTCCTGTGGGGTCTTACCACCCACACAGATAATGATGGCTATATGCCAGATGGCCTTGCTTAAATCAGATTTACTTTTCATTCCACTGTATTTCCAATCTTTTTTATGTATTTATCATAAAAATAAGAGTTACACCAACAAAGAGCAAACAAACAAACCACGTCTTTTCAGGTCTGATTTTGAGTAAGACTCTGTTACAAGTCTGTGGAAAAGCAGGTGGAATGTGAGGGGTCTCCACGGCATTCCATTCCGTTACACCTGCCCCAGGATTTGCCAAGTGTGTGGAGGAAGGGGAACTGTTTGCTCTGGAATAATGGGAGGCATTGGTGATTAATGGTGGTGGTGGAGGAGAACTGAGATAGGGTGCGTTATACACCTGTAGCCTCTCTCCCTCTCCCTTTTATTGTTTCCTCTCCAGCTTTTTTTTGAAGTCCTGATACTTGAATAAGGGGTAAATTTCAAAGGGTAAATCACACACCAGTCGTTTCTGTCCGCTCCTCTCCTCTCCCATTCCATTTGTCTCCTACCTGCTCCATCTCATCTTCCCTCTCCTTTCTTTAGTTTTCACCACTTTGTCCACTGTCTTAGTCTATGTTTCACTTCATCTTGAGTTCACTGCCTCTTTTTCTTTCATGAGAGAAACTGCTTGACAGCTTTTGCCTCCGGTGATCTTTGTTCTAAGTCACTAAGGCAGCTCCACGCTAAGAAGCAAGCAAGTGGCCCTCAAAACTTCTAAACTTTAACAGATTTCAAAGTCACTCCTTGCACCAGAAACAAGAGACTGACTGGGAGTATTTTATAAAATGTTATTGAGTGCCTGCTAAAAATGCCATTGAACTTTTTGCTTTCAAATACTTTGTAATTTATTAATGACATAAAAGCAAGATGCAAATCTACTGACTATTTGCTGGGTTTGAACAGCTACCTAAGACTCATGGAGTGAATTAATTGAGCATCTGAAAGAGCTAAAGGGAGCTCAGGATTTGAAAGGACATGTAAATATTCAAGTGTACTTTGAAGAAATGTATTTTTCTCTGTTCTAGATACCCTTGACTTTTTGTGATAAGAAACGTCAGAACTGATTTCAAATTCTGAGCTCAACCTTGTTTTCTTTTTCAAGAATAATACTTTGAAACATCAATTCCATTATGTATGCCATTCTATTTTAATATTCTTTTTAATGACATGTCATAATCTTTCCTGTCTTCAATCCTTTGCACATATTATGTCTATCTAAAGTACCTCCCCCACTGATTTTATTTCCATTCCCAATGGAATTTTAGATCAAGTGCCTCATGCTTCCCTGCACTACCACCATAGCCAGGTTTCCAGGCTGTGAATTTCTCTGCTAATAATAAAAAGGAATGTTCATTGCCAAATTTTCAAATAGTATCTAAGGGGCTAAGTTGAAAAGCAGAAATTTTGTCTCCTCCTATCTCCCATTCTCACAACTCAGAGATAAATGTAGGTACAGTTTCATGAGCTTCCTTTCAAACAAAAATTTCTATGCAATTAAAACCAATTAAAATTGCAAAAAATTCTTCTGGCTTTATGATAAACATGGAATGTACTCCTGTATCAGCACATATTGCAAGGACCATGATTTGTGTGCTTTATGTACCAGTCGCCTACTAATGCACATTTTGGGTGTTTCCAGCTTTTGCTATTCACCACAAATGATTGTGAACATTTATACACACATATTTGCATATTGGAGAGGGCATGCCATACCGCACTTTTGTAAAAGTGGAAGGGCTGGATCAAGAAATATAAGCAAATTTTATTTTGAAAATGTTTGCTAAAATATGTTTCAAAATTAGTTTGCATTTCTCACTTAATGTTATGACATGTGTTTCCTATCACTAATGAAAAACTCCCATTGTTAATGGCTGAATAACATTTGCTCACACATTTGCCCCATAACCTATGCACAGTATCCTCATCTGTGTGATCTTTGAGGTTCTCAATGTTTGCAAAGTAAGTGTCCTGGAAATCTGCCACTCTTAATTGCTTTTACACATCTCACTGTATTTACCGTGATAGAACTATGAGGGCTAATTATCAACTGAAGCTGGAATTTTACATATTTACCTTGGAAATTAACAGGAAAGTGTCTTCATCAAAAAGGTCAAATTTAATGATGAACTCATGGGTATTTTCAGGAAATGTAGAATGGCAGATGAATAGAGACTCAGAGTATGGTTGTTTTATTTGAGGGGAAGGAGTGGAGAAGAAAAATCTAAAGTATACAATCAGTTATATTTGAAATGAGTTACAGTACATAAAATTTTTAATGGAATATAAGTATGCTTTTTGAAATTTATACTACCATAGAGCATTTCTAAAGTATCATTCAACTCATCTAAGGTAGGCAGGAATTTGAGGAATTTGTCTTTGTAAAAACTGACTGGCATCAGGACAAGAAAATCCTATGTACATGAATATGTAAACTCAGCAGAGTAGTTGGGATCATGTCTCCTCATCACTCCACATCAGGGTTTACCAGCAAGGGCACTATGGACACAGAGATGGGTCATTTTCCACTGTCCTGTTTGCAGCATTCCCGGCCTCTCACACCAGATGCCAGCAGCACCCGTGGTCCAGCCAGGACAATAAAAAATGTCTTCAGATACTGCAAGATGTCCCCTGTGTGAAAAATCCCCTTGGGGTGAGACGCATGGCCCTGCTGTAAGTCACCAAGCCTCACCCGGGCTCACAGAGCTTAAACAGAAGATCAGCAGACGCTCACGGAGAAGTCTGCACTAAAGACAAAGAGCAAAATGAACAAACAAGATGGAAAAACAGAGAACAAAGGACTAGAAGCAGCAGGAGGATAGTTCTAACTGTACTAGTTTCAACATGTTCAGAGATATTGGGTTAGATATTGTCCATCAAATGCACTTAGGCTCTTATTTAAAAGTACAAGAACCACCTCTTGGTTATTAAAATGTGGATGTTTGAAATAAAACTTAATAGATGGGAAGAATTCCAAAAGTTAAGAATTCTTTTGGAAAGTCAAACAAATAGCAAATGGAGTAAAAAGGGTAAGATTTGGGAATCAATTTAGGAGGTTAAAATTCATAGAAAATAGAGTAGAGGTAACTATCAAAAAATAGATATATATAAGAGAAATGTCCTCTGCGCAATGCTTGGGAATCAGAATAACATCAGACTTTTCATGGCAAAGAAAGAAAATAATGGAATCCTGTCATTAAATTTTGACAGAAAGTGATATTTAACTGGACATTTCTAATAAGCCTAGCTATCAATCAAGTATGACGGCAAAATAAACGTATTATCACAAATACACAGTCTCAAAAATGTGTCTTAAATGCACCCTGTCTTAGAAAATTTCTGTTGAATAAACTTCCCTAAAATGAGGGAAGAACCCAATAAAGGAGGGTGAAGAGAAGCTTCAAAAAATTGTTGAAGGGCGGCGCCTCCATGAGACTGAACACCTACAGAACAGCTCATTCATGCTGGCACAGGAGGGTGAAAGGGAACAGGCATGAGATCTCCGGAGGGGGAAACAGAACTAATAGATGATGTCATGGGCTTGAGCTTGTTGCAAAAGATCTCACAATTCTGTGAGAGAGAGACAGGGAAGCATGTGATCGCTATCTGTACAAAACTAATGAAACAAATTATCACCTGCAGGAAAAAACAAAGGGCTCTGCGAGAAATGAAACCATTCATTACATGCCTCAGCATATGAGCAATATTTAAACAAGTGTGATAGTGAAAACATGGACTCCTGATTTTTTAAACAATTGTGATAACATTAGAAGAATGACAAGGTATAAGAAAAAAACTGCCTGTGGTTTCTGACAATTATATCCTCCTTTTTCATAATAGACAATGGCAGAGAAGAAATCAAGACATTGTAGCATGAACTTAATATTTAGAAATATGTGTGACTGCTGGTAAAATAAAATAAAATAGCTGAGTTAAAAGCAAATGATCTGATCAGAATCTAAGGAGCCTGGAGAGTAGATAGGAAACTTCTCTTTTGTAAAATAAGCTTATAGTATTTATTTGTTTAACTCATAAAGCATAGATTCATTTTGCAAAATTCTGACCTATCCTGGGCAAAACACACCAAAAGTCTTTGGGGTGCTAGTGAAACAGGATGTATGATTCTGGACCACTGATGTAGACTTGCTGAACAGAATTTGTAACAAGTGAGCCCAGCATTTTTATAAAAACTCCCCAATTGATGTGTACACATATTACTGTGTGAAAATCATTATATATGATGTTCAGGTATTAAAGTTTCAGAATATGATTTATAAAAGCAATATCAAAATAATTTTATGGTCCAATGTTTGTGAAATATTTTATATATTTGAAATATATACATATATATAGTTGTCCATCATCATTGAAAAATGTATCTTTATATATCTATCCATCATCACTGGAATAGTGCTGGAAGACCAAATGTTCAAGTGTATGTTATAAAAAATTCACCTGCTGGGTACTCAGTTTTACTCTGTGCTTAGTATAGCACATAAATCTTCTACTCCAGACCATGGATAGTTGTATCATAAATATAAATACTCTGCCTAGGGGCCCTTTGACTGATCTGTTTTTACCAACAAGGGGTTCATTAAAAGTATAAGGCTTTCATCCCCTGGATGTTTGCTTCTTTCTTCCTCTCAGCAGTCAGTTCTTTCTTATAAATAAAGGAACCTAAGCACTTGTACAAAGCAGGTGATTTGGAGCCCAGCTGATGTCATGGTAAATAAGGAAGGTTGTAGAAGAATGAGCCTTACTACCCACATTCCCTGAATGATGATTTTGGGGAGCTGGGACAGTTCCTAGATGCCCTGGATTTTGACCTACAAACTTGCTTAGGTCATGGAGAGCTAATGAATTCTATTTTACTGTTCAATGATGAACAATAAATTAGACAATCAATTGAACAGTATTTAATTTCTGTAAAAAGCCTGAAATTACAAAGAAAGGTTTTATTATAAAATGTGGGGTGCAAAATAGCTAAAAAACAGTATTTTAGAGAGAAAAAGTTAAATATTTTCCTTTAATATTATGAGGCTCGTATTACTTAAACAACAAAACCAAAGACAGTACAAAATTTTAAATGAAAAACAACAAAAATACAGAACAATATCTCTCAAAGACTTTGACACAAAAATTCCAACACAATATTAACAAACTAAATCCACAACGTGCAAAAAACAAATTATTCAGTACAGCCAAGTGGGATTTATTCCACCTATACAGAGCTGGTTCAATAATCACAAAGAAATCAATGTGAGCCACCATATCAACAGGCTAAAAAAGAAAAAGCATATAATCATATCAATTGATACAGAAAAAGCATCTGACGAAATCCAATATTCATTATAAAAACTCTTAGCAAATTAGGGAAGAGGAGAATAACATTAACTTGATGGAGAACAAGTGCAGAACCCCTATAGCTGACATCTTATTTAATGATGAAAGACTGCACCCCTCCCTCTAAGACTGGAAACAAGGGAAGAATGTCCATCCTTACCATTACTGTTTGACATATGGCTCAAAGTTCCTGGCACTGCAAAATGGCAAAGAAAAGAAAGAAAAACCATCCAGACTGGAAAGTAAGAAATAAAACTCATGTCTCTGTAGAAAATTCCAAAAGAGAGCCTACTCCAAGCCCCCCAAAAAGAAGCCTTCCTGGAAATAAGTGAGTTCAGCCAGGTCAAGGGAGAAAACGTGAGCAAACGTGTCACATTTCAGTGTACTAGCAATGACCGTGCAGAACTGAATTCCGTTACTATTCACGACTGCTATTCACAATTGCTTCAAAGAAATTAAATGCTTAGGTACACACTTTAGCAAAATATGTACAGGATCTATATGCTGACAATTATAAAATGTTGTTGAAAGAAATCAAAGGAGACCTAACAAATGGAGGAAAACTGGGTTTGTGCGGTGGAAGACTCAAGATAATATTAAATTTGTCTATTATTCTAAATTGATCTATAGGTTTAATGCAAACCCTATGAAAATTTCAGCAGGATTTTTATTTTTAGATATAGACAAGTTTATTCTATAATGTATATGGGAAGGGACAAACCCTAGAGTAGCTAAAATAATTGCACAAAGAACAGAGTGGGAGGAATGATTCTGATGAATGTTAGGGTAGAGAGCGGAAGGGTAAGAGAGAGGTGGATGTGTTTAGAAAAGGAAATAGCAGGGATTTGGGGGTATTGGAACTGTTAGTAACTTGCTTATCACAGTGGATACACAATCTCCACAGGTGAAAAAATTGTAAAGAACTTAACATACACATGCAAAGGAATGCAAGCCAAGCTGAGGAAACCTGAATAAGATTGGTATAACATATCAATGTCAGTATCCTGGTTGTGATAAGATATTATAGTTTTGCAGAATTCCCACTGTGGAGGAATTGCACAAAATGTACAGAGATCTCTCTATTATTTCTTACAATTGAATGTGAAACTACAACTAACTCAATAAATTTGTCGATTAAAAATCACTAAGGGTTCAAAATTATGGGTAAAAGATAAAGCATGAGCATAAATTTTAATGGAAGTTTCTGAACTTGAAACTTGCTATCAGATGGGAGTGAATGACATTGTATAAGCTTCTCAACAAGAGCATGACAATTTTAAGCACAACAGAATGGCTACATAGATACAAACTAAGAATAATTATTAAAATACCTGATGTAATAACTAGTTTATAACACAGATGGAGTGGTCATCTAGCCTGGAAGAACACTTGTAAAACACTGTATATCATTCCAGAGATGTTTCTGAGCCTCAGTTTCCTCATCTCTGAAATGAGGGCTTGGGTCTACAGCAGCATTGTTCAATAGAGTGGGAGCACAATGTCACTTATGTCATTGTAAATTTTCTAGTAGCAACCTTGAAAGAAGTAAAAAGAAACAAGTAAAATGAATTTTGTAGTCTTTTATTGACCCATTATATCAAAAATACTGTCATTTTCAATATGTAACCATCTTCAAAATAAACATTTTCCTACTTTTTGCACCATCTTCACAACGCATATCTTCCACTCACACCACACTCCTTCCGGACTAGCTGCATTTCAAATGCTCAAGAGCCACCTGAGACTAGTGGTTACCCAATTGGACAGTGCAGGTCTAGATGATCTCCAAGACCCTCTTTCTCACTGTTTTTTAAATTCTAATATACATAAATATTTAAGTATCTAAGGTGTAATAATTACCTACCTCCTCTCCTCCAGATCACACTCATGTCTCAGGTACAAGCTTTACATTTAAAGCAATCAAAAACACCAAAGATTTTGTGAAGGAGTCATTTCAATACCAAAGATCACAGGTACCATCTGGTGTTGGACAATATCTTTGATATATTTGTTGACAAAATTTGTCCCTTGTGGTTTGAGTCATTCCAGAGAGGATCTCCGGCAAGAGAGATGGTCAAAGATGGGGGCAGCGCTGGTGAGAGGAGCATATGCGTTTCCTGGGAGCCAGACGCCCTGTCCCCTTGACTCTGCGTCCTCCCTGCAGGTGGGCACTCTCCATCTCTCATGTCTTGAGCCAAAAGACAGCAACAGAGGGATCCAATTGTACTGTTGCTTCCCCAGGTTGGCAGTGACAGCAGCAGCCTGTGACTGTGCCCACGGCTCTCGAGCTGCAGCTGGGAGGTTTCCAGCAGTCAAAGAACTTGAGTAAACAACCTCTTACTTTCTCTGGAGTCCCTGCGCTGAACGGAAGGCTCATTTAAACACCAGCACATCTCACTTGTATGCTGTTGGTCTCTCTTTTTTTTTAATTAAGGTATCATTGATATACAATCTTATAAATATTTCTCATGAGCAACATTGTGGTTTCAAGATTCACCCATATTATCAAGTCCCCCCCAACACCCCATTGCAATCACTATCACTCAGCATAGCAAGATGCTATAAAGTCATTAGTTGTCTTCATGCTATACTGCCTTCCACGTGACCGCCCTATATTATGTGTACTAATCATAATGCCCCTTAATCCCCTTCTCCCTCCCTACCTATCCACCCTCCCTAGCCCCTTCCTTTTGATAACCCCTAGTCCCTTCTTGGAGTCTGTGAGTCTGCTGCTGTTTTGTGCCTTCAGTTTTGCTTTGTTGTTATACTCCACAAATGAGTGTAATCATTTGGTACTTGTGTTTCCCTGCCTGGCTTATTTCAATGAGCATAATAACCTCTAGCTCTATCCATGTTGTTGCAAATGGTAGGATCAGATTTCTTTTCATGGCTGAATAATATTCCATTGTATATATGTACCACTTCTTTGTCCATTCATCTATTGTGCTGCGATAAACATAGGGGTACAGATGTCTTTTTGAATCAGGGATCTTCTTTTCTTCAGATAATTCGTAGGAGTGGAATTCCTGGGTCAAATGGTATTTCTATTTTGAGTTTTTTGAGAAACCTCTATATTGCTTTCCACAGTGGTTGAACTAGTTTACATTCCCACCAGCAGTGTAGGAGGGTTCCCCTTTCTCTGCATCCTCACCAACATTTGTTGTTGTCTGTCTTTTGAATGGTGGCCATCCTAACTGGTGTGAGGTGATACCTCATTGTGGTTTTAATTGGCAATTCCCTGATAATTAGCAGTATGGAGCATCTTTTCATGTGCCTGTTGGCCATCTGAATTTCTTTTTTGGAGAAGTGTCTGTTAATATCCTCCACCCATTTTTTACTCAGATTATTTGCTTTCTGGGTGTTGAGGCATGTGAGCTCTTCATATATTTTGGATGTTAACCCCTTGTTGGATATGTTGTTAATGAATATATTCTCCATACTGTAGGATGCCTTTTTGTTCTACTGATGGTGTCCTTTGCTGTACAGAAGCTTTTTGGTTTGATGTAGCCTTATTTGTTCATTTTTGCTTTTGTTTCCCTTGCCTGAAGATATGTTTTCAGGAAAAAGTTGCTCATGTTTATATTCAAGAGATTTTTGCCTATATTTTCTTCTATGTGTTTTTTTTTATATCATTAATATACAGTTACATGAGCAACATTGTGGCTACTAGATTTCCCCCATTACCAAGTCCCCACCACATACCCCATTACAGTCACTGTCCATGGTTTCATAACTTACATTCAACTGTTTGATCCTTTTCAAGTTTACTTTAACAATAATCCAGTTTCATTATCTTACATGTAGCTGTCCAGTTTTGCCAACACCAGTTGTTGAAGAGGCTGTCATTTCCCCATTGTATATCCATAGCTCGTTTATCATATATTAATTGGCCATATATGTGTGTGTTTATATCAGGGCTCTCTATTCTGTTCCATTGATCTATGGGTCTATTCTTGTATTAGTACCAAATCGTTTTGATTGCTGTGGCTTTGTAGTAGAACTTGAAGTTGGGGAGCTTAATCCCCCAAGCTTTATTCTTCCTTCACAGGATAGCTTTGGCTACTTGGGGGTCTTTTGTGGTTCCATATGAATTTTAGAACTGTTTGTTCTAGCTCATTGAAGAATGCTGTTGTTATTTTGTTAGGGATTGCATTGAATCTGTAGATTGCTTTAGGCAGGATGGCCATTTTGACAATATTAATTCTTCTTATCCATGAGCACTGGATGTATTTCCATTTATTGGTATCGTCTTTAATTTCTCTCATGAGTGTCTTATAGTTTTCAGGGTCTTTCACCTCCTTGGTTAGGTTTTTTTCTAGGTATTTTTATGCTATTGGTCTCTTAACAAACTCTAAACCAGAGTACATATTACAAGTCCTAGGTACTTACTCTTTGATTCACAACATGCCTTTATGAGACATCAAGTGACTTTCCTTTATGTACCACACTTTCTCCCTTTGTGAAGGAAAAAAAACATAGTAATCACTACTATCTATCGAATGCCGACTGTGTACCAGGATGAGCAACAGCTGCTTTGTAAACACTGTCTCATTAACTTCTCACAACTCCATGGGTTAAGTATCATTATTTTCACTCTACATTAAATAGAACTGAGATATTCAGAGGTTACAGTACCTGTCTGAGCTCTCCCAGTTAGAAGAGAAGAGAGGTGGAATTCAAACTGATCTGAATGACAACAAATTCCAAAACATCATGAAAGAGCACTCTAAGGCCTCATGAAATAACCATGTAGAGTCGTCAGAGAATTGGGATCTTGGATGATAGTGTGGGAACAGTGCAGACGAGTCAAAACCCTCCTTTGCCATCTCAGGCCCTGTCTGTGATGTCATCTAGCAAAGAGCATCAGTGTCAGACTGGGAGGAAGCCTTCCAATCCACCTTCACAGCATGAGGGGACAGGAGTGCCTCATACATATATGCACTTCCATGGAAGCCTCCTGTCTTTGTATTATTATCTCTTGAGGCTGAAAAAGGGACTGCCAGTGATTTGAAACATTTTCCTCCAAGTCATATGATTCCTGAACTCTTTTAAGACTTAGTTTGTTTCACTCCCTTAAGCAAGTTTGGAATTGCCAACGCTGTGGCTCGGGTCCCTTGATCTCATGGGGAGGTACTTGAAGAAGATGTTTTGGGTTTGTTCTCTTGATTACATGACTTTTTATATAGCCATGATAGAATGAAGGGCTTTCCTTAGAAGCAAATCTCCATTAAGGAGAATGAGATTTTGCACCAACCAAGGGCCAGACTCTACTGAGCAGAGCTGCAGGCATGACTTGGTGTGATGTACGACTCTCTCATGCAGCTCCAGGGCCCCTTAAACAAGTTCCTCAAAAGAAGCTGTTATGAAGGGCAATACTGTAAACTGCCCTGATAGTTCAGAACTGAATAGTCCAACTATACCACTGGGAGACCTGGGTATTTTTTTAGCAGTGAATAGAAATAAGAAATACCTGGGATCCCATAGGAGCAGCCCCTGGGAAGTCATTTCCTACTCAAACAAGAGCTGACAAGAAAAATTGCTAAGTGCTACAATTAAGAGGCTCCAGGAAATGCTGGGAGCCTCTGATTTGGGAGATGCTGCTGCAAAAGAGAAGTGGCAGAGGGGGAACATCTGCAGAGGATTGTGTGCCTTTTCTGGGTTGGGAGGGGGCATTCTCCATTGTCTGCCTCTTGGGGAGAGCAGAGGGATGGTTATTCTGATGCCTTCATTTTCTCTGAAGATGGAAAAACTATTGTCTTTATAGGACACTAGAGGATCATGGACATTTAGCAATTTGGGGTTGTGGTTAGTGTCTTGATACAATAATTCAAATCTTAGATTTGGCCACATGAGAGCCAAAGCAAAGAAATATGTTGTAAGATACAATTGCAGGATTATTATTTTCTGTTAATTTATCATTGAAATAGCTGATTTATTATAGTTTTACCATGAACATTAGTTCTCTACATTTTCGATGTAAAATAAACCCTTTTAATAACAAAAAATAATTTTTGTCTGGATGGAAGTCTTCTGGAAATAATCACTCTCCTCTTTTTCTGCATCCCACCAACACTGAGCACCTGGCAATTCCTCAAAACACAACAAATTCATTCCAACCTCAGTTGTCAAACCTTGTCTTCATTCTGTCTAAGATACTCCTCTGGGATGTTTTACACCTGCTGCCTCCTCATCCTTCAGGCCTCTGTTCTGGATTTCTCTAAGCTCCTCCCCTTTCTCTGGCAGCTCTGCATTCCATTACCCTACTTTATTTTCATCATCGCATTTATCATTATATAAAAATATCAATTATGTATTAGTTACTTGATTATTGTCTTTCTTCACTAGAATGTAAGCACCAGGGGAGCAGACATTATGTCTGTATTTCCTTGTTCTGTATCACCAACACTTAAGCAGTGTCTGCCTCTTAGGATGGGACCTGTAAACATTTCAGAATAGAATGATTTTCAAAATGAATGATTTTCAACCCAGCAGAAATGCATTACTATGATCCGCCCATACTTTGTGTGTGATTTTTTAATTCATTTCACAAGCATTCATTGTTCATCTACAGACCACAAGGGGCATTGTGTACCTTGGAGAAGCTACGTAACTGTCATGTGGTCATATCAAATGCCAGTTCTCTGCCTTAGATCCCTCAACTTCTCAAAGTTTTCAACATAACTGGCTGCTCCATGCTCTTGGATTCTGTGACACGGCATGCTAATAATTTTCCTCTTAATTCACTACCTGCTTTTCTCAGTCTGCTGTGCTCCCTCATCTTCCTCTGTGGAGTCTCTGCTGACTTTTCATCCACCACTAAGACACGAACTCTCCCAAGAAATCCAGACTTGTATATCCAATGGCCAACTTGACATCTCTACTCTATGTCCACACATGAGAAATTTAACATTCCAAGACTGAAATCTTGCTTTTCTCCCCAAATGTGTTTCCCCACCCCAGTCTTCAGCACTCCACTGCATGTGCCCAAACCACCCAGTTGTTCAAGCCAAAACTTCAGTAGTTGCTATTGATTGCTTCCTATTCTGCATCCCTAACTTTTTCTCTAGCAGGAAATCCTACTGATGTAGCCTCCAAAAATTGTCTCCAATCTGTCTACCTCTTTACCATCACTACCACTATCATCTCTTACCGATCTCAGTGTTTCAAGTCTTTCCTATGCCTGTTCCTCCAGGTAATCTATTCTCAACCCCTAACCATGATCTTTCAAGAACACAAATTAAAGTATCTCATTTCCCTTCTTAAAACCTTTATTTGGGTACCCGTTAGAGAGAAGGAAAACCCAAACACCTTATCATGACCTACCAGGCCTCTGCCTACATCTTCCTACTGACTATATAATTTACCTGGCCTGAGACACCAGCCTTCTTTCTCGAATCATGGCTGTTGTTACCTTTGGTCCAGTTATTTCTTCGGCTGAAAAGCTCTTCATCTTGATCCTTCTCATCATTCTGATCTCAAGTTAAATGTCACTTCTTTACAGAAGCTTTTCTGAGCTTCCCATCTGAAATGGCAGGCAGACTGTCTAGTATATCCTGTATTTTCATTGTCTCAATAATGCTTATCAGTAACTGATATTACTCCTTTTTAATTTTATTACTTTATTTTGTGTCTCTTTCACTCTATGTGAAATGGTAAAAGTCAGAATTTATGTCTCTCACCATCACCTCTCCAGCCCTGAAGTCAGTGAGTGGCACATCATGACTGTCTGTGCCTTAACCAATTCCGAGTCTTGCAAAAGTCCATGGAGCCTTAAACAGCTCACTGGCTGGCCCATTAAATGGCCTTCAGTTCTCAAGTTAATGGTTTACTTTTGGAAATCAAAAACCAATTCAAAAAGTCAATTCTCCAGGAAGCTTTTCTCTGAGATGCAAATATCCCTGGGTGAAGCATTTTTAAACCATTAACACCTTTATATGCATTTATACATTAGCTAAGTAAGCCAGTTTCTTAGCAAAATCTTAAAAGATTGACCCCCTCAGTCTGTTTAAATTTGTTCAAAGCAGGGAGAAGGGAATGTCTGGGAGTGTGGGCATTGCCGGGCAAGGCTGACTAGAGTGACATCACTCCTGGGGTCCTTGAACCATTGAACAGGATTCTGAGTGCAATTAGAGAAATAGAAAACTTTTTTTCTCACTATTTTATATATGATATTCCCTGACAATCATTCCTCCACACTTGACAGGGACCAACAAGGTCTTATGTGCTCTCCATGCATGCCTTTATTCTCGGGAATACTTCCTACTTCTCCCCCTGCCACTCAGTCCACCCCAAGAGCCCAAGACTTCCTGTTATCCCTCATTATTTCTGGTGTGCTGTCTCTTCTGGGCCTCTGCATTTGTTCCCTCTGCCTGGAAAGCTGTCTTCCAAGTGTCCTAAAGCTCATTCCTCACCTCCTCCAAGTCATTCTTAGAGTGAGGCGGCCCCAACCACCCTATTCAAATGATAACCCTGCCCATACCCTGTACCTACTGCTCCTGTCACTGCCTGTTTATTGCTCCTCAGACTTTTGCCTTACCAACATCTCCACCTGATATGTTATATGATTTACTTGTTTATTGTCTTGCTTCTTCCCCTAGAACATAAGTTTCAGGGACTTTTGCCTGATGTTATTACATCGACTTTTTCAGTGCCTAGAAAAGTGCATAGCACATGATAGATACTCAATACACATTCCCCCAGTGAACATTCCTGAATACTGACTGTTGGCACTCTAACAGATGTGGAGAATGAGACATTTCCATCTACTGTATACAGTTGACTAAAGGAAAAGCATAGTGAGGTTATGTTTTCTTCCTCCCAACACCTGAGTTGGATGGATTAATTAATAAAAACACAATAAGGGATATTTGGTGAAGTCTGGAGACATTTTTGGTGGTCACAGTAGGAGGTGCTGCCGGCCTCCAGTGGGTAGAGGCCAGGGATGCTGCTAAAGGCCATACAATATGCAGGAACCCCCAGGACAAAACACTTTTCCAGACTAAAATGTCAATCACACTGAGGTTGAGAAACCCTTCACTAGTATATAAATGTTAAGTCTTCCCTTGTTCCAAATATTGAGGTTTTACTTACTGGAAAGGAAGATTCATTATGGCACAAATTTCATAGTCATTTCCTTTGAATTGTTAGGGTTTTTAAAGATAATATAAAATATATTTCCAGTGGAAGGATGAGGAAAAGTGGTTTACTTAAATTGTTTAATGAGGCTAAAATTCCTTGTATATTAAAACATATATTTTTTCCTACTTTTAGAATGGCACAGAATAGTACTTTATAAGTGAGAAGATGTGTTGATTTTATGCAAGCCTTGAGCCTTTAAGATATATGATCAGCATGAATTATGTCACCAAAAGGCTTTTATCTAGACACTCTACATAGTTTATTGACAAATCTAGTATATTTATCAAAGAAGCTTCATAAATTAAGAAGCACTAAAACAAAAATATATTCCTACTGCAACCCCAAATCTACAATTGAAATACAGTAATTTGACACAAGTGTTAAGATTTTAAAAAAATAGTTCTCAAGTTGGCATAAAAAATATTCTCCTATATCATAATGAAATGACATAACACTTTACTTTGTATAAATCATTCATCAGCTGAGAAACATGTTGACATTTCCTAAATGACTGGCATATTTATGTGGCATTTCTTTAACTCCCACTCGAACTCCCAGACCATGTTTATTTAGTGCCTACTATGTGCCTACTATGAAGAAGATATGAGCTGTGCACTCAAATATCCCACAGTCTAATAAAAGAGGTGAGCTGTATGGAGAACTTAAATACAAAATGGAAGAGATAAGGGACAAAAGAAGTTTAGCAAGCATTGGCAGGTTGAAGGAAGTCTCTATAGAGAAGGTGGGTATTTTTACTTTTTTTATTGAGGTACGTACAATGCACAAATCCTTATGTTTAGCTCAGTGCATTATGACATGTATATACACTCACATAACCATCACCTCATAAACATATCAAACATTCTCACTGAGTTTTTCCCCTTCACCTGTTTCACTCATCTCCCCATGTGCCTCCCCAGTGGCAGCCATCAGTCTTTCTCTGTGTATAGATAGATAGATAGATAGATAGATAGATAGATAGATAGATAGATAGATGAGTCTATTTCTGTTTTGTTTGCTCATTTTGTATTTTAGATTCCACATATAAATGAAGTCATATAGTATTTGTCTTTCTCTGACTTATTTCACTTACCACAATACCCTCTAGATCCATCCATGTTGTTGCAAATGGCCAGATTTCATTCTTTTTTATGGCTGAGTAATATTCCATTATGCAATATATGTATCCATCTTCTTTATCCATTCATCTACTGATGTATACTTCGGTTGATTCCATTTCTTGGCTATTGTGGTTTTTAATATAAGCTTTGTGGAATGAGGAGAATTTCCATAGGTAGAAGACCTTCTTAACAGGAGGAACAGAGTGATCAAAGCCTCATTGGATGGAAGAGCCACAGGTTTGGGAATGGCTCAGTTAACTGGGTATCTGTATTTGTTTTGAGTGCAGCATGAATTAGAACATGCTCTGGGGGAGTTAATTGATTTTTTTAATTAATTAAGGACAGATTCTTGAAGATTTGGATGTTAAACTGTTGCATGCAGATCAAGATAGAAGTGGAAAAAAATGTTGTCATAATAAGAGATGTTAAGGAAAATCCTTCAAGAAGAAATGTATAATGAGATGACGTGAGGAGAGGCTGAAGTCAGCAAGAGCAGTTGGGAACCTATCAGAAATGTTCAGAAAAGAGTTTCCCAAGGTCTGAAATGGGACAGTGACAATAGAATTGGAGGCATGGGAATAGATGGAAGGAACTTTGAAGAAGGAGAAACAGTAAGATTGACAACCCTTCCACACAGGTAGGGAGTTAGGGAGAGGTGTCAGAATACCACATCTAAGTGAGGGAGGGGACAGTGGTGCCTTTAAGGGAAAAAAGGATATTAGGAATCAGTACAGATTTGGGGAAAAAGAATATGTTTGATTTTTAGCACAGTGACTTCCCTAGTTAAGTTCTTAGTTCAGTTAGTTATTAGATCCTCGTTTTGCAGAAGAGGAAATGTGTTCCAGGGACATTGATGGATGTGCTTGGTCCAAAATGCAGGATCACACCACTGGTTAAGAGGCAGAACGAGGACTCAAGCTAAGGTCTGTCTGACTCTCATTTTTCCACTGTGTTATGTGGTTGAGGGAGGAAGGAAAGGCAAAAGCAGGCTAAAGGTGGGATCCTAGAGGATGCCAATTTATGGGAAGGGGGTACTATTCACATGTATTAATTTGTTTCCCTTTTGTCTCTTATGATGTTTGTATCCAAGCAGCCTGGCACAACGGAAGCTAATCTCATGTATCAAAAAGTCATTTGTAGTTGGGTCATTATGATAGACTCCTCTTTTTATCGATCCTAAAATAAGTTTAGGACTTGTAAAAACTGACAGATATAAAAAGTAGCAACTGTATTCTTGGCATCTTCTAAATTAGCTTGCCTTGGTATAAGTCAGAGTTTGCTTTCAGGGTATGCTCCATTAAAGTAATAAATTTCATTTGGGGATACTCTCTGGCTGTTGCACAACTATCGATACTTGTTCATTACCATGTAAAAATTCCATTTCCCCTCTTCTGCTGGTGATTTCCACCTTGGAATGAGCTGATGATATGACTGATTAGTTTACACAAAATGAGAACAGTGGTTCCAATTCTTAATGAGAGGATTTATGTGCCTGGTGCATTGTAAGATCAAAGAACAGTCAGAGCCCAGATGGAAGGCAAGAACATAAGATGTTACAAGCACCAGTAGGGACTTAAAAATGTCTTTTCATTGATAACCTCCTGGTGCCTGTGAGCACTTTATCCCTTCCTGGGTTTGGTTTGTTTGTATGTATTGTGGTTGTTATTGTTGTGGTCGTTACTGTTGCTTTGAACAGAAGTGTTCAGGAAAAGAGGATGCCAGGGATTGGACCCAGGTCTGTATGTGTGATTAGAGTGTGAAACATGTAGCAGCATTATCTCTAACCTTGAACACCTTAAAATGAGTAACACAAACAGAGACACATATTGAAAAAATAGAGGTTTAAAAACATACAAACTGCTTAATTTGTATCCCTAAAGAAAAATTTTACATCTGTTGAATGTAGGAATTAAGAAACCTTACTCAAGGTCCACATAGATATTCAGCCATATGACAAATAGAAGTTTATTTTGATTATGAAATAGAGACTATTTAAATATTTGAAATATTTTTTGAGCATTTTCTACAGGCAAAAGTTTATGAAGTGAGGAAAATACTGTGATCCTTCTGAAGATCAGTGACTGAAAGAGAACCAAAAAGAGCAATCTAAACTTCATGGTCATATGCTGTTTCAGAATTTACGCAGATTTTTGCACACTAAAACATGTTTTTGTTGAGGTCAGCTGTTCTCTTTCTACCCAAGTATATGGTTAGTAGAGCATCTCCAATGGCCGGGGCAACCTGCTGTTAGGGTCAGTAGTTCTCCCTTAAAGGCGCTAGAGGGCACTAGAAGGCACGGAGACCTGGCAAGCCAGCCCCTCCACTCTTCCCTCCTGTGTGTCAGCTTCTATGATACTTAACACCTGCAGAACTCTGGGGTGGCTCTCACAATATGAACTGCAAACGCACAAGCTTTTATGAGCCCTCACTGGTACTCAACTTAAGTTTAATGTACGTTCTCTCATTATAGGTAGGCTGAGAAGTCTAAATCAGGAAGCAAAATAAGTAGAAGGGAGCAAAAACCATATAGACACATTGTCTTTGGTCAAGGAGAACATTGCCAAAAACTGCTATTTTTAATGATTTTTTTCTCTTTCCTTCCATCACCCCATACCTATATTCTTCACAGTGATGCAAAAGAATTGTGCTTGATGTTCTAAGGAAGGATGGGCACACAAAACAAAGAATTCTCATGTGACAAAGAAATAGTACAATGACTTTAAAACAGAGGATTTCATATTTAGGCGCTTTTCCCATATTGATAGATGCTTGACTGATTTTATCTCATCATCAACCTTGGAAGCTATTAGCAAAACAGATTGCCATTTACCATCTGTGATGTCCTGGCAATAACTTAACATTGTACTGAAGGCTTAATTCAAATCAATTTAATTCACCAAACATTTATTAATCTCATGAATGTTTGGCACCATGCTAGGGGCTGGAAGATACCAAGATGGACAACTACAAAGATTTTTTTACTTCAAAGGGCTTAAAACCTTATAAAATAGTAAGACAGATATATTACCAGTATAATACAGAGCATGATAAGGAAATTTTTTAACAAAGTGTTTAATCATGGATTCATTCACACTTAATCAATGCTGCATCGTTATTATGTGTTGTCTAAACGATGGCTAACAAAACAGATCTGGGTTCCCGATCTATCTTCACAAAGTGGTCAGTGAGTTGGGGAAAAGACAGCAGAGTAGAATGATGAAGAATCCTTTGACATGTAAAGAAAAAAAGGATTTGATAGAAGCTGACATTTAAGAAGGAGTCATACATTTCATTCAAAGGAGAAGGGAAACAGCATTCTAGGTCTACTAAACAATTAATGTGAAGATCCTAAAAGAGAGGAGAGCCAGCATATTATGGGGACCCAAAGAAGGCCTTCAGGAAGGAGGAAAATCGATGATGTTGAGAGGACCGGGTCACATAGATCCCAGCAGATGGTGGTAGGGACTGAAAGAAAGAGCACATCTAGCCACAGAGGAGCAAACAACTGCATAAAGGTTTCCATTTGAGAAAGATGGACAGGATTTTGATACACATGATAGTGGAAAGCAAGACTTGTGAATAAAAGCAACCCAGTGAGCTTAGACACAGAAACGGCAGATGTCTGGTTTGGTCCCTAACAAGTGGAGGATTGAGCTCTAGCAGTAAATAGTATGGAGAAGGCAGAGGAAGTAGTGGTTCATTAGGGAATGAGGGGCCATCACAGACAACGTTACTGCCAAGGAATGATACAGTTGTCGTTCCAGTTCAGGAATCTAACCTATCTAACCTGACTGCAGTATGTGTTATACGCTGGAAGACACAGAAAGGGAGTTTCGAGTGAATCCCTGGAAATCTAGAATGACAGTTAGTTGAACAGGACATGATGGTCTTCAGGTGGTAACAATGGAATGAGAAGCAGGAATGGATATGATGGGCATTGCTAAGGCAACGTCTATAAATATTGGAATCCAATTGGTTGTGAGAATTAAGAAGGAAAGTCAAAGAAAACTCAAGTGTATCCCTAGGTGACTGAGAGGATATTAATGTAACTATTAGTTAATTTGGCTAAGCAGGATGATGGTGAGTTGTGTGTGTGCGTGTGAGGAAAAGAGGGTGATAGAGAATTGAGGACTGAATAAAAAAACAAACAATTGGGAAGGATTACAGTAATATTGTCAGGGATGGTCATGGACACTGTAGAAGTCATTATGCAATGTCCAGATGGAACTAATTGAAATGTGGAAGTCCAGTTAAAGAGGAAATACAGGGGATAAATGATAAGTTGTTTTGTAGGTGTTTGATTTGAGGAAAAGAAAAGACTGACAGCCATTGCAATGTAGACATAGAGCTCCAGAGGAATGGAGCCCAGAAATATACATATAGGCAATTCTGCATATAGAAGCAGCAGTAGTTGAAGTGCTGAGAAAGAATGTACAGAAGAAGTCGAAGATGAGAGGAGAAAAGAAAGGGAAGAGGAGAGAAATGATGGAATAGTGAAAAGGACAATGAGAGTGAGAGGAAGAGCAGAAGACTAAGAATTATGCCTTTGAAAATCCCAGAAATTATGAAGAGGAAGAGGATTCACTGAAGGAGAGTGAAGGAGAAGATAAAAGTTCCAAAGGCCGAATGAATAAAAGCACTAAAACCAAAAAGGGAAAGCGTTGAGAAGATGGGACTTCAGTTAAACTCACACATTCATTTAAAATGTTTTAAAAAAATATTTATATACACACACACACGTACCTATGTACACGGAAATGGGATGGGGAAAACATTATGAAGGACACAAGAGCGTACAAGGAAATAGTTACAACCACAATCCAGAAACTGTAAAGAATATTTGTCAAATACCATCAAATCTGAACCAAATTAAAGGAGGATAACAAAAGAAACCTGCCTCCTCAGTCTCTAAACAGGACACAGACTTCCCTCTAAAAGAGTACGTGTCCCAGTACTGGGAAGTCCTGCTCCGATGCTTGGAGGAGAGCTCCAGTCTGTAAGGCAGGTCACGTTGAAGTTTATAATGCTTAAGTGCCATTTCCTCAAATTCCTTTTCAAAAGGGTGATGAAATTCACCAGAATGCACAGGTAGCAAATGAAGGAGGCGAGAATACCTGTACGTCCTGCTAACACTGCTTCTGTGTAGTAACCAGAGATGTTGTTGTGAATGAGTCTTATGTCGAGCATCAAGAGGGGCTGTCTGAGGTTGAAATGTGTAGTTAAAAACCCATAGTGATCCCAACAATCAGTTTTTATTATATTTTCCTTAAATGTAGAGGGATGTTCAATAGTTAGCTGGTTTTGAAAACAATACTTTTATTTTGCTTAAGCATCTTTTTCCTTAAATGGTTCTAAATTTAAATTTCAGAGATTTTTAAAGAAAAAAATGAGGAGAATGTGCCAAATCCCTAGTCAAAAGTTGAGGCCAGAGGTATTTCCTCCCTACTGGATGTGGGCTCCAGCTAAGGGTTTAATTTTGACCTCCAGGTTTTTAGCTACTTGGTCTTCACTGATGTTAGATTTTTGGTAGCATTGGCTAGATCTCAGTAACCAGCCTGAGTACTGCAAGAATGAATTACATTCACAGGTGTAACAAATTAAAGCTCTAAATCTTCCAAATTAAAAAAAAAATCTATATTTATAGGAAATAAAATGAAATTAAGCTAAAGAAAAAATGGAATGACAGAGACATCTATTAGAGCAAACATCAAATTAAGACCAATAGACCACTAAGTGTTTACGCCTGGGACGCTGTGCCTTTGAAAGTGGCATAATGAGAGCGTGAGAACAGATCCCACCGTCGCTCTGCTGTCAGAAGATGACAGTTACCTGTATCAGCCCCACTCCCAGGGCACCGGCTATCACACAGTGAGAACCTGGACGTGACAGGCCCAACTTGCTGCCCTACAACTAGGAGTCTGTGGGGACTGAACCAGTCAAACAGAAGAATCATCACTGCAGAAGGAGTGAACATATAAATTTAAAACAGCAGCAAAGCAGAGTTCTATTAATGAAGGAAGGAGAGCTGGCTCCAAATTATCTCCCTTAGTTAGTCACCCTCCCCAACCCTGACAAATGAATTAATTTGTAGGTCTATTCCTGCTAAATTAAAATCTACCTATCTTCTCTTGGGCTTCTCTCCTCAAGTAGAAATTGAGGTTTCTCTTTCCCAGCTGTCCACCAAAGCTTTCGGCAGGAACCCGAATTCCAAAATCAGATTTTTTTTACACATTTATTTTTGTTCTTTAAAACACTAGGTCCACATCTCTTACTCATAAGATCTAATGCTTTTCACTTTAAAAAGGCTTACTTTCAACAAATTTCAAAATATCATCACAATTCGAGTTATGTATACATCACACATTAGTATCACATCTGTATGATGTTTCTTATTTTTCAAAATGCCCATTTGATCCTCACTAGAGATTAGGTACTAATAGATCGATCTTTTTGAGAAAAATAAATTAAAAACAAAAGCAAAGCAAAACAAGAAACAGCTAAGTCTTCCAAATGTCAAATTATAATGAGAGCAGAATTGGATTGAACTCAGGGGTCCTGCTTCAGATTCTGAGTGGATGCCACTATTTTAAGCTTCAGTGATAATTACCTTAGCTCCCTAGTGGGCTTCAGTGTCTCTTCTCATGAACCGATCCACCAGTCCTTTAAATATGGTACTTTGACAATATACTCAGAAGTGTACTCAGAAGAAACTGTTTAAGGATTCATTCTTATATTGTGTGGATATTTTTTTTAACCCTACTATGCATATGCCACTCATGAAGCCAGGGAGCTCAAGAACCTGGAATATGGATAAGAGAAGGAAGTAAATAAATAATTGTAATGTAAGGTTATTGCTATACCTTATCCCTGCACTAGTGTTCTGAAATCAACATTAAATGAAACATATGATCTCTATCGAAAGGGTCACCCTAGAAGTCTAGGTAGGTCTTAAATTATGAATGAAACTGGGAAAGTAAAGTACATTGCAAATATACAGTTTTTAATATAATAATGATATAAAAAGTTACTGTTGACTTGTCCATCAGACAGTTTTGAGATATCCTTGCCTAATCTTTGCCCTTCTCCTCTTGATTCTAATGATGGGAAGTAATGAACTTTCACCATTGAAAGTGACGCTCCTATCATGACCAAACATACATGTAAGTACTACTCTGCTAAATACTGAATATAATAGTTTTCTTCTGAAATTAACAGTGTTAAATTGATTCCCCCAAATGTGGACAAGAACTCTGGAAAATCTCTAGCAAGTTATCAGAAATTGACATATACTGACCCATATCTAATAAAGCAATCCTTTCTTCCCTTTGCTTTACTTTACCATTTTTAACTTCAGTGTTCCTAAGAAAAAGGAACATAAGCACCCTTTGCAACAAATATCCCATTTTTCATTCTTGATACACTTTCAAATCACCACAAAAATAAACAAATAAACAGCAATATGTAGGTAAAACATATTTCCTTCTGATTATGTCCTTACTGGTCCATCAAACTGAAAATATATATAATCTTGTAAATACTCACTTCTTGAAGCAAATAATAGCCTGGGTGATTCAAAACAGTGAACTTATCAAATTATTTGTAATTGGTTTTGTAATGCAATACACATTTTTGGCAGATAATATTTCTCTGTATGCCAAGACAAAGCACATAGAGAAAAGGGGATCAACTCAGGGTTTAAAATACGCTATAATAATTGATCCAGAAAAAACAAAAATTTAATCATATGAGACAGAGTCAACAATGAGTAGGAAGAGTTGAGCCTGAGAATCAATCAAATGTATATATATAGAGTTGAGTGTTGATCATTTTGTAACAGGAATAAAGGTGGGCATTTGGGATGAGGCAACCAGTCCAAGAAACCATTGACCATCTCCAGGGAAAGCTTCCAAGAGAAAAGGGCTGTAAAAGAAAGTAACTGTAGAAGAAACAAGAAGTTTGTTTAAACTGTATGTAGAAGTCAGTGTATATCTTGCCCATCTTTTTGCATTAATGATGGCATGATCCTGGTGCAGAGAATGGCATGAAGAAAGACTTGATTTGTCAGAGCTAAGATATATATATATACAATATATCTTGGCTTAATTTGTGAATGATGTATATCCCTTTGTGGCTCCTGGCCACTTGTGGACCTGTCAACTCTCTTATGGACTTAGATGGACTCATTATTCCATTTCAAAGTAGACAGGGAAAAGAGTGACTAGGGCAGCTCTTGTTTATTATTGGAAGAATCCATATCACCTTCACTCCTTAGAAGGTGTCAGAAATATTGTGCACAAAATCAGAAGCAGCATGCCATCCTAGATGGACATTAAAATAATTATGAAGTGTTCAAATATCTCTGCCACAGTGTCATCAAAAACATAAAGAAGCAATGGACAAGCTTATATAATTATGAGGCATACTTTATAAGTTTGGAAGTAGTTCATTGGTTAACATGGTTTATTTTTGCTGAATTCAATAAAGGCATATTGATTTTCAATTGACAGTGGAAAGTTATTATACCTATCATCAAGTTAAATAAAACTCACTGTCCAATTTGTGATTATATGCATATTACAGTTTCATAAGAATTATAATATAGTTGATAGAACTTTCTTATTTGCTTATATAAACAAAGAATAAGAGAAGCCAAATTTTGTATATGCTTTTGCTAGATAGCTAAACAATGCCAAACCATCCACATGTAAAGTGCAGTTCACTCAACCATCATAATCAGCCACTTGCCAAGCCACAGCCTCTTCTCATTTGTTTGCCAAGCCAAATCTCCTATGTTATTTCCAGACTGGTGTGTGTAGTTTATACAGTTGTGGCTATCAGGGTGGCTGTGTTTGGGAGCTGTTTTCTATAGTGCATTACTTCTGGACTGAGCCTTAAGATTTCTTGTTCTACACTGGGAGTCATCTTAATATTTCAGTAAGCGAATACTACAGAAATGTCATTACACGTTCAGACCGAGTGTAAAACAAATTATTTTGAGCTGAAACACTCACTGTATTTATTTTGCACAAAATTATTGTCTCACCACTCTTAGCCCTTTGTCAAATTTGATCTGTCCTCTGAGTGACTGTTTTGAGATGATAGTTTCTATGGGTTAGGTAGTGATTTCCTCAAGTCAACTGTGAGGATCTCCTTAGTGAATTTCAGGAATTCCAGTTGGTTAAATAGCTATGGTTGTGCCTTATTCTCCCTTTACTTCAAATATTCTCAGAGATAATATATGAAAAAAGTCATAAATGAAAGAGAAGTCTATTTATAAACATGAAACTCACTCCATCCTAGATGGAAATTAAAATAATTATGAAGTGTTCAAATATCTCTGTCTGCCACAGTGTCATCAGAAACATAAAGAAGCAATGGACAAGCTTGTATAATTATGAGGCATACTTTATAAGTTTGGAAGTAGTTCATTGGTTAACATGGTTTATTTTTGCTGAATTCAATAAAGACATATTGATTTCCTAAGGACAAACTGTCCCTTCTGATGTCTTTCTGAAAGGTGAAATGGCAAGGGGTGATTTCTTTTAGAAGATCTGGCTAACTAAAATATTAAAATTCCTGAACACATTGAGACTTCAAATCCCCTTTCCTAAAAGTCATGTTTGCATTGCTGGTGAGGTACATCTTCTAATCTCTTCTTTTTCTTTTCTTCCTTTACACTGTGGGTTAGACTAAGAGATAGGACAGGGATCAAAACATTTTTCCCTAAATCCCAGAATCATCTGGAAGTCTACCCTTCACTTCCAAGGAAAGGAAGTCCCATCATTTAAGAATTTCTTGTCAATGTCAGAATCTGCTTTCTTTAAGTTTTCACCAGTTTGTTTTAATTTTAGCCTTTGGGACCACAAAGAATAGTCTCACTTCTCTTCCACATGAAATACAACGTGCCCTGGACCAGAGAGACTAGTTTTCTTCATACCAGATATTCCCAGTTTCATCAACCGTTCCTCCTAAGACATAGTGTTTAGTTCTATACTGGCTGCCTTTCCTACAGATTTACTCAACATTCTTCTCAAAATGCAAGCCCCTTGCACTATATTACCTTATTCCAGATATGGTCTTGGCAAATCAAGTTGAGTGGGACCATATTTTCACATGTACTGGACTGGGATCTTTGCATTTCTCTCTATAACATCTCACTGGTGATTCCTACTAAATTTATGAAAGTAAAGCCCTAAGGCTTATGGTGTTGCCAACAAGCTTCATCTTTTCCCTTCTGTAATTGTCTACCTTTTTAAATTCAAGAACAGGATATCACAATTATCACTGAAATTCCGTTTAGACACAGACCATTGATACAGTCTACTGAATGTTTTTCTGGATCCAGGTTCTTTCAACCCACATTATCTTGAAGTTTTACAGGTATTTCAAGCAACTTCATGGACTGAGTCTTGAATCAAACCACAACCAGGAAATTCTCTATGGTATGATATTGATCGATTAATTTGTACTCTTCAAGTACAGTGGCTTAACTTGTTTAATGATTTGCCTAAACACATTTTTCTCCATCTTGTTCACATCATAGTGAAAAATTATGTCAGGTTCCTTTATACAATCTCAGTATTGTCAACTAAATTTCTATGATTTATGGGCCTTATGCTTCTGACAAAAAGGAAACTTATTTTCATAGTTTCTTTTCTTAGGCATACCATACTAGATCTTTGAAATAAAGATTTCACCTTAAGAGATCACAGGGCATTTCTGTAATAATCAGTTTTAGAATCTTTACTGTCATCAGCATCAAACTCAGTGCTTCAGTTTGTGAAATACACCTTATTTTGTTGAAAACTAGATGCGAATTACCTTTGACCAGCCTTCTGATATCTCTCTTATGTGCTGTGATTTATCTAAGACCCTGCAGCTCTGCAGGTTCTGAGGGCTTTCACTCTGGAATTTAACTAAGTTAGGCTAGGGGACTGAACTCCCTGAAAGCAGTGGAGGGTATTATATGTGTGTGTTGGGAGCAAGGGTCCACTTCTAACTTCCAAGCCCCTCTTGGATTTCAGCTCCCACTTACTAATAACTGTTATACCTTTGCTTTTGTTTTTCAATGCAAACAAAAGTTAAGTGACTATGGAGGACTCTCTTTTTCCCCTGTGACATCCTTCTACATTACACCACCAACAAGTTCTTCAGAGAGCTTTGGTACTCCTCATGCTGTGAAACAAAAAAACTGTCCTCTTGGTTATCTGACTCAGTTTCCACAGTCTCCAGTGGAACTTTGATTTGCTGGGACCCCTCCCCCGATTCTTTGTAAGTCTACACTCACCTAGGGATTGTGTGGTTCCTCTTTCCCTATGATACATAGGATAAGCTCTTAATGTCTGAGTTCTTTGAATGGATCTTTTGCAAACATGCTTGTTACTTTAAGTAGTTCCCCCCTTTTCTTTATTGGGATCATTTAGGAATATACAGACAAAATTTCACTTTGTAACTTTTTGAACCACTTTTTTTCCCAAGATCTAATAGTATATAGTAAAATCTTATTCCCTTTCTGAAATTTTAAAATTTCTCTTGCTAGCTACAATACTGAAAGTGTAGATTTTGGTTTGCCCAGAAATATGAGGTTCCTTGGGGCAAAGTAAAGAATGTGGGTGCTTATCCACACTCAAGACATAGAGGCATATTATATGGGGCCATTGTATTTTTCTCCCAATTACCACAGATGTGGAATAGTTGTATTGTTTACTAAACCAGATTTTGATATTCTAGATATCTGCTTTGAAGTGGATCTGCTTTTCAGTTTGAGTTAATTATATACAAGTTGATTCTGAACTATCCGCATTTAAATATGAAACATATATCTAGGAGTAAAGCTGACTCAGAAAAAAAGTAGCAATACTGAGGAAAGTTGTCTCTGTCCCCAGACTCCCCCATGCTGCCCACCCTCCCCGCCCCAGCAGGGGTCGGGCCTCACTGTTCCTCAGGTTCTCAGTCCTCCTGTAACTCTGCCTCCTACGACTCCCACTAAATATAATTAAGCATTGCCTTATTTATAATGAGGTATAAATATATATTAATTTTGAATTACAGTCCCAGCTTAGCTATCAAAAAAAGGGCGGGGGCGGAGGGGGGAATAGCGTCCCATGCATAAAAACACGTGGAAAGAGTATGAAATTACATTTCAGGTTGTGAGATTGAAGGTTTTTGGGTGTGCTTGTAGCAGAAGGTCCCCATTTGCCAAAGTGCCTAGACAGGAAACAAGTGCTGGAGCGTGAAGAATCTTATGTCTAAGTTAAGAGTTTGGACCTCATCTCTGTACCTATGGGCGATTTTGAAGATAAAATTTTCTGAGCTCCTTGAGACAACAATGTATGAAGGTCATTTTCTCTTCTATCTTCTCACCTTTCACACACTCCCAGTGATCATCTCACCCAGTTGAACTTCGAAAGATAATTAAGCTTCATGGCTCTGCATTAACCACAAAATTACTGCTCTTTTTTAGCATAGGAAAAATGTGTGGACCCATAACAAGGGGTTTGGCATATCATTGGCCTGACTGCTCATCCAGTGAGATTTGTGAGTGATACTGTATCTGTGTAAAGATATTTATATAGAGATGTATATGCATTATTTAGCTATTTATATATACTTACAAATGTTCATGTTTAAAACTTGTGATTCACATGCAACCATGGAAAATCAGAGCAGATCTTACATTTAATCTGAATCTAGCAGAGACTTTATTATTTAAAGTGTATGTCTTACTATAATTATCATAATAATTGTTCCACTATACAGATGGACTTTTCATAAAGCAAATTAAATTGGCTAGGAAAAAAGCTACTGCATATAAACAACCTCAAAGTAACATCTGTAAATAAATCCGTGGACACATGTCTGTCTCCATGTGTCACAATCATTTATAGAGACTGATAATCTGACTTAGTACCTTTACACAGCTAACCTGTTCCTACTTGGCCCCCAGAGAATGTTATTTCTCATGATTGGTTCCTTCATTGTATTAAAAATGAAGAAATAATACAATTTTTCTCTTAAATTTCCAGTGCTTCAGTTCCATTTCCTACTCGCTGATTTCTGCTTCATAGTTTTATTTCTAAGAAATAATATTCTCTACTCCCCAAAGGGTAGTGTGTTGACTACCTGACATGAATGTGCACAGTAACTAAACGGTGGGCAGCAGCCCGGTGGGGTCGTGCAAGGGCCACACACTATTGCTTCCAACAGGAACATCTCTCCACAGCTCTCCTTCCCCAAGTGCACCTGCTGTGTGAAATGGGGCTGGAATAAACATACACACTGTTTGGGGAAAACACATCTACTGCTGAGGAACAGGTTATTGAGTCACAATTATGTAACCAAATGGAACCCAAATCACCAGATAATTGCTAGCACTGGATTGAGTTTTTTTTTATAAATGAAAACAAAATAACTTAAGAAGTAAAAAGAAAGAGGAAATAATCATTCTTCCATCCCAAGGCATTCCTACATGTGACTATTAAGGGCTCATGTTATTCCTACAACAAAGAAATATGACCTGTCTTGATGGCCCAGGATCAAATTATATTTGAAATATAAAATGTAGTTTCAAAGATCCTGAGAAGCCCTGAATCCCAGAATTCATCTCTGCATGGGATGTTTTTGTGCCCCCAAAATGTCCTTATCAACTGATCAGTTATTTGGAGATGTGCATTATCCTCACTGAGTTTTCTAATTATGGGATTCAGAAGCTCTAGAGAACTCTTGAAACATAATTGTGTTCTCAACAAGGTTTGATGCATTAGATACTTGGATTGGATGGATAGTCTCAGAGCAGTCTGAAAGTATGTGGGAAACAAAGAGAAAAGACAAAAGACACAGCAACGAGACCTGTATTTCATGATTTTACCCCACAGCCAGCCCTCCAGGGTTACCCCTCTGAAAAAACTTCTGAGATTTCCCACTTCTCTCACTTGTCTTGAAGAATGGACCACAGCAACCAGCAGATCAACACCAGTGGAAGCTTCTAGGTGCTGTAGGCTAATAGGCTGGCAAGTACCCACCCTATACCAAAAAGGTTTGTAGGCAGCTTACAAAGATACACTACATAGAGCAACGGTAGAGTGGGCTAAAGTGAGGCAAAGGAGGACGACACTGAGTTAAGTCTGACCAGAATGTGCCAGCATGCACGGCATGTTACCTGGCGCATCTGTGACTGGAAAGCACATGGAAACACTGTGCCCACAGGAAGGTTGAGTGAACAAATGAGAAAAGCTAAGCCTGTAACCAAGAGCAGAAGAACAGAAATTAAGACAAATGTAAGAGGAAAACAAAAATAACAAAATACCCAGCTCACTACTATTTCTTGAATCCTAAGTAGTGCCAGAAACACACTTAACAATTTACTACTTTCATTACCTCATTAAAAATTCACAAGAACCATGAAGCTGAATTTATATCCCTATTTTAGATATTAAGATGCTGACAGGTAGAGAAGTTACAGGGTAGAACGTACTAGTAGAGCCACCATTCAAACCCAGGTCTGTCACAACCTCAAGTCCAAGTTCTTAACCACTCTTATATGGTCAAGTAGAGAAGGTGAAGGACCAAGAAATTCAGGAATTAATCAAGGAGTGAAGAACAAAGCCTGGGGCAGCAGGGAATGGGGGGAAGAAAGCAGGTCCACCACAATTTCTCCCATCGTCATTTTAATTGATCATTAGTAGTGGCAACAAATTGTGTTATATAAGAGTAATCTTTCTCAATATCCCAATGACCATCACTATATATATATATATATGTATATATATTAGAATATTGTCACTTCTGCTAAATAGTTTCAAAAAATTCAGATTTCCTTCCAAATACCTGATTAGCCTGTGGTAGAAATTAATACAGTTACCCAAAAATAAGGTAACAAAAATCATCAAATTGTTGTTCTAAAAAATTATTCAAACTGCAAGAATATTTGGTCCTCATAATTTATGGTCACATTCCCTGATTTTCCTACTGCTTCCCCCATCCCATTCATTTATGTATTCAATGAACATATATTAAGAATCTACTATGTCACAGATCTGTAGTAAGCCCTGAACAGTGGGAGATACCTATATTAGTATGTAGATAAAATTATATATTCTATGTTATATAACATTCTGCATAAAATTAATTTCCCAATAACATTTATTTATGCATATAAAATTAGGGCTGCCATAAATGCCCTGGAGAAGTTCCAGGTGCTTTGAGAGTGCATGATGGAGATTCTCCATCACCATGGCAGTCAAGGAATGACTTGCAGCAGCAGTTGTAAGACATAAGGTCTGAAGGATAGCTGGGAGTTACCTGGTTGAAGGAGAATGCAAGGGAAGAAAGAACATTTCTGCAAGGAGGCAGAACATTTGCAAGCACACTTTGGTGGCCAGGAGCATGAAGCATCCAGGGGACTGGAAGGAGGCCAGTGGGCTCAAGGGCTAGGATCAGTGGGGGATAAAGCTGGAGAGGCAGAGTCGCCAGAGCAGACGGCCCCAGGCACATCATTCAAGCGTTTCTGCCTTCATCTCATTCCTCATTTGCATAGGCTTAGCACAAAATATTTGCCTCCACCAAATACTGGGTCTTTCAGTGAAATCTATAACCACTTCAACATTTAATATATTTACCCTTTGCAATAAATTGTGCTAATAGGCTATTATAGTATATGCTTTAAAGGAGATTTTTACAATAAGCATTTATGCATTTTTTTTAAAAATGTCCATATAAACAGAGCTGGTTTTTCTTCTTGTGCCATATATATTCCCTCTCAACCAAATGTATACAGATACATATATGATTTTGTGACTTATCTTCAAATTAACATCATAAATACCTTTTCACTTCTGTTTTATTTCAACACCTTGAGTTCTTACATTTTTATTCCTACTGAAATCTCTATGATCCTTGGACACATCACAGGAGAGCATAAGTAACCATGTTCCTATCAGCATTTGCAAATGTATGACATCTAAACGTGTGAAGTTATTTCTCTAGCATTAAGTTTTCTGGATTTTCTTTTATTCTTTCAAGGTATATTTACTTTGTAATTATTATGTGAAAGACTGTAGCACTTTCTAGATAGAACTCTATAAAAATTCACTGTAAGGAGATATACTAAGTATAGACTGTCATTAGGGAAACTTGGAGCTTCATGGACCAAGCACTATATCTACCTTGCTCACCACTCTATTCCCAGTACCTTATAATATGTATGGCATATAGTAGTTCTTCAATAAACAGTTATTTATAAGTATAAATAAAATTTGTACAAATAAAAACAGAAAAGAAATTGAAAGAAGTAAAATAAGTCTACATTTTCTTTAAATCCAGGGCCCATTTCTGATTTGATTTGCTTTCCTTTGCTTTGTGTACTCCTGTGTGTGGGTGGGTCTAATACAACCATCATGGTTTATTTCCCATGGGAAAGACTACACACACAGAATTATGTAACACAAGCACATACAATGATAATTATTTCATAACAGTGTTCCTAATTCATACATTTCCATGGCTGGAATGACTCTATGCATAGATTTTCCAAGCCAGTGCTTTCCAGTCATTGCCTGCAAAATATTTTGGAACATATGGTGCAAGATTTCACAAACTGATTTGTATTTCTTAGGCTTTTTGAAAATAGGTGTTTCTCTTTTGGAATTACTTCTTAAACAATGAATATTTTGACAAAAGCAACACTTTTTTTTTTTTTCCCCACCACTTCTCTTGCTTAGTCGGAAACTGTAGAACCAATTACCAGTGTGTTTATCCTAAGTGTATTCTTCCATGTTTTACTTCTCTGTGAAAATGTTTCCAGTCTTTCTGATTAAAAATGTTACAGGGTATGATGTGTGAATCAATCCTATCTGCACAGACACAGCAGAATGAAAGGTATAATGATGTAGGAGTGAAGTGTCAATGAATAATTCATATCTGACAGCGTGAGGTATTGAGTTCTATCAGGCAACATTCCATGGCAGAGAGGTCCTCAAAGACTTCTTAAATTCATCTGCATCAGCTCATTGTGTTTCTGCTTGGGTGGCAGAATCGATCATTTAGAATGAGTGAAATGACATTCAGTGGCACTGCTTGCTAACACAGATAGAAAAATACGTAGGTATTTGTCACTACCAAACATTCATTCAACAAATGTTGATTGAGTTTACACTTGGTTCCCGCAGGGTGTTCAATGTGGGCATCGAAAAAAAAAGGAGTTTTAACACAGCCTCTGACTCCTTAAAGCTTACCACCATTAATAGAAATATATAAAGTAAAATAATTATATCTCACTACGATCCATGGTATAAAGAAGCCACAAGCTGGCCACAATTCTTTGCCTATACTTCAAGAGAATTTGAGTAGGATAACACATGAAGAATATACCATCATATAATAGTTCAGAAATAGGTTCTTCTTGAAATTGGTGAATAGAATAACCAGGCTTATCTCTTAACAGTTTCAGTGAGTTCATTGAAACATGGGATGACATTCTTCCTCAACTTACAAAGGAGTACATCATGTAAACCTATTGTAAACTAAAAATATCAAAAATTCAAAATGCATTTAATACACCTAATCTACCAAACATCATAGCTTAGCCTAACCTTAAACGTGCTCAGAACATTTACTTTAGCCTATTGTTGGGCAAAGTCATCTAACATAAAGCCTACTTTATAATAAAGTGTTGAATATCTCATGTAATTTATTGAATACTGTACTGAAAGTGAAAAACATAATGGCTATATGGGTACAGAATGGTCGTGAGCATGTCGGTTGTTTACCCTCGTGATCGTGCAGCTGACTGGGAGCTGCAGCTCGCCACCCTTCTCAGCCTCATGAGAGAGTATATACCAAGTACCACTAAACTAGGAAAGGGTAAGCATGCAGAATTCAAAGTGTGGCTTCTACCAGATGTGTATTACTTTTGCACCATGATAAAGTTAAAAAATTATAGATTAACCATCCTAAGTCAGGACCGTCTTAACTTACTAACTTGTGTCTTTATTTTTACCTAGGAATCAATCAACTTTCTGTGAAAATGAGACACCACTATGGAGCTTAATATAGGCTAGCCCTCTTTCTTGTATTAAGCCACATTGGAAATCAGTTCAGTTTAAGCCTAGAAAAGAGAATCAATCAATTGCGTGATGATGAACACCTAGAATTTTGGAAACTGGACTACTAAAACTAGATAACAGCAAGGGGAGCTGGTTTAAATGGTTTGCTTTGAGTAAGACTGGTTAGGTTTAATACTGGCTTCAGATAAGTTTTTAACAATATCAGTAAGCCCATTACTATCTGTAAAATAGGGCTAATAATGAAAAACTATCTGACTAGGTGGTACAAGAAATGAAATAAATTATATAAAGTACTTTGCACTTTCCCTGCCTTTTATAAAATGTCAAATAACATCAGAGTTTATAAGATAGTATATATTTCTTTATAATATGAAATTTAACTTAGTTATACTTAAATCCACTTAAAGCACAGGCTCACCTAATACAAATGACTTAATAAGATTTTCAGGCATAAATGGCTTTGTTCTTGTGTCAGTCTGTTATTGGTGACTTCTGATGAACCACACCTCCTAATCATCAACTCTTGTATAGTAAATCTGAGCGAGCTCTCTGACTCTTTAAACAATAAAAGGGTCATAAAAGACACCGTCACTCCCAGAGCTAAGCTTTAAGAAAGCCTGGTAGCTTCTGCTTATGCTCTTTTGAAAGCCCCATGCCACCATATTAAAAACCCTGTTTTCTTGCTGGGGACATAATGCAGATAAATAGAGGTCCTGAGACTATATCATAGAAAGACATAGCCTCAATCGTCTTAAGGTCCCAGTTGATTCAAGCCCCAAACTGACCCACCAGCTTAACACAATCATACTAGTAACCTCTGGCAAGAACAGAAGAACCGCCTAGCTGAGCCCAGCCCAAGTTAGGAATACTGAGCAAATGAGGTAGTCTTTGTTTTAAAACACTAAGTTTTGGAGAGTTTATTTGAACAGTAATAGATAACCGAAATAGGGCTATTTCCCTTCCCTTCACCCCATTCCCCTACCACACATACTTTTTAGATTTTGTCCCATATGTCCCCCTGGCACTGATCACCAGATGGTAAATCCATAAAAGCCCCCTGTAAGATGATCCAAAATATCACTCTTGAGTCATTTACATGTTTAATGACACACGTTAATTAGAAGATAATAGGATTCAGGGAAACCTGGAAGTCTAACCCACTTTATTGCAGTGGCTGAACATTTTATCAAATATGGGTTTATGAGATTCTGTTAAGATCAGCTTTATGAACATTTAGTCATCTAAATCTTTTGATGCTTTTGCAACTTGCTATAATTTGTTGACTCATCATGATTTGGGCACTGTAAAATATTATGATCTATATTTGTATTCATAAAACCCCCACTGTGTACTCATCTCTTTTTCTCTTGGGTTCTGATATTCTTTAAGGTTGCAAAAAGATACTTTTCACGTAGAGACTGAGTCTAAAATACAAACCACTTTAAAATGTGAGCTGTTTTCAGAATTAGAATAGTGACTTCAAGCCCTGAATATAAGGATTTCAAATGTTGAATTTTAGTACATCTTCTCAACTTAATTCTTACTTCAACTCTTTATTAAGTTTGTATTTTCTGATTTTACTTAATCTGTTAAGTAATCTGAATGTATTGCCAAATTTTGTTGAGGATGAGTTTGAACAATCCGGAAGTTTATCAAAAAGCATAATTGTTTAGCCCAATGACCTAACTGAATCACTTTAGCTCAACAACAAGACTTTGGGTAAAGGCCAATTTGCCCTTGAAATGGCGACATGAATTCCCATGAGAATATCTCTAATTACAAATCTACTGGTACTATGTTTGAGATTTAAGAAATTATTAACTAGGTTTATAAGTAATTGATTCTTCTACTGATATTTTGAAAATACTATTTTTGTGATTTAAGGAGTGACAATTATTCAAGTGCCTCTTCCCACTGTATTATTCAAGGTTCTCCAGAGAGACAAACTAATAGTGTGTGTGTGTGTGTGTGTGTGTGTGTGTGTGTGTGAATGTATGTATATACACATACATATACAATTATATTTACAGCAGGTTGATGCTAGAGTTCAAGTCCAAAGACCATCAGGCTAGAGATCCAGAGAAGCACCAGTATTTCAGACCAAGTTTGAAAAACTTATACAGAATTCTCTCTTGTTTGCAGAAATCAGTCTTTTCTTTTATTTAGGCCTCCACCTGATTGGATGAGGCTACCCACATCAGGGAGAGCAATCTGCTTTACTCTAAGTCCACCAATTTAAGTGTGAATCACATCCAAAAACACTCTCACCGAAACATCTGTATAATGATTGACCACATATCTGGACTCTAGGTCCAACTAAATTTACACATAAAATTAACCAGTACACTCACATTGTAATTTGAGCTAATTGAGAGAGTCTTGGGCATCAAACAGATGGACATGAACAGTGGTGGTGGTTTGAAGAGAGGTCATGGCTTAGACAAAAGGCCAAATGGGCTTTCTACTACCCACACATCCAAACCTCCACACATTAGTGTTTAATGTACAGACCTTTACCCTGCTGTGTCTCTATAAGGAAGGGGGAAGACTGAGTGTGAGAAGGAATTTCAAGCTTGTGTGTCACACTTTTCTCAGCCTCACTACCTGGTACCACAACCAGCCCTTGGAGAAGAATGATTGTGAAGGCAGAGAGGAGGCTGAAAGTTACTGGTTGAAATTATTCCGAAGGAGTGGGAATTCCTAGGAAAAAAAAAGATCACTTAGTATTGAGTGGAAAGTGAGAGGATCCTTCCCTAAAATAGCATTCAAATAAGATGTTTCAGAACAATTCTAATTTCAAGTCTAAACAAATATAATCCAGGATATGACTACGTGTGCATTATAAACTTAAAAATTATGCGAAGGATGATATTGGACATAATTTAGAAAACTCAAACAAATGTCTTAAAGATTTTTTCTCTTTAGGCCAAAACTCCTTTTCTCTAAAAATAATATGAGATTTTGATCATTCTTACAGCTTTCCTATTTTTCTTTTATGTGCTGACTCAAAATGATTCACAGAAATTTAAGTTTTACTAACAAAATAGCCCATCACAATGAAACTTAATTGCATTATCCTTTTAACCAAAAGAAGAGTAAAATATCATTTGTCATCATTTTGCATATTAACACAGCCATATGATATTCAGTGATACACTATATCATCTACAAAAGAATGCAAATATCCAGAATATTTTCCTCTCCAAATCACAGGTATCACAGATTTTATGAGCATTTTTTTGTTGTTTCTTGCTAATCTAAGCTATGTTTGGGTTCTGTGAGGTAAAAATGTTTTTGTTTTCTTAACATCACTTACTTTTTCATCACCCTAGTTATATTCTCAGTATCATAATTCACTGTTGTTTTAAAATTTAGAAATGTCTTATAGCATGAAGTCTTCCTTCTCTTATTTTTAAAGCCTCTGCTTTTGAAACTACCCACTTAGGAGTTTTCCAAAAGATTTGTAACTTTTTAACAAGGATCCAAGAAATACTGAAAAAAATATTTGCTTCTTTGATGACTCTCCATTTAGGAACTGAAACTGAGTTATTTCTTAATAATCATTTAAATGTATGACTCTCTAGCTCTATTCTTGAATCATTTCTTTCAATAATGCATTCTTCCCACAAACACAGGTTAAATATTTCTTCTGTGATTGGGGATACTAATTTCCAGTTGATTTCAAGATACATCCAGTATCAACCCACTTCTCACCATCTCCACCATTACCACGCAGGCTACCATCAACTCTCACCTGACTGATTGCAACCTCCTCCCTGGTCCAGTGCTTCTGACCTTGCCCCCATTTGATCTATCCTCCACAGAGAAGTCAGCAGGATCCTGATATGCAGATTGGCTGTCACTTGCTTAATCATAATCGTTCCCAGTCTTCCCATTAAACTTTAAAGGAAGGCCAAATCCTTTACCAGGACCTATGAGGTTCTTCATGATCTTGCTCCTCTTCTTCTGAATGGATGTACAATTACCTCTCCCCACATTCACTTTGCTCCAGTCCTTCCAGCTTACTTGCTGTTCTTTTCAGCAAACTCCTGCCCCAGGGCCTTTGCTCACCCATAAAGCTCACCTCCTGCTTTATTGAGTTCTCTATGCAAGTAACATCCCAGAGTTGCCTTTTTTAAATATTCTAATTGAAAAACACCTCCCAGCTCACTTCCCCTCCAATAACCATCCTTTTTGGTCTTACTACCACCTGACCTGTTATATATTTAACTTTTGGGCAATTTGTCTCCCCCAAGGAAATGTAAGCCTCCCGAGGAAAGGGTATTTATCTATTTGTATACTACAGTAACCCTTCAAAGTAAACAGTGACTGATACATGGGAGACACTCAAAATAATGTTTTGAGTGAGCAAATGAGAAGTGGAAGGTGTCTCAGAGGCTCCATTCTACTTTGGAATAAAAGTATATGAGTAAATGTTTATGAAATGTTGTATCAAACATGTTTATAATGTAGGGAGATTTTAAAAGAGGTATATTCTGCTTGGAAGAGGTGGGAAAGGCTTTAGAAAAAAAAAGACATTTAAATTTAAAGATGAGTAAAATGTTATTGGTCAGGGAAGGACATACATGTTAGAAGGAACAGCATAATTCAATGTCCAGAATGCTAAAACATACCTATCACAATTAGCAAATAGTGAGTCATATGTGTACAATACATGTATATTTTAGCATATGTAAGACCTACAAATATTGGGTAACTATTACCTTGCCAATTTCTAATATATTATTTGACTTCGATCTCACAACAACCCTATGAATTAGTTGTAACCAAATCTATTTTACAAATGAGAAAACTGGCAATGATGTTAACCTTCCTGGAGTCATACGAGAAATGTCAGGCCAGGTTTTGTGAGTTCAAGTTAACTTCTCTTTCTTATGTTGTGTCACCTGCCTACCCCACCATTTCTCTAGTATTGTGGAAAAAGTACATCTTCTTGATACAGTTAAGAAAGATACATGACCATTGCATCAGGTAGGATAGATTAGGCTGAGTGTGATTGAAAACCCAAACAGTAGCAAATTCAATCAAAATAGAGGTTATTCTCTTTCATGTATAAACAATCTAGATATAGGATACCTTGGAGCTCCAAGGTTTGAAGAATTTAACTTTCTTCTTTCTGCTCCATCATATATAGTTTCATCCTAAAGGTGATTTCCCGGTCCAAAATAGCTGCTGGAACTCCAGATATTTCATCCAAATAGCAGCACACAAGAAAGAGGAGATCCTTTCCTTTTGCATATATTTCCTAGAAGATGTACCGATCACATTTGCTCACTGCCCATTGGCCAAAACTCGTCACATTGTCCCAGGTTGGGGATGGGTGACTTCTAGTTCTAGACAACCGTCTGTACAGCTAAAAAATACATAGATTCTATTTTCAAAACAGAAAATAAGAATGGGTATGGTAAGATCAGGTAGCTTTCTCTGCATAGAAGCTGAGTAGTTAGAAGAGAGACTGTATGGCCCACAAACCCTACAACATTTACTATAAAACATTTATAGAAAGTGTTCTCTGATTCCTGCTCTAGATCAGTAACTTCATGTTCTTAAGATAGACTCATTTCTTTTACTTACCCAAACATGTTAATATAAAAAGAACCCCCCCAAAAAAAGAGCCCAAGTGCGTGTATTTTTCAAATACATTAACTATATACATGTGTGGAAGTAATAAAATAAGATGCACCTGGGCTCCATCCACTTCTGTACTAACCAGCCCGGAGAACTGGGGCAAATGACTTACATCTCAGTTTCCTGGTTTGTAAAATGTGAAATACAATGGTATAGGTACACGACAGGGTGATTGTGAGGAGGAGGTTATGACATCTGAAGCACTTGAAAAAGCGCCTGGCATGTTTCCCGAACAGCACACTGGCTGATACACAGCGATGGAGCCATGTTCTTGAACATGGTCGTGGCCACACCTGTACAGGATGTTCATCAGACCCTCTTAGGTAAAGGGCTGGGTTGGGGTTCTAAACACTGTGGTTTTAGAGATGATGATCATCACAGTGTTCCAATCCTGGCACAGTCACTTACTACAGTGACTCTGGGTAGGTGTTTTGACCTCTCTGCACCTCTGTTTGTCATCTGTAAAACTGGGATAAGATTGCTGATTGCCTAGGAATGAATTAATGCATGCAATTCCCTTAAAATATGTGCTTGGCACATAATAAACATGCAATATTTTTACCTATTATTCTCCCCTACTGAAAAATGTTTATAACTTTCATTTAACTGGCATTAGAGGGAGAACTGTATATAGCCCACTGAGTCCATATTTTTCCAACAAGTGAACAGGATACACTAATATAGCCACCGTGCTTGTTGCTGTCCTGCTGCGATTTTCCTGCAGCCCTCCTCGGCCACCAGAGAGCTCAGACCCGTGGCTTCTGTGTCACGTCTTCTTTTCTCCCCATCCTGCCATCGATTTTTGCCAGCATATCTTTTCTATTTTCCTGAGAAAAGGAAATCTAGAGTTTCTCAGGAAACTCTTCTCTTGTTCCCAATCTGTTCTTCATTATCACTACAAAAAAATAGTACATTAAATCCTGCTGAGAGGTCAAGAAAGACACAGACTGAGAGATGCCAGTTGTATTTACTGTGACAGATGCCATGGCAGTCTTCATCAAAGCAGGGAGAGTGAAATGATGGGATTGAAAATCTCATTGCATTAGAAGTGGGAACAGGAGGAACCAAATTGGAAGCTGTGAGTTTAGGCAACTGTTTCAAGAATTAACTAAATAATACACACTGTGTCCCATGGTGACCTGCATAAGTGTGCCATTGATTACCATATAGCCCGTGTTCTCTATATCTACATGATGTGCTTAAAGCCCAAGATACAGCATCTGTCATAGGGTGGGCACTCTGTACAGAAGCTTGCAGTTGTTTTTCACTTGAAGGAAAGCTCTGGAAAAAGGCAACTTTCTTTGGTCACATCATGTCCCCAAGTCTTGTGTCTTCAATGTTAAAAAGGAAAAAAAAAAAAGTCCGGCCTCTGCTTCAGACTCATCCTAGCCACCGCACATTAGCTACTGCGTGAACAACGCCAGCTGTTGGGTATGTGAAGGCGTGGAAGGGCAGTGGGGTGGGAGGGCGCTGGAGGGTGGCCCTTGCCACTGGTGTCAGTCCACAAACTTGATCCCTTGACCTTATTTGTTCTATTTGAAAGTTTTCATTCTTCTCTTAGATTTTATTTCAAGTACTATTGGCTGTTCCTTTATGTTTCTCAAAATTACTGTCAGATTTTTCTCTGGGGGAGGAGGAAACATGTTGACTTTACAGACATTAGTTTTATATCCTCCATTTAAACCTAGAGGATGTGTGGCCCATAACCTGTCAGTGTCCTTGTTGATGACCTAGACATCGTTCCAGGGTTGAATTCAATTTGATTGGAAATAACCTCAACAGTGAACTCCAAATATCATGTTATAAACTAAAAACAAAAAGAAGAAAAAGAAAACTCTCACACACACACACACTCACACATATATATATATATACACACACACAAACTAGGCTGGCAGCCCTAGTATTTGTCCTTTCTGACTTCTAATTTGGTTCTGTTTTTGAAGTAAACAAGTATCTACCATAATGACTGTGAGCTTTATGGGAATATTTTTCTCCCCGGTAGCTCAAGCCACAAGTGCTTCTCAGCAGCCAGTCTTAATGCATGAACTGCAGTGTGTGAGAGTTTCAAGCTTATTCGAAATGGAAGTGGTGCTGATGAGATGGGAAGAAGGGATGCATTTTAAACTAATAAATAATCATCATCCGTGCCTACTTGGAAAATAGCTGTCTGGTTGAATAATATTTCAATATATAATATCTTGAAATGAGACTGCCATTACTAATTTAAGTGCAGCTTGCCATATAAATCTTACAAATAAGTACATACATGAGGCCTAAATATGCTCTAGGGCCACCTTTTCCTGCTTAAATTACCTTAAGGAGAAACCCATTTAGGTGATATTAGGGCCAGTTAAGAGAGGGCTAATGACCATGCAGTGCACAAAGACTTCACACTTGGAGACTGCCCCCTCTGCCAGGCTAGTGAGCAAGTGCTCCGGTCCTATTCCACATTCACAGGTCAGTTTTCTGAGTGACTTGTGAAGACCCAGAATCAAGCCGAGGCCAGATTCATCCTAACTGTGACCTACACCACACGGCGGCTCCTAGACTAATCCACTGTGCCACTGGATCTGAATTTCAATCAGGAGGAACAAATCTCGGAATCCTTGTGTATGCCAGTGGCATTATGCTGACCTTTGAATTACAAATAGATACTAAGAAAGAAATTCCAGGAGCAGGAGTATCCATTAAATGACAATTATGAAAAGCTGTTTGCCTTTTGGAATGTTTTTTCCCATAATGAGCGTCTGACCGACCTGGGAGGCTGAGGCGTGGTGGCCCTCACCTTGCAGAGTTTCTAACTCTGAATTTCTAACCCTGAATTATTCATTCCTTGGATGGAGAGAAATCCTCAGAGCTGGGCTAGGGAGAGAAATGCCAAGTAGACCAAGAGGCCCTTCCTAAGGCCAGGGTTTACATAGAAAGTGCCAGGGAGACTGTGCTAAGAATCTAGAGGAATTAGATTAAAAATTTAACTTCTTTTCTCCATGAGAATTTAAATCATTTGAGAATGATGCAGAGTGGTTTGGGTTATATCTGAGTCACTTAGGTAAATCCAATTTCATAAAAGATTTGGTCTTAGAAAGTCTTGATTATTTACTTTTGGACATGGTCAGTAAATACTGTGCACACTATTTCAGATATGTATATACATATATAGAGAGAGAGACTTCTTAGATTGAACTATATGGAATGGCTGGAATTTGGACATGTTTCCATATTTCACCCTTAAAACCAACTATTCTGTAGAGCTTTTCCCAATAGTTTCCATCATTAGAATGCAGTACACGTTTTGACTAAGACTCTAGTCTCTGGGGTGAGATGGTCCTGAGTTGAATCTCAACTTGGTCCCTAATAAGTTATATAGCAAATCACTCAACATTTTTTAATCTGTTTTTCATCTGCTAAAATGGAGTAATACTGTCTAGCTCACAGGAATGGGGAGAGGATAGAACAAGAGGATAGTTTAATGCTTACTCAAGCAGTGGGCATATAGCAAGTCCTCTATAAATGGCTCTACATTTTTTATTCAGCTTTGCTGCAGCAACACACAATTCTTAAATCCCAGTGAGTTACAAAAGCAAATGTTTCATTTATTGTTGCATTTCATGGTGGCTGCAGGTCTGCTGTGATTTTTCCAGGTCCTGCTTGGCTCAGCGGGGCCGCATGTTAGAGCCATTCTCTAGGGCATGCTGCTGGCATAGTGGAGAGCAGAAACTGCAGAAGAACCCCAAGATGCTTCTTAATGTGTCTCCTGAGAACCAGTACAGGCACCCCTCGGAGATATTTCAGGCTTGGTTCCAGACCACTGCAATAAAATGAATATCACAATAAAGCTAGTCGAATGAATTTTTGGGTTTCCTGGTGCATATAAAAGTTATATTGACACTACACTGTCACTTGTTAAATGTGCAATAGCATTATGTCTACAAAAACAATGTACAGACCACAATGAAAAGATACTTTATTGCTAAAAAAATGCGAACCATCCCCTGAGCTTTCAGTGAGTCATAATCTCCAATCACAGATCACCATGACAAATATAATAATGAAAACACTGGAAATATTGTGAGAATTAAGAAAATGTGACACGGGGACCCAAAGTGAGAAAATGATGTTGGAAAAATTGTGCCAATAGACTTGTTTGATACAGGGTTGCCATAAACCTTTACTTTGTAAAATAACTCAGTATCTGTGAAGTGCAATAAAGCAAAGTACAGTAAAATAGGTATGCCTGTATATTGTCACTTCCATCTATTTTCCACTCATCAAAAAAAGATATGGCCAAACCCAAAGTCATCAAGATAGGACAGTGCGCTGTGCCACGGAAGGCAGTGACTAGTTGAGAACAATCATACAAAATATGCACAATAATTTACTGTTATTAGGTGGTAACTGAAGAGTCATCAAATTTCAATTTCTTTTCAATTTTGGTAGCAATTAAGTGAAGGGACATTGTACTTTAATCAATTTTAATAACTATAATTTCTATTCTATAAATATTAGCCAGTAATAAGTATATTTTTTAATTGTACTCACAGCAATAATAATCATAATCACCCAACATTGCCTATAGTAGTGATAAGGGCATTCTTTTTACATGTGCTCTTTTCATAAAAGTACTTAAGGGTGGAGAAGGGAAAATTCATGGATTGCATTTCTTGAGTCAGTGGGAACTCTCTTATTACAGAAGCCCAAGGCTCCTGCCTGCACAACCCAGGATTCTGTTTTCCCCCATTGTTATGGCTGAACCCTGGTGTCCTGTCACCTCATTAGTCATAACTTCCTTAAATAACAATAACAGCTCCTATCAGCTGAGCACGTACATTTTAAAAGGGCTTCACCTGTTATTCTAAAAGTACTTATGATATTCCCCGACAAATATCTTCGTTTTACAGATAGGAACACTGAGGGTAAGTATTGCCCAAAGTCACACAGCTGGGAAGGGTTGAACAAGACGGGAAACCCAGGTAGTCAACACCAGAGACTTCGAGCTACCCATGCGCTGTCCCGCCCCCTGTGCCTACGGAATAGTTATGACAGTCCAAAGACAGTGATCACTTATTATGGGGAAGGCACGGCTTCCATGCACTTAACTCATTTAATCCTCAAGGCATGTGTATAAAATGGGTGTTATCATTTTCCCCATTTTAAAGATCCAGAGAGCTAAAGTAACTAGGCCAAGATTGCACAGCTGGTTAAGTAGTGAAGGCTCACTTTGAAATGGCATTCTGGTGGCAGAGCATACACCCTAAGGCTCCATGCACTATTGCACTGATTAAAAAATGGGGAGGCTTTATTAACTTCAAAATACCCACATTCGTCCTACATCCTACAACCCAACTATACATCCTGCAGGCTACCCTATACGTCAAACCTATCTCACGTGCCAAGATTTTAGAGATGAGTTCCTGTCCACGGCAATCTCTGCCTTTGCCTGTCACCAAGTTATTCCCCCTCCTGTCACCATAACAACCCATAACCCGCAATACACCGTTGGAATCATTATCAAGAGAGAGTCAGTAGGGAGACACTTTTGATGCATCTCTTCAGGGGTCCTCTCTGACATCTTTATCTCCTCCTGGTGAACTTTGGGCATCCTGTGATCTACGACACTGCCAATTAGGCTGTAAACGACACAGCTGCCTCTGTGCCCTCCCAGCTCGTGGGAGCCCAGTAGGACATCTTGCCATGCATGCGCGTGCTCTCCCAACACCCAGTACTGCAGAATCAGAAAGAGAGGAGCATCTAAGTTACAGAAAAAAACTGCATAGAGTAAATAAGGAAAAAACAAGAAATGCATCTGCCTATCTCTCCTTTGTCACAAAGGAACTACACACTGCTATGAGCAAATGCAGGAAATAGGATGCTTCCAAATGCCTCCTTCTTATTTAAGGAAATGAGTAAATCAGAAATCACTCTGTTGCCCAGTCTGGAAAACAAAGAAGAGGTAACTAACACTTGGTAAATGCACTCTGGCCCTAGAAATTCTTGTGCCTTAATCAGAGGACTGAAAGTAGGCTTCCCATATTTATATAGAGCACTTTCTTTCACATTAATCAATGGATGGAAGAATTTCCCCCATGAGATAGGTTAACCACCTTTTGGTGGTTGTTGATAGTAGGTCTGCTTATTAATAAAGTACACCATAAGCACAGGTAGGAGCATGTCAGCATCATTACCTGAGGCCTCTCCCATTTATCTATCAGGTCTTGGGGGTCTAGCCTGTAGCCTCAGTTCTTACTGTGTGATGAGGAGGCTCTCACCACACTTCTCTGAGTCTTGCTTTTTTCATCTAGAATCAGAATGGATCATGAATCTGGTTTGCTCCACAGTATTGCATGAGGAGATCAAATCAGAAAATACAAGGAAAACCTGTACATAGATCATGAACCTTGTGCTCCAGGAAGGAATTATTATCTTACAATATATTAGATATATTAAGATAGAGGCTACACCGACTGTCCCATTCTTTAAACACTGCTGCTTAAGACACATCCCATAATTGTTGAATGCCATGCACTTGTTCTAAGCAAATGTCTGTTAGACTCAGCAATACTGGGTTTAGAAGTTTAATTTTTTATATTGATACAAAAATATGTATGAAACTTAGGTCCTCAACAAAACAAAAATACTGTCACCCACTGTAATGATGATGGAATTTCCTCAGAGATTTCTACATCTCTGCATATTCTTATGCTTCTCAGCTGAGAGGACCCACTGATTTAGGCAGTACTTTAACTTACATTCTGAAAGTGCAAAGATATGATCGAACTGACATATTAGTTTAAGTAAAGTGCAAGGTGCCCTTATGGCAAGAATTAATTCTTAGGGGCTCTATTCAAACATGTAGTAGCACTTCAGTCCAGATTATTCTTAGGTCAGTACTTAACCATGCTTCAGGTGGATGGTATCAGCAATTCCATGATACTTATGCCACCAAATCTTGGCAACATATCTTTCAATATGCAAACTTTTACATGTGTGTGCCATGCATGCAGTAAGAGTATTAATACTGCATGCTTCTGAAAGAGCTTCCTGGAGAAACCACAGATCAGACTGCGCCAGATGAACGCAGTGCTATATTCACTCTACTAACACAAAGACACAGAGAAGGCTGAGACATCTCCTCTACCAGAAGATCTTATCTCTCTATGTAAAGGAGCAGTTCTCTTAGAATTTAAAAATCCTATCCATTATGTCCATATACTCAGTCACAAAGAATGAAATGCTTAAAGGAGATGTCAAATGCATCAATGAAAATATTGCTGGAGGATTTCTACCTTTGGAATGTTACCCCACTGATTTGGGAAGACCCTTTGGTGACACTCAGGAGAACTGACAGCACCCCTTCCAAGCAGAGTGGCCCAGCAGGCATGTTTCAGAATCAGAGGAGCATGTGTATTTCCTAGTGACTTCACAAATGAGCTGGAGCTGGAGCATAGATGTTAGGTTTTTATTTGTAGGAATCCAAAGGTAATTAAAGTGGTCAGAGAGGAAGAGAATACAAATGCATCACCCTGATCTAGTCACAATTGCATTCACACCATGAGGCTTTTAAGACAGATGTTGGAACACTCTGTTATCACTTTTGGAAGCAAACCATTAACAGTGAAACTTAAAGAATGAAATTTGAGGCCAAGGTTGTTATTTGTTTGTTTTTAACAAATTGCAAAGGATTCAAGGATATCTTCCATTGCTATCAGTTTTATTAATTTGTGTTCTGCTTTGCTTTCTTCTGTAAGAGGGTGAAAGACAATTAGAGGCACTTGGCTGGGAATTTGATAAGCATTATTTATCATTTTAACTTCCTATGAAGTTAAAGAGAGTTAAAAAGAAAAAAAGCAAAATGCCTCTCTTTTCCTTTCTCATTCACTGATCTGCCAAACAAATGAAGACCCCTACTATGTGTCAGGTGCTATTCCAGAAATATATATATATATATATATATATATATTATTTCAATTACAACATACAACAACATGTAACTGACATGTAGAAAATACATCAGGCTGGGTAAAGAATGACTTGAGCTTGATGAACCATTTTAAATGGTACCCTTTGGAAAGGTCTCTGGGAAGGTGACATTTCAACAGACATCTGATGTAGGAGGAGAGCAAGCCATCTGAAGTTCTGGGAAAAGACGTAGAGCAATGCAAACAGAAAAGCTCAGAGGTGGGAATAAGCTCGACGTTTAGGAAACCACGTTCAAAACAGAAAGGAGGACCTGGCAGATAGAAACAAATGTTTTCTTTGGCACCATTTTAGTATTTGTGAGGCTTTACTTAAAACCTACTTATAGTTCAAGTAGAGAGAATAAAGCAGTCCACCAACTAGCAAGCACTCTATTTGTGCACCCACATTGCACAGTTTAATGAAAATATGTTCTCTGAAAGTAAACAGACATGGGGTTAACACCAATATGCTCATTAACTAGTTTATTATGGACTGAGCGTACACATGAGTGAAAATATAATTTAAACTTTGGCTTTCTGACCTTGTCTAATGCCTTGAAAGCTAGGGATAATTCAAACAATTTCGCATTACTCTCCTCTTGTCTGACTTCCCTTCCTTGAAACTAAGGCTTGATTTAGTTTCCAAAGAACCTAATTTCGCCAAGATTGCTCTGGAATGCCTCTAATGATGCCCTTCAGTATCCCTCCATGCCAGCAGCAGCATGCACCACCAAATTATTGTGAAGCTGAATGAAATAGAGTCATTCATTGGAGCTAAGTAGAAATAAACAGTTGAAATTGCCTGTCAGTCTCAAGGGGGAAATAAAGGGTTGGTTAAAGATATCTTCCCTTTTAATAAGAAATGTTATTACTCGGGAGGTGGGGGCGTGTTGTGTTCCCAGTCCCCGACTAAGCCAGCTGCCGTATCAACCTTTGTTGGTGCCTGAGCCTGTAACTCAGGCAGCAAGGGGTGTCCTCACAAGCAGGACTGATAAGGATGCTTGATGAACACTTGATGCTGGTGGGGCTGGAACTGGGCATCGTGGCAGAATTTCGAGTCAGCTGGGGCTGCTTGTCTATCTCCTGCATTTGCTCTCTAAGCCCCCTGCTATCACACGGATACTGTGTGAAGTTCCTGGGATCACTAACTTCATGTGTTTCTCTCTCTTGGATTCTATCAATGGAAGAGGAATGCATGAGTTTAAAAGGAATAATGTGCTTGTGTTTCCAAAGACTGACATGCCTGGCAAAACAAGATCAACTGACTTTCAAGAAGGATAATGGAAATTCTCTCAGCGAATTATGTCTGATTATATTACCTTACCCATAACAAGATCACCGCTCTTAAATATTAGATAAAATTACAATGCTTTTCATGTTTCTTTCCATTTCCTATTATGTGTGCTTCTCTAAAACGCATTGAAATTGAAATACTTAATGGGAAAAAATACGTTTGATAAGTGAGGATAAGTAAGAAACATTTGAAGAAAAGGATGATCTGAGAGGGAGAAAAAAGCTAATTATTTAAATGAGAACACAACTGAGAATGCTGTCTTTGGCTAATCCTTTGGAATTCAAAGGGCACATTAAGTTCCTTGAACCTGAAGGAACCTTGACCTTCTCAGCGTGTTCCAAGTATATTGCTTTCCCATATTTTTTGTTTTTACCCACCCAACACATTACAAGGGCAATAGAAAGGGGTGGGGGATAGGAAAATTATAAGCTGCCCTTGAGCATCAAGGGGCATTGGAGGGGCTGGCTAACTGAAAGCTGAAAATCACAAAGCCACATTTTCAAAAGGAATTATGGATCAGCAGCACGGATTACAAGCACACAGTCCCCGTTGGTGCTTCTGGAAGGAGCCGAAGCACGAGTGAGGACCCCTGGCACTGAGTGCTACTAGACCTTCAAAAAGAAATCAGCCTTGCTCTATGTGACTTGTATTCATCTGCTGATAAAAGAACAACCCATCTTCTGTTCACAGGTCCTTCCTTTGTTTCAGCAATTACTCTAATAGAAAGAACACATCAGGTCAGTGGTAGAATAATCATCTGCAAAGGCTGGCCCGCAGTGAGAATTTCCATTCTTGACACTGCCCGTCATGTATGTATTCAGAAACTGTGCATTACTCTCGCGAGCTGGAGGCATACCCACTCACTTTTCAGTTCTTGCCGGCTTTTGATTCATTTCCAGCTAGTCAGAGTGGGAGCAGAAATGGGTTCTGCTCCTGCATCTGCGAGCCGACACCATAAGGGCTGGAGAGCACAGTGAATCCATCTCTGGCTTCCTCCAGAGCCTCACACACTCTTGTCAGTCATTTCAGCTCTGACTTGAAAACAAAACTCTCGTCCTTTATTCTGGAAATTTCTGTGGCAATGGAAATCTGCGCTCTTCTGCCTTCCCTTTTTCGTCCATCTTCCGAATAGCACAGTATCAAATCCAGCAGGGAAGAAGCCAGTTCTGAGGGAGCTTTCCTTTTGTCATCCTAAGACTTTAGCATATTCCCCTTGAAAAGTCACACTGCACCCCACCAAGTTCCTCAGTGGGGAGCCCCAGGTGTGCCCAGTGCTTGTGACCACGGAGATTGGTGAGCCCTCAGATGGAAGAAGTGCCCTCCCACTGACAAGGCCATCAGGAATCCGTAAGTCAGCCTGGACGCTCCTGCTGCGCTGCTTCTCCAGACTCACCTTGAGAAAACAGATTGCTGGTGCTCTCACCTATTCTGGTCACTGAGAGAAAAATCATGGCTGGATCTGGTCCTAGGAAGCTGCTGTGAAGATCACGTGATGCTGGTGTATAAATAGCTATTGATGAACTGGTTCTTGAATTCTCTGCTTTATTGTTATGTTTTATTGTAATTATAGATTTTGAAACCTATTTTTAAAAAGTAACATCTCCACTTGAAAGTCAATCTGTTGGCTCTACTTTTATTCTTTAGATTTTGACCATTGTAGGCTCTAACTGTATTAGTTAAGATCAGAGTAACAAACACATTTTAAAATGTTTAATGGCCAAGTACAGTCTTTTCTTTCCTAGCTCCCAGAGGTTCCAAGCAGGTGATTCTAATGACACCTACCTCTTCTCCAAGTGGTGATTTTAAGACCTAAGTTTCTCCCATTGGGTGTCTCCCACCATTGCCATGCTTGTCTGTAATCATGAATGGAAAGATTTTAATAGCCAGGGATGGAAGTGATGAACATCACTTCTGAACACACTGCACTTTTCTAGAACTCAGTCATATGGTCCCACCTACCCGGAAAAGCAGCTGAGAAATACAGCCTAGCTATATGCTATAAAAGGCAAAAAAGATTGAACAGCTAGACAGTGTCTGGTACACACACTCTGTTAATAATTCCACTTTTACATATATTGTGCATTTTTCTCCTGTCCTTAAACAAAAGTATGATCTCTCTCAACCTTTTGAGCATGAAGATTTTAGTCCAAACAAAACTGAGGCTAAGAAAATGTCCCTAGATAATAGGTCCTCTACCTTAGAATGAGAACACCACCAAGATCAACTACACAGGCCCGTTTCACTAGCAATGTGAAGAAGAAAGGAACTATCATTACCTCGACAAGACAGAAATACTAGCAACTTGACCATAAGGCAACGTTCGCAAGAGGAAGACTGCAGCATTTAAGCTCCAAGGCTCCCTCCAGCATGACCACCCTCTCTTGCCTTCCCAGTTCTGTCGCAGCCAAAGGTACAGCTTCTCAGAAGGATACCAGAATTATATCAAATTTGTGCTCCCACTGGCTGATTGTACACATTGTCACACATCACTTTCCCACATTCCACAGCTGCCACAAGGATGGGACACTGCACCAGCAGGCTACCAGGATACTTCATAATCACTGGATGCCCATAAATAAAGTTAATTACCAGGTCGTGATCAAGAGCTTTTAAAAGCAGCTTTGATTCATCTCTTGAGAACTGCTGAGACAGGGGTAAGACACCATGCCCCCTGCAGACATGCTGCTGTTCTGCTGCATTAAAACCCTTCTGAAATGTCCCCATGAGCAGGAATTCCACGAGGTCATGCTGAACATCTTAACCAAGTAGCCAAGTAGCAGCCAACGGAGCTGCTCAATGAGAAAAGGGAGGATTCCCTATCATATGGTTTGGGATGGTAAAATATGCTTGTTTTCATTGGTCGTGGCTGATAGTAACAGAATATTTTTTATAATATTTTAGAATTTTACAAAATGTAACACAGTTAAAATATTGTAAAATATTAAATTATATACATCTTTTTATAAAATTTTTAAAAGCAAAAAACCTTTTAAAAATATGGATAAACACACTTGTAAATGTTTGTTGTTAACTTTTCTTCTACTGAACAAATAAAAGGCTAATATCCATGTGAGCAGGGAGTATGTGTGTTTTATTTATTATTACATGTCCTCAAGCCTAAAATTCTACTCAGTCCCACATATGTACTCACATATGAATTAATGCTATACTCCTATAATGACTCAATGAAGGATCATGGGATGATTGATTCCCTAAATAAGTTGTTTAAAAGATTCCTAAATGGTGATTTACCAGAATAGATGATACCCCATAGGACTGACATATCTGAATGATATGGAATAACTAAGTCTATAGTTAATGGGATGGGAGGGGGTAAAAGGAAATTACGTTTTAAAAGTATTTATCATGGGAAAAAATGCCGTGTCCATTAATATAAACATACTAACCTGAATATTACTGTAATATCAGAGTGATGATTCTGGATTTTTCTGCTCTCTATACAGTCTTGAGGAAAAAAAGCTTTCAAATTTTATTATATAATTTGTTATTGGGACTGACTCGTTGGTTTTTGAAGGACCTGGGCCACCCAGTCACACCACAAAAGCCTATCTAAACTAAAATATCCATGTCGATCAGAAGTTATATCCTGTTAAAGGCTCATTTTATGTAAAACTTACAATGGAACAGAATTATTATTTTAAAAGTGGTACGTATCATTGATAGTATGTTGGAATGCTTTATAAATGCATACGGTAAAGTTAGGGCTTCAGAGCACAATTTTATTATTTTAATTATTGTAAATGTTTATAGTTTTATTCTCATGTCATATTTTTCATTATTCCATGATTTATAGAATGTTTGCTCCCTTAAGTGTTGGTGCAACTCCCTTTTCGGAAGGAGAAACGCTGATTTACAATAAGGTACTTTCACAAACCTGCCAGCTTTATACTGTAGTAAAAATCAGTGACTGCCCATGTCAGTGATCACAAATTGCCTTTGTAAACTCTGATCTCTTGATTGTGATCACTTCAAGTGCAACAATGAAAAGTAAGGCTGGCTCAACACAAGCATTGTTGTGGCTGATTAGAGAAGTCTGCTATGGGTATCAAGATGGGGAGGGTTGGCACCCTGTGTATTTGCCCTCTCTGACCTACACTAACAAACATTTAAAGAGCAAAAACATATGTCACTGACCACTCTATTGACCTGAATTAATATGACTTTCTGAAGTATGTAATTCTCACTCCACTCATTCTAGTGGACTTGTTTATACACTGAAAGAACACTACTAATTTCTTCTTAATCCTCAAAATGTAAAAGGCAGGCAAATTAGACTGTATTTGGTCTGCTCAAACTAGATTTAACACCTAAAGGGAATTTATTGGCTCACAACACTGGAAGTTCATTGCAGATCAGACTTCAGGATCAGTTTGATCAGGGGCTCAATGATGTCATGAAGCACCTGGTAGCTTCTGTAACTTTTTCCTGCCTTCCATACTGTTGGCTTCAGGCTAGATCAGTTCCCTCATGGTGGTAAAGTGGCTGCAGCACATCCAGACTCCATAGCCACATACCACACCATTTGTGATTGGGAGAGTGAAGGTCTGCTCTAGCACTCTGCAACAAGGCAGGGATTTGCTCCCTTGTGGCTCTCTTAGGTCCCAGACCACGGAACGGTTCGTGCACACTGGCTCTTGCCATCCAGCTCCTGTCCTGTAGCATGGGAGTAGGCTGCACTTCCCATGAAGTTCATGAACTGTCTATTCTCACAAAGACCTAGGAACTTGTTAGAAAGAAAAAGTGAGAAGTAGAATCTAGGTAAGCAGCCAACGGTGCCTACGCCATGACCTAAGAGCCTGCCTTTGAGAGGTAAAATCAGTTAGGAGCACAGGCTCTGGAGCAAGACTCCCTGCATCTGAACATCTTCCTCTTCCTAACAGCAGGTCTTGATGTATAATTAACTTCCCTCAGATGCCTTTATTTGACATACATAGAATGGGATTTGAATGCTAAGATGCTAGTATTGAAAAGTTCTCCAAGCACTATCAATTCATATTCGTAGAACTTACTAGTAGCAATTGATAATGTAGGATGTGTCATCTCTTTAAGACTCACAATTAATTGGCCTTACTATCATATAGTGTTCAACGCATTAACCTCAGTATCCTATTATCATTTGGTGACTTCATAATTAAATTCAGATTGTATATTCATCCCATCCAACTAATATTGCTCTTACTGAGGGAAGTCTTGTGTTATTTTTGTTTTGTTTTGAATCAGAGCTGAAAATGGACCATGCTTTATTGTCTAATTAAAAATATCTCCTTTAAGCCCACAATTTTATCTCATGAAGTACTTTGGTGCATTTTCAAGGAAGGTGTGGAAATTAGACATGCTGAGGATAAGTAGCACATCTTTTAAATCTCATTTTCTCAGATGAAAATTTAGCTTAAAAAATTTCTTACTGGCTTTGGCGGATATTTTAGACAGTTTTGATTACATGTAAAATATAGGTTAGAAGAAAAATGGATGTGTTGGGAGTTATTATCAAGGTAAGAAAAGAGATCCCATTTTCAAAAGAAGAGCTGAGCTGCCAGGCTTTGCAAAGACAGAAGTGATACACACCAGACTCTTGATTCCATCATAGCCTTCTTTTCCGCCTTCCAGTCCTAAACCTTCTTGTGTCAGCTTTGCTCTCCTAGACCAACTTTATTCACATGATTCCGGACACATAGCTGTGATCAGTTCTTTTCTCTGTTCTCATATTCCGTGATTGAAAAGATGTCTTCCTTCCTTACCAAGTCCAGATCGGAAAAATTCTAAAGACTGAGGTCTGTAGGATCCACCTTGGTTGTATGCACATCCTTATGGCCAGAAGTGGAGTCTGTTGCTTGGATAAAGGGGTGAGGAAGGATTCTGAGTATAGGAAAAGTATAGTCATCATATCTTGGAACTGGTTAGTGTACAGATAATGAGATTTCTCCCTAGTCTACCAATTCTCTGAAGCAGTGAGTCAATTGTAGATTCGGACAGAGAGGAACAACAGACTCCTAGAGGTGGGAAGGTAATTAACCCACCGCCACAGCTCAGCCGAGGATACCTACCAAAGGACCTGCCCCAAGGTGAGCCACCAGGATCCCTCTCTCCAGCCTGCTTTCAGGTCTGATAGAGCAGCTCAGGGTCAGAAAAATCTCTCAGCTCTACACACAGCATTCCCCTGCAGCTTGACACTTGTGAATCCTGCCCTGAGGACAGAAGCCAAGAATGTAGAGACTGTAGTCATGAGATTCATTTGCTTATGAGGTGCATATAATTGCTGATTAGTTTGGCACTTAGATATATGTCTTAACATTTAGCTTGTGAAAGACGAATACATTAGCCCTGCAGGAACCATAACTATGGCATTTTCTGACTTGTCAAAATGCCCTTTATGCATTTTATAAAATCATTTTTAAAAATAAAGTTGGAGCTGTGGGCTAAATCTCACCCTAGAAGATCATGGAGCCTGAAGCTGGAGGGTGGAGTTGTGATTTCTTTACAAAGGACCCTAGATTCCCACACTAGGCTTATCTTGCATCTAACTGCAACACTGTCTGTAAAGGGGTGGTTGCCATTCATCTGACCTAGACCCCAAACATCCATACTTTATCCAGCCTGAGGGTATGAATGAAACTGCAGCATTGTATAATGAAATTACTGTTTGCCTGAGGGCTTTGTTGATTCATCAATAATCAGCCTTCATATCTCTAGGACTGTGCTGAACAGTATGAATGATACAGACCCCCACAAGGAACATGCAACTTATTATGAGTCACAAAAACATTAAAGGGAGATGAGGGACCAAATGCAAGTTGTAATTGAGAAAGTAAGTCACTACATACTTTATGTGGGTGAGATTGGTCCAGGTCCATTCCTTGAAAGACACAGGGCTTGAAATGGGTCTCAGATGATGGATCGGCAAGCAGGGATTCTTTAGAGTCTCTCTTTCCGTGATTGGTGCAGACATGGAGAGTGGAAATTGCATTTCAGGCAGTGTGAATAACCTGAACCAAACCACAAAGGTGATCTTAGAAGCCCCTGTGGAGTGCAGAGCGCGTGAGGCACAGTAAATCACACTGGAGGGGAGAGGAGGGGAGGGTGATGAAAGCCGGACCCTTGGTACAATAGTTTGCCTAGCAGGAAAATAATAAAAGCAATATTTTTTTTTTTTTGAAAAATAAGACATTCCACCCTGTGTGTGTGTCTGTGTGTGAGACAAAGAGAGGTAGGTGTGGGGAAGTGGGGGGGGATGGGTGGTGTCAATTATCAAGAGGCAAAAGTAACAAGCCTGATGCTTATTGAAGGTTTGTAGTAATAAAGCCTTGAGGTGATGTCAGAGACGTAAGGAAGGTCATAGATGTTTCCTACAATGGGAACACAGAACTTGATGACACTGGGGCATAAGAGGAGGAGAGTTCTGACTCGTTATTGGAGTGGGAGATAGTTAAAAATGCAGATTTTGCTGTTTCTATTGCAGCACCAAGTTTCCTCCAAGTGTCCAGCAGTTGACGGGAGCTGTTTTTGCTCATTCTTAGCAGGATTGGAAAAAATGTCAGCTTCTGCAATGGCTCCATCCACTGTTCCACCAGAGAGAAATGAGAGACAGGGTGGAAGTGAGGGGTTCCCACACCTTTGCATTTCCGTGCTCAGCCCCGTTACAGTTTGTGTTCTCTCACAAGGACTGATGAAGTAGGACTTGAAGGAATGCTTACCTCTAGTGGGAAAAAAAAGGACAGGTGATAGGATCCAACCAGACTTTATTTCAAAAAGAACTTCTAGATCATAATGATTGCTGGGTTATCACTAGTGGAGGTGTTAGGAAGGAAAGGACTAGGCTCGGAGTCGCAGGGAAGTCAGATACAGTGAGACGAGAGACCAAAGTCAAGAAAGCAAAATAAGTTTTAATGCACTCTGCACAGAGTAGCAGAGCGGGCCTGCCTAAGGTGAGACAGGCAGGCATGGGGGCTCATTCTGAGGCTTCTGTTATGTGGTTTTCGGCAGGGCAGAGAGGTCCTTGATTGACAGCCGTCAGCTCTCTAGGCTTGTTCTGATTGGTGAATTGGAGACAGGGGCTGTGCTGTGCCTGTGCCTCTGCTGTTTCTTATCTAGGGAGACCCTGGGCATTTCCTGAGTTACTCTTGGACCCTGTGGCTTCATCTGATTAACTCTTTGAGTCATTTCTGGCTTTCTGGCTCTATTTGATCAACTCCCTGAGTCATCTTTGGGGGCCCTCTCTCCTTTTCATCCCGCTCATTTCTGTCTTTCTGCCTAACAGAGGAACAACATTTGTTTCCTTTAAGCAAAAATGTATGAGTTCACAGTTCCTGAAAGTGATTATGTCTCTGTCTCTACATGTATAGTTGTAAAGATCTGTAGATATGTATATAAGAAAATCAATGGAAAATACACCCAAAGAATTGCAGAACTTCACACCCCTGTATCTTCATGCAGTCTTGTAAAAAGACTATTTTGTTGAAAATACTGCCAATTTGTACCTATCAGTAGCCAAGCAAAATGAGAGTCAGCTCCAAGTACCACTAAGTACGAGTTTATTCCATTTCAGGCTTCAGCAAATTAGTGAAGTCTGAATTCAATTTGAGTACTTGATTCAAGCCCCTGATCAATAGCCTGACTCAAAAGAATTGACTGACTTTTCCCATTCTTCCGACCAGGTCAGCTAAATTTAAAGAGATAAACACAACTTAGAAGAGTAAATAAATAGATATTGGATTGGGGTGCAGTGTGGAGGAAATAGTGCCCTTAAACGCAAAAGAGAGTCACTATTCCTTGGTTTCCCCATCTATTTCTGTAACTAACCAGCTACGTGATCACAAATAAGGCACTTCACACCAATCTTCCTCAGTTCTCACTTGGAAGATGGAAGGGTTCAAAGTGATGGTCCCCACAGTTGGCCCGCTCATGACACTCGTTTTTAGTGAGCTCATGGCCCTCCTTCTGCAAGCCAGCTGCTGAGAGATGTGTGGGAAAGCTGAAGCAAGGACTGTCCTTTTGTCACCTGAGACTAGGTCCTTGCCTCTGAGAAAGGTTTCAAGAGCAGAAGCAGAAAAGCCATGAAGAGTTTATTTGGAGATTTAAAGTTGAAAGGAAAGGAAAGAGTACATGCCTGAGGGTTGGGGCTCAGGCAGACCTAGAGGGGGTTTGGAGGAGGGAAAAAATAGGAGACTTTTGTATATGAAGGGAGATGAATATTTACTAAGTGAGGGTCGGTTTCAGAGGAAACAGGGGGCGTCTTCCCGGAGCTCTGGCTTGCTCCACCCTCACGGGTGGGCGAGATTCTTTTACTATGTTTGGTTCTCCTGGGAACTGTCATGGCTGGGAAGGTGTGATTTTTTAATATGCTGGTGAGCTGATAACGTATTTGCAGGTGAGGTCAGGAGCAACTTTTCCATGTCGGAGCCAGCCAGTTTTGGCTGGTCTATTATCTATATTTTCACTCCACATCCCATGAGAACAATTACACGAAATTTGTAGAATATATCTAGCCAACTATAAATACCAAAGTCCCTGTCCCTTTTCCATGCTCAAGTCTGGCTATCTACCTATTACAACACTTTGTCCTGTCAATCAGCTGCCTGACCCTTAAGCACACACTTGGCACAGACAATGGCACCTCCCTCCCTCCCCGCTGCAAGGACCCTGTTCTTCCCAATGCTCCAGCCATTACAGCTCCTTCTCAGAACTCCACCAGCATCTCTACCTTCCTCTACCTACATATTGCCTTCTGTGTTTTCCTATACACTACTTTGATAGCCTTTTATCCCCCAATATACTATAAGATCTTTGTGGTATAGACCATGTCTTGTATTCTCTTGTGTTCACACTATCTGACATAGTGTTAGGCATACAGCAGGTCTTCAGCAAAAGCTGGTGGACAGGTTACTTTGTTTAACAGACATGTTATTTTCACTCAAAAAACTGGTCTAATAGGCCAACAGAAATCTCAACAATTTTTCAGATGCAATATATGAACAGTTTATGACTGGGAACTGGTAAGAACATCCTCCCTTTTTAAAGTTGCAAGACCTTAGTACATACTCTTGAGACAGTGCATTCTGTCATACATACGAGAATATAGCAGCCCTGACTTGTAATGTCTGCATGATAAAGATGCCTTCTCTGAAATCTTTTAAGCTGGAATGGGGAAATGGGTGGGTGGGTGGGGTGGATGCACACACACACACAAGCTGGAGAAAGCTTTTCTTCTGCTTGTAAAATCACTTTCTGCTGTTCTTGGAGATAAACTCTGACACATAAGGAAACAACTGCTAGTACTGAATTACTGCACATCTAGAGGGAGCAGCACAAGCGCCAGTGCTTTTGGCTATGTCGGCTTTAAGAAAGCCAGATTATGTATTTCATTATACTTGATAACTTATAAGGGATTCGCTTTCACACACTGACATAAAAAGGAAGTGTCTAACTTCTCATGCCATGGCGTAAGAGAGAGGGCACTCATGCAGCTGGCCTGGGGGACCGTCTGGTACAGTGACCTCAGCTGCAGACGTTCCGAGAGCCTCTTAGGATTAAATAAATTTTATCATTTTCCATTTAGCAAAATTCTTTCATAGTTTAATATAGAACAGTTGTTTACAAACACCTGTTTATTAATCTTATAAGAGGGATTTCTATCCAAATATAAATATAAACTATGTTTTCAAAGAATTAGGAAACCTAGAATCACATACATCTGGGGTCAAATCCCAGCAAAGCCTTAACCACCCATATAACTCTGGACTAATCACCTAAACATTTGTTAAGTTTACCTATTAAATGAGAAATATCCTAGTCTCTACCTAAATGATATTGTATGTATAGCACAAAACAGTGCACACACGTGGTCAGTGTCCATTCCAGATTCAATATCTTACGACAGTTGCAGTTTATTTTCACATTCTACTAATTACAAAAACATCCAAGACATATTTTTAAATCCAAGTGCGATAGCACATTGTGTGGATATTTCTAGGTAATATAACTGATGTGGGGAAAGGGCTGATAACTTTTACCTTAGATACGGTTTTCCTCAGGATTGCTGATCTTAGAATAAATAGGGCAACTCCAGACAATGTTCACAACACTCGGATATTCTTGACAATAGTATTCTCTGGAGGTAATCGTTTGTTGACTGTGAGAAAAGGAAAAACAGAGCTGATTCTTCTTAGCCCTTCTCCAAATCTCAGTCTGACTCCACCCAAACACAGCATCTAACTAAACCAACCACCAAATAAAGCAAATCAAGGACAAAATGGCTGCAGACTGGATGGTGACACTTTTGGCCAATGTATGTTTGAAACAAATGAATATGCAGAATCTCTAGAACCTAGGAGAGAATTAATATCATTCCAAACACCAGAGAGACTTGGAAATGCTAAGTTATATTAAGGGATTGGAATTGAGTGAGACATAAACCTTCAGAAATGTTTCTGTGAATTGTTCATGGAAGTCTAAAAGGTTCTTCCAGAAATGCAAGTAATGGGTGAAAGAATTTTAACATGTATTGTGGTTATTGTCCTGTTTTTCTTTCTTCAATTTAATGTGATACAACACTAAGCCCCAGGCAACTTGCAGTTTTCATACTTACTCAAATTATAGAATTTTAAGGAAGAAAAAACCCAAATGTCCATATTATCTCATGGCTCTAAGCTGTATTGCTGTGAGAAAAAAAAAACTAGAGTATTGTAAGTTACACAAAACCACTTAGTTATTTATACTGAAGGAATGAAAGATAACCTTGATACACACTAGAATCAAATTTTATCAGTGCTATTATAAGTTTTTTCTATGCAATCACTAGGAAAACCTAAACTGAGAATCTAGTTATTTTTTTCTGTTACTTCGAAAAACTTTTAGCAAAAGTATCATTGGATGTTCTAAGGGGATACCTAATAAACTTTATTATCAGGTTGGATCAATACAAGACAAAGAGCCAAGTATATTACAAAAGACAGTGGATAGAAAGGACACTTAATAAATGAAGTCAATTTCTTGCAGTCTGTATTCAGGACTCACCATGGTACAGAGATTCCATCTACCCTCTATAATTTGTTTTATGAATACTTTGGGAACTCATGAACACAGAGTAAGAGAAGACAACATTTCAGTCACTGGGACTAAACAACAAACTGGAAAACTGAATCACACTACAGACAGACCTGGATTTCATGCAGATTACAGGAAACCATATCTACTCAAAAGATACAATATTGAAGGGATGGTTGAATTTTGAAAGAGGAAGCTTCATCCTGTGGGAGAAAACCTTGTACCTTGGCTAAAAGAGATTGAGGCAGGACACTGTTAAAGAAAAAAAGAACAAGTTCAGATAGAGTGTGCCCTTCACTTAGAATTCCTCAGCTTTTAAATGGAGCTGCCCTTTTCAAACTGACCAAAACAGTGATTAATTTAGCCAACTAGCTTTGCAAATTCAACCATCTACTTAATTATATTGACCTATGTAACTAATTGCATGGATGTCATAGATTAACTTAAAAGAATTCTGTGATTACATGAAGGCATTACTTTGCCCAGGCAGAAATGTATCAATGAGTAAAAAATGAAGGTGTATACATATATAATTAACAGCTCCCTTGTGTACAGATTCCAATGTCACTCCATCTCTACACTCCAGGAATAGATTTGTAATATAATCAACAGGAGACAGAAGCCAAATATCACTGCTCGTGGCAGTCTGTCACGTCAGAAATTCATTTATATATGTGACAAGTCCTCCATCTCAGGACTCTTGGTGGGAAAGGCTTGACTGGCAGCAATTATTCTGTGGCAATGGGTGCCCTCTGTGTGGCTTCCTCCAGCCCTCCTCCCTTCCACAAAGACAAAGTATACCAGAAACATTTTTTACACAAGCTTAAGAAAATGATTGCTGCCTTTCCCAACACAGCACAAAAAGTTATTTCTGGGATCCATTCCATCTTCTTTCTTCCTGCGTAAAACACTGTCTTGCTGGCAGTTTGATGGTAGGCTATTGACTTCCTGATGATAGAAGAATTTCATGTTCGACCCTGACTATTGGAGATGTTTACTTTTTTTACACTAGTACATCTGGAACTAACTACAATTCTGTTTTGTTTCGTTTTGTTTATTTTGGTATCATTAATCTACAATTACATGAAGGACATTATGTTTACTAGGCTCCCCCCATCATACAAAGTAACCCCCACATACCTCTTCACAGTCACTGTCCATCAGCATAGTAAGATGCTGTAAAATCACTACTTGTCTTCTCTGTGTTGCACAGCCCTCCCCGTGCCCCCCCAAACTATACCTACTAATCGTAATGCCCCCTTTCTTTTTCCCCGTCCTTATCCCTCCCTTCCCACCCATCCTCCCCAGTCCCTTTCCCTTTGGTAACTGTTAGTCCATTCTTGGGTTCTGTGATTCTGCTGCTGTTTTGTTCCTTCAGTTTTCCTTTGTTCTTATACTCCACATATGAGTGAAATCATTTGGTACTTGTCTTTCTCCGCCTGGCTTATTTCACTGAGCATAATACCCTCTAGCTCCATCCATGTTGTTGCGAATGGTAGGATCTGTTTTTTTGTTATGGCTGAGTAATATTCCATTGTGTATATGTACCATATCTTCTTTATCCATTCATCTACTAATGGACATTTAGGTTGCTTCCATATCTTGGCTATTGTAAATAGTGCAGCAATAAACACAGGGATGCATCAGTCTTTTTCAAACTGGAGTGCTGCATTCTTAGGGTAAATTCCTAGGAGTGGAATTCCTTGGTCAAACGGTATTTCTATTTTGAGGAACCTCCATACTGCTTTCCACAGTGCTTGAACTAATTTACATTCCCACCAGCAGTGTAGGAGGGTTCCCCTTTCTCCACAACCTCGCCAACATTTGTTGTTGTTTGTCTTTTGGATGGTAGCCATCCTTACTGGTGTGAGGTAATATCTCATTGTGGTTTTAATTTGCATTTCTCTGATGACAAGTGATGTGGAGCATCTTTTCATGTGTCTGTTGGCCATCTGAATTTCTTCTTTAGAGAACTGTCTATTCAGCTCCTCTGCCCATTTTTTAATTAGATTATTTGCTTTTTGTTTGTTGAGGTGTGTGATCTCTTTACATATTTTGGATGTCAACCCTTTATTGGATCTGTCATTTATGAATATATTCTCCCATACTGTAGGATAACTTTTTGTTCTATTCATGGTGTCCTTTGCTATACAGAAGCATTTCAGCTTGATATAGTCCCATTGTTCATTTTTGCTTTTGTTTCCCTTACCCAGGGAGATGTGTTCAAGAACAGGTCACTCATGTTTATGTCTAAGAGATTTTTGCCTATGTTTTTTTCTAAGAGTTTTATGGTTTCATGACTTACATTCAAGTCTTTGATCCATTTAGAATTTACTTTTGTGTATGGGGTTAGACAGTGATCCAGTTTCATTCTCTTACATGTAGCTGTCCAGTTTTGCCAACACCAGCTGTTGAAGAGACTGTCATTTCCCCATTGTATGTCCATGGCTCCTTTATTGAATATTAGTTGACCATATATGTTTGGGTTAATGTTTGGAGTCTCTATTCTGTTCCATTGGTCTGTGGCTCTGTTCTTGTGCCAGTACCAAATTGTCTTGATTACTGTGGCTTTGTAGTAGACCTTGAAGTTGGGGACTGAGATCCCCCCTACTTTATTCTTCCTTCTCAGGATTGCTTTAACTATTCAGGGTCTTTGGTGTTTCCACATGAATTTTTCAACTATTTGCTCCAGTTCATTGAAGAATGCTGTTGGTAATTTGATAGGGATTGCATCAAAACTGTATATTGTTTTGGGCAGGATGGCCATTTTAACAATATTAATTCTTCCTAGCCAGGAGCATGGGATGAGTTTCCATTTGTTAGTGGCCTCTTTAATTTCTCTTAAGAGTGTCTTATCGTTTTCGGGGTATAGGTCTTTCACTTCCTTGGTTAGGTTTATTCCTAGGTATTTTACTCTTTTTGATGCAATTGTGAATGGAACTGTTTTCCTGATTTCTCTTTCTATTAGTTCATTGTTAGAGTATAGGAAAGCCACAGATTTCTGTGTGTTAATTTTGTATCCTGCAACTTTGCTGAATTCCAATATCAGTTCTAATAGTTTTGGAGTGGAGTCTTTAGGGTTTTTTATGTACAATATCATGTCATCTGCAAATAGTGACAGTTTAACTTCTTCTTTACCAATCTGGATTCCTTGTATTTCTTTGTTTTGTCTAATTCCCGTGGCTAGGACCTCCAGTACTATGCTGAATAACAGTGGGGAGAGTGGGCATCCCTGTCTAGTTCCCGATTTCAGAGGAAATGCTTTCAGCTTCTCGCTGTTCAGTATGATGTTGGCTGTGGGTTTATCATATATGGCCTTTATTATGTTAAGGTACTTGCCCTCTGTGCCCATTTTGCTGAGAGTTTTTATCATGAATGGATGTTGAATTTTGTCGAATGCTTTTTCAGCATCTATGGAGATGATCATGTGGTTTTTGTCCTTCTTTTTGTTGATGTGGTGGATGATGTTGATGGATTTTCGAATGTTGTACCATCCTTGCGTCCCTGGGATGAATCCCACTTGGTCATGGTGTATGATCCTTTTGATGTATTTTTGAATTCGGTTTGCTAATATTTTGTTGAGTATTTTTGCATCTACATTCATCAGGGATATTGGTCTGCAGTTTTCTTTTTTGGTGGGGTCTTTGCCTGGTTTTGGTATTAGGGTGATTTTGGCTTCATAGAATGAGTTTGGGAGTATTCCCTCCTCTTCTATTTTTTGGAAAACTTTAAGGAGAATGGGTGTTATATCTTCTCTGTATGTCTGATAAAATTCTGAGGTAAATCCATCTGGCATGGGGGTTTTGTTCTTGGGTAGTTTTTTGATAACCGCTTCAATTTCATTGCTGGTAATTGTTCTATTTAGATTTTCTGTTTCTTTCTGGGTCAGTCTTGGAAGGTTGTATTTTTCTAAGAAGTTGTCCATTTCTCCTAGGTTTTCCCACTTGTTAGCATATAGGTTTTCATAGTACTCTCTAATAATTCTTTGTATTTCTGTGGGGCCCATCATGATTTTTCCTTTCTCATTTCTGATTCTGTTGATGTGTGTTGATTCTCTTTTTCTCTTAATAAGTCTGGCTGGAGGCATATCTATTTTGTTTATTCTCTCGAAGAACCAGCTCTTGGTTTCATTGATTTTTTTCTATTGTTTTAGTCTTCTCAATTTTATTTATTTATTCTCTGATCTTTATTATGTCCCTCCTTCTGCTGACCTTAGGCTTCATTTGTTCTTCTTTTTCCAATTTCAATAATTCTGACATTAGACTATTCATTTGGGATTGTTCTTCCTTCTTTAAGTATGCCTGGATTGCTATATACTTTCCTCTTAAGACTGCTTTTGCTGCGTCCCACAGAAGTTGGGGCTTTGTGTTATTGTTGTCATTTGTTTCCATATATTGCTGGATCTCCATTTTAATTTGGTCATTGATCAATTGATTATTTAGGAGCATGTTGTTAAGCCTTCATGTGTTTGTGAGCCTTTTTGCTTTCTTGGTACAATTTATTTCTAGTTTTATACCTTTGTGGTCTGAAAAGTTGGTTGGTAGGAGTTCAATATTTTTGAATTTACTGAGGCTCTTTTTGTGGCCTAGTATGTGGTCTATTCTGGAGAATGTTCCTTGTGCACTTGAGAAGAATGTGTATCCTGTTGCTTTTGGATGTAGAGTTCTATAGATGTCTATTAGGTCCATCTGTTCTAGTGTTTTGTTCAGTGCCTCTGTGTCCTTGCTTATTTTCTGTCTGGTGGATCTGTCCCTTGGAGTGAATGGTGTTTTGAAGTCTCCCAAAATGAATGCATTGCATTCTATTTCCTCCTTTAATTCTGTTGGTATTTGTTTCACATATGTTGGTGCTCCTGTATTGGGTGCATATATATTTATAATGGTTATATCCTCTTGTTGGACTGAGCCCTTTATCATTATGTAATGTCCTTCTTTATCTCTTGTTACTTTCTTTCTTTTGAAGTCTATTTTGTCTGATACTAGTATTGCAACACCTGCTTTTGTCTCCCTGTTGTTTACAAGAAATATCTTTTTCCATCCCTTGACTTTTAATCTGTGCATGTCTTTGGGTTTGAGGTGAGTCTCTTGTAAGCAGCATATAGATGGGTCTTGCTTTTTTATCCATTCTATTACTCTGTGTCTTTTGTTGGTGCATTCAGTCCATTTACATTTAGGGTGATTATTGAAAGATATGTACTTATTGCCATTGCAGGCTCTAAGTTTTTGGTTACCAAAGGTTCAAGGTTAGCTTCTTTACTATCTTACTGTCTAACTTAACCTGCTTATTGAGCTTTTATAAACACTGTCTGATGATTTTTTATTTCTCTCCCTTCTTATTCCTCCTCCTCCATTCTTCATATGTTGGGTGTTTTGTTCTGTGGTCTTTTTAGGAGTGTTTCCATCTAGAGCAGTCCCTCTAAGATACCCTGTAGAGGTGGTTTGTGGGAGGCAAATTCCCTCAACTTTTGCTTGTCCGGGAATTGTTTAATCCCTCCTTCATATTTAAATGATAATCGTGCTGGATACAGTATTCTTGGTCCAAGGCCCTTCTGTCTCATTGCATTAAATATATCATGCCATTGTCTTCTGACCTGTAAGGTTTCTGTTGAGAAGTCTGATGATAGCCTGATGTGTTTTCCTTTGTAGGTGACCTTTTTACTCTCTCTGGCTGCCTTTAATACTCTGTCCTTGTCTTTGATCTTTGCCATTTCAATTATTATGTGTCTTGGTGTTGCCCTCCTTGGGTCCCTTGTCATGGAAGTTCTGTGTGCTTCTGTGGTCTGAGAGGTCATTTTATCCCCTAGTTTGGAGAAGTTTTCAGCAATTATTTCTTCAAAGACACTGTCTATCCCCTTTTCTCTCTCTTATTCTTCTGGTACTCCTATGATGCAGATATTGTTCCTTTTGAATTGGTCACATAGTTCTCTTAATATTCTTTCATTCCTGGAGATCCTTTTATCTCTCTCTGCATCAGCTTCTCTGCAGTCCTGTTCTCTGATTTCTAGTCCATTAATGGTCTCTTGCATCTCATCCATTCTGCTTTGAAGTCCTTCCTGAGATTGTTTTATTTCTGTTTTCTCCCTCCTTAGTTCTTGCATATTTCTCTGCAAGTCCTTCAGCATGGTTATGACTTTTGTTTTGAATTCTTTTTCAGGAAGATTGGTTAAATCTATCTCCCCAGATTCCTTCTCAAGGGAAGATGTGGAAGATGTCTGAGTTAGTCTGGTCTGGATCAGATTTTTTTCCCTTTGCATATTGATAGATGCAGTGGTATGCTATTGACTCGTCTGTCAGCTGGGAGAGCCAAGACCTTTTCCACTTGCTCCTGGCCTTTCTTTACTGGGACAACGGCGACCCCTAGCGGCTTGTGTTGGGCAATTGCGCATAGACTGGGTCTCTGTATCTTGCCCGGCCGCTATGGAGGAAGCACCCTTGCTGTGGGCCTGGCCAGCCTCAGGCTGCTGCTCTGCTATGGCGGGGCGCGCTGAAGAGGGAATGGATGAGGGGCTGTTTACCACCATGAGGGGTCTCAGAGCTGCTGCCCAGGGGGTTAGTGTGCCCAGAGTTCCCTGGGATTCCGAGCTGCTGGGCTAAGTGTGCCAGGATGCTTCCATCCAGCTTTGGGGTCCCTGTCCCTTTAAGACTTTCAAAAAGCACTCTCTTTTCTTTGTCTCCAGGGTGCCAACTGTGGGGACCCACTCACAGGTCTTACTGTCCTGTTTCCCTAGTTTCCACCACCCCATGCATGCACTGTGTCTGCGCTCTGGTGTGGATGGCTAGGGCTGGGTGTTCAGCAGTCCTGGGCTCCCTCTCCCTCCCCGCTCCAACTCCTCTCCTCCCACCGGGAGCTGGGGTGAGGGGCTCTTGGGTCCCGCAGGGCCACGTCTTGTATCTTACTCTCTTCGCGAGGCACTGGGTTCTCGCAGGTGTGGATGTAGTCTGGCTGTTGTCCTGTATCTTCTGGTCTCTCTTTTAGGGATAGTTGTATTTGTTGTATTTTCAAAAATACATGTTTTTGGGAGGAGATTCCCACTGTCCTACTCACGGCACCATCTTGGCTCCGCCTCCCTTTATAATTCTGTTTTAATACTGGTTTACATGTGGTTTTGTTTACCATATGAAATAAACCAAAAAGAGAAAAAACCACACAGATAAACTGCACTCATAATAGAAATCAAATTAACTGAGTGCCTGAAATCATCAAATGGCTTTTATTTTATATTATATAATAGAATGTTTTACATAATATTTTAATCCTCTCACGGATAAAAATTAATGACTTAAAATGTTAGAATGAAGTTGATCTGTATCCATTGTTATTAGATGGACTGGGGAGATAGAGAACCAAGTAAAATCTGGAGAAAGACTATCTGCTAAACATTTAAATGAGGCCTGCAATGATCTGAGAACCACATGAGGTTATATATATATAATGCAATAAAGGTTATATATATATATATATATATATATATAATGCAATAAAGACTAGGATGTGGTGATCACCCTCAGGGTTTTTAAATTCTAGACTATTCAGCCCACTGAGAATCAAATACTCACTACCAAACTTTTCAATGTTGTAGATGTATATGTGTTTGCATAAAATTCCTTAATAAATAGGACTACAATTACAAAATGCACACAAAGTTTAGAGTAGTAAAAACTGAGCACTGTCCTTTATTTCAAGAGACATATCTAAGAACAGGAAATGTACACATATGAACAAATTGCATTCATCGTAAGGGTGACTCAGTGTACAGACTTGGCTATTTCCAATCAGCAGGGAATGAGTAGATTAGCTGAAGGAAGAATGATTTTGGAAATCCTGGGCATAATTAGGAGCTTATTCTCCAAATACAAGGAAATTTAAGCAAACCTTTAGAAGGAAGAGAAAAAGAAACACCCTCGTCATCAGAAGAGATTATGATATGCAAAGAAAAACACTTGGAGATAGGAGGAAATAAAGGAAGTGTTTGGAAGATTTTATAGGTAACGAAATCTCTATCTTCCCAGAGCGATCTAAAATTACTACTGTGTGGAAAGTGGCAAAGTAGCATGGCTAGTGAGAGTTGGAGAAATGTTCTAGCTGTCATTTTGAAGACTTTGTTGAAATTATTGCATCTGGGAAACTATTAGAAAGCAGGTTTTCATTAATTCAGGTTTAAGGTAGTATGATAAGAAGAGAATAAGATTGGTCCAATGTGTATAAAAGATGAGAAAACTTGACAAATGCATCAAAGGTTACAAAGATTACCAAGAGATTTGAGACCTGGAGGCCTGGGCCAGTAGTGGCATCAGCTGCAGTATTAGGGAAGTGGACAGTGAGGATGGCTCAGTGGAGAAGTCCTTCCACAGTGGTGTGTGTTAGTGATAACAGATCGTGGGAAAACAGAAATCAAAGGCAAACACCCAGGTTCAGAAGAGCAAAGCATCAAGAAACTCAAGACCTTCCAAGCAACATTCTCACCTTACCTCCTGTTTGCCCAAGACAGCCCCAATTTATGTCTGTTTAATCAGAATTCAAAAATGCTCTGTTTTGGATGATAAATTATATGGTCACCATTCTAAGAAAGGGAATGTAGAAGAAACCTTCTTTCATTCATTTTTTTGTCTGGGCAGAATCCTTGAATGGAATTATTAACAATGACCAAATTAATTAGTTACATTGGACATACATTTCTTTTTTACTTGTCTTGGAAAACAGTATATAACATAAAAACTCAGTGAATCCAACAAATTCTCCTGTGTCTAGAAGAACTGTGACATCAAAAGGAACTAGTTCCTAATAAAAAGTACATTTTATCCAACTGCCCGGAAAAATGATCCCTCACAGGTTAATTCACAGATCCACAAAGAACGAGGTACATTTTACTTCCATTTACTTTTAAAAGTGATGATGATGTTTCACAGCTCAAAAATTATGGAACAATAACAGTGTGACTGAACCCAAAATGACTTCCTCAGACAGTATTTCAAGTGTGTGAAAACATTTATAACATTAGATAATGCTTCTCTAATGTAGTAACATCCACAGATGTGAATTTTAATGTAATATGTTGTTGAGTCAGGCTTTCAAAATTGATCTTTAAAAATACTGAAGTATTATTCCATTAATTTAATAATAATTATGATTTCTACACATGAAATTCTAATTTACAGGCTTTTTTTAAAGAAATTATTTCATACATACCATTTCACTGGAGTCTTATGATATCTTTGGAATGTTAAAAAATAAAAGCAGGTATAATTTTATCTATTTTCCCAAACAAAAGCCTAATGCTTATAAACAGTAAATGATTACACAGGGTCACTTTGGAAGTAAAAACAGCACAAACAACTCTTCTATTTCTCATTAGGTCTTTTTTAATGTATTCTGCATAAACTTGCATTTTAATATTTGTCATAATTTGAATAGAACCACACTAACATGGGCCTTTGTATCTTTAATGAGGACAAAATTTATGAAGATTAACAAAGTATATGGAATGAAAAAGAAATAAAAAGAATCCCAGTTGGTAAGAAAAAAGTAAAACTGTCACCATTTGCTGAAGACATAATACTGTATATAGAAAACCCTAAAGACTCCACCAAAAACTATTAGAATAAGTGAATTGAGTTACAGGATACAGAAACAATCAGAAAATCTGTTTCATTTCTATATACTAATAACAACCTAGTAGAAAGAGAAATAAAGAAAACAATCCCATTTATATTGCATCAAAGAGAAAATACCTAAGAATAAATTTAAACAGGGAGGTGAAAAACCTGTATTCTGAAAACTGTAAGACTTTGATAAAAGAACTTGAAGATAGCACAAATAAATGGAAAGATACTCCATGATCATGGATTGGAAAATTATTGTTAAAATGCCATACTGCCCAAAGTGATCTACAGATTCAATGCAGTCTCTAACAGAAACAATGCCATTTTTCACAGAAATAAAGTAAATAATCCTAAACTTTGTACAGAACCACAAAATATCCCAAATAGTCAAAGCAATCTTGATAAGAACAAAGTTGGAGTCATCATGCTCCCTGATTTCAAACTATACTAAAGAGCTAGGGTAATCAAAACAGTCTGTTACTGGCCCAAAAAATAGACACTTGTATCAATGGAACAGAATAGAGAGCCCAGAAATAAACCCACATATATAATGGTCAAAGGAGGTGAGAATATACAATGGGGAAAAGTAGTCTTTTCAATAAATGGTGCTGGGAAAACTGGACAGCTACATACAGAAGAATGAAACTGGATCACCATTTTACACCATACCCAAAGGTAAACTCAAAATGGATTAAAGACCTGAATATAAGACCTGAAACCATAAAACTGCTAAATGAAAACATAGGCAGGAATCTTTTGAATATCAGCACTAGAAATTTTTTTCTGGATTCAACTCCTCATGCAAGGGAAGCAAAGGCAAAAATAAGCATGTGGGACTACATCAAACTAAAAACTTCTTCACAGCAAAGGAAACTATTAACAAAACAAAACAGCAACCTACTAAATGGGAGAATATATTTGCAGAGGGTATATCCAATAAGGGGCTGCTATCCAAAATACATAATGAACTCATACAACTCAATACCAAAAAAAAGAATAATAATAATCCAATTAAAAAATTGGCAGAGGACCTGAATAGACCTTTTCCAAAGATAAAAAAATGACTGATAGACACATGAAAAGATGCTCAACATCACTAACAATCAAGGAAATGGAAATCAAAACCACAGTGAGATATCACTGCACACCAGTCAAAATGGCTAGTATCAAAAAAAAAACAAAAACCAAGAAGTAACAAGTGTTGGAAAGGATGTGAAGAAAAAGAAAGCCACAAACACTCTTGGTGGGAATGTAAATTGCTACAGCCAGTATGGAAAGTGGCTGGAGGTTTCTAATAAAATTAAAATTAGAAATACCATATGACTCAGTAACTCCATTTTTGGGAATTCACCCAAAGAAAATAAAACCACCAATTTGAAAAGACATATGCATCCCTATGTTTACTGCAGCATTATTCACAATAGTCCAGATATGGAAGAAACCTAAGCGCCCATCAATGGATGAATGGATAAAGAAGATGTGGTACGTATATACACCAGAGAATATTAGTCATAAATAAAGAATGAAATCTTGCCATTTGCAACAACATGGACCTGAAGGGCATTATGTTGAGTGAAATAAGTCACATGATTTCATTTACATGTGGAACCTAAAAGAAACAAATGAACAAACAGAAGTACACTCATAAACACAGAGAAAAAACTGGTGGTTACCATAGGGATGGGGATGGGCAAAATAGGTGAAGGGAATAAAGAGGTACAAACTCCCAGTTATAAAATAAATCAGTCACAGGGATGAAAGTACAGCATAGTCAAAAATATTATAATGACTTGGTAAATAATAACTTGGACAGTAATAACTACACTTATTCTTGTGAGCATTTTGTAATGCATATAATTGTTGAATGACTATGTTGTACAACTAAAATGAATATTGTATATCAACAGTACTTCAATTAAATTGTGAAGATTAATAAAGTGTATGGAATGTTTCATTTCCCTAAGAATGTACCCATTAACAGACAAACCATTACACATGAGTTATACATATATATCATGAAAGTCAGCTGAGAACAGCTGGAGGAAAAATTTCCTAGGCCTCTATTTGTTATATTTTTAAAATTTTTTAATTGAGCTAATTTCCTCGTGTTCCCTTAACCCTTTATAGTTAACCTGAACTATTCATCCACCCAATTAATGACTACATTATTAGGATATTTCCCTTCCAGTAGGCGAAGGCTGCTTTCCTTTTTCAATTTGTCTTCCTCTGACATCTTCTTTATCTAATACAGAGGAAGACTAGGAGGAGAATTAGAAGAATTAAAAGGGAGAGAGAGAGAGAGGAGAGATCCCCACTGAAGATCCCCAAGAGCAGTGGCTCTAGAACCCCTGTAGAACCTGAGGGGCCATTATTCATACGGACTGTCCTGTGAGTGGTTGCCCCCTGCAGTCGTCCAGGGCTGCAGCCCTAAAGAGTGATATAATTGTAACATTACATACATGCAAAACTATGCCTCTCGGGGATATCCATAAGCAATAGCCTCATGTTCATGTCATCTGGCTAAATTTCATGGATGCCCTATGCTGTATGGCATGTTAGTTCCAAGTATAATGATGTGGTATCTGTGTATATGAAGGAAAACTGTCCTCAGCCCTGCTTCTGGGCCATTAACATAGACCAGCTTTCATGTACAGCCTGAGTGTGAGGGGAGAATTGGATGTGTTACATGCAATGGAGGTGCATTAATTGATATAAAATAAGAAAGAGTGACATTAAATAAGCTTGACTGCACTAAGTGCTACTGAGACAAAAGTGGAAATTATTCTGCCCATATCCCGAGGAAACATAACAAAAATAAAAAACACTTTTTGTCTCTTTCTCCAGTAAAACAATTACTCCTTCTGCTATAAATTTAAATTTAGTAACTTCTGCTAATGAGGTTCTTTACATTTGTACTGTCCTTCATATCAAGATACATCAGGGATAGGAATAAATACGCCTTTGCAATATGCAATACAACCTGAGCTGCGAGTCTGCGCAATGCCTTGAGAAGTCCATGCATCTTGCTGCCTTGAGCAGCATGAAGGCACTATTTCAGAACAGATGTATTAAATTAACCAAAATGGACATTTTTGTTATAGTTAAAATCATACTCATCACCACCAGCTGCTCAGATCGTATCCATTCAGCATACATTTATGGAGTACCTACTGCATACTTTGGACAAAACCTGCTTTTAGTGATGCTGTAAGATGTCACATGTTGAGACAGCTTTGTCCCTCAGGAATTTGCTTCTTAATGATGGGGAATGGCAAACCAATACCCTTAAAAAGTGCATGGACTTTCAGGAAGTGATTTTCTCACCTCACCCACAAGAATTATTTCAAATAATGGTGGTCACAAGCACTTACCTAACACTGACCTCATAATTCCACCATGTTTCTTATAATCACAGTAACCACAGAGATCCTTTACTTCTTTTATAGACGGAACAAAGGGAAAATGCCTCTTATTCCAATAAACTGAAACCCAAGAGAAAAATACTTACATGTAAGTTTCAGAGTTTATAATACGTATATATTGTATATAACATATATGTAAGTCGATTTCTGATTTCCAGTTTACAAGTGGGTCAAAAAATGCATTTATATCTAAATCATTTTATTAAAACCTGAAACCTACTTTTTCTTATCAATGCTATAAATAACAGTTCCAACTGAAGAGGTTTACATGCTTAAATCAGAGCATAAAGCAAAAAGTATATATACTTGATTGAAAAAATATCCCATAAATGATCCAAAATACCTAGGTATATGATTTTGAAATATGTAATCCAGTCCATCATATGTGTATATGTGTGTGTGTGCGTAAATAATATATTCTCATCCACAATTCACTCCATGGCATTTACCACAATTGTATATGTTTGGGCTTTTTTTTTTTTGTCTGTCTACCTTAGTAAAGGTAAGTTCAAGAGGGCAGAGACTTGGACTCCTTTACTCAATGCTGTATCAGTAGTACCTACAATTACTTGTTAGATGACAAAATGAGCTGACAAAGGATTAAATGAATCAACAAATGAATGGCTAAACAAAATTACATTGTCTCAGACTAGGAAACTTTGCAGGAAAAAAAAATTCAATAGTGTTGAAGAAGTGATTTCTCTTAGGACCCTAAGGAAAATGAGGACCCACATGAGGAACCCTAAAATGAAAAGGGCCATAAAACCCTGCACTCAATTCCTAACACTAGAAATCACCAGAGAAATGCATGATTTATTAAAATTTAAACAGCACCAATAACAAGATTGATACAAACTCCTGGTGCTCTACCAATCAGTCTATCTTATCACATTGGAATGGGCCCAGACTACAAAGAGATATGTGCTAAAGATGGCAGTGTTAAGGGAATCTCTAAATATATCAAAAAACAAAAGGGAGACTAGTAATCATGTTATTAGAATATATGATTTGTGTTCCCAAGCTAAATAGACTCGATTAATCAAATATCACACTGACATTTCTAATAATGATTGGACTCTGCAGATTCCATTAGTGAGCTGTACCTGCCAAGAGAAATATTACAGAGGATCAATTAAATAAAAGGAAATCATCTCCTCCTTTCCCCCCAGAGACTCCATGGATCTTCCTGTTTGCGGTAGTACCTGGATCCTTTGAAAATTAGATAGGCATTTGATTAATAACTCCTCCCCCTTTCCTTTGTACCCCCAAATCACTCTGTGTTGTTTAACACTCTGGGGTTATCTAGTATCTTTGAAAGAGAGAGAGGCTTTCAATGATCAGAACAAATTTAAAATGGCTTAATATGTCAGAAAGGATCATAGTATTCTAACACGAAGTCCTCTATATTAATAAACACACCTGCAATATTCCAATAATTAATGAGAAATATCTTGGCAGAATTCAAAGGAGCAGTGAGTTTGCCTGGCTGTACTTATAGATCATCTTAAAATTGCCTGCTTGATCACAAATAATATCATAAATATGTATTTAAAACAAAATTTAAATTTTAAGGAAGTAATATCCGTTCATTAAAGAAGAGGAAACAAATGCATTACCATAAATCGCAGGTAGATGAAAAGGGCTGAATCTAAAGCTACAGATGAGTCTTTTACAGAACTGAGGATATCATTGCTCAAAGCAAGGCCATACTTTCATTGATTCATTCCTTGGAGACACTTTTATCTGAGGGTTTAATAGGAGTGGGTTCAATTCCTATGCATGGAATCTCTTGGAACTGAGCAGTCTCAGGTTAAAATGCCCAAATCAAACATAGGATTTTGCTGCAGGATGCACTGCACAGGAAGGCTGAGCTGACACGTGCTTCATGGAAGCTGCCAGATTTTATCAGCCATGGACAGAGTCATCGCTGTTCTGCTCAGGCCCTTTAGGTTTCATAAGCAAGTAGATTGACTGTAGAGACATTCCAAGAGCATTTTCTGTACAGATTTCTCTGTGAAAAGCAATACAGTGAAAGAATGCAGATACTGAGGACATAGTTATGATCCCACTTATATGAAGTTCAAGAAAAGGCAAAGCTTAACTACAGTGATAGAATTCAGTATAGGGTGTAGTAGGGTTGAAGATGACCTCCCCAAATATGTCTACACCCTAACTTCCCAAACTTGTGAATATGACCTTCTTTGGAAAGAGTATTTATAGATGTAATTAAGTTAGAGATTTCTAGATGATATTCATCCTAGATCATCCAAATGGGCTCTAAATCCAAGGACAAGCATCTATAGAAGAGACAGAAGGAGGAGGAGGCCATACAAAGACTAAGGTAGAAATTGGAGGGATGCAGCCACAAGCCAAGGAACAGCTGGAGTCCCCAGAAACCAGAAATGGCCAGAAAGGATTCTCCCCAGAAACTTCTGAGGGAGTGAAGTCCTGACAATGCCTTTAATTTTGGACTTCTGGCCTCCAAAGCTGTACAAGAATTTCTGTGACTTGAAGCTACCAAATTTGGAGTTGTTGCAGAAACCACGAGAAACTAATGCAAGCAGTTTCCTCTGGGATGGGGAGGTGTCAGCTGGAAAGGTGTGCAGGAGGACATTAAGCGGTGGAGGGAATGTTCTAGTCTGACTGGGAAGTGGCTACACAGGATACATGAAGCCAACACTCAAGTGAACTTGATGCACTTTGCCGGGTGTGTGATACCCCTTGCTACCAAAGTAAAATAACATTAAATGAAGCAACTTTTAAAAAGCAAAAACAATCCTCCAAGTTCATTCTCACTTTATAACTAGTATTTACTGATAGCAGTGAGTATTTAGGCAAGCCTAGATTTAGAAAATAATCATGCTACTGATATTTTTTCAGGAAGAATATTTTAAAATACAATCACACATCTCAAAACTCACTAGAAAAACTGTGTGGAAGAGAATCATTTCTGAATCGTTTGTGGCTTGACTAATCACTCCATGTTTATTTTGATGCAACTTTAATAATTATTAAAACCATAACCCAGATTCTCTCTCCTGAGTAGGATTTGTCTGAGGACTCATCTTTTTCCTTTTTCCTACATGAAACTTCTCATTCTGCTTGTGAGCCAGCCACAAAATACCCTTCAAGATAAAAATCAGACAACTTGAGAAGATCCTTGATTCATAACTTTTTTTGCATTACACACTAATTTTCTAAAACATATCTAAAGCTATATGGTCTTAAGAGTTGAAATTCACAAAATTTCAAACATTTAAGATATTGTCAGAGATAATGTATTAGATGTGTAGGATAGAAATAAGCAATGGAGATCCTATATTTAATCTTTATATCTATAAATCTTCTATGAAAGTAGACAGAATAAACTAAAATGAATATATATTTAAAATGAAAAACCAGGTGATTTCCTGTCTGGCATGTTTAATTAAATAGAAATATCTTGAAGTCCATAAATCTCTGAATTTTAAAAAAGCTACTATTTAAAAGGATTAAAAAATAGCTTAAAGATTCAGTATTACCAAATCACACTACATGCATACAGGGGGATGGAGGATAGACATTCTCATCCATTATTGGTAGAAATAAAAGTTAGTATAACCTTTATGGAGAGCAATTTGTCAATATCTGTCAGAAATACAAATGTACTACCCTTTGACCTTGTAATTGCATTTCTAGGAAATATGCCTCACATACACCGACACAGGCAAAAAAAAAGTTTGTACAAGGTTATTGATTCCAGTATTTTTTTATAACAAAAGTTTGGGGAAACTGAAACATCTATCAACATAAGACTGAATATATTATGTTCCATTCATGCAATGAAACAATTCAAGGAGCTCCTTTTGTACTAACATAGTGTGATTATTGTTAAGCTTTAAAAAAGTTAAGATGCATAAGAACCCCTATTCTATTTAAAAAAAAAAGATCTGCAACCCAGTTGTTTGCTCATAGTGCTTGATTGGTGGGATAGTGGGGTAGAAGAAATGTTTTCCTATATACCCTTCCATATCTCCTGAATTTTTAACCATGTGATCGTATATTCAAAGTAAGTAAAATTGTAAGATAGCCTAAGTAACAAATTCACGGAAGTGAATAACCTTAATTGGACCCAAGTATGCCTATTTAGTTTAAGATAAATATGCATTATATATAAAAGACAGACTAGTCAATAAAAGTGGCTGGTAAAAGGTACACAGCAACCCCTATTTCATTAATCTCACCAAGCGCATTCCACAGGGATTAGAGAAAATTAATGTTAAAATTAATGTTAAAAAAATAAATCCATAAAAGTCCTATAATAAAATAGGTATCAAATATGCTTGTAATCTTGGAAATAAAGAGGACTAAGAATACATGGCAGCCAAAAGTCATAGGAAAAATTAAAAATCAATAGAATTGATTACATCTCTATATATGTATGTGTGTATATGTATAGTATATATGTAGTAATATATACTAGTTATATATACTATGCATATTGTTGTAATATACATATCGCAAAAATAAAATTTTAAAGACTGAAAAATATATGACAAAAAATGCTTATTCAACATTTATCAAGCAGCTACTCAGTGCCAGAAACCTTTGCCCTCGTGGAGATCTTACAAACAATACAAATATCCTAATAAAAACACTGGCAAAGGACACAAAATTTATAGGAAGGTCAATAAATATATCTAAATTATTCATCTTCACTGAAATCAAACAGTAACTATAAAAACTATCTAATATCAGATTACTAGAGATTGAGAAATTCAGCATTATCCAGAATGAAGAAAATTGATACTTTCATACCAAGTGTGGGAGGCCGTATAAAAATATATAGCCTTTTTATAGAGAAATCTGACAATACAAACCAAAAAGCAAGATGTGTATGACTTGCTGGAGCAATTTCACATGTAGGATTTTCTACTAAGGAGAAAAATGATCAAATGCAGAAGAATTTATATGAGTGAGGTAAGTCACTGCAGCATTGTTTATAAGAGTAAAAAAATAAAACTAATCCTTAATCTGTACCACGAAGGAGTTGGTAAAATAAGGCAAAGGAAAAGGAAATTCAAGGGGATTCTCTGGAGTCATTAAAAAGAATAACAAGTTAGTTATATTCACTATCTGAGAAAGATATTCATGTCACCATGAGGAAAGGCAAATTTCAAATCTATGATCTTACCCATGGGGAATTCTTTGACTATTTTGTTAGAAATAACTGCTTCAAGTCTTCAACACACTCGGGTTTGAGTAAGCTGGGCTTCTGTCTCCCAGTCTAGGACGGGCATCTGGGAGCCAGTGAGCATAACTTGCCTGCAGACCCACGGCTATGGCAGAGGGCGGGCGCTGCACCTCAGGTGGCTGACCTCCTCTTGTCCTTCTGAGGAAACAGGATTCTGTGTAGAAGAGTCTCCATCACATTCAGAATCAATAATGTTGACCAAGAATAATTTGGCACATTTAGTTAACTTAAGTATAAACTCTCTCCATGACCAGCAGTTTTACTCCTGATTCACACCCCCAAGAAATGTTCTCAAACCCAGTTGGAAGCATCTGAGATGCTATTTGCTGCAGAGCAGCTGCATCAGAGGCAGTCAGCTGGCAGTGACCAAATGCACAGCACAGAGAAATGGGCAGAAGGTGCAGCCCGTGACCCAACAGGCAGCTGTTAGAAACAACAGATTAGGTGCACACATTAGAGCAGGAAGAGTGAAGAAGGGTATCTGCAAAACAAAAATATTCCTGCAAGTTTAAAATGCATACAAAACAATTAAAGATATTTTCCACAAATACAAAAATGTGCATTAATTCTATTAAACGGTCACCAGCTTGGGGTGGGGAAATGATAACATGCGACAAATGAGTTGTGTGATTAACTCAATTCTGTTCCTGAACGGAATAAAAAAAAAAAAAAGAGTGGAGGTAGAACAGAAGAGGAAGGAATGCCCAGAAGGTGAAATGGGCGAAGGAAGCGGGAGAGAATGGATAGAAGAAAGAAACTTGTTGCAATGGAGCAAATATAGTCTGATCCAATTTACATGTAATTTTGCATATATACATGTGTGCACAAGTGTGTTTACATAAAGAGATATCTGAAAGAATACTCATCAAAAATGTTCATCAATGCCAGCCCTAGGAAACAGATTTGACATGTTTTTTAAATACTTTGGTATTGCTTGGCTATTCCAAATGAGGATGTGACCCGAGATGAGGGGGTGGCATAAATTCAGGTATAGGAAGAAACAGTGAGTGCATCCAGGCATAGCAGGTCCCTTCTCCCGACACCACTTGCCTGTAAACATTGTCTGTAATCACTTTCCCTCACCCTCCACGATGTCAAATTGAAGGCAGATGTGGCAGAAGCAATAGTGATTTCGTTACAAAATATTGAAATAGACTATTCAGATGGATAGGAAATCCATAAACGCTTCTTCTATAATTAAAAACAATATCTACCCATCAGAAACAAGTGTCCTGGCTTGAAACCAAGCAACAGAACAGTGCTGAGCCCACAAGGGATGCTGGCCCAAGTTCCCGGAAACCGCTCCTTCTGTCTGCTCGGAGCTGCTTCCGTTTCTGCTGTTGCAGGCAGGGCACCCCAGCAGAGTCTCCACTATTTCAGGCCTGTGTGCCATAGCAGAGGGAAACGAAGCCTTAGCAACCTCTAGGGCGTTTGGCAGCGCGAACAGGTCAGGTTACAGCACACACTTTCTTTCCAGAATGCATGTGTTTTCCCCAGTTGTCTATGCCCTAAATTTTTCTATGTCACCATGTTTGTAAATATGCCAATAATGTTATTATAAAATAATGGATTAGTATGTATGAAGTGGGCAATTTTAGCTTAAATCTTGAAGGTCCCTCATGATCCCACGGACATGGTTGTGAAGAACGATGTTGCTAAAAACAGTATTCCCCACAAGTTTTAGGAAATTCCCACTGACATTTAGTGATTCAAATACCAGCCAGCACCGAATAAATATTTGCATATTCTATCTCACTGAGTCTCCTAATTAAAGGTTAATACCTACTTATGAGGCAGGTATAATTAGCCCAGTTTCACAGACCAGTAAACCTGCAGTCTTAGAAGTCAGGTAACTTGACCAAGAAGGCGAAGCTAATGAGTACTGAAGCTGAAGTTCAAATTCAATTATTTCACAGCATTCCAAGGAGAAAATCCAGGCATGGACTTTTCTTCCTCTTTGTGCTTTCATTGCTCAGGCCAGAGCCACATAATAAACATTCACCAGTTGGAGTCCTTATATTTGTCAGCAAGATGCCTCCAGCAAAAGTTATCTGTGCACATGTGGTGTCTTGCTGTCTTACCAATAGGTTTCAGCCCTGGGCAAGTTCACTATAGATTCAATGTGATGAAAGAAATGATAGAATGTTCTTGGGGTGAAAGGGTGTATACCCAACTTTATTTCCACAGTGGCAAGTCAATCACTAAAATCCCATCCACTCAGAGCAGGTCTGCACACAGCAAGCCGGTCTCTGCCTCTGGGCTTCTCTGCCCGCAGCACAGCCGTCCTCTGGGCCTCTGGGCTCAGTGCTGCCACCACTCCAGACTCTGCTCTGCTCTTCTGCAGCCTTGCAGCTGCACTCCTGCATCACCCAGAGCACTGGGCAGGGCTCTCTACATAGAGTTAATAACGACGCATTGCCCACACGTGTGTAGCGAGCTAGCCAACCAGGGCCAGGTGAGAATCCTGGCCACAGGAACCTTCATTTTATCCACATGTGGTTTTCTGTGAGGTCACATCTTTAAAAAGATATTATCATAGCAAATCAGTAGAACTTTAAGGGTCAGCCACTGAGCCCCTAAATTGTTTAAGAGAAAAGATACTGAGTAGAGAATACTCATTTGGATTCATGTTGTAAGTTTTACTATGGCCATTGAGTCTTCCCTTGTAGTTTCTTGAATACCTTTTGAATCAGCTTAACATTCACTTTTTATGGATGGTAAAGATGGCAAAAGGGAAACACTCAGTTGGGGTCATGTGCACACACATACATAGCATGAAAGGGCAAAATAAAGAACTATGAGGTCTAATTATAATAGAAATAAACAGTATCACTGAAAAATCATAAGCCCCCTAACACATGTAAGCCCAACACACTCTCTCAGTCTGGCCTCAACAGTATTTATTCATGGCAAAGGAGGAAATAGTTCTTGTCTGATTTATCACATGCATGTCATGCGAGTCAAAGATATTTGACGTATTTTTCTGAGGTTAAATAAAGTATAAAAATGGTTGTTGTTTTGGGGGTTGAAAGCAAATATGTCACCTTTGTAAAAGTAATTCCAGTGAGTTAGAAAAACTGAACATTCCTACTTCTTTTCAAGGACTTATCCTAAGCCAACTTTGCCCTGTTTTCAGTCAGATCAGTGAGATCTCCAAGTGCTCAGAACAAAAGCAAAGACTTATTTTCTTGGGGATATTATCTCATAATTCAAAATGTGATATGTCAGGGAACAGGACCTTAAATTGTTTTCCCAAATAATTTTCAATTATTATAATTCCCTTTTCTCTGAAAAGCCCTAATAATAGAAGAAGCAAAGGTGATAAAGGAGCACATCATGAAGTGTGAGGCCGATTCTCCAGAAATGATCAAGCCAGCAGGTGTTCCCTTGAAATGGCGACTCTAAATCAAGGATTTCCACCTGTGAGGCCATGTCTGTTTCTAAACAACTCTTTCACCCAACAACCAACCTGAAAACCCAGATTTCGATTTTTGTCAGACTAAGTGAGGGGACAAAAGGAAACAGAGCAACGGACAACAGATTACATTTGTGACAGGGCAGGTGTAGAGGAAAACCCTACTAAAACACTGTTGATTATTGGATGGATTTGTTCTATCCCAGGTCAGATAATTTCCTCTGAAGCTTAAGTAGACAAAGAAAAGTCCTGAAAAGAGTGAGCATATGAAGCAGACATTAGCCTTGTCCATCAAATATCTTTCATAAAGACATCCTAGTATCCACACAAGACAAACTGCTGTTAGGAAGCCGTGAGTCACCATAAGGAACTGGACTTGAGTGTTGCTTCAAATAGTTTCTGAAAATCACTTTTGAAATTTGAATTTTATTTTACAAAAATGGGAAAAATGAGAAAATAAAGAATTGGCCTTACCTTATGTTTTAATATCAGCATGTTAGTAGTAGTATATTGGTCTTCTGTCATATTAGGATAAAGAGCATATGTATTTGGGGGTGGAACATTACTGTAGACAATTATTAAAAATGCAAAGTTATGTGCTTGGAGATTTGTGCTTTTTCTCAGCTGGGTCACGAAATGGATAATAAATTGAGAAGGCAGGAGGTACAATTCACTCATTACGTTCTATGTTAAGTATTTTACCCATGGCCTCATTTAATCCTCAGAAGGACCCTATGATTTAGATGTTTATTCCTTTTTTTACACATGAGGAACTTGAAGTTCAAGGTATTTAGATCCTCTGAAATTTTCATGGCTTGTATATCACTGACATGATCTCTTTGTTCCACATAATGGCAAATGGCACTCCCCACCCCAACCTAGCTTCCCAAGACCAAAGTGTAGGAGCTATCCTTGACTCCTCTCTTACTTCCCCACCACCACCACTCAATCAGTCCTAGAATTCCATGGATTCCCTCTTGAATCTGTTTACTTGTTTCCATACACTCTGCCATCAGCATTACTGCACCAGCCTCTGGTCTGACTCTCACCTTTGTTAGCTCTCCAGAATGAGGACCACAGTGTGTCATCCCCCTACTTAAGTCCTTCAATGTGTTACCATTGGCTGTAGGATGAGGTACAAACTCCTTGATACAGTTTACAATGTCACTCAAGATCTGTTCCCTGTTTGCCATTTAAACTATGTCTCTAAGCAATCTAACACCACCCACCATAATCCAACATTATAGACCTTTTTTAATTTCTCAAGTCCTCTTTCTTGACCTGAGCCTTCTGACAAGCCATTCTCCATGCCCATAGCCTTCCCCAGTTACCTGCTCTCTCTTTGTCCACATGTCCTCTGGTCCCAGGTAGAATATCTCATCCTTGGGAGGACTTCGTGGTACTCAGAGAGCACTGGTTCTGAAAACATGACCCTTGAGTAACAGCCTCAGCAACACGTGAGAATTTTTTAATGATGTAAATTCTAGGGCCCTACCCAAGATGTACTGAATCAGAATCTCTGGGGCTGGGGCTCAATAGCATGGTTTAACAAGCACTCCTGGTGCTCCTGATGACGGTTGATGTTTGAGACTACTGCTCTAACTCATGTATCACCTGCTGAGCTTGTAAAAGCACGGATGCCTCCAGCTGACCTCCAGAGATTTTAATTTACTTGGTCTAGGACCGGGTCTGAGAATTAAAGTGCTTTCTTTACACTTTACACTCATGCTTTCTCAACATGTCACTTAACCTCTTTATTTTCTTCTTTTATTGTCTGACATCCTTGGTAGACAACCTTTAGAGAGTAGGGACTGGATCTGACCAGTTCGAGCAGAATCCCAGCACAATGACTCAAACTTAATAGTACTTACTCAGTTAAAATGAATTGGAAAAATGAATGCTGAATAGATAGATATTCACCTAAGTTTCCTTGTTAATGACTACTGGCTCAAGTGATGTCAACTACTCCAGAAAAAAGTCTATTTCATTGAAAAAGCCAAGTTGTCTTTTGTTGGAACCTTCTGTGACAACCTCTTCTAAACTTCAGCTTCATCTGTTTTTATCAACAGGAATTCAAAGTTTAAACATTGACTCCTTTTTAAAAATTAAAGAGGACACTAATAAATGGAAATACATCCCATGCTTCTGGCTAGAAAGAATTAATATTGTCAGAATGGCCATCCTGACTAAAGCAATCTACAGATTCAATGCAATCCCTAACAAAATAACAACAGCATTCTTCAACAAGCTAGAACAAACAGTTCTAAAATTCAAATGGAACCACACAAGACCCCAAATAGCCAAACAATCCTTAGAAGGAAGAATAAAGCAGGGGGGACTACTCTCCAACTTCAAGCTCTACTACAAAGGCACAGTAATCAAGACAATTTGGTACTGGCACAGGAACAGACTCATAGATCAATGTAATAGAATAGAGAGTCCATATATAAACCCACACATATATGGCCAATTAATATATGATAAAGGAGCCATGGACATACAATTGGGAAATGATAGCTTCTTCAACAACCAGTATTGGCAAAACTGGACAGCTACATGCAAGAGAATGAAACTGGATTATTGTCTATCCCCATACACAAAAGTAAACTTGAAATGGATCAAAGACCTGAATGTGAGTCATGAAACCATAAAACTCTTAGAAGAAAACATAGGCAAACCTCTTTTGAATATAAACATGAGCAACTTTTTCATGAACATATCTCCTCAAGCAAGGGAAACAAAAGCAAAAATGAACAAGTGGGACTACATTACACTAACAAGCTTCTGTACAGCAAACACACCATGAGTAGAACAAAAAGGCATCCCACAGTATGGGAGAATATATTCATAAATGACATATCCAATAAGGGGTTGACATCAAAAATATATAAAGAACTCACATGCCTCAACACCCAAAAAGCAAATAACCCAACTAAAAAATGGGCAGAGGATATGAAGAGACACTTCTCCAAAGAAGAAATTCAAATGGCCAATAGGCACATGAAAAGATGCTCCACATTGCTAATCATCAGAGAAATATAAAATTAAACACCACAATGAGATATCACCTCACACCAGTTAGGATGGCCGACACCCAACAGACAAGGAACAACAAAAGCTGGCGAGGATGTGGAGAAAGGGGAACCCTTCTACACTGCTGGTGGGAATGTAAACTAGTTCAACCATTGTGGAAAGCAATATGGAGGTCCCTCAAAAAACTAAAAATAGAAATACCATTTGACCAGGAATTCCACTCCTAGGAATTTACCCTAAGAAAACAGGAGGCCAGTTTGAAAAAGACATATGCACCCCTATGTTTATTGCAGCACTATTTATAATAGCCAAGAAATGGAAGCAACCTAAGTGTTCATCAGTAAATGAATGGATAAAGATGTGGTACATAAACACAATGAAATATTATTCAGCCATAAGAAGAAAACAAATCCCACTATTTGCAACAACATGGATGGAGCTAGAGGGTATTACGTTCAGTGAAATAAGCCAGGCAGAGAAAGACAAGTACCAAATGATTTCACTCATCTGTGGAGTGCAGTAGACTACAGCAGTAGACTCCCAAAATCCAAGAAGGGAATAACGGTTACCAAAGGGAAAGGGTCTGAGGAGGGTGGGTGGGAAGGGAGGGATAAGGTAATTTAGGGACATTATGATTAACACACATAATATGGGGGGGGGCACACGGGGAAGGCAGTATAGCACAGAGAAGACAAGTAGTGATGCTATAGCATCTTACTATGCTGATAGACAGTGACTGTAATGGGGTATGTGGTGGGGACTTGATAATAGGGGGAAATGTAGTACCCACAATGTTGCTCATGTGAAACCTGAGCATAAGATTGTATTTCAATGATACCTTAGTAAAAAAAATTGCCTCCTCTTTGACACTATTTATAAAATGCCACCCACTTTTTCCATGCCTGGAAATAAATGCAGTTCCTATCTCCCCAATTTTTTCTCTTCTTTTAATTGGGGTGATACATAGCTGTGTAGGTTTAAATTCAACTCCATAAACATACTTTGAGAACTACCCTCTCTCTCAGACATTATTCCCTAGTAATCTTTTCATTGCATATCTTAGCTTTACTGCAAGTCAAATTATATGCCAAGAAACATGGACAGTGTCTTGTTGATGCAAACTATGCTAACACTCACCTTACTCAGTCCAAATATTTGATCACATTGTGTTGAGATTTAAGGCACAGTTTCTTATGAAGGTCTGTGAGAGTGTAAAGAAAAAAAGTTAAATCATATATAAATAAGAGTAAAACTATTAAAAGGAGGTTTAATGCCTTTAAATCTAAAAAAGAGGTCTGTGTATCCAGTGAGAGGAGTGAATTTGGGATGCTAAGAAGAGGCTTCAAAAATAAGTTATAAAATGCAAGTTTCCTGTTGAAGAAAGGGAAAGGTAAAGAATGACTTTGTAGGGAGCGACTGATCACTATGGTAACAGAAGTAAACTTGGGACGTATTTCAGTTAAATACCATACAGCTGGACAGGGCCCGCTGCAGAGCAGAGAGGTAGGAGACCTGGCCTTCTCTGTCTTCATTACTTTATCTTTTTTCTCTGTTCTGATTTGGAAGGCGGAAAGCTCAAGGGATGAGGGCTGGCAGAGGAATACCACTGAAAGGCTAGAGTGTCCCTGACCTTGCCAGGTGTAACAGAAGCAGTGTCTGGCTGCTGTACTCAGCCCCTCAGCTGACTGAACTAGGTGATAGCTGGGGAGAGCGGGCAGGCAACGGTGCCTCTCAGTGGGGCTGCAGCAAATCCTCAGAGCAACAGGATGAGGATTCCAAACCCCCTAGTTCCTCCATAGTTTCAGGCTGTCTGTTGTCAAAGCAACTACTGTTTAGTATCAAAGGCTAGGAATGAACTAATCCCAAAGCAATATATCAGGAGCAGGACCTGCTCCATAATTTACAGGCCCAGCTCAAAGAGAAGATGTGGACCCATTGTTCAAGAATTATTAAGATATTCAAATGGCAATAGCAGAGCATGAAATCAAGCATGGGGTCCTTCTGAGCACAGGGTCCTGTGTAACTGCACAGGTCTCACATCCATGAATGTGGCCCTGATCAGGGGGTTCTACCTTTGAAAATAAAAGAGGTCAAGAAATAGCACATGATTCTCTACATCCAATATTGACAGCCAATAGATGTCTGGTTCCATAACTTCTGCTCCATTTGTGATATCCTACTATATATCTGTATCTAGAATTTATAAAACTGAATTTTACTAACAAAATTTGAGTTAAGATGCCAGATAATAATTTAAAGCTGTATTGATATATTTAGGAAAAGAGAAGCAGGCAGCCTGCTTAGTAAGCCAAGAGGACAAAAATGCTTTCTATTGATAAACCAAGAAACCAGTGGGTATAAGGACACTCCAATTTGCTACAGAAAACAGAGTTAGAGGGGTAAGTAGGGGAGAAAAATGAATATCCTGCTGGTAGAGCTTGTATTCAGAAATGGGTAAATCCCCTAAGTAACAGAAAATGTGGAATCCTTATTTTCTTGTGCCTAATCTAGTATAGAGGCATACAGCCTGGCTATATACAGCCTAACAACAAAGTTAGATTGAACGCATGAATGATTTTTCAGATGGAAAAGAGGATGGACAAGACTTGAGAAAGCATGTTGCTTTGCTATTACTACAAGCTGAAGGAAGGCGGTCCAAAGTGCCCTGATCTATAAAAGAATTCCCCATGAGGTGCATGCATGCCCCCTGCAGATGATATAAATATGCTGAGATGATGACCCCTCTGCCCTCATCCCTTTGCCCCTGTGTGTGCTATACACATTTTTATCATTTTCTTGCTGAGCTGTGGTGTGTCGAGGTTGGAAAGTGCTGGCTATGACTTGTAGAGATATATAGGGACCCAAGGGGATTATCTAGTTACTGCCTATCTTTGATGAAGTAGAGTGTGCTCTTTGTAGGCTGTGATAAAGGAGGTGGAAGGAAACATTTCATACCTCTACCTTGGCAAAAGACAGGTACCCATATGTCAAAAAGAATTGCCTTCACAGCTCCAGCAGACAAGGGGGAGAACTTGGGAATATGAGAGGCAATCCTAATTACCTCACACAGGTGAAAAAAGGCCATCCCTGTCTCATGAACATTTGCCAGTGGTCACCGGAAATATTTCCAGGATATACTGCCACAGGTCACAATGACTTGAAACCTAGAAAGAAACAGGGCCCTCTGTGTCCTATGAATTTCTTTTCCCTGTTCTTTCTGCATGCAGAATGTTCAAAAGCAGAATTTTTACTCATGCAGATCAGCAAAAATTCAGTTCCTTACTGCTTTGTTTTAATATAACTAATGCAAAAAGGCATTTTTGTAACCAGTTATAGAGCATTGGTGCCCCACACTTCCTAATGAGAAATTTAACTATTTGCTCACATCCATCTGTATGCACTAGATCTTTATCTGCCTGTATGTCCTCAACATCATTATTTACCATTGTCATCATGAAGAATGTCAGACAATTGCTCCTATACATCTACATGGAGAAATACAGGTTTACCCCAAAGACCAAGGAATGCAGTCACTGGCTTCTAGGAAATTTAAACCTAAGACATAAACTTTGACAGAAGACTGTATGAAATATATAGTGGCAAATCCCAGGTAAACAAAAACAAATTCTCGAACATAATATTTTCAATATGTCTAATTCATAGTGCCAACATCACCCTACATGGTGAAGCAAATGGGCCCACCTACTGTGCTAGCTTCTTCTGCTTAATTTGTTTGTGGCTCTTCACACACTTTTAGTACTTGAACCTTTTAAGGATCTCTTCCTTGGGTTTCAAATATGCAAATTTACAACCTGGTTTAACCAGCGCCCTTCTTTTAATGGGGAACATTTTTTGCCTGCAATTAGTTTTTACTCAAAAAAAAAAAGAAAGAAAGAAAGAAAAGAAAGAGGAATGGCAAGTGGTTAATTGTGTTCCTCTCCAACAAGGTGAAAAACCATGTCCTTGTAGCTTGAAACATTTCACCATTGATTTTGTTTCTGTTGAGATCATAAAAAAAGAAGTTATGCACACCAGCTTATTAGAAAATTATAGATAAGTTTATAAATGGTTTGTTCCCACGAGTGTTAATACTGTTACAGGCTAATATACTTTCAAAAACTAATTTTAACTAAAATCTTTTTTTTTCATAATGTAAATGCAAAAGGGCAGCAAACACTTTTATTATGACTTAAGGCCTTTTTCAGTAATGAACAAAACTGTACTAGATTGATTTTCTTACTTTATGGACCAAGACATACATTTCAATTTAAAAAAAAAAATCCAGAGTGTTTAAACATTCCCATTAGAAAGATTCAATGGAGTGAAAGAAATATGCCAGTGAAAAAGAAACAGGTCTTTCAAAATGAATTAATTTTTTTAAACCACATGATGTACTGCCCCTTTGAGAGAAAGTGAGCTTCAACTAACAAACCATCAGGCTGATGTTATGACTCCAGGGGTATTACTCAAAGTAACCACTGGGAAGCTTGGCACCAACTAATATGAATGGATCTGTCTGTCTCAGAGCTGAGGCACTAAGTTACCTGTTTGCCAAGTGTTAATCTTGGAACTTGCTAGAACTCAAGGAGGTACTGGGTGGAGGAGGCCCTGGGACACTAGGGTAGTAATGGAAGGTGGTACAGGGAAGTTCAGGAGGCTTTAAGGCAGCAACTATTTACCAGCTAGTATGGAAGTATTTTGATATTTTAACTTACTAGAAGGGCTAAAAACTGCTTCCTTCTTGGTATCAGTTGGTGGACGCTGTTTCACTCCTCAGTGAGGTTCAGCCTGCCCTGCCCTGGGTTTGTGTGGCTGGGCAGATCAGGCTCCGCACATCAGAGTGGCTTCAGGTGTATGAACACCTTTCCCAGAGCCAGGTCCCAACCATTACTACAGTCCATTCATTTTAGAAGGAAAAAATCAAAGCCCACTAATGACATTCACTGGCCACCATGCCATCTGCTTCAACCAAGACTTGGCTGGTCTAAAACACACGAGTGCGGGGACCACTCACCCTACTGATCATGCAACAAGAGTCAATTAAAAAGTAATACAATTAGACCCTTGGTAGATTCATTTTTCCCCACAAAACTTGTATTTCATATCTGTCACTCTGCTAGACAGCAGGGTCCTTGTATTTATGAATGAAAATCCCTGCTCTACCAAATATTTGCCTGAAATTCTGTGGGAGAAAACTGAATGAATAACTCTTTTGAGGGAATGACATGAGTTTTAAGGTTTTTTTAAACATTACAGGAGCTGTACTAATTCAAATAAAAGAAAATGCTGGCATTGTTTTTAATTTAAACACTGCTGGGATAAACCTCAAGTGATTAAAATATTGTCACAATTGCATATTTTAATAGTTACACATGGAAACATGTTAATAAAATATCAGAACAAATTATAATATGAAACCACATTTAATTAAATTTTCCTAATACATCCATATTCATTAAATCATTTTTAGCCTTTGGTGTCAGTAATTCCCTCATGACCCATCCCAGTTACTAATTTAGAAGGCTTATTAAAAAGGAAATAACTCTTTTCTGTTTCATGCTGGAATAAAGTGGTACTACTTGTTCAATTTTGCATCAACCTAGAACTTAGACATGTAAGTATTTTGCCTTCATGAATTTCTCATGAAAGCGTTTTGAGACAATGCTCATTGTTCCAAAGACAATGTCTGCATAAGCCATGAACAGATACTGAAATAAGACCTTTCTATAAGTTGTTCTTAATGAGGCAAGCTGGGACCAGAGGTAGTAATGCAGATACTAATCTGGACAACAGCAAAGCACTAGACCGATTTGAATCACATGCTTTAAAAAAATGCTGTTATGCCAATGGGAGAAGTGGGTGTGTCTCTCTGCTGGCCAGCTGCCTGCCTGGACTTAGTGACGGCTACCTGTGTATGTTTTGTGCAAGTATGTGTAAATATCATCCCAATCCCACAAGTGCTGACAGGGGTCATTGCTGGAGGCAGCAGCTCCCCAGAGCCCTCTCGTTTTGTTACACTGATGTTGGAGAGGCTAGCCAGGGAAGAGAGCAGAGCCTCAGACTCAGCCATAGACGTGACCCGAGGAGAGATTTAGACATCTGTTAATACTCAGTAGGTACCCTAGATTGAAGCTGAGCACAGTAGGTGACCCAGCATGTTTCCAATTCCTATACGGAGTTATCTAGCCCTCAAGAAAAGTCTCAAAGCAGTGTTTGAATCAAATGAAGGAAGACAGGCTATGTATTAACTGAGAGAAGAGCTTTCCCTGCATCGAAAAGGTCAGAGAAGGACTGGAGAACTTGTGGGAATATATCTGGATGTTAAAAGATGTGTAGGTTGAACCATTAGAGAAGCAGTGATACTCAGATCTTAGCCATTGACTCATCCATACAAATTCATTCAAATATTCACTGAGCACTGTGTTCTTTCCTAGGGCTGCTATAACAAAATGCCGCCCTGGGTGGCTCAGAATAGCAGACAGGTAATGGCTCACACTTTGGAAGCTAGAAGTCTGAAACCAAGATATTGGCAGGGTTGGGTCCTTCCAAGGGTCGTGAGGGGGAATCATCCCAGGCCTCCCCCAACTCCTGGTGGCCTCTGGCAGTCCTTGGCTTATGGGTGCCTTTCTCCTTGTGTCTTCACATCGTCTTTCCTCTGTTTACACCTATCTGTCTCTGCGCCCAAATTCCCGCTTTCTCCAGGGACACCAGTCGTATTGGATTAGGGCCCACCCTGATGACCTCATTCCAACTCGAGTACCTCTGTAAAGACCCTATTTCCCAATAAAGTCACATTTTCACCTACTGGAGGTCAGAACTTCAACACGTCTTATTGTGGGTGATGCAATTCAACCCATAACAAACACCTACTAGCCACCAGGTACTATCTCAGGCCTTTAGAAATGGTTAAAACACAGTTCCTGCCCTCATTTAGCTTAATAATCTAGCAGTAATAATCATTGAGATAAAAATAATTTTAAAAGAGCAACAATAAGTGATTGATTGCTATCTTTAAGCCTGAAACTGATAAAAATGCTATATAAGCATTTCTCATTGAATTGTCACAAGAGTAAGCATGGTTTGGGGTTTTTTATTTGGTTTTGGTTTTGTTTTTACATTTAGGAACACCTTCCTCGAGAGGCTATATTTGACTGGAGCTGGAACAGTAGATTAGGGATTCCTCAGTCAGAGGAGAAGGCACACTGAGAAAACTGCACAAGGAAAGTCCCAGAGGTGAAGGCAGAAAGTGTGCATTGGGAAGAGAGATTGCTGCTCCGGTTTTAGGGATCCGAGATGGGCGATCAGAAACGTTCTCACTTGTCCTGTGCCGATGCCTCTCACTCCCTGCCTGAGCTTCTCTAAGCTGCACCAAGGAATTCAGGAGGCAACTGCCCGGCACTCGTGGCCATGCAATCCAGGAGCAGGGGGACCTCAACATCCACTGCCATTCTTACCTTATGGGGGTAAAAACCAATAAAACAGGCTTTCATCCCAAGTGGCCAGTTCTTAGACACCATCCATAAGGCTCTCAGAAGCCCCCCAGGAGTCAAGCACCACTTAATTGCAGTGTTGGCCAATTCAGTAATGCATCCTAATGTCTTCCCTCCTTCCCTATTTCACTCTGTCATCCTACACTACTGCTCCCCCAAATCACAACCTAACTACACAACCTACACACAGCCTTGTCTTCAGGTCCTACTTTCAAGAAACCCAGTCTAAGACAATGGGTATCAGATTTTATTATTCCTGTTCAACTGGATGCAACTGATTTATAAACAACTTTTCCAAAGCCATGCATCTTTAGGCACATGTAGAATTAGCACCAAAGGCTCTTCATTTCATGAAGAAGATCTTCCCCTAAAAGAGGTCACCCAATCTAAAAACTTTCATTCCCCACTTCTCAGGTATAAGTACCTTAAAGTACCTGGCATGCAGGGAAGCATTTCCAATCCTTTCTATACCATCACCTCTGGCACAGCCGGTCCCAGCTGCCAGCACCACAGAACAATTTCTCTAAGAGCAGCGTAAGAATAATTTTATCTGAAGTGAAACTGAAAAAGCAAGTCGTGGAAGTAAAATGCAAATGCTCTGTCTCTTAGGGTCTTCCTATTATACAAAAAAACAAGAATTTCAATGGAGGATAAATTATCTAGAACCAAAAAGAAAGAGAGGACGAGGAGAAACTGACTCAAAGGCAAGCCTGCTTGAATTGCTTCCGTCACCACCCAATTAAAAGTTGAAGCATGGGAAACTTTTGAGACGGACCTCTAAAATTGTTCTCCGATTATTGCTGGAGATTTTCCATGTTAGAGGAATAAATATATTACTGAGGTGCTTCCTCCCACAATGTCCATATCCCTGTATTTTAAAAGATTATAATTTATAGAAGGTTTTTGTCTCAGAATTCTGCTTTTGCACCTTTTTGTGAACAAACTCTCTCTCTTTGATGGTCACCCAAGTTGCATAATGCAAGAAGCCTGCATTCGCTTACTGGCACTGACAGCTCCATACATGTGAATAAATTGCCATCTAGATTAATTATAAAAGAAGACATTTCAAAAGAATTCCATTATCATTGCATACTCCATTAAGATGCTGTAACGTTTAGGTAATAATTTTGTTTTGCCACAGTTGACATGCATAAACATCTTGGAAATATCTAGAGCAAGACTTAAAATTGTAGGACATTTTTAAAAACACACCATCCCTCTCTTTTATTTGACCATTTCCCCTAATTTTATGATTGGTTAATGCTCAATGGTTTTGTGGCTTTAATACATTTTATAGTTCTAATTTTCTTCCTCCCTTTTTCTGCAGGCCTCCCACAAATTGAGTATATGAGAGTACCACAACCCCACTGAGAAAGGTGTACCAGCTACCCTAGAGATTTCTATAATTAAGTGGATAGAAGACAGTGCTATGAGGTTAACCCTGCAAAGTGTACTCCTGTTTTTCTGTTGCACCAGCTCAGACCTCGGGATCCTCAGTTTTTGGAGACCCATGCAGTACCACAGCCTTTCACACATTCGGGGAGTTTGTATCCTAAAGAGAAAAACAGATGGAGGCAACTTCGAAGAAAATAGTCTGTGCTGTAGCCTCAGGAAGATTTAGGAGAGGGGGGAAAAGCCATTTTCAAAGAGCCTATTTTCAAAGCACATGCTTCCCTTGACGATAAAATAAACTTCGTTTCACTCTTATCTCTCACACAGACACATTTTCGGAGGAGTCCCTATGATAAAGCACATCATGCCACACTCTTGGACAGCTGTCTGTGTGTATGAGGAGGAATATTTAGAAATGAAGAGCTATTACTGTAGCAGTGCTAGCGTGTGCTCTCAAGTCCTTGATGAGCTGCTAGTTTTGATTTTGCCAGTAAAATATAATCTAAAACTTGGTGTTTGCAAAAGCTTTGCATGCCTCCCAATCAGGTCTTAGGGAATTTCTGGCTTCAGGAGAGAGTCAGACCTCTATGGCATGGTTTCTCAACCTCAGCACCACGGACATATGAGGCCAGGTCACCCCCTGGGGTAAAGGAGTCTGTCCTGTACGTTGCCAGATGTTGAACAGCCTCCAGGGCTCCTGCCCACTGGATGCCAGGAGCACTACCCAATCAAAATGATCTCCAGACTTTGCCAAATATCCCCTAGGGGACAAATTGACCCCTGATTGAGAACCCACCACTTTATGTTAGTAGCACCCTTCTTGGAAGGATTTTGTTTTAAGGCCCGTGTCAGAGTATAGGATATGCCATGAACATCCTGAGTTCTCTAAAGAACGACTTTCTTAGACAAAATTTAGAGCCAACAAGGAGGCAGTAAAGGGATATTGAAGGGAGGCAAGCACCACCCCTGGCTCACACCCTATACAAGCCTGGGGGGGTTTACTCACAACACTTCTGACACGGAGGTTTGTGGCCAGGGGTTCCCACAGCAACCTATTCTCTAACTCCCTGGACACCAACCAGGTATCCTACAATTCAGTTCTATTCTGACACTAACTACTTGGAGTTAGCACAGACCTCACAGATTCAGGGCTCATATGCCCTAACTCCTGCTTCTGACCCATCACCTGCACATTGGGGATTCCCACTCTTCAGGTTGGATAATTTGCTAGAACAGCTCACAGAACTAAGGGGAGTGCTTTGCTTACTATTACCAGCTTATTATAAAGGATACACCTCAGGTGCAGCCATATGGAAGAAGCACACAGGGCCAGGCATACCTGAAGGGGCATGCAGCTTCCATACCCTCTCCAGGGGCACCACCTTCCCACCACATCAATGCGTTTACCAATCCAGAAGCTCCCTGAATCCCTGCATTCAGGGCTTTTTAGTGAAGGTTCAACACAAGGCATTACTGATTAAATCGTTGGCCACCAGTGACTGAGTCAGCCTTCACCTCTTGCCCCCTCCCAGGTCCCAAGGCGGGGCTGAAAGTTCCAACCTTCTAATCAAATGATTGGTCTTTCTGGCCACCATCCTGAAGCTACTTAGGGGCCCCAGGCACCAATCATCTTGTTAACATACTAAAAGCCATTCTTTTCACTCCAGCCATTGACTTAGAAACTCTTACAGGAATCAGGGATTGAGACCAAGTAGTATAACCACCCTAACACTCAGGAAAGTACAAGGGTTTCAGAAGCTCTGTTAGGAAATGGGGAGGAAGAACAAATATATGCCAACAGGATTCCTTACCCTGCTGCTCCTGCTGTCCCTTAGTTCCTGGTCAAGGCATGAGTTACTGGCCCCCCACAAATGGTGGTTGGGGGTACAGCTGAACAGCATATTCTTTTCTCTGAAGGTCCTCTCAGTGACTACAGGGAAAAGTGATATTAAACAGCCAATTTTGGGCTGGAGAAAGAGGAATTTGAGTTTGGAGTTGAATGATAGAAGAGAGAAGGAATGTGATAGCTTAAATAAATCTATGGCCATGTCTGTGCAGCCCTGAGTAATCTATTATAGGATGAGATAGCAAGTAGACCTCTCCAGGTGGGAAAATAAGAAAGATCGGAAGGAACTTGCGCAGTGAAGAAGTGCGATCTCCTCCTTCCCTGAAAGTGGAAACTCTACTCCCAAAAGCAAAAGGAAAAAAGAGAGAAAGAGCAAGATGCATATTAGATTTTATTATGAAATAAAGGTAGAGGGGGGAAAATGCTATAGGCTCTAGTACAGTACATTCAAGGTGTTCAAATAACTTAAAAATTAATAGAAGTCTTTGACTTCTTGGTCCTACATCAGCATACTGCTCTGTTCTTCTAAGAGTGTGGGCCTTTGCCAAAGGTCAAGTTCATTAGGAGGGAGAAAAGTGGTCTTCAAAAAGGAATATATTTCAGTACTTCTTTTCCCATTTGAAAATGATGTTTTGTTTCAACCTGTTAGTTTCCTATTTTAAAGCTAATAATCAAGCATAAAATGCCTAAAAGGGCTTGGAATGCATTTTCTAGTCTGGGAATTGAAGACTGAAATCCTTTGTCTTTATAGGTTCCATTATTTAATCCATTGAAGATAGATAAAATTAAGTTAATTCAGTTTTACAGTGAATCTAATTTTTGTGTCCTAATGCTCAAAAAGCGAGTTCACAATGTCTTAATTCTGATGCTTTCCTGGAGGGCAGATATTTTCCTGATTTGAGCTACTGTGAAAATCTAGAAACCAATAAAGCCTTAGGACCTTTACAATAATGTCACTTGCTCACAAGGGTATAAGCTATCAGCCTTGTTTGGGGGCTTTCAATATTGATCTTGCCTAGGGAATTTAGGCATCAAGTTTTGGATTTAGAAATCATTTCTATGGAAATTAATTAGCTCTTTGTGGTGGTGCTCCCTTTGAATGACATGCAGGGGAAATAGGAGAGTCTGAGCTGACACAAAATTTTAGATGACTTTGCAATAGGGAAATTACTTTTTTATGGATGTGGGTACACTAATGCTGTTAACTAATATTAATTGACTCTGCCTACAGAATGTCCCAGAAGCTGTATGAAATTAGCATGATGCTATACTAAAAGCCCCTACACTCTTACCACACTAGTCCAGAAGGGAGGCAATAAATAAATAAATGAAATTCTGACCTTCAGTGGAAAAATAGTCTTTTCTCTGGTGCAATGAAACTAGCCAGTGGTCCTTAATCCTAGACAATGTTTTCATCACCCAGTTTCTTTCCTCATTCTGCCCATTTGTGAAAAGAGGAAGCCTTGATGCCTCTCTCTCTCCCAGTTCCCAAATATCCAACAGGGTCCTCTCAATCAAGTTCCTGCATCTTCTCAGGATTCTGAGTGTAACTCTGGGAGGAAAATGCCAGGGCAAAATACCTCTAAAACCAAAATCCATCAAAGGGAGAATATAAAGTTAAGAAACCCTTTTATTTTTACAAGCAGTCATCCCCATCTCTCTCTTGACAGGGCTGCAGCCCAAGAGAAAACTCCCACCTAGCCTCTCGGGTCCAGACAAACCCTTTCATGCCCTAGTAATTACCTATTGATATGTAGATGGCTGCTTCTCTCCACCCCTTGGAAACACCTATTGATATGCAGATGCACTACAGCCAGGAGAGAGATTCTGGAAATATTACAATTATACCCACACTGAGAAATCCCTGACTCACCCCAGCAGGTCCATATTTCCCCCCAATTCTTTCTCCCAGTTCTTCTCTTTAATGTGTACACATCTGCTTAAATGAGGAGAAAAATCTAAAACTAACTGGTGTCTTTCTTGGAAAACGAACTCATTTATTCATTTAGCCAGCATTTTATTTGGCACCTACAATGTGTTCAGCAAATAGATAAGTTCTGGAACATCCCTCCCTGAGTTGGCAGCTTCCACAATGAGGGACTATTCCAAACTGAAGCCGAGCAACTGCCAGAAATTAAATTTAACTCAAATTGTGCAGACTTTAAGTTCTATTTGCTCATTTATATTAACAATAGCCATTCAAAGGCAATGTTTTAACTGTCTTGGGAGGCTTGAGCCCAGCATGCTTGCTGTTCTGATCTCCTTACCTTACCTTGTTTGGGGGCTTGGAATCCCAATCATGTAAAGGTCACCCTTTTCAGAAGAAGCAGGGATATATTTGGTTCTTGTTCCACCACTCAGTTTACTCTACTAGCTCTGACATTTCTAGGTCAGGAGAAAACACAGGACAAAAGCACAAATACAGGGCCTGAGTGAGCTCAATACCTTGAGCCTACTTCAAGCCCCCCAAAGTAATTTGACCATCACTGGACAGAGAGCTCCAATAGCCTGAAGATTTTTGTTCAGATGCCATTCAAGCACCTTGGTAGATGGGAACCTGGCACTTATTTGGGGGAGGAAAGTCAGCTTATCTTCAGAATGAAAGCACAAGTTAGGAACCTGGGAGAAGTGGAGAAGAATCTGCTGGCCTTACACCTTTTCCTGTTAATCAGAATCTTAGAATTTCACACGAAAATCTTAGCTGTCTGTGTGATAGTCCCAGTACATATCAAGCAGTATGCTGAACACACTGGTGGGGCTTTAGCTATCTTGAAATGAAATAAGATGATACTTTCTTTCAAGAAGACTGGAGCTAGTTGGTTCTGTGATAAAAGCGTGACTATGTAGTCTAAATGTAAGTCTTCCTTGGTCCACATTTGAATGCAGGTGGTCCTGTCCTCCAGACGTCCCTGATACCAGTACAACAGGATTCTTACTGTACAGACAGAAGTCACTGAAAATAAGTAAAGACAGACTCACAGATTGTCTCTTGCCTCTTATGCAATCAGAGAAATATGAGTATGTGCTCCTGAAAAGTTATGCATTTCATTTCCTAGCAGAGCTGAAGTACTAATGGAAGTAGAATAGCAAATATTACTTCAATACCTGTAATAATTGAAGATGAGAATGGATAACTTTTAAGCAACTTATTTAACTTTAAAAGTAATTCCTGGAATTTGAAGAATGAAATAGTAGACCCATTGTTTCTTTTATGATCAATTAATGATTTAAAAAATGAAAGATAAGCTATGGCTTTTAAAATCAACTCTAGTACATGTCTGATTTTTCTTTTAAGTTAGTCTTTTAGGTAATCTCAGAATGCTATGCATAGTGGCATAAGAGAAAGCTGTAAAAAAAAAAAAATCTCCATGTGGAAAAATGTTGAATTGCATAGTTTTACTTTATTTCATCTAACAGAAACTTTTCTAAAAATCTAACTGTAACTGTAGAGGCATAAATGAAACCCAACTTGAAAGGCTTAATTGAAGATGTCATGCAGTCAGTCCTCTTGAAAAGTGAGGAATTTTTGGAAAGGAATATTTACCCTAATGTATAGTATAATTTGGCTTATTTATTTCATTTCATTGGTTTGCTTGCTTAAATTTATACAATACAATAATATTTGAAATGTTTTCTCAACATATTAATCACATCTTTACGAAGGCTAAATTGCAGGCATCATTTTAGTCCCTCAAAGAGGTAAAAGGGTATTTTCTGCATTCACTCTCCTCTTTCCAGAACTCTCCCCCACTGGGCCTCAGTCTTTCTATCGAGCTGGTTGTGACAGCAAGGAACGCTGAACGCGCTGACAAGTCTATAAACCTGGGTCCTGGGCTGGAAGTCCACATCTGAGCATGAGTTAAGTATAAACACAGCAGATAAAGCGCTTGTGAAAAGGGCTACCCAGGTGTAGTCCACAAAGGGCATGGCTCCCAGGGGTATGTATCGTCCTGACAATGTGCTTTTGGAGAAATGGGGAGTTTCTGACAACTGGGGCAAGTCACAGGCCTCACTATGGCCCTGATCATCACCTGGACTGGGGTGCAGTATATTTCCCCAGGGCCTGATGCTGCCCTTGCAACCACCAGACATCATATAAGAGCTATATGGGAAGGCAGAGTTCATTAAATTAAAAATTAAGTCCATGAAATTATGGAATCTCCTCCTTTGCAATTTCCAAACATAATCACTTGAAATCTGGGATGCTTCTCCATCTGAATTACTAAAAGCTCTTTCAGGAGAAATTTGAATCCTGACATTGTATGAAGTGTGAGCCACAGACAGATGTACTGTTTTCTCTCTGTGCTTCTAGCCACAACTTTAAATGCAGAAAATGACTTAATCTATAGCCACTGGTTTTTGAGAAGTCTCTACAAGATGCGGTATAAACAAGACCTGCTGGAATTACTCCCAATGACTTTCAAATTCAGTAACCGTTTTATTGTAGGAAGCTGTTAGAATTAAAATCTCTGAAGCACCTCAGCACACCATGGTGCCACCCCATGGAGTGCTGATGGCTCTTAAAGGCTAATTTCATTATGTGCCACCATTAATGGTGAAATGGGAAAGTTTCAAAGCACTGTCAGACGCAAAATAACGTCCTTCCCTGTCCTCCAAGCTCACTTGTGTTTAAGTTGCAGAAAACACCCAGTGTCTTATTTACAGGTCTGGCAGTCTCATGGCTTAAATTTCAGTGGGCATGCCTGAGTCATGATAAAGCCTCCCAGGGAATTGTCATTTACTCACCTGCTACCTAGTCTCCATCAGTGAGGGTTTTCCGGGGCCTATAATCTGACAACTAGGCTATGAACATGAGCGTGTTGGAGGTTAAAAGAAGCTATACTAGAACAAGATCAGATCTTAGTAACACTGCATTTACCCAGAAAGGGCAGGAAATATGTTAGAGAGAAAACAAAACAGGTTTTGAAATCAGAAAACCTGTATTCAGATTGCAGGAACTTGGTCTTGAACCAAGCACTTACTCTCTTTGGGTCTTAGTTTCCACTTATGAACTGATGAATCCCTCTCATGCAGAGAGCTCTAAGAACAGGAATAGATCCATAATAAAGATTGTTATAAACACCCAATAACTGGTAGGACTCTTTATTACCATCATTATGAAAAAGATTGAACAATTGCTAAAAGTTTTGGTTTGGGGCTACTCAGAATTAGAAAATTCTTTAGAGGAAATGTGCTTATTTAGATTGTTCAGGACAAATCAGTCTTAGCACCTGTCACTGCCTTTCTTCTTCTAGCGAGTAGAGGGATAAACAAAAAGACATATGAGAGAGAGCTAATGAAATTATTCTTTCTTGTGCTTTTAAGAATGCATCCTACTTACAATTAAGCACAGTATTCCATAAATCTACTAAAGCTGTGTTGACTCTCCAGGTCCGATTCTGTTCATTTCTTCTCTTCTGATGTCTGACTTCTGGTATCCCTATGTTTCTTCTTTCTGTTCTCCTTCTGATCATGTCTGTGTGTCTGTTGGTCAGTCTGCAAGTAGTATAATCTATAGTTCCATGGAAGCAAGAAGTAAATTTAAAAAATGCGTACCAGTGTGCCAGGTCCTATATTCACTAGGTGATTAGTTAGTTCAACTAATCTTAACAGCGATTCTGGAAGCATAGCATTCTCCTTTTCTTGAAGGAAAATTATAAGGAAACTGAAGCCAGTTTTAACTTAAGAAGATTCCTGCAGATCTCATAGAGAGGTGCTTCTGAAACCAGAATCTGAAACTGGGTTCATCTATCACCTTCCCAATGCAGGTGTGGAACGGCCATCCAAGCAAACATCCCTAAATTAGAGTCACATGTTTATTTTGTTCTGTTTCCTGATTGCTTTTCTGAGTTTCCTGTGAATTTGGAGACAGAAGATCAGAGGCACCATCCTTTGCTATAATGCTGATAGATCTGAGATGGGCTTGAAAGATCCAAAGAAGAGTGTAAGACTAGAAGAGAGTCCAGTATCCCAGTAAATGCCCCCTAGTGACCTGTCTGGGATCGCCCACTCCTATGTTCACTTGGTGTCTGAGAGCCATATAAGCAACATGATTGGAAGTAAATCATTCTGATGGGGCTTTTTGAGAATCCCTTCCAAAGCCATCACATTGATCTGTTTGTCATGATTTGGCCCTATTTTATTATAATCCAGATGGCAGAGACTTGCTTTTATTCACCTATCCTTTTGTCTTTTCTGCCTTGGCACACAGCTAGACTGTGTTTCCAGCCCTCATTGCACTTCGGTGGGTCCACAGAACTAAATTCTGGCCAGTGGAATGGGGGCCCACCAACAGAAAGATGAAAGAGTCCCTAGTATGGAATATGCCCCTCCCCTTCCCGACATCATGACCCTCACTGTACTCAGACAAGAACAAAAATAAATAAATCTTTGTTGTCTCAAGCTACTGAGATTTTGGGAATGTTTGTCTCAGATAGCCTACACTGTCCAATACAATCTATTTCATGAATTCAAAACAATGTTTCTCACTGGGAGTGATTTTTGCCACTTAGGGACAGATAGCAAGTTCTGGAGACAATTTTGATGGTCACAACTGGGAGAAGGGTGGTTCTTGCATTAATGAGTAGAGATCAGGAATGCTGCTCAAAATCTAAAAATGCAGGACCACCCCACAACAAATAATTTTCCAGCCCAAAATATCACTAGAGCTGAGGTTTAGAAACTCTGGTTTAAGTTAAGTCCTCCGAAAGAAAGAGTGATTATCCACCAGATACTAAATATATTCTCACTGATTGTCTGACTCCACTTAGCAATAACATTAAGAAAAAAATGATGCTATCCTCATACCAACAACTTTTTTTATTATTATTGAGGTATCATTAATATGCAATCTTATGCTGTGGTTTCACATGAGAAACATTGTAGTTACTATATTCCCCTCTATTATCAAGTCCCCACCATATACCCTATTACAGTCACTGTTCATCAGCGTAGTAAGATGCTTTAGACTCATTACTTGTCTTCTCTGTGCTATACTGCCTTCCCTGTGATCCCCCATATTATGTGTGCTAATCATAACCCCTTAATCCCCTGATCCATGCCTTCCCATTCATCCTCCCCAGCCCCTTTCCCTTTGGTAGCCACTAGTCCATTCTTGGGTTCTGTGAGTCTGCTGCTGTTTTGTTCCGTCAGTTTTTTTCTTTGTTCTTATACTCCACATATGAGTGAAATCATTTGGTACCCGTCTATCTCCACCTGGCTTATTTCACTGAGCATAATACCCTCTAGCTCCATCCATGTTGTTGCAAATGGTAGGATTTGTATTATTCAAATGGCTGAATAATATTCCATTGTGTATATGTACCACATCTTCTTTATCCATTCATCTACTGATGCACACTTAGGTTGCTTCCATTTCTTGACTATTATAAATAGTGGTGCAATAAACATAGGGGTGCATATATCTGTGCATATGTCTTTTGAATCTGTTTTCTTACAGTGAATGCCTAGGAGTGGGATTCCTGGCTCAAATGGTATTTCTATTTTTAGTTTTTTGAGGGACCTCCATATTGCTTTCCACAATGGTTAACTAATTTACATTCCCACCAGCGGTGAAGGAGGGTTCCCTTTCTCCACAACTTCGCCAGCATTTGTTGTTGCTTGCCTGTTGGATGTTGGCCATCCTAACTGGTGTGAGGTGATATCTCACTGTGGTTTTAATTTGCATTTCCCTGATGATTAGCAATGTGGAGCATCTTTTCATGTGCTTGTTAGCCATTTGAATTTCTTCTTTGGATAAGTGTCTGTTCAGATTTTCTGCCCATTTTTTAATTGGGTTATTTGCTTTTTGGGTGGTGAGGCATGTTAGCTCTTTATGTATTTTGGATGTCAACCCCTTATTGGATATGTCATTTATGAATATATTCTCCCATACTGTAGGATGCCTTTTTGTTCTACTGATGATGTCCTTTGCTGTACAGAAGCATTTTCATTTTATGCAGCCCCATGTGCTCATTTTTGCTTTTGTTTCCCTTGCCCAAGGAGATATGTTCATGAAAATGTTGCTCATGTTTATATTTAAGAGAGTTTTGCCTGTGTTTTCTTCTCAGAGTCTTATGGTTTCATGACTTACATTCAGGTCTTTGATCCATTACAAGTTTAGTTTTGGGTATCCAGTTTCATTCTCTTACATGTAGCTGTCCAGTTTTGCCAGCATCAGCTGTGGAAGAGGCTGTCATTTCTCCATTGTATATCCATGGCCCCTTTATCATATATTAATTGGCCATATATGTGTGGGTTTATATCTGGGCTCTCTATTCTATTCCATTGATCTATGGGTCTGTTCCTTTGCAGTACCAAATTGTCTTGATTACTGTGGCTTTGTAGTAGAGCTTGAAGTTGGGGAGCATAATCCCCCCCTGCTTTATTCTTCCTTCTAAGGATTGTTTAGGCTATTTTGGGGTCTTTTTTGGTTCCATATGAATTTTGGAACTATTTGTTCTAGTTCATTGAAGAATGCTGCTGTTATTTTGATAGGTATTGCATTGAATCTGTAGATTGCTTTAGGCAGGATGGCCATTTTGACAATATTAATTCTTTCTACCCATGACAATGGGATGTATTTCCATTTATTGGTGTATTCTTTGATGTCTCTCAAGAGTGTCTTGCAGTGTTCAGGGTATAGGTCTTTCACTTCCTTGGTTAGGTTTATTCCTAGATATTTTATTATTTTTGATTCAATTGTGAATGGAATTATTTTCCTGATTTCTCTTTCTGCTAGTTCATTAGTACATGCAACAGATTTCTGTGTATTAATTTTGTATCCTGCAGTTTTGCTGAATTCAGGTATTAGCTCTAGTAGTTTTAGAATGGATTCTTTAGGGTTTTTTCTGTACAATATTATGTCATCTGCAATGACAGTTTAGCTTCTTCCTTGCCAATCTGGATGCCTTTTATTTCTTTGTGTTATCTGATTGCCATGGCTAGGACCTCCAGTACTATGTTGAATAAAAGTGGGGAGAGTAGGCATCCTTGTCTTGTTCCCCTTGTAGGAGGAAAAGTTTTCAGCTTCTCACTGTTAAGCATGATGTTGGCTGTGGATTTGTCATATATGGCCTTTATTATGTTGAGGTACTTGCCCTTTATACCCATTTTGTTGAGAGTTTTAATCATGAATGGATATTGAATTTTGTCAAATGCTTTTTCAGCATCTATGGATATGATCATGTGATTTTTCTCCTTCTTTTTGTTAATGTGGTGGATGATGATGGATTTTTCAAATATTGCACCATCCTTGCATCCCAGGGATAAATCCTACTTGATCATGATCTATGATCTTTTGATGTATTTTTTAATTCAGTTTGATAATATTATGTTGAATATTTTTACATCTATGTTCATCAGGGATATTAGTCTATAATTTTCTTTTTTGTGGTGTCTTTGCCTGGTTTTAGTATTAGAGTAATGCTGGCTTCATTGAATGAGTTTGGAAGTATTCCCTCCTCTTCCACTTTATGGAAAACTGTAAGGGGGATGGGTATTAGGTCTTCTCTAAATGTCTGATACAATTCAGTGGTGAAGTCATCTTGTCCAGGAGTTTTGTTCTTGGGTAATTTTTGATTACCAATTTAATTGCCTTGCTGGTAATTGGTCTGTTCAGATTTTCTGTTTCTTCCTGGGTCAGTCTTGAGAGGTTGTATTTTTCTAGAAAGTTATGCATTTCTTCTAGTTTATCCAATTTGTCAGCATGTAGTTTTTCATAGTATTTTCTAATAATTCTTTATATTTCTGTGCTGTCTGTAGTGATTTTTCCTTTCTCACTTCTGATTCTGTTTATGTGTGTAGACTCTTTTTTCTTGATAAGTCTGGCTATGGCTTTATCTATTTTGTTTATTTTCTCAAAGAATCTGCTCTTGATTTCATGAATTCTTTCTATTGTTTTATTCTTCTCAATTTATTTATTTCTTCTCTGATCTTTATTATGTCCCTCCTTCTGCTGACTTAGGGCCTCATTGATTCTTCTTTTTTAAGTTTCATTAAGTGTGAATTTAGGCTATTAATTTAGGATTTTTCTTCCTTATTTAAGCCTTCACTATGTTCCACAGATTTTGCAGTTATGAGCTGTTGTTTTCATTTGTCTCCATATGTTGCTTGATCTCTGTTTTAATTGGGTAATTGATCCATTGATTATTTAGGAGCATGTTGTTAAGCCTTCATGTGTTTGTGGGCCTTTTTGTTTTCTCTGCACAATTTATTTCTAGTTTCATACCTTTGTGATCCAAGAAGTTGGTTAGTACAATTTCAATCTTTTTATATTTGCTGAGGCTCTTTTTGTGGACTAGTATGTGATTTAGTCTGGACAATGTTCCATGTCCACTTGAGAAGAATACGTATCCTGTTGCTTTTGGGTGGAGTGTTCTGTAGATGTCTGTTGGGTCCATCTGTTCTAATGTGTCATTCAGTGCATCTGACTCCTTACTTATTTTCTGTCTTGTTGATCTGTCCTTTGAAGTGAGTGGTGTGTTGAAGTCTCCTAAAATGAATGCATTGCATTCTATTTCCCATTTTAATTCTGTTAGTATTTGTTGCAAATATGTAGGTGCTCCTGTGTTGGGTGCATAGTTATTTATAATGGTTTTATCCTCTTGCTGAACTGACCCATTTCTCATTATGTAATATCCTTCTTTGTCTCTTGTTACTTTCTTTGTTTTGAAATCTATTTTATCTGATACAAGTATTGCAACTCCTGATTTTTGTCCCTATTGTTTGAAATATAAAGTATCTTTTTTCCATCCCTTCACTTTTAGTCTTTTTATGTCTTTGGGTTTGAAGTGAGTCTCTTGTTGGCAGCATATGGATGGGTCTTGCTTTTTTATCCATTCTGTAAATCTATGTCTTTTGATTGGTGCACTTATTCCATTTACATTTAGGATGATTATTGATGTGTACTTATTGCCATTGCAGGCTTTGGATTCATGGTTACCAAAGGTTGAAGGGCAACTTCTTTACTATCTAACAGTCTACCTTAACTCACTTATTATGCTATTATAAACACAATCTGAAGATTCTTTTTTTTTTCCCTTCTTTTTCTTCCTCCTCCATTCTTTTTATGTTTGGTGTTGTATTCTGTACTCTTTGTGTATCCCTCATCAGACTTTGTGGGTAGCTGATTTAATTTTGCATTTGATTAGTTATTAATTGGTCTACTTCCTTTACTTTGGTTTTATTTTCTCTGGTGACAGCTATTTAGCCTTAGGAGAACTTCCATCTAGAACAGTCCTTTTAAAATACACTGTAGAAATGGTTTGTGGACGGTAAATTCCTCCATTTTTACTTATCTGGGAATTGTTTAATCTCTCCTTCAAATTTAAATGATAATCTTGCTGGATAGAGTATTCTTGGCTGGAGGCCCTTCTGTTTCATTGCATTGAATACATCATGCCACTCCCTTCTGGCCTTTAAGGTTTCTGCTGAGAAGTCTGATGAGAGCCTGATGGGTTTTCCTTTGTATATGATCTTATTTCTCTCTCTGGCTGCTTTTAATACTCTGTCCTTGTCCTTGATATTTGCCTTTCTAAATATTATATGTCTTGGTGTTGTCTTACTTGGGTTCCTTGTGTTGGGAGATCTGTGCACTTCCATGGCCTGAGAGATTATTTCCTTCCCCAGACTGGGGAGGTTTTCAGCAATTATTTCATCAAAGACACTTTCTATCCCTTTTTCTCTCTCTTCTTCTGGTACCCCTATAATGTTAATACTGTTCTGTTGGATTGGTCACACAGTTCTCTTAATATTCTCTCATTCCTAGAGATCCTTTTTTTCTCTGTCTGCCTCAACTTCTTTGTATTCCTGTTCTCTCATTTCTATTTCATTTACTCTCTCCTCTATCTCACCCAATCTGCTTTTAAATCCCTCCATTGTATGTTTCATCTCAGCTACTGTACTTTTTAAGTACAGTATCTCCCTCCTGAATTCATCCCTTAGCTCTTGAATATTTTTCTGTAGCTCCAATAGCATGCTTATGACTTTTATTTTGAATTCTTTTTCAGAAAGATTGGTGGTTTCAGTTTCACTGAGCCCTCTTTCTGGTGTTTGAGGAATTTTGGATTAAACAAGGTTCTTCTGCCTTCTCAGAATCCTATTGACTAATGAGAAATATTAGTTTTGTGTAGGCAGCCCTCTCTAGTACCCAGAAGCTCTGCTTTTCAAGCTGCTCAGCCCCTGGAGTGATGGTAGTGGTTGCAGGCAAGCAGTACTCATGCCTACCCTAAAGAGAGAGCTCTTTCCTGCATCCCAGCCACAGTGCCTGCCTTTGCTGTCAGAGCCAGTGAGCCAGGTGTAGGGAGCAGCCTCTGTGTTAAGCTTGTGTAGTTGCCATGGAGGGGCTGCCCTCTGGCTGGCCTGGCACTATGGCAGGGGTTGAGTGAACCGTGCCGGAACCTGTTGGGAGGACAGAGCTCTTTCATTCTTTCCCTCAGTAGTGCCTGTCTCTGCTGTCAGGGCCAGTTAGCCACAGACACAGGGAACAGTCTCTGAGATAATCCTCTGTAGTTGCCATAGGCGGGGCTGCCCTCTGGCTGGCCTGGTGCGATGGTGGGGACAGCAGGTTTGTGCGCAGATATCAGCAGGGAGGAAGGAGCAGCAGGCTGCTTATAGCAATGGGGGACCTTGGGGCTGCATTGCCAGCCAGGGGGATGGAGTGCCTGAAATTCTGAAAGTTCCCAACCTGCTGGGCTAAGTGTGCCAGGACAATTTTTGTCCACCTGTTCCTTCTCCTGAGCAGCAAGCTCTGTGCAATCCTTGCCCCTTTAGCAGCCTTCTCATTGTTGAGAAGTCTTTCAAAGTGCCCACCTTTCTTTTGTCCCAGAGCAGCCAGTTGTGGGAACCTGTTCTCCACAAGCAGCTTTAATCTCAGTCTCTGACTTTGCTTTTCAACCCCTCTAATTTTCAGAGCACTATGCAATGTAGGTTTGTGCTCCCAGAGTAGATTTCTAGGGCAGGGTATTTAGCAGTCCTGAGCTTCTGCTCCCTCCTTGCTCTGTTTCTTTTCCTCCTGCTGGCAAGCTGGGGTGGGGTGAGAGTTCAGGTCCTGTTGGGTCATGGCTTTGTTACTTTACCCTTTTCCATGATGTAGATTTTCTGTGATGTAGATTTTCCATTCTTTTCCCAGATGTAGACTGGCTGGTGCAATCTTATTTCTGGTCACTCTTTTAGGAATAGTTGTATTTGAGGTATTTTCATATTATATGTGGTTTGGGGAGGAGATTTCTGCCTCACTTCTCATGTCACCATCTTTTTTCCTCTCCCCTCATACTAACAACTTTTTAAACAAGAATCCATTAGGGGAAAAAAAAATCAGTATCCTAGAAGTAGACACTGCTAACATTTCAAATTTAATTTAAGAAATTGTGCTAGTTAATCAAATTGGCAGATTTAGAAAAACAAACATCTTTTATTCACAGAAGTTGGCCAGTATGGTTAATTGAAGCACTTACATCCTGAGTTTAGCCATCATAATATTAGCTCTGTGTTGGAAGAGTTAATTCTGGTACCAAAGAGTTAACCTGGGAAATTAAAGGGAAGCTTCCACCCTGACTTTTGAGTTTCTGCTCTCTGCAGAGATTTCTCCATTAAAGCAATTTCTGTGACAGAAATTAGACTGAGACTACCAATCCCTCTCAAATATGATGTGAAAACTGTCCTTGGATTGTATACATTTGAGTCAGTGGGTTTCAAGTGACAAACTGAAGATCAAATATGATGAAATCTTCTCATTTATTTCAAATACCTCATCTCCATAATAGATTCTCTTTCAATATCTTTTGAGACATTTACTTAAAGAACTCAAAAATGTTATCTTTAAGAGGTTTTATAAATCTGACAATCTTAGATAACCATGGTACCAATCACATAGACAGTTGGTGAAGAAATGTTTTGCATTTCTCTTTCAATGATAATATCTAGGCTCTTGATGAAATGCTGTCCTGACCTTTCTACTCAGTTCATAACAGGTATTTTGAGAATATATTACTTTCTAGACCCTGAGCTAAATTCTAGAGACCCAGAAATGACCCGGACATGCTCCTTATATTGATGCATTACCTAGCACTATTTTCATGATTCTTGCCCTTAGCTCTATTCTTCTTGCTTTCTGCCCCTTAGCTCTCCTTCCACCACAGAAGCCTGCTGTGGGTGCTCCAGGTTCATGGGCATGGAGTCTTCTGCCTAAGTGGCCTGTCTGTCTCCCTCTCCCCATATGAGACACTGTTCCCTCAATAACAGCATCATTGCTCCGCAGAGCCATGTTCTTGCCATAGCTGTTGTGGCTCTACCACATTCCAGGACAAGTAATTTAAACTCTGTGCCCATGAAGCCCACCAAAAGCACAGAAATGATAGTCATACTACCTCCTATGAAAACTGATTAAGTGAATGTCTATTAGCTAACTACTAAGAATAATGCCTGGCATATGGTCAGTGGTCTTCCACATTGGCATTGATGCTGATATTCTTGCCATTCAAATTCTCCCTTCCCCTTCTCAGTCAGGGGAATCAAATCCCCTTGCTCCTGATACCCTCAAGACCAGGCTATCTGACTGTCTGATGACAATGCTTTAAGCCAGTGAATCCATGCTAATAATGCACTAACTGAAAAAGACTTGAGAAGAACCTCAGAGGACAGTTTAATCTGGTAAGGTGAGCAGAAAACAATTATTTTTATCAACCATTGCAGTTTCATAGAAATATGGACTTTATATATGCAAGTACATACCTTCGTATTTGAGTTGTAAGAGAAGTAATACATTGGCATTTCTCCTTGTTTCAGTCTGGGTTCCATGAAAGAAAAAAATTCATGTAAATGATCAATTGACATTAGATAATAGATTGATTGATCGATTTAGGAAGGAAATTCTCAGGCAGGCGTTGACACTACAGTCCACGGCAGAATGTCTCCTTTGTCAGGGAAAATTCAGTCATGCTCTTAAATCTGTTCAACTGGTTGAGTCAGGGCCATCCAGATTATGGAGGATAATAGCCTTTACTCAAAGTAAATGAGTATAGTTGCAATTCACATCTATAAAATACCTTCATAGCAATACCTAGGCTAGTAGTTGATTGAGTTAGTTACTGAGTACTATAACTTAGCTGAGTTGACATAAAAAAAATGACCATCACACTACCCTCAGTCAGATATGTGCTTTAATGTCTACTCCTCATAGAAATCCCACAGGATAGGGATTATCCCCATTTCACAAGTGAGAGATCTGGGGTTTTATAATCTGAAAGACTGTGTAACTGAACTACATGGCAGGAGCCAGGATTTGAACACTTGCCTAATTTGGCTCTGAAATCTACTTTACATATATTTTCTGTAGGAAGCTTAGCTTTTCCTTCCACATTCTTGGTCTCCTAAGGGGGGGCCTCAGTCTCTTCCAGTAGGCATGATTCACATGTCTGATTATCTCTGGCCAGGCACATTACAAAGCCACACATCAGTTGTTTTGGATTTCTCCATTGTTTTGTGCTATATATTGCTCTGTTTAAATACATTAATATAGAGTATCCATGTGAACAAATTCCTTTTGTTTGAGCTTTACTCTGTGTATCTGGCTAGCATCTTAGTATTCAGGAGAGATAGTTAATTCAGGATCATTTACCATGCAGATAAATTTTCATGTGGAGATGTCACCCTATCAGGGTCAGTGTCTGAGCACCTAAGACTTGTCTGCGGAACCCAGCAAAGTGTACTTGACTTTGATGGGCTTTCCCCCTTGAGAAGAAACATCCCAACACTTCTTTTTGGTTCGCCTAGATTTCTTTATGTCCAGATTCAGGAGGGTTTTACTCGATGTACATAAAATACTGTATTTATGAATCTATCAACAGTGCACAGATTATCTAATTGTCCAGTCATGCACACCATTATCCCTTCTGAGGCACATAGAATTTTCCCCCAGCTTTTCATACCATTCACCTAAAAAATTCTTCCCAACTGTACACAAAATCAAAAATTCCTTTAGTTTGAAGAAAAGGAGTTATTTTTGAAGGTACTTGTTTAAAAAACAACCTGCCAACATATGTTCTTATACTCCAGAATAGAGTAAGTGATTTGTTTTCTATTTTTTATTCCCACTTCTCTTTCTTGCACTGAAGCTATTTGAGACTTGGTAAAATATTCTGTGGTTTGGAGAGACAATTTTATGGTAATTTACAGTAATAAGAAGTCCGTCTGTAACAGAGGCCTTTGCTAAGCTGGCCCACTATCCAGGGAGGGTCCAATGTTGATTTTAATGTTGTCTTCATTTCATGAGCATACCGTTTGCCTCTAAGACATTTCATGCATAGAGAGTTAAGATGCTTTCTTGACAGGAAGCTGAGCTAGCCAACAACACAACTGATTTTCCCAGGAGGGAAAAAAAATCTTCCCCTTAAGTGCCTCTTACCTATTTGTGTAATGCAGATGAAGGATTTGCTTGTTTCTTTGTTAGTTTTAATCAAAATATATTTTATTGTTAATGGACAAAAGTATCCATTTTTTACATTGCACTATACAATTTATATTATGAAATTGTTACTAGTTCATGCACTGAGCTAATGTTCTTTTCCACTAAGAGTGGATGAAAGAAGACAATTTGCAAATGCATAAAACACATGCACACACACATACATACACACGTGCATGTACTCAGCACAGAAAGAGCTCTTACCTCTGATGTGTTACCCTCTAACAAGAACAATGCATGTTAGACACATTATTTTTCAGTTTCTCCAGATGGGAACTAGGGCAGCCTGCATATCAAATCTGAATTTGTCTGGCCATCCTGTACAGAGTCCTTTGTTCACACCTTCTCCAATCATGATAATACCCTCCTTCCCTGTGATTGCTCAGCAACAGGTGCATTACACACATGCATTTTCTTCTGTGAATTTACTTTTTAAATACTTTTAAGCCCACTTTTTTTCCCAGATATTTGATGTCTTCCAAGAAATGGTAAGCTCCTCAAAGACGAGGGACAGACTTCCTCTTTTATAAAATGTTCACACATCTTTCATGTTTACAATGTCTAGTTAAAGAATAAGGAGAATTTCCTGATTATTTACTTCAACAAAATTAAATTCATTATTCTTATAAAGAGTTAAATTGGGGGGGGGAATGGCTACATAAGGAAAGCTAGTGGAAAGGATCGGATTCAAGGGTCAAGTGTGTAGGCACATGCTAATGGCGAAAGCAGGGAAAGGGCCCACCTCAGCCCCACTCCCATCTCATGGAAGACATCAGGTCACAGTTTAGTGAAAAATTAAAAGCCCAAGGAGCACATGGGGATAATAAAGCCAAATGTCCCTGCAAGAAAAGTTCTGCTACAATGACATTATCCAATTTACGAGGGAAGAACTGACCATTTCTGGGCCAGGATCCCTGGTCATTGAAATCCAATGACAACATCGGTGCATGGGAAGAAACATTTTAAAAATTCTTTCTGAGAATAAAGCCAGAATAGGGGTTTTAAAAGCAATGAGAATCAGGGTTTGAATAGAAATATACCAAAGAACCTAATTTGGGTTGGAGCAAATGAGGGCCACATAACAAGATGCTGTAGCAGAGAAAAATCGTCGTCTTGAACCCTAAAGAGACTAACGGAGACATTCTGGATTTCTCAGAAGAGCTCTAGCTGTGGTGGCTATTATTTCTTGCCAATACTATAAAGGCTTACTGTTTTAATTCAGATTTTCTATAACTGAGACAATGAATGCCAGCCGTACTTGGGAACCAATAAAATGGTGACATCCACTGCCGTGTGCAGTAACTTGGTGAGCATGTTACCAGCAGTAAGGAAGGCAGGTAGTCCCTGTAGTGAAAACCCCCTTGGGTGAATTGGGAGTGGGAAGTAGTGGGAACAACCATAAGGCAAATGCTCATCAAAAGTTCATTAAATAAACTGATCAGATTGCATGCAACCTATGTAAAAAATAGGATTTGCCAGTGCTCACAAAGTTATACGCAAAGATTCCTTCCCATTGTAGTAAAAACCCTCATGCACATAACAGATTGACAGACAGATTGTTAGGTGGAGGCAATAGCAAAGCTGCTGTAGGGCTGGAAGGAATTAAGAAGGGCTTCAGGAGCATGTAACAGAGTTCTTGGGGGTCCCAGGACCATCACTAAGAAATGACTGCATGAAAATGTATGCTCACTCCCTACTGCAGCTGACAGAGACAGTCATGATAAACCTTCAGCCTTAAGAGCAACCTTGATGGGAAAGGAGGCACCGAGAGGCAGCTTGCGGGAGGTAAGCAGGAAGACAGGTCCAGTCCCACCATCTTGGCTCTGAGTGCCGGTTGAGGAAAGGTGACATACGGACTAGTGACGTGTCAAGGTTGAGGTTAGGGCAGGGTGGGGGGAGCACACTTCCTTGGCACTGATCTTATTTGGAATCTGTGTCATTAGCACAAGGTTTTCCTTTTCTTTCCGAGAATCTATAAGAACTTGATTGCCCAACAGTCTCCAAGTTTTGCTTCTGCCATTCTCCTCACTCCCCGCTTTCCCACTGCTGACTGTGGCCCATAAAACAGAGACCGTTTGGATTGTCCAGGGTCTTATGTTTAGGGAAAAATTATCTCAGCAAGCAGTGGCTCAGGAGGAGCTTGGCAACACGTTTTGTCTTTACACCCCTGCTTGAGCTCTGGTTCTGAGCCTTGAGGCTTCATAATTCCAGATGAAATAGATAAAATTTCCTTCGTCCTTGGCAGATGCCTGCTGTAGTCACTGCACACCGAGCTCTCGTCCAAGGTGATGTCTCTACCTTGTGGTGCGCTTGCCTTTTCTTTAGGGTGCGTCAAGGGTCGGCGGAGACTGTCCATGCAGAACGGGTGCCTATGAGAGAGGGAAGAAGAGGCAAGAAAGAGAGGGAGGGAGGGAGGGGGCGGGGGAGGGAGAGAGGAAGGGAAGAACAGAAAGTTGTGCCTAGTGACTAGTTCACACACTATACTAGAAATTGTCATATTGTAATTGTACCAGAAAGGCCCTATCTTCTCCCCAGTTTATTCTTCTACACTGATTCCTCACTGGATATGAAATATCATCATTAAAAAATAATTTGTCAGCTCTTATCACTACAACCATCCCTACTAATACTCCTCTACTGCCGCTGTTACTAATTTTCATGAAAAATGTAAATAAATAAAAATAAACAGTAAATATAATAAAGACTTCACAATTCAGATTATGTACTTTACATAGTAAGTAGAGGTTTACACTTTTCATAAACACCTCACCTTTTTAACTTTATTGTAACCTTACAGACTAGGCTTTGTTATACAGATAAGGAACTGAGACTCAGAAAAAGGTAAATAATTCAACGAAATTCACACAAATAACAAATTGTGCAGCTGAAATATATAAGCAACTTTTCTGACTTTAAGACCCCCCCTCCCCACATATAGAGGTTTCTGGCAGGGGGAGGGGGTTGTTTTGTGTTTGGGGGGTTTTGTTTTCATTTACTTGTTTGCTTGCTACGTTTTTAAAAAGACAAATCCTTCTTGGTCAGGTGCTTCATCCTAATGTATATTAAGGTGTCTGTACCTCTCCTGCTGACAGAGACTCCCAACAGCAAAAAGGGCCCAGAAAGAGGAGGTTAGAAAACTAAAGAAAAAGCCCCGGACATGGCAGTGTCACCAAGGGTCAGCCATGGCTATAAACGAGTGTGTACGGAACCAGTCCCTTAATGAGGACACCCCAAAGGAGGGACAGAGCACCGAGCTCCAGCCCTTCACCCCATTTTACAGATGGGGGCACTTAGGCCTAGGCTACTTGGCATGGCCACTATGCTATATCCAGCTGATGACAAAGGGGAGTCTCCTGACTCTGATCTAGACAGCCTTCCATCACCGAGTCCTATCTGGCTCTATGATCAGCTGCATGAATTCTGAGAACAGTCAATATCCACCACGACATGCCACCAACTAATCAAAGTATGGCTGACTTTTGCCTCAGGTGTACAGCATGGGGGGCAGAAACAAATCATTTTTAGTAATGATGAAGTTCTCTCAGAAGTACCGCTCACCTTAAAAATGTGCTTAGGAATTAACACACTCTTGGCATTCTGATTTTTCCGGCTTTCTGAAGTTGAGACACTACAGGAGTGCCTTTGCGGCTTTGATCACAGGCAATCAAAGGGGACTCTGTGTAGCTTCCAGGGAGAGGCTGTTGCTGAATAAATCGGAGCTCTCTGCCATGCAGAAGGAACTGTTACAGAACTTCCCTGCATCCCTAACTCCAGATCAAATTAAGATCTGAAAGCTGTCGCTGGTCCCTGGGAGCCAGTGGTTTTAATTTTCTTACCTGCATTTTTCTTCCCTACCCATTCCAGATAGCTGTCACAAGAAATACAAAAAGGGTGTCCACTTCTTGATTGTTCTTTGCTGTTTCTCACTTTCATGCTCACAGCAAGGAAAAGAGCCATCTTTTCAACAAGTGCTTACAGCACTCTACCTAGCAGAGTTTGAGTGATTATCATTAAATGTATAATATCACACAGAGTTGCCCAAGTTATCATGTTTCTGGCCAAATTTATGAAAATAAAAGGAATTATCTGTTATTCCTACAGTTTATGAGCTTTAGATTTTTATGTGTTCTTAAGCTGCTCAGGAAGGTTCTAGACTTAAAAATCTGAAAGGATTGGTGCAAACTGACAAAGGGGGCAGAGAGAGGAGACTTTCCTGATGACAGGCCTACCCCTGTGACTCTCCCCCCTACAAGGTTCACTAATGACTTTAGTTTCCTCCTTGATGAACTCTTTAAACTGACTCAGACAAGCTTGGACACACAACCCTTCTTTTGCCTCTGCACAACAAAAGTGAAATGCTAGTGGGAAATTCAAACAAGACTTTTCTCAGTGCGAGGGAGAAACAACAAGCAAATAAACCCAAGTTAAACGAATAGAGTTAATAAACTTATAGCTTGCTTCCACAGTATCATCTGGGATTCAAGGAGGCAGTATTATTGGAAAAGTGGTAGCTATGTATTTCATTTTATGCTTGAGATAAAAGAGGATTAAGTATGCTTACATTCTAATGACGAAAAGGGTTCAATGTACAGAGAGTGACAAAGACTAGCAATAAGTCAAAAAATTTTCTTCCGAGAGTTACTGAAATTGTAGATTGTTATCTACTATCAATGTTCATACTTTCTACTCTTTCCCCAACTAACTGACAATGTGGTTCTTCCTTCCCCACGGCTCAGGGTCTGTCTCACTAACACTGACCCATACAGGAAGTCAGATAACAATTGGAAATTTCCTTGCTGAACATGAAAAGAGAACACAGCAAGAATTTGGGTGATTAATCCACGTCTAAGAGCTGGACACAACCAACCCAAAAGGATAGACTTGCTCATTGACTAGGACACTGCTTCGATAGCATAGCCAACAGTGCTTCTGGGGCTCTTTGTTCCTTTACCCTCTCATGGCTGTAGAGGCATCTGTTGAGGATATATTCTTCCCTAGTACACTAATACATCCAGGCAGGTAACAGTCAGGTCTTGCAGTCGTTCTTGGGAACTCTTGTCTGTTTAAGGGAACTGTGATTTTCTACTTTTATTTATTATTTGTTTGACTCACAGTTTAACTCTCAGGGGGCAATTTTCTTTCCATTATTTCTAAGTTGTTGGGAGACACATTATGGTATCCCACTAGGCTAACAAGAAGTAGCATGATAAAATAGCTTTGTGAGATGCAGCGATGCAAATCCCCTACAAGTAAACCTACGAAAAAATAGATTTTCAGCTGGAATGGGGTGTAGAAAATGGATGACTGCAAATGATATTCTTTCTTTTTGATTGGTTTGTTTTGGCAGTATCTTGATACAGAAAAAAAAAAAAAGATCTGTGTGTGTGTGTATAAAAATCACTGGAAGTTACTTTGAACATCAAAAAACAACAGTTTAAATTGCTTCTCTAGTAGTTTGTCCTCAGTTGACAATTCTCTGGTTTTTGCTTGTGAGTCATCTTCTCAATGTCACGTCTCTAACCTCTGTTGCTCAGTGGTTCACTCTAATCAATAATACCCTACTTCAGGTCAGCCAAGTAGTTTGTCTCACTTGAACTTATTTTCTCATAGTCATATCACTATTAAAATCATTGACTAAAATTTTACCTCTTCTGAATGAACATTTATGGTTTTCTGGATTAGCAAAAATTCCATAGACGTACATCAGAGATATTGCAGCTTCAGCTCCAGACCACTGAAGCACAGCAAAAAGGGCAATAAAGTAAATCAGATTATTATTTTTTGCACACAAGGGTTATTCTTATACTATAGCCTATTAAGTATGCAATAGAATTATGTCTAAAAAATATACATACTGTAATTTTAAAATACTTGATGATAAAAAGTGCTAACCATCATCTAAGCTTTCATCAACTCATAGCGCATAATGTTTCCTGGTGGAGGATCTTGCCTCAGTGTTGCTGGCTGCTGACTGATGCAGGAGGTGGTTGCTGGAGGTGGGTGTAGCTGTGGCAATTTCTTGAAATAAGACAACAATGAAGGGGACTGTTCCTTTTGTGAATAATTTCTCTGTAGCATGAGGTGCTCTTTGATAGCATTTCACCCACAGAACTTCTGTCAAAACCAATCCCTCAACCCCTGCCACTGCCTTATCATCTAAACGTATGTAATATTCTAAATACTTTGTTGTCATGTCAACAATCTTCACAGCATCTCCACCAGGAGTAGATTCCATCTCAAGAAACCACTTTGTTTACTCATCCATAAGAAGCAACTCCTCATCTGTTCAAGTTTTATCATGAGATACAGCCATTCAGCCACATCTTCACACTGTGCTTCTAATTCTGGTTCTTTTGCTATTTCCTCTTCTGCAGTTACTGCCTCCACTGAAGTCGTCAAGCCCTCAAAGTCATCCATGAGGGTTAGAACCAACTTCTTCCAAACTCCTGTTAATGTTGGGATTTTTTAACCTCTGCCCATGAATCGCAAATGTCCTTAATGGCATCTAGACGGTGAATCTTTCCCGAAAGGTCTTCAATTTTGCCCAGATCCATCAGAGGAATCACTATCTATGGCAGCTATATCCTTACAAAATATATTTTCTTAAGACTTGAAAGCCAAAATGACTCCTTGATCCGTGTGCTACAGGATGGATATTGTGTTAGGAGGCATGAACACAGCGTTAATCTCTTTGTTCATCTCCATCAGAGCTCTGGGTGACCAGATGCATTGTCAGTGAACAGTAATGTTTTGAAAGGGATCGTTTTTCTAAACAGCAGGTCTCAACAATGGGCTTAAAAATTCAGTAAACTGTGTTGTAAAGAGATGTGCTGTCATCCAAGCTTTGTTGTTCTATTTTTAGAGCATAGGCAGAAGAGCTTTATCATAATTTTTAAGGGTCTTAAAATTTTTGGAATGGTAAGCAAGCATTGGCTTCAACTTAGAGTCACCAGCTGCATTTGCTCCTAATAAGAGAATCAGCCTGTCCTCTGAAGCTTTGAAGCCAGGCACTGACTTTTCCCACCTAGCTGTGAAAGTCCTAAATGGCATCTTCTTCCAATAGAAGGCTGTTTCACCTACATTGAAAGATCCGTTGTTTAGCATAGCCACCTTCATGAATTATCTTAGTGAGATCTTCTGGATAACTTCTGCAGTTTCTACATTGGCACTTGCTGCTTCACCTGGGCCTTTATGTTATGGAAATGACTTCTTTCCTTAACCTTCATGTACCAACCTTGACTAGCTTCAAGTGTTTCTTCTGCAGTTTCCTCGCCTTTATTGGCCTTTATAGAACTGAAGAAAGTTAGGGCTTTGCTCTGGATTAGGCTTTGGTTTAAGAGAATGTTGTGGCTGCTTTGATCTTCTATCCAGACCGCTGAGACTTTCTCCATATAAGCAATAAGGCTGATTTTCTTCCTTATTATTCATGTGTTCCCTGGAGTAGCACTTTAAATTTTGTTCCAGAACTTTTCCTTTGCATTCTTAACTTAAATAACTGGCACTGGAGACCTAGTTTTCAGCCTATCATTGCTTTCCACATGCCTTCTTCACCAAGCTTAATCATATCTATCTTTTGATTTAGAGTGAAAGACATGCAACTTTGCCTTTCACTTAAACACTTAGAAGTCATTACAGGGTTTTTAATTGATCTAATTTCAATATTGAGGTATCTCAGAAAATAGGGAGGTATGAGGATAGGGAGAGAAATAGAGGAATGGCTGGTCAGTGGGGCAGTCAGAACACATACATTTATCAATTAAGTTGACCATGATATATAGGTGTGGTTCAGGGTGTCCAAAACGTGCAACAGTAGCATCAGAGAACACTGATCACAGATCACCATAACAAATACCATAATTGTGAAAAAGTTTTAAAAGCAAATGCTGTTGGGAAAATGACAATAGACTTGCTTGGTGCAAGATTACCACAGTCCTTCAATTTGTAAAAAACAAAACAAAATACAAAACACACAATAATTGTGAAGCACAATAGCAAAGCACAATAAATCAAGATATGCCTGTACCTATAAATGTGTGTGTGTGTGTGTGTGTTGACATAGAGAGCAAAGGTAGTAAAAGAGAAAGACCACCAAAGGTCACCCCACTTGATCATTGGTTTACCTTCTATTCCCACAGTTCTTCAAACCTCAGCTAAATCATTTATTGGGTCATACAATAATGTCACTATTTGCATTGGTCTTGCCCCCTACATTGCTCCAGCCAGCTTTCGATTCTAAGAGCTTGACACAGAGGCAGAAATTCAGAAGGTGTTAAAAAAATATTTGATAAAGTAATTAACCTCAAATTAGGGACCATGTAGGCTTTATGATCCATATACTAGGGTAAAAAGACATTAAAATTCATATTATTGGTGTTACAATGAACATGCAGAAGTGTGTAATAGTTCCAAAGTTGCATATTATGTGCATCTCTTTTTTCACCCAATTTTAAGAAACACAAAGTTAAAAAATATTTGCTTTAACTGTTTAATTCACCATACAAGATTTTGTTTATCAGAGTTCCACTTCTCATTCCATAATTATTGAGCACACACAAAATACCAGACTCAGGACTAAATGGTAGGCATAAAAGTCAGAATATATATATAAATGGAGAAGAAATGGTAAATAACCAGGCAGCATGACACAAGGACTCGTAAGAGTCAGAAACCCTTGATTTTAACCCTATACTCACTATTTCTACCTTTGAGACTTAAGCCAAGTGTATTAATTGCTTATTGATAACAATCTATTGCTATCTATCTTTTCTCCAAAACTTAGCAGCTTAATCCAACACAAATTCATTATCTCACAGTTTCTGTGAGTTAGGAATCTGGCCACAGCTTTGCTGGGCCCTCTGTGTTGGGGTCTTCCACAAGGTTGCACATCCATAACTATGATCTCATCTGCAGTTTCAACTGTGGAGGCATCTGCTACCAAGTTTACTCCTGCGGTTGTTGACAGGATTCAATTCCTTGAGGGTTGTTGGACTGAGGACCTCAGTTGAAGTTAGCTGGAGGACAGCCTTAGTTCTTTGCTATATGGGCCTCTCCAGCATGCTCTTGGGATTCATCAAAGAGTACAATCCAAGAACACAATAAAGAGAATATACTAGTAAGATAGACAACACAGTCTTTCATAACCAAATCACAGTGGTAGCATCTCACCACTTTTTCTATATTACTTTTCAGAAGCAACTTACTATGTCTAGTCCATATTCAAGGGGAGGAAATTACACAAGACTGTGGATACCAGGAGGTAGGAATCATTGGGACCATCTTAACATCTTCCTATTTCAGAAAATGACTAAATTTCTCTAAGCCTACTTTTTTCTTCGCTAAGATAGAGGTCAAAATATCTCCTACCTCACAGGATCGATGTGACAATAAAATAATATATTTAAGCCCTGAGCATATAGTGAGTACTCAGTAAGTATACTGAGTTATCATTAGGTAATAACAACACACCATAAAACATCCTGGCTTCAGGTTATTCAAAGGGCTATGTGGGAGGATCACCTCACCCCATCATAAAAAGTATAGACAAACTTTTAAGAACATGTGAAGTCTATCCTGAGGCTCCCATTAAAGACAGCAGTAGGCAGATGAAGGGTAAGAAGAGAATAACATTCTAGAATGAAAGCCCCAGAGGCAAGAGAGGGCAGTGGTGCCAACTATATTGAGAACTGCACAGAATTTATTGTCCCCTCTCCTCTTTGACATTCCTGCCAGAAAGGGGAGACACAGAGAGAAGGAAAAATTGATGTCAGAAATATGCAGATGTGTGTGAACATGTACCATGAAGCTCCAACACAGTGACCCTCCTTGAACTGTAAGAAATATAGAAACCTAGAGAGAAAGAAGTAGAACAGCAAGAAGAGAAGTTAGGATTGTCATTGCTAGGTCAGAAGGAACTGAGTTTCTGGGGACCCTCCTCCTGGCCCTTTCAAACAGCAGTCTTATAACAACACAAACCAGACCATCAGAAGTTTCTTTGGCTGGTCCACTCTCAAGAATCTTAAGACACTGTTTAAATTTTCCAATGCTAAACACTCATAAAGTTTGAAATCTATTTCACAGCTGCCATATTCAGACAGAATTATTTCAAGTTCAGTTAGATTTTACTTATATCTTAGTTTGAATGGCTAATGTATTTTGATTTTTAGATTTAGACCCTCCTCCAAAGGTTAATAGGAAACCACTTTGAATTTCTCTGAATGTATTTCTTTGGTTTCCTCCCAACCTTTTACTTTGAAAATGTTCAGACCACAAGAAAAGTTGCAATAATCCTATAAAGACCCTCAAATGCCCTTCATCAAGATTCACCAGTTGAAAACATTTTGCCTCATCTGCTTTATCCTTTTCCTCTCTGTATGTACATATGCACATATTCATTTGAGAGCTACAGAAATTAAAATACTTTACCCTTAAGTCCTCCTAAAGAAACATGAAGAAATAGTTAGAAACAATTTCTAAAAAAATGAAGAGAGCAGTGAGGAAGGCCAGATGGGCCTAAACTTGCCCAGTATTAAACCATACAATAACCTCTGTAACTAAAGCAACATGAACTAGAACATGAGCAGACGGATATCCTAGTGAACCAGAGCAGAATACCTAGACAGACTCAAGTGCATATGGAAATTTAAAAGCAAGGTAAGTGACATCTCAAAACAATGAGATGTTAAAAAGGACATTCAAAAGATGTCTTTTTTAATGGTGTCAGGAAAAGTGAACAGCTATTTGGAAAAATGTGAATGTAGATTCACTCTACACATAAAAAATAAACTCCTGATGAATTAGATAGCTACATGCAAAAAATCAGATGTACAATACTAAAAGAAAACAAGTGGATTTCTTTATAACCTAAGTGTAAGAACATACAGGTACAATTACAAAAACTGATAAATATGTCTGTATCAAAAAATTTTTAAACACTGCATAGCAAAAGTGAAGTTTTGTTTAAGAAATTCATCCACAAACCCACTTGCATTATACATATTTATTGAACCAAGCAGTAGGGCTTATTATTCAGTGGCAAATTAAGTCCCATGTGTTCAGGCAGAGCTGGATTCTTTTCTCTGGGCTTGTCATTAAACATGTATTGGGCTACTCACTGATGTGCAACGTTGTCCTGGTCCCATGGAATGGATGTTGAACTTGGAGAATCTACTCACTGTATCTCCAATCCAAGTATTTAACATCCTTCTGAATATGTCTGTCAGCTTCTCACTCTTCTTCTTTTCATACTTAATTTTGCATTTAATGCATTTCTAATAAAAATCTGGGACTGTATACTAAATATATTCAGTGTGAATTTGGAGGCATAAGAAGATGGAAACCTTTTTAACAACAGAAATAAGTTAAACTCAATCATGTTTACATGAATGATTCTATTTTCTTTTAAGGAAGATTTGCATACAAAGAATTTTTACACAATTAAGTAAACTCCTTGTCAGAGTTTTCCCAACTCATTTATTTGTATTTGAAGGCTATGGTAAGATTCTTCATTTGACGGATACCATAAAATTAATTTTGGCATATTGCTATAAATGAAGCCATTCTACCACCTCCATGATTAAATATTCACAAACATCACCCAGTGCTTCCAAAGGACTCAGCTTGAATGAGCAAGAAAACATTAGGGTCCAAGAATTTATCAAATGAAACAGCAGCAATCAATTTTGCACCACTCTACCTGTGGAAACATGTAAAATCCCTAATGAGATTTTGCACTAAAAAAGTACTTGTTGGGCAAGTTAAAATATGACAGCTTAATAAAATGGTCATGTTCCAACAGATCATTCATCCAGCAAGCTCTGAAAACTTCTGGTATAAAACTAATATATCAAAATGGCTTCTAAATCCTTTAAGAAAGATGTGTCTTTTAGGATGCCTGTAGCCTGTTTAAATTTTCTTTTTCATCAATATCACTTTAAAACTGTTCTAGAATTCCAAGGATAGAAATAAGAAAGATTTTTTTCCTTTAGCAATTTTTGGAAGTATATTTCTTGGGTGAAATTATACTTAGCAGCTGCATTCACAATCTTCAGTACTTCCTTCACCACCAATTTCTACTCACAGTCTGCACCACTTTTAAAAGTTACTTTGCTGTTTAACAGGGTCAAAAAAATGGGTCATTACTCTAATAAAACATATTAACCTTTCAAGCACTGAACATCTTAAAGACATCTGGTTAACACAGTAAAAGTCTGGTCTCTAATTTCAAATCATGGCCAGAGAAGGCCATTAATACCTTGGGGGCTATTTCCTAAATCGTGAAAAGCAACTTTAGAAAAGTTTAGAAAGCTTCTTAAAGACATACACATAAAAAAAGAATAATTTAGAGGAACATTGAATGTGCTGTGCAAGAAGATCCTGTCAAAGTGGCAAGGGGTAGGATCAGGATCGACCAGTGGGCTGCAGATTGGCACATCTGTAACCCTGATAGTGCAGATAGACTTTCCAAGAGAAACAAGACAAGATTTTTAAGAGGTTGGTTTCTAGATCCTCAGCTTGCATTAGTAATCTTTCCTAAAATTGGTCTGAGAATGTAGCAGGATCAAGGAGTCTCAATGAATTGACTTCTTCTGCCTTAACAGAAGAAAAGCCAACCTCTCACCTACCCACATCTTGTCTCTGGGCAGTGCCTTAAGGAGGTACTGGCTTCTCATCACTGGGAATCATAGTCCTAGGAGGGAGTAACAAATCCTTTCCCAGTCTGGATGCTTTTAAATATTCTGCTTCTAAAATATGAAAGGAGGGTCTAATTGAATTAGCTAAGATTGTACACTAGCAAACCCTTACTTGGTTTCACTTTCCAAGGTTTCAGTTACCCAAGTTCAACCACAGCCCAGAGACAGGCGATCCTTGTTCTGACCTATCACATCAGGTCAGGAGTAGCCTAATGCTGCATTACAGTGCCTGTGTCATTCACCTCACTTCCTCTCATCAGGTAGGCATTTTATCATCTCACATCTTTGCAAGAAGAGTGAGTACAGCCGTCACTCGGGAGGAGGAGATTCCCCGCCTAGTACAAGTTCCTATAAATTCAGTGACACTGAACAAAGAAAAGGGCAAGAAGTTGGGGGTCTTAAAAGGGGTTCATACCACATTTATTCTGACCGAGGTCTCAGTCCCTCCTGGCTCCAGCACTGCCCCCTCCCGCTCCCCAGCGTGGGCTTTATCCTCTCCTAGCACCAGGCTCCTCTGCTTCCCTCCTCCAGCCGCCATTCTCTCCAAGTTCTCCTTCTAGGCTTCCCTCCTCTGCGCTCCAGGCTTCTGCTCCCACCCTCACACCGCTCTCGCCCCACTCTCCCCACCCTCTCCTTCTCGGCCCCTAGCACCAGAGGAGCTCTGTGGGCGGGTCTCTATGGTGACTGGCAGGCGCCCCACCAATTACATGCCAGCAACTGAGGAGAAGACATGTTTTCTAGATAAACAGAAGCCCCAGGATATATATATATATATCAGAAGAGATTTATTATTAGGAACTGGCTCACATAATTATGGAGAATGAGAAGTCCCACAGTCTGTTGTCCATATGCAATTTGGAGACCCAGGAATGCTTGTGGTATAATTCAGTCCAAGTCCAAAGGACTGAGAACCACATTAACCTGCAGTAAAGATTTGCTTCAGGTCTGAAGGCCTAGGACCGGGAGCACCCAGGACAGGAGGAAACCAATGTCCCAGCTTGAGCAGTCAGGCAAGGAGGAAAAGGAGAGGATTGTCTAACCAACCACCCTTCCTGTTCCATCCAGGCCTTCAGCAGACTCCTTGATGCCCACCCACACTGGGGAGGGCAATGTACTTTACTGATAGCAGAGATTCAAATGTTAATCTCATCTGGAAGCACTCTAAGACACACCAAGAAATGTCTAATCTGGGCACTTCGTGGCCTGGTCAAGTTAACATGCGAAATTAACCATCAAACATATTTGATCAAATATGCATGAACAAACATATTTGATGTCCTCTGGTTTATGTTACATATAAAGGAATGCATGGTTTTCCTCCATCCTCCCTATCTCTCCAACACTACTACAGTAATTGGCAGAAAAACAGCTCTCGTTTCTTCTTCCTCTAAAACTTCTTCAATTTCCTAATACCTTAAGAAAAATTCAAACTCTGCAGCAGAGTGTATAATCACTTCAAATACTGCCCCCACATCCTTTTCCTGCTTCTCCTTCTGCAGTTTCTGCAGACTCCATACATAGAAGCACTGGCCATGGGTACATGCCCTCATCTCTCACTATGGTCCTCCTTTGCCATTAGGATCCCTTCCCCTAGAAAGCCTTCCATCTCATCCTCATCCCATTCAAGTCCTTGACTAAACGTCACCTTGCCAGAGGGCTCTTCCTGGACCATCCTATATAAAATAGCCCCCCTTGTGTCTGTCACCCTTGATTCCTCATATTTATTTTTATTTTTATTTATTTTTAATCACAACACTTTATACTGCATGTATTTACAGTAAATATCTTTTAAAATGTCTTTTTCTTCCACTAGGCTATCGTTTCCTTGAAGAAAGCAACTTACTTTCTCGCTCTTGTATGCCCATTGCCACAAAGTCGTCCTGGTACATTCTACACACACAATAAGTGTTTTAAATGAATGATGCATACACGAATGAGAAAGTGTCATATTTGACTCTGCATCCTCAGCACACTTTAATTTTACAATAAATGTATATCAACTTGAACACATTATAAAATGCTGTGTTATTGTTTACAAGAGCATGTTCTAGTCTCTTCATCTGAAGATATTTTAGCAAATGATGGGTGGTTATATTTCTATCTATGAGTAAAAACTTTAGGTGATCAAATTCCCTTTAAATTTTTTGCTTCATGATAGTTTAAGGCAGACACCCGCTTTAAAAATAACCACCTTGTACAATTCATGAATTCCTGCTTTCTCAAATATAGCTTCTCCATAGAAACCACGTGAGATGTCAGATCTAAAAGAAAAGAAAAAAGCCATTGCAATTTTTTTTTTCAAATTCATCATTAAATGTTTCCACACAACTTATTTTTAGAAAGCTCTAAGGCACAACATACAGCTTTTTGCTATTTAGCAACTCAGGTTTCATCTCTATGAGTCACTTAACAAAGCAAAAGACTTGTAAAAGAAGTTAACTGTCTCCAAGGGGCTGCAGGAAGATGCGACTGCTCTCCTATCAGGTGTGATACAGTCGACACCTAGAAATGTGTTTGCTATTCGGAATGTACAATTTGGAGTTTTCTGAAAGGTGGTGCATGTTATAATTAGTCAAGATGGCTTTATAAGAGAAATAGGAGCACATACGCAGTGAGTGAGGGGTTAGGAATGTGAGTGAATCATCCTTGACAAAAGTATCAGTGTGGGAAGCTTCCTGAAATGGGTCCCTCCAGCTCTTTGTTTCTGTCCAACATAAACAGCTTGTGCTCAGTTCTGTCCCTCATCTGATTTGCCTTTTTCTACTGGTGTCCTGGGCTGTCTCTGTGACTGTCCTGAGCCGTTTCAAAATAATCCACTCTGGCAGTTTGGGTGGGATGGATTTCCAATGATCAAATAAACTGAGTTTTTCAAGGAGCAGAAGAGTTTACAGCAAAATGAATATGATATGAATCAACTTCTCCTAGTAGGAGATAAACAAATAGAAATGCTCACCCTCAGAGGCAGGTTATGGCACTTACAATAATTCCTAGATCTGTGTTTCAGGTGATGATTACTTCTGACAGAAATATTTGTTCAGAACACCTACTTTGTTCATGACATGTATGCTAAGGTCATTTTATTTTCAGAGTTAGGGTAGAAAACATTTCTCCATACTTAGCACCTGGCACTAAATGGTAAACACCAATGTGTATTAAAATCTTGGATTGCCCAGAAGGGCTAGTAACATCTTTAACACTATAGCATGGGATGTTACGTGAGCATAGGAGGGAAAAAGCTAAAAGCCACTAAAGAATTAGCTATTTCCAAGATTTGGGTATGGCTGTGGGACAAGGAGACTAAGTGATTTGCTAAAGACAGTTTTCTCTTTCATTTCTCCTTCTGGAATGCACCCCCTTTATTCTTTAATTCTTGGCTTAGCTCCCCACTTCCCAAGCCTCCTCTGTCATTTCATTCTGCCTGAGTATTTCCTTTCCAATATTTTGGCTGAATGTTCAGCTTTGTTAGCAGAAATGCAAAGTGAGTGCTTTGAAGCATTACCCAATAAAATCCAATCTTAAACAGTTAGAGCTACAACTTCCCCTGTCCTCTGGGAAATGAGCCTTCAGTTTCTTTGTGCTTCAGGCAGAAATGTTGGAGCCAGAATTATCGCCCAGGCCGGAGTCTTGCCAAGACCGTCAGATAAGCCACCTGGCGAGGTCTGGCAGGCCACATTTACAAGGGGACTTCTTGGAAAGATGAAACTGCCTTTTGAAATTGCTAAGCATCCGTGACTTTTAAGTAGTATTGGATAAACCACAAGTGGAGAGTCCATCTGAAGGTCTGAACATACGTATTCTTTGAAAGAACTCATGTTTCCTTACAGGGACACTAATAAGTATTTTGGGCAAATATCATTAAAATCTTAAGAAAACTTCCCCTTTCATGAAAATGCCTATTTAATAAATATTTAGACTAATTTATGAAACATATTATTAACACTAATAATACCAGTTTCCACATATTATCTGATTTTTTATAACTTTTTCTGAGGAGATAAATACTACCATGCCCACTACACAGATAAAGAAACCAAAATCTTAAAGGAAATTGCTACAGTCAGCAATAGAAATTTGGATAAAACTGTAATAGTCACCTTGACATTGGGGCCATGTTGCTATTATATACAAGAATCAGGAATGGGGCTGCTATTTTCTTGCTCTCTTTTCATCCTGCTATGATTTCCTGGCCATAGATAAAGTGAGCCATGTTTTTTAAAAAATGGGGCATGAACTGTACATTTCTGAACTGGCTGTTTACAGACATCCTCTGAGTGCAGTCATCACAATGAGTTTTAAATGTGTTCTAAGTCCTAAGACTTCATTTTGCTTCTGGGCCATAGCTAAGGGGAAAAAATTGGCTTGACTTGTTTCTCTTAACCTTCCTGCAATGTGATAAACAATTACGACCTTTCTCCTCATCACCTTTTCTGTGGAACTAGCAATGTATCAATCTCTTCAAAATGCTTCCAATTTTCAATTATCCACAGACCCACCCTCAATAAAAGTGTGATATTCTGGTTGCTTTGTCCTATCCATGTATCTTCTTCCCTCCCAGAGAGATGGATAACAAATGCAAGTTGTCCTAAGTCATTAGAAATGTTTGGATACAGTGAGGAAAGAAAACGTTTTCCATTATGAAATAATTTCTTAAATATATTGAAGACAGAAAAGTGTAATTTGTCAGTGGAATGAAATCAGAGCCACCACCAGCCCACATGGCACATTTACGACAATTTGAAACAGATACCCTCTCTGAGGGGAAACAGCGTCACATAACTGGTGGGACTTGGCTGTTTCCTGCCCCTTGGACCCACTGAACAATTTATCTTGGGAGTAGTGATAAAGGACTTCACCCAAAATGAACAAATTTCAAAGTAAACAAAAATTAGGATCCATGTATACTTTCAACAAATATTTGTCACTGATTATTATGTGACAGTTCTCTAGGCTTGCAGTGCAACAATGAATAAAGTAAAGTCCCTTCTTTCATGAAATACATGTCTTATTTGGGATATGGAAGATAAACAAATGAATATGTAATATGAAAACTTCTGATCCATGCTCTGAAGAATAATGAGATGTAGGACAAGGGAAGAGAAAAAAACTGTCTAGGGGTTTGAGTCATGCTATTTATTACAAGGTGAACAGGGAAGCCTCTTCAAGAAGTCAACATTGGACTAGAGAACAGGCAATTTAGGGAATGAGCAGGTTGGGGTCTCTGCATGCCAGACCAAGGAAGCAAAGCATGGGGCACCTTTAGAGCTGGGATCTCTGTGTATGTGGGAAGAACTTCAAGGAGGCCAATGAGGCGGGAGGAAAGTGGCAGAATAGGTTGTAACCAAGACAGGGAGGTCACTGGAGCTAAGTCAAAGAGGTGGTGGTGCCTAGAAGACTAGAATAAAATTCTGAGTGCGAGGGGAAGCCACCGGAGAACTTTGAAAAGAGGAGCTCTATGACCTAACATGGCCATAAACAAGATCTTGCTGCAGTCTGGGAAGTGGACTGATGGGGCATGAAGACATCAGGGAGGACAGAGGAAAGACCACGCAGTGATTCTGGGAGGACTGTCAGGAGCTTGGAGGGAGTGGCAGCGGCGGGTGCCGGGAAGTGGAGCACATCGCTTTCTCTCATCAGCGAAGCATTTTCGAATTAAGCCAATCACGTACAGGAGCTGGTGTGTAATGGTTCAGAAAAACCAATTGTTAAATTTTCAGGAATGTTACAAGCCTATTGTAACCACAGCCATTATGAAAAATTAAATTGTATAAACTTACAATTAAAAATACTGTATCAAAACCAAAGGTAATAAATATGTTAAAGGCATCATATCCTAATTATTTTACTGTATTTAGTATTACCTATGTCTTCAGGGTTTTTTTATATCTATCGTATCCATATATTAAAAATGCCATAAAATTGTGGACTCCTCGCATCTCTTCCCAACTCTGTTGTACAGTGACATCATGTAGGTAGATTAAAATTTGCCATGGTGATAAAGAAAATGTGGTATTTACAATCAATGGAATGTTACTCAGCCTTAACAAAGAAGAACGTTCTGCCATTTGTGACAATATGAATGAACATGAGGACATTATGCAAAGTGAACTAAAGCCAGCCACAGAAGGACAAATACTACATATTATTTATATGAGGAATCTAAAATAGTCATATTCACAGAAGCAGAGAGTGAAATAGTGATTGCCAGGGGCTTGGGGGAGGGAGAAATAGGGAAGTATTAGTCAAAGGGTACAAGGTTTCAGTTATACAGAGCAAATAAATCCTAGAGATCTACTGTACAGCATGGAGCTATAGTTAACAATATTGTATACTTAAACATTTGATAAGAGGGTTGATCTGATGTTGTGTTCTCATTACACAGAATAATAATAATAATAACAATAATAAAGAGGACAGGAGAACATTTTTAAAGGTGATGGATATGTTTATAGTGTAGACTATAATTCTGAGTGCGAGACGAAGCCACCAGAGATGGCTTTTTTTTTTTATGTTAAACATTTTTATTTATATTTCCATTACCTAATGTCTTTCTACTCACAAATACTAACTCCATTATGTAAGGCATGGTAACCAGCTTGATAATGAAGGTATTATTTTGGTTTTGAATATAGTGAGTTTATGTGTTGAAAAACTTCAATCACATTACAATCTTGGAAAAAAAATCTCAGTACCAGCCACTCCTCCCCCCAGTTAATATCACTGCAATACAACTAAACAACATGTAACATGCCCTCAACTCTATTTTGTTTTGGGGGAAATGTGAAGAACCTAGAGCTTTTTTGTTTAGCACCTTATATTGAAGTAATGAAAATGGGTATGATGATTACATGTACAAATGTACAAAATCATTAACTCTACAAAGATACACCATTCCAAAATTACAGAAAAAATTTAAAGCATGCATTTAATTATTTAAAGGGTTGCTGAATGCTTCCCCTGCGAAAAGGTGGCTGTATTCAAAATCAGCAACTGCTGGTGAGGATTTCTTGGCACAGTTACGACCAGTGTGTTATTGCTGCATCTTCTTGATAATCTCAGCCAACACCGGGGGGGGGGGGGTGGGGGTGGAAGTTGATTGTGTGGTGCCGCAGGCGCTGAGCTGTCTTGTAACTCTTACCACAGCGACATTTGAATGTGGTAATAATTTCATGGTGTATACTTATCTCCAAACTTATTAAGTTACAAATATTAAATATAACAGCTTTTTGTATGTCAGTAAAGTGCTTTTAAAAATTGGCCATGGTGGAATGTATATGCCACATAAATCTATATCTATAAGCACTAAATATCAGAATTTGATGTATTGTTTTGCTGATTGCCTAGAATTAAGAAAAAAATGGAGAAATGCTAACAATGCACAATTAACTTAAAACTGCTCCATGTCAAGTGCTTAAGTTCAAGGAATTTTCATTTTAATGAATGTAGTTTGTGCAAGGATAAGAAACAGTGAGTTTAACAGTAAATCACAAATTTAATTACAATATTTGAAAAAATTAACCGATTGGGTACGACTATGATTGTAAAACGATGCTTAAATTTCAATTCTAGGTTGACTACAGGTGCAAGAGTTTGGCAAAATCAGTAAAAATGTCCTGTAAGAATCAATTAACTATATGGAATTTATAGTAGTATATATTTAATAAATAGCATCATATATATTATTATTATTTATAAATTTTTTTTGCTATGTATTCTCATAACAGTAAAAATTTATAATATACTTGTGTACATATACTTACATATTTTTTGAGAGCTGGTTTGCCAACCAACCGCTGGATAAGGGCCCCCTAGGTTGGCACATAAAGTTTGAAAATGATAAATCAAAATTCATAAAATTTTCAAAATGTGGGACAAATGGTCACTTAGTATTAAGTATTAAGCACTCAAGGAATGGCACTAAGAAGATCCTCCATAGCCAAACGTAAACTGCTGTAAAAGTAGAACATAAGTTACATTCATCTATTCCACATAAATTTAATGCCATATTCTTCTTCAGTGGAAATACTTCTCAATCTAAACTTTTAAACAATTTCATATCGTGGCATAACACATGACAATTTTTTACACATGCCTGGTTCACCAAGAAAATCAGCCACGGATAGTGCCTATTAAATCATCATTTTGATCTTGTGACCTGAGTCACACAGGACTAGAACATGTTTAAAGGAATACATTAATCTCATGGTAACTCAGACCACATTGTTTTTATCCAATCCTGCATGATACAAGTGTACTGGCTCACTTTTCCACTTCCCTATTCTCTTCTAGCACATCCACCCAGAATTTTCCAATGGATGAAAAGCAATTCTTTCCCAATCTACTGAGAACTTTTTTCTTATTTAAATATACTCTTGATATTCATGGCATAAAGTCAGTGGTGTTTCCCTGCAATGATATCTTAGATATTTGACATTTAACAAACTAAAGCTTCTCTAACTTGATACAAAACACAACAGTTAATCCATTGGCAAAGTCAAAGACAGATTATTAATACTCATGTTTACAATCCACTTAAGTTGCCCACTTATTTGAAGAGAAGCAACAAGTAATGATCCATTATCATGAACTACAAATCATGGTCACCAATTTTAGTGGTTGGGAAAAAAAGAGTTACAGCAGTAATGAAAAGCAGATAATCTATCCTATATCCACTTGACACTAAAAATAGGGTTCTTCAGCCCCTATTTTGACAGTGCCATATGGGTTTTGTTACCCATCATCTTCCAAAACCTGGAATCTTCACATCAAAGGAAGGGACTTACCCAGGATGCCAGACTTCCAGTGTTAAACCTGGGTCAGTCCCTGGTAGGTGTCCCTGGTACACTGGGATGGTTGGTCATCCTACTGTGGGTAAAGATTCAAAATGAAGTTGAAGTACAGATCAGGATAAAAGGGGAGGTTAGGAAAGAGTGCCTGTGAAGTCAGACAGTAAATGAGATCACCCAAGATTTGGGAAAGAGAGAATGATAAAAAAGAAATAAATTAAATTAAATTAAATAATTTTTTTAAATATTATGCAGAATACTGAAGGAGAGAAGCTAATAAAATGAAATAGAGGAAGTTAGAGAGATTAAAAAGAAAGCCAGGCAATAGACATGCCAGATTTTAGCTAAGTTCTATCTTGCAAACAGCCACTAAAAGGTGTATGTGAGGTCTGTCTTTGGTTGATGTAATCAGCTATTTGAAATTTTAGATGCAATTTCTAAGAAATGTTCACTTGAAAAACTCATTTACATTGAAAAATATTTTTGAATATTGGTACAAATACTCTTGTTTAAAAAAATGTATTTATCATTCCTGAGATGTTTTCAGGTAGTGCTGAGATTATGTTCTCTCTGCTTGCCCTCTTCTACCTATGTGTCTTAAAACACCTACTACTCTGAAAGAAACTCTACATGATAAAAATTCCTTCAGAGTGGTGGTGGAAGAAATACAAGTTATCATAAGTGGTTAATTTGGGCTGTGGAAGGTGGAAACGTAAATTTAAACACCAATTATGTACTTTGCAAAATTGAACAGCTCCTTTATATATAGATTAACTGGGACTTAAGATAATGTTTACAAATTACTGGATGTATTACCATAACTCTTAAAAATTCTGCTTTCCTGGAAAAGGAAACTATAGTTAAAGTGATGTAATAAAGAAACCATTGAGAAAAATGTAGTTACTACCATACATACTCATTATAATAACTTCAAAGCCATGCATTTACTTTTTTCTCTCATTGCAGGGAGTGATTAAAAGCTGCAAATGGATTCTTAAAATATCTTAATTTTTTTTTCTGTAGACATCCTCAAGCATTTACAAACAGCCAAAACTGATCTCCAAAATTCTTAGACCCTCAGAGTTGTTAAAGCTTGTAATGGAAACACAGTCTAAAATATAGAGAACCACCCCTTATACATTCATACCACTTCCAGAAACCTCATCTCTCTCTCTACTAGTTCTAAACATGAAAAATACCTCTAAATGATGAAAGCTGAAGAAGCCCAGCCACTTCATTTCATAGATGAGATTCATAGGCCATCACTGCCCTAACCCACAGCTCTCACATAGCCTACATAACTTATGTATTTATTCTATTGATTGCATGTTTATTCTATTTGCCCTAGTTATCCTGCTAGAATGTAAGCTCACATGGCAGGGATCTTGTATGTTGGTCACTGATTATCCCAAGAAGTGCCTCGAGGTATTTAATAAGTATTATGCAAATGAGACTAAATAAAACAGATAAATGAACAGAGCAGCATGACTGGTGTTCTGGCTTGTATCTCTCCTACCTGAAAGGCATGAGCAGTGGGTTTTGGGGAAACCAACAGGGTTGGCATCCTACTATCGAAACACCAGGCCTCCAAGGGGAGCATTGTGGCCAAGGCCTTCACCAGCCTCCTCCCTGTGTCAGGCAATTCTTTGCAAGGTGTCCTCAGGGAGTTGTTGTCAGAGCCTAAGAGCTTCTCTGTAGCCTTTGTTCACACCCGCAGAGCAACTCAACCAGGGACCCACTGGAGTCACATAGCCCCTCCCCTCTTCTGACTTCTCTGCTTCTCCAGATCTAATGTATGAGAAATTCCCAGACTCCATCACTCACCAAATTCCCTTTTTATCTCAACAGGTAAAAAAGCAACTGGACTTGAGGGCCAGAAAATCTTGAAAGAATTTGAAGCTCAGGGCTACAATCTTTTCATTTCTTTGACAGAAGGAATTTTGAGATCCAACAGTCAAAATACAGATGACAGTTTGGAAAGCCACATATTCAACCCATTTATAACTTGCATTCTGCTTATAGGGCATTGTCTCTTCTTTCACATCATTCTAATCACATTTTCCTACACTTCTTGCTAGTTCATGCTACTTAAAATTGTGTACCACCTCTTACTTCGATACTCTTATTTCCTCTCCTGCTTCTTTAACACCATTAGAGATATTTTAAGTCAGATGCACATTTTATTCATTTATTCTGTTTATTGTTTATCTCCCCTATTCCACTAGAATACTGGCTCCATAAGCTAAGGGCTTTGTCTATTTTGTTACCCCAGGACCTAGAATAGTGCCTGACACATGGTGAATGTTCAGTAATTATTTGATGGCTAAAGGAGCAAATAATGTAACTGACACATTGCATTCTCCATTTATGAGCCATTATGATACACCCTTTCATCCGTACTGTGATGTTTCGATTTAAAGCATCGGAATATGATTGGCAGAACTAACTCTCACTTCCTCACTTTCACACACTTGCTCATGGATCTTGTGCAACAATTCACATCCCTTGGCCTTTCCCTCATCTCCCAGCTAACAGTCCATTATAGTCTTATTTTCTTCCTTATTCAAACTAGACCCTAGTCTCCTTCATGTCAGATTTCTGCTCCCTGGTTCACTAAATCTGTTCATCTTGACCTCCCATCACACATGTCACGTAGTTTCCCAGATCAATGTCATTAAATCTCTCCTAGATCCCTGAGTAACTGTTCACCATGGGAGTGATATGACTGTGTGGATGTTTTTTCAACCATGTGGCTTTGAACTTGAGTTGAGGCCTCAATGCCACTGAACAGCGTTTGTCATCACGTGTCCTCTGTCCTGTCCTCTGCTCTTCCACAAGGACAATTATAGACATTTACACTCCAAGCCTCCCACTTTTCCCTGGCCCTCTTCACTCTTCTTCAAGGAAAGGCCTGACTTCATAATTCAAAGAAAAAATTGTAGCAATCAGGTGTGAATTCCTTTAACTTTCACCTACCCTCACTCACAAACTTAGGTCTTTGTGTTCCCACTTTGGGTGGCCTGGTTCCCACCTCGGACACTGGACAAATGACCCATATCAAGGTCATTTTAGCCCCATGAGACCCATGATGGGACTAAAAGCAAAGACAATAGTTTCTACTCCAGACTGCACAGGGTCAGCAAGAAGTAGCCATTGTCAACATATAGCGCCATTATGTCATGTTTTACAATTAGAGAAAATTTTCAATATTCCCTCTGTCTGAATCATCTTCAAAAAAAACCAATGTGATAAACAATAACCTCCAAATCTGTCATTTTAATTTAGCAAATTGTACCAAGACCTAAAAATATGTTCTGATCCTTTGCTTCCCTTCGAAAAATTAATCCCAAAATAATAATCAGTGGATAGATTCAGATAATATGCAACACACATATAAATAATGTCAGAAAATTGTAAACCACCTGAGTGTTTTTCCATAAAATGGATTAAGTAAATTATAATAAATTTTTTAAAGTTTTTACACACCAGTAAATGGTATTTTAGAAGATTTTTAATGACATGAAATGATCACAATTTTATTTTTTTGAAATATAAATTATATGAACATATATAGAATTTATCAATGTTTTGAAAATATATAGCCAAAAGAAATATTCTAAAATATTAAACAAGGTTATCTCTTGGTGATGGAATTACAGGGGATTTTAATTTTATTCCTATGTACAATATTATTTCAACAATAATTATAATGGGTGGTATATTTTTAAAATGCATTTTTAAGCATGCATATATTGATTTTCCACTTTAGAAGAGATATATATATATATATGTGATAAATATGTGTGAGTGTATATATATGTATATACATATAAAAAATATGCATATCACTAGGTACAAAGAGCACTTTGTCTTGTTAATGTTAGGCAAATTGTGTATCACCTATAACTATAGGGAAAAATCAGAGTGCGTTGAAGAAAATGGATCAAGAAAGGTAGCAAGGAGTTAAATGTTCTGGCATTGAGAGTCTGCTTACTTTCATAAAATGCAATTCTTAAATGTTCACTTTCCTCTGTTCACGTAAACACTGATAAATCTCATCCAGTCCTAACTGCAATGGTTTGATGATGGAAACAGTCATTTCCCCTTCCTCATGACAGGAAGGGGCTTTTTAAGTAAATCAAGCACAAAGGCTTTCCTCCTAATTTCCCCATTTTGACATGAGTGAATAATAACCATCCTTCTTCCCCGAACTAGATCTCATTCCAGTGGGTATTAAAATCTCTTTTGGAATGTATTAATGCTCCAGTTCTAAGATACCTTAGGGAAAGTGCTACAGTGTAAAGTCTGAAAAATCAGAAATCCAACCCTGTTTTGCATGTGGGAAGCAGACGAGACAATCGTTTATTGTGGAGAAAAAAAGGTATGCTCTATTGGGCTGTTACAAAAGGTGTAATTTTATTTTGAAGTTCTCAAGTTTTGTTCTCCTGCTTTATGGTTTTTATGCTAAAATTATGGCTTTGTAATGGGTTGTGAGGCATACTTTATGCACTGTCATAATTATAAGCTATTACAGTTCATTCTTTGTATCAAGATGGTTTTATGGGCATTTAAATGAAGTTTCTGACAATGATGCTAAGGCTCTAATGGTACTACATTATGGCTACACCTGGTGGTATTGCCGTCTCCCTGTTTTTCTATTATAAACCACTTGGCGAAGAGGGGTGGGATTTAAAACCTAAGCTGCTTACCTCACCCTGTGCTCCAGCAGCACATGTAGGTTTATCAATCCATTTGTATTTAAATAACATATGCTTTTTTGCCTCGTGGAACCACAAAACCATCAAAGAGAAAAAAATCATCCTGGTGATTTCCAGGGCCTTGTGCCAAGGAAGACACCTGAAAGTTTGAAAACATAAAACCCGGTGAGTCGCTCAGCCTTTCCCTTGACGTGAAGGAGCACTGGGAAGTTGTCGCTTACTTCACAACGTTTACTTATTAGAGATCATCTGTTAACAGTGCCAGGGCCATTTTTCACAGCATTTTTGATATTTACCGTACTTTCTGGTTTCTTATTTCTTATTTAAAGGCTGTTGGAGGTAGTCACCTTATTCACCATCTCCAGCTGTGAGCAGTCCATGAGGGCACTTTTTATCAGCTGAGGTGTGGACTGACTACACTCTTGGATAAGGTGAAATTAATACATTTAGACATCATATGTGGCAGTAAGGTTTTATTATAGGTGACAATGTGGCCAAGGTCTCAGCAGCTCTGGAAAGGAATTCCACTGAAGCCTAGGAAGAAGAATCACTTACAATGTGAAAATGGAACTAACTACCGAATGCCAAATTTCCACTTTAAATGACCTTCCAGAAAAAAAATGAAGAAAATCTAATTGAGGGAAAATGCACAAAGAAGATATTATGTGCTCCTATAAGGCAAGAATGTGAGAAGAAGCTCTTATTAGGGCTCTTGTAGCTCCTAAATTCAGGCCTTACTATGCATAAGAATCAGAGCCCATATGGTCTTCCATCAAATTGTTCCACACCACTGGGAAAGTATTTATTTTATCAAAGTGAGCTAAGTATTTTTAAATCATGACTGAGAAAATGCAGTCTTCTAAAAAAAATATAACGTATTCTTTAAAAAGAAGTCAATGGTACCGTAAAAACATCTCACCCATATTTGGTTGTACAATCCATTTGGCTTCCATCTAAAGGACTCCCAGTTTTAACACTTCCATAAAGCTGTAAATGTGGTTGGGGGGTGGGGGGACCTGAAGTCTGTTTTCACTTAATGCTTTAGAATTTGCTAGTAAAGTCAAGAACAAGGAATTCCAAATATATAAACAGCCCTCAGTGGATAAAGAAATGAATCCTGCCAGATTGATAATTGCCCAGCAAGACTCAAATCTCAGACACCTGATCTAACTCTCTTACAACATAGAAAGTACCAGTGATTTGGCTTTTTTACCAGGGAATTATTGCATTATAATTATCCACATCATAAAAATAAATCAGTTGCAAAATTTTGGACATTGAAATGCTAGAGGAATTATCTGGGTAACTGCTTGGCCATAAGCTTTGAATTGGTGATTGAGATTATATTCATGTTAAAGCTATCTTCGGCTGTATATGCAGCCCAAGTGAATATCAAGAAACTACTTATGTACATCTCTAAGAGAGGACACAGTGCTTCAAGCCAATTAGACATAATATTTCTGGGCAGTTATTCTTGCTGACTTTGTCGGTTCTTGTGTGAAAAGTGAAAAATAAGACTAGCAAACCAAACACTGTTATTCTAACACCTACTTGAATTTACACACCAGTGAAAGCAGGAGGCTAATGCTGAGGAAGAAAGGATAGTTTCTTTGCTTAGAGTTGTTTGTGTAAACTTTAGAAAAAATGTAGACAGAAGAAAAATAATAATATACTTAGAAAAAAGAAAAGGGTAAAAATGTCAGGAGTGTAATCATTCCACTGTCCATCATCAGGAATATTTATAAAGGCTAGTCCATTTCCATATGCATTAGTTGTGAATAGGCTTACAGAATTATATATAGAGTGTAAGGAAACTTACACTCTAAAATAGCATTTCCCAACTTCTCTAATAAGAATCAACTGAGGAGCTTATTAAAACAAATAAACAAACAAAAATCAAATTCTGGGTCACTTACTTGGAGATTCTGGGAATCTTTATCTGTTACTGTGGTTTAGCAAGCTCTCCTCCCTTCCCCATGCCTCATGATTCTCATCATCTGAGAAATTTGAGAAATATGACTCTAAAACTGCTGACAAGGAAAATGAAGGTCAATAGCTTACCAAATCTGTAAAAATCTGTAAAAATTTTATTTTTCTTAAAAAATGAATAGTTGTAATAAATTTAATGGTTATGATTCTATACTAGACACCTCTATAATGAAGATAAAACTCCATTAGCTAATATTTCAATGTATTTGCTGAAGAATATTAGCATTCTCAAATTTTAAAATTAAAGGAACAAATAGAATTTACTTTTTGATTCAAAGGAGACAATATCCAATGTATGCATTTTAACAAGTAAATGTTTAAAGATATTTTCTTACCAAGTGATTGATGTTCCTTGAATTTAAAATTGAGACAAAGAATAAATTAAAAGTCATCTATAATTCGATTTCCTAAAATTAATTGCTATTAATATTTCATTAAATATATTTCTAGATATTTTTTAGTCATAGAATCTTGATTATAATTAGTTTCTCAAAAATTTCAATCCAACCATTTTTTATTCTTCTCATATAGTTGAGAAGCAGAAAAGGGCATGTTGGCAAGTAGCAGAACAAGTTGCAGGGAGAAAGAGAAGGAATTAATATGATTTTTGTTGTCTAGCTCTCCCTCAAATAATTTTCATACAATGTGAGGACATGTATTTTTCATTCTTTAAATCTTTGTTTCAACTACCAGCTAATCTCAGTTTATCTTTACAAAGGCTAAAAAAGGAATATGAGGGTCATTCTTGGTTTTTTTATTTATCTTCCCGATAATACCTTCCAACCAGGCTAGTATCTGGAATGAAGCAGGCACGAAATTGCCACTGGTTATCTCTGCCTTGATCAATGTGTTACTTCTAATTAGGGCAGTCGTCATTGATGAAGACCACAGGGACAGCGGATACCCCAGAGCCCACCACTGTCTGAGGGGTGAGCACACCCCAGCTCTTCTAAGGCCAGAGATTCATTGTAATAAAACCTAACTATCAATGGGGCTTATGAGAAGCCCAAATTGTTTAGGAAAAAACATTTTTCACCTTTTCTATGAGCAAAGCTAACTATCTTTACTAATTTTACCACAGAAATCCTCTTTTTCTAACTTTACTGAGGAATAATTGACAAATATAATTATAAATTTGAGGTGTACAAAGTGATATTTTGATATATATATATACATGGTGGTATGATTTCCAAAATCAAGATAATTTACCCATCCATCATCTCACATAGTTAACTCTGTGTGTGTGTATGTGCGTGTGTATGTGTGTGTGTGTGTTGAGAATGATTAAGATCCACTCTCAGCAACCTTCCAGCATTCGATCTTCTGAATTTATTCTTCTAACTGAAAATGTGTACCTTTTGGACTATATTACCCCATCATTCCCCTTTCTCCCAGGCTCCCGTAATGAACATTCTATTATCTGTTTCTATTAAATCAGTTGTGTTTTGCTTTCTAGACTGCACATGTAAATGCCACCATACAGTATTTGCCTTTCTCTGGCATGTTTCACTAAGCATAACATCCTGCAGATTCATCCATATTGTTGCAAATGGTAGGATTTCCTTCTTTTTTAAATAATATTTCATGACTTCTTTATCCATTCATCTGTCAAAGGACATCTAGGTTGCCCGGTATCTTGACTATGGTGAATAAAGCTGTAACGAACTTGGGAGTGCAGATATCTCTTCAAGATACTGATCTCAGTTTCTTCAAGTCCATGCCCAGGAGTGGGATTGCTGGGTCATGGGATGGTCTCTTCACGCCTCCTACCTCATCATGCAGTCCTGAGGGCATCTGCTGCCTTCCTTGCAGTAGAGCAGGAGTCAGAACCCATGGGACAGTTCAAGGGCAGATGTGATTTAAACACTTCACAATTCCATTAGTCCTGAATAAGTAGTGTTTCTTTCTTTTTCCAATCAGAAATTTTACAGGTTGTTGAGCCTGGGACACTGTGCTTCCAAGGATATTTTTGGTTATTTGCTTGCTTGTGTATTTTTCACTCAGGGAACATTGTATGTGAGTCTTTACTAGCTCTTCTTGCATCATTTTATCATATGTATTTTCCTGCTACTCTTTTTGATTCTTCTTCATTAATGTATTTCTTTTCAGTCACTTGCATCTCTCGCCCATTGTCAATGCAGTTTTGTAATACCCTTGTGGCAGAAGGAAGACTTAGAGATCTCCCCTACCACTTTGGACAGTGCAGTACAGCATGCTATAAACATTTTAGGAGAAAAATGGCAGGTCTTTCCCATCTTTCTCCGTCCTTTTCAGCAACAGTATTCCCCAAAGCCTTGAATTTTATCAAGTGTTGTTGGTAAATGTCTGTAACTTTACATAAATGTGTAGTGTAACTTAATCAGAATGGTGAAATCCTTGTAATATCATTGGGATGTGAATTTTAACAGTAATTCCGGGATACTTGTGTTTAATTTAGAAAGCAGTAATCTCTCATGGAGGTGTTCTTGAGCCAAATAAGAATGTTCCAGCAGGGAGAGTAGAGAGGGCAACTGTCTGGAGATCCATTGTGCAGGTGGGTACTAAAGTCTCATCCTTCCAAGCCCTCCCCAAGGTTCCATGAGCCCACCAGCTGTTCCAAAGACTGCTTGAAAGTTTCAGGTCATTCTAGTAGGATGAGCTCCATTCACAACTTCTGCTTACATGCGTCCAGTTGTTCTATCAACTTCAAATGAACAAGCCAAATGCAGTGCCTGATAGGAAGGGACTACACCCCCCAAAAGATGTAAACTAGCCCAGGCTAAGGGATAAGAGGATTTGTATGACTCAGAGATAGGTTGATATGCCATAACTGACATTAGTTTGTAAATAAGGACATAGGCCCATAGAATCTGACTTGTTCAAAGTAAAAGAAGCTGTATTTACACAGGAAATAAAACAACAAAGTAGAATAATTATCTGAGAAATATGTACACTCTTTCAAAAGAACACAAACTCTATTTGCATTTATTGATACAACAATCATGATTAACGTAGCTTGGGGATGGGGAACCATTGTAGGAGCCCTATTTATTAACTGGATGAGCAATGTTCTTTTCTACTTCTATTAAAATGTAGAAATACGGTCAGAAGAAATCTAATTAGAAATCAAGAGGATCCAAATTTTAAGGAAGACTTGAGAAGTTCAGGCTTCTTTCCTACTTAAAAGTATTTTTAAAATGAAAGAGAAGAAAAGTTAGAGATGACTTTCTGTTACATTTAGCTTTTAATCTGTATTTCTGAAATCAGTTATGGTCCATGGAATATATTATGTAAGTGAATCAAGATAAATAATCCTTTTACTTTAAAAAAAAGCAAGGGGGAAGGCACTAATTGCTTAGAAGTCTTGAAATATGAATTATGCTGGTTGGGGCTTTGGGAAACAGCTCCTTTAGTTCAAACTAATCCCTTTGGGCAACAGTGAATCTTATTGCTTAATAAGCATAATGGGATTTTTATAGCATACAGAAGCTGTTGTCAAAGGGAATACGGACATGCTTCAGAGCTATTAAAGCTAAGATTTCTGACAGGAAATGAACACCATGCTGGCCATAAAAAAAATCTCTGAACCCAGATTCTTGTCTTTCTTCTTGAGACTTAGTTGATTATTTGAAACCTATACATTTTAAATTCTTCTTAAAGAATACAGTCCTAATTCTACAAAAGTTGTATTCTGACAAGAAAAATACATATAAAACTGGTGAAGCTGAAGGTATAAACTCTGTTTTCTAAGGCCAAAAACTGACTTTGTTGATGGAAAATACCAGAAGTTTCAGGATCTTGCCTTGTTAGCTGACTCTTAAAATAGACTCACGGACTGATTCCTCAAGTCTTGAGTGAATGAGGTGGAAAGATATAATAAAATACACTATCCTTAGGGAAAAAAAGTTCCATCTGGATAAAGTGAGAGATTTGTATACCCTTCAACTACAAATACTGACCCAGAGGCATGTATTTTGTATCCTCTTCTATATTTCCAAAGTCAAATTTATTTTGAATCAACAGGCTGATTCATAATTTCTCTTTCCCAACTTTTCCCTATGGAAATGTAAAGGGTGTCTTTGCGTGATCAGAGCCGAGATAAAGAGTACTAAAGACTCAGTCAACTAGAATGCCCAGTAACAGAGGTACAAACAATCTCTGAACGGGTACGTGAACTATGTTACTTATTTTCAAAATAAACTGTGACAGCTCACCCATGTTAGGTCGATGCGGTCAGCGATCAACACACAACAAGATCCTGCCTTGCTGTTGTTAGATGCTGCTCACACTTGCCACTTTCTAAGCTCTGTTCTATGCATAACTAAACGTATCGTGTAAGCAAATTTGTGACAAGATGCAAAGTTCATGACGTCCCTCTGAGACACTCTTGAGTCAGAAACCTGGCAATGAAGCTAAGACCCTGAGTGGCCCCCTCTCACCATCACTTTATTGATAACTCTGCCTTTTGCCATCACCTTGTTAACAGTGACACTAACCGCAGTTCTGGTTCTTGCCTTTCAACAAATTCTCAGAGTACATTTACCAGAGAACCACGTGTGTGTGTGTGTTTCTCTTCTTATTCAGACATTATGATTTAGACACAACACACATGGGCACTTGCTTGTAAGCTTTCAGCTACTTCTCTTAATTCAGCGCTTTCCAGGGGGAATCAATGGATGAGTAATAAATGAAAGTAAGGGTTTTGTAACCATATTGCTCCAATCCCCAAACACTAATTTTTACCAGCTTTGTGAGAGTGAAAAATTTGTTTGACATCTCTAAGCGTCAGTTTGCTCTTCTAGAAAATAGGGATGATAGCATCTCCATCATAAAGGAATTAAGTGGAGGGATTATAAGATGATATTGTATATAAATCACTTAGTATAGTGCCTGGCACTTGGACAGTGCTCAATTTCTACTTTTTAAAAAATCTATGTTTAGCACCTACTCCCTACTACAAAGGAGGCACATTGGAAAGTAGTGCTCATTTTTCTACTTCCCCATGAAGCAGACACACTACACCACAGGTTGTTGAATCTACAACCATCGCCAACACATTGGTGAGAAGGCTACTCCATGACATGACTGCGGCCACAGCTCCCTCAGTGCAGACCTGGCAGGGTCAGGATTATAGGTGAGTGGACTGGGTGGTACAAGTGCAGCATAGGAACCTGACTAGTCACAGTCTAGATAGTTTGTTCAACATCGATTTTTTTGAACATTAATTTTAAATTTTTTAAATATTGAGCTAGAGAAAACAAATAGGCAGGAGAAAAGTTTAACTTATTTCCAGGAACATCTGCCCCAAATTGGCCAATATTTTCCAAATTTCAGTCTTTTCTAAGACTCTGCCCATGATACACTCCCTCTGTTTCTGCGCACCTCAAAATTACACACATCCTTCATAGCCAAACTGCAGAGCTCAGGAAGCATATTCTAACCCCCAAACAAGATTACTATTTGTTTGTCTAAAATTCTAAACTATTAGAATTTATTTTAGTATAACATGTGTTTTAGTAATATTTTAGTATATCAATGTGTTCATAGCTGGTTATATATTTCAAAAAATGATTACCTAGCCCCAGACACAAAATTAATTCTAAATGCATTAGAGCACTAAATATCTAAAAATCAACAGAAAAGAAGTATTAGGAAATATTTTTCCCAATCTTAGAATGGAAAGACTTTTCTAAGCATTACATCATAAAAACTAAGTATCAGTTAAAGTTGTTGTGTTTACAGAAGCCACATGAAATTTGTTTAAGCTAGGAAAGGGACTTTATTACGTGTATATTGAGATGCAAAGGCAAGGATGTGGCTAGACCCAGAAGTAATTAGAGGCAGAGACCTGAACACCATTATGATTTTTTTTGCCTGCTTTTCTGCTTTTCTCTGTACACCTCCCTCATTCTCATCTCTGCACATGTCCCCCACCCCCACCCAACCCAATTCTCTATTCAATATGGTGAAAGGCAGTGTGCAGACAGCAGGCTGAGCTTGCAATCTATGGCTTGGGCACCTGAACAGAGATGGACTTGCTCTCTCCTGTTCCTGGTACAAAAGTCTAGCAAGAACATTAGCATATGTTGAAACACTCAGCTGTCACCATAGCATAAAACAGCCACTCCAGCCTTGCCAGAAAAGTGATACAGAAGTATGGAAGGGAGGCAGTTTCCAAAAGAAAGGAAGAAATAAATATCTTCACTATAAAAAAGTAGATGGAATTACATAAAACTATAAAGCTTTCATTAAAAAAATTATAAGACATGGCAAACTAAATAAAATATCTGAAACTATTACGGAAAGATAATTTCTGTCCTTGATGCACAAATGCATAAGGTAAGTGAGGTTACCCCACTCAAAATGCTCTAGGACTAGGACTTAAGAACTGGCAGAGCGAATCATGGGAAGATGGCGGCGTGAGTAGTTCAGAGGAAATCTCCTCCCCAAAACATATATGTTTATGAAAATACAATAAATACAACTATTCCTAAAAGAGACACCAGTGGATGCAGTACAACAGCCAGGATACATCTACATCTGCGAGAACTCAGCATCACACGAAGGGGTTAAGATACAAGCTGCGGCCAGGCGGGACCTGAACAGTCCCCCACCCCAAAACCCAGCGGGAAGAAAGGAGTCAGAACGGGGAGGAAGTGAAAGCCCAGGACTGCTAAACAACCAGCTCTAGAAATCCGCACCCGGAACGCAGACACAAGGTGCACGGGGTGCTGGATATTAGAGAAACGGAAAAGCAAAACCTGTGGGCAGGTTCCCGCAACCAGCGCCCTGAGACAAAAGAAAAGTGAGTGCTTTCTGCAAGTCTTAAAGAGACAGCTACTCCATAACTGGACGAAGTTGTCCTGGCAGCTAGGAATACCGGGGAAACTTATGCACCTTAAATGGAGGCAGTGCAGCTCTGAAGCCCCTCACAGGACGAGGCAGCCTGCCAGTCCTTCCTCCAACTGGCACGGACCCTGACACATGGGCCCAGTAGCAGGAGAGTGGGAGCGTGGGTCGGGGGCGGAAGCGCTAGAGGAACCGAGAGCAGATCCATGCGCCACAGGGCTAGCCGGCAGCAGCACGACCAAACAGCCTGGGCGTGGCTCGCACCCACCGGTGGCAGTGAAGCCAGAGCCTGGTAGAAGCCTGCACACACCGGCAGCAGAGCCAGAGGGAGAAGCGCGCTCCCAGGAGCTGACCGGAATCCCAGCCCAACGCACAGCCGCCCGGGCCAGACCCAAAGGCTGCTGCTGTCACACAGCTGCCCGGCAGGGTTGCCGCTAGCATGGAGGAGCGCACCTGGCATGCCTGCCACTCCCCGCAGGGCTCCACGCTGCTCTGACAGACACCCCGCCCACAGCAGCTTAGGAGATTAACCCGGTGGCTGCTCCAGGAGTGCAGGTAGCCATCACAGGCAGCGGAGAAGGGCAAGGCATCCAGCAAGCAGGAAAGCACTTTCTTCTCCCAGCTGACACACCCTCAAACTGCCTACAGCCACTGCAATCACTATGAAAAGGCAAAAAATTCTGGTCCAGACCAAGATAGTTACACCTGAGAAAGGATCTGCAGAGGCAGACCTAACCAGTCTCCCTGAAAAAGAATTCAAAATAAAAATCATAAGCATGCTTACAGAGCTGCAGAGAAATATGCAAGAGCTAGGGGATGAAGTCCGGAGGGAGATCACAGACGTCCGGAGTGAGATCACAGATGTCCGGAGGGAGATTACAGAAGTGAAACAAACTCTGGAAGGATTTATAAGCAGAATGGATAAGATGCAAGAGGCCATTGATGGAATAAAAACCAGAGAACAGGAAAGCATAGAAGCTGATGCAGAGAGAGATAAAAGGATCTCCAGGAATGAAACAATATTAAGAGAACTGTGTGACCAATCCAAAAGGAACAATATCCGCATTATAGGGGTACCAGAGGAAGAAGAGAAAGAAAAAGGGATAGAAAGTGTCTTTGAAGAAATAATTGCTGAAAATTTCCCCAAACTAGGGGAGGAAATGGCCTCTCAGACCACAGAAGCACACAGAACTCCCATGACAAGGGATCCAAGGAGGGCAACACTAAGGCACATAATAATTAAACTGGCAAAGATCAAGGACAGGGACAGAGTATTAAAGGCAGCTAGAGAGAGTAAAAAGGTCACCTACAAAGGAAAACCCATCAGGCTATCATCAGACTTCTCAACAGAAACTTTACAGGCCAGAAGAGAATGGCATGATATATTTAATGCAATGAAACAGAAGGGCCTTGAACCAAGGATACTGTATCCAGCACAATTATCATTTAAATATGAAGGAGGGATTAAACAATTCCCAGACAAGCAAAAGTTGAGGGAATTTGCTTCCCACAAACCACCTCTACAGGGTATCTTAGAGGAACTGCTCTAGATGGGAGCACTCCTAAAAAGAGCACAGAACAAAACACCCAACATATGAAGAATGGAGGAGGAGGAAAAAGAAGGGAAAGAAATAATCATCAGACTGTGTTTATAACAGCTCAATAAGCGAGTGAGGTCAGACAGTAAGGTAGTAAACAAGCTAACCTTGAACCTTTGGTAACCACAAATCTAAAGCCTGCAATGGCAATAAGTACATATCTTTCAATAATCACCCTAAATGTAAATGAACTGAATGCACCAATCAAAAGACACAGAGTAATAGAATGGATAAAAAAGCACGACCCATCTATATGCTGCTTATAAGAGACTCACCTCAAACCCAAAGACATACACAGATTAAAAGTCAAGGGTTGGAGAAAGATATTTCATGCAAACAACAGAGAGAAAAAAGCAGGTGTTGCAATACTAGTATCAGACAAAATAGACCTCAAAATAAAGAAAGTAACAAGAGATAAAGGAGGACATTACATAATGATAAAGTGCTCAGTCCAACAAGAGGATATAACAATTATAAACATATATGCACCCAATACAGGAGCACCAATATATGTGAAACAAATACTAACAGAATTAAAGGAGGAAATAGAATGCAATGCATTCATTTTGGGAGACTTTAACACACCACTCACCCCAAAGGACAGATCCACCAGACAGAAAATAAGTAAGGACACAGAGGCACTGAACAACACACTAGAACAGATGGACCTAATAGACATCTATAGAACTCTACATCCAAAAGCAACAGGATACACATTCTTCTCAAGTGCACATGGAACATTCTCCAGAATAGACCACATACTAGGCCACAAAAAGAGCCTCAGTAAATTCAAAAAGATTGAAATCCTACCACCCAACTTTTCAGACCACAAAGGTATAAAACGAGAAATAAATTGTACAAAGAAAGCAAAGAGGCTCACAAACACATGGAGGCTTAACAACATGCTCCTAAATAATCAATGGATCAATGACCAAATTAAATGGAGATCCAGCAATATATGGAAACAAATGACAACAATAACACAAAGTCCCAACTTCTGTGGGATGCAGCAAAAGCAGTCTTAAGAGGAAAGTATATAGCAATCCAGGCATATTTAAAGAAGGAAGAACAATCCCAAATGAATAGTCTAATGTCACAATTATCAAAATTGGAAAAAGAAGAACAAATGAGGCCTAAGGTCAGCAGACGGAGGAACATAATAAATATCAGAGAATAAATAAATAAAATTGAGAAAAATAAAACAATAGAAAAAAATCAATGAAACCAAGAGGTGGTTCTTCGAGAAAATAAACCAAATAGATAAGCCTCTAGCCAGACTTATTAATAGAAAAAGAGAGTCAACACACATCAACAGAATCAGAAATGAGAAAGGAAAAATCACGACGGACCCCACAGAAATAAAAAGAATTATTGGAGAATACTATGAAAACCTATATGCTAACAAGCGAGAAAACCTAGGAGAAATGGACAACTTCTTAGAAAAATGCAACCTCCAAGACTGACCCAGAAAGAAACAGAAAATCTAAATAGAACAATTACCAGCAATGAAATTGAAGTGGTAATCAAGAAACTACCCAAGAACAAAACCCCCATGCCAGATGGATTTACCTCGGAATTTTATCAGACATACAGAGAAGATATAACACCCATTCTCCTTAAAGTTTTCCAAAAAATAAAAGAGGAGGGAATACTCCCAAACTCATTCTATGAAGCCAACATCACCCTAATACCAAAACAAGGCAAAGACCCCACCAAAAAAGAAAACTACAGACCAATATCCCTGATGAACATAAATGCAAAAATACTCAACAAAATATTAGCAAACCGAATTCAAAAATACATCAAAAGGATCATACACCATGACCAAGTGGGATTCATCCCAGGGATGCAAGAATGGTACAACATTCGAAAATCCATCAACATCATCCACCACATCAACAAAAAGAAATACAAAAACCACATGATCATCTCCATAGATGCTGAAAAAGCATTTTACAAAATTCAACATCCATTCATGATAAAAACTCTCAACAAAATGGGCATAGAGGGCAAGTACCTCAACATAATAAAAGCCATATATGATAAACCCACAGCTAACATCATACTGAACAGTGAGAGGCTGAAAGCTTTTCCTCTGAGATCGGGAACAAGACAGGGATGCCCACTCTCCCCACTGTTATTCAACATAGTACTGGAGGTCCTAGTCATGGCAATCAGAGAAAACAAAGAAATACAAGGAATGCAGATTGGTAAAGAAGAAGTCAAACTGTCACTATTTGCAGATGACATGATATTGTACATAAAAAACCCTAAGGACTCCACTGCAAAACTACTAGAACTAATATCGGAATTCAGCAAAGTTGCAGGATACAAAATTAACAGACAGAAATCTGTAGCTTTCCTATACACTAACAATGAACTAATAGAGAAATCAGGAAAACAATTCCATTCACAATTGCATCAAAAAGAATGAAATACCTAGGAATAAACCTAACCAAGGAAGTGAAAGACCTATACCCTGAAAACTACAAGACACTCTTAAGAGAAATTAATGAGGTCACTAACAAATGGAAACTCATCCCATGCTCCTGGCTGGGAAGAATTAATATCGTCAAAATGGCCATCCTGCCCAAAGCAATACACAAATTCGATGCAATCCCTATCAAATTACCAACAGCATTCTTCAATGAACTGGAACAAATAGTTCAAAAATTCATATGGAACCGTCAAAGACCCCGAATAGCCAACGCAATTCTGAGAAGGAAGAATAAAGTAGGGGGGATCTCGCTCCCCAACTTAAAGCTCTACTACAAAGCCACAGTAATCAAGACAATTTTGTACTGGCACAAGAACAGAGCCACAGACCAGTGGAATAGAATAGAGACTCCAGACATTAACCCAAACATATATGGTCAATTAATATTTGATAAAGGAGCCATGGACATACAATGGGGAAATGACAGTCTCTTCAATAGATGGTGCTGGCAAAACTGGACAGCTACATGTAAGAGAATGAAACTGGATCACTGTCTAACCCCATACACAAAAATAAACTCTAAATGGATCAAAGACCTGAATGTAAGTCATGAAACCATAAAACTCTTAGAAAAAAACATACGCGAAAATCTCATGGACATAAACATGAGTGACTTCTTCATGAACATATCTCCCCGGGCAAGGGAAACAAACGCAAAAATGAACAAGTGGGACTATATCAAGCTACAAAGCTTCTTTACAGCAAAGGACACCATCAATAGAACAAAAAGGTATCCTACAGTATGGGAGAACATATTCATAAATGACAGATCCGATAAAGGATTGACATCCAAGATATATAAAGAGCTCACATTTCTCAACAAACAAAAAGCAAATAATCCAATTAAAAAATGGGCAGAGGAGCTGAATAGACAGTTCTCTAAAGAAGAAATCCAGATGACCAACAGACACATGAAAAGATGCTCCACATCGCTAATCATCAGAGAAATGCAAATTAAAACCACAATGAGATATCACCTCGCACCAGTAAGGATCGCCATCATCGAAAAGACAAACAACAACAAATGTTGGCGAGGTTGTGGAGAAAGGGGAACCCTCCTACACTGCTGGTGAGAATGTAAACTAGTTCAACCATTGTGGAAAGCAGTATGGAGGTTCCTCAGAATGCTCAAAATAGAAATACCATTTGACCCAGGAATTCCACTTCTAGGAAGTTACCCTAAGAATGCAGCACTCCAGTTTGAAATAGACAGATGCACCCCTATGCTTATCACTGCACTGTTTACAATAGCCGAGATATGGAAGCAATCTAAATGTCCATCAGTAGATGAATGGATAAAGAAGATGTGGTACATATACATGATGGAATATTACTCAGCCATAAGAAAAAAACAGATCCCACCATTTGCAACAACATGGATGGAGCTAGAGGGTATTATGCTCAGTGAAATAAGCCAAGCGGAGAAGGACAAGTACCAAATGATTTCACTCATATGTGGAGTATAAGAACAAAGGAAAACTGAAGAACAAAACAGCAGCAGACTCACAGAACCCAAGAGTGGAGTAACAGCTGCCAAAGGGAAAGGGACTGGGGAGGATGGGTGGGAAGGGAGGGATAAGGGAGGGGAAAAAGAAAGAGGGCATTATGATTAGCAGGTATAGTGTTGGGGGGGCACGGGGAGGGCTGCGCAACACAGAGAAGACAAGTAGTGATTTTACAGCATCTTACTATGCAGATGGACAGTGACTGTGAAGGGGTATGTGGGGGGGACTTGGTGAAGGGGGGAACCTAGTAAACATAATGCTCTTTCTGTAATTGTAGATTAATGATACCAAAATAAAAAAAAATTTTTAAAAAAGAACTGGCAGAGGAACAAATACAATGAAATACAACAGGACATTTTGGGAAAATGTTCAGCTTCATTAATAGTCAATGAAATGTAAATTTAAATAACCACCGTTTGCAAAGGTTTTGCCTAGGTAATTTACTTCTTTTTATTTGCAATGCTTCAAAAGTCAAAGAAATGTGCACTTTCATACACTTAGGGTAGGCATGTAAATTGATGCAATCTTTCTTGAGGAAGAGTTGGAAATATGCATCCAGATCTTTAAAAATGTACATCTTATTAAGTCTTGATTTCATAAAAAAGAATTGAGGAAATAGAGAGTTGGGAAAATATTAGTTTTTTCATAAGGATATATTTGCTGGAGCATTATTTTTGATAGCAAAGAATTACAAATAAAGATATATCTGACAATAGAGCTATATCTTTAAGCAAACTTGTTTTTTTAGAGGGAATGTTAATATATCCCTAATATATTTTAGTAAATATAGTGTATAAAATACCATTAAGAGAAAAAGCACAAAAATATAACATTTCATAAGCAATATAATTGCAGCATAGATCTGCATATTGCAAAACAAGATTGGAAGAAAATACACCTAACTCTTAATACTGTTAACTTTCTGAGTGGTAGAATCTTAAATTATTGTTTCTCTTTTTCTTTTCCATATTTTTTAAACTTTCAATAATGTACTTAAACTGCTTTCTTTTAAATTAGGAAAAAGAAATACTTAAAGAAACTTAAAACTCTGAAATTTAAAACTTCACTCTAACTCTTGAGTCATTAAGGAAATAAGGTGTGTTTTTTAAAAATATCTATAAAATAACAAAAATACAGTACCACATGTTATAATGTGTGAAACACACCCAGGGCTATATGGAGAAGTAAATATGCAGACCTGAATGCTGTAATAAATGAAAATAAGAATAGATACATTTATAATTTTTTCAATAACTAACATAACAAAAAGCACAGTTGAGGTGAAAAGGGGAGATCACCTGTCACCCTGATGCCATTTTTTGATCTCTCTAAAAGGCAAACAAACTGAATCCTTGGTATTTATTGTAAGGAAAGGAGTTATAGCTCCCTTATACTAGACATTTGTCATGTTTTACTTGACAAAATAGTATGAAAATTAATATGTTTGATATTTTATCTCATCTTAAACTTTTGAGCTCAAAAGAACACTTAATTATTGCAAAATAGTCTAAGCATTTAATTCAAATATAGCCAATACAATAAGAAAACAGAAATGATGGATATTTGGATTACATTATAATTACATGATTACTTTATGAGAAAACAACATAATAAGCAGAATATGAAAGTATTTCATAATAGTGCAGGAAGACAAGTAGATGTAGATACACATGAACAAAACAAAAACAATTACATTTGTTAATTATTCTTCAGTAAATTTGGGAAATAAAATAAATAATAGAAAACAAAATATTATGAAAGATTAAACTCAACTGTCACAAAAACCCCCAAAATCTCTAGGAAAAAATATTAATGTATGACTTCTTTTTGAAAACCATTAAATAAAACTAATGAATGTAAGTATGTTGATATAAAAGCCCACGTATGTAGATAGGAAGATCGGATTTTTTAGTACTTCCAAAAATAATTTACACATTTAATGATATTCTCAAAAGAATTCCAATGAATAAATAGGCAAAAATTTTCAAGAAAATATTGTATAAGAAGAATATGGGGGGTAAGAGTCATTTACCCAGCAAGTATTAGAACTAGTATGAACACAACATACGGCTAGCATTTACATACAGAAAGGGCAACAAAACGGTATAGTTTGGAACTTCAATTATATAATATAACAATTCAGTATATGTTGAAGGTGGTATAATACATTAGTAGGTAATTATATGCACATATAACATATATAATTACACTAGCTTCTTCCCAAATACCATACACCAGAATAAATTTCAAATGGATCAAACAGCTAAATTATAAAAAATAAGCATCTTTTTAAAACCCTAATAGTAATTGTGTGTATGAATATTTATCAATTTGGTAGCTAGAGGAGTAATTTTTAATCATAAACATTCCGACAGTCTCAGAACCTAGATTCGGTTCCTGTAACAAATGCCTGCCCTGAAAACAGGAGCTAAAACAGCTGAAGATGTTTGCCTGCTGAAATGGCTGTAAAGAGTCTGTTGCGGGCTCTGCTCCACACGTACTCCCCGGATCGCCTGATGAAGTAACTGTGACCTGTATCGTCCCTGGCACGAGGGAGAGGGCAGGACAGGGCTCTGGAAGTTCTTTCACCGGCAATCAAGTCCCCGGACCAGGAAGTGACACACACACAACTTCTGCTCAAAACCACTGGGCAGAACAACTCACGTAGCCCCGTCCAAAGCCAAATTAGGTGCAAGACATTCACACATTCAGAGAAAGAGAGTTAGAAATACTAGTAACTACTATAAATGTTTTGTGTTTTCGAGGGGGAAAAAAAATCTATCTGACATAGAAATGTGAACATTTCTTTGTCAAAAAATCTAGTCACCATTAAGAGCTGGATAATAAGCTGGGAAACATTTACAAGAAAAAAGTCAAAGGCTTTAAATCCTTATGAGTAGGACAGCAGCATACCTCAATACCAAAAACAATGACATTTGAAGATAGAAAAAGATAAAGGGTAGGAAAACCTAACTTAAAATTACAGCATACAAATAGGTAGTAAAGAAATTTTAGAACTTAAACTCATCTGCATTCAAAGGTATGCAAGTTAAAGCAATAATACATATTTTCTGTTGTAAACTAAATTAAAAGCCACAGAGATTCTTGCCAAAGCTGCATACACTTCAGCTGGGCATCTCTGCACACTGGATACACGTACAAATTGGCCAGCCTTCACTGCTCCATGTCAGTTTAGCATTTTATATATAAAAAAAAACTTAAACTGTTCATAACGTATGATCTGATAACTTCATTTCAAGGTGTTTTGCTTTCTCCCCACAAAATCATGAAAATCATCGAATATCAATCATAATAGGATTTATAGTAGTGAAGAATTAGCAACAAATTAACCAAAAAAAGTGAGGCACCTTAAGTAAACCCTGATGTATCCAAACAATGAAATATTAGACAACTGTTAAGAATAAAGGTTGTTTCCTTGGGGACATGTCTATGGTAGAGTGAAAATGGCAGGAGATAATAGAATAGTATCACCTTAATTATTTCAAAGAAAATTCAGAGATGTATAGGAATAAAATAGAAAGAAATTCACTGAAATATTAATAATGATGGCTTCACAAACGAAACAGAAATAGACTCATGAACACAGAGAACAGACTGATGGTTGCCATAGGGAAGGAGGGTGGGGGAGGACTAAAATAGGTAAAGGAAATAAAGAGGTACAAACATGCAATTATAAAGTAAATTGGGGAGATGAAAGTACAGCATAGGGAATATAATTTATAATATTGTAATAATTTTATATGGTGACAGATGGTAAGTAAACTTGTGGTGAGCATTTTTAATGTACATAATTATGGAATCACTGTTGTACACCTGAAACCAATATAATATTGTATATCAACTATATCACAATTGAAAAATAACAATAATAGTTCCACAGCAGTGTGATTGTATCATCTTTTCGTTTCTTTCAACTTTACCCAATTGATAAGTCTGTGTTTTTAAAATAAAATCATTTTGAAAAAAAAATGCATACATACCAGATAGTGGTGTCCACTGTGTGGGAGTTCACAAGGGCAGCATATTTTTAAATATATGTAAATGAGCAGCAAAGAGAATTTCTAGATTTTAACTCTTTTAGAGTAAGTGATACATGCTTCCAAAAGTTGCTTTTAGTAGCATTCCAAGCACAGATCCCTCTGTGACATGACATTTAAATGTGCTTTATTTTTGATCACCTTGTAGCTTTCCTGGATGTGTGTATTAGTCAAGTTTCTCTCTCTTCATCTGGGACCTAAATGTTCCACAAAGAAATTTTCTCTGAGAAATAACTTCCACACAGCTTATTCGTTATTCACAGTGCAAACTCTGTTTATTTTAAATACCTTCTGGACTCTGGGACACATGAACAATAACAAATACAGAATTTCAATTTGAGACTCTTTAAAAGAAAGGGGTTGTAGTAAATGTGTGAGTGCTTAAATCTGAGATTCTGTAATCTTTTCACATGTTCTAAAACATGATTATTGCTTAACATACTATCTTATACTATTTTTAAAGCAGTGAGTGAAAAATTGTATTAAAAGGATTTTTTTAATTTTCACATATGCAGAGATGTTCTTTAAAAACCTAATGGAAACTCTAAGAAAGAAAAATAAAAAGAAACATAACAAAGGACTTTACATTTTTAATATTTACTTAAATGTTAAGGACTTGTATCCTGCCCACAACCTATCTTTGAGGTGACTGATTAAAAGGTGACTTTCACAGCAATACAGACCATCTTTGTGTTTAGGTTATTATTGTAAATGGAAAAAGAAGGCAAAAATTGATGGTATACATATAATACTAATTTTTCAAAAAAACAGCATTATAAGTAGGGGGATTTTATTTCTGATCAAGGAATTAATGTTTAACTTTTCACGATAATGCACACAAAAACAGTACTTAAGACTGCAAATTATTTGAGTCAGTCCAAAGGAAGGAGACCACTAGATCAAAGTTATCCAAATGTGTTTCTCAGCAGAGCAATTCTACTGTATGACCCACTGAAAGGAAAACTGTCCTATAAAAATGAAGTTGGGCAACAGTGGATTAATAGTTTAAAAAATTGCTTTCTTTACTGTAGGACTTCTGAGAGACATTATTTATATGTTACTGTGCTGTGTGAATTCCTAAAAAGTGTTTCCTGAACACACAGTTCATGGGTGGCTTCTGTATACACATAGGTAAATACTGCTCCATCAGAGCTGTGAGCTTCCTTTTGTTCTGACTTCAGACATCAGTTCTCATCTCTAATAGCAAAATTTGCTTCTCAGCAAGAAGAAATTTCAGCTTGAGGAACAGCAGAAATTGGAGGAAGGAAAACTAGGAAACTGTGATGCACTGTATAATATAGCTTCTCTGAAAACACAGGCTGTGAACTCGGCACATTCCACTCATTGAGTTAATAAGTAGATAAATGAAATTTGAGCCCTTTGGTATGAATAACTGTCATTTAAATGAGATGTTAAAAGCTAAAATGTAACCACTCTCAAGAAACACTAGTGTTGCGGACTTGCCTAAGAATAAAAGTTTGGCATAGTCCTTTAGCAATAGTCCTGGTTCTGGCCTGAACCATGCCTTTGAATAGGACATGAGCTATTCCTCCATGATAAGGTGCTGGCAGCCTGATGAAAAGCAAGCATGTAGAGAGAATCAGAGCTTTGACATGCCCGGGGACAATAGCCGTGATGCTGGGCAGAGTATGAGCAATCGCTGCTAAAAAGGCAGTAATGGGAAAAGCCAGGCAGTCTCCGTGTGCCTCACCAACCACCTTCCTTTCCTGCCTCTCTCATAAGCCTCTTTGTCTTGGCAGAATTACTACTACTTTATCAGGCAGGGTGTGAGGCACAAAGAACAGACTCATTCCAACTGAGCAGTCGTTCGTTGGGGACAATGTGCTATGTCCAAACCATTGCCTTCAGTCCTGGCAGAGAGGACAAGTATCACTAAGCACTGCCCCTGCCCTCAAGGATCAGCTAGACTCCCCAGCTTATGATTTTACACCAAAATGAATTTCCCAAATATGTGCTAGGTTATGTGTGATCCAAAGAGAAGGAAGAATTCACCTCTGGCTGGAAGGATCAGGAAAGAAACCACTTTGGAGGGCACAAAGGCTGGACTTCCAGTTTTACTGATGGAGAAATTGAATACTGTGCACAGCTTCCTTTTCTGCATCTTCCACCACAACTGGAAATCCTGCTGAGGGGCAAGACCCACGTGCTTTACATCTTTGTATCTCCCCCTGCTGCCAGCATAGTCTTAGATATTAAGAAATGGCCACAGTGTTTGATGAACTGAGTTAAACTGAATATTGAATATCACTGGAATAGAGTAACTTTGGCTTTGGATAATTTCTTTTTTCTTTTTTAATGTACAACTCAAATTTATTAAGAAAAATTATTGGCAGCATCTGCTAAATTGCCCATAACCCATAATCTTTCCCTTAACCTGCCTTTCCCATAACTGCTGCCATCTGGAGCACCACTGGAATTTTACTCCATAGACCTATTGTCTTCCTCCTCAAAGGCCATTTTTACTGAATTCATGCAGCTCTCTTGGAGAAATCAAGGAGAGAGCTTGCATGTGGTTAGTGTCTCAGAGGTGACATCAAACCTCATTATCTCTCTTTAAAAGATACCATTATCTGAAGACACTTGCAGCAGGGTTGGGCAATAGCCAGACCATTGAGGCTGTGCTTGCCCTTCCCCACAGCTGTCTTTACCCAGGACTTGATGAAAGGTAAAAATCCAGCTGTCCCTTGTCCATTCACTCTCCATTAGGTCAAAGATCCCCTCTAAAGTCACCCAGCATGAAATCTTTACCAAGACTGTGTTGGTCTCCAAAAGTAAAACAAAGAGGTAAGCCGAGTGGGGAAGAGAGTATTTATCTAAGGGAATCTTAGAATTTAAATTACAAGCCTTGAAATTAAAGGTGCAGTAAATATAGGCCTGTAGTAAATTGCTTATGATGTAATAAACTAGAATTATGGATGTGGCAATAAAGAGAGGCAATATAATATTGTATATTTAAGGAGCAGCTATCAGCAAAGGAATAGATCAAATTGCCATCTTGTTTCTGTTGATAGCTTCTAGAATGGTTATTATTCCATAGGAATGCAAAACAGGAGTCAGCCCACTGAAGCTTTCCATCTCTTGGTTATCAGCTAACAGTGTTGCCCATTTCCTGGGTGACCTCTCAATTTGTCACAATAGGCACAAAGCAGCTAGTTAAAGGAGTAAGCAAGGCTTGTGAGAATATGTACAGTAATATCTTGGCTCTGTCATATTCAGAATAAAAAAGGAAAAGGTAATAAACAACAAAACCCAATGATACAGCTACTTGCTTTATTTGCAAATCAAGTAAGAGAGCTGGAGACTGCTATTTGAAGTACTGAATAAAGTAACATTTTCCTAGGAGAAAAAAGAATACGGTACTTTATAGCAGCCACTACTGAAACTTTCTCGAGACACCTGGGATACTGTATTAGTTCTCTCTGGCTGCTATAACAACTTACCATGAACTGGGTGGCTTGAAACAACAGAAATTTATTCTCTCACAGTTCTTGAGGCCAGAAGTCTTGAAACCAAGTTGTCATCATTGTCCTCATTCTCAAAAGCTCTGCAGAAGATTTGATTCTTTGCCTTCTCCAGCTTCTGGTGGCTTGTGACTGCATGCCTCCATCTCTGCCCCTCTGTACCTATACTTGCTCCTAGGCGATGTGAACCAGTTTTACTACCCTAAATACCACCTGCACATCACCTTTGGTGATGATGTCCAAATTTCTACCTCTAGGCCAGACCTCCCCCACAACATCCGGATCCGTACGTGTGACTTTCTAGTGGACATCTCCACTTGGATCTGTAATAGGCATCATAAAATAATCATGCCCCAAATAAGCACCTGCACTTTTCTCCATCTTGGTGGATGGCAATTTCATGCCAAAACACTAAGGTCATTCTTGACTTTCTTCTTCTCACTTCCAGTTCATCAGAAAATCCTGCCAGTTTAACCTTCAATTTTTATTTAGCATTCAACCACTTTTGCCATCCCCCCCACCCCCACCAATCTGCCTGAACCATGATCATCTCTCACCTGGATTATCAGAGCGCCCCTTGCGACAGTAGCCTGTTACTGCAAGTGTTTCAGAAGCAGATCTCTGCCTTTGCCCTTGGCTCTCTCTTCCCTTCAATCCGTTAAGAAAGAAAGTAGGGTGAGTTGGGAAAAGCCAATCCCCCTTTGTCTTTTCCGTTACTCTCAGTATTACCACACTCACTACACTTCATACTTCCGGCACCCAGTGTGTGGGGTTTTTTTCTCACACCAAGCAATTCTCTGAGGCAGCTGGGTGTCCTCTAATTTAACTCAGATCTGAAACTGTCTTACCTGGAGACAGTGTCAGGTCTCACAGGACAAGGGCTCAGTCCCATGAGACTATGCTGCCTTGTCCAATGCCAAATGCAAGTGGTAGCATTTCTGTGTGACTGGGCCACGAATCAGAGGTTCCCATGACCTTCGTCCCCTTGGATTCAGTTATTTGCTAGAGCAGCTCACAGAACTCAGGCAAACACTAACTTATATTTACCAGCTGTAACTCCAAGGGAAAAATGTGTTCCCAGCCCAGGGCAAATAAACCACAAACCACTGAACTGAGATCAGTCCAGGGAAAAACTAGATGGGGAGCAGGCCTTTTATTTCTTACAAGAATCCTGGTTCTGTTCATCCACTCCCACTTGCCTGTTTCTCCAGCCTCTGCTCTCTCACATTTTTTGGCTGGGAGGCCAAAAACCTCTCCTGTCCTGTACGCACTTGCCTTTTCACGCACCCCTTGTAAACACCTACTAATACGGAGATGCACTAAGGCTAGCAAGAGGTTCTGGAAATATTGCAATTTTACCCACAGCAGCTCATCAAAGGGTATAATAAAGATGAACAGCCAGGGGAAGAGATAACCAGAGACCTGGGGGTACCCTAGTGCAGGAGCATCTATTCCCGAGGAGTTGGGGCGCATCACTCTTGGTTCATGGATGTGTTCGCCGATCTTTAAGCTCTCTGAATGCTCTCTTTTGGGGCTTTTATGGAGGCTTCATCACATAAGCGTGATCGAAACTTTCTCAAGACAACTGGGATACTGTGTTAGTTCCCTAATCCCAGCGACCACTGGCAATTGATTCAACCCAGTTTCCTGGAGGTCATGGTATGCAACTGGAAGTTCCAACCCTCTAGTCTGATGGTTGCTTCTGCTGGAAACCTGCCCTAAGCCGGAAAGCCACCTCATTAACATAACCAAAGACAATAGCAAGCTTAGGAAATTCCCAGGGCTTCAGGAGCTCAGTTCCAGGAAGGGCGAATTAAGAACAAATGCATATTTCTTATTATAAATCACAGTATCACACGGGGTGAGCCTCTTGAAATATGTCATATCATTTCACTACACTGCTCAGAATGGTCCAGTGGCTTTCCATCTCACCCAGAATAAAACCCAGGGTCGTTTTATGGCCTGTCAGGCCCTGTGTGTCTTACTCCAACCCCCCATCACTGCCCTGAGCTCATCTCTTACCCGTCTAATCCTGGTTCGGCCACCTCCACACTCACAGTGGCTCCACCTTAGAACCGTTTTTTCCCCCGTGGTCAGAATGTTCTCCCAATGTCTTCAATGTGGTTTCCTCAATTCCTTCAGGTTTTTCTCAGAAGTTGTCTCTTAGCTGAGATCTTTCCTGGCCTCTTATCCTGACACCTCAATGACAGTCTTCCTTTTCGTGATCAGTCCCCTTCCAGAATGTAGGCTCCAAAAGTCAAGGTTTTTGTTTGTTTTGTTTACTGCTGTATCCTCAGTGCCTAAAGCAGGGTCTCGCGTACAGCAAGCGAGGCACTTTCGTAATAGATGAATGAACGAGTGAATGAATTACTGAATGAATGCCTGAATTCTTCAATAGGGTCATAGACATGACATATGCAACCACTACTTGAAGTAAAACAAACAAGCAGCTAATATATGTGGGAGTGTAATTTCATCACATTTCCAAGGAGGTTATTGTTGTAATGTATTCACCATGACAAGGTAAGTTGAGTCAGAACAATACATTTTTTTATAGGAACAAGATTGAATGTATTATTTTTTCTCATCATCAAATGAGATGGATTCCCTGGCACAATGGAGCATTGTTTTCCTTCAATTCCTTAGGGGAAAAGGGTGTAAATTTCATGCTTCCCATTCATCATTCAGCACAGGCTCCATCTAGAGGGAGCTGGGTGAAAACAATGGGCAAAAGTAGTGTTGTCCTTAAGGGAAGTACCTGTACCCAGGGCCTCAGGTCCACCACACTTCCGCTGGCTTTGACAGAGATACCTCCCTGCTCCATGGAAAGCTATGGACTACCTGATAGTCTTTTGTCAGAGCTAAACACAGCTTTCTTCAGCAAAAGCATATACATACTCCAGAATAGTGTCTAATAAATGCTTGTTCAACTGAATTAAATTGTTACAAGCCACGAAGTTAGATGAAAAAGTCTTCGGATGAAAGTAGTGATTTGAAACAGGTTTGGAAGCAGATAATTATGTATCTTGGAACATAAAAAACAATCAATCAATAGGACATAGAAATAGGCTGGGTCCTATTCATACCCCTAGACGTTATGATTTTGTACATATCACATGGGGATCTAAGAAAAGTTTGGAAACCATTGCTTTGGTTTTACCTTAGGTATCCTTGCAAACAGCACAGCATTCAGTCTTAGCCTTCCCTAAGTATTGCCTTTTGTCTACAGTGATCATATTGTTGAGCCAACAATAGTAGGTTTGTAGACAGCTGTCGTCTCTCCTATCCTTACCTGGCAGAGGGAGAGAGAGAGAGCTAGCTCTCTGCCTCTTCTTTTAAAGACATTGATCCCATTATGAGGACTCCACCCTTATGATCTAAATACTTCCTAAAGTCCCCACCTCCAAATACTATCACATTAGGTCTTTCAACATATGAATTTTGTTGGGGACACAAACATTCAGTCCAAAGCACTCTGCCCATGGCCTTTCCAAAACTCACATCCCTTTCACATGCAAAATGTTTTCATTCCATCTCAAGTGCCCCAAAGTTCTTAATACGTTCTAGCATTAACTCTATAGTCTAAAGCCGAAGTCTTATTGAAATTTTACCTAAGCAGATATGGGTGAGACTCAAGGCATAATTTATCCTGAGGCAAAAATTCTTCCCCATGTGTGAACTTGTGAGGCCAAAAATTATGGGTAGAATACAATGTCAAGACAGGCATAGGAGAGACATTCCCATTCCACAAGGGAGAAATTGGAAAGAAGAAAGAGGTGACAGGTTCCAGCAAGTCCAAAGCCTAGCAGGGCAAACTCCCACAGACCTTATGCTTTGACATAGCCCTCTTTGGCTCAATGCTCTGCTCTTTGGACCCACTGGGTTGGTAATGTCCCCGCCACAGCTAGGTGGGGTGCTGCGGTGGCTCTCAATGGCAGCTGGACCCACACCACTGTTCTGCCTTAGGAGGTCACAGCCCCAGGGTTTCCCTTGGCAGCCCTGCCCCCACATCTCTGGGATGGCCCTATACAAAACAAAAACACAAACAGCTGTTTTTGAGTTTGAAGACTACTCCAGAATTTGGGCACACACCTTGTTTCATACCCTTTGTTTAATGACTGCGTGTGGCACTTTTTCTCAGGTGAGGCATGCAGGGTATAAGGGACAGGGCCTTTCCCACCAGCCTTATTTGTAGCAACATCTATCCTTCCCAGCACAGAACAATGGGAAAAACTAAGACAAGGACCCATAGGCCCTTGTAAACAAAACCTTAATGCACACATTGACTAAGAAAAGAAAATGTTCATTTTCCAGAACTCATAACTATTGCAATGTTTATGGGGTGTGTTTTACCCTTATCATTTTAAATTTCACAAATATTCATGTAGGGAATCAGAGCCTGACTCAGAGACACTCAACCTCTTCTGCTTTCTGTCAACCCCATTTTTTTGTTTGGACAATGTGTCTAAGTCATTGTTTGCCATAACATGAAGCTGCAAATGGTGGGTGAGATGGGAAATAGATAGGGTTATATAATAATGATGACCCATGTCCAAGCTTCCTATCGGTGATTAGACAGAGGCTGGTAGCCTAACCATATTAAGAGTGTTCTGATTCCAATTCCAATGTGGGGGCTGGGGAGTAAAAGAGGAGAGGGGGTGTGTCCTTATACCCCCAAGCAATTTTCTGACACCAACTGGGTGTCCTACAATTCAATTCATCCTGATACTGTCTACCTGGAGATGGCATCAGATTCCACAGATGAAAGGCTCAGCCCTACAGGACTGCCCTCCACTTCAGATGCCAGTGGCAAATCCAGGTGGTTACCTGTGCTTCTGACTGGCCAGTTATAGAGCAGAGGTGGGCTTGATTAATTTGCTAGAGCGCCTCAAAGAACTCAGAGAAATATTTTACTTCTAGATCACTGGCTATTATAAAAGGATGTAACTCAGAAACAGCCAGCCAGGTGGAAGAGATGCACGAGACCAGTGATGAGAAAAGGGCGTGGAGCTTTCATGACGTCACCCAAGTCTCCACATGCATGCCAACCTGGACGCTCTCATTTGAGTTTTTATGGTGGCTTCATTACATAGGCATGACTGATTAAATTATTAGCCCTTGTTGATTGAACTCAATCCTCAACCTCTCCTCCCAAGTTTTATAAACAACCTCTCCTCCCAAGTTTTATTAACATAGCAAAAGATACCTTTGTTTTTCTCATCACTCAGATGCCAAGGGTTTTAGGAGCTCAGGGTCAGAAATGAGGTCACAGACCAAATATATAATTCTTATTATAAATCACAATATCACACATATCTAATCTATAAGGACTGGTGTGTGATCTGTACTCACTCAGTCTGATTCACATATCAGAAAATAGAAAGTATTTTCACATAATTCACATAATAGAAAGTAGGGGAAAAAAAGTCTATGTAAAACACAGACACATTACTTATACTTCGGGTGCATACAGGTGTGACAGTAAGTGATGAAAGTGAACATGGAAAACCCGGGCACGTGGGATGAGGTTTCTCACCCCCCTGCACTCCAGCTGTCACTCTCTACTGCTCAGGAGTCACAGCATAAAGCTGTTCATTTGGTTCTTCACTCTCATTGGAAGAACTCTCAAATCCCTGCTTTCTTCCCCCATTCAGTGACTTGGCTTAGGCAGTTTAGAAAAAAATAAGGTGGTCAAGCATGGGAGAGGCTGTTGATCTCTCTCCCTTGAGCCTAGGCTAGTTTCTTAGTGTCACTTTTCCTAACCATTCCATGGCACGTTGGGTTTTTAAAAGAAGTTTTGTTCAGCTCAGCTCAGCTTCAATGAGAGAGAGAGAGAGGCACTGGCCTTAGGAAGGGGACAGGGCTGGGAGATAGGAGCAGAGAAAGAAGAGGAACAGAGGAAAGAATAAAATAGGAGTTCCTCTTAAAACCATGGGACTCAGGCTTCCAAATGACTGAGGCCGGAAGTTGACCAACAGAGAGCCCCAAAGACTTTAGACGTCTCGTTGACAAGCCCACACCCACAAACCCAAAAAGCAAAAGTCATGCATGTGTCCCTAGGTATGTAACCATCTACTCCTTCTATTAAAGACTCTTGAGTTTTGTCAGATCTGAAGCTCTGAGTTGGAGGAGAGAGGCGGTGGTTAACACTAAAAGGGACTGCTCCCTTACAAGGTGTTGCTCTGGCTCCTGTCATCAACTTTCTCCTGTTTCTCAGATTTCGCACCACTGGTACTTCCGCAGCCCTCTGCATGCCTCACTTCCCTGTGGGTTTTTGGTATTCATTGGCTGCCTTTCCTAAGGATAACAGAGAGTGTAGCGAGGTGTTGAGTTAATGATGCCATTTATAGTGCTTGTTTGGTGAAGGAATGAAAGAAAATTGCCCCCCAAATGACAAAACAGAATTCACCTACGCACTACCTAAGCACATAATGAAACACCAGTCATTCTCTTAAAAACAGGTACATTCAGCTTTATATAAAAGACAGCTGTATACCAAAGGACCAGTTCTGAGATGAGCAGGTATTTCTAACAGCACATGCCAGCTCCTTGTTTAGCCTCATTATACATGTGTAATAATACTAACTTATTTCTGGGGCATGACTGACTTTTCAGGACACTTTCACTGCATTATATGGTTTCCTTTACAGAGACATCATCTGTAGTAAAGAAGGCAGTATTTTTAGCCTACAATACAGATGGACATAAGAAATCACTTGATGAGTAGAAATATATGCATATACATTGGAGACATATATATATCAGAGAATCAACCACCTGCGTTTGTCACAGAAAAAGCTTTGGAACTTGGAGTAAGCTAGGCAAAATGTGTGATCTCTCAGTTAACTTTTTCGTTTAGAAAAACAAGAATGCTATCTCGTCTGTGGACTATTATAAGGCTTACATGAAACATTAGTAGCTTCCTAGCATTTAAAAATCCCTCTCAATGAGGAAGGCAGTTAGCCCATGTTCCAAAATTCAGAATTTCTGATTCCTATTCTGGTGTTTGCTCCCTCCTACTAGCCTGCCTTACACAAATTAGTGGTGCTCACATCTGAGCCAGTGATTGACTTTTCCCCTAAACAGTTGCAAGCTGAACATCTCAAGATACTTCAGTCTCCCTAAGGATGGTGGTTTTGAATAAGACACTGTCTCTCTTCATGAGAGGTCTCACCATGTGCCTGGGTAGGCAGACAAGTGAAAAAAAGAATTACTGTTAATTACTGTGGAAGCCCTAACACCAGTTTCTGATCTTAAGTGAGGGCTCTTCTAATTGTGGGACAGCTTGATCGTGGTAGTAAGCCCACATGACACCAGTCTTCTTCTGGTGACCAAGTGTCTATTGCGCAAGTTTACAGTCTCACTGTTGAGCATCCAATAATAGTTCTGAAACTGAAAGTCTACCCCAGGGGACCTGCTTACCATTGTCTGACAAAGGAGAGAAAACAAAGTCACTTTGAAGCAAAATATTTCCTACTGTCAATTTTTAAATAATGCCCAAAATAAATCTGTAGGTAAGGGTTAACATGGTCACATACTATGGCCACATAGCGTTCACCTCTATTTTCTTAGGAAACAGGGACATGATCTCCACATGACTATCTCATATCATTGGTCTATAAAAGCCAAAGACATATCCAAAAAGAGCCAAAATAGATCAATATATTCTTAGCTTTTCTAAACTGACACTGTAATTAGTTATGTAATAGATAAAGTCAGTTGAGCAAGAAATTTAAAAAATATATATATTAACTTTAACTTAAAAGTTATAGATGTCTCTTTGTTCACTCTTTTTTCAAAATGGGATCAAAGTCATTTCCTTGAAGTAGAGTCTGCCGATTGGAGTTCTCTGTCTAAGAAAGAGCATACATAAATCATACTTATGCCTGTTATGTTTATTTGTAAGTTTCAGTTTATTTGTATGTAGATTCTTCAGTTTCTGGATTTTTTTGTTGTTTCGTTTTGTTTTGTTAGTGGGGGTAGAGAGAGAACTTGCAGCACTTACAAATCAATCTAACACAGACAAGTTTGCGAAAAACCTGTAACTGACCTTTGGAAAGGAATCTCTCAATGGTGAGAGTAGATGAGTAGCAGTCTACCAGGTACAACTATTCAGCATTCCACAGGCACCAATTAATATGGGGTTTTTTTCCAAAAGAAATTGGCCAGTCAAGGAGGAAGTTAAGTGGAGGTTAGTTAAAAGAGCCTCTATCGTATGTCCTGTGTCTATTGATAGCTCCAGGACAGCTCTTAAAGAACATTAAAAATCTACATTTAATAATACCTAAATTGCTTCTAGCATCAACAACATGTCAAGCAAAGTCAGTGCTGAATTCTCTGATGAGGCTTGCAGCACTGGTATTTTGTACTGCTGCTTGTGGGAATATCCTCATGATTAACACATCAGAGGCTTACTGCATGTTCTTGCTCAGTGGAAAAACATGTCTCTCCAGACATAGGATGCAGGTTTGCTTCTGAGCCAGACTGATGTCTCAAACAAAACAAAACAAAAAAAGTTCTTTGAATCTTCCCATGCCCTTTAGAAAGTACTAGAATATGATGCCAGAATTCTGAGCCACAAAGAAGAGATGTTTTCATGCTGAGAAATCAAAGCATATGTGTATCTCATTTTGACCCCACTGAACATTCTAAATGATCCCTCTAGAGTCTATTAGAATGTCTGTTTCTGAATAGAAAGAGCTTCATTCTAAGGAAGGATAGTCCTACCAGAATACAGCTCTAATTATGATTAGGTCAACCACAGTGAGATTCATGTCCAAGCTGTAGAAAACCTCTCTCCACCATATTCTCAGTTATACTTTACATGGTGCTAAATATTTGGAATACACTGCCATCTGAGAGGTGTTGTACAGTCCAGCGTTGAGTCTGAAGTCTTTGACAAACATATGGAGTTAGATCTATTTATCTGCATGTGACATGCTGACAAACAGCTTTTAACACTGGGTTTGGGATCTGTTCTGACTATTCCTACATTTATTCTTCTGGCCTTCTGTTTGAATCGTTTATATTTTCCTCTAAAACACATACACATGAATAATGTGACTAATGCTTCTCATGCATCTCTTTTGCTTCTGCAGGAGGGATTTTTGAAACTGTGGAAAATGAACCTGTTAATGTTGAAGAATTAGCATTCAAGTTCGCAGTTACCAGCATTAACAGAAATCGAACCCTGATGCCTAACACCACATTAACCTATGACATCCAGAGAATTAACCTTTTTGATAGTTTTGAAGCCTCACGGCGAGGTAACTATTTTCACATTTTTAAAAGCTTCTTTGGGTGATATGTCTGCTCTACTTTTTTGCTACCTGCTCTTTTTCAGAGTGGACATCTTTGTGCAGATGGGTTGCAGGAAATCTCAGTCCTCGATGTCACTGTCCAGTGCCATCTGAACTATTCTAATGGATGTTACCCAGCCCTGTTTTCTGGGCCCTTCTGATTAGCTCACCCTTCAGTGCCCTCTACTGTATGATTAACTTGTTCAGCTGTGAATAGAAAATGTCAAGCTTGGTCTGTTTTTCCTTCCGAAGGTTGAGAGACCACCATGAAATTGTTCAGTGCAGTCAAATAAAACTGTGGAAGGTCATATCCACCAAGCATGCAGAAATGCCCACAACACACATATCTTACACCCTGAATTTTAACAGGTTGTTAACTACTGGGTTTACACAGCATCTTCTCAACTTTTTTTAAAAACTCCTTTCCACACAATCATAACAATATGATGATTATACCCATGAGAACAATCTCTGTATTCCTTTTTTCTGATTCTATTTTTCTTCTGAAGATTAAGTTCCTAAAAAAGTAATCTAATTTATATGTGGGCTGCAAGGTTTCTCTCTGAAAGAGCCACTGGAATTGTGGGGCTTGTTTAAACATCCCCTGGATACTTCCAGGACGACTCTTTGAAGCAAGGTTACATTCGGTGTGCTGGAAGCTTGGCTCTAACAACAGAGCTGCTGAGACTTGATACAGGTATTTATATGGAAGCAAAGACTGCTGATCAGCCCAGAATAGGAGAAGCTCTTTCCCTCATACAGAAATACTCTGCCCATTAAAAACACACAAACAAATGGAATACAGTGAACACCCTGTGCTGATTTCCAAGTAACTAAATATTGGCTGCTTCCATATAAAATTAACTCAGGTATGATCATTGGATGCGTTCACTTCTTACACTCTCCTGCAGGACTCTTACTGTTTTTCACAAACAAAATGTAAAACTCGTTTTCATGGAGGCACAGAGGAAAGGCGAATAATGTAATGATTTTTTTTTCTTCTATTTATGGCATGATCTTAGTATAAGAATATTTTCTTTATAAAGATGGGTGGAGTTGCAGATACTACATAGGTCAGAGTTGTCTATGAACAAATAATAAAACTTCATAAAGGACTTTAAAGTTTGCAAGTCATCTCCACATGAATTATCTTCATGGGTTGGACCTCTATGTCTTCATCTCTTGCTCTGTGTGCATGTGTGTGTGTGTGTGTGTGTGTGTGTGTGTGTGTGTGTGTGTGTGTGTGTGTCTTTCTCTGGGTGTGTGTCTCTCTCTTTTCTCTCTCTGTCTGCCTTTCTCTTCTCTTTCACACACTGTTAAGCAAATACCTTAGAAAGGAAACCACATTTAACCATGATACTTCAACCCACATAAAGTTGAAAGCTTTTTTGTGACATGGAGTACCTGCCGTACCTATAAATTGAACACCCCCAGAGCTCCTTAAAAGTGGTAATTTGCTGGCAAACAATTCAAAAGGATTGATTTTCTGTCAAGTCATATTAGAATCCCAGAGCTAAATATAAGCAGGTATTTCGATTCATTGCCAATGCTAGACAAAACAACAGATTATGTATCCTCGTGCTGTCATTTTATCTTGCTAACCAATGAAAACACATCCAGAAAATGATCAGAGGACAATGACAGCTTACATTTACAGCACTTAGTGTAGAAAATAATACGTGTTCATAGTTCACATAGTAATTCGGTACCAATGAGCACAGAATCAGCAAGTTTGCCCCGAGAATGACTGTCAACATTTGCTGTCCCCAAATATTAAATAGACATTTGGAATATGGCTTTCAAAACTGTACTAATTTTTTTCTCTAAATCACATCAGACAATTTGGACAAAGCCATATCATTTTCCTACTTATTTATTCATAGGGTGACATAATTATAAAGACTATCATAACTTCATTTATAAATTTCACTGTTATGTAATTCAAATATTCAGTGATTTTCTCTCAGCAGTTCCAAATTCCTAACTAGTATTAAAATATAAATTTGAAATGCTTTTAAATGTATGCCTAATACCAACATAAGTTTATACCAGCATGTAATTAATAGGCACTATTTTACATGGTTATAGAGAATAATCTGTCCCAACCTCTCTGGGAGGGAATTTGGTTAATATGTATCAAGTAATTTAAAGTATCAATACCCTCTAATTATAGCTAGGAATCTACTTTAAGAAAGTAAGTTAAAATTCAGAGAAAAACATAAGAACTAAAACAAGTACTCTAATATTACTTATAATAACCAAAAACTAAGAGAAACTTAAAAGTCCAACATCATAAAGAGTTAAATGATCATATATCCAAGGTACGTGCTATTTATTCTATAGACACCAAAAATACACTTTCGAAGACTTTGTCATGACTCAGGGGAAAGGACCTGCTTTTAGTGTTAAATTTAGTGTCAAATGAAGAAAGCAGTGTATCAAACTGTACCTGCATAATGATGCATTTTTTAATCAATTGGATCACTAAAATATGAATAGATGTTACCCCAAGATGATGGAATTACAGAGCCTTTTTTTTTCTTCCTTACACTTCTAAATATTCCAAATTCTCTCCATGAGTATATATCATCTTATAATGAGGAACATAAATAAATCTTATAAACTAAGTTGTCAATACATATGGACTTGATTTTCTTAGAGTACATGTTGGCTGATACTGAGGTAGAGAAAGGCTTGCCTCCGAGCTGGGTCTCTGTGCTCTGACACAGCCCTGCCATGGCACAGTGACCAGGACTCACTCTGTTGTCTATGATTATTAGTGTGTTGGACCAAATGTATTCTACGATCCCTTTAAGCTATACTATTTTATTATTCTGTTATTAAGCAGGCATCAGTGTCACTTAACATTCTTTAGTGGTTTTTCAATAGCCTGGAACTTCTTTCCGAGTCTTCGAAACTAAAGTGCTTTGCAGCCTCCCATCTTCCAAATTCTATGACCACATGAATATCTTTACTGCCAGCCGTCGAATGACAGAACTTCATTCACATGGCAGTCACTGCAAATAGATTGCAGAGGTGTTCTCAGTGTTCCTGGGTGACTCCAACCACAAGGCAAGGGATTTAGATTTCATCTGATTGAAAGTACTGAAGTGAGACCAGCCACTCATTTTTATTTGCAGGGAGCTGGCTGTGATATGTTGTTAATCAGGTCTGCATTCACATCTGTCTGTACTTTAGTATCTCAGGGATATTGCAAGTTAGGTGAAGCATATTTCCTCAACATACATACAGAGAGGGGAAGGAAATTTCCAATAGTGAAAATAAAAAGGGGACTCACAGAAGGAAAAATGAAATTCACAGAAGTCTCTCTCTCTCTTTCTCTCTCTCTCTCTCTCTCCTTCCTCGCCCTCGCCACCACCCCTCCTTGTCTCTGCACTCAGCGTGTGACCAGCTGGGCCTTGGTGTGGCTGCCCTCTTTGGCCCTTCCCATAGCTCCTCTGTCAGTGCTGTGCAGTCTATTTGCAATGCTCTCGAAGTTCCACACATACAAACCCGCTGGAAACACCCCTCGGTGGACAACAAAGATTTGTTTTACATCAACCTCTACCCAGATTATGCGGCTATCAGCAAGGCAGTCCTGGATTTGGTCCTGTACTACAACTGGAAAACAGTGACCGTGGTGTATGAAGACAGCACAGGTATGGACCCACCCAAGATCTCACCTGGCCATGTCTGGTCTGAACAAAGGGAACCAGAGTGTTCGATGGGCATTAACTCATCAGGTGGAGTACATAAAAATGCTCTTTAATATGATTCTAATTTGGGAAGGCCATGTGTAGCTAATTCCAGTTCCTTTTGGTGAGTTGATCCTTTCTGATGATACTTCCATCATCCTATTTAGGGTGATTCTTTTAAAAGAAATATCACCTCATTGATTTATGTTGTAATCCAATCAAAATATTAAAGATCTAACTTCACTTATCCAATTCTATTAAGACTGTGACCATGACTCCATTCCTTAAATCAGGCAGAGAAACTTTGAAAAAATAACTACGAGGTGTGATTCCAACTTGATAAGTAACTACATAAATGTCTAGAAAAGTTTCTAAAGTAGGTTAACAGAGAGGAATCTAGGAGCTGTATCAGTAAAGCTGACCATTTCATGGGAAAGGGATAAGAAGCCCAGAACAATCCCTTACTAAAGCTCACTTTGTCCCACCTGCTTATTTTAGGAGGCAGGACAGAAATATGCTCAGAGCCTCCCTCTCACTAGATGTTTGCCCTGAACCTCCCCCATTTAAAGTTTCTCTTGCTGGTACCCTCCCCTTTTGCCTTCCAGGGACATTTTGAGGTTTGTCTGAGTTCAGGCTCCCTTTTATTCAGTTTAAATTTTGCTGGTGTCTCTCCATCATCCAGGTAATAAAGTCCAAGTCCTTCTCATTTAAAGCTGTTCACCATCCAGCCTTTTCCATCTGCATTAACCCAGACATCAGCCTATCTGCACAACCTGTGTGCTCTCATCAGCTATGACGAAGAGTCCCTCATTCCTTAAATGCCGCCCAATTCATCCCAACTCTTCTTCTCAGCTGGTGCCTTCTTCAGATGATACTCCACACACAGGGCAATGAGTCCCTCATTCTCCCTGTTCACACTCGAATACCACCTCTTGCTGAAAGCTCTCTGAGTCCACCATCTGGTTCAATGCCACGTTGTAAATATAATCATTACATCACTTGTTCACATGCCTCTGAGACTAGGAATGCCTAAACATTGGAATTTTATCTCATTTATTTTTAGAACCTGCTACCTAAACAGCCATGGCATATAGCAAAGTGTTTGGTAATTATACATGGAAGGAATATTACGTTCTGAATGGCTTTTCTCCAAGACTTGAAATCAGTTCCTTTCTTTGATCTACACATTTGGTAATATGACTAACATCACTATTATTGAAAATGAATAAAGCAAAGCACTTCTTAACTTTTTAACAGTATTTTGTTTTTCACTGGCTATTTCACTAACCATGAGCATTTTCCACTTCCCAGAGAGTAAAATAGTAATCCTCCTCTATTTGGCACTAAACTCTGGTTCCATTCTAAGCAGTCATATAAAAGTGACCTATTCTGCTTGGAAATAGGCATTTATGTATTTTCTTATACATCATCTCATTTTAGAAAGAAGCAAAGGTAGGTGATTGGCTATATAATTTTGAAATATTATATTCAAGACAGTCTTGCAGGGAAGGATAAGCCTCAAGAAGTCATATTTTCAGAGCTTTCTTTGTTTGCTGTCAAGAAAGAAAATAAACTATCACATGAATTCACTCCATAAGCATATTTAAAGAGTCTTGAGATAGAATATTGTATTGTGTAGCAGCAGAAGCATCTTCTCTTCTTCCAATTAAACTGACATAAGACAGATTAACAGGAAAAAAATAAAAACAGAAAAGAAAAGAAAAGAAACAAAAAAAATGTTTAAAGATCTAATAGCATGTATGCCACCGATACACATGGGAGAGACCCAGGAAAACTAATTCTCCTGAAATGACAGAAGCCATCACCTTTAAATTCCATCTTCAGCTAAAGACCAAAAAGGTTGGTGGGGTGTGGAATCAGTGATGCAAGGGTACCAGGAAAAGCACAGTAAAGAAGAGTAAGGTTCAGATTTAAGGCATCGCCTCCTCCATTGATAAGTTTCTGAGATTGTCATCCCCTCTTCTTGTACAGAGGGAGACACCCTTACAAATGGAGAGTTCCCTTATAAATGTAAATGTCTCTTACAAAAGGGTAAGAGCTTCTCAATTTTCAGAGCTTCACCTGTGTCTGCTATTTCTTAAAATGACCAGTGTAAAATATTCCCCATGCCAGAGAGATACATTTTGGGGTGGCAAATTCTGCTCCCCTTCCATTGTAAATGTAAGTGTAGTCAGACCTTCCAAGCTGCCTACCTTTGTAAACAGAGAATCATGTGAACAAATAAAATCATATACTATTTCCCATTATGTAACACACACTATACTATAATTTTCTCTCACCATTTCTGCCACCTGCAAAGCAGGACTATCTAAAAGGAAAACACATCAATGAATGATATTGAAGCTTCTGGATTTAAGAAAAGGTTCAACTAAAGGTGTGAGCATAATTGTTGTAGATTTCAATTGTTTTTAGACAAAATATAATTGATGAAAGAATGACCCAGGAGTTGATGTCTTAACCACCTTTCTGATTTTGTGTGAGCACCCATAACTGATGGCCAATTTGCACAGGAAAAAAATTCCAACTGTGATTTCTGTTCTTTCCCAAGAAACTGAAATCTCTTTTTCATCTGTTAAATTCACCTGAGCTCAGTTACTAAATAAATACTTGCTGAAATTAAAAATCCAAAATGAGTTTGTATGTTGCCCATTCAGTTACAGGTGATTCATGTTAAAATGATTTTCCCCACAAAGAAATTAAAAATGTAAATGATAATCAATTGAGCCATTAATTCGGAACCCAGAGAGTAAACAAGCCAACTGAGATCAATAAAAGCAGACATCTTTTGACTTTGAGTGGGTTTAATACTGCTTGACTCAGGATTTTGGTTGCAATAATCATCAAGCCATAAAAAGGAGAAAACTTACTAAACCTGAAGGAAAAGAAAGGACTTAGGTGTGCTAAGCACCCGCCCTCACACCCGAATTAAGTACCCATTAAAGAGCACTTTATTGGGATTTGTTTAGACGTTTGTTAAATAGCCTGAAGCCAGCACAGATGTCTGGGAGACCAAATGGCTCATGACTCCCATTGAAGTCAAGGAGAGCACTGTGCAAGTCTCTAAGGACAAAATTCAATTCACTAAATACTAGCTGGCAGAATTCTATCCTCTAGAAGAGAAAATGTGGAAAGACCTTAGAGAACATTGGAGGAAGTCAAGTGTCTCGCTTCATCTCTCTCTCGCCGTTGCCTGGATGTCTTTCCCATCAGTCACCTCCTTCCCTCTGATTCCCACAGTCAAAGGTGACCCTAGGCAATGAGAAATTGATGCTCATTGGTCCTCCCCTCTGCTTCATTAGACCCCTGGTGGAAGCCTGGCTCCTATCCCTTCACACACACGCATCAGAAAGGCTGAGCAGCTGAGCGGCTGAGAAGTACAGTGTGGAGGGTAGTCAGCAGTTCCTTCTTTCTCAAGGCCGACCTCGGTGAAGTGCAGCCGCAGCTGTCTCTGTGGAACAAGGGCCTGCAAACTTTTTTCTCTAAAGGGACAGATGGTATATGGTATCAGCTTCGTGGGCCACAGGGTCTTGGTCTTAACTTTATTCCACTCTGATGAGGTAGCAAGAAAACAGCCATAGACAATGTAGATACTTACATATAGATAATATGTAAATGAATGAATGTTGTATGTCCCAATAAACCTTTATTTACAATGAAGGAGGCCAGTGTGGTTGGATCAGAGTGAGAGGTGAAGAGTGGTAGGAGACAGTTCAGAGAGGAGGGCATTGTAGGTCATGGAGGGCTTTGTAGACGACGGTAGATCTTTCTCTCCTCGTGAAATGGGGAGCCATGGGAGAATTTTCAGCAGAAGAGGGACATAATCAGATTTATATCATGAAAAGGTCACTCTGGCTTTCAGATTGATAGTACATCTGAGGGTAAGGGTGAAAACAGATGACTCCTAGAGAAATCAAGGCAAAAGAAGAAGGAGATAAGGAACAGAGAAATAAGAAATGGTTAGAAATATTTTGAATGTTGATCTGGCATAATGCCCTGAGGGAATGGAGGCTAAGTAAGAGAGAAATAGAGAAGTCCAAGATATCTCTAAGTTTAGCCTAAACCATCATCTGAGATGGGGAAGGTTATAGGTGGTGCTGGTTTGGAGGATTAAGGACGATATAAGGAGTTCCTTTAGTCATGAACATGGTAAGTTTGAGTTTGCAATGCCTGCAAGACTTCCAGATGGAGGTGAAGAGTAGTCTTATATGAATCTGGAGTTCAGGAATGAGGTGTAGGCTGAAGATACAAATTTGAGAGTCCCAGCCTATAGATGGGACTAGATGAGGCCATCAAGGAAATGAGACCCAGCCAGAGGCCTCTAGCCCTGAGTTTATCACACAGAGCCCTTAAGATTTTTTGTTTTCATCCATGGGTGTCTTAAGTCATTTTTCTCAACATTTCAAAGCCATGAAGTTTTCTAAATTCACCTTACAAGAAGAGCTATTAACTATCACTGGAAATGTCTCAAAGCTTTACAATGAGGATAAATTCAAAATAAGATTAATATACATAAAAATAATAGTGACTGAAAGGAACAGTTAATCCAAAGAGAAAAGTGCAAGAGAAATGACGACCACCAAAACTACAATAACTAAATTCTTGAGTGCTGATTATATGTGCTAAATACTTTATATAATTAACTCATTTAATACGCTCAACCACTCTATGAATAAGTGAAATAGCTGCTTTTATGGTTGTATCAAAGCAATGATTTGTTATATTTGTTTTATTTTCCTCCATTTTCCCAAAGAAAACAAAGAATGTATTGTTCAGAAACAAGAATCTTGACAGAGACTTAAAATTTGGACTTGAAGAAAATTAACACTTTGGCACAGATGACCAAGCCAAAATGAAAGATATGCTGTACCCAATCAGTGCCAAATAAAAGAATAAGTAAATCTTTTCACCTTCAGCAATCAAAACTCACCCCACTATGTTATTTTGATCACCCATATTAGTTAAAACACTTCTGCTCCATGCCCTCCCAAAATTCCACCTGACTTAGCTGGGGGATGGAAGCCGTTGGCACTCAGTACTGCCCACATGACAAATTATAGTTCTTTGTTTCTTTTTCCTCTCTCTTCTCTACCATTCACATCCACTGACTCCAGCACCCCCAACCAGAACCTATTCAAATTTCAGAATTCTGCTCAGGGAAATAATATTTAGATAGTGCATGGAAGTACATTATTTTTAACTACTGTTGATATTGCCTAGAATTCAAGACTGAAATATACTGGTTGAGCTAACTGCAACACAGTTCATCTCAAATATTTTGACTAGATTCTTCTATGAGGTTCTTTGAGGTCAAAGGACACAATTTTTCTTCTGGGGCATCTTTAACACTTTTTTGTATGCACTTCAGAAAAATCACACATAATGAAGATTTGTACTTCCAAGTGCTGTCTTTCCCCAAGTAAATCATTCACTTGCCCTTTTCACACTTCTCAGTTCTGATTTGTGCTCCCCTCTGGAGAGTACAAAGAGCCCCTTCTTTTTTCTTATTAGGGGTATATTAATACACCAACAAGTTTGTGAAATGCCATTTTGCATGTTTGGAGTTCAAATGAAAAAGAAATTAACATTTAAAATTTTAAATGTGCTATCTTATCTTTGGGTCCCAATGGCGTATTACATTCATTTTTATGGCATCCACACCACTGATGTTGTTTGACCAACAGGGAATTGGATTAAGACTCAAGAAAAACTAGGTACTTTTCTTTTGAACTGATACTCATTAAATATAACTAAAGCTGTCAAAATGGATGGGTTGCAATGTGAGGCAGATAATTCCTCACACAGAGAGGTGTTCAGCAGCAGCTGTGCAGAGGGATTCATGCATCAAGAAGGGTCTGACCTTTAAGGTCCCTTCCAATTCCAGACATCTGTGGCTTATTTTCAGGGCCGATTCAAACAATTAACCTCACTGTGCCTCACTTTCCTTACTGTGAAATAGCGCTGACACCTATCCACCTCGGAGGTATATTCTGAGGTTTATTGAGATATTTAAAAGACATGTAGCATACTTCATAAAAAGGGGCAATGTAAATGCAAAGTTTGTTATTATTTAAGGAGAAGGCATGGGAAATTTTAAACACTCCCTGGAAATAGCCATTTCTTTTTTCTCTTCCATATGTTCCACCTGTTCCCAGAGTTGCTCGATGTGCATGCAAATCAGCATTTTTCTGTGTCATATCTGAGGGCACAGAGTAGGAGGTGGCCAAAGAAAGTGTTTAGGTTTGGCCATTTGGGCAGTTTTGAGTGCATATCTGCATATCCAAAGCCCAGCTCAAACGCATGTGAAATAAATGGGCTCTTTAAAGTGCTTTTCAAACCAGAGGTAGGTTTTCCAATTGCAGTCCTGGGAGTAGGAGTGGAGGAAGGAGGCTCTTACAGTATTAAGTTATATCTCTCAGTTTAGTCTTTTTATATAGAAAGATTTGAACTTACAGAAAAGTTGCAGGGAATGTGCAATGAACTCCTGTGTCCACTTCATCTAGATCCAGCAGTTGTTACCTCTGGGCCACATTTGCTCTAATGCTCTGTGATTCTCTCAATCTAAACACAGCAACAATAGCAGCAGTAGAAAATAGAGTGTTGTTGAACCATTTGAAAGTAAGTGGCAGATATCAGTGACATTTTTGTCCCAAATACATGAGTGTGTATTTCCTAAGAGCTAGGACCTTCCTTGTTATAACCATGCTACAACTAATAAATGCAGGAAACTTGACATTAATACAATACTGTTATCATGCATAAATGTGTATGTGAATAAAAAATAGTAAAAAAGTAATGATAATAATAATAATAGAAGATTTTGCAGAGATGACTAAAGCTAGAGTGGTTGCTGGCTAGAGGGAGTCGTTGCACTCTGTTCTCAAACATCTGAGGCCTTCCTGGTGGCTAGATGGTGCCACGGTTTCCCCTCCAGAATGTGGTTTTGCCCCCTGCACCGACAGCCAGCTTGGGGTGCTTCTGGCCAAGGATGTTGCGAGCCCTCTGGCTTTTTCATCTGGTCCAGTGGGACCCAGAGCCAACTCACTCCAGCCCCACTCTCTTGGAAGAGCCACCTGTGCCCAAATTAGCCTCGTCCTCTCCTCACAGGAAAAGGCTGCTGGCTCAGCCTTGATGGCACACTTCAGCAGAGCCTGTGCTGGGTCTCACCCTGTCACGGGGACTCTTTCTTATCACTCCTTCCCAGCTTGGCTGCTTATGCTTCTAAAATAAACAGAACACTACATATGCATTTATATATAGATAATACATAAAACCATATTTCAGTCTCTCTAACTGTCCCAGTAATTGTCCTTAGAGCATCTGCCCTTGAGTCTAGGATCACCAGTCACCTTCAGTTGCCATGTTCTTTTACCACCTTCTGTCTAAAACAGTTCAGCTTTCCTTTGTCTTTCATGACATTTTTTAGAGTGTTCAGGTCAGTTTTACTGCAAAATGTCCCTCAGTTGGATTTGGTTGTCTCCTCTGCATTTTATTTTTAAGTCCCTCCACTGCAATGAGCCACAAAGCCTATCGCCATTACCAAGTTTGCGTGTCCGCTTCTGTTCTCTGCAACAGGAGTCCCATCCTAAAAGCCCTGGGCCACCATCAGCACTAGCCTCCCGACCTGGGAGGACCACAAAGTTAGAGTTGTGCCTAAATCAATTTCCTTTCCCTCAAACAATTACCTGTTTAGCAAATCATTTTTAACTAATCTCTGCTTTAAAGTATAAATGATAGATGGATTGCTATGCAATGCATATTAAAGGGAAAGCTTTCTCTCGACTTTTTCTCCAGTGAACTAAAAAATCCTTTTGAATTGTAAATCATGCATTTGCTAATGAAGGCAGAAGGACTTTTTCAGCCAACAATTTCCCTGGGAAGAGAAATGTAAACCTCTCAGCTCCTTGTTCCTTGTTCCTCTCACAACTTGGGTCTGTAATCTTTAAATCTGCTGAATCTCTCCCTTCCTCAGGTCAGTTCACCTGTTATGCAGACAAACTGAGAAAATTAAGGGCTTAGTGGTGAGTTTTTCCAAACCATAAATTGAGTCCAATGAAAAACTTTTGTACTGGTCTTTTGTACTGAGGGGTTCTCTGTTCCCATCTATTGATAGCAAAATAAGTTTATTTTCTTTAACAATTGTATAAGGACATGGTCACTTTTTTTTTGAGAGTAGAGGTCATGTTTATTAACAGCTTCATTTGCCAAATTAAGGTTGAATGCTTTTGGCCAGTCCAAAGTTTTCTTTCTCTGTTTATTTATGCAGATATTTAGTTAGCTAGTTGTCAGTGAATTAGTTCATTGATCTGAAATCTAAAAGTCAGGAGGGGACAAGTGATTTGGTGTAAAGACCCTAGATTGGTGAGAGTCAGAAGGACCTGGCTTTAAGCCCTGGATCTGCCATTGAACAGCATTAACACAGCCTGGCACAAGCTGCCAGCCTCCAACAGCCTCGGCTCATGATTTATAAAGTGGTAATCATTACTCATCCACATCGCGAGAGTTGATAGGAGGAAATCCTTTCATAGGCCACGAGGACCTTAAGGTGAGATGTGTTCCTGTTACACTCCCAGCACTTAGAATGAGGTTTGGCCTCTAATGAGCACCCAGGAAATGCTTTCCCATATAAATGAATGAGTGAAGTGAGAAAACATATTCCACTTTAATGGCCGTTGACATGTGCATGTCATTACGACAGGAAGCTGCCCTTCAAGAATGACATTCCATTCAACAAAGAATAGGCCAGCAGTACATTGCAGCATATGGAATGCACTTTGGAAATGTTTTTCCCATTTTCCTTAGAGGTCACACTGATCTCCCTTGGGCTCATGCTCAAGGGGAAAAGAATGCATGTGACTGCAAAGCAGGAGGATGGGAGGTAAAAACAGACGAAAGATGCAGGTAGCCTGGAGAAAAATGAAAGGAGATGGGTCCCAGTTTCTATTTTTTCCCCATCTCATCAAATAATCCAGTTACATCTGTTCCTTCAGCAACACCAGTTTGTAAGGCCGGACGGTAAAGTGGAAGGATTGAGTGCTGGACTCCCACACGGCAAATGAATCCAGGGCTCCTCCAAACTGTCTTTGTAACCCTGAGTGAGTTACTTAGTTGCTCTTAGACTCCCTTTCCTTATTGGAATTAAAAAGCTAATAATACTTGCTTCATAAGATTGCTGTAAGGATTGACAAGTCCATGTCCTCAGTTTTCTTCCATTTTTGGTACCCATCAGCAGCTCAGGACAAGAGATTCTGGAAGTAAGAGGACAGTGGCTCATTACAGCTACTTGAGAGCATTGAACCATGTTGATCGAGTTGAAAGGAAACCAGAGTCCAGGAAGACTGTCATTCTAATAATTTCAATTGTTATGCAAAAAAAATTTAAAGGATAATGAGCTCTAAATCGTGATGCTCTCCAGAACCCCTCCTGCAATTGCCTCTGTCCCTCTAACGGTGAGGAGTACATCAGAACCAGACCCATCCAAGATGTTAGAGGAACTTTTTAACATCTGAGCCACAAAATATGGCTTCTAGGGGGAAAAAAATAACTAAATAAAACAAGAAAATGGTAGAAATGCATCAAGTCCAGAGATAGCTGGCATCCATGCTATAACTTGCACAGTGCCTATCACAGTTTCGATCTGAGTACTGATAACACTTAACATTTCCTATTGATTACTTGACGCTGACAAATTCTGGAAGCACAGAACTGTTTAATAAAAAAACATACAAGTCAATTTTCCAAAGTGATGGGAGCCCTTGAGTGACAGCCGACGTCATGCAGTGTGGCAAGCTCCAGTTAATGTTCGGGGAAATAGGATGGGGGCTTGTAAAGCACTGCTGTTGAAACTGGTACAGCTCAGTGGATACTTGCAGTGAATCAAACATTCTCTGACATGTTGGTTGGCTGGATACGCCTTCCTACAATTACTAATGGTGATTTTTTTATTAAGAATTTTGTTTCTGCTTTTACTATTATAATCTCTAAGAATTCTATGGTCTCTTTTTCTTTAAATCAAGAAAGGGTTTTCCAGTCCAGAATGCAGTCATCTTAGAAAGAGAATACAATGAGCCATTTGCAAAATCGTTTATATGATGCTGTTGAAGGAGAAAAGTTTTCCTCTACCCTTCAATGTTCCCTTGGCTGATCTCAGAATTATATTGACATAAGAGTGTCTAATAGGAGAAAATCAAGTTTAATTACATCTGTACAGAGGCTCCATAAGAATATGAAGCCCACAGGTAGTTAGGAAATGAGGTTTATATGCCACCTGAGCCACAGAATGTGAATAAGTGGGAATAAAGATGTCAAACTTTTACTCAAGGAGATGAAGAAGGGCAAGGAGTTCTGTGGGATATCTGATTGCTCCCAAGAAACAGCTGCTGAACTCCTTAAGCAGGTTTGAGGGACAGTGAGGGGATGGAAGCGTAGGAGAAGGGAACAGGGTCTGGGATTTCAAAAGAAAGGAAGACAATTCACAGAAGATGAAAAAGAGTAAACATTTGGTAAACGAATGTTCACTGGGCCACACAGAAACAATGGGACAAAGAAGAATTTTAATGGACTTTGCTAAGTTTCTCCCTTTCTAGCACACCTAGATCATATTCCTCTATCTATGGCGAGAGCTCCCTTCCTGGAGCAAGCCCTCTGTTTAGATTCTCTTAGGCAGTTAGAGGGAAGATCAGGGTTCTTTCTGAGCCTCTGTTTCTTAAAAATAATCTGCCTAAAATAATCCACATTACAAAGAAATACATTTTGAGGTGGCAAAATTTGCTCCCCTACAGTAGGAAGTGGAAGATTTCTTAAAGCAGCCCAACTAATTAGCGGACTAACAATGCCATATATAAATATTTGATGAAAGGCTTATCAAGATTTATGGACCCAAGAAATTCTAGTGTTAGTTTTTTTAAGTGAACAGGTGTTATCCATTTCATTGAGCACCTTTGAAAAACAAACAATTTTTTGTTTACCAAAGTTTTACAGTTATAGACTTGATTTCTTAAAGATATGAAGTGTTGGCTGAAAGGCGGGGAGGACAACTGCATTCTAAATAAATTCAAAATGCATTTGGGAAAACTGCATATCCAAGCCACACATACCAACGAAGGGAACATACAGTATAATCCACCACAGAAAGGGGGATGACGGAGGAGAAGTCAATAGTGTAACATTTACATAGGTGGCCTCGATACATTTTGGGAATGATACGGGCTTGACTGTCACTGGTGATATATGCTCTTTTGACAGAACAAGTCGTTAACATGATGGGATGTCTTTTTCTAGGTCTAATACGTCTGCAAGAGCTCATCAAAGCTCCCTCCAGATATAACATTAAAATCAAAATCCGCCAGCTGCCCTCTGGGAATAAAGATGCCAAGCCTTTGCTCAAGGAGATGAAGAAGGGCAAGGAGTTCTATGTGATATTTGATTGTTCCCATGCAACAGCTGCTGAAATCCTTAAGCAGGTAAGAGGGACAGGGATGGGCTGGAAGTGTGGGGGAATCCGTTCATTTCTCTTGTTCAAAAATGCTCTCGCCTTCACTTAGTGCAACACGGTATGACTACAACAGTTCAGCTTAGGTGGAAGACAGCAGTTTTCCCCAGAACTCTTTGAAAAATAGCCACAGGGCTCAGAGTATGAAGATGTAGATGTCAGTCCTACGTTCTTACTGGGGGGTATAAAGGTCCCCCCAGCAGGGACTGAGAAGAGAAAGGCATCATCTCAAGGCGATCGAGCATCTCTCGTTTTATTCTCTTGAAAAGCCTGAGCCAGACTTCAATGCCTGACTTGTCCTAAATACATTTTCCTCATGGACGACCTCAAAAGACCTCTTTTGTCAAACACGCAGGACTCCAAGCATAGTGAAAAGGGAGCACAGGGAGATTCACAGAAAAGATGCTTCTCTCCTAATTTGTTATAGACCATGAGCTCCATGCGTGAATCTCCACGGATAACATGGGTGGAAACCCTTGATAAATTGTGAGATCCTCTATCAATGAAAGATGTTAGTAATGTTAAGAATAATAGAAATGGAGTGATAATTTCTGAGCACTTTAGGACATAGCACTGGTCTTACGCCCAAGAACATAAATTCAGAATTGAAAAAAGGTAAAGCATAGATTAGTGGTTCTCAACCCAGAGTGGTTTAGCCCCTGCCCAGGGACTTTTGGCAATGTCTGGAAACATTTTTCATGGTGATATTGGGGATGGTGGTGCTCTACTGGGAAGCGGTACTTCGAGGTCAGGGATGCTGCTGGACACCCTATAACATACAGGACAGTCCCCAAAGCAAAGAACCATGTAGCCTAAGCTGCCAAGAGTGCTGGTGTTGAGAAACTCTGGCATAGATGGAAGCAATGAGAAAGGCTGGCCACGTGTTTAAAATAGAAGCATTAATAAAAGATGAGGGGATTGAATTTAGGGTAGAGTCAGAAAAATCAGCCAGATTATATTTCCATAGCCTTAATGGGAGTCTCTTGGCATTTAATTTAAGTGGTTATTGTGGCACAAGGCCATGCTCTTAACCAAAATGACCCAAGCTGTTACCGCACTCCCTAGTTTAAATGGCTTGGGGTTTGCTATGTGGTTGACTGGTCATGGGCACTAATTTCATAAGTAGACCAACCCTTCCACTCAAAACGCAGAGTGTGGATTTCTGAATCAGCTGGAAGAGCTGGCCTTACTCTCCAGTGGGTATCTTATGCATGCAGGCCATCTCTCTGCAGCCACTGAGTTCAGACTTAAGTTTTTAATTTCACTGAACATAGACGCTCAGGAAAGTTGACTAGATGTTTCTATTATCTTCTGGGTGATTATGCTAAAAATCTATTTAGAGTCACAGAACACATTTAAAATTGCAGTTGAAACAATCACAGACATCATCAGGGTTCATCTTCTCACGTGATAGAGGGTAAAAGGACTTTCCCAGAGTCACACAGTCAAAAACTGGCTCTCGACCTGTTTATTCCCCCTGTGCTTTCTCCACTCTGAAATGTTGCTTCTCCAGTTATGCGAAGAGCATGTTACTTACTTCTAGACTGCAGTTGCGTTAACAAATCTTGATATTATCACCACAATTATCTCTCAGTAAAGAAAGCCAGCGTGGCACTGTGACCATCCATAGCTAAAGAACGTTTAAGCTAAGTAAATACAATGAGCAGCCCTTTATCCTAAGGTTTCATTTGAGAATTTTAATACAGTTCATTAAAGTGTGTAATGGGGTGTGGAGCGCAACTGAGAAAAGCACCCGGGGTTTTATGGGTAGCCCTCAAAACACAAAGACGCATCCCTTCCCAGGAGCCTGCTGTAACAGAGACTGGGGATTTCTGTTACACGTGAGAGAATGATTTGGGGATGAGGCTTCTCTTGGTTAGATGCCCAGTGGGCTCACATAACTGGCCACATCTCTCCCAAATGGCAGGCATGGAACCGGCAACTGAAGCTCACACTGGGCATGGGGAAGGGCTGCTCCAGTTTCTCCTCTATTTCAGTGAAATGGTGTTCCTCTGTTTCTTTCCTGGTAGCATAGAGATTACATCATTCAAGGATAATTTTCTTAAAAAACAAACCAGAAAAACCCTCTAAGAGAAGCCTTCCCAAGAAATGCCTGCTAGGGATAAGGGACAGTGTGGTTAGTGGAGCTTTGAAACAGCCATTGACCCAAACCCTTTTTCCTCCACCTTCTGTGTCACCATGTTTCAACTTGTGTTTCTTTGTCCTAATCCTGTGATTAGGAAGATTGGCCATGAGACTTGGGGAAAGCAACGACAAGACTCTGCTCACCCACTTCTTGTTGTAGACTAAAGACCTGCAAATCTGAGGGAGGGAGGAGAACTTTGTTTAAAGGTGCCAGCTTGAAGCACCCACCTTCCCATGTGTACATATACAATTGCTCTTTGGAAGTCACAGCAGAGGACCCAGATTGGCTTACCTGGGTTTAATTTGGACCTCCAAGAAGCTGGTATAATTTGAAAAGTGGTATGGAAAACCTCAGGACTTTTCTATTCTGGGTAAAATGAGGCCCAAGTACTCTGTGTGATCCTGTTTCACTTGCCCCATCAGTTCTGGGCAACAACCTGTAGAAAGACAGACAGAGGGAGACCTTCTTCCCAGCAGCTGTCTGCTGAGTATGGCTCTCAGAGGTGGAGGCTTCAGGAGTTCTGGGTCCTGATTCCAGCCCCACTGAAGCAGTATCTATCTACTCGAAAGCAAAGGAAGGAAGCAGATCTAGCTCTCTTCATAAGGTGCCCCTGACGGTGCCTGGCATCCTATGCACGTGTCACGCAACCTCAAACAGCCCCTGAGATACCTTTGGTATTCACACTTCCCAGCTGAGGAAAGTGAAGCTCAGACAGGTTCAGTGCCCCTTACAAGGTTACTCTCTGAATAGCCAGGCTGCCACACGGTCTCCAGACCATTTGATCTCAGACCCTGTGCACCCACGTTCCATGAAGGGTCCCCTTTCAGGTGGATAAACTATTTCATTCTGAAGGAGGCTTCCAGAAACATCTGGAAAAAACAAAACCCACTTGCTGCTGTCTCTTTTGGATGGAATTAGTATTAACAGCTTTTGCTTTCTAGTACCTAAAATCACTGCTGAGAAAATTTTCTCTGCCAGGTCAACTTGGCTTTCCTCTCATGCATATTTCCCATTATTTCCCTGCATTTGCCTGCACCTTCATCATGCTTTACCACTTTTTAATGGTTCTTAAGAAAAAAAGAGATCTTTTTTCTTTAAAGAAGATATTTGACATTTATCTAAAAGTAAAAATGGGGGAAAAGTCTATAGTTATTCTTGGGCATGCTAATCGCTCCAGCGAAGTAATTATTTCTATTCATATTGAACAAGTACTACATGATGAGAATCTGAAAAGTTATTTCCCAAAAATTAGTAAGAAATTCAAATGTCAAGACTTGATTAGGCTACAGAGGATCAGGGTTTTCATATGAATAACCTGTCTCCATGGATTTCTGCCATCTGAGAGTGCCCCCAACAGCCAGCAGCACGCACATGGGACCCATCAGGTAGCAGGGTGTCCTCTTCTCTCCCTGCCCGCCACCACCTGTCTCCTAACTAGGAACCCCAGATCCTCAACTCCTCCTCACCACCACTTTCTCCAAGCCCTGCTGTCCTCCTGCTGGCACCTTCCCTGGCCACACCCAACTTGCACCCTTGCTCACTTACACCGAGTGTGACTCTACCAAGGGAGTAGCTGATGGGAGAGGAATTTGAACTAAAATGTTTCTACTGCCATGCTTGATGATCTCCTTTAATCTAACCCTTTACATAAGTGGTATTATCCTTCCTTTGCAAGTGGAAATGGAAACTCAGAGATAGCTCCCCAGCACCTTCTACATTATTTGGCACATACTGAGCTCAACAGAGTTGTGTTGACTGAATAAATGAAATGAATGAATGAATGACCAAAGAACTGTGCGAAGAGCTCTTAATAAGTAGTTCTCTCCAAAATCACCCCATGCGGTGTGCTCTGGACTCAACTCTGCCAAGTACATTTGAGCAAATTGCTCCTCTGTGCCTCAGTTTCCTCAAAAGGAAAGTCTCATTCAATCCCTGAAGTCCCATATTATTAAGAAAGTCCATGCATTTCAGTCTATGATTCCACTTCCAGAAAATAAATTTGCCTGTTTGGAGAACTGCAGAGTCCCTTTCCAATCCAGTAATAGGACTGAGAAAGAAGGTTCAATTTCAAGCACAGGAGTCTGCATCCTAATGGCTCTCCGAAGGGCAGGGGGGGCCGCTGTGGTGCTCCATCCATCAGGGAAGCAGCGTCAGGGCCGCGCCAATTCCCTGAGTGGGGGAGCAGCCAGTGGGCAATCGTGAACACTCTGTTTCCAGCCCAGGCAGGCTGCTCCCTTGTCTACATGAACAAGAGCATCAGAGGACAGATGCTTTTCCCTTCACAATACTTGTGGAAATGAGTATTAAGCTATAATTGAGCCATTAGTCTCCATAAAACATTTTAGTACCAAAATATTTTGTAGAATTATATGGCATTTACTCCTGTCAACATTTGTGTGCTCTTGTTTTTATTTTTTTCTCATCTTTCAATTAATGTAAGAACAAGGTCAGAGAGAAAATGTATTTTTTAATGCCTGGCATCCCTCTGCTAGGAAGTGCAGTGGCAATGCTGATCAATCACATAATTTTGTGTATTGATTCTTTCCTCACGTAAGTTGTGCCTAGTGGCTATGACCAGAACAAACAGAGGTTCCCAGGACAGAAGCACCATCAGTTTTCATCTCTCAGGACACGAAATACCAAGCCAGGCAGTACAGCTTCGATATGCTAAGAGGTTGCAGGCCTTTGTTTGAGACCTACACTCACTAAGTCAGACACTCAAGTCCATCATTTCTAATCATGAACACATAGCAACACAGAGAAGACAAGTAGTGATTTTACAGCATCTTACTATGTTGATGGACAGTGACTGGGAACAGGGATGTGGGGGGGGCTTGGTGAAGTGGGAGCCTAGTAAACATAATGTCCTTCATGTAATTATAGATTACCAAAATAAAAATTTAAAAAAAAATCAGACCTGAAAAAAAAATGTTTCCTTGTTAAAACTTAATTCACCTCCAGCTTCTTCGTTCCTTTCTAAACTCTTCACATTTATGTAATTTCACCCAAGAGTGCAGATGACAGAACTGTATCCCAAGGAATAAATTTTCAGGGGTCTAAGTTAAGTGGTGTTGCTAGTCTCTCACAAAAATACTATCTTTCCCTCTCTGAGTCAACCTTCCCTACAGGAGGACCAGATGAAAAAATAATGAAGATAAAAAATAAAAAAAAAAGAAAGAAAGAAAAAAAAACAACAACAACAAAAAAATCATGCACACATAGAATAGGCCAAAGACCTCAGAAGCTACCTTTTAAGGAATGCTCACTGTGTGCCAGGCACTGTGATAAGTAGGTGAAATGCATCACTCACTTAATTTTTATGAGAAAATTCTGAGGGCAAAAAACTGACAGGGCTCAGAAATATTTTGTAACTTGCCCAAGGTCACAGACCCTGCAAGTGCTAGGCTGGGATTTGGACCTTATCTGAGGATTAAAAGGAAAATAAAATACCCTATTTTGCCACTGTTATGTATCCCAAGATGTCAGCTGATTCTCCCAGTAACGGAACCTGGAACACATTTGAGTTAAGCTTTGCATGTCTTGAATGCAATGAGACCGTGAGGCAGGGGCACAGAAAACTGGTAAATTCACTCTTTCATTCAACACATATTTGTTTGAGCACTAATTGAAGGTAATTAAAGACACAACCATTTAAACAACAAAAACCCAGATCTGCCCCTGAAGGCAAAAAGAGACCTTGAAAATGAATGTCACAAGAGTATCGCTGTCCAGTGTCTACAAACTGGCGGGTGATCATGAAGCTAGTTTCTAAAGCAGTAAAAGACTGTGACTAGAATCTTTAGGAGTTGGAAGATCCATTTGCAAATTCTGCTCTTTACCTAATAAATAAAATAATTACCACTTATTGGGTCCTCACTATGGGCCAGAATATACTATACAGCCTGGAATGGTACCTTCTTATCCTTTCAAAATACCCCACATTAAAGGTAAGAAAAGTGAGGTTCCAGGTCACACACTCAATAGCAAGGCTGGCATTTCAAACCAAGTCTGATGTGTCTATGCCCTGAGTTTCTTGGCCCCTGTAAATATGCTCCTTCGAGGAAGTCCACTGATTCTTCTTCAGCCCAGTCACCTCATCTTTAAAATTCGATTGTTGGATTCTAACCTTGCCAAGGTTCCCTCAGCTCTGAGTTTCTATGCATACAAATAATAAAGCGTCCTCTTCCTAATGTCTAGACATAAAGAACTTGCACATTGCCTTATACATAGTAGGCTTTCCAAGAAATGGGGAAATAACTAAGCAGTTCATTCTCTTAAAAAGTTCCTAAGTCCTTTGGTAGTCTTCAAGATAGTTAACTGATGATAAGTTCATTACTTTGGATAAATCCTGACAATGTAATGATGATGAATCTCAATTTATACTAACTAGATAATCATTTGCAATATATTATATAATTATTTTGGCAGAACATCCTCATCCTAATTATGTTTCTCACAGGCTGATATTAAAATCTATTTATATTTCCTGAGAGCACAGAGTTAGTTTTGGTTATAAGGAGCGATTCATAGACACATGAGTATGTTATTGAATATACATAAAAATTAATTGACCTCTATGGAAGACCAATGATTTACTGAAGGGGTCTGCAATTTGTCCATCTTCTTAGTGTACAGGATGCCCACTTGAGGATTTTCGAAAACCCCCAACTATAGATTTGTAAAAGGACTTAGAATTGTTTCAATGTTAATAGGGAGGTAATAAAAATCACATATATGCTTCATAAATTCTATAATGCTTAATTCCAGCTACCTCAAAACTTTGTAATAAGCAATAAGAGAAATTATCCTTGCAATAGAAGTGGAGGTAATTTAGAAGGAATCATGTAAAGAATTTGAAGACGTGTATATCAAAGCATGTCTTAAGCCTCTAGCAGGATCAGTGAACTTCAGCTTTATTCAAAATTTAGGGACTGTTTATGCCCCTCAATATGTCTTTTTCCAGAGGAAAGATCCATAGCTTCTATCAGACTCCCTAAAGAAGCCTGAAGACTGAAGTAGGTTAAAAATCACTTTGCTATGTTAACCACACCTGCTTCTTCAATCCTTCATCAATGCAAGATTTTACCAAAAGGGTCTCTCCATCCTTCTTTCCCCATGGCTGTCAGCCAAATCCTTTCTGTCATAAGGGTGATCCTGTAAGATGTACATTTCATCATTTATTCAGCTAATATGTATTGAATGTTTTCTATGTGCTAAAAACTGTGCAAGATTAAAAGAGAATAGAATAGTGGGAAAAACTCTTGAGGTACTGGATGAAGTCATATAATAGAAGACCTAGTGATTTGTTCTTTGCTGCATCTGTAACATAGGAATATCATAGTGTATACCTCACATTGTTTTGAGAAGTTAAATGTGACTTAAGCCCACTACAAGGGCATGAAATAATCCACATGTTGGATTATCGTCCTCAATATTATTGGTATTGTGTCAAGGCAAAACTAGAAGAGTGGTGCAGCCTTCGCAGTTCCACCTCCATCACTGCACCACCTCCTGCGTTATACTGCAGCAGGGATTCCCCAAGCTCCTCTCAACCTGCCTGACCAAGTCTCCCTATTTTATGAAGACACTGCCTGGTGTCATTCAGTCTCCATGTCAGACTTCATGCATCACGTTGTCCTCCTTTTCCTTCCTCCAGCCAGTTTCTTTTCCTGTCCCTGTCTTGTTGGCTAAAAATACCATCCAATTGCTCAAGCCAGAAACCTAGGAATGCACTTGACTCTCTCTCACCTTTCCTATTCGATAGTTGCCAAATATTGTAGATTCTGCCTCCTGAATATGTTTTTGTGTTCAACCTCCTTTTTGCCATCTCTCTTATCATCTTCCTCCTATAGGACAATTGACCTCTCTGCCACAAGCCCCCACACCCCTTTTTCTCCACCCAGCCTCTAGGTAACCTCAAAAACTGTTCATTCTAAATAAAATATCTGACCTTATCCTTCCCATATTTGGAATTCCGGAGTGCCTTCCCTGTGGCCCCCACATTGCCTTAAGTATACAGGACACTTCTACCAGGCCATGCCAAACCCTCCCCACCTTGTGCCCACTGCCATTATAACATCTGGCCACCAAAATAGCTATTACACAATTTTAGCAAAAAAAAAATGTAGTTTTTTTTTAACCAACTGTCCTTTCTTGATGAAAGGTGACTCCATCAAGGAGATTAACAGTCTTCCCAAATGTCACTGAAAGGATTTAAAATTAGGATCTAACTAATTTTAATATCCAAAGAGATGTCATAATAGAAGAACCATGTAGATTCGACTTCCTGACAGAAGGAGGAAGAGTGAGTGAGGGTCCTCACAGTACCTGCACCATCATCCAAGACACAACATTTGACAGCTGAGTCCTCTCACAGGGCAGGAGGCTCCCTCAAAACTAGATGGACAACCTTGCAAGCTCTCTTGGGTTGATGGGTTTGTTAATTAAGGTAAAGCTTCAACTCCTGTGGCTCTTTTGATCTCACCAAATAATCGTATGCTTTTATCTGGATTCCCAAAGTCCAGAGGACTTTGGGCAAATTACTGACTTTCCTGCTATGCATACCTCTTACTATCAATTAATAAGTTAATATAGCACAAAGACGCCAGGATTGAACATACCAGGGTTCAAATATGATAACTATGTTCTAACCTTCAAATCCATAAATTAAGGGTAATCCTTTCTCCCCAGTGGCATGTAAAGAACCTAAGTACATCAGTGGATATGTGGCACTCAGCAAACAATAACTATGGTTGCTGTTATTACAGTCTAAAAATATGAGTTTGGTTAATATGTATCAGTGGTTCTCAGTTCTGGCTATATAGAAGTATCAGCTGGAGAGCTTTCAACAGATACCAATGCCTATAACATACCCCAGACCAAAAAATTAGAATATTTAGGGATAAGGTATAGGCCTTGGTATTTCTTAATTTAAATTCTTTGGAGATTATAATGCACTGACAAACACTGATATAAATAATTATTTTCTGAGCCTGATAGTTATCAGATTAATTGACAATGTAAAGTCATCCACAGCCCAGACTCATGATGACTTTGCTAGGCTATGGAGACCAGCAGGACCACCATTTAATGCCTGCTTGCCCATCTCTCCCTCAAAAGTTACCCTCAGGCAAATCTGAGGTATAGTTTTTATTACCAACATTATGAAAGAAGCTTATTGCAAACAAGATCACAAGGTACTCAATATATTCTCTGCTAACTTTCCAGCTTCCAAATCTGTTCAATACTTTGCTGTTAAACTTTCCTTCCACTGTATTCTTTCTTACACATCATCTTTCCACCAATTTTCCCTGGAGGTTACAGAGAGTTTATTCTTTAGTCTCATGTAATCCTTTAAAAGCTCTGCTCTCTCCTATCTGCCAGGTTGTCTAGTTCATCCTGCCAGGGGAAGTCTTATTTTCCCCTGCTCTGTTTTCAGCAGCCTGTGCTCCTTAAATAGCATAATCTCTTCTGTTGTGCACCTGGGTGATACAATCTGGCTCTTCTAGTAGGATTACCTTCTGAAGCTAAACTAAACCCCCTTAGCTTCCACTCTGTTTATTAATATCTATTAGTATCAGCTTGCCTACTCTGACCACACCGCTGGAGAGAGAAGCTCATGAAGAAAATAAGGCAGAAAGATACTCCCAAATGGTACAGCTATTCTATTCTTCAGGGCTTTGTGGAATATCTTTTGCCTTTGTTTGATTTCACCTGGAGGCAGGAGGAAAGAGGCCTGGGTTTGTAAATGGCATAGCACCATCTTCCTGTGGAAGGAAAAGCCCTAGACTCTGTGGGGAGCTTGTGTCCGTGTACATGCACTTGGTTACTGTGTGTTTGTGAATGGAGAGGCACAGAGAAATTGAGAATGTTTTCAACTTCAAACAAGTCATTTTTCCTTTTGATACATGCACTTAATATTAATACACATGCCATAGTCAGGGACGGATGAGCAAATGAAATGTTTTGGTTTACGATTGCAACTGTAGCAGATTATCAGAAATGCGGTGGCTTAAAACAGTACAAATGTATTCTCGGACACTTCTGGAGGTCAGAAGTCTCAATGAAGTCAGGTATTGACAGGGCTGCATTCCTTCTGAAGGCTTCATGAGGGAATCCCATCCCTTGCCTTTTCCAGCTTCTACAGGCTGTCCACATTCCTTGGCTTGTGGCCCATCACATTGCCTTTTTTCTTTCTGCTTCCATTTCCACATCACCTTCTCTGCTTTCTGCCCCTTCTGCTTTCATCTTTTAAGGAATCTTGTGGCCCACCTGGATAACCCAGAGTAATCTCCCCATAAATTAAGATCATTAGCTTAGCTACACCTGCAAAGTTCCTTTTTCCATGTAAAGTAACATATTAATAGAGTCTGGAGATTAGGATGTGGATGTTTGTAGGAGGCCATTATTGAGCCAACTCCATAAGAAGATGAGTATTTTCTTACATGTGAGGGTTTTCTGGGATCCAGTGCTATCTTCCATACATTCCACTGTTACTTTTGTAGATATAAGTTATAGTCATTCAGCGACACATGTGTTTTTTCTTATGACAATAAAGAATGATCTAAAAACCTGCTCATACCTAGCTTGTTCTACTGGTGACCAACACTAAACCTTGTGTTGTCAAAGGAGCATCCTGCTCAGAGGGTAAGTGGAGGCAGCCTAAAGTATAGCAGTTGGCAGGGGAGAAGGAGCTCAAACCTTCTTAACATTGCTGCTCTGAGACTAGATATCATTCATCTGGTTTCCTGGAGATGATTCCTACGCTAAAATAACTTATTTCAATCTTGAAGTAAAACCATTATTTTAGCCACATTGCATGTCACATGCTTGAAGTTGTTCACTTGAAATTATTGACTAGAAACCATGTCTGATGGTTTAAAATGTATCCTGATTTTGAGAATGCTTTAAAAAGCGCAGTATACTTCAGGTGAGTCAACATAAACTTCTAAGTTGCCTATTTTTCAATGGAAAGAAGCAATAGTAAAAACTGTTATAAATATTACAAGAATACATCAAAATTGCTTAGGAGCACTCTGTGTTGCTTTAAGATTCTGCTGTGATGATAGAATTATGCCAGTTATTGGTGACAGATGGTTTGCCCTTAGCTGTGGATGCTGAGAATTTGTGGAGAATCTTTTGTTGCTGTCTCTCTAGTACTGCATTGCCTTCTGGAAAGTGATCAGGTTGAAATATGGTGTGAGCTGCTTAAATACCAGCAGATGTTCTTGAAAGACATTTGCTCTCCAGGTATCTTAGGGCAGCTCTACCACCAACCACAGGGATCTTGGTCACCTTCATCTAGACCTGAATGAGGGCTTTCAAGACACTGAAATATGGTCTTTGTGCTGCTCAGGCTGTATGTGGTGACTTCACCCATCTAAATCCAAGAGACAGTCATTGCCAAGAACAACAGAGCTAGGCCAAGAAGAGTCAAGGCTGCTGTGAGCAAGGTCATGGGAGTCCTGTTGGAATAACTACAGAATGCAGCTGGGCCAAGGTGGGGCCACCATTGGTAATGAGCAATAATCATGTTCCAGAGCATACTGGTAACAGTGAGACCATTAGAATTGTCTTTTCAAGGGTTACCTGCCAGTGAGTTTTCTCCTGCCTTCTGAAGATTCATTTTAACTACAAAAAAAAAAAAGAAAAGAAAACAGTAATTCTTTTCTAGCCACTGAAACAACAGAATAATCAGGTGACACTTCCATAATCACATCATACAAGAAAGGCCTTCAAATACAGAAAAAAGCCTTCCCCTCACTAGTTCAATGATTATGCTACATAGATAGAATGGGATGTCATAAGTATGCAGAGCATGCAGGACTTTTAGTCTTTGGGTACTGTTCTCTGTATTAGTCAGGTTTCTCCAAAGACATAGACACAACTGGAGAAATGTATGAAGAGATTTATTATGAGGAATTGGTTCACAGGACCCTGGAGGCTTAGAAGGCCCACAAGTCTGCCATCTGTAAGCTGGAGCCCCAGGAAAGCTATGGTGTAATTCCACGTCTGAAGGCCTGAGACAAAAGAGCCAGTGGTGAAGATCTCAGCCCATGGACAGAAGAAAACAAATGTCCCGGTTTAGGCAGTCAGCCCAGAAGCAAAAGGGAAGAATTCCTCCATCCTCTGCCTTTTTTTCTGTTCAGGCCCTCAGTGGATTGAATGATGCCCACACACTGGGGAGGGTCATCTGTCTTTTAAGTCACCAATTCAAAAGCTTATCTCATCAGAAACACTCTCAAAGATACACCCAGTAATAATGTTTAATCTGGGTTCCACTTGGCCCAACCAAGATGACAATAAAACTAACCATCAGAGTCTCTTTTGAGTTCTTATAATTGATTCTGCAGGTCCATAGGGTATGATTAACTACAAATGGTATTTTTGTTGGAGGCCTCTTTTGTTTCTCCAACCCAATCCAGCTATGTCAGATCTGAATAGTTCATCTCTCTTTATGGAACAAAATCATTCAGCTTCTCGCAACCATGTTATTTATCATGTGTTATATAGTTTTATTATACAAAGAATTGAAGCAGTACAGAAAAATACATTGGAAACAGTGATAAGTATTTTTTTAAAAGGAAAAGGAGTTGGACAAAAGTGGAAATGAGGTAAGAAAAATATGAAGCTGAATGATGCTAACACATATAGAATATATACTCTATGTTCCTATTTAGTTGCTAATGGAAGACCCACAATTTCAACCTTAAAACTCCCTAGCAACCAAAACAAAGTCATTAACAAGAGCATTTAAATACTTTGCCAGATTCATGAAACAGAAAAGCATACTTACTCAGAAGAAAAACAGCTTGTTCTGGCACTGATACCATGCTAGTCACCTGCCAGGGTGAGTGAGATCTCTGGGGGGTGACATATATCAGTATCTGAAATGGTATAATCTTTTCCTATACATATACAACAATAATATTATACAAAGCAGTGACAGTAGTGTAACTCCATTGGGTTCCTGTATAACTCCATCTGATTCCCACGTGTGTATGTGGGAGAGAGTCTTCCCACACATACTAACACAAAGCAATTCCTGAACACCAGCAGGGTGTCCAAGAGCTCAACTCAATTCTGAAGCCATCCTCCCAGAGGCAGCACCAGATACCCCAGGTTAAGGGCGCAGCCCTACGAGACTGCCCTCCACCTTCAACTCCTGACACTGGTTTGCAAGCCCCAGGCAGTTTTACCTGTGCTTCTGACCTACCAGCTACAGACTGAAGGTTCCCACAAACCCCCAGTTAGGTTCGATTGATTTGCTAGAGCGGCTCACAAAACTCAGGAAAACATGTTTACCAGTTTAATAAAGGACACCATGAGGGATACAAGTTAACAGCCAGATGAAGAGGGATATAGGGCAAATTTCCTAAAAAAAGGAGCTTCTGTCCTCGTGGAGCTTGACACCTGGCTTGGTGGCATGTGGAGGCAGTCTGGTTCCCCAGGCATAGAAGCTCTCTCCGACTGAGGAGCAGGATCCACCGAGCAGAGCAGAGCAGAGGGTGATCAGCTCTTCTCAGGGGTTTTCTTGGGGGCTTCATTGCACAGTCATGATTGACTGAGTTATTGGCCATTGGCTGATTCAGCCTCCAGCCTTGCCCTTGGGTGGGGTCCAAAAGTCTCTCATTAACATGACAAACACCCATTTCACCTTTAAGACTCTGCCGTGTTTTCAGGAACTGTGGATGAAGACTAAATATACCTGGAAATATATATTTGGTCATATGTATGACCAAATATATATTTCTTATGACTCACTATACTGCAGTATCTTTCCCACCTCCTTGGCTAAAATCAGCACACCACACCACCCAAGCACAAGAGGCCAGGAAATGCAGTTTCATTACATGCACTTTAAGTTGGGAGATTAGCAATGGCACCAATGACATCCACACTGAGTTCCAAAATCAAGAAAAGTAGTAGATACTCAATACATTCGCTATTATAGGTATATAATGTTATTGAAATTATATACAATACAATGTTGTTTTATTGTCTATCGACCTAAGTCAATGATATGATGTCAAAGGGCTGTTTAATAAGAATAATTCTGCTAGGAAACAACCATTATTAAAAGAATATATTAGAGGAAGCAATTCAGAGGTATGTGTCATCAATACACATTGTATTAACAGCCGCATTTAATTATTAGTGTGTGTGATGTGATGTGTTTGTGCCATTAAAATTGATTCAAATAGAACCAGAAACGGTTCCTAGCAGTACTGCCTTGCTAACATGTCTAGTACCATTGCCTAGACTAACAGCCCAGGTCAGCGCCCCCTGGCCAGGCCAGCAGAGAAGTACAGTATCAAAATTCAAAGAAGGTAGAGCTTCTTAGGAAAGTCAGCTTTGCAAAGAACCATTAGAAAACTCCGCATATCATGATTATACTTCTTATTTGAAAAACTGACATTTATCTTGATGTGACATTTTCTTAATCCCTTAATGTCTTTTAGTTGAAATACCAACATGCCGAGAGAAAACCATAGTGTGAATTCAATACTTTTATTTATAAAATATGCTACTACTAGACAAGTCTACATATCAGTTTTGCCAATTCAACACTTAATGAATTCTATTCTGAAGAACAACGATAAGTTCTAAAGCTAAAGCAACCCATAAAATATACATCTAAGCATGGAATTACTCAGAAGCCTAGTCAGTGGGGAAGGCAAAACCCTACCTCATTAATGGACAGCCCCACATATAAAATCTGTGGAGCATAAGCTATTTTTAAATTTGATCATCAGAATAATTACTTCGATGAAAGTCAAACACAAATATAATGAAAGAGCGTCGGATGGAGGTGAGTGGCCTGGGTCCCAGCCCCACATCCGCCGCTGATTCTTCTCAGGCTTCCGATGGGCTAAGTCTGTGTATTTCCAAAGCCCTTTCCTGTTCTCTACGTCACCATACAAATCTGCTGCTATAATTCTGTTTTTGATTCTTTGTCCTTATTTCTCTTTTGCAGATTCTGTTTGTGGGCATGATGACAGAGTACTATCACTACTTTTTTACAACCCTGGTAAGCAAAAAATCCAACAGGAAAACCAAAGGGATTTTCCCAGTAAAAGTTCAATAGGAAACCATCTCCACTTATTTCAGAATCAGCCCTACCAGTGCCAAAGGCAGGATATTGTCATGGGGATTTTTCTTACTTTCCTGAGAATCCTCTAAATCCAGAAATACTGAACACCAGTTTTCTTTCTTTTTTTTTTTAAATAGCATCAATGCATGTGCATCCAGAAAGAGATTAAAATGAAACTTTCATTAAATAGAAACTGTCAAAGTGCAAACTGTTCATAAAGAAGAGTCATCTACCTTTCCTATATACATTAGAAGGCACAGCGAAGTGTATCTCGGCATTCTTTGATCTGATATGATTTACCTGCCTGTGTCTAGTAGATAGCAGGGTTAGCCAGGGGTCACCTGTCAGGTGTTTTGAAGTCCATCAAGGAAAGGAGCTTGAGATATGCTTTGCACAGTGAACTTTTTTTGCCATAAGAAAAGTCATGGCTTAAAGCTTCAGAAATTCAAAAGAAACTATAATGCTTTACATTTTTAGAGATTATCAGACCAAAGGAAAACGATTTGGATCACTTAATACATCAAAATGATGTGATGACTCTCATTCAATCAGTTTCATGATCAGCCCCACACACCCCAACACAATGCAACGCCCCCCTCCCTGCCACACACACACACACACACACACACACACATTCCACTTTCTTACATGAGAAGGAAACACAGAACCAACTTCCACTTCTAATCTTTAAAAGTATGCCTATTACAGTCTGCCTAGATTCTGGAAAATTCAGTAAGAGTACCAGATAAAACTAGCAAGGTAGGCTGGGAAATCAAAGAATTTGGAACAAGGCCCAGGCAGCCGTCATACACACACTACTGATAGAAGTAGTGAATCGCATTCCTGACACAAGTGTCTCTGAGAGCATGAAGGGGCACAGAGGACACTGGGAGACAAATGCTCTGGGGCAGTTGTCAAGACCCTCCCTGCTCCTGAGTTTGGGACAAGGGAGTGGGAAGCAGGGCAGAAGTACAAGAACTAAAGTTTCCATGGCCTTCCCTTCCTGGCTGACATCTTGATTGGTTCCTCTGTTGGAGCAGTCAAGGGAAACCTTGGGAGCCGGAAAGTGTCTTACTCTGTTTGCAGTAAATACAATCCTTCCCCCATCACCAAAAACATCTGAATTTTACTCAAGGTGAGATGGCCATCAGCCTCAGAACATCCTATCTTCCCCATCCATACACAGCACTAAGGGCTGGTTTTATTGAAGTGCAGAAAGAATATGGACAATGGAAACGAAAAAGGCTGATCTTCAGTGAAGACCCTTGAGAGATGCCCTCGTGGCCCTCACTCCCTTGCTTTCCTCATCCTTCACTAACAAGGGCATGTTGACTATCAGACCTTGGATTTTCCGTGTTGTTTTGTTGTTAGATAAAAACCTCAATTTGGAAGCCAACCTAATTTTGCACATGTTTAATGTATTCATTTTTAGTACATGGCATTTCTGCACTGTTGAATCCATGAGGGATTCAATATACATCTTGGAAGTTTCTGTCTGACCTTCTGTAGCTTGAGTCACTTTCCTTCTATTCATTGGCTGTGCTAAAAGAATCATTCTTTATTGGGTCTTATTCTTCAATTTGCTTCTTTAAGCATTTTCCTTTGGTTTTACCTGCATTCTGCTATGCTTTGCTATTATATTCTTACCATTCTTGCCCATGAGTATTAATAAAACTTAAAGAAGAACAAAAATGAGTTACATAATGCAAAGGGAAAAAAAGATAACATTTTAAAAAGCAGTGCACTTTTTCTGATGCTGAGCTAAGGACACTGAGTATGCTCTTACAGTTAGTTCTACAGTCTTATTCAAAATTATCCTGGGAAGGGATAGCAATGTTACAGAAGAGTCATTCAAAAGGATAGATTTATATGCATCTTCTGCAAATACAAATCCTGGAGTGTTTCTGAAACTGCTTCTCTTGAGTAACCATTATCATAGCAGACAATGTGCAATCTTGTATTGTACTTTTATAAAATACTTACATTGTTAGGAAATTTATGAAAGTTTTTTTATTCCTGTTAAGTGTTATTTTGAAAGTTTCCTTTATTCTTAAATGTGGGGTATTTTTCATGACATATTTTGGAGTCTCACCTTTCTTTATAGGAAAAAAAGTTAAAATGATCAACTTTTAAATGTGAAGCAATATAAACTTCAGGTTTACGCTGAGTTTCATCCATAATGGAAAATACTGGAGTGGCTTAAACTGCTTTTCCTCAAACATTGTCTGAAAGGGAACAAATTCTACTGTTAAGATACTCACGTCCGGACAACCATGTACTCCAGTTTATTCTCTGAAGAGAACCCTTTCGTTCTTGCTTTGAGTTTGTGTCCAGTGAGTGTTCTTCTCACCCTTGTTGTGTGGGACATCTTTGAACCAGACAATTGTATTTTTTCCTGCTGAGAGTGATCTGTCTGACAAATTCAGGTGCAAGTTCCAAATTTTGCCTCCTCTGCAAGCCTTGGCACAACACGACGTGCTGGGGAAGGGTGGTGCTGCCCCTGAGAAGTGGGTCATTCTACGGCCGGTCACATCACCACTCAGAACCTCAGTTTCCTCATCTATAAAATAAAAGCATTGAGCCAAATGGACACAAAGATCCCTTCCAACTCCCCAAAGACAGTATCCTAGAAACAGAATTCTCTAGCTTCTCAGTATATCACATCCCATGCTCAAGGGCATACTAATTACTAGCAGCCAAATTCCTCTTCTGGGCTTATCCAAACTTTAACAGTATTGCAAAAACTGGATAAAAATGAAAACTGCATACTGCCATAGAGTTTCTGGGGAAGGTTGCAAATGGAAACAATGTGAAATGTTCTCTTATAGAAGTAAAAAGCGTGATGATGGTTGCCATTTTTGTTTTAATCTATTTGAGTCTTCTGCAATCATTAATTCTCTTTTGCATGAAGGGCAAGGAAAATGTTAACACTTTCTATTTTTATCATTTTTAACTGCACAGGACTTATTTGCTTTAGATCTGGAACTCTATAGGTACAGTGGCGTAAATATGACTGGGTTTCGGCTGCTTAATATAGACAACCCTCATGTATCATCCATCATTGAGAAGTGGTCCATGGAGAGATTGCAGGCCCCTCCCAGGCCCGAGACTGGCCTTTTGGATGGCATGATGACAGTGAGTAGTTTTAAAATAAAAGTATTTGGGATAATGTTTGAATTCCTTAGAGGCTAGGTGAAGAATCTCATATGCCTTCTATAGTGCAAGGAAAAAGTGTTATTAGCTGTGTCTTGTCTTATATGAGAGAAGACGAAGTAGACCTTTTAGGTATTTTGAAAGCCTGTGCATGGCTACTATCAAAAACTTCTATATCCAGTTTTCCGACTTGCTCCAGGTAAAAAAGTGAAGAAGAGTAGCCATGGCTGGCAGCTAAATGGAGACAAAGCAAAAACCAAGGCAAGGGCAAATGGAAAGTTTTACCCCTGGGAATGTGGCCTCAGGACGAAGGGAGGAAAAGCTGCTTATAACATGCATGCAGAACCAGTCTGCCTTCCTTGCTTCTACCACACCTCAGCAAGCAGAGGCACATGTGAAAAACTGGCAGATTTACATACACTCAGTGCGTTCCTGCTCTTTCTGTCCCGGCTATGTACGGCGCACCTTTGCAGACATTGACAGTGCTTCACCCCAGCCACATGTTGCTCTTGAAACAGATGCCAAGCCTGCCTCCTGACAAGCGAGAGGTATTCTGCTGAACAGATAAATTGCAAAGTGCCTCCTCAAAGAGCCTCTCACTAACATCATTTGTCTTTTGTTGTCAAATGCACCTACCCTTGTTCTATTTCACTAATGAAGCTCCCTGTATGATGAAGAAAATAGCAGGAAATTTTTTTTAAAAAGGCTTTCTGTGTAAGAACAGTGTCATCCAAGGGGAAAGATATTGGGAATGTGGGCAGGTAATAGCATCGTAAATTGGCAGAGTATTTCATTCTCTGTTCCTTCATGGAGAGAAGCACTCTTGCTGTTAAGATGCAATTTACCGATAACTGAAAGGTACCATCTCTCAGAGAAATGAACTTGGGATTTCTTTCCTTTTTCTACCTTTTCTTTATGAGGAATAAATGAATAGGAGAAATGAATGAATGACATGGTTCTGGGTGATTCCATTGTTCGAGGTCTCTGACTGTTTTTCAAACCTGAAATAACTCTTGGACTATACAAAAATCATCTAAGAGATAATAATGGAAAACATTTTGGTATAAATGAGCCTTGGGATGATTTGAAACATTGCTTTGAATAAGAGCAAGTAGAGACTATCCAGGGAAATGCTAGATTTCTGGAAGGGCAGGAGGCAAGCAAAGAGAGGGAGGAGAGGTGTGCTAATATGTTGGTTTTCCTCTTTTTCCTCTTGGATTTATAACTCCAGTGAGCTCAAATATGATTCAAAACCTTGTGCCCACCTACCCTGCCTCCCCACGAGGTTTCTATCACAGGATGAGATGTCAAATAATTGTTACCTGTTGCTTGGTATGTACCAGTAAAAAAGTTACAATTTGGAACTATGCCAACACCCATTGTGGATTCACCCCCAATATTAAATACTCGTCACAAGTATGGCTCACTCACTTTACCAAAATAAGCATCTTGTGTTCAGTTATACTGAGCTGACAGAACAGTTTGTGCACATTGACTGAGATGAGGAAAACCACTGAAGAGAGACAGAGCCGTGCCATCCCCACCACACCAGGCCAGGCATGGGGCTCCAAGGCCCTTCCAGACTGCTGGCCTGGGCAAGCGGCTCTCCCGCGGGCAGGGGGCACTGCAGAGCCAAGTGCTCAGGAATGGACGAGGTCCTGTTCTGCCTAGAGTTTGTCATTTCGCCTATGAGAAGGGTTTCTAAAGCTCTGTTAGTATTGTTACTAACAGAACAGAAGAGGGTGGCTCACCAGGGTGCTAAAAGTGGGCAGAGTAAGTATGTCAGGTAATGTCAATGCTAGTCCAAAAGAGTGGTAGAATGCAGCATCCACCAGAAGCTGGGTCCATAAACATGCAGATATAGTTTGTTTTCCAGTTTTATTGAATATCATTGACATCCTTCACTGCATAAATTTAAGGTGTACAGTATAATGGTTTGGCTTACCATACTATAAAATGATTACCACAATAAGGCTAATTAGCATCCCTCATCTCATTTAGATACAATAAAAAGAAAAATAATTTTAAATGGAGCTTTGAAATTGATCCCATGAAGCATAAAATTGGTGTTCATTTATCCAAAGACTCTGTTTTGTAGCTATTTCCTTTTTGTTTCTAGTAAAGGTGGCTAATTTGGGAAAGTAGAAACTGAGTCACAAGAATGTTAAAGGGCAAGTATAAGGGAATCCAGTGGACTAATTATTGATTCAAGAGAGCACACCCATGTCCCTAGCCCCAGGCCAGTGCTAACAAATCTTTGTTCTCAAGTGGCCTTGGTATTCAAACTCTTTCTTCTCCACCTTGTGGATAGAGAGCCCTGTGGTTTCCATTCCACTGGGTCTCCTATCTTGGATCCCCATGCCTCGTTACCATATTTTGCACCCACTGCCTAGAACCCTCCCTTATTGCAGTTTGTTCAGATGCCGCTTTACCACAGAGAGGTTGTCTGCGAACCCCTATCTGATATAGAGGGCCCTTCCCCATTATTCTCTCTCCTAGGCTGCTTTGCTTTTCTCCAAGGTAGCCCTATGACTTAATATGTTACATTTTGATTTGTTTGTTCAGTGGCTTTCCTATAAGAACATAAACTCCATGAGGGCAGACACCTTATCTTTTTGTGATCTGCTTTATCCCCAGCAATAGAAAAGGCCTCCTGCAAAGCAGGCTTTCAAAAGATACGCACTCAATAAAGAAATCAGTGTGCTAAATAAATATGAATTGCGCTTCTACTCAGACTCAAGATGTTAAATGAAAAATATTCATATAGCCCTGAAATAGTTCTGTAAAAATCCAAAGAGAACTCCTGTAAACAAGAAATGGGCATGATTAGCAAAGATGGAGATTATTCTAAAGTAATAATATAATTTCAAAAATTAGCCAGGCTAACCACTACTAATATTTAGGTAATGCCATTACTGTAGTATAATATATATGTATAATATATGCATATTATACATATATATTATATAATATATAATATTATTATATATTTCAAAACACATCCAAAACTGGAAAGAAGCAAGTCATGTCCAAGCCCAAAAATTTGACTCCAGACTTAAAAGCCATAGATTTAATTAAAGAAAAAAATATTGACTTTAAAAATAGGGTTAAAACTGAGTTAATTAAGAAAATTTACTGGGTCAGTAGAGTTCAAAAATATTGAAACTCATTATTTAAAAACATCTTGAAATTTATAAAAAGTAAGAATTTTATCAACCAAAGTGTTAATTAACTCAAAAGAAGTTTGGAGTGATTTTCTAAAATCTACTTCATTCCTTTTCACTACGTTTTATTTTCCCTTAGTACTTGGGCTGATTCAATCTATTCGCTTTCAGATAGACTGGAGTAATAGGGTGGCCCATTCTAAGATTCTCCTCTGACAGTTGAAATTAATTGTATATGATTGAATACTGCATAGGAGTCATGGAAACAACACAATATTGATCTGTCATTTGCCTTCCCAGCTATTCAAATGCATTCATGATATGAAGTCAGTAGTTTTATCTTACATGTAAGCACTTCCTATAATCATGATCCACAGAGAGAACTTTGAGTGCCCACCTTGACTGTCCACTGATTCTCCAGTGACTAAGGATACTAGGCAGCTGGACTCAGTGGAAAAATCAAGATCTTTCCAGATGAGGAAAACCAAGATTGAAGTCCTACCTATGTCCCTGAATAGCTAAAGGACCCAAGTTATTTAGTCTCTCTGAGCCTGCTTGCTCATCTGTAGAACAGTACTTTACAGTATTATTCTACAGATGAGGTGAGATAACAAATACAAAGCCTCTAGGACATAGAATTGAATTAACTTGATGGTACCTGATGTTTTGCCAATTTGTGGTCAATAAAAGAAGAACAAAAGACATTCTGAAATACCAAACCAGAATCCATTTGTTCACAAGAGATACATTCTTTGGCTTTCACATGCTGCCAAAATGGCCCCTTACCTGGGACCCATGTGACTCTGTGTGACCAGTGCAATCCCCCAGACATGCTCTCCAACTCCACAGAGGGTCCTCTTTTCCCAACTCCTCATCATCTCTCTCAAAAGCTGGAAAAAATTCATTGATATTCTCAAAACGCCAACCTCTGTGCCAGTCTTCACTGAACCTCCTGAAGCTGCTGTCCTAATTACTGAATTTCTAGATTGTATGTGGTGATATCTTTGGACCTTCCTCAGCGCACTTCCAGACCCCAGTTCGCTGTGGGCTGCTCTTCCCAGCATCCTGGGGAGACACTCACCATCCCTCCTTCCACTGTGGCTCCCTCAGCAGCACCCACCCCCACAGGAGAAACTAGCTACATCATACCAAGAGGCAAAGTCCTCTTAACTCTATGCTGTGGGTGAGATATTTGGATCATCATAGAGGAAGCTCTTTGCAGCAACTGAAAGAGGAAGTTCAGGAAATGAGGAGAGGAGGAGGAGGTGTTATTTGGGAAGTACTTCCCTCCTAGAAAACTGCCTGGTGCGTCCATAACAGATTAGTCAACATTTCTGAATTTGCAGAGATGATGATAAATCTGTGCTTTTTTCCCATTTGCTCCCCAAAGATTACATCTCCCTTCAGCACCCCAATATCTTCTAGCTTTTTCCCACAACAGTTCCATACTGTAGTAAAATGTGGGAATGCTATAAGGCCGTATCATGTTGCTAGTCCTCTTCCCTAAGGTGGGACAACCTCTCACTGGATTGCATGGGGTCCCCAAGACCACATTCAGGTTTGATGATTTGGTAGAAGGACTCACAGAAGTCCAAAGAGCTGTTATATTCAGAGATACAATTGATCAGGAGAAAGCTTCTGGAGGTCATCTCCCAGAAGAGTCGCACTGACAGTACTCCTTTCTCTCGGCAATGACTTGCAGCAACAGGTGTGAAGTGTTGCCAATAAAAAGAACGCACCCAAGCCTTGGTGTCCAAGATTTTTATTGGGAATCAGTCACATAGGCATGGAGCACCCATATTGCTGATCTCATTACTCAGTCTCCAGCCATTCCAGCGGTCAAACTGAGGCAGCATGGTTCATGACTCCAGATAAACAATGAACTCCAGATAAACACATGAACTGTATAGCATTACCCAAGACCAAAGGGATTCAAAAAGCACTCTGACCAAGTGGACATTCCAAAGATTCAGAGGTTATCTCCCAGGGTCCAAAGACCTCTCCTTTCTTGGAAAGATGCAGAGTTGGAGCATCCCAGACCCACTGAGTTACCCCTTTAGGGCACATTGTTGTAATGACCAAAACATTGTGTACTGGAGAGAAGCCTGCTTTCTATATGCTTGTTTCATGATCCATGGTGTGGTAAAAAGATTCTCTTAGGGGCCTTGAGTAATGTGGTTTCACTCAGGCTTTAGATATAAATGAAATGTGAACATAAACACATTGAGAAGAATAAAATTTGAAACACAGGCCAATTTATTTTACATTTATCTAAAATGACTTGAGAGTTGTTGTTAGGTAAGCAGGCCTCCAGCACAAAACTGAAATGGGGAGGAAATTCAGCACTAGTTTATTAGTGCTATAAAACAGAATAAATGTCTCCTCCATCTAAGAAAACATTGTATGTCAAGAGGAGGCATAGTTTTAGAATAAATGGTTTTCTTCTTTGAATTTAAAATGCACTGATCAGGCCAATAGTTTGAACCTTGTTATTACCCAGCTTGTCAAAGAAAGCCAAAATCTTTCCTGACTTTATGGAAAAGTTTGATCATTGGAATTCCTCTCCTCACACTTCTCTATCAGATCAGTTAGTGAATATACACAAGATTTTGTAAAAAGAGTATATTCCACTGCTAAAAAATCCAAGTCCCAGTAGCATGGTGGCTAAGTGTATGAGAACTGAAATCCTAGTTTATGATCTTGAGTTGAAATCCTCACTTCTTTCCTTGGTGGCTACGTAATTTTAAGCAAGTTATTAAAGTTACTTCCTAGTTATTACTCCAAGCCTTAGTTTCCCTGTCTGTAAAATGTAGACAACATCTATTTTAAAGGCTTTATTTCAATGATTAAAGAAGATGGCATGTGTAAACTGTATATAGTGTCTGGGATGTAATAAACTGTCAATGAATATTAACCATTATTGAGGTATGATTGTAATTAATTGGCATCATCAGACAAATACTTGCTTCAGAGGCAGCTCAGCTTTGTGGTTGAGAGACTGAATCCCAGCACTAACTTTCCATCTTTGAATATTGGCTTTCCCACCATTAGTCTTGAGATGCCATTTAACCTTGTTCTTTATCCACAAAGGAGTTAAAGGTTATGGTGGAGATCCAGGGTTTACAAAATATTTAGAAGAGTACCTGACACATGATAAGAGTTCAAAAAAGTCACCAATTTCATTGATTGGGTTTCAAAAATCTCATTACGCCAATTGATTACTCTCCTTCAAATACGCCCAATTAATACAGCAGAGCAATGAAGAATGTGGGTTTTAGAGTCAGGCAGTCCTGATTTAAACCTCTGTCCATGTAGCTGATTAGCAGAGTGACCTTGGACTGGTCACTTAATTTCCCTGAATCTCCGCTCTTCTATAAAATGGATTGTATCGGTTTTGATCTGAAATGATCAAAGCATCTTTAAGCTTTAGCAATCACCACTACCACCATCACCAACCTAACATCTATATATCAATCATATAAATATGAGTGAAACAATTTATCTTAGAAATATTCTTAAAGTCTTGGTATTATGCAATTCTTGCAAAAATGTATTTTATTTGAAGGGATGAAATAACATTAATTTCTTCAGCAAGCACTTATTGAACAACTTTTATATGTCAATAACTGTGCTAACCACTAAAGAATGAAGTCCAGCAGTTTCTGCCTTCAAGAACCCCACATTCTTAATGAGAACAGATGTGACTATATATACACATGGAAAAATGCAATAATAGAGATTGCACAAGATAATAAAGATTCCAAGTAGAGACATTCTATGGACTCAAAGATGGATATAATGCAAGATGTAATAACCTTTATCCTCCTTCTGCCTTCCTCAAGACATGCTCGACAAATGCATAGCAAATCAACAGATTTTGGAAAACCACATGATAAGCGTCATTCTATGACCCAGATTCTAGACTTAACTCTACCAATTATCAGTGATATGCATGATCCCACAAAACCCAATATCCTATCTGGAGGTCAGTTTTCCTATGTAATAGTTTTACCTATCTGTTCTGCCAATTTGGGGAGGTTGTTGAGAATTTCAAACGAAGCTGCAATGAAAACCATCCAGTAAAATGTGTAAGTATTATAGCATTTTATCCTTAAAACCTCAAAGTAGTATACTTCATAAAGTGCTGCAAGTTTTATGTGAAATTTTGTAAATGAGTAAAATTTCATGAGGAAGTTAAAAATAAGATGCTCTGGCCCAGAAAGGAATGACTACTTTACACTCTCTCTCAGGAAAGCAAATGCTGACAAGAGCAGGCATATTCTGAGCAAGTTACACAGGTCTACTCTTCAAAGGATCTCTTTCAACTTGCTGTTGAATTCGATTCCATGTCTATAGTCTCGTTGACTTGGGTAAATGGAAGTGAGCACAAGTATCCTTATCTGGAAATTACTTTAGTTTTACTTGCAGCAGTTTCTTTCTACCAAATAGAAACAAGTAAATAGATATAGAAAGAGATACAAATATTGGGGAACTTCAGTATCCATTTCAAAATCTGGTATTGAAATAATTGAGCCTTACTGGCTTGGAACTCAATGTGGTCAATCCTTAACACCATACTTCAACACTCTAAAAATGTTTCTTCCCTGAAAAATATTTCATCTGTGCCTGATCTGAGTTGTTGGGTTGTTTTTTTAAAGACCTCAAAACAGAACAGAGCTATGACTCCAATTTACTCTGGAGTATGAGGTATTATTTGGGAGAAAAATAGCTATTGGAAAATGAAAACTGTTCAGGTGGAGAATAAGTGGCTGTTGAGATCAGACAAACAGGAGATAAGGAAGCAGGCAGAATGATTATGCAGGCAAAGGGAGGTAAGCAAAGGTGGAACTGAAGATACGGTGTGTTTCCCTCTACAGACGGAGGCAGCTCTGATGTATGATGCCGTGTACATGGTGGCCATTGCCTCCCACCGGGCTTCCCAGCTGACTGTCAGCTCCCTACAGTGCCATCGACACAAGCCATGGCGCCTTGGACCCAGATTTATGAACCTGATCAAAGAGGCAAGTGATATTCCTTCACAGACTAATTCTGTCTTTGGCTTAGCACTGTCTGACTTGTTCATTTAGTGTGGTCTACCCACATGGCTCTGTGGGCATGATGTCTGTAAAGGAGAAGAAGATGTCATTAGCCAGTCAGCTGGGATCTCACTGGTAAAAGTGTGTCTAAAAGAACTATGCAGGAGTTTTTCAGTGCGATGTTGAGATGTTCAAAGAAGCTACCAGGTCATAACAAACACTTGCCTTCAGCACTGCCCCAGCTGCTGCTGGCCCCACATGTTCATAAGAGCTCATAGGTGCTTATTCCATGGCCCACTGAGTCACAGAGTATGTTGGTCCATCATTGAGTGGTACCATAGATAGTTCCCACATTGTCAACCCATCATCCCAGTGGTTTCCTAAATCTCAAGTTGTGCAGAACTGAATGGGCCTCTTTGTCCTAATGATATATTTATTATGTTGCCATTTGTGAGCACACCAGAAAGGTCCAGTGGCATTCAAAACCTACCCAGGGCACTAAAGGATTTCCAAGAATACAGGATATTTGGGGGAAGAGAGTTCTTCACTATTGCCCTGGGATCATGGACTATTCGCCCAACCTTTCATTTTTCTCTGAGACAATTTGACCTCCCTTCACCAGACCTTGTTCTGAAACATGTTTTCCTTGGATAATCCTTAACCTCAGCATGGACCTCAGGGTGTGTCTGGACTTGACAAGATGAAATAAGGCACTTGGGAGCAGCCAGACCTGAGTATATACCCTACTCTGTGAAGCTGAGAAGGCTTTTTCTCTATGTTTTCTCTATGGGACGCAGACATTTACCTTCAAATGAAGAGTGTATGTATTCCTCTCTCTACTGGAGTGGGACAAAGCCATAGAAAAGAAGAAAGGGAGAGAACAGAGTGCAAGAGAAGAATGCCCAGCCAAGAGTGAGGGACAACTCCTAAAAAAAGATACCTACTGTGTGTTCTATCTCTGCTGGTCTCTTTAGCACCTACAAACCCCTTCTCAGGCTGTACAATCTACTTCCCCATTGAAAGCTGACTTTGATCCATAGGGTGAGAACCAGAAAGGCAGGACATGTGACGGTGTTAACCACAGCCCAGACCCAAAGCAAGGTTATGTGAAAGGCTAGGACTACGGTGTGGCAAGTAGCAAGAAGGTGCTGATTCAAAGGCACATGGTTTAAGGAACCACTCACTCTCAGGTTTGAACCCTGCACTTACAAGAAACTAAAAGGGGGTGCTTCCCTAAATTTTGTGCCCTGAGCACCTCTCTTAACTTGTCCTAGTCCTAGCATGGTTACTTGGGTTTAAATCCCAGCTCCACTAACATTTATGAGCAATATAACCTGGAAAAAATTACTTAAACTCCTTTTGTCTCAGTTTTCTCATCTGTACAAGGAGGTCAACACCTTCTGTTTCACAGTTATTGTGAGGATAAAGAGCAAGGTTAGTACTTATGAAGAACATAGTGAGTAAGAATCTGAAATACTAGCTGTTCTCTTGCCATTGGAATGGACCACTAATAAGAGCTTCATTCAGTTTACTGAGGGTGATGCCAGGAATTTAAACCTGGCAATGACAACACAGAAATCACAAAAAGGCATGAAATGAGATACCCTCTTCTGACAGCTACATAAATCTGATGGACTGTGCCTAATAGAAAAACATCACAGAGCCTCTGCTCTCCCTGCAGCAATCATGGCTGTGTCCCAAGTTGCCATGATCACCTTGATCTTTAACAAGGAAACAGCTGGCTTCCTTTTATCTCATACCAGTGCAAGGAGAGTCATGTGGCCACATGAAAGCTTGGGATCAAACACTCAAAAAGCACCCCCAGCACCTTTTTGCTTGTCCTGAAGTTGCATAAGAAAGTGGATTTACCACACCATCCATGGTGAGACATATTTAAAGAAATAATGAGCTCCAAGATGAGGGGCCACATTGAAAGCAAGAAAGCATTTGACATCCAGTAACTCCAAAGAGCAAATTCCCTATTCTCAGGCTCCACAGCTGGGAGTGGAAGAGAAATGGGGTTGGGGGAGCGCATTAGAAACCTTGATCACCATTGCACCCTTCTCCCTGTTGTCTCCTGAGTCATGACCCTATGTGCTACCTTTGGCAGGGGGTAGGTATATGAAGAGCAGATGGGAAGGTGGGTAACCAGAAGCAATACCCCAGCCTGGTGAAGGACTGGCACTGAGGGAATTCTGAGACAAACTAAAATATGTGAAAGTGAGAAAATGCAGATGTTTCTTTCAAGGAGGACATAATTCAACAAAAGTTTGCAGGCATTGGGTTTTATTAAGAAACATGAGATAAGGCACTTAGTTCTAAAACTTCCCCAAGTCCTTTCTTTTAGTAACTGTCACTTTCCAGAGGATTTCCAAAACTATCAGAAATAATATAAAGGAGCAAGTCAGCAGATTGAATTTATGGGGCGAAGATCACATTCGTCACAGGAGGTAAACTTCCCGAGCAGAGAGGTAGTTGCCTGTGCAAGAATCCCTGATAACTCCGCACATCATTGAGAATCAATAAGCCTTTCGGACAGGTCTCTCCAGTTAACTACATTCCAGTGTCTTAGGCTGACTAGACAGAGGAGAAGAATTAAACAATATTTTAAACATGATAGAATGTGCTATAGTGTTGTCTCTCGGCATTTGCTAAACAAATGCATATTAGGAGATTGTAAATTCCCAATTAACAACCATTACTGGGACTCCATCCATTGCATAAGCAACAGGAACTTGCCACTATAGGGAAATACCGCCCCCCAAATTAAGAAATGTTTCTTCTATTAATATGAATTTACCTATTGGGAGAATGATAGGCTTCATTTGAAGCTTTCCTAAGCCTCAGGATAAAATCTATACTCATTAGCAGGATACGTGGAATCTCCAGTGATCCAGTGCCTGCTCCCCTATACACCTCTCTCTCAACTCCTGCCCTGTCCTGGCACTTGCTGAACCTAATGTGGCTCCCCAAACTTGCCATAGGCTCCTACCAAATTCTCTTGCCTCGGATTAGAATACCTCCTCTGGGTCATCTCCTGTGTCTCAACTCAAGCACTGGCTCTTCTCTGCTGGCCCTGACTCACAAGTTTTGGCTCCTTACCTTCATTACCATTGTTGTTAGACCATCATACTTATTTGCATGACTATCTCTAAGCTGTGCTTTTCCAGTTTTGATTCCCTAGTTCTTGCACAACACTGGGCATAGAATGAGCACCCACAAAGTACACACCAAGCAAGTGAATGAACTAACAAATGAATAACAGCACCTAGAATCAAGCACTGTAGAATATACTTAGTATATGAATATCATATCCAGAAACCACTCAATAAGGCAAAAACCAGTGTCTGAACTAGACTTGTTTACCAGAGCCATACGTTCTGGTGGGAGAGTGAGGCAGGGGTCTCAGGAATAGGCCAGCCTGTTTAACTTTGGCACTGGGAGCACAGACCCTGAGATTTAATCTGTTTGCTATCTGTGTGAACTTACTCATTTAGGTTCTTCATTTCTCAGTTCTCTTTTCTATAAAATGGGAATAAAAGTACCTACTCCATATGTTTGTGGTGATTACATGTGTTATATGTACAGCCTGGCATACAGTGGCTGCTCAATAAAGAGTAGCTGCCATTAAATGGAATGTTCTGCTAAAAAAATTTTGTAAAGTGGATGTTGGGAAAGACTGAGGCAATGCATATACAATGTTAAGTGTATTGCCAAACATATGTAGGCGGTGCATGCTTGCTATTGCTATTACGGGCATCATGATTATTATTATTAGAGCCAAAAGATGAAATAGCAGTATGGGCAAAAAGGAGGGCAGGACCTCGCTGTGAAAAATCAGGAGTTCTGTGGAAACAGGCATTAGCCTACAGGAGGCCAACTATAATGATGCCAGGGCCTGAAGCAACTTCTAATCCTAGAGCATACACACGGTGGTACTGGAGGGACCCAGAACGTTAAGTAATCATTAGCCAAGCTGAGCTACCAGGAAATCTGGCAAACCACGTTAAGGCCAGTCTAGGAAATGAGAACTGAATGCGGAGTGAGGAGGCTGAAATACTTAAGATCAGAGTTCCTCTGGATGTAGAGTACATTGCAGCTGGCCACTGGGGCATCAGTGGGCACAGCTCTGAGAGATGGAGCACACTGAGGCATCTGAGTAAAAGAGGGTCTATAACCATAGCTTCTGGGAAGGGCAGTGAACCATGGGTGCAGCAAAGTGAATCAGAGATTGTAGGTCATGTCAGAGAATCTTAACTATTTTCTGAGACCCTATTTAAAACTTATTTAAACCATGGATCCATTGTTACCACAAAAAGCATACAAATTTTTCTGCAGTCTCAGTGACTTTACAAATACCTTGGGTTCCCTGAAACTCATTAAGAGGGTCTGAATTGGTTATTGAAAATCAGAGTTTGGTTGAAAGGGCATTCCATTATGGCGAATGGCAAAAATATGAAGTAAACGTGAAACATAGGGAGTCCCGATAGGCTCAGATGGAGTGAGTGGTTCCAGGTGGAGGTGGTGAGAAATGAGTTTAAGTAAATATGGAGAGACAATTAGTGGAAATTGCCTGCTGAGTTGAGAAATTCACATTTGACTGTTAAGTGGCAGGAAGGAAATCACTGTTCTTGAGGCAGACACAAAATGATATTTCAGATAGCTCATCTTGGTAGCTATGTATAGGTTTGATTAAAGCAGACAAACCCACAAAGATTATTGAGGAATTGTAGACATCTTGGTTTGGAAATGATCATGTCTCCTAAAGAACTCAAAGGGAAAGGAATTTGTTTAAGAGAAACATACAAGTATTTTTCTTGAGTACAAGCCTGACTTCTCCCTTAGGCCTAAATTCCTCCAGTTCCTTTCCTGTTGGAAAAATCAACTTGGATGTCCTGCAGCCACCCCCATATCAACAAATTCCCAAATAGAATCCATCATCTTATCCATTAAATCTATTACTGCTACATTAAGCCCTATGTCAATAAATAACAATGTAACTGGGATGTCAAACAAATACAACTGGTAGGAGAGTAAAAAGCAATTTATTTTTGCTCCTACTGCCCATTTATAATTACTCAGTTAAAATATGGGCAGAGTCCATGACTTTTTTAGTTGCGGTTTACTTAAAGTATCGACCCTTTAAGTTGAACTTCAGCTTAGTAATTAGAATTTCTATTCTAAGATACTAATCAGAAGTCCAGCTTGATTTACCATCATATTTCTCTGATCTCTGAGCTTGTCTGCTAGAAAACTCTAGGAACTTGAGGGGCAAGCTAGGCTTCTCCCCTTTCTCCTTTCCTTGCTTACTTCCTCACCACATCCTTAGCTATTGTGCCTTCTACCAGGCTCAAAAAGAGTTAGGACACTTCTTATTTGACCCTGCTGCTCTGTGCTCTCTGGGAAGCTGGTGTCCCCAGTGGGCTCGGGAGATTTTTAAAGCTAACCCTTCTTCCTGAAGCACTTTCTTTTACTCTTTATCAGTTCCCATTGGGTGGTCTTTCCTATTTCTTTGACCCAACTAAAGGGTCTCTCATCAGACAGAAGCATATTGTGCTTCTTTGGCCCCAGAACACCCAGCAGTGCACCCTCTGCTCTTTCTTTTGAGATCTACTCATCCCTCTAGATGGTCCTATGAACTACAACCCAGGACAATCCCACCCCAGGCACTCGGGACCCAAATTCAGTACACAGGAAATGCCCACTCATTCCTTCCTTGGAAACTCTAGGAGTGCCTCTAATGGAGATGCAGCAGTTGGCCCCCGCTGAGTTGGTCAGCTTTGTGTGGTTCTCTTTTGTCCCTTGGGACTCCTGCCACAGTCCATAGTCCATCCTTAGCCATTGGTCCTCTGCAGCCAAACTGTTTGAGATATCTCTGAATGGCCCCTGGGAAGCTCCACTCACCAGGAATGGTACCCAGAGGCAGAGGGAAGTGGACTCACATCAAGGCAACAGTTGTCTCCACAGAAAACTCTTCAGCAACTACCTCTACCACACACGTGACCCCTTTCCTAAATCCTTGATCTCATGTTCAGGTCCAAGAGATCTAGAACAGTCTCTGAGGGGCACTTCCTTTGCTCATATGCATAGGGAATTTGGGAGTGTGTATCTATATTGATAGAGTGTCTATCAATATATCTAGCATATTGATATCTATCATATTAGTATCTGGGTTGAAATATTACAGTAAAGTAGTACTTGTCACTCAAACCAGACCTCTACAGATGATCTAAACTTCGCCATCCACCTCAGCACACCCATCTAATTAAGTCCTGTCAACTCTCCATCCTAAATATTCTTTAGCAAACTTCCTTGCCCACTGCCCTCATCATTTCTCACCTGGTCCATTAGAATAGCCTATAACCAGACCCCAAAGCTTGAGGCTCAGCCCTTTTATAACCATTGCCCACATACAAGCAGAGAGATGTTCCTAACCGCACGGTAGGTATTCTCCTCTCTAAAAACTTGTTTGTAGCTTCCTGCATCCACCATGCTGTTCTCATTCAGTGGAGAAACATAGGTTTCCCTTTTCCTGATGAAAATCTACCTTGCAATACCCCCTATCTCCTGCTCCTTTCAACCTGGAAAGCACGGCCTCCCAATTTTCACTTGGGCTAACTCTTACTTGGAATTCATTTTCTCTAGTGATCTCTCCTGACGTGTTTGGGGACTGGACCCTATAGTTCCTTTACATCTCTATGGTGGCACCTAACATGCTCCATTCAGTCACTATAAGATTTTTCCCTTGGACAAGGACGAAGTCAGAGTATCTGTGAGATCAGAGTACTGTGCCTAGACATGGCAGGCATTTAAAACATGTTTACTGAACTGAACCCAGGAAGTAAAAACCTAGCAAACTCTTAATAAATTTTAACAAACTAATACTTAATTTTTAATTATATAAATAGTTCCCAATTGATCTGGTCTAAAATAAATGTACTATATAGGAGTGAAAAAGTATTTCCAAATGCCAATGTGTATGGTATATCACTGAGAGCTATATAAAATATGCACAGATTTCTGCACTGTTTTGCTATGAAATTGTAATTTATTTGTTCTATTCTGATGGAATGAAGAGGGTAAGTTTGAATATATACACAAGATATTTAAATTCTCGCTTTTCAAGTTAAAAGAGTAAAAGATAAAATTCTCCACTGAGGTCCCTATATTTGCCTTGATATTTATTGAGACTTTCACTTAATAAGTCAGTATTGAGTGGTTGCTTTATTTGTTTTATGTGGGATCCAGATGAAAAAAGTACAAAGATGACAAAAATTAAAGTCCCTGGAGAAACTTAAGCTCTGACATGTTTATATCCTCCAGTGGCCCCACTGAGTAGCACTTCCCATTATTGCATGCCATTGGATTTTGATTGTCAGGACAAGCGGTCCCTTGGATTAATTAGATGGCACTGGATCTGGCAGCACACTCGGTCAAATTTTTTCTCGTTGCAAAAGCTTCCATTTGTAGCTCTCATTCAGCACCTATTGAAAATGCCTGTGTTCTGACTCCTCATTCTTTAGCATCACCACCTCATGTACTGTGTAAATGAAAATGATTCCTCCCTGCACTGGCTCACACTTAGGACCCTTAGACCTAAGAAAGAGTGGCTGTCTCAGGTCCTACCCTAAATTCCCTGTACAACTCTGTACAGAGAAATGAGATCAGTTCCTAAATGTTCATAGTCTGTGGTTTGTACCAATTTTACACATTGTCTTACATATAACTAAGGTGCTAACATACCTGTCTCTGAAATCACTGGTCCGTGGCTAGTGGAACAATCACCTGTCAGAAATGCTGAAAGTGGGTGTTGGCATCACATGGGAGGTTCTGCGAAACTCCCCTTGGTTTATATGATCCAAATAACATTTGTATTTATAAGAAAGCATTCAGAGATTCATGTCAGTTTTCCTCCTCCACCCATTCAGTTACTGATATCCTGGTTCTGCACCTGCACCATACTGATTGAAGTATTGCGTTCAATACCACAGTCTCTTATGTGTGTGCCTGTGTATGTGTGCATGTGCACAAACATGTGTTTAATTTACTTAAATGAATGTATATGTATGTATGTTTATGTATATGTATATGGGAATGTACAGTGTATATATGTTTATGTGGGTACATATGTATTTGTGCATTTATATACTTTTGTATGTACATAAATTTCATTCAGCAATTTGCTTTTCAAAGTTATTTCATTTTGAACAATATCTATGTAGATGCATATTTATTACTTACCCAGTTCATTCATTTTCATTGCAATCTAGTATTCCATCATTCATTCCTTCAACAAATATCTACTTCCTACCTAGTATGAGGCAGACACCAAGAAAGCAATAGTGAGCAAAACAGAGTCCTCACTCTTGTGAAACTGATACTCCAGTGGGGGAATTAGCCATATATAAAAGGAAGTACATCAGCTAATGACAGGGATTATCAAAAAAGCTAAGTTCAGAAGAGGATAGGGTGTGCAGATGTCCTTGAAGAGAGATATCTATATCTTGCTGATATATTCAAATTTATCATCTTCATTGCCTCAAAATAAAAAAAACATATAATAGATGTATTATACAGGGCAGCTAGAAACCTCACATAGATAATGTGAAGCTTGAGTAAAAACCTGAACGAGAAGAGAGAGCAGGACATGCAAATACTAAGAGAGTAAAGAATCCAAGCAGAGGAACAACCTGTGCATTGAATATTCTTCAGGCCACTTACCCAGGCCCCTGTGAATGGAGACTTTGGAGACCTCTTTTTTCTTTTCTTCTTTTTTGGAACATCTAAGCAATGCTGTGATGAATATCTAGGTAAAAGTCTCTTCTGTGCAAATGTAAGACTTTCTACAGAGCCGCACTGTCCAGTACTGTGTGGGTCACACAGATACTAGATTTTCTAGTAACCACATTAAAAAACTAAAACAGATGGAATTAATTTTAATAATATATTTATTTTAGCCAGTATAGCCAAAATATTGTCACTTCAACATGTGATCCATATAAACATGATTTTAAGACATTATTAAGTCTTCCCTACCCAATTTGCATTTAAACTCACAATGCTCAGTTTGGGCTAGCCACCTTTTAAGTGCTCGATAACTCATGGGGACTAAATAAGTATTTTCTTAATACAATATCCCACCCAACTAGGCCAACTAGGGAATGATACAAAGTCAATTCATGTGAGACCCACCTTTTTATCTTCATAGGCAAAGTATTTATTGGTTAGCTATAGTAATAATTATCTACCCAACAAAGATAATAATCTGATTAATATGACCAGCGTAATTGGAGTAATTCAAGATGGAATGATTTGATTTCCAGGTTTTATTGATCACATTATCTAGATAATTAGTCAAGTGCCCTATTTCCACCCACTCATGCCCACTGGGTTTCAGATTTGTGTTCCTTCCCATTTAGTTGATTTACATGTACAGAAGCCAGTTTATTCCATTTCAGAAAACAAGTCTCCACATGAAACAGAGCCACAAAAAACTAGACTATGAAAACAGAAAAGCCAGGTGCATGTTCTAAGATAAATCCTTAGGCAATAAAAACCAGTTTCCCCAGAGTGCATGGGAGAGATATAGTTAAAGTTAGCAGATTTAGAGTTGGAAATCAAATATTGGCAAGAAAGGCCATTATATTTTTAAATTATGCAGTGATCCATGAAAGCTGTTATTGCAAGATAATGGGTTATAAACACCACACATAATAGTTAAAATAATTATATATTGAACAGATGAGAATATGATAAATGCATCATTTCAGTTCCTGAAATAGCTGACATCCAAGGAAGTTATGTGGCCTAAAGGTTATGTTTATCATTTCTCCCTTGCTTAATGTTTATTTTCATCACCATTATTATGTATACTTCAGATTTGTTTCTAAGTAGCTTTTCTGAGAACTGGCTTAAAAATTGTGGGTGACTGGACAGAGATAACATTGCTTAGATGGAGGGTGAATTTCAGATATTTGTCATTGTATCATACTCTAAGGACCTGAGTAAGACAGTAATTGCACAGTTAGTCCATCATGGCTATGTTCATACAATAGAGAACAGAGTACACCTCCCTTAATTAAAAACAAATCAAATAACACCATGATGAATTGCACTTGTTACCTCTTCTATTCAGGAGATTGACCAAGTATAGACAAATTTTTGAAATGCGCAAAATCGTTCTTCTCTTTTCTCTGCTATCCCCCTCAAGGTACCTTCATCTCTTATTCTTATTATTAATAATTTCATGATGCAGTATTAGTAAATTGAAAGTTAGGTAAATGAATAAATGACTGTATTAATTAAAGAGTCAACAAATGCTTAAAGGCTTCATTCCTTTCACACACATTCACAGGCCAAAAGGGAATTCTTTAACTTAGAGAACTTTAAAAATTCAAAGAAAAACCTCCTTAGAGGTGAAATGAAGTATAAGAGCTGGTTTTGGGGGTGCAGATGTGCTAAATCTGACTGCCCTTCCAATCTCACCACCATAGGCACCATGGCCTGGGGGAGGCCAAATGATATTACCTCTTTGATTGGCAAGTTGTACCATCTACTTGTCCAGATTTTCTGGGAGGAAAGGAGAATGGGGTGGGGCAGACATTTGTTTCTCCTCACTGTAATCCTGTAGCCTTTTTTTAGGTGTGGCCAGCAAGAAGATACTAATTCCCAGGTCTTATTACCTTCCCTCTACCTTTCTTCTACTACTTAAAAGTGAGTAACTGGGAAGTGCTACTTTATTCAACCGTACCTTCTACAAATATTTTGGACATCTATCAAATGCAGTTGACTGAATTCAAAAATAAGTAATACATTTCCTGCCATCAAGGAATTAACAATCAATTGGAGAAGAAATATCTAACTCAAATAGTTAACATAATACACAGTTATTATGTACAAATACGTAGTTGACATAACACAAATAGTTAAACTAGTAGTTTACATAGTTAACATAATACAAGACCTCAAGAAGTATGCCAGAGAGTTAACAAATAGGCCCCTACAAAAACACAGAGACCACATTTTCTCCTTAAAATGTTTGCATCCAGTAACTCCAATTTTCCTCTTTTCAAATTGAGCAGGGATTTTTGGAATAACCCCTCTTCTTGCTGCAAAACTTCTGAAATGTGACTGCATAGCCATTTCAGTATGCAGCATTTGTTTTCAAGCACTGCACTGTTAATGGAACCCATTTTTCAGGCACTCAGGGAGACAAGGAAGACTTCTGGCCAAAGATTCATATTGAAAAGATGTTGGGTGATTCATTTAGCATAATTGATTGTTCTTCAGAGTTTCCAGAGCAGAAATAGCGTGCTTACCAATGCACACAAAAATTAATGGTGCTAAATATTGATATCAATCTATTAAGTTATGACCAGAGTACATAAATCAATTAACAATAACTAGAGAGAGTTGTCAAACACTGCCCTACTAATAAAAATCCTGTTTGAAATACAAATAAAAAGAGAGATGACGTTTTCAAGTTGTGTTCAGGCCTGTTGAGTATTGACACATACAATTCACCAATCAGTCTAAAGGAGCCACAGTTGAAAGCTAGAACGTTCTGACAATAAAACTTAAATTCAGATATTTTTTAACACAGATAATCAGAAGTCTGGACCATCTTTTCCTTTGTTAGGTTTGTGTTCTTGGCTCAGCAAGTCAATTGCTTTCCATGACTTGGGGGCAAACCAGTCTGTTTAAAGAAGGAAAGTTTAATAGTACTAACGTTGGTGTGTAACAACTTTCACTAACAGTTTCTCATAATGTGCTAAGGTCCCGTGCTTCTAATACATGTATGTGTGCATGCGCACACACGTGTCTTGGAATTCAAGAAAAGCCCATTTGGCCCTATCATTTATGAGCCATGTGACTTTGGGCAAGTCACATCAATTCTTTGTCTCAGTGACTTCAAAATTCTATGAGTTTGTGTCCTTAGTAGTAAATGTTCTAAAAAGTGAAAGAGAGGCTGATCAACTGATTTTCCATCGTCATAATCTCACCATACCTGGGAGCCTTGCTCTGGACCTCAGGTCCCACAACCCAGGAACAATATACAGAGATATGGGCTCACACTCTGCAGGGAGCCCACTGGGATCAAATCTACAGAAGCTGGTGGTCAGATTTACCCTGAGTAATTACCCATGCCATTGCAAGAATTGCCCTTTTTGCTCCTATCTCACGGTTGTGTGGACTAGAATATAAAGTTTCTCTTCTCTATTAACTGAGTAGCTTCATGTGCTTGTCTTGCAGAGGATGCAAAGATTCCTGCGACTCCTGCCTGGGAGGTGGATGTAGCCGGGGACCCCCTTGAATATTTCATGAGGGCCTAGAAGTGGAGGCAAGGACATCTTTGAGGATAGAAAGCCAATCACATTGGGAGCTTCTTGTCCACCCAAACTGTGTTAAATTCGTGATCAGGAGAAAAAAAAATCAAAGAAATGAAATTGGAAGAAAATATGGAGAAGAAAGAAGGGGTCTTCGTGGGAGGGGTAACTAGTGGAGGGGTCCTGACATGAGCCAGGGGTCTTTTTATTGCCCATGGGCAGAGAATCCTCCTCACTTACCTGCTTATCTAAAGGGCAGGTGGGATGTAGGGTTAATCCTTCCAGTGCCAAAGGCTGACTTTTCTACAAGAGCTAATGGACGGATCAGGCAAAGGAAACTATCCCCAAGCTGAGCGCTGGGAGGAGGTGCAGACCTTTTTTAGTGGCTCTGGAGACAAGTTGTTAGAAAGAATTCTGGGGCTTAACAGAGAAATATTATTGGACAAGAACAATTAGGAACATAACAATGTTTTAGGTGCTTTATATTAATTTGCTCCCTTGATCCTCACAACGACCCTGTGAGTCTTATCTTCATTTACATGAGGAAACCGAGGCTTAGCATGGTTGGATAAGTGGCCCAAGTCGCAAGCTAGAGTTGGGTCCTGGAGCAAAGCTTACACCATGAAGCCAACAGTCTCAATCACTGTACTCCATGGCCTCTTTAATCAAAGATTCCAGAATTTTAAGATGGCTTGACAGAGCTTTAATCTCTATGCAATTGTATCCAACTAGCATGCCCCAAAACACTTGATTATACTTCTTTATGTATGTGTTTTTATTTATTTTGAAAATAAGTGTAATAACTTGGCAGAATGCAAAACATTCACAAAATTCCTCAGAGTCCTCTGTGGTATACCTGTGCTTCCTACTCCATGATGTCCTGGAATGGCACAGATGTCAGTGGCCCCAGGTTTTGTTCTGCCCTGCAGTATTAAGTGATCAGGGGTTTTTCTGCATCTGGCTCTCTTTGGCCAGTGAGTATTCAAACTTCCTGAATGCAAAATATGATTGTGTCCACTATACTTCCTACTGCCCTCATTTGTGCTTGTAGAACACTAAAAGAATCAAAAAGCTTCAGACTAAAAATATAGTAACCCATAACTTCTCTGAGGTTCAGTTATTCAGCAGCTTTACCTAACTGACAGAATGATATTTTACTCCTTAAATGGCATCATGGAAGGGTAGAATGTTAACATTTAATGGAAACATGGAAAATTCCCCAATTCCCTCATAATACAGTCAGGGAAACTGAGATCAAGGAATAGGCATAACAGTCCATGAGAATCAAAGCGGGTGAGGGTGCTCGTGCACTGGAAGTGAGTTTGTCTGTGGATTGTACTGTAATAGGCTGCCTCTCGAGTCAGAAAATGGAATCTGAGCCATGGCTTGTTCCTTATTAGCTCTATCACCTCACTCCCTCATTTCAAAGACAAGGCTAATGATTCCTACCTCAAGACAGGAGAGAAAGGAGAGAGGAGAGGGAGTTGGGTGCATCCATGGATAGGAGCATGGTCAGTTCATTTCTAATAACATGAGGGAAACGAAAATACAAGCAGAGATGCTGATAATTAGGTGAGTAAACTCAGTGGTGGAAACTTGCTTCTGTTTTCTCAGTAAGATAGGAAACAATATCATCAGCTGCAAGTTAGGATGAGCAACGAGGATTCCTTATAGTGAGGAAAAAAGTGGGTGTCAGCCACATCACCTTTATTTGATAATTCTTCCAGAGTAGAACCATTTACTGAAGGAACAAATACTCATACATACCATTCATCAAGATTACTCTGAAATATCTATTCTATGGTCAGTATACTAGGTGCTGGGGATTGTGGCAAGAACTGTACCCATAAGACAGGTGAGACATGGTCCCTGACTTGAAAACAGATTAAATATGAAGACAGGCATTAAAGCAAATATATGCCTCCTTCTGGGCTAAGTTGTTGGCCAGAGGTATCTTTAAGGCACACAGTGGATCACAGGGCAATAGTGTTCTTCCATCTGAGTTGCTTTCAAAGCCTTCTCAGAGGAAATGAGGGTTGGCCACAGCTATAGAGAATGATTTAGAGTATGGCAGACAGCATGCTGCAGAAGGGCATTCCAAACTTGGGGACTCTTTGGTGGCTGAGAATGAACTGTGGTGGGAGGTAAAATGGTAGAAGATGAGCAGAGGCCAGTTCGTGAAGGACCTTCTATGTTGTGCTAATGATTTGGAACAATTCTGTAGCCACAGAGTCTCAAACTGTAGTATGCACCTATTACCTAAAGACAATGCTAGGAAAAAAAAAAGAATTCACACATTCAACCTCTGGAAACTTAGATAATTCTTACTCTAGTTTGAGAAAGATTGCCTTTTAGGTCTCAAGATGAAATTAAATTATGTAGCCCATCCTCTATCCCCCGTGTATAGTATAATTCACCACTAAGCAATGATGTGAGGTATATTCATGGGTTATATTGCACCGCTATTCATAAGTAAGCTTTCATCAGTGTTCACAATATTCCAACAGAGACATTAGTCGACTTGAGCTAAAATAAGCATGGCCTCTTGCCCTCAAGATGTCAGATCTAAGTAAAGATTTAGCTGAGCAACACAGAGCAGCAATGATCTCATGCAGAGGAATAGGAAGTAGTCAGAAGGGAAGAAGAAAGGCGTAGATCAAACCTTTCTCTTTCCCTAATTGTCAGAATAGCAGGAGGGTTGGGGATATGCAGAAGGAGTGGGCACTGCAGAGAAGGAGGGCAGGCCTCGCCACAGACCCTCCCGCCTTTCCTTCTTGGTCCTACAAGGGCCCAACAGCAAGTTCAGCCCCCTGCCAGGGCTTCATTGTCTACATTACTGAAATTATTGAAATTATAAACCTGTGATTTGAACATCAAGCCAATTATAAGTTGAAAGTAATATTTGAATACTGACTCCCTTTCTGTGCAGCCTATGAAGGAACACTCAGAGAAAAGGATGAAATGGTTCACTGTTGGTTTTTATGTAAATCAGTGATCCTGAGGTTTGTCTTGGAAAGTCAGGTTTTGACACTAATAATTTGAGCTGACCTTTTGGGTATAAATGTTAGAGATTTTCTCTTCTTTCCTTCCTTTAATTGATTCCATGATAAATACAGCTTCAAAGTTTATGTAGCATGATAAATAGAATAAAGACAATGTCTTTTAAGGGAGCATCATTTTTTTCCCCTTCTAAATATCCTATACCCTTGTAAAGTAAGGCGGCCAGTGGCAAATAAGATGGTAATAATATCTAATTACCTAAATAATCTAGACTTCCTCAAACAAGCTAGTCATGATTTATGACCAAGAAAAAAGGTATCTTTAAATCAGGGAGTGATAATATTTATGATGAAAATTCTTCTGAGCAAGGGATTGAGAAACAAACATTTTTCTGAATTACTATAGCGTCTCACCATCAAACACTTTAATAATTGCAAGGGATTGAAATTCCAACAGTTGCAAGGGATTTAGTTTTAAAGAAATGACAAAGATTTGTAAATGTGATTTGTAAAGCCATTGACCTAACTTCAAATCTCAACTAAATTTTCTCCATTCAGTGAGTTACACATTTTCTTTTCATTTTACTATTATTAGAAATGGAACCAGAGCATCTTTCCACAATGCAACACATCTAGCCAAGAATCACAATTACTCTCACAGCCTTCCCATTTTATCAACAAGATTTGTCAACAAAACACTTTGAAAATAAAGACAAGTGAAATTTTCTCTGTGAGCGGTTACCTGAGCATTAGACAATTATTCTGCATATTCTTGATACAATTCATATTTTAGATTTTGATGTGTATATTAACCTGTTACATAAGTCCAAAGGCCAAATTTACCAACTAAATTTTACAAGCGCTTTTTATTCATTCTATTGTTATTTCAGATTCAAACTTTAAATATGAATCCAGCTTCTGAAAAGTCCAAATCCAACAATTTTCACTTTGACTTTTAATGAGATTATTAGTTATCGGTGAAATAAAGGTATTTTAATCATTTTTACATTGGGATTATGAATTGAAGAATTAAAGATATAAGGAAGAAGAAGTAAAGGAAGACAGAAGAGTAAAAGCAAAAACAAAAATAACAAAGTCTTTGGAATGAGACAACCTAAGTTAAACTTAGGTTCCCCATTAACTGGTGGTCCTATGTGTCCTAAATGAGGCTTAGCATTCTACTGATTAAAAAAGGAGGTAGAAATACCTGTCTAGAAGGGATTTTATCATGATTAAATGAGATCATCTATAACATACTTGGCAGTAAATATGCTAGTTTCCCATCTTCCTACCCCTCCATGACCTCTTGGGAAGTTTCCACATTGTCTTGAAGATATGCTCATTATTCATATGAATGGCCAAATAAATAGTAGCAAACTTGCCGGTTTTTAATAAAATTTTAGTAAATTATGTATTTATAAATCATACGATGTAGTATAGGATCAGCTTCCATAAAAGTACTTCCATGAAAGAAGACTCTCATTCAAGTGATTTATTGAGAATGTGAGAGGAACCAGTAATGGAGTGAAGGAAATGGTGTAGAACAGAGAAAAAGAGGAGGAGAAGTCTAGCCTCAGCCTTATCCACCAGGGGAGTTTGGGAAGATGTGTTTTACTAGAAGGTTAACACACCCTAGGATTATTCATTTCCTGCAGGACACCACTCCCTTAGGAGTCGGGCATAGCCTCCCAGGCACCCATCTCCAAGCCAGCAGGGTCCTATAGGCCAAGGGCACCCACCACTCCCCACCTGTACTGAGCTGGGAAAGGGGAATCGGGTGGAGCACCAACCATAACTGTCACGGGTAAGAAGAGAAAGACTGATTTCATCCTAAATTATGCAGTCTAACATAGAGTGCTCCCAGTTTAAACATGAGTAGTATGACAATTCAGCTTTTCAAAACCAAATGTGAGAATAATTACTTACTTTTAAGAAAGATTTACTATAGGATTCTTTGAACAGGCAGCATTCCCAGAACATCTCACATTGAACTTGATTTACATATATTTGATTTGCATACGAATTTTAGGAATTAGATTATCACTGAGCTCCTACCTAGAGCTTTGATCCTGTAAATCCATTGAAGGTATAAAAGGAATGTTGCAGCTATATTTTACTGATTCAGAAATTAAGACACTTTATGTATACATATATCAAATCATCAAGTTGTACACTTAAATATATACAATTTTTAATTGCCATTGTATTTCAATAAAACTCTAAAAATTAACAAAATACATTGAAACACATGCCCCAGAGAGACTATTTTTACTTGTAAGTACAGAATATTTTGTGATTTTCAAAAAACAATTAGGACTCCTTGACTGATACCATGAGTCACCATTATTGGAAAAAAGAATCACTCAATACTGGAATCTTGCAGGAATTAGGGTGAATTAGGTGAATTAGTCCCTGATTTGCCTGCGACTAAGTATCCCTGGACATGAGACTTTCCATTTTAAAACCCAGACAATTCTGGGCAAATCAAGCCTGGTTAGCCACCCTACCTGGAATTTATAGCAAGAAGGTTCCTATGCCTAAGAATTAAGAAATCAGTGTATTTGGCTCTTTAGTTGTGGATTATATAAGAACATAATTCACCCTCTCCCCATTTTAAGTTGAAAATAAAAGATTTTCCTCACAGTCCTCCACCCCCAACCCATGCCCAATCCTTGAAAAGTTATTTTTATATAACATTCCTAATTACTTGATAGTTCTTAGGAAGAAACTGGAAATTCTTACCAGTTTCGATAGGTCATCCCTAATTTCTCTCAGCAGGTATCTGAACAAAGCGTTATCTTGATTCAGAAGTGATTTTGTATTTATTCCTGTTATTTTCTTGGTTTTGGCCATCAGGAGATTAAAATTTTGTTCTCTCTCAATCTAAAAGCTGGCTTTCTGCTATTCTAAATTTTAGGAAGGCACATTTTGACTAAATCAATTTGTAGTTGGATTTAGTCTGTGTACACAAAACTTGTAGTCATGTGGTGCCAAGAGAAAATACTTAAGAGTTTTAAATGATGTGCTAAGTTTCATACCACTTAAATAACTTATGCTTAGCCTAAAAAAGGTAAAAACACAGCTGGTTTTATGTCCCATCAGTGTCTTTCCCCAGAACATTGCCAATTTCTGGCCTCAAACTAGGGCCTGGGTCCTGCTGTGAGCTTCCTGTTTCACAGCTTTTTCTAATCCACAGCAAATAGCTCCCTACCCTCTGGACTAAAAGTAAAGCACAGGTAAGATTTAAGTTCAGGGAAGGCCAGACTAGCCCCAAGAGAATGAAATAGGTGATGATCTCTCTGGAGCAAATCTGACAAAGTTCTTGCTCTCAAAGGCTAGAGCGTGTCCTCTATTTCGAGGGAGCTTAAAGAAAGGCCATGGTGAAAGGAAGCCATCTCTTTCAACAAATTGCTTGATTGGGTTCCAGTTCCAGTTTTATTCTTGCTTTGTAACACTTTCACATTTGATGCCCTCATCCCATTAAAGCTGCTGTAAACCTTGCACGAGATCACCTCGTGATTTGCTGCAAAATCAGAAATACCTGCCACATCTCAGTTAATATCTAACACTTGAAAACTACAGAGCTACCTGCTGGTCTGCTCTGTGTTGCCAGGGTCCCTATTCACATTCATACTAGCATGCTTGCAAGTGGCACCATCCAATTTAATTCCAAACTAATTGGCAAATAACTTGTTAACATCATATGCCTTGCTTCATGCACACATGTCTTTATAAGGAGATTTACTCTAGACAACATGGCATCTCCAACGACAGAGACTGAATTCAATCCCTGCTCTTAATGGAAACATCTGAGAAAGAAAATGAACTGTGACCATCTCTGGTCATCCTTTGATGATGAGAGGTGGAGGATGTTTCATCTGTCTTCCTCACAACATCTCTGCAAGGCAGATTTTTGTATTCCCATTTGGCAAATGAGGAAAATGGAGCTTAATGTGTTTGATCAACTTGTCCAACGGATAAGGTCCTAAGAGGACTGGACTTTGGGATTCTGGGATGCCAAAATCCATGCTGTTAGAACAAAACTGCCTCCATTAAAGAAATTTCTTTTCAATATTAACTGGAAGACTCACAAGTGGCACAGGAAGAACATTTCCTATCAGTTTTATGAAGCACAAAAACCCTGCTCTCAGTGAACCAATAGTTAAATGGAAGAGGCAGATGATAAGCAATCAATCCAATACTGAAAAATGCATGCTTTCAGAGGGAAAACAACAGAGTACTGTGGGAACCTTCAAAAGAATGCTTAACCCAGTCTCTGAGGACTAGGGCTTCTCGGAGGAAGGGACATCAAAGATGAAATCTGAAGGGCAGTTATTGATTGTCAAGTTGACATTGGGGTACTAGGTTACCCCAAGCCTTCTAGAGTGGGTAAATGTAGTAAACTGGAACAAAAGGGTTAATGAATACATGTGGAATCAAGCCAAAGACCTTCATACGATGAAAAGGAAATGCAAATGCTAATCATCATGAAGCAATAAAGAAGAAAAAGATCTTGAATAAACATATTCTAAATCAAATAAGCTGCCACAAATCCTCAAACACTAGGCTACACAATACCACTCTGAAAGGCCCTCTGAAGGCACTTTGGCTTGAACACGTTAAGGATACAGGGGGAAATACACAAATCTGATGCCCTATAGGCCTTTGCCCATTAGTAATTTTTTAAACTCTAAGCAAAATACTGATGGCAGTCGTAAAGTGATCTATTCCCTATGCTAAGTGAATTTACATTAAATGGAAATAAGCAGCCTGTCTTAGTAATACTGGAGTGTGACCCCTTTGCAAACAGCTTGCAGCAACATGCCTGTCCAGGAACACTTGTAAAGCCGCTGCCCCAGGGCATCTGTGCAGTGGGTAGAGATTGGGCAGAAGGGGGGTGGAGGTGAGAGCATCAGCACCTGGCGCACATCTTTTAAGAGCATCTTTTTATTAACCATTTGATTGTGTGACTGTCACTTCTCTTCCAAAATCAGTCAGATTCAGTATCAGATGCTCAAGTCTGCCTAGGGGTATGATCTAGCAAGAACATAAAGAGAGCCGATATTGGTGCCCCAATGTCAGACAAGACAAAGAAACTGACTTCTGGCAGGTGTATTATTGAAGGAGGAGGCTTCACACTGTAAAAGAACGAAATTCACTTGCTAATTCTTGGTGCTAAGCGGCAGCCACACCTCCACGGCTCCTATGTTGTTGAGTTCCCTTCTCAGAAAGGTGTTTTATGTCTTTTTAATGCAGCAGGGATAATATTAACTAAAAATTAAACCAGACATTACTTCAATTATATGCTTTCAAAGTAGTTTGCTACTTAGGATCTGGAAAGCCCATCTTTTATAATTGTTTTTTTAAAAGTCTTTATTCGATGATGGATGACAGTAAATTTTGCTCCATACTAAGAGAGAATGAAACTAAGCTGATCCAAATGAGAACAAGCCCAACCTATTCTAATTAATATGATTCAAATGAACTGTAATAGTATCAAAACAATTGACTTTTACCATTCCAACTTAATTACTCTACAATAGGCAGAGTAATGCATGTTGCTTCTTGCTTAGAGCAATTTTGAAAGCAACATCTTTGAAATATGGCACCAAGCGACTTTTTTCTTCATCCACAATTTGTGAATATTGTTTTAAAACATCATAAAGTCAAATAACCATAGCCTAATTAAGCCTTTTGTAGTTTTGAGGAGATGTCATAAAATGCCACGGGATATATTTGACTCATTTCTTCACTTGACTGAAAGTTCTTATAAGGCTGAATGAATCTAAACCCCCGAGTCTTCATCCTGAGGAAATAAATGCGGCAAAGTACTTGGGCTGAAAAAGCATCACTTATAGTGACGTTAAAAAAAAAAAAAACATATGCAGCAATTCTCCCAAAATATCGCGATATTGCTGTAGGCGGGTCCCATTCACCTCGGGCTCTGATGGACATAGCTGCAGGATTAGTTAAGAAGTTGTAGGTAGAATGACACTTGGAATTTAAAGCTTAAGAACTTGTCAAAGGATAAAAAAGACCCCTAGAGCTAAAATAAAATAATATTTTAAAAAGCTAAGTTTCTTTGCTTGATGGACAAGAGTATAATATGTCTCTCAAAAAATGAGTCCAGCAAGTATCCTGGAGCCGAGTAGTGCAGGAGAGCGAGGTCAGAGATGAAAGAGGGGACTTGATTCCACGTTAGGATTTCCAAGCGTCACATTCTGATTGAGTCATTAAAGAATGGGACATGCCTCCTTAGACTGGCCATATCTGGTTTAACTTTCAAAAGTGCAGTGTTAGTTTTCAAAAGAAGCCCAAGATGAGTTCTTAAGACAGCAGGCTCTGCGCTCAGGCAGCAGACCCTGTGTCAATACATGCTGAGAATCTGGGCAACTTTCCAAACCAGGTGGAAGAAAGAACAGAACAGTGGACTGTTCGTTGCTCTGCTCAACATCTTCATGCATAGAAAAGGCATGGAAGCCCTTTTATAAGAGCAATTTACTTTTATAAGGGAAGTCTCCATTTGTCATGTTGTCTCCCTCTCTGTACCAGCAAAAGGAGGATGACTATATCTGTAGAAACTATTATCAGTGGAGAAGGTATAGGTTTAAGGGAAAAGACGAAGTGATTTTCCCAGAATGTCAGAAGCCTTGCTCCCTGCAGGAAATCCAAACTTACAAGGGACTGTGGTTGGGAAACATAGGGCTGTTCCAGTGTGATCCAGGGAGAACCACAAAATTCTGACACTGGAAAGTCTAACAGAGAATGGCCCATGTTATTTCAAAATAATTTCTGATTAAAGTGTGTCATTTTTTGCATCTTCTAAGGTTGTAGGACTAAATGTAAGTTTTTATGGAAGATGTTACCCAGAAATCAACTTAACTGGCATGTACTGAGTATCTCCTGTGCCTGTGGCATTATTAGGTGCAAGCAGAGTGATGGGCTGTGAAAATGAATGATGAATATGGCATTGCCCCTGACTTTAAGGGAGCCAAAATGTGAGGGAAATACACACAACTCATTGTAATACATGACCTCTGTGATGTGGGCTACAGTAGGGTATAAATATAATACTGTTAAATCCCAGAGGAAAAGCTATACATTCTAACTGAAGGGGTTGGGAATGGCTTCAGGGAGGAGGTGACATTTGAACTGACCTTTACAGGACCTTCTGTTCATCAGTGAGTATTTAGTGAGCCCTTTCTAGGTGTCAGGCACTATCTCTGGTGATTGGGATACAACAGTGAATGGAATAGACATCCACCCCTGCCCTGGGGAAGCTTAGTTTGTCTAAGAACATGTCAGGGGAGATAATTCCAGGTTAAGGGAGTGGCAGGAACGAATTTATGAATTACAAATATGCACAAAGTAGGGAGAGACATGCACATTGTTGGAACACAAGGTTTGCGTGTAGCCTTTGGGGTAAAGCCTGGTATAAAGGAGGAGAGTTCATTTTCCCTTCACCCTTCTGAATTCTTGATTAAGACCTGCAAGTGATAAAAAAAAAAACCAATTAACAGGAGAAAAAACAAACAGAACTTAATAATGTATAACTCCTGTGTTCATGGGAAATACCCAAGAAAACTGAGTAACTCTGGTTGCCAGAGAGAGCCAGGTTCTCAGGCAAAGCACAACAAACAAGGGTATGGTTGTTATGCAGATTTAAACCATACCTTCTCCACTGATAATAGTTTCTACAGATATAGTTATCCTCCTCTTGCTGGTACAGAGAGGGAGACACCATGACAAATGGAGACTTCCCTTATAAAAGTAAATTGCTCTTATAAAAGGGTAATTTCTACTTGGTTTCCATAGCTTCTCTGTTGTCAGCCTAAAATAACCCTTCTGCCAAAGGGGCATATTTGGGGATGACAAACCTCTGTTCCCCTTTAATGGCAATAGGTGGGGACAGCAGAGCAGTAGGGAACAGCTGTAAACAGTAGGTTAGGAGATGGGGTTTTATTCTCTAAATAACTGAAAACATCGCTCCATGAAGTACTCTGATGAGGAATCTGAAACACCAGTGTACCTTATGTTATAACTGTTGTTGTACAGTAGCACTGGAAAATGCCTGGGGATGGGTGTAGCCTGCCCAGGGCTGGTGACACACAGGGCTCCTTGGACCCGGGCAGTTTCAGGCTTCATTTAGATCTACACTAATGCGTGAGCTTTGGACTGCTATGGCCATGCCATGGAATCTAGTCTATCACCAGGGTAGTGCTGCACTGGATAGGGCAATACTAGCATAAAATAAACAAATAAAAATCTTAGCTTGAGGTTATGATAGGGATGGATGCCTGCATCCCAAAAGAGGATCTGTGAGGTCAGTGTGACCCCAAGAATACTTATAGCAACCAGGATCTTTGGAGGCAAATCTGTTTTTTCAGGGCAAGCACAGGCTTTGAAAAGACTCAACAGATCTCCTTCATATATGAGACATCAAAAAGCATCCTCCCAGAGCAGTCTATATTATTAGATGGATGGATGGATGGATGGATAGATAGATAGATAGATAGATAGATAGATAGATAGATAGATAGATAGATAGACCTTATTTCTAAAAATGTCCTAGAATAGAAGGGCATGGGATCCAATCAGTATATACTTGGCCACATGACACTGTTTTGCTAGACCAATTTACTGAGATACTGAAGAGTGTGCAGTTCTTTTCAAATTCTGCTTATCTTCAATAACTTCAATCTCCATCTTCTCATAAAAACCACTTGACCATACTAGCCACAGCTCACTTTTCTCAATTCTGTAAAAGTTTTATCAGTGTCACTTATTTACTTTTTACTAACATATTCCCTGTAGATGGATTAATGATAGATAATATTTAGAGTTGATAGATAAATAGATGATAGATAGATAGATAGCAGATAGACATATAGATGGAAGGATGGATAGATAGACAGATAGATAGATAGATAGATAGATAGATAGATAGATAGATAGATAGATAGACAGATGAGAGAGAGAGAGAGAGAGAGAGATGGACAGACAGACAGATAGATGATGGATGGATGGATAGATAGATAGATGATAGATAGACAGATGGATGGATAGATAGATAGATAGATAGATAGATAGATAGATAGATAGATGATAGATAGATAGATACATAAATAGAGATACCTTAAACATTATAATGCAAGCTCCTTCAGAACTGGAACAGACTCGGTGCTTGATAGCTGACTGATGATTGGTGGGGTTGTTGGGCAAACACAAGTAATACAGAATCTATGGAATTGACAAGCTCTGAGCCCTATTTCAGTGATTCCTAAAGTACAGTGTGAGGACCATCTTCATCAAAACCAAGTGGAGTGCATGTACAAAAAGGCAGATCCCTAGCTTCCCCCTAATATCCGGTGATTTTGTGCTCATTAAAATTTGATAGTCAACACATTAATATAATTGACAATGTAGGAAGACAGTTGGTTTTTCTCTGACAAGCAGCATAAAGAAAGCTCTGAGATGGAGAAAGGTTCATTGCCAAGTGGTTTCTGAATAATCACATGTCTGTGAGGAGAGTTAAGGAATTCTTAACTAGGTCAAGATAATAATGGAATTGAATTTTAATTGAGCTTTCATCTAACTGTACTCTGCTAGATGCTTTGAAGCATTATCTCTTTTAATCTTTACAAGTGAAGACAGTATCAGCTTTTGCCTGTGGAGTCTGAGGAAGTTACAAGTTACTTGTAACTTGTCCAGAGTCACATAGTAATCAAAGATAAGCCAACATTCAAACCCATGTCATTTGACTCCAGCCAAGCTTTTCCTAATACACCATGCTCAGATGTTAAACTCAGTGACAATTAAAATTAACTATCATTATGTTGAAAGTCATCTTGTTTACAATGTCAGACTTATGACTAAAATTTGTTTGTGAACAGTAGTGTGAAAACCAATGAAGTGCCTACTAGTAGTATTTCTTTAAGTTTTAAATGTAAAAAGTGATTTCTTTTTTTTAGTTAGGCTCATAAAAGCATATCAATTTGTCATTTAATTACATATTGGTTCTGTCACATGTCATGTGATACACCTTGTAAAAGTTGAGGCATCATTGATATCTCAGAATAACAGAAGGGGAGAGATTTTCAGCTTGTTGAAGAATGAGGAAGAAATGTCGTGGAGAGAAGGGAATCTGGGGATATCCAAGAAGGCTTGAAAGGAGAAGATTTGTTTGGCTGGAAATAAAGCACTTTAAAACACGATCCACAGTCACAGGTAAACCAATGTCAGCAACAGTCACCAACGTTTATGGTAAAAAGTCAGTGAACAGCCACACACAGGTGAATCCAAACGGAAATTCTAGAAAGGCAGACCATCGGGGAGCCATGTAATGCATGGGTGGTCAAGCAGAAGGGGATGCTGAAGGGCTGGAAAGGAAAGTAATCGTGGGAAAATTTGAAGTATTTCAGCCAAACGAGCGTAATGCCAAGAGTCCTGACGCTGCAGGCGGTGACCATGCTCTGGGCCCTGATGGGGGTGCCCTGGAACCCTCTGCGTGAATTCCAGTTGCCCCGGGACCCCTGATGGAGGCAACTGCACGGAAAGGGCTGACGGCTTTCTTTGTTTTTACTCTGGATGACAGCACCTTCCTGCCACTGAAGCCTGGCTTTCAGGAGAGGCTGCTCTGTGCGAGATGAAGAAATGGCACAATAGGATCATGGAAGCTAAGGCAGAGGCTTCTGTCTTTGTAATCGAACCCTGCAGATCCAAATTGGGTCAGTCTGGGCAAGTCGGGTTTCAAACAGGCCACTAAGTTAGTGGGAAGTCAGCATTTTAGTGCTGATTTTTTAATTTCATTTACCTTTCCATTTTTATTTTTCACTGCTTTGGCATGAGAATGCCCTTTTCTTGCCAAGCCCCGTGTGAGGCTCTACCATGGGAGAATTTAGCCCATACCTCCTCATCCCTTTCTCATGACCTTATCCATGGGGATACAGTGTGGTGAAGGAGAAAAAATGTGCAGAGCTCGTTCTGACCCCCCACCACCACCACCACCGCTAGTGCAACTTAGTAACTGTAGGATCTCTTTTCTCATCAGTAAAATGGGGACAATCCTTTTTTACCTATCTGGCTGCTGTAAGGGTCAAATGAAAGAACACATGCATACCACTTAGCATTTGTCAAAATATAACTTTATAAAGTTATTGATATGACTCTCATGCAAATGGAAAGTAAGTCTGTTCCAAAAATACAGTTAAGTCCTGAACAATGGAACCATCAGGGTGGTAAAGCTAGTGCAGAGAAAAATTAGAGGAATGCTGATTACATCATCCAGTGAGAGAGGCCAACTGAAATACGTACACTCAGTTAGAGACATACCCGATTATTGTCCTGCAAAGTGATAAAACCATAACCTTTGAGGTTATCTTTTCTACCAAACATGACTTGTTTGCATCTCTACTGGACACAAATCTACAAACGAAAGCACAATTTCATAGTCTTGACAAAATGCAACCACCTAGAGAATTAAATCATCCTTGGGTGGGCCTCTTAGACAATGATCCCATTTGACCTTAAAGGGATATATAGTCATCCTTTTGTTTTATTTCCCAAGTTTCAAATAATTTGCTCAACAGTCCACTCTTGTATCATAAATAATCTCTGAAGATTACTCATATTACAAAACGTCTGGGGTCACTGTATTTGGACCTGATCGGTTTACATGAGTACAGTAAGAAATGTAAATCAACCATCTTTGAGTATGGTCAGCAAATTTAGAGCTACTGTTGTAAGCAGCTACTAAGGCCAGATAATTAACTACTATGTGGAAATTTCAAAAGGGATCTCTGAATGCATTTTCAAAAGCTTTTCTTGTTCAAGAAATGTTTTTGTTGCACTTATTGGCCCTTTTATCCCAAGGTTTCTTAGATTCCTATTCCTGCTTAAAGGAATGACTGCAATCTTGGTGATTTAAAACAACACAGATTATCTTGGAATTCTAATACTGAGGTCTAACTCAGGTCTCAGTGGGCTAAAGTCAAGGTGTCAGCAGGGCTGCTTCCCTCCAGGGCTTTAAAGGGAAATCAGCTTCTCTGCCCCTTCCAGTTTCTCGGGGCCTCCTGTAATCCCTGCCTGGACCCTCTCCTCCACTTTCAAAGCCAGCAATGGCTTTAGACCTTCCAATCTCTTTCTCTCCGTCCCTCTGCTTTTGTCTGTGTGACTTCTTCTGGGTCCCCCTTATGAAGACCCTTCTAATTACGTTGAGCTCACCCAGACAATTCAGAATGATCTCCCCATTTTAAGATCCCTAACTTGACCATATCTGCAAAGTCCCTTTTGCCACATCCTAGGTTTTGTGGATTAGGACATGGACTCTTGGGGGTCGAGTGGTATTATTCACCCTACCACACAAAGGTTTAAGAAACTTAATCCAAGAAATTTTTCTGCACAGTATTCCTACAGTACCTATACATTCTGGTGAATTTCTCTTTTTTTGAGGAACCCAACATCTGATAGATTTCTTGACCTACTGGGAAATGACCTTCCTTATCACCTGTAAGTCTGAGATTCTATCAACCATACATAACAGACCAGTTTCGTGAGAGAGCTTTCTGGACCTTGCTTCTCCATAGGAAGGACAACCCTTATTCCATAATGATGGGTTTGCTATTCCCGATTAAACAAGATTTGTTCTCAGATACGGACAATCCTAGGATGTCCTTATTTACACAACCAACGTGTCCAACTATATCCTGGTAAAAGCAGAAGACAGATTTTTTTGTTGATGTTATGTAAATAAAAACATTAAAAAAAACTGTCATAAAAACATAATTAAATCCTGAGGGGTTAGGGAAAATAAGTTACCATGTAAAGAATGTACCATTTATAGGCTACTACATTGAGGGTTAAATGTACAGAAAGAACACCTTTTCTTTCCTAATAGAACTTTAAAACCACAGCAGTAATACCAAATAACCACAGTTAGATTTCCCTCCACTGTTCCTTAACCCTAAAGTCTTGTACACCTGGGTGTTGGGGTAAGCACTCTGCTTTCATGAGGTCTTCTACTCCAGACCTACCAGCACGGGTCCTGACTCAGTACTCTGGTACAGTCACAGCGGTCTAAGTGATGTCACATTAAACACCAAAGTCTATACCAATGACTATTTCTTAAAGCACCAATTCATAGGAGTCTCTGGCACCAACTTTCCATGAGACTCTGAGACTGGCATTCTTATGCCCAGCTCTGAGCCTATAGCTTGGAGCAAAGACTTCAGACAAATGTGAAGAGAAAGCAGAAGCCACTTGTTGATGCTGGGGACAAAAGGTTATCTGATCATATTATACGGAAAGTAAATTCTAACTTTTAAGTCACCTTAAGAGCAGACTAAGTACTCCAAAACCAATTGTCATTTTAAGAGAGAGAGGAAGACTCTGGTTTTACAGTCATATAGCCCTTGGGATAAAAAAGATTCATAAAACTTAAAATATATATCTTATTAATAAACCTATCAAAACCGAGAAAACTTTGCCAAAATTGTAACACATTTCTTTGCTTTTATTCAGACTTAGCATATGCAGATATTATCCCCAAGGCAAATAAAATTCAGTTCCCTTAAACCTTCTATACTGTATAGGCATACCTCAGAGATGTTACATATTGCAATAAAGTGAATCAAATGAAATTTCTGGTTTCCCAGTGCATATAAAAGTTATGCTTGAAGTATACTATAGTTTATTAAGTGTGTGATAACATTATGTCTAAAAAAACAATGTACATGCCTTAATTTAAAAACCGTTATTGCTAAAAAGTGCTAACTATCCTCTGAGCTTCCAGAAAATCATAGTCTTGTTGCTTGTGGAGGGTCTTGCCTCAATATTGATGGCTTTTGATTGATCAGGATGGTAGTTGCTGAAGTTTGGGGTGGCTGTGGCAATTTCTTAAAGTAAGACAATAAAGTTTGCTGTATCAATTGACTCTTTCATGAACAATTTCTCTGTAGCATGAGATGCTGTTTGATAACATTTTACCCACAGTAGTTCTTTCAAAATTGGAATCAATCCTCTCAAACTCTGCCATTGCTTTATCAACTAAGTTTATATAGTATCCTAAATCCTTTGTTTTCATTCCAACAATCTTATAGCATCTTCATCAGGAGTAGACCCCATCCCAAAATCTATTTTCTTTGCTCATTCATCAGAAGCAACTCTTCATCCATTCTTTTATCCAGTTTTATCATGAAATTGCAGTAATTCACCACCACATTTGTAGTGACTGCCTCCACTGAAATCTTGAACCCCTCAAAGTCACCTGTGAAGATTGGAATCAACTTCTTCCAAACTCCTGTTAATGTTCCTATTTTGACCTTTTCCCATGAATTATGAATGTTCTTAATGGCATCTAGAATGGTGAATCCTTTCCAGAAGGTTTTCAATTTACTTTGCCCAGATCCATTAAAAAAAATCACTGTCTATGGCAGATATAACCTTATAAAATGTATTTCTTAAATAAGACTTGAAAGTCAAAATTACTTCTTGATCCATGGGCTGCAGAAAGGATGTTGTGTTAGTAAGCAACAAGCATCTTGCAGTACATCTCCACCAGAGCTCTTGGGTGACCAGGAGCATTATCAGTGAGCAGTAATATTTTGAAAGGACTCTTCTTTTCTGAACAGTAGGTCTCAACCATGGGCTTACAATATTTAGTAAACCATGTTCTAAACACATGTGCCTTCATCCAGGGTTTGTTATTCCCTTAGAGAACACAGGCAGAGACAATTTAGCATAATTCTTAAGGGCCCATGGATTTTCAGAATAGTCAGTGAAGACTGGTTTTTCAACTTAAAATCAGCAGCTGCATTAGCTCCTAACAAAAGAGTCAGCCTGTCCTTCAAAACTTTGAAGCCAAGTATTGACTTCTCCTCTCTACCTATGAAAGTCCCAGATGGCATCTTCTCCCAGGAGAAAGCTGTTTCATCTACACTGAAAATCTGTTGTTTATCATGGCCACTTTCAGAAATTACCTTAGCTAGGTCTTCTGAATAACTTGCTGCAGCTTCTCCATCAGCACTTGCTGCTTCACCTGGCACTTTTATGTTACAGAGATGGCTTCTTTCCTTAACCTCATGAACCAACCTCTGCTTTTCTTCTGCAGTTTCCTCACCTCTCTCAATCTTCAGAGAATTAAAGAGAGTTAGGGCCTTGCTTTGCATTAGGCTTTGGTTTAAGGGAATGTTGTAGCAGGTTTGATTTCCCCAGACCACTAAAGTGTTGTCCATATCAGCAGTAAGGCTGTTACATGTTTTTATCATTCAAGGCACTTTTAGCTATTTAGCTATTTTAGCTTTTAGTTAATTGCTAGGAAATAGCAATTTCCTTCAAGAATTCTCCTTTGCATTCATAACTTGGTTAAGTGTTTGGCACAAGATGCCTAGTTTGGGGCCTATCTTAGCTTTTGACATGCCTTCATCACTAAACTAATCATTTCCAGTCCTGAGACCTGCCTGTGGCCAAAACCAGGAGATTCTGAACACAAAGTACTTCCTTGTCTATGAAGTGGAGATGAGCCAGTGGTCTGAGCCCAGACATGGACTTACTAGTCCCTGCACCCAGTTTTGGAAGAGCAATAGCTAAAACTATGAGTTGGGCAAGATACTTTCAAATTGACAGTCTTAGGGGAGAATCAGAACATAGAATCTAAAAAAAAAGAAATGGAAAAAAGAAGTCAAAAACAGTGAGTCAGCAAAGGTAAATTACATGATTGCTTGGGATTTACTCCAGGCCTGGATAAGAAAAAGAAGTATCTGAGCTTAATTGGCCCATAAAGTGACCTCTGGAAAGTAAATCTATTTGGGTATCTTGGAAGGACCATCTTTAAAATATTCAAAGTACAATTTTAAAATAGTTATAAACATGACTAATACAAATATGAAGTGAGGAAATATCAAGGATGTATTTAATTTTGAGGAACATGACAAGATGGTTAAGCTTTTCTAAGAGATCTAGAGAAACAGTGGTTCTACAGGTCGCCCGCTAAGTCATTAATGTACCACTGAGCAATAAAATTTTCATTTGGGGATTCTTCTCTTAGACAGAAATCATTTGCATCTAACAGACTTACATTTTACAGAGTAAGGGTCCCAAACAATAGCAAGGTGAAAAATTATGCTACATTTCACTAGAGAGTCAAATCATTCTTGGGCAAGTCTATTAGACAATGCTCACCATGACAAAGAAAAGCCATGCAGTCTTTTAATTATTTTTCTTTATTAAGTTTTGCTAGGTTTTAATAAGATGTAAACTGTCAGTTAAAAATTTCTTTCCTTCATCTTGATCTGATCTCAAGAAAGCTAACCTTTGGGTTTGCCATGAACCTTCTATTTACAATATTCTTATAAGAAAGCATAACTTCTAATACATAAGTTAAAAATGCTAGAAACTATTATTATAAAATATCCTGTCTACAAAAAGAATATTCTTTCCTATTCTCAAGGAAATTTTTCTCACTGTGGAAGAATTAATTCCCTATGGCAAACAAGAATGGCTGTGTCAGGGAAAATTCTAAGAAAGGAGGCTTTATGTTCTTTTACATATTTAAGCCATTTAGGAAAAAATGAATAAAAGCAATCATTTTAACCAAATGAGTTCAAAGTTGACTATTAGAGCATAAAGTGTTAGTCACTTACTTCCTCAATTCTAAAATACATAATTGATTTGGACAAAAAAATATCTTGAGAAAGAGCATACAAATGAGACATTAATGAAAACTCTTGCTTTTCTTATTTTCTTTCTTGATTTCTGCCTCTTGGCCATTAGATAATATGTCTGGTAAGAGCAAAGAAAAAAGTCGCACCATTGGTTCACTTGCTATTAGGCAGTTGTTTTCAAGCGATCTTAAAGCAGGGTAGAAATTAAAGCTATTTCCTAAAATAGGGACAATAGTTTAAGTATTGTTTTCAGTTAAGTATGCTATAATTGTTCCCTGTGAAAATGCTTCTACATAAGGCAAGCAAATTGTAATTATGACTAATATAATTATATATCATTATCTAAATTGTATATACTTCAGCCTAGGCCCAGAAAATGGATTCCTTATTCATCACATCCAGGAATTAGGCATTCACCCTAATCAATAATACATTGGTGATTAAGAAATGCTTATCAACAATTAGTTTGCAGGAGTGAAAAAAAAAGAAGAACATATATAGAAATGCTCATCTGAGGATGGGAAGCAGGGAAACACAGGCAATTGAGTCAGTAAAAGAAACTTGACTTTGAAGGTCCAAAGATATTTCAGTTCCATAACAGAACAAGGCAGGGAGTCTTTGTGGATATTTGAAACAGGGAAGGAAACATTGTCAGGGCATGAAAAGGGAACTTTTTTGCCCTTGGATGGGCAGGGAGGAGAAGCAAGAAGTGGGAATTACTCTGCGCCAGCAACTAGAACACTAAATTCAAGAATAAAACAAACACAACAGAATCCAAGCAAAAGGATACAATGGACACACTTAGGAGAAAGGAATTGGGTTTCTGAACCGGGTTTTAAGACCCTGCTATGAGCTATATGATACATCAAGAGATAAGTGCTTCCAATCCTGTACCTTTTCAGAGCTCCATAAACTCTGGACAATGTATTGAATTGACTCACAGCATGACCTCCATGAGGGAAAAGTTGCTTTTAGGAAAAGCCTTTCTGAAAACCTATAGAACTTAATGAAGATAAGCTCTTTCCAAATGAAACTAATTCTTTCCAAACAGATCAGGAGGTTAGAACTGCACATTCTTAGAAGAATGACAAAGGGCCTGAAAACTAATTTAGTCCAAACCCCTAACACAATAGAGATCTCTGCTGAAGTCTTAGACAAACTGTTCTCAGGCAGATTCTATAACTGTAATGCAGTCACTTATTTAGTGTCTCGTTTAACCCATCAATCCATGAAGTCAACCTTTCACTTGCAAAATACGGAATCACCAGAGTACCAAAAGTAGGACAGGGATGCAATGGGGAGGAAAGGAGATCACAGTGCCAGAAGGTGTACCTAAATATATTCAGGAGAGTGCTCCATACTTGCATTCAATGTTGATTTTTTTTTTTGTCCCAGTGCAGAGAATGTGATTTCTTGTACTCAGCAAGTGTAACAACAGGTGTTACTGTTGACAGTAAAAATAAGTCATCTTTTTTTAAAGCTTTTGCTGGTGTTTGACATTATGGTCTCTCTTGGCAATAAACTCTGAAGGTGAAGTTCTAGAATTTGAAGACGCATTTATGTGTTATATATAGCATTTAAGTAATTCTCATCTAGCCTGGCCATATAGACAGCTTAAATGTGAGGTATAGGCTTTTCTAGTCCACATGTCACTTCCTGACATGAATTTGATTTAACTTCTAGCTTTATCAAGTGATAAAATGTACTTCTGTCATGATATCCATTCCATCTGAATGGCAGCCAGCAAATGTGTTTTGGTTAATTGTGTTGGTTCCTGACAATTGTTGATTCCATAGCATACTCCTTCTGTAAGAATTTCAATGGCAATGCTTTCCTCAAGAAACTATCCACACTGTTGCAGAACTATTTATATTAATATTTAATGGTGTGCAAGATGGTGGGACTGGGAGATGAAGGAATTATGCTGTCCCTATATTCATAAGGGAGCATGTGAATATGTTTCATTTTTTTCTATGAGAACTACCTGCTAACCAACCCCATGTTTACATTCTTGATCTTCTCTGAGTCATGCCCTCAATTCTGCCAAAATGACCTCAATAAAGTGCACATCTCCCCATGACACTCCTAGACCTAAAACACTCCAGGGATTCCCAAATGTCTACAGAGCAAAGTCCAAGCAGACTAACGTAACTCATAACACCTTTATGGACAGGTGTCTCCTTGCCTTCCTAGACTCATTTCTCATTTTTCCTTACCTTGTATTATGGATCCACAGCAGACATAGTTTATTCTGTGTTTCATGCATTTACTCAGGCTGTGAATCTTTGCTTGGTTAACTTCTCATCCTTTAAGAGCTCATTCTTTCTTCATGGACTCTTTCGCTAATTCTTTTCGACTGCAGATGGTATAAGTACTTCTTCTCCATACTCCTTTCTTCAATTATTGTGTGCAAATTCTTATCATCACATTTATGGTGCTTCATTGAAATAGGTCAGTGTGTTTGTTCCTACTAAACTGTAAACTTCTAGGGGCTACATTCTTAGTTTCTGGCAGTGAACCAGCAGGACGGTGGTGTCTCTGTCCAAGGACAGGAAAAGACCAATGTCTCAGCTCAACCAGTCAGGCAGAGAAAGCATATTTTCCTTCCTCTGTCTCTTTGTTCTATTCAGGTTTTCAGTGGATTAGATAATGCCCACTCACACTGGGGAGGGCAATTTTCTTTATTCAGTCTGCTGAATAAAATTCAAATTCAAAAGTATCCATTTGAATTTATTCAAATGGAAACACTCTCTCAGACACATCCAGAGATAATGTTTAACCTAATAACTAAGAATCCATGGCCCAGTCAAGTTGACACATAAAACAAATCATCACAACCTCAAATGTTAAGTCAAGGTTTAGACTAATTTGTAAGTGGTATGATTCCAAGGCACTTTGTGTGCTAGGGGAAATTGCCTGAATATGAAAATTTTATTTGAGGACAATGAATCTGATATCAAATTGTAAAAGGAAACACAGAAGAAACCAGAAAAGACTACACATGTAAGGCCTGACACGTGAGGTCATAAAGGGCCAAACTCTAGAGTTATGAATGGGGGGAAGGAAAGTAAGAGGTAGCTATAAAAATAGTTGTTAAAGTTTTCAATGCTTTCACTGGGTCAAAAATTGTTAAGTACCATTTAAATCTCACACAAACTGAATAGAGCAAACACTGAAGTCTGGGGTAATTCCAGTTCAGGTTTAGCAACTTGCCTGAAGTCATGCTTCAGAGATTCAGTGCCATTCTCTGTGATAAACCCTTACTCCTTCCACTGCACTGCTCTACCTCTTGGCCAAGTGGGTAAATACATTCAACAAACACACCTGGTGTAAAATCCTGTGGATATAGTATGACTCTCAGGGCCTTCTTCACATCTTACAAATGTTTGATGAATTTGGTTAAGTCAGGAGAAAGAAAAACAATGAGGTGTATGCAAAGGACTGCTATCTCCTTTATCCTCATTTGTAAATCAACCTAAATTAGACAAGGTTACCAAATATCACCTAAAAATTGAAACTCAAGAGCCACTATTTTTAATTTAATGAAACCACCAAAGATGTTCAGCGTGAGTTCTGTGAAGGGCAAACTACTATGACTTTGAGTTCCTAAAATGATGCTGATAAATGGGGTAGTCTGAATAGTGCGTTCCCCAAAAGATACGCATGTCCTAATCCCTGGAACCTGTAAATGGCCAAAAACAAAAAGACTTTGCATGTGTGATTAAATTAAAGATTTGAGATGGGGATATTATCCTGGATGACCTACGTGGGCCCTACAGGCAATCTCCAGCATCCTTAGAGGAGAGCAGAGGGAGGCTGCCCAGAAGAGAAGGCAATGAGACCACAGAGAGATGCCTACCCAGCACAAGGACTGCTGGCAGCCACCAGATACAGCCAGCCTGCCTCGGGCCTCCCGAGGGAGTGTGGCCCTGCTGACACTTGGATTTTGTCCAGTGATACTGACTTTGGACTTCTGCTTCTGGCCTGCAGAACTGTGAGAGAATACATTTCTGTTGTTTCAAACCACCAAGTTTGGGATAATTTGCTGTAGCAGCCACAGGCAACTAGTATAATGGCCAAAAGACATTGGAAGGCCTAAAATCACAAACACCCTAAAATCTCAATAACACATCACTGGATTATACCCTTTTCACAAAGAAAACTGTTGCAGAGGGTGGGGAATTCTTCTTCCTGGCAGTGTTTTATGGGTGATTTGGGTTGACCTTGGAAGACAAGAATATCATGACTTCCCAGACTTTGTTTACTCCACATGCAGACTCTTTTACAGCCATCCCTCCCCGACTGCCCATGTAGACTGCCACTACTGCAGACTTGACTGATGTTAAGACGTTAGAACTGACAAAATAAATGAGTGCTAATAAAACAGTGAAGTGTTCTGCTGTTGAGTTACTGAACCAGTGAAGTGGTTTTTATAAGACCGTGATGAAACCGAATAATTGGATACTGTGATGAATTTCAGGAATCCCAGTTTTGATGGTGTTAAGATTATGAGAAGTGTTAGGCGGTGAGACCATGTTCCCTTTGTCCACAGGCTCGATGGGATGGCTTGACTGGGCGTATCACCTTCAATAAAACCGATGGCTTGAGGAAAGATTTTGATCTGGACATTATTAGTCTCAAAGAAGAAGGAACTGAAAAGGTAAGCTTCTCAGTAATAAATTAAAAAATAAAATAAAGGACACTGCTCAAGCATTTTAATTACACATACAAGTAGGGACATAGTAAGATGATTCTCCCAGCATGTTAATTTACATCCAGTTTTCTAGATCTCTCTCTGTCTTGCTGATCTTCAGGTAGAGGTTGATGGGCTAGATTCTTAAATTGTATGTGTTATTAATAGCAAGGCAAATGTTTATACAGTGCTTGGCTTATGTAGCAAGCATGATTCTATTATTTCATATATATAACTGTATGGGTGTCAGTAGTCCCATTTTTCAAAGGCTTTAAGAACTTGAGTTTATACTCAGAATATCAGAAGCTGTCAATGGTTTATCTTTGTAATTACCCCCAAGAGTTACTCAGAAATAAATTTTCATTTCACTCCATTTTAAGATCGGTGATGGAGGGACAGAATAAAGTAGAATAGAAAAGGCTTCGTGGAGCAAACTGACTTTACATCCTTAATTTTAGAAGAAAATATGCCAAAAACTATATTTCAGTGTTGGGTTCTGATTTCAGGATTATTTTAGTTGTAATTCTCAAGCTCTTAGAATTTCAAGTTCCATTTTAGTTCAATGAATAATAATGATAAAAGAATGTGGCTCCTCAGTGTATTTCATTATAGCAATGTAAGTAGTCACAGCTATACATTGGAATTAGTCAACACAGTGTGAAGATTTGCCTTTTAGGACCTTAAGGAAAAAAAGATTTCAAAACCCACAAACAATGGTTTGAACATCAGAACTCTATAATCCAACATTTTTTCACTGTCGTGGACAAGAAGGTGCAAGAGTGACTTTGAGAATAATCAGTTACTGACTTAATTGAAATATTTGGGTTGATTTTTAAAAGGAGTTAAGGTTGCCATTTCTGTGTTGCTGCTTTTATTAACTGAGACGCATTTATTTTCTGCCCCATCTCCAAATAGCTTAATTAAAACAAAGATTAATTAGGCTGCATGTCATAGATGGTGAGCACTGGTATTGAAATGTTTGCAGAAAATAATGTTTGCAGCTTTGAGACTGCGCATGAGAGTTGCAGGTTTCCCTAAGTGAAAATGCCCTCTCTCTTCCTCTCCCTGCCTCTCGGCCTCCAGAGCATCGTCACTCTGGTCTGCTTGTGTGTAGTTTAACAAGTTCTGACAGAGCACATGCGTGCACCTTGCCTCCGTGGTGGGATGTGGGAACAAAGAAGAGAAAAAATACTTGTTACTGGCTAAAAGCCTATCATGATTTTTTTAAAGAAAATGTCTATTTCTCTATACATGCCTTTCTCTCCATCTCCGCTCCTCTCAATGCACAGAATCGAAAGGGGAAGAAAAGCTGTTAAGGAAACGTCTTTTTGGCTGAGATGTGTGATGAGGTAGATGGAGCTATGGTAATGCTCTCACAGCTATTTTTATACACTGCAAGGTGGCGCACACTTTATCGGGGTTTTTCCATCAAAGGCAAAAATCAAATTAGGTGATAGTGTTTTCTCTATTTGTTTCTTATCTCTTCATCGTTTGCATAATTCTTTCTTCAGGTGACTTGGGCTCAGTCTCTGGGTTGGGTCTCCAGGCAATGGGGGGAAGCTAACCCATCCCTCAGGATCCCAGGGAGGAAATGCCCATCTGTTCGTGTCAGCCTCTTACAGGTCCACAGGGAAAACTGTTCGAAAACCATTAAAAAAAACACATTTTTTTTCACTTTCACTCAAGTCTCTGTTGCCTGAAAGCCCACAATCAAGGAATAAGTCATTAAGCATGCTTTCTTCTCAGTTAGGATTCATGTGTGTGTGTGTTGGGGTTGTGGGGGGAGTGTCTGTGTGTTGACTGACTGATTTTGGTTACAAATGCCTTGAACATGTCCTCTTAAGGAATGGTGAAGTCCCATTAAGCCTGCAGGAGATCTGTGCATATCCAAAAGAATGTTAAGTCATCTTTTTTTTTGGTGTATGAAAGAAAGTGGAATTCAGGTTGTAACACCAAACAGAAGTAAACTCTGTGGAACCCGAGGACTTGGTTCATCTCTCTGCTGTACCTATTTGCAAGCTTCATATTGAATTAAGATGCAAGCTTCCAAACACTGGGTGGGGGGTGTGACACCGAGCAGTCACACACCATGATACTTTTTGGGTTCCATGCTCCATTTTAATTAAGTGCTATTTTTATTTTTCCCTCTGGAAACCAAGGATGCTGGCGAAGTATCTAAACACTTATATAAAGTGTGGAAGAAGGTTTGTACTCGGACAGAAACTGGAGGAAATGTGGGGGTGGGGTGGGGAATGTCGAAGGAAAAGACTGCATCCTGACAGTTTTGCCAGACCAGTAGATCTTCAATTGTAGTTTAGAGGTGATATTCTATGTAAAGGCAGAATGGGGCTGACGAATATGGTGCCTCTGAACAGCATTACTGTGAATCAGAAACAGGCTTCAGATGGATTAAGTAATAATAGATTAAAAATGTCCCCCTAGATTATTTTTGTTTCTCCTGGGCAGGATCAGTCCCTGTTAGGATGGAGAGCAGGTAACTGCGGCAGAAGCAGATGCTGGTCCGTTTATATTCCTTCTCAATTCACCAATTATTTTCCCTAAGGGACATGGAAACAATAGATTTGATCCATCAGACTAGTCAGATAGGCTAACGCTCAGAAGACCAGGACATCTCCTTCAATGTCACCACCACAAAATATAAGCCATTTCCAGAAATTCCCTTTTCTTATGAGCTATGTTTGTTTCACATGGCATTTTTATCAGTGCATATTATCTCACAATTTGTTTTAGAACCAGTTGCCAGAGGACAAAAGCGTTAGAGACATTGGAAGGCAAATGAGATTATCTTGTATATTATAACAACCACTATTTCATCATTTATTGTACAGTATCATGTTGTCAATGAATGTGCACAGATTTATTATATTAGCAAATGTTAGATGCTAAAAACATTTGGATCAGGAAAATGTCCCAGTGACATGCCAACATTGCCTTTCATTCTCTGTAAAACTACTTGCTGAAACATCTTTTGATTGATGGATGGCCTTTAAATGACTTCTGGTTCAACTTGAAACATTTTGTCATGTTCAAGTTCATCTTTTGAATCATGAGTTAAGTCATGGAAGGAGTAAACAGTTACTTCCTGTGGTCAAAATCTTGTCTCCTTCTTAATAGTGCTCAGTAGATAGCTCAAAAATGTCCTCCTTTTAAGTTTAAAAAAACACAGGTTTTATAGCCTTGATTAATCTTCAATGTATTAGGCTACCAAAGGCATGTAGGAGTCAATCCCAATTCCTCGCTGCTGATAAATAAATGAACCTCCGTGGCACCCAGAACGAAGCTTATTATTCGATCAGCTTGAGGCTCCGGGCACTCCATGCAATACTGAATTAATTCAACCAGATACCCTAGGGAATGGAATCTAAGCTCTGAAATTATACACCGGGAAGTGGACTGTCCTTTATTTGTTACTAAACTGCAATCATCACCCCACTTCCCAGGGATGCAATATCTTGGCTTTGCACTCCCTGCATGCCTTTGTGCTTCTCCCTTCCTGCTGCCCTTTGTGTTGTGTAAGTTGTACATACTGTGGTGTGCTGTTTTGTGTAATGACTACTCACAAAAAATTTACAGTGCTCTGAGTGCTAGCACACTCCTGATATTCAAACCCAACACATCGTCCTTTCCCAACAAGACTCCACATAAAAGAGAAGAATGCACCCTCAATGCACTCATATTCCAGAAGCTCTTTCCTCTCCAACCTTTTTTAATAGAATAATCCACCTGAAATTCTTCCCAAAAGAGGGATGTAGCAATCTTTACAAATCCCACCACTAAAATAATGTGTCCATGCATTCCATGATACAAGAAACAGCTATGCCTTTTATTTTTTCATAAATACTTGATATTTCACTCAGCAATATTGGATTTCTGACCTTATGCAAGTCACTCTGTAGGTTTGGAAGAAAGATACTAGTCACTCTCTGAGCACCCTTTTGTTGTGTCCCTTTTTTTAAAAAAAAGTTCTTAGTGTCATTTGCTCACTCATTTTCAAATGCTTCCCTTGGCTGTCCTAGATAATGATTGGCTGCTGCCACAATGTCCCTTTATGGAGTGAGAGAAAGCAAGACCAGACAATTAGGCTTCTGAGTGATCCTCCCCACAGAGAATGGATCCACTCTCTACTACTTCTCACTGGTGGATTACTGCTGTATGCTTTTGCTATACAGTTTGAAAATTGTAGTTCTGTTTCCTGGAGGCCCTCCTCCAAGGTCAGAGAAGAGAACTGATGCTAAATGTCCAGGCATCTGGTTACTGTATCCTTCCCCAGCACAAATGCCTCCAGAGATGTGCTTCCTGGACAGAGATGTTCATGTGCTGAGGTGTCCATTTACTTCAGTTAACAGGAAAAACCAGTTGACTACTTAGATTTAAAGTACACACACAAAGGGTTAACATCCAAAATATATAAAGAACTCACACGCCTCAATACCCAAAAAACAAATAAACCTATTAAAAAATGGGCCGAGGATATGAACAGATAATTCCCCAAAGAAGAAATTCAGATGGCCAACAGGCACATGAAAAGATGCTCCACATCCTAATTATCAGGGAAATGCAAATTAAAACCACAGTGAGATATCGCCTCACACCAGTTAGGATGGCCAACATAGAAAAGACTAGGAACAACAAATGCTGGCGAGGGTATGGAGAAAGGGGAACCCTCCTACACTGTTGGTGGGAATGTAAACCAGTTCAACCATTATGGAAAGCAGTATGGAGGTTCCTCAAAAACCTAAAAATAGAAATACCATATGACCCAGGAATTCCACTCCTAGGAATTTACCCTAAGAGTGCAGTTTCCCAGTTTCAAAAAGACATATGCACCCCTATGTTTATCTCAGCACAATTTACAATAGCCAAGATATGGAAGCAACCTAAGTGTTCACCAGTAGATGAATGGATAAAGAAGATGTGGTACATATACACAATGGAATATTATTCAGCTATAAAAAGAAAATAAAACCTACCATTTGCAACAACATGGATGGAGCTAGAGGGTATTATGCTCGGTAAAATAAGCCAGGCAGAGAAAGACAAGTACCAAATGATTTCACTCATCTGTGGAGCATAAGAACAAAGCAAAAACTGAAGGAACAAAACAGCAGCAGACTCACAGAACCCAAGAATGGACTAACAGTTGCCAAAGGGAAAAGGACTGAGGAGGATGGGGGGGAAGGGAGGGAGAAGGGGAATAAGGGGCATACAATTAGCACACCTAATATGAGGGGTTCACGGGGAAGGCAGTATAGCACAGAGAAGAGAAGTAGTGACTCTATAGCTTATGGACAGTGACTGTAATGGGGTATATGGTGGGGACTTGATAATGGGGAGAATCTAGTAACCACAATGTTGCTCATGTGATTGTATATTAATGATACCAAAATCTAAAAAATAAGTAAATAAAATAAAAAATAAAACACACACACACACACACACACACACACACATACACACACACTTGTTTTACTCATTTAAAGATTTGAAAACAAAAGGCTAAGGTCATTCAAACTCATATATACTGTCCACTTCTCAGGAATAGCCTGACCTTGACTACATTTTGATACTCTTTTAGTCTAGATTTGAAGGAACTTTTTTAACACAGTAAAAAAAAAATACCTCTCCTTTTTCTCATTTTATGGAAGAAAGTTCACACTGAATAGGATGCTGGGTCTTAGTTGATTGGAAATGAGCTGCAAAGATATCTGACCCCACTCTTTGTGGGGCTCATAAAGGAAATAAAAGCCAGACTTAAAGCTGTGAGTGCTTTTCATCAGCTGTTTCAAGTCTGTATTTCAAAAGAGAAGGATGTTGTGAGGCCGTTCAGCACTGCCATTTTCAATTATTAGTATAGCTCCTTTAAACACACACTTGACATTAATAGAAACACACTCCATTACTTAAAAAATAAGCTCCAAACACAGTTAGTTTCTCCACCTTTCAATACTTAATTAAAAACTAGGTTCCATTCTCCCAAGTGCCTAAGTCAAGGTTTCATTAGGAGGACAGCCAGGGCCCAATTAATACACAGCCTTCATAGAGCTAGAAATCAGTTATTCACAACCTAAGCATGGCTTTGCATGACACCCAGTAGATTCCAGGTGTGTTTAGCTCTGACTTATGTTTCCTAAAAGCAAGGGTCCCTGCCTCAAAAAAGTGGGAGAATGGTAGGGGGAGGTTGAAGAGAGAGAGAAGAAAAATTGTCACCCTTTCCTGGGTTTAAAACCAGTCAAGAAAACCGAAGATTCTTCAACTAACAGGCACGATGTTTTGCACATTTTGAGCTAGAGTGTCACACTTGATCCTGGAAAAACTGGTTATTAAAGGTGCTGTCCTCCATCCCAGGCCCTGCTTCTAGAAACAGGATCAAAATATTTTCAAATGCAAAAACTGAGTCCCTGAGCCCCACTGACCTAGACCTGTCTCCTTATTCACCAATCAACTATTAAATAGAGAAAGAAAGAAAAACAGGAAAATTGAGACATGTCACACTATTGTGTGAATGTGTGATATTCTTTGAAACTTCCTCAAAGACTTTACATGTCTAAAAAGGACATTTGTCAATCTAAATGAATTCCCAGCTACTGTATTTAGGTAGCAAATCAAAGTAAAGAAATAGAAAAGGAAAGGAGAGGCCTAGGATTCCCATGGGTGGTATGTTATTTAATCATCAGAAAAGCCCTCTTATCTCCATTTTGCTGGTGAGGAAACTGAGGCCCAACAGGGTTAATTAACTTGCCCAGGTCACACTGTTGGTAAATTGCAAAGCTTAGGATCTGTCTGTAAAGCTTGTCTTCTGTCCAGCTAGCCAAATGTGCTCCCGTTGGCGGAATATATTCAGGGATCAGGCATAGGTCTACCCTGTCCAACCCAGAGTCTGTCCAAGTGTTAAGTGTTCTTATACTACCCCTGTTTTTCATAGCTCCTTATTTTATCTGCTCCTATATTATAAATAAATAAAAGAATTTCACTAATAATTCCAAGTTAATCCACAACAGGACAAGCTTAAAGAAATTACCAGAGCATTCATTTAGCTGTCCTTTTATTATTAACATTTGTGTAGTTCTGAATATATACCAACATTTCATATGCATCTTCTCATTTGATCTTCTCACTGTCCCTATAACATACTTTGCAATTAGAGAACCAAAGCTCAGAAGGGTTAGCATCCTGTCCAAGGTCACACATCAGTTAGGTTTGCCCCGCTCTGAATCACATCTGCCTTCAGTCTCACCAGCCTGGAAGTAAATGCCTAGAGAACATTTCAGATAAATAGCACAAGTCCCTGAAGTGCTTCTCCTGAGTGCCTACAAAGACTAAACCAATCAATATATTTCTATAGAGCCTAATAACCCAGGAGTGACTTGGCCACTGGAGAAAATTGTGGGCCGTTACTTTTTAAAAAAGCAATGGGTTTTGCTGACTGTCAATCACTGTAGGTCTGTGATATAAAGCTCAGTGAGCAATACAAGTGAAAACCCTCATTGAAGAGTTCATAGTCAAATGGATGGACAAGACAGGCAAACGAATGAATAACAGAGATAAGCCCAGAACAGAGGTACAGGCAGAATCCTACAGGGGTACACAGGAGGCACCCCTACCCAATACTGGCCCCTCAAGGAAGACAGGCCAGAACTTAGTCTACTGCTCATCCACACCTTTTCTCCCATTTATCTTTTCCTTTTAGATGCCCATTCTCCCAAGTGCCTAAGTCAAGTTTTCATTAGGAGGTTCCATCATACACCCTGCTCCCTCCATCCCATTCCTTATAAATGTTTAGAGCACCAATGGTACCACTTTGGCAATGTAGGGTTTGTATCAAAAGAATGTAACCTCTGCAAGGGAGATGTTCTGTGTGTTTTGTTCATTGCTATGTTCTCTAATGCCTAGAACAGTGCCTGGCATATAAGTAGGTGCTCAACAAGTACATATTAGAAGATATATCTGATCCCCCTTTAAGAATTCTTTATTTAAAAAAGAGCAATGAACTCAACAAATTAAAAACAAAAGGACTTCCCCCCATCCACCCCAAATAGCACAAATTTCCCCTGTTCCACCAACATACTCATTGCTCCATTGTTTTGTTTTCCCACAATTAGTAGTTACCACTGTGATGTCCCAGCATCCTCTTCCCAGACAATGAGCTTTTGGGTCCATTCCTGGTGTAGAAGGGGCCTCTCTCTAGTATAAATGCCATCACTGACAGCCAGCAGCCTCTGATGTACTGTGCTCTGTGTAGATTGGGATTTGGAACTCCAACAGTGGGCTTAACATGACAGATGGCAACAAAGACAGGTCCAACAATATCACCGATTCACTGGCCAATCGAACCCTCATCGTCACCACCATTCTGGTAAGTTGATTCTAGAATTCAGACTGCCATACCCAGACTCTTGTCCTAAGCATTGAAGGATTCTTCATCTCTCTTTATCATGCTGACCACTCTTGTCTGCAAATGTCTATTTTTAATTGGCACATTAAAAGCATATGTTAATATATACCTGTATTTGGATTGAATTTTAAGCTTCCACCAGTGTTCTAAAGATCTGCCTCCTTCAAGCCATCCTCAGCTCTGCTCTGCCCCACTGTCCGGCCCCAGCCAGCTGGTCTCATTGCTCTCTGGCTGCGGGGAGGTTTCAACCCCCAGGAGACTCTGGCTAGAGACCAGGGAGTGCGCAAAGAAAGTAAGGTCATTTCTTCCCCTGCCCCCCAGTGATTTTTTTAGAACTTCTGTCCTTCACAACCACCACTCCTGTCCCATCAATGATCCTGCTTCCGCACTCTGGCTGTACTGGACTCCAGGAGCACCGTTTCCTCCTGCCCGTCTCAGTCCTGACTGGCACCAGCATCCTGATTATGTTGGTCCCTGGGTGTCTACACTGCCCTTGCTCTCACTTCCATCCTTGGATCCTTTTGCCCTGCTCACTCCTCTGTAAAAAGCCTCTTTATTAGCTACTCTTCAAAGACCCGGGCATAGGTACTCCCTACTTCCTATGGGAACAATCATCATGCCCCCTTCCAGCCACTGCACATCCACAGGTTGTTCATTCTCCCCCTTCCCCACCCTAACCCAAGGGATAAAGGGCAGGACTGGCTACCTCTAAAATCCTCACTGTCAGACATTCTTGCGTTATTTGATTCCATCCATAATGTCAGACCAATTGCTTTCTGAAACCATTAACTTCTGAGATTTGTTCACCCAAAATAAAAACTGTTTTGTTTTTCTGGTGATTATTTTCTCTGCAACTATCTCTTGGAAATGCAGTTTTCTATTTCTATCAGTTTCTTTTAAGATAAGCCTAAACAGGACTTAAATGTCTGGGAAAAAAATGCATAATGAGAAGAAGTAAAAGTATATCAGTCTTATAGCAACTATTATGCTTTCATAAAATAAAATTAATTTTCATTTAGTCAAATAAAAATTAATACGGTTATAGATAAATGGTAGTAAAGAAATGTCCATATTCATAGAATAGGGGATTTATCATGTATGGAAAGAATTACCAAATGTAAGATTTGAGGTGAGTTCAAGTAAGAAAATGAAACTGATGATAAAAGAAGATATAGAAATAGTCTTTGAATAGATACCCTGAAGAAAACCAACCAAAATATGTGGAGAATAAATGAATAGTGAAACTGAGATGAAATGTAGCTGAGAGATGAGGAAATGAGAATATTCAGTACATAGAGAGTTTGAAGAACAAGAGGATATATTTGCTGATTTGGGTGTCCATTTTGTTAGTTGGTGAAGTCCTTTGATAAAAGCCAGAAGGGAGGCAGCTCATGCAAAGACAGTGTGGGTGTGGGCACACCTGGAAGCCAGAAATCCAGCCATCTGGTCCTCTACTGCCCTTTCCACTTAGACCCAAAGCTTAAAGGTGCCTGTATCTCTATCACACATCCACTCACAGCCTTGCCCTCAGCAGTGGAGGAAACCACGCTCATTCAGAAAGGGGGCAAAAGTAATCCAGGAAGTGTTCCTTATTTGTAGAGGAAACAGGAAGGATGAGATTAGCAAAGGCAGGAAGGGGAGGGACTCATTTCAGGACTCTCAAATTGTAAACTTTTTTAAATCTTCAAGTCCTTAAAATCTATTCATATCTTGAAAATCTTTCAAATATTTTAAAGCTTCTCACTGTTGATGGAGCTTGTGTGAGTAATTTCTGCCTTCTGTCATAACACGGTTTTCACATTTGGTGGGTTTCCTGTAGGAAGAACCCTACGTGATGTACAGGAAATCTGATAAGCCCCTATATGGAAATGACAGATTTGAAGGATATTGTCTGGATCTGTTGAAGGAATTGTCAAACATCTTGGGTTTCATTTATGATGTTCAGCTCGTCCCTGATGGTAAATATGGAGCCCAAAATGACAAAGGAGAGTGGAATGGAATGATCAGAGAACTTATAGATCACGTAAGCAAACATACGTCTCCTATATGTGGGTTTTAAGTGTCTAGAAAAATTCAGACTGAAAAGAAGTAAAAGAAAAGAGAAAAAATGGTTATGTCCAGATCAGAAGAAATGTTTCACTTTTTGAATCCAGTGGTTTAAAAAGTAAGAGAAAACAACCTAGAAATGGAGTTTGCTTCCTTGGAGGGGCAAGTAGGGATAAAAATTTAGGATAAAAATGTACAGGTCTATCCTTCATTCTAAAGAATAAACCACAGTGATTCTTAAATTAGATAAAGAATTCTACAGTTTGCATTTCAGAGCAAAATCTCAGCTTGTCAGCTAATTTTATGATCAAGTTGCTCATTCCTTGCTTTTCTCACATGCCCTTTCGAAAGACATCCCCCTGCAATTTTTTCCTCCATTTAGTTCCAGAATGCATATATGCCTGTCTGTGTGCATTTCGTACCTTCTGGTTTCTCTGCTAATAAATACAATTTAATAAGCATAACTGGGTAAATCAACTACCCAAGCCAATCACCAAAGAAGCTTCTTGAGTCAGAAACGTTTGGAGTTGAGACCAGGGATCAGGAGTACCCAGGTAAAGTCCAGACATTCTCTGGGAAGCTGGACAAGTAAGCTGATGGTTTCAAACTTGCTTTTGCAGAGGGCTGATCTGGCAGTGGCCCCTCTCACCATCACTTACGTGCGAGAGAAAGCCATCGACTTCTCTAAGCCCTTCATGACCCTGGGCATCAGCATTCTCTACCGGAAGCCCAACGGCACCAATCCAGGAGTCTTCTCCTTCCTCAATCCCCTGTCTCCTGACATTTGGATGTATGTGCTTTTAGCCTGCTTGGGCGTCAGTTGTGTACTCTTCGTGATTGCAAGGTAAGCTCGAGAACTACTGAACTTAAAACAGATCTAGGTCAACTTCTGTTTGACCTGTATGCTCAAGAGGTACACATCAGTTAAGAACTTTAAAATGTTCTTTTAGTTTTGCCTCCTGTTGTATTCTGTCAAGTTCTCCCTCCTAAAAGCCACTCTATAAATGAATACCTTCTAATTATTAACAAGGTACTTTTAAAATGCAGCAAGAAGATAAATTTTTTATCATTTAATTGTATCAGTATTTCATGCAACACAAAATGGTTATTTACCCATTTCCCCTGAATCATCTTATAACAAAAGCAGTGGCTCTGCTAATAAATCTGAAATATTTCAAAAGGAAAAGTAAAATGGTGTCCAGATACCAGACCTCTGAAATACTTGGTTAAGCAAAACAGAAAAAAGTTAGCTAGAAATTGTTGTAACAAATACATACTGGAACACAAGACTGTGAAACCTTCAGAAAAATACTTTGAAATTTTTATTTAAAAATATTAGAGTTAACAAGAAAATTCTAGAAATAACTGTGAAAGCAAAGATAATTTACACATAGAGTTGGAGGCATGAAATTATTCAGGTTAGGTTTTATTTTCCAAGATAGCTCTATGTTTAACCATATCACTCTACACAGTTCTTCAAAGGATTTTTATACCTTTCACTAGATTTTATTTTCTAAACACCTTTGATGCTGAATTTGAAACACAGCTATTTATCTCTCTATTGGCTTATGCATTTGATATCCCTAGAAAGATGATGCAACAATGTAACTACTTTTCTATATCCCATACTCATTTTAAAATTTTTCATCTTTAAACCAAACTCAGTCAACTTTTTCCCTAATCAATTTTTGTTTTCCCTCCAGGAATTTCTAAGAGAAATATTTCTTCATGCTAGCTCTTGTCATTGTCCACTGCCTGGTTTTGATTAATACCAGGTAACTCTTTCCCTGGCAAAATTATAAAGAAAACTTGGGAAAATAACCCAGGTTGGAAAGATTTTAAAGATCCATAAAGCAGACATAGTCAAATTAAATTAATATATGATCTCACATATGGGTATTTATACATTCACTATGAAATAAATGTTTTCTCCATACCTTATAAAATGTACCATTACCAAATCCTAAATCATTTTTCAAGTTTTGGCCAAATAGACTACTTTTAATTAATGACCAAAGATCTTTCTCCATATGTCTTACAACAGAGTATAATATATTGACATTATGTATAGTGATATTATCCTTTATGTCCTAAATCAGTGGTTCTGAAGTAGAAGAGATGTTGTACCCCAGAGGACATTTAGCAATGTTCTGTAATATTTTTTGGTTGTCAGTTAAAGGTGGAGGATGCTACTGGTATTAAATGGGTAGAGTCCAGAAATTCTGCTACACATCCTACAGTTTGAAGGACAGTCCCCCACAACAAAGAATCACCCCCAAATGTCAATAGCACCAAGTTTGAATGACCATGCTCTAAATAATTAAAGACATTGCTTTGGATGTCACATTTTAAAAGATAAGTCATTTGCCTTTGGAGGTGTATTTCTCATTACTGCTCCCAAGTGAAATTAATACTGCCCTAGCAGGCCACTTAATAAAATGACTACAGTAAGGTAATATACCCTCCAACAATGTGTAAAATATCTTGTGTTGGCTCGTTGCTTCATTCCTCTGCTCTGGGGCCCACATCTGTTGGGTGATATTAGGAACACAAGAGCAATCCCAGCAGCAGAGGACAGCAGAGAAGTGAGTTTCCATGCCCCAAGTCTGCTGCTCTATGAGCAGAAGTGGCAAGGCCGTGCTGATGAGCAACCACACTGTTTGACACAACTGACTTGATCAAAGGCAGTGAGAGAAAAACCACAGAAGCATCCAGAAGTTCTCACAAGCATGCAGGTTCAAAGTACCCTTTTACACTTGACCGCAAAGTGCCTTTAAATTCCCTTATTTTTGTCATCAGAATATGTCTGAGTAGTGGAACATTCGGTACAGGTTTTCCCCTTCCTTATTCTGTCTGTTCCTCTATAAGCTCTTGTTGACCCAGAGCCCTATACTTTCTGACTTCATTCTATTCTATTAAGAAAATATCCCCCCCTCAATCAATACTATCTATTCAACATTCCCACTCACTGATAATACCATTTATAAGCCAGCCCTTTATTTAGCTTGTCCTCCTTACTGTCCCCTTCATGCTGTCTTTCCTCTTGCCCTGGGTCTTGGGGAAGTGGAGTCACCAGGTATCAAACGCAGACTTGAGAACGGCTTGGTGGTGAAGCGTGGAAAATATCTCCCTGCCGTCCGAAGGTGCCCTGTCATGAGGGTCGTACTCTCAACCATGCTCATCCTCTCCACACTTTCAATCCATTCCTGCCTCTACTTCATAAAACTGCTAACCATATTGTGGAGGTGATTCCCAAAGACAAAATCCTTGTTGAAGAGGCTTGCCGGATCCCTTTTACTCCCCACCACCGTAGCTTGAGACCGTGAACTTGGTCACCCCATACCAAAAAGCTAAGATGTAAAATCTTTCTGTTACTACCTTAGTAGTTTGCATTCAAAGTCAGTGAAGTAGAAAAGAAAAAGTTAATCTCATAATCATCTTTAGCTCTAGAGAGGATTTTGAATTTACATTTTGAAGTATATCCTTTTATGTTCAATTAAAAGGGAAAAATAAAGCCCATCACTGCATTTAGGCTAATGCTCTCACTAGACAGATTCTTCGAAATCATTTGCTGACCTGAATTGAATTTATATAGTGAGAAAAACGAAGGAAAAGGATTTAAAAATTTTAGTTAATGTGACTTGTTACAAAAGTGCACATCAGTGTTTTTGTTTCATGGTTGGCTTTTTTTTTTAAATAACCTCAAGTATTTTATGTTCATCATGAACACACAATTTAGATAGACCAAATATCCAAAATACAATGTCGGCTTACATTTTATGATTTATGTTTGTTTTCTTAAGTTCGCAATTAGCAAAAAAAAAAAATCAAGGAAACATTTGACTGGAACTCTAAGATTGTGACACAAGCCCAGCAGTTTCTACAAGTTCAAGTTCAAATAGAGCTTTCTCCTTTATGATCTCCCTCTCCTCAGTGCAGCCCAATATCCATTCTCAGCCATAAAAAGAGTACTTTAATTAGTGATCTTCAATATGAAGATCATTTTATATCTTCCATATCTTCCATTCAAGAAAAAGCCTGGCATATATGAACATAACCCCCAAATGAACCTCTACATTTCCACATAATGCTACTCTTTCATATGCAAATTTTGACACAGATTCTAAGCACATTTGTCCCTTTCTCTGTCGTTCTACTAAAGATCAGCATCAACTGGGGACAGCAGCTTCAGAGTACCACTGGTGCAGGTCACATATTGATTTTCCCACAGACTTCCTGCTGCTGACACTGCTGTCACCCTGGCTTTCTTTAAGCAGGCATAGGAATTTCAAATTGAAATCACTACGTGCAGGCCACAGGTAGGTCTGGGTCACTCTGAAAGCCAGTGTCTTGAAGCTCAGCAGCATGACAGTCTTCTTCAGTCCACACGTGCAACAAGTCACTCAGAATTCTGGAGAGAGTCTAAAATATCTCTTCAGAGGGGCAGAATCACATTACTATTTAGACAGTTTTCCTTTTTACCATAGGAAATTAGATTACTTGTTCACTTATAACTGCAAGTATGAAACCCTGAAACAAGACCAAGTTCAAAGCAGCATTCCAAAGGAAGTGGTGAGCTCATTGATCAGCACATATATGGGGGAGAAGTACCTGAATATCAGTGGTGCTTAGGCATTGCAAGTTTTATGGTCTGTTTAGAAAAACTTAGCAATGCATAAGCCTGCTGATTTATTACAATCAGTATTTTTAAATTATTGTACAAGTGACAATGATATTGCTTAAGTAACAGAATCTTTACTCTGCACACGGTTTCAATTAGCAAGTTCATTAATATTGCCATTCATTTCTTTAGCTAGGCAACCTACGACGGTTAGAAGAGTATAGAAATTCAAAGCTTAATTATATTGTTGAAACAGTTAAATAAAACATATTGGCATGGCATTGTCAATTAAAGCTATATTCATAACCTTCACAGGAGCCCACACTGTGTGCCCTGGAGCTGTGGAGAAGGCACTGTAATGAATTGTATACCATTACTGTGGGATGAACCCCAAGGCTGTTATCCCAGTCCCCCTAAGACCTGATGAGGGGACACTGTATGCTTTCCAGAAGGCATACAGGGGATTTAGGGAATGGTATTTCATTAAAAGGAGCTGTCTGCCCAGTTCCCTGTGCATGATTCACAGTGTGCCTTGCTTTTTGCTATACATAATGTATGCACCTTAATCCCGGCTCTCCCCAATGTGTCAGCAACCTGCTATTGTTTACTGCTGAAACCTTATGGCTGCAGAGCATTCCATATGTTCTCATCGGTTTTATGGCATTTTAACATTACTCTAACACTCCTGCTTGCATTGAAAGAACCAGTGGCAAATGGCAAAGCTTCCGGTGCTAAGAACTACTGCGTTTTAAATCATTTCCTGATCACTTTGCAGAGCATCTGCTAATGTCTCTCTGGAAAAATGTGTCCCTTGGCAAGACAGCCCTAAAAAATAACCACAGAGCCGGGGCCTCCTTGGTCTGTAAAGGTCAGACAGATGTTTAGAAAACAGAGAAGGAACCAAAATTCTGTTCTGTTCCCTGAATTTTTATTTTAATACACCCTGAAAATGTCTGCATTCCCTCTTCTTTACAAATAAGGAAACTAAGGCAAGAGAGGTGAAGTGAATGACTGGTTCAAGGTCAACTTCCAGACTAACTAGGGCTGGAGATCAAGTGACTATAGCCCGTAATTCTGGAAACCATGAAAAACAAATAAAAAGGGAATTATGAATCCAAAACTGCAGTGGACATGCTTTAGAGTTAACACTAATGAACCCCCTATGCCTAGGACAGAACACTTCTAAGTTTTAACTTCATCTCTTCATTTAAGAATTGTGATTTTTGTTTCCATATATGTACTATCCTAAAGAAAAAAAAAAAAACAGATACACCCAAATCCAGACCTTTTTGTTCACTACTTTTTTTTAAGTTTTGCAGCCCCTTTAATGCATTATGAAATCACTAAATCACAAACTTCTTGTAAGCATCTGACCACAGAGCCCCTAGGAGGCCCACCAGGCCTCATCTCGGCATCTCCCACAGCAGTAAGCAAACCAGTATCTTGACATTGTAGCTGGTACATAGCAAGTGTGCGTAGCGGTCATCACTAACTTGGTGGGATAACTCCTTGGGATGAGTGAACCATGCTTTACAGTTCATCTACTTGCTCAGTAAAAGGGAAATGAATGGAAAATTCACAACTCAGTACATTTAGATCCAAGGAGTACAACTCCAGCTGACCAACGTCTTTGGCTTAGAAGTAAGTCTGGTAAATAGAATGTCTCAAGGCTCCTGTGCACTCTGCCCCCCACAGCTGTAAGTTTGTGAAACCAGCCTGTACAGTTTTGGTTTGATGCTTTTCTCACCGTTGATTGTTGGGTTTTCTGCATTGCTCAGCAGGTTTTATGGTGCTGCTTGGGTTCATCTGATGTTCACAGACTGTTTCTGTTAACTGCCACAGGTTTACACCCTACGAGTGGTATAACCCCCACCCATGCAACCCCGACTCAGACGTGGTGGAAAACAATTTCACTTTACTAAACAGTTTCTGGTTTGGAGTTGGAGCTCTCATGCAGCAAGGTACACCGGTTGCCCGTCTTTGTCACAGGCACCCCACAGTCTGCTGACAGGCTTTTGTGCTGGTAAACTCCACCAAGGAACTGGAGGGTAGGCTCAAAAACCATCTCAGGAGTTAAAAACCTAGAACCTGACTTCCCAGCCAGTTCTAAAAATAACAGAGACAAAAATATGACCTAAATGGAAGTCCTTTGCTATGTATCTAAAATAAGACCTGTAACAAGCAGTGAATACCAATTTTCCTGGAGGGGAGTAAAGGATAAAGTACCTTAAATTTTTTTTACAAATTTGCATAGATGGAGGGATCAGTCTTTTATTCTTCCTTCTCTGCAAGTCAGAGGTTCTCAAGGAGTGAAATTTGAATCCTTTGAAAATTAAGTTGACTGAACGTTCTTCCAATAGCTGGCAGTACCTAAAACTGTCACCTAAATACCACTCTGAGACCCTACTGGGATTCATCGTAGCTTCCCAGTAACTTTTACAATCTCCCTTAATTGGCAACCATAGCAATGATAAACTCTAGGGATTGGGGAAATAAAATTCAAACCATAGAAGAATAGCATACTTCATACATTTTTCTATAATTAGGGGGATTTTGATTTTGCTGGGAAGGGAAGAGTGAGTTGTCTTAACTTCTGGAAGAAATACAGCTCTTTTGTAGTTTTTCCTCAGCTTTGATTCCAGGTGTAGGGTCTAGAAAATATTCCTTAAGATTGAATGCATTAATTTAAGAAAATCATAAGTCACAGATGCTGTTGTGTTTGGAGTATCTGCTCATTTGGCAATAAGCTGCAAAAATAAATTGGCAAAAGAAAATTCAATTGAGACATATATTAAACCTGTTTATTACTTGGGGGTGAACCCCTAAGACTTCTCATGAGGAAGTGGATATCATACTACTTGAAATGGTTGTATTTTGTGTCTATGAACTAAAAGAAGGGAACAAGTGTCTCTACTGTGAAAACACCAAACAATTGAGGAGGGTGGGTAAATCCTCTCATCATGCAATTAAGCATAGTTTATGCAGGCACTGTTAAATAGATTTAGACACAGCCCCTGATTTACTAGAAATCACATGCATGTGTTTAGAGCATAGCACAGATAAATCTTTCATGAAAACCCATTAAAAGCCATACACTGCTTTACTGGTGCATTTAATTTTTAGGACATTTATCTTATGAGCAATTACTTTCAAGGAGTAAAGGAGACCCCCTTCCTTCCCTAAAGCTTGTCTTCCCATACCATTAGAATAGAAAAATACAGACTTGGATGTCACAGAGCATGCAGACTGTCTGGGCAGGTACACATGACTGTGTCTGCCTTCTGTCATGTGAATGCACCTGCCCCCAAACTTCTCTTTCATATTCTACCTGTTTGGAGTTTACCATCATCCACAGCAAATCGTGGGGTGCAGTGTGTGCTAGTTACCACTACCTTGGGTACATGACAGTCAGCCCCAACCAGACTCTGCTTGTTTTTCAACAGGCTTAAAAATATTTGTCAGGTGAAATAAATGTGGCCATATGTAAATTTGTGATACTGGTGACTGTGCATCTGTCCTTAGCATGTGACATTGGACCAGGTAGCTAACATCTGTATTGACTGTTGTGCTCTCTTGTTAGCAGAAGCTTGTCACTGTACTCAATTGGAAACCATTGTGTTTAATTTCTTTTTTAATGTGATGATCAGACTTTCTCTTTTCTACAGAGCGTGAGCAAAGTCTGGATCAGGATTGGCTGTCATGTCTGCCGTAAAAGGCACTAAAGAGACTTCAGCAAGTATTGTCTCTCATCCCAAATATTTTCTAATAATGTTTAACTCTACTTTCATTGCTTCCATAACTTCATCCTCTAGAGCTGGAACTTAGATAAACCATCTCTACTTGAGGGAAGCCATTTCAAAGTATATCAATCAACACTGAGAGTCATGAAAAGTTACAAGATTGAGTGAAAATAAAAACCACAATGAAATGTCATAAAATATAATTCATACCATCTACCAAGGTTTAAAATGTACTCTGACTAGCTTTCTACTAATTATTTTTTAATTTCCAAGATAACTTCACCAAAAGTATAAATATGTAAAGTGTGATAGATATGAGTCTATATTATTTATTACATGTCAATAGTTGGTTATCCATCTGTCTGTCCAGTTTCACTGCCATGTAATACGTAATTATGAAAATGCACAAATAACAAATTAAAACTTTATCTTTTCATAAATACAACCAAATAACATAAGGATAAACCTATAGCAGAAAATCTATACCTATAAACTATAAAAATAAACCTATTAATTGTATTACTTATTCCCCCTAGCTATTTTATTAAGTGAATGGTATTTTAATAACCAACTAAAAAGCTAACATAATATCATACAGGCACAAGGCTGCTAGAACAATTAAATATAAAGGTATGAAACTACCTTGGGCATTAAACACACAGACACACCCAGAGGCATATCAATCCCATCAAACCACAAGATTAAAACAACAAATTATACCACTAAATCCTTGGAGGCAATTTAGAGGAAATCATTATAAATCTGTGTAATATTACACACCAAAATTCAAACAAAAAGAAGAAAGAAATACAAACCACAATTAAACAACTGACCTCATTAAAAGAAAATGAAGTTCAAAGATAGCATTAGGAGAATGTGTCTGTTAATTCAAAGCCCAGAAACTCTGCCAACCTTGGTCTGCTTATCATGAGCTTTGAGCTGGCTTTGACTTTATCAGCAATATGTGTCTGTTTATAGATTAAACTTAAGCATAAACTCATTTATTTATAGATCAGTAAACTCCAATTTCCCTTCCATCTTAAGCCATTAAATACAAAATTTCAAAACACCCCATCAGAATTCGTGAAAGAATCCTTTAAACTAGATATTGCACCTGCTGTACTTCACCCTTTGAATTTTTAAACTTAGGGTGTTTTCCTTCCACTTTGTAACTAGTCCAATGAACTTTGTCATGCCTCCAATTTTATGGAGGAGATGCTAAGTACAGAACCAGCGCTGAATTTGAAGCAAGCAGATTAGCCAAAACCTATTCATGAATTAGTACAATTGGAGTGAGCTTGCATAAACCCTTCTACCCCTTTTGATTCTATTGGTGGATTTACAGGCTTTTTGACCAAAAGTTTTGAGCTAGAAAGTATTCACAGATAATTGTCCTGTGTGAAGTAAACTTGCTCCGTATACCCTTTCTTTTAGAGAAGAATGTTTTCTTGGTAAACACATTAAGTGCTTCCATGTTTTCTTTAACAATCAGGAATCATCTGATGATATCTAAAATGTATATTTTTACTCCTTTTCATCGGAGAAGCATCCAGTCTTTGAACTGTAATTAAGAAAGAGTATTTTATTTAAGAAGAAAATTGCCTTTCACTTTTGTTTTATTTAAGAACAAAAATGCTTTTCGGTGAATATAATCTTTTCAATCAAATAAGAATCTTCTTTAGAAAAAAGTCATTCTGACTTCAAAAGAAAAAAAAATAAAAAATGATTGATCTACTTGTCAAGTATAGCTGTATCCTATTTCATTTGATTTGTAAAATCCCAATGTTTTACTAACATACATGTGATAAATGGCAGATGTTAATCTTTTGGAAACTTCTCCCATTCTTTAAGTTTAAATAAGAGTAGGTTACCGTTTCAAAGCTTTCATAGTTGTACAAAGACCTAGAACACTTTATTTCACACAAAAAGATGCATCATATTAGACAATAGTAAAAAAAAAACAGAAGTCTGGAGATTGACGCTCAACAAAAACAAACGCAAATCTAAGCAACTAAACTAGCTCTATAAATTGTAGACATAGACTATCTTAGGGTCAAAACCATTTAATACCATTCAAATGTTAATAAATTACATTTTAAGCAGCAGCAATGATTAATGACACAAAATCGTTTAGAGCTTGCTCTCTTTTCTTAAAAATGCATCTATTTCACCTACACACAAGAGAGTAAATCCTTGATGGATTTATAATGTTTGTATCACACAAATGCATTACTTCCCTTGACTAGTGTTGAATCCTAAGTCTTCCCTCTTCTGACTGTGTCTAACACTCTGACTCTGATGATATATCATCGCAGGATCAGAGCTGATGCCCAAAGCTCTATCGACCAGAATAGTTGGAGGAATATGGTGGTTTTTCACCCTAATCATCATTTCATCCTACACTGCCAATCTGGCTGCCTTCTTAACAGTAGAGAGAATGGAATCCCCCATAGATTCAGCAGATGATCTGGCAAAGCAAACCAAGATAGAATATGGGGCTGTCAGAGATGGATCAACAATGACCTTCTTCAAGGTAAGAAACTGACAGTGTATATTCCCAATGCTTGCCTCCTGCTGAGAGGAGGGGAATGTGGAATAAAAGAGTCTCTCAAAAAAGAAATAAAAATAAATACAGGTGGGCAATATTTTTTATAAAAGAAAATTTATAATGACATAATCTTATTAGAAGGAACTGTGTGCCCTCAGCAACCACCATAAAGCAATTTCTTTGGTCCAATTTACTACACTCGAATCCACAAATCTGTATCATCAAATCCTCTCCTGCCTTTATATCAGAAAAAAAAAACTGCTCTTTTCTGAATACCATCTAACCACCCATTAATTAATCACTCATGTATGGAACCCACAAAATAAGGATTCCTTAATCTGAAATTCTGACCACCAGAATACTTTAATATCATTGTTTTGCTCTTTTTGTTCTGTACTTGATGCGATAAAAGCAGATGACAAGTAAATGTGTTGATGCTGGAATTTCTTTGGAGAATTAAAACCAAAAAAAAATCTCAGAAGACATCGACCTAATACTACATCTGCACCAACTAGGTGCTCCCAGGGTGGCCTGTAGCTTTCAGATGGCCTGGAGTGCCTTCCGTGCACCAAAGGACAATTAAATTAGAGTAGACAGAGCTTTAATGTCAAGCACATGTCATTGTTCAAGTCTTTTTAATTACTTACCCAGAGTAATGAAACCGCATTCTGCCTTGCTTATGGATTAAACTTTAGTGCATATCAAATTTCAGATACTACACCTCCCACAGGGAAAGAAAAAAAAAAGGATTTTAACAGATACAGGGAGGCTTAGAAATAGCAAAAACGTCTTGGAGATCATGGAGCTCAGCCTTCAATTTACTTGAAAAGAGGACAAAACCTCAAGAAGTGAAATTATGTGTTCAGTCATATACTTGGTCTATGACAGAGATGAGCTAGAACCTTCTTTCAAAAGGTAATTGTACATGTGAATAAAGGGAAAACAGCATAACCAAAATGAACTCTAAAACACCTTCATCAAGGTTTCACACCCGGGTTACCAAAAATGAAGTTCTCACCCCAGGATTGAGTCGGCAATGACATGTGAAGAATATTAATTTAGAAACAAGAAACTAAGGACAAGAAAAAGTGGACACTTGTTTATATAACAATATTGGTTCACCAAAGTAGGTATTACTATGCATCAAATTTAGTTTAACAATTAGCAAAAAAAAAAAAAAAATCATTTTCAGAGTAAACTATACCCAGAGGTTTACCAAAAAATAGATCAATGTAAAAAGTTAGGATTTTCTTTCCCTCTATGTCAAAAAAAGATGACTTTTAAACAAACTTTTCATTTTAAGAAATATGTCATTGATTTAGTGAATACGTTAAGTGTGGTGATTATTTCTTCCCCGGACAAGTGTTGTTTTAAGGATGACCGACATTAAATATATGGCTTCCCAAGCTTCTGAAAGCTTGGATTATCCTAAAATCAATAGTATGAAGGGACATAATTTATCCCAAGCTAGTGACTCATCATGATATTTGTCAGAAACCAGGAAAGTCACCCACAAGGTATTTAGGAAGGAGGGACATGGCCAAAGTAGAACTGAGTATGTCAGAAAATACCTGAAAATGATTCACCTCTTTCTCCAATATCAGAGTTTTAAAGCATCAGGAGATGGATGAGTAGAGGCAAAGAAGATTCTACTACCTTCTGACTGTACACCACAAATACAGAAAAGGGAGAGGCTGCCCTTTGACAATGCAATAGCGGACTTGGCCACGATGTATTCACGAAACATCCCTTAACCTCATTTGATTTCTTTCTGCTCACATATCTCTTTGAATATAAAGGATGCTGGTTCCCATTTTTCTGGCAGGACCCTGGGGTGACCACATAGTGCTTGGATAGTGTGTTTCCCCACAGCAATCATGCACTGCTCTCATACCTGCTGTTCCCTGGGCATTTTTGGAGAGGGTTCCTACTTGCTCCCTGGTCCTGAAAATGAAGCACAAAAGGGAAGCGGTCTCTCAGGTCATCAGGCAAACAGGAGGCAATAAGCATCTCAGGGAGGAAGAAGTGATGTTAGTACCGACAATGACAAGGAGAATAGCATGCATTTCACACTAACTCACAGCCTCACACTCTGATTACAAATGCCTTACACATGTTATCTCATTTTTCCTTATAAAAAGCCAGTTGAGATAGCTACTATCACCCTGTTACGTGATAAGGATAATGAGGCACACCTTGGTTAAATAACTTGCCCAAATTTACAAAGTATCAGTGGAAGAGCCAGGGCTCAGTCACACTTCAGAGAGTTCAAGAAGGTGTGTTCCTGGAGGGTAGAGAATTGGTCTGTTTTGTTTGCCATTATATCCCCCAAACCTAACTCTCTGCTTGGCACATAGCAGGCATGCAGAAAATACATTTTTGATAAATGAACATATGCCCTAATGAATTCTAAGAAAAATGGGATTCTACCAGAGAAGGGAGGGTGGGGGACCGAGGGGGAGGAGTGTCACAGTCCGTCCAGGGAATGTCACAAACTACCACGAGCCGGATGCCTTACAAACAACAGGAATGCATTTCTTACAGTTCTGTAAGCTGGCAGGTCCAAGATCAGGGTCCCAGAATGGACAGATGAGGGCCCTCTTCCAGGTCACGGACGTCATTCTGTCCTCACATGATGGAAGGGGCTAGGGGGCTGTCTGGAGCCTCTTTCATAAGGCACTAGTCCCATTCATAAGGTGCCCCCACTACCATGTCAGGACTTACACCTCCCCAAGGCCTTGCCTCCTAATACCACCATCTTTGAGAGTTAGGATTTCAACACGTGAATTTTGGAGGGATACATTCAGACCACAGCAGAAGGGATACATAGAGACCCACACAGGGAGAGATGCAGTTGCCGTGTTCCTCAATTTACAAGTTAGCTTATAACCCAGCAACCCTATTTATCAAGAAGGAATTTATTTGCTAAAAGAGAACAAGAACTAAATCCGCTTTAGTTTTCCCCTTGAGGGTGGCAAGCTGTTGGTAAGCCTCAGAAAGGATACACACTCAGAGTTCTTAAACTGCGTTATTCCACAAGGGAGAGAAACATTCCAGGCTTTTAGTTCTCAGAGCAATTCCACCTTAAGTCTTGAGTGAAGGAAGTTATGGTCACAAACAACCACACCTAACCTGGCTTTGCATTAATGTTTTACCTCTGCTGCTATCAGGGCCTCTGTCCCTTCCTCCTTTCTCTCTTAATCAAAGATGGTATCTTCTTTGGCACTCTTGAATGAATGAGGAGGGCCCCCTGTGCCTAGCCTAACCGAGCACATCCTGATCAGTTGTTGGATCATAAGTCATTTGTTCAAATAGACCCAATTTCATCTCAATTACAAAGAAACTTCTAATACAAAGCATTTTCTCATCACATACAGTGTAACATAGAGTGTTTTTGTTCCCAGAAAAAAAAAAAAAAAATATATATATATATATATATATATATATATATATATATATATATATCCCTTTGGCAGCATCCAAATGGTAGAAATCTGTCTTTGCTTTCAAGTTGATTTTAAATTGTTTTACAGCTAAAGAATAGGCAGTTGCAAAATGGAAAGGACTGTAGAAATTACCAAAATCCATGAACAAAACAGACTTATCCTTCACCATTGGTCTTTGGGCCACAAGCAAGGGATGTTTTCCGTAGAGTTTCTTTTTGCAACATGTGGCCAGAGGTTGCTTGCTCATATTTCACTCAAAATCCATTGGCTTTTCCTAGACTTTTCTATTCTTGCAGACGGTATGACCTTATATTTCATAATTGGGATATTTGATTTTCAACATGAGCAAAACCAAAATTACGCTTTTTTAAATAACTCAAGTGAGATTCCACTACCCACCATCTGAATTCAGGTAACACTGAGGGAGTGAATGGACATTTATTAAGCAAGTGCTGGTCAAGGTACTGCATGACTGAGACAGAGGAGGCTGAGGCAGTTTTCCATCACTGAGTTATTTGGATGTTGAACAACCACATTCATCATCAGGGACTGTATTTACACGGACAACTAAGATTAAATTGTAAATTCAATTCCACATACATTCACAAAGCTTTAGATGGACACCTTGAGATTCTAGCTGATGTTGTCTATAAAGTAAAGAACAACTCTAAGTTTTCTGGCAAAGGTCACCCAGTTATGATGCTTATTAAACACTACATCTTCTCAAGATCATCAGTGCTCTGAGTCTTCAAGTATTAACTGCTGTGGATGATATAACACCTATTTGGCAAAAGGGTGTTAGTCACCACTAGGTGATTACCAGGACAAGGTTAGGAGAGGCCCAATATTTTATCAACTGTTCAGGGACTATTAAAGACATTTTAGGAAATTCTCCAAATATTGGGGGACTATTCATTTCTACTTTGACAGGCCATCAATTAATAAATAACCCCTTTTATAAAGCAGTGCATTAGTAATGGAGAACTTCAAGAGACTTCATTTAAGAGAATTTTTCAACCTCCTTTTATTCTCTACTCAGGATAATACTAATTAACAATATTATATTAACTATATTGGTTGCACAGCTCTCTGCTGCTGAATTGCTTGGTCCTTTCAAAAGCCTGAAAAATAAAGGCTTTCCCTGCCCTTCTAACTCCATGACACCACTACAAACATCTTGGGAGATACAAAGAGCATACATTTCATGGCCAAGCTCAGTGGACACAATTTGGATACAGCTTCCCTAAAGCCCACCCAGTTCCTGTTTTATACCCAAGAAAATTGACAGCAATGACATCTAGCTACACTTTTCCTCTCCTAATGGAGCACAAAGATATGAGGTTTCTCCATCTCTTATCAAAGGTAGGGAATATACACGTATTCCATTCTTTCTCTTGTTGTCATTCTATTCATTACCTTTTGGGATGAATGGAATAGACCAAACTTTGATCTCTCAGTGACAGTTTAGCAAGTCATATTTTTTTTAGATGATGAAAAGATTGCATTGAAAAAGTCTAAGAACTAGGTAAGGCCTGAAAGAAAGGGTTTCTCAGTGCCCCTTGCAAACCATCATCCAAGTGGAATACAGTCTAGTCCATTATTCAGAGATACAGGATACCAACCAGTCTTCTCATGAGATGTTACTAGCATCAAATGCTGGGTTATAAATAAAAACTAGTCGTGAAGTGATTCAGATTGCATGTCTGGAGCCAGACTGCCTGGCTCAGTTCAAATTCTGACTTCACTGCTCATTTGTTATGTAGACCTTAGCAAGTTTTTTAAATGCTCTGTGCCTTAATTTTTCTCTGTAAATTGAAGATATCTAGCTCATAAAATTATTTTAAGGAAAATATGTGCTTATGATAGTGCCTAGCAGATTGTAAACAATAAAAAATTTAGATACTACTATAACTATCACCACCAACATCATCACTGTTAGCATCCAGCCCTTACTCCTAGCTATTAGTCCTACTTTTTTGATCCCTCTAGGTTTAATACACTGCAGTTAGGTCTTTGTTCAGCATCCTTAGTATCTGTGATCTCTGGAAGGTACGCCTTCTTATGGTGGACAGAAAAGTCCAGAGGGAGTGTCAATGCCCAATTTCAGAGGCCAGACCAGATGAAGATCTTAGTCCTTGGAAGCCTTCCTGAGGACATAAATGACATTTGCCGAAGAACCCCTCCCAGGTGGTAGGTAAGCAACAGATGGAGACATTGACATTAGAATACAGCTGAGAAGCAGTGAGGCGGTTCAACTTAATTCAGCTCAATTTATACTTTCCCCAGGATTTCCACTATGACCAGCACTTGAGGTTGGCACTGTAAGAGACAGAAGGGAGAAAGGTGTTAACATTGTGTGTGGGGCTTGAAGACCTGAGTAGTGATAGAGAGACAAGACACACACAGATCTGCTAAATACAATGCAACAAGTGATTAAGAGCCAGGGCTTGTGCAGACAGAAAGTCATGTGTCCATCAGAAAAAGTCCTTGCAAACCAGAATGATAGAAAATACTGATGTAAGAACTGCTTCTCACTAGAAACTCACCTTGTAACAAATCACCATCCTCTCTGACTCAAGCCAGAGGATTATACAGATTAGATCATCATTCAGTCTAAAATGACTTGGATAAAATAGGTTTAAAAAAATCATAACAGACTTGTCATTTCTGGATTTCATGGTCTAGGGACTTCGGGCCAGCTGAGGGACTAAGGGACTCTCTAACCTTTATAATCTCTTTCCAAGGAGCAGTAGGTACTGTCGTCAACCCAAAAGCCATTTCAAGAAAGTTCCTGAACACCGCACCAGGAGAATTGAGGCGATGAGCCATTATGGAGACAGGTGTCAGACAGAAATAGTCAGGTAGCGCAAAATGAAATACATTTCTCAAACTTCTCTGCATAGGAAAATACTCTTCACATTAGAGCTCTTAGCTCGTGTTTGAAAGAGCCAGCTAATTTTACCATCAGTTTCCAAAATGTTAAGTCCTCGTAGGTTCAAAATGTATTTGTTTGGGAAGAAATCCTTGAGTTCAATTAAAGTTAAATTTTTTCTCAAATTCTGATATATTGTCTGTAATGGACCAATTTTTAGACAGGAGAAAAACCTGAAAAACGGTTTAAAGCAAAGGTGTTCAAATCCCACTGAAGAAATTTTCAAAAGGGAACACATAAATTTTTAAAACCTTGGAGATTCTGCAAATGTCATAACTTTTTATCCATTCAAATTAAGAGCATAATGAGCCCCAATGATCACCTTACATACATTTGAAATACAGAAGTTCCTTGCTATATAAGTACAGATGCTTTCTTTTGAGAGCCTTCCTTCAAAGGAATTTTTTTAATTGAGTCATATTTTTGAAACACCGTGGGAATTTATTATTTGATGGGTTCTAGGAAACGGTTGTTTTTAAGGCAACAATTCACCTGTGATATATCTGCTTCATAGTTGATATTTCTACATAGCTGATTTCTTTGTCTTTGATTGATTTTTAAGTTTTTTTCAGAAATCAGGATTTATCTAAAGTAAAGTAAATTGGGGATTTTAAAGTGCAAATTGTTTTTGCTTTTTCATGTGTTCAATATGCATACATTCACCACATTTATATGATCACTTTTGATAAAGATCAAATATTACTGATTTATCCCAACATGTATGTAATGTGTGTAGGGTTATGGATATATGTAAAAATAGACATATATAAACATGGATCTCTACCTTTAAAATCTTCAGACATATTGGTCTGAAGTAGAATTGCACAGTTATTTATTCTACTGAATAATAGAATTATACGTATTCCATGTAGAAGCCCTATAACCTGGTTGGAATAAAAAATGGGATAAATAATGTTATCTCAGTACAAAATGAAATATTGTAGGGATATGTCTGTAAAGTGGAGGTTCTATCAGTCTTAAGATTGTAATATACTACAAAATTGACATATTTTACACGTCACAGCAGAAATGCGGCAACTGAAGACAATGGAACTACAGGGAATACAAATCCTTAAAATTAAAGGAAAAAATAGAAACAATACACACATTGTCTTTTAGGTTGCAACTGTTGTACTTCCTAAAACACCATCTAATGTTTTCCTAAAGAAATATGAGCTGTCTAAATTCATGCAAATAATTCCCATACATTGTACGTTCACTATAAGAATTACAACAGCTCTGTTTATAATAGGAAGATGCCAAAACTACTTAGAGCAATTATTTCTTTAGAAAATTTGTTAATGCTTCTGTAACGTTACTTTAATGTTCTGTGTATTAAAACACATAGTTGACTCCCCATTGGTTGAGTGCACAGATCCTGGGGCCAGATTTCTAAAACCAAATCTTGGCTTCACCTTTCACACATTATAGGGGAAAAAAGAGAAATAAATGATGGTCATCAAATGGTGATATAATAACAGTCCCTTAAAGCAGATATTAGATGAAAAAATGCTTATTCTTTGTGAACAATGTTTCATCAGCATCAGAATAGCCACATAATCAGCTTTAACCAGACAAAATGAATTTATCTAAACCCGATACTCTTCCAGGACTTAAGAAAAACTGGATGATTTCAGATTTAATAAATGAGGCCTTTTTAGTTTTAGTGACTTTCGCTAAGAAGCTTGGAGTACTTTACAAATATTCTAATTAACCTTTGCCATATTCAGTGGAACAAGAGGCAATCACTGCTCTTTAAATATATATTATTTAGAGCAATTTGGCAGGCTATGACTATTGAAGACTTAGAAGTGCAAAAACATCCAGGCTATTATTCAAACAGTCTGCTTGGACTTTTAATATTTATGGTAATTTTTCATGAAGTATGCTCTTATTTTTAAGAATTATTAAGATTTGTGTCTTAAAAATGGAAAGTCTTTTAAAGAGGAATAAATCTAATTTACCCCCCAAATAGTACTTTTTGACCTAAGAAAAGTAAACATTACAGCACAGGGCACAACAGTAGACAGAACTCAAGAATAAGGAGGAAAAAGACCTTAATTCTGTACTGGCTTTTTACTGACCAAATGTGACCTTTTGTGTGTCACTTAATTGTGCCTAAAGTCAGGACCTGCATAAGTAATATGAAGGGGTTGGTCTAGAGAGCAGAACCTGGGAGTCGAAAGGTCCTTAAGTAAATCCCTTTCTTTCTTCCTTTTTTTTTTTTTGTGGTCTTTGAATAGGAAAATATCTCTTTTTTAAAAAAACTATTTATTTATTAATGTATCATTAATAAGCAATCTTAATGAGGGTTTCATATGAGCAACATTGTGGTTTCAACATTCACCAGTCCTCCCCCCAACCCCATTGTAGTCAATGTCCATCAGCATAGTAAGATGCTATAGAGTCATTAATCCTCTTCTCTGTTTTTTTATGTACAATATCATATCATCTGCAGTGACAGTTTAACTTCTTCCTTACCAATCTGGATGCCTTTTATTTCTTTGTGTTGTCTGATTGCCTTGGCAAGGACCTCCAGTACTATGTTGAATAAAATTGGGGAGAGTGGGCATCCTTGTCTTGTTCCCAATCTTAAAGGAAAAGCTGTCAGCTTTTACTGTTAAGTATGATGTTGGCTGTGGGTTTGTCATATTTGGCATTTATTATGTTGAGGTACTTGCTCTCTATACCCATTTTGTTGAGAGTTTTTATCATGAATGGATGTTGAATGTTGTCAAATGCTTTCTCAGCATCTTTGGAGATGATCATGTGATTTTTGTCTTTCTTTTTGTTGATATGGTGCATGATGTTGATGGATTTTCAAATATTGTATCATCCTTGTATCCCTGGAATAAATTTCACTTGATCATGATGGATGATCTTTTTGATGTATTTTTGAATTCAGTTTGCTAATATTTTGTTGAATATTTTCATCAGGGATATTGGTCTGTAATTTTCTTTTTATGTGGTGTCTTTGCATGGTTTTGGTATTAGAGTGATGCTGGCCTCATCGAATGGTTTGGAAGTATTCCCTCCTCTTCTACTTTTTTGAAAACTTTAAGGAGTATGGGTATTAGGTCTTCTCTAAATGTTTGATAAAATTCAGCCATGAAGCCATCTGGACTAGGCCTTTTGTCTTTACATAGTTTTTTGATTACCAGTTCAATTTCATTGCTGGTACTTGATCTGTTTAGATTTTCTGTTTCTTCCTGGATCAGTTTGGGAAGGTTGTATTTTTCTAGAAAGCTGTCTATTTTTTCTAGGTTATCCAATTTGTTAGCACATAATTTTTCATAGTATTCTCTAATAATTCTTTGTATTTCTGTGGTGCTTTTTCCTCCCTGTTATTTATATGAAATATCTTTTTCCATCCCTTCACTTTTCATCTGTGTATGTCTTTGGGTTTGAAATGAGTCTCTTGTAGGCAGCATATAGATGGGTCTCACTTTTTTATCCATTCTGTAACTCTATGTCTTCTGATTGGTGCTTTCAGTCCATTTACATTTAGGGTGATTATCAATATGTACTTATTGACATTGCAGGCTTTGGATTTATGGTTACCAAAGGTTCAAGGACAGCTTCCTTACTAACTAAGTTAACTCACTTATTATGCTATTTCAAACACAATCTAAAGGTTCTTTTCTTTTTTCTCCCTTCTTGTTCTTCCTCATCCACTCTTTATATATTAGGTGTCATATTCTGTACTGTTTGTGTATCCCTTGACTGACTTTGTGGGTAGTTGATTTAATTTTGCATTTACTCAGTAATTCATTGGTCTACTTCCTTTACTGTGATTTTATTTTCTCTGGTAACAGTTATTTAGCCTTAGGAGCACTTTCATCTATAACAGTCCCTTTAAAATACACTGTAGAGATGGTTTGTGGGAGGTAAATTCCCTCAACTTTTGCTTATCTGGGAACTGTTTAATCCCTGATTCAAACTTAAGTGATAATCTTGCCACTAAGAGTATTCTTGGTTGGAGGCCCTTCCATTTCATTGCATTAAATATTATCATGGCACTGCCTTCTGGCTTGTAACGTTTCTGCTGAAAAGTCTGATGATAGCCTGATGGGCTTTCCTTTATATGTGATCTTTTTTCTCTCTCCGGCTGCTTTTAATGCTCTCTCCTTTTGCTTGATCTTGGCCATTTTAATTATTATCTGTCTTGGCGTTGTCTTCCTAGGGTCCCTTTTGTTGGGCGATCTCTGCACTCCCATGACCTGAGAGACTATTTCCTTCCCCTGATTGGGGAAGTTTTCAGCAATTATTTCTTCAAAGACACTTTGTGTCCCTTTTTCTCTCTCTTCTTCTTCTGTATTAGTTGCACAGTTCTGTTATTATTCTTTCATTCTTAGAGATCCTTTTATCTCTCTGTGCCTCAGCATGTTTGTTTTCCTGTTCTCTAATTTCTATTTCATTTATGGTCCCCTCTATCTCATCTAATCTACTTTTAAATCCCTCCATTGTATGTTTCTTCTCAGATGTATTTTTCAGAATTTCTATCTCTTTCTTTAAGTCCTCCCTAACATTTTGAATATTTTTCTGTAGCTCCATGAGCATATTTATAATTTTTATTTTGAAATCTTTATCAAGAAGATTGGTGATTTCAGCTTCACTTAGCCCTCTTTCTGGCATCTTCTTCTGTATTTTTGTACAAATTTTTTTTTCAGTTTCATTTTATTAGTGAATCCTGTGAACAGGGACAAAGGAATGACAGGCTGTGTATTGCAGTGGAGGGCCTTGGGGCTGCATTGCCAGCCAGGGGGTTGGAGCGCCTGGAGATCATGAGAGTTCCCAACATGCTGGGCTAAGTGTGCCAGGATGATTTTGTCCACCTGCCCTTTCTCTTGAGCAATGAGCTCTGTGTAATCTTTACCCCTTTAGTACCCCTCTGGCTTTTAGGAAATCTTTCAAAGTGCCTGCCTTCTTTGTCCTTGGGGACCATTTGTGCTTACCTGGTCTCCTCAAGCAACTGGAATCTCAGTCTCTCCAAGTAGTCTGCTTGTCTGTGCTTTCCAACCCCACTAATCTCCAGAGCACCATATAATGTGGGTTCATGCTCCTGGAGCAGATCTCCAGGCTGGGTGTTTAGCAGTCCTGGGCTTCTTCTCCATCCCAGCTCCATTTTCCTTCCTCCCACTTGTGAGCTGGGGTTGAGGGAGGGCTTGGGTCCTGCCAGATCACAGCTTTGCTACTTTACCCTTTTCTGTGAGGTATTCTCTTTCCCTCAGGTATAGGCAGTTTATTCTGCAGTCTTCAGGTCGCTCTTTCAGGATTAGTTGTATTTGTTGTATTTTCCATGTTATATGTGGTTTTGGAAGGAAGTTTTTACCTCACTTCTCACCCTGCCATCTTTTTCCCATCTCTCAAGCAAATCCCTTTCAGTCATGAGGTTCCCCTTGTAGGTTTCCAGTGGTGTAAAGTGACTATATCATAAGGTCTCTGAGCTATCTACAGATATTTCTGTTAAAAAGTTGATTCCTTAGCCACATTTTGTGTCTTTCTGTATTTCTAAGCTCCCCAGCCTCTCAAATAGTCTATAATTCTAAGTGTGGATTATGTGGGAGCCCCACAACAGCAAACTTTCTAAATGATGAAAGAGATCTTTCAATGAAAGCAGAAGGATGTTATTCTCTGTCCCACTATGTTTACCATCACTAGGCTGGAATACATAAAGCAGGAGCGAGTCAAGAGAATTTAGAATGTTTCTTATCTTTGACCAAGTCCTCCACAAGTGATACTATTCTTAATGAGAAAAGATCTGCCTTTCATGCTCCAAAGGATTCCATGCCAGTTAGATTTTTCCCTCCAGCACCTCAGGGAATTCAGGCCAACAAACTTTTACTCCAAGAAAGACATAGACGTGGTTGAATTAAATCCATTACTTCCATCTCCAAAAAGCAATGCTACTCAAATTGGGATGTGAGGAACATAGTGACAAGGAAACACTGTGTTACTTATTGGGATCAGATAAAGAAATTGAGAGTAAGAGTTTAGAAGGTTTTCAGCTTTTTAATATTGTGGTGGCACCATGTACCTGATCAGTGGATACTTCTTCTTGAGTGTAGATGAATTTGAATACTGTTCAGTGCTCAAGTGTGGGACATGCTACGAACTAGTCATATGTATTAATACTATAGATAGGTCTGCCATGAATTGAAAAATTGACAGTCCTTCATTGCAGATAATTTGAGAACCACATCTGATAGGGCTCAGTAACAGGTGTGTAGGTTTTGAATTGAATCTTTCCATCTCCTTCAGTTCTTGGATGCCCTAACAGATCCCCACACTTTTTCCATTTACAATCAATGAACTGATTATTCACTTTGTTTTGTCTTTGACTTCCAAAGACTAAAAATCCAGTTTTCTAATAATTTATGACATTCATTTTTAATAAAATTTAAATATGCTGACAAAAAGTAGATGTTCAATGGAATTTTTTTATATGGAGGCTGACTCCTAGTTTGTATTAACATGATTTCAATAGCAAACTGCCTCAGGGAATAAAATGAGTTCCATGAATATAAGCTATGTTGTCACAGGTAGATCAAATAAAATTAAAATAACTCTTAGATTGTGGCAATATGGACATCCACTTACCCATTATCACCATGGTACAGTGGAAAGAGCATTGAATTAGATGTGAGCAGTCCTGGGGTCTAGTGTTAGCTCTTATATTAACTGGTTTTGTGACTTTCATGAAGTCTCCAAACCTTCTTCACCAAAATTTCCTCCTCCATGAAAACAGCAGTTTGAATGAGCCTACTTCCAAAGTCTCTGACAACTTTAAAATTTCATACTTCCAAGAAAATTAATTTTCCTTAAGGTAGTTTCCTGATGGAGGAATAATTTCTCCAGCTCTCCATTCACTGCCACAGACTTACCCCCTGCACTTGTATGAGCAGCTCTTTATTATAAATTTAGCATTATCAGACTCTTTGAGGCTAAAATCACACAACAAATTAGGCATTGACCCTGACCCCCCAAATACGCCTTTGTCAGGGAGACATGAGTTCCAATTTGCAGATATCACTGGGTGTAAGGATAATTCATAGTGGTCTAATCATGACAGAACAGCTTCCATAAAATACCAGTGCCTATAAGGTACTATTTATTGAATTGTTGTTTGTCTCACAAGGCCTTTCTCAAGGGGCTCTTCAAATGCCTAACAATCCAAAATAAAGCCATCTGTCCTCTCCTAACTCATAAAGCCTACAGCATTAACCCAGGTCTTAAATAGATTTAGGAATTGAGTGAGTCCTCAGGAACCCTTGAGCATAAATAACCATGCTAGAGTTTATTCCACAGGTATTCCATTTATTGCTTATGGACCTAAATCATATTTTAAGCTTCTCTACCCTCCTGAGATGAAACACCCTGTGCCTGCCAAGGAAACTGGCTTGTGTGTGTGGACACTATATACATGTGTGAGAGCTGGAATCATCAGTAATAATAATTAGCTCAGAATTATCAGCAATTCCCATAATGTCTTTCATCTTCCAAATAAATTAAAAGGAATGTTGATTTAAATTAAGACAAATTCACGGAAAAAAAAGGGAACAATATGGATATTACAGGGTAAAATGTAAAATGTGTAATCACAGATCATTCTTCAAAAGAATAGAAAATTCATATCTAAGCAATATGAAAACTTAGGCAATATATTTTAACAAAGAAAGATGAGCTAATGTATGGTACAGGTACATATATAATATTTATCATAAATATGGTTTACTATTGAATCTATCAAAAAGTTGAAGCATAAGGCAAAAGACAAAATCATAGGACACTGAATATTCAGTCCTCATTATCTAAAATATAATTGCAATTAAAAATTGAATATCTACATAAAAAACATATAAAAACAAAGCATTTTCTGATGTAATTTTAATTTGAAAAGAGCATTTGTATTCTAAGTTTTCTAGAAAAAATAAGAGTGAAAGATAATTCCATCATAAACAAATCAGAGAAAGCACATGATTTATCCCAGGGCTGTCCCCAGCAAAGGAATGCTGGATCAGGTGTTGACACCTGCATACCCAGTAAAGAGTAAAGCAGTGCCTGCTGAAGTTAAGTCATGGAAGGGAGATGGAGTAAACGAGCAGAGTCCTGGAGTGAGCCAGACTCCGTGGCCCAGTGGGCCTTGAAGACTTGTTCATAAGCGGCCACAGTTCATTAGGCAAATGCTGTCCCTAAGTGAAATCAACAAAAGGACCTTGAGTCAATGTCTTACATCAATCCGGCAGGATCTCCTGTTTCTCAGTAGCTGCCCAAAGGCCTCCAGATGTCTCCCTGTACTGTAGTGGCCTGGGCTCCCTCTGGCCACTGGCCTGAAAGCCCAGGAGCATCGGTGTTGTTTTTCTGTCTGAAAGGAAGAAAGAATCTTCCCCTGTACTATTTGAACCACTGAGAATCTGAATAACTTTAGGACGTATTTTTTCAGCACTCTTCTGCTGGTGGGTATGCTTCCTTTCCCTGTAGAAATCAAAGATATCCACCTACGAGAAGATGTGGGCTTTCATGAGCAGCAGGCAGCAGACGGCCTTCGTGCAGAACGGGGACGAAGGGATCCGACGAGCGCTCACCACGGACTATGCCCTGCTGATGGAGTCCACCAGCATTGAATATGTGACACAGAGAAACTGCAACCTCACGCAGATCGGGGGCCTCATTGACTCCAAAGGTTATGGAGTGGGAACGCCTATCGGTAAGAGAGGCAAGGCTAATTAGCCAAGACTGATGTGCACTGTCAACTATGAAGGAAAGAAGGAAAGGAATAGACTCAGAGATGTCAACTCCACATTCTGAGGTCTACATGCCTTTCATGGACTATTATATAAGGGAAATGCCCATACAGATCACAGACATGCCATGAATTGGCAATTTCCCAGATTCTTAACCTAATAAATATTCAACCTACTATTTCTTTCGGGTTCTACCACTAGATATCCATTTGAGTGCATAGGTTTTGTATTTTAACCTGAACATATATTTTAAAAAGAATATCTTCCTAATTAATCCTCTCGACATTATTTTCTTCGATGCCCATATAGTTTTCTACCTTAAATTATACTGGAACATAACAAAATTAATTACACATATAGATAATAAAAGTAAGAGGTCTATGATTTCATATCATCAGATATAAAAGCAAAACTATATCTGTAACAGAAAAAGGATAAAAATTACATAATAATTTGTTCAGGCAATATGCCAGATTCAATGAATGATAACTATCTAAAACCTCAAATATTCTTATTCCTTGATTTTGTACTAATGCTTTCCCTAGGGATATTATTGCCTTGCAAGGATACAGACCAATACAGTAAGGTCTATATTCAAGGGACAACACTGACTTCCTCTCTATAGAAAATTCTTTATTTCCCTCTACATAGAAAACTACATCATGTGATGTCCTGGTATGTTGGCAATCTGCTCTTCTCATATATGTGAATCATTGATAATTTTCTTATAAGCATTACAAAGAGAGGAATCAGGGCCCATCTTAGACCACTGGGCTAGTCCAATAAGCAGAAATCTTAGTTATAGTCAAGTATGGAGAATTAGAGCACATGACTCATCTAAAACAGGCAGCTATCTTTCAGGCCAGTCAATTATACATGTGGGAATTTGGGCACAAGGTCGTTAGATACTCCATTTTTCATGAAAAAAATTCATATTTTAGGTGGACTGTCGTTGATGTTTTAATTTGTCAGTGAATTAATTTTTTAAAAAAAGCTATGTATCCCATATACAACTTTTGATCAGTACTAATATGATTAACCAGGTAAAAGTCAACTCTCTTAACCTTTTACCATGAATACAAAACTAATTTGAGTTCCAGCTGTCTATCTGGTATTAGAAATACAAGTTACAGATAAATTAAGTCCATTATTATTATTGTTATCATGCATGTCCTCTAAATAATTCTTCTGAAGAATCATTGAACTGGGGAAACTACAACTACTTTCTTGTCCTTTTATTTCCAATAACTTTTCCTGATAAAAATACCAATATTGCTAGTAAAATATTTTTTTTTTTCCCAAATGGTAATCTCTCCTATAATTAAGTCAGTGTGTTTTGCAGTGGGCTCTGTGGGATTGTTTAACACTAACTAAAAGGATACTGTCTCTTTTTTATTTGAAAAACAATGTCCTCTCTCAAATCAAGCTTTGTCATCTCATTTTAGATTGTAGTGCTCAGGGAGCTATAGACCAATGCTATTTTTTAATATCCCATAAATGCTGATATTAGTTAAATGGGCCACAAGTCAGACAAGAACACCAGTATTTTTGCCTGAATCTCTTCAGAATCAAGACCTTAAGAATGATTATATCTTGCATCATCTCAGAAGAGCAACTGTAGTTTCATAATGGAACTATCTTTCAACTAAATTATAAAGTTTAAAATGCACTTTTATCATTCCATCTTCCACCTCATAATCCCACTTTGACCAAGTATTTCTACCTTAATATGAGACTTTTAATGGGCATTTCTTCTACTGAATGGAATATAACTCTAAAACTGTAGTTTTAGACGGGGGGTGGGATAGGCGAAGAAAAGGGGGTTCCTTTCTGCAACACTCCCAGATTAATGCAGCACTTTGAAAATTACTCTGCCTTCCTGTGAGTGTGGCTGACCCTCTAAAGAGTATCACTCTATTTTATACAATATGATAGAGGTTAGAATGTTCCAGTTCACTCTACTTTTTGCCAACCTCAACCATACTCTGACATACAAATTCCAAGCTGAAGAATCTTTCCCCCTCCCTAGATGAAAAGAAATACACTCCAGGAATTTTTCATACTGTTTATAAACCTGTCATACTTTTAAACCAAAAACAATGAAGGAATAATTGGAACAGATGGCAGACCTCAGAGAGAATACATTGATAGGAATACAGCTGTTGGATAAATTTGTGAGAAGTTTCTTCTATGATGAATTGACTCTTTAAGAAAGATCAGTTGCTATTCAAGAAGATCTGTGTGTATGCATATATATTTTTTCAAGTGACTTGTAATAAGTCACTTCTGATGTCATTCAGTCCATTTAAGTAACAACAACTAACATTGAAGCTAAAATATATTCAGATATAAGAAATGTCTCTGTACCCTTCTTGTCTTGCCCTGACTGATTCATTTAGGGCTCCAATTCCCGTGGTCAAAGATTGGCAAAGTCAGTGGAGGCACAACACAATATTGTTTCTTAGAGATTCTCAGGATAGAAGTTCTGGAAATGTATTTCCAGAGGGACTTAAAATAAAACTTAAGAGAATGAGAACAGTTAAGGCTTAGGCAGGTTACCAGAAGGCTGGAAATTACCTTCCTTAGAGAACAAGTTTAAATAGAGACCCATTCCCCATCTGTCTGAAGTGTTTTAGGTATCGTTCAGCCTAAAGGCAGAAGGAGAGAGTCAGCCAACACTTATTGAGTGCCCACTGTGTATACTGCTATGATTACTGCTGCAACCCCTACCAAAGAATCATTCTTATACTCTTCAAAACACTTCATTGTACATTAAAGCAAAGCTCTCCTGCTTCATTTAATGGCTCACATGCTATGAGTATGTCAATGGGGCTAATTTTGACACTAAGTGTTACTCTGGGGGTGTTTAAGCAAGCAGCCAGTATCTTTTAATTTGACTTTGAAGAGCCAATTTTCTCACCAAAAATCTATACTCTTCACTGAGAAGCCACAATCTAATTTCAAAACATTTTACTCTTCTTTTAGTTGATCGTGAGTATTGACAATGACTTTGGGAAGCCTTGGAAGAAAAGAAAAAACAAAACACAACAATGACAAGTGCCACAGTGTTAGCCCTCTGCTTTTCCAATTTAACATAAGACCTAAGTGGAGGCTGGTTATGCGGAGCTGTGTAGGGGGTGGAGGAGTCAGCTTTTATGGAAATAACACCAGGCAAGAAGTAAAAATAATTGAGTTAAATTCTTCTCTGCCAGTAGCTATTACTTTCACATCCAGAATTCTTTCAATTCCAAAATAAGTGGACAGGTTTATTTGAGTCCTAAGATCTTTTCTGGTTCTAAGATGCCATGTCTTTCTGTTTACTGTATTTTTTTTTTTGCATTTTTCTATTTCTACCAAGAATTTTAAAGTCTGCAAACAGAAAGAGCCAGGATGCAGTACTTTCCCATTGAGTAAAAGAAATACTAACAAGCGTTCTTAGCATCTGAGGAGAAATTGAGTAAAAGAATGTTACCACACCTTTGTGTCCCTTCCTTTGCTTTAATTAACACAGGAGTCCAGTACTGGGCAAGCTGTGGCTACCTGCAGATATCTATTAGCCTAACAGAATTAAAAGTTCAATGGTATTACTAGAAGATAGAGTATAAATAATATCAATAAAATCCTTTTAAAGTTTCCAAATCTAACTGAATTTTGTAGGACCTTTGAGTTATTCAAAACCTACTCTTAGTTGTATATTAATAGATGTATTAGTCAGTATGGACTAATTACTATAACCAGCATCTGCCTATTTCCAATGGCTTACACAGTAAATGTTTATTTCTTGACCTTGTCATGGTCCCGTATGGATTAAAAGAAAGACTGTGCTCCATGCAGTCATTCTGGGACCCCACCTTCTTCAAGTAAAATATAAACAACCAAATCCCCTAACATGGGAAAAGATTCACAAGAAACTCACCAGAAGCAGAGATATGTCACAGAATTCCCAGATCAACTTTCCTTATTTAAAAAGAACAGACATTTGGGGCAAGAGTTCATCTCAACATGTCAGTTATCCCTTTTCCAATTATTTAGAGCCTTCAAAATACAGGACTCAACTTTCTTGCCCTTTGCCAGTCAATCTGTGGATTGGGGTTTCCCAGCAGCCATAAAGTAGTTACCTTGAAGTCCATAATCCCTTCTGACATCTTCTTGGACTTTTTGGTAACCAATAACCAAATGACCTTACTTACAGGCTCTCCTTACCGGGATAAAATCACTATTGCAATTCTTCAGCTACAAGAAGAGGGGAAGCTGCATATGATGAAAGAGAAGTGGTGGCGGGGAAACGGCTGCCCTGAGGAAGACAGCAAAGAGGCCAGCGCTCTGGGGGTAGAAAATATCGGGGGCATCTTCATTGTTCTGGCTGCTGGACTGGTCCTTTCTGTATTTGTAGCCATTGGAGAATTTATATACAAATCACGGAAGAGCAATGATCTTGAACAGGTGAGTCATCTCTTTTTAGGAATGGGTAGTTTGGATTTGTGTTATCTGTCTTAAGTTTGGGGTTTTTAAGGATGCTTGCCTTTTTTTTGCAACAGTCTATTGAATTAGATGCCCAGAAAAGCCCTTTTTGAGTCAGAGCAAAGAGCTATGGACTCCCTGCCAGGTACGGCTGGCACTGCAGCCCTATCATTTATTTAATAAGAAGAAAGAAAAGCCTTACACACTAAATCCAATTAGTGCTATTTGGAATGACAGTGCAGAAATTCCAAACTCAGCTGATTTCTTGAACACTTATTTGCTCTTAAGATAGAAACCCTCCACAGGGCAAGGAAAAAAATAAATCCAAAATTGGATAAGATATAAAAAGATCTTTGAGAGAAATGCTCCCATCCCTTAAGGGTAGATGCCAAGCCCACGTACTAATGCAAAACAATTTATGCAAAGATATAACTAGTATTTTGAAACTGAGCATTTGCCTCTATCAAAATACAGTTTGTAGAAGGATAACTCACCAAATTTTTTTTTGGCCTGAATATGATAAACAATACAGAATGACAATAAAATGTGTTAGGGACTTTATTTTTCCAAACTGTATTTAGGATTATGGTTGATTTCAACAATCAACCATTTTTGCCTGTGATTTTTGATGGAAATCCCACCAGGAACTTTCACTATTTTGAATAAAATGACTGGGATTGAAGATAATTCCTTCATAAGCATACTGAAATAAACAAAATACAAAACTCATACCCATTCTAGTGCATTAGACCACCCACTCAATTTAAAGATATTGTTAGAATTTTGAAACTATGAACTATTAATAACAGGTCTAGTTTAAAGCTCAGCTGTCAGAGTCTTCAAATTCTTAATAAATTTTGAACACGGGGTTCCACATTTTCATTTTGCACTAGGCCTTGCAAATTATGTAGCCAGATCTGATTAATAATATCTTGCTAGTAGCTCTTCCTTTCAGTGGGAACTCTCCTTAAGCTCCCAAAGCTAGGGATGATTGGTTATAACCTGATTTCATCATGAACATGTCCCCAGGATTATAAGGCAATTGTGAGAATATTAAGCACCCCTTTCCTAGACTTCGTTAGAAAAAAACTATCTTTAATTAAAAGGGAGAATGGACTGATCTGTTTTGTTTTAACTTTCAATTTGCTCTTGAGGTATCTTGTTTGATGCAACTAATTTGAAAAATAAAAGCTTGTATATGTTATGCTTTAATGTGCTTCTCATAATTGCCAGCTTCATTTGATTTAGATTTTCATTTTTTTCATTTAAACATTCATTTTCACTTCTGGTTTACTCATTTTTCTATATTTTTTTTCTCATTTCTTTTGCACGCAAGGCTTTTTGTTTCCTTTATGGACTGCAGTGTAAGCAAACCCATCCAACCAACTCCACTTCTGGAATCACTTTATCTATGGATTTAGAATGTGTCAAATTAATTCAAGAGGAAAGAGAGATTTGGACACAGTCCTCAGTTCATACTGTATAATCAGTTTTTTTTTTTAAAGTGTACCCAGTAGAAATTGTTTTCTGCTAATCAGTGTTGTTGATGATATCTGTATCTACTAAGCATACATAGCCATAACTCCCTATCCCTTTAAGATAAACTCATGTATTCTAAACATTGAATTCAATGCCCTGGGAGCAGATGTGCATCATGTGTTAAAAAAGAGGTATATTCAGGGTATACACACTGCAAGTTAAGTGTAGATATAGGAATTTGCTACCATCATGAGAATGATCTTAGTCCTGTCTTCATGCATTAAAAATAAACAGCTCTTTCCTCATGGAAAAGTAGATTCAGACTTTCAATAGTGCAAAGCATGAAAACGAAAAGGTAATTTTCTGGAATTCTTTTCATCTTCCTTCTTCCTGTCCCATTCGTTCTAAAGAGCCACACTTTCAAATTACCTGAAGCCTTGTCTTTTTGTAATAACTCCATAACAGTGTTAATTTTTAATTCACATTGATTCCACTATTTAACATGTATTATGTACATGAAGTCTCAAAGATGTCTTCAATTTTAAAAATTCAGAAATGTGAACTAGAAAATGAAAACTAAATTCAAAATCTCTAGTGTCACAGATGAGCATTTGCTAAGGTGAACATCACTCAGGAAGGCACAATGTAGTCAAGAAGATCCCTGGTTAGAAATTCATTAACATCACGTTCTCAAGTAGTATCTCCTTGTAGAGCTTAACAATCTTCTATGGGTTCAGATAGACTGTAGGCTCAGAGTCTCTTAAAACCTGGTTTTCTTTTTCAAGCTATATATTATTTCTTGTAAGCTCCAAGCAAAGTCCTAAGCTAGGAACTAATGAATAGCATCTTCTATTTTCCACTCACCCATCCTTCCTCTGCATTGACGAACGTGTTTTCACAAGATGTTATTTTATTCCCTTCCCACTCACCCAGGATAGAGTGGTTTTTCCTGTAGCAATCTTTTCTGAGTATCGCCACTTTCACACTCATTCCCCTGGATCCTTTGCCATTATCAGTTCATTCCAAGTATATTCTGGAGATGGGGAAGGAGGAGAAAATAAACAGAGGGAAGTATTTCCATACACATTAGCAACAGATCTCTGTAGATTTATTTTCCACCTGCATTCAAAATGCGGTAAATAATTCTCACTCTAGCTCAGCTTGGTGAAAAAAAAAGCCAGCTACAGACCTAATTTTTTGTGATGGTGGATGGCTGCTCTCTCTCTAAGTTTGTTACCTCTTCACAGTGAGAAGGGAATTGAAGATGCCTTTCATCTTCCCTCAATATGGGATCAGTTGGTCTTTGTTCTCCTTAATGGGATCACCTTTTGAAGTGATCCCCTAAACTGTATTTCCCAGAAGTAGAGATATGCCATCTCTGCAATCATGTATCATTTGCCTCTCTTTGCTTAGCTTTAAATGAGTTCCAATTTTTTAATACAAGTCTCTCCAAATCAACTCTATATTTCTCCAGTAAAGCATGTTTGGGAAAGTGGACTCTTGCCCTGGATTTGCTTCTCATTCTTGCATTCTTCTTTAAATAAATGTACTTTTAAGAAGATAATCTGTAAATTACACTAACATTTATTTACTATAATTGAAGTGAAAGAAACATGCTGTTTGCCCTAGTCAGAGTTCACATCTTTATCATCAATACACAGGACAAATATTGGGATACATATTATATTATTTATAATCCATTGATTCTGTATATAGAAACCACAGATACCACAAGTTTATATTCCCATGGAAGATTTATTAAACCAAAATGCTACAAAAAAAATGTTCAAAGGTGATTGATGAGTATAGATGATCAGGGTTAACAATAACAAAACTTGCCTTTCTATAGAGACTATCTTTTAAAAGTATAATTAAAAGTTTGGATAAGATTAATGTCTGTGTACTGCTTTAAACTGTATACCATTTAATTCTGATGTCTATATATTATGATTTTCAAAATGTTTTCACATACAGCATTACATTTAATCATTTCAACAATTTTATCTCAGCTCTACTAACAGAGAAATAGATGCCAGAGTCAGAAACCTGAAGTCCTAGACTTTAGAATCAAAATAGAATGTTTCTACATCAGCCAAATTCAGGCTCAAGTTCTAGTACAGCCATGTGCTAAATGACTGTAGACACGTGACTGAATTTCTCAGAACCTTGGTTTCATACTACGTGATACTAAGATATAATTTCTAGGCTCTTAAGGTTATATTGAAGGAGTAGTTTTCAAAATGGGTTCTATTGGCAAGTGTTACTCCAGTAAGAATGGTCAGGTAACCCAGGGCACCCCACTCCAAACATCCCTTTACTGCATGATGTGTCAGTGTGTTTAATATGTTATGATGCTTTGAGAATTTTAACAAGATGAAAAAGTACCCAGCACTTCCCAAACTTACACCACAGCATCTTTTTCTCCCCAAAGCATCTTGAAAGACCACTGTTCTAAAGATCATACCCCAGGGAACACTGGTATAATGTATATCTCATCCAGTGATAATATGCAAAACATTTGATAACATGCCTGGAACATAGTGGCCATTCAATAAACAATGGTATTTATTGTTGGGGGAAATTTTTTAACTTCTCTGAGCCCCAGTTTCCTCATTGTAAAATGAAGATAATATATTGACTTATAGTTGCTATGAAAATTAATGAAATAATACAATAGCACAGAGAATTAAATCATTTATAGGAGTCTTCTAATAAATATTAGTTAAAAGATGTTCGCTCCTTACAAAGAAATTAAATATTGCTCTTTGGTCTCATGGAAAGTAAATATGATTTATCATGCATCTTAAAACAGTGGGTTTGGAAAACAGGTTTTCTAATTTAGAGGTTCAAAACATCTGTAAGACCACTCACACAGGCATTGAAACTCAATGGCAGAGGCACCCAAGAGAGAAGGACCCCAACTGGCAATACATGAAGGTCTATAGTAGAAGTTATGAACTTCATCTCTAGAAAATCTAATTTAATTAGCCTGGAGTTGGGGGAGGATAATAGTAGTTTTGATTCTAGTGTGCAATAGTGACCTAAAGCATAATCGTGCATGTATAATTGACACTCAATATGTTGTTACTATTTGTTGATTGATTCTAGAAATAGGACCACTAATTCCAAGCAAGATACACAGCACATATTGGCCTTCAATATTCAATAGACTCCCTTCTAGGGAGAATTCAAGAAGAAACTGCACATCTTTGAGACAGAAATCTCATCACATGCAGTTGATACTCTTCATGTTTAGTTATAAGTGACAGGCCCGCTCAGAATCGTCAAGTGGGCAGTTCACTGCTCCTGTGTCCCCTTCCTCCCTTGAGGGACCACCACTCATTTCAGACACCTAGGTTCCTTACACTTTTGTCTTCCTGCTTAGGTACATGCTCTCAGACAACCACTACTGCCACCAGGCAAATGACCTCTAAGACCATAGTGACCCGACCAAGGGCCATGGCATTTTAAGTGAAATATTTAGAAAAAAATGGCTTCAAGATGAAAGAAAAATCTTCAGACTCTATTTTAATGTCATTAGTTCTCAGACTGCAGTGTGCGTCAGAATAACCTGGGAAAATTACTTAAAATTACAGATTATTGGCTCTAGCTCCAGAGAGTCCCCTTCAGTGAGTAGAGTCCAGGAATTGGCATTTTTAACAAAACCCGCAGATGAATGCTTAAAACTAGTTGTGTACATCAGCCTTCACAAAAATTAGTTTAAATATAGCAGTTTTCTCCAAAATTAGGTCATGCACATGAGTTTTCACTAAAACAATCTTCAATACAAGAGTATTTGAACACAATAAAAATTTTTTACATAGCTTTTCTTACATGAGTTTTTTCCCAATCATCCTAAATACAGTTGTTTTACTTAAAAGTAGCAGGTAAGCATGAGTTTTCTTTAAAATTAGATTGAATACAGCAATTTGACTTCAAATTAGGTAGTAGGTGTGAGTTTTTATTAACACTGGCAGGTTATCTGTGTATTGTACTTTGAGAATTATTGTTTAAAGTTAAGAAGAGAGCAGAAAGTTATGAAAAGATTGAGCAAGTATATTAGCAACTACAGAACACATAGTGTTGTGTACTTTGTTCCCTAACACTCTTGTCTACAACCTAATACAATAAGGAAAAAATAATAGAGCTTATTTTGTTTCAGACTTAAAATTATAAGCTGACTTATTTTAGAGTTTCACCAGCAAAATTAAAACTACCTAAGGAATACATGGTGGATAGAGATTATGCCCTTAGGAAAATCAGCCGGATCATATGATTATAAACCTATCCAAGGAAGATTATTTCCAAATACCTCACTGCATTTGACTAATAATATATTATGTTCTATATGAGCCATCTGTGGGCAAAGCAGCAAAACAATGAAACCCAATTAATTTCCAAGCCCATGATTCTTCTACTATAAGGTCTATTCCAAGTAAGCAATTTAAAGGTATCCTCAACTGCCTTGAAAACCAAAAGGAAAGCAACACATTCTTACTTCTTGTACTATTTTTGCACATCTAACTGTGCCAAATGACATTAATTAGCTCTTATAGATAATGAGAAATTTCTGCTCAATGCTGCAGTTTTAACTTGCCTTTAGGAACCATCTCATTATGCTTCCCCCAGTTAAGGAATTTTATGTCCAGATGCACAAGCATATTACAATCATTTTTGCTTTCAAAATCCTCTCCATAGAGACTGATAGCACAGAAAATGGGATTCTCCTTTAAAGTTAATAAGACTTGAGTGATGTAATGAAGTTACTGTAGTTCCCCTATCAATTAAAAATGCTTAATTTAGCTTGAATTTTCTTTCTGCCCAATTTTCAACCCAAATGCTCAGACTTCAGAAAATAAGGTTGTGTGGTTATCTTGAACACATTAAATTCTTATTGCAATTAGCAGGATTGCTTGCATTTGTATTATGCAGAAGTTCTGGGCAGAATGGCCTGCTCCGGATATTGAGATAACCAGCCATCATGGCATCAGAGTCAAAGGGTTCCATCCAACTAATCATAAGCAAATCATTACAGACACATAGGAAGTTACAGAAATAGAGTCATTCTTGACTTTGGTGAGCCTACAGACTAGGTAAAAAAAACAAAAACAAAAAACAAGACATGTACCTAGGCTGCTATTCGAAGCTATAGAACTTGAGCAATTCTGCTAAAAAGGGACAAAGAGAAATAAAGGAAAAGGATGATGTGCTTTTATTTTTCATTGCTTTTCCTCCACTATCAAACCTCAAGGTTTTTACATGTACTGCTTCTAAGCTAGAGGTAAGTCAGACTCCTAGGTTTTGAGCCTCAAGCAGACTTTACAGATTTATAACAGACAAAAATCTTGAAAACCATGGCTTTCAATCTCAAGATTCAAGTATTTTGTTGAATAACTTAGTTGTTTTTATTTTTAAAGTTTATCTCTGATTAGCAAGAGTCAAAACACAGAGCACCAAGTTTGGGGAAATACATATAAGGATGTTTTCCTACCTCATTTTCTTATTCCTGACCAGCTTTTGAACACTAGGAAAGAAGAAAAGAATTAGAGGGAAATCACTAAGGCTTAGAGTCTGCCGGAATCCCTGAGAGGAAGCCCCATGAGAAACCCTGAGTCCCAACTTTAAAGGGACAGGAAAACAGAAACTCAAGACAAGTTCAGGGAATGGGGAGCGTTCCTGAACAGAAAATGCTGTTGTTTGGTTCACGGGAGGTAGTACAGGAGATGGCAAAACTTGTAGTAAATCTTACATCCAATGGTCTCCTGAATGGTAGAATGACAATGTCTAGGCACTGAGCCTTTGACCAGCTTCACAGATGTTCAGTCCCAGAGCACCCAGGGAGGGCATCCAAAAATTCACAGCTCTTCCCAACAAAGCGCCTTGTGGAAGGGCTGAAAGAACCAGTGGGCTGGAAGACTTAAGGTTGGAGTAGAAAAGATTCAGTGTGTGGACATGCAGGCGCTGTCCACACACGTTGTCTGCATGTGGGACCACAGGCATCTCAGAGGACACAGCAGACAGAAAGAGCAGTGGCCATGCCTTAGTAGGCTTAGTAGGATGCCACGTCCCAGTGGAAGCCAAAGGAGCAGCTGCTCCCCTTATCACCAATATCAAGGCCCTCCATAAACCTCTCCTAAGGCCAGATGCCCCTGAGAAAGAAGGGAAGAAGGGAGTCAGGGACAGGCCCACAATAAACAGCCATTAACCAAAAGAGAACTTAGTTTCAAACCCAAAGTGAATTACCTTGAGCTGACAAGAACCACTAGCAGACCAGGACCTCTAAGCTAGGGTGAGATCTGTTATTTTTTTTTAACAGCATCACATAGACTTATTGCACACCCAAATCTGTAGCTTGAGAAATGTATACCTACTACATGTGGTTGTAAGCGGGTACCCCAAGGTCTCTACATGTAGTGCACACATGCACTGTGGTTAGCTAGGACCCTACATCAAGGTCACTGAACCTCAAGGCCAGGGGAATAGCCTTAAGAATAGAAATGCAAAGAGTCTCTCCAAAGTTGTTTTTTATGGCCGTAACTCAGCCTCTGAGTTGCTAAACCGACCATTTTTCTCCATAAGGTCACGGAAAACCAGTTCTCATAGCATCATCTTAGACCTTCAGCATGGAGGCCAGGTCACACACATATGAAAACAATATCCTGACAAAGTGTGTGGGCCTGATCTTACAAGTGGGACTGATGCAGGCTCAAGAAATATAGGGAAACCAAAGAGAACTCGGAAGGCCAGAGAAGAAAGTCACATTGGCCTCTGACTGTGGTGACTCCAGAGAAGACAAAGAACAATGGGTATTTGAATTGGCATGCAAAGCCACCTTCTGCCTCTTCTACTGCCTCTGCGTATGTGAGGCCCACCTGAAGCTTATCCATGCTGCTGAAACTGCTCTCCACCCTCTGGTCACAAGGCTTGGGTGAGCCACTTTGCAGCCCCTTTGTCATATCCATCAGCCGTGTTGTGCCCTTTACTGGACAGGGAAAAGTTTCAGCTGCTTTTGATAGGCCACTGAAGATGCAGAGGACAGTGTCCAGACAGATGGTCTGATGATAGGCTTTGATGACATTTCTCCCCTCTAGTGACTGCTGCCTCTGAGAGTCTGGGGCAGAGTGAGCACACTTTCCCTGTGTTCTCAGGTCCCCACCACTATTAGGCTGTCTCCACGCCTCTTAGCCTTATCCCACCCCATTGGGAATTTAAGCCCAGAGGAGGCAAGGGAGGGGCGCTGTCTCAGGTATCACTTAGGTGCCAGCTCTCCTACCCACCTGGCCAGACGGGTATTTCTGCTTGAAAGCAGATACAGAGCATCCTATCTTCGCTCGGCATCCCTGAGCCTATAGATGAGGTCCTTGAAGGCAAACTTCTACAATTCAAAGTGCTTTCTTTTTTCTTCTTTCAAACACCAGGCTGTTGTAATTAATAGCTTCAAAGATTGCAGTGGCTTCTAAAGATCCACAAAAGTCTATTTAAGTACTCAAAGCTGCAAATTTGACTCTTTTTTTTCTTTCTGTGTCATCCCTACCCTGAGGGCAATGCATATAAAGACTCTTAGTATAACTTTAGAAGTGGGGGAAAAGGGTTGAGATTCAGAAGAATTGGAAAAAGCACATGGATTAATATCAAAATGTTACCTTGCTTCAATGTTAACTTCACTTGGCAAAGTTTTCCATGAAATTATCCCTACTGTTAGAGGAGAATGAACTTACATATACCTATACCCCAAGAGTGTATAGAGTTTGGGGGTATAGCCCTGAGCGGTCATACCAGGTAAAAAATTTCTTTAAGAATTCTTTAAAAAAATTAATTAACATTTATATATATATTTATATAGAGAGAGATAGATAGATAAATAGATGTGTGTATGTGTTACATGATACTATATATAATATATTCATATATTTTATATATACATATATAAAATATATGTATTATGCAATTCCACAATATATTTACAATTATTTTAATGGAAGAAAAAGTTTTCTAAATGAAATACTTAAATAAAGATGAACCCAACAGTCAGAAACAACTCTTAACTAATAAAGGAAATATTTTGTCGAGATCAGGTGGCCTTTCACTTGTTAGATGACTGTTGGGGGACCTTAGCTCAGAAAAACTTCCCTGCTAAAAACCCACTTATGGTACAAGTGTTATTCATGATCTGATGCCACACTGAAGATTTTTTTGTAATACATTCTCAGGAACATTTGTAGGGGAGATTGGGATCATGAATTCTGCTTTAAGCATTTGCAGTGTAGGAGGAGAAGTCACCTTTTACTTGGAGACACTCAAGTTCCTCTTATGCCTCAATCATCCTGCTAGATTGTAATAAACATGAGATTTTGGAATGACTCATGTAACTGAGCTAACAATCTGGATGATTTCCATTAGAATAATGCATACTAAAGTCAAAAATGGAAAAACACTGTTGGATTTCATTTTGGCTCCCCTGTCCTCTTTTTGGACATGGAAGCACAGTTGCACATAATACACATGGGACCTGCCCATGTGGCTCTGGAGAGATTCGCTTTGAAATGGTCTTTGGATCTCCTGAGAATAAGACCAAGAAGGAGTGTCAGAAAAGATCTGAATTCTTCAAATACAGAAGTCTCTTTACCATCAGACTTCATTTATTTGTCATCATCATTTATTTATCAGAGCATCATTTATTTGTCATATATGAATTATTTCCCATAGCCTTATTGTTTCAGTTTTTATTGATTGACATGTTTTTTAAATAAACATTTCTGAGTGATCAATTACAATGGAGAATGAAGTGGATTAGTCTAGAAGTAGTCCCACACAGGAAATACAAAAGAAACACTAGGTCAGTTGTAGCCTAGATCATTGCACTTGTACTAATCAATACATTGGATAAGAAGTTCTGAAGTGGGCCTTGAAGTGAATGCATGAAAGTGGGAAATGGAGAAGAAACTGCATCACTTTGATTGCATACATTGCTATAAGTCATCATTAAGTGTTTAATATATTATAGGCATAATAGGTATATCTTCTGAATAATTGTTTATAATATGACTTACAATAAAAATCATACTTTGTGAAAAAAAAAAAAAGATGAACCCAAGAAAGATGATGTTTGTGTATCCAAGTGTCACGGACTGACCCTATGCCTTCATAGGTGTCTTTCTATGGTTTGAAGGAGCTCAGATAGACAACAGGGAATTCTAGGGCATGCAGTCATGCAAAGAATTAGAAACTTAAATCTAGGATATGAGAGGCAGAGCTGTCGGCATGAGGCCCCAGGGTGGGAGCAAAAAGGCAATAGAGAAGAGAGGTGAAAGGCCATAGACATGGGGAAAACATGACTGGAAAAGGAGAGAAAAGAATTAGTGGAGTACACGCATGTGTGTATGTACATATATATATAAACATATATTTACTTTTTTAAAGAATTATTAAAGAAATTTTTTACCTGGTATGGCTGCTCAGGGCTGTACTCCCAAGCTATGCTCAAGTGGAAGACAGGCTGTAGAGAGTCAGAGCCAGTTTAGAGCATCGAAGGTCAGTGAATGGGCTGGACAACGAGTTGCTTCTGGGTCACATGAGGGAGGAGCCCACACTTTGAAGTTTCAGTGCAGTGTCTAGTTTCGTCCACCCTGAGATATTTGGCACAGACTCAGCAGATAAGGATCAGCTCCTTGTTAGCTTCCAGGCACAGTTCATCATAACCACCATTCTGGAAGCTACTGTGATAGCTGACTCTCAACCTCTCAGGTGCATTTTTTTTTAGTTCCAAGGATGGTTACATGAAAGATGACCCAGGGGTTCTGCATGAGCCCAGAAACCTGATAGAAACCAGAGTAAATGGTACCCAAATCCTGAGTTTTGAAATGCAAAACTTCACAGAAAGATGGCATACACAAAGCTACTCCAAGAATCTCCCTTCCCCTTCCCTCACATGATCACAGGAGCTCACTGAAGCCTGATCTCTGTCTTAGATCATCAATTATCCTGTGAAAACATAAACCACACTTGCAGATAGATGACCAGACGTCCCAGAGTCTTAAGGCAGCAAATGCACGAATAAGATTCTTCTGTCCTTATTCCTTAAAAAGTTTACTGACTCTAGGCCCCAAAACTATTTTGAACATTCTATATTTGCTCCCGAAGTTAAGAATATTAAATTTTAAAATGTTAAGGATGTGAATGCTTAGACCTTCTTGTTAAAAAAATAAATTAAAAAAAAATGTTCATTGAGATGTTGTCACCACAGAACTATGGTAGAAATTTGACCAAAAAAAGAAAATAATAATAGTAATAATAATCCCATTATTTCTCAGTAACCAATCTCTTGATAGTCTATATTTTACTGAAAATGGTGTTTACAGAAAGACTTCAAATCATAGCTTACCTTCAGGTTATAACAGGTCTATGACAAAAATGAAAGATTTTACATCTATAAAATGACAATGGTATTGTCTGTATCCTTCTTCCACCCATAGCATGAACAGTTATTAGAAAATGTAACAGAACAGTTCAAATAAGGAGCCAAATAAAGCAAAGGAAGAAAAAACCTATACAAAATTAAAGATTTGTATTATATTCTTGGCTAGGCCAGAGTTTCTAAAAAATACTTTGTCAGAAAAAAACACTTAAAGGTATGTATCCAACGCAGTTCTCCTAGATGTACCAATGAATGAGGGCGTTGAATACGTAAATATTAAATGTACAAGGAGAAGTCATTTCAATACTCACAGTCTGATGCCAAATTGGCAACCAGTATGAAGGCTAATCCCAGACAGCCTCACCTCCGTTCTTTCAATATTATGAACTCAAATCAAATTCTAGCACAATGCTTTTCCTACAACTTAAAAAAGAAATCACAATCCACCCCTAGACTATTTTTTCTGAGATAATTTATTTTATATACAAACCAAGAACTTGATTAGCGCCTCCTACCCCTCAAAGGTATATAGCTGCAATATTAGGATAAAGATGTCAGGAGAGAATAACATATGTTCAAGTTCACACCAGTACCAAGAAACTCAATACTTGGTGTTGACCCCCCAGAGGTGCCCTGCAGCCGGCAGTTAGCAGGAGAAACACACCAAGGAGGAAGGGAAGGGAAGGAGAAGGTGGCTGGCAAGGGACATACCCAGGAACCAAAGAAGTGGAGAAGAGAATGCTTTCTGCAAAATAAACAAAGCAAATCCTTCTCCTTTTAAAACCAGGAGAGCTACAGTTCTAGGTGAAGGTTGGGCTGACTTTCTAATAGATGGTTCTAATGAATTTCTTTTCTAATCAAAGTGACCAAAGACAGAGAAACCAGAGCACTTGTGCCTCGATTTCCTTCCCTCTTAAGAGAAGTCACACACACACACACACACACACACACACGCACACACACACACACACACACTTTATCTTTGGATAGTATCAAATGACACTAAGCATAGTTTATTACTATAATCCATTTATAAGTGAATTTTCTCATCAAACTCATCTTCATAGGGTTTCGTTTTAAATGTGTTCATAAGCATGGAGATGATAATTTTTTAAATGGCATGGAACCATGGTTAGTTTTTGTTTCCTTATGTTTGAACAGCTGTCCCTCATGGGCAAGACACAAGCTGTCCTAAAGCCTAGTACTACATAAACACTTGTGGACTGGATAAAACAGGTAACAGCGGGCACTGAAAATCCTGTGCATTAGACATGTACAGACCTACTTTAACTAAAATACTGGTATAAACAATCCAAAAGAACTGGTACTAGAAGGGCAGATAATGGCTAAGATTAAAGCAGCATCAAGGTTTTCACTGCCCTGCCTTCCATCAATAGACAGAAAGATAGATAGATGATAGATAGATAGATAGATAGATAGATAGATAGATAGATAGATAGATAGATAGATAGAGATAGATATAGGTAGATAGATAGATAGATAGATAGATAGATAGATAGATAGATAGATAGATAGATAGATATAGATTATAGATATATAGATATAGATATAGATATAGATATAGATATAGATATAGATATAGATATAGATATAGATATAGATATAGATATAGATATGTGCTGTAGACTTAAATATTTTCAGTGATATATAAAATTGTATTTTAAAGAAATAGAGTGCTTAATCATGTCAGGCATTGTGCTAAGTGCTTTATATATATCAGCTCAATGATTCTCATAATAGCACTAAGAAAAGGATTCTACTATTACTTCCATTTTACAGAGGGGAAAACTGAGTGAAAAAGAAAATAAACACCCTGCCCAGGGTAACCCAGCCACTAAGTAGCATAGCTGAAATTTAAACTCCAGCATTCTGACACCAGGACCAGCTGACTGTAATTCCTGGTCATGTATGTAGGTCCATTAAAAAAGGGAACTCTATCCACCAAAGAAAAATGGAGGCAGTAGGATCCATGCTACCAGGGAAATTTCCAGTCTGCAATGCATGGGAGGATACTGCTGGGGTAACCTACTCTAATTTTCCTGCTTTTAGGGCAACATAACTAGGTGACATCATAAATGTCTGCTACTTTCTGATGACATTACTTTAGGAATTTAAATGTTCATCCTTAAACATAATTTGTCTATGGCTCTATGAAGCGTGAGGGAGTTTGTGAAAACCAAGCTCAGAAATAGAAGCTTTGGAAAGCTACTAAAATTTTGATCCTAATTCAGAAGCTCAATTTTTATATGCTAAATGTATCTTTAATTCTGAGATCATAAAAGGCAAATTGATTAATAAATATGAGACCCTTCCATGCTACTCTGCTGACATGACCTTCACAGTTTCATTTCCTGTGGATACGAAGAGTATGTGGTTTACTTGAGCTCAGGGTTGGTAGGAGCCTTAAAGGTCATTTTTTCTTGTGACGACAGCAAAAACTTGGAAACAGAAAGGTCAGCCACAATATCTTGCCATTTTCTTTTTGACAGTTGGAGACAAAGTGAGAATCAAAAAGAAATCATTGCTTGTGACCAAAGACAGAGAAACCAGACCCCTGGTAAAGCTATATTTATGCTCACTCTCACACTGGCAGAAAGAAATAAATGCTTGTGGTTAATCAAAAGACTAAATATGTTCATTGTATTTAAGGCAATATAAGATTTGGAGGAGGATTTCGTTTTTAAAAAAAAAGTTAATTGAAATATATTGTCAAGATAAGATCTAGGACTGGCCTTCTACCCAAAAAAGGAAAGGGAGAATTTTATCAAGTCCCTTCCTGGTGGTATGTTCTGTGTGAGCCATGCTTGTAGACTCTCTTTGGTTTTTTCAATAGAAAATAAAGTGAAATGTCTAAAATCAAATGTTGAGAATTCAAATAAAACAGAAAGATCAGAATTTTTTAACGTACACTTTATGAGAAACAAACCCACAAAAAGTGCTTTGTAGTGATTTAATTTAAAAATTAATCAAGGAGTAGACTTCAAGTGAAAGCAACTGAATTTGAGGAGTCAGATGGACTAAACCACATTTCTTAGACAAATTATTCAATGTCTCCATTAATAAATTTCCCCATCAATATAATGGGCATAATAACCCCTCCCTCCGAAGGCTGTTGTAAGGTTGATGTGTAAGAGTGAAGATAAAAATCCTTGGCACTCCTTTCTTTCTCTCCCTTCCATTTTAATGATTTTTCTAAAACCGGAAATGTCCTGTGCAAAGAAACCTTCCATTGAAATAAATTTATGAGCAAAGATTGCAAACTACACTATCTACCACAGTGACACTATAACACATTCATTTCCTTTTAATAGCAACACATAAACTTCATATTACATAATGTTACAAAAATAATTATATTTTGTTTATAACATACTTGCTGTAACATATTTTGAGGTATCATTCATAGAAAACATTTCTGAATTTTTTTCTTTGTGTGGCATGACACCCCTTTCAATTCACTGAAGCTACACTTACCATTTGAAAGAAAATTAACATGCATGACCTGAATTTTCAATTTTTAGTACCCTAGGAAAATGAAAATGAAATTCAAACCCTCTAAACACACATAAAAGAGACAAGAAGTAATATGTAAACAACTAGATTTTTTACCGGGGTATGTCTGATAAGTCAATAATTTACATCTAGGATCTAAATTCATATGTCTGGTTTTCAAGTCATGTAGAAAAATTTTAAATACTAGTTAGTTAAAATACATCGCTTTTCTGGAACAAAATGGAGTGTAAATTTTCAAACTACTGTTGCACATTGATATGCAAGGACCGCATAAGACATTCTATACTTTGCATGCAAAAGGACACCAATTTCTTCCTATCAGGCACTCACAAACTAGAGAAATCATCTAGTGGTATGTTGTCATTTGACTTTCAACTATATCCACTTTGTGAGTTAATGGCAAAGGAATAATGCTTGCACTTCCATACACTACCAAAGGCTCTGGGTTTTATAGGCTATTTTATGAGTAATAGCATCCAAAACATTACTTTATAGAAATCCTTAGAAGCAGGAATTTATCACTCAAAGATCTTTTCTTGGCAGGAAGAAATGACAGCAAATTATGTTTTATGATGGCATTTATATATTGTGCATGTGAATATAGTGTAATTGTAATAGACATATAGACATATATATGCCGTCTGCATATGTATAAGATTTTATAATCATAATTCCATTTTCTTTTTGTTTTATGCCATCATCTTTGCTGTGCAGTTCAGTACCATATTATTTTCATTTCAACCCCAGCTGCATCATTGCTGCTGCCAGATCTCTGGTTTTTTTTGGAGAAAATATACAATTTAAAATTGTTTTTTTTTTCTTTTTTTTTATCAGAAAGGAAAGTCATCAAGAATTAGATTTTATTTTAGGAACAAAGTAAGGTTTCATGGGAGAAAAAAACAAAGCCTTGGTGTAGAGAAGGTTTGTTCACTTTCTATAGCATTACTGAAGTGTCCGTATGCCTTGATAAACCTGTGTTTGGATCTTCTCAGTGGGGGAAATGACTTAATTTAACTATTTTGGTGTCTCGGCAAAGGTAAGTTGTCTATTTTGAGAGTCTAACTGGGTAGTATTAAACTACTGCATTTGTGAATGAAACCCCAAAGTTTGCCCAAATAACTCGCTGCCTCAGTATCCCCAAGTAGAAAAGGCGGGTGGCCAATGGGTGGAGGAGGAGGTATGGGAACTGGCCCGGAATTTACTCTGTGGCAGAGTGGCCTTAGACCAATATCTTGTATTCATAAAAATCTAGGCAAGAGACAAACCAATGGAGGATGGAGAGAGTTTGATTCAACTGATGCTCTATTATTTCATGTTCTCTAGTGTCTCTCTTTCAATGCCATCATGGAAGAACTGGGAATCTCACTCAAAAATCAGAAAAAGTTAAAGAAAAAGTCAAGAACTAAGGGGAAATCTTCCTTTACAAGTATCCTTACTTGTCATCAGAGACGAACTCAGAGAAAAGAGACGGTGGCATGATCCGAGAAAACAGCTGCAGGAAGCTTTCTGGAAGAGTCAGGATATACTCATTGCAGGTTTAGGGAGAAGGGATTTCTGAAAAGTGTGTGATGTGTTTCCATATATCTATATACATAACTCTGGTTATCTATATAGATATAAGACCTACACAAGTTTAAAAAGTTCCCATAAACAGACATGCCTTGGGAAGTGGCACAGGTCCTCTTGAAATGAATTTGTATGCCTACTCTGTTTTGCCTTTTCTCTTTCATCCCAATAAATTGCTGTGTGTGCTTTCTAAATAATAATAAAACCACAGGTATTTTTTTTTCCAGAACAAGTTGGAGTGTGGGTCTGTCCACCTCACTCGCGCCGGTCACAGTGTGTGGTCACTGAGTGTCATCAGCTGTGGCGTTTGCTAGTTTGCTGACTCTTCTCACCTGTTCAGACAGACAGCATCAATTTGGGCTCAGTTAAAAAAAAATACTAAATACCCAGTTATTACAATGCAGTGAAACCATTCATTTTCATGTTTTAAAATCTTATTTTATAAATAGTTTAAATGGTACTTGGAACATCAGTGAGTATAAGATAAAACAATACTAAATATGGAAAATTCATTTGAAAAATGTAAGAGTCCACCACACTCTGGGCATCCTTCTGGCTTCTGGGGATATCATGGTGAGGACAGGTAGGGGCCCAGTCCTCATGTAGTTACAGCAAAACTAAAAAGACAAACCTTCTAGTATTCGAAGCAGGATGAGCATGTCCTCAGTGGAAGTCAGAAGCGGGAAGAACATGAGGGGGAAGTATTTGACCAGGAAATGAAGCATGGAAGTCTTCTAGGAGGAAGATACAACTAAGCTAAGCCCCAAGGGATGGGAGGTGAGGTGCAGGGAGGGAAGAATAAGAAGGAGGCAACATTACAACCTGAGGAAGCAGCATAATCAAAGGCACTGAAATAAGAGAGAATGGGGCCAGACTGGTAGAGAAAAAGGAAGTTTGGAGCCTCCTGTAACCCAGAGGAAGGATAGTGTAGCCTGGGCCAGAGGAGGCGCAGACAGAGCACTGGCTGACAGAGGTACCTGGCAGGGCCAAGGAAAACGCCAGGGTTGGTGACGAGAAGGGGGCGGGAGGCCTAGCCTGGGAGTTCAGGCAGCATTCATTGTGTTGGCAAATACTGATCCAGAGCAAGCATTGGACCAATAGTTTGTATCATTAAGCCCCATTGGTTCCTGTAGAATTATTCTATGACTACAAGAAACTTTTAAAATCTAGTCCCTTTAGGTTTTAAGTGCAAAATATTTCCAGACGTGAAAAAAAAATCACCTTTAAAACAGCCATAACAAACATGGAACAGATATTTTTCTATTTTTATAATCACCACTCACATTTTGGATCGATCAGATTTTCATTAACAACAAAGACAATGTAGTTTATAAAAGGGCAGTCAGATGCTTACATTAAACACATTAAGATACTTACATTTAAAATATTGAAATATGAATCCAACTAACTGAAGATGGACTAGAATGAAAACATACTAGAGGTGGAATATGCAATTTATTCAGGTCATGAAAAATTATACCAAAGGCATTCCATTTTGCATTTTCTGATATAACAGTATGATATTTTTCTCTCATTTCAGAAAATATTGTATCTTTTCACATATTGTTATAGCAAATTGTAGTAAAAAATATATCAGCTTCTAATGTCTAAAATATATTGTGTGTCACTCTGGTTTATAGATATTTTATGACCACTAATCCCTTTCCTTTTCACTTGATAACTGAATTTTCATTTAAGGCATATAGCACTTGCTAGGAGGTACTTTGCTAAAAATTATACTGCCACAAGAAAAATTGCATAAGAGGACTTTTTCATGTTAAATGCTAAATATAACGCAAATAACCTGCCTTTCTCCCCAATATTTTCATTCTGAAAAGCAGGCCTGGTGTGTACACATGTGCGTTATGTTTCTGTGTGTTTCTTGGTGTATTAAGGTGAAGAACAGAGTAAGCTAATGAGTTCAGGGGAAAGAAAAAGAGGGAATAGCAGACTATCTAGAAGCCCGTCCAGAAAAATTCCTGAGAACAAGCATTAGTCTTTGAGATTTTCATCCCTTTCACTAAAAAGCAGTGACTCATACACAGTTATGTAGAAATCAATGGCAAAGTTAATTAAAAACTAGATCCAACATTTCTTCCTTCAGCAATTTCTTGATGTTCATAGGAAAAGCTCAGGTGAAATATTCAGGAAGAGAGTGGGAGGTCAGTGTTGATTGAAAGACAATGTTCACAGTTAAAATTTATTTTCCTTTGAAGTTTCAAACCTGAGTCTTTCTTGCCTTTAGTGTAGAGAAAAGGGAAGACATACAATTCCCTTCTTGCATTGACCTCATGGAGTTCCTGACATATCTAGAGGCTCAGAGTTTTCAATTGTTAGCCTAGAAGAAGCTGGAGAAAGACAAATAAGGAGGAAGTGAGGTAAAGAAAACTAGGTGAAAATATAATTGGCCAACATTGTTTTTCCTCTATCTCAGTAGCTACTACTTTAATTTAACACTTTGCATGACCTCTGAAGCTACTGTGATTGTTGTTTCGCAGAGGAATAATGTAAGAGTATCTGCTCTGGGAAAGGCATTTCTAGGGACTATTTTTGTAGTGTGATTTTTAAAGCAACATAAAATCTGCCAGTGCCCAAATGCATGGCCCACCAGATTCTTTCCAACATCAGAGAGGCCAGTGCCTTGGGTAACAAACTGGAGCACCGTCTAAAAGAGGCCCAGGTTACAATGGACTTGCTCAAAGCATTATTAGTTGACTCCTCCAGCTTAGAGTAAGAAGAGGAGGGCAGACATCAGCTGATCAAGGATGTCCAAAGGAGAGTCACAAGTGTACAGGGCCGGGACAAGCAAGCGTTCCACCTAAGGCAATGAGTGATTGGAGAGGGAGCCTACTGGAGTGAGGAAGAGGTAATAAAAAGTGAAGCAGGGACTTCAAAGGCACACCCAGTTCTCAGTTTTGTTCAAGTCCAGGCCCATATAGGAAGGGAAACTTTCCAGTTACATTTCTTTAAAAATGGCCATGTGGAGGAAAGAAGCAAGACAAAATAGGAACAGTAAATCCATCAGAGTGGAGACATATATACTATATTTACAAGTAGAAATTCAAAGTCCCAGAAGCCTTGGCCATGAAATGGCCAATGTTGAACCATTCTGACATGTTGATGTTTTGAAATTCAGAAACACGTCGGCTGGCTTTGCAGATGAGTGTCCTCGTGGTATGTCATGGGCACACCAGACAGACCTGCTTTTCAGCTTCACCCGTTGAGAAGTTACTTCATTTTTACACAGCCTAGACAGTTATCTGATACTCCAAAATGGCTATGTGAGCATGTTTTGTCTGGTTTGTATATCCTTCTTCCTTTCTCCCTACCTTTTCTTCACTGTAGAGTACCCAGGTGTCCTACCTTATCCTGAGCGATTCAGCTTTAAGCCTGAAGTTGCAAAGTTCTATAAGTTAAGTACCCACTCCTGCTCACAAAAGTATAGTGACTTGGACAATAAGTCATAGGATGTTTTGCTCATTGGTCTTCAAACTTCCTCTTCTTGACAGACATGTAGTTCCTCTAATAAAGTTCAAACTTGTGCTGATGATAAAAGAGGAACCTCATCCAAAGGAATCAATGGAAGGCAAGAGCCCCCCACGCAGTATCGATACAATCCAGGAAAACCCAGAAGGAGCCAAACTGACTTTGACATTTCATTTGGACATTATAAGAAAGATTATACAGATATAGATATAGTTATAGATAGAGAGAGAGAGAGAAGTGGATCTCATTTTCTTAGTCTGACCTGGGCTGTGTTCTCAATAAATATCAAGGTCATGTCATTAGATGTCAATAATTGTAATACCACCTATCATTTAACAAGGATGTACTAAATTCAGGTGCATTATATGTACTTCACAACATTTGCTCATGTAATAGTCACAGCAACTCTAAAGTAAATATTATTTTTTACAGAGTTAAAAATTATGGTTTGGATCGGTTAAATAGATTGCCCAATGTCACTTAACTATAAACTGGCAAATGATACAACACAACCCCCTCACCCCTGCTGCACACCATCACAACTACACCCAGGTTCCTCCTAACTCTTAGAGACTAAGTACTGATGGCCCAACTCAGGCTTTGCTCCAAGCATATATGAGCTCATTTATCCTCTCAGCAGCCTTGCAAAGTTGGTCTTCTGTATTACCGTTTGCATTACAGAAAAGGAATCTGCAAGAAAAAAAGTTAAGTAGCTCCCTTAAGTCAGACTGCCTGTGGTTAAAGAATCAAGATTCTGAACTTCAATCTGTTGGAGACCAGAGGCTCTTAACCATGACACTAATACACTCTTATCTTATTATTCCTTTAAGGCAAATTGTGACTCAATTTTTAAAGTAATAGCCGTACGGCAATTACTCATCTCCCACCATCATTTAATAGAATAGAGAGTTATCGATGTTTCCTAGAAGCATTATTTAAGCATACCAATGCCTTGGCAAGGCCCTTAAATACTAAAATGTCATTTCTAACCCTTAATATTTAATAAAATGAACCTTCTACCAAGTCAGCAGACTAGTTATATTATTGACTTGATATTACTCTTTGAATATTTCTCATTCTGAGTCAAGTCATTCAAAGCATAATTAAACACATGAATGGCAAGATGTGATAGTTCCTGTAAACGTCTCAAGTCTCCTCATGTTTCCAGCAGTCTCACAGGAGACTATTAGATTGTAAACTCCTAGCCGATTATAACCTTCTAGGAGGGTGAATCAGAATATTTCTTTTGAATATCAATCACTCTATAAGAGTTGTTTAGCTTCTTGCATGTACTGGATAATAAACAAAGACCTCCTGAATAATGAATGACAAGCATTTGAGCATATGCCTTGTAGACATCTGCCACAAATTTTGAAGATACAATCTTTACCTTTGAGAATATTATATTTGAACAGGTCGATTCCAAAGGTGAAATTTTGTGGGGACATTTGATTTTTAGAGACTACAACTACAAATGCCATTGAGTTTTCTAGGATTTGCATTCCCACCCACCCACAAGGAACATAGGCTGGCAAATTCTTCAGTAAGAGACCGAGATATAAATCAATTTGAGGAAATACATACAAATACAGGATAAAGATTTTCAAGTAGCCAACATCAGAAAGAATTTTAAACACATTGATAATGTCTTCAGTATGTATAGACCTATCATTAAGCTGCTTCCAAAGCATCTCTAAAGAGTCAGGCTGCTTTTCCTTGTCTTCATGATGAATTCTGTGCCTAGAGCAGCAAATTAGATTGAGACCATTTTTAATAAAGCCATGTGAAGATTTAAAAGTAATCTGGTGGCATTAAGCATAATAAACCAAATTATAGTGATGAAAGAAACATTTTCATTAAAGCTTCAAAAAATGACACTCAAAACTCCAATGTAGGGATGGAATTGAGTCTACATTGTCTCAAGGGAACCAAGATAACAAATGACAGCTAGAATTTTAAGCTCATCATAACAAATATACAATTAGTTTTGACCTTTTCATAACATCTCAACAAATATAATGAGTCATAAGCATGCATGTTGCAAATGAAATTAATTGCAGGGGTATCTTTCACTGAAATGTTTAATGATCTCATCACAGATTTCCTAGCTGATTTCCTTCTGACTTCCTCCAGAAAAGGATGCTATTAGAAGCGTCACACCAGGTTAATTTCATTGAACCAGAAACACGCAACATCCACAACTTGGACCTGGCTCACGTTTTCCCATTCATGTGGAACATTTTCCTTTGCTCTTCTTTCTCCCCTCTTCCATCTCTGCCTGTATGAACTTGACTTAAAGACTCAGTTCAAATGCCACTGATACATGAATTTTCCATGATTCCTTCCCATCTTTCTACAGTGACTTTTATCTTCATTTAAGCAGTTTTAGCTTAAAGTTATTTGGTCCATGTTGGTAACTTGTGTAGCATTTTTTTTTCACACTTTATAATCAGCCTCTGCCAGTACTCCCGAGGGCTGGCTCACACAATGCAGGAGGTGCACCTATTAAATGTACGAAAGAACTAACCAAGGCCATTAAATTACCTCTCAAAATGTAAAACTTTATTGCTTTCCTCCATTCTAAAACTCTCCTACTAAGAACTTGGATTTATATTTTCCCTCCTTGCTTCTCTCTTTATGTTTCCCAGATCTTATTTTTCTCTACAAAGACATAACAAATATTCCAAGTCCCCAGAAACTCAGAAAGCATATCAGACATGTTGAGGCAATTTTTCCTGGGTGAAAATAGTTTCATTTACCTTGGCAATCTCTGAAATTATTTGTTCAATAAAAAGACACAAATATAACCCAGACTCTAAAATTATGTAACATGTTAGCAAAGATGACAGTACACCCACAAACTGTATTTACTTAAAACTTTAGTAGGATTAAAGTAAAATTAATAGACTAAGAGGAAGGAAGGAAGGAAGGAAGGAAAGAAGGAAGGAAGGAAGGAAGGGAGGGAGGGAGGGAGGGAGGGAGGAAAGTAGGGAGGGAGGGAGAGGAGAGAGTCCCTAGGTTCAATTAAAGAGCAACTACGTTCACATTTATGAAGCTAGGATATGGAAATGGATGGTTCTATTCCTCCACTGAGGAAAAGAGAGAAGCTTATGCTGTAACCTAACATAGGTACATTGGATACCTCTAATAGTTGTGATAAAATGCTAACATCATTTATCAAAGTATATGAATGCTGGCCCTTGAAAGTGGTTACAGGGGTTCCAGTTCGTCTCAAATGGTTGAGACATGCTTCTTTGAAGTTGAAAGATGGGCTATCAAATATACCAAACACCCAGCCAGTTTTGTTGCTCTTTAACTGACAATATAATCAAATATAAATGCCATTGAAAGCCATTTAAAATTTATCAAATATAATTGTTCCATTTACCCTTGAATTACCAAGTAGGACTGCGAACAGAACAGAGAAGCACCAAGCAGCCCACTTGCTAACCAGTGCCACAAAAGCAGCAGCTGGCTGCATCTTTCAGGTCTTCTTAACCATGACTCCAGTCACGCTCTCCCTGCTCTTTCCTACTCCCCAACCCATGAAAGAGGTTAAAAAGGACAAAGCATGCAGGACTCTTCAGATTATCCACCTTGGAAAATAGTGCCTTTCTGTCTTTGAGGGAGAGATGTGTTCCCTGCCGTCACCAATCCCATGAATGGGGCTCCCAGCAAACCCATGGGAGAGGCTGGAAAGCCTTCGAGCAGGAGAGACAGGCATTTCACTTCTCTGCCAGAACTTCTGCAGGTGACTAGCTGAGATGACCCCGTGTCCATCTAAGCAGGTGAAGGAGATTACAGAGGGGATGAACTTTGAACTTGCCACTCTTCCACACCGGGACATGGCAGACCATTTCGCAACACACACAGGATGAACAGCTTAGTCACACCTAGTTGGAGCTCATCATGAGTGTATGCTCTGAAAAGTCTCATTTTTACAATATTTTTCTTCACTTCAGCTCTTTCAAAGGACATTTTCTTACCTTTAATCACAGCATCAATAGACTCCAGTGGTTTTTTTTCTACCTCACATTTGTTCTAGGGCTAGAGTGTGGCCCTAAGACAATGGGGTTGCCACTTCTGAACTCTTCTAAAATTTCATTCCAAATCACGTAGCTTTTATAGTTAAGAATTATTTATGTAGCTGTGAATCATGAAAAGGTGGTGATCTTTTTAAATTAAATGAACCCTTTCTTTTACTGACAGTATAATTAACACACGGGAGAGTTTTAGTGAGAACAGGGGGAAGGAGGAACCAGCCCGTGATCAAAATGTGACCCACTGGTCAAGAGGGTCTGGTGATTCTGACTCTAAAGGTAACTCCCCTAGACTAGAGAACGAATTGGAAAATGGATGTGGAGGTGCAAACCAAGACTACCCAGCACAATATTTTTCTTTATATTAGGATTTATGTGGATCAATAAGTATTGCTCAAAGCCAAAGTATTATCATTAGGCATTTCAAAGTGAAATCCAATATGTCTCCTAAAATCACTCTCACTCATGTGGAGACCTGGTGTGATAAGTTGCTTTGGGAGACAAAAAAAGAATGGAGTAAGATAAATATAAGGAATTGTAGGAGTGGAAGGGAACACCTACGTTCAGGGCTCAGGATGCGGACTTCAGTAAAGCTGAGCCAAGTGTCTTCTCGGCTGCTTACTGTATGTAAGAACTTGAGTAAGTTACTCCTCTTCTCTCCAGACCTCAGTTTCCTCACATCAACAATGAGACTGTGCACATTAAGAGCATGTACAGCATGCCTGACATAGAGTATTATGATTACATTATTAGTATTCTTGTTGTTACAATTAAATCTGAAGTTAATGTGGAGAGAGTAAAACTCTACAGAGAGTCTCTTCCTGGTTTCAAAACAAAATTACAGAGAAATACATAGGGCACCAGACGTTCCACATGAGGCTCACAGTCAAACTGCGGAGCTCAGGGACTAAAAGACCCGCAAGCCTCCAGAATCATAAAGTGGTGCCACACAGCCCACCTGGGGACGCCTCAGGCCCACTGTCATCTTTAAAGTGCAGCATTCATTTCTGGGGCACATCATAGCCAGATAAGCTGTAACCTGGCTCCGAAGAACAGGAAGGCGTTTTCCTAAACCTAGAGTGGCCCAGAACTCCAAAATGTGGGACATGGCTGGGCCTTTCAACAAATGTCTCAGTCAGCGGCCCGGCATGAAACAGATGGCACACTTAAGGAATTAATGAAAGAGGTTTTATCGAAGGGACTGTTTATAGAGCTGAAATCAAGATGAGGAAAACCAATAAGGGGTTGGCATTTTCATCCTTCAGTCAGAAGGGGCAGCAGGGATGAATGAGGCTGCCAGAGCCCAGTGAAGGCTTTCACCATAGGACAGAAACCACCTAAAAGGAGCTGAGGCTGTAGGAAAAAGTGCACAGCCTGTGTTGACACCATAGGTCACTGTGAGTGGGGCAGTGGGGTTTTATGAAATCTTATGCAACAGGGTCTCCTTTGGACAGACCCACCTAGAAGCCACATAACTAGGGAGCCGGAGTGAGTGGTGCAGTTGAGAGGTCAGCCTCCTTCCAGCACACAGAGCAAGGAACAAAAGTGTGCAGGATAGATCTCTCAGGCTGATGGAGAGTAGCCAGCACAGATTCTGTGAAAGCGAATTAAAACTAAGACCAGGTGCAAAACCAGCCATAAGAACAGATGGAAGCCACATTCAAACACAGACATTATTTCCCGTTCTTCTGAGAACACAAAGAAATCAAAGTACCCAACATGTCCTAACAGAGCTGGTTGAAGTACATGGCCAAGCACCAGAAAGGACTTTATAATATTCTGCTTCTTTAACAGATATTTCAAAATATTCTGGGCCTGGCTTCAATGCCCATTCCAGAGCCTCACCAGCTGGTCCATGTCTTTTTTATTCCCTGCTAAAGTACTTGAGAGATACATGACTTAAAATTGAACCCAAGCCCTCTCTAGCCATTTGGCACCATAACTAGGACAGTTTGCTGCTTACATCAGGTAGTAGACACAAAAGTAATGCTCACAGGATGTAATGGACATGATGGTGACCATAGTCGATAGTATTGTAGTGCATATTTGAAAGTTGCCAAGAGAGTAAATTTTAAAACTTCTCATCGTAAGAAAAAAAAATATCATAACTTTATTTGATGATGGATGGTAACTAGACTATGGGATGTTCATTTCACAGTATATACAAATATATTAAGTTGTACCCCTGAAAGTAATATAATGTTACATGTCAATCATACCTCAACAAAAAAAAAGAATTTAGAGACAGAAAATCTGGATTCAGGTCCTAACTTCAAAACCTACTCCAACATGTATATGTTGGACAGATCATTTATTAACCTGATGATCAAGTTATTCTGTAAAATGGAGAAAATTATTTCTGTCTTATTTTCAGGCTGTTTAGGACTGAATAAGAAAATACACATGAAAGTATAGACTACTACAAAGGTATAAAAAGTCATTATTAGTCAGTGCCTTTCTTGGTCACTTATAATTCTTTGAGTTTTATAAATATTGGATAGCACAGGCAATACTCATAAGTACAATTTTAAAAAAACTGATTTTTAAAAAGAAAACTAATTTCCAGAGTCTCTGCAAGATTTCAGCAAGCAGCCTCTCCCCTCAGTGGCCCTCGATGCAGCGAGCATTAGGGTCTGTCTGTTTTGCCCTGTTTATTCAACCTCCTGTCTGAATGCAGTTCTGGCAAAGCTCTCATGCAGCAGCTCCCTGAGTTCAGACATTAGGAGAGGTTATCTCTGGATGACAGTGGTGTGAATGACTGTGTCTCCTCCCCCTTCTCTAATATCTTCCAAAATTGCTAATAGGAATGAAAAAGTAAAATTATGCCTTTTAAACTGAGCCCTCATGTTTTTAAAAGTTCCTAAACGTCAAAACTGTTCATGTGAGTGCCTAGAAAGAAAAAACTCAACTTTGTGGAGAAAGAGGGATGAAGGATAAAACAAAAGATTGGGATGAACTGGGGCCTTCTTTTGGTCCCCTGATTTTCAGTAGTCCTACGCCCAGCAGCACTAACACCAGTTTTATCTTTGAAGTTCATGGTATATCATAACAAGTTGGATTTATCTCAGGAATGCAAGGAGTTTTCAAACACAAAATAAATCAATACACCTTACCACATTAGTAGCCTAATGAAAAAATGATATATTATCATCTCAAGTAATGCAAAATAAAATCATTGAATAAGATTCTATTTCTGGCATGGTATTTTTTAAAAGCCTCTTACATGAGAGAAATAGAAGGAAACTCTCTTTTTAATAAGCACCAAAACTAAACACATCAAACATTATGCTTAATAAGAAACTTTAGGTGTTATTTCCCATAACAATGAGAATAAAACAAGGATATTCACTAGTAGAATTGCCCTTCAAGCTACTACTAGACAGCAGAAATTATAGAAAGAGGGAGAGAGAGGTTGTATAAGTATTATGCAGAGAGGTAAAATGTTATTTGTAAAGGTTGCAACCTTCTACCTAGAAAAGACATAAGTCTCAACAAACTATTAATAGAGTGAATTCATCACGGCTTCCAGATATGTGGCCAAACTACAAAAATCAATACCATCGTTCTATACCAGCAATAACTACTTAGAACATGTACTACAAGTGAGATCTTTTTTCTTAATAACAATAAAAACTATAAAATATATTGAAATGAGTTAACCAACAATTCACATGAACACAATTAAAAAATTTGTAAATGCTGACAAAGAACATAAATGATGAGTTAAATAGATGGAGAGACAGTCCAAGCTCCTTAGTGGGAAAACTTAATATTATAAAGATGCTTATGGTCCCTATGTTAATCTACAAATATAATAACATTACAAATTAAATTTCTTTGAAGAATTCAATAAATATGTTCTAATATTTATATATAAGAATAAAAACCCACATGTAGCTAAGTCAGTCTTTGAAAAGAGGAGGAAAGAGGGAACTTAATGTATCTGATATTGACATACCTCAGAGTAACAGTAAGAAAAACTGGAATTTTATTTGCACACAAAGAGACAAATGACCAATAGAGCAGAATAGAACTCAGAGATAGATGCACATATATGTGGGAGGTTAATATATGATAAAGCTGGAACCATAAGTTAATGGGTAAATAAAAGACAGATTGTTCAATAGATGATGTAGTCAAAAATGATTCATTATATGGAGAAAATAAAAGTGAATCCCCACCCAGCAACACTTCAAGGGCAGGCTCTAAACACGAAAGGTGTACCCTTGGGGTCAGGAAAGACTCTTTAGTAAGTATTTACAAAAAAGGAATAAATACATAAATTCAATTTCTAAGATATTCTCCAAATCAAGTAAAGGACAAGAACCACAATAAAAGAAATGAGCAAAGAATACAACTAGGCAATTTATAGAGGTGGAAACCCAAGGCTTAATGAATTTCTGAAGAGATGTCCAAAATCATTAGCCATTGGAAAAATGGAAATTAAAACTACAATAATATAATTCTGTATATGTATTAATCTACCAAAACAGGAAAGCTGAAGCAAAAAGCATAAATGGAGGCGTGGAGATAGAGATATCCCTACGCACAGCTGGTAGGACCACACTGGTGTTGCCGATCCAGAGTAACACTGACACTGCTTGGCCAAAATGGACATGTGTATGTCCTATGACCAAGAAATCCATACCTGAATTTATGAACTAAAGACATTTTTACACAGGTCCACAGCACATAAGAAAGAGAATGTTAACAGCAGCATTGTTTTTGGTGCCAGGGAACTAGATGCAATTCAGCGGTCCATCCCTGAGAAAGGCTATGCATTTACAGGAAACCGCTGGCTTATCACCAAGTCTTTTTTCTCATCTTCCAGGAGGAAGCACATTTCTTAGCATCCCTTTGAAATTAGATGTGGCTACATTCCAGAAAAAGCAATGTTTGGCCTGAGTTCAACAGATCATTTGCAGACCTGGCCATGAATACATCCCCAGGGCAAATCTCTCTGCTCCTTCTCCTTCCAGCTGGTGTGGGTGCAGATAATCCCTAGAGCAGGATGGAATCCATGTGTTGGTGATTATGGAGCCACAGGATGGAAGGAGCCTGGGTCCCTGAATCACTCCTTGAAGGAAAACCACCTAACTAGGAGCACCAACTATAAGATGTTAGTTTCAACTTGATTAACTAATGTGATGCTTTTTTAATCCCCTGAAATTGGAAGTGTTTACCAGTGATATTGTAGTGTTACCATAACTAATGTAATAGATAAAATGTGGTAGATACACACCATTGAGTAAGCAATAAACTTAATGTGTGTGTCACCCAAAATTCATGTGTTGAAACCTAATCCCCAACGTGGTGGTATTTGTAGGTGGGAGCTTTGGCAGGTGACTAGGTCATGAGGGCACACCCCTCCTGAATGGGATTAATGCCCTTATAAAAGAGATCCCAGAGAACTCCCACACCCCTTCTGCCATCTGAGGACATAGTGAGAAGAGGGCTCTCTATGAACCAGGAACATTACACATTAAACATGTTATAATGTAGTCCTGTAGAAGGAAAAAGAGCAGAAGAATGAGCATGTGTATGGGACAAAAGGGAGTAAATAGATGTGTGACTGAATAAGTAAATGAATACATTTAGGGAGGGTCATGCAGAGATGCTAGTAATGGTGTAACATTGTCTTGCCTGAGGGTTTCACTATGGACTCACTATGAGACCGAGAAATGACAACGGAATGTTGTTGGGGTAAAAGGGTTTATGCCCAGTTTTATTCTCATGGCAGTAGGTCAGGCACTAGAATAATGTCTGCATCCAGCAGTCTGAAGGTCAGGAATCCACCTCTGTCTCTGCCTGAGCCCAGAGCACTGGGTGGAGCTCTTTATAGTGTGACTCAGTCAATACAGCTCATTGCCTATGGGTGTGGAAGCATCAGCCTAGCACTAGGCCAATTGCATCATCAAGTCAGGTGAGGATCCTGGCCACAAGAACTTCCATTTTCCCCACAAACATGAAGTGAGGACTATGATCAATACCCAGTTCCTAAGAGAATAAAAAGAACTAAAGAAGAGTCTGATCAATGTTGATAACCACAGCCATTCTCAGCTTCCTTACCGCCATCTCCATCTCTTGTTCAGGCGTCTCAACGGAAGAAGGCGATGTCTTTGCCACTGCCCTTGTCTTAGTCAGACCAAGCTGCAGTAACAAAATACCATAGGCCAAGGGCTTAAACAACAGTATTTATTTCTCACAATTCTGGAGTCGGGAAGTCAAGATTAGGGGCCTGGCATGGTTGATTTCTGGTAGGGGATCTGTTTCTGGCTTGCAGATGGCTGTTTTTTTCCTGTTTCCTTACATCGTGGGGACACAGAGAGAAAGCTAGCTTTCTGCTATCTCTTTTTTTTTAATCCCCAGCTTTATTGAGCTGTAATTGAATATGATTGTGTAAGGTGTACAGCCTGCTTATTTGATACACTTACATATACTTACACCACCTCACATAGTTCTCATTTCTTTTTTGTGGTAAGAACGTTTAGGATGTATTCTTCCAGCAACTTTCAGATACATAATACAATATTGTTAACTAATCACCTTGCTGTACGTTACTGAAAGTTTATACCTTTGACCAACATCTCCCCATTTCCCCCACTTCCAAGCCCCTGGTAACCACCAGTCTATGCTCTGTTTCTTGAATTTGACCTTATAATATTCCACGTATAAGTGAGATCATGCAGCATTTGTTTTTGTCCAACTTGCTTCACTTAGCATAATGCCTTCAAGGCCCATTTGTATTGTTGCAAATGGCAGGATTTTCTTTTTTCTCTAGGCTGAATAATATTCCATAATACATATATACCACATGTTTCTTTATTCATCCAATATTAACACTTAGGTTGTTTTCATATCTTGGCTGTTGAGGATAATGCCTCAATGAACATGGGAGTGCCGCTACCCTCTTCAAGATAGTCATTTTATTTCCTTTGGATATATTACCCAGAAGTATATATCCAAATGATCCATAACCAATCATTATGGTATTTCTATTTTTAATTTTTTGAAGAACCTCCATACAGTTTTCCATAGTGGCTACACCAACCGAGTTTTCCATAAAAGGGCACAAAGGTTCCTTTTCTCCACAGCCTCTCCAACATTTGTAATCTCTTGTCATTTTGATAACAGCCATTCTAACAGGTATGGGATGATATCTCATTGTGGTTTTGATTTGCATTTTCCTGATTATTAATGATGTTGAACACTTTTTCATGTACTTTTAGATCATTTGTATGCCTTCTTTGAAAAAATGTCTGTTCAGTTCTCTTGCCCATTTTTTAATTGGAGTATTTGTTTTTTTGCTATTGAGTTGTTATGATTATTATATCCTCTTGATAAATTTTTCCCTTTATCATTACATTACAGCCTTCTTTATCTCCTGTTACCACTGGGTTTAAAGTCTATTTTGTCTGATATAAAGAGAGCTATTCTTGCTTTCTTTTGGTTTCCACTTATGGGGAATATCTTTTTCCAGCCTTCACTTTGAGCCTATATGTGTCCTTAAAGCTGAAATGAGTCTCTGGTAGGCAGCATATAGTTAGATTTTGTTTTTTTATCATTTAGAGTAATTATTGATAGTTAAGGACTTATTAATGTCATTATTCTTTTCTGGTTATTTTGTTTCTTTGCTCCTTTTTTCCTCTCTTACTGTCTTTGTGATGATTTTCCATAGTGGTCTGCTTTGATTCCTTTCTTTTTAGTTTTTGTGAATTTACTATAGGTTTTTTCTTTGTGGTTACCATAAATCTTTCAGAAGACATCTTATAGATATAACAGTCTATTTTACAGGGACAGCAAATTCAATCACATAAAATACTGTACTCTTTTACTCATTCCTTTTATATTTTTGATGTCACAATTTATCTCTTTTATACTGTGTATTAGTTAACACATTATTGCAGCTATAATTTTTTAATACTCTTGACATTTAACATTTATAACAGTGTTAAGTGGTTGACACACCACCATATTAAAGTATTAAAGTATTCTGAATTTGACTATGTATTTCTCTTTACCATTGTGTTGCATATTTTCATGTTTTCATGTTGCTAATTAGCATTTTCATTTCAACTTGAAGAACTCCTTTTAGCATGTAAGGCAAGTCTAGTGGGGATGAATTCCCTCAGAGTTTGTTTTTCTGGGCAAGTATTTATCTCAGTCATTTCTGAAGGATAGTTTTACCAGGTAGAACATTCTCGGTTGATAGGTATTTTCTTTCAGCACTTTGATACATCATCTCATTCTATTCTGGCCTATAACGTTTCTGCTGAGAAATTCATTGATAGCCTTACTGGATTCCCTTGTAAGTTACAAGGGAAATTTTCCCTTGCTGTTAAGATTTTCTCTTTGTCTCTGATTTCTGACAGTTTTATTACGGTGTGTCTTAGAGAGGATCTTTAAGTTGATTTTGTTTGGTGACCTCTGAGCTTCATGAACTTGGATATCCCAATTTTTCTCCAAATTTGGTGATTTCTCAGTCATTATTTCTTTAAATAAGCTTTCTTCCCCCCTTCCTCCTCTTTCCTTCTTCTGGAACTCAAATAATTTGTAAATTGGTTCTTTTTACAGTATCCTATAGATTACATAGGCTTTCTTTACTCTTTTTTATTCCTTTTTTCTTCTTAATGGACAATTACAAATGTTCTCTCTTCTAACTCACAAATTCCTTCATTTGCTTGATCCATTCTGCTGTAGATACTCTCTGTTACATTTTTCATTTTGTTTATTGTGTTCTTCAGCTCCAGAATTTCTGTTTGATCCTTTTTATCATTTATATCTCTTTATTAAATTTCTTATTTTGTTTATGTACTATTTTCCTGATTTTGTTGAATTGTCTTCCTATGTTGTAGCTGAGTTTCCTTAAAACAGCTATCTTGCAGTCTTTATTAGCTTAATCAAAGATATACATGCCATTGGCATCAGTTACTAGATCATTGTGATCATTTAGTAGCATCATATATTCTTGATTTTTCATGTCCCTTGAAGTTTTGTGTTGCTCTGCTCACATCTGAAGCAGCAGTCACCTCCTTCAGTCTTTACTAAAGACTCCAGTGAACCCAAACTTGCATTTTTTTTTGCTCCAACAGTTTACTGAAACCTGGTATTCTACAAGGACTCTCTCACCTGAGGATGACTATCTAAAACAGTGTTTCCCAGGGTTCCTGGACCACAGTCAAGAGGTACTGAAGCCAGTTCATGGGCTACAGCAGGGTCTTCAGCAGGGACCAAGGTCTGTATGCCTATTACCAGCCACATGAGAGGGTGAGACTCCTCCCAGGTCCCTTGGCAGGTCATGTGATCCCACAGCTCCCACCAAGATGATTTTGTCTGTGGACAGATACTGAATTATTGTTTTCAAAGACGAGACAAAAATGAGTGATGCTTTCTGATGGCAAAATATGAGTGACAATGCTGATGTCACCCTTGGTGTCTCTTCTTATGCAGGGCACTACTTCTATCATGTGGGCTCCACCTCATGTCCTTATCTAAACCTCATCACCTCCTAGGGCCCATCTCCAAATGCTGTCACATTAAGGCCTCAGTGAATAATGTTTGGGTGACATATTGAGTCCGTAGCATCCTGCAATTAATTATTCTAGAATGTTGCTCAGCCCCACAGAAGTTAGATCAATCTACGGGAATTTGTATAACATTCCTGGAATACCAGGAATACCAGCATGAAGGCCATTCAGGAGTGAAGGAGTAACAAGAAACAAAGAGTGGAAAGGAAATCTCTTCTGCTCTCTGCACAAACTCCCCTGAAACTAGTTACAAAGGAAATGATAATTAGCATACAAGAGCTCCCTGAAAGGGATTGAACTACCAGTTCTGAGTTGCTGAAAAGAAGCATGGCAGTTCTTTGCCTAAGAAGTCTAACTCTCTTTGCCTTGTAAATAGGGATGAGTACCTGGGGCAGCGCTGAACTGTTGTATGTTCTTGACTGAATCAATCCTGCACACCTTACTGTAGAAAAAAGCAAACCAGTTCAGAAAGGCCATAAGCACATACACATTCACACACACCTAGTCTCAAGCAGCACTAAATTACCTGAAAGTGTTTCAATTAAGGAGAATTACCACCCCCTTTAAGCAGCAATCATAGCCATTATGTATCATCGGGCTTAAATCAGTTCCCTGGGAGATGTCCTGATTAAGCGGATTTCCCAATTAAGCCTGTCCCAGTTGAGTGGAGCACACCATTCTGATTAGATTCCTAATTTATATGGGAGGCTTTATACTTTATATAAAGGGAGAAGGGGAGTTGGGGAAAACTGCCAGCCTCTGAAATTCCTCCCTATGCATTTATCCAGTCAACAACAAAACTTCCCCCTTCTCTGACAACTGGAGACACTATCCAAAGTAGTTCTAACTACTTAAAAATATATATGAATTGTCCTTTGTAGAGCCACAACTGCCCTTCAAGATTTGTGAGTCATCCCCTTGTGAGGTAGACAATTTGATGGGTCAGCAGCAGAAAGAGAAACAGTGACAAAAAGACTGGCCTCAGTGTCCAGAATGGGACACACACAGTCTTTGTACTTTAGAAAAACAGAACAAAACAAAGTTTTTGCATTGTATTTTATCAAAAACACAATTGAGTAAATAAATGCATGCATAAAATGAATGAATGGCATGCCTGACCATCATGGCAGGATGAAAAGTTAAAGCATATTACTATTGCACTTGCTGACATCACAAAGCCACAGAATATGGCCTCAAAGCTATGCTGAAAATCTGAAAACATAATTGGCTTCATTATTAGCAAAATCGCTTGAACATGGTGTCAAATGAAGTGACAAGCCCATGAATGTTCCATCAGAATAGGGTTGTATAGGACTTTCTGGAGAGGTTCAAATACAGTCCTAAGATGAGACAGTCGCTATATGAGTTTGAAAGTGTCTCCTAATTTCTTCAAGTCTCAGTTTCCCCATCTACTGAATGTGTTATTGGACTTAAACCAATTTCCTGGAAGGTGTTTGGACCAACTAATTTCAGAAGTCATGGCCAAACTTCATATCATGTAGGGGTCAAGGATCCACTCACAGAATTTAACAAAGCTATTATTCCTACAATTATGGTATATTACAGCAAAAGGATACAGATGAAAATCAGCAAGGAAAAAAGGCATATATGAAAGAATCTAGGAGACACTAGACACAGGCTTCCCCTCTCGGAGGAGAGGAAGTTGTCCTCTCCTGGGAAAGTCATATAGACAGCATTCAGTATCAGAAACGATGTTTGGCAATATACACAAAGTGTGTACACACACACACACACACACACACACACACACACACACACACACACATATTGTATTTCTGGGGGGAAAATTCCGGGACAAAATACCTTTGAAATTGAAATCAATCAAAGGGAGAAATAAAGTGGGAGAAACCCATTTATTTGTTACAAACAGTCGTCTGCTTCTGCTCTCCCGTGTCTCTCACAACCCTGCTACAGAAGAAGCCCCACCTAACCTCTCCAGTCCAGATACACCCTCCCTCACCGTTGTAATTACCTGTTGATATGGAGATGGATTTCCACTCTCCATCCCTTGGAAACACCTATTGATATGGAGATGCACTAAGGCCAGGCGTGAGATTCTGGAAATATTGCAACTTTACTCACATGTGGGCACAACTAGCCATCCACATGGCTGACCTTAGCTCTCCAGAGTTCAGGCTGATGCTGTAGACCAAAGCTCCCACACAAAATCACATTATTCACATTAACAATTGAGCATGCCCAAAGTAAACAGACACTCTTAACAAGTAGGTCTTCCCAAGAACTTAGAGGTTACCTCCCAGTTGCTAAGCAAAGGCCAGACCTTTCTTTCAAATGTGCAGAGTTTGGACAACCTGGATCTGCTGAGTTAGTCCTATAATGCACAGTGTCTCTCCACATTGTCTCAGAATAGCCAGAGTTTAAATATGGCAACTGAAGATTCCCACAGCAACTGTCCCAAAGAGAAACCACGCAGCATTATCTAACCTAGGCTTGGAAGTCACACAGCATAACTCTGCATCATTCTCCTCACCAAGTCAACTATGGAGGCCTGCCCATGTTCAAGGAGTTGGGACATAGCCTCCACCTCATGATGGAAGGAATATCAAAGCATTTATAGATTTTAAACCACTCAGCTGCAAAGTCACAGGGTAAGTTTTCCTGTCTCTCCTGACTAGTAATAAGAATTTTCTTTTTGCCTCAGCCTAAGGAGGAAGTACTTTGAAGTCAAAAGAAATAAATGCCAAGAATCCTTCTTTCAAGGCAAAAATTCAAAGTCTAGGCTCAAACACAGAAAGTTTTCTTGGCCTAAGGAAAAGCTTTATTTGGGTGACTTAGCATGGCTGCCTGGTGTGGGTGAAGCAGCCCGGAGACCCCAGGAAGTCTCCCTACCCCCTTTCACCAGATTTGCCTGAAGGAACCACATCTGCTCGTAAATCCTGCAGACTAGATTGCCTTTTATCCTTTTTCCTGTTTTTTTTCCTCCTACTCCAAACTCTGTGTATAAAATCTTGTATGAGTACCTTTCTTAGATGCCATCAATTTTCTTATAGAAATAGTATCTCTATATCAAATATGATACTTGTTTTTGCAAGAAAATACTTGTTTTTACACAGATTATTGGGGAAGAGAGACTTGAGACCTTTACTTCACAGCCCATGGCATTTATGAGCTGGTTATTTCTCCCCATGAAAAATTGATTTAACTTATTCCATTCAGCATTTTACATTCAGCTCACTACCTTCATTTCAGACTCTTAGCAATTGAATTTTCCCTTGGAAAATGACCCCAAACCTTTCAGAAGATGGAAAGATTCTTGACCTCACAGAAAGCATGGAATTAGCAATCTGGTTAACCTCTTCCCTGGCCCCAGTTCAGGTCCTAGCTTCCCTCCATAAAAAAAGAAATTTCTGCAGGTGGGCTCTGGTTCAAAGGACAGAAGCTCGACTGTTCAGAGAAATATCCTGCCCATTCACACCCATCTCCAGACTGGAAATCAGTAGCTCAGCAGTGCCAAGGAAAAGACAGTCTACAGAAATGTTTATCCAACACACAAAGTCAGAAAGCAGTGAGGAGGATTCCTAAAGATTCCCTTGCCCATGTCAATTTTCCAAGGTAGTTCCCAACGCAGCCACCCAACATGGGCAGGCACAGCAGTCTCGGCCTGAAAACCTGCTACTAACCAGATCTCATTTTGGAAAAGGCCATCAGCAAAGGTCCTTGTAGCTTAGAAACTCCTCCTAGGTAGTGACCTCGGGTTCCTTTGGATCAAGGTCAAACTTGTGTTTCAAAGGGAACGTGTGCAGAGCATGTAAAAGAAGATAGAGCCAGGGGAGGTTTTGGTGTTGGATTATTTTTCTAGGCTACCAAAGAAAGCAGACTTATTTGCAGTGCTGAAAACATCATAAATTGTTAAAACACAAAATGATTTTGAAGTTTAATTTAAATATCACCCTCCTGGCTATTTGTGTTTGTATTTCACTTCACTTGAACAATAAAGTGGCTTGGATGGTTTGGGGCATGTGGTTAAGCCTTTTAATTTCCTGGCCCTCATGCGCTGCTGCTCACACAGCAGGGTGACTGCCCTGAGCACAGCAGCCGAATTTTAAAATTGGTCATTGATATCAGTGGCCGAACATCAACACAATATTTTGTGTACATGTCCTATTACTACATCCATCCAAACCAAAATCTGATGACATCTGGATCCCGCAGTACTGTAGCAACTGCCCTTACATTGTGTTAGCCACCCCACGACAACCTATAGACAACAATTCTTTAAAGGCATGGCCTACATCTTAAACAGAATGAAAGGAGCAAGGGTTAAATTGTAAATCCTTTTTACACTTCTGAATAAATCCTTTCTTTGCTGATGCCAGGACTCAACATTGCAGGAAAATGTTTTCCAAATAATAAGGAAGTCATTTTAAGTATTCAGAGACTTCTTTTTCCTTTCAGTGAACTGGCGATCTTTTATCATCCAGAAAAATTACTTTGGAAGTAGATCTTTGCAATCAGAATGCAATGGCACCATTAATTTACCACTGCATGAATCAGCTTGAGTGCGGCTAACCTTTCCTTTACCATCTGATTGTGTGTTCTTTCATACTCTGGTTTGTCTCCAGACCAGCTGTTCCATTTTTTCTTTATGTTCAGATTAGCAGATTGTAGAGCCAGCATGATGGATGATTCAGGGCTGAGAGAAGGAAGACTCATTTCCCAAAAGGAGTGTCTTCAAATTCAGACATTCCCACTGTTGCCTTTTATCATTATTGGATCAGAAGTGTGTGTGATGCATGCAAACACAACAGAGAACATGTTACCTCTCTTTGTTTTCCAATGGCTCTCAACTTCAACATGTCATTCTGGAGTTGAGAGGATAAGTAAGGAGCATTTATGCATCTCCAGCTACCACTGTGATAAGCGCACTTGAGATGCAAAGATGATTAATCTCTCACCTTTCAGGGAGTTTACTTTCTGGTGGGGAAGATGGAAGAGACAGAGCTACACATAGATAATAGAGGTCCATGAAAATAAGGAGAGAAGAAAGGGAAGAGCCCAGGAGCACAGGGGATGTCAGAGCCTAACCAGGATCTGGAGGCCGAAGGACAAACTAGATGGAAGAAATGCTATTTTAAAATCTCATCTCAGCAGCTTCTGTTAGAGTCAAGGACAGATTTTAGGAATAGAAGATTAGAAAAGATTGAGAGTGAGACACTATATGTACCTGGCCCTCCAAGTAGGATAACCTCATGCTAGCCTACTATACTTTATCATCGAGATATCATCCAAAAATAGCTAGAAAATTTGAGGCTCGCCAGATCTAGGACCAGCTAACTACAGTCCACCACCAGTCTTTGTATGGCACAGGTGCTGAGAATGGTTTGTAAATGGTGAGAAACAGCAAAACAGTATTTCATGACACAGAAACTATATGAAATTCCCAAGTTCAGTGTCCATAAATAAAGTTTTATTGGAATACAGCCACACGGCTTTCTTTACATTTTGTTTATAGCTGCCATGTGACACAACAGGAGAGCTGAGCAGTTGTAACTGAGACTGTTCAGGCCAGCAAAGCCTAAAATATTTACCACCTCACCCTTTATGGAAGAAGTTTACCCAGCCCTGCCCTAAATGGCTGAGTCCTCGGGTATCCATGCCCAACTTAGAGTTGCAGAAAGAAAATAAGATAATCTTCACCATGTATGTTGAGATCCATCAGCAAGTAAATTACAGTGTCTTCCCCACACATCCACTACTTTTTACTTTGTGAACAGTAAGATAAAAGTGGGAAAAATTTCACCAGTTACTGAAATCATAATGCTGTCATCCAGATCGTAGGGGATAATTGTTTTCCATCTTCCCAACAAGAGAACCAAAGAAAACAAAACTCATGTCAGTCAAGATTTAGGACACATCAAGAGAAGAATTTCCTAACAGGTAGGAAAAAAGTTAAACATTGGGATGACATAAGGCTGGGCATCCATTTTTCTCTCTGTTACTAAACCGTCTGCCTTTCCAGCTCAAGGAGTCAAATGAGATCTCATTAACCAGAAGAGTTAAATAAATATGACTCCAAACCCTGTCTGTCTTCCAAGTTGGATCCTGTGTGTAGGACAAGGAGGAAGAGGGCTCCCACTCTCCTGCCCCGGATGGCGACTCCAGGACAGCGCAGGCTCCTAGAGAGATGGAAACGGCTGCTCATCATGCTGCCTCCTCCTTGCCTACCCCCCGGGCCTTCCAGCAAAGGTGCACAGAAGCTAGCCTGCCGCCCTCTGATCTGAACACTGCCACTTGCCCTCCATTAATCAGGGAAGCTGATTAATGGCCCTCAAAGAGGTCCATGTCCTAATCACTGGAAACTGCGAATGTCATATTACATGGCAAAAGGAGTTTTGCAGATGTGGTTAAGGGAACAGACCTTGAGACAGTGGAGAGTATCCTGGATTATCTGGGCGGGTCCTAAATGTAACCACAGATGTCCTCATCAGAGACAGTCAGAGAGATTTGACTACAGAAGAAGACCATGTGTCAGCTGAGGCAAGATGCTATGCCCTTGGCTTTGAAGCTCAAAGAAGGAGCACTGAGCCAAGGAACACGAAGAGTGCAGCTCTAGAAGCCAGACAGCAAGGAAAGGGCCTCTCCCTTCAAGGCTCCAGAGGCCCCTGCCACCCCCTGGATGTGAGCTCTGTGACATCAATGTGGGACCTCGGGCCTCCAGCAGTGTAAGGGAATAGACGTGTGCTGTCTTAAGCCACCAAGTACGTGATGATATGTCAGAGCAGCTGCAGGAAACCAATACATACCATCCCTATGATTCAGGGTTTCTGCATATGTAAAAGTGTGGCTAAAAACCGGACCCGCCACACCAGGTTTGAGATGGGTTAAATAAATCCTTGAACACAGGGACAGCAGGAGGAGGGAGAGGAAAGTGAGGCACTCTCCTCAGGCATCAACCATAAGAGGCATCGAAAACTGAGTAATCAAATAACATGAGTGCCCTGTATGTTAAAAAAATCACAGTTAATGAAAAAAAAAATCCTTGGTAAACAAAATAGCAAAAGGTTAAATAAAGACAGGACCCATATTAGTGATTTTCCCTTTTGCCTCAGGCTCCAACATGGCTCAGCACAGCACTTTCAGTGCTGTGATCCTGTCGTTATTAAAATTTTGTTCTGTTGTTCTTCATGGACTTTTTGTATTAATTTTAGTATTAATTCACCCAAACCCACACTAAGTACTTAGAAACAGTGCCTGGCACCTACCAAATACTGCAACCAATTTTAGCTCTTATTATTACCTACTTCTTCTGAGACCTCTACCAGTCTGTTCAAGAAATCTCACCTATCGTCACCTAACAGAGATAAGAACAGACTTCTCTAATGAAATGAGCCCATTTTTATAATGGGGACTTTAATTCTCTGTCTAGCACCACTGAGCACCAGATCCCCTCTGTTCTCTTCCTCTGCCCTATACTATCCATCCTAGGGACTAGATCCTTAAACTCATTATATGCTTTTCAACTGAGACCATAAGGAAAGAGGAAAGATAACCTGAATTGCCATCTCGTTCGCAATTTTCCGATATTCTTCAGTGTGACAAGTACTAGTGATGAGCAGTAACATTCACTGAACACCATGCACAATGTTAGATGCTATACATTAATCCAAAACTCTGAGAGGTTGGTACTATCATTATCCCCATTATACAGATAATGAAAATGAAACCTAAAGAATTTGAAAAATTCACAGCTAGACAATGAAATGCTCATGCCAATTTTGCTCTGTGTCTGCACCCTCCTCCCATGTGCCCACTTGCCCCACATCTCTAAGAATGCTTATTTTGGCCTTTTTCCCACTCATCCTCCTTGTCAGGGGGTCTGGCTTTCTCATCAATTCCTGCAGGGCCCTGTTAAGGCATTCCATTTTTCACCAAACTCTTAATTTCTACTGTGCCCAAAGCCCTTGCTTTCAACTCAGGAACCCCTTCTCATTAATTCAAGCCACCACCTCCCTTTATTAGACTCAGTAACTGGAAGGATCTAGGAAAAGTATTTCCTTAACAAAAGCATATCTCTTAGCATGTCCCCACCTTTCGCTTGCTGTAAGGAGTGTGATCATGTTCCTTGATCTCCTGCTGCATATTCTCCCATATTCAGACGCTGTCTCTAGCCCTGACCCAAACACAGACAGGAGGAGGGAGAGGAAAGTGAGGCACTCTCCTCAGGCATCAACCATAAGAGGCATCGAAAACTGAGTAATCAAATAACATGAGTGCCCTGTATGGCTCCCAGTCAGTGAAAAATGCAAGAAATTCTTGACATTCCCAGTGGTGGTTTCACATTCTACAAATCCTTGGCCAGCTCAGTTTCGGAAGCATTGTCCGCCTGGAGAGTACAAATCACTTCAAACATGGTACCTCTGAGACTTCATCACAACCTTCTCCGTTTCCATTTGGAACTTGCCATTCCTGCCCCATAGTGACAGCTGGCCTCAGCCATGATTCAAAGACCTCTTTTTAAAGCTGGAATAATAATCCTAGAACTGTAACTGTGCACAAGTTCATTGTTGTACACAATGTTAATCAGGGCTTCCAGAGAATAAAGAACCAAGGGGGGATTTCTTACGGACTTGGCTCATGCAGTTACGGAGGCTGAAATATGCCAGTCTATGCCATCTGAAAGCTGGAGAACCAGAGGTGCTGGTGATACAAATCCCAGTGTCTGGAGATCCAAGAACCAGGAGTTATCATGTCAGAGGGCAGAAGATGGACATCCCAGCTTAAGAAGAGAGAAGAGAATTTACCCTTCCTTCCAATTTTGTTGCATTTGGAGCCCAAACAGAGTGGATGATGCCCACCTACACTGGTGAGAGTAGATTTTCTCTGCACAGTTACCAATTCAAATGCCAGTCTCTTCTGGAAGCACCTTCACAGGCACACCCAGAAAGAATGTGTTACAAACTATCTAGGCATCCCTTCGTCTAGTCAAGTCATGTAAAATTTACCATTGACACCCCTCATTATTTCCACTATAAGATGGAAAGCTGTCGACACAGCTGGCCACAGTATGTTAACTTATCGAAGAATGATCAGACTTGGGGCCATGAGGCTTTTCTTATGGCGGAGGAATCTGCTCATATCAGAACTTCTGCTCCTATTCTCCAGAGCTCCAGATGGGGGACTTTATACGTACTGCCCTTTCCTAATATCTTAAGGGGAATAAGAGAGTCATTAAAAACTCTTAGGAAATTGCATGTGCATTCTCTCATCTCCTGTACAAGAAATGAGCTGAATCTCATTCTCCAAATTCAACTGTTGAAAAAATTATGTGTGCTTAAAAGTTATTTTTTCTATACTTCATCTTAATTTTTTGGAGCCCCTATTTTATTGGGAATGGCAGAAATGTAATCTCAGGACATCTCTTCTCTTTTGCCTGTGGATGTTCATGTTGAGGGGGATGGATTACTTAGTGCTAAAGTGTCGGGAATGGACAAGAAGTCTCTGGCCTCAGTAGCGAGGCCATCCAGGAGCTGCCGAGATGGTTTCCATTCCTGTCCACGTGGCCTCATTCAGGCTCAGTGACTCAGCAGCGACTCCCTGGCACACCTGCAGGTACTGGCCTCACTCCATTGCTTTGTGTGGCTGGCCAGGAGCTAGGAATCTCTGTTAGGTATCTGTGACCCCTCAGCCCAGCTTCACATTTTAGTTGTCCCCTCTAGGACCTTCTCTTTCTCCAGGGCACCTTTCTCTCTCTGGTCCCACAAACCCAGCTGGGGTCATGCAAATTCCTAGGACTCTGCCCCAGAAACACTGTTCTAAATACTACCATCTTTCCCAGAATGGGAAAAGTAAAGCCAGTATTTTGTCATATGAGTGGCATAGTGAAGTGTTCCCCAATCCATCATTGTATGTCTGGCAAATTGCAAATATGGCTTCCATTTGCACCCCTCTCCATTTCTTTGCGGTTCCTCCCATCAACAGCGAAGGCTCGGTCTCCACTCCTCGAGTCTGGGACACCCCTGTGGCTTGCTTTGGCCAAGAACGTAGCAGAGGTGTTGTTGTGCTAGCTCGGCCTCAGACCTAAGCAGGCCTTGCACACACCTGTCCTCTCTCAGTACCCTACTTCCTTCACATGAAGCAGCCGAGACTAGCCTGCTGGATGATGGGAGACCAAGAGCCAAGTTCTCCCAACCCCCAGCCAACGACAGCCACCCACTGCCTGCTGACCACAGGCCCATGAGTGAGCCGAGCCACAGGCAGCCAAGCCTGGCTCAGATCAGCAGAACAACAAAAGGATTTTGTGTTAGTCACTAAATTTTGGAGCAGTTTGTCATGCAGCAAAGGCTAACTGAGGGTTTTCCATAATATTTTGCTTCAAATCTCTGAAAATTTCTCTAAGGTATTAGACTTTCGCAACATTTACTTTTCCTTCTCTACCCTCAGGCAATAGTTTCAGTCAACTATCCGATTGGCTTACAAGGAATGGAAAGTAAAAGATGAAATACCTGGAGGAAAAACAAGCAAAGAAAGGAAACTTGTTCTATTTTGCTGAGTGTACTCTATCTGCCAGGGATTTAGGGCTGTAGATTTTGAGCCTGTCAGTCTAAATCTCATTACAGTTTATTTCTGTAGCCAAAAGCAGCCAAAAGCCAATTTTTTAAATTCCTACTGCTGCTGTGTGCACAGTCCTGTGGCATAATTATAGCCATGACCCCAGACAGTTTTGATCCTGAATCACCATTTGGTGAATGTCAGGAAGCTGCTCCTCCCCAGATGTTTCTGAGGAACACTCACATTGGCTGACCTAATCCAGTGGGGCCGTTTGGGCTAATATTACTAGAAAGAGTCAGCAGTTTCCCAAATCCCCATTATATCCTGCTGATTACAACCTATAAATGCTCTCTCCAAACACACACGGACACCCGCAAGAAACACACATACACACACAGTGTCACCCAGATTCAGTACATTTCATAGTCAATGGTGCTGGGTCATAGAAGGTTCTAGCATCAGCAAACTTTGAGTCCAAAACCAAATCCTTCCCACTCTTTTTTTTCCAAGTTTACACACTGTTCTCTCTCCTAACTCTCTAGAAGAGTGAGACAAGGCTCAGAGATGCAACCTAAGGAATTCCCAGTGTATTACCTCCCTTAAATAGCTCAATCTCAGTGCCTACATTCAACCATTCATGAAATACACTTTATTTCCTATACCAAAATTTCATTCTGTGAACCCCACAAAAAATACATGGTTGTTCTAACACCCACATTCCACATGGGAGGCAATAAAAAAATAAGTTAATTTGCTTTGTGAGAAAACTATTAAAAGTCTCCCCTACAACATAAACAAGATAAAAATACCCAATTCACATAAGCACACAGCAAAGTTTGGATAGAAATAAGTGTAAACTTCCACACTTTCACCAAGAATCGTAGATGGTTACTAGTGTCCCATTTGCAGAACTAAGTAGCCCATCCTAGGATGTTCCCCCAAAAGAGATTTTCAACTCTGAGGGATCGAAGGTTTTTTCCTGAAGAAATCTGGAAATGCTAGCAACCTCCACCTTAAAAAGGCAGTTCTCTGCCTAAAATCTTAAAATAACATTCTTTCCTCCCTGGGCAACCCACTGTGACATTTACTTGGTCTTAATCTTGAAATATAAGGTGCAGTTGTCTGGGATGGTTGAAGGGTTCTTCGACCTTCAAGCTGTATAAAATATACTATCCTCTGGTCACATGCAGAATATTGTCAGCATGGATTGCCCACTGAAAAGGACATGTTTTACAACCCTACCAATTAAAGTCGCTCTCGGTCTTTTCACTTCTCAATTTCCTCATTGAGGAGGAGAAAATCAGAAGCGATTGCTGGAAAGTGTGAGATACACCCAAGTTTCAAGAGTGACACCATTGTGGTCCCTCATTCACCAAACAAAACCGCCTTCCTCCTTTGAAAACGAAAGAGACGAAGAGCATGGCAAATCTTCAAGAACGTTTACCATCTTTCCATCTCTTGAGAAAGTAACACCCCACACTTTTCCCCAGTTCTAATCCCCAAAAAGCAATAGAGAACCTCTATGCCTGCAATGACAAATTATTACTTGGAAACAGTTCTTTTCAAGTGTGGACAGTTTCTACAAAGAAAGAGGCACATTTCCATGCTAGAAGCCTTATCTCCCAGAACACTATGCCCCTTTAGTAGAAAAGTAGAAAAGAAACCCAGCTGGTGTTCTTAAGAACAGAATCTTTGGCAGTTCCAGTTGTTGAATTACAAAGCAGAAAGAAAATAAAAGATCTATATAAATAGACACTGTAAATGACTAATGAAGAAAGCGTAAAGGCAAGATATGGTAACAGCTTGGGAAATGCCCAAGTCTCCAGCATCGTTGGAAGGCATTAAGAATATAATCTTTAATTTTGCTTTCACCATCACTTAATAAAAATGACTGCATTGTATAACATATCCACTATTTTCTGCTTTGAGTACATCAAGTCAAAAGGATCATAGAAGGTTCTAGCATCACCAAACATTGAGTCCAAAACAAAATCCTTCCCACTTCTGGGTGCTCGGGTTCCACCCATCACCTACAGTTACTTGTCTGTGATTTTTTAAATGTAATAGTATATGTTTTTGTCTAGTATAGCACCTTGCCTCCAAAATGCATCTAAAAATAGGACACTAGGTTAAATAAATAATAGGGGTCAGAGAAAAATGACCTGGTGTGAGATAAGAAAGGGAAATATAATCTGAATCTAAGTTCTCAAATGAAATGCAGAGTTAATGAGGTAAATGGGTGCAGGAAGATGATCGGAAATGACAGGTGCAAAGGAAGATATTTCTGGCCAATAGATGTTCTCAGGAAAAGAAAACAAGAGGAAAACAAGAAAAGTTTAAAACCGAGAGCCACATATTTTTATGCACAATGAAGAACCAAAGAATTTATTGTCATAGAAGAAATGCTGATAATTTAATGAAAATTAAAATTGGGTAGTGTGCAAAAGATAGGATACTGGTTAATGTTATCCTGGACACACAGAATACTTCAAACAACCTGTTCCCACTCTCCCCTCAAAATGCAGTGTTTCTTCCACAGAGAGAAAACAATAGAAGATTTGTGGTGGTCGGAAGGCATGTGAAGTTTACCTCGAGATGTAGTTGATGGTTTTCTTACTGTCTGTCCCCACAAAAGCTTCCGCTATATGCATTTTCAAGCCTTCTTTGCAACAGAATACTTTGCCATATTTGCCAGTGATACATCCTCATATGTGAAATTCTGCATTGGGTCAGTAATCATCCCATTTGTTCCTTCTGCTCCTCTCCGTAAGGAACAGTGGGAGGGGTGGCTTTACAGACAACCCTTATAACATGGATATATCAGATGCCCGGTGTTTTAAATGTGCAGACCAATTATCACCAATATCATAAGAACATAGGCTAGCAAAGTTATGAGCTAGTAGTATTATAACTTCATCCCATTTTCCACACTGAAGCCTCTTCCGCTCAATAGTATTACAGAGTACTATACTAATTGCCTAGAGGCAGCAGGGCCCTGAAATGCTCAGGTCTAACTCACATGTTTTTAGGATATCCAGAGTTGGTCATTTTTATTCCTTCTATCCAATATAACTACGATATACCTCAGATATTTGAAAGAGTTTTTAATCATGAATAATGGAGAAATACTGTGCAAACACAAATGGGTTACCAATGTGTTCATCCTTCTTTTCATTCCACAAAACTTTATTGAGCAAGTTTTCTGTGCTTGGAATTGCGTCTGGGGCTGGAGACACAAAGATAAGGAATAAGTCCTTGTCCTTGGACAGCTCACAGACAGCGGGAAGAAATACCCTATATATCGATTCCGTGATAATAATGTCTTTTGGAGATGGGACTTTTCAGAGCCTCCAGAAAGCAGCAGAGGCAGCTATAAAGACAGAGGGACCACAGATTCTCTGTCTATCCAAACTTTCCTGCTCTGTCCTCCATTGTCTTCTTTGGAGGGTGTCCGCACTCCCTCCGTGGGGAGCAGGGATGGGGAAGGCAAGGGTGGGGAGCTGCCTGCTGTCTGCTCTCTGTTGCCCCCTACAGGGCTCGCAGTGAATAGGCTCATTTATTCCCAGGGACATTTTCCTGGAAATAACAGCTCCCCCATTCCCCATCATTTAAAAGGCAATTTCTGAACTCATCCAACTGCCGCAGAAAAGCAGCAGAGACTGTAACCCCAAGTCAGGATCTGCAGGGGCCCCAGGTGGCTCACTGAACTAACTATGGGTACATCCTAACCTCTTTGCTTAGAATATAATCAGGAGGTTGTGGACAAGCAGCCTACTCCATTTCACATGCCACACAGGAAAACATTTTTCTGAACCCCAAAAGGACCCACACACCTTTTGTTCAGCTCTTCTGAAAAGTGACAACAGTTCAAAAGAAAGAAAGAGAACACTATGCTGGTGTTTCCCGTTTCTCCGCTGAACAAAACCAATTACTTCTTTGTCTCTTTCCTGCTTGAAGTGCACCCAGGGGTGCAGTCACCTGGGGGCTGCAGGAGGGCAGCCTTCAGGAGCAACAGCCCTGAGGAGCGCGTGAGTCACCAGGTCAGGAAGGCTTTTCGTCTGTCATCGCCTTTCTTCACTGTCTTTGGAAGACACACACACACACACACACACACACACACACACACACACACACACACACACACACACACACACGAAGCCACGCTTGCTGGTCAGCCAGAGCTTGCGGCTCCTCTTCTCTTTCCCCTGACAGGTACCAGTGGGAGGAGCACATCCCCAGTGCTTCCTTCCGAAAGTGTCCCCATGGCTCCTGTCAATTCATTGCCAAATTCATTTGCACGAACATGTGCTCCTTTTAGACCACGGAATATTGCTGTTTGTAAAATCATTCTCTAGTTGTCTTTTTTTCACCATTTTTTTCCCTGTTCCCCAGTCAGTGCCTCAACTCCTCCCCCACCCACATCCTTCCAGGGTTCCTAACAGCTCTGCAGGGACCACCTCTCCCCATAGGCTTCAGAGGCTGTCTACTCGTAATTTTCCAAATGTGACAAAAGGAAGTTTCCAGCTCACAGGCAGCCTCCCCCAATGAGTGTTGTCCCCCACATTAAGCAAAAGTGTGTTTAATCTTTCTTGCACCTGTATAAGCTGACCCTCTGAGGCTTCGCAGTCTGGGAGAACAAACGTAGTTTTATTAAAATGAAGACCTAAATCACAATAGCTCTGAGTCCCCAGATGCTTAATGGCAGAACCATGGAGCCCCTCGAAGCCTTATTAGTTATTTTAAGGGTTCCAGGATTGTCTCACACAACCACAGGAACAAATCTGCTGTGGACTTCCTCTTCAGCCACGCTTGCCACAGACTGCCGGTGCTTACCTCAGCCAAAAAATAAAGTAAAAGCTCAGGCAACTAGATACTCTGGGGGGTGGGGGATGGGGCAGGTGTCACTTCCAGCCACAAATGCCTGAGCCCTGAGCACAATCTCAGGTTTCAGCTGGTTTCTCTGGCACCACCCTTTTGTTTATATTCCTCAGAGTTAAAGAATATATTTCTTAGGATCTCCCTGCTAACAGTATAGTTACTAGTTATACAATCTACAATTTTCTCAAAATTAATACATTTTTTTAATACTCATTTAGCAGCTCATTTCACTCAGCCCTGACTATCAACATGCAAAACAAAACCAGCTGGAAGTTGAGAAGAGTAGGGCCCATCCTTCTAGCTTATGTTTGAATTGCCAAAGCAAGGCTTACAGACTCTTCCCAGAGTCCTGGAACTCCCAACTCACTCAGCGTTCTAACTGACACCAAGCCTTGGTCTGGGCTCCTCACTGGAGCAAAAACTATTTGCATTCCTTCCAACCTAAAAAGCCACCACCGACAATGAAAACCTCTGCCTCCACCAGGACCCCCTTACTTATCTCTCTCTCCCCCATTCTTAAGAGACAATCTTCTTAAAAGAGAAAAATAATCCTCTGGGGCTGTGGTTCAATCATAGATTTGGCTTTCAGTAGACCAGCTCCACATTTAAAATGCTACTCTCTGGGTCTTGCTTCTCCTTCAATCGTGAGAGAGTCATAGATTTACAGCCCAAGAATGCAATGAGATGAGAGATGTTGGAGGACTGAGGGGCCAGGCAGTCCTTGAGGAAACAAATGGGCACTAAAAAGGAGTCTGTGTATTGTGGTGACCGTTTTGCTTTGTATGTAAATATCAACTCATGATGTTGCTCACTTAAAATAATGTTTTATATACATGTCAATTATCTCTCAACCAAAAATACAAATACATAAATGCAGAAATGAGTCACTGTGTAGCCCAGAAAAAGGGAAAGGAGAAAAGGATTTGAAGTCCGGGGAAACGAGTGATGGACTCTTGGCCCTCGAGCTGGGCCAGCAAGTGATAATCCGTCGGGCATCAAGAGTTGATCAAAGTTGGCTAACTCAACACTCCTGCAGGACCTACACGTAGCTTCATTGGCTCTCACAGATCACAGCACAGGCACCTGGAACCCTGGTTGACAGAGACAGAGACAGAGCAGATCCCCAGAGAGCTTTCTTCCTACATCCAGGAAGCAGAGCACACGTTTAAGGGCAGAAGAAATGGATCCATGAAGAGCTGTCCAGAGTATATTTGGTAGACAAAGTGGCACATGCAGGGTGCTCAACAGTAACAGAAAGACTGCCCCATAGAGCAGCCCACACCGTGGGTTTCCTGGGTGGGAATGGGTGAGTTTTCAAGCAAAGACTCCCTGGGAATTCTCAAGGGCCATGATACAGACCACAGATAATCACATTCCTGTAATTGTGTAACCTATATGAGATGACCCTTCTTTTCATTTTTAGCAAAAGCATTTTTTAGAATCTCTGGATGTGGACTGGGCCAGAAGATCACCTGGAACTAGAGCTCGAGAGGACCTTTTGAGTTTCATAGGTAAATGTCAGCAACACTAAAGCATATCATTGCTCCCCACACTGGCAAAGAGATCCCTAATTGTATTTAAACTGTGGAATACACATTCTTTCATATTAAACTTATAAATATAACACACTGTTGTTTAAAAAAGACGTTTATTTTATATGTTATGAAACAAATCACCTGGGAGAAATTTTGAACAATAGCATGGATTATGGTTCTACCCAAGGATAGTAATTCTTGCTTCCTTGCTGCATGGGAGTGTTAACAAGGATTAAAATCAAAGTGAGATCGGAAAAAGGAAAACACGATCGAGATCTCACAAACTGAAAGTAGCACAATCATTATTATTTTTAATTCAAAATAGTTTATATGGGAACTACATACTTGGGCTACAAATTCTGTGACGCGGCCATCAGGTACAGACAAAATTTCTGATTAAAATTTTAATAACTGGCTTACGTATGGGAAGTTTCTCCAAAGCAAAATAACAAATGGTGATAGCAGCTGGATTCAGCTGATTTTCTGACTTCCCAGCCCCAGTGTTTGACTTCCTTCAAAATTCTTCCAATACACACACTTTACAGATATCCCTAGGTAGTCTTCTGTTTTACTACAGCTTTTTGGTAAATGTTAGTATCTTTAAAACAAGAACAGAGAAAGAGTTTTGTCCTCTTCTTATAATCCCTGCTGAATAGATTTTCTTAAGTATTCTTTTATCTATTTCTCAAGCCATTACAAATCCTATTTTATCTTTTTTTCAATATGTATTTTAAAAATATAAACAAAGACAAATACAATTGATGAAGAAATACACTATAATGTGCCTGCTACACACGAACTAGCCCATCAGAAGTGACCACAGTTCTTCTGAAGATTACAGATCACACCCAGAAAATGACTTTTACAATTAGTCTCTGAAATGAATGCCAACATGTGACACCTTCTGCTAAAGCTCTTAGAAATCTTCCTACATGCTGTCCCTGCATTTTCAGACCCTCCACCAGGAGCTTGATTTGTGTTCTGTTTAGTGTTTTGTTGAATTTATAAAGAGGTAAACAGAGAGTTTTAAATAAAATGTAGATGTCAATGAAATGCCGGTACAAACAAGGACAGCAGCAGGAAGGAGAATTTTCCAGATTCTCCATCTACTAAAAGGCTGCTTCTTCCAGGTGTCTCCCTCTGAACTTCGGTGCACCTACTCTGAGCTCAACATTTGCCAGACAGATACTGAGAGGCATATGGAAATGGTATAAACCAGATTCCTGCACCGCATAAATCTTCTTTGAAGGAATAAGACTAGCACAGGAACAATTAGTTCACAAACATACCAGTATGTATAGTTAAATGCTAAATTTGGTGAATTTTAAGTGCTTTAAAATATCATGAAAAGGAAGTTCAATAGAATTCCTGGAGTGATCTAGAAAACTTTAAGATGGAGTACTTAAGATGAGTCTTAAAAGATGTGAAGGCTATATATACTTAGGAGAAAAACATAGAACTTCCCAACTAAAGGGAACAGCATGAAGGAAGACAAATAGTGATTCTCAAATTTCAGTATGCCTAAGGATTACTTCGGAGAGCTTTTATAGAGATGGCAAATAATTAGATAGATACTGGATGGATAGATAGATAGATAGATAGATAGATAGATAGATAGATAGATAGATAGATAGATAGATATAGATAGATGATAGATAGATAGATAGATAGATAGATAGATAGATAGATAGATAGATAGATAGATAGATAGATAGATATAGATAGATAGATAGATGGGTGGACAAGTAGACAGTCCTGGCATCCATTGCCAGAAATTCTCAATCAGAAAATCTTCAGGAGAATTTCAGAAATCTGAATTTCTAACAAGTTGTCGTCCACATACCCAAAAGAAGACATGGTCCATAAACTGCCATTTGAAAATCACTGGCCTAAGAGTATGGCTAACAGATCCCACTTTTCCTTACAACAGGGAATGCAAAGAGACGTTGTGAGCGGAGATAGGCTTGCCCAAGCTCATATTAATACAGCGCATTTACATTTTTAAAGTACAATTCCTCATAATTGGAAAGCAAGGGTTCCCAAATCAAACAAACAGAATGGGAGACCTATTTTAACTGGCATGCAGACTCCTCCAAAGGACTCCTAGGTTCCGAAATCATTAAAAAGCTCACCGCAAAGGGCTAGTGAAAACTTCATGGTACAAGAGACACCTAAAAGACTATAAGACTGATTTAACTCCAGCTGCTCCCCTCTTTCCTTCTTTATTTGAATATTCTATTAATCTTCTGTCTGAATTTCTACTCTGAAGAGACTATTAGACAGTTATTTTTTAGAACAAGACTGCCTAAGGCAACAGGACATCCTTTTCATGTACCTCACTCTTTGGTCAAAGGCAGAACTAAGGGCCACAGCTTAAATATTTTCCAAAGCCAGGAAGGATCCTCAAAAGTTTTTGTAATTATATTACCTCCTGAGATTACTGTATTGACAAAAAAAAAGAAAAGCAGAGAAGAGGATGGGAGGCCACCAGTCTGACTGAGCTCAGGACCATAGGTAAGCGTTTTGAAAAGACTTTGGAAGGAGACCGTAAACAAAGTCACCAAGCAAATGGCGTTGCAGATGTCCCTCTATCTGCCCTTGAAGAAGGAATCTTCTCCCAAATTTGAGAAGACTCTGTGGGATTTTCTACTAAGCTGCTACATTATTCCCTTAAACAGCCAATGGAAACTAAAATTAAAATTAATGGAAAATCTTGCCAAATTTTGGGTAATACTGGAGCTACACTCTCTACTTTAAACCCCACTCAGAGCTGGCAGATAGGATGCTGGAAAAGCTGGCAGAAGCCAGCTAAGGGTGAGGGCTCTGGGTGCCAGTCAGCCCTCCCAGATCTCTGTCTGTAGTACCACACTGAAGGGAAAAAGTAAAGTATCTTTGCACCCTCTTGGGGATGCCTCTTGAGTCCACAGGGTTGTTCAATATCGCCAGAAATATTAACTATTTGTCCCAGCTGTAACTTGATAAGATACTTAAAAGGATTTTTTTTAGTAACTCTATAGTCAGAAGCTGGCCAAATTGGAAACTGGTATTCAGACACTGATGGGATTTTTTTTTTTTTTTTTTAAGAAACATTTGTTCTTTCTCTGTGCCTTTGAGACGTAAAAGTTCTACCTGGCCTTCTGCAGGGACTCTTACCTAGGTCCTCTCTTTGAAATGCAAACTTCAGAGTGGAATTCTCTTCAAAAGGGAAAAAAGGAGAGGAAGCGAAGACTTTTTTTAAAAAAATACAAACTACTATAGAAGCCCCTTGTCTAAAATCTATTCCATGGCTTCCATAAGATTACTTGTCAAAGATAATACAAATCTTAAATGTCTTCTCCACAAACGTTAACAGAAGGAGCTTTAGCCATCTTAATAAATTTGAATAGAGTTAATTTATTCAATCTGCCAGAAACACAGTTTAAATCAATTTCTTTTTTAACTAATGTGTTTTGTATTATGTACCTAATTCACGGCTAAAATCTTAGAACAGAAGCTATAAGGTCTCTGTTTATTTCTGCCTGTGTGTTTATGGGTATTTATATACATGCATGTTGTAGATGCATGGTATTTTTTACCTCCAGATAGTATTGTCAAAATTAATTTGTAAAAAAGTTCTATCTGATCATCTTAAAAAATTCATTGCTTATATCAGTAAAGTATTCGTAAAATTCCCAAAACATAGTATAAACTAACCCAACTGCTTTTCAGGGTCACATGATCTGTGAAACTATTAAGTATTAAAGCTAATTTAAGTTTTTTGGTTTAACTAAAATACACATATCTTTAGAGTTATATTAAATACAATGTAGACATAAAACTTTATTCTACTTGAGTTTTTTACTCAAATAAGCTTATGTTATATCTTATAAAAATTTGTCAGCAAGAAAAAATACCTTGGAATGATGGCTGGCTTTGTCTGAGGTCTCAAGAAGTTTTTGTGGGTAATTTAAACATAATTGTTAAGAACTTAATTGAATTAAGTAGATGTAAATGGGATACAAGTTTTTAGGTGAAGTTTTTAAAGTTTCCCTAAATCTTTTTGGTAACCTGAAACCTTAAAGTTTTGCTAAGTTAAATTTCATTATGGATAGTCATTAAATATCTAGATCATTTCCAAATAAGATAAAATACTGAAACATGAATTATTGAGCATAGGTTTATACACTTTTGACTTTTCTTTACAGAGAAACTAAAGATGTTTGGACCTACTGATAAATATGACTTGTGCCACATTTTAAAAATTATACTATGAGAAATCATATATTCTAAAAGTTATGAATTTATTTATACTGAACTACAGAATGCTAGTGTAAAGAACAGTCCACAATTAGTTACTTCTTAGTTTTCACTAGGAATTAAGGTTCCTAAAGGTTAAAAATTCTAATACCTATAATTAAAACTACTAAAAACAGTAGAGGAAGCATCTCTGTATGGAAGGAAAATGGGATGTTTGTTTTTGGTAAAAGATATGAGGAATGGAAATGCATTTTTGCTGAGGGAAAGGAAAGTAATTTTGTCCTAAAAGCAAGCCTAGTTATTTCAGAATGGGAAAGAGGAGAAACAAAGGACAAAATATGAATGTAGAAAAGAGAATGGTAAAGGTTTGTGGAAAAGGAATCTTGAGAATACATGGTTTTTTGCACATGGTTATTTTAGCAGATGACACTTTGCATTTTCCTTGATTCTTAACCTCTCAAAGGAAAGAATTCAGTTAAGAGTCCATATTGCAAGTGAAAGTGGCAAAAAGTTTATTAGACAGAAGTGAAAGTGCACTGGAAGGGACCCAAGTGGGCAACTCCAGAAGATGTGAGTGCCCTGTTCGGACACAGGGGTTAGGTTTCATCTGGTTGTGCCTTCCTGGGTTCTGGCTTCTTCCCTGACTCCATCTAAGTTACTCCTTAAGGCAGGTCCACGAGCTAGTGGCCACATGCACTGTTCCTTGCACACACCTGGGCGAGGCCACACATGCTGTTTGGTTTTTGAGGTTCTCTGTGTGCTTACTTATGCTATTTCGCCCATCCTGGTCAAGTGCTTCCAGTAGAAGGTCATAGAGTGGTCAGATTTCACCATTTCCCTGTTACCTGCACATGTCTGGCCACATCTGAGTGACAATACAGGATGTGCCAGCCTCAGAATCACATTGTGTCTGCCACAAAGCTTGTGTGTTTATTGCTACATGACCCAAATGGCGTTTAGCTAGAGGCCCTTCTGTGCTTTTCCCTCACGCTACTCTCGCCTTATTTCTATCTCCCTGCTCTAAGAGTTAGAATTTGTTTTTTTCTCTGTTAAAAGGACAAAGTTTTCCTTGGACTATTCTGTTCTTGATAAGGGGTTACCAAGGGTTTTTCATTATCTTTTAAGTAATCTGAATAAAAACAAAGATTTTGTGTTTTATCAAAATAACTTTCTGTGCTTCTTTTTGTCTTTACCAGATCTTTGATTACTTAGGAAAATTAAATCTTCTCTATCTGCAGAGCTAATATTTTTTTACAACTACTTAATTATCTGTATTTGCCTGCAAAGTCCTTAATTGTCACTATGGTTAAATAGGTAACATTGTTTCAGAGTGAATTATGATCCTATTTGGCCAAGTATTTTAAAACCTTTTGATATTTTTTATAAACCTCCCCCCAAACATCAAATTCTACATGAAGTCTTTCTGGCCTGGAAGGAAACTTGCAGCTTTCTAGAGGGTCCCTGGAAAAATCACAAAGAATTATGCTCTCTCCTTATTTTAAAAAGAAAGATGTTAAACTAATTAGTCTTATTCAGTATGTTATATTACATGGGAGGCATTGTAAATATTGTCAAAAATATTGTCATATAAGAAATGATACTAAGCCCCCTTTATGTTGTATTTGTATAGGTATATAAGTGTTTCAGAAATTGTATAAAATTCCTAGATTTTGGTATAATGTTATCAGTCATAATTCCAGTTATTATCTTTAAAAGTTATAGAAATAACAAGTTTTCTTGCCAATTCCATTATAATGAACTGTCATCAGGCTTTGACTGGAATCATTGGGTGTATTACCAAGGCTTTGACTGTAATATCATATTTTTAAAAGATGTGCATAGACTCCAATATGACCAGACAGATTGAAGGAACTGATCAGAAAAACCACCCTGGTACTTTACTTATATGGTTACCAGGTGAGTAAAAAGGTCACTTCCTGTCAGGCCCAGGAACCCAAGGATATTTTAGGGATCTTCAGGAAGAGAGGAATTCACCCAAACTATAGATATTACAGGGAAAATTTGATGGTGAGTCTTTGGCTTGGCTTCCTGGCCTTGAGAGCCTTTTAAGAGTTCAATCTGAGATTCCTTTTGAGACATTCCAGCAAAGCAGATTTGAAAGAGTCTATATGGTCAATCTCTATTCTTACTACATTTATATAAATAATCAGGCCATGTTCAACACAAACTGTTTTTATTGTGATCATCTTTGTTAAAATTAGGGGTGATCAAAGAGAAATTACGTTTGCATCTTCGTAAATACTAAATTCTAGTCCTGATTAATTATCTTTGAAATTTTATTACATACCTGCAAACCACACTGGATACAGAATACTTCAAGTTTCCTCCAACATGTGGCTTCAACTCTCCAAAACAGTTCCAATTTTCTCCCACCTGTCTGATTTGGAATCACTAAGAACAAAGACTGTCCTTAAATCACCCTGGAAGGGACTGTGCTGGGCCCTCCACACTGCCCGGGTGGCAGCCAAACCTCAGGGACTTGAATTTTGGGCCCCATTGTCCAGTTAAAAAGGTTCCTTCAGACTTAAGGACTACACCAGCTGGAGACCTCAAACTCAAACTGCTAGGAAGAGGACTAACCAACACTGGGGTACGCTGCTTTCTCCCAAGACATTGGGTCAAGAACGCTTCTTTCCATTTTCTCCTTTCCTCTCTGACTATCCTTTCCTAATTCTTATACCATGAAGGTCTTTTTGATTCTTCTGTCCACCTTTTACCTTGCTCTGTCCTGGAAAGATAGTACTATCTTAGACCATTGCACAACCAACCTACAAACAATCATTAGATTTGGCATGATACTGGTGATCTTGCATTCTGCCTTTCACAAACTTCTCCCTGATTTCCAATGTCTTAGCTTCTCTGAAACAAACTCAGCCTGCTCCCTATTGCATCGGATTCCCTGGGGGTCCATTTTCACACCTCTGGTTAACAATCCCTAAACCCAGAGAACCTTCCATCCAGACTGTATACAGAGAAAGGGACACAAGGTGAGGGTACTCAGAATAAAATGCCTGTGTGATCTACAAGCCCTTAAATTTTACTGGCCTCCATGGCTGTCATCTTTTCAGTCCTGAGCCATAGGCAAGCAGGAATTCCCAGAAGGTATTCATGATTCAAAATTAGCTTCCTTAGGTAAGTCACCGACCCGTGGCTAGGAATAAGTACAAATGAGGCTAGATCAAAAACTTCTCCTTCACTCTTACAGATATTACAGAATTTCCTGCAAAAGCAACAGCTGCCCAATAAGACTCCTTAGCCTATCTGGGCAAGGTTGTTCTTCATAATAGGACAGCTCTTGATCACCTTACCTTTTAGCCAAACAAGGAGGTGTCTGTATTGCAGTCAACACCACTTGCTGCACCAGGATTAACACTTCTGGGGAAGCTGAAACTCAGTTATGTTATATCAGTGAATGAGCCACTTAGCTTAAGAAAGTAACTCTTTCAAAGGGGCATTTCTTTAACTTGTTTGATTTCGATTGGTTTGGGTCTTGGGTACCATGGCTCAGAAGTACACTCCAGACGTTGGGATTTATCTTATTTACAATAATCCTAGTCATCTCCCTGGCACACCGTATTCTTTCAAAGGCTTTAAATGCATGTTTGCAGCTGCTAACCGCCAAGCAAATGATCTCCCTGAGACTGGACCATCAGAAAAGGAATGAAGAAAATGATCAACTTAAACATGTGAACATGACATTGTGACCTATGAATCCCACAGAGATTCAGCAAAAAAAGTCATGACCTGTGAACACCACACAGAGGATCAGCAGAAAACTGACAACTTGACAGTAGCAGCTAGAAGTGGTGTTAATGCCTTAAATTTGATTTTGATAAATTTGGATCACATCTCTGTTATGCTGAGTTTGATCAAAAGGGAGGAATTGTTATAAAGAGAGAGAGAGAGAGAGAAAACAGGCCCAAAATGGAGTTACTTGTGCTAAGCCCACATCACTAAACTAAGACTTAATACCTCACCTAAGTACACTTTCAGCCTCTCCCAGGGCTGTCAGTCTGGAATTACCTGGTCAGCACTCATGAGGTAATCCACCCAACAGACCCCAGAGGAAGGTGACCTTGCATGAAACCATCAGCTCTTTGCTAGAATCACTGCCTTGTCCCACCTCCTTTTGCCCATAAAGGTCTTTCATTTTGTACAGCTCTTGGGAGCGCCTGTTTGCCAGACAGAATGCTGTCCAATTCATGAATTGTCAGACAAAGCCAATTACATCTCTAAATGGACTCCATCGAATTTTTGTTATTTAACAATACAATTCTTTGTTAAACTTTTTACAATGTAACTCATATCTGTTATAATACAAACATACAGCATTATTTCAGCCTTCTGCAAGATATAAACACCACCTAGTTTTCTGCCACAAAAGCAGTCCTTTGGTCACTGATAGCATTCAGGATTAAATCAGTTTGATTAACTGTTTTTTTTTCAAGCATGGAACAGCACACACTGCCTGATATCATTAAGATAACTTGAGGATGACTAGCCATATGTTGACACAGGGAGAGATTCATTATTCTGATTAAATAAAGCAACTATGCTGATCGTTCAAATTCCAACCACTTCTCCCCCACCTCATGGTTCACTGCTATTAAAACATTCTTTTACAGAAATAAGTCTATTGCCATAAATCTAATTTCTTTTTAGAAGTCTTTTTAGTTTTTTGTTGAAACCTCAAAGCTCTTCTTTGGGTGAATCACAGAGCTCAGTAAGTGCGTCCTTCATTATTATTATTAATGCCAAGAATTTTGACCTGATTTCCATTTGTATCAGGTTTTACAATCATTTTTATTTTCTCTCTAGTTAAATGCTACTTGACTAGATGGTAGTGGACTCTTTTTCCATAACAATACTTATTTTAAATGTTTCAGTATTCTTTGCAGGAAACTTTTACCTTCCCAACTCACTAATTGTCATATTTAACAAAGCCTTTTTCTGTGAGAGTAAAAGAGCAAAGCAATTGCCATCATTTGCAGTGCACACTTAAACCAGCCCAGGGAATGTGACCTTCATTTAAGCATTGAATTATGTCTCCAGTTTTACCCATCCTGCCTGCTGATCACCACAGCTACAAGACAGTCCTGTGTTGGGCAACTGAATTGTTTTTGTAAACAAAAAGTAAATGGTTATTAACTGTCTACACATTTTACTATAGCATAAGGAAAGGTCACCAAGTGACAGAGATAGGATTCTAGCTAGATGTTATTGGCGGGAGGGGGCCTTAGAGTCTAGTGATAAAGAAAACTACTAGAGCTTTTTTTTCCTTTTTTGTGCTTTCTTTGGGGAAATAAGATCATAATGACACAATTAAAACTCTCCACCAATAGGAAAACAAGGGCCCATAAATACACTTTTATTTAAAAACAAAAAGCAGAAGAGTAGATCTATACTGCTGATATCACCAGTGGAAAAAAAATGAAGAGACAGGTGGATTATAATGCATAAATTTATACCTATTATCACTAGTCCAGATGGAACATTTTAAACTCTCTAAGGAGCCCCAAAAAGATGCAGGAAAGTGATTTGAAATTTCTTATAATTGAAATAAATCCTTTCCATATTTCTAAGGCAGATGGTAGGCTACTCTCAAGAAAGGAACGTGAGGGAGGGGGAAGGGTGGTATGAATGAAGAGATTCTGGTCCATAAACCCAGAAAGCATGTGGCCTGCAGTAGCTGCTATTAAATAAATATTCTGCATCTATAAGACTTCTCTCTCTGGCGACCATTTGCATGGTAAATTTATGAAAGCACGGTTTTAGAATCTCTTGTTGATGTAGATTGGAGGAAAATAATAATTCATGGTTCTTTCCTGCCCAGAGGTTTACACTCTCAGACTCAAAAAAGGAAAATTTTATGTCACCAGCAAATATACAATGAGGAGCCACTTAACATCCTAGTTTCATTAATCACCACATGCATTTCATTTTCTATTCCAGTTCTTTGCAAACTCCAGTGTATGCACACACATTAAAAACATATCTATATTTGGGTAGATATTTATATAAGATATGTATATTTACCTGCAGCTGATGGGAGGAACTGATTACAGCCCTGTTCTGATGGATTCAAGGTCAGGATTTCAGCTCTGCTCCACGGCCAGGAATTGCTCCCTGTGATATTATGATTTATAATTAAAAATAGGTATTTGGTTTTCATCTCTGTTCCTGGCACAGAGCTCCTGACCATTGGCATTTCCTCTGTGATGACAGTGATAAAGCTTCCTTTTGTTATGTTAATAAGGTGACTTTTGGAAGGCCCCTAGGTATCTAACCAGGTGGGATTAGAGGGTTGACACTGTCAGTCCCACCCACCCCTGACTTCTGAGGAGTGGGGAGGGGTTGAAGGTTGAGTTCAATCACCAATGGCCATTGATTTAACCAATCATATTTATGTAATGAAGCCTCCATAAAAACTCCAAAAGGACAGGGGTTTGGAGAGCTTCCTGTTGCCGGACATGAGGAGGTGTGGGGAGAGTGACATATCTGGAGAGGGCATGGCAGCCCCACATCTTGTCCCCAGGCCTTGCCCTGTGCATCTCCTCTACCTGGCTGTTCCTGACTTTTGTCCCTTTATATAAACCAACTACTACCTAGCAAATAAAATGTTTCCCTGTGTTCTGTGAGCCACTCTAGCAAATAACTCAAACCCAAGTTGGGGGTGGTAGGAACCTTCAGTCTGTAAGCTGTGGGCCAGAAGCACAGGCGGCAACCCGGACTGGCGACCAACGTCTGAAGTGGGGGGAGATCCTGTAGGACTGAGCCCTTAACCTGTGGAATCTGACACTCTCTCCAGATAGATGGTATCAGAGCTGAGTTGAATTACAAGGCACCCATCTGATACCTAAAAACGGCTTGTTGGTGTGGGGAACCTGCCACGAGCACCTGGAACCGGGCTCAGAACACCTTTCAAGCTTCCATCCCCAGTGAGCCAAGTTCTAAAAGCAGTGCGACCTAAGATGAAGTAGGCAAGAAACTGCCAGTAAAACAAGACAAACTGCCCACGTGACTCAGAGAAAAAGAGCCTACCACAGGCCCTGCTGAAGGCAAGGTAAAGGGCCTATGTGGATGGTGACATTTTCATTTGCAAGCAAGTGTATCCAAGACAGAGTGCGACTTAAATAATCAACCTGTGACTCTGATAACTAAACAGCCAGAAGAAAATGTCCTGGGTGTGTCCTAAAGAAAAGATCAAAGGCATTCTTAAAGTGGTTATGTCATCTCCCTCTGGGGTTTTGAATTTAGGTGGTTTAGATTTTTAGATTAGACAGTCCCCAGCTCAGGAGGGTCAAAGAGGCCCAAACTGAAAAGAAGGAAGACCCATGCTGGACTCTCTCCAGGCTTAAAGGGGTGGGACCACGCCTGCATGCGGTGTGGCTGCATTTACAGGGCAGAGGGTGAGAGGACGCTGAGAGAAGTCTCAGCCAGGAACACTGTCCCTGAGAGTAAATTTCTCTAGAGCCCTAGAATAGCTCCAGGACAAGGCGGAGTCCAGCCCAGGAGGCAAGGAAAAGCCAGCTCCGTCTGGGCTGGCACCACTAACGGTATCTTAAGGAACATGCGGTAGAGATGAGCCTCCCCCTGGAAGCCTCTGGAGATCACAGGGACTGCATTGTCTTTGGGGAGCTCCTCAAAGACGAGGAAGGGCTATGAACACCAGGGGCTGAGCATGGCAGACCAGAGGAAGTAAGCAAGAAAAGTTCCAAAGGCCCACCAAATCAAGAAAGGCTCTCAGGATAGTAGGCACCTGAAGCCAGGAGGCAGTCTGTGTTCAAAAACCCAGCTGTGGCTAAAGAGGGTATCACTATTCCCAGCAACACGCTACCCAAATGTCTGTTAATAAAACCAGCCCCCCAGTGCTTGTAGACCCAGTGGTAATTGATAGGAAACCAAAAAATTCTTATAAGGATCTTAAGAGCTAAGGAGAAGAGCAGAATTTCATTCAGGAACGTGCCGCATCCAGAATGGCTACCAGTGATTAGCACGTGCCTGAGAGGCAGAGATATTTTACCTTCCCTGTTATCCTGAACAAGGAACTAATGACAGTTACAAAGGCTCTTGTACAGAGTGAACATGAAGGCCGGGAGATTCACCTTCATGTTCGTTCTGCTTGCGTCTACAAATGAAGAAGGTCATTAGCAGATTGCTACCATCCACTGAGGGGTTCTTCACCACCTGCCACCCCACTACTTTCATCCACAAGCTGGGCTGAGTCCATGCCAAGGCAACAGGGTAACTAAAACTGGCTGAGGCCGTAACAGCGGGTGCACAGCCATGAACACACCAGCAAGCCGCCCACCGACCCCTACAGCGAGCTGGCCGGGAACTGAGAAGAAGCAAGCAAAGCAGGAGTCAGTGCTGGATACGACTCTGACATTACAAAACCAGACACAGGAAGAGGCAGTGTTGGAAATCCAACTCCAGTTCTGATGTTAGAGACCTAGCCATAAAATCTGGTGGGGGGGAGGTTGTTCTTCCCCAATGCCCAAGAAATCCAAGTAATTGGATCAGGCAACTGAAGAAAGCAATTAAATGTGACGCTTCAAGGCCATTAATAGCAATTAATGCCTTTTGTTCATAGTGTTACATACGGGGTATTCTAATTTCTCTATAGGAAAATGATCTATTTTTCACTTCATTAATCAGAAAACATGGTCATTGTCATCAACAAAGTGGCCTCATTTTATTTCCTGACCAAGATTTAACTGCAAACGCTTACAACAAGCCTTCATTTCCTCAAGACTTTATTGCAGTTAAAAGACATACTATAGCCCATTAGTCCATAGACTGTGGATTATTATAATAAATACTTAAAACCACTTATCAAAATAAAGAGCCAAAACACATTCTGCCATGCAGTGGGCCTGATTTTTTAATCAGTCTCTCAGTTGCTAATTGAAGTACTCAAGACCCCAAATGATTTGTCTTATCTTTGCTGAGAATTAAAAAGGTTTTACCCTGGAGATAGTTTAGCTCTTCTCCCAACTAGGTCACCCTCATTATACTAGCTTTGAAACTTCTGTTACATTTTTCTTCTTGTATGTCAATTCAAGCAAAGGGTTTCCAGAGACAGTAACCTTGCAGCCAGTGAACTGCCAAGTGGCTATTCCATACAAAGGCCACTGTGCACATAGCCACTTGCCGAGGGGAAAGAAAACCAATTTATTCCAGGAGATTATTACAGCCATTTGATTTTATTCATTTTATAATCTTCCAATCTCCTGTCTGAAAAGCAGGTCTGCATACTGTATCTGTTTACATGCTTCCATATAAGATGTGTTAAAAGATACCAGACACATTAGAAGGATTGTTAGCAGATATGTTTGCTTTTTGTTTTCTTTAACCTTTTGCTGGAATGATAATGGGGCTGAAGAAATACCATTACATGCAGAGTACCAGACCTTGTTTACTGCACAGGATCTTTCTCTGAGTCTCACAAACTAACAGCATTCAACAATGAACAGACCAGGGGCTGGTGGAGAGAGGAGGAACGGGCAGGGAGCCCTGGGGGTTGACGGGAGCCAGAGAAGGCCACCGAGCAGCGATCTGTCATAGGGGTGGAAGCATGAGTATCGGCAGCATCAACAGTCAAGTGAGCCCCTATGAACCAGTAATGGAAGGGTCTACCTCCCCCTGAAACAGCACACCTGCTCTTGCCTTGGGCCCGTGACCTCTCTGAATGACCCGTGACTTCACATATTAAAGATAACCCTCTACTGTCAATGTGTTTGGAACTCCAAAGAAAGCCAGTCTCAAACCTCCCAGAACTTGCCATCTGCTTAGTAGGGCAAAGGTAGGCCACTCTGTGGGCTGAGATAATTACTTCTCAAGGCTTATTTAATTAGGACAGTTGTCTCATATCAACCAAGCTTCCTTCATATGGCCCAAATGAACTGACTCCAAAGATTCATCTCGAAACCAACGCAAGAAAACCGAGATACTGCTCATCAACATTCCCATTTTTAGAGATGCTGGTGAATGAAAGACAAAGTCCTGAGTTTTACAGTAGACACAGCATAAACTTATATAACCAAAGGAACATGGTGTATGAAGAAAAACTCAATTAAAAAAAAACACTAGACTTTGGCAAATTTGAGCATAAGATGTATGTAAACTCCTTGTTGACTAATCTGAGGCTGCTACGTTGCATACCACCTCCCCTGCAATTACTCACTTATGGGCACCTCATGCTAACACTTCTGCATGGGCACTGCAGTTATAAAAGGGACAAAAAAAAGGGGAAGTGGTTGTTATCACTGAGAATCAAAATGGGCTTGGGAACAGAACACTGCCCATGGTAGTGAGAAACTCATAACCTTCCTCCTTTGGTCTCTATCCCCTGATTCCTCCTGCCTGTAATTCTGCCTTGGTGTTCTATGTAGGTCTGGTGGCAGGGTCTCGGCCATGATTCCACATCCTGTTGTGTCCCAAGGGATCCAAGAGAGAGGAAATTCCTGCACTGAACCTGAGTCCAGTGTTGTTCAGGACACTCGGCTCCCTTCCCCCTTTCCCATCAGAATTGTCCTTATTTTTGTTTATAATTGGTTTGCTCCCAAATCAGCCTACGCTTTCCCATGATCCTCACCACTATTGACTCACATTCTCTACTAACCAGACTTCACTAAGACATGGAATCTCTCTGTTGCCACAACACATTTATATGTATCTATAAAGAAAAAAAGCCATCTTATCACTGTACTTCAAAAGTCTTTTTCTTACATCCTTCCTCCATGAAGCTGCAAGGATCTTGAAAACAGGATTTTGATATGATAACGTAACACAGTCTCTGGATCACAGGACACACTTAATACATTTATATTGAAGGAATAAATAAATTTCAAAATATGAAAAGTGAGACTCTGATTGTTCTTTTTCATTTAGATGTTTTCCTACTCCTAGTGACCAGCCGTCAGACAATGATGTGATTGCTGGTTGTCACCTCCATCTCTGCCAACTTCCTTGAATCCATCCATTTCTTCATTCACAGAACTACAGAAACTCAGGATTAGGCACATCTTTAAAGACTGTTTCGACCAACATCTACTTTCCCTGGCTAAACTCTCCTCTTCCCAAATAGAGGAAAATCTGCATGATGGCCTTCTTCTTTCAAAAGTGCAAAAATTTGGACACTTGCAAAAAATTTAGAAGTATAAGTGAAACAAGGGAAATAGAGATTTTTCATATAGGTCTTGTTCTGAAGCTGTAATGTCTAGATTCAAATCCAGCTTCACCACCCAATGAGCAGTGTAACCTTGAGTAAGTTATGTAATCTCAGCTTTCCTATTGCTGAGATGGAGATAGGAATATACTCAGCCTGATGGGGCTCTTAGGGGGTTCAACTGGGAGACAAAGTGTATAAAGGATTGGCAAGTGCCTACACCCACCTAGTATGATCAAGCTGCCTCCAGGTTCCTCATGCCACCAAGAGAATGCCCCTCTAAAGGGACAGAAAGGGGTGCACAAACAGTTTATTACTCCATCTACCTTCCCTAAAGCAGGGACACCCAGTTCCTACCATCCACTCACTACAGAAAACTTCCAAACTTGCTTTGCATGATGCAAATTTCATCATAAACTGCAGGAAACACTGGCTTTCATCTCATGGGTACCTTAAGTATAGTTTTAATCTCCATTGCTTAAGTTCTGGCTCTTTCTCTGGGTTTCATATTCTATTATTCTTCCCTATCCCATAATAATAGCTAAAAATAGCAGCTAACATTTATTGCATGCTTATAAGGCTCTTTACAAGCTTCTAACTTATTTAATCCTCAAAACAACCCATTAGAAAGGCCCAATTATTATAGCATCAGATTATTAAGCTATTTTTCAAATTATAGAACTAAAACAAAGGAAAGTTAAGAACTTGCCCAAAATCACACATTATCTCTTTATAGCTAAAGATGCAGGAAAAGACAAAACCACAGAGTGAGAGATGTGTTAACGCAAAAATATTTTGAAACTGACAAATTACCAGCTGGTCCAGGTAGCCTGTATTTCAGAAAAATTATTCAATGATACCCACATGTGTACATGAGACTAGTTCTTTCATATTTATTGTCTATAATTGGCTTGCCCCCAAATCACCCTATACTTTCCCATGCTCCAAAAATTCTGGAAGAGATCCTAGAGATTCAGAAGGTAGAAAACTTTCAGACTTTCTGCAATTAAATTGAGCAGGTTTAGAAAAATTCTGCAAAGGAAGGAAGGCAACCACAACAACAAAACTTAAAAAAAAACGGCAGGGTGGGAAAGGAGATCATTCAAGACAAAGCAGGGAAATAACCATGGTTAAACTCCTCAGCCTGGGCAAGGCATAATTTCAGGAGCACTTCAGTTGGATGATTTGCTGGAGCCCTGAACCCTGTTGCCTTTCTCTCTCCTCCCACTGCACCCATCTGGCCAGATCCAATCTCTCTCCCAGCGCTGAGGCATCCGGGTCATGCTTTGCTCTTGAATCTGTCTTCAACCTGTGTTTCCTCACCCCATGAGAAGACACCCAATTTTCAGTTACTTGAGAATGCCCTGTGACTTTCCCTTTATTATCCCCTCCTTACCCTTTCAATTCGCCTCATCTCAGCCCCTTTTCAGAGCCTTCTCCTAAATCCAGTCCCTTGCCTCCTGGCCTTCTCTCCTCTGGTTTAAGCCCTTTCCCTGAGCCAGGACTAGCCCCACTGCCCTGGCACACCTCACTTCCCTGCCCCGTTGCTGCAGCCAGAGGGCTATTTTCCATCTACACACATCACAGCCACCACTCTCACCAGCAGCTCGCCACCCCTGCGCCCTTGGGGTCAGCCTGTGTTTTTCTCCCAGCCTCCTTCAGAACTCTCCCTCTCCCTCTCAGCTCCCTCTCCAGAACCTTCCCTCCTTTGCTCAGGCACACCAAGCTCCTTCCCACCTCTGGCTTTGCAGGTGCTCATTCTTTTTCATCCACACTGTCTCCTTCTCCATCCCTCTGACTTTTCCTTGGATAGTGTCAACTCTCTTTAGATTCCACCTGAAGTCTAACATCTTAGGGAAGCCTTGCCTGACCTTCCAGCTGGGATCAGGTTTTGTTGTTAATTGTTTGTTGGGTTTCTGTAACATGCTCACTTCCTTCTGCACAGTAACCTCAGTCTGGGATGATACGTACACTTCTTGGGGTGTTTCATTGGAAGTCATGACTGTTCTACACATGCGCCATATGCACTGTCTGGTTGTTCTCATCATGTCACTGGGCTCAACAGGGCAGAGCCTGCCACATATGCAGCATTTACTGCCTGAACGAATGACTTCACCTAAAATCCACAGCAAACCTAATGCTGCTGTGCCTGAGGACACACAGCAAGGTGTAGCCACAAACACTGGGTCCATCTCAGAAAACAGCTTCCTCAAACCCCACCAGACTTGCTTTTCTAAATGCCCACACCATCACCTCCATCCATCCAATTGTGCACTTGCATTTCTAAAGAACCATAGAACGGTAACTGGTTTTTAAAATCAATTTTTTTTTCTAGGTGCTGCAGTCTCACTTGGCTACTGGATCCGTGTAAATGAAAGTTTGTTATTAGAGAAATGAACCAATCAGAAAAGATCAATTTGGGGTAGATTTTAATGAGGTTCAGAATTTCCACACCCTTTCCAAAAAAAAAATAAAAATACATCACACCATCTGGTACAGATCTAGAGAGAACTCATCCCGCTAATGACATGTGCAAGCGTGAATAATGAAGGCTCAAGGGTAGCAGAAAAACAGCCTTCTGTCTGATGTGTGCAAGGATTTTTAGGAAGTCTGCATTATTTGAGAAAATTAGTCCAGGGAAAAATAATGGCAGTTTTTCATTCTCAATATGTCAATCAGTGTTTGAATTAAATGAGAGGACAAAAGAAAAACCTCCAAACCAACAGAGATTTCACACTGTTGAATTTCTTCCAAACTGCTTAAACAGAACCAGAATATATGATATGATATTCAGAAAGCATCACAAAATGGGCCTCACCGAGCCAACGAGGGCTCAGCCACAAAACAAACATTGTTAGGGAAAACGGAGCTTCTACCAAAGCAAGAGCAGGCATTGCTCTGGGGGCGCTGAGACAAAAAATGCCATTCACACAAACCGAGGGTTTCCAGGGAGGGCGAACAAGAAGCAGCTTTTGTGAACGGCTGCCACCAAGCGGCCACTTCCGGTATTACAGCTCCTTGAAATGTTTTAATTCCAAAGATGCCCCAGGAGAAAAACACCTGTTGCAAATTCTCCAATCCAGAGACTATGTCCCGGGATTTTTCACCACTCTATCAAACCATCATTCTTAAAAGATGTATCTATTATCTATTCCCCTAAGAAATGGGTTGGGAGGCAAATAGAGCTAATTTGTTGAACAAGCATGCCTCATAAAATGTGTTTTTGTCCCCCCACTGTCCCTTGAAATTGATTCAGTGAGGCTGGTTCTTTCCCTGCTCCGCGATGGAAATCGGGCTGTCCAAGCCTTTTCTGAAAGTTACACGATACACAAAACATTGCAATTTAGTCATTGAAATTGTTGTCCCATGTACTGGTCAGAATTCCAATCTAGCCTTCAAGGTGAGTCAACCCCAACTGGGGCCAGAATCTAGCAGAAAGCTGGTGTTGGGGAAGGAAAGGATGTGCTTGCTCTTTCCCAGCTTAGCATTCCCAATTCTTTTCCCAGTCTGCCTGCTTCGAGTTCCAACCCCTCCAAAGTTGAAGCCACAAGAGGCAAGTAAAGGCAAGAAAGTTCTAACTTGTGGGGTGGCCCCTGTCCTGGGTGTTTCTGTGGATTCTTGAGAGACTCTGCCTCCAGGGATGTCTCACCTGTATTGATTCAGACTGAGTGCTTTGGAATGAACTGTGTCCCCTCAAAATTCATATGTTGAAGTCCTAGCCTCATATGATGGTCTTGGGAAATTAGGCCTTTGGGAGGTAACTGGGGTTAGATGAGATCATGATGGTAGGGTCCTCGTGATGGGATTAGAACCCTTATTAGAAGAGACCCCAGGGGACTTGTTCACCATACCTTTCCATGAGCAGGCACGGACAAAAGGCCACATGCATACACAATAAGGGACTGCCATCTGCAAGCCATTAACACGGCCCTCACCACAACCCAGCTATGCTGGCCCCTGACCTGAGACTTCAGGTCCCACAGTGTGAGCAAATAAGTTTCTGTTGTTTAAGTCACTCAGTTTATGGTACTTTGTCATGTTAGGGAGAGCCACCTGAGACGCTGGGGGAGCATTCCTTTAATCCAGCGGGGCTCATAGTCCTTCGCCAGCTCGGGACACAGCCATACCTACAGCTCCTCTCTGCTGAGGTCCTTCTGTCTCTCCAGGCAGCCTTCCTGGACAAGATCTAAAAGAATGTCACACCAGCCTTTGCTGGCCTGGCCCACAGCTGGTCCATGAGAAACACTCCCGCATTCTTTGTCCTAAGACAAAGGCAACTGCAATTTCTTCTTTCTTCTGCCCTTAGAGCAAGTAGCCTTTTAAATCTACCATGGGAGAGTCAGACACTCCACTGCATTCCCACCAAAATTCAGGGACCACACAGTAAGCCTCCCAAAAGCCCTTCTGTGATGGTTAAGTTAATGTATCAACTTGGCTGAACCACTGCACCCAGATATGTAGCCAAATGTTAGTCCAGATGTTACCATGAGGGCATTTTTTTTTAGATAAGATTAACATTTAAATCAGAAGAATTTGAGTAAAGCCGACCACCCTCCATGAGTAGGTGGGCCTCATCTAACCAGATGAAGGCCTTGAGAAAAAGACTGACCTCCCTGAGAAAGAGGTAAGTCTGCCTGCAGCTGGCCTTCAGACTCGAGCTGCAATATCCCCTGGATCTCCAGTCAGCTGTATTTTGGACTTGCTGGTCTCCACAATAAAGTGAGCCACCAACTACTTAAAATTAATCCCTTCATCCTCTTTTTTCTTCCTTCCTTCCCTCCTTCCCTCCTTTCTTCCCTCCTTCCTTCCTCCCTCCCTTCCTTCCTTCCTTCCTTCCTTCTTCTTTCTTACTCCCTCTCTCATTCTCACTCTGTGTATCTCCTGTTGGTTCTAGTTCTGTGGAGAGCCCTTAGCAATACTCTCTCTCTCATGACTTGAAATGACAAAGGCGGCATGCCCCATGCTTTTCTCAGGGTCATCAGGGCCTGAGATGAGAAGCACCCCGTGTGCAGAAGATGCTGGCCGATTTTATCAGCCACAATCGGTAAGGCAGGGGCAGCCACTGGAGCAAGCCCCTTGGCGTGCGGCAGCCGTGGCGGCAACATGAGGAACGTGGTTCGCACCTGCAGAACCAAGGCAAGCTGCTCTACAAACAGCACAGAAGGAGTTCAGATCTGTAGCGACACATAATCAGAATCCAGGGCAATTGATGAAGCCAGCCATGACTGTCCTGTCTGTCTCCACATATACTCCTCTCCCAGCCTTTCTTGTAGTCTGCAGGAAGGGGTCGCTGTGTCACCTTGTTCTAGGCATTGAGATAAAAAAGGAAGCCTCTTTGGAGGGCCGTTCCTTCCCTGATGAAAGGAGAGAGAACCCCAGGAGGATTTCTCCCATCCCCCAGCTTATCCTTGAGTACCATCCTGATGCCTAGAATACAGCAGCAGGTCAGCAGGCATCTTGCAACAATAAACACCAGGTCTAAAAGCCTATAGACTGAGGAGGGGGAACTAGAAGGATGGAAATGGTCTCTGTCCTTCCTGACATGTCTGAGCTTCTGCCCCACACCCGGAAACACCTATGTCTAGATTAATCGTTATGAGTTAACAATGTATCCTATTAATCAGGCTTGCAGTCACTTACAGAGGAATGCATTTCTCATACACATTGGAAAGGACAAGTGATGACATACATGCAATAAAAATATGCAACTAAGTACCTCCGAGATCCATCTTGCATGGTGCTAAAAAGTGAGAGGTACTCACAGGCCCCACTGTTTGGTGGTAAATCCAGTCACTCTTCCTGACATTCCCCCATCCCATCCTGACTCCTGGCGGAAAGACCCGGGAGGCAACTTAGTGGATACTTGTTTCAAATGACCTTTAATGCAGATGTTTCTACCCGGCAGGAAAGAAGTGCTAAGTTATCATAACATGCCTGCTGGTATTTAAGTATCGGAAAGAAAGGGGAGGTGTAGCAAAATACCAAATATTAACACCAATAATAATAATGAGTAAAATACTTACTAGCTCATGAGATGCAAAGATCCCCAAATTACAGAGAGTACTTAGCAGATTTTTTTTTATCATCACAGTGGATCATGGAGAATCTGGTTTTGCTAGGGTTGAGGATTCATATATTGGCAGCCCCTGAATTTTATGCATTAGACTTTCACTAAAGCTCCAGTTTCATGCACTGCGTATTGATTCTGCTAAACCAGCTCTTATATGACAAATATGGACTCTCTTACTGCTACTGATCAGTGACAACATGATTTGTACCTGCTGGCCAAGAGCACCATCTTGATCAAAACTCTTGAGTTTGTCAAAATATCTTTAGTTATATTTTATTGCATTTGTTACACTGTGGAATTGAATTGAAAACCTAAGAAATAAGATTTCCAACACAAAAGACAAAAGGCACAGGTCTCCTCAATGCAAAGAAAAAGAAACAAAGACGACACTCACTTAATATAGGCAAAATGGCATATATTGAGCCTCTTGATCCCCTCTACTGCATGAAAATCAGTTTCTAACATCTTTAATTTTGTATGAAAAGAAAGCAGTAAGACAATATGTACCAGACACTAGAACTATACCGTCAAAGACTGCAGCTACAAAATCAGGAAAAATCATGATTTTCTACTATTCTTAATGTGCTGACAAAGAAACCACACCACCCACCCACTCATAATATATAATCAATTATTCCGTCTCTATACATACAACCTCATACACAGTTTTAGATAGATTATGTGCTTAAGTAGGACTCTACCTGTAGTATGCATTGTGTTCTTTAAAAATCTCTGATGTAAGAAAAATATCGTCTCATTAGCTTCTTCTAAACATTTGCGGGTAAACTAAGTTCCATTCAGATATGTGCTGTCTTTTAGAAAAAATTTTCAAAGGAAAATAATATAGTCACTTCTCCCTGCTTCCCTAATAAACAGAACTTCTATATATACAAAAATAGGATTCCTGTCCCAGAAAGCAACTAATTGGTCTCCCATGAGGCTGTGTCTGGCCTTAGCGGGGCTTTCGTCCTAACAACCCCCCAGGGGAATTATACCCAGTGACCCAGCTCAGATTGATTATAGACCAGCCATCCAGACATTACCCCACTCTCCTTGCTATTTATGAATAAACATCATCAGCCTTGCACACCACCGTAAACTCAGCTCATTATAGAGATTGGTGAGAGCACCAACAGGAGCCGGGCTTTCCCCTCCCTCCTCCGGGAGATGGGCCATTTCTCCGTGGACTGCCTGCAGTTTTACTTCCTGCCTCCACACACTTTCCTCACAAAGGTCAAAACAGCCTTCGCTTTTGTACAAAGTCCTCTTCCCATATGCTTCCCCTTCTGAATGACAATGACCTTGCAATATGATTTTTGCTTAACTTAAGCGCCTTCATCAGTCCAGTGTCCTATCTGCCTATCTCTTTCCTGGGCCAGTGACTCACCCACCTCTTCCTTTTAATAGCAGCCAGTAATAGTTTCCATTCATGGGCTTTTTTGTCCACCAGTTCCACAGAAATTCTCTTCAACAAGGCTGTTTTAAAAGTACCTTCTATCAAAATTCTACATTAATTTCTTTAGACAGCATCTGTCCTAAATATTTCATAAATATTTGTAATATAAATATTAATAAATATGGCCCTGACTATAAAGCTTTCAAGTCATAAGAGATCATTTGAAAGAAAGACAAAAAAAATTGATATAAGACAACCTTAGTTTGATGAGTTTAGTAAAAGATTCATGATTTTAAACTCATGATTTTACTATAAATTCATGATTTTATGAGATTTGTAACCAATTATTTCCTTTTTTCCTTCAAGGGTTGAAAAAACAAAACATGCAAAGCAGCATTTCAGTTCCATTGTTTGTGAGAATAAAATCCTGACAGAAAGTGTTATTAGGTATTAAAATTCACGACCAAATGAGATTGTGCTGACCCTGGCCTTAAGTGGATGGAATTTCAAAATGAATTTTCATATGCTGGAAGGAAGCAGGAGATGATTTTAATGACCTTTGTAAATTTAATTCTACCCACTATTATTGTGTCCAAGTTGTATACAAGTTTTCTTTCAAAGATTCAAATCATATGTCAGAAAGCACAAAAATTGAATACAAATGTGAACTGACTTTAGGAAAACATACTTCATAATAAAATGTAAGAAATTCACATCATCTTCTTTGCATGTCACTAATGATGTCTATTTGAGATTAATTCTGGTTATATGCCCATTAGGAATGGTACTGTTTATTTAGGGCAGTGATAAAAAATTAACGACCACTTTTCATTTCATTAGAGGAAAAGAATCAGTTAAACATTTATGTACATGATTACAAAGACTTAGAAGCAATTTAATGAAATATTCCCTTGTCATTCATTCAGAAGTATATTCTCTTGTTGGAGAAATATTTATCTCACTTAATGAAATAGCCAATGTAGATTCAGAAGAACTGCTTATAATCAAAAAGGGGTAATTTGGGATTAAGGAAGAATCCTGTGTTAATATGCAGAAAGAGTAGAAAAAAATCAGAATAATTTATAGGTGAAAACTTAAGAGAAATTGAAGGAATCAGGATTTGCTGCATCGCAGGCAGTATCTCTCTTAATCACTGATTTATTTTGGCTCATTTTGAAATGATTTGTTTAGAATTTAGAGTAGATATTCCTGCACAATCATAGAATCCATGGGCTGGAAAAGCTTAAAATAATATGCCAATTTCCATTTGAGGAAGGTAAGAGTGGGTGTTCTTTTCCTGAGACTGCTCTTTTCCTCTGCTGCATTGACCTTGGAAGCTATTTGCTCCAAGTGGCATGACTCCAAACGGAAGAGCTGTCAGACACAAACTGGACCTTATATCAGGATAAATAAGAATTTTTGCACAAAACCATTGCAGTTCAGGGATTCATTTGTTACCGCAGCATAGCATAGCATAACCTACCTGATGATACACCTTATTTCACCCATCTGGCACAATCTTAATTGTAAAAGGAAGTTTGCTAGTCATGCTTCAGGTCAAGGGCTGCCACACTTAGGCACTGGCATTTCATCCACAATATCTAATCCAAAATTTGAAACCATCTTAAACTCAACACTTCCTATTTCTACCTGTCACTGAATTAGATGTCACATTTTTAAAGAATTGCCTACATGATACTCAAACAATGAATTCTAGAAGCTTCTAAATCCAGTCCTGAATGAAGCTATACCAGCAGAGCCATATTTACTGCATTGACCACCTTGTAGAATCACTCTGAGCTCAGCATGGGGCCATTAGTTCAAGGGAGTGAACAGACAGAAAACTCACTGCAGTGTCCACTGTACAGATACTGTCAAGAATATTGTTCATTACATTGCACAGTATAATCTTTATAAGAATCTTCTCAATAATTTCCTTTCTTGTCTTAATATCAGCAATAGTTCTTCTCCTGAAAAATAGAATAGTTTTAGTACATATCTCATCAGGTACCTGTTGCAAGGATTAAATTAAGTGTGTGCTTTGAAAGATTTAAAATGATGCCTGGAACAGAATAAGTAGCACCAAGTTTATTTTTGCAATTAATAAGAATTCTTTTAGGTCTTCATTGAACTGTAAATTGTGTTAATGCTCAATACGTTTTATAATACAGAAGAGCCAAAACTGTAGTCTGCTGATAGCAAGCCTATCACATATCTCTAACTTTGTTTTGTGCCCCCATTTATTTCTCATCCTTCTCCAATGTATGTAATTTTGCTGCATTTTATATACTCCTTTCAGTTGTTCTAAATTCATTCCAGAGCCACAAAGGCTATAAATAAGTGAAAATTAACAGACTGAACCCTAGATTCTTTACTTACCTTTTATTAACATTTGGAGAGAGAAAATAAAACAATGAAAAGCTTATTGATATAAGTAGAATTTTCTCTATTATAGCATTCTCTTTCTTTCCAAAAGGTATAAAAGATGTAAACCTTAACATCTAGGATTAAAAGAACATACAAACTCCAACTAGCTCAGTAAGCTAGTTTAAGCTTGACATCTCAGTTAAAACTTTACAGAGGGAATATCCTTTTCAACTAATCCATCTTCAAAACATTCATTAGAAGGACTGAAATCCACTCTGCTCATGAGTCTGAGACATGTAAGGACTCTTTAGATAAAAGTTGTAACTGTGGTGGCCAATTTCCAAACAAATTTTGAAGACCTATAGTGTGGCAATATTTATAGAAGCAGAGTATTTAAAATATGAAATTGTTGAAAAATTTGGAAGCAGAATATTTAAAATACGAAATTGTTTGAAAAATATGGGATATATAGTCATCACACTAGCAGACTTAAAACATTATTTCCCCCAGGCTCAAAACAAATTAGTTCAATAAATACTTGCTGCCTTTTTCTTCCTGGTCTTTGTCCAGGCTCTGGAGACCTACAGATACAGTGTGAACCAAACCCTCAAAGTTTCTGTAATTGGGTAAGACACTTCAAATAATTACTCTGTACGACTAAATACTCTTCATAGCATTGATCACAAGTAATCATTATACACTTATTTGTTCACTTATATGTATTTCCTGCTTCCTCACTAGGCCATTAGCCCACTGGGGGCAGGGGCCATGACTATTTTATGTTTTGTGAGTACAACTCTTATACAGAACCCTCTCACATGTTAGGTACCCAAGAAATATTTTTGAAATAGTAATGTAGTCATGTAAAATCAATAGAAATCCATAGTTTTCAAATATGCAAACACTTGGAAGGTACAATGGAAAGATCCATTTCTAATGGCAACAGCAATAATTCTGAAAAGGATAAGATACCTAGGAATATACCTAGGAATGTACAAACACAATATAAGAAAAAATGGATAGATTCATGAAAGCCACAGAACTGAATAAATGGAAAGACATACCAAGTTTGTAGATTAAAAAAAAAAATTTAATACCATTCTAATTCTCCCTAAGTTAATTCATAAATTTAACAATCCCAATAAGAATACTAAAAAGGAATTTTGTTCTGAAATTAGATAAATTGATTCTAAAGTTCAAATGAACTAGTAGTAATAAACACGTAATCTCTGAAATAGAGAAGTCTTATAAACTCATAAATACACTGTAAAACTTCAATAATTAAAACAGTGTGGTATTGGGACATGTATAGTAAACCAAAGAAGAGAAAATAAATTCCATAAATAGATTCCACTTTACATGGGAATTTATTATATGATAAAGGTGGTGCTCAAATCTGTGGTGGTAAACATGAGTTTTAATACACAATGTTGGAGATAACAAATAGTTATCTAGACAATGATACTATTGGATTCATAAATCATACCATATTCAAAGAAAAATTCCAAATGGACAGAATTTAAATGTAAAAAAATAAAGTAATAACATGGTTGAATTCCTTTAAAGCCTTGAAAGGAAAGCAGCCATATAGCTATGACTCAGAAATAAGAAATGAAAAGAAAAAATTATTAAGTTCAACCACAAGAAATTCATAAACTTTGCATCCAATAACAACTAAGAATAAGCTGGAGGAAAATATTTGCAATTCATTTCACTGTCAAAGGACTCCATTTTTGTTATCACTGTCAAAGGACTCCATTTTTGTTAGGTAAAGGGCTCCAAGAAATTTATAAAAAATAAGTAAAGGCCTAGGAGGAATCCGGACAAATAGCATGAATGGACAATTCACAAAGAAAATAATTGCTATCAAACATACAGTACTTATAATAAAAGGAATGCAAATTAAAGCTACATTTCTCACTGTGATGGACAGAATCCCTTTGAAGACCCCAGGACCTTTGTCCCCAAGTGTCAGGCCCACATGGTCCCCCTCCCACTGACTGGGGCCTATGACTTGCCTGTCACCAAAAGAGTATGGCAACAGTGCTGGCATGTCACTCCCTTCATTAGGTTATGCTTATGGCAGATGGGATGGGTGACTCTCTGCAATTACATCACATAAAATAAGACCCCATCTTAACAGACTACAGCAAAGACTCTCCTACTGGCCTCCAAGGAGCCAGCTGATGTATGTGAAACATCTGTGGAGAGGGTCACATGGCTGGGAGCTGTAGCGGCACTGAGATGCTAAGGGCCTGTTCTACAACCATAAGGAACTGACTTCTTCCAACAACCACATGAACTTGGAAGGAGATCTTGAGCCTCAGATGAGACCGCGGTCCCAGCCAACCCTTTTATTGTAGCCCATGAGACCCTAAACAGAGGACCCAGCTAAACCAAGCTCGGGCTATGATAATAGAAACTGTGAAATAATAAATGCGTATTGTGTTAAGTTTGTGGTTATTTGTTATGCGACAGTAGGAAGCTATTACATTCACCCATCATGTTGGCAAAAATACAAAAGCACACAACACTCAGTTGTTAAGCTATGCCCGTGGGCCCACTTATACACTACCACTGGGGAAAAGATGGCTCAGTGCCTATGGAGGAAAATCTGGCCATGTCTAGTATAATTATATTTATACAAGCTCTGAGGCCCAGCATTCTCACTTTTGGAAATCTATCCTACACTTGTATACATATAAAATGAAGTAAGTACAAAAGTTTTCATTAAAACAATGTTTATAACAACAAATAATGGAAATAAACCAGGGGCCCAACAACTGGGGATCAGTTAAGTTATTAGGGCCATCTACTCAATGGAATACTATATATCCATTAATAAAAAGATAATTAGGGAGATCTCTTTATAATAATATGGGGGAAAAACTGTAGGATATATTACTGAGTGGAAAAAAGCAAGGTTCACAACAATATATACAGTGCTGCCTTTGTATAAAGAAAATTTATTTATTTGCATAAAGGAATGAATCACTTTTAAATTATTACCTGTAAGAAATGGAGAAAAACAAAATGAATGGGGATAAGAATGAGAGCAAGTTTTCTCCAGGAATACCTTTTTTTAATGAGTTTTATTTTTGAAACACTGAATACATTATTTATTAAAATTAATTTTTAAAAAATTTTGGATGCACACAAAAAAGCCCTGCATCATAGTGGATAATTCATGATGTATACTCATGACATACAAGTCACAACACAGGAGGAGGGAGTGACAAAGTAACATCAGCTGACGTGTCTTCATGGGGACAGGGAGACTGAGCAGGATCTTGAAAGATCATCGAGAGTTACAACAAATGGACAAGCCTCAGAAGGACATTACAGATGGTGAGAACGGTGTTCAAAGACACGGTGGAATGGAATTGGCAGTACATCTAAGGAACAAAGGAGTCTGGTCTTATTAAATGTAACAGGGGTACCAAGAGCAATTGAGTGGGAAAGGCAGGCTGTGACCAGATCAAGGGACTCCTGAAAGCTCTTCTAAGGAGCTTGTACTTTGTACTTTGCATAAGGCTTAGGTCTTAAACTGGTTGTTGTAAAAGTGGTTTGGAGGAGATATTGGAGACGTGTGTTTATTTCCTGTGGCTGCTGTAACAAAGTGTCACAAACCTGGTGGCTTGAAACAACAGAAATTAATCTCTCATAGTCATGGAAGCCAGAAATCTGAGCCAGAAGTCTGAAATGCAAATATCAGCAGGGCCATATTCCCTCTGGAGGCTGATGGAAGGAATCCATTCTTGGCCTTGTCCAGCACCTGGCGGTCTCGGCTTTCTCAGCTGTGTCTGCATCACGCCGGTCTCCGCCTTACTTGCCCACAACCTCCCCTGTGTGTCTTTTCTTCTGTCTCTTTTAAAGGCATTTGTCGTGGATTTAGGGCCCAGCTGGTAATCCTGGATGATCTCATCTCAAAAATCCTTAACTTTATTACATCTTTTTCCAACTACAGTTGCCTCCACAGGCCCCAGGGATTTGGAGGTGAACATACCCTTTTGAGTCCACTGTGACCAATGCTAAAGACAGTAACCTATTTCAAAAGTGACTTAGAAATAAACTTGTTCAACAAGTATTAACTTTTCTGATCAATAATTTTTCGAGGTAAAGATCCCACAAACCATTTAGGTTTCTACATCTTCCTTTCTATAATTTAAGCCCACCGTCCTTTCTTGACTTTTATTCAAGCAATTAGTATATATAAATACATACATATATATGCAGAAGGCCCCTCAGTTCTTCTAGTCTTTTCTTATATTTATCTCATAACCATTGTATGGCATCTTATACCATAGGGACAGTTCTGGGCTTCCTAATCTGGCATAGCCAAAGCCCTCAGGGAGATTCCCTCTCTGAGAAAGACAGTTTAAACTAGAGGCAGACAGTGCTCCACAAAGATCACTTTCAGGGAAGAAGCCCAAGGTGTATAGCATTAAAGTTTCTGGTAAGGTCTCTGTAGTAGCACACCAACCCTCATAAAACCTAGATATGAGAATTTCTAGAATAAGTGGTAGCATATAAAATAGAATGCAGAAGACCAAGAGAAGAAGCAAATCTTTAAACGTCACATCAGGGTCAAGAGCAGGTGCCAAACAAAGGTGAAAGAAAAGCAAGGCAGAGCTCCCATCACCCCCCTGAAAGGTCACTTTCTGTACCTTTTGGTCAATAATTAAGTGGGAAAGAAAGATCCTCTAGAACATGTTCTGGTCACCCTTTTTGTGCCTGCAGCCAAATTTTATCTAGTGACTCTCAATCTAAACAGTGCCCCAGGTGATCCCTTACTATCTAACCAGTTAGAGATTGCTCACTTTCTGACAATTAAAGCTCAACTCCAAGTCACTCCTGTGCAAAGGAACTCTCCGTGATGACATAGTCACATACTATTTTGGTATCAACCTTAGTCTTGGCCTGTTGTTATTCTTAAATTCCTGCTCCCAGGAAAGCATCTAAGCAAGCCTGTTGGGGCTTGTAGCTATCATTATATTTCAATGGCTTAAGTTAGGAGGTTTTTCTCCAAGACATTCCAAGAAAGGACCTAGAGATGCTGATTAGATTTTCAAAGAAATTGTCTTAACCATAGGACTGCCTCGTAGCCACAGCTGCATGTTACAATTTTTGGATAAACTCACCCTTTCTTTCTGGTCTTGTTTTCTAGACAAATTAACAGACTTCTTTAGCTTCTGGATTTAATTTCTACTGTGTGATTGAAACATGTACATTTAGATACATCATCACTGTAAATACAATATTGCAAAAGTTTCCTACATTGTTTTCATGTTACTTACAGGATGGAGTGAAATTAGCAGTTCATTGATAGGGTGTATAAGGCATTCAAGTCCAGACTCACTCTCTTTCAATGAACTCCTACAGATGCCTCGGAGAACACTGACAGCAAATCATTGTGTCAGTGGATGAAGTTACCACATCTGTAACCTAAGAGTTAAAAGGAATTTGAAGCTTCCACTAAGTAAATCAGGCTGTCCCTAAAACCTTCATCGTATGAACCTGGATTCTCCATTCCTAAAGAAGGGAGAACATTTCAACAGTCCACCTGCTCCTTCATTCCCAATGTGAAAGCACCTCCCAAACTCTGATATGCTAAAGAAAGAGAAATGGTTGGAACACTGGAACCATTGGTAGGGAAAGCCATATACGTGTTACCAGATTACACGATGGGAAGCCTACAGTAGAGATAACATAAGAGCAACAAGGTCATATCTATAAATAACATATGAATAAGAGATGATAAGAATGTACAATACCAAGTCTACACAGCACTTAAGGTTTCTCGGAGAAAACAGTTCCAAACTACATGATATTATTATGTATCGTTTGTGTTCTAATGGAGCTGATTACCCTGCCATTCTTTTGTTGTTGTTTTCTTTCTTTTCTTAAATAAAAGTTATTTTTGTAATATGAACAGCAATTAGAGGAAAAATGATTCAATAAACACTTCTCAGTGGTGGTTAGCAACAGGCTATAATTACTCATTTCTATTAGAAGCCATTACTTCAGCATTAGAATTTTGAGAGTGGATTGAGCAGACTGACTGTCAGGTTTACATTTAAAATAGATGATAGATTAGATAGATGATAGATAGATAGATAGATAGATAGATAGATAGATAGATAGATAGATAGATAGACAGATGATAGATAGATAATAGATAGATAGATATGTATTTTTAAGTAGAATTTATTATTGTAGCTATTAAATGGCCTTTAAATCCATTGGAATACATTGCCTTACCTATTTATGCACAGGTGTGAGCTTTCTTTAAAATAGTACCCTAGACTTTAAAGAGAGTTTAGCCACTGCCAAGAGCATGAGCCCTGGGGCCAGGCTGTGTGGTTCTAACCTTGTCTTTGCTGTGTGAACTTAAGAAATATATTTAACTTTGTTATGTCTCAGTTTCCTCATCTGTAAAATGCGAAGAAGAGTACCTACTCCATTAGGATGTGGTGAATATTAAATGAATTCATTGTCATTAGCACTTAGAAAGATTACCAGCTGGCATGTAGTAAGTGCTTGCTGAGTATTCATTTCCATCTACATCATCATCATTTTACAAACGAAGACACAATGTCCAGATAGGTAATGTGATTTGTCCAAATCATACTAACAGTAAGCCCATAGAAGACCCTGAGTCTCTTGGAAACAAGCCCTGTGTTATTTGCTCTGTGTCATGCTGCCTGCACCATTCTGTGCTACACTGTTCTGTACGATACTTTCTTGTGCATAAAATCTTTATGAGACACACAACTTAAGAAGGAAAGAATCGAGAAAATACAAACCCTAGAGATGCTATTCCTAAAGGCCTAGAGGCAAGGCCATATAGTAACTGCTGAAACCAATCGCTTCAGTGTCACTACTCAATGTCCCTCCTTCCATATATCTCCCCGTCTGCTGCTATTCCTAAAATTCCTTTTTATGACGAACAACTGTTCATTACATAATAAAACATATAAATAATAATGTTTTAATTATAAAAATCACACACTGGCTTATATTTTCATTACTCATTTTAAAAAATTACTTTTAACAAATGAAAAAATAAAATAAAGTGTACTAACATATATAATACTATTAGTATAATAAATAATAACATAAGATCATTAACCGTACAGCAGGGGTTGTTGAGATGTGGAATGAAATGGGCATATTGGATGCTCACCTTCCTCACAATGTGGTGAGTGCCCATAGGAACACTTCCTGAGACGATCCAGCGAGGAAGGGAGCAGGGCTCCACCCTGAGGCACTCCATGAGCTGAGAGCAAGGACACATGAAAGGCAAGAACCGCTTTGCTCCTTCCACAAAACACCAGTGCCACTCTGGACCCAAGCCCACCTTTATTCTTCATAGTCACAAAGAAAATGATTGTCATGGGGACCCTGCAGGATGGCTAGCAATATATGTTGCTGTCACATCTCCTGATCCCCGTGGGCATTCAGAAAAAAAGTGGCTTTTATGCAGAGAAGTTTTATAATCCAAATTTTTACATATCATGTAAAAGAAAGGAAAAAGAACCCTCTACAACTTTGCCATTTCTTCCTGTATTCCACAGGAACAATACTTTGTCTCTACCTAAAGTGTCTTAAACATAATTCCTCTTTATATTAGAGTCTGAAGTATAAAGGCTACCTTGACTATAAAAGCTTCATGAAAATCCATATATTTAAGTTCAGAGTGGCTTTTCTTTCATTCCCATGCAGTGTTTGCAAGGCATGTTGATGTGTTTTATCAGGACTCACACTGGCTCAACGTAGAGCAATAAACACAATTTGAACATAAAATCTCATTTTTTTAAGTTCTTAGCTTTAAATTGGCATCAAAAGGATGGGAGCTGTTATTTTCTCCACACGGCCTTAAGTACTGTGCAAAGCATTTGAGGGTCACTATTCCTGAAAAGTGGACTTGGCCATTGTCATACTGTCTCTGTCACGTGAAAGCTTTCTCTCTTTTCAACAACCAGGTTTATCCACCTAGCACTTACCCCCTGCCAATAAGCGGAACATGCTGAGGCACTGATCCATTAGGGCAATTGTTTTCATCGAAATGATTGGCTTTTGATGTGTTTGCAATATCTTTCTTTCTCTTTCCTTGACCTCATTCTTCCCCAGAAATCCGAATATCAAGTTGCTATCCCAAGTCCCTATAGCTGTTCTGAAACTCCCTCAGGAGCATCAGCCTGCCAAGCTGTCTCATGGGAAATCACTGTCTTCTACTTTAACTCAGATATATATATATATGTTTAAGGGGGTGTCCAAGTCCATTTGGGCCACTGAAACAAAATACAACAGACTAGATAGCTTATAAACAACAGAAATGTATTTATTTCTCTCTTTCTGGGAGCTGACAGGGCGCCAACATGACTGGATGACAGCCCTCTTCCAGGCCACAGACTTCTCATTGTAGCCTCACGTGGCGGAAGGGGAAAGGATCTCTCTGGATCCTCTTTATGAGGCAATAACCCCATTCATGAGAGCTCTATCCTCACAACTTCAGCTCCCAGAGGTCCCACCTGCTGATGACATCACCTGTGAGGGTTAGGATTTCAACACACAAATTTTGGTGGAACAAGCATTCAGACCAAAGTAGCAGGTGTGTATTTATACATACAGAGGGTAGCAATTCACTCTACTTGAAATTTATCCCTCCCTTCTTGCCTTCCTCACGTGTCATCAAAATGCCCATTTCCTAGATGAAATTGCACCTTTGTGGCTGGAAGTAAACACCTCACTGATTAAACAGACATCTCATTTATTCCACTGGTCACAGAGTAAACCAATTAATATACGAGCAAATTGGTTAAAGAAACATAGAACATAGATCAGAACCCCAGAGTAAACCAACCAAAGTGTCCACTCAAGAGGATAGCTTAGAAGTGGGCATTTTCATTGTCTGAGAAGACACAATGAATCCCTCCTGGCAGAATTTAAAGTATTATGTGAGACAGTAAGAAGTTGTTTGTGTTTTTGTTTTGTATCCATTAAACTGCACCATGTAGTTGATCACTCAATTTTGCTGAATGTGAGTTTTACTTTGTGCTTATTGGATGTACCATATAATTGAAAATAAAAGATAAAGTGAGGTGGTTCTCAGATGTGGTCCCTGATTTAGTATTGGCCTGGCAGATGCTGAAATAAAGCATTCTTGGATGGATGTAGAAAGTGAAAATCTTTAACTTTTTCATTGTTTCATTGAACCATAACATGGATAGAGACAGAAAGCAATACCTACTTTGCAATTAATCACAAGTTCATCAAGAAGACCCCATGGCTGGTTTGTGACAGGCAGATGGATTTCTTCACAAGTCTTAGTTTTCTTACTATTAAATTACCAAGAGAAGGATAAATAAGCTTAAAATTTTTAAGAATAAAGGAATAAATAAACAAGCCAAAAAAATAATAGGATCTTTGGGGGAAATTGTTTTTTACAAAGATGTTCAGAAGGAGCACAATATAAATATCTGAGTGTTGATATGTGTGTGTATGTATACACACACATACATATACACACACTGAGATTAACACGTATGTTTCAATAAACATCAAGATTTATCATGCCTTTGGAAACTATTGACTGGGGAAAAAGTCAATACATCTTGATGTTTGCCACAACAAAATCAATAATTGCTTAATAATTTACCAAGACTCATGGATTTAATGTATATCTAATGGCTGTGAAGTAAAGTAAAACCATTACACTTTCTTCCAGGAATACTTGATAGAGGACATAATACCAGTGTCAGATATTTGGAACCAAACTTGTGCCCCTCCTTTACTGAATGAAGGCAAGTGAAACATCACCTTTCCCAGAACTGCAGATGCAGCTCTGAAATTTGAGCAAGGAGAAAACAGTAAGAAGGAAAACCAGGGAAGTCAACGTTTATCAGAAAACTGATCCATGCCACATACAAACATGAACATCTGTGCCTGTGAATTAAAACCAGCCCCTTCCTGACAAATATAATTTCGTCTACTTTCTTAGGACCCAAATTTGCCTTAGGCTGATGGTACATTTATCTTTTCCTACTTTCCTACTTATCTTCAGAGACTAATAAATGTAAGTAATTCAAATGCCTCAACAATTTAAACCCGAATCCAAAGGGGTCTTAGTGACAGACTTAGAAAAAAACGTGCTGGCACATTTTCTATCCTTCTTAAGGATTGCCTTAATATTTGCTTTTACTTCAGGAAGGCAGAAATCAAAGGATGGCTAACTCTCTGTATTGCTGATATAATGCTTCCTCTATGACCAGAACCCAGGCCAATATGGCCAGTCATTAAAATCATTCATGTTAAGTCCAAAACAGAGAAATTCTGTATAACACTGAACTCTGGGAATGTGTGATAGGAAGTGTCTGATAAATATGCAGAATGAATGCTTCCCAGTGTTTCTAGGTGGTACTAATAAGTCAAGCTCTGGAAACAAAAATGGGGATCAGAGCAATCAGCAAGGTAAGCGAAACATGGGCACCCTCCAGAATAACTTTCTAATGATGGATTTCTCTATAAAATTGCCACACTACCTTTAGTTGAAATCACACAAAAGAGATCTGGCCCCCATTTTGTAAACGTCTACCATTGGAAATAACAAACAAATGTGGACTCCAGAAAATAATGGCTGATAATATTATCTAAAGAGAGCAGAGATATGAGTTGTATTCTGCAGACATTGTCAGTAGGTAAGACTGGGCATGTAAGGAAAGGCGGAGGAAACCAGATGCAAGTACAAGATTAAAGACTGAAAGTAAGGTCATCACAAGCTGCCCCAAGTTACCAATCATTGAAATGGTTCTAAAAGGAATCGCTGCTTAGCTCCTGCATTCATGGCAGGGTACATCAGTGATGGTTAAATTCTTTAAATGTATCACAACTTATCTTTTTCAGAGAGCTTGCCCATGAGTTGTCATGCATTATCATAATAGAATCTCACACAAAAAAAAATTGTTAAAATGGCCTGAAAAGATGATATCATCCTCTCTTAACAAACAAGGAAACCCACAATAAGAAGCACATAACTAGCCCAAGATCATACAATTTTTAAGGGGCAGAGTTGAGTTTGGGTCTGTGTTTTCTAATTCCAAATCCAAGGCACTGGTTTTGATGTCAAGAAGGAGCTTTTATAGAACAACAAAAGTTGTCATCATTTGTTTTAGTCAGAGTTCTCCAGAGAAACAGAAGCAACAGGGGATGTATATATAATACAGGGAGAGAGACAGAAAGAGTTTAAGAAACTAACTCATATGACTGTGGGGGATGACAAGTAGTCTAAAATCTTCAGGGAAGTCTGTCAGCCTGGAAACTCAGGAAGAATTTGTATGTTGCAGCCTTAACTCAGAATTTCTTCTTCCAGAAAACTGTCTTTGTTCTTAAGGTCAACTGATTAGATAAGGCCCACCCACATTAAGGAGAGTAATCTGCTTTACCTAAAGTCAATTGATTATATTAGTCACATCTAAAAATACTTTCACAGAAACATCAGAATTAGTGTTGACCAAACACCTGGGCACCATAGCCTAGCCAGATGTGACACATAAAAGTAATCATCACAGCACCACTTCTAGGAAAAAGAAAATGAAAACCATTATTTTCAATACAATTCTAATATCTGCCTTTGCACATTTTCTAGAACAAGCTAGTGCAATTAAGAGCCAATTAGATAAAATTATTCATTCAGATGTGTATCTCTAACATTACTATCTTAAATTCCACATTCTCCTTTTATGTTACTTAGAGCACCATTTTATATCAGATGTTCTATCCATTGGGACTATTGTGAAACATGAAGAACTCTTACTTCTCTGATAACCAGACTGGGGAAAGTACTCCTTGGTTGACCAAATTCCCACTATTAAGTGATCTTAACTGTTGTTTCTAAAAATGTGGGCAATGGACCATCTTCCTTAAAATTATCTGGGGACCTTGTTAAAAGGCAGTTCCCCAAGTCAGAATTTCGAATGGTGGGTCTACACTGCATTTTAACAAGCACCCTAGACAACATCTATGTGCAGCATAGCATAAGACCCACTGAACACGAAGATTAAAGCAGTGAGGACACAACTAAGACCCAGGTACAGAGACAGAATCCTCTACATATTACACCCAGGAGCAGTCGGCAAGCAATCAAGAGAAGAAACGACAGCAAAATTTCCTAGCTTTGGCAAAAATAAAGACATTGGTTCCTGTCACATTCTCACAAACAAATGCCCTGGTGCCCAGTAAAAGTGGGAAACAAAAACATAAAGCCTGGAGAAAATGACTTTGGGAAAGTAGGAATAGATCCATAGCGCAGAATGATCGCCGCAAGCCATCAACACTGAAAAGAGAACTGCCCCCTTGCGGTATTCCACTGCAGAAAGCAGAAGGTGCTCCATCAGTACAAGGCACAATTTCAGCTAATCAAATGCCCTAAACTTGGAAAACTGTTTTCCTTTGAGGAGGTTTTGAACTAGAATCCATATGAGATAATTGAATAAATATGTGTGTGCAGGGGGTGGGGGGGTAAGCAATGTTGCCCTGAGAAGTGAAAATCTAAAATCTTGAGAAATCTGCTTTCTAAAAGAATTGTAAACCCAGAACATATCAGTATTATTAAGTCTTCAGCTTCTCTAGTCTTCAGCTTCTCATAAACCATTGCAGCAAGATGAAATTTCCTCCTGGTTTAAACCCTTCCAAGGGAGGTTTTGCAAAGCCTCTTAAAATTTCTGATATGGGTGTACTTCATTCTAAAAACAAAACAAAACAAAATGCATGTTTTAAACACAAAATTCCTAAAACTTTCATTTATTGGATGTCTTATACATCCTTATTTTAAATAGTGAACACACAAGTGTGCATGTTAAATATACCATGTAGAAGAGTTAGTTTTACACACAGCTGTTTGGGGATGTGTCTATTGAACAAACAGAAATAAGCTTGTAGTTCTTTTCCAATAGGTCCTTCATCTTATAATTTTCAAAACATGCCAAGCACAGTAAAACAATATGTAAATACATATTTTTATATAATATATAAAATCCAGTTAACTATTTAATGTGTATATTTATATGCTTAATATATATATAATTGTTTAACTAATAAATGAATTAACTTAGTGTTTAGGAGACTCCAGTGTAGAAAGCAATGGTCTGTAATGGAACAAAATGGGCTTGATTTATGGTCCTTCCACTTATTAGTTTACATACATATATCAGTCAACAAACTCTGGTTCTCGTTTTTCTTTCTACAGGCTGGGTGTGTCAATAGTCTCTTCAAGCATCATTATTAGCACACTTAGCAGGATTTCTGGGTTAACGCAACAAACTTATGCTACAACACAGAACTTCCCTCCACTGGTATCTAAGCAAGTGAGCACAAAAGAGCTATAGCAACCACAAAAGGAAAAATAATGAAACCAGGAATATGCATTTTAACAAAGTAATAGGAGAGTTACAGGAAACTCTGGAGTAGAGAGAAGGGTAAGGCACAGTTTCATTCCTAATCACACCCCTCCTACCAGATCCCATCCTATCCCAGGAATGGCCTGGGAGTTTACAAAGTCCTGAAATTTGTCACTAATACTCCCAAATCTGAAAAGAAACAGACTGAGTGCATATCCTGATCTTTTTCCTCCTTCAAGAGAGGAGGAATGAAATGGTCCCTGGATGGAATAGGTTAAATAGAAAAGTGGTCAATGTGGGAGGCTCTGATAAAAATGAGGGTTCCAGAGCTATACGCTGAACAAAGAACTAGTTGAAGCTCAAGTATACCACCCCCATGGGACAGTGAGGTGCCTCCCAGCAAGGGGTACACTGCACACATTATGCTTGATGCTAAGTGACCTAGAAAAGACCTCCTCAGCTGACCTCTCCTTTTCTCCACTATTTCTTCTGTAGCCTACTTAAAAAGTGGGTAGAACACAAAAATAAATTTGGCTTTCAAACTAGCTTGGAGAGAAAAACAAATTCTCATATTTGACAGGAAGAGAGTTAATAAGTTACCAGTCCTACATCAGATCAAATAGAGTGCCAGCACAGCAATGACAAAGCATAAGCAAGATGAAAAGAAATAGCATGGCAGCTCTGTAAATGTGTGCAAACCAAAAGGGTGGGAGCAGTAAAGGAGAAGAATTTTAAAAAGACAAAGAACTCAGCATAGAAGGAGAAATTACTCAATGAACAGAGAGAAATTCCTCTACACATTGTGTTATGCTATCAAACAACTTTATTATTCAATGGATACAAAAAAGTGACAAAACAGAATGAGGTGAAAAGGGACTTCCCCAGCTTGGGCATAAACTGATGCTCAAATCATTATTTCTGACCCAGAAAATATCTTGAACTAGCAAAGATTTGAATAGACATTGCTAAAGAGCAAGTTCCTGGCATGCAGAAAGTTGAAAGTAAAGAAAGGCAATGAACGCAGATAACAAGACAAAAGACATTCAAACACTTAGTAACGAGATTTTATGGAGGACAAAGATCATCCATTCTAAGAAGAATTGGTGCCCCTGGGGTAGAGAATCCAACAAATGACCTGCAAAATATGTTGTGAGTTATAATATAAAATAATATAACCCCTGAAATTCCAAGAAAAAGCTGATCATTAGCGTGAAGGGCATGTCATGATCAAGCATATCAAATGCAAGGGAGGATGCTCAACACTGATAGACTATCAGACATCAAGAATAAAGAATTGCACAGGTATCCATGCAAATCACAAAATCACCCAAGAAAATTAAAATTCATGCTAGTCTTAGATTTATCCCCAATACCAGTAAATGCCAGATGATGATGGAATAATGTCTATTATGTTCTAAAGGAAAGAAAATGTTTTCCCAGGAGTATTATCACCAGCTAAGAGGTTGTTCACCTTTAAAAGCATCAGGCAGACATTCTTGAACATAAAAGTAATGAGGGAATAAAAATCCACAAAGTCCTTCTTAACAACAGTAAAACCTGGTCAATTAATAGATGAAGCAAATTTTAAAATGAGAATGAAGAAGCCATGGTAAGAGAAGCAGTATTAAGTATTAAATCCATTGTACTATTTTTTAAACTTCCCTATATGTTAGAAAATGCTCCTAATAAAAATTTGGAGAAAAAAAAGTGAAGTATCACATGTGATAATGTGTATTTTAAGTACCATGTTTTGCAAAGATGGTTAAGCTGAGTCACTGTCAGTGTCACTGAAAAGGTGTCTAAGTCACTCCCTTCCCAGTAATACTGAGCACCAGGGACTGGGAGAGTAACTCTCAGCAGCTCCCCACACCTCCAAAGGGGCAAGCAGAAATACATTCCTGAATCATAACAGGCAAGTTTTGATAAGAGGGAAAATTGGGAATCTGTGACAGAATTCAGGCCTTGGCATAGGATGGGACCATCAGAGGGGCCATTATAGTACTCAGTAATACTCAACATAATTATTAAGTACATCTTAATAAATTTGTTATGCTATCCTAGGAGAAATTAGAAAGCTGTGGTGTCTGTCCTTTGAAATATTGCATACTCTCACATTGTGTGATGTGGTAGAAAGATCATTTAATGAAATGCCAGGGAAACTAATCTTATAGTTCAATATATTTGGTTATCTATAGAGATAATAGACAACATATAGATTCAATAAGATAAAAATGCATGTGTGTCAAGAATTTAGCAAACTTCTTCCATGGTTTTGCTGCCTTGGCATCATTTTGTTTGGCCAAGTGAACTGCAGAACCTTAAACCTGACACTAACCCCCTGGTGCAAGCACATGTCCTAGATAATAGCCAGTGAGTGACAGGCAAATGGAAGTTCCTGATACAACTTCCCCAACAGCCACTGTGGCCAACAGCCTCCCCTACCACCTAGGCCTTCCTCTTAGGCACCCCTTAGACATGACCCCAGTAGTGTTAACCAAAGCTCTGCTCTTTGGGTTTGAATTAACCAATTTGGTCTTACCCTGGGAACCTCAAAGCCCCCACCCATGTACCGTCACAAAGGCCTGCGTTCCAAGTCCTGCTGCCGGCTCTCTCTGCACTCTGCCTTGAGCGCCCTGTGTGGACCCTCCGGGTGTGCAGTGTACCTCCTCCAGGACCTGTGAGTATCAGACTTCTCTATTTCAGCCTCCCTATGGTCTGTTGCGGAACCAGGACTCACCATTCCACTCCCTGTTCTCCATTTAATAAATGTTAATTTAACAGTCGTAACAATATGATAATTTCAACATATGCCCCACACATTCCAATAAAATTCAGCATCTTAGGAAAATATTTTTAAAGCAATAAGAGGATTAAACCTTACTAATTGCCTATATTAAATCAGAAGTTGAAATATGCCTAAATTCATTTTAAATATGGGAAAATGGTAAGGATATCAACGTCATCTTAGGGAATTCTTGGTTGTGAGAAACGGAAACCCAGTAGAGAGACCACAAAAAGAAGGATTTGCTACAGAAGAATATAAAATGGAAAGGGAAAACCGCGCTGCACAAGTTGAAAGACAATTAACAGCTTCCTTTTCTCTCTGTCTCTTTTTGAGGGTGGACTTTCTTTCAGATTGTTTTCATGGGTTCTCTAGGTGTGAGTGCGTGTACGTATGCACGTCAATTCCCTGGACCCTGACTTTGTCCAGGGCTGCCAGTTCCTGCTTCAGGGGTGTACAAGGGTTTGAGGTTGCCATGGTGCCAGCCCCGCCCTCAGCTGTACATGTATCATAGTTCCTCTAAGGCACCATCTGACTCCAGCCTTGATGATTACCAGCTGGCCAATGAACTACCTCTCCCTGAGTCATGTGCCCATTTTGTATCCAATCAGCCATGACTGAGCAGCTCTACTTGTAGTGCTCAGCTATCAAACAGAACTAAATTTGCAAACAGAACAGTTAGGAAGGAAAGTTAAACAGACAAGGAAATTAATTGATGCCTCTTCTACAGTTGTTTTCTACTCTACTTATAATAATGTATGTTAAGAATTGAATAAGAAACATTATATTAGAAACTGAAAAATCATTATGTGCAATTATGATAATTATATAACTAAAAGAAGCCAAATGAATTTACTATTAGAGATAAACTACCAATTAGAAATAATAAAATAATTTAGTGAAATGGGAAGATGGGACATCTAAAAAGTTCTTTGAAGTCTTGTATTCCATAACAGATGGCTAAAACATCATAATATAAGAGATCATTCTCAACAATAAAGTTATAAAATATTGATGGAAAAGTTTAATGAGAGCTACACAGAACTTTTACAATGAAAAACATTAAGTAGGAAATAGGAAAACTTTAGTAAATGAAGAATTATAATTTAGACTTCAATAAAGAGTTTAAAGTTTCTCCAAGTTAATTTATGTAGTATTATATCAAATTCCCAATAAACAGTGATAAGACAATAACAAAATACTTCTAAAACTGATTCTGGAAAAACATTTTGAATAAATAGAATATTAAAGAAATATTGAAGAGAGAAATTATCACAGGTTTTTTAAATATGGGAAAAGCAAAGTGTTACTTTAGGAGAACCGAATTTTATCAGATATTAAATCACTACATAACAATTGTGAAAGTTTAGTTTTGTTATAAAAATCAATAAAAGGATGAATAGAATAGAATAAATAAGTCAGAAATTGCATCAGTTTTATATGAACACTTAATATTAATAAAACAAAGTTCAAAATGTGGCTAAAATAAAGATTATTAATAAATTATATTGACAAAGAATACCAATTGTACAACAAATTAAACTAGACATTTACCTTACATCATCCACTAAAACAAATTCAAGGTCCATCAAAGAATCACTTTTAATAAATTCATAAAAATTAGATTAAAATATGTGTAATACCTGCATAGGAATGAAAACTTTCTCAAGTTTAAAGTACCAAATAAAATCACAAAGGAAATACTAGCAAATTTTTATATGTAAAATTTAAACTTTTGTTTAAAAAACCTATACCAAAACAAACAAAAAACTCAATTGCACAGGAAACCAATAGGTAGGAAAAATGTTTGATATCAAATATACCAAATATTTCTTTCTATAGCATATAATCTCTCATTAAAATTTATAATTTTATAATTTATCATTAAGAAGAGCAAAAATACTTTAGCATTGAAATTGAAAATTGATAATGATTTTTACAAGAAAAAACATAAATACATTTAAACAAATGGAAATATGTTCATTCTCACTAAACATCAAAAACAGGCACATTGGTGCAAACTTGAATACTCTAATGTACCCACAAATTAGAAAACACTTTTAGTAACAGCACACAAATTTAATGTAGGTGCTATCACACTAGAACTTTTCTACACAATCTGTAACATTGCAAAACACAAAATAGATTTTACTACCTATGTTTTCTCTCGCCTTCCTACTGTTCCCAAAAAACACACATGAACATAAACATACAGAAACAAATACACACATTCACATATACAAATACACACACACACACATGAAAATTTAGTTTAAGGAGTAATTTAATCAAACAAAGCCTGGCACCTTTGAGAGGTGAGGGTAACACGGCCTAAGCCATTAAATGGGGGTTGGGAGTTGTCTAGCTACAAACTTGTCAGTATGAGGAAGGCAGAATTCAAAGGGACTCAGAAGACAGTATGGGGCAGAATCAAGGACCAGCCCAAGCTAGCCTTCACCCATTGCCAAGGGCAAACAGTCTCCCTCCATTCACCCGGACTCCATCTCAGGGACAGAAGCTTCTCCTAAAACATTGAAAACCATTATACAAGAGTCTGAGTGTTACTTAGAAGGACTATTTCATTCATCCAATTGTCCTAAGCTTTAAATTGGTTTGCACATCTAAGTAATTTTTTTCCCACTACCCAGAGGATGAGCTCTCAAGATTGGTTGTAGAAAAACAGTGATTGGTTGTAGGAAAAAAGTGATTATTTTCCTGTGAACATCACAGTTGTAGAATGAGTTAAAATTTGTAGATGTTGCATGTGAAAACTTTTAAAAAAATACTAATGGACACGCTTATTTCAGATTTTCTTATTATGAGAATTATTAATTCTTACTGCTAATAGCTTTTCATGTTATTATTCTTGAAATGGCAGCAAAAGATTATTTCTTAAAGTCCTAACTTATAATCTTCTTTTACAGTACGTGAAACTAGCTATCTGAAAATCACATGGACCCATACATTATAAAGGGTCTCTTTTCTCTCTGCTTACAGAGGCAGTTAGAGAACATTTATAGGTTCCAATTTTGAATCCACTGCTGAGGCTTTTCCAGCCTCTATTGTTGCCTTCAGTTTATTCCTCCACTCTTAATAGCTCACTTGTTTCTTCATCCTATTTAGAGCCCTATTTTTCTTCTGTACTGTTGGAATGATTTCCAACTGCAACATTCACTCTTTCAGATATTTCTGGGGGGAAAAAGTTCATCTTCTACTGAAAGAGCCAACTCAAAGCAATTCATTTTATTGTCCAGGCCTTTTTATTATTAAAAGACCTTTTCATATTATTCATGAGTCTAAACTGAATCATCCATATAATTTAGATTTTAAGCTTTTAGGTTAAGGACTACAGTTTTCTAACGACATTTTCAGGGCTACATAGAATCTGCACTGAAATTGTTCTTTCTTAAAAAAGAAATGTTAGCACCTACCCCACATTTTAGGCTGCAGAACTAAAGAAATAGGTCTATATTCTCTAAGGTGGGAAGGATTCTTAATAACTGCCTGATGTGACAAATTGTAATAGGAAGTGGATTTTGGCACTAATGTATTTCTGCTTCATGAAATTGCACATTTATGTAAATCATTACAGGGAAACCATTATGTGTGGCTGTACTGCTTTTTAAAACTTTGTATGTTCTAGAATGTATGTTCATTGTGGAAAATACCAAGAAATGGGGGGAAAAAATCAACCATGCTCCCATTATACAAAACAATATCAGTGTTAACACTTAGAGAATTTATTTTCTTTTGCTTTTTTCCTAAAGAAAAATTCAGGGTTTTGTTTTATCCTTTTTTATTTGGTTTTACATACATGTGTTCATTCTGTATATGGAACTTCATTAATATAAAATATATACATATATGTAAGTATATATACATAAATATATATGTGTATATGTATGAACAATATATAAATATAAATACACATATATAAATATATAAAATATTTTGTTTAATTTGGCATGAACACTTCTATTATAAATTTTTACAAAAGCATCTTAAATAATTACATAATATCCTGTTAAGTAGTAATATCTGACCTCACTTAACTATTTTATTATGTGACATGCTAAAATGGTTGCCAATTTTAACTATTACATAAAGCATGAAATGAACATCTCTAAACAGAAAATTTTTTCATTATTTAGGCTTAGTTCCTTAGGATTAATTTCCAGAAGTGTAGTTATTAGTTCCAAGGGAAAAAATATTTGAAGATATATGTTACCAACTACTTTTCCAAAAGATAAAATTTTGCACTCCCTCCTGCAATGTATGGACATACCAATTCCTTTTAAATTTTACCTTACAAACAGTACATATTCTCACTGCAAACAGATTGTTTGTTAATTTGCTGGAAAGAAATGACTTTTTTTTTCCATCCTAATTTACAAGTGCTTGATTACTCTAGTGTTGAGAATGTTTCCATATGCTCATTTATTAGTTGGTGCTCATCTTCTATGATTTTCTGAGTTTTGCACATAGATCTATCATCATCTTAAAGTTTCTATTATTGACTTCTGTGGGGGTTTTTTATAATAAAGAAAATTATTCTTACTTTATTCAAAAATTCCCTAAGTATTTGCTTTTTAATTCTGGTATTTTCAATAGGTATAATTTTTATTTTTGTAGTATTAAAATCTATCTTTGCCCTTATGTTTTTTTCAATTATTTTTAAATGTAATAAGTCTCCCTCATCTAGAGATTTGATAGTGTTCTTCTAAACTTTATAAACTATGTGACTTTTACATTAACTTCTTTTATACATGTAGAATTTATTTTTGGTATATGGTATGAAATGAAAATCCAAAGATATCACTTGTTGTAAACAGATAACGTATCATCCCAACATCATTTATTAGATACTACTTCTTTTGACCATTTGTTTGTGGTGACTTTACCACACCATATATTGAAACTTACATATCAGAGAATTCATCTAAGCTATAGGTTCTAGTGATCAGCCTCTATCAGACCTTAATGCGCAGTTAATGTGGAGTTCCTCACTGCTTATTAATATTCTTTTTTGAAGACTTCTTATTGTTTTTAAAAGTTTTATTGCTTTTTACAAAGTTCCTCCCAAAAGAATCCCATCAGGACTTCAAATATGTATTAAAATGACAAATTAGAGAGGTTAACAGTTTTATAATATCTAACCTTACCAGCCAATAAAATACCATGTCTTTCATTTATTAAAATCTTGTTTTGGGTCATTTGGTTACCTTCCTGTTTTTTTTTTTAATTGGGGCCTGCTCATTTACTATTCAGATTATTTCTAATGTTTCTAATAATTTTAGATTTGTGTTATTCCATGTTCATGGACTATTTCATTACACTGTGTAACCTAAATAATTATAAAGCTACCAAGAAAATCTAATGAAATATTTTTATTTTTACTTTATAGTTCAACTCATTATTTACCTTTTTATAACATTTGATAAGTTTTCATTTGAGTTTATTTAGGATTTCTAATAATTGTTATAATATATCCATATATAATTATAATAAACATATCATATAAATACATTATATAATATATTCCCTATATATTTAAAGTTCCTAATACTATCACTTGCTTCATCCTTTCCTATATTCATAACCCTTTCCATATGTTTAATTTTTCACTGTATTAAGTAGATATTCCAGATTGCTAAATTTATAGTCCTTGGGTTACAAGTTCATAGAACTGAATTTTTTAATGTTCTCAAAAAGCAGGTTATTTCAAATAAAATCAAGGACAAGTCTCCATTAAGATGTTAAGTATCCTAGTGTAAAGCAAAAGATGCTTTTGTAATTCACAAGTTCCATATATAAAGAGTGCTTAAAGTGAACACCATTTTCAATACTACACGCGGAACACCATTTATTGGAACCATAAATGAATTCCTAAAATCAAAAGCACAGTTTCAGAGCCTTTCTTGTGCACTGCAATTGATTCTAACTGGTTGGCATCCTTACTATATGTTCAGTTATGAAAACTTGCAGTTGTGGGAGCTTGTGAAAAATATTCCTGCTTTAATTTATAATGAATTGCAACACATAGTAGTAACATATTCTGTCAAAATTGATTTTAATCTTCATCATATCAGATCTCATTTGTAAGGAGAAGAAAATACTCTCGCAACCTCAGGGTATGGGCCAAAAATAAAGTAAGATGATTTTAGAGAACACATTTTTAGATAAACCAGAAAACAGGTATATTTGGCAAATATTTTAAATGCTGCAGAGGCTGTCACTAGAAAATCATTGTGAAGACACAAAGTCACAGAAGGGAATTAATCTAGCCAGAGAGAAGAATTTGGGGAATATAGACTTAATAAGGTCTTCATTAGGGTCCAGGAAAGACTGTGTAGCAGAGTATCAAAATGCAACCCTCCTGTGTTACATTGTCACCTGAGACCCCCAAATAGAGAACATTCCCTGCCACATATCCTCATCATTTTAAAGTAAAATCTATGCAAAATTTGCAAAAGAGTGACTAAAACCAATTTTAGCAGCTTTTGCCAATCACCCCCTGCTAGAGTATAGAAAAGAAAACAAAAAGGGGATAAAACAAGAACATCTTTAAGCAGAAAGCTTTTTCATTTTCTGAGCTTAGTTCCTTAGGTTGATTCCCAGAAATGGAATCATTAGTACAAAAGGAATAACTACCAGAAAGATGGATCTCAGGTGGAGATGGAAGAAACTGGAAACCAAGGGCTACTTCACCCCTTCTGGGCTGAGGCACTTAGCTCCCCACCCAGAGAGGAGGGGGCCAAGTGGAGAGAAGATGCCTAAAGATAACCTCTCAGAGGGCGTGTGTCCCTTAAACACCCAGGAAGCCTGAAGATGAGAGACTGACCAGGAAGCAGAAACAGAAGGCAGATCTTACAGCCTGAATGTCTAGAGTTCAATAGGACAAAAGTGAGTAAAGAAGCCAGCTATGAGGAGCCAGAATCAAGGATCTGAGGGAGAATGGGAAATAGCCTGCAGGAAGAGCATCTCCTTACCAGAAAACTAAAATTGGAGGTCTTGGGGGGAATGTCTAAGGAGGCCATAAAAGTGTCCCACAAGAGAAAGAGCTGTGGACACCAGCCATCCCTACCCTCACTGGTGAAATAAGACATGCTTCCCAATTTATCGACACCCTTCACCACTGTCTTTAACCCTGGAGAAAGGAGAGGCAGCGTGGTGGAATAGTGGGGCAGTAAAAGACCAAGTAAGCAAATAGTCGTGACACTGGCCATGGCCCTGTTCTCTACAGCAGGGTTACAGATGGTGCAAGTCCAAACTGGAATAGGGAAGAGGTTTTAACTTGAATGAGCAATCATATTAAACTTGAGATATATGTATCTCAGATACATGTTTTTTTACAGTTTTGTGTGGTTTATTATATCACAAAAGTTGGAATATATTTTGATCTAACATCATTTTTGGATAGTGATACTAGTAATAGCAAACACCTACAGAGTACCTACTATTTGTCAACCACTGCTGTAAGTATTTTATCTTCAAAACGACACTATGAAATGGGTGAACTATTTATTTCCCCATTTTACAGATGAGAAAACAGAAGCTTGGAAAGGTCAAAGTTACATTGTTAAATAAATAGCAAAGTCAAAATTCAAAGCCAAGAAATCCATAAAAAAAGGCAAATTCTCAATGTGAATGAATTCAACATGCAGTCAATGGTTATTTATCAACATTCATTACAATCCAACCAGATGGTGGACTATGGCCCATATTAATGCAGCCAAGTCACAGTGAACTCAGAATAAATATTTCTGTTTTTCCTAACATGTTAACTCTGAAAGGAACACCCTAAGGTCACCTGGACCTGGGTTAGTAAATGAGCAACAGGTCCCTGGGCACCAGGCCAACCAACAGCCTCTATTTTTAACTCCAGTTTTTTCTTTATTGAAGTATCATTGATATGCAACATTATATTGTTTCAGGTGTACAACACAGTGATTCAGCAATTACATATATTATGAAATGCTCACCACAAGTGTAGTTACCATCTGTTATTATGATAACTATTGACTCTCTCCCCTATGCCATACTTCTCACCCCCATTACCTATTTATTTCATAATTGGAAGTTTGTACCTCTTGCTTCCCTTCACCTATTTTACTCACCCATGACCTCCTCCCCTATAGCAACCACCAGTTTGTCCTCTGTATTTATGAATCTATTTCTGTTTGTTTGTTCACTAGTATTATTTTTTCATATTCAACATATAAGTGAAATCATGGGTATTTGTCTTTCTGTGACTTATTTCACTTAGCATAATAGCCTCAAGTTCACCCACGGTGACAAAATTTCATTCTTTTTTATGGCTGAATAATATTCCATGGTGTATATGAACCACATCTTCTTTATTCACTCATCTATCCATTGACATTTAGGTTTCTTCCATATCTTGACTACAGCATTGCAGTAAACACAGGGGTACACATCTCTCTGCAAATTAATGATTTTGTTTTATTCAGGTAACTAACACCCAGAAGGGGAATTGCTGGGTCATATTGTATTTCTATTTTTAATTTTTTGAGGAACCTCTGTACTGTTTTCTATAGTAGCTGCTGCACCAATTTGCATTCCTACCAACCTCTTTTATGTGAGTAAATATGTTAATATTAAAAAGTCACCACAGAAGCTAGGAGACCTACCTGGGATTTCCTCCAGAGATGAAAGGAAAAAATTGACAAATTTTAAAGAAGTCGTGGTGAGTAAGAATAAAAAATTACTTTCTCTATGCACCATGCCAACTACCATATTCAATAAATTAGAGACAGAACCAGAGTTAGTGGTGTGCTGGAACCAGCTAATGAGAACCAGTTATGCACACCTCTTCCCACCCAAGTTCACTGGCATCAGTTGGTAGTTTGAAGTCAGCCATAATGGGAGTACTTATACAATGGAAATTAGCAATGCTACAAGTCAGGTTTTCCTTTTACTTCTAAGAGCTGGTTGTTAAACATTTACCAGCACACAACTAGAAAGAACATCTCATTTGGGATTCAGGTGGCTTTAAAGAAGTGTAGGGACTAGCAAGGAAGAACTTGGCATCCCTAAGAATCAAGGCTAAGAGAGGAAATAATGACATAAAGATAAATCCAGGCATGATAATGTTATAAAGACAACTTCACCTTTGGACACACCATTTGGACTAAAGGTTAGTTTAAAAATAAATAGTGTAAAAGTAAATGAAGGCTTATCACAAAGAAACACAGGAAGACAGGAGCATCACAATCCAGGGACCAACAGGACCAGACCTCCTGGACCTTCTGCTGACTTCTGAGCATCTGGAACCTAAGACAGACAGGACTGCAGAGAACACTAAAACAGGAAGCAAAGAATCTCATCAAAGAAGTCTGGAAAGGAGGCTGCCGGAACAACTATGCAGCCCTGTTACATTCCAGTGAACCCTAGAGACTATCACCTTCATGTATTTTGAGATTATTTCTTGAAGATTGGTAACTTTTCTCGATCCTTATATGTTTCCCACAGTCCTTAGCAATATGTACAAATAGCAATAAAAAAGTTATCAGGCTTGCCTCAAATACAGCAGGGCAGGGGAAAGTTAAGGGAAATGTATTCATATGAGGATCACTGGGAGAAAGCTGGATGGAGGAATGTCAACAACCATAACTGGAAAAGAAACAGAAGCAAATATCTGAGGCATGGGCCAGCTCATTCTTCATGGATAAGCCAGCAGGAAGGCTGCAGGGTTCCCATCATCTCTCTGAGGTTCTGATGAACATCATTTACAGAAATGGCATTTCTTGGAAAACACACATTCTTGCATCAGGAATCTCATTAACTGTGGATTTGCTGCAGATTCCTTTCTCTGCTCTTATGGTGATTTTTGAGCCTCTGAACTTTTATCTTCTTGTGAGTCATGATGTCATGTGGAATTAGAAGCCCTATGAAAATGGTTTAAATCTCTTAGAAAAGACCAAAAGCTTCAGTTCTCTCTGTGATGACATCACTTGAAGATAATGACCATAATTGTCCAGAATGACTAAACTTGTGCATTAAGTGAATCTTGCCAGAACTGATCTTTCAGGGATCAATTCACTGCTAGTCATTCTATTAGGACCACTTTGATTTTTGCGTTTTCCCAGCAAAAACAAACCGTGCAAAAAACTTGGATCTTATTCCCCATAGAAGTTTTATCTTGAACCATGATGTGCTAGAAGATCACCATAGAACTGTAGTATTGAAAGATGATCTAATTTAACCTATCTACTTTACAGATAAGTAACGCAATACCCATCCAAGATCATATCACTCAGTAGAATTCCACTGTCCTATGCATCAGTTAAACATTTAGCCCTTGGTTAATTCAAAAGGTGATAAAACTGAGTTTCAATGAATGTTGGAGTAAATGTATCCTGTTTTTCTACTCCTGAATCAGTCCAACATCTCTTTGTTATGACCAACAAAGTGAGATTATTGAGGCACAGCAGATGTGCCTGCAGATGATTGCAGGTATATGATTTTAGATAAAACAGAAAACAGGACCCCCAGTTGCCCTATACTACTAGAAGCCCACAATGTAGTGGGAATGAAATTCAACTATACAATAATCTTCATCCTCATCATCCATTCAAGGAACACATTTTTTAATTTACATGAAATTGCAATGCTTTGTACAAAGGTGACCTACCATCATTGTCACCATGTGACAGTCATTATGGAGTTGTCACTTCCTGACCAAGAGAAGTGGCAAGTGGCTTGAAAGAAGGTCCCAGAGTCAATAGTGCAACACACTTTTAATAAATGTTGCATGACCAATGCTCTTGCAGCAGAGAGGAAGACACTGAAAAGAAAAACACAAACACTGACAACTCCAAATCAAAAAGAGATTCAGAAGAACAAGACTTTAAGTGGGAAAAAGTATTAGGAATATGTTAACATTTATTTTGTGATTATTTTCCTTTGTATTTATGCACAGGAGTAGTAAAGGACAGAACTGTACACCTAGAGAAATCTAGGAAAGAACATTTTCATAAGTAGAAAAAAATAAAAATTTCAAGGGATATGGTAGCACTAGGTCACAGTTTAGTAGCGCATTTCTTTTTTGGTAGAACATAAAACAATTCAACGTAGAGTCAGTGGCATCTTAGAGTTCATGAAATATGCTATCCTCTTCCTCAGTTTTCTATAAATCAAGTGCATTTCAACTCTAAAGCCCTATTTTGACAGCTTGTTGGTAAATTCAGCCTCAGTCATTGTCCCCCTCTGGGCCAGCCTGTGGTGTGTGTTAATCTTTGGCAAGGCTGATAAGACAAGTGCCTGGGGTCCTGCCCCGTAAACACACACAAACACCTGTTTTCTTCTCAGTTCTTACCACCCTGCAGGAATGCTGCCAGGAGCTGGGCATAGCACTCCTCTGCCCAGACACCAGTGATCTCTCCTTTGGCCAATCCATGGAAATCTCTCCAACTTTATTCTTTCTCATGGGAACAATAATTCATCCCCTAACGGAAGGGAGTCCAGTAGTTGACGCTCCTAGTCATTTTCTTCCCTCTCACCTACCCTGTCCCTAGGGATTGAGAAAAAACTATTCATCTGATTAAAGAATACAAGATAAGGAACTGACCTGCGCCTCCGAGGTCCCTCATCTCACCATCTTGGAGAGAGCTGCCCAGGGGACCAGGCATCCCCCTCTGCTAGTCCATGCTGAAGTTCAACAAAGAAGCAGTCCCTCTGTTGGGAGACACACAGCCTGGTCCAACACAGCCTGGGACTGAGAGGGTAAGGCTGTCTGCTTTGAGGGTTCAGGATCAGGATACCATGTGCCTACAAGTATGCCCCACCCTCCAAGTTAGCTGTATTAGTAACAAAGACTGTATCTGGCCTCACTGTTCCATTATCGTCAATCTCAACTGGTTCTGAACTTGGGTGGGGAAGACAGTACACTTTCCCAGGTACACATTCCCTCTGCTAACTTTCCTTCTTCTTATGCTTCTAGAGGCACTTGATGGCCCATCAAACTCTATCACAGGCAGCCAAAATCATTAGTTCTCTTCCTAGGAAATGGAGGAAAGCATTTGTATTCCCTCCTATATCTGAAAAAAAGAAGAGGAGGGAAAAACAGTTAAATGTCCACCTCAAATCAGGAGGAACTTGATATTATATGCTATGATCTACCACCAATGAGTGAATTCCACAGTCAACACCAATATTATTATCAGAACAACTCCCAGAAGTTCAGAGGACTGGAAATAGAGCCCTGAGAATATCATTCACAGGAGAGTCAAGTTTTAAGAGAAGGAGGTTGGAAGGGAAAGGATGGATAGCCAGCCAAAAACCTTAGAGGGAAAGATCTTTGATTACCCAGAAGGCACCAAAACGGTACTAGAAGACTGTAAGGTAAGGGACCAAGAAGAAGATGAAGCAGTGCTATTTTCCCATTACTCTGACCCTGCTGAGTATCCTTCATGGATGTTGTAATTCAGAGTTTTCATGTGGATTCTACCCTGCTTGGACAGTTTTCCTCTGAAAGGTGTACTTTATGACAGTAGCATTTTCTGCCATCCTCCAATAATAGCATTTATCTGCTAGCCCCTCAGCTCATGCTGGGCTCTCGTGGTGGACAATTATGAACAGCCCATTATCCACTCTGGTTGCTGTAAACACCCCTTTAATCTCTGACTCTCCAAGATGGAAACGAAATTGTGCTCCAAGTTCCTAAGAGTTTACCTTGACATTGCTAAGTAATTGATTCCCTGACAATCGTGGATTTTTTAAATTAAGAGTGCATCTTCAATTAAAAGCCCGGAGAACCTCCCCTGTGTGTAGGGAGGAGGACCATGGTCATTTTTTATGATATATTAAAATGAGCTGTGATCTGCCTGTCCGTCCCACTTCTCATCACAGGCTCAGAGTCCAAAAAGGCAGGCAACTATCCTTTCAGGCTCCAGATCCTCACCTGCCATCCAGGGCTGCATTACTGACTTCCTGAGAGATAAAAGCTTTTGTCTTCCGGATCTCCCCTGCCAGGTTGGTGATAAATTTTGCCAGCCAGTGCAAATTGTCATCCAGACAATACTGCAGTTCTACTTTGCTGGAGGCAGTTGCTTTTCGTTTTAAAGGTGAGGCAGCTCCTATTTCCTGAAAACAACTTTTTTTCTTTACATTCATCTTGCACACAATTGCAGAAACCATTATTAAGGTTTTTTTTCTCCCAAATCTATTAAGAGACAATTCCTGAATACAGAGCAAACTCAAAACTGAGAAGTGAGGAAGATTTGCATTCTTGAGGCTCAAAACCACCACTTCACCCTTCCTGGTGAGTCTCCCTCTGCCTCTGAAATGGCTTTTTTAATGTGTCAACTTGACTAAGCTAAAATTCCCAGTGATTCATTCACTCATCCAGGTACTGTTGCAAAAAGATTTAGCAGATTTAATTAAAGGCCCTACTCTGCTGACCTTAATTAAGGGAGATTTTCCTGGATAATTTGGTGGGACTGGCTTAATCAGTTGGAAGGCCCTAAGAAGAAGGGCTGAGGTTTCTCTGAGGAAAGAAACTCCCCATGTAGACAACAGCTTTGGTCTGTGCCATGGAGACCCATCTCTGCCCATGACCCTGCCTTCCTACTGATCCCAGTTCCCTGGTTGAAAGCCAGTAAATACAGCCTCACACCCTGCCACATCTGTACCCACCTGGGAATGTCTTTCTGTTGGCCTCTGTTCTGGACCTTCTGTGGATAAAGTGAAGGTTCCTGTGGCCAGGATCCTCACCTGGTCCCGGTCAGCTTGCTCACTACACTCCTGTGGGCAATGCGTTATTACTGACTCTATATAAAGAGCTCCGCCCAGTGTTGTAGGCAATGCGTTGGCACAGCCACAAGGCTGCAGGAGAGCAGAGACGAAACTGGAGTGGTGGCAGCACCGAGGACAGAGACTGAGACAGCTGCGGAGGCAGAGAGACAGAGGAGGATTACAGACCTGCAGACTGTTGGATGCAGACGTAATTCTAGTGCTTGACCTATCTATCACCAGGAGAACAAGCCAGGTAATAAACCCTTTCACCCCAAGAACGTTCCAGTGTCATTTCTCAGTCTCACAGAATCCATAGTGAACTTGCCCAGGGTTGAAACCCATTGGCAAGACACCTTCCTTTCCCTTTTCCTTCACTCAAATTTTACTTGTATGCCACAGTGATGGTATCCCTTGAACAAAAAAATTGGGATCCATGATCCAATAATAGTTTTTTTATTGTTCTGAGAAAGTGTTTAAACAAAATAGCTTATGAATATAAATATCAAATTCTGTCAATTATGCATATAATAGCCCACATTTATTGAAAGGAATAAAAATTACTTGAAATTGATACGTCTGGGATATCCAAGGCATATGATTGCCACTACCTATTCCCAAACCAGCTCTCTCCCAGTTGGAAATGACTATTATTTCATTTATGCTAAGACATTAGATATTTGGACACTGGATGTCACCCATGCCATATAAGTATAAATACTTAAGTGTAATGCCTCTCATGATGTATTTGTATTATTACAGAACTCTTCCAAAGTTATTACTTGGTAAATCAGTGGTTCTGAAAGTATGGTTCTCTGACCAGCAGTGTAAGCATTGTTTAAGAACTTATTAGAAACAGAAATACAAATTCTCATGTTCCACCCCAAGTGGTGAATAAGAACCTCTGCAGAGGAAGAGGGCCCCATCTGTGTTTTAATAAACCCTCCAGGGGAGTCTGATGTAATCTAAGGTTTGAGAACAAAGTCCTTAATCCAAGAAAAGGAAGCATAGTACAGAGAACACATGGGATATTTTTGAAAGGCAAATCTTGGGAGAGAGGTTAATTAGCTAAGGTATAATAGAAACTCACTGGAAGTCATCTGCAAAACAACCACTGAAAATGAATGTATTAGGAGAGTACTGGCATATACCCCTACCTCCAAGAGTTTAACAGCCATCCCTGGGAGGCAGAAGACCAGAGCTTCCACAGCCTTCACCTCAGTGTTTGTGAAATTTCCTGCTAGTGCACAGCCACTAAATACTCAGTTCCCATCTTCCTGCAGTTATTATGTCTTGGCTCAAAATATGAAATTCCAGGTATTCTGGAACAGACATGTTCAGCCTGAGACAGGGTTCACCCAGGAGTCAGGCAGAGTCACAGAGTAGGAACATACCCTGAAAAGCATTCATCCATGGGTCAAAGTCTCTATGCCAGTGGAGGGAGAAAGTCCGTGAGCTGCTCTGCCACCATAAGCAATGCCCCCAGAAGCCGTCCTTAAACCTTGATTCTCTTGCACTGCGTGGTCTACAGGTATAACTGTCCTCTCAGCATGATGCCAGATCATGCTGCACGCGGGCTGTGCCACTTCTTGTGCTCTCACAGCGCTGATCCTGAGTCCACATCAGTGATTTTCCCTTCAACTCTACCTCTGCTTCCAATCTCCTGCCATGTCATTCTGCCTCAGTTTCTAAAGGAGACAAACACCTCTAGAATATGGGATTAAGGGTCAAGAAAAGGAGATTATTTCAATTTTGTCAAACTAAAAGCCTTCAGCTCATCAGTAAACTCAACAAACAAAGGAGTTTAATGAGCTTCTACTCTGGAGACAAAATTAAAATGGGTAAAGTATTTGGAAAATAGCATGAAGCTCCTCTCTGAATATATTTACCATTTTATTCAGAAACCAAGAACAATGTATATAGGCTGGGTTATAATGGAATGTATAGATTTGTATTCTCCCTGCACCCACCCCATCGCACACCCAGGCTGCTGGACAGGAGGATGTCAGGGGCCGTGTCCCATGTGTGTGTCATCACAGCATCCCCAGAGAACTACAGGCTCACATTTTACCTTTTAATCTTATGTAAGATTCCCTGTTGCCCTCATCCCCACTGTACCATTCCTCGTTCCAGAGAAGATGAAAATCTCCCTATCTGGAAGGGAGGGAGAAAAGGTACAAAATCTTTTAAAACAAGAGTCAACAAAAGAATGGCGTTTAGTTATAGGAGACAATTTGGGAGAGATGCAGACAACCATCCCGTAGTTAACACTGGAAGAGAAGAAAGAGGCAAGACAGAGAAAGAGAATGGAGGGAGGAAAGAAGAGAGAGAGGAGAAATAAAGGGCATGAGATTACAGACCCTTAGCTGCTCTGGGTCCACGTGGGGGCCACACACGTACTTCTTGGGAGCCTTCCACAGGGTCTTAACAGCCCAGTGGAAGCAGGAGCTTTCCAGCAACTCGTGCAGTTTGTTCAGGAGAAAGGAACTGATTTTGTTCAAGACACCAGGAAAGATTCCTCTATGTTGTGAGAAGAAATAAAAGAAAATGTTCGTACCAGGTATTCTTCAGAACCATTACAACTAAAAATAAATTCCTTATTTTCCTCTTTCTCACCTTCTCACTCCCCATTAATGTATTAATTTTTAACTAATGGGGTTTTTTGTTTGTTTATTTGCATTTTCTCTCCCCTTCCTGGCTTGCAAAATTGAAAGCTGGTCTAACTCATGTTCAAACCTTTCTCCTCCACTATGCTGCTAGAGTCTCTGATTCTGCTTCTCCTAAAGTCCCTACCACTGCTTGCTCTCTTCATCTTCTACTGTCATTTCCTCCTGCCTGCATGGCGGTGCGACTGTTAAATCACCTGTCTCAACGCTGGTTCCCATATATACTTCATATAAGCAAAACCGTCCCAGCCAGGACCAGACACAGGTATGCATCTAATGAGTAGTGGTAGAATCAATGAACAATAGCAACTGAGTTCTCAAGTTACAAAAAGACATGGAGGAAACTTTTATGCATTTTGCTAAATAGGAGAAGCCTGTCTGAAAAGGCTATACACTATGATTTCAACTACATGATAATCTGGAAAAGGCAAAACTATGAAAACAGTAAAAAGTTCAGTGATTGCCAGGGATTGAGAGGAAGGAGGAAAGGAGGGGTAAGTAAATAAAGCACAGGGGATTTTCGGGCAATGGAATAAATTCTGTATGACACTATACAGTAGCTACATGCCATTATACGTTCGACAAACCCATAGAACAACATAGAGCAAACCTAAACTGCTCTAAAAAAATAAAGACTATTAATTTTTTTTTGAAAGAATGAACTGACTTCTAGTTCCCAGTCCAGCACGTAAGAAGCTTAGAACTTGTCATTCTGCCCAAAAAGCTGAACAAACTGAAAAATCGACAGCTCTTCCTGGATCCATAGAAGAAGTGAAGTCACAGGGCAAACTGTTGCCCCCAGAATTGGAAAGAACAGCAGATGAACACAGAAAATCGTACTAAAGCAGAAACCCATGAGCAAACATCTTTGCAGGACCCAGTGCCAAGGTAGGAGGGCAGAAACTGTAATTGGCAAATTGCTGGAGGCCCGGTGTGAATAAGTCTGAGAGGTGAGAACTCCAGGAAGACCCTGTCACGGGTTGGCGGGGAGGGGAAATCCCACATTTCATGACTTTTACCTCCAGGAGCTCTCTGAGGATGAGGGACGGTATAATACTGAAAAGAACGAGGAGAAAAATAATGAATCTAGTGCATATAGGAGAATAGTGAATATGGGAGAAAAATCCCCTCCTAGGGCTTTTACCATTTTTAAACACTGGAGCCCTATGTTCTTTTTAACAAGAACTGCCCTTAAGAAAAACTGTTTTACTAGGATTATTTGAGAGACTAATCAACCTGGGAAGAGAGAAATACCCAACTCCAGCCTGCACTAGCCTTCCATGTCAAGGGAAGGAAATACCCAACCAAAGCCATTCTGTCCATCTAAGAGGGGAGACTGAGAAGCACTCGTGAAGTTCACAGTCCAGAAGCACAAGCTCATAAAGAGAATGAAACTGAATCATAACACACGGGCACACTTCTCCTCCCACAGCTGATCACCACATTACTAAAAGGCATACTAAGAGGCAAAACACACAATTTGAAGAGAAATAACAATTATCAGAACCAGACATGGCTGTAGCGGGGATATTAGAATTACCAGACCAGATACTTGAAACAACTATAATTAATATGCTAAAGATTCTAATGGATGAACTAGACAGCATAAAAGAGCAGATGGGAAATGTAAGCATAGAGATGGCAATTCTAGGAATTAAAAAAACAGTAGAGATCGAAAACATGGTAACAAAAATGAAGAATGCCCTTGATGTGCTTATGAGTAGACTGTACACAGCTAAGGAAAGAATCTCTGAGCTTGAGGATATGTCAGTAGAAACTTCCAAAACAAACAAGAAAAGAGAAAAAAAAGACAAAAAAAAAAGAAACAGAATATTCAAGTATTGAGGGACAGCTACAAAAATATAACATACACTTAGTGGGAATACTAGATGGAGAAGAGAGTGAAGAACAGAAGAAATACTTGAAGCAATAACGACTGAACATTTCCCCAAATTAACATCTGCTATGGCCTGAATGTTCATCACCCCTAAAATACTATATTGAAACCTAACCCCCGGTGTGATGGTGTTTGGAGGTGAGGTGTTTCGGAGTGCTTAGATTATGAGGGTAGGGCCCTTATGAAAAATATTAGCACCCCTGTATATGGGGCCTGAGAAAGCTCCTCGTCTGCTTCCACAGTGTGAAGTTACAGCTAAAATACAGCCACCTAGGAAGCAAGCTCTCACCAGACACTGAATCTCTGGTGCTGTGATTGCATGCTTGGTATTTAGCCAAATGAGTTGAAAACCATGTCCACACGAAAACCTGCACATGGATGCTTATAGTAGCTTTGTGCATAACTGCCAAAACCTAGATGCTCTTCAGTAAGTGTGAGAATAAATAGACTATAGTACTTCTAGACTATGAAATGTTATTTCACGCTAAAAAAAAATGAACTGTCAAGCCATGAAAAGAAATGGAGGAAAATTAAGTGCACAATACTAAGTGAGAGAGGTCAACCCGAAAAGGCTACATACTTTAACTGTATGACATTCTGGAAAAGGCAAAAAAAAAAAAGAAAACTATGAAGACGATAAAAGAATCATTAGTTACCAGGGAAAAGGAAGGACAAAGAGTCGACACACAGAGGATCGTTAGGACAATGAAACCACTCTAAATGATATTATAAAGGTGGAGACATGTCATTATACTTTAGTCAAAACCCATAGAGTGGACAAAACCAAGAGTGAACCCTAATGGATACTATGGATTTTGAATTATAATGACATATCAATGTGGGCTCATCCATTGTGAAAAATGTACCACTCTGGTTTGGGATTTTGACAGTAGGGGAGGTTGTGCATATGTAAGGGATGGGGGTATATAAGAAATCTCTGTACCTTACATTCAATTTTGTGGTGAGCCTAAAACTTCTCTGAAAAAATACAATCTATTTGAAAAAACTAAAAGAATGACCCCATCAGACTCTCCAGGTCACTTGGTTTTATTCACATCACGTTAAACATAAAGAAGGTGGACAGCTTGATAGGCTCACACAGTTCAGGCTGGCTTTCTAACCAGATCCTAGGCCTCCTATTTTCAGGCCTGAGGAGTTTTTCTGTAGCCTCCTTGCTTTTCATTCAGGTCTTATTTGCCTTTAGTTGGTTTCTTCATCCAGTAGCATTTATCTTTTTTTTTTCCCCCATCATTTTTCCTGCAACCTGAACGTTGTGTGCATCATTTCCTTATCTGTGTCACTAATTATCAATGAATTTCTAAAAATTCAGCTCACCATCAATAAATGCGGTTACTAAGTAGTCAGAGAGAATGTCCTCCAGGATGTATGGTGTTATTAAGTCTCAAATCTGGCCTTGATGAACTCATACATTAAGACCTCATATCCCAGGAGGATTATTGTCTGCGACGACAGCAACAGTTGAACCTGCGCAGCTCAGCTGGGGTGTTCGGCGTCAGGCTGGTGAACCTATCTTCCTGGGACCGCCTGCTATCGCAGCCGGCAGACTTATGCTCTCATTATGTGCCCCTCTTTGGCATCCTCTGTAGTTTACACTGGACATCACATTTCCTTCCTGTCTAATGTCCATTTTTTAATTGAAAATCATGCCATCGGCTTTCAAGTTTGGGGGACTTGTTTCTTCCTAGGGAGCTTGGCAAACAAATCTATCAGTCCGCTTTCGCCTAATGCATTAGGGCAGCTCTTCTTCCGTCTTGCCTTTCCACAAATGGAGTAGCACTCTGTTCCCTTAAAGAAACTCTTTTATGGAGCTGCATTAATCACCCACATAAACCCACCTCTTCGTGCATCTGCACCCTCGTGTGCCTGCTCTCTGAAGCCCTCCCCAGCTGGCAGTGAAAGGAAGTACAGAGACTGAGCTGTGGCTTCTTGAGGGGCAAAGGCGACCCCTCAGCCAATGCTCTGATGAATGATTACAGGAGTTCATTGTGCAAGGCAGTGAAGAACACTTATGTTGATGCAATAACTGGGATTTAAAATGCCTCAAGATGATATACAGCAGGCAAAAATCAACACAATCAGCTCATAGCCTGGGTCTGAGCAGCAGCAGCTGATGGATTTGTTTGAAATCAGGACTCACTCTGATCTCCCCTCCCTGCCTCCCTCTCTCTCTCTTTCTGTCTCTCACGCGCTCTCTCTCTGCAAGCCTAAGAGAGCAGATAAGACAAAGGCAAAATATGAATGACTTATTTTACGTAAAGAAAGAGACAACCTGTAGGCTATTTTCCCTGGCAAGTTAAAAGCTCAATAACTGACTACTGTAAAAATACAACCATTTAGGATAGATCGCTCAAGAGGTACTAATGGTTATTGCTTATGGTTTGATAGGAGAAAATTCATCTATGAAGGTCTCAAATAAATGCTGATGGAAGATAATCCCAGCTATCAAAATTCATATTTAAAAAAAATGTTTATAAGAGCATGATGACATCAGTACACCCCAATCAGAATACCTAAAATAAAAAACAGTGACAATACCAAATGCTGATGAGGATGGGGAAAGACTGAATTTCTCATACCTTGCTGGTGGGAATGCAAAATGGTATAGCCACTCATAACTTAAGACTTCCAGTTTCTTAAATTTGTCAGTTTCTTAAAAATAACTTGGTAGCTTCTTTAAAAACTAAACTAAATTAAATGGATGTTTATTATAGTGACTCAACAGTCACACTCTTGACATTTATCCCAGAGAAATGAAAACTCAGGAACACACAGAAAAACCTATACCTGATCATTCATAGCAACTTTTTCTGTAGTAACAAACAATTGGACACTACTAAAATATCCTCAGTGGGTGAAAGGCAAACTGTAATACTTTGCCACCGCAGAATACTACTCAGCATTAAAAACCTTGAACTATTGATACAGGCAGCAACTTGGATAGATCTCAAAGGCATTCTGCTGAGCGGGGGAAGAAAAGCCAGCCTCAAAAGGTCACAGGCTGAACGACTGATTGCATTTATATAACATTCTCAAAATGACAATATTACAGAAGTAAATAGCAAATTGTTGGTTAGCAGGAGTGAGGGATGGTAAGGAATAGAATGACAGGTATGACAGTAAAGAGTTAGCATGAGTGAGATATTTATGGTGATGGCACAGTTTTCTATCTTGATTGTAATGGTGGTTACAAAACCTATACATTGTAAATGACATATACACATTGCACTGATGTCAGTTTCCTGGTTTGGACATTGTACCATAGTTATGTAGGATGTAACCATCATCAGAAACTGCATGAAGCTCATTACAAGCAGTATACCTAATATATATAAGCAGAAGAACCATACATATTTACATCCCACCCCCAAAAAGTGGCTGAAAGAAAAATGCTCCTTTGTTGTAATAGTGACAGTGCCTGGGTAATAGAATTAAAATTTTATGTTTCTTTTCTAATTTTATAATCAGCCCCCTAAATTCATGTGCTGGTGCTCCACTAGAAGGATAGAAGTTTAAAATGGTAAGCTCTATATGCTCTACTAAAATTAATGAGCTGGAACTTGTTCCTGGAAGGAAATTGCAGGAAAAGAAGTCTTCCCCCAAGAGGATCAACTAGTGTTGACCCTGGAACAACACAGTTGGAAATCCATGTATAACTGACTCCCCAAAAACTTAACTAATAGCCTACCTTTAACCAGAAGCCTTACTGATAACATAAACGATAGATTTACACAAATTCTGTACATTACATGTATTATATGCTGCTGTATTCTTACAATAAAGTAAGCTCAAGAAAAGAAAATGGTCTTTTCAGATTGGTGCTTGTGTCCAAAAGCATTCTCCATTATATTTATGGAAACAAATCATGCACAAGAGGACCCACGCAGCTCAAACCCATGTTGTGCAAAGGTCAACTGCAGCTCCTCTAAATAAAAATCAAGCAGAATTCCACAGGACTCTATTTGTATGAGATGCATCTTTAAGCTAATATAGACCCCAAATTGATAACATAACCAAATACCATACCTATAACATTTAAACCAGTTGCACTAATTGTATAACTAGTAAAGCAATGGTATTGATTTAACTATGATGTATTTCCCTGCCTACCTCAACAAGATACCAATCAGAAAGTATGCGCTCCTCATTATGCTTAATATAAATCATCTGCTATGGCCACAGGAAGATTGGCCACGTGGTAACTGGTAAATTAACCTGAGGTAAACATAAATGTTAAGGTCCTTATTGAAGTGTCTTTTATCTGGTAATAGCTAAGATGCTGTGCTCCATTTCATGCTTCCCTTGCGAGCTCCTTTATGCTCATATACAACAGATAAATTATTCATGCTCTCTATATTTAACACTTAATGTTTTCTCTTTAGATAATCTATATTTATGATTTTTTTTTGTAAGTATTTCTAAAGTAGACTCCACACATCCCCAGCATGAGTTTCATGACAGGAGATAACCAGGGTATATGCTTTTCCCCAGCTATTTATGAAAACAAAGAGCAGCCTACTTATTATTTGGATGTAGAATCTCTATTCATCAGAAAGGCATTGATGTCACATTTTCAAATCAAAGAATCCTGAATTATTTTAAGTCATGAAATAAATGCCATCCAAATTGGAACTTCAAGATAAGCTCACAATCAAAAGGAATATAGCATGGAGTTGCAATTCAAACAAACGTGTAGTTTCATTTCTTTTTTTTTTAACTTGAATAACAAGAATATGGAAGAGAAAAATACACACATAAGCACAAATAAAGAAAACTTACCTTAAACCAGCCAACATTCAAAAGAAAACCTTGCTTGCTGTTGTGTCAGAAATAGAAACAGACATAAATATGAGTATCCTAGTAGAAAGAATAAAACAAATACACACAAAAATACAGGCAGCATGGGGTAAAGCTAAAGGACCAATGAAGCGCACACTGAAGTCCTTTTCCCAGAATGCTCATGGCTGAACAATGATCAAGCTCAAGGCCAGACCAGGGAACCTCTCAATTTCAGGTTACAGCCTCTGTTTAGACCTGACCTCCTCGGGTCAGCCCTGGCTTACCCAGTGCCCAAATGCCCACGTTCTTGGTGCCATTCAGGCCAGTGCTACCCTCCCACCTTTAGAGCTCAAATGAATGCTGTGGATTCTTCAAAACTCCTGACTCATATCTGCACCTTCACGGGATGCCTCCCTCCATCTCTAGAGTAAGTGGTAGGCCCTGGGGCTGGTAGTCATTTTAAGGGTGTTCTTACCCCGTTCCTCTCTGGAATCCTCCTAATACCCTGGCTAAGAGAGATGAATGATCACCCAGCCTCTGCTAGGGTTCACCACATGGGAAATAATTCCATTCTCAAGCAGGCCTGCTCACCCCAAATACCAGTTGTGACCTTCTGAGGCCACACAGAAAAGCCTCAGTTTCTTTGCATTATCATCATCATCCCCATCATTACTAATATTTGGGGGTACCAGACACTCTGCTGAGAACTTTAAATGTATTACCTCATTTGATCTATCTAACAACTTCAATCAGCAGGTGTTAATATTTTGCTCCATTTTACAGAAGAAATCAAAGGTCAGAGCAGTTAAGTAACCAGCGCATGACCACAAAGCCAGAGAGTGGCCGGTTAGAATTTGAACCCTTCACTCTTAACTCTATATCCCTCTTCACATACTAGGTGACAGCTTTGTCCATTCCCTGAGACAGCTCCTGTGGAGATGAAACATTCTTGTTTTCAAAGCAAAGAAATCATAGCATTCTATCCAATGCAGTGACCATTAGAACATTTCCTCAGAGAACCTGCTGCAATCAATGCAACTAGTTCATTAGACTAGCCCGTTCGAATTCAGAATATGGTGGAAACAACATAAAGAGTAACTGGAAGTAATTACATGTGTGCGATGTCAGAATTGAGGCGGAGATGCCGCAGTCAAATCACCCACAATCCTGCTGCTCAGAATGCCCCAGGGTGCCCTTGTCAGTCTTCCTTCCTAATGTTTCAGGAGTTACGGAAGAGTCTCAAAGAATCTTGCAGTGATACGTATAACAATAAACTTATGTGGATTATAAATTTCTCAGTTTGCAAACTGAGCATAGAGGCAGCATCTCACTTATCTTCAATTCACATACACACATATTTTTTGATGAAACGAAGGGAAAAATCAACAAACAACAGTCTACAAAGAGCCAAGAAAAGCTTTTAGACGCTGCTTCAACCTCCCAGCAAAATGTTACCCCAGCCAAAGCATCACTTGTCTAGTTTGGGCTCCCCCAAAAGCAAACCTGAGACAAGGACTTGGTGCACATAGTTTGTTCAGGAGTTAATCCCCCAAAAAGTAAAGGAATAGAAAAAGTAAGACAGGAAAGGAGAAAAGTCAATAAATGGCACATTGATTAATTGGATAGCCTGGTGGACAGCTGTGGCTCAGTCTTACTGGGGATGATCTGGGCAGCCATGCAGAATGCTCCTCAAAGTTGTCACGCCAGGTGACAAGAGGCTGGGATATTACCCACTGTGTTTTTTTCTTATACACAGCAATATAACTACTTTTGGGTTCTCAGAAAGGATTCCGATGTGTGTGGAGGGTAGGGAGTTGGGGGAGGGGATCTTCCCATGCTTAACACCAAACAATTCTCAAACACCAGCAGGGTGTCTGAGAGCTCAATGCAATTCTGAGGCTCTCTGACCAGACACAGCACCAGATTCCACAGGTTGAGGACTCCATCCTACAAGACTGCCCTGCACCCCCAACTCGAGATGCCAGTCACAAGCCCCAGGCAGTTACCTGTGCTTCAGACTAACCTGACAGATTGGAAATTCTAACAATCTCCCCTTCAGGTTTAATTAAGTTGCTAGAGCAGCTCAAAGAACTCAGGAAAACACTTAGATTTACCAGTTTAATAAAGGATACTGCAAAGGATACAAGTTAACAGCCAGATGAAGAGAAACACAGGGCAAGGTCCCAAATAAAGGAGCTTCTATTCTCGTGGAGCTTGGGGCCTGGCTCCGTGGCATGTGGACATACTCAGATTCCCCAAGTGTGGAGGCTCTCTGACAGAAGCAGGATGCAAGAGGGAGATAAGCTCTTCTCATAGTTTTTTGTGAGGGCTTCATTGCATGGTCATGATTAAATCATTGGCCATTGGCTGATTCAGCCTCCAATCCCCACCCCTGTGTGGGGTCCAAAAGTCTCTCATCAGCATGACAAAATAGCTATTTCACCTTTAAGGCTCTGAAGTATTTTCAGGAATTCTGGATGAAGACCTGGTATATTTGGTTAGCTGAAGATTACCCTTGAAGGTGCTACCTTCCCTGAATTCTGAATCACACCTGGTCAAGGTTAAATGGTCTTCTGTAGCTTTGGAGAAAACAACTCAGAGGGACCAGCCACCAGAAGCTTGGTGAAGGACCCTGAAAGTGGTGCATGGGGCAGCTATCCTGAAATCAGGTGGGCTGAGGGTGTATGGCATGATATATCACAGTGTCTGCTCTGCCATCTTCATCCAGGCCTTCTAAAAGAAGCTTGAAATCAAATGTCTCCTGTGGTCTCAGATCTTCAAGTGAAGCTTTGAAGTTTAGGGCAAGAGGCATCCTAAAAAGATAAATGAGAAAGTGCTAAACATTTCCGATTTGTAGAAGTGGTAGTTGCTTGTGCAAAATGGAAATGGGTACCTATATTAGTTTGCAAGGGTTGCCATAACAAATACCACAGACAGCATGGCTCAAACAATAGAGATGTATTTCCTCACAGTTCTGGCACTCTCCCAACCCAGGTGTCAAGCAGAAGGGGTTCGTTCCTTCAGAGGCCTCTCCCCTTGGCTTGCAGATGGCCGTCTGCTCCAAGTGTCATCACAAGGTCTTCCCTCTGGGTGTGTCTGTGTCCTGATGTCCTTCTTTTTATAAGGACAACAGTCACATTGGACTAGAGCCCTCCCCAATGACTTCATTTTATCTTAAATACCTCGTTAAGATTCTATCCCCAAGTACAATCACGTTCTGAGCTACTAAGGCTTAGGACTTCAGTATATGAATTTTGGATGGACACAGTCCAGCCCATAACAGTTTCTCTCCCCATCTGGAGGCTTACTTAGCTACATAAATGCTTAGTACCCCAGAAAAGAATACAGTGGAATTGTTCTCTGGAGAGCTTGATGTGAATATACTACAGTTAAGGGGCATAGAATATGGTGCCTGCCTCCCACTGGAGCATGAAGAAGATGGAAATCCCATTGGGAGGGAGGGAAGGAACAGCAGAAGCAGCCTGAGTTTGGAATGGCAAACAGTCATGTGTTTGCCTTGGGTTCAGCAAACACTAGAAAGTAGCCAAGAGTGAGCCATCTCAAGAGACCAAGAGGTAAAATGCAGAGCAGAGGATGGCAGAGAGAATGTCAGAAGAGGCCAAGGGCAGAGCGACTGTCCTGCCACACCATTCAGGGTCCACTTGGCACACACCACCACACAGCACCCCACCAATGAGCCAGAGCTTGAGGCCTACCTCCCACACAAGTCATTACCAGCCAGGAGAAGCCTACAAATAACAAGAATGGGGTAGAAATATCTTTCTGCCTTTCACTCTGACCCCTTCTTTCCCATGTCCCTGCCAGGAGGAGCCAGGCGCAGGAGGTAAGAGGAGGAGTAAAAGAGAAAGAACAGAGAAAAGAAGACCATACCCCTGTCCCAGATGACAGATCTGACCTAAACTGGGGAAAGGAAAGAAGCTCAGTATTGGATTTGAGGCTGAAGTTCTCCTTTGGACTGGACTGGACTGTTTGATACCTGACAGTGAAATAGGACTTGTCTGATGAGGAAAAAGGACAAGGAAGCTATGAGATCCTCCCCAGATTTCATCCAGGGATAAGGAAAGCAGATTGGACAGAGCATGTTTATACAAAGAAACCTAAAATTGTGCCTTGTTTCCATTCTTGTTGAGTTCAGCTCACTCAACAAATCAATAGTATTTCACATTCTCAGGCACAGATTATTGAAAAATCATTCTGAACTGGCCTCCTTCCCATAAATCCTTCCAGTTATTTTGTACCCACATTCATATTCTTTAGGCACCACTTCTATCCCTTTATTCCACTGTCCAAAATTCTCCATTGACTCTCTGCTTCAAAGGATAAAGCCCAGGGTTTTCAACTTGACCCTTCAGGCCTTCCCCACCAACCCTCATCCCTAGATGTCTGATGATTCCTTCTCAGGGGAAATTACGTTCCAGTCTTAGAAGATGGGAGGGCCACTGCATCTGTTTCCCAGGGATTCTCCCATCCCACCTTGGAGACGTTTTGAAATGAAGATTATACCTTAACAATAGAGGTCAGGGAACCCAAAGCATCCACGCCCTCACTCAGCTACCCACAGCCAGGGACGGCGGCCACGTGTCGGGAATTGATGGTTCTTCCTTGTCCCAACTCTCAACAAGAGTCCATGTTGCCACTAAATGGAATCCCATTATCTTCACATCTGACATTTCCCATTTGGTGAGACTGTGTATCAAGGTCCAGTCATGAGTTCTCATTCATATATCTGGGCCTTATATAGGAACCTGAAGTCTACCTCTATACATTTCTCTTAGTCTTCTCTTATACTAAATGAGACCAAAAAAAGAAGACAATGTAACCTTCTTAAGTGACCCTGAATTCCCCAAACCCATGGTCTCTTCCCACAGAGGGGAAAGGAAAACCTTAATGATTAAACCTGATGGCCTCGCCCATGAAGAGGTAGAGCCACAAAAAATATGGCAGCCCAAGAGTTCAGTGGGCTTAGGAAACTACTGGGCACGTAGGTATTGAGCCTCAAGTAGCAAAGTCTGTAGAGCATTTCCTCAGACTCTGACATTTTCTCGCAAGAAATAACACATTTAAAGGGCAATGGATCTCATTCTTCATTAATCAAGAAAATACATTCAGAAAACCTACAGTTCAGTCTAGATTTAAGATCAACATTTTTCTTTCTGGTTCCTTATTTATTTCTTTGAAACTGTTTTATCATTACCATGCAAGCTTGTGCCTGAATTAAAGCCTTTAATAAAGCAATGACAGTTTTTTTTTTCTCAGGTGCTGCATGACCATATTAACCCCTCCTCAGTGCATTTATTAATTGCACGTACTGCCCACATTCCTTTGGTGTGGCTTCCAAGGAGTGAGTCAGACAGCTTCTTGCTATCAGAACGGCATGTTGATAGCCAGCCTTATGGAAGTATTCGCATAATTACTGAAATGATTAAGGAGGTGTTTTCTAAAATAGACAAGTGTACTAAGTTGTAATATGTTTCGTGACAGTGCATAAGACATGTGCATGTTGTCCCTGATATACCCTGCAGGTTGCCACAATAAATAAATATGTGTAGAGGCACTGGAATGAATTCAATCATGAGTATAAACAGAAATTTCAAGGGGAAATGAACTTTGATTCTTGACAAGAGAATTGTCTGTGATCTGAACAAGGACAGCCGTTCAGAAAGGGTAACAGAGAGCACGGGGACATGAAGTCCTACATGGTTTGCTCTAATCCTATGTTGTAAAAAACAACAATGTTGGAGAAGGGAGCTTTGATGAATTCTGAGACTGGAGTTAAACCTTTTCTAATTTGACTCACCAATATTTAATCTTACAACTGTGCATCCTTAATCAAAACTCAGAGAGAATCTTTAATCTTGTGTATATAAAACAGAAGATGACTAGAGGCCTTTGACCTCACTGGGTTTACCAGCTGCTTCCTTCTTTTCTATTCTCTAGGCTCTTCCTTCCTGCTGCTCTTCATATCTCCTAGGAGCCCTAGCTACAGAGAAATGGTATTTTGAAGTTTCAGGAGAATGAATATGAAGAATGTAATAGTTAACATTCCATGCAATCTGCCATCTATTCATTCATTAATTGTTTTTCTTTCAATGGTTAAAGAGCATCTATTATGTGGCAGGCATTGTTTTACATATTAATATATAGCATGAATGAGACTGATACATCTATTTTTACACAATGTGTCTAACAAGGACTTTTTCACCCTTTCTTTGTTAGGTAAGCAATTGCAGGTGATCCAGGAAAATGAACACGCTTCTAAGGAGCAAATAATACCAGCGGAAAATTCTTCTCTTTCAGATGAATGCAAGGTGCAAACTGTTCACTGAAAAAACTCAGTCATATGTCTGGTGAAATGTTTGGATGCTATTATAAGATTGATAACCAGTTGATAAAATTCACCTTTATAGCGTCACAGGATTTTAATAACCAGTCAAAGGCTATAAAGGGTGCCTGATGCTTTGTGTATGCACAATTAGCAGGACTCCAAGGTCAAGTGCTCCACCCATGCCCCACCCTAAGCACAACCTTTATAGAGGAACCCACCTGAGGACAAGGACTCGCATGTGCCCTGTGACCCAAATTCTACCATACCCAGGCAATACCTCCCTCCTATCGTCACTTTAGGAACCTATGTATTTTAATAATGTTAAAATATTTCTATTCTTCAGCATCTAGATTACATTGCAGTAGTGGAACCATATTTAAATGACCAACATCTGTCAAAAAAAAAAAAATCCTCATAAAAATGAAAGATACCAAATTCCTAGGAAGGATTGCCTGGTCACTGTGACCAAAATAATGACAACAATAAAATACAGGTTTTCAGGGGAGAGAAAGCATGTTTACAGTTTTGGAAGAGTTTTCTAAGTTGGATCCTTCTAAATTCACGTAAACAAAGGTGGGCGGCTTTGCATTCCTCCCCTTGGTCCTGCAAGAATAGTGCCACTGATACCCAGGACACTGGTAAGATAGCGTTATTGAAATAACACAAGAAGAGTAATATTCTGCACTAAGATTTATTCTATCCACTATCTCAAAATGCTTGGGCAAAACTCACTGCTGCAGAGTATTGCATTTCAACACCCACAACCAAAATTATATTTTCTGTTGACACTGGTGTATGGAAGCACATAAGCAATAGTAAGAGTGTTTATTAGGTTGTCTGAAAAACACCTCCTTCTTTTCAGCTGTTCTTTTTGGCTGAGACCAAATAGATTCCAGGACATATGCTATAAGCCTCTCTGGGGGCACCAGACACCAAGCTCTTTGGTTCTTCTGTATGACTTGTCTAGAAGACCCTTCACTTGTGTAGAGGGGGAATATTAGCTGAATGCCAGCCACACTTTATTTGTGAGAGAACTTGCTAAGAGCATGTTCATAAAAGGCACACAAGAAAGCATTAAATTAAAAATAGTTTGTCAAATACAACTAGGAACTACGGCAACATGACAAAAAGAAATATCCACTCCGAAAAGAAACTTGCCTTGCCCAAAGAGTGCCCTATCCAAACCAGGAGGAAATGAATCCTAGGACAGAAGCATGAAGACTCTGGATCTCAGAAAGAAGAAGAAAGGTTCTTACAGACCTCTCTTTCCCCACCACTGTTCTGGAGTAGGAGAGTGAAAGGAAGCCAAAGGAAGAGACTGTGGCCAGTTCCCGCCTCTTTGGATCTGTAGCCCCGACATTTGACATTGAGATGACCTGCTTGCTTCTCAAAGCTCTCAACAGCTGCCGGACAATCTCCTTCCTTTATACAAAATTTATTTTTGCAATATTTAAGGCATTGAAAAAGAAATAAAGAATAATACAAGTACCTATGCTCCAACCACCTAGTTTAAGAAATAAAATATCACTAATCCATTCTCTTTGATGCCTTCTGTTTACCTATTCCAAACTATATCTTCTTCACTCTTACACTTCACATCCTGAATTTAGGGTTTGCCTTTCCCAATCATGTCTTCATACTTTTATTCTGCCTATATGTAGCCCTTAACAATTTTTGTATCGTTATATGTTTTTTAACTTTTATGTCTTCTTCTTTTATTGTTTAACCTTTGTCTATTCTACTTTTTTAAAAACAAACCTTTATACAGCCATGGTTACATATTTTTAACTTTTATATATTCTTCTGCAACTTAATTTTCTCAAGCAACATAATGAGGTTCTTTTGTGAATATATTTGGCTCTAGTTCATTAATTTTCAGTGCTGCAAAGTATTCTATTGTCGAAACATACCATGATGAATTAAACCACTTTTCTCTTGAAAGACACTGAGGTTGTTTCCAAGTGTGTGCTACCCAAATCATTTTGCTGGAACCAGGTCTCTGTCCTCTTGACCATATGGGCAAGTTGCTTTAGGAGATAGTCCTGTGGATTGCTGAGTCACAGAACATGTGAATCTTTAACTTTACTAAATGTTGCAAAATTGATCTCTGATGTGGCTATGACAACCAGGTCTCTGTCCCCAGAAAAATAGCAATTGCTATGGCTTTATACTTTGTCACTATTTAGTGTTGTCAGATTTTTTAAATTTTTGCCAAAATGACAGATGTGAAATAAATCATCTTATTTATGTTTCCCTGTCTGTGAGGTTCCATGTTCTTTTTTTCTTGGTCCACTTTCTTATTATGTTTGTTCTTTTTTATTGATATATAGAATTTCTTCTATACACTGCATATTAATCCTCTGTTGATTATAACTGCTGCAACTATCTTTTTCACTCTTACTATGATGTCTTTTGATGAACAAAAATTTTTATGTAGTGTAGTCCATCAATATCTTTTTATAACTTGTATTTTCCCTGTTTTATTCATTCCCTGCCCTGACGTCTTGATGATATCCTCCTTCATTTTCTTCTAAATTTTTTAAATTTTGATTTTCACAGTCAAGTTTTTAATGCACCTTGCATTGATTTCTGCATGAAGTGTGAAGCAGCGTGGCTGAGTGGTGAAAAGCGTGGAGGCTGGAGGCAGATTGCCTGGGTTCCCATCTCAGCTCTACCACTTTTCATCCAGTCATTTAACCTCTATGTGCCCCAGTTTTTAATCTGTAGAATAGGTGTGCTACCTGTACCTACTGATGGGTAAGCGTAAAGTTGCACCTAGAATACATAAAAACCTCTCGGAACAGCACTTAAGAAATGCAGTGGAAGTGATTATTATTGTAGAAAGCAGGGATCCATTTTTGCATGAGGACAGAGAAGTTTCCCACTCCTGTCTCTTAACTGGTCGGCCTCTTTCTCACTGATCTAATAATTCCATTCCTGTCATATATCAGCTTTCGTGTAGGTGTGCACATTTTTCTAGGTTCCCTATTCTTCCACTGGTCTGTCTATCCTCTAGGAAAATCTCAAGCCTGCATTTGAAATTCCTTGAGGGCTGAAGTCCCTGAAGTTATCACTCTTGCCTCCTCATCTTTTAGATCCCCACCTCAACAATATCATTTCAGTGTTTGATAGACGGAAGGAGAAGGGCTCTGTTAGTTCTTCAGAGCTGCTGTAACAAAGTATCACAAGTGGGTGGTTTACACAACAGAAATGTCTCAATAAGGGTGAATGTAGTAACCACATTGTTTTTCTTGTGAAACATTCATAAGATTGTATATCAATAATATCTTAATAAAAAAAAAAAAGAAATGTATTGTCTCTCAGTTCTGGAGCCTAGAATGCTGGATCAAGGTATGATCAGGGCCACGCTCCCACCAAAACCTGACAAGGAATCCTTCTAGCCCCTTCTCAGTTTCTGGGGATTCACTGGCAGTCACTGGCCTTCCTTGGCTTGCAGATGCACCACTCTAATCCTCCATCTTCACACTACCTTTTCCCTGTGTCTCTATCTTCTCAGGGAGTTCTTTTTTATAAGGATATCGACCATACCCAGTTACAAACACACCCTACTCATGTACCTCATCTTGACTTTATATATCTGCAACGATGCTCTTTCAAAACCAGGTCATATTCTGACCTTGAGTGTTGGGACTTTATTTTGGGTGGAGATACAATTCAACCCATAACGAGGGATTGCCAAAAATACTGACTCTGGACTTCCATCAGCGCTTCTCCTCACCTGGACATCTCAATCCACCTGCTGAGGATTCTTGCCACACTGTCTTCAATTACTAGTGATTCAGTCCTCCTAGACCCACTTGTCCTAACTCAGACAGATTTTAAAACAAGTAATTGCAAACTTCAATAACCAGCCACCTCAAGAGTTTGTAAAGAATGAAGATTTCAGAATCCTAACCCCAATAACACTGAGTCAGTGGTTCAAATTGATCAAAGCAGCTAGTCAAGAGAAGCACTGATCTAGACAGTAGTGTTAAAAGACACGTGCCTAAGGAGGTGGAGTAGCCAGCCTCATCCCAGCATTGTCAATCAGTGCTCAGGTAGCTGCCCATCAACCCAAAGGTCTTGAAGGAGGCTTTATGCAAAGAACTGTAGTTTTCTTGATAAATGCTCTGGAAAATTAGATTAATACTACTTCACAGTTTAAATCCCATTTTTAAAGGATCAGAGGAATTGAACTGGGTCCTGTTTTTAATTAGCAGTTCAATTCTGTCTTCAATTTTCATGGGCTGCAGATTCCCTCAAGGTCCAAAGTAGGACACTGCAGGAATCTATTCCACACTAATGAAGCCTGGACGAGGGGTTACATTTTTATTTGGAAAAATAAAGTAAAAGACAACAGCTGGACTTTGTTGAAATCCTACTATTTGCCAGCATCCTTCTGGGCACTAGTAATAGAGCACTGAACAAAACAGACAAAATCCCTCTTATCACAGGGCTTTTATTCTACTGGATGGAAGATGATTGAGAAGCAGGGTAAGGTAGTAAAATAGGTGTAAACTCCATCATGATGAAGATTTTTGACTGCTTCATTTAATGCTTCATCCCAAGTGCCTGGAATGGTCATTGGCACATAGTCAATGAATGTGTATTAATTGCCAATGGTGGTTAAGTGCAATGACAAAAAAATAAGGTAGGGAAATGGAGTAAGGGATAAGAGGGGGTACAATTTTAAATGGAAGAATCCTAATGAGTCCTTGCAGTAGTGATTGGAAGGAAGCAGGATGTGAGTCACGCATGTATCTGAGAAAAAAGAAGGCCAGAGAACAGCCAGTGCAAAGGCCCTGAGATGGGAGCAAGCTTGGTGTATCCACAGAGCAGCATGGAGAGAAGGAGAGGAGGATAAGAGTAGTAGGAGGGTGGAAAGCTAAGGGGATTGGAGATGGCCAGATCAGGAAGGGCCAGATGTACCTCTATAATGACCTTGACATTTGCTCTGAGGGTTTGTAAACAACTGACAGTTTTAAACCTTGGAATGATAGAAACTGCTTATAGTTAACAGGTTTATTTCAACCACTGTGATGAAGGGAAATAAGAGCATAAGCAGGAAGCTATTACAAAAATCCACTGAGAGATGACAGTGCCCGGACTATAGTGGTGGCAGTAGTAGGATGAGAAGGAATAGGATTCTAGATATATCCTGAAGATTTGGGCAACAGGATTTGCTGATGGACTGGATTTTGGATGTGAAAAAAAGAACAGCTGAAGAGATAATGAAGACATAGAGGACGTGGCATTGTAATACACTGCTGTACTACACTGGAGGTAAAATGGCCCAACTACCTTGGAAAACTATTTGATAGTTTCTTTAAAAGCTACCTAATACACTTACTGTGCCATCTGGACCTTCCACTCCTTTGTGATTTACTCAGGATAACTTAAGTCAAATATTTGCTAAAGACCTCTGCTGAGTGTTCATAGCAGCTTTATTCACAGAAACCAAAAACCTGGACACATCGCAAATGTCCATCATTCAGTGAAGGCATAAACAAATTGTGGTGTATCCGTACAATAGAATATTAATCACAGCAAAAAGAAGTGAACTACCTTCACACACAATATTAATGAATCTCAAAACATTTATTTTTAAGTGAAAGTTGCAGACATAAAAGAGTATATACTGCATAATTCCAATTGTATAAAATTCTAGGAAGTGTAAACTTATCCTATAGTGACCAGAGCAGATTAGTAGTCTACAGTGACAGAGATGAAGAGAGCAAAGGGTGACCAAGGGAGATAGAAATGTTGTGTATATGGATTGTGGAGGTGGTTTCACAGGTACACACATCAATGATAACTCATTGAATTGCACACTTATAAAGGATAGAGTTCACTGGACATAAATTATATCTTAAAAGTTGATTTAGAAATTTTTTTTATAAGAGGATGAGGCTAGAGTTTCTAGCCTGAGTGACTGGAAGAATGGAATTGGAATTTACATGAATGAGAAAGATTTTGAGAGAAGCCAGTTTTATTGATGGTTAAAAACTCAGAAGCTCAGTTATGGATGTGCCAAGTTTGAAAGGCCCCTCTGACATCCAAGTAGAGATACTAAGTGAAGAGTCCACTGGAGTTCAGGAAATGGGCCAGGCATATAAAAATCATAACACATGGATAAATCCATGAGGCTGTATAAGATCATTGTAAGAATGAATGTACATAGAAAATAGGTGATGCAAGGACTAATCCCTAGAACTTTCCAACATTAAGAGGTAGCAGAGATGATGGAGAACAGCAAAGAATCTGATCAGGAATAAGTGTGATTAAGGAAGAAAATAAATAGAGCCTAATACCAAAGAAGGCAAGAGAAGGAAGAGTTTCAAGGAGAAAAGGAATCAGACTAGATGAGGACTGAGAACTGCTGACTGGAGGTCGCTACTGACCCTGATGGGGTGATGGTGAAAGAGAATGAGAGGAGAGAAACTGGAATTAGCCCAGGTAGTTAATGCATTCGTGGAGTTTTGCCATGAAAAATGAGAAGTAAGTGGTACATGGAGGAGAAAGTAGGGCCAAGGGAACGTTTATTATTATTTTATTATTATTATTATTATTATTATTAAGGTTTCATTGATATACAATCTTATGAAGGTTTCACATGAGCAACATTGTGGTCACTATATTCACCCATATTATCAAGTCCTCCCCGCACCACATACCACATTACAGTCACTGTCCATCCACGTAGTAAGATCCTGTAGAGTCACTACTTGTCTTCTCTGTACTATACTGCCTTCCCCATGGCCCCCCTACATTATGTGTGCTAATCATAATGCTCCTTAATCCCCTTCTCCCTCCTTCCCCACCCATCCTCCCAAATCCCTTTCCCTTTGATAACCACTAGTTCCTTCTTGGAGTCTGTAAGTCTGCTGCTGTTTTGTTCCTTCAGCTTTGCTTTGTTATTATGCTCCACAAATGAGGGAAGTCATTTGGTACTTGTCTTTCTCTGCCTGGCTTATTTCACTGAGCATAATACCCTCTAGCTCCATCCATGTTGTTGCAAATGGTAGGATTTGTTTTCTTCTTACAGCTGAATAGTATTCCATTGTGTATGTGTACCACATCTTCTTTATCCATTCATCTACTGATGGACACTTAGGTTGCTTCCATATCTTGGCTATTGTAAATAGTGCTATGATAAACATAGGGGTGATATGTCTTTTTGAATCAGGAATCTGGTTTTCTTCAGGTAAATCCCTAGGAGTGGAATTCCTGAGTCAAATGGTATTTCTATTTTTAGTTTTTTGAGGAACCTCCATATTGCTTTCCACAATGGTTGAACTAATTTACATTCCCACCAGCAGTGTAGGAGGGTTCCCCTTTCTCTGCATCCTCCAAGGGAGGGTTTTTTAAGAGGGGAGAAATTACAGCAAGTTTGGACATTGATGGGAATGATCCAGTGCAGGAAGGAAAGGAGGCAGGGAGCATTATTTGTGCGATCTTCCTGAGGCAGTGGGAGCCAGTGCACGAGCAGAAGGGCAGGGAGTTCCTTAGTGGTGAACAGTAACAAGGAAGAGAAAGTGCGTGCCATGAAGGAAGGTGGGGCAGGGGGAGCTGTGCTAGTTCTTTTCTGAATGCTTCTGTTCTTTTCACTGACAGAAAAAGCAATATCATGAGCGAGAAGCTGTTGGAGAATTGATGAGAAAGAAGCAGCTACAAAACAGCTAGTGTAGGAGCCGGCAAACTCCAGCCCACTGGCCTTCCTATTTTTGTATGGTCTGTGAGCTCAAAAGGTTCTTTTTTTACATTTTCCAAAGTAAAATGTAAAAATTACTCTAGTCTTTGAGGGAGAACAGATGCTTGAAGTGGTGAAGGCACTACCTCTTTGCTCACAAAGCCTGCAGTATTTTAGAGAAAGTTGGCCAACCCTTGATGTAGGAGAACGAGAGAGTAAATGGACTGAGGCTACCCAGCGGATTATGCCAGGCATCTGGCAGGGGCCTGACAGGATGTCAATCCACAAAATCTTCACTCAAGTAGTGCAAGTTAAATAATAACCCAATATTAGAGATGAGCTCATTAGGCCTGCAGGGAGGTGGGTGGGGGTTGGTAACTTTCTCAAGGTCACACAAATAGTACATGGTAGGATAAAGACTGACAGCAAATGTACAAATTCCCGTTTCCTTCCTACTCTGCCAAACTGCGTCACAGAAGACTGTGGCCCCCTGGCCTTTCCTTTGAATCCCCACAACTAGAAGCCAGTGCTGCAGCCAATGGGCCACTGTCAGAGCCAGACTGTGGGAGTGTGGACCTCAGCCTGCTCTTGCTGGCACTGCAGCCTTGAACAAGGTGAGTAACATGTCCCGGGTCTCTATTTTCCTCATCTCTAAAACCAGGTTAGTTATAACTGAACCATTTCAAATTGCTGATCCTCAACCATTTTTTATTTATACAAATGACAAACTAAGATCTCCCATCCAAGGATATTGTGTGGCTGAAAGTTAATCTACAGAAAACACAAGTACTTTCCAGACATTTAAATGATAGCTCTTCTACAGACAATAATAATAGAAGCAATTTGACACCTAAAGAAGCTTTATTTAGAGAAAAGGGGTCATGAACTTGTCTCAGCTATGAGCATTTAACCAAGAGCCACAGGTGAAAACAAGCGAGCGGAGGAAGTCTGCAGGAATTCTGGACGCAGGCAGTCAGTGTCAGTTCACACGATGCTGAGCCTAACGTCCCCTTGACAGCGTTTGACCTGGAGGGGCACTGAGGGCGACCTTCCAGTACCTGGAGGCCTGTCAGAGGAGGGACAGATTCATCTCAGAAACAGGAATAGTGTGGGCAGAAAGTACATGGAGACAGATTTATACAGCATTAAGCTAACACATTCTGATAATTAGGATTATTAACCCTGGGAAGAGCTGCAGTGGGAGGCAGAGCTCAAGGGGAAGCTGGGCAAGCATGAGATAAATTTTGCTATAGGAATCACATAATGGGTAAGTTCATCACACAACGAAATAAATGATCTTTGTGATTCTTCTCAACTCTAAAATATTATTAGTTAGTAGGACCAGCACAGAGCTGGTGTTTAAGGAATGTTGGCCCCTCTCCTTCATGGTTTCTCTGCCCCTAAATGCAAGAAGTCCTATTAAGTTGTCCTGTCATTCAGCAACAGTACTAGACCTCCCCTTCATTTAATTTATTCTGATTCATCATCTATTTACCAGGGAAGAAACAGAAAAGAAAAGAGCTGATTTCAAAAATACCAAGTCAAAATTCAAATTTGAATACGTGTATTCTCATGAAACTGTTATCAGGTCAAAGTCAGTATTTTTATGTTTAAAGTGGCTTTTCCAGGACTACACCACTGGGATTTATAACATTAATAGGAGAAGAAATTGTTTTCAGAAAAGACAAAATTACAAATTAGTGATCTGCATTTAAGAAACATTAGAATATGGTTACAGAAATGACCCAATAAAGATGGGAGAAGTTGACAAAAAGAGAGGGAACAACCAAAGTGAAGTGTTTTTAAAAGTCAAGAGCAGTGGATCCAGAGGACTAGGGTGAAGAGAGTGGCTCCCACCACGGCCGTGGGAAAGGTGAGGATGGCCGCGGACAAGGGCGGTCTGGGTTAAGTGTGCCTTAGGAATTTTAGAGTTATCACCTGAAGCACTTGAGCACTTGAGCACAAGGCAAGGTCAGCAGCTGAGTGAGGGTGATTGAGGGAGGAGTTGTGGTTGGTTTAAGGAGAAAACATACACAAAATCATTCTGGAAAACGTAGGTGGGTTTCTGGGTCACAGTGGGGATAAGTTGAAGCTTTAGATCAACAAACTAAGGAAGCATCAGTTCAGTTAGATATTCTCTGTTAACAGTCAACTGCTCAGGCACCTGCAGAAAAGATGGAGGGTTGAGGTTTTGCTGGACACGTGGGATGAAGGTGAGAGTGGAGGGGCTGAGAACACCTAGAGGGAGTAGTTGTAATGAGGAGCTGTGGAATATTTAACAACAGGCAGAGAGCAAATGGTAGAAGGAAATTCAACGATGTGTTTTAAAGGGGATATTTTTGAATTGGGAGAATACAAGTGATTTTCATTTACATCTTTATGTAAGCCATTATTCTCTAAAGTTTCTACAATAAGCATATTTTAGTTCTAAGCACAGTTATAAAAGTAAGAAAATGATCTGAAAGCAGTTATCCACTTAAGAACAACCCTCTTAGAACTGATGTGGAAACAAGTTGAGCATCCATTGCATTCTATTGCAATGGACTGTGATATATAAAACATATTCAATATTTTAGAGATATAAAAATATATAAAATGCATAATATAAAATCTTTACTATATATTAACTTATAAAATACATACATATGCAAAACCTTTATGTTCATAACAGCATTTTGAAAAATGAAAGCCTCATTGGGCTCACTATTCTGAAATGAGATAAAGGTACAGAATCAAGCATGTAATAGCCTTTCCTTTATGAACTGTATTTCATATTAACCACATAGAAGCCCAGCTGATTCAGAAAGAATGGTTGATGTTGAAAAATGTCATCTAGCAACCCCCAGTGAAATAATGAATCTATGCAATAATCACCAGATTATTATGCTGGGACTATCAGGTAGAAGGCTGACAACTCCGAACACCCACTGATCAATCTTAACATCACTAAATGTGGGGACAGAGATTACCTTCCTCTTGACGTGATGTGATAGCGAGTACCCATAGCAAGTAGACAACATTGTTATGAAATAATCTTGCCCCTCAACAGAATTAAATCTAAATTTTAATGTTTTTCTAGACTTAGCCACCAGTTAATAAGAAATAAGGGGCCGTAGAAACAAGTGCAACAATAGCACAAAGGCACAACCAAGCAAGTCCAGGATGCAGGTGATTCAACAGGAAAAATGACTCATCTTTTCAACAAATAAATGGCTGGAAGAAAAACAGGGAAGGGAAATGGTTAAGCAGTATTAGAGGCATAAGAGAATATCAAGCAAATTCTGTCATGGACCTTGTTCGGGTCCTGACTGAGCAAACAGAAGTATTAAAAAAATTTTGAGACAAGTTTGAGCACGGACTGGAATAATATTTCACATAACTTTTTCATTAGGTGCACTAAGACTCTTGTGGTTTGATTGTTTTAAAGCTCTTACGTGTCGATAATTAATACTGAAGTATTTAAAATACAATTCATGTGGCCCAGAAGCGCGGATTCATTCAACACAATTGGCAAAATACTGATGATTATTGAGGCTGGGTGATAGTACCATCAAGGTACCTTATACTATTGTCTCTAATTCTAGGTATGTTTGAAATCTTTCATAATAAAAATATTTAAAACAAAGTCGAAATAAAAAAGACAATGAGCCATTAAAATCTGGGAGAGTCTTGAGACCTGAGGCTTAGAAAGCCCTTTCAGAACTTGAAATCGACTGCAATTTTTATCACGCAAGAATGATCCAAATATCAATGCGTGTATTGTTATTCTGTTGAGCTAACATTTGCCTCAGTGTCTTTATAAGAATTGATAACACCTGAAGCTGTGCAACCTGAGAAAGAGCCTACCGTCTTTACCATTTAGCAGAGAAAGAAGCAGGTTATAGACTTACTAAAGCACCTCCCCTAGACCCCAATCTTTAAGCAGGTGAATGACTATGAAGATGGGATTAAATTTCACAGCCAATTACCTCATAGCCAGTAATTTAACTGTCTGATTCACAGATTCCTTGAGACAGAACAGAACAAGGAAACATGAGTAGTAGCTGTGTGCAGTCAAATGTACAAGTATTTATCTAGCTTACTCCACTACCGCACAGTTTTAATACGTAGTCTGAGAGCATAACATGTAGATATCAATATTGTACAAGAATCTGAGACGTGACAATCAGCAGGCCCTCTGGGGTGTTTAAACCATCTCAGAGTTCCATCTCAGTGAAATCCAACGGAGAGGCACCCAGCTGCCGGGAGGGCTTCAGGTTTTCTCTCTCACCCCGACCCTCTCCCACCTCTGGGACCTGAGATTCTTCCACAGCCTCTGTAGCTTTCTCACAAGGATCTGCACCTGCAAGCTTTTTCCTTGTCCAGGTCCTGCCCTGGTCAGACCCTACCCCTCCTACCACCAGGACTATTGCCACCACTGCCCACACACATGCACACACACACACACACAAACACACACTGCAGAATTCCTATTTCATGCACATGGATAGCAATAGCAGATCTCAGCATGTGGTCTTCAGGCCAGTGCCACAAACATCACTTAGGAATTTGCTAGACATGGAAATTCGTGGGCCCCCACTCCAGACCTCCAGACCTCAAAAACTCGGGCGGGGCCTGGCGCTCTGAATGTTGGAGTCCTCCAGGTGATTCCATGCAAAACTGAAGTTTGAGAAAAGTAGAAGAGAATTATGTCTACAAAGGAAGGGTAGATTTGGGAGAACATTGCAGCTCCTTCTAATCCTTAAAAACCTAGGGCTGGGTGAATGTAAGACATTCTCAGTTTTAAACAAGAGGGAAGGGGCATAATTAAGAAAGGGAATAATCAAAAGATACATAGTCAATGGGAATTAATTATAGAAATATGGAGGTGGTGGGAGTGGTGGGAGGGGCCTGATAATACAAAACAAGCATTAACAAAATAAGTGCTAAATGTATGTTATTGTTTCAATACATCTTCCAAATTGAGGTTAATTTAAAATTGGTTTGCATTGAATCAATTCGCCAACTAGTGTTATACAAACACCTTGATGTCCATTTTCTTTAAAATACACAAACCAGTGGACAAACCCAAAAAGAGAATATTTGGGGAATTCTCTGAAGGATTTATGATTTAAAAATTATAAGAGTACTGTGTGTATGTATAAGTGATACCGTAATAAACTCTAATGTACTTCCTAGAAAGCTAGAAAATACAACAGAGCTTCAAGGGTATTCTTCCCTCTGTCTCAGTCTATATAGAGTCTAGGAGAAAAATCTGCATTTTTAGAGGAACAAGTAAAAGGGAAATGATGTCCAAAGACTATGAATTTCTAGTCTTCATCTCAGTTCAAATGTGAAGTAAATTGTTGCTAAATTTGGCTTCTGAACCAGACATGCCTCCTATCAAGCTTCAGGTTTGCTATAGGTCCTGGACAGAAGTGTGCCTATAGATCCACTTCTCTGGAAGATCTCCAGGGAAAAATTTCTAGACTAAGGATTCTGAAGTATGAATATGTGGGTAATGTTTCTAATTTCCCAGAATTATGACTTCTCATAATTAAAATGCCCAGGGTTTTTCTTTCACTTTGATTTCTTATTAGGTGGGATAATTATTCATGTTAAAAAGAATTATTTTCACATTTTTTGCTATCATCGTATTTCAAACTCTTTTCATTTTATCTTAATTATGGTGAGACTGTATTTATAAATGTAGAATAAATTCACCCAGATGATAATATTTCAAATCCTCCCTACACTCTTTTTAATTAATAAACCCAGAAGTCATCTTTTGCAGAAATAACTGCCTTATGCTTCAAAAAAGTTTTCAGCTTAAAAGTAACAAAGTTCAGCATTTTAAAGTGGGTTGTTATATTGCAAATTTCTGTGGTGACAGGAAACATAAAATTAACCAGAAGGGAGATTCAGAACATCATAAAGGAATCATTCCACATACACACTCCCTTAAACTTTTATAGAATACAAACAATTCTTTATTTTCCTCTCTATTTAGCCATTTTACTAAAGGTCTTTATTATTATTTTGAATATTTAAATAGCTGGAATTGAATTTATTTCTGTGGAATCAACGAAGACCAACCAAATGAGAAGAAGCAAAAGCTTTCTATTAAGGGCCTGGATTAAAAGTGAGTCAGTCCCCGTCATTTGCATTTTGGCAAAGACTGAAAGGCAGGCAGGCAGAGGAGTGGAAAAGCTTGATAGCAGAAAACAGGACGGTTTCACAGGGGCCCTGGTTGGAGGCTGTTGGCATGGGAAAACTGGAAGAGGGCCACCTAAGTAGTAAGGTGTGTTGTGTGATCAGTTAGGGGAGCATATCTGGCTTCATCTGGTTGGTCCTCATTTGGACGTGGGGATGAAAATTCAAGAAGCTGTCAGTTATCGATTGAGTCCTGGCCATTGGTGGCTGATTGTTATAAAAGTTATTGTTCAGCTTCCTAGACTGTTATTAGAGATAGGAGTCTGACTTCCTACAAGTCTGACTTTATAGTAGGCCAGGTTCCTGGGCTGTTTTAAAAAACCTTCCTTGAATTCTATTTTTGTATGTGGTCTAGCCATTGTGTGTTTGCATATACAGTCTCTCATTTCCAAGTCAATTATAATTCAATGTGCAGTCGAAATATTGGGGTGATAAAGAATGGGGTGCTCACCTCTGTGGAAATTTAAGCCCAGCAGCCAGAGAAGGCTTCATATAATTCCACCTGTACGAGAACCTACCCTAGTGCAGACAACCTGGGAGAACACGTTAAGAGACAAATCGGAGCTGACAGCCCCTGGACGGAGAACAGACCACAAAGAAAGGTTTGGGAAGAGTGGCACAAGCAGGTGCCAGGGTGACATAAATTAGCAAAACCAGCAGGCTCTAAATCATGAGACAAGCAGGGAGAGTGGGAATGGGAGAGTGTGTGCTTAGCCTAGAGGCTCAGAAACAGACTTTGATGTACCGTTTATACCATTTGAATTTTCCACAGTAGCTATGCCTAGTTCCATGTCCGTAAATTAGTAGATACTATTTGGAGGGGGGAAAAATCGAAAATTCACATTTGCCTTACCACAAGTATGGTGAGTTATTTACTAAAATGGCCAAATATATACAGATAGTTTTAAAATACATTTTTTCTGGTCAGTGTCAGAAATCCCATAAATTCTATAATTTCTAAAATTGAAACTTAACTGACAGTAAATGTGACATGAATTTTCTTTCTAATTACTTCTGTTTAATGCAAATGCATTATAAACCAAGATGTCTTTTGCTCGTTCTGGAAAAGGGGAATCCCCCCTCCCTTTTTGTGCCTGTTTAGTTTCCCCTTTTAATTCTGAAAAATATCTTCCAGGGGGGTGGGGGGTATTACAGCTGCAATACGGACCATGTCCACACTTAAGTCTGCAAGCCTATGTCCAATCCAGCCAGCTTTTCTCGAAACACCATCTCTTGGCAATGTGCTCAGGCATGTTTATAGATGTTTCAAAACTTCAGTGTCTGGGCCTTCCCGCCGAATTCCTCAAAGTAGGGACAGGTAGGTGATGGAGACCTCTTGCACTATGTCTGCTGTTTCAAAACTGATGGCCAAACCTAGAGCAGAACACAGACACATCCAGAACCTCACATTTGAAAGACAGCTGCCGACAGCTGAGGCCATAGACCCCTCCAAGACACAGGCTGGACTCAACCAGCTCTGCTTCCCCCACCACCTGCAGGCCCCTCTCATCCCTCCCTCCCTCCCCAAATAAGCAGAGAATTAGAAAGAGGACAGCATGGAGAGATTGCGTGTTGTGAGTCATGGGCAGAGTGCAGGGAGCTCTGGTGTTTCCCACGGAGGAAGAAAGAAAGGAGAGCACTCACAGACATTGGGGGTGCCAGAAGTGAGAGGGGACGGGCATCTTGATCCACAGGGGGACATCAGCTCATGGAGCAGGCATTGCCAATCTGCCCCCTCTCTGAGCTTCTCTGAGCAGAGAAGAGAACTCGGAGAGCAGAGAGAGGGGCCAGCGGGGGGCGGCCAGCTCTCCTGCCACTTGGTGTTTCAAAGAAAAGTAAGTCCTGGAGCTCAGGTGGACACTGCAGAAGGCAGCTGGGCTTAAGCCATGTTGTCGCACCCCCAAATAAGAGGGTGGGGATCCCCAGCAATGGGAAATGGCAGGGTATTTACAGGTGGGAAAAGCTGGGGTGGGTTTCAAAGAGGTTGACCTAGAACTGATCTCCCATGTTTGGGAATTGGATGGAAACTTGGTGAGGAGCCTTGCGTGACCCTGAATGGCTCAGGAAGCACTCATGCATGTAGCCCAAGAAGGAAGTAGCCTGGGCTGCCTGCACTCCCTGGACGCCTACGCGTGTATCATCTCAGCCTAAGAAGCAACAGGCCAAGAGGTAGGCTGTGCGCACCAGGAATGACAGGTGCCTCCCTTTCCACCTCCCGCCCCAGTCAAGGAGAAAGGAGAGGGGTACGGAGTATAAAAGCAGACCTAGCCTTTGTCCTAAGTCCCCAAGTCCACAAGCACGGCCAGTGCTGGGAGCAGGAGAAGAGAGTGATGGCATTGTATTGGATCTGAAATGGATATTTTAAACTTAACTGACCCTCTTTAAAATATTCAGAAGTAAAGGAACATGTATGGAACTCTGTGAGTACAAAATGGAATTTTCCCCCGAAGAATGAATACATATTTGCAGGTTTAAAATTGGAAGGAGAGCCCTCAGCAGTGAGGGATGAGGCCCCGAGGCCAGGGAATCACAGGGATAAACCAGGGGCCACTAAGAAGTGACCCCTGCCACAGCATTTAAATTCCAGGGTGCTCTTTTCTTGGACTTCAGGGAAAGTAAGATTAAGCAGTAAGGCTTAAATTATTTCTCTCATCGTTTCCCAATACATTATTAAAATCAGTGCAGATTTATATCAAGTTTGAAATAAGTGAGGGGACTGGGTCATGAAAACAAAACTGGGGTAGAGGATCCTGTCCACGCTCACCGTCACCTTTGCAGAGGTGGTAACAGTGCATCAGACAGTGGCCTGACCCCTGGGCTCCCATGAGAAGGGCAGCAGCAAGGCACCTGCTTTGGCTCAGAAAAGGCTGAGAGCAGTATTAGTAGTCAAGAGGCCCCACACCAGCAGGCCCAAGGAGTCTCCACGCCCCAGGAATGTGCTAGAGCAATGGCTTTCGAACTCCTTGTTCCAAGACTCTCAGCAAGAAGTGTATTTTGCCTCATGACCCTGTACACATGTACATGCAAAACTGATTCATTTTATAAAAACATCTCCTCACCAGGTGCGGTGGACACTGATATTTTACATCCTGCTCTGTTTTGTTTTTGTAACGCTGGTCAGAGACCATGTAAATTGATTTCTGGACCTTAGTAGTCTGCAACCAGCAGTGTAAACAATTCCCATTAGGGGGAGAAGGGAGAAGGGAGACTTCTGGGCCATCCAGCATAGACGACTGACACTGTTTCTTCTCTCTGAAATATGCCTCCCACATTCACAGCCCCTTCTTCGCCAGCTGCCTCGGATCAGGGTCCTGTGTCAGCGTAGGATGACCTGCACTCCTGATAAGTTCTTCCTCTAGAGTTCCTATCTACCTACTGGTTCTCTGATCTAACCACCCTTGTTGCCTTTCTAGCTCTACCCATGGACTCCTCAATGCTATCTCCACTAACTCAATGCCCTCCAAGCATTGTCAATGCCCAACACATACAAATCATCCCCAGGGCCTTCTTAACAAGCATGTCTGAATAACAATCACAAGTAACATCTATACAATGCAAGGATGTGTCAGTCATGCTCTGAACTTTATCTGTCTACATCTCTCTACCTGTAGTCCTTATAACCATCCCATAAATAAAGGAGCAGAGACCCAGAAAAATTAAGTAAGGCCACAGAGCTTTTAAGTGATAGGCCTATGCTTTGAATACAGGTGTTCTTAAAAAACACGCAGATCATAGAGAAGCATGGGCACAAAGGGTAAGTGTGACCTTCCCATGGTAGGTAGAGGATCATGAGAATGGACCCTGAGCCGGGTCTTATGCAGAGCCTCTTCAGGATTTTATGCTCATGGTAGAATAATCATCAACTATCCTAGACCACAGGGTTCAAGCCAAGAGGAGTCTTGCTGTCTCACAAGTTTCCCCATGGAGCCAGTGGGCTTCCTACAGACCCTGAAAAATGAGAGACTATTGGGAGGCTCTTGTTTCTAGGTATGGGAGCAGAAGAAAGGCTAGAAAATATCTGGCACTCCTGGCTGTGTGGTTCTCTAGACAAGAGGAGATGCTAATTAGTGCCTGCATACCTGTCCAAAGGTTTCAGTCACTACTCCTACTTTGTAAGTCAAGTACTAAAAATAAATTTATCCCTACAAAACAGAGAGGGAAGATACGCATCGTGATTGCTTTGCGGTTTGTTAACCATCTTCTGCCATTTTCACTTGCTTCCAGAATTTTAGGTCTTGAGCCACTTGGAGTCTTGCCTAGGAAAAACCTTTCTCAAGGGCAGGCCTCTCAGAGATAGTGTTCTCATAGGTCCCTGGAACAGCTCCTCAGTTTTGCTAGCCCAATGTGAGAAAGTAGTCTCTAGGGACACTCAAATCAGGTCACATAACAATACATCAGTTGTGTAGAACGGGTGATATTCTTCCCTACTCCTCCAGGGAGCACCATTTACATAGAATTCAATAGGAAAGGTATCCACAGGGATTATGCAAGGTGTGGTCCTGAAACCTCGTCAGGCTTGACAACCATGCTTCACATATCAGATACCTCAGAAAGTAATAAAATAAATTAAATTAAGCAAATTAATGTTAATAAGGTTGTTTGGTGTCCAGGAAACCTAAAGGAAAGGTAGAAACTGACCCTTTTGTCACTTTTTCCTTTCTGATGGAAACTGTTGGATATATTTTCTGCCCCATTATTTAATGCTTCTATTCTGACCATCCACCTATGATAGACGTACTCCCTTTAGAGGTGTTAGTTTTCTCTTTAGTCAAGACTTACTCTTAACCACTTTCTCTAAAATGATTTTGCATATATCTGATTTCATTCCCATTAATTTTATTTCCACATCAAACTCAGGTCTCTGAGTTCCTCTGTATGTGGTGGTGGTTCTTACAGTGCTTCCCCAGCTCCCAGACAGCATCATCAGCCTCACTTGAGAATTTGTTAGAAGTGCAAATTCTTGGGCCCCAACCCAGACCTGAATCAGATATTCTAGGGTGGTGCCAGATATCTGTGTGCTTCCAAGCCTTGTAGGTGATTCTAATGCTAAACTTTGAGAGCCACTGTGGATAAAATGAAAGTTCCTGTGGCCAGGATTCTCACCTGACCCTGGTTGGCTAGCTCACTGCACACCTGTGTGCACAGCACACATGGCTGTTGACTCTATGTAAAAGAGCTCTGCCCAGTGCTCTGGGCGTGACACAGTGGCAGGGCTGCAAGGCTGCAGGAGAGCAAAGCAGAGGCTGAAGTGGTGGCAGCACCGAGGACAGAGGCCCAGAGGATGGCTGTGCGGGAAGGCTGTGCAGACAGAGGGGCCCAGAGGCAGAGACGGGCTTGCTGCATGCAGACCCAGTCTGAGTGGACGAGATTTTAGTGACTGACCTGCCACCGTGGAAATAAAGTTGGGTAGAACCCTTTCACCCCAGGAATGTTCTATTGTCATTTATTTGGTCCATAGTGAACTTGCCCGTGGCTGAAACCCATTGGCAAAACAGCTACCCACCTTAATGTACACTATTCAACCCCATGGAGACTAGAAACAACCACGGAGTGTTTTAAAATTCCAGGTGCGTGAATTCTACCAGAGCCCCTGAGAGAGTGGGAAGAACTTTGGAATCTAAGGACCTGGGTTTAAATTTTAGTATTGTCCCTCACCATCTACGTGCCTGGTTAAGACTCTACTTTCTCACTTCTAAGGTAAGGGTGGTAGGATCTGCCTTATAGGAGGGGGTGGGAGGTAAGACACAGCAAATGGCTCACATGGAGATTGACACTAAATCTTCGTTGGCCTCCATCACAGCTGGAATCTCATTTGTCCAGCCTGTGAGGGTCATTGCTCACCCTACCCCAGAATCCCCAAACAAGTAAGAGCTGCTAGAAGCTGCTTTCCAAAGTTTCACAAATAGCTTAACATTTTCACAGCAGTAATTGGGGTTCTTCCGTGAATCAGCAGGAACCACACAGCCCTGAGAGCTCACAGAGCTATTTCAAACTCTAGACTGATGAGTAAGGGAGTTCCTATGTAGCAATATTTACTAACTGAGAACATTATAATTGTTCAAGGAGCTCTTGTGAGCCAGATCACATTCCTGCTGACAACAGGAAGGCAAAAAATTTAAATGGTTGCCTGGAAAACTTAGTGGAAGCTCCCCCAAGTTACCTGCCACACACAGGTTTGTTTTTCCTTAATTATCAGGGTAATTGCTTTGGCTCCTCTATTGGCCTTTTCCAAGAGACACCTGGGCAGAAGAGTGAGCAATTAAATATTTATGGAGGACGCGTGCTGAGTAAAGCTTCAGGCTGCTCATCCTGGTGCAGGTGCTCCTTGATTGTCAGTGGGACGTTCCTATCAATTCCCCTGCCGCTGGAACTAATGAGGCCTTTCTAATTAATCTGGGTTCCTGCCCCTGTGGAATTGTATAGATTGTTTTTGAAAATTATCAACCTAAAATCAAATCATTTCATTTAAAAAGATAATACTCAGATTAACTTTCTAATACACAAAGTTAGACAGTAGTTAAGCCAGAAACTTTCAGTTTTTGTCATGGGAGCAAATTTAGTGTTTGACAATTTTGTACACAGAATCACAAAAGTTCATCAAAGTCTCTCTGAATTAGTTTGAGTACATGCTCATTAGACAGCTACCACCAGAGTCCCTGAACACTATGTAACAGGTGTGGATAAAGTGAAGGTTCCTGTGGCCAGGATTCTCACCTGGCCCTGGTCGGCTAGCTCACTACACACATGTGGGCAATACGTTATTGACTCTATACAAAGAGCCCCGACGGTGCTCTGGGTGACATGGTGGCACGGCTGCATGGCTGCAGGAGAGCAGAGCAGAGGCTGGAGTGGTGGCAGCACCAAGGACAGAGACTGAGACGGCTGCGGGGCAGAGAGGCCCAGAGGCGGAGACCGGCTTGCGGCATGCAGACTCGCTCTGAGTGGACAGGATTCTAGTGAATCCATCACCATGGGGATAAAGTTGGTTATAAACCCTTTCACGGAAGGACGTTTGTTCCATTGTCGTTCCTTGGTCTCACTGGCTCCATAGTGAACTTGTCCAGGGCTGAAAACCATTCGCAAGACAATAGGAGAAAATTAGAGGTAAAGGTTGAGATTGGACTGGTGAGAGAGTTAACAAATAACCACTTACGTGGAGGAAAAGACATTTTAGAGGAGTAAAAATATACTCCTTGGCCTAAACATGAAAGTACAAGTCAAAGAGTGACCCAAAGGCTCGTAGGGGTTCAGTCTGCAGATCCCAGTAACATAGATCAACTACCCCCGCTGGAGAGCATCAGGAGGTTTAGCCTTCCTTGTTCTATTTCCCTTGTATTTGTGAAAAAATCCCATTGTATAAGTCAGGGTAGGCCAGGTTATGCTGCGGTAACAAATAACCCCAAGGTCTCAGTGGCTTATAGCTACAAATGTTTACTTCTTGCCCACTGTATTAGTCAGGATTCTCCACAGAAACAGAATAAATCATGCATAGATAGAGAGATACAGATAATGAGAAAGTAGCTCACATGAGTATGGGATCTAAGTAGTCCCATGATGTGCAAGCTGGAGATGTGGGAAAAGTGGTGCTGTAGTACAGTCCAGGTACGAAGGCCTGAGAACCAGGAGAGGTGATGGCATAAATCACAGTCCAGAGACAGAAAAGGATGAGATGAGATGTCCCAAGTACAGAGACAAAGAAAGAGGAAGAACCTCCATCCTCCTCCTTTTCTATTTAAGCCCTCAACGGTTCAGATGATACCCCCACACACACAGTGAGGAGGGCAATCCACTTTACTCAGTCCCATTTAAAATGCTAGTCTCACCTGGAAACACTCTCACAGACACACCCAGAAGTAACATTTAGTCAAATACCTGGGCACCCTGTGATCTACTCACACTGACATAAAATTAAACACTAAACCCACACAAGTCAAATGAAAGCTGGCTATGGCTTCACCTCCCTCACCTTCACTCCAAGACCCAGGCTGATGCAGCAGCACCAGAGGGAATGCTGTCAGGCCCAGGGCTGAGGGAAGGGACACATGGAGAAATAGGCATGATTCTCATTGCTTCTGCCTCACAGTGATGCATGTTTCTCATGTCCACATTTCATTGGCCACAGCAAGTCAAATGGCCTCTCCTGAGTGTAGCAAGTAGGAAAGCAAAATCCTTCCACAGCAAAAGATGGAGGAAAACTTAAATACTTGGCAAGCAGAAGCACAGTCTACCACACCAATGGAATTAATGCCCCAGGGATGTCTCCTCAGATTACCACTGCACTTTTTACCACTTTTCTATACAAGTCAGCCTCTTGCTATATCCAAGGAGAGTTGTGGGTCCCTCTCTTAATTCCTAAAAGTACAGCAAATACCTAAATGAGCATTTAAGACAATTTACTGAAGTCTTGAGAATAACAAGGAAGTTCTAATGGAGAAAAAGAAACAATAATACTGAATAGGAGATATCACTGCTCCTTGAACTGAGTGCATCAACCATATCCCTCCACCCACTTTCTTTCTTCTTGGCCTCCCCCAGGCCACCAATCACCAGGAGCCCCAGTCTCCAGAGTACACTCCCTAACCCTCCTTTTCCTCACAGGGAGAAGGACATAATCTACCACAACCTTACCCACAAGCAACACAGTCATAATCCCACAGAGATTCTATTCTGGTCACAACCTCTGATAATTTTATTCAGAGTTGTTTAGTTGGTATGTGTCTTGCCTGAGGGTCTCAGCCCCTGGCAAGTTCACTATTGATTCAGTGAGACCGAAAAATGACAATAAAACGTTCTTGGGGTAAAAGGGTTTATACTTGGCTTTATTCTCATGGCAGTAGGTCGAGCACTAGAATCATGTCTGCATCCAGCAGCCTGCAGGTCCATAAACCATCTCCATTTCTGCCTGTGCCCAGAGCACTGGGCAGAGCTCTTTATATAGTGACTCAGTCAATAATAGCTCATTGCCAACAGGTGTGGAAGCATTAGCCTAACTGTAGGCCAATTATATCATCAAGTAGTTTAGGGGCAGGTGAGGATCCTGGCCATAGGAACTTCCATTTTTCCCACAGGTGTGTTTGTATGTATAAAGCGGGTACTTCTAAAGATAAACATATATACTAGTTTGAATATTCATGTAGGTACTATTTCATACTCTGGTTTTTTACTTATATCATAAATGTATCTCAGTATTTTATATGATTGTCTTAATTAACATAATAAAATACTATATACTATTACATCCCATAAACAGACATAATTTATTAAAGCATTCTCTTAATTTAGATAGTTCTCTTTATCTAGTATTATAAATGAATTAATCATAAACTTTTCATGCATATGGATGTTTGCTTCTATTAGATTATTTTGAGGTAAATTTCTGGAGATAATATTCCTGAGTTAAAAGTGTGAATAGTTACCTTTTACTAATTGTTTTTATGTATATTTCTCAATTTACACCAACTATAAATAATTTTTACCACAATATTATTAACATTTTTATTTGAAACTTGTGTAGTCCAGTTAAATTTGATCATCTAATAACCTCCAGTGAAATACAGAAATTAATGTTGATTTCAATTGTGAAAAGATGGTATTCCTCCAAAGAATAAACCTAAAAACTTTACATTGGAATAAAGAAAGCTTCTTTTTCTATAAAGACCCTCTGATACAGGAAAATAGTATGAGTCATAACAATTTGGTTGCAAATAACAGAAACCAAGTTCAGACTGATTTATGGAAGAAACAGGAGTTTGGAGAGCTATGGGGTAGCCCTCACATAAGAGTAAAAAAAGCTCAGAAACATGACATCTGAGCATCCCCAGAGACCCCGTTCAGAATGAGAATGGTTATCAGGATTCTCTCCCATCCTCTCCCTAGGTTTGGCTTTGTCTCTATCTAGCTTTGGCTTTGTCTTCTCCTACTATAGAGAGACATCTGCGTGTTGAACTCCCTTCCTCCAGCTCCACACCCAGAGGCAAGGAGCTGTGGTATATTGGAGGATTGACCCCAATTCCCTACCCCTCCACATGTCCACACACCAGCCAAGGCTTCTTGGGTAGCGTTGTAACTCAGGAGGGAAAATACCAAGGGAAAGCACCTTGGAAAGTGAAATCAGCCATAGGTAGAAATAAAGTGGGAGAAACCTGTTTATTTCATACTAGCAATCCTCTTCTTCTCTCCCATGTCTCTTGTGACCCAACTGCAGAAGAGCCTCCACCCAGCCTTTCCGATCCAGATAAGCCCTTGCTCACCCTTGTAAATACCTATTGATAATGAGAAGGACTGCTTCTCTCCACCCCTCGGGAACATCTATTGATATGGAGAGCAATAAGGCCAGGTGAGAGATCTGGAAATATTGCAATTTTACCCACAGCCCACCCCTCCAGAAATCTCGCCTTACAATCTACTTGTTCTCCATCTTCTGCAATGGCCCCTGGTGAGAAAACTGGAGCATTGTAACCAGACTAATAACATACAACAGCAACAGCAATAAAATCAAGCTGGAGGCTTCAGCTAGGTTCAAAGTCCTATGCAGATTAAATCCATAGCTCGCCCATTCCACAGGTAGTCAGTAACTGAGCAGATTGGGAGTTCACAGCAATCATCATGCATCAGCTTCAGGAATGGGGCAGGTCCAGGCCACAGGGACTATACAAGAAAATAACCCTAAGGGTGATAAGATACATGTTTTAATGACACCAGCATAGGCTAATCTTGTCCATCAGGTAGGATACATGCCAGAGAGTGGTCCTCTGATAGAACAGTGGCAGGAATGGGATCTCGTCCTGGTCTAGTATACCAGACTTTCACCCTCCTCCCTGTGGGAGTTACAGATGGGTCAATATATAGGGCTAGGGGAGGTACCTGCACTGGTTATGAAGATAAAATAAAACTTCCTGTAAGATTCTCTTACTGCCCAGACATTTGTGGTACACTACCATGACCTTGGGGAGCCACTCTGCTGTTACTCCAGGAATACACATAAGGACAGCTTCTGGGCCTTTTCCCCAAGATGCCAGAAGGACCAGCCATCACTGGTCCATGTGTCAAAATGTCCAAGGCCACATCCACTTAACAGTGTCTCCAGGTTTAATGCAGTTGGGGCTGGCAGCAAGATGTTGCTCTGCTGGCCATATCCTGGATTCAATAACTCCTCTTTGGTTTGAACATAGGAGAGGCAGCAATGTGTGTTAGCATGTCCACAGGGACCAAGGCTCCTTTTCAGGGCTTCTCATTCAAACATCATAGCACTGCCCATAAATGAACTAACCAGCCCCATAGATTATTGATGTCTGATTTCAGCTAGATTTCAACAAACCATTGTACCTCTCTATCATGCCTGCCCCAGTAGGTTTATATGGTACATGCAACTTTCACTTTATTCCTAATTGCTGCACCCATCCTTGTAATGCATGTCCAGTAATGCCTTGATAGCTCTCAATTACCTGTGGCTGCACCATAGGCTGCAAAGAGATGCTCTAGGCACTTTTGGAGGGTTTGCTGATCTGCACGATGTGCAGAAAAAGCAACCAGCAGTCCAGTAGCCATGTCCACATAAGTCATGGCATACCAATACCCTTCTGATATGGGCAGAGGCCCAATATAGTCTATCTGCCACTTGACAAGGGGTACTGGCCCCTTCACTATTGTTTCAAGTTGCTGTGTGACTTGGTGTAAGTCCCTCTTAGAGCACACAAGGCACTCCTTCCGGGCTCTGCTTACTACTTCAAAGGTCAACAGCAAGCTCCACCGATGGGCTACAGCCCACATTCTCTTTTGCCCTGCATGCAACAAATGCTGATGTAACCATTGGGCCACATCAGAGGCAGGCTTCCCTTCTAGCCAAAACACCTGGGCCAATGTGTCTGCTTCCTCATTCCCTGGGGATGCCAAAGGCAAATGGCCAGTCAGATGATATAGGTAACAGCCTTAGTCCGACCAGAGGCTCACAGGTCTTGCCACAACTCTTGCCCCCAAAGGAGCTGGTGACCAATCATCCAGTTGGCATGGTACTAGGGTCAAGCCCCAATAGATGGCCCAGCTGTCAGTGCAGACAACTATAGAGGAAGGCTTCTGGGTGAAAATAAGCCATACTGCCCACAACTCAGCCCATTGGCTGCTCTTCCCCTCTCCACCCTCCATCCATATTGTCTTAGTCTTAGGATAGAAAGCCACAGCCCTCCACTTCAGGGGCTGCCCATGACAGGAGCTGTCTGTATACCAAGCGTCTTCAGGTATAGGGGCTTTCCTCCCTGATAAGGACTCTCAGCTACCAATGGCTCAAAAGCAAGTCCTTCTTGCTTTCCACTGGTATACATCACTGGCCCCAGTAAGCATTGGAGTTCTCCACTTAAGGAGCTAATAGAAAGGGTGCTACGCCACTGTAAATATGTGCCCCATTTGGCCAGTGTAAGTGTCTGTGCCATGCCACTCCACGGCCTTTGGGTCCAATCTTGCACCCACCCCGCTATGGGATAGGTGGTTATTACCTTCACTGGAGCTGTTCCACTGATAGGCTCTGTAGCCAACAAGATGTGGTACACAGCAGCCAATTGCTTCTCTATCAAGGTGTACTGGACCTCTTCTCCTTTCCATAGTTGTGACCAGAATCCAATGGGTTGGCATGTCTGCTCATGCCGCTGCCAAAGACCCCATCCATAACCATCTTCTGTTACATGAACCTCTAGTTCACAGGGCCTTGATGAGTCCATTACACTCAAGGCCTGTATGGCCTTGACTGCTTACTTAGCAGCAGTAAAAGCAGCTGCACATGTCTCATCCCAGTCCCACCTGATGCCCTTTCATACCAACTGGTATAAGGGCTTCAGAATTTGCGCCAAGTGCAGGATAAACACCCTCCAGTAGCCCAAAAGACCGAAAACTCTTGTAATACTGCTACAGTGGTAGGGGTGGGGAAAGCCTGGACCTTGTCTATGACTGCTTCAGGAATAACTTTAGTTTTACCCGACCAGACAACCTCCAAGAATTTTAGAGACAAACCAGGTCCCTGAACCTTGGTACAGTTCACAGTCCATCCTTTCTCCTGTAGATGTTGCAGCAGTCTAGGAACTGTCCCTTTTAAATCTGCAAGAGAATCAGACATGAGCATAATATCATCAATGTAGTGAAACAGCCACACTGTTTGTGTTTTCTTCCATGTGGCCAAGTCCTGGGCTACAAGTCTGTGACAGATGGTGGGACCGTGGAGGTATCCCTGTGAAAGGACAGTGAATGTCCACTGCCAGCCTTCCCACATGAAGGCAAACTGTTCCTGACTTTCCTGTGCTAAGTCAATAGAAAAGAAAGCATTAGCAAGGTTCACAACATAACAATGTGTCCCTAGTTCACAACACAGTGTGTGCATAAGGGCTGCTATAGAGGACAGCAGCATGCAAAGGTGTTGTGACTTTATTCAATTCCCTCTAGTCCACAGTCATATGGTAGGAGCCATCTGGCTTTTTCACTGGCCACACTGTGGAATTAAAAGGACTATGACCACAAAAACAACAAGACATTCTTAAGAGAAATTAAAGAGGACACTAACAAATGGAAACTCATCCCATGCTCGTGGCTAGGAAGAATTAATATTGTCAAAATGGCCATCCTGCCCAAAGCAATCTACAGATTTAATGCAATCCCTATCAAATTACCAACAGCATTCTTCAACAAACTGGAACAAATAGTTCTAAAATTCAAATGGAACCACCAAAGACCCCAAATAGCCAAAGCAATCCTGAGAAAGAAGAATAAAGTGGGAGTGATCCCACTCCCCAACTTTAAGCTCTACTACAAAGCCACAGTAATCAAGACAATTTGGTACTGGCACAAGAACAGAGCCACAGACCAGTGGAACAGAATAGAGTCTCCAAACATTAACCCAAACATATATGGTCAATTAATATACGTAAAAGGAGCCATGGACATACAATGGGGAAATGACAGCCTCTTCAACAGCTGGTGTTGGCAAAACTGGACAGCTACATGTGAGAGAATGAAACTGGATCATTGTCTAGCCCCATACACAAAAGTAAATTCAAAATGGATCAAAGACCTGAATGTAAGCTATGAAACCATAAAACTCTTAGAAAAAAATAAAGGCACAAATCTCTTGGACATAAACATGAGCAACTTCTTCATGAACATATCTCCCCGGGCAAGGGAAACAAAAGCAAAAATGAACAAGTGGAACTATATCAAGCTGAAAAGCTTCTGTGCAGCAAAGGACACCACCAATAGAACAAAAAGGCATCCTACAGTATGGGAGAATATATTCATAAATGACAGATCCGATAAAGGGTTGACATCCAAAATATATAAAGAGCTAACACACCTCAACAAACAAAAAGTGAACAATCCAACTAAAAAACGGGCAGAGGAACTGAACAGATAGTTCTCCAAAGAAGAAATTCAGATGGCCAACAGACACATGAAAAGATGCTCCACATCACTAGTCATCAGAGAAATGCAAATTAAAACCACAATGAGATATCACCTCACACCAGTAAGGATCGCCACCATCCAAAAGACAAACAACAACAAATGTTGGTGAGGTTGTGGAGAAAGGGGAACCCTCCTACACTGCTGTTGGGAATGTAAATTAGTTCAACCATTGTGGAAAGCAGTATAGAGGTTCCTCAAAAAGCTCAAAATAGAAATAGCATTTGACCCAGGAATCCCACTTTTAGGAATTTACCCTAAGAATGCAGCAGCCCAATTTGAAAAAGACAGATGCACCCCTATGTTTATCGCAGCACTATTTACAATAGCCAAGAAATGGAAGCAACCTAAGTGTCCATCAGCAGATGAATGGATAAAGAATATGTGGTACATATACACAATGGAATATTATTCAGCCATAAGAAGAAAACAAATCCTACCATTTGCAACAACATGGATGGAGCTAGAGGATATTATGCTCAGTGAAATAAGCCAGGCAGTGAAAGACAAGTACCAAATGATTTCACTCATCTGTGGAGCCTAAGAACAAAGCAAAAACTGAAGGAACAAAACAGCATCAGACTCACAGAACTCAACAATGGACTAAGAGTTACCAAAGGGAAAGTGACTGGGGAGGATGGGTGGGAAGGGAAGGAGAAGAGGGGCAAGTAGAAAGGGGGCATTACAATTAGCATGTATAATGTGGAGGGGGGCACGGGGCAGGCTGTGCAACACAGAGAAGACAAGTAGTGATTTTACAGCATCTCACTACACTGATGGATAGTGACTGTAATGGGGTATGTGGGGGGTAGTTGATGAAGGGGGGAGTCTAGTAAACATAATGTTCCTCATGTAATTATAGATTAATGATACCAAAATAAAATAAAAAATTTTTTAATTTAAAAAATAAAGGACTATGAGTGGGCTTTATGATGCCCACCTTCTCCAACTCCTGTAGAGTTTCTCCAATTTCCTTGTGCCCCCCAGGAAATTTATACTGCTTAATATTTGTCACCTGCCAAGGTATAGGCAGAGCTACAGCTAAGTGCTTAGCATGTCCCCTCAGAACTGCCTTCACCACACATACCCTCAGTCTGAACTCACCTGTAGTGGTCTGTAACCACAGGCCCTGCAGGATATCTATCCCCAGAATATATTCAGGGATGATAGAAATGTACAGAGTATACTCCTTTGGGCATAAACACTCTATCCCCAATGGGATTTGGGCTTTCTTCACTCTAATTGCCTTACCCCCATGGCCATCTATCACAGCAGGGGTCCTGGGAAATGCTCTGGGTTGCCATAAATCAGAGAATACTCAGCTCCTGTGTCCACCAGCACCAGGATATGTTGCACATTCATAGGGGACTAATGAATTGCTAATTCTACATGGGGCCTCCAGTCCCCACCATGTTCCCCAAGGTGTGGACTTTGACCTGCCCCACTCAGTTGAACTGCAATGCCCAGTTGTCCTCCTGTGGGGTGAGGGCCAGCTGAGCCTGAGTACTGTCCCCAGGAAGTCCTGCAGGGGCACAGGCCAGACATGGGGATTTACCTCCAGCATCTGTGTCTTGGTCCCCAGAGGCTGGAACTGCTGCCCTGGCTTTAATTGGTGCCACAGTTCTAACAAGGTCCTATTGCGCTGCCCATCAAGTTTTTCTTTCACTACCTGGCCTTTATCAAATCTAACCACATCTGGGTCCTTGAGACCTCCACAGGGCCCTTTGTACCTCTCCTTTCAGTCACAGTCCATGCTGCCTTCCATGCTCTTATTTTTCCAACCTCTCCCAGATCTGCTGAAGTACGAGTAGCCTCACTTATGGGTTGCCCTTTGTAGAGGGCAAGAATAGTCACTAGGGACCCAAAGAGAGATGGGGGAGGTGTATGGAGCACCAGATTTCTCATTCCTATGGTGAACAACTCCTCATCGGGGCCCTACGGGTCCATATTACAGATGATATTTTTCATGCCCAATTCCCGTAACACCCGCCAGAGCTCTGCGCATGTTTTCCAGCAAGTGGGTAAGTACGGTAAATCATTCTGAATAGGCCAAACTGCCCCGATGGCTGATGTCAGCTGATCCAGAAGGGCCTGATTCCCTGAGGTGTGACAGGCACTTTGCAACTGCTACCAGATGGAAGGGTGAGTCGTCACGGAAACCAGTCTACTAATTTCAGAACCCAGCATACAATGTTTTCCACCCCCAAATCCCAGAGACACAAAAGCCATGTAGGCCAAGGTTCCAATGGCTTCTGCCGATACCAGATGCTCATGTCCACCAGCTCATCCTGGGTATAGGGGCAAAGCATGGAGTGCGCCACAACCTGGGGAGCGGGCGGCTCCTCCCCCTGAGGATCCCGCATTTGTTGCATTTTTATTTTCTTAATTACAACCAGGCAGACCTTTAATACAAGAGAGACTGGAGCCTCCGGCAGTGGTCTTGGCAACAGATTGGCCAAGGGCCCCACCCCCTCATCCTCTCCCAGCATCTCCTCTACCATCTCTGGGGCTGAAGGCACTGCTTCTTCTTCCCCCTCCCCCATGGCCTCCTGCAGTGCAGATTCTCTGACTGCCTCCTCCCTCGCTGCTAACATATCTTCCAGGAGCACAACTGGTCTTCTCAAAAACTGTCTCTCTTTATTAAGGGCATCTCACAGGTCATTGCCCAGCTCCTCCAAGTGATGCTGAAGTGTGTCTCTCCCCTGCCAAAGGCTCTCTCTCTCCTTGATAACCCTCTCTCTCCTCAACAACACTTTTCACTATCTCAAGGAAAAGAGATCCTACAATACCAGCTGCTACATGGCCACTCAGGGCCTCTAAGCAGTCTTCTTTCTCACGAGGGCTAATTCCCCAGCTTCTGGTGTCTCCACCCTTCCCCAGTTCTAGGGAAGGCCCCACCCCTCTAAGAGGTGCTTTACTCTAGACCAATTCCCCACTAGTGGCTCCCCAGTTAGAAGCCCCACGGATAGGGGGCTCCTGGGTGAAACTGCACCCTCTGCCACTGCAGCCACTGTGGCCTCCAAACCATTCACAGTGGGAGTTCCGGGCATCTCCCCATCATCTCTAGGGACAGCCTGCCCAAGGGTCTTACCGATGTAGACAGATTTCAGGTTCAGAGGTACCTCCAGGGGAAAAGTCCCAGAGCAAAATACCTTTGGAACCAAAATCAGTCAAAGGGAGAAATAAAGTGGGAGGAACCCATTTATTTCTTACAAGCAGTCCACTTCTGCTCTCTTGTGTCTCTCACAACCTGGCTGCAGAAGAAAAGCCTCCACCCAACCTCTCTGACCCAGATAAGCCCTCACTCACCCTTGTACTTACCTATTAATATGGAAATGGACTACTTCTCTCCAGCCCTTGGAGACACCTATTGATATGGAAATGCAATAAGGCCAGGTGAGAGATTCTGGAAATATTGTAATTTTACTCACAGGCATATATTTCTGTCCTGGCTTTGACTTGTCCATGTGGCTTGCTTTGGCTAATAGCATACAGGCAGAAGTGACAATGTGCCACTTCTGAGCCTAGGTCTATGAAACTTTGCATGTTCTCATTTGCCTGCTTGTGGAACATTCCCCAGCTAGTCGCTGAAACATAAGAGACAATGCAACAGACATGCAAACCTGCAGTGTGTACTAGAGACCCCCCAGCTGCCACTGCCTAAATCAGTCAGCCCAGTTGCAACCTGAAGACATATGAGCCAGCCCAGCTGAGAACAGCAGAGCCTGCCCAACAGACATGCAAATGTATGAGCTTAGTAAATACTCACTGTTTTAAGCCACTTTGATTCTATGGTTCTTTGTCATGCAGCTATAGCTAACTAATATAGGTGGTCTCTCTCACCCAGCTCTAGCTTGAAAAGTCCCACGGAAGAATTTCCTGACCCTTTCTATTTCAAAGGCCCATATCCATCACCAGGTAGTCAGATACCTTTGGAACAGGGTGCTGGTGCTGGTTATCAGACAAAAATGATAATTTCCTACTCAAAATGTGCCTTTATTTTTTTAAGAGTCAAATTTAAAATATTCCAGTCATCCATCTTTAAAACTAACCAGAAAAGTGAGCTCAGTTAAATACAGTAAAGAATACAGCTACATGTAATTTAAGTCTCCATTATGGCCAGAGAGCAAGGAGAAAAAAGAAAAAACAAAGAGAAGTATTTGCCAAACTCCAAGAAGCAGCAATGTTTCTTTAAATTAAAAATATAAGAAATTAGAAATTATATTTGCTAACATCTCGCCAATGGGTTTCAGCCCCAGGCAAGTTCACTATGGATTCAGTGAGACCGAGGAATGACAATGGAATGTTCTTGGGGAGAAAGGGTTTATTACCCTGCTTGTTCTCCCAGCAATAGGTCGAGCACTAGAATTACATCTGCATCCAACAGTCTGCAGGTCTGTAATCCTCCTCCATCTCTGCTTCTGCCCAGGCACTGAGCAGAGCTCTTTATATAGTGACTCAGTCAATAATAGCTTATTGCCTATGGATGTGGAAACAGGAGCCTAGCAGCAGGCCAGTTACATCATCAAGTAGTATAGGTTCAGGTGAGGATCCTGGCCACAGGAACTTCCATTTTCCCCACTGCAGGCAACTTGGCCTTCCTGGGAAGGGCATTCTAAGGATCCATAGCTTTCAGTTAGGAAGTAGCCAAAAAAGTATTTCCAAATTTCATTATTTCCAAGGACAGTTTATTGATATACTGCCCCACTGTCCTCTCCTTGGCCCCAGGATGAATTGAAAACAGCCTGCAGATAATTGAGTACTTAGTAGAAACAGCTGGGATGGAGCTGGAGCAAAGCAAAAACTGGAATTTGGGGGCCCTTTAGGATTTTTCCTCTAAAGACTTTAAAGATTATGTTACATCTCCCCAACTTTGGACATATGTTGATCAAACTTTTGATATTTGCAGTAGGAAATTGGGTTAAGAGCTAGAGGTCTATAGCTTTTTCAGCATTTATGACATCTATAAAATACTGTTTCTCCTTGCCATGAATTAATAAGAACAATAGGGCTATTAGCCAGGGTTCACCAGACAAACAGAACCAATAGGATGAATGTGTGTGTGTGTATGTGTGTGTGTGTGTGTGTGTGTGTGTGTGTACATTTCTAGAGATGAGGGTGGAATCCATGTCACCTATAACACATGGTTTGTAATTAGCAAGGGGCTTCTGCACCAGCTTGAGGTTATATTACTTGCTGGAGAGGTGACGAATAGAAGTCACTACTGCCATATGGCAAAAGAGTGGCAGGGCCTTATCCCCTTCCATCCATTCCCTTCTGTGAAGTGGGGACTCCAGATAAGCACAGGAAGAGGAAATCAAAATAACTGGGGGAACACTTCATTCCATCTTTGAGTGCTTACCATGTGCAAGTAAGATACACAAAATACTCATTCTTATCTATGCAGACATTTATGGTTTTACCAACACTTTCCCCATCAGCACTTGCCCCTCACAACAGCAACAGTAGGGAGAACATCAAATGGACAATACTACCCTTGCTAGACACCTACAGCAAGTCTGGCTTCTCACTGGGCGCTTACTGCACTCCCTGCTTACATACATGCCTGGGGAGGGAGGGCATGGGGGAGGCTAGGCGAGGTACAGGAAGGCTGAGTGACAAAGAGCAGAGGAGAAAGTGTAGGAAGAGGAGGAAAAAAGACACAAGGCAAGAAAAGCCACAGAGTTCTGGAACAAAGTGACAACAGCCAAAAAACAAAATGTATTTGTTTCTTTCAGCTGATAAAGTGGGTGACTTAAAATACTGTGATATATTGCCTCACTGTTGTGGAGGCTAGAAGTCCAAGATCAAGGTGACAGCAGGGTTGGTTCCTCCCAAGGGCTGTGAGGGAGAATCTGTTCCCTGCCTCTCCCACAGTTTATGGTAGTTGCTGACAATTTTTGGCCTTTTTTTGGCCATAAATTGTAGACACATCCCTCCTATTTCTGCCCTCATCATCACATGGTGTCCTTCCTGTATGTAGTCTGTCTTCATATTTCCTTATTTTATCAGTCATAGTGGATTACGGTCCACTCTAACCACTTATTTTAATTTGTTAAATACCCTGTCTCCAAATAAGGTCACATTTGGAGATACTGGGAGTTAGGTGTTCGACATAGAGATTTTGAAGAAATACATTTCAACCCATAACACATACTAAGGCTTTAGAGCTTAGCAGGACATTACAATGACCACTGGCCACACATGGATATTGAGCACTTGGGATGTGGCTGGTCTGAACTGAAACGAGCTATGCAGGTAAAATATACACCAGATTTCAAATACTTAGTGAGAAAAAAATAATGTAGAAATACCTCAGTAATCTTTATATTAGATTACCTACTAAATATTTTTGACATATTGGGCTAAATAAAATATAATACAGAATTAAAATCAATGTCACCTGTTCCTTTTTGCTTTCTCAGTGTGGCTTCTAGACAGTTTGAAATGCACATATCACACATGTGACTCACATTCATACATTGCTTGATAATTCCATTGTACATCACTAATCTAGAACTAGACATTCACCAGGTCCCTGGCCCCTGGTCACTTTGCAAGAAGAGTTTCTGAACTTTTTACTTTGTTATTTGGCAATGACAGCAAAATAAAACATTCCATTCACTTAAAATGTGACATAACATCAGACTTTATACCTGTGCAATGTACTCAAAATGATAAATAAGTTTTCATCTCAATAAGTGGCAGACATTTTTGACTGATAAGAATCACATTTCATTTTATTAACTAAGAACTCAGTTTGGAGCAGGCTACCCAACATCATTTCATATGAGTGGTTTCTGTTTAAGGTCATCATTTTTTCATTTACCGTGTTTGAGAAAAATGAGGCTACGTAGCAAGGCTGAGTTTTATTAATGATTATGTCAGAATGGTATCAGTCCTTACTAAAGATGGTTTCCAAGTGAGATTTTGCATATGCTTCATGTAAATTAAGTCATGGGTTCCATAGTGAAGTTACATCAATATAGATGAATTTTACTTTATGAAATGCACTGGGTTATAAATACTCTGACCTTATTTATAAAGGAAGCCAGTTAGTTTACTTAATGAACATATTAATTTGCCATTCTGCTTGGACTGATTACTCATTAGCTGCTCTCTCCTGTCCAACAGCTCTGACTTACAAGCTCAGCCTGTTTATCTGACCATAGGTAGTGGAGTGCTGCCATCTATAGCTGGAAAGAAAAGACAGATAATGTGCAATCAGTTCTGATAAAGCCAATTGAAAAGAGTCACAAAGAGAAAAAAAGGATAGAACAAAATACATTCCAAATTATGCAGGGACCTTGCCCCATGTTAAAATCACTGTGTAAGACAGTGACTGATTTGCAAGCAATATGAAAGCTGCATAAAGTAAGATACATAGCATCAAAGATGAAAGCTTTCACCCTATTATTCTTGGTGGTTCAGGTGCCCTAAGATCAACAACAGTACTGATAAGTCAAATGGCATAAGATCTTCCACAATGCTTTCCAAGTGAGCCACTGCTTATGTTGCGCAGAATTCACCTTGGGAATTTTTTTTTTCACTCTTCATTCCTTTTCTCTATTCCACGATGCCATCAGCAACATTCAACAACATTTTCGGAGACCTGCCCATGTTCCAGGCATTGTCCTGGGCACTTGAGATGCAGAGTGGACCATGCAAATCTCCTCCTGCCCTTGAGATGCTTACATTCTAGTGGAATGAGACAGATAATAAACACTAGATGAAAGAAATGTTCTAGTATGTTGGAAGGTGATGGGTGTTACAGAAAGAGGAAATGAAGAGTAGGATAGAGGGGTTGGAGGTAGGATGCAATCTTAATTGGGGAGCTTCACTGAGAGGTGACATCGGGTAAATGTCTCCAGGAAAGGGGTTGGGGGAATCTGCAAGAAGAGCATTCAAGGAGGAAGGACCACTTGAGCCAAGATCCCATGGAGTAACAGGGCCCGGCGTGTTGAGAAAGAAGGGCTCCGTGGAGTTGGGGGCCCAATAGAGGTTGAGGGCTTGGGGACGAGGCCAGAGATGGAAGATGGAGGCCATCACAGCAGGCCTTGGAAGCAACTGTCAAGACGTCAGCATTTAGTTGAATGAAATGTAACATCTTGCTTTTAGACTGCTGGATGAACATACCCTTAATTTTTTCTCTTTCAGGTTTTGTTTTTTAAAATCATGCTTGATAGTTTTAGTGTTGTGGTAGTGGTTATTGTCTCAAGATTCATCTGTACTGACAAAGGCAAATTTGAATAAATAAGAACAAGTGCTCATCTTTGATGGACTTCTTTTCAATATTTTTTTATTCACAGAGATTTTAACATGCACAGTTATAATAAGAGCAGATACATAAGTGTCTTGCTTTTATATTTAGCATTTGTCAAGGGCAGTTTTCATGTCATTCGTGTATACCATAAACAGTTTATAGTATCTGCCTTTTGAGGTTATTGGGAAGATTAAGTGAAAAAATTCATGAAAAGAGCAGAGAGTAGAGTCTGGCACAGGATGAGCCCTTAATAAATCTTAGCTTTGAGTCCATGTGTAGGGATTTGCTTTTTTTCCATTTTTAACGGTTTATTCATAACTATTCACTATGATAAATAATGTGATGAACAACTTGGTACAGATGGAATTTTTAGGATTAGTTATCAGAATGGACTCCTAGGAGACAGTTACTAGGTCAGAAATTAGGCTAATTTCAGATGTTTTTAATAACAAACTGCATTCCCAGAGCAAGAAACCTTTGTTAAATCATACCCGCCTTGTGTGAGAGTGCCAGTTTTATGACCCTAGGTCTTTTCTGTATTTTCTAATTTAACAGAACATTTCTATCATTTTTCTACTTAGCATGTTTTACTTTTCAAATGACATCATCACCATCATCTGTCACTTAGTGTATGTGCCAGGGATAGTCGAGAGCTTTACTTTTATGAAATCATTTGGTCCTTATGAGGGGTACTGTGACTATTAATGTCGCCAACATTGTTATGATTATCATCATCCCATTTTACAGATGAGGACTTTGAGATGTTGAGAGATTAACTAAGTAACTTGCCCAAAGACACAAAGGTCATAAGCAGAGGGGGCAGAATTTTAACCAGTGTAGCATGGCTCCAAAGTCCCTGGAATTATGCTTGTGAAGTATCCCAGTTTTCTCTTGTGTTCACTGCCTGTCATGTATTGGGTGTCCATCCTTTGAAGCATGGTGCTCTTTTCACTGAGTTTTGTCAAATGTTCACATAGTAAATATATTAGTCCTTTAGCTGTTGTTTGGGTGACTCTTTAATCTTGGTACCAAATTAGTTTCCAGTTTTACCTTCAACTGACATCATCCCAAAGCTCCCTTCCTGCCCTCAGCCATGAAGATAAGGGCAGAGTGACATGATCATGGTGGGGGTGGTGGGGAGGGCTCCCCACCCACTGCCCTGGGTCCAGGAAGGAGCCTCATTCATCTCCTGACCAGTTCCAGCTGAAAAGTGTAAGGAAAAAACAGAAGTGAGGGATGAAGTTCAAGGGCCCATGGAGCCAGTGGCAGTGAGCAGGTGGAAGAAAAATGATTGTACCGCTCCAGCAGACCTAAGAGGACGCAGAGCTGGTCTCTGGAAATGGTCTCACATGCACCCCAGATCCCATCTTCCTAGCCTGACAGTCTGCAATCTAGATCAGACAGGGTGGTTCTCAGCTCTGCAGGAGAAAATAATATATGTGATTAGAGTGCCTGAAAAGCAAATTATACACTCACACAGACATACCAGACACCTCTATAAATATGCACCCACACACATATGCACAACATACCTTTGGAACCATATATATTTTACATAATTCAGGGAGAAATAGAGGAAGTAATTACATGGCATCAGGCATATGGAAAGGGAGCCCTGAATATAAATCAAGTTTCCTCATATGCCACCATGCCATTTTTCATACAGATAGCAATATTTATTATTTTTTATTTTTCCCTTTTAAATATACAGAAGTCTTGACTTTTATCTACTAAGAAACTATCTTCCATATTATATTACTCCTATTTCCAAATTTACAAAGTACTGACATCTTTAAAGGTTTGATAAAGATTCACTTGTATTTTCTCTTGTCATGAATTGATTCATTATTTAACTATAATATATCTGCAACTTGCTTTTGATTATGATGTGAAGTAAGGAATGTTTCCTCAATTGCTATTTTTTCTAGCATCATTTATCACACACATGCAATAAAATGTAAATTTTTTATTTTCTGAAGATTTATGTATATATTTTATCCTATGTTGAAATACATATTTCATATATATTATATGTAAACATATATATTATACATAATATATCTGTATATATATTTATAAATAATAATGCGTACATAATATGTATTACATAACTAACATAGTAATATATAATAAAAGCAATGCAGAAGTCAAGATATATCATTTTATTATTTATTTATGTATATCTATATGTTATATTGCATATTTAAATAGATATTTAATATATAATATTAAATATCTATTTGAATATACATACAATTAAAAGTGAATATTCAGGGATAGCTATTCTTTTCTACTGAGATTCTAGCCTCAGCCCATTTCTATAATATTTTTCAATATATGTGTGAGTAATCTTCCCAACCTCACCTCATCCCCATTAATCTTTCCCATTCAGAATATCCTTTACTATGTTGGAGTATTTCTCTTTTCATATGGAGGGAAGAGTCTTTTTTTTTTTCAAGTTCTCTAACACCCTGCCTTCACCCCCCATAAAAAAAATCTTATGTTTTAGTTGGAAATTCACTTATTTGGCGAGAGCCAGCGTCTTCACGGTATCCCTCTGCTACAGAGGGAATCATGTCCCCTCAAAATTCCTATGTTGAAACCCTCAACCTCAGTGGGTCACATTTGGAGATGGGGCCTTCAGGGAGGTAATTAAAGTTACATGAGGGGATACTCGTGGGGCCCTAACCCCCTGGCTGGTGTCAGTGTGGTTCTAAGAAGAGAGACACCAGAACGTTCCCTCTGTGGGAGCATACAGAGGAGAGGCCATGTGAGGACACAGCTAGAAAGAGACTGTACAAGCCAAGGAGAGAAATCACCCCAGAAACTAACTCTCCTGGCAGCTCGATCTTCCAGCCTTCAGAACTTCAAGAAAATAAATTCCTGGTGTTTAAGCCACCCAGTCTGTGGCCTATTTTTACGGGAGCCCAAGCCAACTAATAGCCCTTTTACTCATTCAGGGATGTGGTATAGTTCTCCATTTATTTAAATTTTCCTTTACTACATCTCTGAAAAATAGGTTTTCAGTTTTAAATAAGTTCCAGCTATTTCTCACCAGAATTAATTCCAGAAATTATTTTGTTTTTATCATTTTATATAGGAAATCTTTTCTTAATCAGGATATTTTCTCGCTAATTATTGCTAATAATTAGAAGAGCTGCTTATTTTATATATCTTACATCTAGCCACTTCACTGAACTCCTCCTGTATGTGATAAATTCGTGTAAAAGCTAAAGAGCAATTAGAAAATAAATACACTATTTAACAGGAACTCTGTTAAAAACATATTGCTCTGTGAAGTACTAGTAGTCAGAAGTGGGCCTCAATTTTTCTCTGTCTGCCAAGCAAAAAAAAAAAAAAAAGCAAAAAAGGTCACGCAATCAGTTCTAAGTTACTATAACCAGGTTTACTAACTCTTCCACCTTCTAAAGTCTTCCCACTACTGGAAAGCAATTTCTCGCACAGAGCTTGTAAAAAGGACACAGCTGCCTCATAAAAGAAACTGCTGCATTTTTAACAGGCCGTGCCTCAAACAGGTTAACCCGTCAAACAAAAGGACTGTAGTATTTATTTTCAAAATTATAGTTATCTTGGAGTTCCAGGCAAAAAGCTGGATTCAGAATCTTATTTCAAAAGGAAGTCATGGTATATGTATACACCACCTAGTTTTTCTGCATTAAGAGGTTTTTCTGTAACTTGGGCATACAAATATTCAGCTAACGCAGCTCCTCCATTGAGAAGCTCCTAGAAATTTCAGGTTAATTTCTTCTGCACCAGACCAACTAGCTCATATTTCAGTTTTTTCTCCTTTGATGATGCAGTTGGTTGATAGTCCATCAAATCCCAAAAAATCACAACCACACTCCCTTCTTCCCCCAAACCAGAAGCCCCATCCTGTGCACATCATGGCCATTGCCTGGAATCATTCAGCAATACTCCTCCTTCCTAAGCCACTACTTCATGATGAGGAGGTGTTTCCATGGAGATGGGGAAGCACATTCGTGCAGCAGTTTGCCTACAGAGACTTCTTTAGTTACATCAGTTGTGGCGCCCTAAAAGTAGACAGTAATCCCTCTCCTGAAACAATGCAGGAGTTAATGGATAAGAATACATAGCAGAAAAATAGAGGATTAAAGATGGCAGCGTGAGAGCAGAGACAGAGGCTTCCTCCTAAAACTGGATACAATTAGAAAATTTAATTGGCGCAACTAATCCTGAGAGAGCAACAGGAAAGAGGACGGCATCAGACTGCACACACCTGGAGAAAAGAGCAGACCTCAGAACGGTGTAATGTACCAGAGCCGTGGCTCCGTGGGACCCGAGCCCCTCCCCCGCCCCAGCTCACAGGCAGGAGGAAGAGAAACGGAGCAGCGAGTGGAAGGCTTGGGACTGCTGAATACCTAGCTCTGGAGATCTGCGCTGGGAGCACAAACCTACATTTCATGGTGCTTTCATGAGACTCGCATGACTACCGGGTTGGAAAGTTAATACAGGCAGAGTTCCTGGGGAGACTGGGATTCTGGCTGCTTGTGGAAAGTAGGGATCCATATCTGACTGCTCTGGGACAAAAACTTATATCTGTGTGCCCGGCCCACTGGCTCAGGCAGTGTAGACAGGCACAGGAGCCAGGAGGCGGGGAACAGCTCTTTCCTACCCCCAGGCACCAGTACAGCTCCCCTGTGACCCCCGACATTGCTTCAGGGGCTCAGCAGCTCCAGAATAGAGCTTCTGGACACTAGAGGACGCCATATACAAACATGAAACACCAAAGGAACCTTGTCCAGAGTAAAATTGTTAATACAACTCCCGAAAAAGATTTAAATGATATGGACCTCATGACTCTTCCTGAAAGGGAGTTCAAAATAAAAATAATCAACATCCTAATGGAGGTATGGAAAGACATCCAAGAACTCAGGAAGGAATTCAGGTCAGAGATACGATCGTTAAAGAACACGATGGAGGGTATTAAAAGCAGGTTGGATACGGTGGAGGAGACAATAAATGAAATAGAAACTAGAGAAGAGGAATACAAAGAAGCTGAGGCACAGAGAGAAAAAAGGATCTCTAAAAATGAAAGAATATTGAGAGAACTGTGTGACCAATCCAAGCAGAACAATATTCACATTATAGGGATACCAGAAGAAGAAGAGAGAGAAAAGGGGATAGAAAGTGTCTTTGAGGAGGTAGTTGCTGAAAACTTCCCCAATCTGGGGAAGGAGATAGTCTCTCAGGCCATGGAGATCCACAGATCCCCCTACACAAGGGACCCAAGGAAAACAACGCCAAGACACATAGTAATTAAAATTGGAAAGATCAAGGATAAGGACAGACTGTTAAAAGCAGTCAGAGGCAGAATAAGATCACATACAAAGGAAATCCCATCAGACTAACAACAGACTTCTCAGCAGAAACCTTACAGGCCAGAAGGGAGTGGCATGATGTATTTAATGCCATGAAGTAGAAGGGCCTGGAACCAAGATTACTTTATCTGGCAAGATTATCATTTAAATTTGAAGGAGGGATTAAACAATTTCCAGATAAGCAAAAGCTGAGAGAGTTTACCTCCCACAAACCATCTCTGCAGTCTATTTTGGAGGGACTGCTATAGATGGAAGTGTTTCTAGGGTTGGATAGCTGTCACCAAAGGTAGTAAAATCATGGTAGGGTGGGTGGAGCAGTTGATTGCGAGGCAAATGCAAAATTAAATTGACTATCCCCAAAGCCAATCAAGGGATAGAGAAAAAGTACAGAATCTGATGCCTAATATATACAGAATGAAGGAGGAAGAAAAAGGAGGAAAAATAGAAAAGAAGCTTTAGATTGTGTTTGTAACAGCATACTAAGTGAGTTAAGTTAGACTCTTAGATAGTAAGGAAAGTAACCTGGAACCTTTGGTAACCACGGATCTAAAGCCTGAAATGGCAATACATACATACCAATCGATAATCACCCTAAATATAAATGGACTGAATGCACCAATCAAAAGACATAGAGTCATTGAATGGATAAAAAAACAAGACCCATCTATATGCTGCTTACAAGAGACTCACCTCAAACCCAAAGACATGCACAGACTAAAAGTCAAAGGATGGAAAAAGATATTTCATTCAAACAATAGGGAGAAAAAAGCAGGAGTTGCAGTACTAGTATCAGACAAAATAGACTTGAAACAAAGAAAGTAACAAGAGATAAAGAAGGACATTACATAGTGATAAAGGGCTCAGTCCAACAAGAGGATATAATGATTATAAATATATATGCACCCAACACAGGAGCACCAGCATATGTGAAACAAATACTAACAGAACTAAAGGAGGAAATAGAGTGCAATGCATTCATTTTAGGAGACTTCAACACACCATCCACTCCAAAGGAGAGATCCACCAGACAGAAAATAAGTAAGGACACAGAGGCACTGAACAACACACTAGGACAGATGGACCTAATAGACATCTATAGAACTCTACACCCAAAAGCAACAGGATACACATTCTTCTCAAGTGCACATGGAACATTCTCCAGAATAGACCATATACTAGGCCACAAAAAGAGCCTCAGTAAATTGAAAAAGATTGAAATCCTACCAACCAACTTTTCAGACCACAAAGGTATAAAACTAGAAATAAATTGTACCAAGAAAGCAAAAAGGCTCACAAACACATGGAGGCTTAACAACATGCTCCTAAATAATCAATTGATCAATGACCAAATTAAAATGGACATCCAGCAATATATGGAAATAAATGACAACAACAACACAAAGCCCCAACTTCTGTGGGAAGCAGCAAAAGCAGTCTTAAGAGGAAAGTATATAGCAATACAGGCATATTTAAAGAAGGAAGAACAAACCCAAATGAATAGTCTAACATCACAGTTATCAAAATTGGAAAAAGAAGAACAAATGAGGCCTAAAGTCAGCAGAAGGAGGGACATAATAAAGATCAGAGAAGAAATAAACAAAATTGAGAAGAATAAAACAATAGAAAAAATCAATGAAACCAAGAGCTGGTCCTTTGAGAAAATAAACAAAATAGATAAGCCTCTATTCAGACTTATTAAGAGAAAAAGAGAATCAACACACATCAACAGAATCAGAAATGAGAAAGGAAACATCACGACGGACCCAACAGAAATACAAACAATTATTAGAGAGTACTATGAAAACCTACATGCTAAGAAGCTTGACAACCTAGAATAAATGGACAACTTCCTAGAAAAATACAACCTTCCAAGACTGACCAAGGAAGAAACACAAAATCTAAGCAAACCAATTACCAGCAAAGAAATTGAAGCGGTAATCAAAAAACTACCCAAGAACAAAACCCCCATGCCAGATGGATTTACCTCGGAATTTTATCAGACATACAGAGAAGATATAATACCCATTCTCCTTAAAGTTTTCCAAAAAATAGAAGAGGAGGGAATACTCCCAAACTCATTCTATGAAGCCAACATCACCCTAATACCAAAACCAGGCAAAGACCCCACCATAAAAGAAAACTACAGACCAATATCCCTGATGAACATAGATGCAAAAATAATCAATAAAATATTATCAAACTGAATTCAAAAATACATCAAAAGGATCATACACCATGACCAAGTGGGATTCATCCCAGGGATGCAAGGATGGTACAACATTCAAAAATCAATCAACTTCATCCACCACATCAACAAAAAGAAGGACAGAAACCACATGATCATCTCCATAGATGCTGAAAAAGCATTTGACAAAATTCAACATCAATTCATGATAAAAACTCTCAGCAAAATGGGTATAGAAGGAAAGTACCTCAACATAATAAAGGCCACATACAATAAACCCACAGCCAACATCATACTTAACAGCGAGAAGCTGAAAGCTTTTCCTCTGAGATCGGAACAAGACAAGGATGCCCACTCTCCCCACTGTTATTTAACATAGTACTGGAGGTCCTAGCCACAGCAATTAGACAAAACAAAGAAATACAAGGAATCCAGATTGGTAAAGAAGAAGTTAAACTGTCACTATTTGCAGATGACATGATATTGTATATAAAAAACCCTAAAGAATCCACTCCAAAACTACTAGAACTGATATTGGAATACAGCAAAGTTGCAGGATACAAAATTAACACACAGAAATCTGTGGCTTTCCTATACACTAACAATGAGCCAATAGAAAGAGAAATCAGGAAAACAATTCCATTCAAAATTGCATCAAAAAGAATAAAATACCTAGGAATAAACCTAACCAAAGAAGTGAAAGACCTATACCCTGAAAACTATAAGACACTCTTAAGAGAAGTTAAAGAGGACACTAACAAATGGAAACTCATCCCATGCTCGTGGCTAGGAAGAATTAATATCGTCAAAATGGCCATCCTGCCCAAAGCAATATACAGATTTGATGCAATCCCTATCAAATTACCAACAACATTCTTCAACGAACTGGAACAAATAGTTCAAAAATTCATATGGAAACACCAAAGACCCCAAATAGCCAAAGCAATCCAGAGAAAGAAGAATAAAGTGACAGGGAGCTCACTCCCCAACTTCAAGCTCTACTACAAAGCCATAGCAATCAAGACAATTTGTTACTGGCACAAGAACAGAGCCACAGACCAGTGGAACAGATTAGAGACTCCAGACATTAACCCAGACATATATGGTCAATTAATGTACGTAAAAGGAGCCATGGACATACAATGGGGAAATGACAGTCTCTTGAACAGATGGTGCTGGCAGAACTGGACAGCTACATGTAAGAGAATGAAACTGGATCACTGTCTAACCCCATACACAAAAGTAAATTCAAAATGGATCAAAGCCCCGAATGTAAGTCATGAAACCATAAAACTCTTAGAAAAAACATAGGCAAAAATATCTTGGATGTGAACATTAGTGACTTCTTCATGAACATATCTCCCCGGGCAAGGAAAACAAAAGCAAAAATGAACAAGTGGGACTATGTCAAGCTGAAAAGCTTCTGTACAGCAAAGGACACCCATCAATAGAACAAAAAGGTACCCTACAGTATGGGAGAATATTTTCATAAATGACAGATCCAATAAAGGCTTGACATCCAAAATATATAAAGAGCTCACGCTCCTCAACAAACAAAAAGCAAATAATCCAATTAAAAAATGGGCAGAGGAGCTGAACAGACAGTTCTCCAAAGAAGAAATTCAGATGGCCAACAGACACATGAAAAGATGCTCCACATCACTAGTTATCAGAGAAATGCAAATTAAAACCACAATGAGATATCACCTCACACCAGTTAGGATGGCCACCATCCAAAAGACAAACAACAACAAATGTTGGCGAGGTTGCGGAGAAAGGGGAACCCTCCTACACTGCTGTTGGGAATGTAAATTAGTTCAACCATTGTGCAAAGCAATATGGAGGTTCCTCAAAATGCTCAAAATAGACTTACCATTTGACCCAGGAATTCCACTTCTAGGAATTTACCCTGAGGATGCAGCACTCCAGTTTGAGAAAGACAGATGCACCCCTATGTTTATTGCAGCACTATTTACAATAGCCAAGAAATGGAAGCAACCTAAGTGTCCATCAGTAGATGAATGGATAAAGAAGATGTGGTACATATACACATGGAATATTATTCAGCCATAAGAAGAAAACAAATCCTACCATTTGCAAAAACATGGATGGAGCTAGAGAGTATTATGCTCAGTGAAATAAGCCAAGCGGAGAAAAACAAATACCAAATGATTTCACTCATCTGTGGAGTATAAGAACAAAAGAAAAACTGAAGGAACAAAACAGCAGCAGAATCACAGAACCCAAGAATGGACTAACAGTTACCAAAGGGAAAGAGACGGGGGAGAATGGGAGGGTAGGGAGGGATAAGGGTCGGGTAGAGGAAAGGGGGTATTATTGTTAGCATGGATAATGTGGGGGGTGGAGGAAAGGGGAGGGCTTTGCAACACAGAGAAGACAAGTAGTGATTCTACAACATCTTACTATGCTGATGGACAGTGACTGTAATGGGGTTTGTGGGGGGGACTTGGGATAGGGGAGAGCCTAGTAAACATAATGTTCTTCAAAAAAATAAATACAATTGAAAAAAAAAGGATACATAGCAATACAGAATTCAATGAGAAACACACATGAACTGTTTTTCTCCTAATTTTAATTCAAGAGTTCACCTTATGTATTAAGTTTACTCATCCTCATCTCACATTCCCCCTTCTAAAACCAAATTCATTTGGATTTTATCATAATTGCCTAGAAAAGACATACTGATGTTTTCATTTGTTCTCTATGCTTGTAACAATCAATATAATATTCTATAATTTTTTAAGTAATTAATACTAGAACCACCATTATTTTAAAACCCATTGAAACAGATGAATGGATAAACAACACATGGTATATACACACAATGGAAAATTATTCAGCCTTAAAAAGTAGTGAAGTTCTAAGACATGTCAAAACATGGATGAACCTTGAAAAAATTATGCTAATAAATAAATTCATAAACAAGACATAAAAGGACAAATCTTTGATTCCAAAATTATATGAGTAGTCAAATTCATAGAGACAGAAAGTAGAATGGAGAAAGTAGAATGGTGTTACCAGGGGCTGGGAGGAGGAGAGAATGGAGAGTTATTGCTTAAGGTTTAAACTCTCCAAAAGAGATTTTCAGTTTCGATGATGAAAAGTTCTGGAAATGGATAGGGGTGATGACTACACATTTTAAATATATGCAATGCCACTAAATTGTATGCCTGAATATGGTTAAAGTGGTAAATTTTATGTTACATATATTTTACCCTAATAGAAAGATAAATTTAAGAAACAAACCCATTGTAATATACAAGGTGCCCCCTATACTAAACCTTTTGGCATCCTACTCTAATACCACCATCAAATGCAGTTTTAGCCGTATTTCTCCAATTAGACCATAAGCTCTCAAAGACCCTAGTGAATAAATGTTTAGATGTTGTCAAACCATCACCAGTAAGTTTGTACCAATTTACCTGTCAATTGATAGTGTTCATTTCTTCACATACTTGTTAACCTTAAGTTTTGATCATCTTTTAAATTTTTGACTATAAAACTTTAGTTTTATTTCAACAGCCTTTGTTCGTAGTTGTGTTTGAAGATCTTTACACAGTCTGTTGGCCATGGCAGGACAAGTGTTCTCTACACACACTGTTTTTGCTTTTCCACCTCCCACTTATCAAGTCACACCATTGCCCTCTACCTGGTCACAGTCACGTTCACTGTGCACACCTACTCACCAGTGGACATGCTCAGTCCTTACCTTACAGAAGCATGTCTCCTTCTTAACACCACTCTTCCATGGTATTCTTGCTTCTGATTTTCCTTCTCCTCTGGTGCTCCGTCTTACCTTCTTCGTGAGTTCTCCTTTCCTAACTATCAGTATTCATTTGAGGTCTATCCTGGATTATCTTTCCTGCTCACTGTGCACATGCCACTTACATGGCTTCAAAAGTGGGTCATATATTAATGTTACAAATGTAAAGCTTTCATGCAAAGCTTCCCTCTGAGCACAAGTCTTATATATCAACTACCAAATAGATGTTTCCACATATTGTGCCTCATGTGCTGCACACTCATCACTGAATTCAACCTCAAACCTGCTTTAGCCTGGTGTTCACCACCTCATTGAATTGCAACATCTTCTACTCTGTTATTCAAGAAAGTAATCTGGGAATTGTCCATGCTTCTTCCATTTTTCTGCCAGTCCTTTCCCCACCTCAAATCAGTCACTTCTTTCCTGCATGTTTCCTGAATCTGGCCACTGTTTTGCAGCCCACCATGATCTCTTGTCTACTACTATAGTCTGTTACTCATCTCTCCGATTCCACTCTTTCATTCCACAATTCACTCTTCTCATGGTAGCCAAAGCAAACTTTCCGAAACACCACTGATCATATATCTTTCAAAAGTTTCCCATCATCTTTAAGATAAATTCTAAACTCCACAATATACCTAAGAAAGTCTGGACTCTTCTCACCCTTCTCCCAGCTCATCTCATGATGCTCCTCCAGCCGGGTAACCCTGACCACACACACAAAGCATCAATCATGCCAAACACCTCTCAGTGTTACAAATAAATTTTCTTACCCCTCAGCTTTTACACAGACAATTGCCTAGGCTCAGAACACTTTGCCCCAACCCTCTTTGCCTAGCTTCCTGATCATCTCAGATCTCCAACTGTTGGCTACTTGCAATCCCTCCTAGCTTCTATACTTGACAGTCAAACTCAGCTTCTTTCGTTTGAAACTGTCTCACTATCTGGAGGAAGCTCTCTTCTTTAAGATCCCTTTGGAAATGATCCCAAGCAAATCATCTTCCTGTGGATTCCACATCTAGTGGCTGGAATCCTACGACCCTGACCCACACCAGTCCAAGCCCCACTTCTTCTCAAGTGCTGCTCTCTATTCTGTGGGCAGGGTGTTCCAACCATTCATCTTCCATCTGGTTTTTGTTCTTTATTTTCATAAGTAAAGTATCAATTCTTTACATCCCACAAATCTAGATGGCTTACATCAAAGCTTTCCTAGTGGGCCTCCCACTAGACTTACAAAGAGGAGAACCCAGCACTGTAACAACCTTGTCTAGAGAAATTCTCTGTCTTCTTCAACTAACTCATCTCAGATTTTCAACCACCTTTGTGGCTGGAGGTGGATATTCTACTAAGGATTCCAAAACCAGTTCTTGGCCAGCTTCTTTTAAAGACATAGGAGAGGAAGGAAATCTTTGGCAAGTTGAAGGAACAGAGAGAGGACCTCTGGCTGAAAGATAACAAGAGAGGGAAGCAATATGAAATGTCATTGGTAGGACAGGCAGGATGGAAGGCCACAGTGAGTTTATGTTTTATTTTAAAAGAAAAAGGAAACCAAATTGTCCTGGCACACTCAGCCCAGCAGGCTGGGAATTTTAAGGAACTTCAGGCATCTTAGCCCTGGGTGGCAACGCAGCTTTAGAGCCCCTGAAAGTGATAAGCAGCCTGCCGTTCATTCCCCACCACCGGCACTGAAAGCAAACCAGCTGACCCGCCATTGCTCTGAACAGCTAGGGAGCAGCTCCACCCACAGCAACTACACAGAGGCTTCTCCCAGCATGTGGCTAAACGGTACAGATCCAGAGGCTGCCCCCTGCCTGCAGTTGACTGGCACAGACAGCAGAGACTGGCACAGAGTCTGGAAGGCACTAAGGGACTTTATTCTCGCAGTGAGCACACACTGCTCACCTGCAACCCCTGCTAGTGCCCTAGGCCATCCCGAGGGCTGCCCCGCCCATGGCAGCTCAGGGGATTAACCCAGAGGCTGCTCCCTGTGTTTGACAGGGACACAGACAGAGTTGCCCGACACAGACAGTGGAGACTGGTGCAGAGTTCAGGACACACGAAGGGGTGCCGTTCTGGCAAGAGAACACACACTGCTCACCTGTGACTCCTGCCAGTGCCTTAGGCCATCCCAAGGGCCACCCTGCCCATGGCAGCTCAGGGAATCAACCCAGAGGCTGCTCCCTGTGTGCAGTTGACCAGCAGAGGCAGCAGAGATGGGCAAGGTGACAATCAAGCAGGAAGGGACTTTGTTCTCCCAGCCAACACAAGTGCCACTTGCCAGCGATCACTTCCATTGCCATAAAAAGGCAGAGGAAACTTGTTCAGTCCAAAATCCCTCAAACACCAGAGAGAGGGCCTGGTGAGACCAAAACCACAAATCTTCCTGAAAAGGAATTCAAAATAAAAGTCATAAGCATGCTGATAGAGCTACAGAGAAATATGCAAGAACTAAGGGATGAATTCTGGAGGGAGATAACAGAAATGAAACAAACAATGGAAGGATTTAAGAGCAGAGGAGGTGGAAGGGACTGTTAATGGAATAGAAATCAGAGAACAGGAATACAGAGAAGCTGAGGCAGAGAGAGATAAAAGGATCTCCAGGAATGAAACAATATTAAAAGAACTGTGTGACCAATCCAAAAGGAACAATATCCGCATTATAGGGTTACCAGAAGAAGAAGAGAGAGAAAAAGAGATAGAAAGTGTCTTTGAAGAAATAATTGCTGAGAACTTCCCCAATCTGGGGAAGGAAATAGTCTCTCAGAACATGGAAGTCCACAGATCTCCCACACAAGAGACCCAAGGAGGACAACACCAAGACATATAATAATTAAAATGGCAAAGATCAAAGACAAGGACAGAGTATTAAAAGCATCCAGAGAGAGAAAAAAGATCGCCTACAAGGGAAAACACATTAGGCTATCATAAGATTTCTCAGCAGAAACCTTACAGGCCATAAGGGAATGGCACGATATATTCAATGCAATGAAACAGAAGGGCCTCAAACCAAGAATACTGTATCCGGCAAGATTATCATTTAAATTTGATGGAGGATTAAACAATTCCCAGATAGCAAAAGTTGAGGGTATATACCTCCCACAAACCATCTCTACAGTGTATTTTAAAGGGACTGCTCTAGATGGAAGCACTCGTAAGGCTAAATAGATGTCACCAGAGAAAATAAAACCACAGCAAAGAAAGTAGACCAACCTAATACCAACTAAATGCAAAATAAAATCAGCTATCCACAAAGTCAGTCAAAGGAAACACAAAAGAGTACAGAACAAAACACCTAACATATAAAGAATGGAGGAGGAAGAAAAGGGAGAGAAATAAAGAATCATCAGACTAAGTTTATAATAGCATAATAAGTTAGACAGATAGTAAAGAAGCTGCCCTTGAACATTTGGTAACCACGAATCCAAAGCCTGCAATGGCAGTAAGTACATATCTACTGATAATCACCCTAAATGTAAATGGACTGAATGCACCAATAAAAAGACACAGAGTAATAGAATGGGTGAAAAAGCAAGACCCATCTATATGCTGCTTACAAGAGACTCACCCCAAACCCAAAGACATGCACAGAGTAAAAGTGAAGGGATGGAATAAGATATTTCATGTAAACAGTAGGGAGGAAAAAGCAGGTGTTGCAGTACTTGTATCAGACAAAATAGACTTTCAAACAAAGAAAGTCACAAGAGACAAAGAAGGACATTACATAATGATAAAGGGGTAAGTCCAACAAGAGGATAAAACCATTATAAATATCTATGCAACCAACACAGGAGCACCGACATAAGTGAAACAAATACTAACAGAATTAAAGGACGAAATAGAATGCAATCTGTGGGATTAATGGGATTAATACATAAATCAAGTAATATAGAAATCAAATGTACAAATGCATATGACCTGATTGTTTCTCCTACAACTCCTGATGCATGATCAATAACAAAATGAGTAAGGACAAACAGTTCCTACAAATAGTGACCACCCTCACATGGCTTCAGTGTCCTTGAGGAGCATCACACCCTAGGGCTGGGCTCAAGGTCAGATAATGATTCTGTGTTGATCATGTCTTGAACCCCCTACTCAAAATTCTTTGGATGTTTGGGTTCATTTGCTCAATGAATATGAGGAGTGCCTTTTCGGCATTACTCTTGCACTGTTACGCATTGAGTCCCCTGGCTGGTCCTTCCAGGTCTTCGATATCTCATCACATCTCCTCCCTTACCTGCGGATCAGAGGCAGCAAGGGAGCGACAAGTGACACCCAAACAGGGACCCTTGAAACTCGGAGCAGGGAAGCTCCTAAGATCGTTGATCCGGTAAGACTCCCGGGAAAGTGTATGTAGGGACAGGGTCCAGATGTCAGGGACACTACAATGGGCCAACATGAAACTAAAGCAGATAAACTGGAGGATTACTTAAAATTACTCCGTGCCCTCCTAAAAACCTCAGGAGTGAAAACTTCTAAAAAAGACTTTGCTCAACTTCACAAATACATTAAAAATCACTGTTACTGGTTGCCACCACAAGGAACCCTCAGACAAGCTGATTGGAGTAATGTATTAAGAGATTTCAAAAAGGCTCACAGGCAGGGGAACATTAGCCCTGTACCTGTTTGGGTGGATTGATGACCCCTCAATAAATAAAAACTGGCAGCCTTACACACATTAGTTCAACAACAGCTTCAGTTAGATAGATTAGAATTTTCCACAAGCCCTTGGAATCCCCCTGTATTTGTTATAAAACAGAGTCCAGAAAATGGAAATTCTTACATTACTTAAGACAAATTAATGCAGTCCTTAAACCTATGGGTCCTTTACAAGAAGGCCTCCCTTCTCCAGCTATGATTTCGAAAGACTGGGACATGGTTATCATTGATCTTAAAGATTGTTTTTTTACGATTCCTTTAGCTGTGGCAGATAGGGAAAAGTTTGCTTTTACTCTACCCTCCTTAAATTTGTAAGCTCCTTCAGAAGGATTCCAATAGAAAGTACTTCCTCAAGAAATGTTAAACAGCCCTACAATTTGTCAAAATGATGTGTATAGGGTTCTCTTGTCCCCTCCTGGTGTGAGTCAGGAGCTGTCTGCCCTCTCACTGTATCTCTAAATAAAAGCCTCCCCTTAGCTCTCCTACCTTGACTGTTTGCTAAGTTCATTTATCAGCCCTGCAAGCAAGAATCCCGGCATCATCTTTGGGGGCTCGTCCGGGATAACTTTGGAGGTGAGTATCGGCATCCAAGCCTGCCTTTTCTTTCGCTGTCCTTATAGACGGAAACCATCTATGGCACGCAGCATCAGGCACTCGTCAGCCACTTCAATGGGACTAGCCCAGCTGCCGATCTCAAAGTCTCAAGCGACAGGTTCCCCTGCATCTCCCTCAGTGGATCCCCCGTCTCCCTTGGGAGCCAAGAATGTCATCTGAGTGGAGGCCAGGATTCCCTTTCAGAGGCATCTCCTTGGATGCGAGGGACTGAGGAAGGCCGTGGGCAACTGCGAGAGTCTAGGCTGAGGCTGCACTTCAGCGGCTTCTCAAAGGTCCGCGTGTCTGGAATCAGACCCCGAAGGCCCGACTGGGGATCCACGAGGAGCGTCTCTCTTTCTGTCTCTCTGACTTCCAGCCTGCTTCTTCAGGCCACCCTGGCCTCTGAGTGAGGCAGGGGGCGTTCCTAACCTCATCAGTTTCACGGAACCTGATGCCCACCACTGAAAGGTAAGAGACTGCTCTTATTCCTGACTAAATGCTGTACTCTTTATATAATAAGATATGTCTGAACATTAGCCACTTAAAAGATGATTAGCATCAGCCACCAGTCTTAAGTCTCTGATTAGAGAGGCTTGGCCCCTGAGAGAAGTATGCAATATTATAAAGTTATACAGCTGCATTTATTTTAATGCAAGGAAAGAAAATAGTCAAAAGTCTTGTGAACTACTACAATAAGGGACTAGTTTTCTAAATTTTTCTGGTGAAAATCTATTCTACTTATTGAGTTCATTACCTTCAAAAATTGGGAGGTTTTTGAACTAGACTCCCTGAAACAAGAAATTTACCTTCTGCAATACAGCCTGACTTTAAATGACTGGTGCTAGAATTGTACTTACATTTCATTTCCAGCCCCCTGGACACACACAGTCCCTATCAGTTCAGAGCCTTCATCAGCCCTGTTAGTCTGGGGCCATCTAAACCTTAACCCAGTTATGTAAACTGCTCACCTTTAGAGTGTATTCTTGAAAACTGAGATACTTTTAGTCAAATAAGCTAAAAGGAAAGAAGGCAATTGGATATCAGTAACTCAAATCTTTGTATCAGTTTATCTGTCTGTGTTTATGTTATTTTATGAAAAGCATTGCTAACTGTAGTCATTATGTCTCAGTCTGTATGCTTGTGTGTATAAGTGTGTAAATGAAAAATATTTTTCTACCTGCGAGAGTAAGGTAGAAATTAATGCTAATTTGTTAAACTGAAATGGACATGTCCTTATGGTTATCAGCTGCCTAAGTTTACCTAAAGTCATTGAAGTTGATGTTATCTGTTAAATCATTCAAGAAAAATGCTTAAAGAGAGGCTTAACTTTGTCTATTGTTTGGTAAAAGTTCTGTGAGCATAGTTGTTAGGAATAAGTAAACTAAATAAGTGTAGCAAATAAACATCGTAATAATAGTGTGTTAATGTATTACAGTGTGTTACAGTGTATATACCTACAAACAGCCTGAGAATCTTTGTAGTAACCTAAAACCTTAAAGTTTTGCTAAGCAGACATATTTTGTGCTTAGAGATTATGCTGTAAAGCACATGGTTTCAGGAATTATAAAGTGTGTTCATAAATTTGTTAATCTAAAGAATGCTAGTGCAATAGTTTACAATAGCCCACTTCTCAGTGTTCACTGAAAATTAAAGTTGCTAATGGTTTTAAGGTCTAATTAAAGCTACTTAAAGAAGAAAACATCTCTACTTGCTAAAAAAAAGATGTGTTTTAATAAGAGAAAGTATAAAGAATGGAAATTCATTTTGTTGAGGGTAAAAGAAGGTAATTGTTCTAAAGTACAACTATTTATTTAAAGAGGGAGAACACTGAATGTAAAAGGAACGTTGTAGAAAGCTTGTGGAAAATTGATATAGTCATGCTATGTGAAATTAAAGCAAATGAGTCTCGATATCAACTACACAGCAAAACTAGAATTTTGTTTTCAGTTAAGAAGACAAGGTTTTCTTAAACTGTTAGTCTGCTCTTAATGTTGAAAGATTGCAAAAGGTTTTCTAATTGTTTTATCAAAATAGTTTCTCATGCTTAAAGTCTCAATGAATTGTCTGAGTATTTAAGAAAATGAGATCTTAATATTAAAGGACTAAAAGTTAAACTTTGCTAACAACTGTGTAAACTTCTGTATCTGCCTTTGAAGTATTTTGTTGTCATTCTAGTTAAATGGATAAGTATTGCTTCATGGCAACCTATAATCTTATTTAAGCAAATGCAAGAAACTTTCTCCTGACAACTTTCCAAAATCAAATTCAAAAAGGTGCTTTTACCTCTAGCTAACTCTGATATTTTCCAGTGGGCCCCTGGAACATGTCAGAGGAACTTTTTCTCCTCGTCAGGGAAAATATTTAGCTAATTTGGCTTACTTATCTGATATATATATATTTACCTGGAAAGCACTGTCAAAGGGAATGATGCTAAACTTTGTTACTGAATGTTTTATGTTGCAGAAATATCCAAATTTTCTTATGTCAGCTGTCTTATAGTAAGCTCTCATCAGATCTTTCACCCTTGTTATTTGTAAGTCTTTTGTCCTTTATAGTCACTGTTTTATTACTCCTAAACTAGTAAAGAACTGGATTTCAGCAGAACAAGTATTGGTTACATAAGATTAAGTAAACTAGGGAAATGATTTTGTGGCTTTTTGTTTCAAATGTTGCTGATAAAGTGTTTTAAGCTCTTTCTCTTAAGCTGCCTGACAACAGTTTAGTAAATGACAATACCTTTATAAGCAGAATTGAAACATTTATCTTTCTCTCTACCTGACCCCTCCAGAATTTAAAAGCTTTCAGTATTTTTATATTTTATGACAGTATGTTTATTTGCATACGCTCAGTAAAAATCTGCTTTCCTTATAACAGGACCAATTAAAAACACTGGTTATGTTACCAAAGCTTTGACTCGAATGTCATACCTGAGAGACGTGTGTGTAAACTCAGATATGAACAGCTTTAAGGAACTAAGGTTGACTTTAGTTTTAGTTTTCTCCCATCATTTCAATTAAAATTTTACTGTTTCTAGTCCTCATGTTCAGCCATACATTCTTAATCTTATCAAGTTGCTCCAAAAAGGAAAATCCAACTCCAGATGTTGCTACTTAACCTAATAACACAATTTGTCCTATCTTGCCTAGAAGCCATAAAACTTCAAATAGTAATAGAAATGGAACCCAGAATAGAAGTGCTAATCTTCCGAGGCCCTCTCAACTGACCACTGATGGAGACCTAACTGCATCCTTTATGTGCCCCTTCTCAGCATGAAGCAGCCAGAAAGGTCACTGCCCCTTTTCCCTAGCAGAAGCTAGGGTCTCTATCTGTAGAGTGGGGAATGAGACAGGGACCTTGAGCTTAGACAGAATAGGGTGGGGGCCTCTGGAAAAAGCAAGGCAGGATATTTGCAGTCAGACCAATGTAACTACATTCAAGGAAACCCCCTACCAAAACTCTGTGTTAAACATTAAGCTCTAGAGTCATTCTTCAGTGAGATCAGTTAAAGCTCAAAAGGCCAGGAGCAACTTGACCTGGAATGTTTGAGTGTTCCGCAAATAAAGAAGGGTATCTCAGCATAACCCATGACTTCACTGTAAACAGTCCTAGCAAACAGACAACCCCCCAGCCCACCTTAGGGACAGGGCAGGTGGTACAAGTCCACGCCCTAAGCCCTCTCTTCACATTATCAAAGCATATGTGGCATGGGATGCATCCTTCCTGCTCTAATAGATTATCCCAGAAATAGTCATGAAAGATTTCTCCGAGCTCTGCTGTCTGATTGTGATGACAACTTGAAGCTTTTAGATCCCACCTCTGTTGCAGTTGCAGCTGCATTCATCCTACCAGTTCCTGGACTTGTTGGTGGAATGCAAAAAGAGATATCTAAGCTGGCCTGTGTATACAATAAGACAAGGAATTTGACTGCTTCTGTATTATCTGACCTCAATCAACAGCTAGGAGAAGTGTGAGTTGTGGAGCTTCAGAATCATGCTACTATAGACTGTCTGCTGTTAAAAGACCTTACGGGATGTGAACAGATTCCAGGAATGTGTTGTTTTTATTTGTCGGATTTTTCTCAAAATATCCAAAATCAATTAGATAATATTCATCATGTTATTAATAAGTTTTCACAAATGCCTGGATTATTGAATTGGTTCTCTTGGTTTCATTGGATATGGCCAATACTTGTAGGTTTACTTCTATTATGTATTTGTCTTCCTGTTCTGGTGATGTGGGTATGTCATCTGATCACTAGCTTATTGAAGCCAATACATGCTTATGCAACTTTTCAAGAAGTAATGTCTAAGAAGTGATTGTTCACTGTCTACATTAACCCCCATGAAAGTCCGTGCAGTGAATCAGTGTATTTTGTGATTTTTATGATTATGGCTGGACATAAGAGTATGAGAAAAAGCATCAACCTACTTCAAATACCTCTTTTTGTTGCATGTTATCTCCCCGTATGGCCCCGGAGGATGGCTGGTTAGCCAGAGATGGGTAAGATTCCTCATGGGAGGAACAACCTAAGACAGGCATAGTCGCAGGGGGCCAACAGGCGAGGAGAAGGGGGCCAACTGAGGTGAGCCTTAGAACCTCATCCCCCCATTTATGTGAAGCATTTCCTGCTGCCCTTGCTCAGCTCAGGTCAAAACTCCATCTATAGGCATAGACCTGATCACCTGCAATTACCTTCTATTGGCACTAAATCTATTTTCTGTCTTTCTTTAAGAAGGAGACTTTTATTTCATATTGCAGAATTTGGAGAAGTAAACTATGTTAAAAGCCTTCTGTTAGAAACTATCTGCTTGCTATATTCTTTATTGTATCTACTACTTAAAAGAAAAGGGGGAAATGTGGGATTAATGGGATTAATACATAAATCAAGTAATATAGAAATAAAATGTACAAATGCATATGACCTGACTGTTTCTCCTACAACTCCTGATGCATGATCAATAACATAATGAGTAAAGACAAAACAGTTCCTACAACCCATGACCGCCCTCACATAGTTTCAGTGTCCTTGAGGAACATCATGCCCTAGGGCTGGACTCAAGGTCAGATAATGATTGTGTGTTGATCATGTCTTGAACCACCTACTCAAAATCTTTGGATGTTTGGGTTCATTTGCTCAATAAATATGAGGAGTGCCTTTTCGGCATTACTCTTACACTGTTACACATTGAGTCCCCTGGCTGGTCCTTTCAGGTCTTTGATATCTCATTGAGTCTCCTCCCTTATCTGTGGGTCAGAGGCAGGGGGACTGACAGCAATGCATTTATTTTAGGAGACTTCAACACACCATTCACTCTAAAGGACAGATCCACCAGAGAGAAAATAAGTAAGGACACAGAGGCACTGAACAACACTCTAGAACAGATAAACCTAACAGGCATCTACAGAACTCCACACCCAAAAGAAGCAGGATACACATTCTTCTCGAGTGCACATGGAACATTTTCCAGAATAGACCACACACTAGGCCACAAAAAGAGCCTCAGTAAATTCAGAAAGATTGAAATTCTACCAACCAACTTCTCAGATCACAAAGGTATAAAACTAGAAATAAATTTTACAAAGAAAACAAAAGGCTCACAAAGACATGGAGGCTTAACAACTTGCCCTTAAATAATCAATGGATCAATGATCAAATTAAAGCAGAGATCAAGCAATATATGGAAACAAATAACAACAACAGCGCAATGCCACAACTTCTGTGGGATGCAGCAAAGGCAGTTCTAAGAGGGAAGTATATAGCAATCCAGGCCTATTTAAAGAAGGAAGAACAATCCCAAATGAATAATCTAAATTCACAATTATTGAAACTGGAAAAAGAAGAACAAATGAGGCCCAAAGTCAGCAGAAGGAGGGAAATAATAAAGATCAGAGAAGAAATAAATAAAATTGAGAAGAGTAGAACAATAGAAAAAATTAATGAAACCAAGAGCTGGTTCATTGAGAAAATAAACAAAATAGATAAACCCCTAATCAGATGTATTAAGAGAAAAAGAGAAGCTACACACAAAAATAGAATCAGAAATGAGAAAGGAAAAATCATGACAGACACCACAGAAATACAAAGAATTATTACAGAATACTATGAAAATCTATATGCTAACAAGCTGGATTACCTAGAAGAAATGGACAACTTTCTAGAAAAACACAACCTTCCAAGAATGACCAAAAAAGAAACAGAAAATACAAACAGACCAATTACCAGAAATGAAATTGAAGCGATACTCAAAAACAAAACCCAAGAACAAAAATCCCTTGTCTAGATGGATTCACCGCTGAATTTTATCAGACATTTAGAGAAGAAATAATACCCATTCTCCTTAAAGTTTTCCAAAAAATAGAAGAGGAGATAATGCTTCATTCTATGAAGCCAGCATCACTCTAATACCCAAAGAAGGCAAAGTCACAACAAAAAAAGAAAACTACAGACCCATATCCCTGATGAAAATAAATGCAAAAATAATCAATAAAATATTAGCAAACTGAATTCAAAAATACATCAAAAGGATCATACACCATGATCAAATGGGATTCATATCAGGGATGCAAGGATGGTACAACATTAAAAAATCCACCAACATCATCCACCACATCAACAAAAAGAAGGACAAAAAACACATGATCATCTCCACAGATGCTGAAAAAGCAGATGACAAAATTCAACATCCATTCATGATAAAAACTCTCAACAAAATGGGTATAGAGGGCAAGTACCTCAACATAATAAAGGCCATATATGACAAACCTACAGCCAACATCATACTTAACAGCGAAAAGCTGAAAGCTTTTTCCCTAAGATCAGGAATAAGACAAAGATGCCCACTCTCCCCACTTTAATTCAACATAGTACTGGAGGTCCTAGCCATGGCCATCAGACAACACAAAGAAATAAAAGGCATCCAGATTGGTAAGGAAGAAGCCAAACAGTCACTGTTTGCAGATGACATGATATTGTACATTTAAAAAACCCTAAAGAATCCACTCCAAAACTACTAGAACTAATATCTGAATTCAGCAAAGTAGCCAGATACAAAATCAGTACACAGAAATCTGTTGCATTCCTATACACTAATGATGAACTAGCAGAAAGAGAAATCAAGAAAATGCCATTCATAATTGCATCAAAAAGAATAAAATACCTAGGAATAAACCTAACCAAGGAAGTGAAAGACCTATACCCTGAAAACTACAAGACATTTTTAAGAGAAATTAAAGAGGACACTAATAAATGAAAATTCATCCCATGCTCTTGGGTAGGAAGAATTAAATTGTCAAAATAGCCTTCTTGCCTAAATCAATCTACAGATTCAATGCAAACCCTATCAAAATACTGACAGCATTCTTCCACAAACTGGAACAAACAGTTCAAAAATTCATATGGAACCATGAAAGACCCCAAATAGCCAAAGCAATCCTGAGAAGGAAGAATAAAGTAGGGAGGATCTCGCTTCCCAACTTCAAGCTCTACTACAAAGCCACAGTAATCAAGACAATTTGGTACTGGCACAAGAACAACCCATAGACCAGTGGAACAGAATAGAGAGTCCAGATACTAACCCAAGCATATATGGTCAATTAATATAAGATAAGGGAGCCATGAATATACAATGGGGAAATGACAGCCTCTTCAACAATTGGTATTGGCAAAACTGGACCGCTACATGTAAGAGAATGAAACTGGATTATTGTCTAAGCCCATACACAAAAGTAAACTCAAAATGGATCAAAGCCCTGAATGTAAGTCATGAAACCATAAAACTCTTAGAAAAAAACATAGGCAAAAATCTCTTGGACATAAACTTGAGTGACTTCTTCATGAACATATCTCCCCAGGCAAGGGAAACAAAAGCAAAAATGAACAAGTGGGACTATATCAAACTAAAAAGCTTCTGTACAGCAAAGGACACCATCAGTAGAACAAAAAGACATCCTACAGTATGGGAGAGTATATTCATAAATGACATATTTAATAAGGGGTTGACATTCAAAATAAATAAAGAGCTTACACACCTCAACAAATGAAAAGCAAATAATCCAAATTCAGATGGCCAACAGATGTATGAAAAGATGCTCCACATCGCTAGTTATCAGAGAAATGCAAATTTAAACCACAATGAGATCTCACCTCACACCAGTTAGGATGGCCACCATCCAAAAGACAAACAACAACAAATGTTGGCGAGAATGTGGAGAAAGGGGAACCCTCCTACACTGCTGGTGGGAATGTAAATTGGGGAACCCTCCTACACTGCTGGTGGGAATGTAAATTAGTTCAACCATTGTGGAAAGCAGTATGGAGGTTCCTCAAAAAACTCAAAATAGAAATACCATTTGACCCAGGAATTCCTCTCCTAGGTATTTACCCTAAGAATGCAGGAGCCCAGTTTGAAAAAGACGTATGCACCCCTATGTTTATTGCAGCACTATTTACAATAGCCAAGAAATGGAAGCAACCTAAGTTTCCATCAGTAGATGAATGGATAAAGAAGATGTGGTACATATACACAATGGAATATTATTCAGCCATAAGAAAAAAACAAATCCTACCATTTGCAACAACATAGATGGAAGTAGAGGGTGTTATGCTCAGTGAAATAAGCCAGGTGGAGAAAGAGAAGTATCAAATGATTTCACTCATCTGCAGAGTATAAGAACAAAGAAAAAACTGAAGGAACAAAACAGCAGCAGACTCACAGAACCCAAGAATGGACTAACAGTTACCAAAGGGTAAGGGACTGGGGAGGATGAGTAGGAAGGGAGGGATAAGGGGGAAAAGGGAGCATCACGATTAGCACACATAATTTGGCAGGGGGTGGCACGGGGAAGGCAGTATAGCACAGAGAAGACTAGTGATTCTACAGCATCTTACTACACTGATAGACAGTGACTGTAATGGGGTATGTGGTGGGGACTTAATAATGGGGGGAGTCTAGTAACCATAATGTTGCTCATGTAATTGTGCATTAATGATACCAAAAATAAAAAAAAGATTCTAAAAAAAAGGGAAACCACTGAAATGTTTTGAGCAGAGGGGAGACATGACCTTCTCAAATGACATAAAAGCCACTCTCTTTCTTTGTGTACAATGGACTATAAGGGGACAAGAGGGAAATAAGTTAAAAGGCATCTCAGTGGCTCCATGGAGAGATGGGAATTACTTGCATAAAGAGACCACTCAATGGGATTAAAGCTATGTTTTATGGTAAAACCAACAGGTATTATTGGTGGATTGGATATGAGAAATTAAGTAAAGGGAGAAATGAGGGATGATTCGAAGGATTTTTGCCTTGAGCAATGGTAAAATTTATTGAGATGGAAATGGCTGGAATGAGGGCAGAATTCAAGCCAGAAAAGAGTATTCAAAAGCCTGAGTTGGTTAGACTAAGTTTGACATGATTACTAGACAACCAACCAGATCAAAAAGGCAGCTGGAGTCTGGAGTCCAGATGTTCTAGGGTTCCAGCTGCCTACTGCTATGTAACAAACCACTCCCAAAACTGATAGTGGTATAACTAGATTTTTCTTTACACTCATAGATTCTGTGACTCAAGGGCAAAAATGTCTTGTCTCTGTTCCATGATATCTGAGACCTCAGCTGGGAAGACTCAAACAGCTGGGCGTGGCTTGAATGACTCCGGGCTGGAGTCATGCCCAGGCTTTAGTCATAAATCTGGCACCAAGCCTGGCATGACTGGATGGCCGGGCTCAGCTGGTCCTGCCACTGGGGGCACCCACACATGGTCCTCCCATGTGACTTGGGCTTCCTTTCAGCCTGTTTGCCTCAGAGTAGTTGAGCTTGTACATGGTGATCCAGGGTACCCAGAGCAAGTATTCTGGAAACTTTCTTCCTTTAAAGTGGCTGGTGTATAGCCTTTTGTGACCGAGGGTCAGCAGGCACATACAGTCACTTCCATGGTGTTTGTATCTGTTGGTCATCCACTGGTCAAAGCTGTCACACACACACCCAGATTCAAAAAGAGGGGACATAGGTTCCGCCTTTCAGTAGGAGGTGTGTCAAAGAATCTATGGCCATACCTACAATCTGCAGACCCCTGCTCAATGGTGGAGACCTAGAAAAAGAGCATGGAAGGACAGCTTATTATTAAGTGAATTTTAGAAACCAATTTCATGAGAGAGAGATGAAGAGAAAACTCAGACCACAGGACCGTATGAAAAGAAATAGAGAAAAAATATACATGTTCTACTAGTGCCTCAGTGCCACAGTATATATTGGAGCTTGAAATAAAACTAAACCCTTTAGTTACACAGATAGCTGGTGTATGCAATGGGCCAGACTCAGAAGACACAGTCCAGTAACAGTATGGTTTTTCCTCTGCCACTCCTGAAATCTGTCAGTGTCTCATCTGCACACCATGGTGGTACCTTGGGCAAATCTCAAAACTTTACCAATATTTTGACTGTAAGAATAGTTCTACTTGTAGGTATTCAAAAACCAAGAACAGAATGTGGAATATATACTATTTTGGAAACTCAGAGAGTTTCACACAAAAATCCAGCAGTCTGGCTTCTTTAAAAAACTCAAAGATCTGGTGACATTGGACCTGAGGTGCCACAAACGGCAGGAGGTGAGTGGCGACGGCCCCTTTGGGACCCTTTGGCTCACAGCCCAGCTCGCCCTGTTTTGAGAAAGGCACCAGCTCCTCCTGGTTGGTCTCTTGGCTCTGGGAGCAGCCCCAGGGGACGGGCGTGTGGTCTCTCCTGCCGTCTCCGGCTTGGCTTTCCTTCTTCTCATTGGCTCTTGTTTAAAGTTCTGTCTTTGCTGTTGATCCCTTTTGTCAAAGCTGGCAACCAAATGCCGGCATTCACTCAGGAGGCGTGGCTGTAGGCTCCTCAGACAAACTCCAGAGACATGGGTGAGGCCCGTTCCACCTGACATCTGACAACGAACCCCCCATCCAGACGCTTGTCCACCACCGTACACAGACTGTGCCCTGCATGAAGGCAAGTCCTTACATGGCTTTTGCCTACCTACTCCCTACAGCACACACCTGCCACTCCTGTGGGCCCCTCTGTGGCTGCCACAAGCAAGAAGGAGGGCTGTTTCCCTGCTGCTCTCTCTTCTCAGCCTGTTCTCACAGGCAGCTTAGCCAGCACTATTAGACATGTTCACTGGGATCAGGACCTGTCCCTTCACACAGACTAGCAAATTCTTAACAAATTCTTCAGTACACACATCAGGTTCCCCCAAGAGCCCTTTCTTACTTGCCTCTGAGGGCAACAGAGGGGGAACATACAAGTTTCTGTGGCTCAGATGCATCCAGCCAGGAATGTTGCCAGCTGCCTGTCTCCCCCAAACAGCCCCATCTGCCCGCCAGGCTCTCCTGGAGGTCCCTTACTTGACTCTGGGAACAGAGGTCTGCCTCCCCTTTCCACAGCCCTTTTTTTTTAATTAAGGTATCATTGATATACACTCTTACGAAGGTTTCACATGAAAAACATTGTGGTTACCACATCCACCCATATTATCAAGTGCCCCCCATACTCCATTGTAGTCACTGTCCATCAGTGTAGTAAGATGCCACAGAGTCACTACTTGTCTTCTCTGTGCAACACTGTCTTCAGCGTGACCCCCCCAACACATCATGTGTACTAATCATAATACCCATCAATCCCCTTCTCCCTCCCTCCCCACCCACCCAGCCCCACCCCTCCCCTTTGGTCACTACTAGTCCCTTCTTGGAGTCTGTGAATCTGCTGCTGTTTTGTTCCGTCAGTTTTGCTTCATTGCTACACTCCACAAATGAGGGAAATCATTTGGTACTTGTCTTTCTCTGCCTGGCTTTTTTCACTGAGCATAACACCCTCTAGCTCCATCCATGTTGTTGCAAATGGTAGGATTTGTTTTCTTCTTATGGCTGAATAGTATTCCATTGTGTATATGTACCACATCTTCTTTATCCATTCATCTACTGATGGACACTTAGTTTGCTTCCATATCTTGCCTATTGTAAATATAGCTGCGATAAACATAGGGGTGCATATGTCTTTTTGAATCTGAGAACGTGCTTTCTTTGGGTAAATTCCTAGAAGTGGAATTCCTGGGTCAAATGATATCTCTATTTTGAGTTTTTTGAGGAACCTCCACACTGCTTTCCACAATGGTTGAATTAATTTACATTCCCTCCAGCAGTGTAGGAGTGTTCCCCTTTCTCCACAACCTCGCCAACATTTGATATTCCTAATCTTTTCTATGTTGGCCATCCTAACTGGTGTGATGTAATATCTCATTGTGGTTTTAATTTGCATTTCCCTGATAATTAGTGATGTGGAGCATCTTTTCATGTGCCTGTTGGCTATTTGAATTTCTTCTTTGGAAAGTGTCTGTTCAAATCCTCTGCCCACTTTTTAATAGGGTTATTTGCTTTTTGGGTGTTGAGGCATGTGAGTTCCTTATATATTTTGGATGTTAACCCCTTGTTGGACATGTCATTTACAAATATATTGTCCCATACTGTAGGATGCCTTTTTGTTCTGCTGATGATGTCCTTTGCTGTACAGAAACTTTTTAGTTTTATGTAATCCCATTCGTCCATTTTTCCTTTTGTTTCCCTTGCTCGAGGAGATGCGTTCAGGAAAAAGTTGCTTATGTTCATATTCAAGAGATTTTAGCCTATGTTTTCTTCCAAGAGTTTTATGGTTTCATGACTTATATTGAGGCCTTTGATTCATTTCAAGTTTACTTTTGTGTATGGAGTTACACAATAATCCAATTTCATTCTCTTACATGTAACTGTCCAGTTTTGCCAACACCAGTTGTTGAAGAGGCTGTCCATTCTCCATTGTATATCCATGTCTCCTTTATTATATATTAATTGACCATATATGCTTGGGTTTATATCTGGGCTCTCTATTCTGTTCCATTGATCTATGGGTATGTTCTTGCACCAGTACCAAATTGTCTTGATCACTGTGACTTTGTAGTACAGCTTAAAGTTGGGGGGCGTAATCCCCCCGTTTTATTCTTCCTTCTCAGGATTGCTTTTGCTTTGGCTATTCAGGGTCTTTTGTAGTTCCATATAAATTTTAGAACTATTTGCTCTAGTTCATTGAAGAAAGTCATTGGTATTTTGATAGGGATTGCATTGCATCTGTAGATTGCTTTAGGCAGGATGGCCATTTTGACAATATTAATTCTTCCTATCTATGAGCACAGGATGTATTTCCATTTATTGGTGTCTTCTGTAATTTCTCTCATGAGTGTCTTGTAGTTTTCAGGGTATAAGTCTTTCACCTTCTTGGTTAGGTTTATTCTAGATATTTTATTCTTTTTGAAGCAATTGTGAATGGCATTGTTTTCCTGATTTCTCTTTCTGCTAGTTCACATTAGTATATAGGAATGCAACAGATTTCTGTGATTGATTTCAGATCCTGCAACTTTGCTTAATTCAGTTATTAGTTCTAGTAGTTTTGGGGTAAATTCTTTCGGGTTCTTTATGTACAATATCGTGTCATATGCAAACAGTGACAGTGACGGTTTAACTTCTTCCTTATCAATCTGGATGTGTTTTACTTCTTTGTGTTGTATGATTGCTGCAGCTAATACCTCTTAAACTATGTTGAATAAAAGTGGGAAGAGTGAGCGTCCTTGTCTTTTTCCCAATCTTAGGAGAAAACCTTTCAGCTTCTCACTGTTAAGTATGATGTTGGCTGTGGGTTTGTCATATATAGCCTTTATTATGTTGAGGTACTTGCCCTCTATACCCATTTTGTTGAGAGTTTTTATCATTAATGGATGCTGAATTTTGTCGTATGCTTTTTCAGCATCTATGGAGATGATCATGTGTTTTTTTGTCCTTCTTTTTTTGATGTGGTGTATGATACTGATGGATTTTTAAATATTGTACCATCCTTGCATCCCTGGAATAAATACTACTTGATGATGATGGATGAACTTTTTGATTTACTTTTTAATTCAATTTGCTAATATTTTGTTGGGTATTTTTGCATCTATTTTCATCAGGTAGATTGGTCTGTAATTTTTTTGTGTGGGTTTTTGCCTGGTTTTGGTATTAGAGTGATGCTGGCCTCATAGAATGAGTTTGGAAGTATTCCCTCTTCTCCCACTTTTTTGGAAAACTTTAAGGAGGATGGGTATTAGTTCCCCACTAAATGTTTGATTAAATTCAGCAGGGGAACCATCTGGTTCAGGGATTTTGTTCTTAGGTAGTTTTTTGATTACCAATTCAATTTAATTGTTCAGATTTTCTGTTTCTTTCTTGGTCAGCCTTGGAAGGTTGTATTTTTCTAGAAAGTGTCCATTTCTTCTAGGTTATCCAGTTTGTTAGCATATAATTTTTCATAGTATTCTCTAATAATTGTTTGTATTTCTGTGATGTCCATAGTGATTTTTCCCTTCTCATTTCTAATTGTTTACGTGTGTACAGTCTTTTTTTTTCTTGATAAATCTGGCTAGCGATTTATCTATTTGTTTTTTTTCCTCAAAGAACCAGCTCCTGCTTTCACTGATTCTATTGTTTTATTCTTCCTGATTTTATTTATTTATTCTCTAATCTTGATTATGTCCTTCCTTCTACTGACTTTGGGCCTTATTTATTCTTCTTTTTCTTATTTCATTAATTGTGAATTTAGACTGTTCATATGGGATTGTTCTTTCCTGAGGTAGGCCTGTATTGCAATATACTTCTCTCAGCATGGCTTTCACTGTGTTCCACAGATTTTGTGGTGTTGAGTTATTGTTGTCATTTATCTCCATATATTGCTTGATCTATTTTTTTATTTGATGATTGATCCATTGATTATTTAGGGGCATGTTGTTAAGCCTCCATGTGTTTGTGGGCTTTTTTGTTTTCTTTGTGTAATTTATTTCTAGTTTCATACCTTTGTGGTCTGAGAAGCTGGTTGGTACAATTTCAATCTTTTTGAATTTAGTGAGGCTCTTTTTGTGGCCTAGTATATGATCTATTCTTGAAAATGTTCCATGTGCACTTGAGAAGAATGTGTGTCCTGCTGCTTTTGGGTGTAGAGTTCTGTAGATGTCTGTTAGGCCCATCTGTTCTAATGTGTTGTTCAGTGCCTCTGTGTTCTTACTTATTTTGTCTGGTTGACCTGTCCTTTGGAATGAGTAGTATGTTGAAGTCCCCTAAAATGAATGCATTGCATTCTATTTCCCCCTTTATTTCTGTTAGTATTTGTTTCACATATGTAGGTGCCATGTTGGGTGCATAGATATTTGTAATGGTTATATCCTCTTGTTGGACTGATCCATTTATCATTATGTAATGTCCTTCTTTGTCTCTTGTGACTTTCTTTGTTTTGAAGTCTATTTTGTCTGGTACAAGTACTGCAACTCCTGCTTTTTTTTCCCCTATTAGTTGCATGAAATATCTTTTCCATCCCTTCACTTTTAGTCTGTGTAGGTCTTTGGGTTTGAAGTGGGTCTCTTGTTGGCAGCATATAGTTGGGTCTTGTTTTTTATCTATTCAGTGACTCTATCTCTTGATTGGTGCCATTCAGACCATTTGATTATCCATAGGTATGTACTTATTGCCATTGCAGGCTTTAGATTCATGGTTACCAAAGGTTCGAGGGTAACTTCCTTACCAATAGTCTAACTTAACTCACTTAGTATGTAGTTACTAACACAATCTAAAGGTTTTTTTCCCCCTTCTTTTTCTTCTTCCTCCATTCTTCATATATCATATTCTGTACTTTTTGTCTATCCCTTGACTGACTTTGGGGTAGTTGATTTGATTTTGCATCTGCTTAGTAATTAATGGGTCTACTTTCTTTACTGTCTCCACAGCACTTTTTTCTATGAATTCACTTGGAACAATCTGCTCTCTGACTGAATCACAAGTCTCCTTTTGTTGAAGCAGGAGACCAGAGATAGTCTTGACAAATGACTAATTTAACCACCTTTGGTAAGTCCTGCATGGATGTGTCAATGCTGACATCTCTCTAATACATAGGAGCACTTGTCTCCCTCAGCTTTGAGGCTTGAGCTGAAAGTCAACAAATTTCCATTACTCTCCATTATGTATAAAACAGTGTTTTCTTGGCTTATCAGCATTAGACCCTCTACTTAGCACTATCCAATAAAACTTTCTACAATGATGGAAATGTTCTATATCTGCACTGTGCAAAAAAGGCAGCCACTAGCTACATGTGGCTATTGAGAACTTGAAATGTGGCTAATAAGACTAAGAAACTGAATTCTTATTATTTAATTTTAAGTCATGGAAGTTAAAATAGCCTTTTTGTTTCATTTGATCCTTACTACAACCATACATGGCTGGTATTTTTTCCATTTTTTTACTTGTAACTTAAGCCAAAAATAATTTGCACAATATAACCAACTAAAATTCACTTCACCTCCTTCAGCTCTTTATTCAAATGTCCTCTTCTTGGATGACTTTTCATTGCTGTCCAGTTTAAAACTGCCACCCCACCCTTCTTCCATTCTTTTCTTACTTCCCTTGTCACCGTCTAATGTTATGTTTTATAATCCTGTTTATTGTCCATTTATCCTGAATAGAATATGCACTCAGTGAAGGCCAAGGTTTTTGTCTTTCTCTTTCTCTGATGGATCCCTGGACCCTAGAACAGTGGTTAGTGGGTCCTACTGGAGTTTTCTAGGCTTTTGTTGTATGAACAAATGCGCTGTCTTCTAGACAGACCAGATCCTGCTCCATGTATGTCCTCTGTCCCGCTGAGCCCTTGTGTGAGTTTATAACTGAAGATGATCTAAAGCCAAAGGCTGAGACTGGAGAGAACTGAACTGCTCCATATATTCCAGAAAGAAGAATGTGGGGTGCCTATGGCAATCAAGGACTAGAAGGGAAGAGAGAGGAGCCACTGGGATGGCATGAAGCTGAGACACAACATGACAGGCAGCCTGTGAAAATCCCCAGTGGAGGGGAAGATCTTAAGACAGAGCTGATAGTGTTCTCTTCAAAGCTGTCTGTATTGTGCTATTTTTAATTCAATATTTTCAACTCTACTCAAAACTCGAGCTAATTATTAATTATTTATTTTGGTGGAACTGAAGAAAGTGGATTGAGTTTAATGGCTCCGTCAACAAGGTGCAAAGCGTAGCACAAGACAATTCATAAGCTGAATTAATTTGATGGAAGCAGGCACCCAAGACGGGGTGACCATGAGATGCTAAGCCAGTCCTACCACTAACACCCCCCACTCACACTCCAGAAATCCACCCCCTCCCCAATTTAAGATCATTCAATAAACGTGTGTTGAAAAGTTGGTTTGGATATTCACAGTATGAATGGAATTTTGAGTCATTCTTACTTTGATCTCAATAGCCAGAAGATCCAATATGGAAGACATACAGATTTAAAAAAAATTATGGGGGAAATTAAGTAATTTCCTATGGCTAGCCAGTGATTCATTGTCAAAACCAGGCTTCAAAAATTAAATCCTTTTTACTCCAGGGTGATGCTCTTTCTGTTCATCTCCACAGTCCTCTTTTCGAAAGGACCTGGATTTGTGCCCCAAACCATTGACTAAATTTGTACAATTCCTTTAGTACTCAAGTGCATCTTTACCCTACCTGAAATATGTCTGTAGCTGTCTGCACTCCCAGGCCCTCTAGTCTCTTAAGCCTAGCACTTGCCAAATTCTCCTACCTTATCAGAGTATTTGGCCTTCCAAATTTATACATGCTCCACTCCTTGTTCTTGTACGTTAAACCCTATCCTTGATTCCACATTACGTTCCCCTCTCAGATGCTACTCCTTTATCTGTCTAGCTGAAACAGAGCTGTCTGAGCAGATACCCTAAGTTTTAGGGATGGTATGGAAGACTTCTTCACAGGTAAGGTCTTCCACAGTTCCCCACAACAGACCCCTCAAATGTCAGAAGCTGAGTGTAGTTGTTTAAGTCTTCTAAACACCAGATAAAAAGCTCAGACAAGGCCAAAACTTGGTGTTGAAAAAAAAATTCTTTCTTCAGAAAAATTTATTTTAAAGGTACTAGTAGTGGTCTTGTTCATTTAAGGTTATCATTTAAATCAAAGCAAGCAAAACTTAGTTATTCCACAAAGGAAAATTCTTTGAGATTAACAGTCCAAAGCCAAAGGACTTAGGTTTCTGAGGCAGACCAAAGAGGTATTAGTTTAGAAAGAGTAAATTACAGTGAATATTTCCACACATAATAGTGCTCTGGGTATTCATAACAGGACATTCTTGCAAGAGATGAATATCAGAAACATGAATATTAAGATGGTATCTAGAAAATTATTTAAGCCCTGACTCCTGACAAGGAAATTGTTTAGGAAACAGCTGGCTTTCTGGACACTGATTAAATGTAAACTAAGGGGGTAGAAGAAAAACAGTGTCTGCTGAAAGGCAGCTATGTTTAAACACAAAAAGAATGTGCTGTACTTGTTGTTAAAATCTTATCCATCATCTTTTCATTTATATTTCAAGAACAGGGTAGATTATACAGGAGAGGAAAAAGAAGTGTGTGGGCTCAAGCACAAGATAACACTTAACTTTTTAAACTTTTTTGTTCCCATTAGGGGTGGAGCAGGATGGGGGAGTAAGGGGTGCATTCATGACCTTCACTGGGGCCTGCCTGCTTCTCTTTGGGCTATCTTGCTGCTTCTCTTCCTGCAAACTTTTCAAAGCCCCCTGACTCACTGCTCCCACATGATTCCTCTCCATGTTCTTCCCTTAACTTCTTCACTCACTCCCTAAATTGGGAAAAATAAATTGGGGAAGAACACCTGGCTGTTCTCTGCCCAGCACATTCTTCCTCTTGGGATATGCCTATCTCCCAGGAGCAGCACTGCCCCCTGCCCTCCACACCCCCATACTGGAGAGTAGGGGCAGTACAGGTGGTGCAGTGCTGCTGAGAACATCTCCCTGCACGGAAACAAGGAGTGGGCAAAAGTTACTTCCAACAACAGGAAACAAGTCAATTTGGCAAACTTGCCCATTCTCGAGTTCCTGCTAGACTCTCACACTAAGCTACTCTTTCAACTACTTTTTAACAGTAATTGAGGTTTCATTTTGGTTTCTCATCCACCATTCCTTCATCTTATTTCTCTGTTCATAAGTCAGCAAAGGAGTATGAAATGTTTCTCTGGAAACCCATTTGTGAGGGGGCAGTATTTAGAGACATGGAGAAATCAAAATCAGAAGACTATCAACTTTGGGTAGTAAAATGTACATGTGATCTCAATCTTGTGCAGCTACGCTGTGTGCTGGAGGCCAGGGAATTTTAACTGGGTGGTATGTGGAGGCTTGTATTTAGACCTGGTGGTTTCTACAGGACTGCAGTTTGCCTGAGTAAGAGGTTTGAGACCAGCCTGTGAGCATTCTGAATCTGCAGGGTCATTGTAGCTTATGGTACTTCACTCACAGGATGTGAGTTTGTGTAGTGTCCCAACTGCACTCATTGGGCCTTTGAAATAAGCCGAACAGGCATCTTTAAGCAAAAGGCACCAAGACTTCATCAGGGGTGTGGGTCACTCTCACAGGAACACTGTCATTCTTTGGAGGATTCATGGTTGCACTGACTCAATGCCAAGGACCTGAAATGCCTCAGAGTTAATGAGACACGCACAAAAAAAGCGTTTGTGCCACCTTTTTGAAAATGATCCCATCTCCAGCCATTACAGCAGTTATCCCAGGAAAAGTCCCAGTCCCAGAGCACAGTACCTGCAGTGCCTAAAGGTTGTGGTAGATACTCAATGACAGCTGAGGGAAGAAAAGTATGGAGAAAATTTACCACCTGTGAACTTAAGTTCAACTGGCAGAAATACCCTCAAAAGCTCCCCCTTGGTGGGCTTGAAGAGGCCTTAGAAAGTGGGTGCACTGTGGTGTAAAATAAATAGCAGGCAGCAGGCCTCTGGGTGTTCCTCTGCAACACCAGCAGCAGGCGTTCAGCTGGGGCAGGCAACTGCTTGCAGTCTCCAGGGACAAAGGAGACTTCATAGGGCCTTTAGACATACCTTGAAAGAATATGTGTTCTTAGGTCCTCATAGAAGTGAAATCATCCCTCAGAGACGGCTTTCTTAGGTCTGAACACTGTAAGTCTGCCTAATTAGAGTTTACTTTTAGCTAATTCACTAAGTCAAACAGCTACAAAGCTGTGTCCTCCCACCTGGCCTCATGAGCAATGTAGACTTTACCCACCCCCAGTTTATTTCTCAAACGGCCCAGACCATGCTCTGCATCACCAATAAGTCTGAGCAGCTGCTCAGCACGATTACAATGTTTTGATTAGGAGTCGAATATAACACAGAAGAACGGACTCAGCAGGTTAAGTCTTTAAAAATTACGGACCAATAGAGATAGCACCCCCTTAAAAAGCCCTACATCTCTATGCAAAGTCTGAAATTTGCTAAATCAGAAGCAAGGCTAAAATCTGCACCTCATCGAACTCTTGAGTGCTGGGAATATTTTTAGGCATGATAATCTTATAATGAAAGATTCCCTCACACAAATGCCATAGTCATAGTGATTAATGATCAAAAGACTAAAATTAGTAAATTCATACGGGAGGTGAGAAAATGGAAATGGAGTGTACAACTCTATTTAATCAGAAGCAATTTTAGAGAATTTTATTTAACTGTTAATTTATCACCAACGTCTAACATTTATAGTTCTGCTACATTTGGATAAGCACATTAGGAAGCAAATGTAAATTAAATGCTATGACAGTTTACTTTCAATGAAACATGATCTTGATAGTTTATGGGTATATAAATTTAGTGGTTTTATTGCATTGTTAGAAAATTATATTATGAAAGATACAAAAAAAATTCAATAGATGTTATTTGTTTATTTTACATTTGACATACCATCTTTGGCCATTATGGCTTTAAATTTTCACTCTGCCCAACAGGTTTCAAAGAACAGTTTATTACATGCCTTAATAAAACACTTAAAATATTTACAAATTCAAAATAGATGTTTCATTGACTGAGAAAAGTTCACCTGAGAATCATTACATTGCCATTTGTTTTTTTCCAAGTTGTTAATGTGACTGAATGTCCACATGCAACCTGTATCGTCTACTGCATCGAATATATTTAATTCCTTATTTAAAACTGGTTAAGCATTAAGCTATAGTAAACTGTTACAAAATTTACAGATGAACAATCAAGATTTATATCCGTTTTTTTTAATATAACAATTTAACAAATTATTTGCTATAGTGTATAATTGAAATAATAAAAATGTTAAGGTAATGTTATTTTACTGAGTTACACCTAACAACTTTTTGAAAATCACAAACACTGAGAAAACCAACTCAAAAAATTAGGAACAATAGTCATGTAAATATGAAACATACAAACTGAAAATAACCTTTCCAGAATTCTGCATGAAGGAAAAGATATATATTGTATACACATAATCCTGTCATTTGTCCTCTGCAACCTCAAAAAAAAAAAATCAACTTAAAACAAATTTTCTTAGAAAAAACTTTAGAAGTTAATGTTAAAATAGGCATAAATGTGTAATGCTATGCAATATATAGAAAACTTCCCCAACTTATGGCCAAAAGACAAAAGATAAAATCTTTATCTCTGTCTCTCTGTATTACACCTTGAAAATCATGTAGGTATGAGGTAGTGTAGTTATTTGTATTACATGCTGGCTATTAAAAGTAATGCTGTATTTTACAAAATATCACACTTGGCCAATAATCAGAATATCATTAAAATTAGAACCCTTAATGTTAAACTGTTTATCTACAGAAATAAATTTAAACCAAGTGCCTTAAAAATCATATTTAAACTCTGGAGACAGCTAGGTTTTATCATAAAATACTAATTAACCTTTCAAAGCAGTTATTTACAGTAGCAACTGAAGCAAAAGATTGACATTTGCACATACACAAACTGATATGACAAACAGCTGAGTGTACACTGAGGTAGGAAATCAAGGATTCCATTGGCTTGTACAAGATTTTACATTTTGTAAACAAGAAGATTTTCTATTATTTTATATTTTGAAGTTAAAATTTTAAATTACAAGTATCAAAGAAAGAAACAGCTACACAAGGATATACATGTATATACACATGCAGACACACACAATTCTGGTATAGTACGGGGTGCATTACCAGAGAATCACCACTCTCCCTGACAAATTCCAGAGTATACTTATAAAAGCCTCTATAAAATAAACAAGCCCAACTAGCTTTCTCTTACAACTAAGTCAGGAACAGAGATAATAAACAAACCACTTAAAATATACTAGCAGTATCTCCCCCATACCTGCCTCAATCAAAAAGGTGACACTTGACAAATTACTTGAAATATCAAGTCTGGTCCCATCTACTGTCCCAACAGAGGTCTACTTGCTTCAGACTCATTCGTACACCATTAATAGTTGTCTCCCACATAAACTACACAGGTCCTTCACTATATGCAGGATGCAATCTGTAGAAGTCTTTCTCTCAGGTGTCTGATCTTGGTGAAATGAAGGCTTTTCTAATCCAATCACTATAAATTGTTCCTTTGCACCCTTTAACACTGGGTTCTTCAAATGTTTCTGTGAATATGAATATATGCAATTCTTTTTAGTTGTTGAGAAGGTCCATTGTATGTCACTTTCATTTGACTCTCAAACAAGCCTACAATACCAGAACAGTTTAGAACCACTGCAAAATGCTGTGGGGTAGGCACTGAGAACATAAAAACTATAGTTTGAAAAAGAATTAAATAAACGCAAAGACTGACTTTCAAATGCCCAAGTCAAAATGATTTGTGTGCCTTGTATACCAGATCTGGGGAAGAGAGAAAGATTAAATCTGGCTTCCAAATTCAAACCCACAATGTAGTAAGATCAAGTTTCATCCTATTTCACAAACCCACAGGGATATTCAGATACATTTTTATCTACAAAGAATCTTTTTACAAGTAAACCACAGGACGTCAAAAATAGGATGAAAAATGGACTGCCACTCCTGATAAATGTAGGCAATTTTCTTTTCCCGTAATGTCTGGTTTTCTTGCATGGATGACCTATGGCGGGAAGGCAAACAGCCTTGGATTTTGGTAAACTCTCCATGATTCTAGGACAACTAAGACTATGCTGTCAATGCATTCATTCCGGCCACTGTATCCCAAACCCCAGCTTTTCTTCCCAAGGAACAAGAATGTTAGGAAACAGAAAGATGATGATGGACCCAAAGGTGGTAGAGACTTAAGAGAAAAAAAAGGCGGGGGGAAATGTCCCTTTATCTACTGTTTTTGCAGCTAGAATTTCTAAAGTCAACATTGAGGAGGAGCAGAAGCCTCTGCCTTCAGCCAGCTGCCTGTCCCCATTCCCTAAATAATCCCAGTGTAGTTTAGGAATCCCAAAAGAGACCAACTAACCAATCATCTCTGGTTTTAGTAGAAGCTGAAGAGCAACACTTCAGGATTCAGGCAAGGTGAACTACATAAATATTCACAAGCAGTTGACACCTTACTTCTGAGTAGAACTAACTCTATCAGCATTACTTGGGGAGAATTTTCTTTTAAACCAGTATGTTGCCAAAAGGTCATATTATTAAACTTCTGCAGGCTGCTTCTTTAGTAGGAACCCTCTCTGCAAGCATCTCAAGCTGTAAATTGTTTGATACACTACAGTTTTCCATTCTCTTATTTTGAATACTGAGAAGAGGTATTACTAATAGTTATCACTTTAGAACATGAGTTTTTAAAGCCTTAGTACAAATCACATATGTGATTTTCCCATACCCAGGAGGGAAATCATTTCAGCATCTCCTGTGGAAGTCAAGGAAAAGTCAGGTTGACTTCAGCAAGTTCCCTTAATAACAAACTGTGAAACAGATGGTTATACCAGACCTTCAGGACAATGTCAAAACTACAGTAGAAAATGAGATGTTTTGAAAAAAGTGATTCAAGTTTATTCATCAGTAGTACATTTATCGGTCATCTGCTGGCAGAAATCTGAGATGCCACCACTCTGCCGACAAGGTTCCACAAGCCCGGCTTGCTCGGGGGCACCAGGGGCAGTGGGCTGTGACTCCTGGCCCCGTGCACAGCCCAACTCACTGCTCTTCATGCTGGGATGGCAAGGGCTTTGCTCACACGCAGGTGGCACAGCTGGAGGCCCCACAGGTGAACTCAAAATTGACGGTAAGGCAAGTTCACAATCAGGAATACTTTTTTCTTTGTCAGAAATTAAAAATGAAAGCGGGCAATCTGAGGCTGAGTACTTGGCGAGTATCTGTATTTGTTCTTGACTTAGAGCTGCTTCTTTACAGACTTGCTGGCAAAGTCCAGTTAGGTTCTGCTTTGTCTCCCCCAGAGTCGACAAAATGTGATCTCTTTCCTTCAACAAGCTCTCCTTTTCATTTTGCTGTGAAGGCAGGAAATAGAATACAAGTACTTACGTTTATTGGCTCAGTCAGCCTCCCTAAGATGATCAAATATTACATCCATGGTATCTTCTCATCAAATAAAATCACATGGAATTTTGCATCCCTCATCCAAAACTCTTAGGCCTTAGGCATATCTCAGGATTTAGAATTTTTCAGATTTTAAAAAGGTAATATGGATGCACACTTAATTCCTCTAGCAGGGTCTGGGGCAGCACCCCGCTATCAAACATCTTTATTTTTCTAAATAAAACACATTAAAAAATCAAATAATGCACAAAGTAGGATAAATAAAGACTACAAAGGCTTATGTCAGCTTATGTCAGTTTTTTAGCCAAAAAATTTGTGACAAACTTGCAGTTTTCAGAGCTTTTTGGATTTGAGGAGTGCAGACAAACAAGTGTGAACTTGACATTTTGGGTGACTACAATCCAACAAAGTGCAAGTTCACTGATCATAACTTCTGCAACTCAAATCACTGCAAGATTCTAACAATGACCAATATTTGTTAAGCATCTATTTTGTGCCAAATATTTTGCTAAATGTTTTCAAATATGCAACCTCAGCTATGTAATTCACAAAATGACTCTGTTGATCTAAGCATTATTAAGCCCATTTTATAGATGGGACTCAAAGTTTAACATGCCCAGAGTGAGACAGCTAGCAGGTGAGTTACTAAAGTGTGAAGAATTTGCAGGGGACAGATTTTGCATTTATCAATTATTATTTTTGTTGCTATTATTATTATTTAAAATTTTTATCCCTATAGAAGAGTCTACCACAGAATTTTCTCAAAGTTTTCCTGGTTCCTGCCTTTCTATCCGTCATCACTTATTGAGGCTAACAGCATGTCTTTTTCCATTTCTGTCCCTCCTCATCCTTCCTATTCTACCACTGTTGCTCCTAATCTAGTATGAGCTAGGAAACCAAATAATCAAGCTATTTCTAAAGTAAGAGTAAATAAATGTTGGTAGAAGGTCAAAGGCTTCTCTTGTGACACTTATGACAACTTTCTTGGCTTTCTGCTTGTTGGCAGATTCTGGGAGCTGAAGCTGCAGGTTAACACTTAGACACGTTATTTCACAGTGATAATCTACACTGGCCATCCTTTAGATTCCTTTCTGGAGCACAAGCTAAAAGGGTAAAAAGAAACTTGCTTTTTATATAAAATAGTAACAGAGTAAGAAGTACAAAATTTCAACTGCTGACTGACCTTATTAGTAAAAAGTACTGTTACTGTTTAATATAAAAAAATTTTTCTAAAATAATTGTGTGAATCCAGGTAGTAGTTTTTAAATATTTCAAGGGCATCTACTATCTTGAGAAAATATGCAATGACTGTGAAGTGCAAGTTTTTATATTGCAAAGTATTCTCCAACCTGTTCAGATTTTTATACAATTCTTCTGTTTTGAAAAAACTAGAGAGAGGTCAAGAATATATATATTGTTACACATATATATTTATATATAAATGAATAAATAAAACCAAGATCAAAACCAATTTGCTGAACCAGTTCAACAAGCCCATTGTTTTCTTACAGGAAGTTCTATCAGTTTTAGTCTTCTGATAAAATTAGTCTGCAGGTGCCTAAGAGTGAGAACAGCGCCTACTACTACCTGCCCAGGGAGGGAACACATTCAACACGGTCAACTCCCGTACTTCTTTTGATGGCCTCTCAGAAGTCAATCCAAATGAGAATGGAAAAAAGAGTCCAAAACATAAGAAGAATTCTTCCTCAGTCACAAAACTCAGCCATGGACTTCTCTACCAAAGCTGAGATAAATCTCTTTTCAAATAGCAATAGACAAAATTTCAACTGTTCATTGGCCTTTTAAATTAAAAATGGTTAAGCAAAATGAGTATTTGAGCTTCTTCCCAGAAATTACAACTACTACTTAACCTACAGCTACTATGAAGATGACAAATATTTTATAATTTCTGTATCTTTAGATAAACATCAGTATGATCTTAAATATTCTCACTGCTCCTATCCAACTAAGTAAAGGATGACATGACTAAACTCTTTAAATATGTCCCATACAAGATGAGTTGCTTCCTTACAGCAACTAAAACCAGCAGGTACAGTACTTTACCATGACTATTTCTATAAGTTAAATGTTCCGCTCTGTTTTTCTGCCCTTACAGCTAACTCATACAAGGGTAAGTTTCCAGGCAATTAGATGACTTTTTCCACTTCACTCTTGTTTTAAAACAAATTTACTTCAACAGCACTCAGTTTAATAACTGTTAAATAAATAAAAGTAGTTCAACTTCATCATTTCCTGATTATCATTATCAGTCACCTCCCAAACACACTCAGTACCAGTGTCATGCTATTTCTATATTTTAATTTTCTTATAATGTAACTGTATAAATCATAAGTTTGAAGTGCTGTAGCTTTATTCAGATCTATTTTAAAAATGAATAAAATTGGTATTCTGGTACCCTTCCGTATTTTAAGACAACAAAACAAATTTACATCCAAATCCATGTTTTCAATAGCTTGTACACAATATTCATTCAAATATATGAAGTTTTAAAAAAATATTTTAAATATAACTCACCCCAATAAAGATAAGGAGTGGAAGAACTTGGTACCAAAAGAGCCATATGACAGTGACAATTTATTTCAGATTAGAGTATTCACTACTAGAAAATGGTGACTAACAGTTCCTTACAATGTGTAAAATCTCTGTTCACAGAAATATACAAACAACTCTTGAAAATATTAATTAAAAAGCTCAATTTCATTCATAAGAGAAAGAAAAATAAGTTACCATGAGATACTAGTTCTAGCAGACTGGAGAAACCCCAAAGTTAACAGTAAACTCTTTACTGAGATTGTGAGCAGAAGGACACACAAACTCTTCTGGTGGGAAAGCAAAATGCTAGAACACCTACTAAGCAGAATTTATTACATCTAACAAAAGTACAAAAGTATTTACCCTTGATCCAACAATCCCACTTCTAGGAATCTATCCTGAAGACACATGTCCTTAAACATGAAAAAAAACCGTACAAGTTATTCACTGCAACATCCCCAATGTCCACCAATAAGAAACTGGTTTAGATAAACCATGCTATGGTCAGAGCGGAGTACCAAAGAGCTGTAAAAATGATGGCAACCTCTTTGAACTAGGAAAAACATGGAAATCCTGGAAATCACTTGAGTGAAAAGACTAAAATACAGAACAGTATATAGAAAATACTTCTATGTAACAGAAAAGGTAGTAAGAATACACATAAATATTAACCTGTTTTTAGAAACACAGGGGCAAAAAATCCAGAATTAAGCAAAATTCATTTGCTTAATGAAAATGGTTCCCTGTAGGCAACAGCTAAGAATAGGATACATAGACAGGAAGAGATCAAATCTTTGGAGTATAGCTTTTTTCAACAGGTTTCACTTTTGACCAAATAATGTTTTATATATTCAAAAATTAGAAAAACTTGAAGAGCAAATTCTTTAATAAATATAAATAAAGTATTGTATATAAAATTGCTAAGAAAGAATTACTTCGAATAACTTTCAAACTGCAGTACTACAGTATATATTTAAAGACAAAGAAAAGGCTAAAATGATAACCAACAGTATAACAGTAAGAAGAAAAAGGTAATATTTATTGAGTGCTTGAAATGTTCCAGGCACTTTCCTAAATTCCTTGGATGTCTTCACTTATTTAATCCTCACAAAGGAGCATTGCCTCTATAAAGTACTACTATTGTCCCACTTTATGCTTTACGGATGAAAAACCTGAGGGACAGAGAAATTAAATAGCCTGCCCAAAATACAAAGTGCCACAGACTGGAGTCTGATACAGAATTCCGTACTTTTAGCAACTGTATCTTCCACCTCTCTCTGTTGAAGCAAAGGTAGAAGGAGAAGAAAGTCCAAAGAAAATAGCAAGGTCTCTTCATGCTAGATATCTGAAATTTAGTAAAAACATTAACTGCCCAGCCATCCAGTGTCTGACTTCAAAAAATATAAGTAAGACCTGTAAGTCGGGAAATAAAATAGTTCTAAAGGCTAATAGCTATTCTACAACATACCTCTTCATATCCATGTATAAAATAAAGTTCCTGATGAAACAAACTTGGACAATCTACAGCTTTTTTTTTTACTTTGTGTTACTTTCATTTTTTTTGTTTTTAGGAGAGGAAGAAAACTGGATAAACTCTACTGACAGCTAGAAATGATCACTAGCTGAGGGGGATGACAAAAGTATAGGGAAAAGATCTAAAAGTGTAATTTTATTTACATTTCAAACAACTCTACACAACCCAAAATCTCTGCATTACTGAACAGAATAATAACTAAAGATAAAATGCTACACTCTGCCTAAAGGCAAGTAAGTGTAGCATTTAATTCAAAATGAATAATAAGAAAGAATACCAGTGCCTTTAAGTATGGACTAACATATACCCTGAAAGTGCTGGGTAAATATTACTTCATTTGTAACTTCTTGTTTGGTCCTAACCACTTTAACACTCAGCAATATCACATAGGTTTTTTTTTGAATCTCTCATGCCTCCATCTGTAGAACACCTGGTTTCTCTTTCATTTTTTTATACAGATATGTTTCATCTTTTTATGTAGTTAAGCATCTTCATCTTTCTGCATAATTAAGGTATATGCTCAATATATAAATAGTACATTTTCATTTTTCTACTTTTTTGAAGGCATATAAGGGCAGTTTTTTTCTAAATTATTGTTGTTTAATTTCTATTCATAGCTGGAATGAATGTTCATGCTTGATGACTTGCTACAATCACAACTTTAAACTTTCACCAACAATTAGCAAAGATCCAAACCTGAACATTCAAGGAATGTTTTTATACTACTTCTAGGCATTGTTTACCTGCTGTCTCTAACCATATTTTTAGCTTTAGCTAGCCTGCATTATCACCAGTCTTTCTTCATACAATGCTTCCTTCCACCAAGCACTAGGGGAACAAAGAAATATGGATGCACATTAATTTTACCCCATTAGTTTGTTTTTGATGTTGAAATAAAAAAGAGGATTAAATAAATAAAGAATTCTTCTCTCTCAGGGTCTCTGATAGATATTAACATTTCCATGTATTCATATCAGCACGTGACTTGTTTTCCCTAAGACAGAAGACCTAAATTGGTTTGTTTTGGTGTCAAGCAAAACAAGTTATCAAGTCTACAGTTCATTTAAACTAACAACTGGAACATTAGCTTTTACAGACACCAAATGCATCACAAAGAGATTAAAGTACTTTATAATTTCTTAATCTTTATTCAACCACTAAGAATTAGGTCAATAGAAAACTATCCTTAATTTGTGTATCGCTTAACGAAACAAAAGCACCCAGAAAGTTCTCAGCTTACATATTACAGTGAATCAGTAGAACACTTGTATAAATAAATAATCTATGGACACCTTCATTTTTTTAAATGTCCTAAGCTTTCTGAAAATGTCAGATTATTTTCTTAAAATGGTAATTGGTACATTTTAAAATCAATGTATAGTTGAGCATTTACATCTGACTTAGAAATTGAAATAGCTATTTCCTCTACACAAAAGAAAAAAGAAATGAATATGGTAGAATTTAAATAACAAGAAACTTGTATACTTACCAGCTTCTCAATTTCTGATTCAAGATTCTGTATACAGTCAAGCTTTCTCTTGCGACAGCGCTGTGCAGCTATTCTGTTTTTACTTCTTCTTCGAATATCATGGATACAATCCAGTTGTTCTGGAGTTAGTTTGTGCATTTTCAACAAGGATTGAAAATCATTTCGAGAGAGTGAAATTATTCTCTGTGCATTAAATGGCAGTTTTACCTAGGATGTGACAAAAACATTAGTAATTGTTGCTGTATGTTTGTAGATAAACCAAGGAAGAGGAAGACACACTTCCATGTTTTCCACTGAATTTCATTTGACTTACAAAAACACAAGACCTCTATTCCTGATTTCTATACAATCCTTATAAAGAACACTAACAATTGATATTTCTAGTCTATTTTAGAGAGGGTGCAGGAGACAAATAAATTGAAAAGCAGATTTTTTAATCAAATCAAGCAATTAACACAATGTTAATGTATTTAAAATGAAACAAATGTGTTATTTTACTAGGGCATGTTAATATCCCACAGGTATCTTTAAACCTCTTTCTGTGGTATTATTAATGTGTTTTTACCCAAGCCAAAAAAGAAATCTATTTTTATTCTTTGATTTGTATTACTGTGTAATACTGATTTAATACTGGTGTAATTACACTAGCACTTTCTAAAGCATTTCAGAAAATTTATTTTTCTGTCAGAAAAATGGTAGTTTCTCACATTACTCATTTTTAAAAGCTGCACATTTCACTAGTCTATGTAGAAATGGTTAGAAAAACTTATGAGTATTTTAAAAGTCATTTTCAACATACTTTAGTTTGGAAAAAGGGGAAGATAATTTTCTTTAAATAACAAAACTGCAGAACAGTTTAATTACATTGATTATCAAACTGCAAATGAAACACCGGTCAGTTTTTCTGACAACCTACTTAGTCTGTCTTCCAAGCTTACAGAAATTAGTAACAAAATGTTTTATAATGTCTTAAAAGTGTTTTACTTTTAACATTCTTTTCACAGTTCCCAACACTAGATTTATAAATTTCACAAAAAAATCTATAGATGTAACACATGCATACATAGTACTTCTTAAATCACCCATCACCTCCTTCCAAAATCAAGGCAACAAAACGTCTTCCACTCTTTCAAACCCATGTCATCCAACAGCTATAAAGCCAGAGAAAATGATAGTTAACTAAAAAGCCCTTATAATTACTGGAATTACAGTAATGTTTTATAAAAAGCAGCCATTGAACACAAACGTTTTTACACAGAGTACACAGATCAAACTTGGTATGATGAATGTCATACAAGCAACATGTAACTCATGCTAAACTATTAAGACATTCATTAAATTAATAGCTGAAATGGCAAAGGGAAAATGTAAAAATTAATGGCTATGAAAAACTAATATAAATAAAGCTCTGCATTTGAAGCCACATTCATACAATTAGTCACTGCTAAGTCATTACTAACCGACTAGTCACAGGTCTAGAGATCCTTGTGGCCATGACCAAGACTAAATGTTTGCTGTACTTTTCCAGAAGTTAGCACGTAATGATCATAGAATCCTTATTCTTTTTCCTCTCGGGACATGGCATTTGATTTAAACAGTTTAACAGCAAGTGCAAATCCCTCCACGGTTAACATAAATACACCTGGCTTGAAATACATGAACACAGAAATCCTCCCAACTTCATCACACTTGTTTGGTATTGATCACAGTTTAACTAACCATGTACAGTCTGCTCTTTACTTCCTCAGCCTGCTCATATCCCTAGTGGTGCAGCAGGAGCTAGCACACAGTTAACCTCACTTCATGGTTGTAAAACAGTGACTTAACAACATTCATTTTCCCCTCACCTCACATTCTTGTTCTCTGGCTGAACAGGGCTCACTGTCTCCTTCAGTATCCGTCTCAGAGTCGTCTCCCAAGCTAATCACACAAGCATATGGACAAGGTTCCTGCTGGGGTTCTGAAACATAATCATCACTTCCAATTTCCAAATTGCTAGAACAGCCTTCAGTACTCAGAGTACTTATAAAAGGGCAGTTGACAGAGCTTAACGTAGTGAAAGTCCTTTGACCCGGTTCTGGGCTCTCGCTGATCCTGATTCCTAACCAGGGACACTCAGACCGCTTCTGTGAGTAAACCTGTCCGGAACCATCTTTGGCTGCAGGTGAGAACTGTACCTGGCAAGGAGAGTCTGTGCTGCAAATGTCACTCCAGAAGCCCCTTGCCAGGTGTTCGGCCACTTCCCGCTCCACACTGCTCCGCTCGCTGGAGGCAAGGCTACCATCTTCCCTGGAGCCAGAGTCAGATTTCAAATGTAAATCTTGACTTTCACCAAATGTTTTCTCTTCTCGAACATCTGTACCTGATAAAGGCTTTTCTGTTAACACTGCTGTGTTCTGCATACCAGCAAAATTCAAGTCACCATATTGGTCGTACGTGTGTAAAAGAGACAGAGAATAGAGCCCATGAGGGTCTGAAGAAGAACTGTGAGAGAAAGGATTCACTTCGCTTTTTTCTGATGGGCACTGAGAAGCAGGATCTCTCTTCTTGGTTTCCACATGTTCCATTGCTACTTTACTTTCTTCACATTTTAAAATCACCTGCAAATCTGCACAGTCCTGTGTTCCTCCTACACATTCATTTTCCAGTGTCTCATTTTGCTGAACTGAAGACGTGTGAATATCTTTGACACTGGATTCCACAGTACGGACTCTGTCAGTTCCAAATGCTTTTTGGAATTTTCTGTATTTGGGGCATAAAGACGGCAAAGCCAGAGCAGCATCCTTTTCTAAGCACATGGATTCATATGTCTGACTGGCACTGTCTTGAAGAGGAGGTGATATTTTTGTGTTTCCTTGATACCTATGGAGTTTCCACTGAGGAGGAGTCTGAACATTTTTATTTTCCAAAAACTCCTCCACTTCATCAATTTCTAAATCCCTCTGGTCCAAAAGGGAAAACTTAAGGTCTGTTTTCTGACATTGTGATGGGATGCATTTTTTTCTTGGGCATTCTTGCTGGTCTGCCGTGGAGTCCAAAAATTTAAATTTGAGAAACTGAAAGCAGGATTCCTCAATATCATGCACACCTAAAAATGCCACACACTTGCACACTTCATCCACATTCTCCTTACTTAGAATCAGTTTAGCAGTGTAGGCAAACTGAATTAAAGGTTCAAATCCTTTAACTGTCACCTGTTAATACACAAAATAAAAACAAACATGTCACTTGAAAGCTGTCTAATAGATACAAGACAAGCAGAAGAGGAACAGAGATGAATAACTTATTTGTGATTAAGTACAAAATAAGTATTTTGATTTGGTAAAGAAAAAATATTCTTCTAGGACATGTAAAGCTAAGGGAGTCTGGAAGAGCACACTTACCACCTTATTCTTTGGGACCACATCCTCCACTCTGTAAACCCCATTCTTAATGATACATGAATTATAGTTTACTCATGTGAGGGAAAGGCATAAACATTACCACAGTTTTTCCACATTAGCTAAAATAAATCATCTAGAAATAAAGCAGGACAGACACAACTTGCAACACATACGTAGTCAAGTGCCATGAGTCCACTGCCATCCTAGCTCCATGTCATCACTGTATTCCAAACAATTCCAACTGCTATAAGCTACAAATGTGAAATCTTAAGGATAAAAAATATATATATCTAAAGCACTTACAGTAGTCCTGATCCATGGTAAATGCAGCAAATGAGACCTACTGTCTTTATCTCATGCCAGCTACTTCTAATAAAATCTTCAGAGTTAGACTTAAAAAGTGATCTAAGTGAAAAAGCATGCCTAGTACCATTTCAGCAGAGATTCATGGACTTAGGTAACAAAACCTTTAAGCAGAAATGTGCACATTTACATTGAACCTGCCTCTACAAAGTGAGGGGCAAAGGGAAGCCACTGAAGTGCAGAGAAAACCTTGTTCTGGGTTAAAAATAATTAATTTTAAAACACTGAGTTCCTGTAAAAATAATCAAGATGTTATAATTTTTTTGTGATCTTCTTAAAAACATGCTGTTATGAGCACTTAACTTTCAAATGGCTAAAATAAAAAGTAGTGACACCACCAAACACTGGTGAGGATTTGGAAAAACTGGATCACTCAAACATTGCTGGTGGGAATGGTACAGCCACTTAGAAAAACAGTTCAGTAGCTTCTTATAAAACTAAACACGCAACTACTGTATGACCCACAATTGCACTCCTGTTCTTTTAACCCAGAGAAATGAAAAGTTACGTTTCATTATAAAAACTTGTCCACAAATGTTCACGGCAACTTATTTGTTAACAGCCAAAAAGCCAAATGAGCCTCATTTCTTTCAATGGGTGAATAGTTAAATAAAAACTGATACATCCTTACTATGGAATGCTACTTGGCAATAGAAAGGAATAAACTACTGATCCACACAACCTGGATGACTCAGGGGAAGTATGGTTAAGTAGAAATAAGCCAGTCCCAACAGGTCACATACTGTATGGTCCCATTCAATGTTTTTGAAATGGCAAAACTTAGAAAAAGAAGCCAGATTAGCAGTTGCCAGTGGTTAGAGATGGAGGGAGAGAGTAAGAGAATGAGGCTGGAGGGTGGGAAGGAAGTGGGTTTGATTATGAAAAGGGAACACAAGGGATCCTTGAGTATTGGACGTTCAGTATCTTGACTATGCCAGTGGATACATGGACCTCCACAGAGGATAGAACTGTACAGAATTTCAGACACACACACACACAGACACACACACACAACTTAGTATAAGCAAAACTGAGGAAATCAGAATAAGATGTGTGGATTGTACTAATGTCAATATCCCAGTCAATATCCTGATATTATATTGTAATTTTACAAAATATCACCATTGGAGGAAATTGGGCAAAATGTACTAGGGATCTCTGCCTTATTTCTTAAAACTGCATGTGAATTTGCAATTATCTCAATAAGTTTAAAAAATTTTTAAATAAGTTCAAATAACCAACAAAGGCTTTTAAGATAGTGAGTTTTTTGTAACAATATTTTCAGTCTGTCGCTATGATAAAACACTTCAAATATTTGAAAACTTAGGATTTACACTCAAATTATAATGAATGAATACATACATCCATATACATACATGCATACACCTTTTCTCTCATGTCCATGAATCAAACTGTACTCTGACTGGAAAGTCTTACTAAGTAATTTGAAAATATAGACCATAATAAGTGTTTCTTTTTAAAAACAATGACTAACCTACTGTTGGTCTTTCTTGTCATTTTCCTGGAATTGCATTATTTGCTCTGACCACTGCCATACAACTAACTAACAACCTGCTGACTCCCCAGACTGTAACTACAGTTTCACGGAAGTATGCATGGCCAGCAACAAGCTAAACTGCAGCCTTGGTATCCATCACAGAGCAGCCCACACAGGCCTGAGATACTCAAAGTTGTTCTACCAACTTTCTTCAAATTCCTCTTAACAACTTCTAATCTGTGTCCCAATGCCACAGGCTCAATGCTCTTCTAGATGCAGTTACTAACTAAATAAAGCAAGCTGTTCTAAGGACAGTCAGTGTAACCAGCACTCTCTGGCCCAGAGAGAGGACTCTGGAAGCAGGATGTTACCAAGAACCCAAACATGTAGGTGCATAAGTCCCTCAACTAGCTGGTGGGAAAAAGGTGTGTAAAAACGACGTTCTGTAAATATGATACAAATCTTTTTCCTACGAGTGCATTAGGCCCAATCTTAAGACAGAAGAAAGGGGAGAGTGAGAACACTTATATAGCACCTCCTTTCCATGAGGGTAAGTTTTAGAAAAATGGATGACTTACAGAACCCTAACCCCAAACACAAGTTCCCATCATAGAAAAAGGTCCAAAGGGAGAGAATGGCACATAGCAGCGCCAACCTTGTGCATGACCAGTCCAACTGTCCATAATCCACTGGCAGTTCCCTGCTTTAGACATTTTATCAAAAATAACCTAACAGTGGGTCAAGTTGTTCAACTGCTCAATAAATATTAACTAACATCCAAAATAAATAATTTTACATGTAAAGTGCCATGATTTCTATGAAAAAAGTTAAAGAAATGTATTATTGCAAAACCTGGGAACTGCTCCTTGGCCTTGTTACATAGAGGCTGTGTTTTATTTTTAACTTTATAAACCATAAGAAATTTAATTAAGTTAAATTAAATTAAAATCAGAGTAGTCTCCAGAATCATGGACCTCTCTCTCACCTCTTCTGGGAGAGTGATGTTAAGCTCTGCATCAGCCTGGCCTACAATTCTTGAGTGGAAATAGCTGCTGCATGCTGCCAGCACGGACCGGTGGGCACGGAATCGCTGGCCCTCCACGAGGATGGTGGCGTCGCACAGCACGTCCTTCTTCCGCTGATCATTGAGGCTGAGCAGGACATTGGTGCTGTGCACTGAAGATTCATAGGCAAAAACCGAGCTCTCACTCAGAGACATTCTGCGTAACAAATGGTGTCAGGAAGTTCAGTGAAAGCATGCTTCTAACTGGCCTTGAACCTGTGAAGACATACATGATTGCAGTTCAATGAATCCTGTTAAACTGTTTTTAAAAGTGACAGTGTCAAATATAAAATACTCAACACTAAATGAAAATGAAAAGCCTCTGGAGAACCTAGAAGCATTTACTCAATTTACCTCATTTAAAATAGGTTCTTGATAGCAGTTTTTCTAATTTTAGGAAGAAGGGTTTCAGGATAAGGGAGGGAAGAACTTTTTGAACCAAGGAGTTCATGACTCTCTGAAAGTGATACATTTCATGCTGAGGAGAAAACCTACAGCGAGCAAAGAGATGGGTCTGGGAAATTTCTGGGTAGCATCCCGATCCTGTTGCTTTAAGACATTAATGGGCAGGTGTGAGTAGGTCCCCAGAGATCACACTCTTGGATGGGACTGAACAGTGCAACAGGCCTATGGCAGTCACCACTCTCCATGCCCCATTCCCCAACACTGGACAGCTGTTAAGAGGGCTTTGTGCTTCAACAAGGGACACATTCTATAAAAGGTAAAGTTCCTCTAACAGAAAGCAGCAAATGACTTCTTTAAGAAAAAGACTGAGATTTGTCAGACTAGATCTTAGTCATAAGTCTTTTTATATAACAATCTTTCTTTACACTACAAAATGCTTGCAACAAGTACTATTTCATCATTAAGTAACATGGTTTACCTCAGTTTTCTCAACATATTAAAACATAAAATTATCAAGAATGTACATTTTTTTAAATACACACTAACATATAGTAGCCTCCGAACAGTTTTTGACTTACATTACCAGCACTAGTTCACTATTAGTTTAAAAAAAAAAAAGTTGTCCCAATATATGTATGTTTATCTACGTATTTCGGACACGCACTACTCTCCTTACATTACTTATGCTGTAAAACACAGAGAGGCTGAAAGCAAGAGATTAAGAGAAGCTGTAACATTTTCTTCTGGACCCCAATGGCAGTGGTGAGCATGCCCACCATGGCATGGTGACCAGGCTGGTGGAGGCTGAGAAGCTCCTCCTGGGTGTCGCCATGTCTTCAGGCAGTGGGTGAGGTTCTTCCGACACCTCACTCACTGCCTGAAACATAAAGTCCCCAAATGTTCGGTGACTGAATAAATGTTACCTTGCTCTGGTTCACTATACTCCAAACAAAAAATGAAAGGAGAAATGAAGACTAAAGTTCAGACAGACCAGGCCAGGGGTGAATTCTGCCTCACAGACGGGCTGTTCTGGTCACAAACACATGAAATGCATCTACAGATGTTATTCTACTTATTTTATTTTTTAAATGCTCAATATAGCTAAAATGTTAAGTTCCTCAGAAGTAGTCAATGAAAATAAAATCTCTCATTATGTGGTTTAACTTTTAAACTCTATCCAAGGTTAAGGAGCACAACCTATCATTTACCAATTTAGCTCACCATATGGAATCCTAGCAACTTCAAAATTTTGCACTAGAACTAACTGGACTTTTGGGTTGTGCCCATATGGAAGAGTAGTAAATTTCCTTCAGCAAGTGGTCTTAATATTTCTGTTATCAACACAAACTATTAGTATTAGGAATAGTAAGGAAGAACTTTCATTCACAGAAACTATGTACACCTCATGTGTGCAGAACCACAAAGACCACTGCCCTCCACTTTCTCTAAGACTGTACCCTCCCCCTGCCAAGCCAGACTCAACACTGACCACTGCCTTACTATGTTCCTGCACCCAAGTCCCCAGCCTTCTTACTCTTTCCTGGCATCTGCCTTGCAAGCCATTAAAACTACATTAATCTGACTTTCACACCTCATCATTTGGCAGAACATAGGACAGCCAGGAAAAACCATAAAAACACGTAGACTGGTGTCACCATAAATTAGTGAGGTGCAATCCCAGGGTCTCAGTGTTGCTTACCAATTCTTTTGTATGTCCCTGTCTCCCGTTCGCCACAAGAGCCTTCCAAGTTGCCACCTACCTCCTCAATGAGCATCTCTCCAGGTGACCACCATAATTGGGATACAATTACAGAAAATATATCCCTCCCCGGATGTCTACAGACTCCCTGTCCTGTTAAAAACAATCCATTAATGTCTGCTTTTGATCTCATACTATCCTTGCTTCTCTGGAATTTGGTACCTTAACACCCTTTCTCACTTACATCCAATCTCTCTACACTGGCTTCTCCTCATAGGCTTTGTTCATGAAAAATACTAAATACTAACAGCAAATTTTCATTAAGCTCTATTCTGCACCAAGCACTGAGCTGAGTGCTAGATACAGCTGGTCTTTAACCCCTCACAATAAGCCTACAACATGGATGCTTACATCATCCCAACTTCCCAGATGAGGAAGCTGAGGCTCAGTGAGCAGGGTCTTGGCCAAGATCAAACATCAGTAAGACAGAGAAGGGAGTTTTGCCTCAAGCATTTAACTACTACATATTCTGTCTGCAGTTAGTATTTGCTGAATGTACAGTATGGACTCACTGAGTAATGTGGGCAGCAAGGTCTCACTAAAGCTATGCATGAGAATAAGGAAATGGGCCTCGCAAAAAGCCAGGAACAAGGGAACTGGACCTGAACTTCAAAAAGGGGACTCTGGACTCTTCACACTGGAACCTAAAGGTTCTCTGGATACCAAGGGGAGTGCAGCAAAAACTATCCTCTACCTTCACTCTAGAGCAGCCGTTAACCCACATGTGCCTGTGTGGCCCTCACCATTCACCTCAAACTCACAAAGAAATTATTCTTGGCTCAACCCCCTGTTGAGGCAGTTCTGGGTGGCACATCACTTCACAGGCTCACAGCCAGCTTACAGATTCGCTGTAAGATACAGATTTGGGTGATATGCTGCAGCTGAGAGAAGCTAGAGACTCAGGTAAAAACCAACAGCCACCCAGGAGGACCCCTCTGAGAGGGGTCAGTCTCCCTTAAAGTGGACTGAGCACACATGTGCCATGTCTGACCTTGCTCCCACCAGAAGCCTGGGACTCACCCCCAACACCTCCCACATTCAGCCCCTGTGTCCAATCTCTAACCGAGACCTGGATCCTCTGCCCCTCCCCATCTGCACTGCCACCATTCTAGTCCAAGCCTTCACTGGCTCTTGTCTAGACAAATGCTGTTCAGCCTTTTGCAATGGCTTACAAGCTCACACATGTACAAATACAGAAAATAAGTGAGACAAAGTTTCACACATCAATATTTAACCCTTACTAATGCAAAGTACTGTGATTTCCACTTTTTTTTTTTTTAATTGTGATCTACTCAATTTCAAGAACCACTAAAGGACCATCACCTCATGCATTGAAAACCCAAATCCTGTGGCTAAAAGCACAGGGTCTAGAATCATACACTGCCTGGGTTCAAATCCCAGCTCTACCACTTACTAGCTGTATGGCCTTGGGCAAGCTGACTAACCCTACAGTCTTGGTTTCCTCATCTATAAAGCAGGGATAACAAAAGCACCTCCCAAGTTGTTGTCAAGTTTACCTGAGATAATGAGGGTAAAGGGCTTAGCACAGTGTCTGGCCCACAGCAAACAAATAATATATACTAGCTGCCATTAATGATGATAACAACAAAAGCTTCATCCCCTCAAAATTCCTCTTGATCCCCTCCAATTCATTCTCCCACATTAAGGATTTCTCCCTTGCCAAAAACCCTACAATGTCTTCCAAATTATGATCTATTCTAAACCCTTAGCATGTCCTCCAAACCTGCACAGTCAGCTTTATTGTTAATCCAGCCTTACCTCAAGGCTTTGCCTTGCTTTCTTGCTGTACTCCAACCCCACCATCCTTCTTCCATGCCCCACTGGCACTAAGCTCCTTCCAATCCCAGGGCCCTTGCACAGGCTGTGCCTCTTTCCTGAACTTTACTCTTCAGCTGCAAACTCCTCACCTTTAGGTCACAGCTTAAATGTCAAAACCTTGCTTAACTTGTTTTCTGCCATAACTCAAGCATATATGAGAGTACCGGGCCCAATTCAAGTATCTGCTTCTGAATAACTGACTTGGCATTTTCAGTACAAATCCAAACCCAGATCATCTATACCTTCTTCCACACAACACAGCTATTCCAACATGTACAGGAACAATGTCAATGAGCCAGGCACTCAGAGAAGTCCTTGCAAAGCTTTTCCAGAGTCAGGTGAACCAACAAGGGGCCTTAGCTCTGGGAACCAGAAACATACCTGCAAGACTTGGCAACTACAGTCAATACAACGGACTTGCATGAGTGAGGTCACCTCAACCTTGGCCTCAGTAGCATGGACCCTACAGAAAGTTATTCTGAAAGCCGTTTTTCTAATTCTGAACACCATCTCAGCAATCCATTTTTACCTAACACAATGACTACATCAGGTGAGAATGACATACATCTGCCATAAATCTGTTAGTCACCTAACATTTTTCAAACCTAAAAAGTAAGATATAGTATCTCCAAGGAACCTTCCAGACCTAAAATTCTCTTAATTTATTAACAACAAATTTAGATTCCTATGTTATACCTGACCTTTCTATATTCTTGGAAATATGTACTATTGTTATAAATTAAAATAAAGGTATGCTGACCTTAGGAATTAGCTGATTCATTTAGTAATGCTGATAGAGGATGAACAGGCATTTTAAAGCTTCCTGTATCTCAATTTGGAAATAACTTCTGCTCTCTGCTCAGTATACACAATTTAAGTTTTAATATGGTTACCATTTGATGTTTTTGCTTTCAAAATGATAAAGAAATAAAACTAGATGCTGTGGCTTTATCACAATTTAATAACTTTAAGGGTATTTTACTTTAAAAAGATTTTTTAAAACCTAAGGTGAATATTAGATCATAGGCCAGACCTACAATACTTCATAACAGATACTCAGAAGGTAACCGTGTATAAAGATAAGTTCCTTGTGTACAGAAGAGCTGGAATTTTGTTTAACTTAAGTCTCACAGGACTTCATGTTTTTTTTTAATTCTCAATGTAGAAGGGAACACAAAATAACCTAACACCAGGGTTCATTTCAAAGAAAAGGACTATTCTCCAAATATTCCTTGTCTTCACTGAACAGCAATGCATTTTCTTTCTACAAGTGATTACCTGAACCACACAGTAGACTCGGTGCCATGAAAATACAAATAGAAGTCCCTAAATTCAAGAACATCACCTAGAGATTTTTTAAATGAAAATGATGCCTAGGGGTAAAAGAGACAACAAAGACTATTATAATCAACTGACATAGGAATGTGGACATACCTAAAAGTATTTATTTGCAATATCTTAAAAAAAAACTACTTTCTGGTCAATTGTCATTTAACTACATACTGAATTAATGAGAAAAATTATTTCCAAAAATAATTCTGTCAGCCAAAGGTTTGTGTGTGTGTGGATGAGAAGTGGTTAGTGACCTTGGATAGCAGACATGGTGCAATGGGCAACTGTCTTGGCTGCTATGTAAAAGCAGCACTCTCCATCTGCAACCTGGTTGAGCTCCTTGACTCCCCCTTCTTTTAGTGACCATCTGAAATTTTTGCCTTTTCCCCCTTACTACTTCTGCCTACCACCACCTCCAACACCCTGTTAACTGCTTCCACCTCTATCAATTTCAGGGCAGGGTCTTCAATGGCTCAGTAGACAGGCAAATTTCTCTTACCACACCACCCTTCTAAGGCTCCCTCCTAAGCTTCAAACTCCCCTAAGTCAGTTGCTGCTACATTGTACCCAAGATACTCAGAGTTCAAGTGTTCTCCTGAAATTAGGTAGCCTTACCTCCTGTTTTGCAAGTGGATGGCAAAGAGCCAACAGTATCACATGTGTACACCTTTAGTCCTTTGCTTTTAAGGGCCTTTATTAAAAAAATTAGTTTTTAATTTAAGGTGCAGATGCTCACAAGTAACTTTTTTAAAACATGGCTTTTCTTGTTACATCACCAATTTGTAAAGAATCTCAACATCAAAAAGTCTGTAGGAGTTTAAATCTGAGACAGTAAGTCAGTATTCTTCCCAACACTTAAGACCTGACTCGCCAGCCAGGAAGAGCCAGGAAGAATAACTCAGTGACCAAGATTTGCTTTTCTTTAATTTTTTGCAGATCTTAATTATTACAACTGTTTAAATATCATATCTAATAATCACATACTCTAAGTTCATTTCTCTCAGCCTTATGAAAACATCTGAAGTATGACTGAATGAGGTACATGGATGAATGTACAAAAAAAGCTGAATGAAAATGGAGAAAAAAAAATTTGGATTAAGTAGCAGATGATCTTACAGCAGCACCAAAATGATAACTTTGTTTTTTAAGGACTTGTACAAAGATATTATGGTTAAATAACATGGAAATCTATGTCAAAACTAGGTACTAAAGATGCCATAACTTCTTTAATGAGAGGTGGGGTTAAGGGAATTGCTACAATGTTTGGCAGCTCATAATTATTACATTTTATGAGGTTTCATACAGGGGAAAGCTGTATTTTTTCCCTTCTCCTAATATTAAAAATTATATATTTAGCAATAAAGATTATATATTGTTATATTTACTTGGTTTAATTATGAAGCTAAAGTTATGCTCAGAGGAGAGAAGCCTGTATAGTTAGAGAAGTTGGAAGGTATTTACAGATTCACCCACTAAGAGGTCAGAAATAAAAGGTTTTTATTTCCCAAGTCAACAAATTCAACTTTGATAATTCTGTTAAGTTTAAAAACAGCTTGAAAGGGAATAAAGGAAGACAGAAGAGAAGGAACACAGGAAATCCAAGCTCCAAAACCAAAATATGAATAATGGATTCCACTGTTTTATACCTTCTTACTACAAAGACTTTAAGAAATGATGAAGTCTCTTATTTGCTTAACATATTTGGCAGCTACTTGATCCTTAATAGGATTGTTATATCTCAAATGAATTTGACTATGTTATGAAAATATAAAGTAGCAACTAGAATTGGCCCACACCAATAAAACTAATGTACTGAATATCTATTTTTTATATGAACTTGTGAGTCACAACTTTATTTACTGAGATATGATTTACATTGAACTACACTATCTAAAGTGTACAATTTAATGAGTTTTGACACTTATATATGTGCATGAAACCACCACCACAATCAAGATACAGAAATGTCCATCACTCCTCAAATTCCACATATCCCTCTGAGGTCCCTCCCTCCCTGCTCCCCTGGCTCCAGGTAACCAATAATTCACTTTATGTTACTGTAAACTAGCATACATTTTCTATAGTGTTTACATAAATCAAATCACATGTTATCAACTCTGGCTTCAAGTTTTCCTCACTCAGCTTTATGTCAATCATATTGCACACATCAGATGTTTGAGGTTCTTTTAATTGCTGAATAATATTCCATTATATGGATAAAGCAAATAAAGATAGACAATTGCACTGTTTCTAGTAGGATTATTATAATAAAGTTTCAATGAACACCTGCATGGACATACACTTTATTTCTCCTTGGTAAATAAACATGTAGGAGTGGAAGAGCTGAGTGATATGGTATGTTTAACTTCTTAGAAATCACTAAACAGTTTTCCAAAGCAATTGTATCATTTTACTTTGCTATCAGAATTACATGGCAATTCTAGTTGCTCCATTCTCACCAACCCTTGGTATTTTAGCCTTCTTCATCTTTGCTACCCTAAGAAATAGACAGTGGTATCTCACTGAGGTCTTATTTGCATTTCCAGATGGCTAATCATGTTGGGCATCTTAATACATTCTTTACTGGCCACCTGTATACCTTCTTTTGTGAAGCATCTGTTTAATTCTTCTGCAAATTTTTAACTGAGCTGTTAGTTATGTTTTCTTTTTACTGAATTACAGAGGCCAATATAATTTTATTTAGGACTGCAATGAATGTATATACCAATTTAGGGAGAACCAATATCTAACAAATGAGTCTTCTGGTGCATACACATGGCATATCTCCCCATTTGCTTAGATCAGCATTATCCTGATGTTTTTGGTAAAGGGGTTTTTATGTATTTTGTTAAATTTATTCCTAAGTATTTTATGATTTTTTGTAGTTACTACAAATGTACTTGTTTGTTAAACTTCATTTTATGGTTTTCTGCTGCTACTATATAAACATTAAGTTGATTTTTTTAAAATATTAACCTTGAATTCTGCAACCTTAATTTGCTTATTAGTTCTGATCACTGTAGTTCCTTAAGATTTTCTATGTACATAATCATGTCATCTGCAAATAGAGCTTTTACTTCTTTCCCATTTTTACACTTACCTCCTTTTCTTCCCTTATTGTAATGACTGAATGAGAGAACTCATCCCTTCCTTATTCCCGTAAAAGAAAAGTTTTCATTAACAGTAGGTTTTCAAAGATGAGCAACAGATGGGCAGAAAGGATGTAGTAGTTACTATCCCAGTTAATTTAGGGCTCCTACAAAAACCTCAGAGGTAAAAAAAAAAAACTCAGAGTGAAAATTCCCCAAAAGTGAAACTCCCAAACTCACTCCACCTCATTCCTACAAAACTTTCTAAGTATTCTCCTGAGGCATCCCTAAGATCCCACAATCAGAGGACAGAGATGAGAAGGACAGAGAGTGATTGCCAGGAAACACGCCTAACACTGGAAGACTCTATCCGAACCTCACAAACAGCAGCCAGAAGCTCCAAAGATCCCCAGGGATGGATAACACAGAATAGCATTTTATAGCTTGATGACTCGCTGTCACCTGAGCAAGTTACTTTACATCTCTCTGACAAATTTCCTTTATTTTTTGGTAAAGTAGGGACAAGAATGGTACTTTTTGTTGAGATAGTCAAATGAAATAATATAATGTTCCTAAGACAGTGCCTGGCACATAACAAGTGCGCAATAATTGTTAGCTATTTGAATTTGGTGTTAGAAATGTTTGAGTGGCATAGGGAGACACTGAAACTGCAGGGAAAGAAATGTAATAGCTACTGAGCTTTCCAGTGCCCAATACTGACATAGGTACAATAACATGAACACTGTTACTTGGTTTTCAACTTTCAGAAAGCACAAATAATATTAGACTTAATTATGGATATAGAATGGAATGTAAATATTAATCTTCACAAAATAAAAGTAAAACTGATGGAATCAAAGAGAACTCAGAAAAAAAGGTACTATTTCTGCTTTCTTTTTTTTGGTATCATTAATGTACAATTACATGAGCAACATTATGGTTACTAGACTCCCCCCAATACCAAGTCCCCATCACATACCCCATTACATTCACTGTCCATCAGCATAGTAAGACGCTATAGAATCACTTGTCTTCTCTGTGTTCTACTGCCTTCCACACGCCCCCACACACACCCAGATTATGTGTGCTAATCATAATGCCCCTTTTTCCCCGTTATCCCTCCCTTCCCACCCATCCTCCCCAGTCCCTTTCCCTTTGGAAACTGTTAGTCCATTCTTGGGTTCTGTGAATCTGCTGTTGTTTTGTTCCTTCAGTTTTTGCTTTGTTCTTATACTCCACAGATGAGTAAAATCATTTCCTTGTCTTTCTCCACCTGGCTTATTTCACTGAGCATAATACCCTCTAGTTACATCCATGTTGTTGCAAATGGTAGGATTTGTTTTCTTCTTATGGCTGAATAGTATTCCATTGTGTATATGTACCACATCTTCTTAATCCATTCGTCTACTGATGGACAATTAGGTTCCTTCCATTTCTTGGCTATTGTAAATAGTGCTGCAATAAACATAGGGGTGCGTATGTCTTTTTAACACTGGGCTCCTGCATTCTTAGGGTAAATTCCTCAGAGTGGAATTCCTGGGTCAAATGGTATTTCTATTTTGAGTTTTTTGAGGAACCTCCATATTGCTTTCCACTATGGTTGAACTAATTTACATGCCCACCAGCAGTGTAGGAGGGTTCCCCTTTCTCCACATCCTCGCCAACATTTGTTGTTGTTTGTCTTTTAGATGGTGGCCATCCTAACTGTTGAGAGGTGATACTTCATTGTGGTTTAAATTTGCATTTCTCTGATGATTAGCGATGTGGAGCATCTTTTCATGTGCCTGTTGGCCATCTGAATTTCTGCTTTGGAGAAGAGTCTGATCATATCCTCTGCCCATTTCTTAATTGGATTATTTGCTTTTTGTTTGTTGAGGTGCATGAGTTCTTCATATATTTTGGATGTCAACCCCTTATCGGAGATGTCATTTATGAATATATTCTCCCATACTGTAGGATGTCTTTTTGTTCTACTGATGGTGTCCTGTGCTGTACAGAAGCTTTTTAGTTTGATATAGTCCCATTTGTTCATTTTTGCTTTTGTTTCCCTTGCCAGGGGAGATATATTCATGAACAGGTTGCTCATGTTTATGTCCAAGAGATTTTTCTAAGAGTTTTATGGTTTCATGACTTACAATCAAGTCTTTGATCCATTTTGAGTTTACTTTTGTGTATGGGGTTAGACAGTGATCCAGTTTCATTCTCTTACGTGTAGCTGTCCAGTTTTACCAACACCAACTGTTGAGGAGGCTGTCATTTCCCCATTGTATATCCATGGCTCCTTTATCGTATATTAATTGACCATATATACTTGGGTTAATATCTGAACTCTCTATCCTGTTCCACTGGTTTGTGGGTCTGTTCTTGTGCCAGTACCAAGTTGTCTTGATTACTTGGCTTTGTGGTAGAGCTTGAAGTTGGGGAGCGAGATCCCCCATCCTTTTTTCTTCCTTCTCAGGATTGCTTTGGCTACTCGGGGTCTTTGGTGTTTCCATATGAATTTTAGAACTATTTGTTCCAGTTTATGAAGAATACTGTCGGTTATTTTGATAGGGATTGGACTGACTCTGTAGATTGCTTTTGGCAGGATGGCCATTTTGACAATATTAATTCTTCCCACCCAAGAGTATGGGATGAATTTTCATTTATTAGTGTCCTCTTTAATTTCTCTTAAGAGTGTCTTGTAGTTTTCAGGGTATAGGTCTTTCACTTCCTTCATTAGGTTTATTCCTAGGTATTTTATTCTTTTTGATGCAATTGTAAATGCGATTGTTTTCCTGATTTCTCTTTCTGCTAGTTCATTGTTAGTGTACAGGAAAGCCACAGATGTCTGTGTATTTTTATTTTTTGCCTTTAGTTAGTATTTGGTTTGTCTGCTTTCTTTGCTGTGATTTTATTTTCTCTGGTGACATCTATTTCGCCTTAGGAGTGCTCCCATCTAGAGCAGTCCCTCTAAAATACCCCGTAGAGGTGGTTTGTGGGAGGTAAATTCCCTCAACTTTTGTTATCTGGGAATTGTTTAATTCCTCCTTCAAATTTAAATGATAATCTTGCTGGATACAGTATTTTTGGTTCAAGGCCCTTCTGTTTCATTGCACTGAATATATCATGCCACTCTTTTCTGGCCTGTAAGGTTTCTGCTGAGAAGTCTGATGATAGCCTAATGGGTTTTCCTTTGTAGGTGATCTTTTTTCTTTCTCTGGCTGCTTTTAATACTCTGTCGTTTTCTTTGATCTTTCCCATTTTAATTATTATGTCTTGGTGTTGTCCTCCTTGGGTTCCTTGTGTTGGGAGATCTGTGGGTTTCCATGGTCTGAGAGACTATTTCCTTCCCCAGCTTGGGGAATTTTTCAGCAATTATTTCTTCAAAGACACTTTCTATCCCTTTTTCTCTCTTCTTCTTCTAGTACCCCTATAATGCAAATATTGTTCCATTTGGATTGATCACACAGTTCTCTTAATATTCTTTCATTCCTGGAGATCCTTTTATCTCTCTCTGCCTCAGCTTCTCTGTATTCCTGTTCTCTGATTTCTACTCCATTAACAGTCTCTTCCACCTCATCCAGTCTACTCTTAAATCCTTCCATTGTTTGTTTCATTTCTGTTATCTCCCTCCAGAATTCATCCCTTAGTTCTTGCATATTTCTCTGTAGCTCCATCAGCATGCTTATTATGACTTCTATTTTGAAATTTTTTTCAGGAAGATTGGTGATTTCAGCCTCACCAGGCCCTCTCTCTTGTGTTTGAGGGATTTTGGACTGAACAAGGTTCTTCTGCATTTTCATGGCAATGGCAGTGATCACCGGTGAGTAGTGTGTGTGTCAGCTGGGAGAACAAAGTCCCTTCCTGCTTGCTGGTTGCCTTGACCATCTCCACTGCCTGTGCAGGTCAACCACACACAGGGAGCAGCCTCTGGGTTGATCCCGAGCTGCCGTGGATGGGGCAGCCCTCGGGATGGCCAAGGGCACTGGCAGTGGTTACAGGCAATCTGCTAGTGTTTGCTGCGAGAACACAGCTCCCACGTGCTTTCCCGACTCCATGCTGGCTTCATCCGCATGTGCCGGTCAGCCGCTCGCAGGGGGCAGCCTCTGGGTTGATCCCCTGAGCTGCCGTGGGCAGGGCAGCCCTTGGGATGGCCTAGTGCACTGGCAGTGGTTGCAGGCAATCAGCACGTGTCTGCCTCGAGAATAAAGGCCCTTTGTGCCTTCCAGATTCTGCACAGAGACCAGTCGGTTGACTGCAGGCAGGGTGTCTGGCCCAGTTAGCCACGTGCTGGGAGAAGCCTCTGTGTGGTTGCTGTAGGCCGGGCTACCCCCCAGTTGCTCTGCAGCAGTGGCAGATCAGCCGGTTCACTTGCAGTGCTGGCAGTGGGGAATGAACAGCAGGCTGCTTATCACCCTGAGGGGCTTCAGTGCTGCGTTGCCACCCAGGGGGTTAGGGTGCCTGAAGTTCCTTAAAGTTCCCAGCCTGCTGGGCTGAGTGTGCCAGGGCCATTTTGTCCACTTGTCCCTTTAAGGCTTTTAAAGAGCCCGCTTTTCTTTTGTCCCAGGGCAGCCGGCATGGGAACCTGTTCACAGTCTTAGTCTCAGATTTTGCTTTTCCGTTCCTCTAATATCCAGTATACCATGCAATGCTTTTCTCTGCTTCTGGTGCAGATTACTAGGACTGTTATTTAGCAGTCCTGTGCTTCCACTCCCTCCCCACTCTGATTCTTTTCCTCCCGCCTGTGAGCTGGGGTTGGGGGCGTGCTCGGGTCCTACTGGGTCACAGCTTTGTATCTTACCCTTTTTGTGAGATATTGAGTTCTCACAGATGTAGATGCAGCCTGGCTGGTGTACTGTATCTTCTGGTCCCTCTTTTAGGAATAGTTGTATTCGCTGTATTTTCAAAGTATATATGGTTTTGGGAGGAGATTTCTGCCACCCTACTCATGCTGCCATCTTGAGAATTCTCCAGGTAATATTTCTATATGACTTACAATGTGCAGTCAAAAGATACTTCCTCAAATTGAAACCAAATAAAAAAAAAAATTTGGAGTTGTGGAAGTGACCCAAACAAAGATGGTAAGACAGAAGCAAACAAAATCAACACCCATGGTAACAGGAAGTCAAAAGATAATGTTTTAGTTTCATAAATAGAGGTATAAGAACATCTATTACAGACAGAGGTAACCACAAAGCAAATTAAAGAACAGAAATGGGTAAAGATGAATATTATCTATTAAACAGAATTGGGGGCAAGGTGGGGCACAATAGATGAGGTTGGTCTATTTGTTTAAACTAAGAATTTATATTATTTTTACTAAAAAACAAACTTAAAAGATGTTTAAATAGATAAAAAATAGGAAAACTCAGTGAAGTCTAAATTGTTGATATAAATTGTTTGTGAGTCTTATAATGAAACTTATTTAAGATTCCTCAAATAAAAAAGGAATTTGAATAAGAGAAAAATCAACCTTTTACTAAAATCTTGGATTATTTGACAAAACTAGGAGATGGGGAAGGTAGGAAAAATATAGTGAGATTCATTCTTGTTTGAGAACAATGTTATATGTACTGTTTAATATTTTATATTGACAGTGATACGAAATTCAAACAGATTCATTAAAAATTTAAGGATCTCTTCCAGAGAAACTAGCTGTTTAACTGTCAAACCACTAGAGCACTGGTTCTCTGCCTTTCAGATCTATCTGATGAAATCAATCTATTGTGCTTCTACTGAAAAAACCACTCACATAATAAAATTTTGCTTTTGGAAGAACTGATGAATTTAACAATAAGCTGATTCTTTGAGAAGATCAATAAAACTGACAAACTTCTACAAAGTCTCACCAAGAGAAAAATGAATACATAGCATTCCTATTATCATACAAAACATACTGTAATAGCTCTTATATTAAAATTTCTTAACCCCCATACCTTCTAGCTCAGGTAGAAATCTGCTCCCTTTTATAGAACGTCCAAAGAGAGCCATTTATATTCAGTCTTCACTTCCCTCTCCTCCCAATTTCATCTGAACTCACTGACGTTAGGTCTTTTCCCCTCCACTTCATGGAAACCAGTGCAGATGATCAATGGCCTCCACATCTTACACAGCATCTCGGCAACATCCAACAGGTTGATCATTCCCTACCTGAAATCCTTTCTTCACTTGACTTCCAGGATACTACAGACCTTTGATTTCCCACCTGACTGGAAGCCACCTGTCAATTTTCTTTGGTCAATCCTCCTCCTCTTCCAAACCTCTAAATGTTGGGAGAGCCAAAGGCTTAGTCCTCAGATCTCTCTTCTTTGCACACATTCCCTAGATGAACTCATCCACACCCAGAGATGACATGATTACTCATGGAGTTGCTGTACTCTCTCATATTTATACTGGTATAATCTTCACTACTCTCTTAAACTTCATACTCATGTAAGTCAACTGCATACTTAGTAGTTATTTAACTACCTGTATGTCTAACAGGCAACTCACATTTAACATGTCCAGAAACCTTGGTTCCCCCAACTCTAGTCAGATATATATCAAAATATTAACAATGGTTACATCTATGTAATTTTTGTTTGTTCCTGCATTCAAATTCTTAACCATAAATCCCTATTAGTTTATAACCAGAAAAATGTTAAGAGAGACAACTATAAGGAAAAAAAAGTGCCTTTGTTAAAAAATGTAGTCACATTTATTTCAATTGTCTTTACATCTGCCAAGGAATGTCAATTCTTTTTCTCCTTTATAGTGTGTATTTCCTCCAGTCATCAGTGGAAAATTCTTTGTCACTCAATGGAAAATTCATAGGCAACAATGAAACACAGTATCTTGTATCTTATATACCCTCACAGTAATCATGAAAGAATAAATTATAAAGGAATCTAAAACAAAATGATGGTTTGATATGGAAAAGAACCCTACCATAGGAAAATAAGGAAGACAGACCCATCAAATCAGATCTAGCTATATGAACAAGTGCAAGTGTGCACCCATGAGCCTTAAAACGAGTAGGCAGCTCCTGCCCTGTCTCGCAAAGCCCTTTGAAAAGGATAAAGTCCTAAACAAATATACAGAATTATGAAATGCAAAGGAAAATCAATTTTAGGTTATTTTAACACCACCAACAGGATAATGGAAAGAACAGGAAGACTGGTATATAATTAAGGCTTTACTGGTATTACCAACTATGTGAACTTCTACCTGACTTCATGGCTTCAGGTTGCCCATAAGAAAAACAACATCAACACTGACTCTGAAGAGGGAATGGTTTGGTGCATTTAATAGTACAATGCTTGGCACAAGATCATTAATATTTTCCCATTGTTATTGCCATTATTAGCAAGTGACTGAAAGAAAACTTTTTAATTGCAGTATAGTTGATATACAATATTATGTTGGTTTCAAGTATATAACATAGTGATTTGGCAATTATCTACATTAAATGCTCACCCCAACTAGTGTAGTCACTACCTTTCAACATAGAAAGATGTTACAGAATTGGCTATATTCTCTATGCTGTACTTCCATCCCTGTGACTAATTTATATTATGATTGAGATTCTGGGTCTCTTTATCCCTTCCAACTATTTTATCCACAACTCCCCATGGTAACCACCAGTCCCACCTCAGTGTCTATGAGTCTACTGCTGTTGTGTTCTTTTGTTTTGCTGTTTAGATTCTACATATAAGTGAAACCATATGGTATTTATCTTTCTCTGCCTGGCTTATTTCACTTAGCATAATACCCGCTAGGTCCATCCATGTTGTTGCAAATGGCAGGAATTCTTTCTTTCTTATGGCTAAATAATATTCCATTTTATATATGTACCTCCCCTCTACCCATTCATCTACTAAAGAACAGTCAGGTTGCTTCCATATCTTGGCTATTGTAAATGATGCAACAATAAACACAGAGGTGCATACACTTTTTCAAATCAGAGATTTTGTTTTCTTCAGAAAAATTCCTAGAAGCAGAATTACTGGGTCATTTTTGGTTTTTTGAGGCACCTCCATACTGCTCTCCATAGTGGCTGCACCAATTTACATTCCCACCACCAGTATAGGAGGGTTCCCATTTCTCTGCATCCTCACCAACACTTGTTACTTCTTGTCCTTTGGATAGTGGCCATTTTGACTGGTGTGAGGTTATAGCTCATTGCAGTTTTGATTTGCAGTTCTCTGATAATTAGTGATGTGGAGCATTTAAGAAAACTGTACCTTAAAACGTTACAAATCCAAGAAGTTACAAAATGCAGATTCCTAAACCTTTAAGAATAAAAATTCATTAAACCTATAAAGATCTCAACAAGGTAAAAGGAAAAAAATTTAAATAGCACGTTTGCTCAACGTAATTGCTGCTTTAAGAATTTTTAATTAAAATGGCACATTTATCCAATATGACTACTCCCCCACTTCAGATGAGGAGACTAGAGCCCCAAGAGGGTCAGTAACAAAGGTTAAAGACATCTTCTGCCCTCAAGTCCAAATACTACATTTCAATTTATGTTATGTGACCTAAATGGCATGAATGAGTGTTTGAGTGTGTGCATGTGTGTGTGCATGTGTGTTTTGAGGGGAAGGGGTAAAAGTGAAGAGGGATGGAAGAACAATAGAGGAATAGAGGGAAATGCCTCGAGTATCCTACATGTGCCATAAAAACAGCAAAGTTAAACAAGTTAAAAGAATACTTAAGAAACTGCAAACTTTCCCTTATAACTCAGTACTTGGTTAATTACTTTCTAACATTTCTTGGTTAAATAAATCTCACATATCATTAAAAGGAATCTGACATTAAAACTATGCTGACTTTAAATCAAAGTCTATAGTTACACTCAACTATATATGAAAAATTCAACAAGGACAAAATGCTAGGAGCTATTTCACTAAAAACTACTTTCAATACACAGTATTAAGTACACATGTCCTACATTCATAAATATTAAATCTGTTATTTTGTTCTCAAACCATAAAAATTATAACCATGATCCACATTATTTCTGATTGCCTAGAGGAAATGAAAGCCCTAAAACTAGATCAAGGTCAGAATAACCCTTTGTAGCTCTAAGAGTGGACACATATAGTATGCATAGTAACTTTAAACACACACACACACACAAACACACACACGATCAAACAACCAAAAAAGTGCCTTTCAAATTCCATTCTTTAAACACCACCTTGCTCCAACTCATAATAAATTTGAGTCAAAAAGGCAATTAAGACTTTAAAAATTGTTAATTTTAATTAAATAAGGTGGCAGTTACAGTGGATTAGAATATTACATGAATCACAGATTTGAAACTTTTTTAAGTAGAAGTATTAAATTGAAATGTTTTATTTAAAAATGATCTAATCCATTAATCCCTGATAGCCACCATAGTACTACAGCATCTCAATATACATAGCTAAAACTAAAATGTTTAAGTCCATTTCTTGTTATTTATCTTAACTTGGGAGTCAAAATTACCATCTTTAAAATGAGGGTTTCTAAGCTGTAGACTTTCATCGAAGTCTTCAAAAGCTACTTTCCAAAATAAAATAATCACAGGATTTTGTTCAATAAGTAATAATGTGAAGCTTGCATCTCACGTCTTTATTTTGGCATTATTAAGTCTTCCTAAATTCTATCCAAAAGAATACAACCAGACTATTCAACACACTACAGAGTATATGACTGATACAAACAGCTAAAAACTATGTTCAGAATAACAATAATAAAAACAAAGAGGAACATAATCTTGAAAAATCAAGACATAAGCAATGTATGAGCAAGCAAACCCAGAAGAAAATGTTGAGAGACACATGCTGTGTGAACTTGGATTGCTGGCGTCAGGAGAAAATCACCGCTGCCGTGCATTATGCTGCTTTCCCTGGCAACACGTATCTGTACATAGTCTCTACAAGTACCAAACAGAAGGGGACAGTGATACAGAAAAACAGACACATGCCTCTAAATCCAGTCTAGGCCTTTGAAGATTATTACCTGATTTTTTGCTGCAGAGTTTGATGGAGATGGAGAATGTTGATAAGCCTGGGCAACAGAGCAAAACAACAAAGAAAAGAATTTGAATTCTTTAGTCTGAAGAGAAGGTTGAAGGTTAAAGACTGTCTTATTAATGGAATTTCAAGTTATATAGAAGTTTTGTAATTGAGTCAAAAGGAATTAACCTTTTTCAAAGGCAATTTTGATTTCTGCTACAATGTCTTTAAATAAGAGAAAGTGGGGGATGGGAGGGGGGACAGGATGATGGAATGTCTGTGAGCATGGGCAACTTTCCCAGGGTTTCCTTTATCTCACCTCCTGATAGTGCACTGAGGACTCCTCAATTTAATTTTTCCCCTTTCCTTTCTATCTATTCTTTCCCCATTTCTATCCAGAATGCCAAAATTGTCCCATGTGTGTGACTGCAAAGAGATATTCAGAGATAGGTACCACTGCCTTCTGATGTTAGAATGAGAGAAAATCAGCTTGTCAGAAGTTACCAACCAGGATTTTAATTTGGTATAAAGCAGATATTTCTGACAGTAATGGTTGTTAAACATGGGAGAGCTACTGAGAAAGTGAGTTATGCATCCCTCACCCTGTAACAAGGGGGCCAGTTTAGAGAAAAATGACTTCAAAAGAAATGACCCAAATGGCTTGTCAAATTTTTCACTCCAGTTTACAGTATACAAACAATAAAAACATCATCTTTCTAATCTAGACTATTTGTAATGCCCTATTAATTCTGGGAAAAAATGGTGCTATATTGTTTTCACCAATTTGGGTCTTTGGCTTGTCATTTTTAGTTTAAAATCACAGCCGGAAGGTCATTATTGTTATTAATGAAGATTATATTCTGAATAATAATATACTTAAAAATAATAGAGTTTTTGTTTGTTTTTGGAAAAAAAATGCAAGGCTACCCTTCTCAATATTCTTTGTTGACAAATTAGATCAAAATGAACTTCATCTTAAGATTTTTATTGGTAATCAGCAATTACTGATTAGGCAATTACTGTAAGTGAAGTAATCCAGATTTAAAGCAGGTTAAAGTTGTGTCTAATACATCTAATATTAGATGTTTTGATGGCTTTTATGTTTGATTCCTACTCATAAAGCTGTGCAATATTTACTGTTACCTCTCCAGAAGACCATCATAAAAATCTGTTAAGCAAGCAAAGCTAGGTTTAGTAGATATATGACAATTAGTTAGAACAGGATCAGAGTATAATAGTGTCTCAGTTAGATATAAGAAGATATTTGTGGATGTTAAGGACCTGGACCTGGTGATTTTAAGGCAGGTCTAACAAGGGTAGGAACTTGTAGGAATTAGCCAAAATTTAGGGTATAATAGCTTTAGGTTGGTGGATAATGTGGGGTGAAAATATTCAAGAGGGACTTGATGGGCAAGCTGTTATAATCTTGCTAAGTAAAATCTTTAGTATAATCTCATCTTGTGGTAGTGGATATTTTATAGAGCAGGAAGCTGTTATTTCTCTTGGTCTCATCATAGTTTAACACAGGAATAGGAAAATATACTGGGCCTCAGCATTAACATGGGGCAGGGAATTACATCACACTCAATTTCCTGATTTCATATTTAATATCTCAAATCAGTGGTAATAAAAAGGAGTGTTTAAGTCCTTAAGTATTATTTATTAAAAACAGTTAAACCTTAATTTTAAGATCCCTCATTTTTCCTTTATAATAAAAGGACAGATTAGTTCTTGTTCTCATATTTCCTTTATCTAATATTAGTGATTCTATTGACTTTCTAACTAATACAAGATTTTAAATCACAGTGTAATTCTTAATACATGAATTCTGTATTTAATGCAAGCCTTTTTGAAGTTTGCTCATCACAAGATGATTTTTAAAGAGTATTCATTAAGACCATTATTTGAAATGATGTAAGAACTACGGACAAAGCTAGATAGTGAAACATATTCATAGAAAATTTACTGGAAAATTTTCTTATTAAAATAACATATTTTTCATATGTTACTGAAAGAGGACAGAATGTAAAGTAAATCCTGTAATCCTAAAATACTGGCTTGTTAATTGACATAATACTTTGTATAAAATACCATGGACTACAAATATCTTGAACTAGTATTAAAATGTTTTAATATTAATATAAGAAAAACCCTAAGTGTCTATTCAGCAATAATGGAATGAATAAATGAGTGATTAAATAGACATATAACCATTACAATAACATTTATGAAAACTTTTTGAATTATGGAAAATAGCATATGAGATAATTTAAGTGTAATAAAACCAGCAAAAAAAAAAAAACAAAACGAATACCACCATTTCAGAAGCCTACCCTAACCATTTATCACAGCCTATCAGTTATCAAGTAGAAAAAACTATTAGCAAATTAACTACTATTTTGTGAATTTACAACACTAAGTGTTTATGTACTGACAGTTACTTGCTTGTCTTTCACAAAGCACCAGAATCTGGGATTGAGAAGGAACACAATGACACATACAAGTCCTTTGAACATACCAAAGCTTTTAAAGAAGTGTAGGAGTACTCAAGAACACTACGTAAACTTAAAGAGGCATTATTATCTTAAAAGTCTGAAAAGAGTGGCAAAAAAGCTAACCAGACAACAGCTTTCCCTCCTAGGAGGCAAATGTGTGTGTAGAGAGGGAGCGATGCTCTGTTTGTAATACTGACTCAAAAGTTAGGGTTCCAAAGAATCCTGGCCCATCTGGTCAATGAATCAACCATTCTTGTCAAGGCAGGCAAGCATCATCCCTCAATGAGAGCCACAGATATTACAGATGGGCATGCCCTGCAGATTGAGAGAGAGAGAGCAAGTAATTCTCTTGGGATAGTTTCAATAAGAAGTTACAGGATACAATTATATAGTTCCCTTTCCCTGAAAGTATTCAGAAGTGACAGAGAACTTCAGAACTGTTTGGAGTACTGAAAGAAATATATTCCTTGCATATATAGTTCTTTTTTCAATTTTTGAGACCAAAAGAGTGGGTATTTTCAGTTTTTAATTAAAACATTTATTTGACTTGATTCTATGAGTAATACTTGATCATGGTAGGAAATATAGTGAAACAATAGGGAAAAAGTCACCTAAAATTCCAAATTCAAAGACAACCACATTTTCTTTTTCTATTCAGAAGTATGCACCTGTACCTAGTAGTAGTTTAAGTAGCAGGTGAAAGGATGGCACCGTTGGCCGCTCAGCACCATTCACCCCCTCGTTTTCTAATCAAATCTACTGTACTCCCAAATCTACTCTCTACCTGATGCCGTGAGCATCTGGGGAAGCAGATCCCAGCTTCCAGCTCAAGATGAATTATTTCTAAATGTTCCTGTCATTATAATACACAGACACAAAACCTTCTCCTCCCAACCTTCCCCTACTAAAATCTCTCTCTCTTCTCAACTATTCTTAATTGCTTAGCTTCTCAAAAGAGTTTCCAAGCTTTCTCCACTAAACTATGCATTCATCACTGACATTCCCAAAGCTTTCCTAATTTCTCAAATTTTAGGCTTGACATTTCTATAGGTCCAAGGCACATGTTACATGTTGCTATTACAGCAATTATACCTCCTACAGCCCTACAGTGACAGTTTGCTTGTCTACTAGAGTAACTCCTGAAAAGTTCTATATTGCCGTATCTACAAAAGTTCCTGGCATGTAAAGGCATAAATATTTGTTCCACGAATCAACTATAAACCCAAACCCTAACAAGTAAGCATACCACGGATGTTAAAATGAATTAGCAATCCTACTATCTACAAGCTGGTATGTAAGTTTGGGGAGAGGGGCACCGTGTACAGGAAGATTAAGAAACCAAAGTGCCTTGCAACTTAAAAACACAACTGTTTTTTACTCTCCAAGGATTAGAGAGCTGCTCAAAGTTAACACAGTAGAAGGCGGAGTACTTTCCACACTGGTATCTGAGAAGCAACATCAGGGGCATGTGCTAGTATCTAAGCTCCACTGCCACCAGTGAGCACTGCTGCCAACCTGCTCCAGAGAGAAAACGGTATCCCAGCCCTCCTGGGGTCTGGAACAGACAACAAACTAGACCAATGACACCAGGCATGCCCTCAAGAGACAAAACACATTTTTAAAAATCTAAAGAAATATATCTAGAGTTTTAACAGTATTTGTGACAGTCCTTTACCACAGACACTATTAAGTTGGGCCAAGTTGATAGTAGCTACAGACACATCCCTAACTGGCATTCCTTTGATTTGTCTGGATGACAGCTGGGAATAAAGGCATACATCCCTATTCAGCTAGGCAAAATGCTTTTCTACTTCAAACGTCTTTTACTAATGTGGAAAACAAAAATGATTAAACTAGAGGAGAACCAAGAGCCATGCTGGGAATTACTCCTTAGAAAAAGAGTAAATAAGGAGACATTAGGTACTTTGAAAGTGAAAAGTGTCTTGGGCCAAGATGCAATAACCACTTTACTTTTTTTAAATAATATTTAAGTGCAAAACACATACTAATGAAATTACTGATCTTACCAAAAACTACTTACTCCAAAATGACAATCTAATAATTACAACCTAATAAATATATTAAAAGACTAATAAATCTTTTATAGCCACAGATTTTATAACAAACTCTCTCCCTTTAGAATCTCAGATGTAAACAACAGTAAAAAAGTCAATGGAAAAAAGGCAGGAGAGACAAGACATTTCCCTTACTATACTATTAGTCGATAACCTTGGGGGTGGGATACTGCCAATTTCCAGGCTACAAAGGATTTGAAAAGTGATCCCACTATATAAAACACTTTTTAGTGTAATTCCTCTTTAATGGAGGATGGAAAGTGGAGTGCAACTGTCCACTATGACTGTTTCAACCTAAGAAATGACAAAAAAGTAAAAATAACTTTACCAGATAGAAACTGAGAATATTTTATTACAAAAATATTCTTCTGAATAATGAGTTTCTGAAGGCATTAAGAAAATTATTTAAATTTATTTTTAAAAGGAAATGATTTGCACAGAGCTTCAGCTGCGTAAGGGTAACATATTCTAAACTGTGCCCATACTGAGAAAGGAACCAGCAGCCGCCAAGTTCTCTGCATGCCCACTGTGCTCCTGTAACAGTCATTAACAACTAAACTCCTGGCAACTCCCATTTCTTTGTTCCTAACGTTTGCTTTGGGGCATTTTTATTATCCTATTAATATTCTCTAAACTGTCCCTGACCCAAAATAAAACAAGGGATCTTGTTTATCATCACAAGAGGAGTGATGATAGTAAAGGAAAAGTATTAGATGTGTAAGAGGTTTAACATCCAGACAACCCAAATTATATTTTTGCTCAACTCAATCTTAAATCAATTACAGGTAAAAAGAAGTCACAAGACAAATGGTCTCTCAGGAGATGAACTAAAACAATGATTTAAATCTCACTGCCTAATACACCAATGATGAAAACAGAAAGCAGAATTCTAAATGATCAAGAGTTTCAACTCTGTACTTATTTAACATAACTTAAGAGGTACAACATAGAATGTTGTCTCCTTCACTCTTTTAAGAATTACCAAGTTTCAAAGCCACCAAACTAAAATGAACCTATATTATACCACCAGTTTAGCAACCAATAGTTTACTGAACAAAGAGCCAAGGCATATTCAATGTTCCATGTGAGATAAAACAAAAGACATATCTTCATTATCAAGAAACTTATACTCTAGCTGAAACAGTCAAAACGTTTAACACAACCATTCTGAATTACTAACAAGTACTAGAAGCCATCTGATAAACATGTCCATTATTTATCAGGGATAATTTTTCTGTATTTGCATAGTAGTGTCACTTTAAAAGATACAATTCTGAAAAGTAACTGGCAGGTAAATTTGCATTCCAAGTGCTCCCAACCACCTGCCCGGAATGAGAAATGGAGAAATGAGTTTTGCCCTGATGTTAATAACAGGGAGGAATGGACAGGTTACTAAACCTGCTGGACCATAATGTTCTCAGCCATAACAGAGAGAACAGACTAGATGCAGAATGGCAAGTGTCTTTACTTCTTTAAGTAAAGACACTTTACCAATTAACTGGTAATGACTGCCTCCAGAGCACTTTGCTGAGACTGTTAGAACACTTTAGTAAACATAAAAAGCTATATCCTGTGTTCCTTGCCCTCATAAGTTGGGTGTTTGAGATGCTGCTGCTGACTCAGCATCAGAATGCTCACTTGAGTTGTTTTTCCAGTAGCAGCGACCTGCTGCACACCCACAGGCTCTCCTCAGTCTCCCTTGTCATCAAGGGCTGCAGTTCAGCTCAAGGAGGCTGCAAAATGTGGCTGTGTAACCAAGCACTTCCCTGACTTTGAACAACAGATAACACCTAACATGTATACTAATATACCTATCAACATGCAGCCAGCACTATTCCAACCACTTAACACATACTAACACTTTTCATTTGCAAACAATCTCTATGATGTATTTTCTATTACTATCATCCCCATTTTACAGACAAGAAAAGGAGCACAACTAAGTGAAGTAACTTGCCTAAGGCTTCAAAGCTGCTGTGTAATGAAACCAGAAATTGACCTTAGGAAGTCTGATTCCATTATCTCCCACTTTTAAACATTTTGCTTTCTGCTGCGTTGTCAACTGTACAGAGATCAAGCCCACAACCCAGTTCTGTTAATGCTGTACAGAATAAGCCAGAAGCCCAGGTGTCATGGTGGTGTAAGTCTATACTTTATCTGCAGTCCTGAAATGTTTACTCTTTTCACAGGGCCTGGATTCTAGCAAATAATGCTCAAATAACCCACACCTCGGGTTAGATTACCACATACGGTTTATTTTTCTAATCAAAAGTTTCATAAATCACTCATTGCACCATATAAAATAAACTTTCCATTTAGTAGGACCCTTAGGAAATGTGAGTTTTAGGGTTAAAGCAATTCTTCCATTAACAGATTAGTCAGAAAATTGGAAGATGATTCCTAAAGCATGTCTGCAGAGATCAGCACTGTGAAGAGAAACCAACAACTGGCCATTTTAAAGGGCTTTGCATTCTGAACATCATTTCTCACAGTACAGGCATGCAAGAGGCATATATCCTACGAGATTTAACTGAATGGTAAATACCATGCCCGCAGCTGCCTAGGTTAATTTTCTGAATTAATTCACATTCTCCTAAGGGGGGAAAGTGCACTTCCCAAGTGACTTGCATGTAGTCTTATTAATCCTTGCTAAAGGGGGTGTAAACTTGGCCCTCCAGAAATGCAAACTTCAAGGAGTAACAGTACAAAGCAATTTCTAAAAGAATTTGTGATATACAAACCACACTCCAATGTGTAGATTATCTTCAGGTGTTCCCGTTTCACCTTTTTCCATATTACTACACTTCAGACCATGTATTTGAAACAGATCAACCACCTGGCTTGTCTCCAAATTCAAAATGCATGGTATTATAGGTAACAGGCACTTTGTATGTTTTGTATTTCCATTCCCCACATTAACAATGTAATAAGAAATTTACACCCAAGCTGCTAATCTTTAAAATGCAGTATAAAAATAGAACTATATATGAAATAAAAAGTAAGTGAATATTAACAGTTGAAAGAATGATAGCTCTTAAAAGCAAATCAGAAGTTTAAGAATAAAAGAGTATTCCAATTGTTGAACATTCTTCATTCAGTGGTTAACAAACCCTTTATGTCCCCTAATAGGAAAAGTGGGCTATGTGCCACATCATATAATATGCATATGCTACTACTAATCTGTATCTTGAAGCTTTCTTATTTTAGATAAAAGAAAAATTAATCAAGGTTTTAATATTTTCTTCCAAATGAATCATCTTGCATTTCACCTAGAGAACCTAATACCTACAAAAATTCATGATGATCTCTAGCCCCAAATTTAACGCAAAATTTACCTTTTTTTCTCCAAATACAAAATGTCTTAAATGAACTACCATCAATAAGAATCAGTCATTCTTTTGACGACAGGTAAGGGCCTGGTCCCCTGTTCCACATGTCCCATTCCTAAATTTTGTTAGCAATGGGGACTGATAAGCTTGGGTCATTTTTAAAGCCAGAAGATGTAAAGACACTAGCACAACTAACAGAACGAGATAGGTATGTATGGTTTGCCTGTCACTGGACAGCTCTTCCTAAATTTCACCCAATGAAACCTGTTAATTCCACCCATTTTCTCCTTACCCTTGTCTCTGCCACCAGAAACTACTAAGTGCATCAAAAGCCAAGGGCCACAAAAACCAAGAGGAAGTCTCCTTGTGTTATCAAGAAGAAATCTTTATGAAGAACAAATTAAGTTTACTTTTTGAAATGGACAAACCACACAACAACCAAACCAAGGGAAACAAAAAACTAAGTACAGTAATAGTAGTAAATATTTTTGTTACAATACCATTATTGGTTTACTCCTAGCCATAAATGTCTCCCTCAGTTTTAGTTCTCCCGCACAAATTTACTCTCAGAAAGTAGGTCAGGAGGCTGCCCTGTATTTAAACAGCACCTCAGTGCTACGTGGGCACTTCCTAAGAGTACTCTGGCACCTCACCCACTGAGTACCCGTATAAAACAAACAACACTAGCCGGGTCCTCTTCGAGCCCTCTGAAGCAACCCCTCTTGAACGATCCTTGGCCTTTTATAGTGAAGGCATGTGATGAGCGTTATCTGCACCAGCTGTTCCTAATTACCTCTCAGACGGGGGCGAATGACTCAGCAACCCAACTTTTTTAAAGAGTCATCCCTCCTTGATAACGAACATACTGAAAAATGGTAAACCACTTGACATAGCCACGGATTAAACGATAATACACGATTGGATGCAATCACGAAACCAAGGCCGCCCTACTCCAAATTGAGTCACCGGGAGTCTTTCCCCAGGCTTCTTTAATCCAAAGGCAGAAGTGGCAAGTGCTTTCAAACCCAGCTCAGCCCAGCCCAGCCCAGCCCAGTCCTTGCACCACTACCCAAAACCAGGAAGAAGACAGCCGACCTCTTCCTATTTCTCTGCTTGACCATGTGAAGTGCTCAAGTGCTCAGTCACTGACACTGTGGTTTATCCATTTCAAAAAGTGCTCAAGTGCTCAGTCACTGTCCGGTGTTTCCACCCTCTATCTTTCTAAGCTGCTTTCATAGCAAACCCTCTGGAATGGAAGGGGTGTTAAAATAGATGAACAAAGACCTGGTAGTGGCATCCTGCATGGGTGAACAGTCCCATCTGATAGAGTTCTCCAAAGAGGTAAGCATCCCTTACAAAACAGCCTTTGTTCTTCAAGCTTGACATTGTAGTTTTTTTTCCCAACACACATTCTTTCACAATTACCACTACACTATACCGCATCAGCCCAAGTTGAACGCAGAAGGCTCACTGCACAAAAGCACTCCGCACAATTCCACTCAATGACATGATATGCACTGCAAGAATGAGAAGGCAAAGGCACTCGTGTTACATGAGACGAGCACAAAGCTGGTGTCTCTAGAATTAACACCCACGCTCACCATACTGTGGGAGCCTTAATTACAACAAGCCGGCAAAACTCCCAACAAAGGAAGTCCTGGGATCTCCAGTCGTCTAAACCAATCTTGGCGAAGCCCAGCCCCGCAAGGTGGTATTTTTTGCTCCGGCCACGAACTCGGCCATTCTTACGCTATTACACGCGCGACACACACCCGGGCTGGGAAGACCGGAGGCACACAGCTCGCGGGAAGCGGCGGTGGCGGGAGGGGGCGGAAGACAATACGGAGCCGGCCGGGCCGCGTGGGCGGTGCTGATGTGTCACCGCCGGGCGGGCCGCGGGCTGGGCGGGCCGCTCGGACCCGGTGACGGAGAGGCGGGGCAGAGGAGCGTGCGTCCAGGCCCCGCGGCCCCGCACACCCCGCCCGCCGGGGCCGAAGTGCAGCGCGGGCCGGTAAACAGGGCGCTGGCGGCACGCACGGAGCGGCGGGCCTCCCTTCCGGCGGACACGACCACTTCCAAGAACAGGGGCCTCGGCCGCCCCCCGCAGACCCCACTGAGCGCCCCCCGCCCGGCTCCCCTCGCCGCCTGCCCCGGGCCTGCCCGGCGGCCCCTCAGAGCCGGCGGCCCCGGCCGCGCGCTGCCGCTCGGACCCTCCGGGAAGGGCGCGCGGGACGGCAGAACCACTCACCAGAGCCGAGGCGCCGCGCGGCCCCACTGACTGCGGCGAGCGAGCCGGCGGGCGGCGCGGGCAGCGGTCAGGTGACTCACTCCCTCCGCGTACCCGGCCGCCCCCTCCCTCCACTCCCCTCTCCTCCCCTCGCGGCCGCCACCGCCCCCACCCCCGCCTCCTGGCGCCGAAGCCCCGCCCCCAGCCCGAGGCCCGCCGCGCGAGGCCCCGCCCACCCGAGGCCCTAAACCCCGCCCTCACTGGAGCCCCGCCTGCCGCCCGAGAGGCCTCAGTCCGTGTGGGCGGCCCCGCGCGACTGCTGTGGCGCCGCTCGAAGGCCACGCGACGGGTTGCGGGGAGCGATGGCTGGGGTCCGCGGCAGGCCTCCACGGACGGCACCCCTGTGCGCACACAGCCGGCTGCCTGGACGGAAAGGCCACCAGAGGACCACCTGCCTCTTCCCCACTGAGGGCAGAAAGGGAAAAGCTGCCAGCCTCTGCGACCCAGGTGGTGCCCGGAACCCTGGAATCGAGCAAGGCCGCCGCAGCCCAGAGTGCCTGGGGCCTGCAGGAGGGAGGGCGACCGGCGACCCCCAAGTCCTCCCTGACCCCTCGGGTCGCGCTGGAAGCCCCCTGGGCAGAACTCCCCCTCTGCCTTCCTTTTGGGGTGGCCGAGTGCCCGGGTTCGCACGACAGTGTTTGAATTACTGATAGGGATATATCAAGTGCATCCAGGATTTTGTAGAAAGCATCTGGCAGCCTTACTTATGTCTGACAAAGAAAACAATGTTGTGGGCTAACAGGTGTTCCCTTTACACTGTGTCTGCCAGGAAACTTGGAACCAGTGTCAGCGCCCAGTGGCGTCAGCCGGCTCATCTCAAGCCTTAGTCAGGCTTTCCTCCTCTGGTGCTTATTCTGGTGTTTATCCAATTGTCAGTTTTAAAATTATGTTCCCAAGTCATTTAGCACCTCTGGAGTTCAAAGCACTGTCTTTGCAAAGCGATGTGCATGTGCCAAAGCTCAAGTTTATCAATCCAGTCAGAGACGCGAGCATACTGAGACCGTGCCTGCCAGCCAGTCTGATCAGAGTTTGTATGATTTTGTGAAAGGATTTTGCTGTTGGCTTTTGAGTTCAAGTGGAGAGAGACTGGCGAGAGGAAGAGAAATTGGTGGTTGAACAGCAGCAACACCAGAATGTTTGGACTCACTCTTGAATGCAGGAAGGCAGCCCCAGAGCATCCAGGGCAAAAAGGTTACCAGGGTAGTAAAGGTCAGGTGTCAGCACTAACATGACTGCATTTCTACTCACAGGCTGTGGAACTTAGGGAGACTTAGTTACACCCAAAACACACAAGAAAATGATACAAGTGAAATTGTATGGGAGTGCAAGGAGTGAAGTGATTAACTGTGCCTTCAAATCAGGTCTGGAGGTAACACTGGCATTGGATCTTAACTGGGAAGAATAGGGCCCTGCAGTCCTGGGGGGGCAGACCATGTGTAAAGTCCAAAGGTAGGAGGCAGGTGGCTCTCCAGGCTGCCTGGGTTTACTGTGGGGTACAAATACTTAGTGAGAAATGAGGAAAGGACAGTTGGGAATATACCCTGAAAGGAATGGGGTTTGGAAACACCGAGTTTGTGAGGCTTCACCCTCCTTTCACCCTGAACCTGTGGAATTAATATTCTTCCTCCCACACCTTTGCAGTTTCTTCTAGAGGAAGAACAGACCCCGCCTCTTTGGGAGGAACTCTTCTTTACTCTGGACTATGGTGGTAATATTTTCTAGCATGTACTCTGAGATGTTTAATTATTTGAAAAGTCTTAACAAAGGTACCAAGGTATTGAGAATATCAAGAGAGTTAGGAGTGAGCCTCAAACTTAAGTGTTCATAATGCTGTGGGGTACTTAAAATGCCAATTCCTGGACCCTGCCCTCAAAGATTCTGATTTCACAGGTCTGAGTAGGACTCAAGTATCTGCATTTTTTATAGTGATGCTGATGATCTTCAAACTCCACCTGAGAAGTACTGAGTTAGAGCTTACTCTGTGTAGTAGGGGCAGGGTAAAAAAAAATGAAAGTAGAGCATGAAAACCAAGTCAGAATGGGAAGGGCCGCGTGTGCTGCGTCTAGAGTTTGGACATTGTGCCATAGGCTGAAGGGAGTATGTAGAGGTCTTTAAGTCATGGGATTGTTTTTAGAAGCTAATTCTAGAGAACTTCATTCCATTTCCATTGCCTTAGCTCCTTTGGACTTTAAAATATATATTCACTTATTCAATCAACAAATGAGGAGGTGTCAAAAATAAACTTTAAGCTATGGGGCATTACCAATATAAAATAAGTAAAGGTCTCACCAACTTGAAAAACTGCCAATTGGCACTTCTTCCTTCAAAAATGAGTGTGGGTTAAAACCATACCACCCCTACCCGCTAGTTGAAACATTTTTGTGAAAAATGAACATATCTTACAAAAAATAATGAGGACTTCCCAGAACAGGATGAGCAAACATGCCCTAGTCTTTACCTGATATCTGAAAGGGAAAGTAAGGTGAGGGGAGTGTAGCCTCTGGTTTGAGATATCCACAAAATCTAAGATTAAAAAGAAAAAATTGGAAACGGGAAAAGAAGAAGACAATATTGGAGCAGAGTTCAAGGGGCCTGTTGACAAATTGGTGAAAGGGGTCCTGCTCAGATACCAGAATTAAGAGCCAAAGTGGCTCTATGTAGATCCCAAGTACAGGAAAATTTTTGTGCCCCCAAAAACTAATCGGAAGTTATAGGAGACTAAAGATGGCTACAGAATTCTTGTCACTCTCCCCATCAAAAAGAGACCTGCATTTTCCATCCCTTTGAATCTGGGCTGGCCTTGTAACCGCATAACCAAGAGAATGCCACAGAAATGATGCTGTGCCCGATCTGGGTCTAGTCTTTAAGAAGACTGGCATTTTCTTCTTCCTCTTTCTTGAAACATCTCTCCTCTTTCGTGAAACAGCCCCTCTCAGAAACAAGCCTCCGCTGCCATCAATGGCCCTACAGCTAATAATAGTCAGCATCAGATGCATCATGTGAGTGGCCATTTGATGGTCTAATCAAGTTTATACATGACTGCGGGCCCCAGCCCGAAGAACCTCACAGCTGAACCCAGTTATTCATAGAACTCTAAGATAATAAAATGATTATTGTTTTAAGCCACTAAGCTTTGGGTGGTTTGGTTAACAATGGAATACAGCATGAAAATAGTTAAATTTATAAGAGGAATCACACCCCAAATGATCAGAACTTAGAGGAAAGTTCAGATACATAAAATATGTAGAAGAGACCATTTAATTTCTAACTTGTGTCAAGCTCCTTGATCTGAAATGACACTTGAAATTTTCCTGCATAACAGATTAGTTATGTCCCAAATCACCCTCACTCTTTTGCATAAATTTATATAATGAAGTATATGTATTATTCTCTCATATGTATGTTTCATAATAAATGCTTGGGAGTTGAGAGTGAAACTCTCAGGATTCTGGGTGTAGCCTGACTGCCTGTACCCAGTTTGGAAGGTGAAAGAGAAGAGAGGAGAGATGGAGCCAGGAAGATGACAAAAGACTACACAGAGCTTGATGTAACCAATCCCTCAAGGCCATAGAAATGTTACTAAATGTTTGGTGTAGGTGTCTTCCTGTGGAGTCAGTGATGTTTATGCTTGGTGGTGAGTCAGGAACAGCACATACAGAGTCTTCAGCCAGGTCACATGTCTGCAAGAACAGAGAAAAATCCAGCCTGAATGCTTTGTTACATGTATTGTTGAAATTTACATCAAGGATTATAACCTGCAGCTCTTGATCTTTTACCTTTAAAATTCGTGCAATTTTTTAAAATTCTACTCTGTAATATGTTTGTTTCAATAGTGTTCAAAATTATATATATATATCTTGCATGTATATATATATATATATATATATATATATATATACATGTGTAGTTATTAAAACTGACACAACCAGTAGAAGTGTCATATTTAATTCACAGTTTCACTTCACCTCTGGCATATACCACTTTATTCACCTAGAGCAGTGGTTCTCAACAGAAGCAGATCTTGCTACTGCAGGATGTGGGGAGGATGGGAGGCGCAGGCTACCATGGCTTGGTTCCACTAGATTAGCCATCAAGGCCACCCCACTCAGATCACTCTTTGATTTGGATCTAACGATTTGGCCTTGCTTATGCATTTGCCTACAGAGGAGATTATTTGGTTCCTAAGCATCAACATTAAATCCACTTGCTGACAATTTCCATTGTAAACCAATAAATTATCATTCCAGTTTTCTTCCAGCTGCAGGTGAGTGTGCATCCGAGGATCCCACAGTTCAGGTTTCTGCATCTGTAACTTCAGAGTGCTGGTGAGTTTAGTAAGGTAGAGCCCGAAGAGGCTTGGTCCAAGTAGTACCTACTTCACAGAAACACTCTTTGTATTCATGATTAATGGCTTTAGGACTGACCTTCAGGGACCCTCTTCAGCATTCACTTCCCTTTCCTTAAATCCCCTTTTGGAAGAGGCTGCTAGTTGCCTACCCAATATCCATTTCCCCATCCTCCTTTCTAGCATAATCCTGATTATGCTTAAAAATACCTCCCCAGACTCCCTCAGACATGTGACCTAGTTCTGGTCAACTAGATAGAAGCAAATATGCACTTGATGGAACTTCCAGGAAAGCTCTTACTTTTCTGGTAACAAAAGACCAAATCAGCAGCTATGCACTTTTGCCCTCTGCCCTTCTGGCTGCTAAAGACTGGATTTGGAGCTCTTTGCTTTCAAACATGAGGATGAAAATCACAGGCTAAGAATAGCAAAGCAGGAAGCTAAATAGATGCTCAGGTCCTTGGTGGCTTCCCTGAGCAGCTGACCAGCCCAGATTGTGGGGTTCACTCTCCTATCATACCAGAGAAATAAAACTCTATTCAGTTAAGCTTCTAGAGTTGAGTTTCTATTACATGAAGCCAAATGCAGTTTTAACTGATATCCCTCCTTCATCTGAAGGTTTCGACAGGTCCTCCATATCATTCTGTTTAAATGCATTCACTGAGAACCCTGCTGTCATGCACCCTAGGTTATGTGAGATTAAATAGGTAGTAAGGACATAGGCAGTCTATACATATGGCCCTGGAAGCTGGCAAATGAATAGCAGTGTAACAGCATTGAATGTAGTGGAAGGGCAAAAAATAGATCTCTTTGAACCTAGTGAGAATATTAGTATTGACTTCAGGACTCAATCTCTTAAATATAACTAGGTCACAAATAAGAAAACAGAGATGCAGGGAAGCTAGTAAAAGTACTCAGATAAAATTCCAGGAAATGGCTCTGTTGAAACATGGGACAGCTGCCAAAGATGGGGAGAAAAGGAAGTTAAAATCTTTCAAAACAATTTTATGGATTTAAACTCTGCGAAAACATTGGGAGAGCATAAGAAATTATATGGAATTAATTCTGATAATTTAAACTCTTCTGTTATATGCATTTTATAACTGAATAGCTAATAAAAAGTCTGCATTATAACTAATAGATTACATGAATTGAAAGAAGCTGGTCCACTTAAAGCAGCCAAATAAAGAAATATATGTTAAATCCACATCTATGCAATGAGGTTACAGGAATGTGGAGACGCTGAATTCCATTTAGTAAAAGGACATGTCTTCTTATGCTAATAATTTGAGAATTTTACCTAAGTAGAAGGAGGCTTCAGAATTAGTATTAAGCTTAGAGTTCTAAAAGCATCAATTTAAATTGATTATAACACTAGAAAATTTCCTCCTAAGATTTCCAGAAGAAATAGTACTGGGAATTTTTTTTATATCCCTTAGGATAAACAAGGAGAAGAAACCAAAGACATATATCTAATTAACCACATATGTCCCTTGGGTTTCCAAAAACAAGATCTAACATAATTTAACTCTTTATCCTTAGCAAAGAGAAGTCAAGTATAAAACCGTTTGCAAGCACCATGTGATGTATCATAGAGAGGAACAAAAAATAATCATAAATATTTCCATCACTCTTTTAATAGACAAAAATCTATGTTCCTGTTACCAGATCCAGACAAATCAGGCTTTGTTTTTCTTCTCTGCTTGATGCCTGAAATCCCTTGGAGATTAATTTTGGGGGACAAAGGTTTTACATATTCAGAAGTTCTCTATTAAAATAAAAATTGTTTCAAAGGGCAAATATATTAAGCCACATTCAAGGACAATCACAAATCACTCCAGTGAGAATAGGTTTATAAAAATACTCCCAGTGAATGGGGTTCAAATGCATTTTGATTGGAAAGTGGAAGGAAGTATCTAGAATAGGAACCTATACCTGAGAGCTATGCCAATATGAGGGCCTTACAAAAGTAGAATGGGGTGAGGAGGACAGTAGAAGGCCAGTGAATGCTAGACAGTAGGATACTGACAGACACTAAGTCAGAATTATTGCCAAGAGCTGGCAAAGCTTTTGGAAACTGTTATCTATTCAGTAAGATTTTTATTAAAAATTCATCTTTAAGTGTGAGATTGAAAATAAAATCCTAAGAAATTATAAATTCATCACTATAGTAGAAAATTAAGAACAGCAAATAACATAAAAGTACAAAAAGCAGGAAAGATTCAGATCCATCTATTAAGATCACGGTACATCTATCCATTAGTCATTATGCTAAATGCATGTGTGTGTGTGTTTAATACTTGATCATTTACAAAACATCTTCAAGGATTTTGTTTTGATACACTACTGTCTAAGGCAGATAAAACATAAATTATCCCATTTTAAAACTGAAAAACCTGAGTTTTCAGGCCAAAAGCTATCAAAGGTTGTCATTCAGGTCTTTAGACTCCTTCACCAAGAGTCCTTACCTCTACCTGAGACAGTTTCCCTGAGAAGCCCTCAAATAAATACAGGTAAATAAACTTGAATCCATGGATTTCATATTGTCCTCTTACATTGAATTGTATGCACATTGAAAAGCTTTATTTGTACAATTATCTTTTAATTTTTACTAAATATTTGTGATTTATCATTACAACTATCAACTCTATTACAGTGTGATTTTTGAGGATCTTTTTAAATCTACTTTACTGGTAAATGGTCAAGAATGGCAAAATCCTGGCCTCTGTGGAGTCCTGCTGGGAGGGGGTGAGGAACAAGCCCGGGATGGCCTAGAAGAGAAGCTGCGGGAAGTTAAGTTGGGCTTCCTGCTGTCTCAGTCACCAAGTACAGGGACTAAGTATTTATTAGTCTTGAGTACTTATTAGTCCAATTCAAGATAACAAAAGTCATCGATGAGAAAGTGGATGGAGCACAAATTAACAGAGGCTGCTCTGGGAGGGAATTTTGTCCTCATGTGGAGATATTTCAGCATAGGAGTGACTAACATGAACCCTAGAGTCAGACTGTTTGAACCACAGTTCATCCTACTTGACCCTGTTAGCTAATTTCTTCAACCATAAATGGGGGTTGTGCTAGTACTACTAGCATAGTTGTAAATATTATATGAGTTAATATACAGACAGTGTTTACAACAGCATGTGATACAAATTACGTAAGTATTGGATTTATTATTAAGGAAGCCAAGCCAAGAATATTTTAGACATATAGGCAGTTTAAAGAGATGGGAAACCAGAGATCAGGTGCTGCCCACCTGGCATTTGCTGACTCTGAGAACAGAATAGATAGCACTAAGGAGTGAGAATTTTCTAGTTTTGCAGTTATGTAATGGGAATACTGATCATTCTTACTGTGAAACTCTCCAGGAGCTCTTTGACCTAGTTTAAATTTAAATCTTAGTTGTCAGCTAGTTTGATTCTAATTTTCAGACTAGAGAATGTATGTGCACTTTGAGATGAGCATCTTATAAAGTGAAAACAGAACCATGGGAACATGGTCACAGGGGGTAGGTTGGGATTAGTGTGGACGATATCCTAACCCACCCCAACCCTTCTGACTCCTTTTACCATTTGGGGCACCTCTCTAGCTGATGTATGCTGTTGCTCCCAGTGGCCAGCACCTGCAGCCCTTCCTTAGAAGACTTCCTTCCCTCCGTCTACTGAAGCTACCCCTCCCACTTCCACCTCATATGCAGATCCAGAAACACCTGCGGAGTTCCCTGCCCTGGGTACTGGTTAGCTGATGCACGCAGGAGTATGAAAGCCAAGCTCCCTTGCCTCAGGTCAGTACAACTCCACAGTCTAGTTTATCCTCCAAGTCCTCCTAAGGCATCAGGACAAGCCTAACTTCCACAGTACTTTTGCCTAAACTCGCACCCTTATTTGGCTTCTTCCCCTTCCCTAGTCTTCCTTCATTTCCTTCTGGATTTCCCCTGGGAAGAAATAATAAATAAATCACTTGCGCATGAATCCTTGTCTCAGGGCCCGCTTCTGGGAAACCTGACCTAGGACAGAGGTGAAGATAGTTTTTGTTTATTTTATAATAAATGCTTGGTAATTAGAACAAGTTCTGGGTTCAAATGTCCTCTTGCCATTTAACTGTGCCAACTTCCATGTGCCTCTTGTCCTCTGTAAATCTTTTCAGTTTAAGTAGTATTTCATTTCTTCTTAATAGAACCATGACTCTCGTAGATTTTGAGTTAACTTGGTAGAGGAACAAATTAATATTTGCTGAGTGCTGAGCACAGAGATGGAGCCCATCAATAGGTTACTGCATTTAATCTTCACAAATACCAAAAGCAGTTTGTATGCTTATCCCTGTTTCAGGATGAGGAATTTGAGAGTCAGAGATGTAATTTATTTGCCCAATATTTGCCCAATACACTGAGTAAGTATTTAATTTCAAGGAAGCTAATATAGAATGTAGAATTGTAAGAAGGAATCACAAAAATTGTAAATCTCCACTATGGATAACTTAGTTATGTAAGGTCATCTACATGAAAATTCTCAAAAATAGACTGCAATAAAAAATTGAGAAAGTGCAAAGGTATCTGAGGCAGACCCCATTGAACACTCTGCTGAAGGATGGCAATTCAAGGTGTCCAGGAGGAGAGAGAGAAAAGGGGACAGATAAAAAATGGTCTACTAAATGTAATTGGCAAGAAAGAAAATCAGGGAAGGGGAGGAAGTCTCAATGTAAAAATATGGTGGGAATTCAAATGAATGAAGTCACAAGAAACTGCTGGAAGAATGGAGAGAGACTTCTAAGTAGTATAGTGCTGATCATCATTTCTCTGAGATTGGAGCAAGGAAAAACTTCAAGTGGTGATGAGCATAATTACCAGGATAAACCAAACAAGAACCCAAGTGGGTTAATCCGGGTCCTCCAAAAAGCACATACAAATATTTGACCAGGAGGAATGCCTGTGTGAAAGCAAGTAGGGAGGGAATCAGGAAAGACTGGCAGCATCACAGGATTAGTGAAAATCTAACCTCAAGCAAAGAGAGGGAGAGAAGTTGCAGGGAAGTGTCCTAAAAATGGGATGTGGTCTAGTGAAGGGTCAGCAAAGTCATCAGGAAGTCCCTGAATCTAAGCTAACACTGGTAGGGGTGCCCATCTGCCTTAACATCCTCCATTGTACTCCACTGGTATGGAGCAGCCCATGGGAGGAGTGGCCTTTAACAGACATACTGTTGCATTTCATAGTTTAGCAGCTGGGGCCCTTGGACTATTACAATTATGCCCTGTAGTAGAGGTCTGGGAGGTACATTCTCATGGCCACTTTATGTAGTTCCCCAAAAGTCTCCAAATATTATAAAGCAATATCCCTTTTATTCTCCCTGCTGCACAGAAAAATAATGTAACTAGTCACCTTTTCTTGAGCACTTATACACACTAATTACTGTGCTACAAACCTCGTGTATTTTTTCTTTTATAGTCTCCACAGCAGCCTATGAGGGAAGTATTACCATTCCCACTTCACAGATGAAGAATCCAATGCTTAGAGAGGTTAAAGAATTTCTCCTATAACACAAAGTTAGGAAGGGGTAACGCCAGGATTCAACTCAAGCATTCTGACTCCTGATACTGATCACCATGTTGGAACTCATAATAATACCAATTTTGGTATGAGGGAAGGTTGTTGTGAGAATTAAGTGAAATAGTCCATATAAAAGCCCTTAACACATTGCCTGGCACATTAGTACGAGCTCAAGGAATATTATTATTATTTGTTAACTGAGCAAGGACTCAGATCCAGCTCTGCTTGATGCCAACATCTGTACTCTTGGCCACTGAAGCTGAAGAGCCTTCAGTGTAAATTGAGTATTTTGATCAGATAGTATTAGGAGTGGCTAAAAAGGCATTAAAAAGAGAAAAAGGAGGGCTAAAACTAAACCTTTTTTCAAGAAATAGTATCAGGCCCACAGATAGAATTCAATGATAGGAAATACTAGCAATGTAAGGTATGCCTCCTTTGGTTCCCCAAAGAGGAAAGTCACAGAGGTGTGGCCTGTTTACTGCCTATTCATAAACAGAAATATGTAAGATTTATTAGACTGTCAATGGCAAAGGATGAGACAAGTTATTCTCTACACTCATATAAAAGAAAAAAAGCAGAAAGAAAAAAGCTGTTTTCAGAATAAGACATCCGGACTTCTCTTTATGACCAAGATGGAGTAACAAGGACATGATTTACCCTCCCACCAGAAACAACCCAAAAAAAACTATTTAAAACAGTGGATTTTAGACACTGGATTCTAACAACATAAGACAGTGCTCCCTGAGAGAGGGGAAACTCACAACCGAGTCCTATGAGTGAGCACCCAGACTCCTACCTAGAGGGTGGGAATACAGGGGGAGCCTAGTGGTCAACCTGAGTTAAGGAGATGGAGCTGGAGGTGGTAGGCTGGAGAAACCAAGGCATGTGGAATGCATAGAGTGCTGAAGAAAGAGAGTCATACAGAGAAAGAGAATTCCAGCAATCTACAGATAGTCTACTGCAAGTCCTCAGCTTAGTAATCGTCAGTGCATGCCTGTGAGGAAAATGCTGGAGGATGGGGGTGAAAACATCTAAAAGGAGCAAAGAAAGTATGAAGACATAAATAAAGGAACCCTTGCTTAAAATGGTGTCAGGGAGCCCTGGGGAGGCTCCCACTCACCGTAAGAAGCATACCTCTCATTCTCCAATGGGAAGAAGCTTAGTTTACATACTAAGAAAGAAGGATTTCTCCTTGCCCAGCAACAGCCCAGCCAATGACAACTCAACAAAACACTTCCCAACTTCTTCCTTTCCCCTATAAAAGCAAGCCTCTCTCTTCTGTTCTCTAGACTTCCTAAGGTTTGCCATAATTCACTTGTCCTGAATCACAATTCATCTGCTATGCCTGAATAAACTCATTTTGTTGGTAAAAATCACTGCTCTTTTGTTTTTTAAGGTCAACAGGAACAAAACTGGAGCTTATGCAGGGCTGGGAATAGTTCAGGTTTCTATAAACCAAAGTGGAAAATCTCACAATCCATGAAGCACTGGGTAGAATACTCAGAAGGTAGGGCAAAATTAGTGCTGAATTGAAGGCTGCTCTGGTTTCACTTAACACAGCCTAAAAGCAAGCCTTGAAAAACAGTCAGACTTTTTTCATAACTGCACCCCAATAAAAATTAAGAAAACTCATGAGAATACAAAAATATCCAGCACCCCCAAAATTCACAATGAATGGCATCCAACAAAATACTACCAGGTTTGCAAAGAAGCAGGAAAATATGACAACCATAATGAAGAGAAAAACCAATCAGTAGAGACACATTCTGTTGTGTTTGTATAGGTATCCAAATGAAAGGTATACAGATGATAGACTTAATAGACAAAGACATTAAAATGGTTAAGATTAAACATATTACTTAGATATTTGAGATATATTAAAGACTCAAATCCAACTTCCAAAAAAAAAAAAAAATACAATATCCAAGATGAAAATCCTATTAGCTGGGTGGGATTAACATCAGATTGGACACTGTAGAAGAAAGTAATAATTTGAAGACACAGCAATAGAAACTATCCAAAATAAAATGTACGACAACTGGAATAAATGAATAGAACATCAGTTAATTAAGGGACAACCTCAGCAGCCAGGAAGGAAGATATAGAAAAAATATTTAAAGATATAATGGTTGAAAATGTTTCCAAATTTGATAAAAACCATAAACATATACACCCAAGAAACTCAACAAATCTCAAGCACAGGAAAAGGTATCTTACTATACAATGAAAACAAATTTAGAATGGACTTATTAATAAGGAAATAATGTCTAAAATCATATTCAAAACAAACAAGAGCTCTTATGCAAGATTATCAGGTGGAATAGGAAACCTCCATTCAATCAATTCAAAAACAAATTAGGTTGTATATAAAGAAGAAGCAAATGCCAGAATCAAAATGATAAAATTTATATACCATACCAAAGTAAAGAATAAAGTCAAAATGAAATCCACTATAAAGGATAACCTAAATACTTATGTGATAACGATGACAATATCTCTATTGCTAACCTACTTCTAAGCTTTAGATCTTCACATTCAATTACTTCTGGGCATATTCATAGTCTTAAAGATTCTTATACTTTGAATCTGGGCTTGGCCAGGTGACTTGCTTTGGCCAGTGGGTCATTAGCAAAGATGATCAAAGCAGTCAGTGAGATGGGCTTCCTCTGTCTGTTATGCTCTTTGCTCTCACTAATTGCCAAATATAGAAACTCAGTCTAGTCTTCTGGATTAGAGAGACCATGTGGAGCAGAGATGGATTGTCCCAGCGGAGCTCCCTTCCCACCCACAAGCCTGCCAGCTTGTGAGCAAAGGTACCCTAGACCATCCTACCCCACAGGGGTCAACTCAGACTCAGGCCACTCAACCTACCCACAGAATCTTGAGAAAGAATTAAAGTTGCTGTTTTAAGCCACTAAATTTTGAAGTGGTTTGTTATACAACAAAAGCTGATTAATATACTCCATCTCAAATACAAAGTACTACACATTCTATAGTCAAAGGTCTTTTATAAATTACCAGAGATGACCTTGTAGCATATAACTGACAATGTGTCTCAAAATTCTCAAAAATAAACCAATGGCTGAAGGGAACCACTGTCAACCCATCTTCCCTCCAGAGAGCATACATTCTCTGACTTACTCATTGGAGACATTAGTATTAATCTTTATACTATGTATCAGTAAATCTTAGTTTCTGTTTTTCAGTTTTCAGAAAATTAAAGAAATAAAAATACAATCTAATATTTTCTTAATTTACATCCATTTAGAACTCAGTGGTTTGGTGAATTATGAAGGTAATATCTATTTTTTCTGCTTTCTTTTCTTCCCTCAAACAGGCTACACCACAATGTCAAGAAAGGGAAGATATCTGTTGGCAATTTCTGTTTTTCTTCTCCCTATCTGTTCCACTCATTTGATACTATGAATTGATACTTGATACTATGATATTGGTGAATTTTAATTATCTTTTGGAGTTTTCACTGCAAGTAGCAAATAAAGTACAATATTGTGCTCACAATTCTGCAGTTGTGTTGAAACTTTTCAAAAAAATTTTTAGTGACCTCGAATGATGAACTCTTCCAGTTTCCAGAGACTGGGAGGGTTCCTGGTAGTTGGGGCTTTCACTGCTAAGCCAGGGAAAGTCCTGGACAAACTGGGAGGGGTTGGCCTCCCCCCACGGATGTCTGTTCAGCTGGCTGTAGGAGGACTGGAGCACCTTGGTACTTCTTTTTGCCCAGTGGCTTCTGTTTGACCTTTTCTGTGTGAGAGCGCTGAGGAAACTGCAAAGTACAGGGATGCTGGGTAGTTTTTCATTTTCTAAATGATTTTAGTAAGAAACATGCCACAAACATTTACTGAAATAATACCTCAGTATTCAGAGTTGTAATTTCCTAAAACTCAAAGGTAATTAGGATGATCTGAATGTTATTTGTTATAGGGAACTTCCCTCAGACAAAAAGGTTGTATACACATAAATAAAATTAATGGGTTTTTTTAAGGAACCTGGACAATTTATGAACCTTCCCTTCAAAATGCAAGCAAAATCATTTAATTAGATGTTTAAATAATTTATTTGGCATACTAATTTAGAGAAAATTTACATTGGAATCATATTTTTATATACTATATATATTTTGGCAGCAAATTGAAGCTCTTTACATAGTTAACTTTATAGTACATTTTTATTCATTTTATTGGAGTTGAAGCATTAAATTGCATATTTTAAAAGATGATGTAGAATTTACTTACAGCTTTTCTTTTATGAAGTTTTTAGTCAGAACTATGAATCATTTCCTAATGAATCAGCAATATAACCCACAATTATAGCATTAGGCCTATGACAAAATATTGTTTTTAATTGATGAAGTTTCTGAGAATACACTGCAAAGTAGGAATGTTCTTATAAGAACATATCTATTTTAATATGATATTTCAAAATGCAACATCTCTATTTTCCACTTGTACATACACTCAGTGTGTGTGTGTGTGTGTGTGTGAATGGGAGGGGGACACAAAGAATGAATTCTGGCCACTTGCAACAGTAACTCTTGCTCAGTGCTTCTCACACTTCTGTGTGCACATGAATCACTGACAAGCTTGTGAAGGTGTAGATTCTGACTCTGGCGTAGGTAGGGGTAGCTCCTGAGATTCAACCTTTCTAACTGACTCTCCGGTGACCCTGGTGCTCCCCAGGTGCCGATCACCCTTTGAGGGACGAGTTCTAGTCGGTCTGTATGAAGGAGAATGCGCCCTCCCTCGAGTCTCTCCTGCAGATTTACCCTTACGTTCTCAATAGCATCAGTCTCTTTCTGAATCACGATACTTTCTTATTGGTTTAGAGGTGTGGTGTCTGTTTCTCTCAGAGTTCATAAGGGCAGGGACCTTTTCTGTCTTACCCAATCCTGTATCTCCAGTGTCTACAACTTGATGAGCCATTACTTCTAAAGATCTGTTGGTTAAATAATGTATTTGCATGACGACGTGGTATATGTGTGGTGCTGGTTACCAAATACACACCATGTATGTGTCAAGCAAGGTATTGATGGTTACAGGCATGGCTTTTAAGTCTACTCCCTAGCTGTGTGACACTGGCCCATGACATAATGTCTCGTGCTTCTATGTCCTCATCCGTATAATGAGAGTAATAATAGCCACACTCCCAGTACTGTGAGGAGGACTAAATAAGTTACTACTGTGACATAGTGAGAAAGTTGCCGGGCACAAACTTAACAAAGCAAATCTGAGCTCATGAGCTATCATGTTTATTACCGATAGGCATTTTTATTTAGGAAATCTAGAATCTTCCCAAAGGCAGCATGCTTGCCCTATGTTCTGTCTGGAAGGGATCAAGACTAGATGGGTGGTTTTCAAACTAACTGTGCTTCTTAGAGCGGCAGGGAGTCTGCGTAAATCTCCAAGGGCTCTCTGAGGGGCAGGTGGACAGAAACCAGCACCAGGGGCCTGCCCCAACACCACCACCACTCCAGCAGAGCAACCCCGCCCTCTCTCTTATTACATGTTGACATTCCAAATAAGCTTCCTAAGTAAAGGGATGTGTCTTTCTTTTTAAAAAGTCTAACTCAAGAACTGCAGGACAAGATCATCTCCAAATCTTTATTCAGCGCTATCAATTCCTAAAAAGTAAAGCATGAATTATCAGTGCTTATGACCCACAAAGTCTTTAGGTAGGTCTTCAATATATATTAAGATCATTACATATTATGTATTGATTATATTATATTATATTATTATTATGTATTGATTATATACTAATATATATTAAATGAGTTACTGATTAAGGCTTAGTAAGACTAGTTTCCAGAACTTGGAGATCATGACGCCTGACTTGAGATGGACCGAGAAGTGAGGAAAGAGAAACACAAGCAGCCTTTGCTCTTCCAAAACAGGAAGCTCTGAGGGAAGGAAGTGGCCTCTGAGGAGAGCTCAAGACCACAGCAGGATTCTTTCATGATGCTAGACAGACGCACACATTGATTTTTTTTTTAAGCCCTGTACATTTAATCCATTTCAGCAGGTATTTATTGTCCTGTTCGATTAGGCACCCCTGCTTTACCTTTAGATTTGCATCTCAGCCATGACTGCCCATTTGAAGCACCTGGGGAGCTTTTAAACCCTGCTGTTCTCCAACACAGCCCCAACACAGATCCACCTGAGGTGGATCCCAGGTGTGGGGTGGTGGGTGGGTGTTGTCGTTTCAAAGCTGCCCAGGCAATTCTCATGTGCAGTCAGGTTTGAAAACTGCTTTAGACTTTTAAGCTTTGTTTCAAATCAGTATGTCTAGGATTTACATCAGTGAGCTTTTAACATGTTAATCAAACTTTATTAAATTTGAGTATTAAGTGTTGTGTACAGTTTTTGCTGCTGTTTGAATGGGATGCTTGTTAAATCTCATGGTCAGAATATTGGTGAACTGATTTCCAATTTTATAATGAAGTTCCAGGAAAGATAATAATCTGATATATGGCATTTGCTTTAATAAAAACACATACTGCTTTTACTTGGGAAAAAGATGTCTATATATATAAATACATACATGTAAATTTGTATGATAAGAATCCAGCATATTAATCAATTTACTCAAATATGGAACCTCCAAACTGGAGGATAGACAGAAGGATATTTTCCTCTGACCCCTCATACTAAATTCTGCCTGGCCTCCTTTGGAAGTACAGAAGTCAGCAGGAGAAAGGGGCCCAGTACTGGACCAACCTGGCTTAAACACTGGCTCAGGCCCCCACTCTCTCATACATATTCCCAAACTTTTCTGAGCCCCCGTTTCTTCCTTTAGAAATGATATTACCTGTTTCTCATGGTTTGGTTGAAGTGTAGATGTGACAATAATCATAAACAGCCCAGAAAATCTTCCAACATCATGCAAAGACAAGTGCAGCTACCACTAATGACAAGTAATAGCAAATAATGCCCATTAATTGCTTTCTGTGAACCAAGCACTGGGCTGTGTGCTCTTTATATATCACTTCATTTCACTGTAATACAACTCAGTCCCTCTTGTAGGACTTGGTCTCTTAGTAGATAGAAAGAAGAATGGGATTATACAGTGAAGTAAAGTGGTTTCCTTGGCATGGCAAGGTCTGGGGTCTAATTTACTGTCTGGTGTGAAATGACACCATATTTGTAACATTTCACATACTGTTAATATAAGCCCCATCTCTAAATAGCCACATGCTGTAAACTTCCATTAAAAATGAATAAATCTGTCAAAAATTATGACATGTATAAAACCGAGTATGTTTACTTACTTTATAAACTTGGCTTTACTCCTAGAGCATTAGGGAAGTTAGAAGTGTCCTTTAAACCATTGGTTTGTCGTGGGACCCAGACCCAAATCACCTGACTCTAGGGCCCTTACCCGCTCTCTACCTGGCCACACAGCCAGGGCAGGAGCTCTTACTTGTTCATCTGTGCAGCTGGCTTTACATCGAACACTGGGCCCCCTACCCAAAACCTTGTTTCCTATAGACAGAAAAAACTAAGTCCAAGAAAATAGAATAGTATATTATTTTCATTTCATTAATGCACTTTCTAAAATAACAAAAATTTAAGTGTTATAGAAGGTTATTCTCAAACTTCCAATATCACCTATATTATCACCTAGGTAGAGTTATCTCAGTTACTAACCTCTAACATTTCTGAACCACCGCTTCATCTAACCCTGGTTTTCCCTTTGATTTTAGGAACTTAAATCCATGCTAAATCTCTTAATTGGGAGATTAAGGTAAATGAGAAACATAGCAAATAGAAGTGATAAAAGAGCACATGACCTCACTTGAGGATATTAGTGAAGGACCCCAGCGAGAAGGGATGTCTGAGTTGGGTCCTAAATAACTCGTGGGATTAAGCAGGCAAAAAGAAGCTGTGGGGTGAGGGTTAGCTTTCCAGAGCAGAGAGAATAACAGGTGCACAGGCAAGAGCAGAGAGAGAGGAAGACCTTTAGGTAACTTAAGGTGGGCCATAGAGGAGGAGTAAGAATGTCACAGGGGCTGGAGGGACAGGCAGGGGCCAGATCATGCTGCCTGGTCTGACAATGTCCTTGAAATATACTAAGCAGATATGATAAGATTTTCTCTTCAGAAAAAGATTGCTCTGCTTCAGGGTGTTAGATGACTGCAAAGTGATGGCTACGAAAAGGACACAGATCTGGTCATTGGAAGAAAAGATTCTGATGGTCTGAACTGGGCTGACTGCAGCAGAGGTAGCAAGAAGTGGCAGATGATGATTTTCTTCTAAACTACAATGGACAAACATAATGAAACACAAATAGTATCTGTATCATGCACAATACATAGAACATATATGCAGACATATGTGCAGCAGATAATTTAAAAAGTTATTATTCAAAAACACAAAGGAGGAAAACAGTCAAAAGCAAAGAACCTATATTTAAGTATGAAAAAGCAGAGGATAAATCAGAAAGAAATCCTCATGCATTAATTGAATTGTAGTTACTGTAAATAATCATGTCCTAGAGGAAATCTCAAGGGATAAGTTTTTCCTGCCAGTGGTAGAGGAAATCCTGGCAAAAACAAACCAGGAAGAATTGCACAATTTGCTACAATTCAAAAAAAGAGAGATGATTGATTCAAAGCATGCAACTGGCAAAATCACATAGGCATAGCCTCCAGAAATGGGGAATACAAGAGGAACACGTGCCAGGAGGCTGCACCCAAATTCCAACTCCTCGTACTACATGAATTTTCTTCCACCTTCCCTTGGCTTATTCCAGCAGAAAACAGGATTCCTGCAATCAGGCCCAAGTCCTAGGTGTGCCCCACCTCTATCATCCATGCCTCTTCATGCCCCTTCTCTCCTAAATGTTTGGAATTGTATTTTAAATACCAACTAAACCATTATGATGGTGGGGAGGGTGTCCCACATTTGTGAAAACCACTGTACAGAATCACTTGATGTAATAATGGTTAAATTGCCTCAAGACAGGACGAGCTCTGAATATCTTTCCTATGTGGTCCATGCTTGGTCTTGCTTAAATGTCTCAGTGTTAGTGAATCATAATCACGGCTGCAAAAAGAAGTGAAGTCGAGGCACTAAACATTTGCTGAATGTTTCTTATGCCCTGGGCTCTGACACAGATGTGCTTCATATGTTATCTTATGTTTTAATTATCATATCCCACCAAGGAGGCGGTATTATCTCCATTTGACAATTAAGGGCACTTTAAGTCACTTTCCGAAAGTACTCAGATCTTTAGTATCAAAGTCAGGTTTAGAGCCCCAGCCTGATTCAAAAGTGTACACTCTTTCTAGTTCACATTCTAAAGTCCTTTAGCCCAAAGTCCTTGGGGGAAAAAAATGATACTCTCTCTCTCTCCATAGTGTATAAGGATATCATGAGGATTAAAGGACAATTTAAAAGAAACTGACCCAAAGAAAAATGGCAAGATAGGAAATAATTTATGAAAGCCACCTCCTTTGGAAAATCCCAAGAACTCTGCTTTTTGTCCATGCTGCAATTTAAGTAAAAGGTATTTTTAAAACTTTCAATAAGAATTCATTAAGGTATTTAAAAAACTGTTACCCATATGTAATAATATTGATATTCTTAAACAGAGGCAGTAGTGTAGAGAAATGGCAATGGACCTCATAGTTAGACAAAAATCCTGCAATCCTACTTTGCTACATACAAAATACATAGCTTTGGGAAAATTATTCAACCTTCTCAGACCCTCAGCATCCTGCTCTGAAAAATACTGGTAATAGAACTTGCTTTATATGTTTGTTGTGAAGATTAAATAATAGACATAAAGATCCTAGGATAGTGCCCAGTGTATTATAGGTGTTCATAACTTACAGGCACACTTTGCAGCACTCTTTTTTTAAATGTGGGTGATTCAAACAGGCAGCCAAGTATAAAAAGTGGTAATCTGGCTCAGTGGTTTTAACATATACTGATGTCTGGGTGTACCCCAAGAAATTTTGATTTAATTGGTCTTAGGTGAGGCCGAACACTGTGATCTTAAAAAGCTCCCTCAAATGATTCTAATATACAGCAAAGTTGAGGGTCTCTCAGCTAGAACAACAGTGGTGGTAATGGTGGTGGTGGCAGGGGAGGAGGGACAGCACTTCCCAGAACACCTACTAATAACTTCAGCGCATTCAGGGGCAAGCAGCATGTGGGTGCTGTCGCCCAAGAGGCAGTGCTGGTGTAATAACCAAAGAGAGGCCTGCATCCTGCCCTGCCTCATAGAGGGAGACCAGTGTCTACTCTCCCTTCTTGCTGGCCCCTATCAGAGAGAAAAGCAGGGTAGGAGGAATGGGGACATACATGGAGATAAGAATATATCCCCATTTCTTCCTGGAAGTCATAGAGAAACAGTTTCAGCCAGAGCCAGGGAGAAGGGATAAGCTTTGCCTCAAATTTAAAAAATTTTAATGAATAAGACAGAGCTTTATATATAATTCTGATTATCTACTGCCATGTACCATATCATTCCAAAATGTAGTGCATTAAAGTAACACCCATTCTACTATGCTTGCCTCTGTGTGCCAGGAATTCAGAAAAGCATAGCAGGGATGATTCTCTGCCACACGATGTCTGAGGCCTCAACTAGAAAGAGGCTGAAATCATCAGGGAACTATTTTTACTAACATATCTGATACCGGGCCTGGGATGAATCAATGGCTCAGCTTTTGACCAGAGTGCTTAAATATGCCTCCCCCCACCATGTTACCTGAGCTTCCTTATCGCATGGCTGCTTCCAGTTAGTCGAATTCCATGGTCCAGGACTCCAATAACAAATGTGACCTGGTACTTTATAACCTCACCTTGAAAATCATACAGCATTACTTCTGGGGTTTTCTAATGATCAAAGCAGTCCCAAGTTCACCCAGATTCAAGGAGAATGAACAAAAAGTACATCTCTAAATGACACAAGAGTTTTAGAGAATTTGCAAATACTTAAGTAGGTCTGACCTAATACCTACAGCGACAGGAAGTTAGAGACTCTGGCCACGATGTGGGTAAGAAACAAGACACCATCAGGAAAGGAAGTCATTAGATACTACAGCTGGGACAAAGAAGTTATTGAAACAGTTTTACGTTTATACAGCAATTTACCATATGCAAGAAGCAACCAGAGTCTGCATGCTTATGTGAAGACCAGAACCAAGAAATCTATAAAGATGACTTCTTGTCAAAAGATTGGCTCTCTACTTAACACCTCTGGGTTTTTTGAAATGTTTAATAAGTAAGAACATTTTGAGTTGAGTATCCTTTCAAAGTTAAAATAGAAGGAATACATATCTAGTAAGAATTTTCATTTATAATTATCTTTATAAATCTTGTGAATACATAGTCCTTCCAAATATACTGTGATTCATTACCATAATTTACCCCTTGTCAAAAATTTTAAAACATGAGATTTAGGGAAATAACTGTTTCACTTGAGCTCACAAAATAAATTTATGCAAGGTTCGTTTTTTAACATATGGTCCAAGGTTCCTAAGGCAGATACTACTTAGAAAGCAATGGATACTTCCTGAAATAATATATGTTGTTAACAATCTTTTTTCAACAGTCTTCTACCATAGACTAGACAGGGAAAGTAAGTGATTGCATCCCCTCCCCTACAGCTGATAGCTCCAATCTGCTGCACTCTTTTTCCTAGAATGATAACAACTGTGAATCATACCAGCTCCTGCTTTGAAAACAGTTCACAGACACTATGAGCAGATGGACTTTTTGGCAGCAGAACACCTCTTTCCTGTCTACCACAGGTAAGTAGTAGCCACCTTCATAAAAAAGCTACAACTGCTAATTCGAGGACTAGCAGATTGTAAATGGGATAGCCAACTCATGACAGCATGCTATATATATTTAAAGAAGGCTTTATTTAAATGAGTTTGCACATATTAGAAAGTGGTAGCCAGTCCACATGTCAAAAATCATGCCAGTTTTCATAATTGCATATTATCTAGAAAACAAACAGTAAACCTGTCTTTCAGACAGGCAAACATTGCAGATGAGATCATAAAATTTTCAATATGGTGGTAGCAGAAAACAGGGCACTACAACAAAGAAGGAAATTAAGAACGTGAGAAGATACTGAGTCAAAGAAAGAGCAGGTGGCACCAATTTCAGCCAAGTGTGTGGGAAGAGTTACAACCCATATGAAAGGAGACATAGATCCCCCTTTAAACATCAACATCCCAGTGAGGAATCAAGAAGGCAATTTAAATTACACCCAGTGTGGTATATGCACATAGTGGGACAGAGTCAAAGATGGGAGAGAGGGGAAGGAAGAAGAATCATTGCTTATGGGACACCACCCATAGCTTAAGAGACCTCTGGAGGATGTGGGAAAATGGACCCCTCACACCTGCTGGTGGGAATGTAAAACAGTTCAGCCACTTTGGAAAAACAGTCTTGCAGTTTCTTAAACAATTAAAATACACTTATGACAGACCCAGCAATTCCACTCTAACTGTTTACCCAAGAGAAATGAATACTTCTGTGTGAATCTTCATAGCCAAATTACTCATAATAGATCCCAACTGGAAATAACCCAAATTTCAAGTAGTAGATGAATAAACAAAATTTGGTACATTCATAGAATGGAATACTACTCAGCAATAAAAGGAATGGACTACTGACACATGAAAAAATATGAAAGGACTTCAAAAATATTATACTAAGTAAAAGAAGTTGGACACAAATGACTACATATTATATGATTCAGTTTATATGAAATTTCTAGGGAAGATAATAGAAAACAGACCAGTGTTTGCCTAGGGCTAAGAGTAGAGGTGGGAAATGACTACAAAGGGGTAGCTATGAATGTTTTGTTGTTTGATAAAAGTATTTTAAGTGTCCAAATTTTCATCAAAAATGACTAATTACACCAAGAACCAAAAAGACTTCAAACTGAATTAAAAAGGCAGTTAAAGTTACTTAAAAACTTCAATAATACCTTACAGATTTTTACAGGAAAAACTAAATAGAATGATGCTTTTGTGAATTGAGAAATTAATAAATCTTTTTGGTATATGTGGATAAGATGAGAGTTCCTGTGGCCAGAATTCTCACCTGGCCGTGGTTGACTAGCTCATTGCACACCTGTGGGCAACACATGGCTGTTGACTCTATAAAAAGAGCTCCGCCCAGTGCTCTGGGCTCGACACGGTGGCAGGGCTACAAGACTGCAGTAGAGCAGAGCAGAGGCTGGAGTGGTGGCAGTGCCGAGCACAGAGGCCCAGAGGACAGCTATGCAGGACGACTGTGCAGAGAAGCCCAGAGGACATCTGTGCGAACAGAGGGGCCCAGAAGCAGAGACTGGCTTGCTGCATACAGACTCACTCTGAGTGAATGGGATTCTACTGACTGACGTGCCACCTGGAAATAAAGTTGGGTATAACCCTTTCACCCCAAGAACACTTTTCTGTCAATTTCTTTGGTCACACTGAATCCATAGCAAACTTGCCCGGGGCTGAAACCCATTGGCAAGACAGTATATACCACATTAATCTTAAGCTTCTACTGTAACTTAATCAAGACAGTGTAGTATTGATGTAAAGAAAGACATATTTTAAACTCTTATTTACCCAAGGGAAATAAAAACATATGTCTACCAATTACATGTATATAAATGTTCATAGCAAGCTTTATTCATAAGTCAAAAATAGAAACCACTCAAATCTCCATGAAGAGGTGAATGTATAAACAACTTGTGGTAAATCCATTCAATAAGGTGCTGCTTAACAAAAAGGGAACAAACTAGTCATACATATATGCAACAACATGAGTGAATCTTAAAAACATTATGCTGAGCAAAAGAAACAGGACATAAAAAAGCACATTACTATCTGATTCTATTTATATGAGGTTCTGTGATAGGAAAACTAATCTAAGTGATAATAGAACATCAGTGGTTGCTATGCAGGACATGGGATTGATGGCATAGAAGCTGGAAGACACTTTTGGTGTGATGAAAATTTCTGTATCTTGACTGTGGTGGTGGCCATTGTCTAGCTTGTGACTATGCCCAACTGCCTAGTTTGCATCTTGGCTCTGTCACTTAGCCAGGTTATTTAACCATTCTCTACCTTAGGTCCCTCATCTGTGAAAAGGGCATAATAATAATACCTATTTCATAAGGTTGTTATAATTGTTAAAAAGAATAAAGATATTAGCATGCCTGAGAGACAGAAATTTCTATATGCGCTAGCCATTATTGTTGTTATCAAAGGACAAAGTTATATATGTAAGGATGTTTGTTAAAGAGGTGGTGATGAAAGCAGAAACTGGCTTGTGTAGAAGTGAAGCTACAGTGCCTTCACCTGATGAGATATTATATAGTCATTAACTGCACTGTTGACTGTCAGAGAATCTATTGGTATAACTTATAGTTCACATGACAAAAATCAGGTAAACATCTCAATAAATGCAGAAAAGAAATGATATAAAATCAGGCATCCATTCCTGATACAAAGCAAAGTAGAAAACTCTTGTATTTAATTACATCAAAAGCCAGTATCAAATTTTATGGCAAAACTTTCAATTTTCCATTCAAATTTCACAAACAAAATAAAGGTGCTATCATCACTGCTATAATTAATTTTACTGGAAGTAAAATCCAATGCAATCAAGTAAGAAAAAATAAATACGGAGTCTACATATTGGAAATAAAGATCCATAATTGTCATTATTTGGAGATTATATGATTGCATATAAGGATTAACTAAAATGGCTGGTTAAAAAATGTTATTTATAAAAATGAATAGCTTTCCTATATACACATCATGAGAGAAAAAATAAAGCTTCACGAGCAAAACAAAAAAAATTATTAGAAATCATCTTAACAGAGAATATACAGAACAAATATGAAGAAAATATATCCCAGTTTTGAGGAAGCATAAAGGGAGAGCTGAGTTCCTACATAGAAAAACTTGAAACCATAAAATTATCAATACAACCTTCAAAAAAATTGATTGAAAAAGGAACAAGACTTTGTGAGCTATTTATCAAAACTATATAAAATTCATCTGGAAAATTAAATATACCAGAAGAGCCAGGAAATATACCAGGAAAAAAAAACATCTGAAGAAAATAAAGTGAGAAAGGACTTTTTTAAACCAAACATAAAACTACAGGAAGTAAACCATTTTGTGACAGGACTAGCATATTCGTTATCTATTATTGCATAACAAATGTCCCCAAAATATATTGGCTTAACACTGCCTTCTTTTCTCATAGCTTTTGCAGGTCAGGAATCTGAGTGTGGTTTACCTGGGTTTTCTAACTCTGGGTGTCCCATAAGCCTACACTCAAAGTTCAGCTAAGGCTATAGTCATCTCAGCTAGAGAAGGACCTGCTCCCAGCCACATTCATTTGGTTGTTGGAAGGATTCAGCTCCTCATAGGGTGTAGGCTAGACATCTACCTTATTTCCTTGCCACATGCCCTGTCCATAGGGCAGCTCACAACATAGCAAATGGCTTCATCAGAGCGAGCAAATGAGAGGGAGAGAGAGAAAGAAAGAAGTTATGAATACCAGTAAGATGAAGTCATAGTTTTTATAATCCAATTGCTGATGTAACATCCCATCACTTTTGCAGTATTCTATTCATTAGAAGCAAGTTAGTAGGTCCAGTCTACACTCAAGGCAAGGAGATTACACAGGACATGAACACCAGGATCAAATGAGGCCATCTTCCTGCCACAGCTAGAGAGACAAACCAATGGAAGAACATGAGGAGTCTGAAAATAGACCCAAATTCCTTTGAGAATTTTATGAAATAAAGATGGCATTCCATCTTTATTGATGAAAAGCCCTATTGATTATAATGTCATCACCAAATCAAATAATCTCCAAATAACTAGCTGGTTATCTGGACACTGAGCTCTCCCGTACAAAAATTAATTCCTGAGGGATCAAAATCATGCATGGAAAAATAATAATGAATGCTAGCGGTAGACATAGGATTTTTAACAATTATTATCTTGGCATAAGAAAACCATATCTTAACCTGACACAAAACCCAGAAGATATCAAAAAATTTTGACATCATTGATAAAAAAAATTTTAAATATCCATATGGAATGAAAAATTGGAAAAAAAAAAAAGCTTGTGACACATATGACAGAGAGTTTATTTTCTAATATAAAAATAGTACTTTAAAACAAGTAAGGAAAAAAAAATAACCAAATAGAAAAATCAACTATGATGTAAACAACTATATATAAACATCTAAGATATACATGTGAAAAGATGCCCAGCTGAACTCACAATCAAAGAAATATGTCAAAGAGAAAAATGTAACACCATTTTACCTATAAAAATGGCAAAAATTTTATGGTTTTACAACCTACAGTTGGGGAAAGTACAGAGAGAATGTAAATTCAGGTTTTCTCCGATAGCCATCTGGCAAATTCTTTCAAAGCTAAAAAGTGTGTATAACCCTTTACCCAGCAACTCCACTGCTAATTATGTATCATATGGAAATCATGGACGCACACAAAGATTGTGTGCACACACACACACACACACACTGACTGACATCATTTTGGCTGCAACCAAGACTGTCACGTTGCGTCCGGTTGTGTCCTGCCCTGGGGACCCTGCCAAGGTTACCGGGAGGGGGCCAGGGTGATGTAATCACCTGCTCCAATCAACAAACTAAGCATCCTGTCAAGGGGCTGTATATGTCAAGAGAGAAGTGTATCAATTAGAGTCCTAGCAGGAAATTGAGGGCACTCAAATTGGGTAATTTGGGGCACAGTTTAACAAAGAGCACATGTAGAGAAAGTAGGCTAGTGCAGTGTCCTAGGACTAAAAAGGCAAGAAAGGGAGCAGATATAAGAGAAGGGAGGTAGGAGCTTGAGACAGAAAGTTAGAAAAAGGAAGCCAGCTTTCAGCAAGAAGGCAGGAAGAGAACCAGAGGAATAAATACCCCAGCCTCTCCTGACTTCCTTCTTCCAATTTCCTGCAGCTGCTCCCATTGGCTGAACCCACCCAAAAACTCCACCAGCCAGAGTGTATATTCATATGATCCATATGCAGATCAGCCTCCCAGGGAACAGAGCAAGGTAGAGAATGGGGGAGAGTAGAAGTGGAGGGGGCTGTGGAAAACACCCTTCCTAGAAGACCATCATTTTCTAGCACATATGAGGCAGCATGGAGTTGGCAGCTACCTTAACATCCACATTTTGCAATTGCAAGAAGACAGAAATAATTTAAGTGTTCAACAGTAGAGGACCACATACTGAATTAATATACATGACACAATAGAATGCTATTGAGCTATTTTTCAGAACAAATGAGGATATGGACTGATCTGAAAAAGAAACCACTAAGACAATTTAAGTTAAAGTATGAATGACTCAGTGTATATGTGTACACATTCTTAGATAGATAACACATAATATAGAAAATATTGCATTGTATGAATACACTTTTATATACCTCAAAATTACTGGAAAGATGCCTGACACTCTTAAAAGTGGTTTTCTCTAGGGAGCAACAGGATTGGGGTTGGGGGTGATGGTTTGACCAGAGAGTAGGAGACTTAATGTTTTCATTTCATATTACTCTTATAATAACAAAAGTAACATAAAGGCCTATTTTGACAGAAAATGTTTCTAATATCCTTTACCAGAGATGTAATAATACTATGGAAAATACATATGATATAATATTTAGGCATAGAAAAATTGCATATGCAATATGATTATAAAATTTTTTAGGAAACATATACAGGGAAGAAAAGTTGAACAAATAAAAAAAGGTAACACCAGACATCATCAGTAGTTGTGTATAGTGTGGGATCATTGGCATGTCTTACTCTTTTGTATTTCCTAAATATTTTTACTGAGAATATGGTGCTTTTATAATGGAAAAAAATTTTTAGGCTTTTAAACTAGAAGTAGAAATCATTTTCCAATGAATTCTTATGCAGAACCCCAATCATAAAGAAGACATTTAAGAGTTTTCTGGATGAATTTTAAGTGTTCAAAGTTAAAAATAATTGGGAACACCAAATATAATACAATACAATATTAAAACATCTTCAATCTCATTACATAAAAACTGTAGATAGGTAGATATTGTTCTTAGTCATCACTGAATGTTTTTTTAGTGTACACACACATTATTAGTACTTTTTAAAACCAGTTTTGTATTTCATTGGATAAAGAATCCTATTAGAGGAAAAATTTGAAAGCTGTGAATCTTGACTTTAAGCATGAAAATAAACAGAAATTTTAATCCTAGATCAAGCTGAATAGGGAATTCAGTCCTACAAGTCTCACCAGATAGCCTTCTTATCAGAAGAGAAGAAAACAGATAAAAATTATATGATTTCAAGAGCTCAGAAGGAACCCCAGATGTCTAGAATCTGGAACAGGAGGAGGGTGACAGGAGGGCTTGTCTTTCTCTTTAGTGGCACCGACTTCCACCCACTCAGCTCTCCACATACAAGGAAAGCCATGTTGTAAAAATTCTGGTTCTCATTTATAATGAAACAAAACATCGGAACACTTGCTATAAGATGCAACTTCTAAGGGAAGGTTAGCCGATTTTCTTCTTGGAAGACGAAATGAAATCATCCAGAAATGCACTTTGAGAACAATGATGAAAATGGGGAATAAGCCCTTCCTCTTATGAATAAAGATTCAGTGTTACTGTATCTAATAAAGAATAAACTGAAAATAGAAAATGTTTAATAGGCAGCTTAACGTCTATTGGTATAAGAAACTAAGTTAAACAAAATTTGCTGACTACACTCAGATTAGAAGTTCATGTGACCAAAAGGCAAAAATTCTACTGGGAAAAAAATAAGCATTCAATATATATTCTGCTTTTTGCTGACTATTTACTTTATGTGAACGAGAATCATTAAACAGTAAAAGTGAAATGGCTAATTGGGTGCTGCATGAAGTGACATTGGACCATTTTTCCTTATAAGGAATTAAGATGTAGAGAATAAGGTTTTCCATTAGGAAATGGTAAAACCCACATTCTTCTCAGAGGTCAAATCAAAGTTCATTGCTCACCTTTCCTCATCTTCTCTTTCATAAGGATTTTGAAGTAAGAGAAATCTTCATGTGGACATTCTTAAGACGAATGAAGAAATATTTCCCAATTCTCACCCTGTACAATCAATTTTAAATGTAAATTTTAAATGTAAAATGGCTATAATTTCCAGTGTTATTTCTTTTTATAATTTATTTTTACTAGTTTTTAGAGCAGTTTTAGGTTCAGAGCAAAATTGAGAAGAAGGTGCAGACATTTTACATGTGCTCTCTGCCCTCCCCCAACACAGAACCCCCTGTCATCTGCATCCCCCACCAGAGTGTTACATTTGTTACAATGATGAACCCACACTGACACATGACTATCACTCAAAGCCCATAGTTTACATTAGGGTCCACTCTTGATGTGTTACGTTCTATGGATTTAGACAAATGTATAATGTATGTAGTCACCATTACAACACCATGTAGAGTAGTTTCACTGTCTTAAAACCCTCTCTGCTCACCTATACATCTCCTCCTCCCAGTCCCTGACAACCACTGATCCTTTTACTATCTCCACAGTTTTGCCTTTTCCAGAATGTCATTCAGTTGGAATCCTATAGTATGTAGCCTTTTCAGGTTGTCCCCTTTCTCTTAGTAATAGACATTTAAGTTTCTTCCATGTGTTTTCACGACTTGGTAGCTTTTATTTTTAACATTAAATAATACTCCATTGTCTTAATGTACCAGTTTATTTATCAATTCACCTACTAAAGGACAGCTCTGTTGCTTCCAGATTTAGGCAGTCATGAATAAAGGGGCTTTAAACACATGCAGATTTTTGTGTAGACATAAGTTTTCAATTCTTCCAGAGAAATAGCAAGGAGTACAATTGCTGGGTTACATGGTAGAGCATATTTAGTTTTGTAAGAAATCACCTGTCTTCCAAAGTGGCTGCATCATTTTGCATTCCCACCAGCCAAGAATGAGAGTTCCTGTTGCTACACATCCTGACCGGTATTTAGTGTTGTCAGTGTTCTGGATGGATTTTGGCCATTCTAATATGTGTGTAGTAGTATCTCATTTTTTATTTGATTTCCCTGATGACATAGGATGTGGAGCATCTTTTCATGTGCTTTGTCTGCTATATGTATATCTTCTTTGGTGAGGTGTCTGGTGTTATTTCTTTGGGAATATATTTCTTATGGGAAAACATTTCTCAGATGCACATTCAAATCCTACAGAATAGCCTTAAGAATGGCCAACCTCAAATTAATATATCTGTATAAATTTTACCAGGCTGCCAGGTGGAGGAATTTTTTCCTTTAGAGGTGAACCTGAGTTTTCCTGAAACCAGCAAATGATTTGAAATTAGAAAAGCTGAGTTTCAAACTCTGCTTGCTGTTAGAAGCTTTGACCATTTGTTTCATGTGTGAAATCAACAGCGTCAGGCAGCCATCATATTCTATGATTCCCGCTGGGCAACATTACTTAAATGTTTATCCTAACAAATCCAGGTTCAAGTGAAGATTGCTCTATCTTCCCTCTTGAGTTCTTTCCTCTCAAGATCATATATTTAAACATTTTAGCTTATTCAAGATAATGCCCCTTAATAAACCTATAAGATGATTATTTCTCTTCTAAGCAAACATTCTAATGAATAGATACCCTTTACATAACAAAGTAGCACCCACACCATTAATTCCTATTAATATTTGCTGAACTGTATAAAAGAGTATAGTCTACATATTCTTATTGTCAGTTATTTTTCTGTACAATTATTAAAAAGCATGAAATAAAAATATGTGGAATATTTTCTCATTCTTAAACCATTTCTCATGAAGACAAAATCTGAAATAGGTAGAAATAATACATTTCAGGCATATGAATGGAACACTTCTCAAAATCAAGTCACAATGTCATTATATTTTGATGGCATACATTCACTCAGATATAGTAACATAATACAACTTGTGATAGTGTTATCATAAAACTTAAGTATATTAATATCTTCAAAAATGCAGTCCTAGATCGAAAATATACCATTTACAGAAATATATTTTTGTGCTTATTTTTAACATGGGACTGACACCATATAGAAAGAAAGTGTTAAGGATTCATGAGCCCGCTCTGTCACTGTAAGCTGTACTTTGGGCAATTGACTTTAACCTTAGCTTTCTTTCTATAAAATGGCCACCATTTTATAATGGTTCTCCCAGTCTGATATGTGCAAAGGAGAAAAGATTCCTACAACCCCCACTTAACTACTCAAACACTGGTGCTGATAGCACAAGAAGCTTGGTTCATTTGTTTGAGTTAGCTTGATGGCTCTAAGAAACAGCTTAGGGATGGCATTGAGCTACTTCAATTCATTTTTTGTAATGGCGGTGGCGGTGGTTATGGTTTCAGTGGTTGGGTTTGGCAGAGAATGGGCAGAGAGCTAGAAGCTCACTGACATATATCTGACCAAGATCTGCTATAAGGTGAAAGTGTGTACTTTCTCCAATTGCAAAAGGGAGGCAGTTTGCAGTTATGACATAGTTGGGTCAGCTCTTTGCTGGATCTTTCAGTTGTTTACAGAAACCTATGCCTAAAATGAGTTCACTCTCTTCAGCTGCCAGGATTAATGCCCCCGTGGAGCAGGTCTGAGCTGTTTTCAGGGACACAGCTCGGGCAAGCTGCTGAGAAACATGGCCTAGTGCACACAGGCTTCCCGACATAGGTAATTAGGGCTGATGGTCCAGTTTTCAGAAGTGCCCAAAATTACAGAGGAGGTTCATGTGGGGTCTGGGCTTGCCCCGCTCTGTCATCTTGGTTCCTGTCTCTCTCAGGGAGGGCCCGAGGAGACGCTTGCCAACATGAGCACATGGCAGAGCAGAACAGTAGCTGGTGGATCAGAAACAGAAACTCAGTTGCTTGAGTTTCAATCCTGAATATTTCCCAACCACACTTGGGGGGAGTAAATAAACTATTACAGTTTTAATCATATGACTATGAAAATAATGTTTTCAGCTTTTCTGCTGGATAGAGTCAATCAAAACAACACCCTTTGCCGTATGTTCTGGTCTGTGTACAGACTGCCCCCAGACTTCTACAGGGGGGCTCCTAGTTCAGCTTCTTTTGATTTATGAAACACCTACGTGAAGGTTCCTGAGAAACAGTGTGTTACAATACTTGAAATAACCTAAGCCTCATCTTCCTAATCTTTAATTCACCACCTTTAACAAAATCGATTTATGTTTTTCAACCAAGGAAGTGTAAAAACTCAATGTGGTTGTGAGTTCTGGACATCCTTCTTGAAAGTATTTATTTATTTTTTGGATACTTAAAAACATTCAAGAATAATTATAAGCCACAAAATCCTACATAACAAGTAATGGAATTCTGCCTTTGTTCTCCCCCAGGATTTGGGCATTTCTCTTTTATACAACTGCTAATAGATATAGAAAGGAGTCACTTGACTTTCTAATTTCATATTAATAAAGCATGAAAGAAGTATTGCTATTAATAATAAATCCAAACCCTTAAAGGGATGGTAGATATGGCACAGACATCAAAAAAGGAGAAAGATATGGGACACCTCCACCTTCCCAACTTTAAAAGGACATATATGGAGCACAAACACATAATGTCAGAGAAAAAGGGGACTTAGAAAATATCTCCCTCCAACTCTTTGTTTTATAGAGGAGGACGCTAAGGGAAGCAATTTGGCCAGTGTCAGAAAGCCCTTTGTGACCAATGTAGAACCTGGAGATAGATTTCCAGCCTCTTTCCATTAAGCCAGACCTCCATTGTCTAAATCAAGGTCAACCAATGGTGTTCTAGAAGAAAATCTGCCTTCCATTTCACCTTTTGTTAATAGCATCCAATGTTGGTCTCTGTTTCACAGTGTAGAAAGAGTAAAGGGAAGATAAAACAAGGGAAATATCTGCACTGTCAGGAAGTGGCTACTTCCTTATTGCAGTAGGTATGAAAGTCAAATATAGGGTGTCCCACAAAGTCAGCAAACAGGATAAACTCTTCTTCAACAATGTGTCTGACAACATTGTCTGCATTTCTTCAACTTTCAGACTCCCTAAAAAGTATAACAATTATGCTATTTTCCTGCACTTCCAGACTTTCCGCAAAAGTTCACTGTGTTTTATTAGAGATTTTTTTTCATGTTTTTATTGTTTTTTTCCAGATTACCAAGTAGGCAAATCTAGAGCAAATACACTCCCCTGAAAGCATCTTGAGCCTATTATTTAAAAAATGCAATTAATGTATGGTTTCAATTAAAGTTTACCTATGTTTCCTGACTTTGCAAATACACTATAAAATGAGGACTGAAAGACAACCAGCAAGAAATTGTCAAGAAATGCAGTAGGTGAATAATGCCAGCAGGCTTAAACAAGTGCCTAAGACCTTTAAAAAGATGCTTAATACATAAATCTATACTCTGATACTTTTGAACTATTTAAGCCTTAAAAATTACCTACCTCTGCATATGTGGATGTTTTATTGCCCTTGTCTAGCTTGGATTAACACATAGTCTACAGGCACACACCTGATCATATACATTTGCTCTCTTACAACACTAAACTATGTTTTCTACCTTTATGTTGTATCTACCTACCACTTCAGCATCTTATTAAAAATAATAAAGAGAGAAATGTGGTATCCACATATAAATCAAGTATAAAAATCAAATGTGTATTCATATTTGAACTGACTGTTTATAGTTCATAATGCATGAGCAAAACCAAAAGTTTCTGTGATGACTGCCCTTGTACTGTTCACCATGTAACTTATTCACTATGTAAGAATTTGTTCTCCATGTAAGAACTTGTTCGTTATGCTTCAGAAGATTGGAGACTGACGAAAATTAGGCTTGGGGTGGATTAATGATTGTGCATTGAGCATTGACTCCCCTATACAGAATTTTATTGTTGTTAACAACCATTTGATCAATAAAAATGAGAGATGCCCTAACAACAACAACCAAGAAAAAGTACACACTTCCAATTGTAAAATAAATAAGCAACCGGGATGTAATGTATAGCATAAGGAATATAGTCAAAATATTGTATCAACTTGGTATGGTGATAGCTGGTACTTAGAATTATCATGTATATAAATGTTGAATCACTGTGTTGTACACCTGAAACTAATGTAATGTAATACTGTGTGTCAACTACCCTTCAATAAAAAATAATTATCTAAAAAAAAAAAAAAAAAAAAAAAAAAATTACCTACCTCATTGTTCAGAATGTTTGTCTTGATGCCTAATGCTAGAGTATAAGCTCCCCAAGGGTCAGGGTATATGTCAGTTTTATCTACTCAGAGTCTCCAACACTTGGAAATGTTTTGGCACATAGAAACTGGTGTCCAATAAATGTTTTGAAATGAATGCTGCCATACATGGAAAGAGAATTAGCTTGATTTGGCTAGTTGCTCAACAACTGGTCTGAACATTGAACAGTCGAGCAAAATCCCCAGTGCTTCTTGCTCAAGGATAGGTTGCATAATGAGAATCTCGCCAACCATATAAGTTATCTGGGAATTATATCGAATATGTCAGCTCAACAAAGTGAGTTATCTTGGGAATTCATCATCTTCTGCATGTCTAAATACAGCACATTTTGACAGAGAGCCACAATTTGTGGTTTCATGATATAATTGACATAACTGCAGCACTTAAAATAAGTTTTCCTTGCTTTTGGATGGATTTTGCCTTCCTCTAATGCACAGTGTGCTTTTTAAAGAAGAAGCTATAAACTGTGAAGAACACATACATTGTAATTATATAAAGTGTGCTAGCATAATTCTTTTTAGAGAAAAACTTCCTCATTCTGAGTATGTTAGTATCAATATATTTATATTGTACAACCCTAATTCTAAGATATTCCCGCCTTTGGTTGGTAAGGTAGAAGAAAGGCACTAAGCAATTCATAGAGAAACTGAGAAAATGGAAAATGTGGGGAATTAGGATGAGACAGACCTATGAAGCTCTACGTTCCTATGGTATCAATAATGACAGCTGTGCAGTTAGAGGCGGAAACCCCATCTTGCTGACATACTTTCTGGAAAAGCCAGACTGAGTAGAGGTGTGAGGCATGTGGGCAGGGGCACCAGAAGCACATTATAAAGAGGAGCTGTGTGTATTTTGAAACACAGCAGTGTGTAAATGGTAAAAGAGCTCCTCTGGGAGGTGCGGGCAGAAAACTCAGGCAACTTGACTGTAAAGATGCCAGTCCAACAAGCTGCTGCAAGGGAATCTACAGAGAGGGAATTTTGTGCTAAATCAATCTCTTTGGTGCATAAACCAGAATCATTTTATTTAGTAGTATCTTCCTTTCAAGGCATGAGCTGTGGAATTAAATAACCATTGTCCTCATCTGAATTTCACCACTGGCTAACTGTGGGACGCTGGGCAAGTGATAACTCTCTCAGGCTCAGTCTCACATCTCCATGAGCGAGTAGTCCCATTTCTCACATCTGTAGTGGCCTTTGTACAGGGGCTGGCATACAAGGAAATGTCAGTAAGTGGCAGATATTATTTTTCATCTTTTGTATGGAGGGATATGGAAATTGGCTTTCATTTCTTTATTTCCTTTGGTATTTTAATCAAGCGTTTTTTGTGTTTTTTTTAATATTGGCTTCTATCTGAAAAGTGCCAACATGGAGTAAGAAAAGGTGATACTGTCATTGCTTAGACTTGAAAGAGAACAGCAAATGCAGGAGTCCTCAGGTGGTAGCTATAGTTCCATGAGGTAACTCAGCATGGAAGGCAGTGACACGGAGGGCAGACACGGGGGCCCTGGGGAGGCATTCCCCTCTCTGCTGACTGGCGCATTACATGTTCTTTTCTTTTCTGAAACTAGACCATGCATTCTGTTCCTTCATTTGTTCAGTTACCCATTCCATTTTACAAAGGCCAGGCATTGCTCTAAATGTGGAAAGAGGAGACAGAAAATAGCTGGGAGCCCAAGCTCTCTGAAATCCCAAACCCAGGAGGGATCAGCCAAAGACACCAACAGATGTGCCAGGTGACAGAGGGGAAGGGTTTAAGGCCATGTTCCCATGCAATTCCACGTCTTCTTGAAGACCACTGGTTTGGGCATCAATAAGCATGTAGATATGGTGAAATGTTTTACTGACATGATGTATTACAATACTTATTTACTGGTTCTTAAACCGGCCAATAGAAAGAAATAATTACAAGAGGGTTTATTTTACTTTATTAGCAAAGATGTTTTGCATGTACTGGAAATCATTTTGATTTCTGGAAAGAGAAGGAAATTCTTTAATTATTCTGCACTGAGATCAGGTTTTTTTTATTTCAAGTTTCATTATAAAAATTCATTGTTGCCACGGATCAGAAGTACCCATCTTCCTTTAGACTTTCAAGAAAGTCTGAAGGCCGTGAAAAATAGTTCTAACATCTCAGCCATCATTGCCCACTTCTTGGCCCAGTCTTGGAGGTAGATGCCCAGGCCTCTGCTTATGCCAGTCCCTGCATCTTGTGGCCTGGCCTAGGCTACAGTGATTTTGCCACTGAGAAAGCATTATTTCAGCATCAGCCAAAAGAAGAGTAAATTGAATTTGTAATAATACCAAAGCCACCAAGTGAAATCAAAAGATGAAGTCAAAAAATGGAAGCAACTCACAGTCAAGGAGATGTGGTCTAAGGCAGGCATCAGTGAACCTCGTGGGAGTTAGAACAGAGCCAGACTTCGTCTCATAAAAGGAGGGTTGGCACAGGCCTTCCCCATGTGAAAACCAAAGAGATCTTCTCCATCTCCTTTATGACAGCACCCAGGGGCAGGAAAGATAGATTCAGGGATCAGAGGCTTCTGTCCAGAGCCTCTCATGAACTTACACATCTACTCTGTCAGCCCAACATGATGGATTATGTTATTGTTCCCCATATTGGCCCTCATCCCTGTAAGGATATTGCACATCCCAGCCCATTTCCAGGTAATAGTAGTAGCTCTCTAAGGTGGAGTACACTCTCTGCCACGTTATCAGGGTTGGCCGTTGACTTGTCTGAGCCAATGAAACATAAATGGAGGCTGCAATGTGCCAGTTCCAAGCAAACACTTAGAAGAATCACATTTTTCAGCTAATTCTGTTTTTCTCTCTGCCACAAAAATAGTAGGTCCCTAGTAAGCACTGCTCCTTTTCCAGTTCCTGGAGCAGAACTGTAGAAACTAATGCACAACCACCATATAATATCAGTGGGAAATGAACATTTGCAAGAGTGAGCCCCTGAGATTTAAAGACTCTGTGTTACTGCAGCTAAGCTGACTCACACACCTGATACTGCAAAGTCATAACACAACTACATTGGCATAAGCATCCCTTCTCTGAGGACATCCCATCCTTGGAGGGGCTTGGATTTTATTCTAACAATGAGCCAAAGGGCATTAGACAGCATTGGTTCAAGCCCTATTTTTTCTGTAGTCAGAAGGTACTAGGAATAAAAGAACAATCGTTGTACCATCCTAGGAGAGTTGAATTGCTGTAAGGTAAGCCCTAGTTATCCTGGCAAGTCATAATTGGTCCACAGTTCTGGAAGTGGCCATGAAATAGATTAGCCTTGAAGAAGTGGGGTACAGCAAAGGTTTATATTTGCCCCACTACAGCCTATTTCTTAGAGCCCATAGCAAGTAAATTTGTCCTCCAATCCAGGGGCACAGAGAAAAACCATATAGTCAGCTTCTTTTGGCTCCCAGTTCTGCCACGGCATTTATGGCCCCACCTCTTCCTTTTAATGTGTTTATTTATGGGCTGTTCCACAACTCTCCTGGTAAGCCAGTGGCCTCGGGGTGCAATTACAAATACTTTAAAACTCGAAGCTAGCATGTTTTTCAAATCAATTAAAGCATTAAAAAATATCTAGAGAGGAAGCCAAGAGCAACCCAAGTCCTAGCCACCTGGACAGAGCCACCAGAGCCTCCAGGGCCGGACAGACCCAGTCCTGCCAGGAGCAGCAGGGACAAGAGAACCGTGGGATTCTGAAAACGGCCTGGATGGCGGGAAAATACGGCTGAGCAGAGGGGATCTGTTCCTAGAATGCTGCTGCTTAACACAGGAAGGGCAGAGAGGGCTGGGATGCAGACCTCAGGCGTAACTGTGGGAGCCACCCGCCAGTCCGTGGCAAGTTCAGCCTGGTGGTAGGGCCGGGCCTCTTGAGGACAGCCAGCAACGAACTGACTGCTACAGAGATAATGTCTGCTGTCTCTGGAGTTAGTGATTCTTCAGAAGATTAGCAGCAAAAAGGATTCACTCTTTGGCTAGACCAACTTGAGGGATGACTCACCGGCCAGGACTGATGAGTCTGGGAAACAATGAGCAGAAGGAACTCACACAAGGAAAGCTCAATGGGAGCAAAACAAGGATCATGTGGCGGTGCCTCACCACAGAGTAGCCACAGCTGGACGTCAGAGCAGCTTCCCTTCTCAAATCAGTCCCCTTCTTTTCTAGATGAGGAACTGAGCCCAGAGAGGTGAAGTGACTCACCCAAGACCACACAGCCAGTGAGAACATGGCAGGGACAGGGCCGGGGGCTACATTTCCCAAATGCTGGTGAGAGCTCTTTCTGAGTCTCCACACCAGTCTGTTCTAAAATAAACATGAGGGCTTTGCAGGAACCCCTAATGTCCAGTCCGGATAATCAAAGAGAAGCTGTGACTACAACTGGCAGAGCTAATGGACTTGTTGCAAGTGACAAGTGATCAGCCCAGGACATTGACCTTTCTGCTGAATGTTCCCAAGAAAAATAGGTGTAGAAGATACTGTTGTATCAATAGTATCTGCACGTGGGATGCAATCTCCAAACCACTGAAATTTCTTATTTGATAATTCTGCAAGGCAACTGTATTGTCAGTGATGAGATCCTCCCTAATGAGAATTCCATAAAGCATAAGTAAAATGCATCACACTCCATTTGGGGCTGGGGGTGGAGAAGATGGTGGGCAGACTGGAAGGGGCCTAGAAGAGGAAGAAAGATGAGGGAAGTGCTTAACAAACACACTTACTGACAAATAATGAAAACAAAGAACTTGGGTGGGGCGGTTGCAGCTAAATTAGCTTTTCATATGAGAAACAGAGTAAAAGGATTAATTCAAAAATGCTGTAGGTCACCTGAAAGTTGTTTTCAAATACTTGATTGACATAAAGATCTTAGAAATATACAGAAAATGCAAATTCCTTCCCCTGCCAGCTGTCATGCTTTCATTTCCTCCCAACCAGATCCTAAATCCCCATTCAGCAAAATATAATATAATACATGAGAGCATAAACAGACATCTTCCACTAACAGAAAAGCAATTTGACTTTGTTCTACAAATATTGTCAGGCTCCAGTGGAAAATGTTCTTTCCTGTAGCACTTGGTTGCATTTGGGCTTCACACAATGATGAACTAATTTCTCAGGAAGGAACACATCTCTGGTGTTTGCTAGTTCATTCCGTCACTTCTGACAGTACCCATTTTTGCTACTTGGGGCAAACTATGAGATGAGTTTCTCTTTGCATAAACCACACAACAACCATGACCTCAGAATAGTTCTCAGGGTTTGCTGAGCTGTAACAAAACTCAAACACAGAGTTCAAAGAATCACTGAGCATCTGAACCCTTCTGAAAATGATTCTATCACCTGGCTTTCTAATAGGGACTGAAACCCATTCGAAAATGAGGAAAGACACGCGATAGGCAGTGTGATTCCGCGTACCCTGGGCTCTTCCTCTGCAAAGAAAGCCAAAGCAGACACAAGAGGGCACTTGAGTCCAGACTCATTTCAGAAGGAAATTCCTTGTGCTCCCTGCATCCTCCCCCTTCCCCCACCTCCAGTTCCCACCCCAGACTGTGAACCTGATCCTTAACAGAACTGAAATCCACCTACAAAGGGGAAAAGATTAGGTGGGTTGATTTCCAGCTTCACACAATAATGCTTTATCTATTAGAAGAATGTGGGGTTAGGATTGATACTAGAAGGGGAATTGGGTCTTTGTCCAGAGTAGTAACTTTATAGCTACGTCCTGATCACAAAGCATATTCGGGGTCACAGAGAGAGCATGGCTCACACGTCAGCCCATAGCTTTTTCTAATCGAGTTTCAAAATCACCCTCCCCCAGAAGGGTGAGCAAGGCTGGTATCCGAGAAACCAAATTGACCCGTTTGAGTTTCATTTCCCTCCACTCAAAATGTACTGATGGAGCACCACGAAAGTAACTGCTTTAAAAACCACCTAGATTCCCCAGGTTATTTTAGATCACCTCATGGGAAATAGCAGAGAAGACGAATTTAAAACTCTGCCAGTTTTTTTTCACCAGTTAATACCTCAGGTGGGTGTATACTATGAGATGAATGTTTCTACCACCTCAAAATTCATCTGTTGAGGCCCTAACCCCCAGTACCTCAGAATGGGGCTTTTTTGAGACACAGCCTTGAAAGAGGTGATTAAGGTAAAATAAGATCTTTAGGTTCTAATCCAATATGACTGGTGTCTTTATAAGACGAGAAGATGAGACACAGATGAAAGGCCATGTGAGGACACAGGGAGAAGACGGCCATCTGCAAGGCAAGGAGGGAGGCCTTCCCAGGCACCAATGCTGTGTCAAGGAGATACTCAACACCTTGCTCCCAGACTCCCAGCCTCCAGAACTGTGAGGAAATAAATTTATGTTGCTTAAGCCACCCAGTCTGTGGTACTTTGGGATAGCAGCCCAAACAAACTAATCCAGTATATTAGTTTTTCCATAGTTTAAATACATACCCCAATACATAGATCAGTAAATTAAAAACTTACCACCAAATCTAGATATAATCTGTCCCTCATATTTAATGTTTTATTAATGTCCACATTTCATCAGAGCCATGTCTGAATAATGAAAATGACATGCTTGGCCTGGAAGCCTTGCTTCCATAATACTTAATACAGCCAGGAATCCATAATACTTGCTCCAACTATGTGGACATCAACATTCACAGTTTGGGATTATCATCTCCATTTTACAGATGTGAAAAGTGAGGCCTTCCCAGGCTGCACAACTTGTTCGAATTATGCAGCCGGACAAGGGAAGGAACAGGGTTTGAACCTCCGTCACCTCAACTGGAGTCACCCCCTTGACAGTGGGGTCAGCTCTATCTCCACAGGCAGGAAGAAAAGAGACAGTGATACATGCTGGGTTTTAATGGCTGAGAGAAAGGTCGTAGCACTGGTGGAAACAGAGCGATCCCCAAAGTTTTGTTTTGAGGAGAAAACAAAAGTTGCTTTGAGTTGGATGTTGGCTCTGTTAACTCCAGTGGAGAGTCCAAAAGTACAAAGGCTTCTCCATGGAAATAGACGAGACATAGCAGATCCTAAAGAGACCAGAGAATGACAGGGCCTTTGTCTGAGCAGGGCCAAAATTAAGATGAGACTGAGAGAGAGGCCGCTGTGAAGAAACCAGAGGCAGAGCAGAACCAGAAAGCAGTGCATGTCCCAGGCATCAAGGGCAAAGAGCACTGGAGATGCAGTGGTAAATACACTGAATAGCAAACTGCTCGCTCGTGTTGGTGGCAACTTGAAATGAGTGTCACATCAAACTATTTCAGGGAGAGGCAATTGGTTTGGCTCAACTTTTCATTATTGAGGTATTGGGGTCACTATATGATAAAAACTAACATTTTCCAAAAACAATTAACTTTTCAGTGTTCACTAAAGTATGGAAATAAACATAAGATACATAGAAACAGAAACATATTATCAGTTTTGCAAATAATCACAATGATCTAAATATTAAAGAATGCTTTAATATTTCCTATATTATCATATTTAACATGAATACTATGCATGTATTAATATTATATGCATTTTAATATTTCATTTCTTAAATTCAGAAAAATATGTAAGGGCTTAAAAAAACAACAGTTAGCTATAGTTTGACAAAATAGTAAATATGAGTAATGCAAATATCTAGTAATCTAACTTACAACAAATTGAAAAAATAAAACTGTGGTCTAATAAGAAGAAACCCTGCTGCTTTACTAAATCAATGAAAAGAAAAGATTGTTAATGGAAAAATGCAGATATCCCACACATTTATTATATTTTTTTCAAAAAATTGGACTTAATCTTACTACCTAACATGGAATCTTTGAGTTGTGAAGGCCATTCAAGCTAAATCATCACACCACATATACAGGCAGGAATTCCCTCTGCAACATCACTAACAGATGGTCATTCAAAGGTCTGTAGCATTGTCTCTATTGTTTAGAGAAGTTCTTAATACTGAGTTTAAAGCTCCCTGGTAACACTGATCAAATACTTCCCTTGGGACAGGATGAAACAAGTCTGGGCCACAATAATTAGCCTGTCTCTCATTAATTTTCTATTCTGCACAAGGCTAATTCTTCAATTTGGATCCTCTAGGACACAGTTTTCAGACCCTCCCTGTTGGGCCATCATTACTTGCATGCACTCCAGCTTAGCAACTGATATTTCAAAGGTAATGGTCAGATTTTAATACAAAACTCCAGCTATATCTTGACCATTATAGTTGTTATTCAACAAACAATAATTGGGAATCTATTAAGTGTAAGACACTGGGCACAAAACAAGACATTTAGAACTCCCATCTTCTGGGCAACATCTGCAGTGTAAGAGTGTGCTGAGTTTTTGGATGCCTTGTGGTATTTTGGTCTTATAGCAAATCCACGGTTAATTGATTCGTCCATGTTTTATTTTTATTTTCACAAAAACTGCTGTCAGAAAAGGTTTTGTATATCTTGTCATTGTAAAATTGACCTTTTGAAGTGGGCAATAAGGATTAATCTATTTCATGTCATTTCATAGCCAGTTGTCCAACCTGGTGAGCTTATTTGGAATCTTTCCTCTTTTGCTCCCAGCTTGTAAATTGTAAATGTGTAAATTTGATAAACATGGCCTTCGTGTTTATGCTCAAGTCACTAATAAAAAAAACGTTCATAGGAAAAATCCAAGAGCAAAGAACTGTGGCATGCCTGGATGAATTTCCTTCCAGGCTGACCTCTCTTGATTTATATCCTTCATATGACTGTCTAATGACCTGACAGGTCATCTGTTTGTAGCATCAGTCATCCCACATGCCTCTATCTTATTCACTAGATCATTTAGATAAGCTTTATCCAATGCAATACAGTAATACAGATTACCAAGGATTTATTTGCAGTGGTTATAGTGGAAAGAAGAAAAAAAATATTGTACAGATAGCTCACTGATAAGAAAGCCAAAAGGGGAACCAACCACAAAAACAGCAGCAGAAAATATAAGGAAACAACAGGGCTCAGAGAGTGCAACACACCATCAAATCAAGTGCAAATGGTTTTGAGAATGCAGAAATCCTTATCCCCATAGAAAACTCCTGTATTTCTAGGAAAGATGCCTCTCCACTCTTCTAGGAATATTGTGAAATAATCTAGGATGTGTGAAAGGAGCACACTGTATATTACAGGATGAGAGAGAAAGACACATCTGCCTAAGTTATGGAAGATGAAGTCTTCACAGACTTGACCTGAGATCTGATAATTCTTTTAGATTGTGTTACGACTAGTCCTTACTGATTATCAAACTCTTAATTTTAAGTTGTTTTGTACTTTATTTTCTCCCATGGGGATTTTGGCCCAATGTTGACAACTGGGAGTCCCAGAACCAATAAATATATGGCTTTGTGGGCAGTGGGGTCTCTGTCAAGACTATATAATTTCACTGCTATGGCTCAAAAGCAGGAACAGACTGTACAAAGGGTGTGGCTGTGTCATGCTAAAACTTTATTTACAAAAACAAGGCCATATTGTCCCCACGAAGACTATTCAGTGTCACTCCTATTGCTTGAAAGTTAAAACAGACAATACATAAACCAATGAGCATGGATAACTGGGCAAGTTACAATAAAACTTTATTCACAAAAACAGGCAGCAGGCCAGATTTGGTTGCAATTTCCTAACTCTAAGAGAGGGAAGGGCAAAGAAACGTGATTTGATGATATCACCATCTCCATTCTGGGTGTTTAAAAACTACTGTCTAAAATTGAAATACATTGTTTGTAAACACACAATATCTATTTTAACATTTGTCTAATATATTTTCCTTTAAAGAGGACTTTTTACTAGGAAATAATAGCTCTGATGATAAAGTCATTAGTCTAAAATCAGTTATTTCCTCTGTCCCACCTGTTTATTTTCTCTGTCACTTCAGATAGCATTGAAAAAAAAACTTTTTGCTTTAAAATATTCATAGATTACTTTCTATGCCACAGAATAATTTATGCCTTCACTGTTGCTTTTTCAAGCTTTTATAACCGCATATCCAAAAAATGGGTATGATTATATTACATTTCTTTAAAATGGTTGCAAAATATCCTTACCACCGATTTCACTTAGAACTCGAAAACTTCAGAGTACAAAACAAGCCATGATGTTATAACTGCAGTGTGCCATGTTAGGTTCAGGATTCTCCAAGCCTGACCTGTCAGAACCCTCTTTGCTCTTTCTCTGAGTTCTCTACCTTTTCCTGTATAGTGTTCTTATACTTTAAAATAAGCCACTGTTCTTGTTTTTCCAGCCTAAGCTGTTCCGTCAGCTCAGGTCAACTATCCTCATACTGTGTGATCCCCTCATATCATCTGACCCTAAAAATATATCCCAGCAGAGTCAAAGAATGTGTTTTTCTTTCCGAGTCATTTGACAGGTATCTGATTCCTAAAGTAAAAAGCTGGAACTAATGGAAGTTCAGGCATGGAGAACACTGGCATGAAAAAGTCCTTTCCTTGAGGCCCCTGTGTCCAGGGGCCATTTCTGCTCCAGTTTTCCTCCTTTAGTTAGAGAAGAGATCATCCAGTCTCTGCAGGTGGAGGGCTGCCTGCAGAACCCAACTACAATCCAAAGGGACTTCCCAGTTCTCTAAGAAAAGCAGCAACTGGAGCTTTATAAGAAAGTGCCAGTAACTCATAAATAACTCAGATATCTTTTTCAAGGGAGATAAATTTCTAAAACGATAAATCTTTTGCCTGATACTTGTTCAAACATGAACTCAAACCGCCTGAACCCCTCATCAGAACCCTTAGTCTTTTAGTCTATTTCTTTCTTAATACTTGAAAAATCTTACTACCATTCCATGCATGGCTAGAAAACCTGAAGCAAAATTGCTAGGCATTATTTAAATTTTAATACTGTTAATAACTTCTGCCATATATTTGAACATTAATCTAAAAATATAATTGTTCAGGTCTAAAAAGAAGAAAAGAAAAACTTTTTCACCTGAATAATCCACATCAACCCCCACAAGTAATCTCATCTCAGAACCATCCATTTTGTGAACATCACTGTCACTGTAATTGAAGAATAAGAGAAATGAAGTTTCCTTGTACTACACTGATTATATCTATTTTCTTCTGATCTCTTTGTGGCTCTCAGGCTGTGTCATCTTCATGGCAATGTAAATTGCTAGATAATTTTTATGATGGATATATTTTAGTCAAGGGCAATTCAAATATTTAAAAATAATCTTCTCTTGAAGAGAATAATCTCTTCTGGACTTCAGATAGGATAATTCTCCTCCACTCCTTAAATAGTAGGGCGCATCATCAAGCCCAAATGCCAAACACTCAGGGGCCCTACAGAAATAGTCATTTTGTTTGTTCAGCTGCACATAACCCCACATATCTCAGCCCGAAGCATGCTTGGTATATTTAGTAACCACTTAAGTTGCTTATCTTTCTTTAGCATGTTCTTCAATAATCCTAAGTAAGAAGCTTCTGCAGCTCTAAAACTTTATCCCCATTTTGCTTATAGTCTATGAGTCTTGTAGCTTGAGATTCTTTCACCCATGCTATGACTCAGAGGAAGTTACCACTTCTCCACAAAATTCCATGAAGGGAGTTCAGACAAGAGATGAGATCATATTAGCAATGTAGGAATCACTGGGTGTCTGCACCCACAGAGATAAACATTGTGGGAACCACCCAAAGACAACATGAGGGTGAGAATAGCTAGACCCACAGAGCCCATTGCTTTGCAGCAGTATGTCTGGATTCGCACATCTGGGTCAGTGATAGGGGAAGAGTATGGGCCAAGGTGAGTTTGTATCAGCATATCTAAAATATTGGTAGGTAGTTTCTGGATTCCAAAGAAAAGGGATGTATTCCTAGATTATTTCTAATCAAGCTTCAACTTCTGATCCAGGAAGACAAGCAGAAAGTTGGTATATTTGTTCTTTTTTTTTTTTTCAACTATGAACAAGGAAGGAAAACAAAAGGAAAAGTATGTGTTTAAACAGCAACATCTGAGCTCTAGATTCAATTCCGGAAGGATTTTTAGACCAGTCGGTTAATTACAGAGATGATTTACTGCATGAGGTTATAAATTTCCCCCATAGCTGGGTTTCAAGAAGATCCTGAACAGTCTTAGAAAACAGCTATTTACTTTGGACTTACAAATCGTTGCTTTAAAAAAAAATAATGGATCCAGGAACTTCAATATGTTTTCTTCTTAGTACTGACAGACTGTCTAATATTATGGTTACAAGCATGCCTCTGGAGCTAGACAATGTGAGCTCAAATCCTGGCTTTGCCATTTATGAGCCTGGTCAAGTTAACCAGTTGGCGACTCAGTTTCCTTATATTTAAAAGTATCTGCCTCAAAAGATTGTTGTAAAAATCAAATGTGTTAATGTAAACACTACTGTGCTTGCTACTGTTATTTTCAGTGCACATACCAAATTTCAGTCCTTATCATGATAAAATATTTTGTCTAAATCTGATTTTCTTCATGTCTTTAGCTTCCCTTGGAAACCTGGCATAAAGGCAAAGAGAGATGAACTATTAATTCTATTTTTCCTTATTTGTTCACTCACTTTGTCTGTTCATTTATTCATTCATTCATTCATCTGGCATGTATTAAATACCTGTTATAGGCCCTGTATAGTGCAAAACCTTAAGGACACAAAGATGACTAAAATATGATCTTCAGGGAAGAAAAGAATTTTATGTATGCTACTAAGCACATCAGTGTCATAGGTCTTAAAGTAGAAGAATGAATGGTGGACATCTGAGTGAAGGAAAGATAAATCCAACTCTGGAGAAGGGTTAGGAAAAGCTCCATTGGGGAAGGAATGCCTGAGCTGAGTACTGAAAGATGAGCAAGGTTCCCCCTGGGGTGTGGGTTGGTTTGAGGACAGTGTTTTAAGTAAGGGAGAACACAGCCAACCTCAGTGGATAAAGCAAAGACCCTCCAGCAACCTGGTAGACAACACTGACACAGATTCTTCCATGTGCTAGATAAAATAGCATAAGAAAAAATAACCAAGCTTGAAAGAAAGAAAAGGGAAACAGCCCATAAGTTCCAGAATTAAAGAGGGAAATCAAATGCACAGTAGTAAATCAAGCTGTTATAGTAGCCATCCGAGGGGTTGTTGGCCCTCCTTAGGAGTGGAGGCTGAGTTTTAATATCTAGGCAGGAAAATAAAAAGGGCGCAGCCCCTGTGACGCGGAGCTGCGACCGAAACCTCTGAGCTTAGCCCGGCCCGGTTTACAAAAAGGGAACTAGAAATCCTCCTCTCACCAGCCTAGAGAAGTAGCAAGGAGGCTTGCCATCTGCCTGGAACTCAGGGTGGGGAAAAAATGGAAAACCCCAACCCTAAGGCGCACATACACGTGAAGGTCCAATTTCTATTTTCCACATGATACCAAAATCCCAAACTAAGACATTAACATAAAGTTCATCTGGGACCCATGAAACCACTAGGAAACATAGAACTGGTACATCCACTACCCAGGCCTCTTTCCCCACGGGGAAAAAACATCAACCCTGCGGAAGATTATCTCACAGTAAAATAGATACGTAAAAATCGCGCACACACACACACACACAAGGAAATAAACTATCATCATGAGAGTCAGTAAATATAACAAATGGAAAATTCATATCACAAAAACTAAATATAACAGATCTGAGCAAAACTATAAAATAAGTATGGTTTAAATAATCAGGGAGATAAAAGAAACAATAGAAACAATGAGAGAACAGGATGATGGTGAAGTAGACAAGGGCAGAGGTTAACACAGCACAGTCCACTTAGATAACTATTTGGAACTCAGCATCTCTAAAGTGGGTAAGTGGGGTGGGGAGTGGAGGGGTGTATGGGTGACTGTGTATATTGGTGGGAGGTGGTATGGAGGCAGCATGGAGGAGATGCAGCAAGAGATAAGTACTTAGAAGTAGGCAGGATCAAGTTATGTATTGTCTTGGATGCCCATCCTAAAAATTTTAGTTTTACCCCTCAGCAAGGAAAAGACACAGAAGAGTTTTAATCAACGAAGTAATGAATAGATTTGTTTTAGAATGTTCTCTTTGGCAGGAATTGGTAGTAAAGGAAGACAAGAAAGGAGACAAGAAGGGGAGAATGCAGACCAAGCAGAAGTTTTTGCAGTAGACCAGATGTCTTTAGCTCCAAGCTGTATTTATAGGCCAAGGAACACTCAGGTACAATTTAACAGAATTCCAAACTTTGAGTACCCTACAAACACCAGCAAAACCCCAGAAGTTGCTCGCAGCTTGAACACACATGTCAGGTGGTGCAAATGTTGGGGATACAGAGAGGAACAAAACACAGTCTCTGTGTCTCTCTTCTCCAAGTGCTCATAAACTTGCAGGAGAATTGGACATGTAAATTAATGACTATTACACATGGTGTGTAAGAGAGGTAGGGGCAGAACTAGGAATGCTGGGACAGAGGGGTGTTGACAAAAATGTCACAGAGATGGGGACATTTGAATTGAATCTTGAAGGAAGAGTAAGAACATTCAATATAGGAGAAATTTTGTAACTGCGAAGACTCATAAATGTGACCTCAATATGATGAAATTTCAGCAAAGAGTTCCCATAAACTTCATGACTTGATGATACTCTGTCATGAGTCATCGTGTATCAGAAGCAAAGAATAAAACTTGGTCCTCAGGGAGCCTTTAATGTAATAATAATTCTTTTGGGGGGATATCATAATAATTTTACAGGCACTATACATATTCTCTATCCCTGTAATAACTGCGAGGTTGGTCTTGTTCTACCCATTTTGAGATGAAGAAATGTATTAATAGAAAAGTAATTAAAAACAAGACTAAACCATGAGAAATGGCAACCATTAGTGGCCAAGTAGGTTATGTAGTGGTGGTGGTGGTGAATGCACATTTATTCCACCTCACAGGGAATTTCCCACCTCCCCCACCAGTACCATCCAGGCCTGGAAACTGTATTTCCTTTCACACCTCCTGCCCTGACGAGGTGACTGTAGGATAGAATATGCCACCCCAAATATGCCACTTTGGCATAAGAATTATTGAGCTGGAGGTAACTGAGAAGGAGCAGATATTTTTAAATAGCTCTCTGTCCTCTCCTATCTGCCTAAAAGTAGGACATAAATGTACAAAGATGGATCCTCACACACCAAGAAGGACAAAAGTTAATCACCAGAGACAACTTCAGCACCTTAGCAGCCTGCAGGCAGCAACAGAGGAATCTACATAGCAAACTTTACTAACTAGCCTTTAGTTTCCCATATATTCGTTTTCCCACAATTGCAGCCCTAGAAGCTAAAGTCCTTTCCCTTTGTCTTGTCACTTTTCTAGCAATATATTGTTCCTTTGTTAAGATGCTGTATAAGCCCAAGTTCTAACCAACTTTTTGCATTATGCATCTCTGAGTGCTCCCATATGTAAACACAATGCACATACTAATAAACTTCTGTTTGTCTTTCTCTTATTAATCTGTCTTTGGTTCCATGCAATTTGCAGGGTCCCAGCCAGAGAACCTAGAAAAGTAGTGGGAAAAATAATTTCCTCTCTACTGCAAGTACCCCCCATCTGTTCAGGGGATGAAAAGGGCCCAGTACTTTCAGGTGGTGGGCTGTCATGGGCAGCAGGTCACAGAGGGCAAGACGATCTCCAGCGCAGTGGGGCGCTGACTCCCTCCACCACCTGCTCCTTCCTTCTGCTTGCTGGCTCCACTGATGACTCTGCTGCATCCACACCTTCCTCTCACATCGCGGTCGCCCTCTGGCCATTTCCTTCATGGTCTCAGTCCCAGACTTAGGTAGTGTTACAGGCAAGCATCTGAACATGCTTATGTAGGTGCTGGATTAGAGCCTGGGGATGCCGCTGGGTGTCAGGTTAACATTCAAGGTAACCCTGACCTATGAGCTGTGTCCTAAAGAGGCACTGGAGCTCAGAGAAGGAACAGCTAACTGAAACTTAGGAAATGTGCCAAAGGCCAGACTAGGATGGAAAAGAAGCATTTAAAAAGGAGGAAAAAGCTTCTAAATTTGGGGAGTGGATGGGACCTTAGAGATCTTGGAGTCTATGTTCCAGTTACCCCTGCATCTTAATCCTGGCAGGAAAAGCCATATAAGCAAAGATCTACCTTGGACCCCATGGAACCCCAGGAGGAGTCAGGCCTCCTCCTGACGTTAGAGGACATCACTAACATCAAGAAATGAGGGAACAGGAGAACGCAGAGAAATATGTCTGTGAATAATGAACACTTCCTTTTACAAGCAGAGCCAGTGATACAATTTCATTAAGTACATAATTCTTGTCCATTAAAGAGTCGATTCTTGATGACCTGGGAGACCCTAGAGGAACAGATTTTTCTTAAGAATGTACTATTTTCTTGAACAGACAATATTAATTATATCTTGCCATTCACAAGTGCATTAGAGTTAGTGGGACTTTAAATTGCTTTCTCTTAGTGAGGAAGCCACCTCTTGGTTGTAAATTATACATCTTTGATAGGACATTAAATCTTCAGACCACTAGCCAACCATTGAGAAAATTACTATTCCACCATCATATACTATCACTCAAATATGTAAAAATGCTTTGAGTTCTGCAGAAGAACTGCCAAACTCTAGATGTGGAATTATGTCAAGTCAGTAAACCCCTCTTAGTTTACTGCAGGAGCTGGTGAACAAGATCCCTAAAGCCAAACCTGTGTGCCACCTGTTTTTGTAAATAAAGTTGCATTGGAACATAGCCACATCTTATCATTCATGTATTGTCTCTAGTGACTTTCCTGCTACAATGGCAGGGTTGAGTAGTTGCAAAAGAGACCATGGCCTGCAAAGCATAAACCATTTACTATCTGGCCTTTTACCAAAAGAGTTTGCCAACTCCTGGGTAGACTTAGTTTTGTTACCTATGAAATGTGATTAGGAATACATCCTGTTACTACCTCTTTCCTTCTATCCAATAAACATTTATTGAGCACCTACTGAAGTACATATGTGGGGGAGGGGTACAAAGATGAATAAACAAGGCTCCTACCAAGAACATTCTAGGGGCTGAGAAAGAGCTAACATGGGTCATTTCAAGCTGTGTTAAATACTGAGATAAAAATATGTTCTGACACTATGAAGGCAAATAGGAAATAGGAGAACTTACTGGAAACTGGGGAAAGCATTCTGGAGACATCAGACCACAGCTGAGTAGCAAAGGATGAGAAGAAGTTAGCCAATAGAAAGGGTTGAAAGGAAACGAGGATTCAAGAGCCTGTGCTGGCAGTCCAAAGCCAAAATTTGGTTTTTTCTCTTTACATTGCTGCTGTAACAATCTTTATTGAGATCACAGATTCCTCAGGCTGGAAAGGTTGGGGAGGGGGTGAGTCCTGTCCCTTCGTAGTTTGCATAGCTTACTTCACAATGACTTGCTACTTTAATGAAGAGGAAGGAAAGAATGAAGAGTTTTAATATTAAACTTGTGTAAAATGCAGCTTTGATCTCTTTGAAACTCTAGTCATGCTTCTTAAAGCCACTTAGAACTTACTGATAAATAATTCAACTTGCAAAAAATATAAATGTCACATTTTTTAATGTATAAAAATCTAGAAAATATCCACTATATAACAGCGTATGAAATAAACCTTTTGTGTCTTGGTTTTGGCTGAGCTCCCAAAACCAATTCAGTAGGTATCAATAGCCCCCTAGAAGAAATTCTTTATAAACTTGTCTACATGGTGTGACTTGAAGAGAACAAAGAAGGTCCTAAACTCCAGAACTGTCTTCCACCAGCTACCACATTACCATAAATTCCAGTCATCAGAGGCACTCTTGTGGATTAGCACACAAAACTTCCAATGGCCATTTACTACCGAGCTGTGTACATTTGACACCTGTGAAGTATCATTCATTAATGTCTTTCCTTTCCCCCAGAACACTAGCGGGAATTATTTTTTCTGCCTAGCAAATGAAAAGTGAAACCTAAAGGCCTAGAACAAAAGACCACAAATCCTGTCACAGTTTAGAAAGCAGGAAAGATCTGGAGCATGAGATGCTGCGTTGGAAGATTTAAGTGGATTGTGTGTTTTAGAAGGGCCAGAGAACAAATCAGAAGCACAGAGGTGGAGGACTTGTTTCTAAACATCAGGGCTGTGAATGCGTGTGTCTATGTATTTGTGCAGAGGGAAGAAAGGAGGGATAGTACCTAAAAGAGGAAAGGCCAGGTGAGCAGTTTATCAGAGATGAACTTTCTCACATTCCAATTTTTGCTTAGCCATTTTTTTAAATAATCTTAATTCTATAGTTAAAGGGTAAACATATCCTAAGCCTGGTGAAGGTATTTCCACATATTAGTATACAACATGGACTATTTAAAGGAGAATTGCTGTCAAACGAGGGGTGAATATTGGTATTTTCCCACTTTGAGTGTCATCCCCTCAGGTTTGCGGAAAGTATTTTTTGAATGTATTTATATTCCTTGCTCTTTCTAAACCTTCTACCTCATAATTTTGAGATTGCTTCCACCAGATGTCAATCAATTCTCCCTGTTCAGTGAGGTTATCACAGTGCACTGTATCTCAAGTCCTAAAGAGAGGTATTAGGACATGTGTGCAAGGTTCTCTAGGGGGTGACTCCAAACTCATCTACCCCACCATCTTCCAGCTCCTATCCAGGAGGAGTAAGGAGACTAATAAGGGTGTCTTTGTATCTTTGTCCTACCACCAAGTGGGAGAGTGGGAGGAAGGCTTCTCTCCCTTTCTCAAGCTGTCTTAGTTCAGGCTGCTATACCACTTAGTAGGGTCTTTAACTACAGATATTTATTTCTCACAGGACTGGAAGCTGGGAGGCCCAAGATCAAGGCACCAAACAATTTAGTTCCTAACAAAACCCTCTTCCTAGTTCTGTTGTCTAACAGCAGAGACAGGGGAAATTTGGTATCTCTTCTTATAAGGATGCTAATCCCATCCTGAAAGTGCCACCCTCATGATGTTACCACCCAAATGCCCCATCCCCTAATACCATCACACTGGGGATTAGGGCTTTAACATATGAATGTGGACAGACATATTTAGTACAGAGCATATGCCAAATGAGAGTCTTCAAGAGAACCACTTGGAGAGACTGGGGTGTCTTGCAGGAGGGAATACATCTCACCACCTCCACTCTCCGCTGCCATTCTCCATCCTTGGGCAGCTAGCTCCAGCTAAGTCAGAGCAATGCCTGGACCCCACAATGGCATGGGTCCTGACTAGAGGTTCTTGGGAAAACCAGGCTGGATTTGTGGTGAGGGGTACAGGACAGGTGCCTGACTCTCACCTGGCAAACTCTAATGAGAGGCTAGCTCAAGCTCCCTCCTGAACCAAGTGAAGAGAAGTCCTACATCTTCACACTGTCTGGAGCCAGGTGCTGAATGTCCTGTGGGGTAAACGGGCACCGTGGGAGAGAACCATCTTGAGAAGTCTTGAAAGGACCCTGTAGAAGGGACCCGCTTGACAGGGCAAAGCAACCCTTGGAGCAGAACCTGCGGGAGGCATCCCCTCAGAGGAGGTCACTAAGTAGGGCTCATAAGACATTGTTTACTTCATTACCAGAAGGTCTTGGATACTCAAAGCCAGAGAATGAGGAGCATGAGGGCCCTTTGGGTATTCTCACACCCCACTCCATGAAGGGAAGTGTTAAGTGTGCGTTTGGGCATCCATCTCCTGGAAGGCCCCACAGTGCCGGCTGAGATTTTGCCACTCATCTGATACTCTCCACCCTCCAGGGTCTCCACGGGAGGCACCAGAAACAGCAGGCAGCTGGGGAAGGATAATGCAGGTGGGGCGAGCAGGCCCCACACACACCCTCCCCGCCTCCAGGCCCGACAGGCTTGTGCTGCGGGTGGTGGGAGACGGTTGAAATCAGATGAGCAAGTGGGTTTGACAGAACTCCAGGCTGAACCTTTCAGGGTCTGAAAATGGGATCTGTAAGACCACTATTATCGAGAAGCAAGGCGGGAAGGGAAATCTGACAAGAGGGTTTGAAAGAAGAGTGTTTCCCGCCTGGCCTCCATTAGGGCTTATGGAAGTCCAGCCCATTCAAAAGCCAGTTCTATATCTGAAGTGATGAAACTGGTTTCCTCATGTGGTATATAATCTGTTCCTGAAGAAAAGACCCAACAAAAAGGATGATATGTTTACAAACACCATTAGCATTACATTTAACCTAAGGGGAGAGTTCCCAGGGGCTTCTTGGGAGAATTCCCCAGGCTAAATCAGAGCAACGCCCGGACCCCACAACGGCATGGGTCCTGAATAGAGGCCCTTAGCATGAATGGGGGTCTTTGCTGGTGGTGTGCAGATACAAGCAGTGTACACATCTAAAAAGAGAGCTCTTTATTTAGTCTAATCTCAAATCTTAAAGGCCAGTCAGAAAAGCACAAACTAATTCAAAGGGCTCAGTAAAGTCATTCCAAGGTAACATACATAGAGCAGAAAATGACAGACCTTTGTTAAGAACAGTGATTCTCTTCCCTGTGCTCATCTGTCCATCACTGGGCACAGGTTTCCCTCCATCCTTTTTCTGTACCCATCAAGCCTTCTCCACAGACTACGAGTGTGGGGGGCATCTTGGACTTTATGTCATGGATTTCTATCACTTATGTAACATTTTCTAATGGACCACTGTGTCATTGTTTCAAGAAAGTATCTCTAAGCAATGGCAACTGCAACACTTAAGATCTGTTCTCATTGAAGGTCAAAGAGTATTTTTTTCCCTGTATTCATGAACTGGAAAATAACACTAAGAAATTAAAATATTGCTCTAAATTTTAAGTTAACAATGGGAAAATATATTCCTAGAGCTGCCTATCTAACATCATAGCCAATGGCCACGTGTAACTATATGAATTAAAAGTAAAGTAAAAGTAAATATTCAGTTTCTCACGCACATTAGCCATGTTTCAAGGGTTCAGTAGTCTCATGTGGCTACTGGCTACTATACTGGACTGTGTTGATATGGAACGCTTTCATCATTACAGAAAGTTATATTGCACAATGCTATTCTAGAGTTTCAGAGCCAATTATTTTTGACACTAAGAAAACAACCATTTTCTCTGCATGACTGGATTCTTAATATATTAATCCTCAGTGAATCTGAGCATTTGTAAAGTAGGAATGTGTGTGATATCAGAGGATTGTAGGAACAGAATATTATTCCCCATTTTAGAGACAGACTGAGTTCCCTTGATAACTTTATTTTTAAATAGACTTATTAGGGTCAAAAGACAGGCAGAAATCCAGATTTGCAATACTTTTTCCTAGAAGCCTGAATGCCTTTCAGATTGCTTACAGACCATAAAAATTCAGCACTGGGGAATTTAATGCTGAGTTTGTTTGTGACCTCGTGCATTTAGTTATTTCTCAGAAGTTTTCACAGTTCCTCTACTAAACAAAGAATGATCTCCTTGTATCATGTATTTTCCTATATTTGTAATTTTCAATTTCTTTTTACAGGATACATATTTTAATATATTAAATCTACATCATTTACTGACATGGCTAGATATCAGCACTTGCATTGAAGAAGAGGGAACTCTCAGGAACATTTTTTGGAATTCTGTAATCCTAGAGACTAATAAACCTAAAGGCTTGTTATTTGCTTGAAATGATAAAAATTATGGCATATGAATATTTTAGATTTCACTAAACAGCTCTTTTGTCCCACCAAAGAACAAGCTAAATAAGCCTTTGTCCGAGTTTAAATTTTCCTCTGCTTCCTCTGGAAAGACCGGGAGTATTGGGTCATCAAAAGAACATTCATTGTCTAGTAAGACATGTTCAGATCTCAGAAATTATATCTAATGTCTAGCCAGAACATGTTATTTAATCTCCCTAGAGTGGAAAAATCTTCATTTAACCTATAGATTCTCATTACAATTTTTTTAAAACTTTGAATGGATTATAGGGAGACTGAAAAGACATAGATAGTCCCTTTACAAGCAATATGGCCACCAGCACAGAGCAACACCTGGACCAGTGAAGCCTGTAGGAAGCAATCTTTCTAGAGAATGCTATATATGTGCTAGTATGATATTTGTTGTGGCTACCACTACATAGTTCTGACAGACTTCTGAAAATAAATAATGGTGATACACAATGTGATTTTTCATATATGCAGAATTTATATTTTTAACTCTTCAGAACCTTTTTTAAATGGAAAGGAATCATTAATGCACCCCCACCTTTTCCTACAATTAGAGAAAGACTTAGAGAGACTAACTGAAAAACTAAATGACAGTGTTCAACAATTTAGGGATATTATTAATTTTCTAAAGTTTATTATGGTCTTCTTAGAATTTTCCCCGGCCCAACAATATTAGTATGAAATAAACCACAGAGGATATTAGAGTTCAGAGAAGAGAAAAAAGGAACAAAAGTTTGGATAGAAATTAGTGGTAAAGATCTTTAATTTCCAGGAAGGGAAGCATCACAAGGAATTCCATAGGGAGTAGGCAGTGAGAGGAGGGAACAGGAATAAGACTAAATCAGGAAGAATAAGACTTAATCAAATGTTGTAATCAGTGCTTCTCAGACTTTAAACTGCATCTTGCCCAAGTGCATCTTTGAATAAAATAAATCTAGACTAGGGCCTGAGATTCTGCATTTCTAAAACTCTCAGGTAATGCGATGGTATGCTTCCATAAACCACATTTTTAGGAACAAAGCTGCAGTAGACTCAACGACTACCATCAGTAAACAATGCACATTTATAATGTTGCTTTGTTATCTCAGACTGGCCCTCCCATATTTTATTTAATTTGATCATAAATGAATGAAACAGAATTCTGTAAAATGTCTGGCCTCATACATCACTTCAAATCCTCTACCCCTGTCTTTTTCCAAGCTGGTTGTGATTAGATATGCCAATAATAAAAATATTCCAGCTCAAAGAAGTTTGGAAAATGTTGAGTTAAACACAGTTAGATTCTTCACCACAGACTCTCAGAGCCTTTAACACAAATGTCCATTATGAATCTTCAAGAAAGAGAATTGACCCCACACATACTTTCATCCTTGTAAGCCTATTAATACCTCCTGGAGAAACTTCCCCACCCTGTCCCTAGAGAGATTTGAATACAAAGTCTGAAGTCTTATTGGTTCTTAAGTTCATGGATACCACTTTGGTCAGTGTTAAGTGGTGACCTATATACTTATGTGTAAATCACTGATAAGAGAGTTTTCGAAGATGGCCAAGGCATCTAATTAGAAATAATGATCACTATTGCACCAATCAGAAGGGGTTGAGCAGAGAATGGCTACTTAGAAAACACTGGAAAGAGTCATGCTGACAATGAGCAGAAGACATGTTACAAAATTGGGACGTTGAAAACCATCGTTTTGGATGGTACAGAATAGCTGTAACCTGTAAGCAAATGACAGTGGCAAACAGGAGAGACCAGTCTTCTGTGAACCAAACAGAAATGAAATGGCTCATCCTAAGTTAGAGAGAAGGGTCCCACCCAGGGACATGATTTAAACAGAAGTTTTCCGGTCATGCCACAGACTGCCTTGTGATCATTGCCTTTTTGCAAGTGAAAAGCAAGAGCAAATGGTTTCCAGCGCAAGCCCACTATGATGATGAGAAGCTTCTAAATATATAAAATATGTGAAACCCAGAGCTTCAAGAAATACTTCTCTGACCCTTCTTTGGACTGGTTATGTTGAAATAAATAGTAGATTGACGTTTTTCCTATAGCACATGGACACAGGATGTTGATAGGCCATTTCCAAAGGTGAATTCTGAGTAAGCAAATAATGAACTCTTCCTTTTGATTAAACTATTAAAAGAGCTTCAACCAAACTGACTTTTTCTTTTACACGAATGTAGAAATTTTAGGCTTTCAGAATTCAGGAGGAAGTAGCAAATATACTGTCACAATAGCTGAGTCTCCCTGCTATTAAAGTCACATGTCACAGGAAACTGGGATGTGATAGTTCTCAGATTCTAACTGCATTGGAATCACCTGGAGAGTTGGTTCAAATGGAGGTTATTGGCACCCAACCTGGGGTTTCAGGATCAGTCAGCATTGGATGGGGCCAGAGGATTTGCATTTCTAACAAGCTGTCAGATGATCCTCCCACTGCTGGACCAGGACCCACACTTTGAAGAACACTGCTGAAATAGAAGGAGACTTAATGATCAATGATGCCATCCCCTTTACCTTACAGATGAAGGGTCTGAGGTACATAGAAGAACTTACCACCCACAGGAGGGCCAGGAGGAGTCCCCTTGACCACAAGTGTTGTGTACCATCCCTGTACTGCCCTCTGACCCCCTCCAGTGTGTTCCCGTCACATGCCATCTTTCAGAATGCCATGTGGCTCCTCCCTATACTTCATCCCCATTCCTGTATCATGAAAAATTGTGAAAGACTTTGATGTGGGCAAAGAAGATTGCTGAATGTCCTTTCTATCCTTCTAATGTATCTTTGCTTTTCATTATCTTTCAGCTATTTTACAACTCTGGAAGTTGTAGAAAACTGATAATAATGCAAATGGTTCTTTTCTGAAAAAATGCAAGTGAATTGGGCCCTATGAAATACAACTGATTATTGGGCTGTCAATATTAAACAAATATACATCTATTTGTAAAAGTATTTCAACATTCTTAATTGCCTATGTGGGCGGTGGGGGGATATTCTTTTAATTCTTTCTTAAATTTGTAACATCTTACTGGGTCCCCCATTAGCAATGAGTTAAATAAAATTCTTGGCATGCATTCACTTCATATTTGTATGATTTATATATCATGATTTTATCTGTTTTAAAATATATATCTTTTAACATCCTAAAAAAGGAGACTGCTTCTTGAATGACAGAATAAGGACAGACCTCCAAAAATCTGTTCTTCTGTACAAGCAATAAAAGCTGTGAAACAAACTGTCAGAATGAACTTTTTACAAATTCTGGAAATTAACTAAAAGACTGCTAAATTCCAAGGAATGTTTATCAAGAAAAATGGCTGAATCTTGCTAAGAACAGCTAGCTGCATTGTAGCATTTTAACTTGAACTAATTGCATCTCCCACTCCTCAGCTGCATGGTAGCCTTGAAAAGCAAAAGGCTGCGCAAAACAGCAATGTAGCAGCCAATGGAGAGGATACAATGGGTTTGGAACTTTGCAAAATCTCCATAATTGTTAAGATTTGACAGTGTGGCAGCAGCTCACTGAAAATCCCCATTCATAGGGCTTGTCTTTATTTGACCTGACTCAGAACCATGTCTCTCTGCACCAACAGCTCTATCTCTAGGGGATCTGCTGGTGGAAAAAGTCAGTGGCAATTGTTTGACATTGTAGCTGCCTGAGATGGTGTTACAGGATGAGGCAAACCAAAACACTGAAAAGGAACAGTTGGCAAATGAGAGGTCCGGTCCATAAGGGACTTTGAAAAGCTCACACACATTCTTGGGAATCCAGAAGACAATGTGCAGAGCTGTCTGCATGCACAGAAAAGACCTAAGAAGTTCCTACCCTCTCATCTCTAGCTTGCCTTGGGGCTCTGCACAAGCAGAAAGTAAAGGCTAAGGCAGAGTTGTAAACTGCCTGCAGGATCCTTGAAGATTTACCCCAACACACATACAGCCAATCAGTAAAGGCTGGGAGACTTATTGGTCCAAAGCATTTATGGAAATCCCTGTCTAGTCCTTAGCTGACACTAAGTTAACCAGGCAGACTTCAGTAGCCACACATGACAAAGAATACAGGCATTATAAAATTAGTGTAGAGAAGTCATTATACAAATGAATAAATAAACAGCAACAATAACAACAAAAAACAGAAAAACAGCAACAACCACACACCACAGAGGACACTGTCTGATTTTCAGAGTTGCCACAATATATTATTTTAAATATCTAGTTTCAACAACAAAAAAATTTGAGTCTCTCAAAGAAAAAGGAATGTATAGTCCATGCAAAAGAAAAGAACCAGTCAATTCTCCCTGAAAAGTCCAGACTTTGGACATACTAAACAAAGACTTTAAATCAGCTAATGAACAAAAGGAAAACAGATTTAAAGAATTAAAGGAAAGTATGGGACTAATTCAAAAATACAATCAAGAAAACAATTTCATTTACAAGAGCAAAAAATAAAATAAAATATTTATTAATACATTTGTTGAAGCTCAAAAATTATACACTGAAAAATGTCATTGAAAGAAATTAAAGAATATCTAAATAAATGGAAATATATCCCATATTCATGGATCAGAAGACACTGTTTTTAAGATGGCAGTATTGAACAATTTGATCTATAAATACAATGCAATCCCTATCAAATTCCCAGCTGCCTTTTTTTTTGGCATAATTTAACAAGCTGATCCTAAAATGTATATAAAAACTCATGGGAATCAGAATATCCAAAGCAATCCTGAAAAAGATGAGGAAAGTGGTAGAATTTAGACTCACCAGTTTCAAAGCTATGGTAATGAAGACAATGTGGTACTGTCATATAAGGACGGACATATAGGTCAGAGGAACAGAACTGAGATCAGAAATAAACCCCAATATTGAGAGTCAATTGATTTTCAACAAGGTGATAAGATAATTCAATAGATGAATAATAATCTTTTCAACAAATGATTTTGGAACAACTGAATGCAAAAAAATAAAACTAAACTCCTACTTCACACCATATATAAAAATTAACTCAAATTTGACCATAAACTTAAATGTAAGAAGTAAAATTATAAACCTCTTAAGAGAAAACAAAAGAGTAAACCTTCCTGATATTGGTTTAATCAATAGTTGTTTAGATATGACACCAAAAGTATAAGCAACAAAAGAAAAACAGATTGATTCAATTTTGTAAAACTTAAAACTTTTTGTAGTTCGAAACAATAAAGAAAATGAAAAGACAATACACAGAAAAGGAGAAAATACTTGTAAATCATATATCTGTTAAGGATTTATATCTAGAATATATACAGAACTCTTACAACTCAGCAAGAAAAAGAACCCAATTAAGAAGGGAGGAAGAATTTCCTCCTTGAAGAAGGTGCTGATCATTAGTCAGTAGGGAAATGCAAATCAAAACCACAACGTAATACCACATCACACCTACTAGATGACTATAATCAAAAAGACCATTAAGTATTGGGAAGAATATGTAAAAGTCAGAACCTTCAGACATTGCTGGTGAGAATGTAAAATGATGCAGTCATATTGGAAAGCAGTTTGGTGCTTCCTAGAAAACATAGTTACCTTTCCTTAGACACAAAATTACTAGATAACCCAGCATTTCCTAGTTATATACAAATTTCTACTCCTACCCAAGAGAACTGAAAATATGTCCACACAAAAACTTATAAATGAATATCGATAGATAGATAGATAGATAGATAGATAGATAGATAGATAAAACAGCATTTTTTCATAATAGCTAGAAAGTGAAAACAACTCAAATATGCACCAGCTGTTGAACAGATAAACAAAATGTGATACATACATATCATGGAATATTACCCAGCCATAAAAAGGAATAAGTACTGACCCCAAATAGCCAAAGAATCCTGAGAAGGAAGAATAAAGAGGGGGGGATCTTGCTCCCCAACTTCAAGCTCTACTACAAAGCCACAGTAATCAAGACAATTTGGTACTAGCACAAGAACAGAGCCACAGACCAGTGGAACAGGATAGAGAGTTCAGATATTAACCCAAACATATATGGTCAATTAACATAAGATAAAGGAGCCATGCACATACAATGGGGAAATGACAGCCTCTTCAACAGCTGGTGTTGGCAAAACTGGGCAGCTACATGTAAGAGAATGAAACTGGATCACTGTCTAACCCCATACACAAAAGTAAATTCGAAATGGATCAAAGACCTGAATGTAAGTCATGAAACCATAAAACTCTTAGAAAAAAACATAGGTAAAAATCTCTTGGACATAAACATGAGTGACTTCTTCATGAACATATCTCCCAGGGCAAGGGAAATAAAAGCAAAAATGAACAAGTGGGACTATATCAAGCTGAAAAGCTTTTGTACAGCAAAGGACACCACCAATAGAACAAAAAGTCATCCTACGGTATGGGAGAATATATTCATAAATGAGAGATCTGATAAAGGGTTGACATCCAAACATATAAAGAGCTCACGCACCCCAACAAACAAAAAGCAAATAATCCAATTAAAAAATGGGCAGAGGGGCTGAACAGACAGTTCTCCAAAGAAGAAATTCAGATGGCCAACAGACACATGAAAAGATGCTTCATATCACTAATCATCAGAGAAATGCAAATTAAAACCACAATGAGATATCACCTCACACCAGTAAGGATCGCCACCATCCAAAAGACAAACAACAACAAATGTTGGCGAGGTTGTGGAGAAAGGGGAACCCTCCTACACTGCTGGTGGGAATGTAAATTAGTTCAACCATTGTGGAAAGCAGTATGGAGGTTCCTCAAAAAGCTCAAAATAAAAATACCATTTGACCCAGGAATCCCACTTCTAGGAATTTACCCTAAGAATGTAGCAGCCCAATTTGAAAAAGACTGATGCACCCCTATGTTTATCACAGCACTATTTACAATAGCCAAGAAATGGAAGCAACCTAAGTGTACATCAGTAGGTGAATGGATAAAGATGTGGTACATATACACAATGGAATATTATTCAGCCCTAAGAAGAAAACAAATCCTACCATTTGCAACAACATGGATGGAGCTAGAAGGTATTATGCTCAGTGAAATAAGCCAGGTGGAGAAAGACAAGTACCAAAGGATTGCACTCATATGTGGAGTCTAAGAACAAAGAAAAAAACTGAAGGAACAAAACAGCAGCAGAATCATAGAACCCAAGAATGGTTTAACAGTTACCAAAGGGAAAGGGTCTGGGGAGGATGGGTGGGAAGGGAGGGACAAGAGGTGGAAAAAGAAAGGGGGCATTATGATTAGTATGTATGATATGTCGGGGGAGAGCACGGGGAGGGCTGTGCAACACAGAGAAGACAAGTAGTGATTCTACAGCATCTTACTACGCTGATGGACAGTGACTGCAATGGGGTTTGTGAGGGGGACTTGGTGATGGGGGTAGTCTAGTAAGCATAATATTCCTCATGTAATTGTAGATTAATGATACCAAAAAAAAATAAAGGAATAAGTACTGATACATGCTACCACATGAGCGAAGCTTAAAATTATTTTTCTAAGTGAAAGGAACCAGATCCAGAAGGCCCATATTGTATGATTCCATTTATATGAACAGTCCAGGCAAATCCACAGAAAGAGAAAATATATTGGTGGTTGCCCATATAGGGAGGGAGGTGGGGGGATGGGGAGTGACCGCTAATGTAAGGTTTCTTTATAGGGTAATGAAAACATTCTGGAATTAAATAGTGGTGATAGTTGCATATACTAAGAATCACTGAATTGTTTTTTTACTCTTTCCAGTTTTAATTGAAATATAATGGACATACAGCATTGTTTAAATTTAAAGTAAATAATGTGATGATTTAATAAACATATATTGTGAAATGATTACTACACTAAGGTTAATTAACACCTCTATCATCTCATATAATTACCATTTCATTTTTGTGTTGAGAACATTTAGGATGCACTCTATTAGCAACTTTCCAGTATACAGTATGGTATTGTTAACTATAATTACCATGCTTGAAATTAGATCCCCAGAACTTATATATCTTATTACTAGAAATTTGTACTCTTTGACCAACATCTCCCCATTTTCCCTCACCCCTAACCCCTGGCAACCACCATCCTACTCTGTTCCTGCGAGTTTGGATTTTTTTTAAGATTCCACATATAAGTGAGATCACACAGTATCTCAAGGTCCATCCATGCTGTCACAAATGGCAGAATTGCCTTCTTTCTCATAGCTGAATGATATCCATTATATATTTTTTATATATACATTTGATATCTTCTTTATCCATTCATCTGTAGACAAACACTTAGGCTGTTCCCATAAATTGGCTTTTGTGAATACTGCTACAATGAAAATGGGAATGCACATATCTCTTCGAAATCCTCATTTCACTCCTTTGGATATATACCTAGAATTGGACTTGCTTGATCGTAACATCATAGTAGTTTCAGATATACAACACAATTTGCATACATGCAAAATGATCACCACAACAAACCTAGTTACCATCCATCACCATACATAGTTACAAAAAAATTTTTTTTCTTCTCACAAGAACTTTTAAGCCTTACTCTTAGCAACTTTAAAATATGCAATACAGTATTAACTGTAGTCACCATGCTATACGTTACATCCCCATGGTTTATTTATTTCATAACTAGAAGTTTGTACATTTTGACTCCTTTCACCCATTGCATTTAGCCACCCCACTCCCAATACTTTTAATTTTGGAGAAGCCTCCATACTGTTTTCCATGGGAGCTGCACCACTTTACATTTCAGCCAACAATGCACAGGGGCTCCCTTTTCTCAACATCCTCACCAACACTTGTTATCTCTTGTCTTTCGGTAAGAGACACTGTAATATGTGTGAGGTGATATCCCCTAATTTTGATTTGCATTTCTCTGATGATTAGTGATGTTGAGCATCTTTTCCTATTGTCCATCTGTATGTCTTCGGAAAAGTGTCTCTTCAGTTCCTCTGCCCACTTTTTAATCATGTATTTTTGCTGTTGAGCTGTATGAGTTCCTCACATATTTGGGGTATTAACCCCTTATCAAGTATATGGTTTGCACAGAACAACAGCAGACTCACAGACGCCCAAAAGGGACTAGCAGTTACCAAAGGGAATGGAGTTTGGGAGGATGGGTGGGGAGGGAGGGAGAAGGGGATTAAGGGACATTATGATTAGCACACATAATGTAGGGGGTTATGGGGAAGACAGTATAGCACAGAGAAGACAAATTGTGACTCGACAGCATCTTACTACGCTAATGGACAGTGACTGCAATGGGCTGGGGTTTGGGGACTTGATAATATGGATGAATGTAATAACCACAATGTTGCTCATGTGAAACCCTTATAAGATTGCATTTCAATGATACCTTAATAAAAAATATATATATATATATGGTTTGCAAATATTTTTTCCCATTCTGTAGGTTGCCTTTTCATTTTGTTGAAGTCCCTGGTAACCCAAACTAGAAAGCTGAATGTACCCTCCCCACAGAAACAATAGTACACACAGTTCAGCCACTTGAGGGCAGGATAGATACTAGCTTGGGTGGGCTAATCGAAGGTGCTCCTAACAGCCTTGGAGGATATGTAAGAAAAGGAAACTGCCTTCCCTCTTCCAAACAACCAGCTCATAAACTTCGATCAGACCCATTCTTCTGTCCAGAGATTTGTTGTCTGTTCTTTCTACTGCTATTTTTCTTTAATCATATTGATGCTGCATTCCCACCAAAAACTCCTAAATGCATGTTCTGAAAACTTACCCCCTGCGACCCAAGACCTTGGGTGGAGAGAACACAAGAGGAAGATGGGCCAGGGGTTTTCCTGAATATGTGGCAATAATGTGACTCATGCTACTTCCTTATTCTAACCCGTTCCATCAGTGGGGTGGACGGAGCTGACAGTCAGGCATAGCGGAAGCTGTCTTTATTTACAGTGTCCTTGGTGGAATGACTGCTTTTTGTTTCCCTTTTGCCACAATGCAAAGCTGCAAAATAAAAATGCAGAGCAAGATGAAGTTTTAGAACTGGCCCCATAGGACAAGAGTTGTCTGTAAAATAAATGCAACACATGTTAAAATGAGTTCCCTTTTGTATGCAAAAAAGAAAGTCAAACTCAGCAAATTTCTTTTCTGTGTGGTCACAATGACTCTTTCATCACACAAAGCCAACAGTGAACAGAGACAAAGAAGACAAAAGGAGAGATAGGGGTGCAAAGAAAAGATGTGTGAACATAAACTAACTTTCCCATAAGGGTAATCTAGATAGTATCAAAGGTTCCCAAACCTTATCGGTGTTGTAATTTCACTGCATTAACCTTTCAGAGGTTTCCTCTCCAGGTGGGTAGAAGTCAACAGTTCCAGACTCTAAATCTGTTAAAGCAAAGCACCTATGTCCTTTCCAAGTGTCCCCACTCATAAAAAGAGGACTAATTGAGGTTTTTATACTTGAGAGATTTCTCAAGGCATTGATTAAATGTCAGCAATTACATAAAGCTATCCACAGCTTAAAACTGAGGGGGGAGGAGGCAGGTCCTTGAGGAAACCAGAGCCAAAGAAACAACTGCTGTTTAGTTGGTTCAACCATGCTGCTTTTCAAATATTGTAATTCAGATCATTCAGTGAGACGTGGTTGCTTAGAATTTCTTTTTTATTAAAAAGAGGGACTTGAGTCAGGAAGGCATAAATTGTTATTCCGTAATATAGGCTCTGTATGTAGCATTATATGAAAATTAGATGGAATAATTATAGGTAAGACACCCAGTAAGATCCTGGCGCAAGTTCAGGTAAGACTATTTGGCTGTCAGTCTTTATTATTATTGCTGGTATTATTATTCTGTTCTTATAGAGGTGGATCCGCTGGTGACAGGGAGACTGCTGAGAGTCGAAGAACTCGTCCAAATCATTCAGAATGCTTACATTGTATTTCATGAACATGTACAGAAAATAAATTACTTCCACTTGGGTGTCAAAGTATAATTCCTTAATGCCAGACTCCCCAAAAAATCCATAATTTGTTATATTATTATCCAAAATGAATTTCAGCACCAAATTCCTGTAGATGAATCTTTGACCCCTATAACTAATTTTATACACTAGTTAACTTCTGAATCTTGAGTTATTTATCATTACAAAGATATCAGATACACCCAAAGCACCCTTTGAATAAGGCATACATAGGAAAATACAGGAAAAATTTTGAAATTTACTGTCTTCTCTAGTTCATGCATCTGGGTTATCTAGGCTTTTTGTTTGCCTCTCACAAGGCTGTTTCACAACCTCTTAGAGAAGTTAACTTGTAGAAAATTGATTGTAAGGCAAATAAATTTTATCCATAAAAATGCAAATTGTGTCCCTATGGATATTGACCAGTCTTACCAGTTTTGCATCTATTTGTAAATTCATTTCATTCTTTATCTGACTATAAATGTGTGGTTATCTTTTGAACTGGCTGCAGCATCTACTGATCCATCATTAATTCCAGAGCTAAATGAAGTCTTTAATACACGTTGATTTTATATCATATAAAAGTCATAATTTTATCCTCATTTAAAATTTATCCTTTAATAACTGTAAGCATCAAATTACAGTCAAAGATGGCTGTCTAAGCTTCCTGAGTAAAGACCAGTGCCCTGGGCAATCTCGAATAGTTTTTTCTAGATAAGAAAAACCTTCAAAGCTTCTAAGGCAACATACAAATAAGTTGATGAGGGAAAATAGGTAAACATTAACCAAAAGGAAATTAAGATTTCCCTAGAGGGCTTCCTGGAGAGAGGATTTGGAAGCCATTTCGAAGATTTAGGTTAAAAGAAGACAGCAATATTAACTAATCTCCCAAGAGTGTATTCAAGACTAACGCTCTTTGATGTTTTGAATTAAAATTAAGTTAATGTCTTTTGAGAAAGCAGAACACTGAAAGACATTTTGCTTTCATATTTTATCATTATGGCTGTATTTTGTTAAATATAGGAAGAGAACTAGTCAGCTTTTCTCTAGGAAATATGTTGCTAAAATTTCAGGCCTTTATTTTTACTTACTTTAATCATACATAATTCCAGAATTGAATATTTTACAACTATAATACCATTCCAGTTATGTAAGTAATATTTTACATAATTGAAATAATTATGTGGGAGGAATTTAGTTAACCCAACTACATAATTCATGTAGGTTATAGAATTATAAAGATGTTTAAAATATATTTCTATGTGAATGTGTAGTGTTTCTAACACAATTGTTACCGAACTATAATCATATTAGTAGCTGAAGATTATAAATAATGACCATTTAATGAATATGACTAATGATATGAGTTCAGTAAAAAAAGGGAATATGAGAATGTGTGTCATTAGTGTGAACATTTAACAAAAGATTACAGAAACCTAATGAGACCTTTTTAGAATGAAAAACATACCTGTTTTTAAAACTATTCATATTTTTTGTACTTGTGAGTATTCTTCAAATATGCCTGTTATTAATCTGATTCAAAGGTCAGATAATTTTGTCAATTACTACTCAAACCTCACATCCCTTGTGAAGCCATCCTTGATGTCACTAAGACAGAGATTCTCTCCTTTTTGTTCCCACAGAGTATTTGCCATACTGCTCAGTAATTGTTATTATCCATGGGCCTTTATCTACAGCTGTGATATAATGCAAATAGTACAGGTGTTGGAGCCAAAACAGATTTGAATTCCAAAAATAATCAATTGTTAGCTAAGTGATCATAGATTGAGCAAATAAATACTATGAACTGCAAGATACACATAACAATTGTATACATTATATATTATTATTGTATATACTTTCATACCAAATAGTGTTCTATTAGTATTGTGGATACCTGTATATACAATAGTATTATACCTTCATTGAGAAGATTAAGAGAATCTACATACGTTACCACCTGGAACATAGTAGGTGCTCAATAAAGGTAATGTAAGCATTTCCACCTTTTACCTAGATTATAAATAAATGTTTTTATCTGTTTCATTATATATGTACTATGTAACATAAATAGATGTTATAGAGAAGTGGAAAGACTGAAAGTATAAATGCCTCAGAAGTTGTTAGTGTTTCCCACACCATCCCATCTTTTTCTGGTAAGTCATCATTAGTGTTCACTTTTTCCTCAACTTGGCTAAAGATTTTGTTTTGACACCAGTGCTTGAAAAAAATGCAAACAATTGAGTAATTAATGACCATTGCAAAATGTTCCTGGTGTTTCTTCTTCATTATTTACAGAGAAACTAATATCCAAGCCTAGTCAACTGGTAAAGGTGGAACATTTGCACAGGCAGAAAAGTCAGGTCCTGCCTATTCACAAAGCTCAGCCAAGGTGAAGGGGGAGGGTGGCACTCAGGGGACTGAGGCTTGATGCATGCAGAGTCAGCAGACCCGGCTGACCACCCAGTTCCCCACTTCTCACTCTGGCCCAGCTAGAACCTGCCAGTCTCCAAACCTGCCCGCGGCCTTGTGATCTGAGATGTCTTCTACCTGAACTGCATTTCCTTACATTGTGGCTTGCATCCTTTGCAACTCAACTCACTTCTCATCATCAAGAAAACTCTTTCCCAAATCATCTATTTTCCTCTAAGATCCCCTTTACCTCCTACCCAGTACCCCATAAAAGCAGAGATAATCTCTTATAGGCCATGGTCCTCTCTTTTAGGGTTGATAAAACAAGAGGTCCAGCTAAATCCCTATTTTAAAAACAATGAGTAACTTTCAGTGTTAGATATGGCCTAAATATTCCATGAGGCATAGGCACTCTTTGTTGTTTATCTGGAATTCAAATTTAACTCTATTTTTATTTACCAATTTTTTATTTCATTCATTTCTATTTCTATTTACTGCATTTTCATTTATAAAATCTGACCACTTAGTCTCTTGTCTTGTGCTACAGTATTGTATTGAGTTGCTTGTCCTGCATGAACACCACAAGTCACAGGTGTTACGAGGCTCTTGGAAGCCAGAAATAGTGCTCAATTCCCTTGTTTCTCCACTTTGACCTCACCCCTCCTGATGCACTGCCACCAAACACCCAGCACAGTGTCGTAAAGGCCACTGAGAGCAGGAGTAGAGTCCGCATTCATTCTCTTTCCTTCTTTGTTAGCAAATAATCTATTAAACTCCTACCAGGTGCCAGGCACTGAAGAATATTCTGGAGATACAACTTTAAACCAGGCACAACCATGTCATCAAGGGGCTCCTGCACATCAGAAAGCAATTTCAATCAGGGCAACAAGTTCTGAGACAGGCTGACATGAGAACAGTGGGGAAGGCACCAGACCTGGTCTCTAAGGATCACAGGCAACAGTGGCCAGGCCAAGACCTAGTAACTAACAGGAACTGACCAGGTGGTGGCAAAGCGAGAAGATGCCCCACCAGACAGAACAGCCTGTCCAAAAGCTTGAAGCAGAAAAGAACACGGCATTAGTGCTCAGTGAATTAACAAAATTTGCTTTCGTGTTCAAGCTTGTTCTGACCCACGGATGCCACTGTCTTTAGAGGCCTTAAGCTTCTTCGCAGCTTTTTCTAAAGGAATTCAGCCATGACAGCTCTTTTTATCCTCTTACACACCAGCCTCCTCTGAGCTCTAAGCGGCTTTCTTTCCTCCTCAGTGTAATCTAAGCATCTTCATCAATAACGCAGAGCCTAAACTCACCTCAGCCTTCCTCCCCCTTGGTCCCCACCCTGCTCCATCCCAGGTCCTACTTTTCTCTCTGTTTACTGCTTCCAATTCTCAGTGCCCCACAGAGGCTGACACCTGTAACCACAGCTACTTTCTAATCCCCTTGCAAAGACTACTCACCCCTCATTCCGTCTGTCCTACCTAACCCAACTGTTTTCCATACTGTAGTGGTGGGGACATTCGCAGGGTCCCAATCTGAAAAGTGCAATCACAAGAGAAAGTAAAATCTCACCTCTGGTGAGAGGGGTAAAGCATGGCAGGAAGCCCTCAGGTAAGACTCATTTAAAGAAAGCTGCTTTGTCACCAGCGTCCTTTGTATTAATCAGCTACTCTTCATCATTTTCTCAGCCCTAGCTTGTGCCTAGCACAAAGTAAGCCCTCAGTAAACTGTGGATGCAAGAAATGTACCTTTTGTCCTAATTAAATCTGCAGTTAAGGCCAGGTGGTAGAATTAAACAAATATGATGAACAGTAGCTCACCTTCTGCACTCGGTGTGAAGCCAGGAATTTTATGTGCTATAGAGTTGGTGATGACAGGGTATCTATGGTGCTTAATTTTATGTGTTAACTGGACTGGACCACAAGGTGCCCAGCTATTGGGCAAACATTATTCTGGGTGCTTCTGGGGGGATATTTTGGGATGCAGTTAACATTTAAAGTGATAGACTGAATAAAACAGAGTGCCCTCCCAGATGTGGGTGGATGTAACAATGCACTGAAGGCCTGAATAGAACAAAAAGGCTGATCCTGCCCAAGTAAGAGAGACTCCGCCATCCCGAAAGCTGTCGAAGAGGAACCACAGCTCCTCCCAGGTCTCGGGCCTTCCTGCCTTTGGCCAGGGACTTACCCACCTGGCTCTCAGGCCCTCAGTCTCAGACCGGAAATACTGAGTCTCAGGCTTACTGACTCACCCTGAAGATACTGTAACTTGCAAGCCCTTATAACTGCATGAGCCAATTTTTTAGACTGTTACTTTTTCTCTGGAGAACACTGACTCATCCACTATTGCAGAAAATAAGGCCATCAGAAGACATTTCGATTAGAATGCTCACCTTTAATTTGCCTTATGAAACCTTTCCTGATGCACATTCCTCCCATCTCCCTGGGTGATTAGTTCGCTCCACTCCATGCGGATGATTTGATTCTTATAGGTCATTTTTCCATATTAAATGTCAAGGGCCTTTGAAGAATATTCCTAGTTTATTTGATAGGAATCAATCCCCTACAAACCATTCCACGCGTGGTCACATGTGTATACATGACACTGAAGCTGTGTACGATACTGTGTCGTGTGAGCGGTAATCAGAAGACAGGGAAGTGTCTGTGAGCACTGATATTCAGGAACCAAAGGTGGAAGGAGGGGGTCAATCTAGGTTAAAGCCAATTAATGTTTTCTCATTAGACTCCTTCATGTCCCTTGAGACGGTTATACAAAAGTAGTTAATGTTACCCAAAGTAAAGATTTCAGAAAAAAGAAAGATTCAAGGACCTGGGGAGAGGGGATGAATTGAGCTTTGTGGGGACTTCAAGGACACCAAAGAGCTAAGCACACCGTGCCAGGCAGGCCTGCTTCATGGATGTGACACCTGTACGGCTGGGCTGGATCCCCACCCAGAAGGGTCCCGCACTGGTTTCAGTGCTCTACTGCCACTGTCTTGAGATACTCAACAGTTTTTTAAACGAGGGAGACCCTACATTTTCTTGGCCCTGCAGATGCAGTTGTTCCTGATGCCAAGTAAAGCTTTCTTTAAGTTTGATAACCAACTATAAATTAAAAGTAGATGTCTATTTAACTTTCCACCTATTGGTATTTTGGATGGCTGTATTCTGGGATCCAAGAACAATGGCACCCCAAACTGGAACCACCGTACTCCCACGCTCGCCCCATGGACAGAAAGAACAGGGGGCCAGAAATGACTCTGAGCAACAACCATCAGGAGCTATGCAGACTGGTCCTCGTGCAGAGCTTGAGAAAAGATGCAAGTTCCTATTAGTTTTAATAAGAGCTTGGGTAACAACTCCTGAAGTCAAGGACTAAACCTCTAATAATGGCCTGCCATCTGCCCCTACCCAGTGAAATGGCTTCAAAATCCCCAACAAGGAACTGAATAAAGTCATTTGGCACCATTGTCAAAACCTCTCTTTGCCACCCATCACCCTTGACCAATGTCACCTTGAAAGGAAAGGAGCGACACACAGCAGCAATTCACCGGAGAATTCCGCTTTATTAGGGAAAGGTGCTGGGTTATATAGGAAGGGGCATGAGCTGATTGAGGTGTCACTTCTGTGGGGCTGGTGGCTATTGGATAGGTGCTGGGATTAGGGGGGCGAGGGGTGATTGGGCTTCAGGTGGCGCCGGCGGGAACCGAGGACCCAGAAGAGAAGCAGGAAGTTTGCCATCTTATGGGTGGGGGCCCTTCACACCGGGTGTAAGAAAAAATAAAATGACAACAGTCTGGGAGTGTATTACTTGTTAGACAAAAGTAACAATTCTTCCATTTCCGGCATTAAAACACACCAGATACCCTATTTTCATGTTTTGTGCACACATTCACATAACACAAAGGGCATCACCACACAAAGTGAGCTTCCTATTTGTGGAGATATTTACATTTAATTTAGTGTGTACTAGGTAGAATTTGGATATGATTAATATCTTCCAAGAACGTTCATCGGGTAGGAAGAAGGAAGGCACTGCTACCCAATCAGGTGAATGGAGAGCCTGCCCTGCAGCCGTGGCAGAGCCCCTGATCAGCGCCCAAAGTAAAAGGCTGCACCGTCCTGGGCAGGCTTTGCCTTCCCTCCAGCAGTGGAATCTCCTACTTGCGCCCCCACACATTTCAACCAATAGACGTGCTCGCCTTCTTCCATATTAAGTTCCAGACAAAGGATTGTATGAGTCAGAGTTCTCCATAGAAACAGAAGCAGCCAGAGAGAGAGAGTTCTTATAAGGGTTGGCTCATGTGCTTATGGAGGCTGGTAAGTCCCTTATGTGCCGTCTGCAAGCTGGAGACCCAGGACAGCCTGCGGTGTGGCTCGCATCTGAAAGCCAGCAGGCTTGAGGCCCCAAGAGCCATTGTTTCTGTTTTCTAAAGGCAGGAAAGAATGAATGTCCCAGCCACAACAGGCAGGAGCAGCACCCTCTGACTTAGAGAAAAGTCAGCTTTTTCATTCTGTTCAGGCCTTCAGTTGTTCAGATGAGGCCCACACATATAGAGGGCTTTCTGCTGTACTCAGCCTACCAACTTAAACATAAATCTCATGCAAAAGCACCCTCACAGACACACCCAGAATATTGTTTGTCCAAATATCTGGGCACCCCGTGGCCCAGCCAAGCCAACACATTAGCCATCCCAGGGATGTCAAAGGTTATGGCTGCTTTCCGGACAGCTAGCCCAGCCCTTGGCCCCTCTTCCCCTTTGTCCCCAACTCCTCCTCCTCCAGCTGCAGCCACCTTGGACCATAACAATGAGGGATATACCTCAGCAAAGGCAGAGAAAGTTGAGGCCCTGAAGATTTTAAGGTGCACAACTTCGATTATCAGCCCCCAGTCTTTCAATCAGAGAAGAAAGAAACTTCTACCTTGTTTAAGCCGCTGTTATTTGACCGTGGTGGCTGGAAAGCAGGATGGTGGGGAGGGACTGCCCTTCTCAGCTGATTCTAATCCTAACTGATGTCTCTCCCTTCTTCCTTCCACTTCACACTGTAGGATAGAATTATGGATTGAGCAACAAATTAGCTAAAATACCTATGACTCGAAAAAGTGCAAACCATAAGACCATCTCCATGGTGCAGGTAATAATAAAACTTCACAGGGCACAGTAATGTTTTGTGCAGCCTTCCACAACATTTCTTCATTTCTTTCCAAAGAAAACCTGTGAGGCAGAGAAAGGCTGATGTTTTTATCCTTATTTTTCTCTCTGCAAACCTAGGATTGTCCCTGCGTAGATGATAATTTGGTTTTAATTGGTTCTTCGTATTAAGCTAGGCAAAACCATGCAGTATCAGTGAACAATCTCTTATTAAATAGAATGCTCTTGCTTTGCAAACATTTATGGGGAGCTTTAAAGCCTCGTTATAAATGCAAATTAAGCCTTCCAGCAAGACCGTGAGATAATGGTAAAATTCTGTTTTAACATGACAGATACAAAAATAACTTTGCTAAATTTAAACTGCCTTGCAATGGAAACCTGTGGTCACTGTGGGACCAAAGGATATTGGGCCCATTATTTGTTTGTGGGGTGGTTTTTAAATAAAGCAAGGAAACACTATTACTGGTGTCACAATGCATGCCAGGAGAAATCTGAAAGTTGCAGGACCTCTTTTAACTACTTTTTAGCCCAGTGTTTCTCTAACTTATTTAACCATGAAACAGTGTTTTCTTTTCCTTGTTTTTGAAGAAATGCTTAACGTTTCAAACAATGGTGTCCCCAGAGCATGGTTTTAGGATTGTTCCAGGGCACTTTCTTCTCACTTAGCAAATGGCAGTGTAGGCCAGAGGGGCTGGAAGGGGGCAAGGTTGCATGGCTACACCTGCAGAGCCTTCTCCACACCACCCTCCCCAACAAAGCTCACCAGATTTTTCCAATAAAAATACAAGATGCCCAGTTAAAACTGAACTTCAGATAAACAACAAACTTTTTCTTTAGTGTAAATATATACCATGCAATGTTTAGGACAAACTTATACAAAAGAAAAAAAATTACTGTTGGTTTATCAGATTTCTGAAATTCAATTTTAACTGGGCATCTGGTATTTTGTCTGGCTACCTACCCTTGATCCATCCCCAGGGAAAAGGAGCTGCTGATCTTCCTTGTTCCTATTTCCAGACATTTAATGGGGCTTTACGAGTAGGAAGGCCCCACAGGGTTAAAGTCACACACTGGGCCACCCTGCCTCCTTCACTAGCGTCTGAGGCCTGTCATCGCTTCAGCCTGACGGTGGCCTGTGCTGGACTCTCAGGTGTGCCTGCCGTCCACTCCTCCCTTTTTCCACCCTGCTCTGTGCCTGAGAAACTGGCTCTTTGGACCTAAACAACGACTAGGCTTCTGGTTGGGTTTGGCCAATGGGAGTCACCAGCAGAAGGTGACAGGGCAGGAGAGAAAGGCGGAGATAATCTGCCTCCCGGCCCCTCCCTGCCAAGCCCTGGGTAGGCTATGGCCTCCCTCCCTGCTGCAGAGGACAAGTTCTTGGGGAGCCCGGTTGGGGGAAGGCTCTCCTACACACATTTCCTGCCAGGTCCCAGTGTAGCGTCCTCCCTCCTTCGCCCTTGAAGGCTCAGGAAAGACTTCATTGAGGCTGCGAGTGCCAGGAACTTCACCAACCCCCTGATTTCCTTCAGCTCTGCCCCCATCCTCCTTGACAGTGCTTCCATTAAGTTGCCTTTTCTCGGCCTCTTTGAGGGTGCTCCTGCTTCCTGCCAGACCTCTGATTTGTACAGGGTAAGACTGAGATTTAGAGGAAACGGAATTTCCCTGCCTGCCCCTGAGTCCTAAATCTCAAACTCAAACCTAGTTTTGCATAAAGTCTTGCTCTGGGGAGTCAGCACCAATGAGAAGAGGCTTCTTGTTTCCCATTTCTGGATCAGCTAGTTAAAGATGAATGAATGCCATCCAATAGGTTTCACAGAAGCTCTTGTTACTCCTACCACTATTATCATTATTAGCACCCCAAATACTTGTACAGTTGACCATTGAATAATGCCGGGGTTGGAAACACTGACACTAGGGCAGACAAAAGTCCATGTATAACTTTTAACTCCCCAAAAGCTTAACTACAATAGCCTACTATTGACTAAAGCCTTACACAGATAACATAAACAGTTGATTAACACATATTGAGTATGTTATCTGTATTGCACACTGTATTCTTACAAAAAAGTAAGCTAGAGAAAAGAAAATGTTTTTTCAAATTGTCATAAATCTTCAAGTATTTTCCAATATATTTATTGAAAAAAATCCACATGTAAGTGGACCCACACAGTTCAAACCCGTGTTGTTCAAAGCTCAACAGTATTTATAATATTGCAATGGTTGTGTAACAGTTTGGGGGTAGGGGGTCAATGCATTCAAATGCCATTAACGCTCACCTCTCTCTGCTTTATAGAAAAGGAAAACAGACAACCTAATGGAGATTTGCTTGCAGACCGCAAACACTCCACGCTAAGTCTTGAGTCTTGCTTCTTGCCCTGGATCTGAGATCTCACCACTGGATTCACCGTGTCAGTTCCCAGAAAACATAAAGCCATAAGATTTGGCTGGCAAACCGGATTTTTTCAGAACACTTAGGGCTCGACAGAGTAGCAGGTTAAATGAAAAGAACAGAAACAAAAATCTCAAAAGTAAAGAAACCACTCCCGCTTAACCATGACCAAATTTCTTGCTTTTTTTTCTAGCCGTTTTTAAATAAATCACATAGTATCTAGAGCATCCTGGAGAGTGCAGGGCTTGTGAGTCATACCCTTACTTACAGGAATGACGGGGGAGGCCAGCATGCTCAGCATTTACTCAGTTTTTGAGAAGGGTGCAGGCAACTAAGAAGCTGGGGGCAAAGCTGTCTCAGACATAATTGTACCTTGTCTTACCATCTCTTTCTCAATTCCTTCTTAATATCTCTTTAATAAATCCTTTCAATACTCAGACCTGAAAGAATAGCCACCGCCCAGACCTGCCGGATGACAGACAGCACAGGTTGAGCAGGGCAGGTTGCAGATGCAAATCCTCCTTCCTTTGGCCGTCAAAACATTTGGTTCCTCCTTTGTTTACAGTGGCTCAGCCCTTCTGCTCAGAATTTTTGCCCTAAACTCTTTACTTCAAAAGCAGCCAATGAAAAGTTTTTAAAAGACAAACTCCCATAGAGGAAACTGTTTTCCAGCTTGCGTGACTCAGGCCATGGCCTCAGGGTCATTATCACAGCTGCGATAATCACACTCCTAAAAGCTGCCCCTGTTGTCTACCTGCCCCAGAGCCACCTGGGAAATGGGCACATATCAGGACTGAATAGCAACATTTTCAAAGGTTCAGACAGCAGACTGAAACGGATATGATTTCAACGCTATAACATAAACTCTCTTAAACATAAGACATTTTTCTTTCAGGGAGCATTTGCTGGTAACCATGAAAAATCATAGATTCCCAGCTAATTAAACTTAGAATGTTAGAACCGGAAGGTATTCAAAGCATCTAAAGGTTAATGCTATCAGCTTCATGAACTATTACACCTCTGCCTATGTACATTTCACTTTCTGTGTTCATGTGTGACGCGTCTACACTCCCATCTCTGATTACTATGATTCTTTAAAAATCACAAGGACAGGTGAAAAATATTGCCTTAAAAGTTCTATTCTTAAGAGAATACTTAAGAATATTCTCTTACCAGTTCTGGGTTTTGCAACTTTGAAACATGAGATAAACATTACTAACAGGTGGATCATAGAAATCTTCATAGAAAAAGCAGGATTAGTACTATACCCCAATTAAATATCTTAATGGTCACCGTGAAGGTAGACTGTCTTTCATTCCGCCAGATTACATGATACTACTAAGGGTTTACTTATTCTCTAAGGAGAAAAATAGTCATTAAAATGACTTTTCAAGTAAAATGCGTATAACAACCTTATATCAGTAACCCTATCATCTAGCTAGCTAGCTAAATATGTATAGTATAAATTGTAAGATAAATTTTAGCCTAAATAAGCAGGCGAAGAGAGGCAACAAAGGGCCAGACAGTTTATTTTAATGTCCCCAGGCGAGGTTCCCTAGTCTATGGAAATGGAGGCTGGGGAAGTCGCTAAAGTAGACAGGCAGCAAGTTTTTAAAGAAGGTAGGGGAAGGCAGAGCTTAGATTTATAGCAGCGTGAGGATTGGTTAGCCTGAGGCACATTTTTCAGGTTGGGAGGGGGCAGCAGCCGGGGACTTTGGCAGTCATTAGTGTCTGATGTGCTCACCCCTCCCTCCAGTGCCTTCAACCTTACATAAATAACCCTATATAGCACTCGAAGCACCTTAAAATGATGTAACTTAAAAAAAGAAACAAACATGTGACCCTAGGAGATAAGTTAACATATTACCCCTGTGCTTAAAGTGCTTTTAGGATTAAGGCTAAAATTGTTTATGTGCTCTCCAAATTCCTCTCTCTTCTACAACCTCATCTTGTGCCACCCTCTCCCTACCTCTTCTTGCTCAGCCCCACTGGCCTCCCCTCAAGTCTTTGAACTTGCCACAGGGCCTTTGCACATGTTTTCACTCTGTCCAGACACCCTCCATCTGCCTTCTCTGCCACTTGAGTCCTTATCACCTTAAGCAAACCATCCCAGTCTCTTCATCTCAGAGTTTCTTTCTCATGTGCATTCATAAACTATTTTCCTTTTCTGTTTGGCACTTCCCTCATTTATTTGGGGTGCTTGTTATCTATGCTGCATAATAAATCACCCCAGAATTTAATGGCTTAAAACAACATTTATTACCTCAATGCTCCTGAGAATCAGAAATGAGTTGGTGCTTGGGTGGGTGGTTCTGGCTCAGAGTGTCTCGTGAGGTTGCACTCAAGACATCGGCCAGGCGTGGGCATTTGGAATGTTACCTGGGGTGGAGGACCTGCTTCCAAGTTCACTTGTGCAGCCTCAGTTCCTTACCATGTGCGCCTCTCCATAGGACAGCTTGAGCTTTTTCAGAACATCGAAGCTGGCTCAGCCCAGAGCCCGTGACCCAGGAGAAAGCAGATGAAGAGGAAGCTACTGTCCTTTTTGACCTAGGTGTCACATATGGCCACTTCTGCTTTATTCTGGTTTGTAGAAACAAGCCTTTAAGACCAACCAACAATAAAGGGGAGTGGAATTAGCCTTAGCCTTTGAGGAGATTTTTGAATTTATTTTAAGTCCACCCCCAGGTGGGTAGTTAGGTAAATAACGACCTCCTTTACTAGACAAAGACTTCCTGGAGAACAGGACCCATGCTTCTGTTGTTCACTGTGGTGTCCCTGGCCCCTCCCCAAATGCCTGGCAATGTACAAGCACTTAACAAAGAGTTATTGAAAGAAAAGACAGTAAGGAAGGAAGGAGGGAAGGAAGGAAGGAAGGAAGGAGGGAAGGAAGGAAGGAAGGAGGGAAGGAAGGAAGGAAGGAAGGAAGGGAGGGAGGGAGGAAGGAAGGAAGGAGGGAAGGAAGGAAGGAAGGAAGGAAGGAAGGAAGGAAGGAAGGGAGGGAGGGAGGGAGGGAGGAAGGAAGGAAGGAGGGAAAGAGGGGGAAGGGAGAGGGAGGGAGGAAGGGAGGAAGGAAGGGAGGGAGGGAGGGAGGGAGGAAGGAAGGGAGGGAGGGGGAAGGGAGAGGGAGGGAAGAAGGGAGGAAGGAAGGGAGGGAGGGAGGGAGGAAGGAAGGAAGGAGGGAAGGAGGGGGAAGGAAGAGGGAGGGGGAGGGAGGGGGGAAGGAAGGAGGGAAGGAGGGAAGGAGGGGGAGGGGAAGGGAGGGGGAGGGGGAGGGAGGGGGGAGGAAGGAAGGAAGGAGGGAAGGAGGGGGGAGGGAAGAGGGAGGGGAGGGAGGGGGGAAGGAAGGAAGGAAGGAGGGAAGGAGGGGGAGGGGGAGGGGGAGGGGAGGGAGGGAGGGGGAGGGAGGGGGAGGGGGAGGGGAGGGGGGGAGGGGAGGGAGGGAGGGAGAGACACCTTGTATCTGCATCCCAGCCTTTCGTATAAATCACGGGACATTAGTTTCTGGGTTCGGAGGGTGCAGATGCTGAGCTACCTCTTGGGCTGTTCTAAGAACTAACCGACGCAGCCTATCTAAAGCAGCCGGCAGCGGCTGGCCCAGATGGGGCCCCATGCGGGTCGGCTCTCTTCATCTTCCTTGCCTCACTCCCACGTGCAGTCCACCCTGAGCCACGTGGCTCCCCACCCCTTCCCTGCCATCCCTCCTAGTCCGCTGCTCTATCTCAACTGCTACCTGCTCTCCCCTTGCCCACTCCTTGCTGCTCGTCTTCTTCTAACAGTTCCTCATGACATGGTGTCATCCACCCCACTCACTGCAGCCATATTAATTGTCTTCGAGGCCAGGCCTGACCGTTCACTCCTCTTTCCAAAATGTTTCTTTTGTCCAGACTCCCCCTACCGCCAGGGCCCAGTGGAACTGTCCAACGTAACTCGTCACCACCCACTGCGTGTGCTCCACAGGAGGACTGTTTGCCCCAAAATGGGTGATCCTCATGCTGTGCTTCCCACCCACTGTGTCTCTGCTCGGGCCGTTCTTCTCATCTCTTCTTTGAACCCCTACAATAAAGTTTATCTTTTTGCACTTAAGTTTATTCTTGTCTTTCAGGAACTAGAATGCACCTGCCATTTCTTTTACTAAATTGGAAGCATACTGAAGGCTGGGATTATGTTGTTCATTTTTGTATCCTCTATTGTTGTTATTCTACCCCACATTCAGGAAGTGTGTAATAAACTTTTGCTGAATTGAATTTGAATTCCAGCTTACTTTAGTTCCTTATTTGTCCTAAGTTAATGATACATCCAGTGCCAAGTACCAGAATGAGATTGAGCAACATGCTCTGCCAATACCAATGATTAGAGGTTTTACTTCTAGTCCCGTATAACTACATTCTTTTCATGCCTACATGAACTAAGTGGCCCACAAATAGAAAATTCCTTAGTAGAGCAGTTGCAGAATATAACATGGGTTACATTTTCTTTTCATTTGAGCTCTAAAGCAAGCACTTCCAGCTTAATACTAAGCTGATGGAGAAAATAGAGAAGTCTTAAGTGATTCTGTGTTCTATAGATAAAATGCAGTGGTAAATAAGATTGGGGGAAACTTGTCAAATGAATGAAAAGATAAAACTGATACTATAAGAAATGTTACCTTTAGATTTCTCTAATAGTACTGCAAAATAGATGTTTTCAAATTTTTAACGAATTAAAGTCTTCTTAAAACACACACACCTAGAGAAATGCTTTCTTAAGAGTCATGAAAAGATGTATTTTGGAAACATAGTAAAATTTTAGGCTGAGACTAGCACAGACATGAAAATATTTACTCAGTGTCTCCTTAATATAAGTGGTGTTCAAACATCTTTACCTTATTAAATTACTTTCATTTTGGTAGAGCAGACATTTTGGAACTATATTTCCCACCCCCTATTTTCTATAAGGGACCATGAATGCTTAAACTCTATAAATATATGTAACCCTCTTCAGGTGGGTGGTGACCGAAAACTATCCCTTGTATTTAAAGGTTGGTAACTTATCCTTCAGACTCCCATTTCATTAACCCTGGATTTATGTAAATTTAGTGAACAATCCCTCCTTGATATTAGTACTTATGAGCCTTGGAGTTACTAAAAAAGAAAATTCTGCCAGAATAATAGGGACTTCAGGTTTAGCCTTTGGTCAAACATTAAAGCAGTTTAAGGGTAAAGGTGCTGATATAACATTTAAAACTTTGAGATTCATCTAAAAGCTTCATTTTGCAAATGAGAAAACTGAGGGTCAGAAGGCCTCAGGACTCTACACCACGCAGTGAGAAACCCAAAGGCCTGCCACGTGCCTCCCCTTGGCATTTTCCCAACTGCCCAGTGACTAGTCCAGCCCAGGTGTGTCGGCCGTGGTGCCATGAGCACACCGGGCCAGACAACTCTTTGCTGGAGGCGGGGGCTGCTGTCCTGTGCCTGGCAGCACGTCTAGCAGCACCAGAGGCCTCTTTCTAGATGCCACGGGCAACCCCTCAGCCTTGTCATGATAACAAAAATGTCTCTAGGCTTCTCCAAATGTCCCCTGGAGGTGAAATCACCCCCGGTTGATAATAACTGATCTATCCCAGGCCACCTTATTGTTTTAATCAACTATTCTCTTTCATGTTTTCTGGGTAAATATCTTAAGACATTCAGGCCTACTCAGTATGAGAGCTCTGAGTTGTTTATATGAGACACCAGTCCTTCCAAGAAGATAGACTGCACTGCTCTTTTGACATGTAAATACAACTAACAACAAATTTTGACTAGCGTTAGCCAATCCCAACTTTTAGCATAAAGGAGGTTAAGAAAATGAAAAAATACAGACTGACAGTTTTGATCCATGTTTAATGAAAAAGAAGTTACATGAATAGAAATGTACGTAAAACGAAGAGATCAATTTGGGAAAATACAGCAATAGGTAGAACAAGGGAAAAATCTTTTTAATCCTGAATTTACTTATATGTTCCTATTAGTTCGTATTGACCCAAAACATCTCCTTAAATCCGAAACAAAGTCGTAGTTATAATTTAACTGCTGTTTTCATGGGGACTCACCAAAGTAATGTCCAAACAGTACTTTTCCATTTCCCCCGTGCCCCCAGAACACACACAAGCAGAGGCAGAGATGTGGACGGGGAAGTAAGGGATGGGCAAGAAGAAAATACAGCCTTATCAGCTTTTTATTACAACAGCAAGTTCACACCGGCAAATGTGTTTTTGGCACAAAACATGCTTTCTGCTAATATTTTCATGAGAAAGCTTTTATGATATGCGACCATTTCTTCTTAGTCCAATCAGTCATTGATGAATTAAATCTGACTCTGGTGAACATAAATACACGCAGAGAAGTTTCTGATAGTTCAGATTTGAGCACAGTTGAAATATTAAAAACATGAAATTTAGAAATACACAGATGTCAAACTGCAGTGAGCACCCTATGGGTTTGTTTCATGGCTTAATTCTCTTCATGATCCTTAGTGGAGTCAGTCAATATTCTATTTTTATTATTTTCTGCCCTGATGTACAGTATAAATCATATTTTTCTAAATAAGAAAAAAAATCTTTGCAATTCTTTTATGATCTCTGAAAACATATAGCAGTGACTGGTTTGCTTTAATTACCTTATGTAAAATAAAATATTCCTTCTCTCAAACTAGATCTGGCAAGCATTAAACTAATTATAGACATTTGCCATGTGGGTAAGAAGGAGACAATAGATTTTACTCACTCTCCCTTTGGGAATCTTTTGGCCAGCACATGGCGGTTACCAACCTGTTAGGCTCACGCTGAATGACTTAGAGTTAGGATGAGCCCTGTCGCTTCTGATACTGTATTCGAAGCTTTTCTAGTTGTTCTACACATTGTGACTGGGCCAGCTTCAACGTCCGATTCTCCTCCATCAGTGCTTCAAACTCCCGAGCCAGCTGAGCTGCGTCCACCTTCTCCTTTTCTGCCTGATCCAGCTTGGCAATGAGCTCCTTTCTGAAGATTCAGGGACCAGGCAAAGGAGAAGCACAAAATTTAATGCAAATGAATTCAAGTATCCAGGAATGACCTCATGGAAGCAGAATATTACCCATCACTGCTTGCCTCCAATTACTTACTTCTATTTTGCAGCTTCACAAGTTTTAGAACCTTTATTTTATTCTAGCACCTCTTGTAGTCACATCCAAAATACTAAACGTATACCCCCCAAAAAAGTTCAATACAGTCTTTGATAGTCAAAATAGGTGATCATTTTAACAATACAACAAATTGTGAAACTTGCAACTAGTTCAGGAGAAAAAAATGCTAGAAAAAATCAGTTCATAATTTAAGATGCTATCTGTTGTCTTATGAGTAGGAGAACTACAGTTCATCCCTTACCTAATCTTTGTCTTCCAAATTCAGTTACTATCTTCCTTTGTTTTCTGTTTCTGAGTTTATCAAATCTTTACTAGGCTTTTTTTTGAATCGAAGAATTCCAACTCCTTCCTGTAGATACTATTTTCCATGTCTTTCTCTAGTCTTTATATATATATATAATCTTATAGGCCTAATTAACAAAATAACAGAACACTGGTGCTGTTCTGACCTTAGAATTCAGGAAGCAGGTATTACTGGAGGGAATCTGTAGTGCTAACGCCTTAAACAAATTCAGTTCTCAGTAAATATTTGTAAATAATTCATTTATGAAATAGACATAATAAGGTTCACATTCCATGTTTAGTGCATTTAATAAGCATGACAACCCAAAACAGGTCCACTTCTCTAAATGTGGGTCAGTTAATCCTAAACCAGATCTAACCAAATTGTTCTTTGCCTCAAAATAAACATATGTCACATTTCTTTCCCCTCTGTAAGCAAGAGTACAGAGAAACCTGGAAGACTGCTTTAACCAAGTGATCAAACTTGGTATCACTAGTAATGAAATAATAAATATTGCATGTACCAGGAAGGACGCAACATCCTTTCAGTGTTATTCTTATCAAAAATCCATACACTAGACAACCTCAGATTGAGGGAGATTCTCCAAAATTGCCAGCCTGTATGCTTCAGAATATTAAGAACTCTTCCATATTTAAAGAAACAAAAGAGAAATGATAATCAAATGTGATTTGCAATCTGGACTGGAAAAAAATAGCTGTGAAGGATATTACTGGGAAATTGATGCAATATGAATATGGACTGTGAATTCGATAATAGTACTCTATCATTGCTAAGTGAGAGAATATCTGTCTTAGAAAACACTCATTGAATTATTTAAGGCATAACTGCACAGATAGATAGTTCGGTAGGTAGATAGATAGATACCCCATGTCAATAAGGAGAGAGAAGGAACCCCAATAGTGTAGTATTGGGAGAGAGAGAATAAAGCGTAACTGGGAAATATTTATTAATTAATGTATCCAGCGAAGGCTAGATGGAAGCTCTTCATACCGTTTTTTAAGCTGGTCTGTAAATTGAAACTATTGAAATAAAAAGTTACCCTGGGAAAAGGACAAAAAGCACATCAGAATATAAGTTCTGATATTTTCTTCCTGTACCCAGTGGACGGCCTTGTGTACTGAATTTGATGACCACTGAGCAAAACCAGGTTTTGGAAAGAAAACACCCAACAAGGACAAAGAGGAGATAACCTAGAACATCGATATACATACACATTGAGTCCCTTGGGCCTTCATTGATCTTTGAGTCCTCCATGGGGTTTACAATATAAAGGCTCCCAATAAATATTTATCAAATGAAGAGTAAGGCACCTCAGAGATAAATACCATATATTTTAAGGATGAAATAGAAACCCCGAGTGCTTAATTTAATTGAAAAAGTCACACAGCCAATAAGAGCCAGAAATCAAACTTATTCTTCTGATTAAATGTTTAGGGCCCCTTGTCTCTAAGCATAGTTTAAGCAATGAATGTCAATAATTAAGTATTAGTAAAGTTCCTTATGTAACTATCTTAAATAAACTGATTAGTAAAACTTAGATAAGTAACAACACTAAACTAAGTTTTCTACCTTTATCTTACATCTACCTACCACTTCAGCATTTTATTAAAAATAATAACAATAATAATAATAAAGGGAGCAATGTGGGATCCACATATAAATCAAGTATAAAAATCAAACGAATGTTCATATTTGACCTGATTGTTTATAGTTCATAATGCGTGATCAAAACTGAAAGTTTCTGTGATGACTGCCCTTGCACTGTTCACCATGTAAGAACTTATTCACTATGTAAGAATTTGTTCCCCATGTAAGAACTTGTTCGTTATACATCAGAAGATTGGAGACTGTTGAGAATTAGGCTTGGGGTTGATTAATGATTGTGCATAGAGTCCCCTATACAGAATTTTATTGTTGTTAACAACCATTTGATCAATAAATATAAGATATGCCCTCTCAAAAAAAAAAAACTTAGATAAGTAAAAAAGAGATCTGCCTCTAAATCCCCATCCATCAGATCATCCATTCCTGTTCTTTTTTTTCCTTTCAAATTAACTGTGTCACACAAATGATTCAGACAGAAATTGAATTTTGCTTTCAAATCACAGTCTAAGAGCTGGCAGTAGCAGGTGTAGCGATAGCTGTTGTCCTCAATCTGCATTTAAAACTCCTGAGGATATCTGTTTTGACTGGTAGGGGAAAATAAAACACAAAAGCACAGATTTTATAGCTAAAAGGAATAGTGATGATTGTCTAGTCCACTCTTATGACATCAGAGAAAGTCAATAATAATTTCTTCCTTACTGGAATCAAGAAATCTCAGTTGATAGGTTTCTAAATTAGTTTCATGTATTTGATAAGCAATTATACATATAGTCAATGAATAATGTCAAAACATCTGTTATCTCCTGCCCAAGACCTATTTACATAGACATATTTATGCTCAGCTATTAGCAATTCCTAATTAAACCCCAGTGCATCAAGCTGCAGAGACAATCTTAAAAATAGATGACCTGAGGAACAAATCAATAGCTCTAATTGGCTAGAATGTGGTCCTGCCTTTGATTTCTTGTTTATCATTTCTGTCATCCCCTGCAATGGAATGTGACATGGTGGATAGAAGACCACCCTTACAGGGTCTTATTTCTGAAATCAAGAACTTGTAATTTATTTTCCACATGATGTACTTCAGCCATGAAAAGGCCATGACCTTGGGCCCATCACGTATCACCTGCTGTCCCCATCCTACGTCACGTACCTGGAAAAGTTTTTGTTTGTTAATACAAACATGGAAAGGGAAAGTCCAAGTGAGTTGGTAAAGAGGACTTTGAAACTTTATGGAAACTAATTCCAAAATTAAGGACATTCTTTATGTTACAGGGAGTTGGAATATGGATTCATCATTTGGACAAATATTTCTATTTCTGGGAAGACCACTCTTAGGGTTCTTGAGATTTTCAAAGTTGACTAAAGACTTTCATTTTAAAAAGACAAAACTCTAGACTGTTTGGCCCCAGTGAGCTGAAGACTTTGGGATAATAATGTAATAAAAGACTCTGTCATTGGGAAACTTTTATTTTATATAGTGATTTAAACTATACTGTTGGTGGTTGTTGAAAACTATATGTTCTGGCACAGCATTTATACAGAGGAGAGAAGGAGTAGATGCCTCAATATGACAAAAAGGACGTGAAACTCTACCTTTGTTTTGTGTGGGTGGCGGAGCACAGTATAGACTGTGGTGTTGAAACCCTACACATGAATAAGGCATGAAGAATAAATGTAGCCTATCTTTTGGGAGCCAAAGGGCAACACCCTTGAGGAAAGAAGTGAGATTGGCTCTAAAGTTCTCAACCTTGGCACAATTGATCTTTTGGGCCATACAACTCTGTTGTCAGAGGCTGTCCTGTACGTTGGTACCGTACCAGGTTTACCAGCATCCTTGTCGTCTACTACAAGATGCCAGGAGCCCCTCTCCCTGGCCCCAGTCACAATCAAGACTGTCTGTAGACATTGCCAATGTTCTGGGAGTGAGAGGCTGAGGAATCAGTGCAGTTAAGAACCACTATTCTAGATGAAATGGAGATTTCCACTGTCAATCAGCCCAAAAAAGTTAATCCTGGGCTAGGAATAAGGTGAAAGGCAAAATGTCTCCTCACTGTGCTCCCCCCAAAATTGGAGCCCTTGCCCTAGCTTAAAGACACCATCACTGCGATGAGGTAGATATTCAGTCCCTTTTAAGATGGTTCCAGGCATAGGATGAGGGGGAAAAATGCCTGCAAATGAGATTCCAGTAAAAAGACTGGACTGCACGTAATTAGTGGCATAAAAGGCCCAATCATTATCATTAAGGCATAAATGGAAAGTGTAATCTCAAAGCCTGATCATGTCTGGGATATCTGAATTTCACACAGAATCAAATCCTAAAATGAAAGAATCCCTTTGGCAGTACCTGTGCCTCTCTGAGCAAAGTGAAGAGCAGAGGCAGCTCTTTGGTCCTCCCATTCATTCACTCTACAAGCATTTATTGAAATCCTATTGCAAACCAGGCACCATGTAAATGGAGTGAGTCTTGCTCACCAAGTTAGTCTCTAGAAGCATATTTCCACTGCTGGAAAATGAGTTCAAATCCCATGCCTTACAAAGAAGGCATCTTACCCATAGCACACATCTTAAGAAAAAGGATAGAATTTTTCCTCCACAATCCCCCATACCCCACAAACACTTGTTTTTTGTGGGAAAATATCTCCATTTACTGTTTCTTTATGATAGTTGAAACCTAGTTTTAGGGGGCTATGTAAATATTTAAGAAAAATATGCCTGGAGTATAAAAGTGAGATCTGGTTTTCAGTGTTCCCCGGCTGTGGTATCTGTTTTCAAAGAAAATCATACCCTGACGTGAAGCAAATAGAACAGATAGAATTGGACTTTCTCTGGTTGGCACTTGTACAGTCCCTGCCTGACACCCTCTCCATCCCCAAACTTTGAGAGGTTCTCCAGAACAGTTTAAAAACCTCTGCCTTCAGGAATATCCTAAAGAAATACATGTTTCTGATTAAACATAAAAGCTTCCTATAATTGGAAATTTCAGAATAAGTTAAATACCATGACTAAAAACAAATCAAAACAGGGCTTCTTTTAAACTATGTTTATAAATTACATATGCTCCCTTTCCCCCATCCTGATATATTCCCCTCAACGAGATGTTCTTCCTTCAATCATTTTATATGATTTTTAAAAAACATGAAAATATAAGTCTGCCATCGATTATTAATCCCATATGAAAACTCTTTTCTAATGTTCTGCCTGAACCCACAAAATTATATAATATTTTTTCAACTCAATACAAAAAGACAAATAATCCAATTAGAAAACAGGCAAAGGAGCTGAAAGGACATTTCTCCAAGAAGACATAAAATTGCCAAAAAGCACATGAAAAGGTGCTCAACATTTTTAGCTATCAGAGACATGTAAATCAACCACAATAAGACACCATTTTACACCCACCAGCATGACTCTAATCAAAAAGACATAATAAATATTGGCAAAGATATAGAGAAATTGGAACCTTCATATATTTCTGGTGGGAAGACAAAATGGGGCAGCCACTTCAGAAACAGTCTGTTAGCTCCTCAAAAGGTTACACATTGAGTTATCATCTGAACCAGAAATGGGTATGCATCTATTCCTAGTACATACCCAGGTGAATTGAAAACATATGTCCTACATAAAAACTTGTAGGAGAATGTTTGTAGCATAATTATTAATAATAGTCCAAAGTGCCAACAACCCAAATGTTCAACAGATGAATGGATAAATGAAGGATGGTATATCCATACAATGGAATATTACTCAACAATGAAAAGGAATGAAGTCCTGATGCATGCTGTGACGTGGATGAACCTTGAAAACTTTATGCCAAGTGAAAGAAGCCAGGCACAAAAGACCACATACAGTATGATTCCATTTACATGAAATATCCAGAATAGGCAAATCCATAGACACAGTAAGGAGATTCAAGGTTGCCGGTGGCTGACAGAGGGAGGGAGAAATGAAAGTGACTACTCAAGAGTACACAGTTCATTCCCAGGATGTTGAAAATGTCCCAAAATTGTGATGATGGTTGCACAACTCTGTGAGTATACTAAAAACCACTGAAGTATTTTTTTTACTTATGCAACATTTTTCAATGTTTTCTAACAGTCTATCTCTTTTCCTGACATTCTTTGTCAATCTCGTAAACACTACAACACCTAGCTCAATGTTTCATACACTGAGCAGACAAGCGTTTTCTCTTTTGAATAAGATAAAATACTCTACCTGGAGCAAAGCAACCTTTAGTAATTGTAAATCTTATTGTAGATCTAATTGTAGTTTAATCATATGCTTTAAAATTTTTCTGTCAAACAATTCAGTGATAAATTTCAAAAACCATGTCTCTATCTCACTTCTATGAGTTTCCATTTACATACACTAAAAAGTATATGTTATATAAAAATGCTTATAATATTTATTTTAAAAATATGTATACATTTCATGTTATTGTATATGCAATTATATAAAAATATCTATTTACTTGTAAAAGACCTAGAAAGAAATAGCAACAATGGTAGGAATTCTGTAAATATGTCAGAATTCTTGGTATTTTTTTTTTAAGCTTTCAACAAAACTGTCATTTTTTTCAATTGAGAAGAAAAAAATCCCAATAAAAATAAGAACAAGCTCTTTATATGTAATTAGTCACTAAGCCAGAAGTGATTCTTTAAACTCGTTCTAGGCTGAATTATAATTTTAGAAAACATCTGACCTCTTTATCCATCTAATACACATGTTTTAAAATAATAGTTATAATCAACTCTCCCCTATCTCCTCTGCAGTTTCCCAAACTTGATCCAGGGAGACCTCCTCTGGAGATGAGAGAGAAGTTCAGCTTAACCTGTACCCACATGACTCCAGGAAAGAAAACATCTCTAAGAGTTTGTGTCTCTTTTTGTGTCTGGCTTACACTAGCCAGTCCCCAGAGGCAACATAAACCACATTTTATGAAACAATGGGGAAAAAGAAATTCTCATCCAAATCATTAAAAAACAGAGAGCTAATTACTTGTGTCATATCTACTTAGCCTGAACACAAAGACTTTTGAGGAAAATATCTGTTGCAAAATGAATTTTTGCTTTAGTAAAGCGTTAATAGCCATTGGAGAACCCACCTCATTTATTTATAAATATAAGGTATAATCATACTTCCTCTCTTAATTGTTTATCTTAGCAATTCTTTATGGCTGACATTGACTCTATATTTTAAATATAGACCATACAAATTACAAATGAAACATGTACACAGAGAATATTACTATCATCTATAATCAACCACTCTAAATCACCCTCGCTTATATTTGACCCTATGTGCAGCTCCCTGTTTGGTGACTGGGGTATAAAGAGATATTAAAAGTTGTCCTTGCCTGTAGGGAAGCATATACAGTCAGAAAGACAGGACATAAATGTAGAAGGATAACTACTGGTAACACCAGCCTTCAAAAAGTAACAAAAGAATTGTTCCAGTGAATTTTCCTGCACCCAGGAAAAGAGCTGGACACTGTGGGGTGTCCAGGACAGGGATGTGGGCTAAGCTGTCCTGAAGGGTAGCATTTGGGGACCAAAGAGGAAGGAAGGGGCACTCTGGACCTAAAGCTCAGCATGAGCAAGGGCACAAAAGCAGGAGTGAACAGGCCAATGTAGCTGAAGACAGGGGATGAGACGGAACATTCTACAGAGTACCAAGGCCATACTGAGGTAGATCTTGAAATCCAGGCCAAGAACTGGGCATCATTTTCTAGCACTGTGAAGCCACAGGTAGGGAAACCAGTAATGATATTATATGGACAAAGATTTGAAGTAACAAGTCCCAATCCCAAATGGCAGAAGTGGGAATGGAGAAAAAGAAATTTGAGAGCCTTTATGAAAAAGAAAGGAAACAATATGGCTTTTGCCTCACATCTAGCAATTATTTAGGAAGAAACACGGAGAAAAGATAATACACTTTCAAGAACAGTCCATCGTTCAAGTACATTTGGGGAGTAAATAAGGTTGGTTTTACAGAAACATCAAGGACATGCTTCAATAAAAGACCTGATGGGTCATCCTCATATCAGTATTCTGCCATATTTTTTCATGCAACATACAAAAATGCAAACTGACAAAACATCAAATTTAATGGGTGAGTCCTGTATTGCCAAAAAAAATTTTAAAAAGCCGCACATGAGTTAATTTAAATAGCAAAGTTCTCCAGTACCTTCAAACTGCAGAGCTTACAAATAAATACATAATTACCTGGGTTTTTTCTATCACAACACCAGAGTTCACACACATACATACACACACACACACACACACACACAGGAAGATACATTTATAGATAACTGGTTATACAAGTACCCCCTAACTTCACCAGTGGTCACATTATCAAGCTTCTTCAATTCATTTATAAAGTTTTTAGGACTGAGATTGTGTTTAAATGCACAATCTGAGCATTCCAACTAACTTATAAAAACTCTTAGACCAAAAAGAAAGTTTCAGATATATGAGGGAAAGTTTGTGTTTCTGATCTCCTCATAAACATCTTTTAATCCCTATAACCAAAAGTCCAGGTATGGTTTTATGTTTGAAGCACAACGAAGCAAGGAAAATGTGCAACGAGCTAGCTGAGGTCTTACAGTAAGTACAGAAGCCTGACCCTGAAACCCACCCTCCTGCCCACCACATCAGACTGTCCAGCCGCCATTCAGGGGCAGGGGGAGGCGGTCTCCAAAGCGTCCAAGTATTTCATAAACTTCTCCAAACAAAATATATTTTACCTGCTTTGATTTCAAAATTAAGTAATTAAATATATACCATATATTACTCTGGTAAGAAGAAAGGAGAAATAAAATCATAACATGTTTAGATTATGTGTCACTCATTCAATAAAATGCAGTTAGCATCTACATGCTATGTACTGTGCCTGGCTTCAGAGGTCTGGCAGTGAGAAGTATCTGCCTATCCCTGAATTTACGGGGTAAAAGCACTTAGTGGGAGACACAAATAAAATCAAACTCTCTCCTTAACAAATGTGTAAGTGCAAACTGACCAGAGCTATGGTGGAAAAGTGTCTGATGTTTTGAAAGCATTAAAGAATGGGGATCACTGGGGTTGACATCGGCAGACACAAGTACAACAGAAAAGGAAAATTCAGAAATTGTAAGTTATGTGTGAGTAAAATTAGAGTTCTTTAATTAATAGAACTGTACAATTCCCTACAGCAGAACTGTAATGGTAACAGAAGCTATCAAGATAAAACCTTCCTCGGGTTATTGGACTATAAAATGCAGTTAGTCAACTGAACCATTTACATTATTTCAAAGAACTAGCCCATTGGCTTCTGTGCTTGCTGGGAGATCTCTACCCTGTATGCGTTAGTTAAAATTCACCCCAAGCCAAAGAGCTCTGGGACCTCTGGGCACATTCATAGGATGGTTTTGGCACTCTTAATTTCCTGAGATGAAAATGCTTATTAAAAAATTAAGAAGTGAGTCGGAAGCACTCCTGCTGTTCCTCTCACTACTCCATAGAGTAAAGCATTCAATCTATAGCAGTTGCGCTTCGATCATTTCTATAATCAAACACGACATCCTTGGAAGTTGCCCTCTGGTCTAGGAAATGTCAGGTCTGTGCCTGCCCCCTCCCTCCCCTACAGCCCCAGTCCACCACCCACCAGGAGGCAATGCTCAGGGTGTGGGTGCTCGGGGGAACAGTACTTACTTTCTTTCCTCAAGCAGAGCGATTTCCTTCTTGACCTCATGGTATTCTTCTGCTATCTGGCAGTGTTGTTTGAACACCTGCATGGATTCCAGGGAGTCATGACAAGGCGGCAGAGGCTTCACAAACAACAGTGAGAAGAGGTCAGTTCATTTCCTTGCATCACAGTCAGTTACCAAGCATTCTCCTCTGCTCACGTTCTTTAGAGGGAGAATTTTTGCATGAGAATAGCATTGTCAGTCAACATGGGAGAGAGCTGGCTGATCCTACATGACTAAAAATAGAGAGGTGGACTGATAGTCCCCACATTCATTGTCCAGAGTCATTCACGGGCATTCTCAGGCCCGAGCCAGAACTGGGAAACCCACCACATGTCAGTTACTTGCCATATGTTGGAGAAAAAATTGGTCTCCTAATGATTCTGCACGCCTCTCCAGAAAACTTAAAGTCTACCCTAGAGAAGGGCAGTGGTGGGGAAGTATTTCAGTTGTCTGTTTGCATTACCCCTTGCCTTCCGATCTTGTAGCCAGAGGCATAATCTCATCTTGTACAGTGGGACAACCCTACAAGAATGGCTCTGACAGATGCATCCACGTGAAGAAAGGCCTCTGGGTTGGAAATAAAGCTTGCAAGGACTAGCAAGTCCTATGAAAGACCAAGCCCAAGTACAACCATGCTTATAACATGTGAGACCAAAGAGAACGTGGATTTGGGTCTTCACTTTTCTCCCATCCAGGAGGGAAACAAAGGCCAGCACAGCAAGCCCCTAACCACAGCATGTTGAAAATCCTATTTCTGGAAATTATTTTTGAAAGAACTAGCTTTCCCTGAGTTTATAATTCTAATTTCTTGTTAGCAACACATTACTGAAAACATTACTTTTAGCAACACTAGTAAAGAGTCTTAAAGAGTTTTTTAATCATGCTTTTTAATTATTTACAGAAAAACTTTCTGTAATATCTGGGAAATACAACTGCATTATTAAACAGGCTTTTTAGTTGGAACTTTTCCTCACAACTGTCTGTGTATGTAAGTATGTGTCTGACAAGGTCATGCTCTTGCTAATTTCATACTAGTAATTGGAGAACTAATGTATTTCTTACTACTTGCTCCTCTCGTTATATTCTTCAAGGACACAGATTTTTCAGGTGTCATATTTAGAAACCCCACCCAGTATGTAACAGAAATGCAATAAAATTCTATGAAGTCTCACTGACAGATAAGATGATCCTTCCTATTTATCATGAGTCTCTGAGTAGAGATCTTCTGAAGGAAATAAAATTCAAAATAGATATGGGTGAAATTTACTTTCATGTGGAATATCTGTTGTGTCCCGATTAATGGAAAGTCTGATAATTATTATGTAGCCTCTTTCCCGACTGCCCCATGAACAGCATAAACTCAGCCTGTTTGAACCATGATCTCTTTCTATATAGAAATAAAGTGCAAAGCACTGCTCAGTAGTGTTATGGTATAACTCACCCCAGGAGATAAAGCTGTTGCCAGAGGAATTCAGAACTCCTGGCTCCTCCGGTCTGTGTCCTAGAAATCACCACCACCTCATCAATTTTCACCTGTTACACTGGCAAATTACCAGGTATAACAGTAAGGGGAATGAAAGCAATTTACTCTGGGCACCCTAGCCAAGCTGATATTAAATCATCTGTGCCCTGTTAAAGGATTTGCATACTGGACGGCCCTAAGACTAAGCATCCTATTTCCTATCCTTAGGAACATCCCATAAACTATACTCAGTTCAGCCCAGAACTTGCAACACGGAGGTAACCACAAATTCAGCATAGCTACCTATGTGACAGCCACAAGATTCTAGGACCCTGTGTAAGGGATTTGCCTCCTAAAGAGGGTATAAATGAGTGTAGCCATGTAAAGGGAGAAATGTCTTTTGCTGCTATAATTAAAAGGGGAAACTGAAAATGACATATATAATTTTCTTACAAAGGGAAAAAGTCTCCTATCTCCCTTAGTCTGCCACTCTGCAACGATCTTTATTAAGTAGGGGTTTTTTTTTCATTTGTTCTTTTTTAACTAGCCCTCTTAGTTGTAGGAAATGTGAAGATAGCATGCAGAGATAGTATAATCATGCTGTTAAGGATATATGAGGATAGAAATATTTCAAGATCTATTCAGTATCCTTACACAGTAATAGCAGGAGGACCATGCTACTTACACATAATAATATTTTCAAGATTTCCCACAATTAATAAGTAGTGCCGATTAAAAGAGAACAAGGCAAAAGACCATAGTGTGCAGGTTTTCAGGGATTAAAAGGATTCCAGGTGTCACTTCAGCCTCGGGCTCCTGAAGGCTCTGTCTTCACCCCAATCTGACATGTAACTCAACACCACTTACGTTCTCCCAATTTGCATGAAAGCATTAAAGAGCAATATGGGTTTATTTTTTAAGCAAGGAGGGAAGTTACATTGCACAACCCATCACAACACTGTAAAATTGTCTCATTAGTTGCCAGAGGCTGGGGAAAGGGGGAAATGAGGAGGTTTTCAATGGGTACTTGGCAAGATAAAAATATTCTGGAGATTAGTTACACAACCATGTAAATAAACTTAACACTACCGAACTGTACATTTAAAAATTATTAAGATGGTAAAATTTATGTTATATGTTTTATATCATAATAAAAAAAGTAGTTCATGCAAAAAAAAAAATGTCATTACATCTCTGCTGCCGCTAGCCCGTCCTGTAAGCATTGCTACAAGGGTTCCCTATCTGAGGCCCACTTCATTTGCACCCAGCTTTTCTCTCCTTGCCAAATTTTCCCTCAGGGAACTTAAAATTTTTCAACCCTTTATAATCCGAAGCCACTCACCGCTAGCCTCAAACATTGCAGGATAAATCAAAGCAGCCTCTGGTCGGCAGGACCCACTGTCCTTAGAAGGCATTTGACATTATTGGACATTCACCCCAGCCCAGGAAACTCAGCAAAGAATTTTTTTTGAAGAAGAAGAGTAAAAGTTTTATTTAAAGTTGCTCAGGGAGAAAGTGCAGGCGACCTCAGAGATAGAAGACCATCCTGAAAAGGTTGGGAAAAGTTAAAGTTCTGCACTCAGAAAGTACGGGCAACCTCAGAGAGAGGAGGGCACTGAAAGGTTGGGGATTCTCCCTTTTAAGGATTTTTCAGGAATATGACAAAGGGCTAGGGTGTGGGCTTGTTAAGTGGTCTCAAGTATCTTTGATGAGACGTTAAGTTTCTTATCAGTCATCCAGGTAATTCTGCAAAATTTTAGCTTAACACAAAAAATTTACTGCTTTGGTCCCAGACTCCCAGGACAGCAGCTTTCTGCTTTGGGAGCATGTCAGTCAAGACTGTCTGCCCTTCCTCCAAGGTGGGCAGAGTTATTTGTTTGTTGTTTGCTAAAGACTGTGTTAAGAATTTTTCTTCTTAACTTCCTGGGTTTTTTCAAAATGCAATTTTGGCTTTAAGGTGGGATCTCCTTGTTTTTATTATTCAGCAAAGAATTTTTTAAACACATATCATTCTCATCCTAACAGGAATTTACATTGTATACCAAATATAAATGGTAGAACTATAAAGTAATGAGTTGTTTTGTTCTGTGTGACAGAGAAGATTCTTGTTGCTTTATGCTCTAATGTATGTTTGTGTGTTCATATGTATGTTATAATGTATATGTTATAATGTGTTTGTGTGTTCATGTGTATGTTATAATGTGTGTTTGTGTGTAGCATCAAAAGGTCCTCCCCAGTGACTCTCTGTCTTACCTTCTCACAACCCCTCAAAGTAAGAGACAATATAGGATCACCAGTGTTCCCTGAATAAAAGTGCTTGCCTAGGAAATAGATCCCTAAAATTCAGTACAAGTATCAGGTTTCCAATTTAAATATGGAGCTACCAGGAGGTTTATATCATGTGACACTTAGAACACCGGCACTCATGAATTAATCAGTTATACATGGGTGTAAGATACTGTTTAACATATGCTCACATTAAAAACAAAAATAACTTTAAAAAATGCCTACAGGCACCAGATTTAAAAAAATTAACTTCTTGAAAAAAATTAACACTTATAATTAACACTTCAATTCTCACTGCTTAATTTTGACTATTCTTTTCCAAGAGATTTTAGTAGTTATAATCCTGTGCTAGGAATGGGTGAGAAATAAATAAACCCTTCATGTTGAGAGTGAATTTCTTTTCACATCATAAGAAAAGTCCCTTGTTATTTTCTCCGTAATTATGCTACATCCTCCCACACTCTGGATATATTTATCCTGCATTGTTGCTTAAAGAATGAAATAGTGCACTCCAAAGAAAAGGAATCCTAAATGCTTGACTTGAAAATGAAAAAGTAGAGGTCTTCTTCTGTACTAGAGCACAAATTCCATGGAATCTCAGAAACAACTGCTTCTCAGATTCACTCAGTGCCATGGTATCTGGTCTACTCACAGCACAGCCAGTTCTTGGAAGGTTAAGTTAAGACATTCTCCTCCCACTGCCTCAAGCCAACTTGGAAACATTTCCAAGATACAGATTGGGGTTTGGATGAGGTCAGAGCCCAGGAGGAAGCACTTCATCCACACCCCCTTTCCTCCATCTCCACTGCCCAAGGATTGAGCTTGTAAGGGCTGTGAATTACACAGCAGTGTGAGTGAGCCACTGCTATCTCTGGTATCCACCCCAATTATCGGGACCAATTTAACAAGATGAAGTAAGAGAGAAACCGCAGGCTCCTGTTCCAAGAATGCCAGCTTGAGACACACCATCCCATCTCCGCCCTCTGCCCAGGCCATCAGTTTATAGCCAGCACCTCCCAACACGGCCTTTGGCTTCTGGAAAGGGCCCCATGGGAAAGGACCCGACCAAGCATCTCTCCATAAGGGGCAAGGCAGCTTAAGCATTTCCGTTTTCTGCTTGGCTTCTTCAAATACTGCTGGCCCATCCACTTCAGAAATGTAAGAATTTAATTTTCCTCTCCCAGCTTCCCACACAGAAGATATATTTAGGACGCTAAGTATTCTACAGTTACTGAGCAGACTTTGTATTTATTCCTTGATTCTCTGTGTTCTCTTTACTTGGGGTGGGCAGAGGGGATGAGGGTGTCTGGTTTAAATTTATGTTGCATTTTAGCATGCCAAAATTAACAAGCATAATTTGTTAAAGCCAAAAGGAAAAACAATAGTAGGATTAATTGCAATACTTGGAAACTATTGTCTTAGAATTTTAAATATTTTTAAAGTATTTTAAGACATTTCTACAGCATCCACATTATGGTCAAAGTCAGCACTACTAATTACACTACATATGTTATATGTTATATAACTTGGGAATGAAGATATTTAAGTCATTTCTACTGACGTAGGCTATCTTAAAAGGAGAGATAAGTCAAGAGTATCTCAAACTGTCCCAATAAGGAATATCCTCATGACTGCTGGGCTTCTCATAAAAATTCTAAAAAATTAAAGGTACCATTGTAAAGCTCAAAGGTGTCCATATATTTTTTCTATGTGGTCACAGAAGCCAAAGAACAACTATAAGATACTTTTCAACATGGGTGTGAGAAAGAAAATGGCAGGCCTCTTCAATATTTCCTACGGGACTATTTCCTAATCGCATTTCTGGATGGATGTCCACGACCAGGGTAGCAGAATCCTGACGTGCCAAGGCTTCTTCATTTTCCACCAATTTCATTACTCAGATATCAAATGAAATATTGATGTAAGACTTCAAAGAAGTTTCTGGAGAGACTGCTTGGATAACAAGATATTACAGAACACAACTGAAGCTACGAAATTGTTTATTTGTGGAGGTGACATCAGTTTCTGGACTTACCAGACTGTTTGAGAAAAGGCAAGTTCAACGTGTACCACAGAGACACCTGTCACTGTCTTCTCAGATTAGATGGGAGAATGTTCAGAGGGATTGAAGCTATTGCTCAATTTGGTCAAAAAAAAAGTCATATGGATTTCCAAGTACTTTAGCTTAATGAAAAGAAGATGGCATCAGAACCTCTATCCCTAACTCAAACATCCGAAGGGATGCTTCTCTTATTTCATTTTACACACACAAACGTAAATTTCTAGTTCTTAAATGCTTCATTCAATAAACAATTTCACTAGGGTGGAAATTAACATTAATGGGGCACTTATTTTGTCAACCACTATGCTAGATCTACTCCTGATCATATGTAATTCCTATCACAACATTGTGAGGTAGATACTGCTGTCTCCACTTCGCAGTTCAGAAAAACAAGGGTGAGGGAGAATAAATAGCATGTCCCAAATCACAAACCTAGTGGGTGTGGGGCTGAGATCCAAATCCAGGTCAACCTGACGTCAGTGCCCATGCTCCAGTCATTGTAATTCCCATTAGCAAGTTTATCACAATCTACTCATTAGCATGTCCTCTACCTAAGTATAGAATCATTCCTCATTCCAATGCAGTTAAGACCACAGTACAGCTCTCCTCTGGATCATCTATAAATTAAGTCGTGATCTCTAAAACGTAACAACATGGCTAAATTTTAAGACAAATTTGGTCCTGACCCAGACTATTAAAGGATCATACCATCCTTCAGAATAGGGAGAAAGGCCAGTCTTTACCTCTTTTTCAAAAGAGAAGGAAACTGAGCCCTAAAGAGAAGCAATGATTTTCCATTCATTCTCAGATGTGGATGTAGAATTGGGCCTCCTTTCCTTTGTGAGGTCTAAACTGACTCTTCCCAAACACTGCCTCTAATGGGTATGGAGAATTTAGAAACCAAGTTCCAGGAAACGAATCCTCAAAAAATAGAATCAACCTACCACCTGCCCCTGGGCTGAGGACAAAGGCCCAAAAATGAAGATTATAAGGAGATGTTCATTTTAACACCTACCTTACCCCCATGGTTTCTTGCCTAACATTTTGCATTAATAGAGACATCAAGAGAAATGTTTGTCACTGCTATTCTTGCATAGGCTTTTTTTGGCTTCTGTGAAAATAGAAGCCCCACGAATTACATGCTCAAACATGTCCACATTCTTGGCCAAGCAACAGAAAAATCTTAGGGGTCAAATTGGTGATAGAGTATCTACCAAATAGATACTTTATAGCTGCACCTTATAAACTACAAAAGAATGTGTAATGGATATCAGAAAGCCAGAACAGGTTTTACGTGGTTGTTTTGTAACCTCATATGGCAACCTTGCAAACCAGAAACAAAAACATCTCCTCTCAAAGTAATTTAAGCAGTCCGTAGATTCCACAAAAGATGTAAGGGAAAGTAGGTGATATAGATTCAGAATCAGCGATCTAGTCTGAGTTAGAAAACTTATTTAAACCAAAATTTGACATCCCATTTCTCATCTCTAAAGAGGAGACATACTAGTTAGCTTACACAAGTGTTGCAAGGATCAAATGGGATCACTTGGGAGGAAACACCCCGCGTCTAGTGGTACTCAGTGTGCATGCCTGGCATTTAAGCCTGAGGGTATGAGAGAATAGGGCTGGCAATAATCACTGGGCATCATTTATTTTTCATGAGACAAGTTTTTAAGGCTCTGATAGAGATAATCAAGAGCCAGTTCATCCTCAAGCAAATAGTGACAACCATAGGCACTTCATATGCTTGTATAACCGAACTATTCCTCTGTAGAGGATTATGATGGTCATTAAAATTACAAGAGCCATTGCTGTGTGATGGAAGCATAGGAGACTGGCTGTGAAGACAGCCTGCTCCACAGAGTAGATTGTTCCCTTTGTACATAAAGTATTTTCATTGCTTTCAAGATAGAGGCTTCCTGCAGCAGAATGGCTTAAAATTATACACTCACTCCAAGCATGGAAACGAGAATCTGCTTTTAAATGCACTTTTCTGTGTTAGTTTTCCTCCCTCAATCCCCATGCCCTGGAGTGCAGCATAAAGGTAACAGGCAAAAGCCCTAGACAGAGGCAGCCTTAACCAAATGGCTTAACAACTGGCAAGTGTTTATAACAAACTCAATCATATCCTTCACCCAACAAGCACTTACTCGAATGCTTTTAGTTGTAATGCTGGGAATGTTTTCTCTATTCATGAAGAGGTAAAGCAATACTTTTAAGAGGAGTGGGTGAGGATCAAAACCCACGAGCCAGAAAGCAGCCTCTAATTGCCTAACTCATTAAGGATCAATGAAGATGAATAGTCTCATTGGATTAAAATAATTAAATAGACTTAATTTCTAATATATGTCAAACAGAATTAAAGTTATAAAACTCAAATGGATCTTGCAATGCCTTAACAGAAAAATCATCTGGAATAGCTGCAAGGGGTGTTATGAATCCTGTGCAGAACGATCCATGAGCCAGGGAAGCCCATTCATGTTCCCAAAGGAAAAATATCCATAATTTTATGGGGGAACAAGACCCCGAATATGCTTTGACTGTTTTATTTTCAAAACATGTTTGCTCTTTATATTTTCACCTAACTCCCATGATAATAAAATAGCTGTGAGGTGACAGTAAAAATAAAGGAGAAAAAACTGTGACTCAGGGAAAATGTAATCATTCTTTCACAATCCCAGCCACACTATGTGCAGCCCCCAGACAACCCTCCTGTGAAGCTAGAGCTGAGCACGGGATGTTGTGTGTCATGCACACACGCCAGGCAGGAAAGCCAGCCGAGAGCACAGTTGTCCACGGTGAGAGGCAGAGATGTTTGCGGACATGATTAGATATCGGGAACCAGGAATGCTGGGTGAAACCCCTGCATAGGAGCAGGAGAAAGAAGAGATAAGATGGCTGAGAGCTGCGGAGGAAATGTCAGAGCAGAACAGAGCCAGCTGTCTTTGTCATCTCAGTTATGGACATAACTGATGTTGCTCTGCTGGGCGCACTTACTGCTGAGGGGCTGTGACAGTGCCCAGGCCCATGGCAGAGGCCAGAATGAGGACTGTTCTGAGAGGCCTCATCACACCTGAGTTGTGCTGGGTTAACTGTGAGAGACACGCCAGTGGCTGAGCACTGGCTCTGTCCACCAGACCTAGCAGCTTCCATGTTTTTAACGCAGCGTGCTGGGCCCCAAGATAAGCCATGGAGCCAACAGAAAGGACACCATTTGGGTTGAACAAGGGCTCATTCTTGGTTCTCCCTGCCTCTGCTGAGGTTGTTCAGGACCAGGGCTCGCAAACTCAAATGACCTCAGGACACCAGGTACACTCACAAGCGGGAAACGCTGCTGGGTGTGAGATCGTTAGGAACGTCAGGGCATGTCGGGAACTGGAGATTGCAGACCCCTCCTAAAGCCTATCACAGTCAATAGTCGAAGAAAAAAGTGGTGACTGAGAAAATGTCTGCGTACAGGATTTAAGAGCCCTAGTAGACTTGTCTAAATGTAACTGCAAAGTGAAGTATTCAGGTCGACGTCAGGCCGAAGGCCAGTGTCCAGGTATTTTAGGCAGAACCTGTTCCTAAAGCCATTTTTGCCTGGAATCATATCATCTAAAGAAAATTAAGATGTCATAAATTAGCTCCTTTTAAATAATGCTGGTGTATCAAAATGTGGTATCTCTGATAAGTCCTCCATAAACGATACTCATGAAATATTTTTTCATAGGTCAAGCCAGACAGAATTCAGAGGGTTTAACTTAAAATTATTCTCCTAAAAGGTGTCAGAGAACTGGGGGTGGAGGTGGCATTGAGAAAGGATTATACTGAAATCTTGCCATCATGGCAAGCCTCCCCTGCACAGTGTATCACTGAGTCACTAATCCAAAACAGGACAAAACCACGATGGCCCAGCGACACCCACAGCAAAGGAGGGCAGGGCCAGCCCTGTTTGCAGGCTCCAGAACTCCTTAAAAGTAGGAGCTTGTTTACACTGTAAGTTCTTGATATTCTGGTGCTGAAGCCAGATAACCATACAGGGACATTACATGAAGATTTCATGACTTTGGAGTGCTAGAAATGTAAGCCTCAATCGTTTGAAAAGCTCCCCACTCTGTCTCCAAGCCAGTCACTATATAAGCCACTCACTATATTTGGTGAACACGAAGGATAAAAGAAGAGACTCTAGAAAAATCCTTACCTGTAGCTGCTGGTCTAATTCAGGAGAGACCAGAGGAGTGGGGTCTTCAGGAGTTGTATCATCTAAAACATGAAAAGAAAATGATTCTTCGCTGAAGAGCTCTTTCTCCCATGAGAGGTGTCCTGCTCCTACCACTGTGGGACTTGTGCAGTTAAACCGTCAGTGTAAGTGGCTTCAGTTATTTTCATCACTTTAGGTGGGGACAGATAGAATGCAGAAGACAACTTTGCTGGTTTTCAGCACAGTAGCACAGAGAGCATAGTTGGCCCAACCACACTTTTGCCAACAAATAGCAGAATCCTCAAATGTTCCCTCTGGTAGCTTTCCAACTGAGAAGTACTGCTTGTCTTTCAATGCTCCCAGGTTAGCCAAAACCAAAAAATATGATAGGCAGGAAAGTGCTTTAACAAGGTGCTAATGAGGTAACCAGAACCATATCAATGGGACAGAAGAATGTGTTTGTGAGAAATAGAAGCATTAGTTCTACTCTAAATGACTCCATGAGTGGCAAGTTTTGAGCCCAGACCACAAACCACCAGAATCAGGCAGTTAACCAGAGTATCCTTCTGGGTCACAGTATGTAACAGGCAGCAACCCAGGCAGGGCATTTCCTCCCCACACCCCAGGACATCAGCCCTTCTGAGGCCCAATCCACGGCCTTGATTTGGAAGCGCCTGAGCTGCAACTCTGTCCTCAGCTGGACAACGGCAGTGTGACTGGCAATAGGCAGGTGCTGTTGGATCAAGACGCAGTTCCCAGAAGCATCAGAGGAAACCTGGGAGGAGACTGGACTAGGATATCCAAACTACCCCCAAGTCTCTCCAAGAACACACTGTTGCCCCAGCCCTGGTGCCGCTCACTAGGGGGACTCTGGCTGTGCAGGTCCATACCATTCATTTCTAATCCCTTCCTTGTCGACAACCACTATCCCAGGACATGCAACTATAAGGATAAGTCAAAATACAGGCTAAAGCAAACAATTAAAACCCAAAGCTATTGTAAATTATAATAAAGAAAGGCAAGATCATGATTTTTATTTCTCACTACCATAACCAAATTTAGTTATAAAAACTGCTGATGCTCATTTGAATTAGAGGAAGATATACAGGCCATACAAGATAGAAACACAGATTCTCTCTCTGTTCCCTGACAGCACAGTCCAGAATAACATGCAGCATACAAGGAGCTCCTGGCCCCTAAGGGATTACATTTCTTTGAAGGCACCAAAGATAATCACCAGGAAAATAATTCAAACAAGGACAGTGTTTGCCTCTGCCAAACACCTCAAAGGTCACATCTGTTAATAGCCTCTGGTGCATTTCAGTCAAGAGTAGTGTAACCATACTCCCACTTACAAGTGGCTTCACTCAATGACAATGCCCCACCAAATGTGAACCACCCTGTACCTGCGTCAGACCACGGATGCTCCCAGGTTCACTGGCACTATTTAGCTTCCGCAGAGCAAGTAAAAACAGGGAAATCTTCCCAAGACCCTTCCTGCAGGCACAGGACTGTGTCAAAGGGACACATGGAGACCCAGTCTCCAGGCCCTTTGAATGCTCTTTTCCTATGCACAGGTGACAACTTCCATCAATAGTGGGTCTTTTTAAATCCTTGTCATTGCAAAGAATCGGACAAAAGACAGAAATGCTCACTTGCTGCTACTCAGCCTTTACGAGTAGCCCTCATTGTAAAACCTGTAGTTTGTAAAATCGATTTGGTCTAAGGTGCATTTAAATTTACTTCAATAAAATAACAATAACCCAGATGTCATGATTATGTTAGCTCACTGAGTTTGAGGCCAAAACAATTTGTCACGGGTAAATAGGAATATATTATAGTTTGGCATTGCAACCCTAAAAACCATAGATGGGCAGGCACTCTTTGAAGGAGAAACCACCTCTGTAAAGTACCAGGGCAGATAGTGCATTCTAGAATTCTAAAAGACAGCCAGGAATGGAATTCGAGGCTTCCTGGGACTTAATCTGCCTTGCTCTCTGGGAAGTCACACTCCTTCCTGCTGAGTTATAAAAAAAAAGAGAGAGAGAAATTATTCATTTTATTGTTAATTATTATTATTCATTTGCTTTACTCTAGCAAAGTGAATAGCAAATACCTGGTATGACCCAGAAGTAATAAAGCCTATTACAGGCATCTACATCATTATTTATAGTCACACCATGTAGAGGCACATATATGTGACCATTGTGATAATTTTGCTGATGAGTAAAGGCTTTAGAGTGGATTCCTTGAGTTGAAAAAAAGTCTAATTGATCAACATAGAAATGATCAAATAGTGGATGTTTTAGAATGACCAGCAAAATAAAAGTAAGACTCTGGTTAAAGCATGGCTCAGGTTGGATGAATCCAAGCAGGAAATGGCAGCGGAAACAAAGAAAAAAAACCAAAGACAGAAATAACAAGGCTCCCAAGTCTGAAAGCCAGCCCTGCGTCTCACTGCTCAAGGCCATCTGGTGTAGCTGGTATCCCTGCCAGCCAGAAATTTCAGGGCTTGCAAAGCTGCTTACAAAGCTGCCCCAAGCTGATGTGTGGTGTGTTTACTTTTAAACAGTGGCTGCCTTCTTTGACTGGTTTTAAAAATAGGCAAATATTCTAAAAGCAGAATGATGAATCACAGGATTGGGCCAAAAGGAAAGAAGGAAAATGACTCAGGCAGACTAGTAGCACAGCTGTTCCACAAACATTTGGCCGAGTCGTTGTAAAACATTTTGACAGTGATACTGGATCGGAGTTCCTGAGAGCAGTTAAGTTACTTTTGAAAATTCCAGAACTATGAAGTAGATTGTACAGTAACTATGCAAGAGACTACCCTGCCACCCCAGCCCTGGCAAATTTGACTTTTTTTAAAAAGGGAGAGCAGGTGCTAGATATGTTTATAATGTGATGAAATCAGAATGCAAGTTACATTTTTATTAAAATGTATTTCCTTACCAAATATTTATTGAATGCCTATTATGTGCAAAGCAGAGACTAAGGCTCTATGCTAAATTTTATCATATCTTTTTAATTTTATTATTTTTTAATGCATTAAGGAAATAATTCATAGGCTTCCTTTTCAAAATGGCACTGTGGGCTTAATGAACCAAGTAAAATGTATCCTAAGGAATTATTAAAAAATGAAATATAAAGGAAAAAATTAAAGAAGACTGTTTTCATAAGCAGATGTTCACTGCCTGTTTTTGCAAATATGACATGACTACATCAAGGGTACTTAAAATAGGACTTTCTTATTGGTACCCCAACCATTACAATGTGCACCAGTACATTTTATGATGGGCTTGTCTCCATCCGTTGAGCAGCTGTTGGGCTGCTTTGCAGTTATGCTGTTTTCAAACTTCCCTAATTTGTCTTCTCTGCGGTTCTCCATGGGAAAATGGGACCCACTGGGTCTGTGACCCAAGTCCTCATTGTTGTGTAGCAATGAGAGCTATGCAGTCAGAGTTCCCAGGGAATGCTGCAGCTGGAAGGGGCTAAGACACCAACAGTTCCAGAAATCTCCCAGAAGAGCAGAAGGCAAGGGCCCCAGGAAGGGAAAGGAGTCTCATAAGACTTCAGAGTGTCTCCCAGGGAGTTTCACCGAACTACTCAGCTCTACTTCACCTCTGGGCCAGGGCTTTCCAGACTTCTGTATTTCATGAGCCAGTAAAATTTTCTCCAAAACACTGGGAATCATGCCTTGAAGTGCTCAGCTTTTTATTCAACAAGCAATGATTCAAAAACAACTACCATGCATCATTAGTCTCTCTTTACAAGAGACAGGATGTTTTAGCACCAAAGGCATAAGACAAACATAATTTTAGAATGGAAAAGTGTCCATATTATATATATTGGATAAATTTAGTTTTGTGAACGAAGCAAACACACTCCAAAAAAACCTCACTGTCATGTCCTTTTTTCTCTTGCTTTGCATCAGAGAGGTGAAGATTTCACCAAAATCAGGCCAGGTGTGCAAACCCACAGTTGAGAACCTCTGCTCCAGAGAGTATCTTGCCTGAAATTTGAAGCCAGTTATCTCCCTGTCCCACAGCACTCTCTCCCTCCCTCAGTCCTTAGGAGAAAGAGTCTAGGTTTCCTTGCAGAGAAGACCTCAGGATAGAGAGAAACCACACTCAGGAGACACCCCCAAGCCCCACCCTACTCTGCAGCCAGGAACTTGAGAGGCAGTGCTGCCTGGAATCCGTCAATCTGCCTACCTTTCCTGCCGCCAGAGCTGGCTTTGTGGCTATGTGTCTGTGGGCACACCGAGCCCTTCCCCAGGCAGGGCCCACATCTGGTCTAATGCTCTGAGCATGCCGTCTTGAAATTTTTCCCACTTTTTGAACAAGGAGCCCCAGAGTTTTTCTCCTGTGCCTCCACAAATTATGTAGCTGGTGCTGCCTGCTATTCAATCTCTGAGAGCCGGTGTCCTGGAGATGCTCCCTCAGGGCACCAGGGACAAACTGACACTCAAGAGGCAAGTGAGTTCGGGCAGTGGCTACGGTGGCAAGGCTCGTGCAGAAACTACCCTGGGAACTGTTTGCCTGCGAAGGCTCCTAACCACTAAGGAAACAATGGGTCAGTCCCACATTCCATTGGCCAGACCTGCCCTGGAATCTCAAGTCAGCCACTTTTTAACTGGTGAACAGGGACAGTCAACATAATCTCTTTGAGACTCAGTTTTCTGCTTTTCTAAATGGGCATGATATTCCCAGCCTCAGAAACACGTTATTAGTATAGGAACACATATATCAATCATTTAGCCTAAAGCCTGGCACCTAGGAAATAATTAGTAATAATAATGAGTGCTTAATATAATTGAGTGACCTTTCCATTCCTTTTCACCATAATCCTGACGAAAGGGGAAGGGAGGGTATATGTGAGTGTGTGGACAATGGTGGGGGGTAAAGGTATTATTCTTCATCATCTGAGTAATACAAAGAGAGTAGGCGGGGTGAAGGCCACTGACTCTAATTACTTAGATGCCACTGTGCCAACTAAGGGAGAGTCCCTGGCACAGCCACCACCTTGGGTCTTGTGCACTTACTCTCTGTATTTAAACCTGAATCCAGGAAGAGTTTCCCTTTTACTTCTTATCAAAGCAAACACTTTCTATATGAAACATTGTCAAAGAATTTTAACTTATGCATGAAAGGTCTTTGGTACTTTCATTTTAAATCTAAATTGAAATTAATATTTTACTTACAGAAATAAAATAAGTGATATAAGGCTGTAAATCACATTACTAATGTATCAAAAGCACTTTTTAAAAATTTCTTGATACCTAGGTTCTTGATAGAGTAACACACCATTTTGAGACACATCAAAAGCTTTTTTTTCATTAAGGAATCATTGATAGACACTCTTATGAAGGTTTCACATGTAAAACACTGTGGTTACTACATTCACCCAGATTATGAAGATCCCCCGATGCCCCACTGAAGTCACTGTCCATCAGTGTAGTAAGATGCCACAGAGTCACTACTCAATACACATAAAAAGCTTTTTTGAGCTTTGCTTCCTGCTTATTAGACATGGGACATGAATTCTTTGATACACACTGGATTTTCAGGACCATAACATGAAAAGTATAGATATAGATATAAATACAGATATGGATACAGGTAGCTCTTTGGTACGGCACCTAAGAGTTTGTCAGTTCTTTGTGATTAATAATAATTACCCTGTTACTTCAACAACTACCTAAAATTATCAGGCCAACAAGATGACACATCAAATAGACTGAATGATATTTCTCTGCACAGAGAGATCTAATTCAGTTTAAAGACACGATTCATGTTTCTTAGAAACAGTCATCTTGTCACTATTATTGTAGCTATCATTTTGTGAATCGTATCAATTTATCCTTTTGTAAGAATATTTTTACTTATTTAGCTTGTAACATACTTGCCCAGAAACATGTGCTTCAGAAAGAGCCTGGGGGAAGTATATTTATTCCTCAGCACACCACCAAAGAAAACTTACTTCTCCTTTTCTTCTTCCCTACTGTATAAAACCATATCAGAACCTGCCACCATTATTTCCCATGACCACTGGGGAAGCTCTTTGCTCTCAAAAACAACTGTGTTTCTCTCTTATCACGTGGACCCTACGTCTAAATGGTTAATAAAGTAAAAAGAGCCCTGAGTAGATGGCTTTAAAAATCCCTTCCTACTATTTATTAACTGCTTGATTTGAGACAAGTTACTTAAAGTCCCTCAGTCAAGATTTCCACATCTGTAAAATGGGTATAATAATATCTTCCTGCAGAGCTGTTGCCAGTATTATGTTAATGAGATGATACAAGTAAAGGCACCTAGGTAATGCTCTGGCCTTTCTTTACAGCCCAAAGCAACAGATTCCAACCAATAAACCCAGTTGTATCTCAAAAAATCTTCACGTGGAATCAGAGTAATGAACTCAAAGTGATCATAGATACTATATTACTGATTTTATAGCATTTGATAATTGCATTTCTACTATGGTTCCCAACTCTGCGCTGGGTAAAGGTTCCCAACTCTGCGCTGGGGAAGGAAAATCACTCCCACCCCACCCATAAGGGGTTTATAACTGATGGTTGCCACTGCATAGCTGAGGTAGCTTTAGAAGTAGGGTCAGAGCTGGGAAAGGAGGACATGTGTGAGAGTTCAAAAATGCTCCCCAAGCCCCTGGTTCCCCAAATGCCATCTTACCAAGTTGGCTGGCAAAACTCCAGCAGAAACTTGACTTTCTACTGATGTGCAAAAAAAAAAAGTCCTGAGAGAGAGAAAAATTTTAACCCCAATATTCATTTATTGCTTAGTGTGAAAGGTTTTCCCATGTTTTTCCAGAGAACAAGGATGGAGGGCATGGAGAAGAAAGTACCAGAAACTTTGGGGCCCTAAGGAGGGAGAGAGAAATAATCCCCAAAGGTACCAAAGGTAGAAAGAGTTGAAGGAACGCAACAATGACAATCACAAATTTGCTGACAGCCAGTTTTTCATGTGTACAGCAGACATGCACACAACACCCAATTAAGTTAGATTCAAGGGTAGCTATTTCAGCTACTCCCCATAATTCCCCTACCACACAAAACACCTCGATATATGAGGAGAAGACAGTATTACTTAAAAAAAAAACCAACAGAATGGTTCTTAGACTTCTTTTTTTACTAAAGGTCATATGATCAATTCATGCCCATATATGAAACACTCTAATAGCTTGAAAATTTTCTAAAAACAAAATATTGAAAGTCACCAGCTTGGGCTGGTGCCAGTATCCTTGACTCATCCTAAATAAAAACTAAAAACTTAAAAGAAAAAAAATGAATCCCAAAGCCAAGGTCTAAATTTACACGAGTGTGCCAGATTTTGTAGCTTGACTGAAGATAAAGAAAACTCTCAAGTAATTAACATGAAATCCTCATGTCAAGTCCAACTCTGAATTCTAATTGAAAAAGAGCTATTTATTCTCTAATAATCCAAGAGATGGGATTCATATTTCTATTCTGTACATTTTCTCTTAGGAAAACTAACTCTATAAAGATCTTGATTTTGAAAGTTAACTCTTGAGAATTCCCAGTTTGGAAGTAATGCCATTCATATCATTAGTTTTTCAAAGACAGGCATTACTGCCGCCAGGAATTAGTTAGCTAAGTGTTATTTAATGAAGGATTCTGACTATAGGTTAGAAATGGTGATTGTATCCTAAGGGTTTTTATTTCTCCTAAAATATTGCTTCTTTTATTTAAGCCCCTGGAGGTCCATGATCTACGTAGAGTCTTGTATGCTATCAATGAACAATGATCAAAACATTGTAGGGCCATCTACACCAGGGCCAGTGTGTCATCAAGTTCTTTCAACCCTTCCTCCAAAATGTACTCTGATTCCGTCATCCCATTCCATTCCCTAATGCAGGTTCTTAAGACTTAGTCTCTGAACCATTATGAAAAGCCTCTTTCATTTTCTCATCCCGCCACATTGCAGGCTAGTCCACCAATCGAACATTTACCATTTTCATCATATTACTCCCTTGCTCAAAAACTTTTGACACTCTATTACTTCTAATCAAATCCAGCTCTTGTTGAATTGGCCTGGTAACCCTATTCTGCTGCTATCTAAATAGTTATTCTTTGTAAGACTCCGGCACAATGCTTGGCTTAAAACAGAGCTCATTAAAAAGCATGTTTCTCTTCCACAGTTCAGACCTCTGCCCCAGTTGACAAGAGTTTTAGTATTCCTTGAATATATCATGCTTAGGTTTTGCTCATGCTTTCTGTCTGGAAGGAAATGGAAAAACTGTTCAAAGATGTGTACCCTCTTTGTTTGTACCTGGTATGCAGAAATGATACCTTTCCTACATTGCTTTTTAATACCCTACTCACCTCCAAGCCCATACTGACTACCACATCTTCCGAGAAGTTGTTCCTATCTTCTGTGGGTGACAAAGAATTTTCCCCAAATCTCTTTTCCTTATAAAACCCTTAGAAGGGGTCATGTCATATACATCTTTTGCATACCCCACCACCTTTAGCAGAACCCTGGAAGCATAGAAACTAAGTAAAGTTCAGCTAATTGATAAAAGAAGAAGCTGGGGTACCCATAATCCACCAAATAGATAGTAGTCCCTAAATAACCGCAGGTCAGTTATACTATAAACCCTACCTTGTCATCAAGTAGATGTGTGAGATGTAGATGGGACACAAACCATTTAGTATTTTCCTTAGTACTCCAGAACCAACTATCATAAATACAGAAACTGGTTGTAAGTAATATGTGTCAATACCTATGCTAAATACTTTATGTATATAGTGTTATTTGTTTTTTCTTACAACTCTGTCAACTATTACTATACACATCTTATGGGAAACTGAAGTTTGGCAAAGTTGAGTGACTTACCCAAGATCATACAAATAGTGATGGAAATAGGTCTAGAAACCGCATCCTGCTGACTCCAAAGCTCTATGTCTTTAACCTCTACACCAAATCGTCTTAGAAATATATGCAAAAAAAAAGTCCTAACATCACTGGAGAAATAAGCAATGTATGAGGTTCACAATGAATGAATAAATGAACATTCACAGACAAAGACGTCTCTTTTCCTGTGGACTCTGCTTACTCCTCAACAATAAATCCACAAATATGGAATTAATCCCCCAAATCCATCCTAGTTCCCCCACTTACTATGAAAGTCTAGAATGTTTTCTTTTGTTTTCCCTTTAAATGTGTGGTCTCAAATGCTCTTGGAATTCAGAAGGCAGGCACAGTGTGCATATGATGGCAAGTGTTACTTGGTGTAATACTCCACATGCTTCTTATTCAAGAATTCAGAGGGAGTGTCCCCAAGTATCTGCAAAGCATCTTTCTGTGCACTCACAACCTCATGTGCACACAAAATTATGGACTGCTAGGACTCAAGCTGGACCTTCTGCATCAGAATACCCAGGAGTAGAGCGTTGGAACTTGTTTTTTTGATGAGTGCTGTCAGAAGATTATATTAAGAAAGGTTGAGAAACACTCAACCCTGCTTCCTACCTTGGACTTTCTATTTAGGTAACCTTTCTAGAGATATGGGGACAACGAACCTAAGGAAAAAAAAATTCAATTTTGGTGGATTCTTCATAAGGTTTTCCGAGCATCTTTTTGTGGAGCCAGATGGTAGGAGTTACCTGAAATAAAGGGCAACCCCTTTTTGAAGCTACCAAATTTTCTAAAAAAAGAATTTTGGAAGTGGGCATTCTTGGGACATTTGAAAGAGACTAGAACAAATAAACTTAAATTGACTGATAAAATACCTGCAAGAGCTCCCATTTGGGACCAAGAGAGTTCAAAGGATGGTGGCCAATTAATTACAAGTTGCATATTCAAGTGAAAGTCTGTTTATGCAGCCCAAAGATCAAGATCACCTGTCCATGGCTCTTTCCTATACATAAATTAAATTATATTAAAATGAAGATGAGAAAAAAATACATTCATTGGTCTCAACCAAAATTATAATATAATAATACTGTTTGGAATAAACAAGTTTTATATACTGAGATTGGCTTTGTAAGGCTATCGATTGTAACAGGACTTGTTCTGCTCATGTGAGACATGAACACGAGGAGGAAAATCACACGTCTTCTTTCTCCCTTGATTTGGGTTTACAGTCTTTCTTGAGAGCTACCCACTCAAACACTGACTGTTCCTTGAAATCTTGCATTTATGAAATCTGTAAAAACTGGAGGGGCTTTTCTTTTTCTTCTTAGAGAAGCAGAGTGGAAAAATGGAAAGAGTTTGGAGTGTCAAGTCCAGAGACCTGAGTTTGAGTCATAACTCCATTACCTACTAACAGTGTGGTCCCCGGAACCTCAATCTCTGTTCTGCAAATTAGGAAAACTAACACCTAAAATGCACTTATTTTAACTATCAGAAATATTGTGCATGAACACCCAATACAAAATGGAAATTCAGTTAATGTTAGTTGTCATTTGTATGTTGAGATGGATTGGTTTGTCTATTTGGAGGCTTTCCCTTCACCCCTGCCTTCCTAAGTAGGGACACAGGACAACAGCAGGGAATAAGAGAAGGTTGGAAGGACAGATGACGAGGGGCTGAGGCTTCACCTGTTCTTACTCTAGAACTAAATCCTCCACTGTGAGCTGCACGATACAGAAAACCAGGAGGTAGATGTTTCACCATCATAATCACTTTGTAGAGTAAAGCCTGAATTGGATGTATAATACCAGACTTCACAGAGCCCATATCCTTACTTTGCATATTTTGGGGATAAGCCTGTACCTTTTCAATTATTGCCTTTTAAACTGTTACCCCTTCATGAGCATTGAAGGAAGGAAGAACAGACTTTTTTTTTCAAGTATAAGATATACAACTTATAATTCATTGGCCACCATCCTCTGAACTCTCTTGGTCCCCACTGGGAGCTCTTGCATGTTTTTCATCAGTCAATTTAATTTGTTCTAATCTCTTTCAAATGTCCCAAGAATGTACACTTTCAAAATTCTTTTGTTTTTAATTTGTAGCTTCAAAAAGGGGTTCTCATTTATTTCAAGTAATTCCTACCATCTAGTTCCACAAAAAGATAAGAGGGAGGGAGGGAGGGAAGGAAGGAAGGAGTGAAGGAAACAATTGGTCCCCCAAAGGCCCAAGGTTTAAACGGTAATGTTGTTTGAGCGTGTGATTATGTGATTTTAACAGATGACATTAGACTGAGAACAAAGGCCTTCCATTCCTCGCCACTGTGACCTCACGCTACCTGAGGTCCCTTGTCAAAGGTGGTGTACGTAATTCAATATGTGTGTTAAGAGGTCACTGAGGGGAGCCATGACAAAGGACTCTAAGTATGGCAGCCTCACCTCAGACCTTACTATTTCGAGAGGGTCTGCCTCACCTGTCCCATTCATCACTCCGGCTGAAGTCTGTTCATTCAGCCGGAAGTGTGGGAGCACCAGTGAGAGACCAGAGTTTGGAACCTGGACTTCAGGAAATACTGCTGGCACAGGGACAGTGATATTTTTATATTACCTAACCAACTGCCAGCTTTTAATAAATGTTTTCTCATGCAGTTTTAACAATGAGATACTTTGCTATCATTAGAAAGTGTTAGAGCTCCATCAATTTTATACTAAAAGAAAGCTAAAATGGGGAAAGTCAAAAAGGCAGAAGAAATGTACTAAAACAATCAGAGGATTGGACATGGGGGAAGCATCACCACAGACATTTCTGGAAGCCACACTTGAAAAACACATGATGAAAAATCATACTCCCCACATTAGGTCATGCCAGGCATGCATTTTTCAATGCCCTTGTGGAACTAGAAAATATGACAGTAAAAAGGTGGCAGGCAGGGAAGAGACCCCTTCTCCCTGAGCAGAGCATACCTGAAGCATCATCGAGGCTGAAGGCGATGCGTACTGGCTTATCTGCAGGTACCCTGGCTGTGCTGATCATGTGGGCACCTGAGCCTTGGGGTTCCCCTTGGTCTTCCAGCTGTAAGAATGAGAGCCATTGTCACTTTACCCAACATCATCCCTTAAATACGCAAAATCCCTTGGATGTTAGAGGGAAAAGTAAGTTACCATTGTATTCTTATTTTAAAGATACTTCTATATCCTAGCTTTCTTTCCCTGCATGAGAAGCATTCACCTGCCCCATTTGAAATTCCTTTTCTGGCTTATAAAAAAATTGCTTTGGAAATATACATCGGGAATGAAATATACAAGATGGAGCAAAATCTCCACACACCTTACTTTTTTAGTTTCCCTTCACACCGACCAGTCCAACCCTGGCCCTTCAAGGTCTTATATAGCGTTTTATTTTTAATTGAGGGGTATCCAGAAGTCTTAACAGGGCATCAGACAGCTTCAGATTAGAACAGGTTTTCAGACTCAAAAGCCTAAATTGAATCAGAATTATTGATCTGGGAGTGGTAAAGAATGAGTATCATGGAATCATCTCAAGAGTACCAAAGACTGTTTAAAAATATCCCACAGTTATATTCTGAATACTATGTGCTTTAAATATCTGATTAGCTATCTGTAAATGTATCAAATATTTCTAATGTTGTATATCTTAACAATGTATAATATAAGCAAAAGACAAAACTTAGAAACCTCCTACTGATGTCCTCTCCCACCTACTAAATTATCATTTAAGAATTAACTAACAATGAATGGAAAAACATCCTACAGATAAGATGGATTGAGATGGACAAAAACACATGCATATTTCTTTCTTATAATAAAAGAATTTAGTCCACATATATTTTAACCAAGATATTTGATCATTTTTGTTCAATGGGACTAGGAAAAGATATTGTTATAATGATATCCTTGTTTTTCAAATACATATATTTAACTTATCTATTTTTGGTTATGCTTCCCTGAACTCTCTACTTCCTTCTCATGTAGACAGTAAACCAAAAACTGGGAATGATATTTTAAGGAAAATGTCTCTAAAAATGGCAAAATATAAATCATCTCTTTAACCATCCTTGGCAAGATTCTGGGAACTACTTTAGCAGGACATTTTCTCATAGCAAGGTTTCTGACTCTTTCCCATAACTTTTCTCTATCTAAAAATAGTGTCTAGAACACTGAATTTTGTTTTTACAATTATTTATAGAGCCAAAGCAAATGCATATGCGTATGTATACACACACACACACACACATAGATACATATACAGGTATATTTAGACATACATATATATGGAATCATCTTAGCCAGTACATGGAAAGACAACAGGTTTATATTAAACACCTAGTATAACTTTGGGAAAAAAAACAGCCACCCAGTCAGACCCATATTTGGCCCATTCATTAACACTACAAATACCAATGAACCATAAAGCGCTCCAAGTCATGTCATTCTAAGTTAGAAAAAAAGGAGGAACATGAAACATTCAACTTCAGAAGAGGGTAATACAAAATCACTTTTACTTGACTCAGGATTTTTTTATCTTAGCTCTGACATACATTTCTGTGTAGTCTCGTCTGCTTAGAATCAACCATCTTGTTAGCCACCTGTTCCTAGGGAATAGAACAAACTGTCTCAAATTTAACAAAACAAACAATAAAAATCCCCTTAAAGTTGTAGCTAAAAGAAAAAGTCTTATTGTTACACACTGTACCATCACCAAACCATTTTATCATTACATCTAAGGATGAAAGGCTCTGCTCCTTTTTTGACTGAATCTCCCAACTTTCCTGCACCGAGAAATAAAGCACAAGAGGTGAGAATTTGCCTCCAGGATTTTGTAAATAGGTCTCTGGTTCGGTTTCCAGCAGCAGGAAATGGAATTGATAAATAGCTAATTAGAGCCCCTCCCCTCCACGCAACCAGAACATCTGTCTGCCTCTGAAAGGGTGGCAGCGGCCAAGCGGGGTGGATTTTGGGTTCCACATGGTATCGACCACAAGAGCCCCTAAAGCAACTTGCCTTTTCATCACACCGCCTGGGGAAAGGGACCACTGATTCCTCCTCTCGGCTGTAACAGAACTTTGGTTAAGTAGCTGGTGCTCCGAGTGTTTAGTTCGCTTTTCACACCTGTTGCCTTACCTCACTTAGTTGAGTGTCTGCACTTGTGTAATCCAGGGCCGGCCACCGCCTTGGCCAGTCGTTGCCTTTGTGGAGTAAAGACTTAGTAAGAAGGCAGGCTGCACCTGCTACATAGCAGCCTCTGACAATCTGAGGAGCAATGACAGCTGTCAGGGCAGCTTGCTGCTACCTGCTCTCCCCCAGACCCCAGCGTCCCATGGCCCTCCCTGTTCCACTTCCTTCCACAACCCCTCTCTCCTTTCCTAGCCTCTCCAACAGCCAGGATGTTGTCATGCTTCTAGAAAAAGCAAGAGCAAAAAGAAAACCCTCCTCCTGTCAGAGGCATTGATAAACAGCCAGTTGTGGAGAGTACACATGTTTTAATTCATTAGTCCTGGCAAACCTAAAATACAAGCAGACTTGCTTCACAGGACAGGAATGTCTTCAGCGTGACCCAATTGGTGTCTGTGTCTATTCCAGCAAGCTGGCAAAGATAGCATGACCCCAGTCAGCAAAAATGTCGGCAGCTCCAATCCGCTCGGTGAGACCAGCCAACTTGGACCGGTCACAGGCGACTCTCAGATAATAGCAGTGATGATCCTGGTTAAGAACATGAGGTCTGAAGTTGAGCCACTGATGGGCTTGATGACTTGATCCTATCCACAAATGCAACTGACCACAAATCCAGTCAATGGGGAATAGGCATGGAGCATTAGGGTTGTTCAACACTTTTAATAGCTATAAACTTGAAGATCGGTAGTGCTCTGCAACAGTTGGGTGGTGATATTGTGGTTAAATGATTAAAGATAAACAAGTATTAAGAGACAAGCCACAGACTGGGAGAATAATCTTTGCAAAATATGTAACAGATAAAAGGCTGGCATGCAAAATATAAAAAGAACTTTCAAAACTCAACAGTAGAGAAACAACCCAGTTTGAAAAATAGACTAAAGAGCTAAACAGACACCTCACAAAAGATATACAGGTGGAAAATAAGCATATGAAAAGATGTTTAATACCATATGCCATTAGGGAATTGCAAATTAAAACAACAATGAAATACTACTACACATCTATTAGAATGGCCAAAATCTGGGACACTGATAACCACAAAAACTAGTGAGGATGCAAAATGGTGCAACCACTTTGGAAGACAGTTTGGCTGTTCCCTACAAAACTAAAAGTACTGTTTCCATATGATCCAGCAATCACACTTCTTGGTATTCACCCAAAAGAGTTGAACACTTAGGTTTTCACACAAAAACTTTCACATGGATGTTTCTCGCAGCTTTATTCATAATTAGCAAAACTGGGAAGCAAACAAGGTATGCTTTGGAAATTGAATTGGTAAACAAGCTGTGTTACATCAGGACAATGGAATATTATTTAGTGATTTAAAAGGAATGAGCACTCAAACCACAAAGAGGCATGGAGGAGACTTAAGTGTATATTACTAAATTAAAGAGGTCAATCTGAAAAAGCTGTGTGATTCCAACTATATGATGTTCTAGAAAAGGCAAAATTAAGGAGACAGAAAAAAAATCAGTAGTTGCCAGGGGTGCAGGGAGAGGGATAGAGGAATGATAGGCAGAGCATGGATGTTTAGGGCAGTGAAAATATCTGTATGTAACTACAATGGTGAACATATGTCATTATGCATTTGTCAAAACCAACAAAATGTGCAACACCAAGAGAGAACCCTAAACTATGGACTTTAGTTAAGGTATTTATATTAGCTCATCAGTTGTAACAGACGTACCACACTGAAGCAAGATGTTAATAATAGGGGAAATTGCTTGGTGGGGGGGAATATGAGGACTCTGTGCTTTTCACTCATTTTTTTTTCTGTAAACATAAAGCTGCTCAGAACAAGGTTACATTAATAAGTAAAAGGATTAACAGATTTCCTAGATCTAATGAATGAAAGCCTAATTTGTTATAATATACACAGCAATAAGCCACATGGACTCAGAGACAAGAGCATTCACATATAAACCAAATTTGCAGTTTTAACTACAAATCTTTCCAGGTATTATTATTATTACTGTTTTTATATTATTTTATGATTAATAATGTCACCACATAATGTATTATAATTTATCAAAAGAGTTGCATCCACTCTCTCATCTTCAGCATCCCAGTAATCCTGTGAAATAATCACAGTCAGTATTGTCATCCCTATTTGACAGATGAGCAAACTGAGATTTAGGCAATTTAACTAACAGGCTCAAGGACAAATGATCATTATGGAATAAAGGACCCGGATTAAATCCAGGCTTTCTACTTTTTAGTTCATGCTATTTCCACTATGCCAGGATGCTCTCTGTGAAGCATCCTATTGAATTGCTTTGTTAACAATGTCTGACTCTCAGCTTTTGACCTGGAGGAGACAGGAGGTGTAACTCTTCTTCAGTGGGATGGCACCCAGGTTCCTCTGACACCAGCCATCTTCATCATGATACCTAAATTCAATCTCAAGGAAATCAAAGTTGTGCATCTCATGTGTACAGGTGGGCAAGTGGACACCACATCCATACGGGCTCCCAAATCAGCCCCTGGGTGTGCCTTCAGAAGAGCCAGAGGTGACATCAACACTGCCAAGGGTATCAGTGACTGGAAGCATCTGGATTCCAGTGAAAGTGACCTTTCAGAATGGAAAGATCCAGAATGAGGTAACTCCTTCTTCCTCTGCCCTGATCATCAAAGCCCTTGGGGAGCCACCCACAGATAGGGAAAGTAACACATTAAACACAATGGGAATATCACCTTTTAGGATACTGTCAAAAGCACCTGACAGATGCAGCATGGAACTTCATCCAGAGAATTCTCCAGCATCATTAAAGCAATCCTTGCCACTGCCCCGTGTGTGGGCTACAGCGCCGATGGACGCCTCGCTGGTAAGGAGCTACAAAGAGAAAGAATTCATTAAAGGACAATTTGACAATAAGAAAAGAACAGAAAGAATATATCTAAATAGTCTAAATGTGCTCTGCCAAGTCCAATCATATACATTTAAGGCTTTAAACAAGAATTGATATTCACCAGTTCTTCTATTCCCTTAGGAGCAACAATGTATTCCTTAGCTCTTTATCTAAACACTTCCAAGAGAGTAACGAATCTGAAACCCAAGAGAAATCCTTCCCACAACTGTAACCCAAAATAACTACCTGGTATTTTAAGAATTCAATGGAATTATACAAATTCAGTCCAGGAAGGACTGTGTATGTACATCGAAATATTAACAGATTAACAGTATGTCTCTGGGTAGAAGCAATATGTATTGTTTTTATTTTCTTCTTTACAGCAATAAATATATTTTACTGTTATATGCAAAGTTATTTTTAATGTTATTCAAGAAGATTTTCAAATAATGAACTCTATCCTTGCTTCTGAATTATGGTGTATAATATGCATGGGAGCTGATGGTACAGACTGTTGTCACAATTGATGTGGTCTCAATTTCTTGATACTATTCAATAAGCATCTTAGGAAGACTTGGTATGTTCCAGGCTAGTGTTTCCCAAATTTACCTCATTACTGGGTTCACGCCTTTTAAAAATACACATTCCCATGTTCTACCATGGCAATAACCCAGTAGGGCTGGATGGGCCCAGGGTTTTATAAATTTAAACAAGAAATACTAATATCTATGTACAGTGTTTAGAAAATGGTTTAAAGTTAGCTCTTCACTGCTATGTGAGAAACACAGCCTATAGTCTTCAAAAAAAAGAGATGTTTCATGATAGTGAAATAATTAGCCTTCCCTTACAACCAGTTTCTATAAAAGGCCAGATAATAAATGTTCTACACTAAATGGGCTGTTATGGTCTGTGTCCGAACTACTCATCTCCGTCACTGTAACACAAAGACAGGCACAGACGAGATGTACTTGGCATACATGGATGCCAACTTTATTTACAAAAGCAGGGAACAAATGGGTGTGTCTGTGTGACAATGAAACTTTATTTGCAAGAACAGACAGCAGCATAATTTACCAATTCCTGACTCCTCTTACCCTAATCTGAACAGCTGGTGCACAGCCAAGACACAGCCGCACCCATAGTGCCATGCGGCATAGGTTGTCTTCTTGGAAAAAACTTATTCTGCCACTCTCAGTTCTTTCTCTTTGATTCATCCCTCGCAACTCCATCCTTACAAAACATCCTGGTATGTCAGACTTTCTTCGGTCAGTGAAGCAAAAGCCCCAAAGTTATTTATTAACCCCACCATCTTTAAAGCACTGATCCATCTGTTTGAAACAAACACAAGTAAATAATACTTAGCTAAATAAATAAGTTAAATACTTGACAAATTTCCTTTTTTTTTTTACATTTGGTGCATTTTTATTGAAATACAGGTGATATACAATATTATATTGGTTTCAATTATACAACATAGTAATTCAACAGTTCTCTACATTATTAAATCCCCACCTCAACTAGTACAGTCACTATATGTCAACATAGAAAGATGTTACAAAGCCATTAACTATATTGTCTATGCTGTACTTTCAGCCCTGTGACTAATTTATATTATAATTGGGACCTTTGTGCCCCTTTATACCCCTCACCCTCCCCACCGACCCACCCCAACCCCTCCCCCATGGTAACCACCAGTCACTTCTCAGTGTGTCTGAGTCTACTAAGCAGGTTTCCTTGATCTAAAGAATGAAGCTAATTTGTTATGAAACACTCTACAGTAAAGCTTGAAATATTCAATTAGGGATGGGTAGATGAAATTTAATGTAAATATCTACATTACACTTAATCATATAGATAGCTGTCAAATCACTATATTTGAAACCAATTACTTGAAACCAATATAATATTGTTATCAGCTATACTTCAATAAAAAAAAATCCCCTCAAAAAAATATTGAGATGATTAGATTGGCTGAGGGGGCTGCATGTGCAGGCCTGGGCAGAAAAGCATGGGAGGAAATGATGCATGCTGTGAATTGGTTTCCTGCCATTGTTCTTTTGAGGGGCCTCTTCCTCTACTTCTGACCCCAGTCAAGCCTCAAGTCAGATTACCCAGGTTTCCCAAGAAGTCGCTTCACGGTCCTTACCTTCAGTGACGTTGCCCTTCTTTTTCAACACCTGCCTATCAAGATGTGGGTAAAACTGTAATATTTCCAGAATATCTCACCTGGCTTTGGTACATCTACATATCAATAGGCGTTCAGAGGTGTAGAGAAGTGTGGCTTTAGTGCATTTGCATCATTCCTCAGGGGTGGAGAGAAGTTCATCTCCATATCAATAGGTAATTACCTTGGCAACAGAGGGCTTATCTGTACCTGAGAGGTGAGGGGAGGGCTATTTTGCTTCTGCTGGAGCAGGAAAGAGAGAAGGACCCAGACTGCAGTTTGTAAGCAATAAACGGGTTTTAAACTTTATTTCTCCCTTTGACTGATTTTGGTTTTTAGAGGTATTTTGCCCTGGGATTTCCTTTCCCCAATTTACACAAGGTAACACAGTGAAAGATCACTACAAAGACTGAAGCCAAAAAATCAAAAACAAAACAATCCCTCCCCAAGAATTTGTGATCAGAACTGTCACAGCCTTTCACATGAGAAGAACCTGGGAGCCACCTTCCTAATCCAAATTCACTTTAAGCTTACACTAGCAGAATGATCAAGTTCATATCCTTTTTTTTAACTCAAGTATAGTTGATACACAATATTACACTGATTTCAGCATTTTTTATGAAAAGCTCAAGAGAAGGTTGAGTAGGATTAGAACCATTAAAAGCTCACAATGGGTTCTCTTTACTGGGACTTGAAGTTTGCTCATTGAAAGAGGCAGAATAGGGTACAGTGTTTAAAAGCCAGGCTGCCTGGGTCTCCCACCTGGCTCTGTCTCTTGCTCATGTGGGCCTTTGGTAAAGTTGCTTACCCAATCAGTGCCTTAATTTCCCCAAGTATGAGGGATAATTATGGTACCTACATTATATACTGTTTTGATGATTACAAGATAAGGTACATAAAGTACTAATAACAATGCCAGGAAGACAATAAGCACTATATAAGTAGGAGTTATTTCAAAGGGACAAAAATATAGGGAAAACCATACCCAAAGAGTACCATGACTTATTATATGCCCATAACTTATTTATTTCATAACTGGAAGTTTGTCTTAAATATATTTGACATTTGTCTCCTGATATTTTTCTGACACTTATATTTAAACACACACACACACACACACCTAGCTTTTGGGCCACACCAAAACAGTTAGTGGGCCAGATGTGACCTGGCGTCTATAGCTCTCAGGCCCTTAAGGTATAGAATTAGCCAAGAAGTAAGCATGGGATAACAAGTTTTCCCAAACTGGAGTAATATAATGTGTGTGTGTTTGTATGTGTGTGTAGTTATTGTTTTGCTTATTTAACTTGATTTATACAGAATTTAAGTGGCTTCATAATATGTATTTCCCATTCATAGTTTACTAGATTTGTGTTCCTATTTCTGTAATAATTTAGACATCAGGCTCTTGGAGAGAGAATGAAATTTCCTTTGATATTCTTGAATAAAGGAAAATCATATTTATCTTATATTTTAACAGTGGCATCTTTCCCAAGATTATAACCTGAAAGAACAAATAAAACCAAGTTTTAATACTTGTTACTATAGTACAGATTATTATTATTTTAATATTATCCTAAAGAAAACATGAATGTCTTATCCTCTGTACATATCCCAGGGTGTGCCCCTCAAGGTGAGAACACTCCCTCCTTTAACACAACCAAATAGCACCATCATACCAAACAATGGCCACCCCAACAATAATTCCCCAACATTTAAATCTCCAGATAACATTCAAACCTGCAGTTTCCTCACGTATGTCTGAAATTTGTTTTCTCATTTCATTTTTTATTTTTAATCAAGACCCAAACAAGGTCCAAATGTTATGATTGGTTGCTACTTTTTTCTTACATTTTTAAAAATCTATAGATACCACCTGTACCTTATTGTTTTTGCAACTTGTGTGTTAAAAACACCACAGAGCCTCCCACAGTTGCAGCCCATAATGTCATTTAACATGCTTCTCTATTCTCTGGATTACCTGTGAATTGACATTTGGATCTAGAAACTTGATGGAATTCAGGATTTTTTTTTTTTTTACAGGACTACTTCATGGGTAGTGAATAATATTCTTTTAAAATATAAAACATTCTCCAGTATTGACTTACTTAATTTTTAGAACAATATTACTTAAGTACAAGCATAAAATTATGTGTATACTTCTTATGAAAAACTTATAAAACCAAGTTTTCAAATTAAATGCAAATAAAACATGAAATTAAAATACGAATTAATCACATTAATTTGACACAACAGAATGCTTTCCTGAAACTAAGTAGGTGCGCACAGCATGCTCACAGTGTCACTCAGGAGTGCAAACTCACTAGGCTTCTCCTCTCTGCTAGAGGTCTGATGACTGGTTCCTTATGGGACTTTACCTCTGTGACCTGCTCTGAAACTCATTTTTGATTGGCACCCATGACATCTTTGGCCTTCATACAACAAGCATACAACTGCTTCTTTGGTACCGCATTAACCCACGAACATGAGCTTGTTGAAATCAGAAGTTTAAGCAGATGTATCCTGCATGTCTTTCAGACAGCTCTCAATTGGGCTTCAGTTCGAAGGTCACGGCTTTACTGAAATTATTAAGGAAACTCACTGAACTCTTCCTAAAATTCCACAACACTGAGCTGTACAGTCCATGAAATACGAGGGCTGTCTGCCCTTTTGGTGTATGTCTTTCCTCTGAAAACCCCCAACTGCAAGAGAGGACCAAATGCTCGTCAAACCTCCCGCATGAGTGAGGGGAAAGACAAAAGAAGTCTTAGCTCTAAGTCCGACAGGATTCTTTTAGTTACAAAAGTCAAAAACTAATTTCACATTGTCTTGAATAACAAATGGTATTTACTAGCTCACAAAACCAGGAAATCCAGGGGACTTGTTGTTTCAGAAATGGATTTTTTGAAGGCACAGACACATCAAGAATCTGTCTTTCTCCACTTCCTGGGTCAGCTTCCTCCTGTGTTAACTCCATTCCCAGATGCAGTCTCCCCATGAGGTGGCCACCAGCTGCCTAAACTTACATTCTATCAGCTTTACAAGGAAAGAGAATATCTTTTTCCTCAGAATACTTGGGTAGGATGGTCGTTGGCCAAGCTTGAGTGCCGTATCTGTCACCGTAAACAAGGAGCAGAGTACCTGGATGGCTGAGGCCTGCATCGTGGGCCCATCCGTGAAGTTGAGTAGAGAGGGAATTTTCCCGCAAATTGATAAAATGACATTGAGCACACCAAAAAAAACAAAAACAAAAAGAAAGAGAAAAAGGAAGGAAGGGAGGGAGGGAGGGAGGGAGGGAAGAAGAAAAGTAGAAAAGGAGAGAGGAAGGAAAGGTGGGGAGAAAAGAGAAGAAAAATGTCTACTTAAAAATCCTATGCTAATAGTAGCTTCATAAGTAGGATATGTCAGTGTCCCATGAGACATTCTTGTTTCAAGATGGTAGTGAGAAATGACCTTGATGGGGCAAATACTATGTGCCAGACACACAGCTAAGCTCTTTTCATGCATCTGACATCACTTGATGCTCAAAACACCCCTTTAAGATAGTTGCTGTCATTCCTGTTTTATAGAGGAACAAACTGAGACTCAGAAAGTTTTAGTAATTTGAGCAAATTTCCAGAGCTAATAAAATATTAGACCAAATTTTTTGCCAAAAGAAAGCTCTTTATCTACCAATCAAAACCCAGTTCAAGACTTATGACTGAAATTGCCTTTGTAAACAAAAGGAGAAGCCTTTTCCTATTGTCAGAGTGGGAGACTCAAAAAGTCCTTGCCTTATGAAGGAGAAATGCAAAGCCTCAAGAAATGCAAGGAGGTTTGCTTCTTTTAACAATCCAATACCAGTAGATACAAACCTGATCACCACATTCAATGAAAAAACATGTAAATCATTGTATGAGGAACCAGTATGAAGCCTCTATAATTAGCGACCAGAGAAACACAGAAAGAGTTGGAAAAGATCTTAATCCAGTTCCTTTTGGAGGAAACTGGGGCCCAGGAAGAGAGAGTTACGCCTTTGTCCTGGAGAATAAAAGGGAAGGAGATCAGCACTAAAAATTTGCACCTCTTCAAGTAGCAGCATCCTCTTTATGAGCTTTAATCTATACAGGAGTACAAAAATATTACCTTTGAACGTAGGATACAACTTGGAGATGGTAGGCACTTCTCTAAGTTTTGAAAGAAGATAGAAGTGAGATGGGCAAAACCCCTCATCTCACTGACCCATCTCATAACAGGACTTCTCCCCACCACCTCTCTGTGCTGAGTTGGAACCAAATAGGGTGAATTCTTCCTCAGAAATACTTCACAACATCCAGGTGGTGACTTCATCACCACCTCCTACCCTGATTCTCTTCTAGATCATTCTCCACACAGCCACCGTTGTCTCCGTTCCTTTAAAAAGAGTGGTATGAATCACTGTCATCCCTGGAGATAGGCATCTGTTGAGCAGAGGCAGCCTTCAGGGACCCTCGCTCACACAATCCTTCTAAAATCCTGGGAGGGGCCCTTGCAATGGGTTCACGTGGTTACATGTCTTTGTAAAACTTGCAAAAGTGAGAGTTTAACTGCATTGGTTAAGACTTCCATCTCTCACCATTCCAAGTTCCCCTCTGTCACATTTCCCCTTGTGTTGGGTGGAAATGGAGAAGCTGTGCGAATTTGGCTATAGAGTAGGTCGAGTTGGGGATACATTTATTATCCATATATTTATGTGGTTTTCTGTCTCAGTATAGAGTAGTTTGCTGGCTGAGCCAGTGTAGAAATGGCTTCCAGTATTACCCCCACTATGCCAACTTACAGGTATGACAGCAAAAAAGTGCACAGCTATTGGTCATCTCATGGTATTAATGTGTCCTAAAGGGCATTCATGACTTTGTAGCCTTTTTCTCTAACAGTACTTTATGAACCACAACCACTAATAAGCAAGATCCACACTCCTATTCCTAAAGGGATTTCTGGGTAAAGAAGGCAGCTTAAACATTTTCAATGTCTAAAACTCTTCTAAAATGATAATAAAGTTTTGCTGTTGTAATTGTTTTTTCTTTTTATTGGTTTTGTTCTGCTTTGAGGCATAAATCCACAAGGATGGGGAAAATGGGAAAAGACACAATAGAAACAAAATTTTACCAGTTGGAAAGCAGGGAAAGAGTGATAAGAACTGATTAATAGACTAGAAGGAGCTGAACCAAACTTAAAGCATGGAAAGCTGAGAATCAAATCAGATCACAGTCCTCATAGGAAAGAAAACAAAATCAGTAGTCAGAAATGTTTTTCGAATTCTCAATAACAACACCGGAAGCCACTTGGAAATAAAGCTAGCCTTGAATATTTTAAAGGAAAAAATATTTCCAACCTAGAATTCCACACCTGATCAAACCATCATCAAGTCTGAGGATCAAAGTCTTTAAAAAAAATTGTATCCTGTGCACTTCTCTCAGAAAGCTACGGGAATAAACCAGGAAAAAGGAAGCTGTGGATATAGGAAACAGAAAGATCCAACACAAGAGAGGATAAAATAACTCTTCAGGATGATAGTAAAGATTACAGAGGGACCATGTGCCAGGAGTAGAGCGCAGCCCATCTCCAGTCCCCAGAAAACAGGTTCAAATGCCATAAGAGTGGCTCCTTAAGATAGGAAATGGTTACTTTATTGTTCCTGTATGAGAAAAGATTTAGACAGTGGGCAGAAAGGCAACTCTTTACAAGTTAACTCCCTTCTCCCATAAAACTACTAGAGCAAAGACACATGCACAGTGCCTGGTCCATAGCAGAAGCTCAATAAAATTTTCTGGAACTATACTGAACTGAGATACAAGTGTCTGATGGGGAAGCTCCCATAGAGGCCAGGGACACAAGGACAAAGTTAACAGATATCAGTTTACTTCTCCAGTATCTCTAATTTTGTCTACTGCCAGACTTGGATCCAAGTTAAGCTCCTAAGTTTAGATCTGTTTTTGTGAAGAATCAGTAGCCAAAAAGCCACAGTAGGGCCAAATAAAGTGAGGTACTCCAGCCCTAAAAGGCATGTCTGAAGAACACACCTGTGCATGTTCACAACAGGCTGGAGTTTTACCTAGGGACATACAGCAGCAAGCCCCTCCATCTGCGATTTCACTTCCCACAGGTTTAGTTATGTGCTGGCAACTGCAGTCCAGAAGAGATGATTCTCCTTCAGAGGTATGGACAGAAGGTCAATAGTAGCCTAAGGCTACATCATCATGTCTATGTCATTCACCTCACATCACCTCATCATATAGGCATCATCTAGGCATCCCATATCATCACAGGAAGAGAAAGGGTTAATTACAACAGTACAATAAAATATTTTGAGAGAAAAGGAGAGAGACCACATTCAAGTAACTTATAATTTTTCTGTTTTATTGAGTTACTGTTGTTAATGTCTTACTGTGCTTAACTTATAAATGAAATTTAATCACAGACATACTACCTGAGGTTTCAGGAATCTCAGAATGTATAATAGATAAGGGAGAACCACCCTATACTCTTGGGTCCAGAGCTGAGTGGATCCAGAAAATACAGGTGACTAAAAGAAGCTGTGTAAGAAAAAGGAAATGATGTAAAGGGACCAGAAAATGGGATGCCAAGAAGAAAAACATGAAACTCCAAAGGGGATGTCCAAGAAACAGTCTCGGTTTTTCTGGGAGGTATGTGATGAAACCATCCTTTCTATCTCCCTAGGAACATTCAATAAAATCTGCATCATTCACCAGTGCTTTTGGAGTTGCGTATTTTGAGACTTTAAAGAAGTTGCAAGTCTGAATTCAAAGTTGGTTGTTGGGAGATAACAGAGGTTACCCAAAAGGCATAGTCACTCTTGGGTACGGCACTATTCCTGAATAATGTCACAAACACCGAAGACACAGAGAGTTGCATCAAAATGAGAAGCTGGAGGTATGGAAACATTTTGTTGTTGATGGCGGTGGTATTTAATTAATCAAATTACCAACTCAGACTTTTCCATGTGATTGTCAGTTTAGATATACTCAATGTGTTTCCAGAGTTAGAATCAAAAGCTAAATGACAGAGTACAGTGGGGAATGGAATATGGCTTAGCAATTCACCTCTGTGGAAAAGTCACTAACACTGAGATAGAAAGAGACTCTAGTTCCATAAATGGCCAGCTATTTTAATAACCTTCCATTTTGGTTCTGTCTGTAACTCATGTAGCCACATAGAGATTGTCACCTGGCATCTCTAGGCCACACTTTCTCATCTGGATGGGGGAGATTTAAAATCAGTGCTCTCTAAAGTTCTTTACAATACCAAATTCTTTAATTTTAGAAGGTGGAGCAGCCCCAAAATGAAAAAATAAGTATTCTCAGAATTCCTTCCCTAGTTTTGATTCAGTAAAGAGTCAACGGGTTGATAATACACCAAAAATACATTTTATAGCTATCATCAAGAAAAGAACAGAATAAAAATAATCCCTCTTCTTTTCCCTGTTGAAGCTAGTTAACACCACCACCCCCAATTTTGCTGCCAACCCCATTCAGTCCCAGATACTTCCTACTGGAGCAAATTCCTTTCAGTCCCTGATTATACTGTGAAACCCGAGGAAAGTGACAAGGAAGAGATCATGTTTTGTTCATCAAAACGTTCTTCAGATTAAGCCATCACATCCTAAAATAGTGAATTAGACTCACCCAGCACGACTTCTTCCTGAAAGGATGCAAATGCACTTGTTTAGAAGTGGAGTGTCAATTACTTGTGCAGATACAAAACTGACTAATAGCTAAGGCCTAATAAGACACCTGTCAATTTCCCTTTGTTTTAGTTTAGCTACTTTCAATTCATAGGAGTTGCCCAATGCAAACAGCATTTTGCTGACAGTTTGTTTGTGCTTTAGCAGTGACAGCATTCAAACTAAAATGGACTTTCGGATATTTCCATCCACTCCTTGAAAATACATTTTAAGAATTACAGTATTAACCACAAATGAATGGCTGCCCAGCCTCTCAAATGAGATACAGAAATAGCATTGTTAAATCCATCAGAAAAGGGACAGCTTCCCATCATTGCTCCAGCTAAATGAGAATGAAGAAGACTTTCTAGAAGAGTTACAAATAGAAACTGACATTTTCCTGGAATAGAAAAATACCAGTGAAGGGCAGGAGATAATTTCTGTTTGAGATTTGAGAATATATTAAATATAAGAAACCTATCAATAGTTAAGACAGAGTTCACAGATCCTTTTGTGTTTGAGATGAGAGCATGCATTATTAACCAAGAAAAAATCTTACTCAAGGTGAGCATGACCAGGATAAGAATCAAAGTGATATTTCACAGGTTGCCAAAGTAATCCAAATAATTCAAATTACACAAAGACTTTTATAACCCAAGTTCCATGAAAATGGCAGTTAGTTTTCAGGAAAACATTCCTGAACATGAAAAGTTTATTTCTATTTCTGGACTAACTATATATAGTTAAATCATACATTCAATGGTAAAAGTGTATATATATATATATATATATGTATACACACACACACACACACACACACATATATTCAAATTTTCAAAGGACTCTCTATAGAGCCTAATTAGCCAGTTTTTTAGAATTCTCTTTCCAAATTTAGATTCTGAAATTTACAATAAGAATGACATTCCCTTTTCAACAAGAAAAATAGTAAGTGAAAATTAATCAGAATATAGATAGAATAGTATTTTGTCCTCTGTTTGGGTAAACAAAGATTTTAAGAAAATTTTACCTGTCATTGATCTGAGATGTTTTTAGTAATTGTCTTTAAGGATACATTAAGAACAAAAAATAGAGTGATATTAACTAGGTCTTTCCAACTGTTTTCTACATGGGCAGTTTCTACAAAGAACTGCAGGCTACACATTATTATATTACTAATGTTAGAACTGGAAGATTTCTTTTAGATCACCTAAATTATCTCTCAGTTTAACCCCTGAGGAAACCCATCCATCATTTATATTTACACTTACCTTCTTAAAATAATTTACACTTCATCAGTTTTGTTCATATTTTGATGGCAATATTCCAAAGTCACTTACTTGACTTTTCTAAATTCTTATGGCTTAATAAGGTAAGAATCCCATGGCCATATCCACTGATAGATATGGACCTTCTTGAGGTCTATTCTAGAGTGCTATAGCACTCTAGATTGCGTATGTGCCAGGCACACTACTCTGTTTTAAATATAATAATTCATTTAATCCTCACAACAATCCCATTCAGTCTATCGAGGCCAGCTTCCGGGGCAGTGACACAAGGCCCAGTGCTCCAAGGGACTCCATGCTTGAAATTGCAACAAGGCCCCGGCATTTCCATTTCACTGAAATTTGAACACGAATTATGTATCCAGTCCTGTCTATGATATTAGAACTATTATCACCCCCATTTTACAGATGTGAAAACTAAGAGAAAGAATGGTTAAATATCTTGCCCAAGGTCAAACAGCTAGTTGGTACTGGAGCCAGGATTTCCACCCTGCACTCCTCTGCACTCACAGGGGAGACACTGGAAACCACTGTGCTCAGTTCCCAGCTAGTTCTAAGGTCCTTTACTAAAAGGAATGTTGATTTCACTCTTTTCTCCTTCAAGCAGCTCTTTTTTATAGATGCAGAATTGCAGTGGATAAAGAAAAAGAGATGCATTCACCAACAAGCCAAATTTGAAACAAGAACTGCTTAGCCAAATGAAAGGTGAGAGGGTTTTAAATGGTTGTGGCAGGGGCTTAGCTATTTAAATGACAAGATAAACAGGATACCTTTTGGGCTATTTCAGGCTCTGGTCCCCAAATTAGAGCTTTTAGGAGTGGGATCCAGAGCCCTATATGGAGAAGACCAAGTTAGCTGGGATGGCCATGCCACGGCAGAGGCGGGACATCAAAGGCAGCGCTCTGCACCGCCTTTTATAGACGTAAAAACAGCCAAACCGCCCTGTTGTCCGATGGGCAAACATAAATAAAGGGCTTGCATCAGCTAAAGATCAAATGTTAAAGAAAAGAGTCAAGATTTCCTGAGGACTCTGAGTCAAAGGTCAGGTCCCCAGTGGAGAAAGGCATCTAACCTCCTTTGGCTCTTAGTTTCCTGCCCAACCCATTTTCATCCCCTTCTCCTATCTAGGGTAACTTGGGTGGATTTGCTTTGACTAAAATCTATGAAGCTCAAGGAAATGGATTGTGGCGATGCCTCTTTAATCCAGGGCCTGACCCACACCATACAGTCTCTGAGAGTTTTCACTATTATTAATATCATTGTTGTTATCATCATTATTTTTATTGCCATTGTTTAGTTTTCTGTCTGCATTCTGCCTTTGATTTTTAAAAACCAGAATAAAACTCTTTTGTTTTATTAATTGCAAAACTCACTTTCAAATACAGGCCAATAAAGCCCACCCAGATTTGGGCAGAAAAGATGTCTCCAAAAAGAATCTGCCATTCGAAGTTGCTATTTGATAGCCTGCATACTCATTGCCAAGCGCCCTGCCCAGTGCAGACCAGAACCAGGTGAGCAATACTGAACAGACCCAGTAGTTCATCATATAGTCTTATATGAAATGAATGGTTTTAAAGAATCTTAGAGTTCTCTGATAAAACTGCATATTTTCTGATTGGATTAAGAAAAACCAGTCGGATCCCTTAGTTCTTAGACTTAATAAGATTTTCTGATTGGTTTGTAAGGGCCTCTACGCCTTTTAATATTTAGTCAATTAGCTTTCTTAGGAGGTCCCCAACCTCTGTCTCCCTGCCCAGAACAACCAGAGACCAGGTGAGGATTCCCAGAGAGCTCAAAGAGCAAAGCTGAAGATGCACCTGTGGAGTTGCATCATGGTTGGCAACAGGAACGGTGTGTGACCTTGACCCCTGAACACAGAAGTCATCTGCAACCACACAGCTCACTGCTGACATTAGCATCACTTTATTATTCCAGGAAACTTGAAAGATGAAGTTGCAAATAACTTGAGTATTTCAGGAACTTCCCAAAAACTCATTTAGCCAAACACCAGGCTGCTCACTACTTCTCGTTAGAGTACATAACCTCCTCTCAGAATGGTAGAGCCCTCAACCAGACTCATCAAATGATTGCTTATGTTTCATGACTGGTTTCATAACTCTCATTTTGTCCACCAGTTCTGAGCTATTATGTAACAAATTTTGCCTAGTCTCGATCAATCCCTGCCACGTGGAAAGACTGCCTTAATCCAGACCCCATAAACATTCCACCTTTACCCTCCCATCTCCAGGAAGCTACTTAGACTCTGTTTATCTTTATCAACATATTGATGTTTGGAGGCCCTTTTCAAGGAGTCAGTAATCAATACTCCCAGTCCCTCCACTACCAGCTCCAACCTACTAGTCTCCCCTGGTCACACAATGCCTAGTAATTAGCAGTTGGATATAGGAAGGCCTTGGGCTCTGTGGGAATAGCAGAGACAAGAATTGCTGCAAGGCTTTCTTCTCAGTGGGTTGGGAGAGGTCTTGGGAATGAGCACTGGAGAACCCAATTCAGCCTAAAGGGATCCATGGACCCCCAGAAAATGGTCTTCCTGACCTTCAAGAGGTGAACTAAGCCCTCATTGATCGAGTTGGAAAAGCGTAAGAGAAAAGGAAGGGTGGCTTTTTCTCCAGTTGTCTCAGCGATGGCTTAGAAGCCTGCCTATGTCTATTCTACCTTCCCAGGAGATGTGGCTGCCACCATTTGGAGACCCCAATAAGCAGAGCTATGCCACAGTGAGTGACAAAAAAAAGGAGATACACTATCAGATTGTTCTGATTGAGTTCATGCCAAGAGAAACAGAGTTGAAGAAAACGCTGAGGGGGGAAAAAATGAATTCAGGTCCAAAAAGAATCTGGAGCTAAAAATTATAGATTACAGCTAATATTTCAAAGATGCATTGGAGGAAAGGAAGGCCATGCTGAGATTCAAAATAATGGGGAGGGGCGGAAGATGGCGGCGTGAGTAGAGCAGCCGAAATCTCCTCCCAAAACAACATATATCTATGAAAATATAACAAAGACAACCCTTCCTAGAATAAAGACCAGAGGACACAGGACAATATCCAGACCACATCCGCACCTGAGAGAACCCAGCGCCTCGCGAAGGGGGTAAGATACAAGCCCCAGCCCCGCGGGAGCCGAGCGCCCCTCCCCCCAGCTCCAGGTGGGAGAAGAGCAGGCAGAGCTGGAGGGAGACGGAGCCCAGGACTGCCGAGCACCCAGCCCCAGCCATCCGGGCCAGAGTGCAGGGCCCTCGATACTGGGAAAACAGGGCAGCAAGAACAGTGAGCAGGCACTGGAGGCTGGGCGACAGAGGGCATAAGAAAAGCGCGCGACCATTTTTTTTTTTTTTTTTTTGCTTTTTTGCTGTTTTGTTTTGGCGAGCGCTTTTTGGAAGTCTTAAAGGGATAGGGACCCCAATACTAGGGAAACAGGGCAGAAAGACCGGTGAGCAGAGGCCTGAGGCTGGCACCGGAGAATAAAGAAAAACGAACGACCACCTTTTTTTTTTTAATTAAAAACTTTTTTTTTTTTTTTTTTAAATCTTTTTCTTTTTCTTTTTTGGTGGTCGTTCTTTTGTTTTGGCGGGTGCTTTTTGGAAGTCTTAAAGGGGCAGGGCAGGTCACTTAATCCAGAGGTAGGGAATCCGGGGATCTCTGGGCACCCTAACCCCTGGGCTGCAGGGAGCAGGGAGGCCCCTTACGGAGATAAATAGCCTCCGAGCAGCTCCTGCTCCAACACGACTCCACCATTTTGGAGCAGCTGCCCGAGCCAGGCCACGCCCACAGCAACAGCGGAGATTAACTCCATAGCAGCCGGGCAGGAAGCAGAAACCCTGTCTGCGCGCAGCTGCGCAGCACAAGCCACTAGAGCCTCCCAGGAGAGGAGGGCCACAAACCAACAAGAAAGGAAGTCCTTCCAGCCGTCACTCGTCCCAGTTCTGCAGACTATTCCTATCACCATGAAAAGGCAAAGCTACAGGCAGACAAAGATCACAGACACAACACCAGAGAAGGAGACAGACCTAACCAGTCTTCCTGAAAAAGAATTCAAAATAAGAATCATAAACATGCTGACAGAGATGCAGAGAAATACGCAAGAGAAATGGGATGAAGTCCAGAAGGAGATCACAGATGCCAGAAAGGAGATCGCAGAAATGAAACAAACTCTGGAAGGGTTTATAAGCAGAATGGATAGGATGCAAGAGGCCATTGATGGAATTGAAATCAGAGAACAGGAACGCATAGAAGCTGACATAGAGAGAGACAAAAGGATCTCCAGGAATGAAACAATATTAAGAGAACTGTGTGACCAATCCAAAAGGAACAATATCCGTATTATAGGGGTCCCAGAAGAAGAAGAGAGAGGAAAAGAGATGGAAAGTATCTTAGAACAAATAATTGCTGAAAACTTCCCCACACTAGGGGAGGAAGTAATCGAACAGACCACGGAAATACACAGAACCCCCAACAGAAAGGATCCAAGAAGGACAACACCAAGACACATAATAATTAAAATGGCAAAGATCAAGGACAAGGAAAGAGTGTTAAAGGCAGCTAGAGAGAAAAAGGTCACCTATAAGGGGAAACCCATCAGGCTAACGTCAGATTTCTCAACAGAAACCCTACAGGCCAGAAGAGAATGGCATGATATATTTAATACAATGAAACAGAAGGGCCTTGAACCAAGGATACTGTATCCAGCACGACTATCATTCAAATATGACGGTGGGATTAAACAATTCCCAGACAAACAAAAGCTGAGGGAATTTGCTTTCCACAAACCACCTCTACAGAACATCTTACAGGGACTGCTCTAGATGGGAGCACTCCTAGAAAGAGCACAGCACAAAACACCCAACATATGAAGAATCGAGGAGGAGGAACAAGAAGGGAGAGAAGAAAAGAATCTCCAGACAGTGTATATAACAGCTCAATAAGCGAGCTAAGTTAGGCAGTAAGATACTAAAGAGGCTAACCTTGAACCTTTGGTAACCACGAATTTAAAGCCTGCAATGGCAATAAGTACATATCTTTCAATAGTCACCCTAAATGTTAATGGGTTGAATGCACCAATCAAAAGACACAGAGTAACAGAATGGATAAAAAAGCAAGACCCATCTATATGCTGCTTACAAGAAACTCACCTCAAACCCAAAGACATGTACAGACTAAAAGTCAAGGGATGGAAAAACATATTTCAAGGAAACAACAGTGAGAAGAAAGCAGGGGTTGCAGTACTAATATCAGACAAAATAGACTTCAAAACAAAGAAAGTAACAAGAGATAAAGAAGGACACTACATAATGATAAAGGGCTCAGTCAAACAAGAGGATATAACCATTCTAAATATATATGCACCCAACACAGGAGCACCAGCATATGTGAAACAAATACTAACAGAACTAAAGGGGGATATAGACTGCAATGCATTCATTCTAGGAGACTTCAACACACCACTCACCCCAAAGGATAGATCCACTGGGCAGAAAATAAGTAAGGACACGGAAGCACTGAACAAAACAGTAGAGCAGATGGACCTAATAGACATCTATAGAACTCTACATCCAAAAGCAGCGGGATATACATTCTTCTCAAGTGCACATGGAACATTCTCCAGAATAGACCACATACTAGGCCACAAAAAGAGCCTCAGAAAATTCCAAAAGATTGAAATCCTACCAACCAACTTTTCGGACCACAAAGGCATAAAACTAGAAATAAACTGTACAAAAAAAAAAAAAAAAAAAAAAAAAGAAATAAACTGTACAAAGAAAGCAAAGAGGCTCACAAACACATGGAGGCTTAACAACACGCTCCTAAATAATCAATGGATCAACGACCAAATCAAAATGGAGATCCAGCAATATATGGAAACAAATGACAACAACAACACTAAGCCCCAACTTCTGTGGGACACAGCAAAAGCAGTCTTAAGAGGAAAGTATATAGCAATCCAAGCATATTTAAAAAAGGAAGAGCAATCCCAAATGAATGGTCTAATGTCACAATTATCGAAATTGGAAAAAGAAGAACAGATGAGGCCTAAGGTCAGCAGACGGAGGGACATAATAAAGATCAGAGAAGAAATAAATAAAATTGAGAAGAATAAAACAATAGCAAAAATCAATGAAACCAAGAGCTGGTTCTTTGAGAAAATAAACAAAATAGATAAGCCTCTAGCCAGACTTATTAAGAAGAAAAGAGAGTCAACACAAATCAACAGTATCAGAAACGAGAAAGGAAAAATCATGACGAACCCCACGGAAATGCAAAGAATTATTGGAGAATACTATGAAAACCTATATGCTAACAAGCTGGGAAACCTAGGAGAAATGGACAACTTCCTAGAAAAATACAACCTTCCAAGATTGACCCAGGAAGAAACAGAAAATCTAAACAGACCAATTACCAGCAACGAAATTGAAGCGGTAATCAAAAAACTACCAAAGAACAAAACCCCCAGGCCAGATGGATTTACCTCGGAATTTTATCAGACATACAGAGAAGATATAATACCCATTCTCCTTAAAGTTTTCCAAAAAATAGAGGAGGAGGGGATACTCCCAAACTCATTCTATGAAGCTAACATCACCCTAATACCAAAACCAGGCAAAGACCCCACCAAAAAAGAAAACTACAGACCAATATCCCTGATGAACGTAGATGCAAAAATACTCAACAAAATATTAGCAAACCGAATTCAAAAATACATCAAAAGGATCATACACCATGACCAAGTGGGAGTCATCCCAGGGATGCAAGGATGGTACAACATTCGAAAGTCCATCAACATCATCCACCACATCAACAAAAAGAAAGACAAAAACCACATTATCATCTCCATAGATGCTGAAAAAGCATTTGACAAAGTTCAACATCCATTCATGTTAAAAACTCTCAGCAAAATGGGAATAGAGGGCAAGTACCTCAACATAATAAAGGCCATCTATGATAAACCCACAGCCAACATTATATTGAACAGCGAGAAGCTGAAAGCATTTCCTCTGAGATCGGGAACTAGACAGGGATGCCCACTCTCTCCACTGTTATTTAACATAGTACTGGAGGTCCTAGCCATGGCAATCAGACAAAATAAAGAAATACAAGGAATCCAGATTGGTAAAGAAGAAGTTAAACTGTCACTATTTGCAGATGACATGATACTGTACATAAAAAACCCTAAAGACTCCACCCCAAAACTACTAGAACTGATATCGGAATACAGCAAAGTTGCAGGATACAAAATCAACACACAGAAATCTGTGGCTTTCCTATATACTAACAATGAACCAACAGAAAGAGAAATCAGGAAAACAACTCCATTCACAATTGCATCAAAAAAAATAAAATACCTAGGAATAAACCTAACCAAAGAAGCGAAAGACTTATACTCTGAAAACTACAAGTCACTCTTAAGAGAAATTAAAGGGGACACTAACAGATGGAAACTCATCCCATGCTCGTGGCTAGGAAGAATTAATATCGTCAAAATGGCCATCCTGCCCAAAGCAATATACAGATTTGATGCAATCCCTATGAAACTACCAGCAACATTCTTCAATGAACTGGAACAAATAATTCAAAAATTCATATGGAAACACCAAAGACCCCGAATAGCCAAAGCAATCCTGAGAAAGAAGAATAAAGTAGGGGGGATCTCACTCCCCAACTTCAAGCTCTACTATAAAGCCATAGTAATCAAGACAATTTGGTACTGGCACAAGAGCAGAGCCACAGACCAATGGAACAGACTAGAGAATCCAGACATTAACCCAGACATATATGGTCAATTAATATTTGATAAAGGAGCCATGGACATACAATGGCGAAATGACAGTCTCTTCAACAGGTGGTGCTGGCAAAACTGGACAGCTACATGTAGGAGAATGAAACTGGACCATTGTCTAACCCCATATACAAAAGTAAACTCAAAATGGATCAAAGACCTGAATGTAAGCCATGAAACCATTAAACTCTTGGAAGAAAACATAGGCACAAACCTCTTAGACGTAAACATGAGTGACCTCTTCTTGAACATATCTCCCCGGGCAAGGAAAACAACAGCAAAAATGAGTAAGTGGGACTATATTAAGCTGAAAAGCTTCTGTACAGCAAAAGACACCATCAATAGAACAAGAAGGATCCCTACAGTATGGGAGAATATATTTGAAAATGACACATCCGATAAAGGCTTGACGTCCAGAATATACAAGGAGCTCTCACGCCTCAACAAACAAAAAACAAATAACCCAATTAAAAAATGGGCAGAGGAACTGAACAGACAGTTCTCCAAAAAAGAAATACAGATGGCCAACAGACACATGAAAAGATGCTCCACATCGCTAATTATCAGAGAAATGCAAATTAAAACTACAATGAGGTATCACCTCACACCAGTAAGGATGGGTGCCATCCAAAAGACAAACAACAACAAATGTTGGCGAGGCTGTGGAGAAAGGGGAACCCTCCTACACTGCTGGTGGGAATGTAAGTTAGTTCAACCATTGTGGAAAGCAGTATGGAGGTACATCAAAATGCTCAAAACAGACTTACCATTTGACCCAGGAATTCCACTCCTAGGAATTTACCCTAAGAACGCAGCAATCAAGTTTGAGAAAGACAGATGCACCCCTATGTTTATTGCAGCACTATTTACAGTAGCCAAGAATTGGAAGCAACCTAAATGTCCATCCATAGATGAATGGATAAAGAAGATGTGGTACATATACACAATGGAATACTACTCAGCTATAAGAAAAGGGCAAATCCAATCATTTGCAGCAACATGGATGGAGCTGGAGGGTATTATGCTCAGTGAAACAAGCCAAGCGGAGAAAGAGAAATACCAAATGATTTCACTTATCTGTGGAATATAAGAACAAAGGAAAAACTGAAGGAACAAAACAGCAGCAGAATCACAGAACTCAAGAATGGACTAACAGGTACCAAAGGGAAAGGGACTGGGGAGGATGGGTGGGTAGGGAGGGATAAGGGGGGGAGAAGTAGGGGGGTATTAAGATTAACATGCATGGGGGGGTAGGAGAAAAGGGAGGGCTGTACAACACAGAGAAGGCAAGTAGTGATTCTACAACATTTTGCTATGCTGATGGACAGTGACTGTAAAGGGGTTTATAGGGGTGACCTGGTATAGGGGAGAGCCTAGTAAACATAATATACGTCATGTAAGTGTAGATTAATGATACCAAAAAAAAAAAAAAAAGGGCAGTTCCTGTGTGGTAACCTCCAATGAGTTCTACACAAGGGTATAAAGGGCATATAAAAGTGTAGGCAAAGGGTCTGTTTGCGTCTATACAGAAGATCAAAGCCTAATTGGGCTATCCCGAAAATGAACTAAGATACGATATGAAAGAGAACTTCCAACATCAGCACTCTCTGGTAGACTCATGCCAGAAGATGATCATCAAAAAACCCCAACAAAGATCCACACACTGCTACAGCTGTAGATGCACTCATCCCACCAGTTCCTGGACTTGCCATGGGAATGAGGAAGGAGATATCTAAGCTGGCCTGTGCATACAGTAAAACAACAAATTTGACTGGATCTATACTGTTGGAACTCAACCAAGAATTAGGGGAAGTGCAAATTGTAGCGCTCCAAAATCTTACAACTACAGACTATTTACTGTTAAAAGAACATAAGGGATGTGACCATTCCCCAGGAATGGGTTGTTTTAATTTGTCTGATTTCTCTCAGACTGTTCAAGTTCAGTTGGACAATATCCACCATATCATAGATAAGTTTTCACAAATGCCTAAGGTGCCTAACTGGTTTTCTTGGTTTCACTGGAGATGGCTGGTAATTACAGGTATGCTTTGGTTATGTAACTATACTCCTATTATGTTAATGTGTGTGCACAATTTAAGTAGTAGCTTAAAGCCTATACATGCTGAAGTTACTCTACAAGAAGATATGTCAAAGAAATAATCAGTCTTCCCATGTTTTCTTCTGCCTGCTACTTCTATAGCTTTTCTTCTTCCTTCCTAATTACAACCCTTAAATAGAATTCGTGCCTCATATCAAATTTACCGAGTATCACAATTCTTCCAAGTGGTAAAGATACCTCAAGACAAATGCTGGGCATAGAAGCCACAGGGCATAAATATTCAAAGAAGTAAAAAGCTAACCTTTTCAACCAATAAGGCTTCTCTCTCACTTACCAACTTCACATTTCCCTGTATGGCCCCGGAAGATGACTGGTTAGCCAGAGACGGGTAAGATTCCTCAAGGGAGGAACAACCTAAGACAGGCACAGTCGCAGGGGGGCCATCAGGTGAGAAATTGGGGATCAACAGAGGTGAGGCTTAGAACCTCACCCCCTCTGTTCTGAGAGAAATCTTTTGCATACGTGGATGTTTTATTGCCCTTGTCTAGCTTGGATTAACACATAGTCTACAGGCACACACCTGATCATCTACATTTGCTCTCTTACAACACTAAACTATGTTTTCTACCTTTATCTTGTATCTACCTACCACTTCAGCATTTTATTAAAAATAATAATAATAAAGAGAGAAATGTGGTATCCACATATAAATCAAGTATAAAAACCAAATGAGTATTCATATTTGAACTGACTGTTTATAGTTCATAATGCATGAGCAAAACTGAAAGTTTCTGTGATGACTGCCCTTGTACTGTTCACTATGTAACTTATTCATTATGTAAGAATTTGTTCTACATGTAAGAACTTGTTTGTTATGCCTCAGAAGATTGGAGACTGACGAAAATTAGGCTTGGGGTGGATTAATGATTGTGCATTGAGCATTGACTCCCCTATACAGAATTTTATTGTTGTTAACAACCATTTAATCAATAAATATGAGAGATGCCCTCCCAAAAAAAAAAAAAAAAGGACAGACTTCCAATGGTAAAATAAATAAGTAACCAGGATGTAATGTATAGCATAAGGAATATAGTCAAGATATTGTAACAGCTTGGTAGGGTGATAGCTGGAACCTAGAAGTATGTATATAAATGTTTTATCACTGTGTTGTACACTTGAAACTAACGTAATGTAATACTGTGCGTCAACTACCCTTCAATAAAAAATAATTATTTATAAAAAATTATAATAATAATAATAATGGTGTAAAATATCTTACAGAATAAACATTGTAAAGCACAAAGCAAAAATATAATAGATGGAAATCATGATGGAAAAGTAAAGAATTTTGAGAGAAAATGGTCCTAACCCAAAAATCTTATATCCAAATCACCTGCCAGTGTAAACCATAACAGAGGTTCCAAGGCACAGAGGGAAATGAAAAAAGGAAAAAAGAAATGAGAAATGAACTTTGAGATACACATACATACATGTAGATAGATATAAACACTCAAACATTGTATATATAGATACATATGTATATATCCTGAGATAATATAGATGTAAATGAATAATGATATAGTACCTAAGAATATGTATTAAAGTATTAATAAATTAACATTTATTAAACTATGAAAGAGGCATGGTTTAGTTACTTATCAAGTAGTAACTAATTTAAACCTTGCAGAACCCTCATGAGAATAGTGTTAACCCCATTTCACCAAGGAGGAAACTGAGGCAAAAAGCCATTAAGTAACTGGATGGTAGTTACAAAACAAGGAAAGGGCAGAGCCCAGATTCAAACCCAGACATGTGGTTTGGCTCCAGATCCCAAGTTTTTAAACACATTATCCCCAAACTGTTCTCAAACAGGGACTCCTGAAGAAGAAACATACTGCAAGGAGACATTCTAACAAGAGGACAGAATCAACAATTAACAACGTCACCAGAAAGTACTGAACTTGAGAGTCACAGCTGGGGAATTTAGAGGAAAAATTCCAAAGGCCTTGTTTGCTGGGAGGAAAGGTGGGTTGAAATCTTGTTTGAGTCATGGTCAGGTCTTTAAACAAATCCCTTTTCTACTGCATACTCCCAAGGAGAAGAGTTTTATTCTCCGAAGAAGCAGGAGGAGAGGCTTGTGGGTACACCAGCCTGGAAATCAGGGGTTAAGTCAAAGTACACAGTCGTCCTGTCCTCAACATCCACAATGCTGGCAAGCCCCAACCCTCCAGGTAGGCAGAAGACTGGCAGATCCTTAAGGGAATCTGACAGGAGGGGGAGCTTCCAACAAAGGCATCAACTGGATCACCCTCCAGTCCACAAGCCCCCCAGTGCACTCAGAACTTCTGTCCAGAATTTTAGCTCTTTACTTTTAAACAAGTGCATACAGCTGAGGATTACCAGACACCTGAGAATATCTCTGACATGGAAAATAAAAACCAAAGAAAAGCAACTTGGAGGATACAAACTGCTAAGAGAGAAAAAATATTTCTTACAAATAAATAAATAAATAACTATATATGTATTCAGATTTATAAGACAATCTTTCATTCATGAAACAAGAATAGGATAGCATTAAAAAAGAACATTCAGAGAAGGAAAAAAGTTCTTTGAAATTAAGAACATGAAAGTAGAAATGAAAAACTCAGTAAAACAGGTGGAATAGAAAATCAAGGGACCTACCAGCAAATAAACAAACAGCCCAGAGATGGAAAATGATGCCAGGGGAATTAAGAAATGCACAGAGGGAAATGATTCAGAGAGATAAAGAATGTCTCCTCTTATAAGAACACTAACCTATCAGAGTAGGGTCGCTTTTATGACCTTATTTTATCTTAATTAATTCTGTAAAGGTCCTATCTCCAAATACAGTCACATTGGAAGTTAGGGCTTCAGCATATGAATTTGGGAGAACACGAACATACAGTCCATAACAACATGCATACCCTTTGAACAACTACTTCCTCTACTAGGACATTAATTTGGAAAAATAAACCTACTTTTCAAAATTTATGTACAAGGATGCTGCTTGCAGTGTTGTTTTTTATATATCTGAACATCAGTTACTAATATCCAAAAAGAGAGAATAGCAATCCACACTGCATAAAGTTGTTATGAATATTATGAAGATCTAGCACAGTGCCTGGCAAATAACAGTTTCCATATCAGTTAAGATATTTTCATTAGAGATCCAAGGAAGATGGCGGCGTGAGTAGAGCAGCGGAAATCTCCTCCCAAAACAACATATATCTATGAAAATATAACAAAGACAACCCTTCCTAGAATAAAGATCAGAGGACACAGGACAATATCCAGACCACATCCACACCTGAGAGAACCCAGCGCCTCGCGAAGGGGGTAAGATACAAGCCCCGGCCCCGCGGGAGCCGAGCGCCCCTCCCCCCAGCTCCCGGCGGGAGAAGAGCAGGCAGAGCGGGAGGGAGACGGAGCCCAGGGCTGCCGAACACCCAGCCCCAGCCATCCGGGCCAGAGTGCAGGGCCCTCGATACTGGGAAAACAGGGCAGCAAGAACAGTGAGCAGGCACTGGAGGCAGGGCGACAGAGGGCATAAGAAAAGCGCGCGACCATTTTTTTTTTTTGCTTTTTTGCTGTTTTGTTTTGGCGAGCGCTTTTTGGGAGTTTTAAAGGGATAGGGACCCCAATACTAGGGAAACAGGGCAGAAAGACCGGTGAGCAGAGGCCTGAGGCTGGCACCGGAGAATAAAGAAAAACGAATGACCACTTTTCTTTTTTTAATTAAAAACTTTTTTTTTTTTTTTAATTAAAAAAAATTTTTTTTTCTTTTTTTTTGGTGGGCGTTGTTTTGTTTTGGCGGGTGCTTTTTGGAAGTCTTAAAGGGGCAGGGCGGGTCACTTAATCCAGAGGTAGGGAATCCGGGATCTCTGGGCACCCTAACCCCTGGGCTGCAGGGAGCAGGGAGGCCCCTTACGGAGATAAATAGCCTCCCAGCAGCTCCTGCTCCAACGCGACTCCACCATTTTGGAGTAGCTGCCCGAGCCAGGCCACGCCCACAGCAACAGCGGAGATTAACTCCATAGCAGCCGGGCAGGAAGCAGAAACCCTGTCTGCACGCAGCTGCGCAGCACAAGCCACTAGAGGCCGCTGTTCTCCCAGGAGAGGAGGGCCACAAACCAACAAGAAAGGAAGTCCTTCCAGCTGTCACTCGTCCCAGTTCTGCAGACAATTCCTATCACCATGAAAAGGCAAAGCTACAGGCAGACAAAGATCACAGAGACAACACCAGAGAAGGAGACAGACCTAACCAGTCTTCCTGACAAAGAATTCAAAATAAGAATCATAAACATGCTGACAGAGATGCAGAGAAATACGCAAGAAAAATGGGATGAAGTCCGGAAAGAGATCACAGATGCCAGAAAGGAGATCGCAGAAATGAAACAAACTCTGGAAGGGTTTATAAGCAGAATGGATAGAATGCAAGAGGCCATTGATGGAATTGAAATCAGAGAACAGGAACGCATAGAAGCTGACATAGAGAGAGACAAAAGGATCTCCAGGAATGAAACAATATTAAGAGAACTGTGTGACCAATCTAAAAGGAACAATATCCGTATTATAGGGGTCCCAGAAGAAGAAGAGAGAGGAAAAGAGATGGAAAGTATCTTAGAAGAAATAATTGCTGAAAACTTCCCCACACTGGGGGAGGAAGTAATCAAACAGACCACGGAAATACACAGAACCCCCAACAGAAAGGATCCAAGAAGGGCAACACCAAGACACATAATAATTAAAATGGCAAAGATCAAGGACAAGGAAAGAGTGTTAAAGGCAGCTAGAGAGAAAAAGGTCACCTATAAAGGGAAACCCATCAGGCTAACGTCAGATTTCTCAACAGAAACCCTACAGGCCAGAAGAGAATGGCATGATATATTTAATACAATGAAACAGAAGGGCCTTGAACCAAGGATACTGTATCCAGCACGACTATCATTCAAATATGATGGTGGGATTAAACAATTCCCAGACAAACAAAAGCTGAGGGAATTTGCTTTCCACAAACCACCTCTACAGAACATCTTACAGGGACTGCTCTAGATGGGAGCACTCCTAGAAGGAGCACAGCACAAAACACCCAACATATGAAGAATCGAGGAGGAGGAACAAGAAGGGAGAGAAGAAAAGAATCTCCAGACAGTGTATATAACAGCTCAATAAGCGAGCTAAGTTAGGCAGTAAGATACTAAAGAGGCTAACCTTGAACCTTTGGTAACCACGAATTTAAAGCCTGCAATGGCAATAAGTACATATCTTTCAATAGTCACCCTAAATGTTAATGGGTTGAATGCACCAATCAAAAGACACAGAGTAACAGAATGGATAAAAAAGCAAGACCCATCTATATGCTGCTTACAAGAAACTCACCTCAAACCCAAAGACATGTACAGACTAAAAGTCAAGGGATGGAAAAACATATTTCAAGCAAACAACAGTGAGAAGAAAGCAGGGGTTGCAGTACTAATATCAGACAAAATAGACTTCAAAACAAAGAAAGTAACAAGAGATAAAGAAGGACACTACATAATGATAAAGGGCTCAGTCAAACAAGAGGATATAACCATTCTAAATATATATGCACCCAACACAGGAGGACCAGCATATGTGAAACAAATACTAACAGAACTAAAGGGGGATATAGACTGCAATGCATTCATTCTAGGAGACTTCAACACACCACTCACCCCAAAGGATAGATCCACTGGGCAGAAAATAAGTAAGGACACGGAAGCACTGAACAACACAGTAGAGCAGATGGACCTAATAGACATCTATAGAACTCTACATCCAAAAGCAGCGGGATATACATTCTTCTCAAGTGCACATGGAACATTCTCCAGAATAGACCACATACTAGGCCACAAAAAGAGCCTCAGAAAATTCCAAAAGATTGAAATCCTACCAACCAACTTTTCAGACCACAAAGGCATAAAACTAGAAATAAACTGTACAAAGAAAGCAAAGAGGCTCACACACACATGGAGGCTTAACAACACGCTCCTAAATAATCAATGGATCAATGACCAAATCAAAATGGAGATCCAGCAATATATGGAAACAAATGACAACAACAACACTAAGCCCCAACTTCTGTGGGACACAGCAAAAGCAGTCTTAAGAGGAAAGTATATAGCAATCCAAGCATATTTAAAAAAGGAAGAGCAATCCCAAATGAATGGTCTAATGTCACAATTATCGAAATTGGAAAAAGAAGAACAGATGAGGCCTAAGGTCAGCAGAAGGAGGGACATAATAAAGATCAGAGAAGAAATAAATAAAATTAAGAAGAATAAAACAATAGCAAAAATCAATGAAACCAAGAGCTGGTTCTTCGAGAAAATAAACAAAATAGATAAGCCTCTAGCCAGACTTATTAAGAAGAAAAGAGAGTCAACACAAATCAACAGTATCAGAAACGAGAAAGGAAAAATCACGACGGACCCCACGGAAATGCAAAGAATTATTGGAGAATACTATGAAAACCTATATGCTAACAAGCTGGGAAACCTAGGAGAAATGGACAACTTCCTAGAAAAATATAACCTTCCAAGATTGACCCAGGAAGAAACAGAAAATCTAAACAGACCAATTACCAGCAACGAAATTGAAGAGGTAATCAAAAAACTACCAAAGAACAAAACCCCCGGGCCAGATGGATTTACCTCGGAATTTTATCAGACATACAGGGAAGACATAATACCCATTCTCCTTAAAGTTTTCCAAGAAATAGAGGAGGAGGGGATACTCCCAAACTCATTCTATGAAGCTAACATCACCCTAATACCAAAACCAGGCAAAGACCCCACCAAAAAAGAAAACTACAGACCAATATCCCTGATGAACGTAGATGCAAAAATACTCAACAAAATATTAGCAAACCGAATTCAAAAATACATCAAAAGGATCATACACCATGACCAAGTGGGATTCATTCCAGGGATGCAAGGATGGTACAACATTCGAAAGTCCATCAACATCATCCACCACATCAACAAAAAGAAAGACAAAAACCACATGATCATCTCCATAGATGCTGAAAAAGCATTTGACAAAGTTCAACATCCATTCATGTTAAAAACTCTCAGCAAAATGGGAATAGAGGGCAAGTACCTCAACATAATAAAGGCCATCTATGATAAACCCACAGCCAACATTATATTGAACAGCGAGAAGCTGAAAGCATTTCCGCTGAGATCGGGAACTAGACAGGGATGCCCACTCTCCCCACTGTTATTCAACATAGTACTGGAGGTCCTAGCTACGGCAATCAGACAAAATAAAGAAATACAAGGAATCCAGATTGGTAAAGAAGAAGTTAAACTGTCACTATTTGCAGATGACATGATACTGTACATAAAAAACCCTAAAGACTCCACCCCAAAACTACTAGAACTGATATCGGAATACAGCAAAGTTGCAGGATACAAAATCAACACACAGAAATCTGTGGCTTTCCTATATACTAACAATGAACCAACAGAAAGAGAAATCAGGAAAACAACTCCATTCACAATTGCACCAAAAAAAATAAAATACCTAGGAATAAACCTAACCAAAGAAGTGAAAGACTTATACTCTGAAAACTACAAGTCACTCTTAAGAGAAATTAAAGGGGACACTAACAAATGGAAACTCATCCCATGCTCGTGGCTAGGAAGAATTAATATCGTTAAAATGGCCATCCTGCCCAAAGCAATATACAGATTTGATGCAATCCCTATGAAACTACCAGCAACATTCTTCAATGAACTGGAACAAATAATTCAAAAATTCATATGGAAACACCAAAGACCCCGAATAGCCAAAGCAATCCTGAGAAAGAAGAATAAAGTAGGGGGGATCTCACTCCCCAACTTCAAGCTCTACTATAAAGCCATAGTAATCAAGACAATTTGGTACTGGCACAAGAGCAGAGCCACAGACCAATGGAACAGACTAGAGAATCCAGACATTAACCCAGACATATATGGTCAATTAATATTTGATAAAGGAGCCATGGACATACAATGGCGAAATGACAGTCTCTTCAACAGGTGGTGCTGGCAAAACTGGACAGCTACATGTAGGAGAATGAAACTGGACCATTGTCTAACCCCATATACAAAAGTAAACTCAAAATGGATCAAAGACCTGAATGTAAGCCATGAAACCATTAAACTCTTGGAAGAAAACATAGGCACAAACCTCTTAGACGTAAACATGAGTGACCTCTTCTTGAACATATCTCCCCGGGCAAGGAAAACAACAGCAAAAATGAGTAAGTGGGACTATATTAAGCTGAAAAGCTTCTGTACAGCAAAAGACACCATCAATAGAACAAGAAGGATCCCTACAGTATGGGAGAATATATTTGAAAATGACACATCCGATAAAGGCTTGACGTCCAGAATATACAAGGAGCTCTCACGCCTCAACAAACAAAAAACAAATAACCCAATTAAAAAATGGGCAGAGGAACTGAAGAGACAGTTCTCCAAAAAAGAAATACAGATGGCCAACAGACACATGAAAAGATGCTCCACATCGCTAATTATCAGAGAAATGCAAATTAAAACTACAATGAGGTATCACCTCACACCAGTAAGGATGGCTGCCATCCAAAAGACAAACAACAACAAATGTTGGCGAGGCTGTGGAGAAAGGGGAACCCTCCTACACTGCTGGTGGGAATGTAAGTTAGTTCAACCATTGTGGAAAGCAGTATGGAGGTACATCAAAATGCTCAAAACAGACTTACCATTTGACCCAGGAATTCCACTCCTAGGAATTTACCCTAAGAACGCAGCAATCAAGTTTGAGAAAGACAGATGCACCCCTATGTTTATTGCAGCACTATTTACAATAGCCAAGAATTGGAAGCAACCTAAATGTCCATCAATAGATGAATGGATAAAGAAGATGTGGTACATATACACAATGGAATACTACTCAGCTATAAGAAAAGGGCAAATCCAATCATTTGCAGCAACATGGATGGAGCTGGAGGGTATTATGGTCAGTGAAACAAGCCAAGCGGAGAAAGAGAAATACCAAATGATTTCACTTATCTGTGGAATATAAGAACAAAGGAAAAACTGAAGGAACAAAACAGCAGCAGAATCACAGAACTCAAGAATGGACTAACAGGTACCAAAGGGAAAGGGACTGGGGAGGATGGGTGGGTAGGGAGGGATAAGGGGGGGAGAAGTAGGGGGGTATTAAGATCAGCATGCATGGGGGGGTAGGAGAAAAGGGAGTGCTGTACAACACAGAGAAGGCAAGTAGTGATTCTACAACATTTTGCTATGCTGATGGACAGTGACTGTAAAGGGGTTTATAGGGGAGAGCCTAGTAAACTAGTAAACATAATATTCGTCATGTAAGTGTAGATTAGTGATAGAAAAAAAAAAAAAAGGGCAGTTCCTGTGTGGTAACCTCCAACGAGTTCTACACAAGGGTATAAAGGGCATATAAAAGTGTAGGCAAAGGGTCTGTTTGTGTTTATACAGAGGATCAAAGCCTAATTGGGCTACCCCTAAAATGAACTAAGATACGATATGAATAAGAACTTCCAACATCTGCACTCTCTGGAAGACTCATGCCAGAAGATGATCATCAAAAAACCCCAACAAAGATCCACGCACTGCTACAGCTGTAGATGCACTCATCCCACCAGTTCCTGGACTTGCCATGGGAATGAGGAAGGAGATATCTAAGCTGGCCTGTGCATACAGTAAAACAACAAAATTGGACTGGATCTATACTGTTGGAACTCAACCAAGAATTTGGAGAAGTGCAAATTGTAGCGCTCCAAAGTCTTACAACTACAAACTATTTACTGTTAAAAGAACATATGGCATGTGAACAGTCCCCAGGAATGGGTTGTTTTAATTTGTCTGATTTCTCTCAGACTGTTCAAGTTCAGTTGGACAATATCCACCATATCATAGATAAGTTTTCACAAATGCCTAAGGTGCCTAACTGGTTTTCTTGGTTTCACTGCAGATGGATGGTAATTACAGATATGCTTTGGTTATGTAACTATACTCCTATTATGTTAATGTGTGTGTGCAATTTAAGTAGTAGCTTAAAACCTGTACATGCTGAAGTTACTCTACAAGAAGATATATCAAAGAAATAATCAATCTTCCCATGTTTTCTTCCACCTGCTACTTCTATAGCTTTTCTTCTTCCTTCCTAATTACAACCCTTAAATAGAATTCGTGCCTCATATCAAATTTACCGAGTATCATAATTCTTCCAAGTGGTAAAGATACCTCAAGACAAATGCTGGGCATAGAAGCCACAGGGCATAAATATGCAAAGAAGTAAAAAGCTAACTTTTTCAAACAATAAGGCTTCTCTCTCACTTACCAACTTCACATTTCCCTGTATCGCCCCGGAAGATGACTGGTTAGCCAGAGACGGGTAAGATTCCTCAAGGGAGGAACAACCTAAGACAGGCACAGTCGCAGGGGGGCCATCAGGTGAGAAATTGGGGATCAACAGAGGTGAGGCTTAGAACCTCACCCCCCCGTTCTGAGAGAAGTGTTCTGCATACGTGGATGTTTTATTGCCCTGGTCTAGCTTGGATTAACACGTAGTCTACAGGCACACACCTGATCATCTACATGTGCTCTCTTACAACACTAAACTATGTTTTCTACCTTTATCTTGTATCTACCTACCACTTCAGCATTTTATTAAAAATAATAATAATAAAGAGAGAAATGTGGTATCCACATATAAATCAAGTATAAAAACCAAATGAGTATTCATATTTGAACTGACTGTTTAGAGTTCATAATGCATGAGCAAAACCGAAAGTTTCTGTGATGACTGCCCTTGTACTGTTCACTATGTAACTTATTCATTATGTAAGAATTTGTTCTACATGTAAAAACTTGTTTGTTGTGCCTCAGAAGATTGGAGACTGACAAAGGTTGGGCTTGGGGTGGATTAATGATTGTGCATTGAGCATTGACTCCCCTATACAGAATTTTATTTTCGTTAACAACCATTTGATCAATAAATATGAGAGATGCCCTCACAAAAAAAAAAAAAAAAAAAAAAAAAGGACAGACTTCCAATGGTAAAATAAAAACCGGGATGTAATGTATAGCATAAGGAATATAGTCAAGATATTGTAACAGCCTGGTAGGGTGATAGCTGGAACCTAGAATTATGTATATAAATGTTCTACCACTGTGTTGTACACTTGAAACTCATGTAATGTAATACTGTGTGTCAACTACCCTTCAATAAAAAATAATTATTTAAAAAAAAAAAAAAAAAAAAAAAAAAAGATATTTTCATTAGCCATTCACAGAACACTCAAAAAAATGTCTGAACAATGGATGTTTATCTTCTCACACAATGAGCTGAGAGGCAGGATTGGTTAATTTAGCAGCTCAATAGCAGTCAGGGCATTTTATTAGCTCTCCTGTTGTTTTCATGGCTTTTTTTCCTCATGGTCTCAAGATGGCTGCTCTACACACCACATTTCCACATGACAACTTCCTAAGTAGGTAGGGGTGGTTAGGAAGGAAAATCTCTCCCAGAAGTCATCAGCAGATTTCTCCAGAATTGGGTCACATGACTACCACAAATCACTGCAAAAGGAAATAAGATTTTCATGATTAACTTAGACCACTTGTCTATCTGACCAAAATAGGGATATAAGAGGGAGTCCCTTTTGAGTAGGCTACCAGCAGCCTCTATACTGTTTCCTCCTATTCCTGAGATTGCACCCTCCAGATCAGACCAATTGCCATAAGTCAGAATTTAACACACCCCGGAATTTGACTGTCAATCATCTTCTTCCTTTTAGCACTCAACCCTAAAGCCCTACAAAGATCTAGCATCTTTCTTCACCAACAAGCTGCAGCTTGGGTAGGCCTGGTCAAAGCAATAAGAAGAATAAGTAAGGTAGGACTGTGCTTTATGGACTAGCAGAGTGAACAGGTTCTCACAATGAGACTCGGAGGCAGAAAGCAAGGCAGGACTGCTCCAACAGACTGGCCACATGGTAGGGTCTGTTTTTCAGAACTAGAACAAGACAGGAACTGGTCTGGGACACAGAGCAAAAGCCTACCACTCAGAGTTGGGCATAAGGCTAGAAGGGGCTAGTGGCAGTGGTGATTCAATTCCACATCTTGCAATCCTGGACTCTCCAGCCAGAGGTCATGCTCCAGGGCTGCCTCATGTGGTTGTGCAGACTATGACCAGTCCAGGGGCCCAAGACCAAGATGGGGGGAGTGGGGGAGGGTGCAAAATCCAGCTCAACTCTGCTTCCCCAGCCATGACCCCATTGCTGTGCTCTATCTGCCTGGAGAAGGGAGCACCTTTTTCTTCACGAGGGCCACCTTTTGGTATTTGCAAAGGAGCCTTAGACTTGCCAAGCCCTAGACTACCCACAGGAAGGTGCCTTTTTTCTAATTTACATGGAAACTCCTCATGGATCCCCTGTAGCCTTCTCTGCCTTGATTCTGGAGACTGGGGACTGGGATGAGCCTATGGATGGGAAATCAAGGAGATTCAAGGGATCACAGTTTTGGGAAGAAAAGGCTAGGAATCAGGTAAGGATTGCCTAGGATTCACTTTTGCAGAGCTACCTTCAGCAATATTTTAAGAACAATTTCTTTCTGACATATCCTAAAATGGAGTCTCCCTCCATGTAGCCCTCTTCCAATAGATTTAGAGTACAGGGTCATGCACATTCCAGCCAAGGTTAACTCAGGACTGGACTCACCCTCAGTCCTGTGCAGCACAGCAGCTGGCTTTAAGCACCCTTGAATGTCACCACTGCTGCTCCCTAATTGGCCCTTCCATACTGAACTTCTAGAATAAGATCTATGAAGGGAATGTCCCTTTAAGTGAACTTCTGACAGCTCTTCCCTGACTATACCATGTGGTTTCATGCCCCCATGTCTCTATATGTGATATTTATTCCCAATTCCTAGAATCTCCTCCCTCTACCTCACTTCTCCCATTAAAAAATTACGTGCTTCTTCCTCAAAAACCCGATAGAACTTGTATGTCTTTTATATCACTAATGACATTTCACTGGGATTATTATTTTACAGATATAATTCAACATTTAAGCAGGAAACTCCTCCTCAGGGCCAACACCTCATACTTCACCATTTTGGTTTTCAGCTCAGAGGAGCCCAATGGAATGAATGAGAATAAAAATGAAGGGCCAAGAAAATAATCCCATTTTTAATTACATTAAAAATATAGCTAGGAATGATTTGAACAAGGAGGTGAAAGACCTGTGCATGAAACTGTAAGACACTGATGAAAGAAATTGAAAAAGACACAAATAAGTGGAAGGACATTCCATGCTCATAGATTGGAAAAAATTGAAATAGTTAGAATGTCCATACTACCCAAAGGAATCTACAGATTTAATGCAATCCCTATTAAAATTCCAATGGCGTTTTCCACAGAAGTAAAAGAAATAATTCCAAAATGTGTATGGAATCACAAAAGACCCCTAATAGCCACAACAATCTTGAGAAAGAAGAACAAAGTTGGAGGCATCATGCTTCCTGATTTCAAACTATACTACAAAGTTATAGTAATCAACACAGTATGGTGTTAGCATAAAAACAGACACATAGACCAGTGGAACAGAATAGAGAGTGCAGAAATAAACCCAGACATACATGGTCAACTTACAATAAAGGAGCCAAAAACATCAATGGGGAAAAGACAGTCCCTTCAATAAATGGTATTGGGAAAACTGGACAGCTACATGCAAAAAAAAGAAAGAAAGAAAGAAACTGGAAGACTATCTTACACCACACATAAAAATTAACTCAAAATTGATTAAAAACTTGAATATAAGACCTGAAACCATAAAACTTACAGAAGAAAACAGGCAGTAAGCGTCTTGACATAGTCTTGGCAATGATTTTTTGGATTAGCACCAAATGCAAAAACAACAAAAGCAAAAATGAACAAGCAGAATTACATCAAACTGAAAAGCTTCTGCACATCAAAGAAAACCATCAACAAAATGAAAAGGCAACCGACTGAATGAAAGAAAACGTGTTCAAATTATGTATCTGATAAGGGCTAATACCCAAAATATATAAAGAACTTGTTCAACTCAATAGCAAAAAAAAAAAATCCATTTGAAAATAGGCAGAGGACCGGAATAGACATTTTTCCAAAGGCATACAATGGCCAACAGCTACATGAAAAGTGAGGGGTGAACACCATGGGGAGATTGAGAGATATCAGAGAGAAAGGCCTTCTTTAAGCATAAAATCCCCCATGGCAGGCTCTATTTCCAATTTGGAGTCCTAGAGACAGAGAGCAAAAGATAAGGATTGGCCCAGAGGTTAATCAGTAACTGGATTCCCCCATTAAGCCAGGCTGGATACCTGGATGGAAACCCAATGGTTCCTGGCACAATAGGAGGCTGCCAACAAGAAAGTCTTCCCTTCCCACCAGAAAACAGGTGTTTCTCAGTGCGCGACGTCCTACCTGTGGCTCTCCAGGTCCCTGTGGGTGGTCCTCAAAGGGACCCATGTTTAACTGAAGAGAGCTGGTTATTCACAAATAACTATTAAACGTATCTAGTGAGGGGCAAAACTGGGACCGTGTGCCCACAGAGGATTAACCAGTGAGTTGCCAAGGCGTGAAAAGACTGCAGGAAGGATATCACACTGAAGATGGTACAGGCAGCAAAAGAATCTCCACCTCGGTTAATGAGGATTAGCAGGAGGACGTGCTGTGGTTCATAACGGTCGCACTTCCGGGGTGACACTTCCTGGAGTGCTGTAATTAGAGAGGCCACACACACATTCTGTCATTCAGGCAGGTCAACAAATACTCGCCCTTTCCTGTGTGTGACTCCAAATACTCCGAGCTCAGGGCAGTGTCAAGTTTCTGTGCCCAGGACTTTTCTAATCCAGACACGCTTTCTCTTGGAGCAAAGGAGGATCTCAAATTCACGGTATGTGGTTAAGGCCAGGCAGTGCAGAGTTGAAAACAACAAAGCTTACGGCCATGTGGAGGATTACTTATTGCTCAGTCCACTGGGCAATTGGAAATAAAATGACCACTGTGCACATCCCAACGTTGACCACATACAATGGGATGGGAAGAAGTGAACATACTTAAAAGTGTGGAAAGGGGTTTTTCCTTCCAGGACAGCAATAATTTGAACATAAACTGTAGTTCTTGCTGAGAGGACACCTGGGGAATATTTCTGAAAGAAAACAGAAAGAACCTCAAGGAAAATGAGTCTGTTGTTTTTAAAGGATCTTCTGGGATGGTGCTGATGCCACTGGTCCAAGGACCCCCCTGTGAATAGCCGGCCTTGGAGGACACAAGGCCTGAGACTGATTTACAAGAAAATGTGGATCAAGAACTAAAACGTAAGCAGCATCATGGGAGAAGCTTATGTTGATGGGACCTCAACATGGAGGATGGGAAGCAGAAGGAAGAGAGTAGGACAGCACTTTGGGAGTAATTCAATGCACAACAATAAGCACCTAATACAGAGGAATTTGGCCAAGTTTCCCAAGACAGACATACAGAAATATCTTTACCTTGATTTTGTCAGATGACCCATGGAATTCAGAGTCAGTTATCAAGAAAGCAAGCAAGAGATGCCCTTTGCAATAGAAATAATCTTGAAACTGTTTTGTGTCAAAACCAGCCCAAGAAATAAAGTACAAAATGCTAAGCCTATCCTCCACTTGGACAATGCCAGGCTAAATGTAATGTGAGAAGGGGCCCCAGCAATGCAGCTCTAACTCCCCCAGACCAGGTCCCCTCTCCACTCCTGAGACCCCTCACTGATTAGGGTGGGGATATGTGCAAAGGCCACCATGAAAGCAATGGACATGCCACAGGCAATTAAATGTGTTCTTTGGGTTCATTGTCCTCCAAGGTCTCTAATTTATTATGAGTGGCCTGAAAGGCACTAGGAATCCAGGACAATCCAAGCAATGTGTTCTGGCTCACTTCCCATGAAGACAGGTACAGATTTGGAGGGGAGGAGAAAATGGAAAGTGGAAAGTAATTCAAGGTGAAGGCAGTTTGAAGTTTTGCTACAAAGATGCTATAATGTACCAAAGTCCACTGTCATAATCCTCAGTAGCCTTGACAAATTAATATGTTTTATAGAGGAACTGAGCTTCTTTTGCTTGCAGAACTATTTCGCTCAAGTAGACTCATATATTTAGGATGATTTTAGCTGCAAGTAACCAAAACCCAACTCAAAGAGCTAAAGCAATGAGAAAATGTACTACCTCAGGTGCTAGAGAGAGTTGGGGTAGGCTAGCTCCAAGCTTGATGACTTCATCAAAGACCACATGTATTAGGATTCTCCAGAGAAACAAAAACATTAGGATCTATGTAAATATATAGAAAGGATTTATTATAAGAGATTGGCTCATGTTAGTATGGAGGCTGATCTGGCATCTGCAAGCCAGAAGCCCAGAGAAGCTGGTGGTACTGTTCCAGAGTCCTGGGAACCAGGGGAGCCAATGGTATAAGTTCCAAACTGAGATTGAAAGCCCAGAACCAGGAGGACCAACGTCAAAGAGCAGGAGAAGAAGGATGTCACAGATCAACCAAGAGAGCAAATTCACCCGTCCTCCACCTTTTTGTTCTACTCAGGCTCTCTACAGATTGGATGGTACCCACCCACATCAGTGAAAGGATCTTCTAACATGACCTACAGATACAAGTGCTAATTTTTCCTGGAAGCACCCTCACAGACTCCCTCAGAAATAGCATTTTTGCCAGTTATATAGCAATCCCTGAGCCCACTCAAGTTGACACATAAAATTAACCATCACACCCGGGTTCTTTGCTCCTTCAAGCTCTGCGGTTCTTACTGTGTTCAGCTTTATTCTCAAGCTAACTCCTTGCATGGTCACAAGAAGGTAGTAGTAGTTGCAGAGGTCACAGCCAGATAGGACAAAAATCAAGGGAAGGGAGAAAACGTCTATTCTTGTCTATGTGTCTATGTCTATGTCTGTCTCTCTTAGGAATCTTTGCCGCATTCCTCTGTATTAGATATCCATTGTTGTGTAAAACATAGTTTAGCAGTTAAGGCAGGAATTGGCAAGTGTTCTTTCTGTCAAGGGCCAAATAATGATCTTCAGGTCTGTGGATCATGAATTCTCTGTCACAATCACTCAACTCTGCCGTTGTAGTGGGAAAGCACCCATAGATGATATGTTAATCAGTGGACATGGCTTTGTTTCAATAAAACTTTATTTACAAAAACAGACAATAGTCTGATTTGGCCTTCAATCTATAGTTTGCCAACCCCAGGCTTAAAATGGGTGTAATATCGACTACCTCACTCTGTTCCTGTGGGTCAGGAACCTGGCAGCAGCTTACTGGTGGTTCTGGCTCCAAGCCTCTAATGAGGTTGCAGACAATCTGTTGTCTGGGGCAGCAGTCATCTGAAGACTTGACCAAAGCTGAAGGATCTGCTTCCAGATGACTCCTTCATATGGCTGTTAGCAAGAGGCTCGTTTCCTCACCACAGGGACCTCTTCACAGGGCTGCTTGAGTGTCCTCACAATGTGGCAGTTGGTCTCCCCTAGAATGTGTGACCCAAGAGACAGAGTAAGGGAGAAACCATGATGTCTTTTATGACCTAGTCACACATAATCTGTTAAATCCTTTTCTTCAGAATTGAAGCATTTTCCCAGCCCATACACAAGAGGAGGAGAATTAATCTCCACCCTTGGAAGGGTGAAAAGATAAAAACAAGGAGGTGATGACATCAAATCAGTCTTGATGTCTTGGCCAAATATGTGATCCATTTCTAATAACTGGGATTTAGCCTTATTCCTTTCCACCACATACTTAATTTCTCTCTTCTTTAGGCCTCAGTTAATTGACCTGAAACTACTAGGGCTCTTTTTCATACATGCTACTGGGAAGTCACAGGTCTACCACACATGGCTGTATAGTTTGGACACTGCATAAAAGGCCCAGATGAGAATAAAAATAGGGGCTCAAATCCAGCCTGCTCTCAGCTCCACAAGTCTTGTTCCCTAAAGGAAACAATTTTTGTCATTCTTCTGCACAAAGGGGCCACCTCTGCAGGGATCCATATAAGATGATCCATTTTGTGCCAGTGTTGGCCTTAGGATGTTGGTTATTTGCATGATTTACCCCCCATCTTGGTATATTTGGCTGTCATCTTAGCCTGCTAATATTTGTTTAGATCCTGACATCCACTACATCCTCCATCCCTTTGTCACTTTCTCTGTTAGTGCATTGTACATACCCAGAAAGCATGATACTTTGGGGTTCAGTGAAAAAATTATAGAACTTCTATTTCTAGGTGGTTTTTTTTCATCTAAAGCAAGAAAGAAATTAAGCCTTACTATTAGTTAATAAATTAAAACTGGTAGATACTTATAATTTATAAATAAATATACATACATCAGGGTGAATGCTCTGAAATTTTTCAGAGCATAGTATTTCTTAATATTTCATGATTAAGAAATATTAGAGACTGTTGCTTTATATGATGATCTAAGTCATGGGTACAAAATTTTAAATGACATTTTGCATGACATATAATGCAGCTTTGTAAAAATCCTGAGCCAGAGGTCTCCAGCTAAGCTGCACCCAGATTACTGACCCAAAGAAACTGTGAGATAAAAAACGTGTATTGTTTTACACCGCTACTTTTGGGGGTTATTTGTAACACAGCATATAGATAACTAAAACGTTCTTTCTAAGTGATTTGTAATAGATACCTGTAACTCTCAACTACCAGAAACTCTGCAACATAGATATCATCATCCTCATTTTACAGTTTAAGAAACAAAGGCTCAGAGTCTTTAAATAACTCTCAATTTGAAAACAGACAGTAAATGACAAGATTCTAATTTTAGATACAGTTTGGCTCCAAAGTCCTCACTCTTTTCGACTAACAGTAAATTATCCCCTTATCTAGCTCTATGACCTTTGTTTTATCAACCTCTTGGTAATAAGTTTCCTCATCAATATAATGAGGGGCTGGAACAAACTATTTGTCTAACATTATGAAATTTCATACCCCTCTTCTGCTTTGTCCACAGCCCAAAAAACAAATTTAAATTTTTATAGTAAGGAATATTGGGGGGCTGAGTAGTTGAAGATCTCTTGATTTAGCTAAATAAATACAAGAAGTCAAAAACCACTGAGGCTTGCAAATCTCCATTATTTATGTAACTGATGCAGACAGCCTCCCATTTGTCCCAGTGCTGCCACCCAGAGGATAAAAGGGGGACAAGGTCTATTTGGGGGGAGGAAACAAAGAGGCTTCTATCCTGACCAGCTGCTGTGCTGCAGTCTCTTCACAGAGAACACCAGCTGCATCGAATTTAAGCAATAAAGCTTACTTTTGCTGTAAGTCAGTGTAAAAGCTCTTAGTAGAGTGAGGTGACATGTGGAGCAATGCAGAGAAAGAGGTAGCATGCCAAAGAGGGACAATGATCAACAGTGCGATCACTGTGGATGGATTTACATATACAGAGATGTTGTTTTACTCTATTATGCTATGTCATCCTTTTTACTGGCTTTCTGTTGTTCTGCTTCGGATTTTGAACCTCTTCACTTTCAAAAACTCTGGCATTTTGATCCATGCCTCAAATCCAAGAAAGTGGGAAATCACTGCCTTAAGACCTAAGACAATGGCCAGACTTGATCCGGGAGGGGACTCTTTCAGTATAAGCCATGTCAGTACCCCATCTGCCACTTAGTTATCTCTGGGAGTTAAAGGAATAGAGACCTTCAACTCTAACCTGATAAGGAGACTGCTATCCTCATAACTGAAGATGCAAAGTCCAGCTAAATAAACAGATAAGGTAGATAAAGAGACAAAGAGTTCCTCTCATCCTCAGAAGAAAGAAGCCCAATAACAAATATCCTTTAGGGTTTAGTAATGTCTGGCAGGGCAGTCTAGTTGGAAGCTTGTGGACTTTGCTGTCTGATCAATCATTTCTTCAATAGCTTGCCTTCTCTGGAACTTCATTTCCACCTTTGCAAAAAAGAGGGAATTAAAATACTTCCTTCATGTATTATTGTGAAGATTAAAGAAGATTATTTGAAAGAACAGTGCACAGTGGTGCAAAAAGCAGGAATTTAATAAATGTTTGATTTCCTTTTTTTTCATTCCTTTTTTTTTTAAAGAAATTTACATTTAACATTGTTTTACAAAATACCCTGGCTGCTCTATGGAGACTATATATATATAAATGAAAGAATAGAAACAAAGAAGTGAGTCAGGATACTACTGCAATTACACAAATGGGAGAAAATAATGACTTGGATGCAGGGTAGCAGCAGGAAAGGAGAAAAGTGTATAGATTTGGGATGTGTTTTACTGACAGAGTTGACAGCACTTATTGTGGGCCATGGGGAGAGAGAAAAATCCCTGCTAACATTTTGCTTAGTTCATTTCATCCCAAAGAGAGAGAACTTGGTTCATTGATCCTGTCTAGATTGGTGCTGTCCAATGGAACTTCAGTGAGGATGGAAATGTTTTCTATACGGGTGTTGTCCAATGTGGTGGATATTTGCCATATATGCCTATTAGCACTAAATTCTTTAGTTTCATTTAATATTAATTAATTTTAACTTATATAGTTACCATATTGAACAGCACAAGTCTAAGTAATATACTCTATAGATATTTTCCCCTACAATCCCTTCAAATTATATAGACACAATTTATAGAACCTACAATTTGCTTTCACATATATTCATAATCTTTTCCAGTCTTAACGTCTCAATGCATTTCCACTGACTGAGCTAAATCCTGAAAAAAGATCTTCTATTTCTATTAATTCCAGTATTATAACATTAGTGGGTAACCCATTTTGACCAATTGTAAACATGATACAAATTATATCCATGCATGTTTTAAATAAGTTGGAATATTCTTATTTTTTTAAATTCATTTGGTTATCATTAATCTACAGTTACATGAAGAACATTATGTTTACCAGACTCCCCCCTTCACCAAGTCCCCCCAACAAACCCCATTACAGTGACTGCCCATCAACATAGTAAGATGCTATAGAATCACTACTTGTCTTCTCTGTGTTGCACATCCCTCCCTATGCACCCCCACACACATTATACATGCTAATAGTAAGGCCTCCTTTCTTTTTCCCCGCCCTTATCCCTCCCTTCCCACCTATCCTCCCCAGCCCCTTTCCCTTTGGTAACTGTTAGTCCATTCTTGGGTTCTGTGATTCTGCTGCTGTTTTGTTCCTTCAGTTTTTCTTTGTTCTTATACTCCACATATGAGTGAAACCCTTTGGTACTTGTTTTTCTCCGCCTGGCTTATTTCACTGAGCATAATACCCTCCAGCTCCATCCATGTTGTTGCAAATGGTAGGACTTGTTTTCTTCTTATGGTTGAATAATATCCCATTGTGTATATGTACCACATCTTTTTTATCCATTCATCTACTGATGGACACTTAGGTTGCTTCCATTTCTTGGCTATTGTAAATAGTGCTGCGATAAACATAGGGGTGCATCTGTCTTTTTCAAACTGGGCAGCTGCATTCTTAGGGTAAATTCCTAGAAGTGGAATTCCTGGGTCAAATGGTATTTCTATTTTGAGCATTTTGAGGAACCTCCATACTGCTTTCCACAATGGTTGAACTAATTTACATTCCCAACAGCAGTGTAGGAGGGTTCCCCTTTCTCCACAACCTTGCCAACATTTGTTGTTGTTTGTCTTTTGGATGGTGGCAATCCTTACTGGTGTGAGGTGATATCTCATTGTGGTTTTAATTTGCATTTCTCTGATGACTAGCGATGTGGAGCATCTTTTCATGTGTCTGTTGGCCATCTGAGTTTCTTCTTTGGAGAACTGTCTGTTCAGCTCCTCGGCCCATTTTTTAATTGGATTACTTGCTTTTTGTTTGTTGAGGTGCATGAACTCTTTATTTATTTTAGATGTCAATCCTTTATCAGATCTGTCATTTATTAATATATTCTCCCATACTGTAGGGTACCTTTTTGTTCTGTTGATGGTGTCCTTTGCTGTACAGAAGCTTTTCAGCTTGATATAGTCACACTTGTTCATTTTTGCTTTTGTTTCCCTTGCCTGGAGAGATATGTTCATGAAGAAGTCACTCATGTTTATGTCCAAGAGATTTTTGCCTATGTTTTTTCTAAGAGTTTTATGGTTTCATGACTTACATTCAGGTCTTTGATCCATTTCGAATTTACTTTTGTGTATGGGGTTAGACAGTGGTTCAGTTTCATTCTCTTACATGTGCCTGTCCAGTTTTACCAGCACCATCTATTGAAGAGATTGTCATTTCCCCATTGTATGTCCATGGCTCCTTTATCATATATTAATTGACCATACATGTTTGGGTTAATGTCTGGAGTCTCTGTTCTGTTCCACTGGTCTGTGGCTCTGTTCTTGTGCCAGTACCAAACTGTCTTGATTACAGTGGCTTTGTAGTAGACCTTGAAGTTGGGGAGTGAGATCCCCCCCACTTGATTCTTCCTTCTCAGGATTGCTTTGGCTATTCGGGGTCTTTGGTGTTTCCATATGAATTTTTGAACTATTTGTTCCAGTTCATTGAAGAATGCTGTTGATAATTTGATAGGGATTGCATCAAATCTGTATATTGCTTTGGGCAGGATGGCCATTTTGACGATATTAATTCTTCCTAGCCACAAGCATGGGATGAGTTTCCATTTGTTAGTGTCCTCTTTAATTTCTCTAAAGAGTGTCTTATAGTTTTCAGGGTACAGGTCTTTCACTTCCTTGGTTAGGTTTCTTCCTAAGTATTTTACTCTTTTTGATGCAATTGTGAATGGAATTGTTTTCCTGATTTCTCTTTCTATTAGTTCATTGTTAGTGTATAGGAAAGCCACAGATTTCTGTGTGTTAATTTTGTATCCTGCAACTTTGCTGTATTCTGATATCAGTTCTAGTAGTTTTGGAGTGGAGTCTAGGATTTTTTTATGTACAATATCATGTCATTTGCAAATAGTGACAGGTTAACTTCTTCTTTACCAATTTGGATTCCTTGTATTTCTTTGTTTTGTCTAATTGCCATGGCTAAGACCTCCAGTACTATGTTGAATAACAGTGGGGAGAGTGGGCATCCCTGTCTTGTTCCCAATCTCAGAGGAAAAGCTTCCAGCTTCTCGCTGTTCAGTACGGTGTTGGCTGTGGGTTTATCATATATGGCCTTTATTATGTCGAGGTACTTGCCCTCTATACCCATTTTGTTGAGAGTTTTTATCATGAATGGATGTTGAATTTTGTCGAATGCTTTTTCAGCATCTATGTAGATGATCGTGTGGTTTTTGTCCTTCTTTTTGTTGATGTGGTGGATAATGTTGATGGAATTTCGAATGTTGTACCATCCTTGCATCCCTGGGATGAATCCCACTTGGTCATGGTGTATGATTCTTTTGATGTATTTTTTAATTCAGTTTGCTAATATTTTGTTGAGTATTTTTGCATCTACATTCATCAGGGATATTGATCTGTAATTTTCTTTTTATGGTGAGGTCTTTGCCTGGTTTTGGTATTAGGGTGATGTTGGCTTCATAGAATGAGTTTGCGAGTATTCCGTCCTCTTCTATTTTTTGGAAAACTTTAAGGAGAATGGGTATTATATCTTCTCTGTATGTCTGATAAAATTCCGAGGTAAATCCATCTGGCCCGGGGGTTTTGTTCTTGGGTAGTTTTTTTATTACCACTTCAATTTCATTGCTGGTAATTGGTTTGTTTAGATTTTCTGTTTCTTCCTTGGTCAGTTTTGGAAGGTTGTATTTTTCTAGGAAGTTGTCCATTTCTTTTAGGTTTTCCAGCTTGTTAGCATATAGGTTTTCATGGTATTCTCTAATAATTCTTTGTGTTTCTGTGGGGTCCATCATGATTTTTCCGTTCTCATTTCTGATTCTGTTGATGTGTGTTGACTCTCTTTTTCTCTTAATAAGTCTGGCTAGAGACTTATCTATTTTGTTTATTTTCTTGAAGAACCAGCTCTCAGTTTCGATTTTTTCTATTGTTTTATTCTTCTCAATTTTATTTATTTCTTCTCTGATCTTTATTATGTCCCTCCTTCTGCTGACTTTAGGCCTCATTTGTTCTTCTTTTTCCAATTTCAATAATTGTGACATTAGACTGTTCATTTGGGTTTGTTCTTCCTTCTTTAAATATGCCTGGATTGCTATATACTTTCCTCTTAAGACTGCTTTCACTGCGGCCCACAGAAGTTGGGGCTTTGTGTTGTTGTTGTCATTTGTTTCCATATATTGCTTGACCTCTATTTAAATTTAGTCATTGATCCATTGATTATTTAGGAGCATGTTGTTAGCCTCCATGTGTTTGTAGGCCTTTTTGCTATCTTTGTATTGGTGCCTGGGGGGAGGAAAGAGCTGTTCCCCGCTTTCCGGTTGCTGTGCCTGTCTCCACTGCCTGAACCAGTGGGCCAAGCACACAGGTATAATCTTTTGTCCCCAGAGCAGCCGGATATGGATCCCTGCTTTCCACAAGCGGACAGAATCCCAGTCTCCCCAGGAACTCCACCTGTCCCAGCTTTCCAACCCCATAATCAGAAGAGTATGATGAAAGCACCATGAAATGTAGGTTTTTGCTGCCAGAGCAGATCTCCAGAGCTAGGTACTCAGCAGTCCCAAGCCTTCCACTCCCTCCCTGCTCCGTTTCTCTTCCTCCCACCGGTGAGCTGGGGTGGGGGAGGGGCTCGGGTCCCGTGGAGCCACAGCTCTGGTACGTTACCCCGTTCGCTGAGGTCTGCTCTTTTCTCAAGGTGTATGCAGTCTGGTGCCATCCTCTTTCCTGTTGCTCTCTCAGGATTAGTTGTGCCAACTATATTTTCTAATTGTATCCAGTTTTAGGAGGAAGCCTCTGTCTCTCCTCTCATTCCGCCATCTTTAACCCTTTTGACCTGGAATATTATTCTTCTCCCTAATTTATGTGAAGTCAATTGCTGTGGAAACTACATGTCATGATACTTAACCATAGTGTCTGTAGGAGAAATGATTAATTTCTAAAAGATTCAGAAGGATGGCTTATGACCTAAGCAAATTGGCAATATATATGACTGTCTTTGAGCCTAATAACTGAAGTTTTCATTGCACCACAGGTACTTAGCAGCCATCTCAAGGTAGATTTAAGAGGAATTGCAGTGGTGTTATGAAAATTGAAAAGAAGTTTTAATTTTGTTTTATCTCATATTTTGTTGCAATAGTAGTATTTTCAATTTGTATAAGCCCTTTTCTACTTTTTTTCCTTTCTCATTTTCCTTAGGTGAGCTCCAAATATATGTCGGCCACCAGAGAGTCCATATATACCTCAGCAATGTGTTCAAAACCATACTTACCAGCTAAGCTGCATTTAGGGAAAAGTCAAGGTCTTATCATGATTTGTATATTCCCTCCATTTTCCAACTTGATGATTGTAGTGAATATTTTTTGTTTTTTTCTTTCCAATATCACTTTGCCCCTTTTTTCTGATAATCACAACTGTTTTTTCCCTAAGGTAATAACCATCCCCCTCAACTTGTGATTTTAACGGGACAGCCAATCACAATACTCCTCCCACCCCCCAGCCACAGTCATTGGCCTAGAAGGTTACATGACACAATCAGAATTTTAATCTGGGATTTTATATGCACCCTGGAAAAAAGGAGACTTCACTTTTCTTTGTAGTCGCTAAACTGGGATGCTATAAACACTGAGCTAATCATGCCTCTAATCATCCCTTGTCATTTCCACCCATATGGAGGAAGTTCCTCTGAAATGAGAGAAAGACCAGCACATAGAGGGATAGGAGCGTAAGAGCAAAGAAACAGGCTTGATTTCATTTCACTCCCCTTGAGGCCAACTCCATTCATGGCCTTCCCAGTTCGATTAGTCAACAGTTCCGCTTTTATACTAACCTCTGTGAGTTGGTCTTCTGCCATCTATAACCGAATGTGCCCTGTTGAATACAGTACCTCTCCACACTCATAGGGAACCACGCTCCCCTTCACGCTCCCTGTGCTAGCCATACTCAGCACTCTGGCCACTGTGCTCTTTCATCACTGGGCTTTTGAGCAGACTGACCCTCTGCCTGGAGCCCTTGCCTTTAGATCTCAGCTTAAACATCACTTTGTCAGGGAGGTCTTCCCTGACTTTAAGATGAAGGCAGTTCACCTGCTGTAAGCTCCCATTACACCCTGGGCTTCCCTGATCATAAAACTCATCCTACCTTATTATTATTGCCCCTCTGAAGCTTGTCTTCACCACTAGACTCCAAGTTCCATGAGACCAGGAACTGTATCTCCTTTCACTGATGTATTCCCCAGCACCTAGAATAGTGCTTGGTCCAGAGCAGGCACCTAATGAATATTTTGAATGAACAAATAAAGGAATGGTGTTTTACCTTACAGTTTTTCACTTGAAACTGAAAACAAATATGAGTATTGTCAATATGTTGTCAAAGTATAGTTGGTATATGTTTTCATCCCCACCTTTTAACAGACAGAATGTAGCCAGTAGACATTAAGTTCTTTAAAATCCCACTGTTCAGAATGTCACTTACAAGGCTGACTCCTAATCCAGCTCACTTCTTACTCTAAAACCCGCTTCCAAGAATATTTTCCATTCCAAAAATAATAAGCTTTTCAGGCATAGCCAGGGTTGAGCAACACTCTTCTAAAATCATCTCTCTTTTTTTTTTTAACCTCAGAAACAGCTGATACCATCAAGCAGTAGTATCACTCTAATGGCTCATGTGTCTCTGTGAATTAATTCTAATTCTCTTGATGAACTTGTTAGTTCCTTGCAACTTTAGTAGTTTTGGTACTCAAAGAGTGCTGCTTGGACCAGCAAAACTGACATCACCTCAAGAGCTTTTCAGAAATGCAGAGCTTGTGGGTTTCCTCATTAGTATAGTGGTGAGTATCCCCGCCTGTCAGAAATGCAGAGCCTCAAGCCCCACCTCAGATCTCTTGAATTAGAAACTTCATTTTAACAAGATCCAGGTAATTCCAACGTACAGCAAAGTTGAGAACCACTGCTCTGGAGTAGTCAGTCATACCAGATATTTTTGTACTGCAACATTTGTATTCACAGCAGATGGAATGAGGGGAGACTGTAGATAAAGGAAAAAATACTAGCTGTTGGGCAATCAGGCTTTAAGGTGGTAATTAGGACAATGAGTCAAGGTGAGTAGCCAGCAAGCCTTTATCCACTTACTACAACAGTGCAGGCAAGAGGCAAAAGAGAAAGGGCACAGTCCCATTCCATTTTACCCCATGGGACAGCAACAGGCAAGGATCAAACGACATGCAGCACAGAGAAGGGAGCCTACCCATGAGCAAAAGGTGCTCCCAGATGAAAGCCCCTGCCTCCTATGGACCCATAGGCTGGGGAGAGAGAGAAAGGAAGACAGCAATGGAAAGGTGACTCAAAGGGAAGAGAAGTGTCTAAACCAAGGCAATAAATAGAGGCACCTAGGCTAGGAAAGCAGCCATGCATGTGAGCAGGGGGCAGCTGGAGACCTCAGTCCTTGAATGTCACTCTCTCCTGAAAACTACAATGCTCTGGCTGTGCACTGACTGCTGTGCAGAGGGCAGCTTCCTCTAGGAGGCCTGCCAGGCAAAGCCTTGTAATAGCCTATAATCACACATAGATTTCACAAAACATTTGGACTGGGAGCCAGACTCCTTAACCAACTGATACAAATTTTGCCCCATTTAGCAAGTAAAGACACTACTTTGCTTGGTTGTCTAAGCAGAGCAGTCTGTCAAATCAACCGATGCTTATTGATGGAAATGTTTACAGTGATGGTTCTCAAAGTGTGGTCTCTGGACCAGCAACATCAGCATTGCCTAGGAACTTCTCAGGAACTGAAGTCTTAGACCCATCCTGACATTCTGAATCATAAAATGTGGAGATGAGGCCCAGAAATTTGTGTTTTAACAGGCCCCAGCTGATTCTGACTCATGCTAAAGCTTGAGAAGCACAGCTCTGGAGGAAGGTTTCTCAAACTCAGCATTAAAACAGATAATTCTTTGTTGTAGGGGGCTATCCGGTGCATTGTGGAGTGTTTAGATGAGCCTCTGGACTCTACCCATTAGATTCCAGCACCAGTGTGACACCCCTAAATGTAACACCCCTAAAAATTCCCAGGCCTTGCTAAATATCCCTTAGTGGGGATTGTGGGGTAAATGGAAATTCCTGTGGCTGGTCCTCACCTGACCATAAATTACTCAGTGGTGTAACTGGCCTACTGCTAGGCTAATGCATCTACACCTATAGGCAATGCCCTATTGTTGACTGAATCACTACCTAAAGAGATCCACCCAGTGGGTGGAGGCAGAGACAGAGGTGGATTATGGACCTGCAGACTGCTGGATGCAGATGTGATTCAAATGCTCGACCTATTGTCATAATAAAGCCAAGTATAAACCCTTTTACCCCAAGAATGTTCAATTGTCATTTCTCAGTCTCATCAAATCCATAATGAACTTGTCCAGGGCTGAAACTCTCAGGCAAGACAGGAACAAAATTGCCCCTAGTTGAGAACAACTGACTTGAATAATAACTATGGCTTAGGCTGTTTCATGCTTAAACCATGATTTAAAAAATCATGTCCATAACATATATGTATTCAAATGTTCACAGATATGTGACAAGTTGACATAAACTAAGCTTTGAAAGGCTTATCGTTTACAAAGCACTTTTATATATATGGCATTTATTCCTCCCATTTTTCCTAGGAGGAAGGTAATTTTCATCATTCTCATATTACTGGTAAAGAAACTGAGATTCATAGAGGTTACTGGATGTACCAAGGTCACTGTCTGCTAAGTAACAGAGCTAGAACCCAAACCTAGATCTTTCCTTCCCACAGGTAAAGAGAATTATCTTATTAAATAGGTTGTGGGGGGGATATTTCTAGTCTTGAACCAATATCATTGTTTTTTGGAACAAATTCAGTATTAGCTGAGAAGTAGTAATTGTACAGATACTTAAACAGCTTGTTCAATTCAAAAAATGTGCTGTATATCCAAGACTAAGGTAAGCCTATCCATAAATGTAGGCATGGGCTAGTACTTGGAAATAAAAACTTTCTGATAGTTATAAGCCTTATTCAGAAATGTTGGGGAGATTTGTCCTCAAAATCAGAGAAGTAAAAAACAAGCACAACTTAAACAAATTCAGGAATAGTCTCTCTCCTCTAAACCACACCCTCTGGTGAGGAAGTGAAACAGAATCAGAATCATTGCCTAAACAAGAAAGAGGACACCCAGAACACCACAGAGCCATGTCCTGCTCTGACCCAGGTCCCTGCAGAACAAAATGCTGCCCAGCCAGCATTAGGCTTCTATGAGCAGTGTGCAAAGGCCTACAAAGCCCACAACACCCAGAGAGAGGAGGCAATACTCATCCAGAGGTGAGCTGGGGATTTCCACGGGTACAGTAATAGACTTGGCTTCTGAGCATCCAATCACCAGCAGCCAACTTGCTGACCTTTGGATGGTCCTCCGGCATGGCCAAACTTGTTGCAGAACATAAAACTGAAATGCTAAATAAAGATCAAGGCCAAATCAAAGTCACGATGAGACAAATGACCCCAAACATACCTTTTGATGCCAGTTCTTTTTTGCCCTGAGAAGAGTTTGAAACCTCTTGCCTCCTCTCTAGAGAGGATCATTAATGATACTATAAACTAGAGTGTAAATATGGAAACATTTCTAATCAGAGTAAAGAGCACTGGGCTTGCAGTCAGAAGGCCTGGGTTCTAGTCCTGCATGCTCAGTGGAGAAACCACACAGCCTCCATTGGCCTCAGGTTTGAATTTTATCTTTTCCTATAAAATAGAGATATCTGCAAAGACCTGAATATAAGGTATGAAACCATCAAAGTCTTTGAAGAAAACATAAGCAAAAATCTCTTGAACATAAGAATGAGCAATTTCTTCCTGGACACATCTCCCTGGGCAAGGGAAACAAAATCAAAAATTAACAAATGGGATTACATCAAACTAAAAAGCTTCTGTACAGCAAATGACAGCATCAGCAAAACTAAAAGATAACCTACAGTATGGGAGAATATACTCATAAATGATTTATCTGATAAGGGGTTAACATCCAAAATACAGAAATAACTCATATGCCTCAACACCAAAAAAATAACCTGATTTAAAAATGGGTAGAGGACCTGAATACACATTTCTCCAAAGAAGAAATACAGATGGCCAACAGGCACAAGAAAAGATGCTCCACATTGCTAATCATCATGGAAATGCAAATCAAAACTATAATGAGAAATTACTTTACACCAATCAGAATGGCCACTATCCAAAAGACACAAAATAACAAGTGTTGATGAGGATGCAGCAAAATGAGAACCTTCCTACACTGTTAGTGGGAATGTAAATTGGTACAACCACTGTGGAAAGCAGTGTAGAGGTTCCTCAAAAAACTAAAAGTAGAAATACCATTCGATCCAGTAATTCCACTTCTAGAAATTTACCTGACGAAAACAAAATCCCTTTGAAAATATTTGAAAACATATATGCACCCCTACATTTATCACCACCTTAGTTACAATAGCCAAGAAATGGAGGCAACCTAAGTGTCCATCAATAGATGAATGGATAAAGAAGATATGGTGCATTTATACAGTGGAATATTATTCAGCCATAAAAAAAAATCCTGCCATTTACAACAATATGGATGGATCTAGAGGATATTATCCTCAGTGAAATAAGCCAGGTGGAGAGAGACAAATACCATATGATTTCATTTATTTTGTGGAATATAAAAACAAAGCAAAACAGAATGAACAAAATAGCAGTAGGCTCATAGACACTGAGAAGTACCTAGTGGTTACCATAGGGGAGGGGTGGAGTGGGTTGGGCAAGAGGGATAGAGGGGCACAAAATTCTCAGTCATAATATAAGTTGGCTATGGGGATGGTAGTACAGCATGGAGAATACAGTCAATGATTCTGTAACATCTTTCTATGTTGACAGATAACCACACTAGAGTGAGTAAGGATTTAATTATATGGGTAACTGTTGAACCACTGTGTTGTATATCTGAAACCAATGTAATATTGTACATCAATGATACTTCAATAAAAATAAAAGATACTAAAAAATAATAATAAAACAGAGAGGTCTGATTATAAGAACTCTAGGATTTCTTCCACCCGTAGAATTCTACTCTTTACCAACAGCCAAATCTTGCAGTTAATATACCACAACTTAGAGAACACCAAGCGTAAAGTTAAGGAAGCTGGGACTTGGAGTCGTTCGACCCGGCATGAAATCCCAGGTCTGCTGTATTCTGGCAGGGTCACATTAGACAACTCCCTAACCTTTCTCATCCTCAGCTTCCTCATTTTAAAACAGAGGTGATGCCTGTCAAAATGGCTAGTATAGGCAGGAAGGAAGGAAGGAAGGAAAGAAGGAAAGAACAAGTGGCAAGGCTGTAGAGAAATGGAAACCCTCCTACACTGTTTGAAGGAATATAAATTGGTGCAACCACTATGGAAAGCAGTGTGGAGGTTTCTCAAAAAACTAAAAATAGAAATATCATACAATCACCTAGTAATTCCACTTCTGGAAATTTATTCAAAGTAATCAACATCACTCATTCAAAATGATGTATGCACTCCTATGTTTATTGCAGCATTATTTACAGTAGACCAAATATGAAAGCAACCTGAGTGTTCAGAATAGATGAATGGATAAAGAAGATGTGGTACGTATATACAACGGAATATCAGCCATAAAAAATAATGAAATCTTGCCATTTGCAATGATATGGATGGCCTTAGAAGGTATTATGCTAAGTGAAATAAGTAAGACAGAAAGACAAATACCATATACTTTGACTTATAGGTGGAATCTACAAAACAAAACAAAAACAGATTATAAACACGGAGAACAGTCTGGTGGTTGCCATAGGGGAGAGGGATGGGAGGATGGGGGAAATGGGTGAAGGGGATAAAGAGGAACAAACTTCCAATTATAAAATAAATTAGTCACAGGGATGAAAGTACAGCATAGGAAATACAGTCAATAATATTGTAATATCTTTGTATTATGACAAATGCTAACTACACTTGTGGTAAGCATTTAGTAATGTATATAATGGTTGAAGCACTATGTTGTACATCTGAAACCAATAGAATATTGTATGTCAAAGGAACACAAGTCATTTCTCATGTTTCCTGCATAATCCAAACTAATAGGTAATTAGACATAAAGGGTCCCTGAATACATAGCACCATTTTGTAATACACTGTTTTCTGCTAGTTTAGTTAGGGATAGGGAAATTGTGACTAAAAGAAGGAAAATATACAGCTGTGCTGACCAGTACAGTAGCCACTGGTCATGTGGGACTGTTGAGCAATCAAAATGTGACTAGTCCAAGTTAAGATGTGCCATAAGGGTAAAAAGCCTTAGTACCAATAAAGGAATGTAAGATATCTTATTAATATTTTATATTAATTGTACATTAAAGTGATAAAAACTGGATAAATTGAAGAAAATAGACCTAAAAATTCATTTTACCTGTTCCCTTATTATTTTTTAATGTGACTACAAAAACTTAAATTACACATGCAGCTTGCATTACATTTCTGTTGGAAAACGCTGGTATAAAAAGGGAAACAAATACACACACACACACACACACACACACACACACAAGTTAGGAAAAAAGGAAGTTTTGGGGATGTAGCAAACTGAAGAAAACCTTACTTCATGAAGAACACAGGTTTGACAACCCAAGCTCCACATAAAGAAAGGAAGTCCTCAAGATTCATTTTTCTTTTAGCAAAACAACTAGAAGAGACTGCATTCCCTCTACCTTTTATATATTCCATTTTGTAACAATTAGTAGAGGAAAGAAAAAAGAAGTTGTATCTCCCTCTCCCCTTTTCACTGGGTAACAAGTTTTAATCTTACAAAATTTGTTCTCTTTTGGTCAGTAAGTACTTAGGAAGACCTAAACTAAGGAAAGTGCTCCCTCTGCAGGCTACTTAATAATATTTTAAAAGGAAAATAAGCACAGGGTGTCTCTAGAAATAATGTAGAATGAATAAATGAACAAATGAGTCACACTTCACATTATTGCTCTGACAGTCCTTACTGTGGATTCAATAATAATGGAAAGAGGTTGGATAATGTAGAAACTATTATTAGATATGTCACTCCTTTCTTCTTGTCTTCCCTCCTGCCCTCATTCCTTCCTTCTTGTTTCTCTTCCTTGCTTCCTTCCATCTTTTCCTTTCTTTCACCCTTTGAACAGCTCAGACACACCATTTTTAGAAATACTATGTAAAGACAGAACCCACAAGCTCAAATTTAACTTAGAGATGTATGCTGCTTATTTCTATACGATTTCTTTATGAGGTCAATGCTTTGTTCATGTCTCTAAGCCAAACCTCACAGATAAGGTCAAGAAATAAAAAGACCACAAACATTCACCAGCAACAAAGGTGATAGTGTCAAGTACATAATGATAAGCAGCCCTCAACTTAGGAAAGGGTTATTTTTCCAAAGAGAGTTTGTAGGCTGGTTGTTTACCACTGGAAACCTTCTCATTTGTTCCTGGGCAAGTTTCCAAATATACACGTACACGTTAACTTATTATGCCTGTGAGACAGACTACTAATAACCCCATTATGTCTACTTTACAAAACAGTAATATAAAATGGTGTTTTTATGGGAAAAGATAGACATAAGACCCAACTTGGGGTCTCAGGAGCCCATCCTCTTTGCCCCAGGCAGCATGAGCAGCCTTCCCCAGCTTCTTGATTAGAGATGAGGTATACATGCAGGAGACCCATGTCAGATCCCCCCAGCACAAGTATCTTGTGAGCTTTCTATGTTGCCAAAAAAGGAAGTTACCTCACTGGGGCAATCACTCCCCAAGATTTCCAAAGTGGAGACAAAGGAAACACATTTTCTCACTATCATGAGATCAGATAAGGCAGACTCACAGAAGGAACATAGACTGTCCCTGCCTTCTCACACACACATACACACACACACACACACACACACACACTCTTTCCTCGGTCACCGAAACTCATTTCATAAATTTCATATGATAATAATAATTGGGCTTCAGAAGCCTCAAGAAATATAGCATTACTGTTATGGAATGTATTGCCTATTAGCATTTTTATTATTTGCAGCATAATTTATTGTAAAACCAATTTAATTCCTTTTAACCTATCAAATAAAACTAACATGGTTAAATTAAACTTCGCATGTTGTAAAATAACTTAAGGAGAACTTATGAGAAGGAGCTTAGAAGAATCCAGAAATTATATTTATTCCTCACACATAATTCAAAACATGATGAAAATATAATGCAGGCCTGAAAACGTGTACTTTTTGTCAAACATGGATTACATATTTTAAAATAAACACTTGCAGGAAAACAGAAAGCGATAGCATTTATTAGTTGCTGTTTCTTATGTTTATATTTAAACTTCTTAATTAAGAATATTTAGAATGGCCAAAATTGTGTGTCTGTTTGAACTTTACTTCTCAATAAATAAGCTGTTGAAAAAAACAAAAGCATCTATCTTCATCAGAGTTATTAGAACATAAATGAAATATTTCCACAGCTCTGATCTCTCCATAGTGCACAGTCTTGAAATTTGGCACTTTTGAGAAATACGGGCACTAGTTAATGCACAGTAGTTCAGTAAAGAACCTCTTACCCACTCAATTAATTTAGTAAATAAAAACACAACCAAAATTCCTTTCTTGGGCATCTAAGTTCAGTTTTCACTATAACCTTACATGAGTCCAGGTTTGATGTAAAGAGATCTCTTAATCAGTGTCTTATAGCATGGTGGATAAGAAAATTGGCTTTGGAATGAAACCCAGATAAATCCTACATACACCTTTAGAAGTTGTATGGCCTAAGACAGATATCTTCTTGCTTGATGAATTTTGACATGTGTATACACTCATGTAACCATCACCCAGAGTAAGATAGCAAAGATTCTCACAAATCTTTTTCCCTTTCACCTATTTCAGCCATCACCCCACTCATGGAAACCACCAATCTGTTCTATGTTTATGAGTCTATTTCCATTTTGTTTTTTAGATTCCACATATAAGTGAAATCATTATTTGTCTTTCTCTGCTAAAACAGATATCTTAACCTCCCTGTGCTTCAGCTTTCTGTTCCAAAAATTGGATTTCATTCATTTATTGAATACCTACTATGTCCCAAGCACTATTCTAGCAGCTGGGAACATAATAATAAAGAGTGTGGTTGGTCCAAATTCTCAGGAAGATTACATTCCTATTGGTGGAGAGTTTTTAGAATGTATTTACATGAAAATTTTCAGAAGTATTAGGTGCCATGATGAAAATAAAACAGTGATATAAAGGAGGTCTCGAGGAGTTTCTGCAGAGATGCCACGGAAACCCTCTCTGGGAAGTGAGGTTTAATCTGGGACCTGAATGACAACAAAGAGTCATCCATGCTGTCAGAGAAGAGCAGTCTAGAGGGAACAGCTGGTGGAAAAACTCTGAGGAGGGAAGGGGCTTGGCAGGTTCCAAGAACAAAATGAGGCAGAGTGAGTAGAGAAGAGCAGGACAAGACATAGATGGGGACAGGATAGTGCTGGTCCTTGGAGGCCCTGGTATTGAGCTTGGTTTCTATTTGAAGGCCAGTGGGAAGTCATTAGAGGGTTGTTGGGGTGGTTGTGAAATAACAAGTGAGGGGCTCAGCGCAGTGTAGGCATGGTGCAGCGTGAGCATTCTACAAGAGGTGACGCCACCGTCATCATTGTTGTTATATGATTAACCCTGACACAATACTGTGAGTGAGGGCCAAAACGTTCATTCTTATAAAATTCAGGATCAAGTTATTGCAAGATTAATAAAGTGAGAACAAGGCCTGAGCAAAGAATGGGAATCAATTGCCCATCACCAGAAAACCAGATTCTCATTATCGTGGGGCACATTTTATTGCATTATCTTTCTCATCATCATCATCATCCATTAAATTAAAGTCAAATCTCAGGCCAACACTGTTCACCAGCCTTGATTTTGCCATCTGGAATGAAATGGCAACCTGCCTATGGCAAAATCAATCTGAAGGAGCAATACTAAAGCCACAATCACCATGAAATGACTTAAACATTCCTTAATTTCTCCTAAAGCATCATTGGGTAAGTGGACTTCACATTTCCGAGGCTCAGTGAGAATCCTTCCACACACTTCCCAGAGCTGGTGGACAGCAAACACTGGAGTGGGAACTTCAAGAAGTCCATTTCAAATTGGAACTCACTTCGGTGCATGTTTTTTCCCAGACACCCTCAATCACCTGCACCTTCCCTTTCTGTGAGAACACCATATAAAGCAATCCTCACTCCGTGGATCATTTACTTCACTAAATCATAGTTTATTTTTTCCTCCAGATATCACATGCTATTTTAGAATCAGATTCAAGAGGTCTTAAATGACTTGGCTCAAAATTGGGTTTGTATTAAGGGAAAGAACTGGTGTCCCAGAGCTTCAATCAGCACCTCAACAAACAGGCGACTGCAGAGATATTGCCGACCATAATGGATGGCTAAGAAACAGCCACTGTTGTTTCTCTCTGCTGCTTTTCTCTGTTTTTCCCACCCTATTTTCAATGAAAACAAGACTACAGCTGACATTTATGGGAAGGGGTTGGAGGAGGGCTGGCAAACCATTAAGATCTGTCACCACATCCCACATAAGTACTGAAGGTGCAGTGATCTGAACCACCTGGTCTCATTGATGGAAATAATTTAACTACTCAAGTTGCCCTACTCAAAGAGTGATAAGGAGTTACAATCCTGCATCAAAGCAGTCACAACCTTGCTTCAAGCAACACACTAACCATATTATTGGCATTCAAATAATGTTAAATATAGTAACATTTCATTCATATATAATATCAGGGGAATGAGGTTTTCTACTTAAATGAATTTCCCAAAAAAGTGAAGATCCCCCAATCTAGAACCAAAGGCTGCTTTAAATTTTTCATCATTTTTGATAGATTTTAAATGTATTTTACATAATTAACAACCACTTCTCCAAGGTACAAGAATCATTATTTATTTCGTTTATGCCTATGATCACTTTAAGTGCAATAGGCTGACACATGCAATGATTTCACTGAATAGCTCCAACTAGGCTTCTCTGGTTCTTCAAGTCTCCATTAAGTATGTCAAGACCTTGTCTGTCTGGCTATTATTCGTCACTTCTTGCTAGTATCAGTAGCTGTCATCTCGTGCATTCCCACACCTGTTCTCATTTGCTCTGTGTAAAAAAACAGACTATAAAGCTTATGGAAATGCGTGGCATTATTTTACCATTCTCAGTTCAAAAGCCTCCAGATAAGTTCAAAGTGTCATTCCATGTCTCAAATGAGAAGGAAGTGCATGGACTTGAAGACAAGCATTTTCTTTGCTAATGTTTTTTTTCTTTTCCCCTTTGTAATTTTTTGGCAGTCTGAGAATCATCCCCAGATAAGAGACTATGTATTATTACATTTTCTAAACATACTCTCTTGTATCCTTCACTTCTAAATAAATTATCTTATTTATCTCAGAAAGATAATTTATTACCGTTATTAGACTATACTTTTCTAAGTTGTCAAAATCCCCATGTGCTGATATAGGAGGATAAAGAGCTCTATTCAAAGATATTTTTCATAACCATTACCCTCCCTTCTTCACCAGGATTCCTGATGTGATTTAACTATCACCTCAGTGGTGCGATTTGGCCCAACTAGAAGAGTGAATACTTGTTAAGGAACAGAAAACAGCTAAATCAAATTGCAGTGAGAAAATGTAATTGCTTTAGCCAACCATACCATAAATAGATGCAGAGATCCTTTCTTAATTTTACTCCCCTGAGACTGAACCCTAATGCAAATCCTAGTGGAAATCATTGTAATAAAAATAACTGAAACATTAAGAATAGGACAAATGAGCATGACGATGTCTGATAAGCATTTGAACCACTGAACACCCTTACTAATCCAGCCACAAAAATAAGTAATAGTTCATTAACTAAGTAACTAAAACAAATCAGAGACCATCTTATACCAATCAATTAGTGTGTATACCTTAGGAAAGAAATTCTATAATACCCTTTACCTCCCCTTATTGTTTTTAATGGAATCTATGTATGGTAATATAAGGTCTCAGACTTTTCTTATACTTCAGTTTTGTGTTACTTACAACGTGGTTGTGTTTCTAACAAAAACTGTGAATTTCTTTCCCTAAATTAGTAAAAAAGGCTTCTACCTCCTTTAATCATTCCCAAACCATCTGTAAATCCATAAACTAACACTTTTAAAAATATATTTATACCCTACCTCATTCCATAAAGGATTTGAGGTAGCTTATAAAAACAACCAAAATCAATAAGGATATTTTTTTAAGTTGAGACATTCTAGGAAAAAAAAAAAAGAAGAAAAAACAAAACCAAGTGGTAATTTAGTTGTATTGTCCTATATAGTTTGTAGAGCTGGGCTACACATTTGGCTCAAAAATTCTAACAACTTAAGGGAGAAACAAAAAGTTATAACATTTATGGAGATCATAAAATAAGAAGAATGCTTGGGTGATGAGATCAGTTTTCCCCACAGGTCATATAAAAAGGATACCATGTACTTTGCCGTCAGAATGAAGCCTTGATCTTGGACTTCCCAACCTCAAAAACTGTAAGAATTAATTTCTGTTGCTTAAGCCATCCGGTCTATGGTTATTTTGTTACAGAAGCCTGAGTTGACTAAGAGAGTTTGGGAGCCATCACCCCTATGCCCCTCGTAAGTTTGAAAAACATGAGCATAACTAGCACATCCTCACCTCTGTGAAAGTGTTTTATCTCTTGTAACTAGGAAAAGAGGGACCTAAAACCTTGTATTTAAGGCCTCCTATAGTCAAATGATTAACATAGCCAGAAAAGAAACAATAAGTTTGCTTGAGGCTTCTGAAATAAGGTAATGTAGAAACTCTATCTTAAGATCCCAACTCTGCCATATTCTAGTAGAAGAATCTTATGCATTGGAAGAGAAGCAACCTGCTGCTAAACTACAAAAAATAGAGATCAGATATACTGGTCATGGCTTGAGGGTTGATACCAGGAAGTGCTATCTCTGCCTGTATGTCCTCAGCATCAATCTAGCTCCCTCTTCTGAATCCAAACATGACATCTGCCACCATCATTTGGAGCAAAGGAAATGCAGGATGATGGATTCCGGATGCTGAGCTCACAGGAAATCCAATCATCTGGAGAAGATCCTCCTTGACTGTCACTAGAAAAACTGTCAGGAGTGACAACCAAAACCATCTACACCCACACATTTGCTATCCACATCAGCAAGACTTTACCATTCTAATGTCTTCATCAACATAATTTTATTCCAGGACAAACCTACCCAGGAAGATAAAAGTTGGAAATAATTTTTTGTTCATTCCACAAAGTTCCTGAAAGATCCATCAATTCTTCAATAGAAAGCACCAAATGACAGTTTACACCCCAAGACTATTTGAACCTCTTGCCTCGTCTCAAAATTTGCTGTACCCTCCAATCCTCTATCATAATCCTTGCTCAAACCTACCCAAGCCCCTACATTGAAAGACCTTCCTTAGCCAGACTTCAAAACCTCATAAACATCCGAACTTTGTACCACCTCCCCCAACTGAGGAGCTACTAGGAGGGTCAAAGTAGTACTCTCCCTGACTGCAGTACAATAAACTCAGTTTTGTCTCATTAACAAGTTGTCTTGGTGATACTTTAGAAAGCCAGTATCTATATAGGCATCAGGAAATAATCAAGGGTAAACAAAGGGCACGAGATCTCTCACAACATGAGGTTAGAGAAGTGTTAGTTCAGAAGAATGGGCAGGAAGGGTAAGTACCCAAACCGTGAAATGCTGGAGTGAGCCTCTGAGGACAGTCACAGGAGAAACAGTGCCAAGAAACTCGACAGGAATTGCTTGGCCTGCCATGGCGCCATGGCAACTTTGCATGTATACAGTTGACCCTTGACCAACATGGGTTTGAACTCCATAGGTCCATTTACATGTGGATTTTTTTCAATAAACATACTGGAAACAATTTTTGGAGATTTGTGAAATTCAAAAAAACTTGCAAACAGTAGCTTAGAAATGTCAAAAATATTAAGAAAATCTTAGATATGTCCAATACAGCATTATGAACATGACTGTAATACTGTATGCCATAAAATTTCATAATTATTGATAGATTAGTGTAATGGGTAGGCTACATTGAAGCAGTGGTATCAATTATACTAGACCACCATAAAGTAATCATATTTCTGCTTCTTCATTATCAACACGAGTCATTATACCTATAAATAATATGAATTTCTTTTTCACATTATCTTTTCATTTATTGATATCTAGTGTTAGTAATATGCATAACATCTACAGTGCTTTGTATCATTTAAGATATTGCTGAGGTATTGTCAGATGATTAATCTTGTAAACAGACAACACAAACTTTCCATACTGATAAAGGACAGTGCTGTAAATGTATTTTCTCTTCCTTATAATTTTCTCAATAACATTTTCTTTTCTCTAGCTTACTTTCTTGTAAGAATACAGTATCCAATGCATATAATATATAAAACATATTGATCAACCATGTTACACATTAGCAGTAGGTTATTAGAGTTAAATTTTTCAGGAGTCAAAAGTTATACTCAGATTTTCAACTGCACAGGAGTCAGTTCCCCACCTGCCAGCCCCGCATTGTTCCAGGATCAACTGTACCCAGATAGACCAAACAAGCAAAGGTTCACCCCAAGTTATTATAACTCTTGGCAGACTGCCTCATGAGCCCCCTGGAACACAAGAGAATGGGAGGCCTGTGAAGAGCTTCTCAGAAGCCATTTCCTCTCACATCTGTTTAAAAAAATTATTAAAGAAGACAATGTAGGTGATACAAATGAATTTTCAACACTTCATGAAGCACACAGTCACCTTCAGAGAACTACAAATGGCAGAAGCAGCTTTTATAGGATACAGAATAAACAAAGAAGAGACAAGTAGAAAACACCTAACTGGCTGGGGTCACATAGTCAACTTTGTTTGGAGTGAGGAGGCCCAGCATTGTCTTGGCATTTACGGATTGTCTGCCTGGATATACTGTGTTTCTAGCCAGGCAGAGCATTTATTTACAAGGACAGGAAAGTTATGTACGTTTCAGTTTGCTGACGTGGTGCCCTGGGCAGAAGCAATTCCATCTTGGGCTTAGAAAATTATCTCAATATTCCCCTATCGCATTAGGCAGTTTCTCATCAACACCAGTGCTCTGATGAAGTGTGGATCATCCTATACCACACAGTACAGAATAGAGGGGCAGGCACACAGTCTGTTAGCTACAGCCCAGAGTCAGCTCCTCTACAGCTGAGGGTGGGGTGCGTCCCACGACTTGCATTGCAATCCTGTCTCTCTGGTTTCAGCGTCATTCTTTTTGACCTGTGGGACAATGGCCTCAAGGAGCTGCCACCTTTAGCTAATCTTCCTTTTATTGTCGATGTAAGTAATAAACTGTCTGATTCTAACAGCAGCTCATTGTATTATTACCAGTCAAATCAGTCAGAATTTGGCCTTGACCTTACCTGGTCTCATATGAGCTTGACAGAAACTAGAGAAGTTGTGGGATCCACACGGTGGTCTGAGGCCCAATCTCCTTCCAACCTCACGCCCACCCTATAGATAAAACGCTGGCAATGGGAGGTTTACAGGAAGATTATGACATAAGAGTAACAATTATATTAAGAGAAGGGTGCTTCTTCTCACTCCTCTGGTTCCCCCAATTCCCCTGGCCTCCTGCTTCACTCCTTACTGTCCATGATTGGAGGGAGTTATCCAGTCTGGTGGGTGACTGACATGGGGCCACCTATGGGCTACATGGAATTAGCTTATTAAAAGTTTATGTCCTGTTTTCCGCTTCTCCACTCCAGTTCAGTGCAAAACAGCAGTCATAAACAAGCATGTCTGGCCTTACACACTAAGCCATGTGCTCCAAAATCTAGTGATACTCTGAATCCAGCTGCCTGATGCCCACATGATTATTTCCAAACTCAGAGAGGGAATAGGGGTTCCCTTAGGCCCAAAGTAATTTGACTAAAAGAAAAAAAAATACTTACATTTATGAAGGAAAATTAAGAGCTTTTTAACAGAAAAGATACTGAAGTAAAATAATAAACCAACAGAAAACAAGTTATAAAATCCAAAACCAAATAGAAAGCATTAACTATAAAACTAGTGAAAAATAAGATGATATAATAACATGAAATAAATAGTACAAGTAGGGAGAAATGGAGGAAGAAAAGCCAGAAGATTAAAGACTTAATGGGAATTGGTAATTTAAACAAGAATACCCCAAAATGAAAAGATATAGACAAGGCAAAAACATTAAGACAGTTCTGAAGTACCCAGTGTAAAACTTCGGGCAAACAAAAGAAAGAGGAAAAAATAGAAACAAATTCACTGAAAACAAATGGTGACCTGATCCCTAATCAGAGTTCTGAGTTGGCTTAATCATCCCCAGGCCAAAGGTGGAGTTCCTCCAGAACACGGACTTGAAGGGAAGGCACCCCAGATCCTCAAGGACTTGCAGACATGTTCAGCTGTCTCCTGAATGCTGGAGGCCATGTTTTCAGTTGGCACCTAACATGAAGGGCCTAGGCTCTTAAATCAAAATGTTAGGTAAAAATGGAAAGCAATATGGAGATTCCTCAAAACACTAAAAATAGAAATACCATTTGACCCGGGAATTCCACTCCTAGGAATTTACTCAAAGAAACAAGTTCTCAGATTCAAAAAGACATATGCACCCCTATGTTTATTGCAGCACTATTTACAATAGCCAAGATATAGAAGCAACCTAAGTGTCCATCAGTAGATGAATGGATAAAGAAGATGTGGTACATATACACAATGGAATATTATTCAGCCATAAGAAAGAAACAAATCCTACCATTTGCAACAACATGGATGGAGCTGGAGGATATTATGCTCAGTGAAATAAGCCAGGGGGAGAAAGACAAGTACCAAATGATTTCCCTCATCTGTGGAGTATAACAATGAAGCAAAACTGAAGGAACAAAACATTAGCAGACTCATAGACTCTAAGAAGGCACTAGCGGTTACCAAACGGGAGGGATGGGGGCGGATGGGTGGAGAGGGAGGGAGAAGAGGATTGAGGGGTATTATGATTAGTACACATGATATGGGGGGGCTCATGGGGAAGACAGTGTAGCACAGAGAAAACAAGTAGTGACTCTGGGGCATCTTACTATACTGATGGGCAGTGACTGCATTGGGGTATGGCGGGGACTTAATAATATGGGTAAATGTAGTGACCACAATGTTTTTCATGTGAAACCTTCATAAGAGTGTATATCAATGATACCTTAATTATTATTTTTTAATGTTAGGTAGAAAGATAAACATGGGCAGCCAGGGAAGGGGAAGATAAGTTCAAGGAAAAAACACCCAGTTGCGGAGGGTGGGGTGGAGGGGGTCTGCTTGAAGACAGACAACAAAGGCTTTGCAGGGAGATAACTCCTTGGCCTATGGGACCAGGCCAAACCAGTCCCAACCAGATCACAATGCAGGCACAATCAAACAAAACTAAGAACCACCCAAACCACACTTAATAATCTCATTAAAATAAAATTGCCGTTTTTCTCCCCCCATGGGCTTTTCTGTGTGTCTTCTGGGAAAGGACATCATACAGAGAGGGCTGGCTATATAAGTGGACCTATCAATCAAATGACCCCACTTTGTCAATCAAAGAGGTGCCTCCTAGCCCGAATGTAATTAAAAGGCCTCCTGCCTGAAGGATGGGGGGGCCTTTGCCTACCTTGACTCTGGCCCACTCCTCCCTTGGTGTGTATTCAGATAAAACTTTCACTGTGCTTCACTATTGTGTCTCTACCTTTCAATTCTTTGTTTCTGTGGGGCAAGAACCAAGGAGAACAAAGTTGACCAGTAACAAAAACACAGAAACCTACAATCTCCTCAGCTTTTTGCAAACTCCCAAGCAAACCCTCTTGATTGCTCTGTGTTATTCTTTGGTTTTACAGCATGTACATCTGGATGGAACAAATAGAGACTTCATCTCCCAATTCTTTGGTCTTCTTTCCTAGACACCCATTGGGTCATCCATTAAGTCTCTACCTCATGCAATGCTCAATGATACTATCAACCCACTACTAGTCCCTATCTCCAGTACGGGAAAGATTACAACTAATTTTGTTATTACAACTGTGTAAGTGCTATGAAGGAGAAGCACAGAAGCTCTAAGAATAACAGGAAATAACTTGGCAATCATGGAAGGCTTTCTAATGTTAAGTATCTGTTTACTGAAGCAGAATTCATTCAGCCAAAACGGAGTGGAAGAGCATCCTAGGTAGGAAGAACAGCAGAAACTAAGACCCTGAGGCATAAGAGATAAAGCAGACAAGATAAACTATTCAGGCTGTTAAGGCCAGAAGACAGAAAGGAAGGCCAAGAGGGAGAAGGTACAATTGAGATAAGCAGGGACAGGAACCTAGGCTTTGAAGCCGCATTAAGAATCTGTGTTTATTTTCTATTCTGGGTGAGATATATTAGACCTATTATTTGGATCCAGTGTAAATTTTGCCGTTGATGGTTTGATTCTGTAATTATCAATATACAGCTTATGCCAAATAATACAAAATCAATGAATTTTCATTTAAAAAGCATTCTTCTTGGCAATTAAATCAATTTAATTCCTTGATAAATTAGCATACAGAAGATTTGAACTGATTTTCAATTCTTTCCATTTCCTTTTAATTTACTAAAATTAATGAAAGATTGATTTTATTACAAACTTTCCATGGAAACTTGATTCATCAATAGTTTTGTCTTCAAGTTTAATTTTCCATGGTCCTTATCAAGATTTGATTCCTTAGGCATTTTTAACAAAATTTCACCAAGTGTCACTATTAACCCCTTCAAGTTTACTGTTGGTTATGATTATAAGGAATGCTCTCTTTGAATCCAGATGAGTAACAGTTATTTCTCAGTCAATCCATGAGACAATCTCAAGCTGTTCTATTGTTCAGGACTGATTGATTGCAATGGTTCTTTAAATTCTCAGTCTCAGGACTCTTTACTTTTAAAAATGATTATCAAAGAGCTTTTGTTTATGTGGGGTGTACTATTTATATTTGTTGCATTATAAATTAAAACTGCATGTTAACTACATATTCTTATAACTCTATTTTTCAAAACAAGAAAATTAGAGTAGCATTGTTCTACATTTTGAAAAATCTCCTTTATATCTGGCTTAATGGAAGACAACTAGCTTCCCATACCCTTTACGTTCAAACTGATTTAATCACATATATGGGGCAGTCTCTGGAAAACTCCCCAGCAGAAGAATGAGAGGAAATGTCTTAGCATCGCTAGGCCACACTTTGAGAACTGCTGATCTCCTGTTATGTTTCCCAACAGGTGTGTCGACAAAAAATTTATTTGAGTCACCTTGAAATAAAGATAGAGTTTAAGTGAGCTTGGCAGAGGACTCACAAGCTCAGAAACATTAACTCCCAGGAATAGGAGAGATGTTTCAAGGAGTCCAAGTCATACAAAGTTTTTATATCTTCATGGAGATAATCAAGACAGAATTTCAAAAGGGATACATCCATTTCAATAAAATACGAAGTGCTAAAAGAAAAAAAAGGTTAGGGTTAATATCCATCTTGGCACCAAAGGGAATTAAGAGAAAGGGCAAATGTTCTTGCTTATGTCCTTGAGCACAAATCTGTACAGCAAGAGAGAACAGAAGTGCTGATACATACTTTGTTCAGCTTTTAACTTGGTTTTAATTAACAGATGGCATTATAGAGTTAGGAAGTTTAAGTTTTCAAATATGGTCGTTTGAGACTCCCAGAGTTAATGAAACTTTCAATACTTAGGCCTTAGAAATCTTTTTGGTGGTCCCTAGTACGGTGATCAGCTTTCCTTTATTTCATAGTTGGCTCACATACTATTTGATTTGAGGAGACAAAAAACTATTTTATTTTAATGATGATGTATTTTAGGTGCTTATTAGAAAAGTTGTAACTGATGTTACACTTGACATGTGATTATTCCTGAAGGCACACTAAATGTCCCAATTTAAAGAAAAGTAATTTGCAAGCATCCAAGTGAAAGAACAAAAGTCGAGCCCAAACATTATGCTTCAGGTTTCCTGTTTTTTCTACAAGTAGAGTGGATTACTTTCACAGTGTGAAATTATTATTAAAAGTACTCTTATTACCATTCAGTCTTTTTGAAATGAGCTATGTGTTGATGTGGGAAGACATTGAGATCGGGTTTTTAAAGACTCTGGGAGAGTAAAAGAGTAAAAGGGGTTTATATTTCCAGGAAAAAGCAGAAAAGAGGAATGTAGATGGTGGTTAAGAATGCGCTTTTTGCAGTCAAGTCTGACCTGGGTAGGAATCCTAGCTTTGACATTACTAGCGCTGTGATCTTGGGCAAATTACCGTTTGTAAACTTCAGTTGCTCTCCTGTAAGATGTAGCTGGTAATAGCTAACGCGTAAGACTGACCATTGGCAGGTAACTGCACGTAAAGCAAGTAACACAGACCCTGGCACATATGGGCGCTCAGTGTGTAAGTTATTACAGATTTTAATTATCACCTTCAAGTCCCCAGAGCTTCTACCTACAGTGCCCGAGACAGAGCAAATGTGCGGCAAAAGATGTTTCGCGACGAGGGCAGATACTCTGCGTAGGGAAAAAAGGGCACACCAGTCCTGATGTTGCGGGTGGATCTAGAAGATGATGTGGAAGTTAACCTTAGGAGGCGTGACTTCCAAAACAAAAATGGCAAAAATAAACGTCCCGACAGTGGAATCTCAGCAGACCGCAACGGTCTGGCAACCCGCGCGTGCGTCGTCCCGGAAACTGCAGGAGCTCTCTGCGATCAGCCCCGTCGTTCGACGTGATCTAGGATCCTCAACGCAGATATAACTGCGGGAACTGCTCTTTCTCGCGAGGCTTCACACGAGGCAGCGAGGGAAAGGGCGGGCCCCGCTGGTGAGAGAGGAGGAGCGTGAGGTCTGCGCACGTCGCGCTCCCATGGGGCTGTGCGTGACCCTTGCATCCGCCGGGATCTTCCGACCAAGCTCGTGAACGTCTCCCCGTAGACTGCTATGGCGCTTCACGTTCCCAAGGCCCCGGGCTTTGCCCAGATGCTTAAGGAGGGAGCAAAGGTAAGAAATTGAGAGGCGGGAGTGAGGTGGGACAGTTGGCGTAGGGCTGCGGCAGCCGCAGCGAAAAAAAGGCCTAGTTACGGCCGGGCGTGCTCCGCCGGCACGGCGGTCGGAGGGAGAGAAGATTCCAGAAAGAGAGGCACTGTCGGGAGGGGTCGGCCACCGAAGCCCGCGGACATTTCCATTCTCACCCGACCCCGGGGAGGGTCGAGGAGGCAGAGGCGGCCAGTGAGGGGCAAGGCCGCAGGATTCGTGTTCTATGCTTCCTTGGGGCACAGGCGTGAAGCCGCTCGTGCATTTTCCCTATATCCGTAAAACGGGGCTGGTTTGGCTGTCTACCATTTAAGGATATTTATTGTGAAGGTGAAGTCGAATAACGTAGGTGAAGTTGTGAAACCGATTGATGCACGTGTCAAGGAGCGGGTGATCGGAAAGGGGCAAGGGCCAGTTCTTTACAGCTTTCTTCTAAAGGAGAAACAGGTGGCTCTCCATTTAGTTTGCAGAAATAGTGTGTTACAGTAGGACAAACATTACTTACAGTCCAAATGGGTTTTGGTCCCAATGTAGGTTAGCTAGCTTGATGTAAAACTTACCCTTCTGGGGCTTGCTTTCCTGATCTTTAAGTTGAGATTGGACCGAAAGATGGTACTTTGAGCTGTAACTATCAGACGTATGTAACCCGCAGGTTACATAGGTGACACCCTGCCCTAAGTAAAATTGCTTAGTTTTATGGCTATATCTTGAACCTAATTTCAAGAGTGTAGTATTGTTTTAATATCTTAATGCGTTGCTGATAAATTTGTCTCTTCAAATAGTGGTGGTCCTTTATTTGTCCCCCAAATTTCCTGTGCTTAATTCAAGAAATACAGGTAAGTGTGGTTAAATTTAGAATAACAGTTTTAGAAACTAGGTTCTTGTTGGCAGGAGGCACTTTGGGGATACATAAAACAGTACTGTAGTAGAGAAAGACAGGAAGTCTACCCCCAAAGAAATGATCAGGGATAGGTATAAAAAAAAAGAAAAGAAAAAGATGTTGAAGAACTCAGCTCAGTGCTGAGTGAGAAAGAACCAGCCAAGATTAAAGAGGGACATGTTCCAGGATGAGGGACCAGTAAATGAGGATGGAATGAGTTTAACCTGTTAATACACTAAGAAAGGTGGTGGACTGAAGCTCGCCAAGGGAAGGCAAAAATGGAAAAGGATGAATTTTAGAGGAGCTGTAGGCAAGGGCCAGTACATGTAGGGCCTGGTAGCCTGAGGAGGAATTTACATTCTATCCCAAGAGTGATGGGAAACCACTGAAGGGTTTGATGGGATCTGATTTGTGATCAGATGGCTGTTACTCAGAGAATGGGTAAGTGGAAGAAGCAGGCATGTAAGCCTTGGAAGTGAGACTAAACGCTGGTGTAAGAGGAGTCCAGCTAGCTCTAGACTCCGAAGACACTACTTCTAAAATAATAGTTATTAACCTTGTTTGGATAACAGTTCCTTTTGTGAATATTACAAAAGCCATGCCTTATATTCTAAAATAGGACTTGTTGCAGTGATGGAAATATTCTAAATCAGTGCTGTCCATTACCCTATGTACAAGCCGTGCGTAGCTATGGGGCACTTAAACTGTGGCTAGTGCAATTGAGAAAGATTTTCTTAATTACTTAAAATTTAAATAGCTTTGTATACTTAATGACTACTAAACTGAGCATAGCAGCTCTAGAAAAATTTTGACATGAACAAAGAGCAAGCTTATAAGACCTGAGGCCACATGTAAAACCCAACACTAAAAAGATGTCTAGTGAAAATTTGAGAATTTTAGTACTGCGAACGATTCAGTTTTTCAGTTTGTACACATTGGAATCGTATTAAAATTGAAGAGAATGTTGCAAAGTCTGTATACTAAAAGTTTTTGCCTTCATAATTATTAGGCTCTAACATAATAAAAAAATATATACCACATTTCAGCTTTTAGTCAGAAAGCACTGATAAACTGTGAAACGGTATTTTTACCCGACCTAATTCATATGCTTTCTCTAATCAGTCTTAGTGCTCTTCCCTGCCCTTTTCACTACATTAAAAAAAATTATAGGCCTTATGCTTTGATGGGTAGGTAGGTAGGTACCTGTGGTCTGTAAAAATATCATGCTTTAATTATTCAACTCGTGAGCAAATGTATGGATCACTTACAATTACCAAGCATCATACTTTACATACAGAAACTTTGCTTGGTTGTCTCAACAATCCTGTGAGGCAGGTATTATTATTACTGCCTCCCCCTACCCCAATTTTACAGATGAAGAAAATACTTGTTTCACTGTCAGTCTAACCAGAAATTTATTTTCACAGCATTTTTCAGGATTAGAAGAGGCTGTGTACAAGAACATACAGGCTTGCAAGGAGCTTGCCCAAACGACCCGGACAGCATATGGACCAAATGGTAATTTTTTAATTCATATTTTTAAAAATACAGTAACAGAATTTGGCATACTGGCTTTTTCAGACTCATTCTGAGAAGTATATGTAAGTTGAGTTTTGTCATAATACAGTATGGCTTGGAAAGATTTCATAGTAACACAGTACATTATTAACCAATTTTTAATCAGCAACTCGAATCACTTTAGGAAAATAGAAATCAGAATGTTACTTTTTATCCTACTGGGAGGATTGAAAAATTATGGTGCTTTGCCATTAATATAGTACCTAAAGTTCATTGTGACATTATCGTTGAAGGGAGGAAATTCTCTCCTGTCATTTACCATGAACCAATTTTAATGGATAACAGACTTATGGAATAAACAAAAAACTAAATAAACTTTAAAGTAGATTATTTTTGGTCTTTTGGTCTTCGTACATGTTAATATAATTTACAGTTATTGAAAATGTGACACGATTGGCATTCTCTAGTAAACAATACAGGAGATTAGAAAAGGACAAAACAATATGGGCATGCAGTCAGGGAAAGCCATGGGGCCGTAAGATAGTTTTAAAGAATAGATAGTACATGTTGAGTTCTTACAAAGTCATTTTAGGAAATGGATACAAGGTTATATTACTTGACTAGATTTTCCTGGGTATTTAGAGAAAGATTTGATTAATGATGGATTTCTTTTTCTAACTATTATTTCTGAGGAATGAACAAAATGGTTATCAACCACCTGGAGAAGTTGTTTGTGACAAATGATGCAGCTACTATTTTAAGAGAGCTAGAAGTAAGTTACATTTCTTTTTTAAAAAAAAAAAGTTTTGGTGACATTAAAAATTAAGTATACACATGGTGTGTGGGGGGGGGTCACAGGGAAGAACTGTAGCACAGAGAAGACAAATAGTGACTCTGTGGCATCTTACTACACTGATGAACAGTGATTTCAATGGGGTATGGGGGGGACTTGATAATATGGGTGAATGTAGTAACCACGTTGTTTTTTCATGTGAAACCTTTATAAGAATGTATATCAATAATACCTTAATTAAAAAATTAAGTATATTAGCATTCAGATTGGGTAAAAAGGGCCTTTTTCTTCTAACTTGGAAATTTGTTATATAGATATTTCTAATTACAAAATTCTCTTTAGGTTTAACACTCAAATTTTTAAATTTCCTGACTTAAAAATTTATGGGTTTGTTGTAATAAATGTTTATTTCCTAATAATCATATAAAATTGAGTATGTTGTCTCATTCTATAGAGTATGACACTGAAGTGAATGGTTCCATAATGCAGAAACAACTGATAAATAACAGTGGTTTAAAAGAAACCATTCATTAAGCTTTGTGAAAAAAACAGTCGGTGTCTTTGCTTTTGCTACGTGCAGGTTTGGTACCAGCCTGTGTAATAGACAACTCCAGCAGGGGCTATGAGGAAAGTCTGGCACCTGAACAATATAGCCATTCCTCATCCAGCTGTTTTGTAGTTGAAGAAAATTTTAAACTGAGAAATTTCCTGAACTTAACTCTTAAAGAACCAGAACCTAATCCTCTTAAACAAAACTCTTACAGAGATATGTTAACTTTTCTCTAACTGCTTTGTATTGAACAAAACATTTCTGTAAGATATTTGTGGAGGGTCTAATTGTGAATGTTAGTGTTTGTACACTGTGATCTCAGGAGTTACTGAAGCATGATGGGAATGCTGTCTTAATAAAACAATAGTGTCAGCTTTGCAGTATTCTCACTTGTCAGTTGTTAGTGCTTGTTTCTAAACACCTAAATCCTACAGAAAAAGCACTTAAAATTTTGACGTAATTTTTAAGAAACATAGTCCCTTTTTTAAAAACCACAAGCAATACTCCTTACAATATATAGAAATTAAGACTCATGACGAAATTAAATGGCACCTATTTTAGCTCTCGATGCCTCTTTTTAAAATGCCTAGGTTTGATGGTTGGAATTATCATGTTTTTTAACTTGTCTTTTCAATTTCACTTTGTATGCTTAGGACCACATTATAAGTTTATAACAGTGTAACCAAATGGAGTTTGCTGGCCCACAGGAAGATGGGAGTCTGTTAATTGAAGAAAAAATGGAAATTATTTTATATTGCTTTAAGGGTAATGTGTTTTAACTTGATAGTTAAATTCAAACCCAGGTACAGCATCCTGCTGCAAAAATGATTGTAATGGCCTCTCACATGCAAGAGCAAGAGGTTGGAGATGGCACAAACTTTGTTCTGGTATTTGCGGGAGCCCTTCTGGAATTAGCTGAAGAGCTTTTGAGAATTGGCCTGTCAGTTTCAGAGGTGAGTGTCCATTTTATAATGTACTCCTGTTTAATTTCTGCCCATATATATGTTTGTATGTGTGTGTATATACCTTTTGCTTCAAACTTAAAAAGGAATCATTATAGTAATAGCTAACATTGAGCAGTTTACTCTGTACCATGCATTGTAATACATAAGGTTCACACTGCAATTTCTCATTCTATGTCACAAGGATAGAATATCCTATAAATGAGGCCTTTCAAAATTAATCCCATTTTAGAGGAGGAAAGTGAAACTTAGAAAAATCTTGCTCAATATCTTGTAGCTGGAAACTAATATAGTATTATCTATCAACTATATTCCACTTTAAGAAAACGAAAAAAACATCAAAAAGTAGGGGACTCTGCCATGAATACTATTCTAGAAGTATACTTTGTCATTTTGTATTAAAAAAATATCCATATCAGGTTATCAAAATTAAACCCCTTTCTACATTATGTCAAAATTAAATCTTTTGAAGAAATGTTTTTGCTCTTTACATTAAGGTTATACAGGGTTATGAAACAGCCTGCAGAAAAGCCCATGAGATTCTTCCTGATTTGGTATGTTGTTCTGCAAAAAATCTTCGAGATGTTGAGGAAGTGTCATCTCTGCTTCGTACCTCCATTATGAGTAAACAGTATGGTAATGAAGTGTTTCTGGCCAAACTTATTGCTCAGGCGTGTGGTGAGTAAATATCAGTAAATGAAAAGAATCAAAATAAAAATGTCTTAATGTGACTTAAGCTATTTTATCTTTTGTCCTAGAATATCTTTTGATGATACGTCTCATTTTCTTAACAGTATCTATTTTTCCTGAATCTGGCCATTTCAATGTTGATAACATCAGAGTTTGTAAGATTCTGGTAAGTTTAGAAAATGCATTGACGTTATCTAGATAGGTCAGCTGTATTTTCCCAAAAAGAAAAAGAAACTGTTGATCTAAACCTAAATTTTACCTCCAACTTCCCACCTTTTGAGGCATCATTTGTAACATTTTATATTGCTACACTGTGATATTACTGGCTGTTATATCTAAGTGGGTATTGACATATTATCTCTTGTAATGTCATCATTTTTCCACGACAGCTTGAAAGGTTGAGAATAGTGCATAAACAAAAATACTGATTTTTTGTTTTCTTCATAGGTGCTTAATTGCTTAATTATAACAATAAGCTTAGAAGCCAGTTCTTAATAGAAGTTGTCCTGTTGCTCTATAGTAATAAAATTCATACTTTAATGGTAGTATTGAAATAAAGGTGTATTTTTGATTAACGATTTGTGCGAGATACAGTAAAACCTGTAGTTGTAGTTGTCTATCTTATGTAAGTCTATTTGCTAACTGTGTTTTCTGATTCATGTACTGCCCACTCCATTCCCCCATTAAACTATAAGCTTGTGAGATCAGAAACTTTGCATTGTTCCCTATTCTGTCCCCAGTACTGACAACTTTGCCTGGTATATTGGCACTAAGTATTTGGTCAATGACTGGGTGACAGGCTTAGACCAGGTGTCCTCTGCCTTTGGTTCTCCCAATACACTGAAGCCTCCCCACCCCTTCATCACAGTGGCTGATTCCCACAGTGATGCCTACCTTGAGCAGCCTGGTGTGTTTTATGCTACGTCCCCACTCCTTACTCTAGGAGTCACTGCTTTGGTGTATTACTTTAGTTAGAAAAGGATATTTTTGGTATATGCATATTCAACTACTTAACCCTAATGTCAGTTCCATGAGCGCACTGATGATGTTGGTATTCAACTCCATAGGGCTCTGGTATCTATTCCTCTTCAGTATTTCATGGCATAGTTTTTAAGAAAGAAACCGAAGGTGATGTAACATCTGTCAAAGGTGCAAAAATCGCAGTGTACTCTTGTCCTTTTGATGGCATGATAACAGAAACTAAGGTATGTAGACTTGAAAACCTTAAAGGTAAAAATTTGAGGATGCCCTTTTAGATTAATATTTTATGAGGGATTTAGATAAAAACTTTTTCTTAATCCAGTGAATTACTCAGTTACTGAAAACTGCAAGAATATATCTTTTTTAAAGTCAGATTTACATTCTTTGAATACCTAATTCATATACTACATTTGAAACATTAGGTGGTGGCAGTATTGTTGATAATTCTAATATACAGCTCTTGACTTCTAGTAATTCTTACGTACACAGCAAGTAAAATACTCACTGAAGAGAATGTGAGTACCTGTGTGCTCTTTATTAAAATATTCTTTAAAATGTTGAGATTCTGTAGCATCCTGAAACAAAAAATATGGTAATTTAAAATTGATGTTTGTTTTTAAAAATACACTGTTAGGAAGTTTATGTTTATAGGTCACTACTGACTTCATCCCTAAATTCTTTAAATCTGGGTTGTTGGTGTTTTTAAAAATTTCACAGATTTGGGGGAGTCGGGAGGGCAGTAGGTCATCTAGTCAACATTTTAGAAAAAGTTTGAAAACCACAACGTTTGTTTTGGTACACAGGCTGATATCTGTCAAGACACCTGCCCAACATGCCTAAAATTAGAGTGTTTCTCCAACTTTTCTACCAAAGTGCCTATCAAAAGAGCAAATGCATCAGTTTTGAGTGTGGGGTTTCTAAGCAAGCTGACTCAAACAGATTTTATATACTGCTTCATAATGCATGCATTTTTATCTTTATATTTTCTCCCATTTATTTCTTCAGTAAGATGAGCCTCTACGACTTTGAACACCAAAGTAATAAAATGATTTTAAAGAGGGTGCTTGCTTGTTTTGCTAGGGAACAGTATTGATAAAGAATGCTGAAGAATTGATGAATTTTAGTAAGGGAGAAGAAAATCTCATGGATACACAAGTCAAAGCTATAGCCGGTACTGGTGCAAATGTCATAGTAACAGGTGGCAGAGTGGCGGACATGGCTCTTCATTATGCAAACAAGTACAATATCATGTTGGTGAGGTAAGTGAGAGCTGCATTCTATTAACCTGTACGGTAAATTGTTTTTTGGTGATGAAATATTAATTCAGCACACTGTGAAGACTGTTTGAAAAAGGCAAGTACAAAGGTACTGGACCAAAAAGCAGAAGGACTCGATTGGATTTAGGAGAATAATAAACATCTCAGAAAACTTTAAGCTTTGAGCCAAAGGAACAATAAACATGTTATTTGAAGAGGCAGGGGGAAAAGTATTCCAGGCAAAAGGAACAGCTTAAGAGACCAGGCACAAACCTGGTACACCTAGAGTGTGGGGTCAGGAACATAACTTTTAATCCCTTATCTCATTCATGGGGTACAAGACAATTTACCTGCCCATTCCCACCTCTCCTAGCACCTAATGTGCAGAATAAATCACTGTTCTCTTCCTCACAGAATTGCCTGAAATAAAGCAAAAGTTTTCTATATACCAGGGCTTCCCTAGTATTTTAGAACTATAAACCTTTGGCATCCAAAGGAGACTTGAACTCTCCCCAATCTAAAATAATGCAATAAATGCCTGTGTCTGGATTGGGTAGTGTAGTCCAGACCTATTCTGAGCTTGAACCTTCAGGATCAAAGTGTGTGACTTGTGGACTCATATGTTTCCTGTTTAATCTCAGCCTTTTATTATATCTGATGAAATTAAACTATGAAGGTTTTTTTTTTAAGGCTAAACTCAAAATGGGATCTCAGAAGGCTATGTAAAACAGTTGGTGCTACAGCGCTTCCTAGATTGGTATGTATTTTGGACAACACTAAAAGGTAGTTGAACCTCTTTGAATTTTTATTAAAACAGTCACTTTCTTGCAGACTGCTCCTGTCCCTGAGGAAATGGGACGTTGTGACAGAGTTTACCTCTCAGAAGTTGGAGACACACAGGTGGTAGTTTTTAAGCATGGTATGTATGTAGTTATGGTAAAGTATGTTTATGTAAGTGTAGAGTGTTCATTCTTTTATTAATATGTTAATATATTTAAATTTATTGACAGAAAAGGAAGACGGTGCCATTTCTACCATAGTGCTTCGTGGCTCTACAGACAATCTGATGGATGATATAGAAAGGGCTGTAGATGATGGTGTTAATACTTTCAAAGTTCTCACAAGGGTTAGTATTAGCTGCAGTCTTGATGTAGTAATTTTTAAGGCCTCAAAAACAGTTGGCAGTCTACTGAACATCCTGAAAACTTCCAAAATGAGTGACTTGTTTAAAGCCAAGCACCTTTTTTGCTTAAGACCATAAAGTGTCCATTGCATATGAATATTACTATATTTTAAAGTGATTATGCAAACAAATGAAGAGCAAAGCAAGGGTTGTTTTTCAGCTGTTCAAAGGGAAAGATTAGTTTTCAATAATGTACCTTCATTTGCTTAAGTGCTATTCTTAGTGCCATACCTGTGGAAATGTAGGTAAGTTGTTCCCATTTGGTTTATATACCACTGTACAGTAAAATAATTTACCCAAATCACTTCATTTTTATAAAATCTCTAATTAGAATTTGAGTAACAATGTCTGATTTAAAACTCTAGTCTGGCGGAGTACTGGAATCTGAGAAGACTAGAAAACTGAAAACTGCTTCTTGGTGATTTTTTTTCTTCTATTACATATTATAGGATAAACGTCTTGTACCTGGAGGTGGAGCAACAGAAATTGAGTTAGCCAAGCGGATCACATCATATGGAGAGGTACAGCTTTTTCTGTCTAAAATGACATTCTTCTCATTGCTTGAATAAAATACAATAGTAAACACATTTTTGTTCTAGACATGTCCTGGACTTGAACAATATGCCATTAAGAAGTTTGCTGAGGCATTTGAAGCTATTCCCCGTGCACTGGCAGAGAATTCTGGAGTTAAAGCCAATGAAGTAATCTCTAAACTTTACGCTGTACATCAAGAAGGAAATAAAAATGTTGGATTAGATATTGAGGTACTTGGAAGAAAAAAAAAACTGAACTTAAGTCGTATTTTGTGAATGCACAACCTAAAAATAGAAGTATTAAGTTTAAAGGGAAAGACAGTAAGAAAATGTTCTGATTTGTAAGCAAATGATTTTCATAGCAATTAGCTCTTACATTGTTTATCTGATAGAGACTTGTTTTCCTTCAGTTTTTCATAACCTGTAGTACATATAGGGCTATATATAGAGTGCTACTATTGCCGGATTACTCTCTAGTAGTACCTAAGGAGCCATGTGTTTTTATTACTGAGTATAAAGATGTTCACATAAAAGAATTTAAAGTGAAAGAACGAAATTGTTTTGTGTTGACAGGCTGAAGTTCCTGCTGTAAAGGACATGTTGGAAGCTGGTATTCTAGACACTTACCTGGGAAAATACTGGGCTATCAAACTGGCTACTAATGCTGCTGTCACTGTACTTAGAGTGGATCAGGTGAGTAAAAGTGAAATTGTGATATTTAAACATACTAATGTTCATATGGTTCTATAGTGTATGTTCTTAATCATATATAGTTAGGAAGCAATGAATGCAATTTCCAATTTTGAGATTCAGAAAGTATAGTTAAGAATTTGAGTTGTACTTTGAGAAAAGCCAACTGATTTAGTTTATAAAATTCAGCATCTACCAAATTTGAGCCCAGAGCTCACAGTCACCCTTTTATTCCCCAAATGTAAATCCTTTAAGAAAGCTAGATCATTAAAATTTGGAAGTGTTGAGTAGTTTATTCTAGATAAATTAGAGTCTTCGATTGTATGTAAGTTACCAGAGAACTAGGTGCTTGAGTTTTTTTTTATGAACACACATTTGCTGCCACTGGAATGATTCCCACTTACAGGTACTAGAAAATTTCAGTATCAAACTTTGAATATATATTACATGTATTTATATATCAATCACTTTAGATTATAATGGCAAAAATGGCAGGTGGACCTAAAGCTCCTAAACCTCAAGGAAATTGGGATAAAGGTGGTTGGCAAGACGAATCTTATATAAGTAGCAAATCAGGTGCCAAACTGATTGATTTATGCCAGTGATTCCTGCAAGTATTTTTCACATTAAACTCAGTGGGTTATTAATATGCACGTCTTGGAATGCCCTTCACTAATGTGTGTGAATTTTGTTGCTATTAATTTCCACAGAAATAGGACACTGACGAGCTTTGTGTTAGTAGTTCATATGCAGGGTATAATATATTTCTTATATTGAGGTGATTGCTTAATTTTGAATCAGTCTTAGAGAAAAATACTCTTTCTCTTCATTTTAAAGGTTGAGTTTGTAAGTAAACTCCTGTGGTTTTTGTTTCACAGATCATCATGGCAAAACCAGGTGGTGGGCCCAAGCCTCCAAGTGGGAAGAAAGACTGGGATGATGACCAAAATGATTAAGTGGCTTGATATTACTGTAGGTGAAAGCTATGTTTATAGCAAGTCTAGGAATTACCTGTTTCCATATTCTCCTTAAATTAAGAATTGTTTTATGTTTGTTTCCACAGTTGGATGATACAGTAAACATATTGTTACTATTAAAGCCTCATTGATGACCACTGTTAATGGATCTAAATGGCCTTTTTGTCTCAACCTTGTTAACGAAATTAGCTGTGGGACCTGAGGCAAGTCACTTCAGTAATTAGGGACCTATTCCAATATTTATCTGGCCTACAGCATATTTTTATACATAAATGTTTTTAAAACACAGCCATATTCATATATTAACATATTTCCAGTGGCTGCTTTCTATAAGAAATGGCATTGAGTAGCTGTGATGGAGACCAAGTGGCCTGCAAAGTATACATTATTCATTCTCTGACTGTTTACAATAAGTGTGTTAATCCCTGGACTAGATTTTGAAGGGGGTTTTTTGTTTTGTTTTTTTTCACAGCTCTGGAAATCCTGAGATTCTGATACTTGTTTTAACAGCAGTGAATGATTTGAATGGCTGATTGAAAATACTTACATTCTAGTAGCTAAATACAGAGATAGATACTTGGAATACAACTGCAAAAATGTCACTTAATATGCATAAATTACATCAGTTTTGAAAAGCAAAGAATATTGTATAAGGTTTTAAATTTACAGATTTATGGGACATGGTGCTACTATATGTTGGTTATATAAGGTCCTTGAACACTGAAATTTTTGTTCCTGGTATTTCAAAGGAATTTGGGAGCAGTGGGGCTGCCTGCATGTTAGAAACTCAAGTATTGAGTGATACCTCTCTCCTGGCTGCATAGCAAGAATGGTATGGTCCATTGTATGTCAGAGAAATTACAATAGAGACCCTTACAGGAAATTTAGACAGGCTTGGACTCCCCAAGGCTCTTAGGGTCACATATGGCTCAGAAATACTGGCTGGCTTGGGTAAAGGAACTTACTAGTGACAGTTCACAGGCTTTCTCTGGCATGCTGGTATTAAGGAGACCTGGTACCTAATATTTACAGAGTCCCAAGAGTATCTACCTTGGGTCATAACTATATATAGTAAGTGAAGAGTTAAGCCTATACTCCAGCTTATGCATACTGTATGGCATCAGAAGAATTACTAATATGTGTGTTTTCTCTCAATTATATACTGCTGTCAACAGCAAATAGCTATGCTTTTTACGTTAACACAGCCAGTCTGAAACTAAAGTGTTACCTACCGGAGGGTTAAGTCAATGCAACTTTAAGTCTTCAAGTAAGAAAACAAGTCTTGGGGGTAAGTCAGTTTATTGTTGTGTTGTGAACCACCACCCAGACATATTTAAGCACAGAGGACTTAAGTAATTCAGAATCCTTTCCAGAAACTGGAAGCAGGAATAAAAACCACTACAACAATACAAAACCACTGTATATTTTTCCTTCAGTATTTCAATAAACATGATTTTTTTCTGGCAGGTACTTAATTTTAAGTGAACATGATATAGTCTTTACCTCTTTATTATTATTATTACAGCCATTATAAAAGCCATAAACATGTTTCTAGAGAAAGCACTTTTTGAAATTGTTATAGTATTCTCTCATAAAATAGGAGGTACGCTTGTGAATTCAGGACTTTAGTTGTAGGTACAGCTTGCACATGGGAATCGCTGATGTGAAACCACTGCCCTTTGGTTGACTGCATTTCAAAATCTGTCAAGAGGCAATGTAAAATTAAAATAAACGAAGATTCAAAGTCATTATTTTTTGGTTTTGCCATAGATCTGAATACCAGTACTTTCTAAGACATCCTACCTTGTGGAATATCACCATGGAGAACAAGATTAAAGAGATGACTATTTGCAGTTCTTGTCTTTGCGTAGGCAGTATAATGCCCTGACCTCATGGTGCCACTGTGCTCAACAACTCCATATAGGGAATATAGTACCCTTGTATTTTCTTCAGCAACATTCTTTGAAAAGGAATAGAAGTCAGAGGTTAGTTCTAGTCCCATTTATACAAATGCCATCGGCAAGGTAATTTTAAACTATGCAAAGGGTCTCTAACCTTTACTCTGAGAATGCGGAAATCATGAGTCTGAACCAGACTGCTCTTCTCAGCCTGAGCAGTGTCACACTTAGGTTTTCATTGGAAAGTCACCATTTATCTGCTAGAAGAACCGTAAGCCAGCAGCCACTTGCTATAATCAGCTTCCTGGCCCAAATACTTAAATAACTGAACTAAACTTGCCAGTTTCTTTGGAAGTCTTGGGATCTAAACTTGCCGGTTTCTTTGGGAGTCTTGGGATCAAACAATTCCAAAGTAGCTCAACTACTACTCTAACATTCTAGTTCCTGCCCAGAAGGTAAGCTTGTAACAGCAAGGGGACAGCATTAAGACATGCCAAAAACTACCCCTTAACATTTCCAAATAACCCCCAAAGAATTTGGTGAGAAGCACATGCAAGCTCTCAACCACCTCAAGTGGAGAATGCTTATTCTTTTAAGGTCCCGTATGCTATAGCGCTGGTTGGCAATGGGGAAAGGCATTCTCCAAGTTGGGGGCCACTTTATTTATGTTCTCTTATAAAAAGTCTTCCCGAATGGGCATCACTGTCCACTTAGGGATTTCACTTTCCATCGGTGAGCTTCACAGGAATGTCACTGCCATTCCATGAGAGCCAATTCACAACCAGTACTATATTCTGGAATTGGTCATGACTCAGAACTGTTTGATGTCAGAAATCTTACTAATTTTCTAGTCTCAGTCCACAATTCTCCCATTCTTCCAATTCTCATCTCAGCTATACTCTTTAACCTAACAGAATCTTCCAATCCTCATTTTCTCCCAGCCTCCTAACAAAGCCTCTTTTGGCCCCATTCTCACATGAAGTCTTTATCTTCACTATTCAAAATAGTAGTGGAACAGCTACAGCAGCATTACCTGAGTGTTTATTACAAACACAGAATCCCAGGCCCACACCCAGACCTACTGATCCCCAGTGATTCATATGCACATGGAAGCTGAGAACCCTGACCACATGTATCACTTTTACAAGTAATCTCACACCCATCACCAGCCTTACCACCACATCAAATTCATCACAAAACCCCACTGAATTCCCAAGCCCACACCCAGACTACCACTATTGCTAGGAAACAAAATTATGTAACCCTGCCAATCAGTAATTCATTGAGTCGTCAGAATCCTCTGTTGTTAGCATCATCTTGTAACTTGTCCTTAGCTGCCTCTTCCATGGATGTCCTTCACAGCAACTGGCCCAAACCTCACCACTCGTCTAGCCTGTCCTTATCCCCCAACTCTTTTTTCCTATAGATGACCAACTCTCACTTCAGGAAGTTAAGACAAATACACAATGTACCCAACTACAAGTTGCCCACTGTCAGGAAAGTGAAGCACCTTCTCCTTGTTCAGAGATGATGCTCCACTTAAGTCTTCATCCCAGCCCTTCCAGCCTTCTCTACCGTCTTGCTCAATTATCTCTCTTTTCCATATTTTCAACTTAGAGATTTCCTTTAGAGTTTGTAGGCTACTTCTAGATTTGTAGACAACCCAGACTTAAAAAAAAAAAACCTTGCATGATCCACCACTTTTCCCTTTCAACAAAGCCTCTAATATATCTACATGCTTTATTTCCAATACTCTCATTCATTTTTCTCAGCTTCATTTCTTCACTAAAATTACCAACATTTCTTGAAAATTTTGCCATGTCTTTTATATTGTCTAATTCATTAAAATACTTTGTAGTCTTTTTCTCTGACAGTCTGACACGGAGGGAGCTTTGTCTTTTCCTTGAAGCTTAAACACAGGGCAATGGCATTTTAAGCAAAAGATGGATTCTTGATGACCCTGTGTTCAAACTAATCCAACCAAAGGTATTTCTATTTACCAACAAAAGTGGCCCTACCCTATTGTGATAACCTAAAAGTAATTCACTCTATCCACCAGCTCTGAAATACCCTTCCTGGAGAATTTTTAATTCAGAGGGAGGGAGAATTTCCATCATTTCAAATTTTGTACATGAAGTCTAACTATGTTCATGATGAAGTATTTTAAATCTGAGTACAGTACAACAGTACAGCTTCTCTGATTCTCCAAATTCCTCAACATGGAAATTCATTAGATTCTTGGTGGTGTCCTCTTCTACCTACACTTCTTCCACCCAGTCGCCAGAGTTCTCATTCACCATCTCTTCTCTTTCTCTTCCCTGCTCTCCACACAAGCTCTTACCCTCTCATAGTTTCAACCTCCACTTACATATTAACTTCTAAATCTTCACCTCCAGGCCTAACCTGGGTCTCTCATATGTACATCAAAATACTTTATACATAGCCACATGAATATTTCAAAAATATCTGAAATGCAATGTATCCAAAGCTAAACTCATTGTCCTTTCTCCTCTTCCCAACTTGTTCTTCCTGTATTTACTACCTCAGTTTATGGCCCTCTCATCTACCGTCTACCTACTCACTCAAGCCAGACCCCAGGAATCATGTTGAACTCTTTCTGTGCCCTCATCAATCCATTTCAAGGCTTCTGCCTCATTTTCCAGAACCAACTGTTATCAGTCTCATTAATTTTACCTCCTGGAATATTCTTTCAGTCTCCCCTGGTCCTGCCCTAGTTGAAGCCATCATCATCTGTTGACTGAATTCAATAGCTTTTTAACTAGTTTCTCTACAACTAGTCCTTTCCTCCTAAAATCCAGCCTGTATGCTTCAGCAAGTATCCTAGGTAATACACTAACTCGTTCCCTCTTGACTCCTCACATTAACACTTACTGCTTTAACTGGTAGTGGAAGCAGCTCTACTTCACGGAGCTTCCCTGAACCCCCAACATACTGGGTTAAGTGCATACCACTCAAGCTCTGTGCATACCAAGATTAAAACTCACCCATTCTAAATTAAGATTATCCATTAACATATCTGCTTACCTTTAGTTAGGTACTCTCAGCAACCAAGACAATGTCTGAACAATATAGGGTTTAAAAAAATGCTGAACTGAAATAACCTAATGTACAAAACGATTCATCAGACCTTGAAATGATGGGGTACAAAGATCAAAAACCCACTCTACTCAGTACTTACCAACTTCATACTTCAGTAAGCAGCTATTGAAGTATTTGGTAAACTATAATTTCCCTTTAAAAGGGACTTTCCCAAAAAGACCACTTTCACATACCTTACATTTCAGGGTACAAAAAGGAGCCAAATCTAAGACTTCCGGAAATTTTATGTGTCTGTTAACTTTGCGTAGATTGAAACCGGCCTGAAAAAGAAAGATAATGGATTGAGTTCTTTTCCTGGAAAAGCTGTACACATTAGGTAAACTGTGGTCTTACTCCAATGCCCAAAAGAACATGAACATCCAATCCTAGTTCAATCTTTGTATTCTTCGTGGGCACTGACTGACTCCAAGTTAGTTTGTTTTTGCTAAGTCCACGCACAACACATGTACTAACACGTTAAGAAAGCTGCTCCAGTGAGAAAATTCTCAGTCTTTCTGCTTTAGCTACCCAGAAAGGCCAGATTAGACCACAGGTTTTGAGTGCTTAAAACATGCTATAGCAAAATAGCTTCTATGAAGCACACTGCCTCACTCCCTACTAGAGCTCAGTGAATTGTGCATAGAGACCCATCCAATTAGACAAGCCCATACCGACTAAAGGCAGACAAGCATTCTAAAGGCACTTTGGAAATGAAATTTGGAACTGAGTTTAAAATGTGCCCTGCTTATAGCAAAAGTCTTCAAGACAGGGTCAACAAAATGATGAAAATCCAAGGTATCAATGTCTTTATTTTATATCAATATAAGATAATACAAAACAAAAACATCACTAAATTTCTTAAGTGTGAGATACAGCTAGTAAACTGGTCTTTTTTATCACCTGAAATAAAGATTAAAGTAAGATTGCTAATATTACTAAAAAGATTAACATAAATACTAGTACAACTAAAGAAGGATTGTGCCTTAATTTCTCTCTTCCACCTTCTCCATCAAATCTTTTGTCTTACCTATAAACATTTCTTCACTTTTCTACTCTCAAGTTAGAATTAAGATACAACAGAAAACCAAAGAAATACAGTAATATGTTGGCATAATTAACATATAAAGCAGGTGTTAAATACTTAAATTCTGGGTAATAAACAAGGGGGTACCTGCTGAAATCTCTTAAAATGAAGAGTGAGAACAGGAGGAGCAAGAGAAATTAGCATCTGCTTTTTGGCATTGGTGTAAACATGTTTTCCTTCACCTAAAAGAAGAAATTTTAGCAATGTGAAAATCATTTTAGACCTCTAAAGCACTGAGATTTGCTATAAAATCATTTCAAATATCTAAAGCAAGGATCAGTAAATTTTCTGGAAAGAACCAGATGAATATTTTAGGCTCTGTGGACCAACAGGAAAACATCAAGGATATTTTGTAGGTATTGGAAATTTTTACTGACTTAATTCAAAATATATAATAATTGAATATGACTGTAGTATACTGAAGAGAAAAATGGAATTATTTTGGAGATAACACCTAATAACAGGGGTTCAAAGTTAGTATTCTCTACCATCAAATCATTTTTGAATATTCACCAATAAACATTTTTAGCTCAAAGATCATGCAGAAACAGGTGGCAGCAAGCCAAATTCGGGCTGTAGACCATAGTTTATGCCTGCTCTAAAGCCAACAGGACTGTTACAAAATCGACACAATTCACTTTTTCAACATGTAAATAAAAAGCTAGACTTTTTAAATGTTTTAACAATTCTAGTAAGAATCCTTAGGAATCCATGATCTCTCCCTGTCCCACTTACCCAACCACAAAAGAAAAAGGGGGAGAATGGAATTACCAGTATCTTTCTGTTCCATATCTGAGGGGAGACTGTAAGAAAACCCTGTCCTCCCAATACTTTGTGACAGTCATGTCACTTTAGTACACTGATGAATTTTTGTGGCTTCCTGGGTGCAGAGGAGATGAGAACCATCACAAATGATGATAGGAAATTGAGGATACAAAGTAACAGCCACTATGTGGAAGGACCCTGTAGTGATAACATCCTAGGAGGGTGCTTTACCCACAGGGAGAGGTGTTGGAGAGCAAGCTGTCCCACTTTAACTGCTGTTGGGATTCCACAGTACTTACTAGCCACTTCAATGAAGTACTGCTTATCTATTAAAATATTTATACAAAAGAGGGAACTTACTGATGCTGTCCAAATCCAGATACAATTAAAATAGGAGTACTCCACCTATGCGGTGCAAAATATGCCCCTGAACATTTTACATACTTTCTGTAAGAGAATCTAAATACCTTTTATATTTGCCTTTGGTCCACTACACTGTCTCTGGGTGCATACTTCACAAAGCAGTTTATTTGCATCTCGAAGTTTCTCATTTCGGGTGAACTGATATAAACAATGTTGTACTGAACACTCATCAGTATTGAAATCTTCCCTGTTTGCAAGAGTACAGAAAGCAGTTTCTGGGTCCTCATTTACAACCTCATATGACTTGGTCCCAGGAGTATGACTGTCACTCAGAATCTCTATATCTATTTCATCAGGTTGAAGAACAGCATTCAAGTTAAGGTTTTTGAAACCACTGGAAATGTCCACTTCTCCATTGTTCCCTTCCTTCAGGTAGGTGCCATTTAAATTCTGAGTACATTCAGTGGGAAAAAATGCCAAAACCTCCAAATTATTATCTATATTGACATTTTTCATATCTACTTCCTCTGTGGATTTTTGATTGTCATTTACAGTTTCTATCATTTTTTCTCGGCCATTCAAATCCCTCTGATTAATAACACAATATTCTTTATGTATAACTTCCTCTTGTAAACTATGGTTGGATTTAATATCCCCTTCTCCCTGAAGTGACATTTCAACCTCATAATCATTATCTTCAGGATGGTCAATGGTACAGATATCATTTAAATGAAGAACTTTTCCTTGAATTTTTTGTTGCCTTCGTTGGTTCTGTGTTAAAAAAAAAAAAAAGAGAAAGAGTGTACATATACCACATCATGTTTTCTTGCTTTTCAGTAAAAAATAAGTATGTTAATAAAGAAGAATATACTCCAAGAATTCTCTTCCTAAAAGTTCTTTTAACTATCAAAGATGAAATAAATTATAAGAGAGTTCTTTAATTCTCTTTTAATTAAATAAAACCAATAGAAAAATGCTTAAATAAACCATGGTACATCTATACAACAGATTAGCAGGAATAAACCAATAACCAATCATCAAATTACCACTCTGGGGCAAATAAAAATGTGCAAGACATGGTCTCTGTTCTAAGAGATGTGACCAAGGGAGAAAGTAAGACTACTGGACCCAAGCAGCCAAGCACTACACATGAGGTGAAACTGACTACATATGCACTAGGAAGGGGTGTGTCCATGTGAGTTACCATTAGTGGGTTAAGGTTTCCGGGAGGAGAAAACAAACGGAAAACTCAAGAATGCAAAATATAGAACTGCTTTGGACAGAGGGATAGAGCAAAATATTTCAGGAAACAAATGTCCAAAGATCAGAGCAGAAACAAAGAAGCCACACAAATAGAGGACAGTGAAGGATTTTATCCCATAAAGGTGCCTTCTTTGCCCTTTGCAGCCTATTTCCAAGTAGAAGAGAAAAAGGCATTTCATCAAGATTCCTGTCACTGTAATGCTTAAAGATGCAAGGGATTAGCATTGTTTTTGTAATTGAAAGGAGAGTCCCTGGTGAGGCTAATCTGTAATACCAGAAAGCTGAGGACAGTATACAGAACACAAGACACAAATCTTATGATGTGTTAAAGATAAAAATAGAGGTACATGTATAAGAAAAGTGGGGAAAGGTTATAAGTAAATACTTCAAAAAGAAAAATAAATGACTCTTAAACATTAAAACATGTTTATTTCACTTACATTGAAATAAATGGAAAATAAAGTTGCACTGACGTATTTTCCATCCAGAAATCCCCAAGCTTGATAACACACTGCTGTCAAGGATAAGGAGAAATGGGAAGTCTCCTGTGTTACTGGTGGGAATATGAATTGGTACAACCTTTGTGGAGGGCAATTAGGTGATATTTATTAAAACTTCAAATGCCCCTCTTCTCAAAATGTACCCTATGTATGACATATGTATAGGGGTTATTCACTGTAGCAATGGCCATTATAGTGAAAGACTACAAACCACTTAAACCAATAGAAAAATGCTTAAATAAACCATGGTACATCTATACAACAGATTACTATACAGCTGTTAAAAAAAGAATTCTTGTGTCCTAAAACAGAAAAATCTCCAAGAATCTAACTAGAAACAGAAAAACAAAAAAGCTACAGAACACTGTGTATAATTTTTTAAAGGAAGGAAAAACAAGACCCCATATTTGTATTTGGTCATATTTTCCAAAAGAAATTCCAACAGAACATATAAGAGCCTAATGAAAGTGATTGTCTATATCATAAAAAGGAGTGGAGGGGGAGTTTTACTGTACTACTTTTGAATGTCAACATATTAATAACTCAAAACATTGTTAAAAATGAACTTTTTTTTATTAAGTTGTTATAAGTAGACTCGGAAAAAAGACAGCAGCATGAGAAAAACAGAAACTTCCAAATCACATAAAACACAAAAATATAGCAAATACAACTAATCCTGAAAAAGCAACTGAAGACTGCAGAACAGACTGCCTACATCAAGAGAAAAAAAGAAGACCTCACAGAAAAAGGTAAAGTAGCAAAGCCAAGATCCGGTGGGACCCAAGCCCTCTCCCCACCCCAGCCACAGGCAAGAAGAAAAACGAAGCAGCTGAACACCCAACCTTGAAGATCTGCTCCAGGAGCAGAAACCCACATTACATGATGCTCTGGAGATTAGTGGGGTTGGAAAGCAATGACAGGCAGAACACTCGGACTGAGATTCCAGCCGCTTGTATAGAACAGGTATGCACACAACCAGCCACGCTGGGACAAAAGAAAGGTGGGCAGTTTGAAGGACTTCCCAGCAGTTATAGGGGCGCTAAAGGGGCAAAGAGTACACAGAGCTCGCTGCTCAGGAGAAACCTATCCAACATGCTCAGCCCAGTAGGTTGGGAACACTCAGGAGCTTCAGACGCTCCACCCCCCTAGCTAGCAACACAGCCTCGAGGTCCCCCACTGTGGTACACAGCCTTCTGCTGCTTCCAGCAGTTGCCCTCCCACTCACCTGCCACCCCCTCATTGCATCAGAGCAGCCAGAGTGGCCCCACCCAAGGCAGCTTACAGGAGTATAGCACAGAGGCTCTTCCCTGTGCACACAGCAGACAGCCTGGCAGTGGAGGCAGGCATTACAGCTGAGAAGGCAGGAAACCCTCCCAGCTGAGCTCTTTTATACTGACAGGTCCCAGTTCCACTCGACTATGACCCATGCCATTGCTACAGGCACATGGCAGCCCCAGAGAGTAGAGCTTCTGCCCCCTAGAGAGCACTGCCTTACACAAAGTTATTACTCCATAGGAAACACTAAAAAAATAAAGCAGCAAAGTCATTTGGTCCAAACAAAATTACAAGAAAAAACACCAGAAAGAGGGCTTGGTGAAACTGAAATCACCAAACTTTTAGATAAAGATTTCATATTAAAAGTCATAAGCATGCTCACAGAGCTACAGAAAAATATTCAAGATCTCAGGGAGGACATCAACAAAGAGAAACTTTGAAAAATACAGTATCTGAAATGAAACATACAATGGAGGGATTTAAAAGCAGATTAGATGAAGTAGAGGAGACAGTAAAAGAAATAGAAATTAGAGAACAGGAATACAAAGAAGCTGAGGGACAGAGAGAAAAAAGAATCTCTAGGAATGAAAGAATAAAAAGATGGCTGTGTAACCAGTCCAAACAGAACACTATTTGCATTATTAGGGTTCCAGAAGGAGAGAGAGATAGTCTCTTTGAGGAAATAATTATTGAAAACATCCCAATCTGGCGAAGGAAATAGTCTCTCAGATCATGGAAGTACACAGATCTTCCAATACAAGCAACCCTAGGAAGACAACACCAAGACATATAATAATTAAAATGGCAAAGATCAAGTACAAGGAGAAAGTATTCAAAGAAGCCAAAGAGAGAAAAAAAGATCACTTAAAAAGAAAACCCTATCAGGCTATTAGCAGACTTCTCAGCAGAAACCTTACAGGCCAGAAGGGAGTGGCATGATATATTTAATGCAATGAAACAGAAGGGCCTCCAATCAATATTCCACCTGGAAATATTCCCATTTAAATCTGAAGCAGGCATTAACAATTTCCAGCTAAGCAAAAGTTGAGGGATTTCACCACCACCAAACTTTCTCTATAGTATATCTTAAAGGGGCTGCTCTAGACAGAAGTGCTCTTAAGGCTAAGTAGCTGCCACCATAAATGAAAGTAAAGGAACTAGACCGATTAATTACTAAACAAATACAAAATTAAATCAACTACTCACAAAGTTAGTCAAGGAATACACAAAGTACAGGATAGGACACCTAATATATAAAGTATGGACAAGGAAGAACAACAAGGGAGAAAAAAAAAAGAACCTTTAGATTGTGTTTGAAATACTGAACTAGGCAAGTTAAGACAGAATGTTAAATAGTAAGGAAGGTGCCCTTGAACCTTTGGTAACCACAAATCTAAAACCTACAATTGGAAAAAGTACATACCTATCGATAATCACCCTAAATGTAAATGGACTGAATGCACCAATCAAAAGACACAGAGTAAGAGAATGGATTAAAAAAACAATACCTATCTATATGCTGCCTACAAGAGACTCACTTCAAACTCAAAGACATACACAAAATAAAAGTGAAGGGATGGAAAAAGGTATTTCGTGCAAATAATAGGGAGAAAAAGCAGGAGTAGCAGTACTTACATCAGACAAAATAGATTTCAAAACAAAGAAGTAACAAGAAACAAAGGAGGACATTCCAGAATGATAAAGGGGTCAGTCCAACAAAAGGATATAACCATTATAAATATCTATGCACCTAATATAGGATCACCTAAACATGCAAAACAAATACTAACAGAATTAAAGGAGGAAACAGAATGCAACACATTCATCTTAGGAGAATTCAACACACCATTCACACCAAAAGATATATCAACCAGACACAAAATAGGTAAGGAGACAGAGGCACTGACAACGTATTAGAACAGATGGTCCTAATAAATGTCTACAGAACACTCCACTCAAAAGCAACAGGATACACATTCTTCTCAAGTGCACATGAAACATTTTCCAGAATAGATCACATACTAGGCCACAAAAAGAGCCTCAATAAATTTTAAAAGATTGAAATTATACCAACCAGATACTCAGGCCACAAAGGTATGAAACTAGAAAAAAATTATGCAAGGAAAAAAAAGCTCACATACACATGGAGGCTTAACAACGTGCACCTAAATAGTCAATGGATCAATGAACAAATTAAAACAAAAAATCAAGCAATATATGGAGACAAATAAAAACAACAGCCCAAAACCTGTGGGATACAGTGAAGGCAGTTCTAAGAGGAAAGTATACAGCAATACAGGCTTACCTCAAGAAACAAGAACAATCCTGAACACTCTAAACTCACAATTAATGAAACTAGAAAAACAACAAGTGAGGCCCAAAGTCAGTAGAAGTAGGGACATAATAAAGATCAGAGCAGAAATAAATGAAATTGAAAAGAATAAAACAATCAAAAGGATGAAACCAGGAGCTGGTTCTTTGAGAACATAAAAGAGAGAAACCCCTAGCCAGACTTACCAAGAAAAAAAGAGTCTATACAAATAAACAGAATCAGAAATGAAAAAGGAAGAATCACTACAGACACCACAGAAATACAAAAATTATTAGAGAATACTATGAAAAATTATATGCCAAGAAATTGGATAACCTACAAGAAATGGAAAACTTTCTAGAAAAATACAACCTTCCAAGACTGACCGAGGAGGAAACAGAAAATCTGAACAGACCAATTACCAGCAATGATATCAAACCGGTAATAAAAAAAACTACCTAAGAACAAAACTCCTGGACCAGACGATTTCACTGCTAACTTTTATCAAACATTTAAAGAAGAGCTAATACCCATCCTCCTTAAAAGTTTTCCAAAAAGCAGAAGAGGAGGGAATACTTCCAAACTCATTCTATGAGGCTAGCATCACTCTAATACCAAAACCAGGCAAAGACACCACAAAAAAAGAAAACTAGAGACCAATATCCCTCATGAACATAGATGCAAAAATACTCAGCAAAATACTAGCAAACTGAATTCAAAAATACAGCAAAAAGATCATCCATCATGACCAAGTGGGATTTAAGGGATGCAACAACGGTACAATATTCAAAAATCCATCAACATCATACATCACATCAACAAAAAGGACAAAAATCATATGGTCATCTCCATAGAAGCTGAAAAAGCATTTGACAAAATTCAACAACATTCATGATCAAATCTCGCAACAAAATGGGTACAGAGGGCAAGTACCTCAACATAATAAAGGCCACATATGACAAACCCACAGCCAACATCACACTTAACAGCAAGAAGCTGAAAGCTTTTCCTCTAAGATCGGGAACAAGACAAGGAATGCCCACTTATCACCACTGTTATTCAATATAGTATTGGAGTTCTTAGCTACAGCAATGAGACAACACAAAAAATAAAAGGCATCCAGATTCGTAAGGAAGAAGTTAAACTATCACTGTTTGCAGATGACATGATATTGTACACAGAAAACCCTAAAGAATCCACCAAAAGACTACTAAAAGTAATAATTAAATTCAGCAAAGTTGCATGATACAAAATTAATACACAGAAATCTGCTGCATTCCTATATAATAACAATGAACCAGCAGAAAGAGAAATCAGGAAAACAACTCCATCTACAATTGCCTCAAAAAGAATAAAATACCTAGGAATAAACCTAACCAAGGTGGTGAAAGACCTATACTCTGAAAACTATAAAACACTCATGAGAGAATTTAAAGAAGACACTGATAAATGGAAATATATCCCATGCTCATGGACAGGAATAATTAATATTGTCAAAATGGCCATCCTGCCTAAAGCAATGTACAGATTCAAAACAATTCCTATGAAAATACCAACAGCATTCTTCAACAAACTAGAACAAGTAGTTCTAAAATTCATATGAAACCACAAAAGACCCCAAATAGCCAAAGCAATCCTAAGATGGAAGAATAAAGCTGGGGAGATTATGCACTATAACTTAAAGCTCTACTACAGAGCCACAGTAATCAAGACAATTTGGTACTGGCACAAGAACAGACCCATAAATCAATGGAACAGAATAGAACGCCCAGATATAAACCCACTGATATATGTTTAATTAATGTACAATAAAGGAGCCACAGATATAGAATGGGGAAATGACAGCCTCTTCAACAACTGGTGTTGGCAAAACTGGGCAGCTACATGCAAGAGAATGAAACTAGATTACTGTCTAACCCCACACACAAAAGTAAACTTGAAATGGATCAAAGACCTGAATGTAGGTCATGAAACCATAAAACTGTTAGAAGACAACATAGACAAAAATCTCTTGAATATAAATATGAGCAACTTTTTCCTGAATGCACCTCCTCAGGCAAGGGAAATAAAATAAAAACTGAAGAAATGGGACTACATCAAGCTAAAAAACTTCTGTAGAGCAAAGGACACCATCAGCAGAACAAAACGACATCCTACAGTATGGGAGAATATTTTTGTAGATAACTTATCCAATAAGGGGTTAACATCAAAAATGTATAAAGAACTCGCATACCTCAACCCCAAGACACAAATAAGCCAATTAAAAAATGGGCAGAGGATCTGAACAGACACTTCTCCGAAGAAGAAATTCAAATGACCAACAGGCACATGAAAAGATGCTCCACATCAGTAATCATCAGAGAAATACAAGTTTAAACCACAATGAGGTATCACCTCACACCAGTTAGGATGGTCAACATCCAACAGACAAACAACAACAAATGCTGGAGAGGATGTGGAGAAAGGCGAACCTTCCTACACTGTTGGTGAAAATGTAAATTAGTTCAACCATTGTGGAAATCAGTATGGAGGTTCCTCAAAAAACCAAAAGTAGAAATACCATTTGACCCAGGAATTCCACACCTAGGAATTTACCCAAAGAAAACAAGATCCCAGATTCAAAAAGACATATGCAGCCAAGATATGGAAGCAACTTAAGTGTCCATCAATAATAGATGAATGGATAAAGAAGATGTGATACATATACACAAGGGAATATTATTCAGCCATAAAAAGAAAACAAATCCTACCATTTGCAACAACAAGGATGAAGCTACAGGGTATTATGCTCAGTGAAATAAGCCAGGTTAAGAAAGACAAACACCAAATGATTTCACTCATTTGTGGCACGTAACAACAAAGCAAAACTGAAGGTTCAACACAGACTCCAAGAAGGGACTAGTGGTTACCAAAGGGAAAGTGGGTGGCAAGTGTGGGTGGGGAGGGAAGGAGAAGGGGATTAAGGGGCAACATAATTGGCAAACACAACATAGGTTAGGTCACAGGGAAGACAGTACAGCACAGAGAAGACAAGTAATGACTCTATAGCATCTTACTGCACTGATAGATAGTGACTGCAATGGGGGTGGGGGTGAGAACTTGATAATATGGGTGAATGCTGTTCATGTGAAACCTTCATAAGATTGTATATCAATGATACTTTTTTTTTAAGTTGTTATAAGTATGCAGGACTGGGAGAAAAAGCACCTTTTTTTCGCATTTACTTAAAGCAATTTCCCTGCAGACAAGTGAGCTAGGTCTCTAACTGCCAAAGGAAAGTTTTTTTTATGCAAAGTCACAGACACACATACCAATGGTTCCAACTTCAAACTCAACAACAGAAACTACACATCAGGGAGCATGGCATTCTTCCTGTCTGCTCACCTTCGCTTGCTTCTTGGCTTGCTTCTTGGCTTTTTTCTGTAAGTGCTTACTCGTTCCTGAAGGAATATCATTTCTCTCTTTTATGTAACTGTTGTTATCATTTTCTTCCTCACTGTCTTTATCTTCATCCTCCATTGTCTTTTTCAGATTTTTATCATTAATACTTTTCTTACCACTCTTAAAACATGGAGAAAATATAGGCCCAAAATAAAGTTCTACAACTGCTGCTTGGTGAAGAGATTTCATGTTACCAAAATATTTTTCTACTCCTGTTTTACACTAAATTTATTTTCTAAAATGTTTGAAAATGTATCCAGGATAAATTAATTCAGCTCAATTACTACCAAGCAATCTTCACATACTGAGAAAACAAGCAAACAAACAAACAAAACAGTAAAGAAGACAACTTCACATGCAAGTATGATAGAAGGGAATATAATGAACTGTATTAGATACATGCTGTATCATGCTTTAATTATGTCCATTTCTAAATGCACTTTCTGTTTGCAAGTCATTTACATGGGAATGTTCTACTACAGGTATCCTGTTTATTCTTCTTTCTTTGCATGTAAATGATAGTTGTAGAGAAAGAGGTAATAAAGTAAGTTTGGTAAGACTTTGACTTTAATCAGTAAGTAACAATGATTAAAGGACCCTAATTCATAATAAGTTGAATAATGACCTATTCAATATCCATAACACGTTCTCTTTTTTTCTACTACTATTTGATAGGAACCAGATTAGTATGGCTTAAAACTAAGAGAATCTATATTAACATTTATGAACTTAAGACTGTAAGGGATTTGTGGTTAGTCTTAAGTAATGAAAATGAATAGTAACTTTAAATATGAAGAAAATACTTTCCTGAATGTACACTAATGAGGTTAATTACAAAGAATTCCAGATACACCATCCTCTTTTTTTAAAAAAAAAAAGCAATCACCCTATTCTTTACTCAAATCTTTAAAATTCTTTTATCTCAAATACATTAAGAAAAACTTCTCCAAGGGCTAGTAATATACAAATTTGAGAAAGGTAACAGGCTTCCTCCATAAAATCTAACACTGGGAAAAAAAAAAACCTACTTAAATAAAATAAACTCCGTAAGTCTTACCTGATCATCTAAAACTGGCAGAGACAAATCAAGGAAAGATTCATGAACCAAGGAGACCTTAACCAACCAAAAAAGAAAATGTAAGAGGAAGAAAAAGATTCACTTTAAACAGTATATGGTACAATCAGCAGAGTGGAGCAGGGAGAAACTAAGGTTTAAAATAAAGTCTTAAGAAAATGAAAAGTTACACAGTATTGAGAACTTTGGGTTAGGGAAAATAAATTAAAATGTTAAACTAACTTTGTCCAGGTATATGAAGTGATCATAAATCGAGAATAATTATGCACATTTGCATGTTTGCAAAGACCATCTTATAAAAATAGACATTTGTTTTTGAAAGAAACTATTGATAAACTATACTCTACTAATATCAATGAATAAATCCAGTCCACACTACATCTACTTACAGTTCTGCATTCATCACACATTATTGTACTAGTTAGTTCACCACCAAAGATGCGGTCCACAAAACTTGGTACTGCTTTTTTTTTTTCATAATCTATAAGGAGAAAAAAAGTTGACCAATTACCTTTATATAATTAGTTAAGTAAGTTAAAACTACTTACCTAACCCTAAAATTCTATTTTTAATTTCCTATCCCATAGACTTGTTCTCCACTATTCATAATTACCATACTTTTATGTTTATGCTATACAGTCAGCAGTATATACAACACTTTTGAGCATAACATAATTTAACATAATCACATCTTACAAAACAGAAAAAAGTTCTTATCCAAGCTCTAGTCAGTGGAAAGTAAACCGTGTGAGTCAGTGAGACTTTCTATATATCAATATCTCCACTTTTAAATGAGCAGATTGAGCTAGGCTGGATGATCTTCTAGCTCACTTCTAGCTCTAACATTCTAATATTTAGCAACAAGGAGAGACTGCGTGTAACTTGTTTTATGAACTCTTAAGACTAAACTCTATTTAAAATCAAAACCAAACCAAAAAAAAAACCTCAGGAAAACATTTCAGATAAAAATCCTCCTTTTATTTTTCAATGTTCCCAAAAATAATCTTGGCAAGTTTAGAATAAAGTGATGTAACTTTACCAGCTGGTCACCCAGTTTTCTAAATACATGAAATTTATAAGCCTTACTCAAATGATAGGTGTCCATTTATACAGAAACACATTTTATAACACAAAGTGCCAGCAGGCATGATTCTCTGTTACTAGCCAGACCCTCAAGGACACCAAGGAGGCAAACAGCTGCTATGTGTTGATTCTAAACTGTGCTTCAAAATAGAGTAGTCACTAGTCACTTGTGGCCACTTAAATTAATAAAAATAAAAATTAGCCCCTCAGTTGGACCAGTCACATTTCAAGGACTCAATAGCCAGATGTGGCAAGTGGTGATTATATTGGGCAGCACAGATATAGAAGAGTTCCATCATCACAGAAAGTATTGGACAAAACTGTACTAAGTTTTTAAATGCTATACAAAATAACAGTTGGCTCTAAGATTAATAAATCAGCTACTGACAACTCACACAGACAAGTGTCATTCACACAATATCACTGTTAATTAGAAATACAAGCTTTTGAAAAATTGTGATGTCATCTTACATCTTTACAAATTTCACAATATTGTATAAAAAGAACCCAACTAAAGGTCATTTTTTTCTAACATGTCCACCTTTGGAGTTGTGAGTAATTTTTTTAAGTCAGCAGTGATAAAAAGAAATTATATGTTAGTAACTATGGATTTGAAATACATATGCCAGCAATTTGTGCTAAGGTACAGCAGAATTCAAGTATAGTGTTTTAGTTAAAAAAGCCAGACATTACCTTTAACTTTATTTTTTAGTTCTTCATCCAATTTTTCAGTAGAATTACCAAATGCTTTCAGAATTCCTTTACTCACTCTCTAAAAGTAATAAAATTGATACATATACTATTGAATCTTAAATTTTACAGTTATTTTCCTTAGAAAAAATCTAATAAAGTCAAGAAAGCCATTAAGAATGAGCTCCCCAAACTTACTGAATAAAAGTTATTATTTCTAAAATCACATTTTCAAAATTAATTCAAGGAGCTAAAAAGAATTACACTTATAAATCAATCACTACCCTTTAAATAAAGGCACTGTCTTAGCATTTCAAGATTTTAACCTACTCAAACCAGAGCTTTTCAGAACATGCCCACCTCCTTTGAAAGACCCCTGAAATATGTCCTAGAAACAGAATGGTTAAATGAGACCTATAGGGACAGACTCAGTTCCATCACTACTGGGTGACCATGACCCACGTGCTGAATTTCTCTACACCCTAGCTGCAGAATCTATGGTGTAAGAAAATAGTAACATCATCAGCCTCATAAACTGGTCCTGAGGATTAAGTAGGGTAATTCATACACAATACTGAGAATAGTGCTTGACATAAAATAAGAGCAAAATAAGTATTAGTTTTTATCAGTTATTACTATTATTAATTATATTCATATCCCCAAACACATTACATCCCAGCAACTAAAAAAAATTTGTTAATTTGTTAAAAATGCAACAAATGTCCCCGGACTCAAAAATGAAAATACTTCCCAGATTCAAACAGCTGTGTTAAATCAAACTCCAAGAATTTAAGGGTGCCCTGCAACCGGGAATAGTTTGGGAAGAAATATTTTCCAATACTTTTTAGCTCTCCTGGTAGAGGCAATAAACTCTTTAAGGATAATAATGTTATAAATATTAAGTAAATAGAGCATCAAGAAAAGGAGAATCATTTCTAATTCTCTTCATTCTAATGATTAAAATATAAAAGGCCAGTACAGAAAAAAGGTTTAAAATATGATGGCCTCAATAACTAGTTTTCATTGCTTTAAAAGCCCTTAAGACATCAAATGACAGACAAGCTAATGAAGAGGAGATTAGAAAATACACTGGTCAAAATATGCTAACTTGGTGTTCTTCTGCTCTCATTCCATCCAGTAAATAGCGAAGTAGCTCCTGGCTGTCTTGTTGCTGATAGCCTTTAAACCGCACTGCTCTACAGGAAAAAAGGAAAGAAAGAAATCAGAAAGAAAAGCAATGATGAGTCTACTAAATATGAAACAATTTGTACAAAATCTTAGGATCATATTCCAAATCTCAGCATATTCTAGTTTCTCAAAATTTCTGTTTAGTTCAACACCACCCTTGGCAGATTTAATCTTCACATAAAGTTCACATTTTTTAATCCAAGTGAAATAAACCATGTTTTAATATATGTACTGGGTTGCCTCTAATGATACAAATTTTTTCATATTGTTTCTCAGCATCTTACTGATGCACGGAAAGCATAATCAAAGCAGATACTCACTTTTTACAGACCTGAGAAAAGAGTTCTTTAGGTGTCACGATTCCCTTTTTGGTCTCTTGCATCTCATTAAGAAACTGGCTCATGGCTAAAGTAAGAGGGCCTGGAGGCTCAAGGTTTATTTCTAAGGGTTCCTGAATGTGGGAATAAAAATTACTGTCTTCAGTCAAATTTTGGAATCATTTATTTTACCAAATGCAGTCTACATTGCCAATGTTCCTGACAGAGCTGTCCCATTTAAAAGTTCAAAATGCACACCCAAAGGTGTACAGTTTCTGTTTTGTGAAGAATTTAGTTTACTGTGGAACCGAAAGAACCACAGCACAAATGTAATTAATAAAAATGGATAAGGTAAAATTCATTTGGCTACACAGTATTTAAGTCATCTTAAAATATGTTAAAAATAATAATGCATGCCTCAGAGTTCATAAATGCCAACAACATTCCTAAGAAGGAAGACAAACACTAGAGCACAGCAGAACATGGCATACACAGATCAAATAAATGCAAAGCCCCTTATAATTTCTTTTAGCCTGAAAATGTTAAACTTGGTAGCCTAAAACCAAATCAAACAAAAAAGGTAAAAGTGAGCATCAATTCTTTAAAATTGAGTGTAAATATTCAGAGAAGAAAATTACTAATTAGAAAAGAAAAATTTTAAGTACATACTGTTAGTGCCAAATCAGGTGGCTCAATTTTTACAATTGTTCCAGACATTTTTACTTCTTTTAGTAGTTCTCTAAGCACTGGTGTTTGTGACAAATTCTGGAATGTCGGGTAGAAAGAAAAATTATTTAATGGCAAATCAATTCATTCAAGTATTTAAGTGTCTGTTCTGATGAAACAGAAAATCAATATCAACACTGCAATCATTTATTGTATCTATCTTGGAAACAAAAAGTAATGGCATGCTCTTCTCCCCACTCTATTTGGCCCATACAGACTTTAGTTCAGAAATCAGAATCACCTCAATAGGTGATTCTCCCACCACCCAGTGAGAAGCAGCTATACCACCACCACCACCACCACCACGAGGAGCAGCAGTCACCAGCACTTTTAACTGTTAATCTACTAAGTTATCCTGTGCTTCTCCTGCCCCACTGCAAGTTCCATGAGAACAGAGGCCATGTTTGTTTTGAACCCTATTCCACTACGGTGTTCAGCAGTGTCTTGCTGTCATGTAAAGTAAACACTTCCTTGAGCTTTCTTTGAAAACACAGAAATAAATTGCTCAGTGGGGAAATAGTCAATACTACAGATTACAAATATCCAAAAAATCTTATGAGGAAAACATCAGATTTTTTTAAAGGGAGAAAAAATTAATCCTGGCACCTGCATAACTGCATTGAAGAAACAGGTATTTCCCAAATTACTGAGTCCTTTCACGGTTATTTGAGAACTAGAATTCATAGAAGGATTTTCTTTAGCCATGTTGTCCTTTTTTTCCCTCTCTTGTTCATTTTTACTCTCCTTTTCTAATTTTTTATTTTCAAGTTCAATGTTACCATTTTCTTTTGCTGCTTTAAAAAAAAGGCAGAAAAAAAAAGTTTAGCAAAATATGTAATACAGCCATACCAAATGAAAATTTATACTTAGGACAGTGTAATCAAATTTGGGAATATTACCACATATCTTTATTTGCCACATGTCTGATTTTAAATAGTTTGTAATAAATATAAATAAATCACCATAGAGAAAGAAAAACTAACAATCAAAAAAAATTCAGAAGTGATATAAGCATTACTGTGACAAATGAAACCACGCAGTACATGCTTCAGTATAAACCTTCCTTTTTTATTCCTTTTTTATTGCAAAGAAGTTTTTTACAAATGAGTACATCTTACCTTGTGAAATTAGAGTTTAAACAATCAAGTAAAGAATGTGGACATGAAATAAATTTTTAAATGAATTCCATGGGTCAAATACAAATCTCAAAATTAGGAACCAACAATTCTAGCTCTGCCAAAGATACTTCTGTGACGATAAAAATCTAAAAGACCTTAAAGCAGATGATGAGTTCCAATCCAATTAACTGAATTATGCATGAAAAACCTGAGAACTATCTGACCTTTTGAAAGTGCTAGAAGCACTTTACTTTCGTATTATCCAAACAAGTGTAACAAAGTAAATTCAGCATAAGGCAGGACTACATCAAGCCTGGGCCAGGGCATGGAGCAGAATGGTACTGCCCATTACTTAGTCCAGACCTCATCATACCTGACTAGATTGTTTCTCAGATTCCCTTCTAATTCTAACACCTTATAATTATCTATATCCCCATTGTCTTACATTCTTAACCAAAAAGTTTCATAGTTTAAAGGAAACCATAATCATTAATGTTATTCAGTTATATCCAATGCTGGATAGTAAAGTAAATTAATCTAAATATCAGCAGATATATAAATCAACACTTTTTTTTAAGTGATTTTACCTGATTTTGGAGTTGTAATACCAGCTTGTTTTCTAACATAATCAACCACCTGACCCAATCGGTTAGAACTACAATACTGGACTTCATCATCACATAGGTAACACCTGTGTCCCAAAAGATCACAGAGAAGAAAAGTGACAAACTGGCAACCAAAAAAAAAGGAGACAAACTTTAATTCCTGGGACCCAAAGTTACTGGTAACCACCAAATTATTCTATTAGAGAAATTAAAATAAAAAGCCTATGTTTTCTTGAAAGACTATCCATATTAACTCTGGCTTACTATTGATAAGATTAGTCCAAATGATGCCTACATACAAAAACAATGAAAAAACTCCAACATTTTACTGAAATCACTATTTATAAGTCAAAGTCAGAAATTTTTCCTACACATATTTCAAACTACAGTCCTATACTATCAAAATTAACAAATTATACAACTGATAGATGATGCTTAATGAACACTACTGTGTAAATAAATGTTTTTGAAGATGTGAAAATGTGTTCTAATGATGTTAAAAACTAGGAAATACACAAATCAGCCTGACATTAATATTCATGCAAATCCACTGACAAAATTTTACTATATTCTCAGTTCACCTGAAATTTGTTTAGTGTCTCAATTTTTAAACTAAAAACAACCCACCATATATGTTTTACAATATTACAAGCTAGAAAAACAAAAGGGTAGATGCCTAAGTCTTCTATACGCTACAACTTCTGTGTTTGTACAATAGAAAACAAAAACTTCTTATAACATTATTTCTCCAGCCTTCGAAGGTGCTGGTATTTAAACAAATACAGCTGACCTTTGAACAATGCAAAAGGGATTAGGAATGCTGACTCCCAGAGTCAAAACTGCATTTAACTTTTGACTCCCGAAAACTACTAATAGTCTACTGTATATAAAATGGGTCAATTAACTTCAGGTGCAACAGAGTAGAACAGGAGAAAGAAATGGTAGGGTTGTGGGATCCACACGAAAAAGAGAGCAAGCAAAGGGTGTATACTAGCTGCTCTACTGGTCCCTGCCAGGGTTGACACCTGTCTGCAAATGGGTAAGACCCCAGCTGGGAGGGGCGCACTTCCCTCCTCCTTCCTCTGAGTTGCCTGACCAGGGCCTCCACCATCTCTGCTCCTCTCGGGTGTTTCTATCTAGTCTCTATAGTGGCCAGTCACCTCATTTTGTTACAGCATAGCACTAATAACACCAAGGTAGAGGGTTTGATCCCTGTTCTGGCCATTATATACGATTATTTGTCCATTTTCATCCACCACATCACCCATGGAATCTACTGCCTTACATCCAATTACAGATGCTACATTTTTTTTTAATCCACATATAAATGGATGCAGTTCAAACCCATGTTGTTCAGCTCAACTGTACTATAAACATTCCAACTTTCTTGCTCCTTAAACATTTCAAACACCTCCAATATTTGAAATGATTTCCAGTCAAACAGCACAGGAGTTAAAACTCACCATACACTCCAGTTGTCCAAACTAAGAACCAGACAATGAGGTTCAGATCTTGGTGTCATATAGTGCTTCAAGGCATGCTGCTCCTGAGAATTTCTGCCACAGCCCTAGAGAATCATAATCATAAACTTAAAGCCACAAAAATTCACCAAAAAAGGAGACAATTCATAATCTATGATGAACAAGGAAGTGGCTTGAGAAAGTTTAACATTCTTAAAATTCTGAAATAATATTCAGAGAGGGGCCAGATTTTGTTAAAGCTTACTTATGAGGACATGTAAAGACAAAGGTAATTAGACACCATGCACTGAAAGTACTCTTCATCTCAGCTTGTTCTTTCCAGTCCCAACTAAACCATGCTAATGAAGGCATTCACTGGTCCAGTTGGGACTATTTAACAGCTTCCTAAGTACTTTCCTAACTTCAAACTCTTTCTTTAAATAAATATTTTTTCAGCTTAATGTTTCCCTAAAACAAAACTCTCTTCATATACTCAATTCAAAAATTATGAATTGCTCTTAAACTCCAATCAACAAAACTAATATCCTCTGACTCCAACCTACCTTTCCAGGGTCAACTCCTATATTCACATTCCATCTACCAGCAAAAGCCACACTTAGCACTTTCACAATACAATTTTGTTCACATTATTCCATTTGTCTTGGAATCCTTTACCGTTACACCACTGATCAAATCCCACTCAGTCTTCAGCATCTTGCTCAAAGGCCACCTCCTCTCAGAAGCCTTTGCTTATCCTCCCAGATGAGAAAACACTGTATTCTTCCTGTAAACAAATTCCTACAAAACATGGTGTAGATTCCTGGTAACATTCCTTATGTTCTGCCCTATATGAAAGTTGTTAATGTTTATATCCTTTCTCTCCTGGACAATAAATCCTCAAGGCACAAAAAACAGAATTAATCTTTCTGTTACAAAAAAATCTAGCAAATGGCAGGAGGTCAATCAGCATTAACTGAACACGTAAACAGATTTTCACCTGCAAGATGTTAGGCTTATTCATAAAAGAACATGACCACATTTTCTGCCTCCAGCTGGTTATATCACTAAGAAATGTATCTTCACTGTGTATCTATTTGAACCAGGCCACCAACAACCTTGCATTGCATTACAGCAAGTGGTCCTGTTTCTATAATAACTAAAAATATACTCTGGAGGGGAAATACTTATTAATGGCTTCTAATCTTTTAACTATAATATCAAACCCTACTGACTTAATTCCCACACAATTCTAAAATCAATGAATTAAAATTTGATATTCATTTTGACAATTATAACACCATTTGATATCATTTGAAACATTAGAATGAGATGAGTTATCCTCTAACAACAATGAAGAATCACTTGCTTACAGTGCAAAAGACAACTACAGTGGTACGAAAGTTAACAATATTGACACTGTCTTGACCTTAGGAATTAAAAAGGTAGTAAAATAAATAAAATTCACAGTAGGAAATGTATTCTGGAAAATCTGAAGTAACAAAATATCTTCATGCTCACCATATGTATTCAAGAAGTCCAAAAAAAACCTTTCCAATACAAATAAATATTCTTTTGTAAAATACACATTTTTAAAAATTGTCTGACCACAATGAGATAACACTATTTATCAGAATAGTTAGAAAGCTGTGACAATACTAAATGGTGACAAGGATGCAGAGAAAGTGGATCACTCATGTATTGCTGATAGGAATATAAAATGGTACAGCTACTCTGGGAAACAATGTCAGTTTCTTAAAAACTAAACAGCAACTATCATAATACCCAGCAATTGCAGCTCCTGGACATTCTTCACAGAGAAATGAAATCTCAAGTTCACACAAAAACTTGTACAAAATATGTTCATAGCACCTTTATTCATAATCACCAAAAATGAGATCAGCCCAGATGTCCTACAACAGGTAAACAGTTCAACTGTGTACATCTGCAGCATGAAATAGTACCAAACTACGATAAACTTTGATGAATCTCCAGGTGATTATGCCAAGTGAAAAAAGCCCATCCCAAAATGTTGTACACTGTATGATTCCACTTACACAGCATTTTTCAAATAACAAAACTTTAGAAATGGAGAACAGATTAGTCGCTGCCAATGGCTAGAGGGAGGGATGGCAGTAGGGTGGGTATGATTTTAAAAGGGCAACATGAGAGATCCATCTAATGGGAATTATTCAGTATACTGACTGTGGTGGATACACCAATCTACACAGGTGATAAACCCGTAAAGAACTTAAATATACACATATAAACAATGCACAGCACACATACACACAAATGCAGAGAAGTAAAACTGGGGAGATCTGATTAAGACTGCAGACTATTAATGTTAATATCTTAATTGTGATATTATACCATAGTTTTATAACATGTTACCACCAGAGGAAACTGAGCAAAGTTACAGGGATATTTATGTATTATTTTTTATACTGCAAGTGAATCTATAATGACCTCAATGAGAATTTCAATTTAGAAAAAAGCAAAAGCAAAAAGTAACTCTCAGCCTCCTTGTGAAGTTTTATGACAGGACTGCCTCGTAGTCCAGGCTCCTAACATATAAACTTAACTTGCCACCCCTAAGGGTGACTAAGAGGCCCTGACCTTTAGTACCATGGAAATACCTATGAGCTGTTCTGCCACTCAGAAAACTCCCACTCCCAAGACCAAGGAACTCATTTTCCCAGATGCCAGAATGTGGCCTGCTGACAGCTCACAGGTTGTCTGTCCATCCCCAGGAATTATCCTTAGTGGAAAGCAGCTACCTTACCCAAGGTTAGGCCCACTCCCTAGGGGCACCCCAATCCAATGACTGGTCTAGCACCATACATAGGTCTGGTCCCTTGCCTCAATTCAAAACACCTCTGAAGGCCAGAGTTCATTGTAAGATCAACTGAGGCCTACAGCACTGCCTCTCAGTTCAACGTCCCTCTGCCTAATCCTGCTTCCCTCTTTTCTTAGTGTGGGGCCTGAGAACACTTCCCAATAAGCCAGCTGAACACCAATCTCAGAAACTGTCCCAGGGAACATGACCTGTGCCAGCTGGCTTCCTAATTACCTACACTATGTTTTTAGATAATACCTTCTAAAATAAATCCAAAGAATTTTTTTAAATCCCGTATTGGTCAAAATCTAAGCATACCTGATGGCCACATTTAAGACATAGCCAAACTGAAGGGGTTTCTTCCGTTTCTTCTTCAGATTTATCTTTTACTTTATTGTCCGTCTTACAATCTTGACAAATATTCCATTCTACATTCAATAAAGCCCTTTTCAAATTACCTTGTTCCAATCCTTTTCTAATGTGTCTGCACATAGGTTCTATTAAAACAAATAATAAAGGAGTAATGAGGTAAAACATGCCTTCAATTAATCTCAAAACTTAACCTTCATTTGAACTTCAAAAATAAATTTACTCTGTGAACAAAAGGTTAGATAATATGGAAACTTAAATTTTTGATATTTAAAAATATGAGATGATTAGGTGAGCAAGAGATTTTATACAAATTTGAAACTTCGCTTGTTTGAAGTCCTAGGTATTACCACCACCACCCCAAATTCACTTCAATCTATTTATTTCCTTTAAATTAAGGCCTTTTATCATAAGTATTCTCTTTATCTTAAAAGGCTTCTGCAGAAGGTCCCTCATTCAGTCAACAATACAACTATAACAGGCCCAGCTCCGTGGGAGAGCCCAGGGACCCCAAAGGCAACCAAGTCATAGCTCTTCTCTTCGAGTGGTTCTCATTCTGGAAGGAGAGGCAGATAAATAAATAAATTTGTAAGAATTTCCAAAACATGCTACAGTAGTACAAGAAGAGAAGGCTAAAGCCAATGAAAGTTTCACAGGGAAGATAACATCTGTACAGTCTGCAAAGATATTAAGAGTAATAAAATGTTCTGGTATTGACTAAGCACTTACTACAAGCCTGGACACTGTGCTAAATGTTCTGCCGACATTATCTCATTTAATCCTCCCAACTACCCCAGAAAAAAGACACTACTATCCCCAATAACAGATGAGAACATGAAGATTTAGTGCCCAAGGTAATATAACCACTGAGGGATTATGCCAGAATTTGGATTCAAATAATTTTGATTTCAAAGCTCACACTTTAAACTATGACCCCAAGAAGTAAAGAACAACTGAAAAGGCCATATCCCAGGAACAAAAACATGGAGGTCTCAAAAGGCAAAGGGCATGCTTCCTCCTCAGACTGGCGTAAAAACAAGTAGCTGGGCCTGAGACTGAAAACCCTGTTAGGGCCAAATCAGTAAAGAGCTTCTTCACAAGCCACTCTAAAGGGCTTCAGTGATCTCAGCGACCCTCAAGGTTTAGAAAGTAGTCAACTGGCACATTTAGCTTTATGTACAATGAACTTGCACCAAAAGAAAATAAATGCAAAAATGGGATCATGTGAAAAACTACTAACTCCTAGTAAACAAACAAAAATCACAAATTTAAAAAAGAAGATACCTTTTTCAACAAGCAACCTTTTTCAACAAGCAAATCAGCAGAGATTTTTTTTAAATGACACCAACCAGTGTTGGTTCAAAAAAATGAGCGCACTTTATTACGCTGCCTAGGGGGCCTATAAATTAGTAAAACATTTTTGGAAGGCAATTTGACAATTGAACCAAAAAAGATTTGAAAATATTTATGCCATTTAATTCAGCAATTCTACTTTTAAAATCTGTACTAAGAAGATAACTGGATATGCACAGGTTTAGGTACAAAAATGTTTACTATCACTCCATTCATAACACTGAAAAAACAGAGTACCTAAATACACTGAGCAATATGCACCCTGGGTCATCATTGGAATATCATGCCATTAAAAATACTATAAACATTATTAAATGACACGTAGATATAAACATTAGGTCAAAATGCAAATTACAGAATGTACACTTTGATCCCATATTTACATATACAAATATATAGATACAAACATGACTTTAAAGATTCAATTGGTGAAATATACCTAAAGATTCAGAAGATTCATCAATTGGAACAGTTTTGCCCTTTGTCCGTTTCTTTCCCATGCTGGCACTTTATGGATTACTTACTGACACAAAATAACAATCTAGAAAACAAGATAAAATTAGCTTGACAAAAAGAAAGTATGTTTTATATTTCTCTAGGAAATAATGTAACTAAGCCATATATATTTTGCATGTCTACCACACTTTATAATTTACAAAGACCATTCACATATATCTTCTAGTTTTCAATAAGAACTCCGAAGCAAATAGGATAGTTATTACCCTGTTTTTCATAGCTTAGGAAACTGACTCTTAGAAAGGGTAAGTAAGTATAAATGTCAGGAAAGAACCTATGTCTTCTTATAGAGCTCTTGAAAAGCCTCAGCACCTTACACTATTACAAATTTTCTCACTACATAAGTATGGAATGTCGCTGGCATTTTGAAATTTAAGATAATTTCCCTTCCTTCTCAGCTTTTCTTAGCACTGCAATCTATGCAAATTAAATTTATAATTGCTGTAAGAAAAATTTAGTGCCGAAAACAGTCTCCTAAGGGAGTCAGAAAACTTACAAAACAGTATCAAAGCCAAATATAAAGTGACACCTTTGGCATTTTCAACATCAGGATTTCCTATGGATATGAGCTGAGAATTGATTACAACTGCATTCTCAACTATTTATTGTATTATTACCAAAATCAGTTTGGAAAACTATGACAAACTAGCTGCAGATTAAATCTTCACCTTTTTAGTCAACAACTGACAATTAGAAAACATGAAAAGTGCTGAAAGTATATACAGGACTACCTAACTTTGAATAGTGATTTTGAGAAGTTGTATTTTACATACAGTAGAACAACTTAGTGTCAAAAAATCAATTAAATAGTTATAATAGTTATTTTACCTGGGATGCTTATTAAATTCTGATTATATAAGTGGAAAGTAGGACCTGGGACATGTTTTGAAAACACTTCCCAATTAATTCTAATACTTAACTGTCATCCTGCCCAGACTTAGTCTTAGAAGTGTTCCTCTTTTGGATCTTTATGGGTTAGAGTAATTAAACATAATTCAAAAAGGTTTGTATAAAAGATGAGTGCTACATCTAGTAATTGAGTAACTGCTACCTTTTCCAAGGATAATCTAAAATGTAACAAGGTTCCATGTTTACAAAATAAATGAATTAACAACTAACAACACCAAGTATATGAGTACATATAAAACAAGGGTATGTTTTATGTACTTTTTCTCACCCTAAAGTAGCATGATTTATCTTATTTAGAACTGTAGATATGAGGGAAAAAAATAACACCTAAATTCTTCCCTCTAATTTATGCCGCATTCTGGTACAAGATGTATCTTCTAATGCCATTTTTATCACATCACTCTCCTAATTAAAAGCATTTAACAGTTTTCCAGCCACACTTTGGAGTTGTGTCCTCATGGTCTTTTATAAATTATCCATTCTGGTAATCTTGACTCTCATTATTTCTCAAAGAACCACTAAAGTTTAATTACATGGTACTTTTGATCTTACAAGCCCTTTCATAAACATTTTCTCATTCACAACCCTTCAAATGGGGCATTTCCCTAAAGGAGGAAACGCAGAAACTAAATGATGAAAGATCACAGACAGGGTGGCAGAGAGAGAGCTAAAACGCAGATCTTTGGGTTCTAAAATCACCACTCTTTCCACTCCAATCAAGCCAGTCTCTCCAGTATCCTCCACTCCAAAACACTTTACCCCCAACCTCTATGCCTTTGATTTCTTTCCATTTTTACCAATCCTCCAAGATTCTAATTTCAAGGAAACCTTGGCAACCATTCTACCCTAACCTCTCAAAAGAAACTTCCCCAGCCTTGATAGTGAGCACTATTGATTCTGTCCCCTAATCAGATACTATAGTGGGCTGCTCTTAAATCTTTAACCTGGACATGTGCTATTTCTCTAACTGGAATCTAAAGTCCTAGGAGAAGAAATGGTTTCAAGCCTCACTTCTGAATTGCCTATAGCATCTAACACTGTGTGAGTACATAGCAGGTCCTAAAGAAATACTTCTTATATTTAAATAGACAAAGAGAACAGTACCTGAGGCATAAAGGATGATTTTAAGGTGCAAAGGCAGATACATAAGAATGAAACAAACAAGTTCCAACGAAAAAGAGAAAAGTATAGAATGGAGGAGTCTTCAGCAGTGAAGACGGCACTAGCAAATCTTTGAGAAATGCAGCAGCCCACACTCCAAAGGAAAACTTGACAGACGAACTGTAATTGCTGCAGAAGGAAGACAGGAGGGAGGGAGTCACTTCAACGCTGTGTAAAGCGCTCCAATAAATTTTCGGCAACTATGAAAGCACCTAATGAGTCGTGAGAAGAGTACTGAGAGTACCATCAGCTAAAAACCATAGTAAACCTATTAAGCTTTTCAGACAAGTCCTCAGATGATAATTAGCTTCTTAGCCAAAGTACTCTTTGCAGGACTCCACACAATATTTAAATCAAAGCTCCCTTTAATCCAGTTCTCTTCCCTCTCTGCCCCCCTACCCACCTCCAGTCTTCCCATATCCTCTCGGTTTCATTAAAAATGGAAGCATTTGGAAAACTTTGTGAGCAGGTCTCAGACGTGGCTTTCAAGTTTTGCGTAAATCTGACCTACCCTAGTGCAGTGAACCGGTTGGGTGACAGATCCTGCTCTTCCTATTAACCACCACATGGACGCGGCAGGAACTCAGCCCTGAGCCGCACTGTGCCCCTAGTCGCGCGGCGCCCGCCACACCTCCCTTTTCCTCCCAACTGCTCTGCACCCACCAGAGAACCTCGGGGTCCGCGGGGTCGAGAGAGGCGCAAGCACCAACTCATTGGCCAATTCCTAGAACTGACAGGACATGAAGCCAATGAAGACGCGGTACCCCGCAGAGGCCGGGTAACGTGCTTGAGGAAGAGCGACCTTCGAGAAGGGAACGAAGTCGGGGCAGGAAATCCAGCGTCTTGGCGCGGTAAAATGAGAGTCAGTAACACCAGAACTCACCCACGGCGACAGCACCCATAACTGCATCCCCTAATGAGCCCTTGGGCTGGGCAGCCAACTGCGTCCTCCTCCGGCTGACGAATAGAGAGCGACGGAGCAGAAGCCAGCGTGACCCCTTAAAAGCAACAACTTCCGGTACGCGGCATTATGGGGAGTGGCTTTGGACCCAGCGTCCCGCGGCGCTGACGCTAGTTAATAGGAGCCTGCGCTCTGCTCGCGCAGGAAGTCTGGACGCAACAGCGGCGAGGAGTTTATTAATGAGTTTTCCATGTTCGCATGTTAACAGTGAGGTTATTTAATGCTCCCGAAGTATGGGTATCTGGTGGTGATCAACGGTCGGAGACCCCTGGATGGTTACCTTACTCAAACACATTACATGTGAAGGCTGGTAAGGAGGGAACATATAAATTTAATGCAGTTCCCCTAGTTCTGCCCTGTCAACTTCTAAAGTTGAGTTCGTAAATGTTCTTGAACTAACCTTACCAACGGAGGGTGAAATTTTCAAATATTTACTGTTTATTCGGTCAAACTCTAAATGCCAAAAAGCTCCAAGCACGCTATGAAGTAAATACTCGCCGCCCTGGAGTCCAGTCTTACAGAGAAGATACAGTAATGGCAAGGAAAAAAAGGGGGGTATACAGGTGCCAATAGAAAAACTGCAAGGAATTTAAACAGGTAATTCACAATAAAACGACCAATTGGCCATAAAACATAAAAAGAAATGTTTGTCCTTGTTAATAAGATTTAAAGTAGCTTCCTAACCTGTTGAATTGACGACAGTAACAATGGTTAAATAGGGAGGAAAGTGGCTCTCCTGCTTTTACTGCTGATACAATAATTTGTAAAAGCTTTTTCACTAAGCTTTCTTCACTCGGCACACTTTTTTTTTCTCTTCACTAAAACACAGCCTTAAGGTCACTATAATACGTGCTTCCCCTGCATAGAATAATTTTCCCCTTGACATTCCTGGTTGGTATCTTACTGTAATTCTGTTCCCACCCAAACTAGGTTACAGAGCCACCTGCTCACATTACCTTATTTTACTTCTCTGCCCAAGAATTATCACTGTCTGGTATTTTTCTTTCATATTTACCTATATATTTATCTCCTTGCCCTTCCTCCAGCCTCCATTCATACACAGAAATGTGCAAATGTAAGCTGTTTGAGAGATGGGACATCTTTGTCTTGTTCATGACTGTATGTCTACAACGTAGAAACATCTGGAACATGGTAAGTGCTTAATAAATACTTATTGAATAAATACGGTCATTAGAAATGAAATGCTGTATGTTCACAGCAGCCCTACTTATAATAGCCAAAAAGTGAAAACAGTTCACGTTTCCATTAAAAGAATAGAAAAAGTGGTATAGTCATACAGTAGAATACTACTAAGCAATAAAAAGAAACTCATACAAGAACAAGGATGGATCTTTAAAATACTGTACTGAAAGAAGCCTTACACAAATTTACCTACTGTATAATTCCATCCATATCATGTTCTAGAACAGGCAAAACTAATTATGAAGGGAAAAAAAATCAACAGTAGTTACGTCTGTGGATTTGGGTGGGGACTGACTGGAAAGGAGCATGAAGGAACTTTCTGGAGTGTTGGTAATGTTTATAACTTAATAGGGTTTGGAATTACACAGGTATATGCCCTTGTCAAAACTCAGCAAATACACATTTAAGATGTATATTTCATTTTTACCTCAAAAGAAAAACTAACCAATCTGAATCCTAATGTTACACATGTTGACATACTTAGGGAAAGAATGCTTATGTCTGCAGTTTACTTTGAAATGCATCAAAATAGATAGACTGATGGATGGATTAAATACATGACGAAGCTGGTAGAATAAAATGTGAAAGGTCTGAGTTGTATGATAACCTCAGCACCAAGAACATTTGGACCAGCGAATTCTTTGTTGCAGGGTATGTCCTGTGCACTGTAGGAAGTTGAACAGCAGGAAAAAAAAAAAAAAAAAAACCAACGGATTATGGCTCTATTTGGTAGATGCCAGAACAGCCCTCCAGATATAACAATCCCAAAGGTCTTCAGACATTACCAGTGTCCAGAGGAGCAAAATCATCGCCCCCTTGAGATTCCTTCACTGCTTCACTGTAAAATTCTCTCAACTTTTCTGTATGCTTGAAGTTGTTCAGAAAAGTTGGGAGAAAAAATATTTAATGACATTGAAGAATGCTCATAAACACCACGTAGAAGGTGCAACTATGAAGAGCTATGTACTAATATTTTGTAAAAGAAAAAACTGGAAGTCAGCAATAATACCTGAAATCAGTGAATATCAGTGCTTACACAAAAACTTACAAGATTTCTAAAATGAATATGTAACAAAGACAAAAAAAACAAATTGTGTATAAATTGTGAATAAAAACATTTCTAATTACTCTCAGGTTTGAGTCACCTTCAACCTGCCCTTTTACTCCAGTGATAAATTTCGGTGCATGCACATGGCCCTTCCTAAGTCACCACAGCCACCATCCACGATCACCTCCCCCTGCTGCCTTACTGCTCTTGTCAGTCAGGAACCAGCAGTATCCGTGTTGCGTGGTGACATACCAGGAACGCAGAATATGGGACCCCCAGCCCCTACTACCGAATTCGGAGCTGCATTAAATCAACATCCCCGAATGATTCCTACACATGTTCGAATTTACCAATGCGTTACTTTCATGGACCATTCCTTGACAGTGCAGTCTTTACTTCTGACAGTGGCAGCAACTGGGACATCGCAATGGGGACAGAATAAAAACTCTGTGACTGAGAACGTAGTAGAGCCAAGAAATCTCAATGGTCCGCCTCATTCCGGGACTCACCCGCCCGCAGGGAAGCAGCTTCCGCGCCCAGCGGCCCGCATGCGCCACGCTGGGGCTGGTCGGGGAGGGGGTGCTATCCCACTTCCCCTAGGCTTCGGCGCTGGAGCGGTTCGTAGGTCACGGGTTGCCTAGCATTGGAATTCCCAGGCTCCATCCGTTTGAAAATTGATTTGTCCGTGCAGCCAAGAAACCTGGGGTTACAGGAACAGAGGGGGTCCACAGCCCGAAGTGAACCTAGTGCTCAGCCGGACCGGGGTTTCCCACGCCGCAGAGGTCAGCCAACCCCGAGCTTGGCCGCTTGGTGGCACCACCTTTCCACCGCTACACACCTCTCATTGGTTAGAGCCGGCTCCGGGCCCTGCGCACAGCCGGGACCCACGCTCCTCCACCACGACCCAACATTCAATCGAAATTACTAGACGACAGCAAGAATAGGCAAATCTATAGAGACGAGAAGTAGATTATCGTTTGACTAGGACTGGGAGCGCGAGAGGAATGGGGAGTGACTGCTAAAGGGCATGGGATTTCTTTATGGTGAATGAAAATGTCCTAAAAATCAGATTGTGGTGATGGTTGCACAAATTTGTCAATCGACTAAATACCACTGAATCATCACTTAAAATGAGTGAACTTTCTAAAAAATATCCTAGATATTGAAAGTCAGCAAAATGTGACCTATAATCAAGAGAAATATCAGTCAGGAGATACAGAACTATATATATGACACAGATGATGGAATTAAATGACAAAGTCAACTTTTAAAGGAACTATTATAAATATTTTCAAGGATTTCAGGAAAACATGAGCAAAAGGGGAAGAAATGAAAACTATGAAAAAAAATTGTCATGGTCTGAACTGTGTCCCCTCCAAATTCGTGTGTTGAAGCTCTTTACTGCCAGTGTGGCTGTATTTGGAGATAGGGACTTTAAAGGGGTAATGAACATAAAATGAAATGAAATCACCAGGGTGGGACCCTAATTCAATATGACTAGTGTCCTAAGAAGAAACACCAGGGCTCTGTATGCACAAGAAGAAAAGCCACATGAGGACACAGCAAGAAGGGAGCCATTTACAAACCATGGGGCGAGGTATGAGGAGAAACCAAACCTGCCAACCCCTTAATCTTGGACTTCCAGACTCCAGAACTGTGAGAAAATAATTTTCGGTTGCATAAGCCATCCAATTTTTAGTATTCTGTTATGGTAGCCTAAGAAGATTAATACATATTGCTGTGCCACATTTTATTCATCTACCTACAAATTGATAGACATTTGAATTGTTTCAACTTCTTGGCTATTATGAATAATGCTGCCATGAATATTCCTTTCAACTTTTTACAGTATATATTTTTGATCAACTACATTGAGTACAATTTACATAAATAAAAATTTAAGTATACAGCTCAATGAACTTTGACAAATGTTTACAGCCACTTATCTGTGTAACTATCACAAAACTGCTCTCTCACTGCAGATTAGTTTTGCTATCCTCAAACTTTAAGCAAATAGAATCATACAATATAGCCTCTTTTTTGCCTCAGCTTAATGTTTTTGAGATTTGTACATGTTGTATTTATCCATAGTATATTCCATTTTAATGCTGAATAGTATTCCATTGTATGACTATACCACTACTTGTCAACCCATTCACCTATTGATGGAAACTTGGACTGAATATGTTACTGGGCAGTGGACTGTGGGATTCCTCAGTTACTGGGATTGTGGAATTCCTCAGTTTTTGTCTTCCTGAAGGAAAGAATTAAGTCAAGAGTCCTGATAGTTGACACTGCAAAGGGCTTTTTTAATTTAGCAAATTGAAAGGAAAATATGCTCCAAAAACAGAGGAGTGGCTGACCCTGAGGGTGCCCACCAGGTTTTACATTGTGTCTTTTTATGGGGGAGTTACTTGTTTTCTCCCTCCTATTTTGTCATTCTTACATCATCCTTTAGACCCTCCTGGTTCCACCCCTTCAGCCTCTTTGCACAAGTTTGTGTTCATCATTTTCTCATGAGCATCCAAGTAAAACCCACGACCGCAGTGTAAATGATATAATAATGATACTGTAATGGCCTCAGTGTCGTTAGCAACAAGGTCTTCCTTAAGTACATATGTGCCACAATCAGGAAGGTCCCAGGACCCATATATTTTGCTTACCAGTTTGTGCTGAACTGTAAAAGGGGTTGGTCTAAGAGAGACAGGGCAGTCTCTAGACAGAGACTAAGTGGAGACTGGTTAGAGACTGGGTGGTCTTTCATCCTCCTTTCTCCCTTCCTGCTCATGTCTATCTAACTGCTTACAGCTCTAATTCAGGCTACTATGGGTAAAACTGCTATAAATATTCATATATAAATCTTTTTGTGGTATACATTTTCATTTCTCAAGTGTCACATAATCTAGTTTCTTAGGGCTGTCATAACAAAGTACCATAAACTGGGTGGCTTAAGACATAAAACAATATGTCTTAAGAATAATCTAGAGGCTAAAAGGTGTCACCAGGGCTTCAGACCTCTAGGGAAGAATCCTTCCTTGCCTCTTCCTAGCTTCTGGTGGTTTTCTAGCTAGCCCTGGCATTCCTGGGCTTGCAGCTATAGAGCTACAGTCTGCCTTTGCTGTCACATAGCAGTGCCCCTGTTTGTGTCTGTGTGTCTCTTCACCTCTTATGAAGGAAGACACTTGATTGATCTGAATGTGTCCTCCAAAAAATTCATATGTTGAAGCCTAACCCTGAAGGTATTGAGAGGTGGGGCCTTTGGAATATGCTTAGGTTATAATTGTGAAAGCCTCATAAAAAGGATTGGTGCTTTACAAAAAAGGCCCCGGAGAGATGCTACCCCTTCCAGTATATGAGGACTCAGCACGAAGTTGCCTACTATTTAACAGGAAGAGAGCCATCTTCAGAAGGCAACAATGCTGGTGCCTTGATTTTGAACTTCCCAGCCCACGGAACTGTGAGAAATAAATTTCTGTTGTCTCTAAGCTACCCAATTTGTGACTTTTTATAGCAACCCAAAGGAACTAATACAACACAGTAATATTGGATTAATGGCCCGTCCTACTCCAATGTGATTTTTTTGTTTACAGATGTCTTTATTTTACCTTCAATTTGAAGAATACTTTTACTGGGTAGAGAATGGTGGGTTCTATAGTTTTTTCCCCCTTGTTTTTGTTTTGTTTCATCATTCAGGATGATAATCCAATTTCTCCTGGTTTATATTGTTTCTGATGAGAAATCAGCAGTAATGTCTATTTTTATTCCTCTGTACTTAATACATCTTTTTTCTTTGGTGCCTTTAAGATGTTCTCTTCATCACTGTTTTTCAAAAATTTGATTTTGATATGCTTTGGTATGATTTTTTCCAGCTTTATTGACAAATAAAGTCATAAGATATTTAAAGTGTACAATGTGATGGTTTGATGTAAACATACATTGTGAAAGGATTTCCCCAATCTAGTTAATTGTTACATCCATCACCTTACATATTTACCTTTTTTTTTTTGGTGAGAACATTTAAGTTCCACTGTCTTAGCAAAATTCAGTTACATATAGTGTTATCAACTATAATCACCATTGGTATGCTTTGCCTTATGTTTATTTTCCTTGGCCTTCTTTGAACTTCTTGAAATTATATATGTTATCAAATTTGGAAACATTACCATCATCAGACATTTTTACTGCCAGCCTGGAGTGTTGGAACTCCAAAACACGAATCAGAACTCTTGATATTGTCTCCCAAATTACTGAGGCTCTGTTACTGTTTTTCAGCCTTATTCTCAGTTTAGAGTTTGTATTACCCTGACTTCAGATTCATTGATCTTTTCGTCGAGTGCCTAATTTATCCAGTGAATTTTTAGTTTAGGATATTACATTGTCAGCTCTAGAATTTCCATTTGGTTCTTGTGTTTGTCTATTAGGGCTGCCATAACAGAATACCACAGACTGGATGGAAACAACAGAACTTTATCTGTTATAGTTCTGGAGTCTGGAAGTCCATGATAAAGATGTGGGTAAAATTATAACATTTCCAGAATATCTTGCCTGGCTTTAGTACATCTGCATATCAATAGGCATTCAGAGGTGGAAAGAAGTATGGCTTTAGTGCATTTGCATTATTCCTCAAGGATGGAGAGAAGTTCATCTCCATATCAATGGGCAAGGAAAGCTTATCTGTACCAGAGAGGAGAGAGGAGGGCCAGTTTTGCTTTTGCTGGAGCAGGAAAGAGAGAAACAGCCCCGGACTGCAGTTTGTAAGCAATAAACGGATTTTAAACTGTATTTCTGCCTTTGACTGATCTCGGTTCTTAGAGGTATTTTGCCCCGGAATTTCCTCTCCCCAGACTTACAAAGGTGTTGGCAGGTTTGGTTTCTCGTACCTCTCTCCATGGCTTGCAGATGGCCGCCTTCTTGCTGTGTCCTTGTGGGTAAAATTGTAACATTTCCAGAGTAGCTCACCTGGCTTTAGTGCATTTGTATATCCTCACGGGTGGCGAGAAATTCATCTCTATATCAATGGGTAATTACCTGGGCAACCGAGGGTGTGTCTCAACCTGAGAGTTTAAAGGGAGGGGCTGGCTTATTCAGGAGCAGAGAAGAGAGATGGCCCTGGACTGCAGTTTGTAAGCAATAAATGGGTTTTAAACTTTATTTCTCCCTTTGACTGATCTCGGTTTTTAGAGGCATTTTGCCCTGGGATTTCTTCTCCCTGGACTTACAGTCCTCATGTAGCCTTTTCTCTTATGCATACACATCCCTGGTGTCTCTTCTTATAAAGATACTAGTTATATTGGATTAAGGTTCCACCATTATGACCTCATATAAGCTTAATTATCTCCTTAAAGTACCTATTTCCAAATACAGTCACTTTGGAGGTTAAGGCTTCATCGTATGAATTTGGGAGCAGCACAATTCAGTCCACAGCACCATATAATGAAATAAGTTTTGGCCGTAGAAAGGAATGGAATACAGATACATGCTATAATATGGATGAACCTTGGAAACATTATGCTAAGTAAAAGAAGCCAATCACAAAAGACTACATATTACTTGATTCCATTTATATGAACTATATAGAGTAGGCAAATCTGTAGAGACAGAAAGGAAATTAATAGTTGCTAGTGCTGAGGGAAGAAGGAAGAGGATTTGGAAGGAATGGGGACTGACTGCTAATGGGTACAGGGTTTCTTTCTGTGGTGATGTAAATGTTCAAAATTGATTAATTGTTGTGATGGTTGCACAACTCTATGAACATGCCAAAAACTCTTTAATTGTACATTTAAGAGGAGTCAAGTATATGATATATGAATTATATAAATAAAGCTGTTTAAAATACATACTGTGTGATTTCATTTACAAAGAGTTCAAAAACAGGCAAAATAAACACTAAGAAGACATAGTGGTAATGTTTTGGGAAGAGAGAGAGCAGTAACTGTGAAAGGCCATGAGGCATGTTGGCAATAATTCTATTTCTTTATTTAGGTTAATGTTATATGAGTGTGTTCACTTTGTCATAAATCATTGAAAGGAAAAACACTATTTGCTCCCTACACTCAATACCTCTGACACCAGATGCGTGGGGGTTTTCCACACCAAGCAATTCTATAATTTTGGGGGAACACCAGCTAAGTGTTCTATAATTTAACTCAATTCTTAAACTAACTGCCTGGAGTTAGTGCTGACCCCACAGGTAAAGGTTTTCATTGCACAAGGCTATCCCCACTTCAGATGCCAATCAAAAGTCCCAAGATGTCACCTGTATTCTGACTGACTAGCTATAAACCAGGGGTTCCCATTACCCCCTCCTCAAGTTTCAAATTTGCTAGGCTGACTCATAAAACCCAGGCAAAGTTTACTTAGTGATTTATTACCAAGGATATACTAAAGATTAAAAATGAATAACCAGATGAAGAGATACATAGTGTAAGGTCCAGAAAGGTCCCAAGCATAGGAGCCTCTGTCCCAGTGGAGTTTGGGGTACACCACCCTGTTGGGATATGGATGTGTTCATGTTCACCAAACCTGAAGCTCTCCAAACCGCTTTAGTTAGGATTTTTCGGAGGCTTCAATACAGCATGATTGATTAAACTGTTGGCCATTAGTGATTACTGTGACCTTCAGTCGCTCCTCCCTCTCCAGAGGGCATAGGGTGGGGCTAAAAGTTCCAGCTCTCTGATCACACTGTCAGTTTCCCAGGCAACCAGCCCCACCACATCCTAGGGGCTTTCTAAAAATTGGTCGACATAAAACTCTGGGTGGTTGAAAAGGCTTCTATGAATAATGAAGGGCATTACTTTCACTTTTATCACTCCAGAGCTATTTCAGTAACTAGGGATAAAAAACAGTAAAAATAGAAGGTACTCCTTTTACCTGTTTCAGGAGCCAGGGACAAAAAACATTTTTGTCAAAAGATGTTCCTATGGTTCTTATCACTTAGGAAGTTACAAGAGTTTTAGAAACTCTGTGCCAAGCACTGGGACAAAGACCAAATATATATTTATTATCATATCACAACATCACAGTCATCAGGCTTATAATAAGTAGCTTTTTGTGTTATACTTTGATTTTTTTTAAACTTATTGTTTTTATTAGTTCGGCAGGTTTTAAGTAGGTAAAACTATTTTTATGTTTTTCACCAGTTCCTTAATAGAAGCTTCCATAAGAACCCCACTGTCTACAAATATGTGTATATATGTAAAATAAAATTGAAACTAACACACACACATTTTGGGGTCAATAGATGACCTAGCTGGTAAGGTCTCCTGAAGTTCTTTGAGGTTAAGGTTTGAAAAAGAACTGTCACACAGACAGTGGGGATGTAGTATTAATTTGGTTTACTCCAGAGCCGAAGCTGAGATGAGAATTCCAGATAGGTGAGGCAGTATTTCCAGGAAGTACCTACAGTACAGAAGTAGGAAAGTGAGACAGAGAAGCGAGAAAGCTAGCACAAAGTACATTAACCAGTAGGTTCCTTCTGTGGGCAACTGAGGCTAAATCCCTCTAACATTCTTTTGATAATACTATGATCCCTATTTCACAAGTATAGAAACGGGCTGAGACATATTAAGTAACCTGCTTCACAAGCTCACAGAGCTAATAAGTGGTAAAACAAGAACATGTGCCGATCTGATCAGAGCCCAGGAATATTTTGGTCTGAAGGACACCAAACAAGATTTTAGAAAATGAAATCTAGAAATGAGGGAGGAGCAAACAAACAAAGCAGTTTGCAAGCAAATGGAGTGATTGCCTAGAATTGGCACTGTTGTTGAGATTTTGCTTTGGGCTGAGTGCAAGGTTGAGTCTGGTGATAGAACTCATGAAATGTATGGAATTCTCTTTCTAGAATATTAGCAGACATTCTAAATGAATCGTTTTGTAGTCTTTAATTAAGAAGATGACCCCTTTCATATTGATATAGAAAACTATCTGGACTGAATGCATCTTGTTGAAGATTGCACTGCAGGGAAAGTCAAAATGGGCAAAACCAGGTTGGCAGTTCCCCTGTCAAAGTATCCTTTCAACAAATCATATTTCTGTCCACGTGTGCAACTGTTACAAGAACTCCTAAGGGCAAAGTGTCCATTAGTAGTAAGCTTACTAATGGTAACCTAATCTCTGGCAAAAACTCCCATATCTTATCTCTGGATCAGAGACCTCTGGAAATAACATTAACTCTATTTGTGTCTGTACTTTGAGTTCAGCACTCAAAGTATAGTACTCAAAGTAGTCAACTTTGAGTTGTAGTACTTGATTCAGTTCTACAAAAACAACAAAAACCCAGTGCTATTTTATCAGTAGATGAATGGATAAAGAAGATGTGGTACATTTACACAATGAAATGTTATTCAGCCATAAGAAGAAAACAAATCCTACCATTTGCAACAACATGGATGGAGCTAGAGGGTATTATGCTCAGTGAAATAAGCCAGGCACAGAAAGACAAGTACCAAATGATTTCACTCATTTGTGGAGTAAAACAACAAAGCAAAACTGAAGGAACAACAACAGCAGACTTACAGACTCCATGAAGGGACTAGATGTTACCAAAGGTTGGGGAAGGTGGGTGGGGAAGGAGGAAGAAAGGGATTAAGGGCATTATAATTAGCACACATAATATAGGTGGGTCACAGGGAAGGCAGTATAGCAGAGAAGACAAGTAGTGACTCTATATAACATTTTACTATACTGATGGACAGTGATTGCAGTGGGGTTTCAGGGGGCACTTGATAATATAGTTGAATATTGAAACCATAATGTTGCTCATGTGAAACCTTCATAAGATTGTATATCAAACCCATGTACCTCAACACCCAAAAAGCAAATAACCCTATTAAAAAATGGGCAGAGGATATGAAGAGACAGTTCTCCGAAGAAGAAATTCAGATGGCCAACAGGCACATGAAAAGATGCTCCGCATAGCTAATCATCAGAGAACTGCAAATTAAAACCACAATGAGATATCACCTCACACCAGTTAGAATGGCCAATATCCAAAAGACTAGGAACAACAAATGCTGGCGAGGATGCAGAGAAAGGGGAACCCTCCTACACTGCTGGTGGGAATGTAAACTAGTTCAACCATTGTGGAAACAATATGGAGGTTCCTCAAAAAACTAAAAATAGAAATACCATTTGACCCAGGAATTCCACTCCTAGAAATTTACCCTAAGAATGCAGGAGCCCAGTCTCAAAAAGACATATGCACCCCTATGTTTATTGCAGCACTATTTACAATAGCCAAGAAATGGAAGCAACCTTAGTGTCCATCAGTAGATGAATGGATAAAGAAGATGTGGTACATATATACAATGGGATATTATTCAGTCATAAGAAGAAAACAAATCCTACCATTCACAACAACATGGATGGAGCTAGAGGGTATTATGCTCAGTGAAATAAGCCAAGCAGAGAAAGACAAGTACCAAATGATTTCACTCATCCGTGGAGCATAAGACAAAGCAAAAATTGAAGGAATAAAACAGCAGCAGACTCTCAGAACCCGAGAATGGACTAACAGTTGCCAAAGGAAAGGTACTGGGGGTGAAGGGTGGAAATGGAGGGAGAAGGGGAATAAGGGGCATTACGAATAGCACACATAATGTAGCAGGGAGCACAGGGAAGGCAGTGTAGCACAGAGAAGACAAGTAGTGATTCTGTAGCATCTTACTACACTGATGGACAGTGACTGTAATGGGTTATGTGGTGGGGAGTTGATAATGGCGGGAATCTAGTAACCACAATGTTGCTCATGTAATTGTATATTAATGATACCAAAATTTAAAAAAGGAAAAAAATAAAATTAAAAATAAATTAAAAAGAAAAGATTGTATATCAATGATACCTTAATTTTTAAAAAACCTGCTGCTATTTTAGATGCTTATTTTAGCAGAGCAAAGTACTACTTGGCGGCACTGCTGTTCAGCTCTTGAGCATAGCACTCTTTCAAAGATCTATACCCTGTAACGGAAAACAGGCAGGAACCTAGGCTCTATTACAAAAAGGTCTGTGGGAGAAAATATTTGAAAAAGACACAACTGTTAAAAAACTCTCCAATCTCAACAATAAGAAAACAACTAACCAGATTTTTAAAAGGACAAAGCACTTTAACAGACAGTTCAACAAAGAAGATATGCAGATGACAAGTAAGCATATGAAAAGATGTTCAACATCATTTGTGACATTGTGGGAAAGGCAAACTAAACTAATGAGGTACCACTACACACCTATTAGAATGGCCAAAATAAAATGCTGATAACACCAAATGCTGACAAGGATGTGGAGCCAGCCGGCAGAAATGTAAAATGGTACGGCCATTTTGGAAGACAACTTGTCAGTTTCTTTCAAAACTGAACATATGCTTACCATGCAATCCAGCCATTGAATTCCTTGGTATTTACCCAAATAAATTGAAAACTAATGTCCACACAAAAACCTGCACATGGATGGTTATATCAGCTTTATTCATAATTGCCAAAACTTGGAAGCACCCAAGCTTTCTTCAGTAAGTGAATGGGTAAGCTGTAGTGCATCCAGACAATGGAATGTTATTATTCTGCCCTGCTTTCCTGGCTTGCTTTCTGAGGCTGGTTCCTTTCATCATTGCAATAGTGTGGCTGCAGTTCTGGGCATTGCATGAAGATTCAACAATATTTGAGGGGTGAAGAGAGCCCATTTTCTCTCATGTTTCATTTTATCATCTGAAACCTTTCCTCCAAGTCACAAAGAACAAATATTATACAATTCCACTTATGAGAGGACTAGAGTAGTCAACTTTATTGAGACAAAAAGTAGAATCGTGGTTTCAGGCTGAGAAGAGTGGAGAGTGTGGAGTTGGTGTTTATTAGGTATAGCATTTCAGTCAAGAAAGTTGAGAAAGGTCTGGAGATGGGTGGTGCTGATGGTTGGACAATGTGTAAATATACTTAATGCCACAGAATTGTACTTTAAAATGGTCAAAAGTGGCACATTTTTTAAACTGACATATACTATTTGTATTAGTTTCAGGTGACATAAAAACATTATACTACAACAGGCACATGAAAAGATGCTCCACATCACTAATCATCAGAGAAATGCAAATTAAAACCACAATGAGATATCACCTCACACCAGTAAGGATCGCCATCATCGAAAAGACAACAACAACAAATGTTGGCGAGGTTGTGGAGAAAGGGGAACCCTCCTACACTGCTGATGGGAATATAAACTAGTTCAACCATTGTGGAAAGCAGTATGGAGGTTCCTCAGAATGCTCAAAATAGAAATACCATTTGACCCAGGAATTCCACTTCTAGGAATTTACCCTAAGAATGCAGCACTCCAGTTTGAAAAAGACAAATGCACCCCTATGTTTATTGCTGCACTGTTTACAATAGCCAAGATATGGAAGCAACCTAAATGTCTATCAGTAGATGAATGGATAAAGAAGATGTGGTACATATACACAATGGAATATTACGCAGCCATAAGAAAAAAACAAATCCTACCATTCGCAACAACATGGATGGAGCTAGAGGGTATTATGCTCAGTGAAATAAGCCAGGCAGAGAAAGACAAGTACCAAATGATTTCACTCATATGTGGAGTATAAGAACAAAGGAAAACCGAAGGAACAAAACAGCAGCAGAATCACAGAACCCAAGAATGGACTAATAGTTACCAAAGGGAAAGGGACTGGAGAGGATGGGTGGGAAGGGAGGGATAAGGGCGGGAAAAAGAAAGAGGGCATTACGATTAGCAGGCATAGTGCGTGGGGGGCACGGGGAGGGCTGCACAACACAGAGAAGACAAGTAGTGATTTTACAGCATCTTACTACGCAGATGGACAGTGACTGTGAATGGGTATGTGGGGGGGACTTGGTGAAGGGGGGAACCTAGTAAACAATGTTCTTTCTGTAATTGTAGATTAATGATACCAAAATAAAAATAAAATAAAAACATTATACTAGTTTCAGATGTACAATGTAATGATTCAGTAAAAGTATACATTGTGAATTCTGGTTAACATTCATCACCACACAGTTACAAATTTTTTTCCTATGATGAGAATTTTTAAGATCTACTCTCTTAGCAACTTTCAAATATATAATACAGTGTTATATGCTATAGTCTCCATACTGTTCATTACATCCCCAGGGCTTATGTGCTTTTGTCTTGCCAATGGGTTTCAGCCCCAGGCAAGTTCACTATGGATTCAGTGTGACCAAAGAAATCAACAACAAAACTTTCTTTGGAGTGAAAGGGTTATACCCAACTTTATTTCCAGGTGGCAGGTCAGTCACTGGAATCCCATTCACTCAGAGCGAGTCTGTATGCAGCAAGCCAGTCTCTGTTTCTGCGCCCCTCTGTCCACATAGCTGTCCTCTGGGCTTCTCTGCACAGTTGTCCTGCACCGCCATCCTCTGGGCCTCAGTCCTTGGTGCTGCCACCACTCCGGCCTCTGCTCTGCTCTCCTGCAGCCTTGCAGCCCTGCCACCATGTCGCGCCCAGAGCACTGGGCGGAGCTCTTACTATAGAGTCAACAGCCATGTATTGCCCACAGGTGTGCAGTGAGCTAGTCAACCAGGACCAGGTGAGAATCCTGGCCACAGGAACTCTCATTTTATCCACAACTTTATAACTGGAAATTTCTACCTTTTGGGACAAAATGGGTGTGTACTACCTTCATCTGTTTCGCACATACCCCCACAAAAATGGTAAATTTTGTTAGGTATATTTTATCACATTAAAAAAATTTTTCTCAGAAGCCCCTCAGTAGACCTCCTCTCATATTTCATAGGCCAGAATTCTGCCACCTGCTCATTCCTAAACCAATGATAATGACAACAATAATAAAATTACTATGATTGGTTTAGTCAAATTAAGATTTGCCCCCTGTGACTGGGGAGGGGCCAAGCCCCCCAGAGCACATGGTTGCCTACTATTTAACAAAATTTGTATTCTGTTAATGAGATAAAAGCAGCAGGCAGGGGGGTTGGGAAAGATGGGTAATGGGTAGAACACAAAGACCCTCGGAATGTTTTACCACTGAGTCAAGAAAGGACTTAGTCAGAACACCAAAAAGTTCACAGGAGACTCCAACTCCAGGAGTCCTGGGGGGAGTTATAATGTGTCTTAGATCTGTCCCTTTGTCTTTCTACTCCTAGGACCAATATTGTGATCTAGACCCTTAACATCCTACTTCTGATTGTGATGGCCATCTCCTGAGGGGCTTCTCTACCTACGGTTTTATTCCCACTTGGATCCATCCTAAACACCACTGCTAGATTAACTTTACAGAACCAAGAGTTCACATATGTGCAAGCTTCTTACCAGGCTATCCAGAACCTTCTACTCTTTTGTAATTCCTTGTTTTCTATCTCCTTGCTAGTATACACCTTAGGGCAAGAGTTTTGCCTTACTCATCATTGTCTTCTCAATACCATTCATTCCTAGGTTTTATCCATTTAACTGATATTTATGGTGTTCAGTAAATATTGAATAAGTGAATAAATTATTCAAGAAATGAATAAACCCATGACCTGGCTCTTACCCGTTTAAATGTTGTTTTTCTTTTCCTCACATGAATCTTTTTCTTAAGACATACCCACTCATTATTCCCCAATGGATCACATACCTTGCCACCTCTGTGATTTTGTTCACACAATTTCTCCAGTTTGTAATACTTTCCTGTCTTCTCTAATAATCAAAGACCTACATTTCCTTTAAGGCCAATCCCAAATCGTACCTTCCATGTAAGTGTTTTTCAATTACCCAAGTCTTCAGTGACATACTCTCTCATTTTCTGTGATTCTTATAATCTGTACCTATTTTGCACACAACACTTTATATACATTTTCTTTTTAAGTATATGCCCTATCTCCCCAGTTAATTTAACCTCCCTGAATTCAGGAATCCAGTTTCATGTCTGTTATTTCCAATACTAATCTAATACTAGAAGCTCTCAATAAATATTTGTTAGTTTCTAAGAATATTTAGATTTTTTAGTATAGATGTATCATAAAAGGTCTGGGGCTCTCTTCAAACCTAACTTAGATTATAGTTGAATAATTAAGCTGTTAAAATTTGAGAGTAATCTTTTCATCAAATTCAATCCTAGTATATGTATATATTTATTGTATATACATTTACCAGAATGTACGAAAAACCACAATTGCATCAGGTTCTGCTGTGTTGACGTACTATGGCTCGTTTGTCAAAGGCAAATATTATAGTGCAATTCAGGACACCTGTGTTCACACAATCAGTTCTTTGGAACTATATTTGGATGTACAAGCTATTAAAAGCTTCTGGTACTGAGTGACCTTCCTGACAGAATTTAGATAGAATACTCATGCTGCTGTTGCCTGTTGCTGAGTGGAAGACAGCAAGAAGTACTGGATTCAAACTTCTATTGGGTTTTTGTTTTGCTTGTTTTGTTTCTTATCTTTTTGCCTTAAGAAGATGAACAATGAAACCACAACCCTGATATCCTTAAAGGAGGCAATGAAAAGGTTGATAAGGGCTACAGGGAGGGAGCAAGTATAGGTCTGCTTTTCTGGGAAGATGGGCAAGAGAAGAATGAAGAGTAAAAATAGGCAAAGAACTACAGACATGCTAATTAAAATTCTGTTTCTGTTCAATTGGTTTAGGTCTTCCAAGAAAATAATATAAATTAATAATAAAGACAAATATACTCCTAGGTGCTGTAATCTCATTCAATTAATGCATGTGCTAAATGCTAGGTATGCAAAAATAAATAAAATGTGGTTTCTGCCTTCAAGGGGCTTACAGCATGTAGGGCTATCAGAAGTATTCAAAAATACAACTTACTGTGATCGACCTTTTAACGGTAGCGTTCCTCAAGGGCTGTGAGAACACAGAGAGGATCAAGCAATTTTACCTTTGACACTAGGAAAAAGCCCTTCATAGAGGGATGTTTAAGATGGATTCTAGTGTGAATAGGACTTTATGAGAATTGTAGATTGAGGAAACAGTAGATGTAAGCTATAGAAGCTTGAAATTGCATACTCCTTTCAGTTGGCAGCTAGTTATCTCATGTGGTCAGTGACTAGGATGTGAGAGAACTGGAAAATGATGGGAGCAATAGGTGAAGGGCTTTATGCTTCCTGCTGAGGAGATCCACCTCAGCACTAACAATATCACTGGGCAAGTCAGGGCAACACAAAACATATCTAACCAGTTGAATGACAGGCTCAGAACTGTGTTTCAGAAGCACATTTCTGGAAGATGGATTAGTGGTTGCAGAAACTGAAAGCAGAGATCCAGCTAGGCTACTGTAATCCTAGGTCTAGGTCAGAGATGGTGATTAACTGATTTAGTGGAGATGGAGAAGAAGGGAGAGATTAGAGACTTAATGGCGGAGGAAGAAAGAAAAGATGAGAATTATTCTGAGATGTCTAGTTCCAGCAATTGAACAGATGGTGATGTCATGAACAGCTGGGGAACTGTAGGAGAAAACAGACTCAGATTTGCAGACATGTTGTTTAGGATGTATTAGAATGGTCTGGGAATACCTTTTAGTGAGGGAATTCCAAAGAACTGCAATTGTAAAATTTTAAACTGACTGAAAAGCCAGAGTTCCTCTGGAATTCAAGATAGATGACCTATATGCAGTATAGTCTTAGAGGTCTAAAAGTTAGTGCAAACAGTATGTCAGACATTGTTTTGATGTGTAAACAGAGATTGCCAGCATATTAGGTCATGCAGGCTTCTACTCCTACAAAAATATTTCATACTGAGACTTATCTATGTCTTAAGTAGAATCCAAAGCAGTGAGATAATTCCACTGCAGTGATTTCTGAAGAGGGAGGCGGTGATGAGTATAAGTAGTAGGTTTAGTTTAGGACAGTTGAGTTTGACATCTCCATCCAAGTGGAAATGTACAAAACAGAGTTGAAAATACAGTTCTAGAGCTTAGGAGAGAGGAGGAACCTGAAGCTGAATTAGCCTTGGGAGAAAGTAAGAACTGAGAAGAGAAGATGGTCAGGACAGAACCTCGACACCACACAGATATTCAGGTCACTGACAACATAAAAGTTCAGGGAAATGGTATGTGTTTTGTGTATCACTTCCTTCATGAAATACAGTGTGATCAAATGAGTGAGTTGTGTAGTTGTTCCAGTTCTCTATGGTTCAGTGAGATGTAATTCCGGTGCCACAGTGCCCATGATGATTAGCATTTGTTCAGGGCTACTGAAATCCCCATGTTGGGTTACACAGTTCAGCATCTAATTTGTATCACAGATGTCAATCATACAATATGCCTTTTATTACTTATTTGTAAAGCCTCTACTAGGTATTGGGGGCAGTATAAAGATGTCCAAGGACTAGTCTCTGATCCCCTCGATCCAAGAGCTTACAATTTCGTTCATGAAAAGCCAACTCTGAAAGCAAGAGTGGGGGATTGACAGGTGGTAAAGGCAGTCCTGTGAGAATTAAGTGGGTAGGGAGGAGATCAGCAGGTAGAAAGGCTGGGGTATTCAAGCAGGCAGTGGAATTAGAGCTTATCAGTGGAGGAAGGATAGAATTTGGGCGTCAGAATTAAGGTAGAGATAGCACTAGCTGTTTACATGATATTAGGTCTCTATTTGTTTCTGTAAAATAATAAAAATGACTGCATCACTTCTTATAGTTGTGAGAATCAAAGTAATGCTTGTATGAAGTGCTTTTCAAGTACAAAGTACAGTGTAAAAGACAAGGCGTGGCAGATAACTAGACAATCCAAAAGACAATTAAAGTAACTAGACAATCCAAAAGTACAGTAAAAGGAATACAGGAACTAGGATGATAGCTAGTGGATGGCAAATGGGAATATCTGTTCATAATGTTACATTTAAATAGCTATCCAAATTTGGTAGTGGTTGTAAACAATGTACTCGAGCCTTCTCTTAAGGCAAAACTTTGGTTTTATCCCCTGACCTAAACTAACTGATTATTTTATCCTATAGAGTAGACCACAAACTCCAAGCTTTAGAAGCGCAGTTTAAAGAATTGGATTTCAGCAAGGATAATCTGACACAGAAATTTGAACAGCATAGCAAGACTTTGGCAAGCCAGATAGCTCAAGATGAGCTGTGGACAGCAGTTCTGGCACTCGGGTGAGTATCTAATGAGACATCAGTGGACTTTCATGGCTTTCTGAAAGTTCACAGTGGTCATTCTAAAACTGAATTTCTTAATACGATTCCAACAATGGATTGTGAAGAAACAATATTTTCTTAGTTTTTTTCAATCAAAAAAGATTAATTTGAGCACCTGTTTTTATGCCAGCACTGTAGTAAATATCTCAATTACAATCTCTGATTTGCTAAAATCTTAACTTACACAGCGATAGATAATGTTAACCCCTCTGCCATTGAGAAACTTATGAGTGGCCTGAGAACTATGAGTGGCTTAGAGTAGGCCCTATATCTGAAATATTTTCTGAAATACAACAACTGGTTCTCCTAGCAGGTTTGTATTTCTCTGACTTATCCTAATAGAATTCATTTTATGTTTGCACATAGAAAGTTCTGCTGCTTAAGAAGCTGTCTGTATTTTTTATAGGTTCACTTCAACGGAATTGAGTATATTATATAGCTACGTCATTGAAGTACTCATCTGCTTGCACACCCGTGTGCTTGAGAAGCTGCCAGACCTGATGAGAGGTCTTCCCACCTTAGCCTCTGTCCTTAGACGAAAAGTCAAGAACAAGCACATTAGAGTTGTATGGGAGTCTGTCCTGGAGGAGTATGGGCTGCAAGAAGGAGATATCACAGCACTTTGTACCTTCTTTATTGCACATGGTAACAAGGCAGAACACTACATTGCTAAAGTGAGGCAGATGTACATCAGGGATATCACTTTCTTGATCACTAACATGGTAAAGCACCAGGCTCTGCAGGATGGTTTGCTGAGGGCAGTTCAGGTCATTGAGAAGGGGAAAGCAGTAAAGGCCCCAGAAGAGCAAAAGTCATCCCTAAAAGAGATGATACCATCAGTCAAAAATTAACCTGTTCCCCTGGGACCCAGAGATTCCACTTCTAGTAGTTTATCTTGCAAATGGGAAACAATATGTATGTATAATTTATTGCAGTTTTATTGTTTTTAGCAAAAGTGAGGGGCATTTTAAACAAATTATGATAATACAATAGATGTACTCTGTGTAGCAATATAAGAGAATGAAGACACTCTTTGTATAACTATACAATGAAATACAGTTACCACCAAAATGTGTTTTAAAGTATTTGTTTTCAATATATATTGGTAAGTGGAAAAAAGGCAAAAGCAAACATGCATGTGTGTTACACACACACACACCTATATATGCAAATATACCTATAAACCTCATAAACTTCTGGAGAGATACATAATAAAGTGATAACACTGGTTGCCTTAAGAAGAAAACTAAGAGGCTAGGGGTCAAAGGTAGGAGGAGCTCTTTTCATTGGTAATCCATTCTGAATTTCAAACCATGTATATGTATTACCTAAAGACAAAACATTTAAAAACACCTAATATGTATTGTATGTTGACATGCATCTGCTCTCTAGTAAAAGCTATATTAGAAAGGGAACTCTCACACATTGACCATATGTTTATAATACTTATTGAACACCGAATGCCATTATCTAGGTGCTATGGATAACAGAAACATTTAAAAATGTGTACCTTGTCCTTCAGGTAAAGGTTAAGTGCTGATGCTTTATTTGGGAGGTACAAATAAACACTCTAGAGCATATGACGTAGAGAAAGATGGGAAGTAATACAAGATGATGCACCTTGCTGGTCCCTCATTGAGAATAATCTGTGAGACACAGCAGCTTGCTCGGTAGATACTTACACTGACTCTTGTCCTTCTCCAGACACAATGGAGAAACCATGCCTTGGAAAGAAGGAGAAAAGGATTTCTCTGTTGTGCTCACATTGCTCAGTCTGTTTTCACTTGGCCTAAGTTTGCCCCATGGCGAGTGACTCAATCATAGTATTTCCAGGATGCATCATCTTAGCCCTCCCAGCAGCCACTGGGAAGCAAGCGCCTGTACTGTTCAGTGCAATGTTTCACGGAAGTCCAGAAGTGGAAGGAAAAGCCAGAGATTCCAGAAATGCAACTGCAGCCCTAGGCAGAGGAAACATTTCCTCAAAAAACTCATGCGTCGTTCTTTTTCTTTCCAAAAACCTTTTTTATTGTAAAATACACGTGAAATTTACCATCTTAACCATTTCTAAGTGTACAGTTAAGTGGTGTTAAGTACATTCATAATATTGTGCAACCATCACCACCTCCATCTGAAAACTGAAACTATACCCACAACACAGTAACTCTCCCAGTCCCTGGGAACCACCATACTACTTCCTGGCTCTGAGGCTTGGTTCTTAAGTACTAGGGATCACAGTCTTTACCTAATCCTCATCATTTCCTAGCCAACTTTGGAAAGCGACTTAAGAGGTTTAGCTACAAATTAACAGACACAGAAAAGTACTCTGAGGCGTACCGGAGGAAGAATTAAAGAAATAACTGTTCAGTGTTTCAATTTGTTTTGAGGTTTCTGTACTCTGAGGCGTACCGAGGGAAGAATTTAAGAAATAACTGTTCAGTGTTTCAATTTGTTTTGAGGTTTCCCTTTTTAGCATAGAGACTAATCTCGCGACACTCGGGGTTCCGAAGCCTCTGACAGCTGGAAACGTTAAGATTCGGCTCCGCTCTCTCCGCAGCCGGAGGGACAGCGACTCCCAGGCTAGGGGCGGGGCCAGAGAGCGCACCGCCTCGGAAGTCCACCGCTGCCGAACACTTGACGTCTCTGCCCATAGGCTGTTCTTTGAGGGGTGGGGCCATTTTTTGGCGGGCAGGCATGGCGTCAGTACCCCTGAACGGGTTGCTCCTGCACTTCGTTCATGATCGGGCTCTTTAGCATACTGAAGAGAGGGGACCAAGGGGCTCAGAACGCAGTGAGACAGCGAAGACGCCGGAACGCTGGACCGCTGAAGCTCGTGCGCTGTCCCCACAGCAACGGGAAACGTAAGTCTTGCTCCATCAGAGCCCGGCGTCCCGGCGGAAATAGCGTTCTTCTTGCTGCTGAGGCTCCGCCGGGCTTTGCAGCCCGGGCGAAGGAAGCATCCTCACCTGGTAAGAGCAAGGGCTGGCACTTGGCTCAGGCCTCCCGCCGCGCCTGGAAGCTGGAGCCCACCACGCGCCCTACTGCACCAGTTATGTGATGCTTCGGAGCAGCCAGGGTCTCTCGACCGAAATGTGTTTTATCTGACGTTTGTCTTAAACATGGACTAAGTCACCGCCTCCTAGCATATATGATTGTTTACCGGGCCAGCAGAGCGCACCTTTTTGCTTCGAGACGTCTTTCATGTTCCCAGTCTCTGAATTCTGATATGCTTCTGGGCATAATTAAACACAAAACTGGGAATTTGCATTCTCTGGAGTTGGGCCAGAAATACGGTTCTTTTCAGGTGCTGATGTAGACTGTGCCTCATTACCATATTAAAATGGCTGCGCGCAAATACGCCATCCCTTCCTTGTCGGAATGCCAGTGCGGGATCTGTGTGGAAATCCTAATCGAGCCCGTAACACTCCCTTGTAACCACACGCTCTGTAATCCATGTTTCCAGTCGACTGTCGAAAAGGCAAGTTTATGCTGTCCCTTCTGTCGCCGCCGGGTCTCTTCCTGGACCCGGTACCATACCCGCAGAAATTCTCTTGTTAATATGGAACTGTGGGAGATAATTCAAAAACACTATCCAAAGGAATGCAAGCTTAGAGCCTCTGGGCAGGAATCAGAGGAAATCGGTGAGTAAAAACCCAATGTGTTTGTTGGCTAAAAAAACAATACCCTTTAAAAAAGTGGATCAGCACTAGTCCATTTCTTAAAAGGATAAAAGAAAACGTCCAGTTAGTATTCGTCTGGATTTTTCTCGGGGGGTTGGGTTTTACCGACCCCAAAATATCGCTTAAGGTCAATGGCAAAATATTCTTAATTGTTACAATGCCCAGGCTGTGTTCAGTTGGTGTTTGCTGGGTTAAAGAAGAGAAAGGGGAAGAAAAAAACCCCACAAGAATTGTCTGCATGGAGCCTTCAGTCATATGAAAAGTTACATAAATATTCACCGATCAGTAATATGCGTAGTACAGCAACACCACTAATAAGGAAGTGACTGGATTCCTGTGTTAATGTTTTACTTTCAATTACTTTAAGTAACTTGCTTGCTTCTACCTCTCCATTTAATTCTTAAGCATTCAAGCAGCCTAAAATCGTTTTCTGAGGCTAATTCCATCTAGTTCAGTCCTTTTTTTTAATTAAGGTATCATTGATACACAATTACATGAGCAACATTGTGGTTACTAGATTCCCGCCATTATCAAGTCCCCACCAGATACCCCATTACAGTCACTGTCCATCAGCATAGTAAGATGCTATAAAATCACTACTTGTCTTCTCTGTGCTATACTGCCTTCCCCATGCCGCACCCACTACATTATGTGTGCTAATCATAATACCCCTTTTTCGCCTTATCCCTACCTTCCCACCCATCCTCCCCAGTCCCTTTCCCTTTGGTAACTGTTAGTCTATTCTTGGGTTCTGTGAGTCTGCTGCTGTTTTATTCCTTCAGTTTTTGCTTTGTTCTTATGCTCCACAGATGAGTGAAATCATCTGGTACTTGTCTTTCTCCAACTGACTTATTTCACTGAGCATAATACCCTCTAGCTCCATCCATGCTGTTGGAAATGGTAGGATTTGTTTCTTTCTTATGGCTGAATAGTATTCCATTGTATGTATGTACCACATCTTCTTTATCCATTCATCTACAGATGGACACTTATGTTGCTTCCATATCGTGGCTATTGTAAAAAGTGCTGCAATAAACATAGGGGTGCACATGTCTTTTTGAATCTGAGAAGTTGTATTCTTTGGGTATATTTCAAGGAGTGGGATTCCGGGGTCAAATGGTATTTCTATTTTTGGTTTTTTGAGGAACCTCCATACTGCTTTCTACAATGGTTGAATTAGCTTACATTCCTACCAGCAGTGCAGGAGGGTTCCCCTTTCTGAGCATCCTCACCAGCATTTGTTGTTCTTAGTCTTTTCGATGCTGGCCATCCTTACTGGTGTGAGGTGATATCTCATTGTGGTTTTAATTTGGATTTCCCTGATGATTAGTGATATGGAGCATCTTTTCATGTGTCTGTTGGCCATCTGAATTTCTTCTTCGGAGAACTGTCTCTTCATATCCTCTGCCCATTTTTTAATTGTGTTATTTGCTTTTTGGGTGTTGAGGTGTGTAAGTTCTTTATGTATTTTGGATGTTAACCCCTTGTCCAATATGTCATTTACAAATATATTCTCCCATACTATAGGATGCCTTTCTGCTCTGTTGGTGGTGTCTTTGCTGTACAAAAGCTTTTCAGCTTGATATGGTCCTACTTGCTCATTTTTGCTTTTGTTTCCCTTGCCTGGGGAGATATGTTCATGAAGAAGTTACTCATGTTTATGTCCAAGAGATTTATGCCTGTTTGTTTCTAAGAGTTTTATGGTTTCATGATTACATTCAGGTCTTTGATACATTTCAAATTTGCTTTTGTGTATGGGGTTAGACAGTGATCCAGTTTCATTCTCTTACATGTAGCTGTCCAGTTTTGCCAACACCAACTGTTGAAGAGGCTGTCATTCCCCCATTGTATGTCCATGGCTCCTTTATCGTATATTAATTGACCATATATGTTTGGGTTAATGTCTGGAGTCTCTGTTCCACTGGTCTGTGGCTCTGTTCTTGTGCCAGTACCAAATTGTCTTGATTACTGTGGCTTTGTAGTAGAGCTTGAAGTTGGGGAGCAAGACATGAGATCCCGCCCCCCCCCCACTTTATTCCTCCTTCTCAGGATTGCTGTGGCTATTTGGGATCTTTGGTGGTTTCATATGAATTTTTTTTTTTTTTTAATAATTATTTTTTATTGAAGGGTAGTTGACGCACAGTATTACATTACATTAGTTTCAAGTGTACAACACAGTGGTAGAACATTTATATACATAATTCTAGGTTCCAGCTATCACCCTACCAAGCTGTTACAATATCTTGACTATATTCCTTATGCTATACATTACATCCCGGTTACTTATTAATTTTACCATTGGAAGTCTGTCCTTTTTTTTTTTTTTTTTTTTTTTGTGAGGGCATCTCTCATATTTATTGATCAAATGGTTGTTAACGACAATAAAATTCTGTATAAGGGAGTCAATGCTCAATGCACAATCATTAATCCACCCCAAGCCTAATTTTCGTCAGTCTCCAATCTTCTGAGGCATAACAAACAAGTTCTTACATGTAGAACAAATTCTTACATAATGAATAAGTTACATAGTGAACAGTACAAGGGCAGTCATCACAGAAACTTTCGGTTTTGCTCATGCATTATGAACTCTAAACAGTCAGTTCAAATATGAATACTCATTTGGTTTTTATACTTCATTTATATGTGGATACCACATTTCTCTCTTTATTATTATTATTTTTAATAAAATGCTGAAGTGGTAGGTAGATACAAGATAAAGGTAGAAAACATAGTTTAGTGTTGTAAGAGAGCAAATGTAGATGATCAGGTGTGTGCCTGTAGACTATGTGTTAATCCAAGCTAGACAAGGGCAATAAAACATCCACGTATGCAGAAGATTTCTCTCAGAACAGAGGGGGTGAGGTTCTAAGCCTCAGCTCTGTTGATCCCCAATTTCTCACCTGATGGCCCCCCTGCGACTGTGCCTGTCTTAGGTTGTTCCTCCCTTGAGGAATCTTACCCGTCTCTGGCTAACCAGTCATCTTCCGGGGCCATACAGGGAAATGTAAAGTTGGTAAGTGAGAGAGAAGCCTTATCGTTTGAAAAGGTTAGCTTTTTACTTCTTTGCATATTTATGCCCTGTGGCTTCTATGCCCAGCATTTGTCTTGAGGTATCTTTACCACTTGGAGGAGTTATGATACTCGGTAAATTTGATATGAGGCACGAATTCTATTTAAGGGTTGTAATTAGGAAGGAAGAAGAAAAGCTATAGAAGTAGCAGACGGAAGAAAACATGGGAAGATTGATTATTTCTTTGACATATCTTCTTGTAGAGTAACTTCAGCATATATAGGTTTTAAGCTACTACTTAAATTGCGCACACACATTAACATAATAGCAGTATAGTTACATAACCAAAGCATATCTGTAATTACCAGCCATCTCCAGTGAAACCAAGAAAACCATTAAGGCACCTTAGGCATTTGTGAAAACTTATCTATGATATGGTGGATATTGTCCAACTGAACTTGAACAGTCTGAGAGAAATCAGACAAATTAAAACAACCCATTCCTGGGGACTGTTCACATGCCATATGTTCTTTTAACAGTAAATACTCTGTAGTTGTAAGAGTTTGGAGCGCTACAATTTGCACTTCTCCAAATTCTTGGTTGAGTTCCAACAGTATAGATCCAGTCAAATTTGTTGTTTTACTGTATGCACAGGCCAGTTTAGATATCTCCTTCCTCATTCCCATGGCAAGTCCAGGAACTGGTGGGATGAGTGCATCTACAGCTGTAGCAGTGCGTGGATCTTTGTTGGGGTTTTTTGATGATCATCTTCTGGCATGAGTCTTCCAGAGAGTGCAGATGTTGGAAGTTCTTTTTCATATCGTATCTTAGTTCATTTTCAGGGTAGCCCAATTAGGCTTTGATCCTCTGTATAAACACAAACAGACCCTTTGCCTACACTTTTATATGCCCCTTATACCCTTGTGTAGAACTCGTTGGAGGTTACCACACAGGAACTGCCCTTTTTTTTTTTTTTTTGCTTTGTTTTTGGTATCACTAATCTACACTTACATGACGAATATTATGTTTACTAGGCTCTCCCCTATACCAGGTCTCCCCTATAAACCCCTTTACAGTCACTGTCCATCAGCATAGCAAAATGTTGTAGAATCACTACTTGCCTTCTCTGTGTTGTACAGCCCTCCCTTTTCTCCTACCCCCCCATGTATGTTAATCTTAATACCCCCCTACTTCTCCCCCCCTTATCCCTCCCTACCCACCCATCCTCCCCAGTCCCTTTCCCTTTGGTACCTGTTAGTCCATTCTTGAGTTCTGTGATTCTGCTGCTGTTTTGTTCCTTCAGTTTTTCCTTTGTTCTTATATTCCACAGATAAGTGAAATCATTTGGTATTTCTCTTTCTCCGCTTGGCTTGTTTCACTGAGCATAATACCCTCCAGCTCCATCCATGTTGCTGCAAATGATTGGATTTGCCCTTTTCTTATGGCTGAGTAGTATTCCATTGTGTATGTGTACCACATCTTCTTTATCCATTCATCTATTGATGGACATTTAGGTTGCTTCCAATTCTTGGCTATTGTAAATAGTGCTGCAATAAACATAGGGGTGCATCTGTCTTTCTCAAACTTGATTGCTGCGTTCTTAGGGTAAATTCCTAGGAGTGCCATTCCTGGGTCAAATGGTAAGTCTGTTTTGAGCATTTTGATATACCTCCATACTGCTTTCCACAATGGTTGAACTAGTTTACATTCCCACCAGCAGTGTAGGAGGGTTCCCCTTTCTCCACAGCCTCGCCAACATTTGTTGTTGTTTGTCTTTTGGATGGCAGCCATCCTTACTGGTGTGAGGTGATACCTCATTGTAGTTTTAATTTGCATTTCTCTGATAATTAGCGATGTGGAGCATCTTTTCATGTGTCTGTTGGCCATCTGTATTTCTTTTTTGGAGAACTGTCTGTTCAGTTCCTCTGCCCATTTTTTAATTGGGTTATTTGTTTTTTGTTTGTTGAGGCGTGTGAGCTCCTTATATATTCTGGACGTCAAGCCTTTATTGGATGTGTCATTTTCAAATATATTCTCCCATACTGTAGGGATCCTTCTTGTTCTATTGATGGTGTCTTTTGCTGTACAGAAGCTTTTCAGCTTAATATAGTCCCACTTACTCATTTTTGCAGTTGTTTTCCTTGCCCGGGGAGATATGTTCAAGAAGAGGTCACTCATGTTTATGTCTAAGAGGTTTTCGCCTATGTTTTCTTCCAAGAGTTTAATGGTTTCATGGCTTACATTCAGGTCTTTGATCCATTTTGAGTTTACTTTTGTATATGGGGTTAGACAATGGTCCAGTTTCATTCTCCTACATGTAGCTGTCCAGTTTTGCCAGCACCACCTGTTGAAGAGACTGTCATTTCGCCATTGTATGTCCATGGCTCCTTTATCAAATATTAATTGACCATATATGTCTGGGTTAATGTCTGGATTCTCTAGTCTGTTTCATTGGTCTGTGGCTCTACTCTTGTGCCAGTACCAAATTGTCTTGATTACTATGGCTTTATAGTAGAGCTTGAAGTTGGGGAGTGAGATCCCCCCTACTTTATTCTTCTTTCTCAGGATTGCTTTGGCTATTCGGGGTCTTTGGTGTTTCCATATGAATTTTTGAATTATTTGTTCCAGTTCATTGAAGAATGTTGCTGGTAGTTTCATAGGGATTGCATCAAATCTGTATATTGCTTTGGGCAGGATGGCCATTTTGACGATATTAATTCTTCCTAGCCACGAGCATGGGATGAGTTTCCATCTGTTAGTGTCCCCTTTAATTTCTCTTAAGAGTGACTTGTAGTTTTCAGAGTATAAGTCTTTCACTTCTTTGGTTAGGTTTATTCCTAGGTATTTTATTTTTTTGGATGCAATTGTGAATGGAGTTGTTTTCCTGATTTCTCTTTCTGTTGGTTCATTGTTAGTATATAGGAAAGCCACAGATTTCTGTGTGTTGATTTTGTATCCTGCAACTTTGCTGTATTCCGATATCAGTTCTAGTAGTTTTGGGGTGGAGTCTTTAGGGTTTTTTATGTACAGTATCATGTCATCTGCAAATAGTGACAGTTTAACTTCTTCTTTACCAATCTGGATTCCTTGTATTTCTTTATTTTGTCTGATTGCCGTGGCTAGGACCTCCAGTACTATGTTAAATAACAGTGGAGAGAGTGGGCATCCCTGTCTAGTTCCCGATCTCAGAGGAAATGCTTTCAGCTTCTCGCTGTTCAATATAATGTTGGCTGTGGGTTTATCATAGATGGCCTTTATTATGTTGAGGTACTTGCCCTCTATTCCCATTTTGCTGAGAGTTTTTAACATGAATGGATGTTGAACTTTGTCAAATGCTTTTTCAGCATCTATGGAGATGATCATGTGGTTTTTGTCTTTCTTTTTGTTGATGTGGTGGATGATGTTGATGGACTTTCGAATGTTGTACCATCCTTGCATCCCTGGGATGAATCCCACTTGGTCATGGTGTATGATCCTTTTGATGTAGTTTTGAATTCGGTTTGCTAATATTTTGTTGAGTATTTTTGCATCGACGTTCATCAGGGATATTGGTCTGTAGTTTTCTTTTTTGGTGGGGTCTTTGCCTGGTTTTGGTATTAGGGTGATGTTAGCTTCATAGAATGAGTTTGGGAGTATCCCCTCCTCCTCTATTTTTTGGAAAACTTTAAGGAGAATGGGTATTATGTCTTCCCTGTATGTCTGATAAAATTCCGAGGTAAATCCATCTGGCCCGGGCGTTTTGTTCCTTGGTAGTTTTTTGATTACTGCTTCAATTTCGTTGCTGGTAATTGGTCTGTTTAGATTTTCTGTTTCTTCCTGGGTCAATCTTGGAAGGTTATATTTTTCTAGGAAGTTGTCCATTTCTCCTAAGTTTCCCAGCTTGTTAGCATATAGGTTTTCATAGTATTCTCCAATAATTCTTTGCATTTCCGTGGGGTCCGTCGTGATTTTTCCTTTCTCGTTTCTGATACTGTTGATTTGTGTTGACTCTCTTTTCTTCTTAATAAGTCTGGCTAGAGGCTTATCTATTTTGTTTATTTTCTCAAAGAACCAGCTCTTGGTTTCATTGATTTTTGCTATTGTTTTATTCTTCTCAATTTTATTTATTTCTTCTCTGATCTTTATTATGTCCCTCCTTCTGCTGACCTTAGGCCTCATCTGTTCTTCTTTTTTCCAATTTCGATAATTGTGACATTAGACCATTCATTTGAGATTGCTCTTCCTTTTTTAAATATGCTTGGATTGCTATATACTTTCCTCTTAAGACTGCTTTTGCTGTGTCCCACAGAAGTTGGGGCTTAGTGTTGTTGTTGTCATTTGTTTCCATATATTGCTGGATCTCCATTTTGATTTGGTCATTGATCCATTGATTATTTAGGAGCGTGTTGTTAAGCCTCCATGTGTTTGTGAGCCTCTTTGCTTTCTTTGTACAGTTTATTTCTAGTTTTATGCCTTTGTGGTCCGAAAAGTTGGTTGGTAGGATTTCAATCTTTTGGAATTTTCTGAGGCTCTTTTTGTGGTCTAGTATGTGTTCTATTCTGGAGAATGTTCCATGTGTACTTGAGAAGAATGTATATCCCGCTGCTTTTGGATGTAGAGTTCTATAGATGTCTATTAGGTCCATCTGCTCTACTGTGTTGTTCAGTGCTTCCGTGTCCTTACTTATTTTCTGCCCAGTGGATCTATCCTTTGGGGTGAGTGGTGTGTTGAAGTCTCCTAGAATGAATGCATTGCAGTCTATATCCCCCTTTAGTTCTGTTAGTATTTGTTTCACATATGCTGGTGCTCCTGTGTTGGGTGCATATATATTTAGAATGGTTATATCCTCTTGTTTGACTGAGCCCTTTATCATTATGTAGTGTCCTTCTTTATCTCTTGTTACTTTCTTTGTTTTGAAGTCTATTTTGTCTGATATTAGTACTGCAACCCCTGCTTTCTTCTCACTGTTGTTTGCTTGAAATATGTTTTTCCATCCCTTGACTTTTAGTCTGTACATGTCTTTGGGTTTGAGGTGAGTTTCTTGTAAGCAGCATATAGATGGGTCTTGCTTTTTTATCCATTCTGTTACTCTGTGTCTTTTGATTGGTGCATTCAACCCATTAACATTTAGGGTGACTATTGAAAGATATGTACTTATTGCCATTGCAGGCTTTAAATTCGTGGTTACCAAAGGTTCAAGGTTAGCCTCTTTAGTATCTTACTGCCTAACTTAGCTCGCTTATTGAGCTGTTATATACACTGTCTGGAGATTCTTTTCTTCTCTCCCTTCTTGTTCCTCCTCCTCGATTCTTCATATGTTGGGTGTTTTGTGCTGTGCTCTTTCTAGGAGTGCTCCCATCTAGAGCAGTCCCTGTAAGATGTTCTGTAGAGGTGGTTTGTGGAAAGCAAATTCCCTCAGCTTTTGTTTGTCTGGGAATTGTTTAATCCCACCGTCATATTTGAATGATAGTCGTGCTGGATACAGTATCCTTGGTTCAAGGCCCTTCTGTTTCATTGTATTAAATATATCATGCCATTCTCTTCTGGCCTGTACGGTTTCTGTTGAGAAATCTGACGTTAGCCTGATGGGTTTCCCTTTATAGGTGACCTTTTTCTCTCTAGCTGCCTTTAACACTCTTTCCTTGTCCTTGATCTTTGCCATTTTAATTATTATGTGTCTTGGTGTTGCCCTTCTTGGATCCTTTCTGTTGGGGGTTCTGTGTATTTCCGTGGTCTGTTCGATTACTTCCTCCCCCAGTGTGGGGAAGTTTTCAGCAATTATTTCTTCTAAGATACTTTCCATCTCTTTTCCTCTCTCTTCTTCTTCTGGGACCCCTATAATACGGATATTGTTCCTTTTGGATTGGTCACACAGTTCTCTTAATATTGTTTCATTCCTGGAGATCCTTTTGTCTCTCTCTATGTCAGCTTCTATGCGTTCCTGTTCTCTGATTTCAATTCCATCAATGGCCTCTTGCATTCTATCCATTCTGCTTATAAACCCTTCCAGAGTTTGTTTCATTTGTGCGATCTCCTTTCTGGCATCTGTGATCTCCTTTCGGACTTCATCCCATTTCTCTTGCGTATTTCTCTGCATCTCTGTCAGCATGTTTATGATTCTTATTTTGAATTCTTTTTCAGGGAGACTGGTTAGGTCTGTCTCCTTCTCTGGTGTTGTCTCTGTGATCTTTGTCTGCCTGTAGCTTTGCCTTTTCATGGTGATAGGAATAGTCTGCAGAACTGGGACGAGTGACGGCTGGAAGGACTTCCTTTCTTGTTGGTTTGTGGCCCTCCTCTCCTGGGAGAACAGCGGCCTCTAGTGGCTTGTGCTGCGCAGCTGCGCGCAGACAGGGTTTCTGCTTCCTGCCCGGCTGCTATGGAGTTAATCTCCGCTGTTGCTGTGGGCGTGGCCTGGCTCGGGCAGCTACTCCAAAATGGTGGAGTCGCGTTGGAGCAGGAGCGGCTGGGAGGCTATTTATCTCCGTAAGGGGCCTCCCTGCTCCCTGCAGCCCAGGGGTTAGGGTGCCCAGAGATCCCGGATTCCCTACCTCTGGATTAAGTAACCCGCCCTGCCCCTTTAAGACTTCCAAAAAGCACCCGCCAAAACAAAACAACACCCACCAAGAAAAAAAGAAAAAAAATTTTTTTTAATTAAAAAAAAAGAAAAAAAAAAAAAGGTGGTCGTTCGTTTTTCTTTTTTCTGCGGTGCCAGCCTCAGGCCTCTGCTCACCGGTCTTTCTGCCCTGTTTCCCTAGTATTGGGGTCCCTATCCCTTTAAGACTTCCAAAAAGTGCTCGCCAAAACAAAACAGCAAGAAAGCAAAAAAAAAAAAATGGTCGCGCGCTTTTCTTATGCCCTCTGTCGCCCAGCCTCCAGTGCCCGCTCACTGTTCTTGCTGCCCTGTTTTCCTAGTATCGAGCGCCCTGCACTCTGGCTCGGATGGCTGGGGCTGGGTGTTCGGCAGTCCTGGGCTCCGTCTCCCTCCCGCTCTGCCTGCTCTTCTCCCTCCGGGAGCTGGGGGGAGGGGCGCTCGGCTCCCGCGGGACCGGGGCTTGTATCTTACACCTTCGCGAGGCGCTGGGTTCTCTCAGGTGCAGATGTGGTCTGGATATTTTCCTGTGTCCTCTGGTCTTTATTTTAGGAAGTGTTGTCTTTGTTATATTTTCATAGATATATGTTGTTTTGGGAGGAGATTTCCGCTGCTCTACTCACGCCGCCATCTTCTGCCCCCTCCTCCATATGAATTTTTGAACTCTTTGTTTCAGTTTGTTGAAGAATGCTATTGGTAATTTAATAGGGATTGCACTGAATCTGTAGATTGCTCTAGGCAGGATGGCCATTTTGACAATATTAATTCCTAGCTAAGAGCATGGGATGAGTTTCCATTTGTTAGTGTCCTCTTTAATTTCTCTTAAGAGCGTCTTTTAGTTTTCAGGGTATAGGTCTTTCACTTCCTTGGTTAGGTTTATTCCTAGGTATTTTATTCTTTTTGATGCAGTTGGGAATGGAATTGTTTTCCTGATTTCTCTTTCTGTTGGTTCATTGTTAGTGTATAGGAAAGCCACAGATTTCTGTGTATTAATTTTGTATCCTGCAACTTTGCTGAATTCCGATATTCTAGTAGTTTTGGAGTGGAGTCTTCAGGGTTTTTTATGTTATATCATGTCATCTGCAAGTACTGACAGTTTGAATTCTTCTTTACCAATCTGGATTCCTTGTATTTCTTTGTTTTGTCTAGTTGCTGTGGCTAGGACCTCCAGTACTATGTTGAATAACAGTGGGGAGAGTGGGCATTCCTGTCTTATTCCCGTTCTTAGAGGGAAAGCTTTTAGCTTCTCGCTGTTAGTATGATGTTGGCTGTGGGTTTATCATATATGGCCTTTATTATGTTGAGGTACTTGCCCTCTATGCCCATTTTGTTGAGAGTTTTTGTCATGAATGGATGTTGAATTTTGTCAAATGATTTTTCAGCATCTATGGAGATGATCATCTGATCATGATGTGATGGATTTTCGAATGTTGTAACATCCTTGCATCCCTGAGATGAATCCCACTTGGTCATGGTGTATGATCCTCTTGATGTATTTTTGAAGTGGATTTGCTAATCTTTTGTTGAGTATTTTTGCATCTATGTTCATCAGAGATATTGGTCTTTAATTTTCTTTTTTGGTAGGGTGTTTGCCTGGTGTTCGTATTAGGGTAGTGCTTGCTTCATAGAATGAGTTTGGGAGTATTCCCTCTTCTTCTATTTTTTGGAAAACTTTAAGGAGAATGGGTTTTATGTCTTTCCTTTATGTCTGATAAAATTCCAAGGTAAATCCATCTGGCCTGGGGGTTTGCTCTTGGGTAGTTTTTTGATTACCGCTTCAATTTCGTTACTAGTAATTGGTCTGTTTCGATTTTCTGTTTCTTCCTTGTTCAGACTTGGAAGGTTGTATTTTTCTAGGAAGTTGTCCATTTCTTCTAGGTTTTCCAACTTGTTAGCATATAGGTTTTCATAGTATTCTCTAACAATTCTTTGTACTTCTCTGGGGTCTGTCGTGATTTTTCCTTTCTCATTTCTGATTCAGTTGATGTGTGTTGATTCTCTTTTTCTCTTAATAAGTCTGGCTAGAGGCTTATCTATTTTGTTTATTTTCTCAAAGAACCAGTTCTTGTTTCATTGATTTTTTTCTATTTTATTCTTCTGTATTTTATTTATTTCTTCTCTGATCTTTATTATGTCCCTCTTTCTGCTGACTTTAGGCCTCATTTGTTCTTCTTTTTCCAATTTCGATTATTGTGACTTTAGACCGTTCATTTGGGTTTGTTCTTCCTTCTTCAAATATGCCTGGATTGCTATATACTTTCCTCTTAGAACTGCCTTTGCTGCATCCCACAGAAGTTGGGGCTTTGTGCTGTTGTTGTCATTTGTCTCCATATATTGCTTGATCTCTGTTTTCACTTGGTCATTCACCCATTGATTTATTTAGGAGCATGTTTTTAAGCCTCAATGTGTTTGTGAGTCTTTTTGCTTTCTTTGTGCAATTTATTTCTAGTTTTTGACCTTTGTGGTCTGAAAAGTTGGTTGGTAGAATTTCAATCTTTTTGAATTTACTGAGGCTCTTCTTGTGGCCTGGTATGTTGTCTATTCTGGAGAATGTTCCATGTGCACTTGAGAAGAATGTGTATCCTGCTGCTTTTGGGTGTCGAGTTCTGTAGATGTCTGTTAGGTCCATCTGTTCTAGTGTGTTGTTCAGTGCCTCTGTGTCCTTACTTATTTTCTGTCTGGTGGATCTTTGGAGTGAGTGGTGTGTTAAAGTCTCCCAGAATGAATGCATTGCATTCTATTTCCTCCTTTAAATCTGTTACTATTTGTTTCACATATGTTGGTGCTCCTGTAATGGGTACATATATGTTTATAATGGTTATATCCTCTTGTTGGACTGAGCCCTTTGTCATTATGTAATGTCCTTCTTTATCTCTTGTTACTTTCTTTGTTTTGAAGTCTATTTTGTCTGATAGTAGTATTGCAACACCTGCTTTTTTCTCCCTGTTGTTTGCATGAAATATCTTTTTCCATCCCTGAACTTTTAATCTGTGCATGTCTTTGGGTTTGACGTGAGTCTCTTGTAAGCAGCATATAGATGGGTCTTCCTTTTTTATCCGTTCTATTATTCTGTGTCTTTTGATTGGTGCATTCAGTCCATTTGCATTTAGGGTGATTATTGAAAGATATGTAGTTCTTGCCATTGCAGGCTTTAGATTCTTGGTTACTAAAGGTTCAAGGTTAGCTTCTTTACTATCTTACTGTCTAACTTTACCTATTTATCGAGCTCTTATAAACACAGTCTGATGATTCTTTATTTCTCTTTCTTCTTACTCCTCCTCCTCCATTCTTTATGTTAGGTGTTTTATTTTGTGCTCTTTTGTGTTTCCTTTGACTGCTTTTGTGGGTAGTTGATTTTATTTTTTGCCTTTATTTAGTATTTGATTGGTCTACTTTCTTTGCTGTGATTTTATTTTCTCTGGTGACATCTATTTAGCCTTAGGAGTGCTCTAATCTAGAGCAGTCCCTCTAAAATACCCTGTAGAGGTGGTTTGTGAGATGCAAATTCCCCCACCTTTTGCGTGTCTGGGAATTGTTTAATCCCTCCTTCATATTTAAATGATAATTGTGCTGGATACAGTATCCTTGGTTCAAGGCCCTTCTGTTTCATTGCATTAAATATATCATGCCATTGTCTTCTGACCTGTAAGGTTTCTGTTGAGAAGTCTGATGATAGCCTGATGGGTTTTCTTTTGTAGGTGACCTTTTTTCTCTCGCTGGCTGCCTTTAATACTCTGTCCTTGTCCTTGATCTTTGCCATTTTAATTATTATGTGTCTTGGTATTGTCTTCCTTGGGTCCCTTCTTTTGGGAGTTCTGTGGGCTTCCATGGTCTGAGCGACTATTTCCTCCCCAGTTTGGGAAAGTTTTCAGCAATTATTTCTTCAAATATACTTTCTATCCCTTTTTCTCTCTCTTCTGGTACCCCTATAATGCGGATATTGTTCCGTTTGGGTTGGTCACACAGTTCTCTTAATATTCTTTCATTCCTGGAGATCCTTTTATCTCTCTCTGCCTCAGCTTCTCTGCATTCCGGTTGTCTGATTTCTGTTCCATTAACGGCCTCTTGCACTTCATCCATTCTGCTTTTAAGTCCTTCCAGAGATTGTTTTATTTCTGTATTCTGCCTCCCAATTTTATCTGTTTGCTCTTGCATTTTTCTCTGCAGCTCCATCATCATGGTTATGACCTTTATTTTGAATTCTTTTTCAGGAAGATTGGTTAAATCTATCTCCCCAGGTTCCCTCTCAGGGTTGTCTGGGTTATTCTTGTCTGTATCAAATTCTTCTGCATTTTCATGGCGATAGAGGTAGTCATAGGCAGTTGGCGTGTGTGTCAGCTGGGAGAACAAAGTCCCTTCCTGCTTGCCTGTCGCCTTCCCTTCCTGTGAGAACGGCGACCCCTAGCGACTTGTGATGGGCAACCGCGGGCTGATGGGACCTCTGAGTCTGGCCCGGGTGGCTGCTGTGGGCGTGGCCGGTCTCAGGCTACTGCACCGTTATGGCAGGGTGCGCTGGAGGGGGAACACGCGAGAGGCTATTTGTTGCCGTGAGGGGCCTCAGAGCTGCACTGCCGCCCATGAGGTTAGAGCCCCCGGAGTTCCCTGAGATTCCCAGCTGCCCTGCTGAGTGTCCCAGGATGCTTCCATCCAGCTGTGAGGCTCCTGTCCCTTTAAGACTTTCAGAAAGCACTCACTTTTCTTTTGTTCCAGGGGTGCTGGCTGTGGGAACCCACTTGCAGGTTTTACTGTTCCATTTCCCTAGTATCCAGCACACCACGTGCTGTGTGTCTGCGCTCCCAGTGCGGATGGCTAGGGCTCGTGTTTAGCAGTCCTGGGCTCCCTCTCCCTCCCCGCTCCAACTCCTCTCTCCCGCCGGGGAGCTGGGCTGGGGGAGGCTCTCCGGTCCCGCTGGGCTGCAGCTTATATCCTACCTCCTTCGTGAGGCGCTGGGTTCTCGCAGGTGTAGATGTAGCCTGGCTGTTGTACTGTATCTTCTGGTCTCTCTTTTAGGGATAGTTGTATGTGTTGTATTTTCAAAAATATATGTGATTTGGGGAAGAGATTTCTGCAGCCCTACTCACGCCGCCATCTTGGCTCCTGGGACTAATTCAGTCATTTTTATTTAAAGTTCTCCACTGTGGTGAGTCATTGATCAGTCTGCCCAGAACTAAACTCTTTATCCTAGCAGCTTGATCAGTAAGGCATTCCGTATTTCTTGTGAGTGCTTTGAATGTGGTAACTGCTCTGGTGTACTGGCTTTTTTTTTTTTTTAATTGTCTGTGTATATTACAAAACTTGCCATTTTAATTATTTTTTTTAACAGTAGTTACAGTTTATTAAGTGTGTTATTGAAATATTGCATACAGTTGATCTATTTAAAGTGTGATTCAATGGTTTTGGTATTTAACTTTTTTTTTTTTCAAAACTCGTAGAATTTCCCATTTTAACCTTTTTGAAGAGTACATTTCAGTGGCATTAATTACATGTACAGTGTGGTGTGGCCATCACTACTGTTTCCACAACATTTTCATCATCCCAAATTCTTTAACCATTAAGCATGCTCCCAAGTTTCTAATCTACTTTGTCCCTGTGAATTTACATGTTATAGATATCTCAATGTATTCATACAGTATGTGATCTTTTGTGTTGTCTGCCTTCTTTCACTCAGCATGTTTCCAAGTTTTATGCATGCTTTTAGCATGTATCAGTATTTCATTTCATTTTAGGGCTGATCCTCTTTTGGATATATTATATTTTGTTTAATCCTTTATCCATTAGTGGACATTTGGGTTGCTTCCACCCTTTTGCTCTTTAAATAATGATAATGAACATTCAGCTTTCAATTATTTGTTTGAATGCGTTTTCAGTTCTTTTATATATGTACCCAGGAATTTCTGAATCATGTGATAATTCTATGTTTGGCTTTTTGAGAACCTGCCAAACTTTTCTACAGGGCTACACCATTTACATTCCCACCAGCAGTATATAAAGGTTCCACTTTCTCCATATCCTCACCATTTCTTGTTATTTTCTGTTTTGTTTTTAAATATAGCTATCCTAGTAGGTGTGAAACGGTATCTTGGAGTATAGTTTTTTTATTGTGGTAAAGTATACATAACAAAATTTACCATTTCAACCATTGTAAGCATACAATTTAATGGCATTAAGTACATTATGTCGGTGTGCAACCATCACCATCATCTACAGAACTCTTTGATCTTCCCAAAGAGCTGAAACTCTATGCCCATTAAATAATAACTCCTCAATTCCTTCTCCCTCCAGTCCGTGGCAATAACCATTCTACTTTGTCTCTACAAATTTGATTCCTTTAGATAAGTCATATTAACGCAATCATAATATGTATTTGTCCTTTTGTCTCTCACTTATTACACTTAGCATTATGTCTCCAAGATTCATCCACATGTAGCAGGTGTCAGAATTTGTTCCATTTGTCTCTTTTTGCTTTTATTGCTTATGCTTTTTGGTGTCATATCTAAGAAATCACTGCTTAATCCAATGGCATAAGATTTTTCCCTGTTTTCTTCCAGCAGCTTTATAATTTCAGGTCTTGTATTTAAGTCTTTAATTGATTGTGTTAATTTTTGTATATAGTGTAAGATAAGGGTCCAATTTCATTCTTTTCATGTAGATATCCAGTTTTCCCAGTATCATTTGTTCATAAGACATTGCTGTTTTAAAGTTTTTATCTACTAAGTCTGATGTCTGGACTTCCTCAGGGATTGTTTCTATTCATTTATTTTGTTCCTTTGAATTGTTCACACTTTCTTGTTTTTTGTGTGCCTTGTTGTTTTGGGGAAAAATTGAACATTTGAATATTTTAATGTGGGAACCCTGGAAATCAGATTCTTCCCTTTCTTTGGGAAAGAACCTTTTTTTTTGAAAGTTGTAATGTAATAGTCCATTTGTTTACTGACTTTCCCAAACTTTTTTTTTGCAAAAACTGTGTTCCTTCTTGTGTGTGGTCACTGAGGCTCTGTGCCTTACCTTGTGTCAGATTTCCTTGAATGTCAGGAGCTGAAAAACAATAGCAAAAAGAAACAAAACAAGAAAGTACCTTTCTGTCATGGCACATTGGTTCTGTGCCAAAGCTGTCCTTCCGCACTTAGCCAGGCTTGCACCTAGACCGTGGATCAGCCCAAGGTGAAAGCTTTGGGTCTTCTTGGGTGTTTTCTGAGGATGTGCCTTACTCTCGGTCTGTTCTGCTCCCTCTAGAACCAGGGACCAGTGTTTCCCTCTGAGAACTTGGGTTTCCCTGTTTAAGACCGAGGAGGAGGTAGAGCAGAAGCAAGTACAAATACCACAAAACGTTCTTAACTGTTTTGAAGTTGCCTTTTTCTTTTTGATTCATTTTTTTTACTGAAGTATAGTTGACATACCGTATCATCACATACACAACATAGTGATTGAACAATTACACACATTATCAAATCCTCACCTTAACTAGTGCAGTTACTATCTGTCAACATAGGAAGATGTTACAGAACCCATGACTATATTCTCCATGCTGCACTTCCATCCCTGTGAATAACTTACATTATGATTGAAATTTTTATGCCTCTCTGTCCCCATTCCCTTGCCCCAACCCCTCACCCATGGTAACCACCAAATCATTCTCAGTATCTGTGAGTCTACTGGTGTTTTGTTCTTTTTGTTTGTTTTTAGATTCCACATATAAGTGAAATCATATGGCATTTGTCTTTCTCCTCCTGGTCTTTTTCTTGATTCATCATTTTCTTGGTTTCTGTAAACCTTTGATTATTTTCCAGAGTTCTGACGATGTTGACTCTGATAGTTTCTATGGAGAAGTTAGAGCTTGGAGCTGCCTTCTCTGCCATTTTGCTGACATCACCCACTAGCCTCCTCTTAAGTGCTTACCACTAAAATTGCCATTATGTTCAAGAGTGCCCTTATGCTAGAACTTCTCCACATTCTTTTCTAAATAAGTCAGTTTCTTTGAAGCCTTCAGTTCTTAGGGCCTGCCTCTTTCCCTGGGCAAAATCTCTGGAGCTACAGGCAGAGACAATGGCTTCCTTTTTCTCTTTATGAGCAGATTGGTGGGCAGGCATGGTAACCTCTGGTCTTATTGGCTTGTCTCTCCTAAATCCTTTGCCTTAAGAGTGAGCTGTGATGAGGGTGATGGGCCACCTCACATTCTGTGCCTGCTGTGCCTTGGGGTAAGACTTCCATTCTATGAGTGGGAAATGGATTGAGGAAGGAAGCCCACAGACTGTCAGCTCCACTCACCTATGGTGCCTCTGCAACATTGGACTGGAAGGGATAAGAAATACTGACAGTCTGCTCTTCTCGGAGGGATGCTATAATTCTTGATTGGGAGCTGAGGAAACGGGAATCCCTGTCTTGGCCATGCTCACTTGGACTGGAGCTTTCCTTTGGTTTAGCTGGGTGGTAGGGAACAAATTGTGGCCCAAGTGCCGCTTTTTAGTAGATTTTGTGGGTGAAGTGCTGCATTTGCTGTATATACTCCTAAGGGCAATTTCCAGGGACTTTTAGGACCAGTTTTTTATACCTTTCTCCAGTGATGGTGGTTTTGTTGAAAAATAGGTGTGCAGATCTCCTTACTCTACCATTCTGAAAGTTGATCCTCCTCACTTTGTGTTTCATGTAAATTTTACTGAAGTATAAAATACCTATGAAAGTGTACAAATCACAAGTCTACTGGCTTTCAGCCTGTCTCAGCTTTTGATGTGCCTTCCTCACTAAGTTTAACTAAAAAAAAAAAATAGTTTGGAATATTGTGAGTAGTACTAAAATGTGACACAGAGATATGAAGTGAGCAAATGCTGTTGGAAAAATAGTGCTGATAAACAACGCAGGGTTGCCACAAACCTCCCAATTTGTAAAAAAACACAGTTATCTATAAAGTGCAATAAAACAAGGTATACCTTAGACTGGGCTTAAACAATAGTAATTTATGTCCCACAGTTCTGGAGTCTGGGAGAAGTCTAAAGATCAGATGTGCTGGCCAGCATGGTCCCTTGTTGGGCCTCCTCCTGGTTATGTCCTCACATGGTGGAGAGCTATTTATAGCTCTCTTTTCCTTTATAAGGGAACTAATCCCAATTATGAGGGCTCTACCCTCATGACCTAATTACTTCCCAAGATGCCACCTCATATTGAAGTAGGTTTTCAACCAAATTTTGAGGGACACATTCAGTTCACTTACAACATCCTCACCAACATTAGGTGTTATCTTTTTAATTTTAACTGTTCTGATGGGTTTATTATAGTATCTCATCATAATTTTAATTTCCATTTTCCAGGTGACTAATGAAGTTGAGTCTTTTTTTATTGTTTACTGGCCATTTGTGCATCTTCCATTGTGAATTGTCTGTTTCAGTCTTTTGCCCCTTGAGTTGTTTATCTTTGTATTATTGTAGTAGTTCTTCATATATTTTGGATAGCAGTACTTTACCAGATATGTTTTGTGAATAATTTCTTATAGTCTGTGGCTTGCTACTTATTTTCTTAATGGTGTCTTTTGATGAGCTGAAATCTTTCATTTTCATGAAGTCTACTTCATAAACTTTTACAGTTATTACTTTCTGTGTCCTATCTAAGAAGCTTTCCTTATCCCATAGGAATATAACTTACCTGTTTTTTTCTAAAAGCTGTATAGTTTCAGCTTTTATGTTTAGATCTGTGGTCCATTTCAAGTTGATTTTTGAATGGTGTGTGAGAGAGGAATTGGGGTTAATTTTTTCCTATATGGATATCATTTATTCCTGCACCTTTGTTAAAAAGGTTTTTCTTGTTAGTATGGATCTGTTCTATTCTACTGATCGATTCACTGATTCCATTGTTAAAATCACACTCTTGATTACTGTAGTTTTATAGTAAGTCTTGAAGGCACATAGTGGTAGTTTTCCAACTTTATTTTTCATGTTGGTTTTGGTATTTATTCTAGGTCCTTTCTATTTCCATATAAATGTTTTAATCAACCTGTCAATTTCTACTGAAAGTCTGGTAGAAATGTGGGGTTGTGTTGAAACCATAGATCAGTCTGGGGAGAATTGACATCTTAGCAATATAGAGACTTCACACCAGTGAAAATACTATCTATCTCCATTTACTTAGGTCTTCTTTAATTTCTCTCAGTAATGTGTGTACAATGTAGTGAGGACATACTATACATTGTTACATGTTAAATTGTGTCTCCCCAAAAAGATATGTTGGAGTCCTGACCCCGAATACTTTTCAGAGTGTGACCTTTCTTGGAAATAGGATGTTTATCGAGGTAATCAAGTTAATCACTAATTCATTATGGTTGCTTGTACAGGGGGAATTTGGACACAAAGACACACACTGAAGGAAGATGGTATAAAGATACACAGTGAAAACATTATGTGAAGACAGCCAAGGAACACCAAAACTAGAAGCTAGGAAGAGTGAAGGAGGATTCCTCTACAGGTTTCAGAGGGATCTTGGTGCTGCTGAGCAAATGTAACTGGGAGAAGAAAACTGTTTATTTCCATGAAGATGCAGGTAGAGTCAAGTTGAGTGATGGAAGAATAATTTTATTTGTTCAAGTTAGGTTTTATTTTCACTTTTAGTTCAGTATTGGACATTCAATTCTTTAACTTGGATTTATCCTTCAGAATGAAATTAAAAGTAGGAGAATAAACTTTATTTATCTATTTATCTATTTATTTATTTATTTATTTAATGGGAATAAACTTTTAATGAATCCTGGCTACTGAGGAAGAACACTTATGGTAAAAAAAAGCAGTATTAAGTACAGTGGGAATGTTAGGCAGAAAAACAGACATGATTAGGGTGGGGAGAGAATAAAGCCAGTAAAGCCCACTAAAAGGACTCAGAAAGTTAAACCAGATAAAACTGGAGAGCCAAAAAGGACTCACAAGAGTTAATAGGTTAATTAGTTGAAGTTCCAAAGGCTAGGAGCAACTTGGAATGTCCAGATATTCCCTAGATAAAGAAATCATCTGAGTGCTGTCCATGTCTTCATTGTACCAATTAGATCTCGCCATTGTAAAATCTATTTAGCCTGTGAAAAAGACCCAGCTTATTCTTTAACTTAACCTATATGCTGTTCTTCCTCTTCTTCCAGTTCCTTAATTAAGTAACTCTGTAACCAGGGCAGGAGACAGACCTCTGAAGTGTAAGTAAACCTATGTGGACAACAAATGCTGAAGTCCAATCCAACACAGTCACCTAAATAACCTTATTCTTAAAACAAAACTTCAAAGGAATTATGAATCACCTGTATACATCATGCCTTATGCTAACTCCTACCCAAAAAGGCCCTATGAACCCCAGACCCTAAACCCATAAGTGCACCTCCTCTCTGAGGTTGCCTGTAGTCCCCTTTCTTCTCTGTTCTACTCCAGATAAGTAGGGAGGGTCTACTAAGAGCTCTGATTTGGGCTTGCAAGTTCCCGTCACCTGGGTGACCCAGACAGGACTGTAACTGTACAATAATGCTTTTTAGTAGCCTGCCTGAAAATCTCCTTTCTTTGCTTTGGGAAGTTCTCAGAACATAGTCTCACTCCATTCAGTGCTCTCTGTGGCTCCCCCAAGTCCTGGGATGGTAAGCACTTAGTTCCCATATTGTGCAGATTCAAGCAGACACTGGATGCCAGATAACCCTGGCTTTAGAAGTTGGCAAGGGATTTGCCCAATGCTGAGCAGGAGTTAAATAAGCTTCCCTTTCTTGCCTTTCTCTACCTTGACTCTAGCATGCTCCTCCCTTGGAGTGTATTCAAATAAAACTTGGAGTGTATTCAAACAAAATTTTCATTCTGCTTTGCTACCATGTTTCTGCCTTTCAATTATTTTTTGCAGCAGGGACAAGAACCAAGAGAATAAACTCAATCCCTAACAGAAACTTTAGAGTTGACCAAAATTAAGCAGTGTTGAGAATTGTTTCCAACAGTTGGAGGAAATTTACTGTCATAGTCATATTTAGTCTACAAGACTGATTTTGTTCAAATTCTTCATACACTTAGAAATTGTTTAAGAAGAGCAAATAATTACTGTACCTAGATATTAGAAGTATATTAAGACAATTTTAATTTGTTGTGCCTTTGGCTGAAAGAGTAATTAATCTTAGTTTAGATTTACCTTGTGTCCAATAAGTAAACTTTAAAATTTTTAGTAGTTCCAAGTTTTTTAAAAATTCTCTTCCTACTATACTTATCTCCTATAAATCTCCAGTTCCTTTCCTCTGCCCATTATCTTAGTGTGATTTTCTTAATCTGTAGAAGTTCTTGTTATATTCTGGACATTCATTCTCTATTAATTTATGTGCTTGTAAATAACTTATCCCAGATTGTTGTTCGTTTTTAACTTTATGATTTTTTCTACCATATAGAGGTTTTGATTGTTTGGATTGCTTCTGTTATTCAGGAAATCCATCCTGTTTTAAGATTTTGAATTTCCCATAATTTCCTTTCAGTCATTGACAGTTTGTTTCTGTAAAAAAAATTTTTAATTCGCCTAGAATTTGAATTTTGTATGAGGCAGGCATCTTAGTTTCTTTCCCTCAGGGATTGCCAATTATTATTATTTTTTTTTATATATATTTTTTTATTGAAGGGTAGTTGACACACAGTATTACATTAGTTTCAGGTGTACAACACAGTGATTCAACATTTATATACATGATAATTCTAGGTACCAGCTATCACCATACCAAGTTGTTACAATATTTTGACTATATTCCTTATGCTATACATTACATCCCGGTTACTTATTTATTTTACAATTGGAAGTGTGTACTTTTTTTTTTTGTGAGGGCATCTCTCATATTTATTGATCAAATGGTTGTTGACAACAATAAAATTCTCTATCGGGTCAATGCTGAATGCACAATCATTAATCCATCCCAAGCCTAATTTTCATCAGTCTCCAATCTTTTGAAGCTTAACGAACAAGTTCTTACATGGAGTACAAGGGATTGCCAATTATAACCACACTGCTTGGTGAATGATATGTCTTCATTTTATGTTGTTTCCCTAATCAAATGCCTATGTTCCAGGGCTGTTTTCAGTCTTTTTATTTTTTAAATCTCTTGATATTTGTGTCAGTATCACACATTCTTTTTCTTTTTTTTTTTTTATTTTATTTTGGTATCACTAATCTACAGTTACATGAAGGACATTATGTTTACTAGGCTCCCCCCTTCACTAAGTCCCCCCCACATCCCCGTTCACAGTCACTGTCCATCAACATAGTAAGATGCTGTAAAATCACTACTTGTCTTCTCTGTGTTGCACAGCCCTCCCCGTGCCCCCCCAACACCATACATGCTAATCGAAATGCCCCCTTTCTTCTTTTCCCACCCTTATCCCTCCCTTCCCATCCGTCCTCCCCAGTCCCTTTCCCTTTGGTAACTATTAGTCCATTCTTGGGTTCTGTGCTTCTGCTGCTGTTTTGTTCCTTCAGTTTTCTTTTGTTCTTATACTCCACATATGAGTGAAATCATTTGGTACTTGTCTTTCTCCGCCTGGATTATTTCACTGAGCATAATACCCTCTAGTTCCATCCATGTTGTTGCGAATGGTAGGATTTGTTTTTTTCTTATGGCTGAGTAATATTCCATTGTGTATATGTACCACATCTTCTTTATCCATTCATCTACTGATGGACATTTAGGTTGCTTCCATATCTTGGCTATTGTAAATAGTGCAGCAATAAACATAGGGGTGCTTCTGTCTTTTTCAAACTGGAGTGCTGCATTCTTGGGGTAAATTCCTAGAAGTGGAATTCCTGGGTCAAATGGTATTTCTATTTTGAGCATTTTGAGGAACCTCCATACTGCTTTCCACAATGGTTGAACTAATTTACATTCCCAAGAGCAGTGTAGGAGGGTTCCCCTTTCTCCACAACCTTGCCAACATTTGTTGTTGTTTGTCTTTTGGATGGTAGCCATCCTTACTGGTGTGAGATGATATCTCATTGTGGTTTTAATTTGCATTTCTCTGATGAGAAGTGATGTGGAGCATCTTTTCATGTGTCTGTTGGCCATCTGAATTTCTTCTTTAGAGAACTGTCTATTCAGCTCCTCTGCCCATTTTTTAATTGGATTATTTGCTTTTTCTTTGTTGAGGTGTGTGAGCTCTTTATATATTTTGGATGTCAACCCTATATCAGATTTGTCATTTAAGAATATATTCTCCCATACTGTAGGATACCTTTTTGTTCTATTGATGGTGTCCTTTGCTGTACAGAAGCTTTTCAGCTTGATATAGTCCCATTTGTTCATTTTTGTGTTTGTTTCCCTTGCCCGGGGAGATATGTTCAAGAAGAGGTCACTCATGTTTATGTCTAAGAGATTTTTGCCTATGTTTTTTTCTAAGAGTTTTATGGTTTCATGACTTACATTCAAGTCTTTGATCCATTTCGAATTTACTTTTGTGTATGGAGTTAGACAGTGATCCAGTTTCATTCTTTTACATGTAGCTGTCCAGTTTTGCCAGCACCATCTGTTGAAGAGGCTGTCATTTCCCCATTGTATGTCCATGGCCCCTTTGTTGAATATTAGTTGACCATATATGTTTGGGTTAACGTTTGGAGTCTCTGTTTTGTTCCATTGGTCTGTGGCTCTGTTCTTGTGCCAGTACCAAATTGTCTTGATTACTGTGGCTTTGTAGTAGAGCTTAAAGTTGGGGAGTGAGATCCCCCCCTCTTTATTCTTCCTTCTCAGGATTGCTTTAGCTATTCGGAGTCTTTGGTGTTTCCATATGAATTTTTGAACTATTTGTTCCAGTTCATTGAAGAATGCTGTTGGTTGTTTGATAGGGATTGCATCAAACCTGTATATTGCTCTGGGCAGGATGGCCATTTTGACGATATTAATTCTTCCTAGCCAGGAGCATGGGATGAGTTTCCATTTGTTAGTGACCTCTTTAATTTATCTTAAGAGTGTCTTATACTTTTCAGGGTATAGGTCTTTCACTTCCTTGGTTAGGTTTATTCCTAGGTATTTTATTCTTTTTGATGCAATTGTGAATGGAATTGTCTTCCTCATTTCTCTTTCTATTAGTTTATTGTTAGTGTATAGGAAAGCCACAGATTTCTGTGTGTTAATTTTGTATCCTGCAACTTTGCTGAATTCTGATATTAGCTCTAGTAGTTTCGGAGTGGAGTCTACAGGGTTTTTTATGTACAATATCATGTCATCTGCAAATAGTGACAGTTTGACCTCTTCTTTACCAATCTGGATTCCTTGTATTTCTTTGTTTTGTCTAATTGCCGTGGCTAGGACCTCCAGTACTATGTTGAATAACAGTTGGGATAGTGGGCATTCCTGTCTTATTCCTGATCGCAGAGGAAAAGCTTTCAGCTTCTTGCTGTTCAGTATGATGTTGGCTGTGGGTTTATCATATATGGCCTTTATTATGTTGAGGTACTTGCCCTCTATGCCCATTTTGTTGAGAGTTTTTATCATGAATGGATGTTGAATTTTATCGAATGCTTTTTCAGCATCTATGGAGATGATCATGTGGTTTTTGTCTTTCTTTTTGTTGATGTGGTGGATGATGTTGATGGACTTTCGAATGTTGTACCATCCTTGCATCCCTGGGATGAATCCCACTTGGTCATGGTGTATGATCCTTTTGATGTATTTTTGAATTCGGTTTGCTAATATTTTGTTGAGTATTTTTGCATCTACGTTCATCAGGGATATTGGTCTGTAGTTTTCTTTTTGGTGGGGTCTTTGACTGGTTTTGGTATTAGGGTGATACTGGCTTCATAGAATGAGTTTGGGAGTATTCCCTCCTCTTCTATTTTTTGGAAAACTTTTAAGGAGAATGGGTATTATGTCTTCTCTGCGTTTCTGATAAAATTCCGAGGTAAATCCATCTGGCCCGGGGGTTTTGTTCTTGGGTAGTTTTTTGATTACCACTTCAATTCCGTTGCTGGTAATTGGTCTGTTTAGATTTTCTGTTCCTTTCTGGTTCAGTCTTGGAAGGTTGTATTTTTCTAGGAAGTTGTCCATTTCTCCTAGGTTTTCCAGCTTGTTAGCATATAGGTTTTCATAGTACTCTCTAATAATTCTTTGTATTTCTGTGGGGTCCGTCGTGATTTTTCCTTTCTCGTTTCTGATTCTGTTGATTTGTGTTGACTCTCTTTTCCTCTTAATAAGTCTGGCTAGAGGCTTATCTATTTTGTTTATTTTCTCGAAGAACCAGCTCTTGGTTTCATTGATTTTTGCTGTTGTTTTATTCTTCTCAATTTTATTTATTTCTTCTCTGATCTTTATTATGTCCCTCCTTCTGCTGACCTTAGACCTCATTTGTTCTTCTTTTTCCAATTTCGATAATTGTGACATTAGACCATTCATTTGGGATTGTTCTTCCTTCTTTAAATATGCCTGGATTGCTATATACTTTCCTCTTAAGACTGCTTTTGCTGTATCCCACAGTAGTTGGGGCTTTGTGTTGTTGTTGTCGTTTGTTTCCATATATTGCTGGATCTCCATTTTGATTTGGTCATTGATCCATTGATTATTTAGGAGCGTGTTGTTAAGCCTCCATGTGTTTTGTGAGCCTTTTTGCTTTCTTTGTACAGTTTATTTCTAGTTTTATGCCTTTGTGGTCTGAAAAGTTGGTTGGTAGGATTTCAATCTTTTGGATTTTACTGAGGCTCTTTTTGTGGCCTAGTATGTGGTCTATTCTGGAGAATGTTCCATGTGCACTTGAGAAGAATGTGTATCCTGTTGCTTTTGGATGTAGAGTTCTGTAGATGTCTATTAGGTCCATCTGTTCTAGTGTGTTGTTCAGTGCCTCTGTGTCCTTACTTATTTTCTGTCTGGTGGATCTGTCCTTTGGAGTGAGTAGTGTGTTGAAGTCTCCCAGAATGAATACATTGCATTCTGTTTCCTCCTTTAATTCTGTTAGTATTTGTTTCACATATGTTGGTGCTCCTGTATTGGGTGTATATATATTTATAATCGTTATATCCCCTTGTTGGACTGAGCCCTTTATCATTATGTAATGTCCTTCTTTGTCTTTTGTTACTTTCTTTATTTTGAAGTCTATTTTGTCTGATACTAGTATTGCAACACCTGCTTTTTTCTCTCTGTTGTTCACATGAAATATCTTTTTCCATCCCTTGACTTTAAGTCTGTGCATGTCTTTGGGTTTGAGGTGAGTCTCTTGTAAGCAGCATATAGATGGGTCTTGCTTTTTTATCCATTCTATTACTCTGTGTTGTTTGATTGGTGCATTCAGGCCATTTACATTTAGGGTGATTATTGAAAGGTATGTACTTATTGCCATTGCAGGGTTTAATTTTGTGGTTACCAAGATTTTTAAGTTAGCTTCTTTACTATCTTACTGTCTAACTTAACTCGCTTATTGAGCTATTATAAACATGGTCTGATGATTCTTTATTTCTCTCCCTTCTTATTCCTCCTCCTCCCTTCTTCATATGTTGGGTGTTTTGTTCTGTGCTCTTCTTAGGAGTGCTCCCATCTAGAGCAGTCCCTGTAAGATGCCCTGTAGAGGTGGTTTGTGGGAGGCAAATTCCCTCAACTTTTGCTTGTCTGGGAATTGTTTAATCCCTCCTTCATATTTAAATGATAATCGTGCTGGATACAGTATTCTTGGTTCGAGGCCCTTCTGTTTCATTGCATTAAGTATATCATGCCATTCTCTTCTGGCCTGTAGGGTTTCTGTTGAGAAGTCTGATGATAGCCTGATGGGTTTTCCTTTGTAGGTGACCTTTTTATTCTCTCTGGCTGCCTTTAATACTTTGTTCTTGTCTTTGATCTTTGCCGTTTTAATTATTATGTGTCTTGGTGTTGCCCTCCTTGGATCCCTTGTCATGGGAGTTCTGTGTACCTCTGTGGTGTGAGAGGCCATTTCCTCTCCTAGTTTGGGGAAGTTCTCAGCAATTATTTCTTCAAAGACATTTTCTATCCCTTTTTCTCTCTTCTTCTTCTTCTGGTACCCCTATAATGCAGATATTGTTCCTTTTAGATTGGTCACTCAGTTCTCTTAAAATTCTTTCATTCCTGGAAATCCTTTTATCTCTCTCTGCATCAGCTTCTCTGCGTTCCTGTTCTCTGTTTTCTAGTCCATTAATGATCTCTTGCATCTCGTCCATTCTATTGTGAAGTCCTTCCAGAGCTTGTTTTATTTCTGTATTCTCCCTCCTTAGTTCTTTCATATTTGTCTGCAAGTCCATCAGCATAGTTATGACTTTTGTTTTGAATTCTTTTTCAGGAAGACTGGTTAAATCTATCTCCCCGGGTTATCTTCTCAGGGGTAGATGTCGAAGCTGTCTGGGTTAGTCTTGTCTGGATCAAATTTTTTTGCCTTTTCATGTTGATAGGTGCAATGGTGAGCTATTGACTCGTCTGTCAGCTGGGAGAGCCAAGGCTTTCCACTTGCTCCTGGCCTTTCTTTACTGGGACAACTGCGACCCCTAGTGGCTTGTGTTGGGCAATTGCGTGTAGAATGGGTCTCTGTATCTTGCCCAGCCGGAATGGAGGAAGCTCCCTTGCTGTGGGCGTGGCCAGCCTCAGGCCGCCACTCTGCTATGGCGGGGCCCGGAGGGTTAATGACGGGGTGGGGGGTGCTGTTTGGCTGTTTACCTCCATGAGGGTTCTCAGAGCTGTTGCCCACGGGGTTAATGCACCCGGAGTTCCCTGGAATTTCCAGCTGCTTGACTGTGACCTGGGATGCTTCCATCCAGCTGTGGGGTCCCTGTCCCTTAAAGACTTTCAAAAAGCACTCGTTTTTCTTTGTCACAGGGGTACTGGCTGCGGGACCCACTCAAAGTTCTTACTGTCCTGTTTCCCTAGTATCCAGTACCCCACGCATGCACTGTGTCTGCACTCTGGTGCGGATGGCTGGGGCTGGGTGTTTAGCAGTCCTGGGTTCCCTCTCCCTCCCCATTCTGACTCCTCTCCTCCCGCCGGGAGCTGGGGTGAGGGGCGCTCGGGTCCCGCCGGGCGGGGGCTTGTTTCTTACCCCTTTCACCAGGCGCTGGGTTCTCGCAGGTGTGGATGTAGTCTGGCTGTTGTCCTGTGTCTTCTGGTCTCTTTTTAGGATTAATTGTATTTGTTGTATTTTCAAAAATATGTATGTTTTTGGGAGGAGATTCCCACTGTCCTACTTATGCCGCCATCTTGGCTCCACCTTCCAGTACCACACATTCTTAATTGAGTTTTGATTAATTTCATGTTTTGAAACTAATATAGTAAGCTTATTATTTTGTAAATTATGTTAGCAATTTTTATTGTATATAATGTGTAATGGGAGTTACTTTTTATAGCTTTTTATGTGTAGTAAAATATGCATAAAATTTACCATTTTAACTATTTTTTCTTAATTTTTTCTTAAGGTATTATTGATATACACTCTTATGAAGGTTTCACATGAATAAACAATGTGGTTAGTACATTTGCCCATATTATCAAGTCCCCACCCACACCCCAATGCAGTCACTGTCCATCAGTGTAGTAAGATGCCACAGATTCACTATGTGCCTTCTCTGTGCTACACTGTTCTCCCCGTGATCCCCCACACCATGTGTACTAAACATAATACCTCTCAATCCCCTTCTCCCTCCCTCGCCACCCACCCTCCCACACCCCTCCCCTTTGGTAATCATTAGTCCCTTCATGGAGTCTGTGAGTCTACCACTATTTTGTTCCTTCAGTTTTGCCTCATTGTTATACTCCACAAATGAGGGAAATCAGTTCCCACTTGTCTTTCTCCGCCTGACTTATTTCACTGAGCATAATGTCCTCCAGCTCCATCCATGTTGTTGCAAATGGTAGGATTTGTTTCTTTCTTATGGCCAAATAGTATTCCATTGTGTATATGTACCACGTCTTCTTTATCCATTCATCTACTGATGGACACTTAGATTGCTTCCATATCTTGGCCATTGTAAAAAGTGCTGCAATAAACATAGGGGTGCATATGTCTTCTTGAATCTGAGAAGTTATATTCTTTGGGTAAATTCCATGGAGTGGGATTCCGAGGTCAAATGGTATTTCTATTTTTCGTTTTTTGAGGAACCTCCATACTGCTTTCTGTCATGGTTGAACTAGTTTACATTCGCACCAGCAGTGTAGGAGGGTTCCCCTTTCTCCACATCCTCACCATCATTTGTTGTTCCTAGTCTTTTCTATGTTGGCCATCCTAACTGGTGTGAGGGGATATCTCATTGTGGTTTTAATTTGCATTTCCCTGATAATTAGGATGTGGAGCATCTTTTCATGTGTCTGTTGGCCATCTGAATTTCTTCTTTGGAGAACTGTCTCTTCATGTCCTCTGCCCATTTGTTAATTGGGTTATTTGCTTTTTGGGTGTTGAGGCGTGTGAGGTCTTTATATATTTTAGATGTTAACCCCTTGTCGGATATGTCATTTACAAATATATTCTCCCATACTGTAGGGTGCCTTTTGTTCTGCTGATGGTGTCCTTTGCCATACAGAAGCGTTTTAGTTTGATGTAGTCACATGAGTTCGTTTTTGCCTTTGTTTCCCTTGCTCAAGGAGATGCGTTCAGGACGAATTTGTTCATGCTTATAATCAGGAGACTTTTTCCTATATTGTCTTCTAAGAGTTTTATGGTTTCATGACTCACATTCAGGTCTTTGATCCATTTCGAGTTTACTTTTGTGTATGGGATTAAACAATAATCCAGTTTCATTGTCTTGCATGTAGCTGTCCAGTTTTGCCAACACCAGCTGTTGAAGAGGCTGTCATTTCCCCATTGTATATCCATGGCTCCTTTATCATATATTAATTGACCATATACGGTTGGGTTTATATCAGGGCTCTCTAGTCTGTTCCATTGGTCTGTGGGTCTGTTTTTCTGCCAGTACCAAATTGTCTTGATTACTATGGCTTTGTAGTAGAGCTTGAAGTTGGGGAGCATAATCTGCCCTGCTTTATTCTTCCTTTTCAGGGTTGCTTTGGGTAGTCGAAGTCTTTTGTGATTCCATATGAATTTTAGATTTTCTCTAGTTCGTTGAAGAGCTGTTGGTATTTTGATTGAAATTGCATTGAATCTGTAGATTGCTTTAGGCAGGATGGCCATTTTAACAATATTAATTCTTCCTATCCATGAGCACGGGATATTTTTCCATTTGTTGGTATCTTCTTTAATTTCTCTCATGAGTGTCTTGTAGTTTTCAGGGTACAGCTCTTTCACTTCCTCAGTTAGGTTTATTCCTAGGTATTTTATTCTTTTTGATGCAACTGTAAATGGAAATTGTTTTTCTGATTTCTCTCTCTGCTAGTTCATTGTTAGTGTATAGGAATACAATAGATATCTGTGTATTAGTTTTGTATCCTGCAACTTTGCTGAATTCAGATACTAGATCTAGTAGTTTTGGAGTGGATTCTTTAGGGGTTTTTTATGTACAATATCATGTCATCTGCAAACAGGGACAGTCTAACTTTTTCCTTGCAAATCGGGCTGCCTTTTATTTCTTTGTGTTGTCTGAGGGCCGTGGCTAGATCCTCCAGTACTATGTTGAATAGAAGTGGGGAGAGTGGGCATCCTTGTCTTGTTCCCAATCTTAAAGGAAAAGCTTTCAGTTTCTCACTAAGTGTAATGTTGGCTGTGGGTTTGTCGTATATGGCCTTTTTTATGTTGAGATTCTTGCCCTCTATACCCATTTTGTTGAGAGTATTTATCATTAATGTATGTTGAATTTTGTCAAATGCTTTTTCAGTGTCTGTGGAGATGATCATGTGGTTTTTGTCCTTTTTGTTGATGTAATGGATGATGTTGATGGATTTTCTAATGTACCATCCTTGCATCCCTGTGATGATTCCCACTTGAACATGATATGGATGATCTTTTTTATTTATTTTTGAATTCGGTTTGCTAATATTTTTTTGAGTATTTTTATATCTCTGTTCATCAGGGATATTGGTCTGTAATTTTCTTTTTTTTCTGTTCTCTTTGCCTGTTTTGATATTAGAGTGATGCTGGGTTCTTATAATGAGTTTGGAAGTATTCCGTCTTCTATTCTTTGGAAAACTTTAAGGAGTATGGGCATTAGGTCTTCACTAAACGTTTGATAAAATTCAGCAGTGAGGCCATCTTGTTCAGGGGTTTTTTTCTTAGGTCATTTTTTGATTACCAGTTCAATTTCATTGCTGGTAATTGGTCTGGTCAGATTTTCTGTTTCTTTCTGTGTCAGTCTTGGAAGGTTGTATTTTTCTAGAAAGTTGTCCACTTCTTCTACGTTATCCAGTTTGTTAGCATATAATTTCTCATAGTATTCTCTAATAATTCTTTGTATTTCTGTGGTGTCCATCATGATTTTTCCTTTCTCATTTCGGATTCTGTTTATGTGTGTAAACTCTTTTTTTCTTGATAAGTCTGGCTAGGGGTTTATCTATTTTATTTTCTCAAAGAACCAGGTCCTACTTTCATTGATTCTTTCTATTGTTTTATTCTGCTCTATTTTATTTATTTCTGCTCTAATCTCTATTATGCCCGTCCTTCTACTGATTTTGGGCCTCATTTGTTCTTTTTCTAGTTTCGTTACTTGTGAGTTTAGACTTTTCATATGGGATTGTTCTTTCCTGAGGTAGGCTTGTATTGTAGTATTCTTCCCTCTTAGCACGGCCTTCACTGCGTCCCACAGATTTTGTGTTTTGATTCAGTCATTGATCCATTGATTATTTAGGAGCATGTTGTTAAGCCTCCATGCGTTTGTGGGCTTTTTCATTTTCTTTGCGTAATTTTTTTCTAGTTTCATACCTTTGTGGTCTGAGAAGCTGGTTGGTACAATTTTAATCTTTTTTAATTTACTGAGGAATTTTTTGTGGCCTAGTGTATGATCTATTCTTGAAAATGTTCCATGTGCACCTGAGAAGAATGTGTATCCTGCTGCTTTTGGGTGGAGTGTTCTGTAGATGTCAGTTAGGTCTGTCTGTATTAATGTGTTGTTCAGTGCCTCTTTCTCCTTATTTTCTGTCTGGTTGATCTGTCCTTTGGAGTGAGTGGAGTGTTGAAGTCTCCTAGAATGATTGCATTGCATTCTACTTCCCCTTTTAATTATTTTAGTATTTGTTTCACATATGTAGGTGCTCTTGTGTTAGGTGCATAGATAAGTATAATGGTCATGTCCTCTTGTTGGATTGATCCCTTTATCATTATGTAATGTCCGTCATTGTCTCTTGTGACTTTCTTTGTTTTGAGGTCTATTTTGTCTGATACAAGTACTGCAATTCCTACTTTTTTCTCCGTATTAGTTGCATGAAATACCTTTTTCCATCCCTTCATGTTTAGTCTGTGTATGTCTTTGGGCTTAAGGTGAGTCTGTCATAGGCAGCATGTAGTTGGGTCGTGTTTTTTAATCCATTCAGTGACTCATTGTTTTTTGATTGGTGCTTTCAGATCATTTACCTTTAGGGTGATTATCGATAGGTATATACTTATTGCCATTGCACGCTTTAGATTCGTGGTTACCAGAAGTTCAAGGGTAACTTTCTTACTATCTAAGTGTCTAACTTAACTCACATAGTATGCTATTACAAACACAATCTAAAGGTTATTTTCTTTTCTCTCCTTTTTTTCTTCTCCATTCTTATATATTGGGTATTATATTCTGTACTATTTGTCTATCCCCTTTTATTACCTCTGGTGACAGTTTTTTAACCTTAGGAACACTTCCATCTATAGCAGTCCTTCCAAAATACACTGTAGAGATGCTTTGTGGGAGTAAATTCTCTCAGCTTTTGCTTATCTGGAAATTGTTTAATCCCTCCTTCAAATTTAAATGATAATCTTGCTGGATAGAGTATTCTTGGTTCGAGGCCCTTCTGCTTCATTGCATTAAATATATCATACCACTCCCTTCTGGCCTGTGAGGTTTCTGCTGAGAAGTCTGATGATAGCCTGATGGGTTTGCCTTTGTATGTGAACTTTTTTGATCTCTCTGGGTGCTTTTAACTGTCTGTCTTTATCCTTGGTCTTTGCCATTGTAATTATTATATGTCTTCGTGTTGTACCCCTTGGGTCCCTTGTGTTGGGAGATCTGTGCACCTTCCTGGCCTGAGAGACTATCTCTTTCTCCAGATTGGGGAAGTTTTCAACAATTACTTCCTCAAAGACACTTTCTATCCCCTTTTCTCTCTTCTTCTTCTGGTACCCATATAATATGAATATTGTTCTGTTTGGATCGGTCACACAGTTCTCTCAGTATTCTTTCATTCCTAGAGATCCTTTTTTTTCTCTGTGCATCAGCTTCTTTGTATTCCTCTTCTCTAATTTCTATTTCATTTGTCATCTCCTCCACTGTATCTAATCTGCTTTTAACACCCTCCATTGTATTACTCAATGATTTGATCCCCATCCTAAAATCGTTCCTGAGTTCCTGAATATTTTTCTGTGCTTCCATGAGCATGCTTATGATTGTTATTTTGAAATCTCTTTCAGGAAGATTGGTTAGTTTAGTCTCACTCCACCCTTTTTCTGTTGTTGAGGATTTTGCTTTGAACCAGGTTCCTTTGACATTTCATATTTGTATATGGCGCCCTCTAGGGCCCAGAAGCTCTACTCCCTGTAGCTGCTCAGCCCCTGGAGCGATGTTGGAGGTCACACAGGAGTGGTGCTGCTGCCTGTGGGGAGGAAAGAGCTGTTTCCTCCTTCCTAACTGCTATGCCTGTCTCCACTGCCAGAACCAGTGCGCCAAACACAGGTGTAAGCTTCTATGCTTTGTATTTATAGCTGCTGTAGGCGGGGCCTCCCTCTGTCTGGCCTGATGCCATGGTAGGGTTTGCCAGTTTGCGAGCCAGGAATGGACTGGAAGGTGCAGCAGGCTGCACATCACAGTGGGGGGCCTTGGTGCTGCAAAGCCAGCCAGGGGGATGGGAGTGCTTGAAGACTGTGAAAGTTCCCAACCTGCTGGGCAGAGTGCACCCAGCCAATTTTGTCTACCTGTCCTTTCTCCTGAGCTGTACACTCTGTGCAATCCTTGCCCCTTTAGCAGCCTTCTCGCTTTTAGGAAGTCTCTCATACTACCCACCCAGATCAGGCGGATATGCGTCCGTTTTCCACAAGCAGCTGGAACTCAGTCTCTGCAAGTATCCCGCCTGTCTTAGCTTTCCAACCCCACTAATCACCAGAGCACCATGCTCCCAGAGGAGATCTCCAGAGCTAGGTGTTCAGCAGTTCCAGGCCTCCACTCCCTGCCCACTCTGTTTTTCTTCCTCCCACTAGTGAGGTGGGGTGGGGGAAGGGCTTGGGTCCTGCTGGGTTGTAGCTTTGGTACGTTACCCTGTTCCATACAGTCTGGTCTTTTCTCCAGGTGTATGCTGTCTGGTGCAGCCTTCCTTCCCATTGCTCTTTCTGGATTAGTTGTATTAATTATATTTTTGTATTATAATGTAGTTTTAGGAGGAGGTCTCTGTCTCACCTCTCATGCTGCCTTCTTTAATCCCCTTAGTGTTTCTCTTTAATCCTGTAGATTTGTTCCAAACATCTGGTGGTCCTTGGTTTTGCTTTCATATTTAAAACTGAGACTTCAGAAAAACCTTGTGTACATGTGTAGTCACTGGAGCCTGGCAAACAGTGAGCCTGGCAAACAGTGAGGTTAAGCTTGGCCATTATGATTTTATACCAGATTTCAGTGGGCTTTGTTCTGGGTCTCCACCTCTCATATTAACTGCACTGGCTTTCTCCATATAATTTGGTTACTTTAAAAAAACAACCTTTGAAATGTGCATGTGTGTGTTTACACACATTTGTAGGAAGAAATGCCTACCAGCCAAGTGTCCTGATCTAACAAATCATAAACTTTGAAGTCCCTATCCCACACTTACTCACTCTGAACTCTCTTGTTTACTGATTGATACTTCCCCTAATCACTTTGCTACTGTAGGATTACTTTTTTTAAGTCTGCTACTGTTATTTTAGTGGATTCTGGAGAAGGAGCTAAATATATGTATTTACATGCCATTTTGAACCAGAAAACATTCTTTTAAAATGGAATTCCGTGAAGAAGATAGTGCTGTAGCTATTAGTAATTGTACATTTATTTTAGTTTCACATGTTTATATATTACTAGATTTAATAGAAGAAGCTAGCCATAAAAGTCTTATGTTGTCTATAATATTATTATCTTTCTTGATCTTAAACAGTTGATGACTGTCAGCCAGTTCGACTATTATGTAAACCTGGGGAATTGAGAAGAGAATATGAAGAGGAGATAAGTAAGGTAGATACTAAGTTGGTTTTTTTTGGAAAATTCTGTGCTTTGTTTTCAGTTCCAGATTTTACACTTTTATGTGCTCATATGAATAGTATACTGTGTTGAGATGTAAATAATTTTAATGTACTTTATAAAGGCTCCATTTTTTACATGTGTTAAAAATAGTTACAAATTAGCTTTAATTTATTTATACATAATTGGTGCTCTTCATTTCCCTGAAGGTTTGAGCTTAAAGAATAAAAAAAACATGGTAGATTATGGGTGTCTTAGTCCTTTTGGGTTGCTATAACAAAAATACATACCATAGATTGAAGTGACTAAAAATTTCTCACAGTTCTGGGTCTGGGAAGTCCAAGATTAAGGTGCTTACAGATCTGGGTTGGTGAGGGCCTGCTTTCTGGCTTTTAGACAACTACCTCCTTGCTATGTCCTCCTATGGCAGAGAGAAAGAGAGAGAGACAGAGATCATTCTCTCTTGTAAGGGCACTAATCCCTTTCATGAGGACTCCACCCTCATGACCAGTTACCTCATAAAGGTCCTATCTAAATAACATCACATTGGGGATTGGGGCTTCAACATATGAATTTGGGGGTCAAATCAGTGAGGTTTAGTGAGGAGGGCACGAAGGGCTAATTGTGAAGTATCTAAATAGGAAGAGAGGGAGTAGTGCTTACAGAAGAGCCTTTGAATTTCACTAATACTGGGAGAGCCCTAGTGTTCCTCCTATTCCTCCTACTACCCTGCTTAGTTATAGAGCCCTATTATTCCAGAGAAATAGAATGTGAGCCCATATATAATTTAAATTTTTCTAGTAGTCACATTTTTTAAAAGGATTTTTTTAAACAAATAAAATTAATTTTAATACATATTTTTAACCGAAAATATCTAAAATATTCTATGTAGTCAATATAGAGAGTATTATATAAAATTAAAGTTATATGTCAGATTATATAATTAGGTCTTTGTCTTGCCAATGGGTTTCAGCCCTGGGCAACTTCACTGTGGATTCTATGTGACCAAAGAAATGACAATAGAACATTCTTGGGGTGAAAGGGTTTATAACCAAGTTTATTTCCACGGTGGCGGTTCAATCACTAGAATCCTGTCCACTCAGAGCAAGTCTGTCTGCAGCAAACTGTTCTCTGCCTCTGGGCCTCTCTGCCTGCACAGCCATTCTCTTAGCTTCTCTACCTGCACAGCATCCTCTGGGCAGCCATCTTCTGGGCCTCTGCCCGCATAGTCGTCCTCTGGACCTCTCTGCCTGCACAGCCGTCCCAGTCTCTGTCCTCGGTGCTGCCACCAATTAAGCCTCTGCTCTGCTCTCCTGCAGCCTTGCAGCAATGCCCCCATGTCCCCCAGAGCACTGAGCAGGGCTCTTTGTATAAAGTCAGTAACAAAGCATTGCCCACATGTGTGTAGTGAGCTAGCCAGCCAGGGCCATGTTAGAATCCTGGCCACAAGAACCTTAATTTTATCCACATTCCACCCCTTCAGGATTCTTGCCTCTCAATCTATGTGCCCTCAATCCTCTGCAATGGTCCCTGTGCAAGGAACATTGTATTCAAATTCCATAATCTACGATAATGCACAAATAAAAAAAATTACAACAAATTACAGTAATCCTCAAGCCTGAGGAGATCCACTGCTACCAAGTGATCATCTTGGCTATATTCAAACCAGTTCTACTCAGATGAGTTAACCAAAAAGACCATGGGTGGGCCTTACAATACCCACTTTCTCCAGCCTTTCTAGCAAAAAGTCTTGCAGACACACAGGCCGATCTTGTTGCTTTATCTCTGCCTTCTGCTTCGTCCTCAGCAGCCGGAACCACCACTCCCGTACCAGTCACTGCCACACTCCAGTCATCCAATTTCTTTACATCTGCTTCTGCCTTTTCAAACCAACCCACACCTGAATCCTCATGACCTTCATGGGGCCCATTAAATTCTTGCTTTGAGAAGCAGACCATAATTCCTTTTGTACTTGAACCTGAGGATAGAAGCTGATCATGGAGTGCTCCACAACCTGAGGAGGGGGCTGCACCTCTCCTGAAAGAACCCACAGTTGCCAAGTCCTTCTGGCTTTCCACCAACAGCTTTCAACCAGGTGGGGTTTCAACCAAGGAGGGGCCAGTGCCTCTGGCACTGGCAGGGCCTGCACCCCCACCTGTTCGTCAAACCTCTATTTCTGGGGCTGACGGCTCCACTACATCCTTCACCTGCCCCATGGCACCTGGCAGCCTGCGCTCTCATGCTGCTTCTTCTCCGGCCGCTTCCTCTCGGGCTGCCATGACATCTTTTACTATTTCCACAGCACTTCATAGTGACGCCATTTCAGTCAGCAACAAATTTTCTTTCTCTTGGGGTGGACCCAGACCCCCTGCACAGTAGAAAATACATCTGACTTCCCAGAAACTTTACTAATAGCCTTCACAGTACAACATATCCACTGGGGGACACTGGAATGCCTCCCTGTCCATAGGTATAGCCTGCTGAAACACTCCTTCCATGAGGGCCTTTTCTTTTCCTTGGTCAACAATAAATCCTGCCACCTATGCCAATTGTGTTGCCAATGGGTTTAGCCCTGGGCAAGTTCACGGTGGATTCAGTATGACGAAAGAAATGACAGTAGAATGTTCTTGGAGTGAAAGGGTTTATACCCAACTTTATTTCCACCATGGCAGGTCAATCACTAGAATCCTGTCCACTCAGAGTGAGTCTGCATGCAGCAAGCTGGTCTCTGCCTCTGGGCCTCTCTGTCTGCACAGCCGTCCCAGTCTCTGTCCTCAGCACTGCCACCACTCCAGCCTCTGCTCTGCCCTCCTGCAGCCTTGCAGCTGTGCCACCATGTTGCCCAGAGCACTGGGCAGGGGCTCTTTATATAGAGTCAATAATGATGCACTACCCACACATGTGTAGTGAGCTAACCAACCAGGGCCTGGTGAGAATCCTGGCCATAGGAACCTTCATTTTATCCAGTCTTAATTTCAAAAAGTTATATGTAAAAATTAATTATGAGAGATTTACATTATTTTTTCTTAGTCTTTAAAATCCTTTGTGTAATTTTTACTTATAATACATATCAATTTGGACTAGTCACATTTCAACTGCTTGATAGTCACAAGCATCTAGTGGCTACTATATTGGACTATGCAAGCTCTGTAAAAACTGCTAGTTATGATAGTTAATTGTTAGCATATTATCTAAGCAGTGTTCTTAAGTAAAGGTTTCACAGGAATAATTTAATCGTTACAAAAATATAGTAAGAATAGGTCTCAACATGTTGAATGGTTTTCACAAGTAAAAGAAAGCCCAACTTAAGTTACCTTAGAACAATTTTAAAAATGTAATTAACTGGAATTCCAGAGGTACTGGGGGCTTAAGGGCTGGTTTCATCCTGAACTCTAGCTCCGTTTCTTGGCTAACTTTTGTCAGCTGGCTCTGTCCTCAGGCTTATAGCAAGATCACTGCAGTTTCAAACCTCAGGTGCATATACAACATTGCAGAGGAGGAAGAAGCAGTCTCTTTCCTTTATGGCTTTTCCTTTATGAGCAAGAAAACTTGGAAGTTTTTTAATGAACTTTCTCTCATTTCACCTTCACTTCAGTTGGATCAAAGACTTAACTCTTGAGTCAAATCCTTTGAATTTCTAAAAATGGTCCTTCAATTATTTCTTTCAGGAAGTGTGGTTTAAATGACTACAGGCGTGGCATTAAGTCCTGGAGTCTGAGTTTGAGTCTACTCTGCCACTAACTGATCTAGAAAAGTTATTTGCTTTTCTGTGTCTTTTTTTCTTTCCATTTATAAATCATATACTGACCATTGTGGTTATTTATTCAGCAGTTGCTCCACTTCTGCCCATTGTTTGGGGACTCATCCTACCTTCAAGGGCAAGGCCCTGAGTAGTCTCTCATTTTTATCTCTCCATCCCCTTTGACAGTGTTTAGCTCAGAAACTTAGGCCTAAGTGGTCAGCACATGGCATGCTGCTGAGGAAGAATATTGCCTAGAAACACTGCCACAATGTAAGTGTATAGAATATGTGATTAACTACTGAGGGGAGGAGGGATGAGGCTTCAATCAAAGATTTATTGACCTGACAGGGAGAGGCTTCCTGAGAGAGACTTCTTGATGACTGTTATGTGGGAATTTGCCTCTTCAGATTTTTACTTCATTTGAAATATTAATTCCTGCCATTGTGTTCTTTTTTAAACTTCTGCTATTCTTAAGAAATCTTGCAAGTATACTGAAAAGTTCTGAGAAAGATTCTTCTTCTTTAATCATTCCTAAGGTGGAGGCAGAACGACGAGCCAATGAGGAAGAAGAAAACAAAGCCAGTCAAGAATACATACAGAGATTACTGGCAGAGGAGGAGGAAGAGGAAAAAGAACAAGCAGAAAAAAGGCGAAGAGAGATGGAAGAACAACTGAAAAGTGATGAAGAATTGGCAAGAAAGTTAAGCATTAATATTGTAAGTTTTAGGGGATAACTTTGAAGTATTAACATTCTCTTGCTTTGACTGAGTGGTTTTCAAAGATCTGAAGAAGTGTTCACCATAACCAGAATTGATTTCTGACATACTTGCTCTACTTAAAACAATTTTTTTTGCATATTATTATTACACATTTTCTTTAATCCAGGTATACTTTAACAAAATTTTTCTTATGTTTGTAAATTCAGGTTATGCAAGAAAGCTATTCACTGAAAAGTGAAAGCTTCTGTTCCCCCTTCCATCTCCCCACTCCAATTCCTATTCCGTTGCAGCAGTCTCTCTTTCTCCAAGATTAGCACTGTTAACAGTTTCTCATAACTTTTTTCTTATTCACCTAAAAAGGATGTATCACTCATGGTTTTTTTCCTTGCTTTTTTTTTACATGGTACATCTAAAGACATTTTTCATATTACTACATATAGTCTATGTAATTCTTTTTAAGAGTGACATAGTATTCCATTATAAGGATGCATATCACTTTTTGAAAGTGGAGTACACTAAATTCTGAAGTAACATATTAAACCTGGATTTTATTATATTGCTACAGTTGAATTACTGCCTTGGGAATAATGAGTGATAAAATATATATACTTTAAACAATATATTTTAAAACCAAGGGATCATTGGGACCCAGTGATTTGAAAGAACCTAGTAGGATCACCTGGGGTTCTTTTAAAATATAAATTCCCATACCTGTTCTAAATCTGCTGAATCAAAATCTCTGAGGATGGGATTTAGGGAATACTATTCTCAGAGGCATCTAGAGAAGTCTGATGTATATTCAGGTTTGAGAGCCTTGAGAAACAATTCCTCTGATTTCAAACAAAAAATAACTTTCAGTATAATTACCAAAATGAAGTACACTTGACCCTTGAACAGTGTGTGGGTTACAGGTGCTGACCCCCTGCACAGTAGAAAATACATCTGACTTCCCAGAAACTTTACTAATAGCCTACTGTTGACCAGAACCTTACTGATAAAATGAACAGTTGTTTGGCATATACTACGTATATGTATTATATGCTGTATTCTTACAGTAAACTGGACAAAAGAAAATGTTTTTTCAAATTATCACAAATCTCCAAAAAGTTTCCTAATATGTTTATTGAAAAATTTCCACATATATATGCACCTGTGCAAAAAATCCCATATTTTCAAGGGTCAACTGTATTTCCAAAATAGAGATTTTTTTCCTTTTTTTTATAAGAGGCCTACCAATATAACCAAGTTATAGATTGTTTGTCCTTTTTAATATATTCTTTTTAAAATTTAAGTAGAATAGCTTTGGAAAGGTATATAATCAGAACATTAAAAGACATTGGCCAATAGAATAACAAATAGACTAGGAAAGAAAATACATCAGAGGACAATCTGGAGTCATCTTTATCTTCACAAGTTGTTCTACTTCTTGTTTTCACAGGGATTATAAGAATAGATCTAATGACATTTTAGAATTCTGTTTCACTGGTGAAAGTTTAGTGGTCCAAGACCAAATGTCTACTATCACCAATTATATTAATTTTTCCAAGAGTATAGTGAGAGACATGAGACTGGTATAGCAGGTAAATACTGATTATATTTATTGATATGCCCTTAAATCCCCAAATTGAATTATTTTTATAAAAAACTAACTTTTATTCCAGATATATCCATAGTCCTTTAAATTCCCCCAGTAGATAAAAGTAGTTATGTAAAACTGTTCACAAGAAAAATTAAATTATCAGCTATTAAGATAAGTATCATCATGCCATTTTTGCTTTATAATGTGAAGTTAAAATTTGGATGGGCTTAATCTTATGTGTACTAATTTCTGCATTATATTATTCAGATATGTAGAATTTTAATGTGAGTGTAATTCCTGAAAAATTCTGTTTCTGAATTCTGAATTCATCAAATACATAGCTTATTTTATTATAAAATTCTTTGTAATAATGTCTTTTATGCCTTTTCTGTTGTTGAAGAACTGTGATGGAAGCATCTTGACATCTCCCTTGAATTCCAGAAAATCTGGTCCAGTCACACCCAGCTCACAAAATAAAAGTAAGAACAAACAAACAAATGCTGGAGATATTCAGAAGTAAGTGAATGTGACTATTAATTATTTACTCACCACCTACTGTATGCCATTGATTTTTGTTCATGTAGTCCACTGATTATCAAAATTTGATCCTGAGGTCCCTCCAGGTAGTCTGAGATTAATGTAAAGTGAAAATAAGGGAGCTACTCACATAGCATAGATTCCTGGCTAAGTAAAGAAAGATAAGAAGTCTTTTTTTTATCTTGATTGCTCAGAATTTCCATGTTGTTCCCATTTTCTCAAAATTAGCCTGTTGGATTCATTTTTCTCTTGGTTTAGATTCCAGTAAGAAAAGCTGATCCCATGTAAGGGCATCCTCGTTGAAGGAATTTACGATTTGGCATCTAGATCATTCCCTCACCCTCTTCTCAGTTTTTGTTATATTTCTTCTGTACTATACAAAAAGCTTGATTCAGGTATTCAACAATGGAGTGATTTAGTTTGCCCAGTACACCTCTGACATGCAACAGGTAAAACTGATGACTTTTTGAGGAAATAAGCTTTTACATAGTAACAAATAGTTGGAAAAGTTTAAAAACCACAGTGTAGATGTGAAAGTTATATAAGGGCTTTTGTTTCAATATGTGCAGGTTATCTTCTTCCAAGATTCATAGAAATTTTGGATTTGTGGTGGTGGAGATTTGGGTCAGGAAGTCAGAGATTTGAGAGTGGCTTTGAAGAAATAATTGCTGAAAACTGTAAGACACTCATGAGAGAGATTTAAAAAGACACAAAAAATGGAAATCTATCCCATGCTCATGGATAGGAAGAATTAGTATTGTCAAAATGGCCATCCTGCCCAAAGCAGTTTGCAGAGTCAGTGCAATCCCTATCAAATACCACCAGCATTTTTCAATGAACTAGAGCAAATAATTCTAAAATTCATATGGAACCACAAAAAACCACAAATAGTCAAAGCAATCCTGAGAGAAAAGTATTGGGGGTATTATGCTTCTTGACTTAAAGCTATACTACAAAACTACAGTAACCAAAGCAGTATATAGTACTGGCGCAAGAACAGACCCATAGATCAATGGAACAGAATAGAGAGCCCGGACATAAACCCATGTGTATGTGGTCAGTTAATATACAATAAAGGAACCATGAATATACGGTGGGGGAAAGACAACCTCTCCAGTAACTGGTTTTGGGAAAACTGGACAGCTATATACAGGAGAATGAAACTGGATTACTGTCAACTCCATACACAAAAGTAAACTTGAAATGGATCAAAGGCCTGAATGTAAGTCATAAAAACATAAAACTCTTAGAAATCATAGGCAAAAATCTCTTGAACATAAATATTGGCAATTTTTTCCTGGACACATCTCTTGGGCAAGGGAAACAAAAAAATGAACAAGTGGGACCACATCAAACTAAAAAGCTGTACAGCAGAGGACACCATCAGCAGAACAAAACAACCTATGGTATAGGAGAATATATTTGTAAATGGTTCTTCTGATAAGGGGTTAACATCCAAAATACATAAAGAAGTCATATGCCTAAACACCCAAAAACAAATAACCAAATTAAAAAATGTTCAGGGGACCTGATGATCAGACATTTCTCCAAAGAAGAAATAAAAATGACCAACAGGCACATGAAAAAATGTTCCACATCACTAATCATCAGGGAAGTGCACATTAAAACCACAATGAGATACCATCTCATACTAGTTATAATGGCTGTTATTCAAAAGACAAATAACAAGTGTTGGCAATGATAGGGAGAAAAGGAAACCCTCCTACACTATTGGTGGGAATGCAACTTGGTACAGCTGCTGTGGAAAGTAGGATGGAGGTTCCTCAAAAAAACTAAAAATAGAAATACCATTTGATCCAGTAACTCCACTTCTAAAAATATACCTGAAGAAAACAAAACCCCTGAATCAAAGATATATGCACCCCTGTGGTTATCACCACATTATTTACAATAGCCAAGATAGAAAAGCAACCTACGTGTCCATGAATAAATGAATGGATAAAGAAGATGTACATATACATGATGGAATATAATTCAGCCATTAGAAAGAAAGAAATCTTGCCGTTTGCAATAAAATGGATAGACTTAGAGGGTATTATACTAAGTGAAATAAGTCAGGCAAAGAAAGATAAATACCACATGATTTCACTTACTTGTGGAATCTAAAAACAAGAAAATAAAATTGCAGTAGACTCAGACACTGAGAGGTGACTGGCAGTTACTGTGAGGGAGGGGTTTGGATGCATAGGGGATAATGGGACACAAAATTTCTTAATGATAATACAAGTTTTTCACAGGGATGGTAGTACAGCATGGAAAATATAGCCAATAGTTGTGTACCGTCTTTCTATGTTGACAGTAACCGCACTAGTTGGAGTGAGGATTTAATAACACAGGTAACTGGTTAACCACTGTGTTCTGTACTTGAAACTAATATAAGATTATATATAAACTATATACTTCAATAAAAAATGTTTAAATTGCCAGCACTACAAGAATAAACAATGAATTTAAAAGAAATTGAGAAATTAGTGAAACTAATGTATTAAAGTTAAAACAAAGTTAAAAATAGGTAAGATCAAATCATGCAGAATATATAAAGAATTCTCTCATAACTCAAAAAAATGCAATCAGCTGAATTTAAAAATGGGCAAAGGACTTGAGTAGATCTCCAAAGATGAGTGAATACCCAAGAAGCACATGAAAAGATGCTCGACATCATTAGTCCTTAGGGAAATACAAATAAAAACCACAATGAGATACCACTTAAGTCCTTCTAGGATGTCTGTAATCCAAAAAAGGGGAAAATAAGTTTTGGTGGCAAGGATATGGAGAAATGGGATCTTGTACATTGCTGGTGAGAATGTACAATGTTGCAGCCACTGTGTAAAACAGTTTGGCAGTTCTTAGGAAGTTAAACCGAATTATCATCTGAGTCAGCAATATCACCTAAAGGAATTGAAAACAGTTATTCAAGCAAATACCTGAACACAAATATTTGTGTCAGTACTTTAAGTAACCAAAAGGTAGAGACAACCTAAATGAAGGATGACTGGATACACATAATTTGGTATGTCCATACAATGGAATAGTCAGCCCTAAAATGAAATGCCATACTGAGATGTGCTATAACCTAAATAAACCTCAGGCATAGACTAGTGAAAGAAGTCAGACACAGGGTTATTATATGATTTCATTTATGTGACATAGCTAGAATAGGTAAATATATAGAGACAGAAAGCAGATTAGGAGTTGCTGGTAGGTATTGGAATTAACTGCTTAATATATACAGAGCCTTCTTTGGGGATGATGAAAATGTTTTGGAATAATAGAGGTGATGGTTGCACAACTTTGTGAAATTACAAATGCTGCCTAACTGCACACTTACAAATGGTTAATTTTATGTTACTGAATTTAATCTCAAATTTAAAATTTAATGAGATGATTACTGAAGTTCTTGAAAATTAAGAAAAACTACTAAGAAGCTCATTGGTTAAAGAATTGATGGAAATATAGAACTGAAAATGTTAGGCATTAAGCTTCTGGAATGTGGCTAAAGGTGGTATTTAGAAGGCTTTTAAGTGCCATATCAGAAAAAGAAGAAAGGCTGAAAATATATTTAAAATGACAATCCCAGGAATACATTGCTGGCTTAGTATTAGAAAATGAATCAGTACAAGTTAACCTACTAACTGTTTAAACATGGAAAGCATGGTAATGATGATTCTTAAAATAGGAATAGAAAGAAACTTAACCTGTTAAATGTTATCTACTAAAAACATTTAATCAGATGTTATACCTTATAGTTGATCATTGAAATCATTCATTTTTAAGTCCAGGAAAATACAAGGGTGGCCTGCTATTTACCACTTATGTTGTTGTACTATTGTTCTGTTCTAATGTTGTGCTAGAGATTTCAGTCGGCACAGTAAGACAATAGAAGGAAATAAAAAATATGAACTTGGAAAGGAAAGAAAAAAGCTATTGTTACTAGAGGTGGAATAATTATACAGGAAATTCTGGAGTTCAGAGATACATTTTTAGAATTAAGAGTTTAGAAACTTTGATAGAAAATCTGTACAAAGTCTATTGCAAATGTAACTTAAATATTCTCTTTGTAATAGCATCAGAAAGTAACAAATACTTAGAAATGAATTTTTTGAAAAATCCATAAGAGCTTATGGATAACATTATAAATTTTTACTAAAGAAATGTATAAAGTATTTGTGGATTGGAAGATGCCTAATATTATAATTTTGGTAATTGTCAGGTCTCCCCAAACTGATGAAAGATTCAGTGCAGTTGAAATCAGAATCCCAACTTTTTTGACTTGACATACTGATAAAATGTATATGGAAGAGAAAGGGCCTTCAGGTACTCCCGAAGAAAAATAAAATGTGTGATGAAAGGTTAGATGCTTCAAATTTATAGTAAGTAAACGTGTAATGGCATAGGGATAGATCAAATGATTGAGGCAATGTTATAGATAACCTTAGAAGCGCACCACAAGTTTTCGAGCCTTTGTGATAGCTTTGGTGTTTGTAAAATACGCTTACAAATTCCTTGATATTCCTCCCTTTAAAAAAATGGAGCCCACTTCCCTTCTCCTTGAATGTGGGCTGGACTTAAGTATATAAAATTACTTGAAGTGACATTGTACACTTCAGAGACCAAGTCTTACAAGGCACTGCGAGTTCTCTTTTTTGGATTACTTGCTCTGGGAAAGTTAGCTGTCATGTTGTGAGCAGCCTTATGGAGAAGCCCACATGATAGGGACCTGAGGGCTTCTGCCACCAGCCAGTAAAGAAATGAGAACTCCAGAAAGCCTTCGTGAATGAGCCTTCTTGGAAGGTGATACTCTAACCCCAGTCCAGCCCTCAGATGACTGACTGACCAACATCTTGACTGGACCCTCATTCAATATCCAAGCCTCAACCAACCAGCTAAGCTCCTCTTAGATTCCTGACCCTCAGCGGCTATGTGAGATAATGTTTGCTGTTTCAAGCCACTAAGGTTTGGGGTACTTTGGGTAACTAATATCGTAGTTGTCATTTCTGGTCTGGGGGAAAGGACAAGCTTTTCAATAAGTTCTGCTGGGACAGTTGATTTTATGGGGGTTAAATGAGCTTGGATCTCTACTCGTAATATCTATAAAAATGTAGGTAAATTAAAGACCTGTATTAAAAGACACAACCACAAAACTTTAAGAAGATAAGGAGACTATCTTTTGGGAGGGATGTTTTAAAAGAACAAAACATAACTAAAACTATAAGAAGAAAGGATGTCTTTATCAAAATGCTCTTAGAGAATGAAAAGATAAGTATCTTCAAGAAGATATTTTAACTTAACTTAAAAAAATTACTATTAAAGAATACTCCTCACCTATGAATAAGAAAAAGATCAGTAGAAAAATAGGCAAAAAACTTTGACTCCATAGAAAATTAAACGTAAAAGCAATGTATATGTGAAAAAGTACTAATAATACTTAACTTTATTAGTAATCATGGAAAAAACAAAGTAAAATTACATTGAGGTAACATTTCATACCCTATTGAAAAAATTAAACTCTTTAGCAATATTAAGTATTGTAAAGGACAAGGGGCACTTAACAAACTTGGTCAGGAGTGTAAAGGTTGATACTCTGATTCTTGAGTATTGTAGCCACTAAAGAAACCCCAGAAGATGGCCAGAAATGTTCTCAGCAGCACTATATGTAATACCAAAGAGCACAAGCACCCAAATGTCTGACAGTAGGACTGAATACTCTCCTGCATTGAAAATGAATTCTAGCTAAGGAAAACATCCATGGTTCAGGAAAATAGGTGAAGAGGGCTCTGGAAGAATACATATAGTAGTATGACTTCATATCCATAAAGTTCAGCATGATGCAATACTAGGCAATTAAGTGTTTAGGACATAGATATGTGGTAGAACTATTTTTAAAAGTAAGGTAAGAAACTCAGGATAGTCAGTGTCTCTGAAATGGGAGACAAGCGGCTCCTTCAGGGATTTTAATAAAAATCCGTGATTTTTTTTCTGATAAGAATAAGTGTTTCCATGATGATGTAATTGTAAACTTTTTTTAAGTATAACATACATATATTAAAGTGCACTAACTTTAAGTGTACTTTTTGGTGAATTTTTACCTGTGTATAAATCACCTTCCAGATTAAGGTACAGAATTATTTCTGTTCACTTGTGCCCTTTCCCAGTTGGAATCCTTCCTACTCCCAGTAACCGTGATGTATTGTATAGTAAACAGCCAGAGTTAACATATCCTCTCTCTTGATTTAAAATGTCACTTCCATTACTTTTAGGAAGACTATACAGTCTTGCATTGTTTTGGTGCTATCTACCTTTTTTTAATTCTTTTGAAAATTAAGAAATACTTAGATGTGATTTTTTTTCTTTCTTTTATGCTGTTTTTCATTGAAATATTAGCACAGCTTTTAAATTTTGCCCTGGAATTAAGCCAAAATACTTGAGACAAGGAGATGGAATATACTATTTCTGATAAATCAGCCAAGCAGCAAACCAGACAACCTTTGGCGTGAACAGTTAATCCGGCTTTGTTATATTGAGTGCATACCACTTTCTTTCAAAGCATTCAAGCTTTGGTAAACTTTTTTTTGTTAAGGTATTTGTCACCTATATCTCAGTTTCGGTCAGCATCACAGCCTGAAGTTGAACAAGAAGGCAAGAAAAACTCCATGTCTAAGGTATGTGGATGCTAAAGAATGTTCTTCCTTTGGCAAATTTATTAATGCTTTAGATTGCTAATAGTAGTTTCCTAACGTTTTTTTTTTTAAGTCTCTATAGTAATGGAACACCATTTCCTAGTCATCTTAAGCTCACCTAGATTACAAGTTAGCAAACTTTTTTTTAAAAAGCCAGATAGTAAATACTTCAGGCTTTGCAGCCCATATGGTATCTGTCACAACTCTTCAGCCATGCTGTTGTCATGTAAGAAAGCATCCATAAACTATGTGTACAAATGAGCTTATCTTTGTTCCAGTAAAGCTATTTACATAAACAAGCAGCAGGCTGAATTTGGTGCATGGTCATAGTTTGTGGATCCCTAGCCTAACTAATCAAACTCATGAAACTCAATAGTACAAGCTTCACTTAAAAGATTACTGGATGAGAGAGAACCAAGATGGCAGCGTGAGTAGAGCAGCGGAAATCTCCTCCCAAAACCATATATATTTTTGAAAATACAACAAATACCACTAATCCTTCCTAAAAGAGAGACCAGAAGACACAGGACAACAGCCAGACTACATCCACACCCACGAGAACCCAGCGCCTCGCAAAGTGGGTAAGATACAAGCCGCGGTCCGGCGGGACCCAAGCGCCCCTCACCCCAGCTCCCGTGGGAGGAGAGGAGTTGGAGCGGGGAGGGAGAGGGAGCCCAGGACTGCTGAACACCCAGCCCTAGCCATCCGCACCAGAGTGCAGACACAGTGCATGCATGGGGTGCTGGATACTAGGGAAACAGGACAGTAAGACCTGTGAGCGGGTCCCCGCAGCCGACGCACCCGGGACAAAAAAAAGTGAGTGCTTTTTGAAAGTCTTAGAGGGACAGGGACCTCACAGCTGGACGGAAGTGCCCCAGGACACTTAGCCCAGCATCTGGGAATCCCGGGGAACTCTGGGTGCCCAAACCTCCACAGCGCAGCTCGGAGGCCCTTCACCCGATAAACAGCCTCCCTCCTGTTCCCCCTCCAATGTGGCTCCCCCATATTGGAGAAGCATCCTGAGGCAGGCCACGCCCACAGCAACTGCAGAGCTAAATAAACTCCATAGCGGCCGGGCAAGATCAGAAGCCCCGTCTGCACGCAGCTGCCCAGCACAAGCCGCTAGAGGCCGCTGTTCTCCCAGGAGAGGAAGGCCACAAACTGGCAAGAAGGGACTTTCTCTTACCCAACACACACACCAGCTCCCCACAAATATATCTATCGCCATGGAAAGGCAGAAGAAATTGATACAGACCAAGATCACAGAGGCAAACCCTGAGAAGGAGATAGACCTAACCAGTCTTCCTGAAAAAGAATTAAAAATAAAGCTCATAACCATGCTGATGGAGCTGCAGAGAAATATGCAAGAGCTAAGGGATGATGTCCAGAAGGAGATTACAGAAATGAAACAATCTCTGGAAGGATTTATAAACAGACTGGATAAGATGCAAGAGGCCATTGATGGAATAGAAACCAGAGAACAGGAATGCATAGAAGCTGATGCAGAGAGAGAGAGAAAAGGATCTCCGGAATGAAACAATATTAAGAGAACTGTGTGACGAATCCAAAAGGAACAATATCCGCATTATAGGGGTACCAGAAGAAGAGAGAGAGAAAGGGATAGAAAGTGTATTTGAAGAAATAATTGCTGAAAACTTCCCCAAACTGGAGGAGGAAATAATCGATCAGACCATGGAAGTGTACAGAACTCCCAACAGAAAGGACCCAAGGAGGACAACACCAAGACACATAATAATTAAAATGGCAAAGATCAAGGACAAGGACAGAGTTTTAAAGGCAGCCAGCGAGAGAAAAAAGGTCACCTACAAAGGAAAACCCATCAGGCTATCATCAGACTTCTCAACAGAAACCTTACCGGCCAGAAGAGAATGGCATGATATATTTAATGCAATGAAAGAGAAGGGCCTTGAACCAAAAATACTGTATCCAGCATGACTATCATTTAAATATGAAGGAGGGATTAAACAATTCCCAGACAAGCAAAAGTTGAGGGAATTTGCCTCCCAGAAACCACCTCTACAAGGTATTTTAGAGGGACTGCTCTAGATGGGAGCACTCCTAAGGCTAAATAGATGTCACCAGAGAAAATAAAATCACAGCAAAGAAAGCAGACCAACCAAATACTAACTAAAGGCAAAAAATAAAATCAACTACCCATAAAAGCAGCTAAAGGAAGCACAAAAGAGCACAGAATAAAACAAGCAACATATAAAGAATGGAGGAGGAGGAATAAGAAGGGAGAAAAATAAAGAATGACCGGACAGTGTTTAATATAGCTCAATAAGTGAGTTAAGTTGGACAGTAAGATACTAAAGAAGCTAACCTTGAACCTTTGGCAACCACGAATCTAAAGCCTGCAATGGCAATAAGTACATATCTTTCAATAATCACCCTAAATGTAAATGGACTGAATGCACCAATCCAAAGACACAGAATAACAGGATGGATAAAAAAACAAGACCCACATCTATGCTGCTTACAAGAGACCTCAAACCCAAAGACTATAGGAACAAAGAAAGACTGAAGGAACAAAACAGCAGCAGAATCATAGAACCTAAGAATGGACTAACAGTTACCAAAGGGAAAGGGAGGGAAGGAAGGGATAAGGGTGGGGAAAAAGAAAGGGGACATTACGATTAGAATGTATAATGGTGGGGGGGCCATGGGGAGGGCTGTGCAACACAAAAGACAAGTAGTGATTCTACAGCATCTTACTATGCTGATGGACAGTACTGTAATGGGGTTTGTGGGAGGGATTTGGTGAAGGGGGGACCCTAGTAAACATAATATTCTTCATGTAATTGTAGATTAATGACAACAAAATAAATAAATCAATTAATTTAACAAATAAATAAATAAAATAAAATAAAATAAAGATTACCGGATGGGAAACAAAGCATGCTAGTAGGATGGCACAGCCATGTCTGTTCTGCAAGACTCCCCATTGCAGAGCTGCCAAGTGGCAACCTGGAAATGAATACGTGCAAATAAGGGTGGTAACCACCCTGGCCTACAAGCCCCAGGCCCCATAAGAGTCTATTATTTGTTTTAATAACCCATGGGTGTAGCTTCCTGGGGTCCTGGTAAGAATCACACCCAGTCAAAAGAGTTGCAGGTCACTTACGGAAGCCCTGAGCTTTATCTTCCCACTAGATGTTCATAGATCACTCAGAGTTCTCCTAGTGTAGATGCAGTTGACCAATGAGGGTCACTTTTACCATAAGTTATGTGGCCTGGTAACACAGGTGTCATTCCATTTTGTCATGTTTCCAGGAAAACAGAACTAGGAAAGGTGACCTGACACCAAGGTCTATTGCCTGCATACAAGTTACATAGAGGTTTCGTTAACTCTTTACTCACAGGTTCTTAAAATTTATCTACTTTAACAAGGTAGTTTTATATAGCACCTATCATTTAATGGACATTATGTGCCAAATTATGTATCTTTAATCGTCATGACAACCACCCACTCTGTAAGCTATCCTTGTGCCCATTTTACAGTTGAGAAAGCTGAGGCACACAGATAAGAGACTTGCCCAAAGTCCCTTAAGTAGAGATAATAAAGGGAGGATTCAAATCCAGATGATCTGGCTCATACAGGAACTGACGGTTGATGGGAAAGGCATCATAGGGCTGTGATATTCTTCCTACCCTGGTGTTCACAAATTCACAGCAAAGCTAGGTAAGCAACCTAGAATTTGTCCAATGTAAACCACACTGTTTCATAAGAAATACTACTAGGAATGATAAATGAAGCAAACTAGGTAAAAGAACAGATTTAAGGTATCCAACAACAAGGATTAATTTTTGTTCTCAGGAAAATTCATTGAAGCCTTTCTTCTTAAGGCTTTTTCATGATCAAAAATAATCTTAGATTTTGACTTACCTAAAACCTATAAATGAGAAGAACTATACTGGCAAAAGCAAGGGTTCTTCACCTAAGGTGCATGGTTAGAATCCAGGGAGTACATGTGAACTACATGGAAGAAGTTGTAGATCTCTGCTTTGACCTAACTACTTATTTTAGTGTTTCCTTTAGTTATGAACATAGCAAACAATGGTACTATTGCCAGTGCCTGTGACTCTGTCGTCCTAGGAGAGCACAGGTTGTTCATGCATTATGTTTGTCGCAGATTCTTGAAATATCATTTATGCCCTTCCTACTTCAATATTACAGGTTATTAGATTTTCCACTAGATCTTACCTTCAGTGTATTAATAGATACACATTATTACATCATACATTTTAATATTTTAATAATTGTTGCAATATAAATTGTTGCCTTTGTAATTCCATGTATTTATTTTCATATTTAAAAATATTCTCAGAAGAGGTCTGTAAGCTTCGCCAAAATGCTGAAAGGAGGAGAGTCTGTGCCACAAAAAAGAGTTAACACCTGGACTAGAGGAAGTTCATAAGGTGAAAGAGAGGTCAGGCCCTGGTGCCTCTCCATATGTAGAATTGACCATATGTATTAGCCTTCTGTAGAATCTAGCTTGTGGATTTTAAATCTGTAGATTTTCATGGGAGTGAAAATGAAAAAATACTTTAATCTAAATTGGCACACAGAATAAAAACAGTATTAAGAATTAATAACCTTAGTAGTAATACTAACACCTTAAGGTGACCACTCAACTATGACACCAGTATAATTAGACTTAAATATTATGACATGATGTTTTCCCCTGGTTCACTCACTCTTTTTCTGTTTTCTTCAGGAAACTGACAGTAATGACGTAAAAAGCCCTACATGGCAAGACATAGAAATTGAAGAAGCTATGCCAACACTTCCTCCGCAAATGCACCCTGAAATTCCAGAACAAGGTGCAAAGTCTTCAATAGAGTCCCCTATGCCTCAGGTATATGCGACTGGTACAGAATGGTGCCTTGAAGGAAAACTCAAAACAAGTCTAAGCAATCATGATGAAGAGTTATGTGTCGTAAGTCATGTGGGACCTAAAGCCAGAGTTCCCTGCTCTGGAGAAGCTGCAGTTAATAATTATGACAAAACAGAGAATGGGTGTACTATATTAGGTGTAACACAGGTAATTGGAAATAACACAGTTGAGACAGAAAATGAAGGGTCTCACCTACTAATCAGTGAGGATATTTCCAAAAGAAAAAACCAGGAATCTTCGTTTGAAGGAGTCGGGGATCCATGCTTTTCTGCAAAAAGAAAGAAAACAATCCCCAAAGCCTCCTCAGACCAAGAGGAAACAGAAATGAATTTTGCCCAAAAACTGATAGATTTGGAACATTTGCTTTTTGAGAGACATAAACAAGAAGAACAGGACAGGCTATTAGCATTGCAACTTCAGAAAGAGGTAGATAAAGAACAAGTGACGCCAAACCGGCAAAAAGGATCCCCAGGTCAGTATCAGTTGCGTCCTACGTCCTCACCTCCAAGCAAAGTGCAAAATGGACAGAGGAAGAATTCCGAAGATAGGAACTTTAAAAGGCAAACCGGTACAGAGGATCCAAAACCTCAGAGAGGCTCAAAAAATGAGAATTGGCAACCTTCTTTTAAGGTTCAGTTGAAACATTCGGTTAATGTTGGTGGAAGAAAGATGCCAAATTCTGCTAGAGATAATTGTAATGTATCTAAAAATACTCGTTCCCTACAGCCTAATAAGTCACAGAAAAGTATTTTTCAGATGTTTCAGAGGTACACAAAGTAATGCATGGGTAAAAGATGGGTGTTCTATAATCTGGTAAAGTGGGATTGGGAAACTCTCCTTTCTATCGAGTCTATAAATTTTTCATTAATTCTTCTCTGTGGACACATTCATTGTCCTTAATTAAAGGACTGTGGGGTTGTAAGGGAGGAATATATAAATATGCTTCTACTAAACTCAGTCGTAAAGAGTGCCAACCCTTTCCTTCATAACTGATATGCCATACCTTACAGGTATAAAATGCTTTGGCCAACTCCCAAGAAATCTTTGAAGTGCCATTCTCTTTCCTCAAAATGCATGTTTTATGGCCTTTGCTCACCTTTTGTCCTGACTAGTAATTAAAGCAATATTACATTGTACCAAGTAGTTAAGGAATCCAGGCAGGGTTTAAAATCTAAGTTTTCTTGCTATTTTTCCATATTGAAATTCATCTTCCCTAACACTAAAGTAATCCAGTTTCCATCTCCTTTTCAGTTATTTTAAGCATTATAGCATTTTCTTTTATTTCAAATGGGTTGGATGAACATGAAATCACAAAAGTTATGAATTAGTAACAGGAAACTAGATGCTTGATGCAAAAGGAGTTAAAGAGTTGGGATGAGGCTGGGTTGGGTAGATTGACAGTTGGGAAGCATGGAATGAGTGACTGATCAGAAACTCGGTCCAGGATGGAGTAGTAGGTGTAGTTTGGCAGAGCATTCTCTCTCGTCCTTTCTTTGCTAAAACAATGACACAAAACATTTGGGTTTTCCAGCTTTCACACCATAGTTTCTAGTGTCCCCATCAAAATTAGTTACTAAATTACTTGAAATTTTGAAGATGCACATTTCTGTTAATCTGCTATTCCAGAAAAATAAAATTGGAATTTACTGTAGGAGAGTTATATCACAATACCCTATGTTGTGGAACTTGAGACTTAACCATGTTTATTTCCATGTTATCGGTTGTACTGATTGATACTGACTTATTTGTATTGATGGACAAAAATTAAAAGTATGATACTTGGGTTTTGCCCTGTCTTACCCTTGAAAGTTAAATCAGAAGGCAATGACGTCCTTTCGTGAAATTGGACTATTAATCTTTTGTTTTATTAATATGAATAACTGAGCAAACAATAAGTTTTAACAGCATTTCTGTTGTCTATTATCCATCCTTTTAAGGTAAAAAATATACAATAAAATGTCCTACAGCAAATGCTAGCTTAAATTTGTCAATATTTTTATACATTATTGAGGTTTTTTTCCCCTCCAAATTTCTTATAACTGAAATTCTGTTAATCTTTGCATTTTTGATGGTATCTATTTCAATATTGGGTAATTATGGGTGGAATTTTGATGCTAACTTAAAATTTAGTTCGTCCCCTTTTTTTTGAGAGGGCACTTCTCATATTTATTGATCAAATGGTTGTTTACAACAATAAAATTCTGTATAGGGGACTCAATGCACAATCATTAATCAACGCCAAGCCTAACTCTCAACAGTCTCCAATCTTCTGAAGCATAACGAACAAGTTCTTACATAGTGAATAAGTTCTTACATGGTGAACAGTGCAAGGGCAGTCATATCACAGAAACTTTCGGTTTTGATCACGCATCGTGAACTATAAACAAGTCAGATATGATTATTCATTTGATTTTTATACTTGATTTATATATGAATCCCACATTTCTCCCTTATTTTATTTTATTATTATTTTTTTTAAATAAAATGCTGAAGTGGTAGGTAGTTGCAAGATAAAGATAGAAAGCATAAGTTAGTGCTGTAAGGAGGCAAATGTAGACGATCAGGTGTGTGCCTATAGACTAAGTATTAATCCAAGCTAGACAAGGGCAACAAAACATCCACAGATGCAGAAGATTTCTCTCAAAACCGTGGGGGTGAGGTTCTAAGCCTCACCTCTGTTAATCCCCAATTTCTCACCTGATGGTCCCCCTGCGACTGTGCCTGTCTTAGGTTGTTCCTCCCTTGAGGAATCTTACCCGTCTCTGGTTAACCAGCCGTCTTCCCGGGCCATACAGGAAATGTAAATTTGGTAAGTGAGAGGGAAGCAATATTCTTTGAGAAGGTTAGCTTTTTACTTCTTTGCAGATTTATGCCCTGTGGCTTCTATGCCTTAGTTTGCCCTTTTTAAAAAAAAATGTGATTGCCTTCTGAGTAATAACTAATGAAGTGTAGTCAGAAACTAACCAAATCTGCCTAAAATAAACTAAAATCTATTATCATCAAAGTAGTATTTTTCTAAGAGCAATTTCACTTTACGTTTTAGGGTAGACATTGCCAGAACTCCTCAAATTAAAAGTTATATAATTAAATCTTCCTGGAATAAATAGCCCATGACCAAAAAGGGGGGAAAATGGTGTGACAATTTAGGATTTATATATTTAACCACTGATTTGTCTGTGAAGACGTCTTCCTGACTAAAGTTGGTTTTAAGGTAAATTTTAATTTCTCTGTTAGGCTTTCTGGTAGTCCTGCCAAGTATGTATGCCTTTTCATTAGAAACTGATGTTCTGTGTTGGTCATTAGGATGTTTTACTTTTTCTTCTCATTTTTGTGGAAGGGGTCTGAGAGTATTTTGTTTTGCAGGAAGTACTAAAACTGCAGAGGTTTAGAATCTGAAAAGTAAAATAATCGTAAGAAATAAAGTGGACATTTATATTTTACCACAATTAAAAATAAAAATTAAAAGTTCTATATAACGATCAAAGGAAAATTGGAGGACATGGCAAACTGGAGAGGAAATAGATGCAATTGACAACTAAATTTTCTTTATGTAAAGTTAACTGCTGATACATTAAAAAATAGTAACAAACAAAAGGAAAATTAGAAAAGCTTATGTTCCCAAAGAAACAGTTCTCAGGAAAGATAAATGGCTCTTAAATATGCAAAAATATGAATATCACTTAACATTAATGCTAGTATTTTTCTACCCTTAGTAAAAAGAAAGGTGCTTTTGTTTTTGTGTGTATAAGTGTGGGATTTTTTCCTTGGCAAGAATGTGGGGAAATTGGCACTCATGTTGCTTGGTATATGAATACAAAATTAAAAATTCCAATGGAGTTAAACTTGGTAACTATGTCTCTAGAAATTTCTTAAAGCTGTCTTCACATGTGTTTAGACTGGTATGTGCAGAACATGTTTGTGTGGCATTTTTTGTAATAAGCTTAGAAACAACCTTAATGAATCAGTAGACACTAGATAAATGATACAGTGGAACACTATACAGTGATTAAACAAGAAAACCACTTTATGGGTATGAAAAGAACTAGAAGATACAGAATTAAAAATACAAGATGTAGAATAGCATATATAGTGTGCAACTATTTGTCAAAAATATATATATGTGTATATTTGCATAAGTTATCTCTAGAAAGAAATAGGCATTGCTGTGGAGAGAACCTGGGTGGCTGGGAGATAGGAGTGGAAGAATGAGTATCTACTATTTTATACTTTTTGAACTTTCCAATCATACTCAGTATATCATCTAGTCAAAATTTAAATGATCTTAAAAGTATTGCAGGATAAGGGAAGCTTATGCATCTCAGCCAACAACACTATAGATGGTCTTTCTTTGCCTTTAAATTTTAATTCAGAAATGCTTTTTCAGTGTGAAAAAAATAGCATTGTGAATTTTTGGAAATAGCATTGTGAATGACTTTAAATTTATTTAGCTTTAAACTATTTTTAAAATTAATTTGAAAGCAAAAATTATGCCTTCCAGGTAGCATTGCAGCAGACCTACAATCCTGCTGAGAACAATGAGAAAAGCCAGATAAAAATGTAAAATTGTCTACTTAAAAGCATCAGAGAATTACTGAAATAATGAGGACTAAATTTAGGAGCTAAGATTCTAGAGAAGGGAGAATTAAGAGGTGAACTGATGTTTGCATCTGAAAGGTGGTTTTGCTGGTAGCATGTTCCTATTCTGAATCAGGACAAGGATTAGAGCTGCTGCTGATGAACAGAAACTGGCAGAGCACTTGGCCTCATGAAGCTGGAGTGACAATATTGGAACTTGAAGGTCATCAAACACAGAGCTGGCTTTCCCATCAAGATAATTGCAGAACTTTGAAACTGGTCAGGGCAGAGCCTAAAAGCTTGAAAAGCAGAAAGATGTCTTCAGACTCAACAATGCTGGTGAAGACAGAAGACTAGAGTTCAGGCCCTAGCAGGGGCAAGAGGCCCGTGGAACACACCAAGGCGTCCATTGAGAGCCCCAGCCCTGCATCTGTGAACTATATCCCAGGGGCCAGCACCGCATGCCACCTGTTTCTATAGAGCCTGTGATTTAAGAATAGTTTTAAATGGCTTTTAGATTCCTTAGTTCACAAATATTTAATCCATAAGGAATTTAATTTGGAACTAGTAATTTGTGCATAAGTTTGGACCAAGGGTATACAGTGCAGGAGGGAAGAGAATTCCGTCTTAAACCTTGGTTTCTACCTGTATGACCTTAGGTGGGCTTTCATTACCTTGCTTTCTTAATTTATGAATGGGATTCACGTAACCAAGTTACTGTCAAGAGTTAAGTAATATAGAGGACCTGACACAGGCCCTGACTCAAAAAAGAACCTTCATAAGTTCCTTCCCCCGACTATACTTCACCCCGCCTCCACCATTCCCACTTTGGGAAGAGTCTTCCTCCATCCAGTGACTTTGTGCTCCCGTGAGTCCCTAGATATGGCATCCAAGAAATTGAAATTATCTTTTGTCTACTGATGAAGACTCTACTCACTTCTGCTAGATGTGTCCACAGCTCCCTGTGTCACAGGAGACCTTGTCCCTATAGAAAACCAGTTCTTAGGGAGTGCTTTGTGGCTGTCTTATTTGGTATGCATAATGGAGTATAAAGTGCTAATAACTTCGGGAGATTAAAAAGATGAGAGTTGAGCTACCGCCATGTGTTTACCCATTTCTTTTTCCTGTGTAGAAATCTTAATGAATACGACTTAAAATTTCGAGCCTGACTTTTTACCCCCCACCCCCCCACCCCAGAATGTTTTGCCTTGTCTTGATAGGGTTTGGAGAACATGGACCCTGAGTTCAACGTAGAGTTTCCTTACTTCACATTCTCCTTCACCTTGGCTTTTGTTGTCCCTGGCAGCTCCAATTAGGCTCTATCTGCGAAACTAGTTCAATTCAGAAAACTTTCTCCAGTTGGGGATCATAAAGTGAGTGTCCACTTTTTGTATCCCTCTCTATCTCTTAAGACCAAAAAAAAGGTTGGGTGTCTCTTTTTTACTGCAGGTTAGGCTGACTGACCACGGACTTTGCTGAGTCCCAGGATCGGGATGAGACCTCACCCCTTGCTCAGTTTATACTAGAAAAGCTAGGTTATACTGGATGTATTGCTTGAGATCCAAATAAGAAAACAAAAACCACAATAGGAATTTCAACAGAAGGTATACTATATAGGTAATTGATTAGGTTTTGGAGCAAAAGGAACCCTGAGCCCAAAGATAACTGCAGGAAGTGATTGCCACCCTCAAAGCTGGGGAACAAGCTCGGTTTGGGTTACTAGAATGAGCTCAGGAGGAGGGAAAAAATGCAAAATATGGGCTTAAACACAAATGCCCAGGAGAGGTAAAACCTCACTAAGGAGCCATAGAGGAAAACTGGAGAGCCCTCCCGGCTATTTGATTTCTGTTGCTCTGATCATATCCAAGTGTCCCCGGCTTGACCAGAGCAATGATTAGACAGTAAGGTTTGTGTGTACCACACCATACACAATCACCTAAAGCCACCACCATTGTCCCGAATCCCTACCAGCTTAACAATTCCTCACCTACAGGGATGCCAAGTACCGGACTCTGAAATTTCTATAGAACATTCAGGTCTCAGGCATCACTAAATTCCCAGAGCTCCTAGGAGGGTGCGCCTAAGAAATAATAGAACACCATGATAAGATTTAAAGGAGGACATTTGAGTGAGTGAAATAGATCATACGTAACTCCAGAGCAAGCCTATTGCAGAAAATCAAATGACAGAAGAATTGCATAATAATTTTACCAAGAGGCACTGATTATACTAAATTTGGTTTTAGCATGTGAGAATCTTTTCACTCCCAAAGAACTTAAAGTATTGTGATTTATACAACTACTCAGGATCTCAAGAATGGTTGTTTGGGAAAGCACCTTGTAAACGAAAAAAATTACTTGATTCTTTATATTGGAAAATGCTTAGAAAACATTTAAAGCTGAAAATTAAACTACCTGGTTCGTTTTCAGAAGAAAATTCCTTCAGCATTGATAAAAGGTTTAATTGCCTAAGACTTGGGTCTTTAGAAGGAAAGAAGAGACAATTTTAATGTTGCATAATAGCAAAAGCTGCCACGATGAGAGCAGACCCAACCATACCTCTTTTCTTTAGCTTAAAAATATATGTATGTATCATGTATTTTTCTGAAATGTTATTCTAAATTTGGGGCCTTTTTCATTAAATTATCTTTAAATATCAGAGTGATTTTGACATTTTACCTTAACTCTATGGAATGTGGTTTGTGGTTTTTTGCAGAGTCTTTTGAGAGCAATTACTACAGAAAATTTACTTTTAATGAGGTTGTGGGATTTTTTTCTCTCAATGTTCTAGGCCCATTTTGTATTTATTTTTCTGATTGCATTATTTGCGTATTCTTCTGTGGGGTTGTTAGGCTTTCTTCCCAACTTCTACGGGCTCTTTATATATTAGGAAAATTGACCCCCTTCTTTGTAATATGTTACCAAAAAAAATTTCCCCACGGGAATAAAAGAGACCCTACACTCCAAGGAAAAGATTGTTTTGTAGCCATGGTAATAAGTAACCACCAGAACAGGTTATAAACTTGTCTAATCAATCAATGACAATGTGGTTCATTGAACATACCTCTGAAAACCAACCAATGAGTTTGGTCTGAAAGTCTGCTAATCAAGGTTGTCTCAAGCCAGTAAACACACTTCCAAAACAATACCTTAAGGCCTCCATAGGTAAGATCAGTTTGCTTTGTGCAAGGCTGATCACATGACCATCAGCATACCTGTCCTTCACATAAGCACTAAACTCAGATTTGGGGTCTCAGTTATTGACTGCTGATTTCATACTTTGATACCAGCTTGTCATTTGTCATTTAACTGTGGTTATGAGGCTTTTCGTCTTGCCATGCTGATTTTGCGATAATTTTTTAAAATGAGTTTTGAAATTTTTTGTTAGGATTTTCTCCACAACTATAAAGGTGTCACCCTTCTCCCCTGCCTCCAATATGTGTGTCGTTTTATTTTTTATATTTCAATATTTGACTCATTTGATGTTTAACCTGGCATAAGGAATAAGATATGGCCTGGCTCTTTTCCCATTGTTTATGGAAAACACCATTTTTTAAAAAGTGCATTATTGCCACTAATCTCAGATGCCTACTTATTATATATTAAATTCCTATACATATTAGGTTCTATATCTGGATTTCCTATTCTGGTCCATCGGCATGCTATGCATTCATGCATTAATAGCCCACTTAATGACTGAAGTTTTATGACACAGCAAGTTACCCCTCGTTGCTCTTTTTTTCTCACAATATGCTGGCTATTGTTATTTTTCTATATAAACCAGAACCCCATTCTGTTTCTGAAAGTCTCTTACCTCCAGCCATTTCCTTTCCTTCATCACCAGTGGCTGCTACCAAGGGATAACTGCTCTGCTTTCAAAAGGGATCCCCTCTCATTTGCCATCACTGAGCTTCTATCATTTCCTCACCTTTCCTCTCTACTTGCCCCCTGACGCCCCCTCCAGCACTTATGCCCAGCTGTACTTGCTCTCAGATCTGTTCACAGGAGTTCCACACAGAGTGGGACCCTCGCCCTCTGAAGACAAAAGCTTGCTGATGTTTTTCTGAGATTGGCCACTGCGGGGATCCCTTGATACTTCCCTTCATCCCCACTACGTTCTCCAAACCCACTGCACCTCTTTGGCTGCCCAGGTTGCTTGTTCTAGTAAAGAGTGTTTGAAGCCACGTTGGGGAGCCTCACTTAGCAAGGAGCTATAAATGGCTTCTAGAAGCTGAGGGCAGTCTCCAACCAAGAACCAGCCAAAAACTAAAGTTTTGCTGCAGGGAATTGATTGCTGCCAGCAACCACGAAAGCAGGGAGCGGATCCTTCCCCCGTGGAGCCTCCGAAGGAGAATCCAGCGCTGGCCAACACCTTGATTGCAGCTTGTGAGATCCTAAACAGAAAATGGAGTTAAGCTGTGCCCAGAATCCTGAGCGTGCAATAATATACTTGTGTTGTTTGAAGACCCTAGGATCACAGGGTTATGCATCAATAGTTAACTAAGGTCAGATGGCAGGAAGTGAGAAACTGCTGAGCTTGAAATGGCCTTTCCTCCCCATGAATGGCCACCCCAAAAAAACCTCTTCACAGGAGGTCTTGCTGCTCTTTCCTTAAACTTACTAACCAGCATACCACATATCTCGCGATTGCCCCTCAACCCTCACGATAAGGAAGTGTTGGAAGGAAGAATTTTCTTCTACCTCTCGAGGTTCTTGTAGTGGGCTAAGACTCATTTGACATGAGACAGATTGACAGGAGAAAAAAAAACAACCAAGGTTTAATTACCTACGCACAAGGAATCCACAGACACAGACTCCAAAGACAGGGAAAGTGAGGTACACATGTCATCCTGAACTAAGGAGAAAGGCGAGGGGACTGAGACTTCAAAGGAAAAGGGAAGAAAATTCACTGGAATAGAGTAAATATTAGTAATACTTGGTGGGCCACACAAAAACAATGGGGCGCAGAGAGGACTTAGCCACATCCCTCCCTGGCTGCCACATCTCCTTCACATTGTAGCATAGTTATCTGGGGTGACAGATCTCCTGGATCAGTTCCCCTACCTTAGTCCATAGTTATCTGGGGTGACAGATCTCCTGGATCAGTTCCTCTACCTTAGTCCTTGATTTTTTTCCACTCCAACATAACCTGCCTGCCACAGTGGCACACCCTGGGGCAGCCTCCCTTAGCCCCTATGGAGGGATGGGAGCAGCACCACAGAAGAAAGACACTTCTGTGATGTTTTGCATGTATTGGTCTTTTATAACTCGGACATTAGTTGATGTGGGTAAAACTGCAATATTTCCAGACTCTTGCCTGGCCTTAGTGTGTATCTCCATATCAACAGGTGTTTCCAAGGGGTGGAGAGAAGTAGTCCATCTCCATATCAGCAGGTATGACAAGGGCGAGCAAGGGCATATCTGGACCTGAGAGGTTGGGTTGAGCCCCTTTTTTGCTGCAGCCAGGTGGCGAGAGACATGGCAAGCAGAGGTAGATAACTGCTTGTAAGCAATAAACAGGTTTCTCCCACTTTATTTCTCCCTTTGACTGACTTCGGTTTCACAGCTATTTTGCCCCGGGATTTTCCCCTGGAGTTACATCTGGCCATAGTTGGCAGGACTTCTGAACCTGAAGTGTGTCTACATGGGTACTACCCTTGGACAGGCTACCTCTAGAGATGGTGGGGAGGCCCCAGTGGCTGCAGTGGTAGAGGGTGCAGCTTCACCCAGGAGCACCCTATCTGTGGGGCTTCCAATTGGGGAGCCCTCTAGTGGGAAACTAGCCTAGGGTAAAGTACCTCCTAGATGGGTAGGGCCTTCCCCAGAATTGGGGAAGGGTGGCGACACAAGAAGCTGTGGAATTAGCCCTCCGTGAGATAGAAGACTGCTTAGAGGCCCTGAGTGGCCGTGTAGCTTCTTGGATTGTGGGATGTCTTTTCCTCAAAGATGGTGGAAAGGGTTATCGAGGAAAGAGAGAAACTTTGCCAGGAGAGAAAGACACTTTGGCATTGCCAGGAAAAGCTGTGCAATGACCTATGGGATGCCCTTAAGAAAGAGAAACAGTTATTGAGAAGACAGGGCAAGCTTCTGGAAGATATATTAGCAGTGAGGGCGGAGGCAGCAGGAAAAGCTGCATTGCAGGAGGCCATGGGGGAGGAGGAGGAAAAAGCAGTGCCCTCAGCCCTGGAGATGATAGAGGAGATGCTGGGAGAGGATGAAGGGGTGGGCCCTCAGCTGATCTGTTGCCAAGGCCACCGCCCAAAGCACCAGCCTCTCCCATATTAAAGGCCCACCCGATTGTAATTAAAAACTCAGGGGGAGGAGCCGCCCCCTCCTCAAGTTGTGCAGCACTCCATGCTCTGTTCCTATACCCAGGATGAGCTGGCGGACATGAGCATCCACTTTTGGCTGCCAGTGGAACCTCTGCCTACGTGACTTTTGCATCTCTGGGAGATGGGGGTGGAAAACATTGTTATGTTGGGGTATGAAATGAGTAGATTGGCTTTCTTGATGACTCACCCTTCCCTCCAGCAGCAGTTGCAAAGTGCCCATCACACCTCAGGGAATCGGGCATTTCTGGATTGGCTGACACGTGCGATCAGGGCACTTTGGCCTAATCAGAGTGATTTACCATATTTATCCACTAGTTGGAAAACATATGCAGAGCTCCAGCAGGTGTTACAGAAGCTGGGCATGAAAAATGTCATCTATAATATGGCCCCCTAGCGCCACGATGAGGAGTTGTTCACTGTAGGAAAGAGAAACCTGGTGCTCCGTACGCCTCCCCCATCTCTCTTTGGGTCCCTAGTGACTATTCTTGTCCTCCACATAATGAGTGAGTCTCATATACTCATAACCCATAAGTGAGGCTACTCATACTTTAGCAGACCTGGGGGAGGTTGAAGCAATAAGAGCACGGAATATTTGGTAACAAATACTTGGTGGGCCACCCAGAAACAATGGGGCACAGAGAGGATTTAGTACAGGCTACGACTGAAAGGAAAGGTGCAAAAGGCCCTGTGAAGGTCTTGAGGACCCAAATGTGGGTTGGTTTGATAGAGGCCAGGGTAGTGAAAGAAAAACTTAATGGGCAACCCGATAGGATCTTATTAGAACTGTGGCACCAATTAAAGACAGAGCAAGCAGTTCAGCTGCTGAGGTCCAGGATGTGGAAACCAGAGGCAAAACCCCATGTCCAGCCTGTGTCTCTGTAAGGCTTCCTGGGGACAGTACTCAGGCTCTGCCTGGGCCCTCACCCCCACAGGAGGATGATTGGGAGATGCAGTTTGACTGAGGGGAGGGTCAAGGCCCTCACCGTGGGGACCAAAGGTCACATGTAGAATTAGCAATTCATCGGTCCTCCAAAATGTACAGTGTGTCCTGGAACTGGTGGACACAGCTGCTGAATGTTCGCTGAATTATGGCAACCCTAAGCATTTCCCTGGGACCCCTGCTGTGATATATGGCTATGGGGGTGAGACAGAGTGAAGAAAGCCCAAATCCCATTGGGGATAGGGTGTTTACCCCCAAAGGAGTATACTGTGTACATTTCTCCCATTCCAGGATATATTTTGGGAGTAGATGTCCTGAAGGGCCTGTGGTTACAGACCACTGCTGGTGAGTTCAGACTGAGGTTATGTGGTAAAGGCTGAGGGGACATGCTCAGTATCCACCTGTAGCTCTTCCTGTACCTCAGTGGGTGACAAATACTAAGCAGTATAAATCCCTGGGGGCACAAGGAAATTGGAGAAACTCTACAGGAGTTGGAGAAGGTGGACATCATAAAGCCCACTCATACTCCTTTTAATCCCCTGCTGTGGCCAGTGAAAAAGCCAGACAGCTCCTGGTGTATGACAGGATTACAGGGAATTGAATAAAGTCACACCCCCTTTGCATGCTTTTATCCCCTCTAGAGAAGCCCTTATGGAAAGAATCAGTCATGAACTAGGGATGTATCATTATGTTGCAGACCCTGCTAATGTTTTCTTCTCTATTGACATAGCACAGGGAAGCCAGGAACCGGTTGCCTTCATGTGGGAAGGCCGGAAGTGGACGTTTACTGTCCTTCCACAGGGATACCTCCACAGTCCCACCGTCTGTCATGAACTTGTAGCCCAGGACTATGGAAGAAACTGCAAACAGTGTAGATGTATTACTATGCTGATGATATTATGGTCACATCTGATTCTCTTTCAGATTTAGAAGGGGCAGTATTGAGACTGCAGCAACATCTACAGAGAAAGGATGGGCTGTGAATAGCACCAAGGTTCAGGGACCAGGTTGGTCTGGAAATTCTTGGGGGTCCGTGCCAGATGGATTCACCACTGAATTTCATCAGACATATAGAGAAGACATAATACCCATTCTCCATAAAGATTTCCAAAAAATAGAAAAGGAGGGAAATACTTCCAAACTCATTCTATTAAGCCAGCATCACCCTAATACCAAAAACAGGCAAAGACCCCACCAAAAAAGAAAATTACAGACCAATATCCCTGATGAATATAGATGCTAAAATACTCAAAATATTAGCAGACTGAATTCAAAAATACATCAAGACGATCATACACCATGATCAAGTGGGATTCATCTCAGGGATGCAAGGATGGTACAACATTAGAAAATCCATCAACATCATCAACCACATCAACAAAAAGAAGGACAAAAAACACAAGATCATCTCCATAGATGCTTAAAAAGCATTCGACAAAATTCAACATTCATTCATGATAAGAACTCTCAACAAAATGGGTATAAAGGGCAAGTACCTCAATATAATAAAGGCCATATATGACAAACCCACAGCCAACATCATACTTAACACTGAGAAGCTGAAAGCTTTCCCCTAAGATCAGGAACAAGACAAGGATGCCCACTCTCCCCACTTGAATAATTCAACATAGTATTGGAGGTCCTAGCCACAGCAACCAGACAACACAAAGAAATACAAGGCATCCAGATTGGTAAGGAGGAAGTCAAACTGTCCCTATTTGCACATGACATGATATTGTACATAAAAACCCTGAAGAATCCACTCCAAAACTACTAGATCTAATATCTGAATTCAGCAAAGTTGCAGGATACAAAACTAATATGCAGAAATCTGTTGCTTTCCTATACACTTAACGACGAACTAGCAGAAAGAGAAATCAGGAAAACAATTCCATTCACAAATGCATCAAAAACAAGAAAATACCTAGGAATAAACCTAACCAAGGAAGTGAAAGACCTATACCCCGAAAACTACAAGACACTCTTAAGAGAAATTAAAGAGGACACTAACAAATGGAAACTCATCCCATGCTCTTGGCTAGGAAAAATTAATATCATCAAAATGGCCATCCTGCCTAAAGCAATATACAGATTCAATGCAATCCCTACCAAAACACCAACAGCATTCTTCAATGAACTGCAACAAATAGTTCTAAAATTCATATGGAACCACAAAAGACCTTGAATAGCCAAAGCAATCCTGAGAAGGAAGAATAAAGCAGGGGGGATCTTGCTTCCCAACTTCAAGCTCTATTACAAAGCCACAGTAATCAAGACAATTTGCTACTGCCACAAGAACAGACCCATAGACCAGTGGAACAGAATAGAGAGTCCAGATATTAACCCAAACGTATATGGTCAATTAACATATGATAAAGGAGCCTTGGACATACAATGGGGAAATAACAGCCTCTTCAACAGCTGGTGTTGGCAAAACTGGACAGCTACATGTAAGAGAATGAAACTGGATCATTGTCTAACCCCATACACAAAAGTAAACTTGAAATGGATCAAAGACATGAATGTAAGTTATGAAACCATAAAACTCTTAGAAAAAAACATAGGCAAAAATGTCTTGGACATAAACATAAGCAACTTCTTTATGAACATATCTCCCTGGGCAAGAGAAACAAAAGCAAAAATGAACAAGTGGAACTATATCAAGCTAAAAAGCTTCTGTACAGCAAAGGGCATCATCAATAGAACCAAAAGGCATCCTACTATATGGGAGAATATATTCATAAATAATGGATCTGATAAAGGGTTGACATCCAAAATATATAAAGAGCTCATGCACCTCAATAAACAAAAAGCAAATAATCCAATTAAAAAATGGGCACAGATCTGAACAGACACTTCTCTAAAGAAGAAATTCAGATGGCCAACAGACACATGAAAAGATACTCCACATCGATAATCATCAGAGAAATGCAAATTAAAACCACAATGAGATATCACCACATACCAGTAAGGATGGCCACCATCCAAAAGACAAACAATAACAAATGTTGGCGAGTTTGTGGAGAAAGGGGAACCCTCCTACACTGCTGGTGAGGATGTAAATTAGTTCAACCATTGTGGAAAGCAGTATGGAGGTTCCTCGAAAAACTAATAATAGAAATACCATTTGACCCAGGAATTCCACTCCTAAGAATTTACCCTAAGAATGCAGCGGCTCAGTTTGAAAAAGACATATGCACCCTTATGTTTATTGCAGCACTATTTACAATAGCCAAGAAACGGAAGCAACCTAAGTGTCCATCAGTAGATGAACGGATAAAGAAGATGTGGTACATATACACAATGGAATATTATTCACCCATAAGAAGAAAACAAATCCTACCATTTGCAACAACATGGATGGAGCTAGAGGGTATTATGCTCAGTGAAATATGCCAGGCGGAGAAAGACAAGTATCAAATGATTTCACTCATCTGTGGAGTATAAGAACAAAGCAAAAACTGAAAGAACAAAACAGCAGCAGAGTCACAGCATGGACTAACAGTTACCAAAGAGAAAGGGACTGGGGAGGATGGGTGGGAAGGGAGGGATAAGGGTCGGGGGGAGAAAGGGGGCATTATGATTAGCATGTATAATGAGGGGGGCACAGGGAGGGCTGTACAACACAGAGAAGACAAGTAGTGATTCTACAGCATCTTACTACACTGATGGACAGAGACAGTAATGGGGTATGTGGGGGGACTTGGTGATGGGGGGAGTCTAGTAAACATAATGTTCCTCATATAATTATAGATTAATGATACCAAAAAAAAACCCACACACACAAACAGCAGCAGACTCACAGAACCCAAGAATGGACTAACAGTTACCAAAGGGAAAGGCACTGGGAAAGATGGGTGGGAAGGGAGGGACAAGGGGGAAAAGGGGGGCATTACTTTTAGCAGACATAATGTGGGGAGGGGCACGGGGAGGGCTGTACAGCACAGAGAAGACAAGTAGTGATTCTATAGCACTGTCCATGCTGATGGACAGTGACTGTAATGGGGTATGTGGGGTGGACTTGATGATGGGGGGAGTCTAGTAACCATAATGTTGCTCATATAAATGTAGATTAATGATACCGAAAAAAAAAAAGATGCAGGACAGAACAGGAAGACAGAAAAAAAAAATTCTTGGGGGTTGTCTGGTCGGGTGAAACAAGAGTTATTCCTGAAACCGTCATAGACAAGTCCAGGCTTTCCCCACCCCTACCACTGTGGCAGTATTACAAGAGTTTTGGGGTCTTTTGGGCTACTGGAGAGTGTTTATCCCTCACTTAGCACAAATTCTGAAGCCCTTATACTGGTTGGTACGAAAGGGTATCAGGTGGGACTGGGATAAGGTATGCACAGCTGCTTTTACTGCTGCTAAGCGAATAGTCAAGGCCATACAGGCCTTGTGTGTAATGGGCTCATCATGGCCCTGTGAGCTGGATGTTCATGTAACCAAAGATGGTTATGGATGGGGTCTTCAGCAGTGGCTTGAATGGACACTCCAACCTATTGGATTCTGGTCACAACTATGAAAAGGAGCAGAGAGGTCTGGTACACCTTAATAGAGAGGAACTGGCTGCCATGTACTGTCTTGCTGGCTACAGAGCCCATCACCAGAACAGTTCCAACCAAGGTAATAACCACCTGTCCCATCCTGGGGTGGGTGCAAGACTGGACCCAAAGGCCACGGAGTGGCATGGCACAGACGCCTACACTGACCAAATGGGGTGCATATTTACAGCAGCATAGCAGCCTCTCTACTAACTCCTTAAGTAGAGAACTCCAACGCTTATTGAGGCCAGTGACATACACCAGTGGAAAGCAAGAACTTGCTTTTGAGCCATTGGTAGCAGAAAGTTCTTATCAGGAGAGAAAAGCCTCTATACCTGAAGGTGCTTGGTTGTTGGGAGCAAACCTGTGGGCCTTTAGGAAGGCTTGGTTACGAAAGCCCCACCCTTAAAACCTCCCTCCCAAGGGCCCCCACCCACAAAATGGCAAACTCCCTGCTTCTCTTCCTGGTCCTCCGCTCCCGCCGGCGCCACCTAAGGCCCAATCACCTTCTGACCCACCCCTTCCTCACTACCTGTATAAATTGAGCCTGCAAACAATAAACTGTGTCAGCTTGATCAGATATCCTGTCTTGCTGTCCGTTCTTTGTGTCCCTTGCCCCTTCATTCTCTCCTCCAGGTCGTCGACCCCCATTGACTGTCCTGCGGGTCGGGACACTTGGTACACAGATAGCTCCAGCTGTGGGCAGCCCCAAAAGTGGAGGGCTGTGGCTTTCCATCCTGAGACTGAGACAATATGGATGGAGGATGGAGAGGGGAAGAGCAGTCAATGGGCTGAGTTGTGGGCAGTATGGCTTGCGATCACCCAGGAGCCCTCCCTATTGTTGTCTGCACTGACAGCTGGACCATCTATTGGGGCTTGACCCTATGACTACCAACATGGTATCATGCCAACTGGATGGTTGGTCACCGGCCCCTTTGAGGGCAAGAGCTGTGGCAAGACCTATGGGCCTCTGTTCAGACTAATACCATTACCATATATCATGTGACTGGCCATTTGCCTTTGGCATCCCCAGGGAATGATGAAGCAGACACATTGGGTACATTGGCTAGAAGGGAAGCCTGGCTCTGATGTAGTCCAATGGTTACATCAGCATTTGTTGCATGCGGGGCAAAAGACAATGTGGCCTGTAACCTGTCAATGGGGCTTGCTGTTGACCTTTGAAGTAGTCAGCAGAGCCCAGAAGGAGTGCCTTGTGTGCTCTAAGAGGGGCTTTCACCAAGTCCCACAGCAACATGGAACAATAGTAAAGGGGCCAATACCCCTTGTCAAGTGGTAGATAGACTGTATTGGGCCTCTGCCCATATCAGAAGGGTATTGGTATGCCATGACTTATGTGGACATGGCTACTGGACTACTGGTTGCTGTTTCTGAACATCGTGCAGATCAGCAAACCCCCAAAAGGTGCCTAGAGCATCTCTTTGCAGCCTATGGTGCAGCCGCATGTAATTGAGAGAGATCAAACCACCCACTTTACTGGACATGCGTTACAAGGATGGGTGCAGCAATTAGGAATGAAGTGGAAGTTGCATGTACCGTATAAACCTACTGGGGCAGGCATGATAGAGAGGTACAATGGTTTGTTGAAATCTGGCTGAAATCAGACACCAATAATCTACGGGGCTGGTCAGTTCATTTATGGACAGTGCTACGATGTTTGAATAAGAAGCCCTGAAAAGGAACCTTGAGCCCTGTGGACATGCTAACACACATTGCTGCCTCTCCTATACAACTGTATGTGCAAACCAAAGAGGAGTTATTGAAGCCAGGATATGGCCAGCAGAGCCACATCCTGCTGCCAGCCCCAACTGCATTAAACCCTGAAGACTCTGTTGAGTGGATGTGGCCCTGGACATTTTGACACATGGGGAAAGGGCCTTGAAGCTTTCCTCCCATGTATTCCTGGAATAACAGTAGAGTGACCCCCAAAGATCATAGTAGTGTACCCCAAAAGTGCAGGAGATAAGAGCATCTTATCAGGAAATTTTGTTTTATCTTTATGGCCAGTGCATGTACCTCCTGGAGCCCCATATATTGACCCATCTGTAATTCCCACAGGGATGGGGTGAAAGTCTGATATACTAGACTGGGATGAGATCCCATTCCTGCCACTGTTCTACCAGAGGACCACTCTCTTGCATGCATCCTACCTGATGGACAAGATTTGCCTATGCTGGTATCATTAAAACATCTATCTTATTGCCCTTCAGTTTATTTTTTTCTACCATTCTTATGGCTTGGACCTGCCCCCTGGCTGCAGCTGCCACGTGATGATTGCTTTGAACACCCTGCCTGTTCAGCTACTGACTGCCTGTGGTATAGTCACTATGGACTTAATCTGAATAGGACTTTGAACCTAGTTGAATCTTCAGGCTTGAGGATTTCATGATTTTATTGCTCTTGCTATTGTATGTTATTAGTCTGGTTACAGTGCTCCAGTTTTCTCACACAGGGGTCATTGCAGAAGATGAGGAATGAGTAGATTGTGAGGCGAGATTTCTGGAGGGGTGGGCTATGGGTAAAATTGCAATATTTTCATGCTCTTGCCTGGCCTTAGTGCATCTCCATATCAATGGGTGTTTCCAAGAGGTTGGGTGAAGTAGTTTATCTCCATATCAGTAGGTGATTACAAAGGCCAGCGAAGGCATATCTGAACCTGAGAGGTTGGGTGGGGCCCCATTTTTGCTGCAGCCAGGTGGTGAGAGACATGGTGAGCAGAAGGGGGCAATTGCTTATAAGCAATAAACAGGTTTCTCCCACTTTATTTCTCCCTTTGATTTCGGTTTCAAAGGTATTTTGCCCCAGGATTTTCTCCCTGGAGTTACAGGTGGGTTCTGAAGTGAGAAAATGGAAAACAGTTATGTTAAAAACAAACTCAACCCTGTAAATTTGAAGATCTAGTTGGTTTTATTAAGCAATTCATGATTCTGGCAGCATCCTGTCTACCAAGTACAGAAATGCTCTGAGGGGTTGTGCCAAATAGAAGGTTTTATAGACAGGAGGTTAGGGCAAAAAGTTATTAGGAAAAGAAAAGATTAAGCATTATTTCAGGTTAGATCACCTTCCTTTAGGAGGTAGAGCCAGAGGGTCTTATGAAGGTTATCTCACAAGTGATTAGAAATTCCAGACTGATTGGTTTAAAATCTCACTTCTGGGAGAGTCTGAAACTGCAGTTAGGTTGGTCATTAAGCCCCAGTTCAGTGACTTGGCCTGGGAGAAGTGGTCAACATTGTAGAAGTTTGATTTCAAGAGGAGGTAGGAGAGATTAGTATGCAGCTTTTGTGGGAAGGGGAGAACATGGGCATATTAAAGTGTCATTAGAGAGGGTCCAGTTGTGAAAGAACATTTTCATATACACACCCAGCAAAAGAAGGGATAGGGTTTGCATAGGAGAAGAATGGCCTTTCTGTCGTGACAGGGAAAGAGGGAACAAGATGAGAGGGGCCTTGTGTAGATTTGTGGTTTAGTGTCTATGGGCCAGTGGAGCTCTTGCCTGATGTTTCCGGTTTTCCCATTCTTAGTTGAGAGTGAGCATGGATGGTGTCTGTACAAGATCTGAGGAGAGAGAAGCATAGTAGGGACACTGCATCGCCTCTCTGCATTCCCTTGGCTTTACCTGCCTCTTATTCCTGCTGCTGCTACAGCAGCCAGTTCTGCCTGAGCTCTGGACAGCTTAAGGTGATGACCACAACACAGTGTCTGACCTCAAGCCTGTGCCAGGTGCCAAGTCTGGGGTATGACTTTACCCTACTTAGTAGTTAAAAAGTTAGCCTATTACTGTTTCATGGATGCAGCAGAAGACCTGAGATTCCTGGGTCAGAGAAAAAGGACCTTATTATTCATGGAACAACAGAAAGCCGTAGCATCATTTCTGTGTCCATTCTGCTTGCCAAGAAGAGACAAGAGAGCACCAATACTTAATAGATAAGGTAAACTTGTTCTTGAACGTCTGTAAGAATCTTCTTGGGAGACATTTTGAAGGGAGCTGAGATCTTATATGAACAAATGAGGGATTGTCATTGGAGATGGGGCCTTGGTCTCACTGCGAGGAAGAATTCAAGAATGGACACAAAAAGCAGTTGAGCATTAAAAGTTTATTTGGGGAATAAAAGTTCAGAGAAAGACAAAAGTACATGCTGAAGAGTTGGGGTGTGGGCAGAATAGGAAGCCTTTTTTTATACAAAATGAGATGAATATTCACTAAGTGGGGCTAGGTTTCAAACGGAACAGGTGGAGTTTTTTCAGAGTTTGGGCTTGTTCCACCTTCAAGTCGGGGTGGGAATTTTTTTGGCTATATTTGGTTCTCCTTGAAAGCGTCTTGGCATGGAGAGGTGTGATTTTTACTATGTTAAAGAGTGTGTAATGCATTTTGGGGTGAAGTTTGGGTCAAATTCCCCTCCATGTTGGAACCAGCTGGGTTTGGCTGCTCTGTTATCTGTATTCTCACCCCCCACATCCCATGAGAACAGCTTGTATGGAATGTGTAGAATGTAAGCAAGTGTCTAGCCAAATGAAACGCCAGCTTAAGCCCCCTCTCTCTCCCTGCTTCTGCCTGGCTCTCCCTACTCTAACAGAGGGACCTGCCAGCAAACTTTTGGGCAAGTGCTAATGTAATCCATTTACCCACAGGCTGACAAGGCCTGGAGCATTGAAGGTTACACTTCCAAGTGCCTATAGTGTATGGTAAGATGGCAAGAATACAGTTCTAGAATCAGATAGATGTGGCTTCTAGATATGTAGTCCCAGCCTCTCTGAGTGTTTCCTCAACTGTTAAAACAGAGACAAAAATATCTTCTTCACAGAGTTGTTGAAAAGATGAAATGATATGACATATGTGTGGCAGCATATGTTTTTGAAATATTAACCAATATTTTACCCTGTCCTTGCATTATTTGGTCCTTCCCACATTTAACCAGCTGACTATTTGAGATTTATTGTGTCAGCAAAGGTTCACCTACAAAAAAAGCACAGGTAAAAGAAGTTAGTTTTAGGCTTTTTGAGTCTCAACCTCTATCCCCCAGAGAATCCAACACAAGACAATAGATCTGAAAGAATGCCTGATGTTGAGTGAAGGGGATTGGGATACCCCACCTGAAATACACACTTATCATAAAGATTATTTTAAGCTGAAGACCTTTAAGATCTTTAAGATCTTTAGGACCTTTAAAATCAGTGTGAAAATTAGTTAAGGGAAAGCTCACTGACATGGCCTCTGGAGGTCTACAGAAGAAGCTCTCATGCCCACCACTCTTTGTAAAACACAGATCCCACCAGAAGAGAGGGACACCACACTGTTTCAACCACGTTACCAGCAAGCAGGTAGAAGGCAGCTTCCACCTCCCACCTCCCACTACAGCCCAGCCAATGAGAGATGGTTACACTCAGCCAATGAAAAGCCACAACATGTGGGACTCCCAGTTTCCTCCAATGGACTTTTTGTTTAGATCAGCCCTCCTAATTATCAGCCATTTTCCTTCAAAAAAGAGTGTTCCTCTCCTTTGTTCTCTGGACATGCCTGAGGTTCTGCTGTACCTTGCACGTCCCGTATTGCAAATCTCTTCTATTCCTGAATAAACCTATTTTTGCTGGTAAATAATTTTTATCTTTAAGATTAACCACAAGTACAGAAAATCAGCCTTCTCAGAGCTTCGTTATATAACTAAAAGCAACAATGTCTAGGAAATAAGCTGCCATAAATATCTCTTCAGGGTAGATTTACTCTAAGAAGGGAGAGCATGAATAAAACCTTCCTTCTCCAGGGAAATGTTATGACCTTGAAGGAGATGGGAAGACCAATCATACCTGTGCAGACACACATTACAACTTTTCTTATCTCCTATTTGTTCTCTTGAAAATCCAATTTTAAAAATCTGTCTAAAAAGTCCTTTATCTGCCTAAAAGTGCCTTTCTCCCAACTCCCATTTACCTATGAAGATGGATGGTATGTAAGCCCCAAATTCTAAACCCTGCTTGAATTACTCATCACTGAGTTACATTGCACATATAAACTAGTTTTTCCTTGTTAATTTATCTTTTGTCAGTTTAATTTGCACAGCCCCAGTACCCAAACTAAAAGGACAGAGAAAAAAAGGTTGTCTGCTCCCCTACATGAGTAAAGCAGGATTCCCTGTTCTCAGACCAAATAAAGAAACTCTGGGCTGGTAGGGTAGGAAGAAAAAGGAGCATTACAAGTTCAGGTACAGTATGTGTCCTTAGAGAGGGAGACCCTATACCCCAGACCCCTGTGTGTCTCAGAAACATGTTCAGAACAACAGGGAAACAGAGAGACAACCTTAGAGCTTCCCTTGCCCCACTATGGGATGCAAACAGTAAAACATTTCTGGTATGCTCAGGAGTAACACAGATATGTAGGCCACAAGGGCTTTGGGCCCAAAGAAATTCTGCAGATGAGAACAAGGGAGAGTCCCTCTATTTCTGGTGGGGAGGCAGGGTGGGAACACTAAGCACCAGATAGGCTGTGCTGACATCTCAAACATGCTGGTGTGCAGAGATAACCAAGGACCACATTCATTCCCTAAGGCTCTAATGCAAGGCCCACTAGAATTTAGGCATGACTCAGGTAAAGCATGAGGAAACCAACTTTGAAATTAAATTTTGCCACCCCAGATAACAGGGGCTCACAGTAGAAATTCAATTGCCTTATAGAAGAGTAAAGCTATTGTACAACTATGGGTTCATGGTCAGTATTGGCTATTTGTGGGGCTCATTCAGGATGTCTTAGAATTCAACTCTTATCTGCTTGAAGACTGATTACTCACCCTAGACTAGGATTAGAGCCAAGTCATCCTGAGACTAAAGGCTGTGATCTGGTTGTAAATTCAGTGTGTAGAGTTGATGTGACCCCTCAAAAGTCTTTGCTTGTGATGGGAACAAGATGAAAGGGTCCTACAGAATAATCAGATTTCCTAGATAGATACAGGATGTGTAATCTGCAGCAGTCAGAACAGAGAATCTCAAAACCCTTCCAAAACTGGCACACCTCTTAATCTGCTGTAAAAATGGTGACCCGGATACGAGGGGAGAAACTGAGTTTGGAGGATGAAGCTGGTCCCTAAAGCACTCTCCAGCTCCCAGCACCCAGGGGAGGAATTAAGATTTTAAGATTGCTGACAAGAGTTTAGGGAAGTGCAAGCATCTCTCACGACTACTTTGTGGTAAAAATGGACAATTCCTAAATTCACAAAGAGAAGTCACATCTATTAATGCAGAGGCTAAGTTGATCTTGGGGAAAACATTGTCTCAGAAGCCAGAAAATACTAGAGTCCCCACAGTATGTAGTTTGGTTGGTACCCATTTTCCCTCTTAGGTAGATAGCCAAGGCCCCGAAACTGGACTATCTTGTCTGAGAAGCAAGATGGCAGATAGCATGGCTGAAACATTAGGCTTCAAGTGCCTGTAACCTGAAGCAGTGGCTCCCCTCTTCTTTCTAGGTTTACAAGGCCCATGAGAGGATTCACACTCCCCAGAGGAAGGGAGTGGAGGGAATGGGATCCATATTCCAGTAGGAACACTCTTGAGGGAATAACAAAGAGGTATCATCCCAATGGATACAGATGAATAGATCACCCTAGATCCAGGCTTGCATAACAACCAAGGAGCCCAGAGACAATGCATGAATTGTCAATTGCCATGTAACAAATTAATCTGAAACTTAGTGATTTAAAATGACAGAAAACATTTATTGTTTCACATTGTTTCTGTGGGTCAAGAATTCTGGAGCAGATTATCTCCGGTGGTTCTGGCTACAGGCTCTCATCAGGTCACAGTCAAGATGACAGCTGGGGCTACAGTCATCCAAAAACTTGATTGAGGCCGGCAAGCCAGTGCTGGCTGTTGGCAGGAGGCCTCCAGTCCTTGCCATATGGGTCTCTCCACAGAGCTGCTTGAGTGTTCTCATGACATGGCAGCTGGTTTTCCTCAGAGAAAGTGATCCAAGAGGGAGCAGGGCCTTTTATGACATAGTCTGGGTGCTCTCATGCTGTCATTTCTACCATGTTCTTTTCATTAAAAGCAAGTCATTAAATCTGGCCCACACTACAGAAAGGAGAAGTTAGGTGCCATTTTTTGAATGGAGGCATGTCAAAGAATTTGTAGGTAGTTTTTTTTGATTGCCACAGATAGTATCATGAACACAGCCCTGAGCAGCTTTTTATAAAAGGGAGTTTCTGTCCTGTGGAATCTAATTTGGGACACATATCTAGGTCCCATCATCAGGAAAGTCAGGGACTTTTGGATGAGAAGTTATTTTCTTGCAGTTATGCCCTTTACCATAATCATGGCCAGTGAGAAAAATGCAGAAATCTGCTAGGGGTTTCTGGGACAATTTTTGCTTTGCCTTTCCCCTTTCTTCCTGCTTCAGACATAGGTGTGAATGGCTGGAGCTGCGAAAGCTATCTTGCAAACATGAGCAAAAGACCTCAAGGGTTATCAACCCAGACTTCACTGAACCAGTATTAGCCTCCCACCTGTGGACATCTTGTTATGTAAGGAAACAACTCCCTGTTATTTAAGCCACTGGTATTCAAGCTTTCTGTTATTGACAGCCAAAACCATTTCTAATTAATGCCAATGACACAGCAGAAAGCAAGAAAAAGAAAAGGAGTCAATTCTTAACTTCTGATTTTTAAAAACTCGGCTTCAAGGCAGTAAACAAAAACAAAAAATCTCAGGGTAAGGATTGTGGATTTGGGAGATTAACTGATGACTAATAACCAGGTTACCTGGAAATAAGAGAAGTTAAATTAGGTTATGTAAAAGGAAAATTGTATTTCTTGTTACATGAGTTTGTGCGCTAAGACTTATACTTACGATGTGGTAGCTCTCCTTTAGCTCAAAGTGCTGTTCTTGTCTTAACCCTTTGTTGTCTCACTGTCACTCTGAACAGCACTCATGGTCATTCTCTGAAAATTCTCTTTCCTCTAGACTTCGTGATTGAAGCTATCACTCTTTCTCCCCCAAGGCTTGAAGACTTGAGGCTGTCCTTCACTTTTCCTTCTTCATCTCCTGTATCTGATCTGTAATGTCTTGGCTTTTCTTTCTTCTTGCTCTTTCTCCCCCACCTCCCTCTCCTTCTCTTTCTCCCTCTCTCCCTCTCTCTCTCCCCTCCTTCCTCCTTTCCTTCTTGAATTCCTTCCATTACTGGGACTGTGGATGCCTTTTAGTACATAAACTCCTCCCCACGCTGGAACTGCAGCTGACCTGTGGAGGGAGGTGTCTGGATAGATAGCCCCACAGAAAACAACTACTAATGCTGGATTCTATTTTAAAACCACCAAGACTTCTTAAAACCATGGAAGAGCTGACGGAAGATAGTAGGGAATTGCTGGGCCAAGGTCAAAGAGAATGTGGAATCTCAGAAACAAAGAGGAAGTGCTGAAGTCTCCTTTGAGGACATAATGCCAGATGTGGCGGACTTGAGCTACCATTTTCAGAGTCCCTTAGGGCGTGGAGTAAGGAAGCCAAAGGCAGGCTGTGCAAGGTGGGGAGCTCTACTAGTTTGCTCCGCCTGCCGTAACAAAATACCACAGACCCAGCAGAATTCAAAAGCAGAAATGTATTGTCTCGCATTCTGAAGGCTAGAAGGCAAAGGTCAAGATGTTGGTGTGGATGGTTTCTTTGGAGACCTCTCTCCTGGACTTGTAGATGGCTGCCCCTTCGCTGTGTCCTCATATGGCCTTTACTCTGTGCATGTGGCCCCCTTTGTGTCTACAGTTTCTTCCACCGGTCAGATCAGATTCCAGCCCCCTCTAAGGGCCTCAATTCACCTCACTCACCTGTGGAGAAAGTGAAGGTTCCTGTGGCCAGGATTCTCACCTGGCCCTGGTTGGCTAGCTCACCACACACATGTGGGCAATACATTGTTATTGACTCTATATAAAGAGCTCTGCCCAGTGCCCTGGGCAATATGGTGGCACGGCTGCAAGGCTGCAGGACAGCAGAGACTGGAGTGGTGGCAGCGCCAAGGACAGAGACTAAGACGGCTGTGGGGCAGAGAGGCCCAGAGGCAGAGACTGGCTTGCTGCATGCAGATTCGCTCTGAGTGGATGGGATTCTAGTGATTGACTTGCCACGGTGGGGATAAAGTTGAGTATAAACCCTTTCAACCCAAGAATGCTCTATTGTCATTCCTTGGTCTCATTGAATCCATAGTGAACTTGCCTGGGGCTGAAACCCATTAGCAAGACATTACCTCTTTAGAGGCCCTTTCTCCAAATACAGTCACATTCTGAGGTACTAAGGGTTAGAACTTCAACATATGAATTTGGCAGCCAGGAGGACATAAATCAGCCCATAAAAGAAGTATAATATGAAACATTCCCCATAACACTAGGACCCCTCTGGTAAGGGAGACGGAACCAGAAGTAAATAATCCTTCTACCCCCTGTCACGATGGGGCTTCATGAAAAATTGCCTTGATGATGGTAAAGGGGAGTGGGGAGCTGGCTCTGTGAAGCTGTAGCCCCAGGCCAATTCCCACATGTTGATTTGCAGCCCAAATTCATATCACCTGTGTGGTTCAGAAAGCTTCAGGTTGTGAGTTTAGTTTAAATTGGTCCCAGCATGGTAGTGCCCCTAAACGGTTGGCAGGAACAAAAGTAAATCCCCTCTAGAGAAATATGCCTTCATCTTAGACCTCAAAGAATGCCCATAAATAATTTGGCAAAAAATAAGCCCCTCATAGTAAAAAAATAAACTAAGCACACACACAGAAACCCGGGCCCCATGTACGAGAAGCAATATAAACAACAGACAGAATGAAAGGATGTGCAAAGACTTCAAGATATTGGAATTATCAGACACGGATTAAAAATAACTATGATTACCATGTTTAACAAAGTAAACTATGAGCTTGAAAGCATCTGCAAGGAACAAGAAATTGTTTTTTAAAAAATAACCAGATTGGAAATAGAATTTATAGAAATAAAAACAAACTTCAGACATACAGAAAAGCTGAAACAGTATAATGAACACCCATATGGTACTACCTAGATTCAAACATTGTTAACATTTTATCATAGCTATTTTATATATTTTTAATTTGCTGAACCACATAAAAGTAAATAGAAGACATGATAATTTATCCCTAAATAGGTTAGAATGCAGTTCTGAGAAATAAGGACACTCTTCACAACTACAATATCATAATCGCATCTAAGAAAATTAATAATTTCCTAATGTCATCTTATACTGAGTCCACATTAAAATTTTCAGTTTGCCCAAAAATATTTTTTATAGCTGGTTTTTCTTTCTGTTTTTACATCTAGGATCCAATCAAAGTATTGCATTTGGTTGTAATGTCTTTTTATTCTATTTTTATCTCAAACAGTCCCCCTGCCTCCCCTCCCCCCCACCAAAGGCTTGCCCTGCCCGTGACATTGACTTTTTGAAGAGACCAGGATGGTTTTCTTGGAAATGCCCATATTCTGGATTTGCTGAGTGCTTCCTCATAGTTTCTTTTTGGCAGTCAGGAAATTAGGCCTAGAAGCTTGATTAGATTCAGTTTAGGGTAACAATTTTGCCAAGAATATGTCATAAATGATACTGTGTATCTCCTAACACATCATAACAGGAATTCAAAATATCAGTTGTCCCATTCTTAGTAATATTAAGTTTGAGTACTTGGTTATGGTGATGATTGCCAGACATCTTCCCAAAATTGAAATGTAAAAGTCCCTGCACAGTTTATCACCTTCTTATAAAGTCAAACATGCATTCACTATACAACCCAAGGGTATTTCTACACCTACGTATTTTCCCAAGATAAGTGAAAACTTAGGTTCACACAAAAACAGTACATGAGTTTATAGCAGCTTTATTCATAATTACCCCTAAACAGAAACAGCTCAAATGTCCCTCAACTGGTGAATGGATAAATACAAACTTTGGTACATCCTTACAATAGAATCCTACTCAGCAGTAAAAAGGAAGAAAATACTGATACAGTTCATGACATGGATGAATCTTAATTGCATTATGCTAAGTGCAAGAAGTCAGACTCGAAAGGGTACATTCTGTATAATTCTATTTATATGACATCCTGGAAAGAGCAAAAACCACAGGAACAGAAAATTCTAACCCTAAACCAAAATACCAATTTTTAAATCTCATATTCAGAGATAGACATTTCCAGTTACCAACATACTCTTAACCACTTTCCTTGTATCAAGGAACCTGGAAAGGTTAAGTATAACTCAGAAGGATTCTAGGTGAAGGTAGAATCAGAGCAAAGAGAAATGGAGGGATATTTCATCATGCTCAGAATGAAGCTTTATGAATGGAGCAGATTAGATTCTGGTGACTGCCTCATTAACACTCACTCCCTTCCTTTGACTTCAGGGAGGTATCCACCTTCCTCCACAAAGCCATATGCTTTACTAAACCAGTTATGTTTATCTCACATTCCTTGGGAGAGACAACTTTAGGAACAGAACAGATGAATTTTTTTTTTTCCAGAGGGCAGCTCTCATATTTATTCATCAAATGGCTGTTAACAACAATAAAATTCTGTATAGGGGACTCAATGCACAATCATTAATCAACCCCAAGCCTAGTTCTCAACAGCCTCCAATCTTCTGAAGCATAATGAGCAAGTTCTTACATGGTGAACAAATTCTTACGTAGTGAATAAGTTCTTACATGGTGAATAGTGCAAGGGCAGTCATCACAGAAACTTTCGGTTTTGATCATGCATTATGAACTATAAACAATCAGGTCAAATATGAATATTCGTTTGATTTTTATACTTGATTTATATGTGAATCCCACATTTCTCCCTTATTATTATTGTTATTATTATTATTTTTATTTTTAATAAAATGCTGAAGTGGTAGGTAGATGCAAGATAAAGGTAGAAAACATAGTTTAGTGTTGTAAGAGGGCAAATGTAGATGATCAGGTGTGTGCCTATAGACTAAGTATTAATCCAAGCTAGACAAGGGCAACAAAACATCCACGGATGCAGAAGATTCCTCTCAAAACAGGGGGTTGGGGTTCTAAGCCTCACCTCTGTTGATCCCCAATTTCTCACCTGATGGCCCCCCTGCGACTGTGCCTGTCTTAGGTTGTTCCTCCCTTGAGGAATCTTACCCATCTCTGGCTAACCAGTCATCTTCTGGGGCCATACAGGGAAATGTAAAGTTGGTAAGTGAGAGAGAAGCAATATTGTTTGAAAAGGTTAGCTTTTTACTTCTTTGTAGATTTATGCCCTGTGGCTCCTATGCCCAGCATTTGTCTTGAGGTATCTTTACCACTTGGAAGAATTATGATACTCGGTAAATTCATTATGAGACACAAATTCTACTTAAGGGTTATAATTAGGAAGGAAGAAGAAAAGCTATAGAAGTAGCAGGCGGAAGAAAACATGGGAAGATTGATTATTTCTTTGACATATCTTCTTGTAGAGTAACATAAGCATGTATAGGTTTTAAACTACTAATTAAATTGCGCACACACATTAACATAATAGGAATACAGCTACATAACCAAAGCAGACCTACAATTACCAGCCATCTCCAGTGAAACCAAAAAAGCCCGTTAGGCACCCTAGGCATTTGTGAAAACTTATCAATGATATGAATGGATATTGTCTAACTGAATTTGAATATTTTGAGAAAAATCAGACAAATTAAAACAACACATTCCTGGGAACTGTTCACATCCCATATGTTCTTTTAACAGTAGATAGTCTGTAGTCGCAAGATTTTGGAGCGCTGCAACTTGCACTTCTCCTAATTCTTGGTTGAGTTCCGACAGTATAGATCCAGTCAAATTTGTTGTTTTAATGTATGCACAGGCCAGCTTAGATATCTCCTTCTTCATTCCAATGGCAAGTCCAGGAACCGGTAGGATGAATGCAGCTACAACTGCAACAGCGCCAGGATCTGTTGAAGTTTTTTCATGTTCATCTTCTAGAACAGATGAATTTTGAAGGGACTTCTAAAAATGTTTCCTTTAAAAAAAAAATAGGCAGAAGAGATACATTGGCTCTTCCTCTGGATGTTATTGTACCTGAAAGTGATGCTTGGAACTGCGTTAGTGAGCCTGCTAGTGGCTTAGGACTAAAACTTAGACAGATAAGGGAAAGTCAAGAGAGAGGCAGGGTTGGAGCCCTGTGGTACTGGGCATAGGTCTTCCCTAACTTTATTTATTACCAAAGCCAGTTATTGGGGTTTCCCAATATAATACATGACACCTTAAGCCACTCGATGCCTGTTCCACAAAATAATATACCTTTTTAATGGCAGTAATATTGAGCCCACCTGAAAGATGCTGAAATAATAACAAGATGTTTTTAATTCTTTGGATTTTCTTTTTATAGTTGCTGTGTACACCACTCCTCAACCTTTTTGTGAGTTCATTTTTGTTTTGGTTCAAATCCCAGCTCACCCCTTACCTTTCACACGTCTTTAATTTTAATGTAGTCAAATTCATTACTTTTTGCCTTGACGGTTTGTGATTTTGTGTCTTCTTTAGGATATCTTTTCCTTCCTTCATCAGGACTTTAGTGATCCACAACTTCAAGGGCTTGCCACTCGCCTTGAGGTCCATGTGAAATGGCGCCCCCTAGAGCACAAATTGCACAGCATTCCCATTAAGTCCTGCAAAACAGCTCTTCTTGAAGTCAGCAGGATACACTCCTATACTTTCTCTCTTCTGAAAGTTGTGAAGTTTTGCTGTTCTTATTTCAACCTTTAATAAATTTACAATTTATTTTTGTACTTGATATGGGATTGGGATCCAATTTTATTTGGTTCCAGGGTCATGGATTGGTTAGCCCATCCTTTCCTCCACTGCTTTGTAATGTCGTATCTGTCAGTGTCCACATGCTTGTGTCTGTTTCTGGACTCTATTCTGTACTCTATTTGTTTATTGTCCACCAATGCCACCCGGACTTAGTTACTATACCTTTATAATAATTCTTCTAGTAGGACAAAACTTCCACCTTGTTCTTCTACTTCAAAAGTGTCCTGATTATTGTTGATCCTTTGTTCTTGAATTTTAAAATCATCTTATTAAAATTCTTGAGAAATTCAAGTGTTTACTGATATCAAGGAACCTGGAAAGGTTAGGTATTGCTAAAAGGATTCTAGGTGAAGGTAGAATCAGAGTAAAGGAGGGATTTTGCAGATTCCACAAAGTCTGTGAGATTTTGATTAGAATTACACTGAATTCATTAATATATAGAAAATTGGCATCTTTATAATACTGAGTTTACCCATACAAGAATATAGATTTCTTCATTTAATGCCTATCAATAAAGTTTTATCATTTTCATCACAAGACCTTGTACATTTTTGTTAAATCTGTGCTTTAGTACTTTACATTTTTAGTTGCTATTGTGAATGGGACATTTTTCAATTGCAGTTTCAAACTGTTCATGTTTAGGAATACATTTTTAAAATATTTATATTGGTTTTATATCTAGAAATGTACCTGAACTCTTTTGTTGTTTCTAAAATTTGCCTGTTGGTTCTCTTAGATCTTCTATGAAATTACTATATACTCTACAATAAATTTTTCCTTCTTCTAAAATTCTTTTATATATTCTTGTCTTACTGCTAAGGCTGGGACTTCTCATATATTACTGTATAGAAATTGTGATAAAGTGCATACCTATCTTGTTCTTGGCTTTAAATGTTTTATTATTAAGTATAATGCTGTTTGCTTTGTGTTTTGGGTAAATATACTTACATTAAGAAAATTTCTCTACCTAGATCATTAAGGATTTCTTTGTTTTGTTAAGGGATATTGACTTACAGTGATGATTTTTCTGTATTTGATCAAATAGATCAGACAGTTTCTCTTATTTAATTTGGTCTACTACTGTGAGTTACATTGGAAGATCTTTTTATTGTAAAATTATTCTTGCATTCCTGAGATAAATTCAATTTAAAAAGTAAATCTATACATGTATGACTGTGTGTGTGGGGGGGGGGTGGATCTTTAAATTTTGGTTTAGTTTAATATTTTTGTTTCAGTAACTTTTCATGAGACTGAGCTTTTATTTACTGTTTTGTTTGATTTTGATATTAAGGTTATTCTAGCTTCATAGGAAGAGCTATTTGTGTCCTTTGTTTCTTTCTCTGTAATAATTTATGTAAGTTTGGGATTAACTGTTTCTTAACTTTTTTGCTAGAAATCACATATAAAATTGTCTGGGTCTGGTTATTTGTGTGGTGGATTCAATTTCATTCATCGTCATAAGTCTTCTCATAGTTGAGTCAGTTTTTGTAAATTCTATTTTTCCAGGAAACTGCCATATATCTATTTCCTAATTCATAGGCATAAAATTGTTCATAATATTCTCTTATTTTTAAAATCCCTGCTGTATCTTCTATGACCCTTATTTTCATTCTTAATATTGTTTGGTTTTTTCTTAATCTAATTTATCAAAGGATTTACATTTTACTTATTATTTCAGAAAACCAACTTTTGGTTCTGTGGATACTCTCTTTTGTACTTTGTTTTCTTGTATCTATGTTTGCATTTTCCCCTTCAAATTTCTCCAGGTTTACTCTGCTGTTCCTTTATTAACTCCTTGATTAGATGTTGAGCTACTCATTTTCCAGTGTTCTGTACTATCAGCATTTAAGGTTACATATTTTTCCTTTAGGTATTATTAAAACTGCATTCCACAGATTTTGATATGTATTTCAATATTTCAGTATTTTCCACTTTCCAGTTGTGCCTATCAATTTCCTTTTGCCTCTCCAGAACCTCCTCCTTCTTCTACTCTGCTCTCTGCCCCACTAGCTGCCGTACAGACTATATCAGTGTTCTGCTGGGCTCTCTGGTTTGGTTGGGTTCAACCAGTGGGAATTCCTGGCAGGAGATGGAAGAGGAGAGTCAGGTGAGGGTACTAATTTCCTTGGTCTCTTCTCTGTGAGGTTGCCTCAAGCTGATTATATCCCTTGACAGAAGTTCCCTGCTGCTTAAGAGGTGGCCTGCTCTACAAATAATATTCTTTCTCCTTTGGGATTCTAATAACTCCTCTCTCTTCTTGTCCCTTTAGATCTAGAGGTTGTGAAATGCTGCTGCTAGTCCCAGATCCTCCACTGTCCCTTGATTCCCATATATCCTGCTCACACCTTTAAAATTTGTTCCTTTATAAATTATTTGAGTGACCAAATGTTACCTGTTAGGACCCTGTATGATACACTGTTTTTATTTTGTATTTGGTCCATGAGTTATTTAGAAGTTCATTTTTAACTTTCCAAGTATACAAGTTTCTTTTTTAAGTTATTCTTTTTAAACCAATTTCTAATTTAACTCATCTATAATTAGAGACAGTGTAATAAATGTATAATAGATTGTACACATAATAACTAGAAATAAATGATCCTTTGACATTTGTTGAGACTAGCTTTGTGGACAATTTTTATTTTGTTCCACATGTATTTGAATAGAATGAGTATTTTTTATATCTTTACTACTTTTGCCAGAGATGAAGGGGTTGTATAATTGTATATTTGTTAAATTTCTTCTTTAAACATTAATTTTTTTATAAACACTTGAAACTATGTTATTAGATGCATACAGGCATAGAATTATTTTATCTTCCTAGTGATTTGTTCTTTTTGTCATTATATAGTGACCCTCTTTATCTCTTTTTAAAAGTGAAGTATAGTTAGTTGATATACAATATTAGTTTCAAGTACACAACACAGTGACTCAACAGTTATCTACATTATTAAATCCTCACCCTATTTAATATAGTTACTATCTGTCATCATAGAAAGATAATACAGTATTATTGACTGTGTTTTCTATGCTGTACTTTCATCCCCATGATTAATTTCTATTATAACGGAGATTTTGTGCCTCTTTATCCCCATCACCTGTTTCACCCACCTACCCCCAACCTCTACTCCATGATGACCACCTGTTTCTCCTCAGTGTCCATGAATCTATTTCTGTTTTGTTTGTTTGTTTTGTCTCATTCTGTTGTTTAAGATTCCACATATAAGTGAAATCATATGGTATTTGTCTTTCTCCTCCTGGCTTATTTCACTCGAAGTCCATAATACACTCTAGGTCCATTCATGTTGTTGCAAATGGCAAGATAACTTTCTTTTCTTATGAATGAATAATATGCCATTGTACATATACTCCCTATCTCTAATAATATATTTTGCTTTAAAGTCTATTTTCTCTGAAATTAATATAAGTACTCCAGCTTTCATTTCCTTAATACTATCTGTTTTTTTCTAAGAGTTTTATGGTTTCATGACTTACATTCAGGTCTTTGATCCATTTCGAATTTACTTTTGTGTATGGGGTTAGACAATGATCCAGTTTCATTCTCTTACATGTAGCTGTCCTGTTTTGCCAACACCAACTGTTGAAGAGGCTGTCATTTCCCCATTGTATGTTCATGGTCTTGATGTATTTTTGAATTCGGTTTGCTAATATTTTGTTGAATATTTTTGCATCTAAGTTCATCAGGGATACTGGTCTGAAATTTTCTTTTTTGGTGGGGTCTTTGCCTGGTTTGGGTATTAGAGTGATGTTGGCTTTGTCGAATGAGTTTGGGAGTATTCCCTCCTCTTCTACTCTTTGGAAAACTTTAAGGAGGATGGGTATTAGGTGTTCACTAAATGTTTGATAAAATTCAGTGGTGAAGCCATCTGTTCCAGATGTTTTGTTCTTAGGTAGTTTTTTGATTACCAGTTCGATTTCCTTGCTGGTAATTGGTCTCTTCAGATTTTATGTTTCTTTCTGTGTCAGGTTTTATTTTTTGAGAAAGTTATCCATTTCTTCTATGTTACCCAATTTGTTGGCATATAATTTTTCATTGTATTCTCTAATAATTCTTTGTATTTCTGTGGTGTCCATAGTGATTTTTCCTTTCTCATTTCTGATTCTGTTTATGTGTGTAGACTCTCTTTTTTTCTTGATAAGTCTGTCTAGGGGTTTATCTATTTTGTCAATTTTCTCAAAGAATGAGCTCTTGCTTGCATTGATTTTTTCTATTGTTTTATTCTTCTCAATTTTATTTATTTCCACTTTAATCTTTAGCATGTCCCTCCTTCTACTGACTTTGGGCCTCATCTGTTCTTCTTTTTCTAGTTTCATTAATTGTGAGTTTAGACTGCTTATATGGGATTGTTCTTTCCTGAGGTAGGCCTGTATTGCAATATACTTTCCTCTTAGCACGGCCTTGGATGCATCCCACAGATTTTGCAGTGTTGAATTATTGTTGTCATTTGTCTCCATATATTGCTTAATCTCTGTTTTATGTGGTCATTGATCCATTGGCTATTTAGGAGCATGTTGTGAAGCCTCCATGTGTTTGTGGGATTTTTCATTTTCTTTGCATAATTTATTTCTAGTTTCATACCTTTGTGGTCTGAGAAACTGGTTGGTACAATTTCCATCTTTTTGAATTTACTGAGGCTCTTTTTGTGGCCTAGCTTATGATCTGTTCTTGAAAATGTTCCATTCTCAAATGCACTTGAGAAGAATGTGTATTCTGCTGCTTTTGGGTGTAGAGTTCTGTAGATATCTGTTAGCTCCATCTATTCTAATGTGTTGTTCAGTGCCTCTGTGTCCTTACTTATTTTCTGTCTGGTTGATGTGTCCTTCAGAGTGAGTGGATTGTTGAAGTCTCCTAGAATGAATGCACTGCATTCTATTTCCCCTTTTAATTCAGTTAGTATTTGTTTCACATATGTAGGTGCTCCTGTTGGTTGGGTGCATAGATATTTATAATGGTTATATCTTCTTGTTGGATTGACCCCTTTATCATTATGTAATGTTCTTCTTTGTCTCTTGTGACTTTCTTTGTTTTGAAGTCTATTTTGTCTGATACAAGTACTGCAACTCCTGCTTTTTTCTCTCTATTAGTTGCATGAAATATCTTTTTGCAACCCTTTACTTTTAGTCTGTGTAGGTCTTTGGGTTTAAAGTGAGTCTCTTGTAGGCAGCATATACATGGGTCTTGATTTTTTATCCATTCAGTGATTCTATGTGTTTTGATTGGTTCATTCAGTCCATGTACATTTAGGGTGATTATCGATAGGTATGTACTTATTGCCATTGCAGACTTTAGATTCGTGGTTACCAAAGGTTCAAGGTTAACTTCCTTACTATCCAAGAGTCTAACTTAACTCACTTAATATTGCTATTATGAACACAATCTAAGGGTTCTTTTCTTTTTCTCCTCCTTTTTCTTCCTCCTCCATTCTTTATATATGAGGTATCATATTCTGTACTCTTTTTCAATCCCTTGATTGACTTTGGGGATAGTTAAATTAATTTTGCATTTGCTTAGTAATTAGCTGTTCTACTTTCTTTACTGTGGTTTTATTATCTCTGGTGACAGCTGTTAAACCTTAGGAACACTTCCATCTATAGTAGTCCCTCCAAAATAGACTGTAGAGATGGTTTGTGGGAGGTAAATTCTCTCAGCTTTTACTTATCTGGAAATTGTTTAATCCCTCCTTCAAATTTAAAATTTGCCAGATAAAGTAATCTTGGTTCCAGGCCCTTCTGCTTCATTGTATTAAATACATCATAGCACTCCCTTCTGGTTTGTAAGGTTTCTGCTGAGAAGTCTGATGTTAGCCTGATGGGCTTTCCTTTGTATGTGATCTTATTTCTCTCTCTGGCTGCTTTTAAAATCTGTCCTTATCCTTGATCTTTGCCATTTTAATTACTATATGTCTTGGTGTTGTCCTCCTTGGGTCCCTTGTGTTGGGAGATCTGTGGGTCTCCATGGCCTGAGAGACTATCTCCTTCCCCAGGTTGGGGAAGTTTTCAGCAATTACCTCCTCAAAGACACTTTCTATCCCTATCTCTCTTCCTCTTCTTGCACTCCTATAATGCGAATATTGTTCTGTTTGGATTGGTCACACAGTTCTCTCAATATTTTTTCATTCTTAGAGATCCTTTTTTCTCTCTGTGCCTCAGCTTCTTTGTATTCCTCTTCTCTAGTTTCTATTTCATTTATCGTCTCCTCCACCATATCCAATCTGCTTGTAATACCCTCCATTGTGCTCTTCCACAATTGAATCTCTGACCGCAATTCATTCCTGAGTTCTTGAATATCTTTCTGTACCTCCATTAGCATGTTAATGATTTTTATTTTGAACTCCCTTTCAGGAACTGTTATGAGGTCCGTGTCATCTTTCTCAGGGGTTATATTAATTTTACTCTGAGCCAGGTTCCTTTGGCGTTTCATATTTGTGTATGGCGCCCTCTAGTGTCCAGAACCTCTACTCTGTGGAGCTGCTCAGCCCCTGAAGCAATGTCGGGGGTCGCAGGGGAGTGGTATTGGTGCCTGGGGGGAGGAAAGAGCTGTTTCCTGCTTCCCAGCTGCTATGCCTGTCTCCACTGCCTGAACCAGTGGGCCAAGCACACAGACACAAGCTTTTGTCCCAGAGAAGTGTATATGGATCCCTGCTTTCCACAAACAGCTGGAATCTCCATCTCTCCAGGACTTCTGCCTGTCTTAGCTTTCCAGCCCCGTAACCACGAGGGTGTCATGAAAGCACCATGAAATGTAGATTTGTGCTCCCAGAACAGATCTCCGGGGTTAGGTATTCAGCAGTCCCAGGCCTTCACTCCCTTCCTGCTCTCTTTCTCTTCCTCCTGCCAGTGAATTGGGGTGGGCCACAGCTTTGGTACGTTACCCTGTTCCATGAGGTCTGCTCCTTTCTCCAGGTTTATGCAGTCTGACACCATCCTCTTTCCTGTTGCTCTCTCAGGATTAGTTGTATTAATTATATTTTCATATTACATGCAGTTTTAGGAGGAAGCCTCTTTCTCACCTCTCACACCACCATCTTTAATATGGCCTCTTTGTTTTTATATTCCACAAATAAGTGAAGTGATATGATATCTGTCTTTCTCTGCCTGGCTTATTTCACTGAGCATAATGCCCTTTAGATCCATCCATGTTGTTGCAAATGGAAGGATTTGTTCTTTTTATGGCTGAATAATATTCCATTGTGTATATGTACATCTTCTTTATCCATTCGTCTATTGCTGGACACTCACGTTGCTTCTGTATCTTGGCTATTGCATACAGTGCAGCCATAAACATAGGGGTGCATATATCTTTTTGGATCAGGGATTTTGTTCTCTTCAGGTAAACTGTATATCTTTTTTTACTTTCCCCTTCAACTTCTCTTTATCCTTGTATTTTAGTTACATCTTGTGTCAGTAGAATATATAGTTGGATTTTTTTTAATGGTATCTAATCATCTGTTTTTTAAACAAAATAAATGTTGCCATTTAAATTTACAAAGTATAATTTACAACAAAAAGTACATTATCTAGGATTCAAAAGATTTGGATTCCAGGATCTACCCTATCATTGTGTGATCTTGAACAACTCTCTGAAACTCTGTGAATCTCAGAAGAGTCATGATAAAATGCAAGCATTGAATCAGATTATCTTGAATATCCCTTCTAGCTCATTTACCTGTCATTCCAGTAAATTACAGTAACATGTTACAAACTGTTTTGAGACAGGGAGTCTTAAAACCAAACCTAAAATTAAAAACAAAATCCTAGTGTAATATGGTAAAATAATTCAAATAGTAACTGATGTTTAGCTTTGGGATATTTGCTCTCTGTCACTGAAAACTTTTATCTTCCATTATTTAATACATAATATTTTTGCAGTCTAATTTCTTTTCTGAGGATAATCCACATTTTTCAAAAATGTATTTCCTGATTTGGGGGATGTATTTAAATATATTTTGTTGTGATTATAAAGATCATCATCTTGCCAGTGGGTTTCAGCCCTGGGCAAGTTGACTATGGATTCAATGTGACCAAAGAAATGACAGTAGAACGTTCTTGGGGTGAAAGGGTTATAACCAACTTTATTTCCATGGTGGCTGGACAATCACTGGAAACCCACCCACTCAGAGCGAGTCTGCATGCAGCAAGCTGGTCTCTGCCTCTGGGCCCCTCTCTACCTGAGAAGCCATCTTAGTCTCTGTCCTAGGCACTGTCACCACTCCAGCCTCTGCTCTGCTCTCCTGCAGGCTTGCAGCCATGCCACCGTGAGTGGCACTGGGCAGAGCTCTTTATATAGAGCCAATAACAATGCATTGCCCACACATGTGTAGTGAGCTAGCTGACCAGGGCCAGGTGAAAATCCTGGCCACAGGAACCTTCACTTTATCCACAATCATATTCTTTAATAATCCAAAAAAGCTTTTCAAGGTTGTATTATTAATTTCCTGCCTCCTTTTCTTTTAGGTTATATTTTAATTTCTACAAAATCTTTTCTAGAGTTGTGAACATCACAATATTTACCACTTTTTCACAAGATTAGTTAAAAAATCACATCACTATTATCTGAATTCTAAGACCTTGGAAATAAATCTACAGATCTCTCCACTGAAGAGCAGTAATAACTGCATGAAGTGTTTGTAGTCAATGGTGTTAAACTGTTTTATTTGGAGCTCAGTTTTCCATGATTGGCTACAGTGACACCACCTGTACGATTAGGACTTTAGGAAGGAAGAAGTCACACTGTGTGGATATAGTAAAAGTTCCTGAGGCCAGGATTCTCACTTGGCCCTGGTCGGCCAGCTCACTATACACCTGTGGGCAATATGTCGTTACTGACTCTATATAAAGAGCCCTACCTAGTGCTCTGTGTGACACAGTGGCACAGCTGCAAGGCTGCAGGAGAGCAGAGCAGAGGCTGGAGTGGTGGCAGTACCTAGGACAGATACTGAGATAGCCGTGCAGTAGAGAAACCCAGAGGCAGAGACTGGCTTGCTGCAGGCAGACTCGCTCTAAGTGAATGGGTTTCCAGTAATTGACCTGCCACCATGGAAATAAAGTTGGGTATAATCCTTTCACCCCCAAGAACGTTCTACTGTCATTTCTTTGGTCACATTGACTCCATACTCAACTTCCCCTGGGCTGAAACCCATTGGCAAGACACACTGTTTCTCTGGTTTTTCTCTCCTTTTATTTGGTACCTCTGTGTTGATGTGAACTAAGTCACTTCTAAAATCCATGACTAGTCTCTGGGCTTCTTCAATTACCCAGAGAACTGCAGCAACCTGGGAGGTGGTACCAGGACCAATCTTTGTCATTCAATTGACAATACTCTTGATCAGGAGGCTGCTTTCTTATGCACCAGTCATATCTTCTGGAAACTATAACCCTACAGTTACCTTGATTTGACTTGGTTATTTCTTAAGTCATCCCAAGAGCACATTTACAGACTGATGATAGGTCAATTCTCCAGATGAATCATCCATCTTTTATTGGGCCATTTTCCTATGTAGATGCAAAATATGTGGGTGGGAGGTGGGACGTTAGAGCCTAAATTGAATCCTTTTAACTTTACTCTCAAGGTGGGGACATCATCAGATATGAGTGCAGTTATAACTGTTCTTTAAAGTATCTCAAGTTATATAGGTAACATACCAATATTATCTTTGTTTTAAAATAAAGGCTAAAAATACACTTAAAGTTCCCTTTCACCATCCCCTTTATTGCTGCCCTATCTAGGGGTAACCAGTATGGTTTTGAGGACACCTATCGTTTTGAGGGCCCTTTCTACACACTGCTCTCTTCTACCATGTATACATATACGCACTTTTTTACATAAATGACACTTTCTGGTTTTATAGGTGTGGAAACTGAGACCTTGAGAGAAGACAAAGTGTTGACAAATTTATTGCAGGCAAGAAGACTGAATAACCGTTTATTAAAACCTACTTTATGCCAGACTACGCCCAGTTCTTCATTGGCGCGAAGGGGTCTGGTATTTTACTTCTGTTGGATGAGTTGCCGCACTAGGTTAGCTAAGAAATTAATTTGGAGGTTGGGGACAGGTGCAAAAGTCGCCTCAATGCGATTATGTAGGGTTTGTATTTTGACGAGAGCTGCAGGCAACCTAGCAGAGAGCTATGGAACTGCAAAAACAGAAAAAGGTGTCATCGGCAGTTGGGTCTGAAAGGGTATCTCGCCGCGATCCTCCTTACCCAGAACGACTCAGGAGACACGGGCCCAGGCAAGAGACTTTATTTCTGAAGGACAGAGTGGCTGCCCCAGACGGGGGTGGGGAGAGAGAGAGAGAGAGCAGGGAGAGCAGGGGGACAGAGACAGAGACAAAGAGAGAGACAGACAGACAGACAGAGGGCAACAGAGAGACAGAGAGGGCAGCAGAGAGACAGAGAGAGAGACGGAGAGAGGGAGGGCAGCAGCGTGGTGCCTTTTATTGTGGCGGATCCGCCCGGCCTGTTGCTTTGGGGGAGGGTCGGGATGTTTAGAGATAAGGCGGGGTAAACCCAGTCAAGTCCCAGGCAAGCCCAGGCATAATTCTCACAGGCTTATGTGCTTGGGACCATGGGGCAAATGGAGGATAAATTACTATTTTCTTATAGGGTCTATCAAAGTTTGTGAAGCTGGAACGCCTACTACCTTCCGAGCCCGAAGCTTCCTTCGGAAACCAGGAACCGATACCAGGTCTATGAGACGGGCCTTGGAGCTTGGGAGAAGAAGGCACCTCAGCTTTGCAAAGAAGGATGCGGCAGGCACGCATCAACGGAGAAGCCAACCCGGAAAGCAGAGCGCGCGCCCCGACCGGTCTGGAAGTGCGCCTGCGCCGGCCACCTCCGGGGGCGGGTGGGAGGGGCGGAGCTTGGGGGCGGTCAATGGGCCTGCGCAAACCGCGCGGCGAGGTGGGGGAGGGCGGTCCGTGTGTGTCTGTGTTGTTGTTCCGCGGCGGCGGCGGCGGCGGCGGCAAGATGGCTGCCCACGGGGGCTCCGCGGCGTCCTCGGCGCTGAAAGGGTTAATTCAGCAGTTCACCGCCATCACCGGTAAGAGACGCGGTTACCGGAAGGTGGAGAGTGGGGTCTGGAGCGGGCAGCCGGTCAGCCCCAGGCTTCGCCTCACCTTCATGCATTCCTCCCTCGGGCTTTCCCCACAGCTCCCGTCCTCCCTCCTGAGGAGAGGCGACGACGGCGTCGGGTCTCCGGGTTCAGGCGGGAGTCAGCCCCCCCGCGCACCCCATGTCCTAGTCCTCGGTCTCCTCGCAGTGTGGCGGGAGACTCCCCCAGCCCTCGTCAGCCCAGACCCCGAGAACGAGCCGAGCCCATCCGCCCCCGCCGGCCCGGGGACCTGGGGGCGGGAGAGGTGGGGGGCCGCACCCGGGCCACCGCCCTCCTCCTCCTTCTTCATCCTCTCTTCTCTGTGCAGCTTCGGGGTGCAGTGCATCCCCTCGTCCCTTTTTCCTTTCTTCCTGGGCCGGGCCATTGCCCCCCTGTCCCTGGCCTGCCCTTCCCCTTTCTGGGCCCCTCGGAGCCTCCGCCGTGGCCCTGGTGTGCTCGGGCCCTCCCGCCTTAACGGCAAGGATGGTGGGCTCGCCAGCTTCTTTACCGATCCCGGGAGATAGGCCGTCTGACAGGCGGGTGCTGATGAGTACCCTCAAGACTGAGGCTTTATGAGAAGAATGGGGGGAACCCCCCTCAGCCTGAATAAAGAAGGCCTGAAAGAATGCTTGGTAGCGTTACCCACCTCCCCATAATAAAATCATAGAGACTGAGGCGATGGCGCCGGAGCCTCCTGCTGATAAAACAGGGATGGCGGCAGAAACTTCTTCGAGAGAAAGTCAGTTTCTGGGTGTCATTATCCTCCAAACCCTCGGTTTTTCTTTTCCTTTAGACCCCTGCAAAGGGCACATGGAGATCCTCTTACTACCTGGAGGAAAGGCCCTAAGCCATTCTATGAATTCTGTGTGTCTTGTTTCTCTCTGATGGTGCTGAACTTTTTTTGCATGAGTTATTAGAGGGCGGAGCAAATGATGAAGTTCTCTGTGGAGTGATTTGAGAGAAGAGTACTCCATGTGCCTGAGTGTAATTTTGCCGTTCTAGATTGTCATTTTGGAAGGAGGTCAGAATGTTAGTTCCCTCCTTTAGCAGATCTACACTTTATCTGGTAATTTGTTAAATTCAGAGGGTCGTTTCCACTCTTAATGTATCTATAAAGTTTGATGTGCAAGATCTGGTTAAGTAAAATTTTATATTGTTTTAACCACTACGGCTTGTGTGCAAGTTACCGTTTTATAATTAAAGCTAGTTTTATTTTATCTTTTGCTCTGCAATGATAACTAGATGTTTGATGCATTACCTAGCTTGTGGCCATGAAATATCATGTCCAAGTTGGTAAATTTGTAATAAAAAATTGGGATGAGGAATGTAATAACTTCTCTTAATATTTTTAAACGTTTGGCATTGGATTATTATGTTAACAATGTAATGCATTTCCCAATGTCTAAACATCATCGTTACTGGGGAAATTTAGAAAATTGTGTAAATAAGTTAATCTTACTGCATTGTGTTTATATAGAAGAATTATTTGCAATGAGTCAGATATAGAAATGATTATCATTATTAATATTTTCTTTAGATTTCCTAGAGGTGGTTTAAGAACCCACCTATTTAATTACAGTTTTTTATGCTGCTACCACCTCCTCAGGAACTCAGATTGTTTAACCCCACGTTTTTTCTTCTGATGCAACATTTTTGTTGGATATGAACAAAACCCAAAGTGTGGTGAGATGAAGTAACCCTCTTAATTGCTTTAATTTTGTTGCTGTCTGCTAGTCTACATGCTTGTTTCCTGGTCATGGGCCTTTCTGTTCCTGAATCAAGTTGGAGACCCTCAGTAGATGATAGTATTTGGAAGTCTACAAAAGGGAAAATACCTTAGATTGTTCTTAAAGTATTAAAAATTTCTATTAATAATTTTTGGGATTCTTTTTTTTTCTTTTTTTACAAGATAGTGATTAGCTATCAGAAACATATTGACACCTTTAGTCTTTCCTGTATCTTAAAAAGAAGTTTGGGGGTTCTGTCCACATATATTTTAAGTTGTAGTATATATAATTAAAAGGTATTTGATATTTATTAATTGCTGGATAAATTAAACTTACATTGAGAACTTATGCCCTAATTCAAGAAGGTTTTACTTACCTGGAACCTCAGAATTTTTGGTTAAAGCAATTCATTTTCAAATATGTGAGTGGTGCCTTTACTGTGGCATTTAGAAATGGAACGGAAAATTGAAGAATTTTAACTACTATTTCTCACTGAATAGAACAAATCTATGATATGGGAGTATGAAGTAATAACTGATTTTTTAATAATTGAAAGGATAACATGAAGTAATTTTGAAAAAGAAGAACGAATCCATGCTTACAACAACAATGTAATTTTACATATTCCAAATCTTGTTTACATACTTATTTTCTTATTTTTACTTTGTGGTCATGGTATACATAGTTTAGAATTCTGAAATTTTCAGTTAACAATATATCATAAACATTTTTTTCCATGATCAAACTCTTTGACAAGCTAGTAGTCAAGGGAGATAATGGTCTTGAAATAATCACATTGAGAAGTTATAGTTATATATCTTTACCATTACTGATGTTAGGTCATTTGAAGCTACATAGAAAACCAGTCCTGTTATTTTATAGTCTACCACATTTTGCAGTATTACTCAGTTTGATCTCCCTTGATACTCGTCGTACATGGCTTTGAATGATGGCTGACTGCTTTCACAGTCATATCAGTTCTCTAAATGTGAGGTAAGATTGTACTGCTAGACTTGAAGGTAATTCCAAAAGAACAGTTTTTAAAAATATTTTGAACCATGGCAATATTCCATTAACACCAGCTTAGGCTAACATCCAACCCAAAACATAATGCATAGATGTAATCATAATAATTCATGAGCTGAGTGATCCATAGATGCTCTAAAATAGGTAAAAATAAACAGACAATCCAATGATTCTGTAATGTCTACTATGTTGACAGATAGTAACCGCACTAGAGGGGATGAGGGTTTAATAATATGGGTAACTTTAACCACTGTGTTGTATATTTGAAACAATGTAGGATTTCTATATTATGATGCTGTGATAAAAAATAAATAAAAAACAGACATCAGAAGGTAAGAACAAAATGTGAAGGAATAGAAAGTAGAAGCTGCTCAGAGTACAGGAGTTTGCTAGTGCAACATTCCATAAAGCTTTATGCATAGCAGGTATTCACATACTTAATGAAATTATAGAATCTCAATTATAGAAGAGACTTTAATTTTTCCCTAAAGTTGTTGAATGAGTGCATATTTGTTATAGGAATTAGAAAGTGCTGTGTATTGCAACTTCCACTCATTCTTTTCTACAATACATTTCTTTTGGGTTAGTATTAAAATGTGTTTAAGTCTTCTCTATCAGGAAAGGTGGTCACAGGTATTCCAGATATCAAAAGAAAACCCTTTTGAATTTTAGGAACTATTCCAAAAAGTGATAATGATATTTAAGCAGAAATTTAGGGGCCTAATAATTTTTTTTGAGTTCTGAGTGGAATCCTATAAATTCTCTCTATCGATCGATCAAGTAAGTACCAAGCATGATTCGGATCTTGGGGATATACTGTGAACAAGACCTTGTGTCATTAAAAAACTTAAAGGTTAACTGAAACACAGACACATTAGGTACTATAATACAGTGAGAGAATGGTAGCCAGCTATTTTGGGAGCACAAAAGAGGGAGATCAAGAAAGGCTTCTCAGAAGAAATAATTTCTTAGCTAAAATTGGAGAGATGTTTCTGGCAGGAGGAACATATGCAGAGGCCTGGAGGAGAAAGGGACAGATCAGATAATACATACAGAGTTAAGAAAAGATAGACAATACATTAGGCAATTGATAATTCCAAATTAGTAGAGCATGTTAGTGTGAGATTCAGTAAATGGAGCTGAGGAGAGAAGTGGAAGGGCTTGTGACCAATATTAAGAAATCTTGGCTTTATTGTTAGTATAGTGGGGAGTCAATGAAAAGTTTTAGATTAGGGGATTGACATAATCAGATTTGGGTAAAAGAAATAGATACTTGTCTGTCAGGGAGAAAAGGTAGGTGTAAAGATCGGTAGAAGACCATCGCATTAACCAAAGAAAAACACTGGTGTCCTGAAATAAGTTAGTGGCAGAGATGGAGACTCTGAGAGACACAGAGAGAAGTCACAAAGTCAGAATGAAGCTTAGGATTCTATTTTGGACATCTAGATATATAATCATGTTATTTTGTGAAGGTATGGGATACTAGAAGAGGTTTGGGGAGAAGATAGATGATCAGTTCAATTTTAGATAAGTTGCTGTGTGTGGAACTTTGAAGTGGGGCTGTTCAATAAGCAAATGAATATTTGGGTCTGGCAAGAAGAGTGACAACTGAGGAGTCATACTGATGGCAGTTGAAGCTGTTAAAGTGTATGGCATCTTGCAGAGGAGAATGTAGAGTGAGAAAATAGTAGGCTCCAGGACACAGAGCTGAAGGAACACTAACGTCTAGCAGATTGCAGAGAAGACTCAGGAGAAACCAATATGTAGGAAGGAGGAAAACCAGGAGAGTGTAATGGTACTTCCAAAATCAGGAGTACTGTAATACCTCAGATATGTGGGCACTTCAGGAAACAGAAATTATTGAATATTTATAGATCATCTTGTTTAGGGCTGAAAGATAGTTTAGAAACCATCTTGACCCATTTCTGAGTTAAATGAGAATTTGAAGGCCCAGAGAAGTAAAGTGACTTAGAGTTGTATAGGTCAGTGCTTCACAAACTTACTTGAAGGAAGGGACCTTCTAAAAAAAATTACCAGTCTTCATGGACTAGTACTTTCATTAAATAAAAGTTAATTGCTTGAAAAATAAAATAAAGATGAGAACATACACAAAATATAAACTCAAATTCTTTTAAACACCTAAGTATAATTTGCAAACAGCAAACTCTACCCTTTTTAGTGTAGTAGTAAAGAGTTTGAATAGTTGTGTACAACTGTGTAACCACAGCAAGATGCAAAACAGTGCTAGCCTCAGAAATTTCCTCCTGCCCCTTTGTAGTCAACCCCTCCCCATGCTTACAGTGTAACCTTTTTGTCTATTTTCCTTTTCCTTCCCTTTCCCTTTCCCAGAATGTCATAATTGGACTCAACAGTATGTAGCTTTCTGAGTCTAGCTTCTTGCAGTGAGTACGCTGTGTTTGATATTCCCTCATGTTGTGGTGATATGAGTAGTTCCTTCCTTTTTATTGATGAGTAAAATACCATTGTATGGATATACTACATTTTGTCCATTTACTGAATGAATGGATAATTGTTTTTGCAGTTTGGAGAATTATAAACTGCTAAAAACATTAGTGTGCAAATGTGTGAATATAAGTTTTCATTTCTCTTGGATAAGTACCTAGGAATAGGATTATTGGATCATAAATGTGTAACTTTAAGAAATTGCTAAAAGCTTTCTAAAGTCACTATACCCTTCTGCATTCCCATCCTCAGTGTATGAGAGAGAGTTCCAGTAGCCCATTTGTTATTTTTAATTTTTGTAGCCATTTTAATAGGTGTGTAATGGTATGGTATTGTGGTTTCAACTTGCATTGTCCTAGTGACTAATGATATTAAGCACTTTTTCATATGATAATTTGCCATCCATAAATATTTCAAGTCCCAATTTTTAATTATTAGATTTAAAAGACATAAAATCATACTGTATATCAAAGTGCTATAAAAGTTTCTAAATGCTTACATTAGAATTTCTATTTTTATCTTGTCACACTTTGGATACACTGTTCTAGGTAGCTGCAGAAGAGGAACTGGAACTCCTAGGCCCATGCATTTTCTACCACTTTACTGCTTCCCTCACGGTAGTTTCTTTTTGTTGATCCAATAAAAATTACCTTTGTTTATCTGTTCCCTGACTGTATCATTTCATTTCTGTTATACTTACTGAATTTAGTTTTCTGTGTATAAATTTTTTTTAATTTTTAATTTTTAAAACATTCCAGGATGGGAGACTGATGAGGAGGTTAAACCAGCTTCCACAACTGTGAGAAATAAATGTTTGTTGTTTAAGCCAGCCAGTCTATGGTATTTTTGTGGTAGCAGCCTGAACAAAGACACTGGGTTAGATTAAGCTATCCTGCTGCTACCTGTAATACTGGGACCTCAATAGCTATTAAACTCATTTAAACAAGTTACAGATAGTTTAAATCTGCAAACTTGTTTTATTAGCTCCTCTTCTTTGAGAAAAAGACATATTCTTTATTCTAATATAAATAAGATAGTCCAAATTTTTTACAGCTGACCCATCAAAAATTGTTATTACCTCTGAAGATAAAGGTAAACTTGTTACTACTATTCCTCTCCTCTGTACCATTTAGCCCTCCTTACTTTTCCTCTGCCCTCTCAGTTAACCTTCACTTTCTCATATTCCTCTGTTTAGCTCAGTGGGAATGTTAATTGACATTTTGACTAGGACAGTTTTTTATTGTGTAGGACTGTCCTACCCATTGCAGAAGATTTAGCACGTATTAGTTTCCTGTGGCTGCTGTAACAAATTACTACAAGCTGCATGGCTTGGTGCACATTTACTCTTTCACAGTTCTGGAGGCCAGAAGTCTGAAATAAAGATGTGAGCAGTTTTTGAGGGAGGAGGGGTGTTTTTCAACCTATTACAGCACTCCTGCTTCTCTTTACTGAATGCCATGGGGCCCTCTACTCACATCATGAAATACCAAAAACGGTCTCTCATATTACAAAGTCTCTACTACTTCCTGATGTCAAGAACCACTGAAACCTTTAAGTTATCTTCTGTTTCTGAAATGATACACTAAGTGATGCAACAAGTTATACACTAAGAAAGATACAAGCACAGATGACTGAAGTAAGTTGACTTTATTTAAGAAAGTGAATGGTATTCTTTGCTTCTTGGGCTCCTCTAATACAGTTGATCCTTGAACAACATGGGGGTTGGTGGTGACCTCCTGTCCAGTCAAAAATCCATGTATAACTTTTGACTCTCCAAAAACTTTACTAATAGCCTAATGATGACTAGAATGCCTCACTGATAACATAAACAATTAACAAATATTTTGTATGTTGTATTTTTATATCCTCTATTCTTAACAATTTCTCTAAGCTAGAGAAAAGAAAATGTTTTTTCAGATTGTTACATCTCCAAAATCTTTTCTAATGTATTTATTGGAAAAAATATGCATGTAAGTGGACCTGTTCAGTTCAAACCCATGTTTTTCAAAGGTCAACTGTACTACCACCTTCTTCAGTCTTGCCAAGATTTAGCATATGCTTCCTTTTAAAAAAAGTTCATAGGTAGTGGCCCTTTTTTTGAAAGCTTTTACAGGTCACTGTTCTTACAAGCTCCAATAATGGAAGTTATCCTGTCAGATCGTCAGCAGAGATATGATCACCTCTGGGGGGATATGTTGCCTATAGATTAGATTCTAGCATTAAATGGTTGAACAGGGATTAAAGATGGGGTGGCAATTCTGGGCCTCAAGTGTTGATGCCATCTGCCCCTAAAATATCATAGTTACTATTTCCTTTTTTATAGCTTTATTTTCATGTCTTAAAGTCATTTCCTGTAGAATCCCTTTTAATACTATTTTTAATTTATAGTTAAATAAGACCTATCAATCTTGGAAAATAAATACTTGCCTATACTTAATATTAAGTTCTCTACTGCCTCTTCATCAGCTCTCCATGCTACTATTCAATCACACTGGAATGCTGCTTTGTTTGTTACAGATTCCTTTGGTGCAGACCCATGTGTTGTTTTATTCTTTATGATATTCTTTTTTTTAAAATTAAAGTATCATTGATACACAATCTTATATTGGTTTCAAGTGTTCAACACAGTGGTTCAACAGTTACCCATATTCCTAAATCCTCACCTCCACTGTCTTTCAACATAGGAAGGTGTTACAGAATCATTGACTATATTCTCCATGTTGTACTACCATCCCAGTGACTAATTTATATTATGATTGAAATTTTTGTGCCCTTTTATCCCCCTCCCCACCCACCTGCCCCAACCTCACTTCCATGGTAACCACCACTTACCAGTGTCTATGAGTCTACTGCTATTTTGTTCATTTTGTTTTGTTTTTATAGTCCACAAATAACTGAAATCATATAATATTTGTCTTTTCCTGCCTGGCTTATTTCACTTAGAATAATACCTTCTAGGTTCATCCATGTCATTTCTTTTTATGACTGAATAATAATAATAATACTGCATTGTGTCTGTGTACCACATCTTCTTTATCCATTCATCTGTGGACAGACACTTAGGTTGCTTCTATATAAAATTCTTTATATTATTCTTTGTAACATTCATTTTTTTTCCTTTATTACACTTTTTTTTTTTTTTAAAAGGGCTTAACATGAGTGAAACACATGTTCATAGCATCAGATGAGTAAGCAAAAGAAAACTGAGATGCCCTGCTCTTCCTATTTGCTATCTGGCAAAGTGTGGTTCTCCATAAGCTATATATAAATATTCACACTTCATACTTTCAGTATTTTTCATTTGTCATTGATGTATAGCTTAAGTACTGTAGAACTGGGAACAGTCTTTTTATTAATAGCCAAGTATTTTCCAATAAGATGCTGTGTCAGGTTGTTTAATCCACACACGTACTTCATGAAGTTGCTAATATCCCCATTTTGTGACTGAGGAAACTGAGGACTAGAGGAATTGGCTCAAAATCACACAGCTAGTGAACGATAGGACTAGGAGTTAGACTTAAGTTTATCTGAGTAGTACCTAGGCTCTTAATAATTCTCCCTAGCCTGAGAACACAAGGAAACATGAAGAATGTTTTCTTCTTTGGTGGGTATAGGACTGGCCAAAGGAAAAAATTTGATACCTTCATTCTAACATTTAGGTTCCCAGTGTCTTTTTGGTGCTCTAAGTTACTCCCGCCCCTATGTGGCACTTCACAGGGGCCTTTCTTACCTCTGCTCCAAGGCATTTGGGATGCTAAAGTTACCTGTATCCCTTTGTTTCTGAACAACCTCCGTAATCTTTTATCTTAACCCAGAATTTATGGTTATTGGCCATTAAGGGGAAGCAATGGGATTTAATTAATTCACATTGCGAAATAGTTGATACGATGTCAACTTTTCAATAGGTGTTTATAGTTTTAAAAAGGATGTTTGTTTACCCAAGTTAATCTATTAAATGGTAGCATTTTAGGCAGCATAATAAAGTGAAGTGAAAAAAAAAGTTAGGCAATTAGGGAAAGACGTTTGAGATAGGCAGTCCATATTGTTGATAGGTCAGCTTGCCTGAGGATTGACTTAACAAGTTCCTTGTTTTCATAGCATCTTGTATTTTACTCGAGTTTTCACAAATTCTCTAAATGGTTCCCATGTCAGGGGCAGCGGTGCTCTAATAGTTGGAGTTTGGTAGAAAGGATGACAAGTTATTTGTATGCAGAGGTCATTTTCAAGTTGAATTTCCTTATGCACAAATAAAATTCAGAAGGAGTGAAAGCAGCCAGCATCAGCTGTCATTATGGCAGAAGGGAGTTTCACTCTCCAGTCAGCATATTCTTTGTGTTTTTTGTGGTGCTTTAGTGCAATGTGAGCACCTAGAGAGACAAGAGCCAAAATGGTTGGAACTCAGCCATTAAATTCCCTGAAAAGAACCAGATCAGTAGCTGTCTTGTAAAGCTGGTTTTAGGGGTCTTTATGCGGCAGATGTAACAGTTCAGGCATCTTTCCACTAGAATAAGCAGCCATAGTAGTCTATCTATAGAACCTTTTAACTTTCAGAGACTTCTGTGTAGATAGGTAAATTAAAATGGTAGAGTACAATAGACAATGAACTTTTGGACTAGTATTTAAGAAGAAGAATACAGTACAACATTACTGGTCACAATGTAAGAATATTAGGAAACAAATCATCAGGTTTTGAGAAATAATATGGAAACTAAGTCTTAAAATTGTTCATGAAAGTTCTGCTGTTTTTGCCCCAAGAGTTTGTATTTAAAAACCTAAGGTTGGCTATTGAGGTTATTTGAATTCCTCCTTCCCACAAAAAGTTGAATTTGCTTTGTTTTGAGATTTCATTTTTTTTGAAGTCATGTTTTCTAATGGTGAAAATGTAAATTTGCACAGACTAGAACTTGAGAACTTCTGGTTCAGCTTGACCAAGAACTTAGGGAGCAGTAACTGGTATGAGAAAAGTGAGACGTGGGCTGATTTAGTGAGTTTTTAAAGTTTGCAAGGTAGAAAAGCTAGCAGAGACAATAATAGAGATTTAAGACCCCATGGGAAAGTACTTATCTTTTCCTGTATATTTACTTCAAGGTAAGGAGGGACAGGCAGGGTCCAAAACTTAACAGAAAGATAGGTATTTGGTATGTTGTCAAGAAAAATGGGACTGATTTGACTGATGATATCACCATGCCTGTCATGCAAAGCATGGCATCATGAAATACAACCAAGGATATGCCTAGTCTTTACACAGACCTGTGTGGCTAGAGAGAATGACATAGAGGTGAGATAAGAGCAGAGGGGTATAAATGGAAATAGAAAATAAGAATCAAATCTTACATGCAGCTCAAGAGAGATGAAAACTTTTCCAGTCAGCAGTGCAGAACTGTTGAAACAAGGGAGACAATCAAGTTTGCATTATTTTGCAGTGTAAAAGGTATATCAAATGGAGCATGACCTCTAAAAAGGTGGGGTAGTTCATGTCAGAGATTTTGAAGGCTTGAACTAAGATTATATCAGTGGCCACAGAACAGGATGGATAGGAGTGGTATTAGTTAGATGGAAACTATAGGATTTGCTGGTTGACGGGATGTTTGCAGTTGAAGGAGAGAAGAGTTGAAAATTTATCAAATTTGAGTGATATATGAAGCCTTTTTAAAGGAAAAAAACTCCCTGGTCTTGTGTAACTAACATTACCTTAGATATACCTATTTATAAGGCAAACCCCAATTAAAAGGTAATTGAGTGAACATTAATCATAATGCATATTAATGCTTTTTTTTTTACATTAATGCTTTTTTGCACTCATGTTTCACGAAATAATTTTGTTCAGTTTTTTCATTAGCATTGTAGATATGTCTTTGTCAGCTATGTGACAAAGCTATATCTACTCTGTCATCTCACAGTTTTTTGGAGCATGTGATTTCACTTTACATTGTTTGAGATAGAGTGCTTTTAAAATTTGTATATAATTCTCTCATTGGAAATTTTATCTTTTAAGTTCAGTTATCCTAAATACCCATTTGCTCTTTCTGATTTCCACAATGTGACCATATTGCTATATAAATAAAAATTAAAACATAAATATATGCACACAGTATAAAATTCCTAAGATATAGAAGGGTTGTTTTGGCTGAAGCTTGGCCCTTCTTTCCCTGTTGTACTAACTGGTGAGCTGAAGTACTGTGAGACAGTTCTAAGTCAGTTTATTAGACACTGGACACATGCAAGCAAACACAGTGCTGGGGGTAGGGGATATAAGACAAAAATCAATGCCTGTGTTCACAAACCATCTGCTCTTTCAGAGGAGCCAGAAGGTAACCAACATTTACTGCTCAGTAGTACATGCATGTGTACAACAGAAGAGTATCACAGGGTGGGAGTGGGGACATAATGTAGAGAATGCTTAGCACACAAACTGACAGTTACACTTAGGGTGATTTTTGAGCATGCATGAACCAAATGAATGGGGAGAAGAGGAGGATACGGATATTCCAAACCTGTAGTTGATATGACTACACTGAATTATGTAGGATGGGGAAGAGGAGAGGCAAAGCCAGAGAGATAAGCTGGGGCGTGATCTCAAAGGACTTTCTAAATCATAAAGAGTGTGGGATTTATACTGTGTCAAAGAGCCATGAAAGACTTAAACCAGGGGATGATAAAATCAGAATTATATTTTGAAACATTCCGTTAGCACGAAGGTAGAAGATAAAATGATGATCAGTTAGGAGTCTATTGTAGTAATCCAGGGAAGAACTATTAAGGGCTTGATTTTAAAGCCTTAGAGGTAGTAGTAGAGAAAACAAATGAATCTATTATGAGTAGATTCATAACTTCCATTTCTGGCAGGAAGGCTAAACTAGCAAGTCTATAAATCACCCCTTCTGCCCTCTCCCCACCCCACCACACACACACTGAGAAAAAATTCTGAATAAAATGTGCATTTAAGAAATTTTTTCAAAATTCATTATTGGGCTAGCAAGAAGTTAAGGAATACTCAGAGGTTAAAAATGAAATGAAATGAAATTGGGAATGCATGTTAGCTAGATTTAAAACAAGCCTTCACCCTGGTGGAATCTGCCCAAACTGGATGGCTTTGAACTTACCTTTTGATAGTCTCTCAGGGCACAGAAAATAGGAAACAAAGCCTTCAGGCTTCCTAAGGAGAGGAGTCTGAAAGGAGACCTCCTCCCCTTTATGAAGCTATAAGACTTCTTCGCTTTCAGCCTTGGCAGTTGAGGAGAATCTTAACTCAGAATTTATAACAAGGGTCTTTACAGGGTTGCAGTGTCCATGTGGTTTTGTACGACTTCAAGTCAAGAATGTATGTAAAGTGGTTCTTGTTTGGTAGTGTCCACAGTTGCCTTACAAAATCTGTCAGATCGAATCCTCTTAGGAAAAGTGTACCTTCAACGCAGGCTTCAAAACCCTACAGATTAAAATTCCAAGGTGCACACACACACACACACACACACACACAATCACAAAATGCAGTTAAGCAAAAGCCAGCAGAAACAAGAGACAGTGACCCCTAGAAACTGCAGGAAGTTTATATTTTTGTTTTATTAATTCCATTAAGTTTGATTAACATGTTTGTAGAAATGAGAGGATTGAAAACAGGAGTAAGACATAAGGGTCTCTGAAACATGACCAGGAAAATTAGGAAAAAAACAAAAACAGAATTTCTGGTTACAAAAATTAACTGAAATTAAAAGCTCAGCTAACAGGTTTATATTAAAAAAAAAAAAACAGATTGGTACTGCATAGAGTGAGGTAGTGACATTCATCAGATTGGTGTTCCAGGCGTAAGTAAGTGTGAAAGGAGGAGTCAAATGATTGTTAAATAGAAATGGCTGAGAATTTTTTCTGAATTGGTAAAAGGTAACAACGCTTACATGGTGGAAGTCCATTTGAAAACCAAGGAGGATAAATAAAATCAGACCAGACAAATCAGAGTGAAACTGCAGAAGAGTGTAAAAGCAACTAGAGAGAAACAACAGATTGCTATGAAAATGTTTTTGTTTAATCTGGCAACTGATTTCCCAGTAGGAACAACAGAAACCAGAGGACATTGGAATGCTGTCTTCAGTTTACTAAGAAAAAATAGCAGTCAGCCTTTAAATAGAATATCCAGTAAAATGCCTTTCATGACTGCAAAATAAACACACACACACACACACACACACACACACACACACACACACACACACACAGAGCAGATCCCTTACAAGGAGATTTTAAGGGACCTAATTTTGATAATTTTGGTAGGAGAAAAGTCATCCCAAATGGAAAGACTGAGATGCTTTTTAATGGTCACAAAATATTCCATCAAGTAGATTTCTACAATTTAGATGATTACTCTTGAATATAGTTGTTTCCAGTTTTTCAGTATTAACTGAAACTATACTGGACATGTTTATGCATGTAGTATTTTACACAGAATAAGTAAAATAACAAGGTTTTTGACTAGAATACCAAATTACTGGGTCAAAAAGGAATATTTTTATATTTCTTGATGCATGTCATAAACTTGTTTTGGTAAAGGGTCTTATAAAATTAACATTCATCTAACAGACTATCTAACTGGCTTTACTTTACAATTAAATGTGTGGTAAGGCCAGTTTTAAATGATGAAGATTGACATTTCTTACCAGATTTTGACTTAATCACATTTTTGACAAAAATGTCCCGTCTCACTTCTCTCCCATTGTTACTAAAAATATCTTCTTTTTAATAGAGACAGGAATGCTAACTGAAGTGCATTCTTTCTAACAGTATTTGTAACTTTTTAGAATATAGTCTTCCATTTTTATCTTTTTTCAGTTTATTAAAAAATATATAGTTAATCCATTTAAAGAAATGGCAAAAAAAATACTTCATTTAGTTTAATTTTATTATGGAGGAAGACTATTTTAATGTTGCTACTTTCTTTTCTATCTCTGTATATTTCACACTAATCAGCCAACATTGTAGAAGTAAGTGCAAAGGTTTTCTTTAAAAAGTAATTCCATCTCAGAGGGAAAAAATACTGTTAATTTGCCTGGGAATTCTGTATTCTAATATAATCTGAATGTAAGATGTCTCTTTTAAAGTTTTGTCTTGTCTTTTTGCTATTTCAGGGGCAAGTGAAAGTGTTGGGAAACATATGCTTGAAGCCTGCAACAATAACCTGGAGATGGCAGTCACTATGTTTTTGGATGGTGGAGGAATCGCTGAAGAGCCTAGTACCAGTTCAGCAAGTGTCTCTACTGTCAGACCACACACAGAGTATGAATTTATTATTTATTGTTAAAGAGCTACTCCCTGCCTAATTTGAGCAGTTGCGTTTTTATCAGTTATATTAATTCTCTGTTTTTGAAAAAAGTTGAAAACATCTGAAAGTGTCAAGTGGAAACTTTTATACTTACATACTTCAAATTCTTTAGAGAACTGTCATATCTAATCCTCAAGAGAACCCTTATAGAATGGCATTATTATCCATATTTTACAGATGAGGAAGCAGAGGCATAGCCATTTTCCCAAGTTACACAGCAATTAAGTAACAGATAGGAAAGTGAAGCCTAAAAAGCTCAGATTTCCCAATTACAGATTTTCCTACATTGTCCCAGGAAAGTCTGACCTGACATGAAAAATGTTTGAAAAATACTTCTAGTCTTTTACACATAACTAAGATGTAATCACTAGAAGCACCTTCAGCATATGGAACTGTACTGGATAGAAAATAATAATAAATTGGTGAACAGATTCAGTGTTTTTAGCCCTTGATACCAATGAGAGTTTGAAATGAAAACCTTTTGGGTGGAATTCCAGCAGCCTTTGGAAAATGTTAGAGATGAATGCTACTCAAAGGAAAACCATTGAAAAATTAAAAAATATCCTTAAGTAAGACTTTAATACTCATAGCCCTTTATAACTCTCTGAACAAGAGGAATTTCCTGTTGAAGGGAATAGAATAGGCAAGAAAAAATTGATTTTTTTTTAACTAATTAGAGATAGATTTAAAAAGCCAAATAACATTCAGGACGTAATTGCCTCTTTTGTTGATTTAGTTCCAGATTCTAGAGTAATATTGTTTCTGCATGAAGAATGAACTTTCCAGTAACATAAATTTTATGTATGTGTGTATAACAAATATTTATATTTATATTGTATGAATTAATATTTTATGAAGTTTTTCCTGTCAGTGTTTGCTGTGTATTTTGGGTGTTGATATCCGAATCCCCTACAACATAGTGCAAAGTTTTCATGGGAATCAGTATAAAAACATGATTTAGTTTGCAGAAACTTGAATAACAAGTATTCACAACTCATTTGGGGGAACCCATTGGCTCTCACTGTACAAAACATGTTTTCTTAATTCTGTTAAAAAATTATTTTGATAAACGAATGCCTTTTCCTACTGAATTACATTCTAATTTGACTTAGATTGTATTGCTAATTGATTGATTTGATAGTGCCTTCTAATTCCTAAACTATAATTTTCACTTTACAATTCACCTTTTTCTGTTCCATTCTTCCATTTTGTTAAGTAGCTAATACTCTTGAAACAGATAACCTCAAATATTGAATAATTAAGTCTTTGTGTATAGGAGCTACTTTCAATCTATCTCCCTAACTGAGGTATTTCATCAGATTAAGACTTATTTGTTTGTTTTTATATTCAGAAGTTTTTATTGATTCATATTTGTAAGACTTGTTTTTTGAGTAATTATATTGTCTTGGGGTAATATACACATATGCTGTAAAATGTAATATGCTATATATATATATATACATATATATATATACTGGTAATGGAAAGATTTAGGTAAAACATGCCTTTTTAAAGTCTTAGTTTTCTTAAGATAATGGCCTATTTCTTTTTGATGAAAGATGACTAATAGAGCTTCCCCTTACAGATATATATCATCTTATTCTTAAGGTTATTGAAATTCTGTGTCTGAGCAGTGACTGATATCTAGTAGGAAAGAATACTTAATATAATTGTGAATTGTCCTTTATCCTTTAGTCACTTGGCTTATTGTAGATTTCTTTGTCCAGCTAGTTCTTTTTTTTTAAATTTTTTGTTGAAGAACATTGTGTTTACAAGGCTCCCCTGTCCAGCTAGCTCTTTGGTTACAGGTTGTTAGCTCTTGTTGACAAATGAGTATTCATACTTAATTTTGTAAGTATGTTTTGTAGTTCCAACTTTTAGATACCAAAAACAGGGCTTTAAGCTTAGATATTACTGTTAGAAACACCTGACTGGAAAACATTAGGCCTAACTTAGATTAACATTTATTATAAGCAGGGAGGCAATAAATTTGGAATTTACTGTTCCTTGCTACGAACATTAATCAGCAGAGTTTAATATTTGAGTTACAACTACAAAACAGTAAAACTGATACTTCCATTTTTACACCATTTTTACAATATATCCAAATGAATATTTTTTACTGGAAAATACAGATTATTAGTAAACCCTCTGGAAGTGAACTTTGAAGAGTTTATAGGCTTTTAAAAGATGGGTAATTGTTTTTTCTATTCTGTATATATTAGGGTCTAGTTCATAAATAATCCAAGGTAATAGTTACGTTAGCCATCTTTGTAACTAGCATAAAATTCACTGCATGTTTGTTTAGCTTATTTTAGTATGTCTGTGATTTAATTATCTATTACTTGATACAGTGGTAATGTAATATTGCTTTAATTGAGCCTATATTTTTCCATTAATTTTTGCCTCTTTGTTTTGTTGGTTGGTTTTACTCCTATTGTCATTTTTTTTTTTCCTGAAAGAATTTAGGGTAGGGAACTTTAGAGGAAAGGGGAATATTTTTTTTTTGCTTTTTCTCTTTCTTTATAAACTGTTTGAGCTATCTATGCCAGGTGCTTTATTCCAGTATGGAAACCACTTAACAGTCATTTAGCACTGTGACTCCTAAAAGCCACTAAGACTGGTGTTTATTTTACTTGTTAATTTGAATGCATTCACAAATTACAGAGAGAACAGGTAGAAGAAAACAGTTTCCTTTTGATATTTTCCCACTTTATTTTTTAATAGAGAAGAAGTTCGTGCCCCAATTCCTCAAAAGCAAGAAATATTGGTGGAACCAGAACCTTTGTTTGGTGGTAAGTTCACCCTTTTTCCTTCGCTTTATTTTACTTAATTATTTAGGATTTTAATGAAGCTAACAAAAGTGAGGCTTGCTCAGAGATTGTTATTTCAAATATAGTCAGCTCTTATCATGTAATTCTGTACTCTTCTTAGGAGAATTGCGCAGTTGGTTCTTCCAAGAAGTGAAACAAAAAGTTGAAATATGTTGCAGAAGACCAAAAGGAGGAAAATTAACAAAAAGAAAATCTGCCTTATAATGGAAACCAATCTATCATTAGTTAAAAGACTCCCCATTATTTTTTGTTTTCTAGATACTTAAGTTACTGCCATATCCTTACTGTCTTGATACCTTCACTCGTCTTATTTTCTAAAAGTGAAAGTAATACCTAAGGTATGCAAAAAATTGTGATACAATCTGGATGCATAGAGAAGATGGTAGAAAATGAGACATTTAATTGATCTAAACGAAATTTAGTTTTAGTTTAATAAGCACTTATTTACCTTTTGTGAGCCAAATATTTTAGGCATTAATAAGCATATTAAAAATTAGAAGATAAAGTTATAATCTGGTTGGCCAAAGACATAGAAGTGTATATTATACATCTTGAGAACACTAATGCAGAGACATAGGCCTATAAAAAGTCTTGTAGGTAAACTAGAATAAAAGAGCAGAAATATGTTTAAGAAAATTATACAAACCATATCTTTTGATTTGAAAGAGCACCTTAATTGAGTTTTTTAAAGATCAATCTTTAACTTGGCAGCTTTGGAGTTTACTGTAACAAGAAATAGAAGAATATACTGTCTAGATTAAAGAATAAAGATGGGAGGAGGAAAACTACAAGATCTGAATACTGAAGTATAATAGGCACTTTCTGGACTGTTTGATTCAGCCAGTCACTATGCTGTTGTTATACCAGAAATAATAAAGCATTGTTCATACTTTTTTTTCATATAAATATCATGAATAGATAGATTTTGGAGCTGAGCAGCAGTGCCCTCAGAAGCTTTATCTTTTCTTTATTATAAGAAACAAGACAAGATCTTTGAGTGAGGAAGACTACAGGAAGTAGATTTTGTGTTGTTTTACTGTTAAACAGAGGCAAAGAGTTCACATTTGAAACCCCACGTTCCTCCTTTTACCTCTGATTTGATGTAGAGGGGGATGAGAATGACTTTATACAGTTAGAAAGTCAGTCTGGCTTTCATCATTAGACCTTGTTATAGCTTGAGAAAAGTCTTTGGAGAACTCTTTTCTTCTTAGGACAGTATTGATTTGAAGTGTGATTCTCAAAGTGTGGTCTTGGATAGCCTTTCAGGAGTTCTGTAAGGTCAAAATTATTTTCGGGATCAACAGAGGTGAGGCTTAGAACCTCACCCCCCCGTTCTGAGAGAAATCTTCTGCATACGTGGATGTTTTATTGCCCTTGTCTAGCTTGGATTAACACATAGTCTACAGGCACACACCTGATCATCTACATTTGCTCTCTTACAACACTAAACTATGTTTTCTACCTTTATCTTGTATCTACCTACCACTTCAGCATTTTATTAAAAATAATAATAAAGAGAGAAATGTAGTATCCACATATAAATCAAGTATAAAAACCAAATGAGTATTCATATTTGAACTGACTGTTTATAGTTCATAATGCATGAGCAAAACCGAAAGTTTCTGTGATGACTGCCCTTGTACTGTTCACTATGTAACTTACTCATTATGTAAGAATTTGTTCTCCATGTAAGAACTTGTTTGTTACACCTCAGAAGATTGGAGACTGACGAAAATTAGGCTTGGGGTGGATTAATGATTGTGTATTGAGCATTGACTCCCCTATACAGAATTTTATTGTCGTTAACAACCATTTGATCAATAAATATGAGAGATGCCCTCACAAAAAAAAAAAAAGGACAGACTTCCAATGGTAAAATAAATAAGTAACCGGGATGTAATGTATAGCATAAGGAATATAGTCAAGATATTGTAACAGCTTGGTAGGGTGATAGCTGGAACCTAGAATTATGTATATAAATGTTTTATCACTGTGTTGTACACTTGAAACTAATGTAATGTAATACTGTGCGTCAACTACCCTTCAATAAAAAATAATTATCTAAAAAAATAAATTAAATAAATTACATTAAAAAAAATTATTTTCAAAATAATGCTAAGAAGTTATTTTCCTTTTTCACTGTGTTGACATTTGGGCTGATGGTTCAGAAGCAAAGCTGGGTCAAGCTGGTACATCTTAATTGAATCAGGGCAATGGTACCAGACTACTACTACCTACTGAATTCTTCACTGCTTCACACTAATACAGTTTTTTTTTAAAAGCCAATTTTATTTAATGTTCTTGATAAAGCAATAAAATTAATTTCATTAAATCTTAAACCTTGGGTATAAATTTTTAAACTGATGAAATATGTGTGTACAAAACACTTCTGCATAATGCATTCTGTGGTTACTTGAAGGAAGAGCACTTGTAGAGTTTGAGTTGTGAACTAAACTAGCTGCTTTTTTCAGGGAACAATTTTTTTACTTGAGAGATTGCTAACAAATTATAGTTATTTTGACTTACACATTTGGCAGATGGTTTTTAATATGAACAAAAGTCTTTACTGCTTCAAAAGAAACAACTGATGTTATTTGTTACCAGTGAGTAACAAAAAAGAGAAAGAGCTTTCAGGAAGAAATTAGAATTTTAGAAAGTTTTTATCCACAGTTCTGAGCTGGATAGCTTCTAATACTTAAAGGGTTTCTGGTGAGATTAGTGGTAACATTAACAGATGGTGATTAAAAAATATATATTGTATAATGAATGGGCAATACTTGAAATGTTTGCAAAACTGAAATATTTTCAATGACCAGTGCACAATATTACAAAATTGTGCATAAGTTAAAGACAGATGGATTCATATAAATGTAGATTAGATATCTATTGCTGTGTAACAAGTTGTTCCAAAATTTAGTTTCCTCAAACAAACATTTGTTATCTCACAGTTTATGTGGCTTAGGATGTAGCCTAGCTGAGTACTTTTTCTTAGGGTGTCCCACAAGGTTATAATCAAAGTGTCAGCTAGGGCTACAATCATCTCAAAGCTCGAAGAGAGGAGGATCTCCTTTCAGGCTCACTCACGTGACTGTTGGTTAACTGGAGACATTAGTTCCTTACCACAGAGCAAATGAGAGAGCTTGAGCAGGCAGCCTAAGATGGAAGCTACCATCTTCTTGTATCTAATCTTGAAGTGACAACCCAGCCCATCACCTCTGCCACATTCTTTTTTTTTTTTTTTTTTTTTTTTGTAGATAATTATTTTTTATTGAAGGGTAGTTGACACACAGTATTACATTAGTTTCAGGTGTACAACATAGTGATTCAACATTTATATACATGACAGTTCTAGGTACCAGCTATCACCATACCAAGCTGTTACAATATCTTGACTATATTCATTACATCCCGGTTACTTATTATTTTACCATTGGAGGTGTATACTTTTTTTTTTTTTTTTTTTTTTTTGTGAGGGCATCTCTCATATTTATTGATCAAATGGTTGTTAACAATAAAATTCTGTATAGGGGAGTCAATGCTCAATGCACAATCATTAATCCACCCCAAGCCTAATTTTTGTCAGTCTCCAATCTTCTGAGGCATAACAAACAAGTTCTTACATGGAGAACAAATTCTTACATAGTGAATAAGTTCTTACATGGTGAATAGTACAAGGGCAGCCATCACAGAAACCTTCGGTTTTGCTCATGCATTATGAACTATAAACAGTCAGTTCAAATATGAATACTCATTTGATTTTTATACTTGATTTATATGTGGATACCACATTTCTCTCTTTATTATTATTATTTTTAATAAAATGCTGAAGTGGTAGGTAGATACAAGATAAAGGTAGAAAACATAGTTTAGTGTTGTAAGAGAGCAAATGTAGATGATCAGGTGTGTGCCTGTAGACTATGTGTTAATCCAAGCTAGACAAGGGCAATAAAACATCCACATATGCAGAAGATTTCTCTCAGAACAGGGGGGGTGAGGTTCTAAGCCTCACCTCTGTTGATCCCCAATTTCTCACCTGATGACCCCCCTGCGACTGTGCCTGTCTTAGGTTGTTCCTCCCTTGAGGAATCTTACCCGTCTCTGGCTAACCAGTCATCTTCCGGGGCCATACAGGGAAATGTAAAGTTGGTAAGTGAGAGAGAAGCCTTATTGTTTGAAATGGTTAGCTTTTTATTTCTTTGCATATTTATGCCCTGTAGCTTCTATGCTCAGCATTTGTCTTGAGGTATCTTTACCACTTGGAAGAATTATGATACTCGGTAAATTTGATATGAAGCACGAATTCTATTTAAGGGTTGTAATTAGGAAGGAAGAAGAAAAGCTATAGAAGTAGCAGGCGGCAGAAAACATGGGAAGATTGATTATTTCTTTGACATATCTTCTTGTAGAGTAACTTCAGCATGTATAGGTTTTAAGCTACTACTTAAATTGTGCACACACATTAACATAATAGGAGTATAGTTACATAACCAAAGCATACCTGTAATTACCAGCCATCTCCAGTGAAAACAAGAAAACCAGTTAGGCACCTTAGGCATTTGTGAAAACTTATCTATGATATGGTGGATGTTGTCCAACTGAACTTGAACAGTCTGAGAGAAATCAGACAAATTAAAACAATCCATTCCTGGGGAATGTTCACATCCCTTATGTTCTTTTAACAGTAAATAGTCTGTAGTTGTAAGATTTTGGAGCACTACAATTTGCACTTCTCCTAATTCTTGATTTGAGTTCCAACAGTATAGATCCAGTCAAATTTGTTGTTTTACTGTATGCACAGGCCAGCTTAGATATCTCCTTCCTCATTCCCATGGCAAGTCCAGGAACTGGTGGGGTGAGTGCATCTACAGCTGTAGCAGTGCGTGCCACATTCTTTTTGATCCTGCCCATATTCAAGATGATCACACACAGGTTATGAATACCAAGATCTTGATAGGCATAACTGAGACCGTCTTAGAGCCTGCCTACCACAGAAACCAATGGATTTTAATGGAGCAGAGTATGAAAAGTTTATTGATAAAAGATTTCAGATTCCATGTTACAACTAACTCTTAATGAACTACTAGTTGTTGAGTTTTGGTGTAGTATCAAAGGACAATATTCACAGTTATCTTTAAAAACTATTAAAGTAATCCTCCCTTTTACAGCTACATGTCTGAGATTGAATTTTTTTTTTATTAAGGTTCACTGATACACAATCTTATGAAAGTTTCACATGATCAACATTGTGGTTACTACATTCACCCATATTATCAAGTCCCCCCCCCACACCCCATTGCAATCACTGTCCATCAGCATAGTAAGATGCTATAGAGTCACTACTTGTCTTTTCTGTGCTATACTGCCTTCCCTGTGTGCTAATCATAACGCCCCTTAATCCCCGTCTCCCTCCCTCCCCACCCACCTTCCCCAGCCTCTTCCCTTTGGTAACCGCTAGTTCCTTCTGGGAGTCTGTGAGTCTGCTGCTCTTTTGTTCCTTCAGTTTTGCTTTGTTGCTGTACTCCACAAATGAGTGAAATCATTTGGTACTTGTCTTTCTCTGCCTGGCTTATTTCACTGAGCATAATACCCTCTAGCTCCATCCATGCTGTTGCAAAAGGTAGGATTTGTTTTCTTCTTCTGGCCGAATAATATTCCTTTGTGTATATGTACCACATCTTCCTTATCCATCATCTACTGATGGACACTTAGGTTGCTTCCATATCTTGGCTATTGTAAATAGTGCTGCGCATGAACATAGGGGTGCATATGTCTTTTTGAATCTGGGATTTTCTTTTCTTCAGTGGAATTCCTGGGTCAAATGGTATTTCTATTTTTAGTTTTTTGAGGAACCTCCATATTTCTTTCCACAATGGTTAAACTAATTTAAATTCCCACCAACAGTGTAGGAGGGTTCCCCTGAGGTTGGATTTTAATTTTCTCCATGTACTTAAAGGAATAGTAGCAAGTTGAGTGCAGAAGCAGATCTGAAAATCCTGGTGTCTTCTCTTGCCAGCTATTAACAAAGATATGTGGGAATGTGAAACAGTGTCACTCTTTTCATTACATTTCTTTCTTGACCTGTCCCACTCCCCTATTCTGACTGTGTAACTCCTTTTGAATCTCTTTTAGCTTGTTGTAGCTTAACTTCTTTGACCTCAGTGACCAGCATTCCTATTATGCGAGTAGTAGAGTGAAAGTACAGAGGATAGAAGATGGCTAGGAAGAGTCAGGAAATGACATATTGAAGAAGCAGGCAGGAATAATAATGGTCCTAGAGCTAGAGTGTTGAGTCCCATGGAGAGGTTCTTGGTTAGACTTAGGATCAGGCAATGAGCAGGCTATGGGCCCTAGAAATAAAAGAGGTTGGGTAGAAAGCTATCAGTAAGAGAAACAAATGAGTAAGAATCCCCAGGAGACCAACTGCTCAAAAGAGAAAGACTAAATTTGGAAAAAAGAGAGAGAGAAAGGGAGTGTGAGAGAGAGAGAGAGAGAGAGTGTGTGTGTGTGTGTGAAATAATGTAGAATATTGACTGGCTTGCCTCTTGAAATTTCAAAGTAAAAGGAAACTAACTTTCATATACTACCTCCTCAATAATAACATGGCTTTCTTAGACAGCTATTCCATTTCATCCTAAGATACTCTTACTTTCTTAATTGTTATGGTTAAAAAGTATGTGATAACAAGTTTTAAGAAGGCATTATTTTGAGAGGCTATATTATTTCTCCTAGAACATACACATTTGAAATAGGAACTCTTGATGAAAAATAGTTTAAATATTAAATAACATTTCTTGTTTCCTTATAAAGGAGGAAAAAGTAATGTAATATTTACATTTTAATTTAGCTAAATTCAGTACAAATTAAATTTAAAAGTTCAACACAAAACTAAAATGTGGATTTTTTTTAAAACAGATCCCTTTGCCTAGAGATAATATGATTCTTGAAAATAGTGATATACATAAGTACATAAATAATATACAGAAAGATAATGCTTTATAAATGAGATTTTTTACATGTAGTCCTTCATTTTATGTTGTTTATTTTGGGGGTTTTTTGGGTCTTTACTCAATAGTTCTTGGGTAGAAAGAATTATCCTACCTAATGGAAAATAGACTGTTTGGACGAGATACAGGATGGGAGACTTTTATACTTACTGTTTACTCTTACTGCTAATCTTCATTTATTAGCATGGCATATTGTTCTGGTTACATTCTGACCAGGTGTGCTATCAACCATCTTAATAACTGTTACCCATATTGAAAGAATTATTAAATATCTTTTTTTTTTTTTAGGACTAACATTTTATTTATTTGTTTCTAATTGAAGTGTAGTTGACATACAATATTGTATTAGTTTCAGGTGTACAACATAGTGGTTTGTCATTTATATACATTTTGAAATGGTCACCACAATAACTGTAGTTACCATGTCACCATACAAATTATTACAGTGTTATTGACCATATTCCTTGTTCTGTACATTAACTTCCCATGAGTTATTTTCTAACTGAAACTTTTTACCTCTTATCTCCTTCATTATTTTGTATCTCAGCCCTGACAACTACGATTTGTGTATTTATGAGTCTATTTCTGTTTCTGTTTGTTTTGTTTTGTTTTGTTTATTTTTTACATTCCACATATGTGAAATCATATGGTATTTCTCTTTCTCTGTATATCTTATTTCACTTAGCATGACACCCTTTAGGTCTATCCATGTTACAGATTGCAAGATTTCATTCTTTTTTATGTCTGAGTAATTTAATATTCATTGTATATACGTGCCGTATCTTTATCTGTTCATCTGTCAGTAGACACTTAGGTTCCTCCATATCTTTGTTGTAAATAGTTCTGCGATAAACAAAGGGGTGCATGTATCTTTTCAAATAAATGCTTTTTTTTCCCTTTGGGTAAATACCCAGAAGTGGAATTACTGGGTCATATATTTCTATTTTTAATTTTTTGAGGAAACTTCATGCAGTTTTGTGTAGTGGCTGCACCAGTTTACATTCCCATGAACAGTCATGAAAGTGTTGTTCTCCACATTCTCACTAACACTTGTTACTTTTCTTTTTGATAGTAGCCATTCTGATAACTGTGAGGTGATAATCTCACTGTGGTTTTGATTTGCATTTCCCTGATGATTAGTGATGTTGAGCATCTTTTCGTGTGTCTGTTGGCCATCAGTATGTCTTCTTTAGGAAAATGTCTATTCAGATCCTCTGCCCATTTTTTAATCAGATTATTTGCCTTTTTTGTTGAATTGTATGAGTTTTTAAAATATATTTTGGATATTAACTCCTTGTTGGTTTAATATATTTTGGATATTAACCCCTTGTTGGTTGGTATCATTTGCAAATAACATTCTTCCATATAGTAGGTTGACTTTTCATTTTATCAGTGGTTTCCTTTACTGTGCAAAACTTTTTAATTTGATGTAATCCCAATTGTTTATTTTTGCTTTTATTGCACTAGTCTGAAGAGACGGATCCAAAAAAAAATATTGCTACAACTGATATCCAGTTTACTATCTATGTTTTTGTTCAGGAGTTTGATGGTCAGGTGTCTCTAATCCATTTCCAGTTTATTTTTGTGAATGGTATAAGAAAGTGTTCCAGTTTCATTCTTTTGCATGTAGCTGTCCTGTTTTCCTAACACCATTTATTGAAGAAACTGTCTTCCTCTTTGTATATTCATGTCTCCTTTATCATAGATTACTTGACTGTATAAATGTGGGTTTATTTCTGGGCCTTCTATCCTGTTCGATTGACCTATGTGTCTGCTTTTGTGCCACTATAGCTACTGTTTTGATTACTATATACTGTTTTGATTACTATAGCTTTGTAGTATAGTTTGAAATCCAGGATTGTGATACCTGCAGAATATCCTTCCTTCTTTCCTTCCTTCCTTCCTTCCTTCCTTCCTTCCTTCCTTCCTCCCTCCCTCCCTCCCTCCCTCCCTCCTTCCTTCCTCTTTGTTCTTTTTCTAGTGTTTTGAGGTGTTCTTTTTCTAGATTATTTAAGATTTTTCTTATTTCTTGAGATAAGCGTGATCACTATAAACTTCCCTCTTAGAACTGCTTTTGCTGCACCCTGAAGATTTTGAAATGTATTTCCATTTTCATTTTGTCTCAAGGTATATATTTTTATTTCTTCTTTGATGTCTTTGTTGACCCACTGGTTGTTTACTAGCACGTTGTTTAGCCTCCTGGTGTTTGTGGGTTTTTCCAGTTTTTTTCTTGTGATTTCTAGTTTCCTACTGTCATGGTTGAAAAGATGCTTAATATGCTTTTATTGTTCTTAAATTTATTGAGGCTTGTTTTGTGGCTTAACATGATCTGTCTTGGAGAATGCTCCATGTTCATTTGAAAAGAATTTGTATTTTGCTGGTTTTGGATGAACTGTTCTGTATCTACCTGTTAAGTCTGTTGGTCTAATGTAAGTCAGTATTTCCTTACCCATTTTCTGTGTGAATGCTCTGTGTGAACGCATTCTGTGTAAATGCTTACTAATGTAAGTAAGGTGTTAAATCTTTCATTGAGTGATACCGTGCGAAGGCCCTTTAAGAGCGGTGTCTTGGTTTCCTTTAGCCCTCTGGCTCTCCTGGAGTGAAGCCCTGCTGGTTGTTTTCAGAGCCAGACATTTAGCAGCTGTACTTCTCAATGTAGATTACCAGGATGGGGGTGGAGGAGTACCTGATATGGGTCTTGGATTCCTTGCTTTAAGAGAGGGTCTCTACACCTGTGATATCCCTCCCCCACTTATAGGTTGCCACACTGTGGGGTTGGTTACCAACCACATGGTGCCCTGCATATCCTTCTTGATGTGGCTTTTTTTTTTTTTTTTAACATATATTTAGCTCTGGAAGAGCTGTTCTGCCAGTCTTCAGGTCTCTCTCAGTGAGTTACTTTATATGCAATTGCAACCTGGCCGTGTCCATGGGAGGAGGCAAGCTCTCAGGATTTTCCTATTTTGCCATCTTGCCCTGAGTCTTACATGTTCTTAATTATTGTAATGTATATAAATGATCTAATTGTTTTTTAGATTTAAGAACACATACATATAGGAAAATATTTTGATTATTTCTTTTTAGACTTCATCTATAAAAACACTTAAGGATTGCATAATAGAAACTATTCAGGGATATCAGAAGACATGGTTCTCTTCATTCTTCCATTTATCCAACCACTAAGAAGTAGTTCTTAAATATTATGATTTAGAACTTGGTTAATTGTGATTACTCAAGTGTTGTACCAAGGGTAGTCAGATCCCCTAGCCTACTCGGAATTAGACATGTGCAGCATCTAATAGCTTTATTTCCATGGGAAGTCATCCTCAAAATCTTTTCTTTCGGTATTTTAACAAAGTTTCTTAACTGGGCCTTAGTTTTTTTTTTTGCAAAACAGAATGGTTTGGATGAAGATGGTTGAGTTAATTGTATATGAATGACTTGAAGGCTTTTAAAATATTTTATTTTTTGAAGGAGGGCACCGTTATGAATCTGAGTGTTTAAAAATGAGAAATACATACAGATAAGGAAGTTTACAGAATTGTTTAAAAACTTAGGCTTAAATTTTTGTATCAATTCTTTTTTTTTTTTTTTTTTACCCCTAAAGCTCCTAAAAGACGACGGCCTGCACGCTCAATATTTGATGGTTTCCGGGACTTTCAAACTGAAACTAGTAGGTATCTATGAACCAGTTTATCATCTCTCTCTCTCTTCCTCCTTGTCTTTCTCCCTCCCCTCCTCTCCCTGTCCCACATATAAACCACAAATTGGAAGAGTACCCTACACAAGCACCCTATAGGTCAAGATCTTAATTTGTTAAATGTACTTTTTTTTAAAGAAAAAGGCAGTTAATATTAGGCCTAATTACTTTGAGAATCACTTAAAACGTGAAATTATGATTCAGTCTATGATTATTACTGATTTCTCCTTGAGCTGAATTATTCCAAATTGTAACGTATTTAGTGCTAGAAGAATAATAAGAGATGGAGATAATATAAGAAATCTGGTAATTTATGAACTTAAGCAGCTTTTGAATGATTACTTAAATGCTGGCTATATAATAAAATAAGAAACTGATTTCCCTCAAGATTGTAAAATCTTTCAAAGAAATGACCACAATGAAAATGGGTATTATAGGAGATTTAAAAAAATAGACAAGAAAAAGCAACACTACCAAAAACAGTCACTATTAATATTTTGGCTACAGTTGTTTGGAATTGGTTTTTCTCTTTATGAAATGAGAATCTATTAGAACAAGAATCTTGGCCTTATATTTTTAGAGGATTTAGTACCGATTAGCAGTGGAATCATAAAGTAAAGGACAATTATGTTTAGAGAATATATGAGACACTCTTGGACCATGCTTGATTTTGTATTGATTTGTAACGAGCTCATTGAAACACAGAGAGATCTTGTAACTTTGGAGAGAGTTGAAGGGTCATCAGGGAAGCCTGTGCCCTTCCAGGAGAAAGTGACAATTGTGGTCATTGCCAGAATCTTTAAAGATTGGGAATGTAGCTAGAAAGAACAGATAAATAAGGATCACTTTCAGAACTAGATAAATGGAAATAAAAGCTTCCTCCTATAATGAAGTTAGTTCTGAATATGTGAAGGAAATATTTTGGTGGGTGACTCTAATACAATTTTCTGCTGGATAGAGAGCACCACCATCTTAAGACTTCCTCTCCGCCCTGCTTTTTTTGTTTTGTTGTGTTTTGTGGGGGTTTTTTTTTTTGCAGAGTCAGCATTATATATTTATGTTTGCATTTGAAGTCAGCATGTCTTTCAGGAATTCTTGCTGATGATATATGTTTTTTATGTTGTCAGATTCACGACTTTTATTTTATGGCTAATTTAAATTTTCTCATCCTCCTGTGTTGCAGTTCGACAAGAACAGGAATTAAGAAATGGAGGAGCAATAGATAAGAAACTAACTACCCTTGCAGATCTATTCCGGCCACCCATTGATTTAATGCATAAAGGCAGCTTTGAAACAGTAAGTTGTTGGAGATTCTAAGCCTTAGCTATGAATTCTTTTGCATTTTTAATGCCAGTTTTTTCTAAGAGCAAAAAAAAAAAAAGTTTTCAGAAGGAACAGAACATCAGTAGACTTATAGACACTGAGAAGTGACTAGTGGTTACAAAGGGGGAAGACTTGGGGTGGGTACAGTGGGGGGAAGGGGATAAAGGGGCATTTGAAATCACAATATGTTGATCATGAGTACTGTTGAACCACTGTGATACACATTTGAAACCAACATGAGATTGTATATTAAGGGCACTTTAATAAAAATAAAATGGGTTTTCAACATACAGAGAATTGGCATTTCAGTAAGTATGATATAAGTATGAGATACTTAAAAGGTTGCACTGATTTATATTTCTACCAGCAGTATATGAAATTGCTTGATAAAATCCTTTTATTAGCCTTGTGTGGTATTGCTTTAGAATCTTTGCCATTTCAATATATATTTATTTATCTTTTTTTAGTTCATGTATCTTTGATTACTACTGCGAATAGTGTGTACGTGTGTTTAGCCATTTGTGGATTGTTTGTTAGGTATCTTTTGCCCATATTTCTATGGGGATCCTAGTGTGTTTTAAAAAATATGTTTCTGTAGTTACAGAATACCTTCTCCCTCTGTTCTTGGTTTAACTTTGCTAAAGCCAAAGAAAAACTCTCCGGAGCAGATTTATTTGATAGTCTGCTAAACTGCAAGCTTAATGAGGGTAGGGGAAACATGTTTCATTTTATTTTGGTAATCCTTGGGACACAGTCTGTGGAATTTAATAAGAACATAGTATTTGTTCAATAAATGAATTGAGTTAGGATTTTAAAAATTCTTTTCTTGAGTGCTCAAAACAGTTTGCTTTTGTGTGTTGATTAGCACGTTAATGATCTTTGCATAAATTTCCATGTATTTACACAGATGTAAATGACTTAAATTTCAGGTAAGTCTTATCTGTTGGGATAAAGTAGACCCAAAATGATATTAGTAGTTACATATTTGAAAGTGAATTATGACTGTCAAAAAATTTTATCCCTTGACATATCCTTATCCTAGGCTACATGAAATATTTAGGATAAGAAATGTATCTGTAATCTTTTTCAGAAAATAATAATTTTCTGAATTATAATACCTGAAAATATTTGGCTGCATGTAATGAAAAATCCAAACAATGGTAATTTGATCCAAAAAAGGTTTCTTTTTGTCATGTAGGTAAGTCTAGAGTTGAAGTAGTCTGTGGTGTTCATTCCTCAGATTAAAGATGTCAGGTTAGATGTTTCCTCAGTTTTCATCTTTCCCTCATGATCTTACTATGGCAACTGCCTATTTTTTCTGGTGTCCAGGCAGTTATATAACTGTCTTTTCTATTGTCCTGGTGATAATACAGCCAATGAGCGAGAATAGCAATATGAAAGACAAAAAGAATCTGAGTCTGTTTTGACAAAAAATATCTGTGTTGTCTGTTTTTATTAGCTTCTAAGTTGCTCTAAGGTGTAATGAAATAAACTCTGAGCTCGTTTAATTTGGTCACTGTGGGCTTGTAAAAAGCAGTTACTCTGCTGCTCGTCTATTGAGGGAAAATCTAAATATTTTTTGATACTGTCATCTGACTTGATTCATTTTGTTAAGTTATATCACCTTGTTTTCTTTATATTTCATGACTTGTTTGCAACAATATCATTTTTTCACTGATAATACTAAAGTTTATCATTTGCAAGTCTTTATATAACATACACATCCAGAAAAACTAGGCATTTCAATATGACTAAAGATATATCTGTTATCAAAACTGGGGAGGTCATATGCAAAGTTGTCATTGAAATTAAGTCATTGAAGCTTAGAGAGGTGAACATTAAAAATCAGAGGGACACTCTTTGGCTGTTCAGACAGGGCCATAGGTTTGGGCACCATATTAGATGTAGAGCTTAGCTATAGTTTTACAGATTCAGAAACTAGACTTTGTTAGTGTAATTAGATGTAGACCATGTTTGAGGGTTCTGGCTCATGCTAATCAAGAGACTGATTAATTCACTTGTTCTTCAGTAAATAATGTATCAAGGCCTTCTCTTGCAAGGCCTTGCTCTAGGTGATGAGGGCTGTTATTTGTTGGATAAATGTTTGACTTCCATGTGAGAGAGACCAGGAAGGAAATAAACAGTAGCTTAAAAAAGATAGAAGTCCAGGCTATTAGAGTGGTTCTGCCATATGAAGTTAATGGGAGTGCAGTATTTTATGTCTTGTTCTGCTGTTCCCTGGGTCTTGCTTGCCCTTGTCTATTCTATTTAAGATGGCTTACATAGGGTTTGCTTTTCAGTCACCATTAAGGAAGGAAGAAGCTGAGAAGAAAACTCCCTTTTCCCTTTAAAAAGCACAACTAGAAGTTGTACAAATCGCTTCTGCTCACATCCTATGACCACAGTTTTTGGCAATGTGGCCACACCAAGCTGCAAGAGACACTAGGAAATCCAGATAGTTAGCTTCATAGATTGACAGAATTTGAAGGTTCTGTAACTAAGAGGAAGAAGGGGAAAATGGGTGTTTGGTACCTGTAAACAGTTTGTGCCACAGGGAGATAGTGGTAAACAAACTATAGAAGTTCTTGCCATCACAGAGTTTATAATCTAGAGGGATATAGGCTATAAACAAAAAACAAAAACAATATATATACATAACATGCATTAGTGTATATATTTTTTATATACATTTATGTGTATGTGTGTGTGTGTGTATATGTGTATATATATATATATATATAGAGAGAGAGAGAGAGAGAGAGAAATTTCAGGTTATACTAGTTGCTGGGAGAAAGAATAAAATAAGGGAAAGGCATTTTTTCTGTTTTTTGGGAGGGCCACCAAGGTTCTTACATGCTTTTTCTTTTTTTATTTTGATATCATTAATGTACAATTACTTCAACAACATTATGGTTACTAGACTCCCCCATTACCAAGTCACCCCAACATACCCCATTATAGTCACTGTCCATCAGCATAGTAAGATGCTATAGAATCACTACTTCTCTTCTCTAAATATACTGCCTTTCCCATGTTCCCCCACTACATTATGTGTGCTATTGTAATGCCTCATTTTTCCCCTTATCCCTTCCTTCCCACCCACCCTCCCCAGCCCCTTTCCCTTTGGTAACTGTTAGTCCATAGTCCATTCTTGAGTTCTGTGAGTTTGCTGCTGTTTTCTTCCTTCAGTTTTTTCTTTGTTGTTATACTCCACAGATAAGTGAAATCATTAGATACTTGTCTTTCTCTGCCTGGATTACTTCACTGAGCATAATACCCTCTAGCTCCATCCATGTTGTTGCAAATGGTAGGATTTGTTTTCTTCTTATGGCTGAATAATATTCCATTTTGTATATGTACCACATCTTCTTTATCCATTCATCTACTGATGGACACTTAGGTTGCTTCCATTTCTTGGCTATTGTAAACAGTGCTGTGATAAACATAGGAGTGCATATATCTTTTTCAAACTGGGATGCTGCATTCTTAGGGTAAATTTCTAGCAGTGCAATCCCTGGGTCAAATGGTATTTCTATTTTTAGTTTTTTGAGGAACCTCCATACTGCTTTCCACAATGGTTGAACTAGTTTACATTCCCACCAGCAGTGTAGGAAGGTTACCCTTTCTCCACAACCTCGCCAACATTTGTTGTTGTTTGTCTTTTGGATGGTGGTCATCCTTACTGGTGTGAAGTGATATCTCATTGTGGTTTTAATTTGCATTTCTCTTACATGTAGCTGTCCAGTTTTGGCAACACCAGCTGTTGAAGAGGCTGTCATTTCCCCATTGTATAACCATGGCTCCTTTATCATATATTAATTGACCATATATGCTTGAGTTTATTATCTGGACTCTCTATTCTGTTCCACTGGTCTTTGTGCCAGTACCAAATTGTCTTGATTACTGTGGCTTTGTACTAGAACTTGAAGTCATGGAGCGTAATTCCATCTGCTTTCTTCTTCCTTCTCAGGATGCCTTTGGCTGTTTGGGGTCTTTTGTTTTTCCATATGAATTTTTGGATTGTATACTCTAATTCATTGAAAAATGCTGTAGAGATTGCATTGAATCTGTAGATTACTTTAGTCAGGATGGCCATTTTGACAATATTAATTCTTCTTAGTCAAGAGCATGGGATGAATTTCCATTTATCAGTGTCCTCTTTAATTTCTTTTAAGAGTGTCCCATAGTTTTCAGGGTATAGGTCTTTCACTTCCTTTGTTAGGTTTATTCCTAAGTATTTTGTTCTTTTTGATGCAATTGTGAATGGAATTGTTTCCCTGATTTCTCTTTCTGCTAGTTGATCGTTACTGTATAGGAATGCAACAGATTTCTTTGTATTAATTTTGTATCCTGCAACTTTGCTGAATTCAGATATTACATCTAGTAGTTTTGGAGTAGATTCCTTAGGGTTTTTTATGTACAATATCATGTCATCTGCAAACAGGGACAGTTTGACTTCTTCTTTACCAATCTGGATGCCTTTTATTTCTTTGTTTTGTCTAATTCCCATGGCTAGGACCTCCAGTACTATGTTGAATAACAGTGGGGAGAGTGGGCATCCCTGTCTTGTTCCCGATCTTAGGTGAAAAGCTTCAGGTTCTTGCTGTTAAGTATGATGTTGGCTGTGGGTTTGTCATATATGGCCTGTATTATGTTGAGGTACTTGCCATCTATACCCATTTTGTTGAGAGTTTTTATCATGAATTGGTGTTCTATTTTGTCAAATGCTTTTTCAGCATTTGTGGAGATGATCATATGGTTTTTGTCCTTTTTTTTGTTGATGTAGTGGATGATGTTGATAGATTTTCGAATGTTGTTCCGTCCTTGCATCCCTGGGATGAATCCCACTTGATCATGATGGGTGATCTTTTTGATATATTTTTGAATTCAGTTTGCTAGTATTTTGTTGAGTATTTTTGCATCTATGTTCATCAGGGATATTGGTCTGTAATTTTGTTTTTTTGTGGTCTCGTTGCCTGGCTTTGGTATTAGAGTGATGTTGGCCTTGTAGAATGACTTTGGGAGTATTCCCTCCTCTTCTACTTTTTGGAAAACTTTAAAGAGGATGGGTATTACGTCTTCCCTAAATGTTTGATAAAATTCAGCAGTGGAGAGGAGCCAAGATGGTGGCATGAGTAGGGCTGCGGAAGTCTCCTCCCAAAACCATATATCTTTTTTTTTTTTTTTTATTGAAGGGTAGTTGACAACAGCATTGCATTACATTAGTTTCAGGTGTACAACACAGCGACTCAACATTTATATACATGATATTTCTAGGTACCAGGTATCACCATACCAAGTTGTTACAATATTTTGACTATATTCCTTATGCTATACATTACATCCCGGTTACTTATTTATTTTACAATTGGAAGTGTGTTTATATATATATATATATATATATATATATATAGTGAGGGCATCTCTCATATTTATTGATCAAATAGTTGTTAACCACAACAAATCTCTGTATAGGGGGGTCAATACTCAATGCACAATCATTAATCCACCCCAAGCCCAATTTTCATCAGTCTCCAATCTTCTGATGCATAACGAACAAATTCTTACATGGAGTACAAATTCTTACATAGTGAATAAGTTACATGGTGAACAGTGCAAGGGCAGTCATCACAGAAGCTTTCGGTTTTGTTAATGCATTATGAACTATACACAGTCAGTTCAAATATGAATATTCATTTGATTTTTAAACCTGATTTATATGTGGATACCACATTTCTCTATTATTATTATTTTTAATAAAATGCTGAAGTGGTAGGTAGATACGAGATAAAGGTAGAAAACAGAGTTTAGTGTTGTAAGAGAGCAAATGTAGATGATCAGGTGTGTGCCTGTAGACTATGTGTTAATCCGCGCTAGACGAGGGCAATAAACATCCATGTATGCAGAAGATTTCTCTCAGAACATGAGGGGGGAGGTTCTAAGCCTCACCTCTGCTGCTCCCCATTTTCTCACCAGATGGCCCCCTGCGACTGTGCCTGTCTTAGGTTGTTCCTCCCTTGAGGAATCTTACCCGTCTCTGGCTAACCAGTCATCTTCCGGGGCCATACAGGGAAATGTTAAGTTGGTAAGTGAGAGAGAAGCCTTATCGTTTGAAAAGGTTAGCTTTTTACTTCTTTGCATATTTATGCCCTGTGGCTTCTATGCCCAGCATTTGTCTTGAGGTGTCTTTACCACTTGGAAGAATTATGATACTCGGTAAATTCGACATGTGGCACGAGTTCTATTTAAAGGTTGTGATTAGGTAGGAAGAAGAAAAGCTACAGAAGTAGCAGGCAGAAGAAAACCTGGGAAGATTGATTATTTCTTTGACATATCTTCTTGTAGAGTAACTTCAGCATGGATAGGTTTTAAACGACTAATTAAATTGCACACACACATTAACATAATAGGAATATAGTTACCTAACCAAAGCATACCTGTAATTACCAGCCATCTCCAGTGAAACCAAGAAAACCAGTTAGGCACCTTAGGCATTTGTGAAAACTTATCTATGATATGGTGGATATTGTCCGACTGAACTTAAACAGTCTGAGAGAATTCAGATAAACTAGAACACCCCATTCCTGGGGACTGTTCATATCCCATATGTTCTTTTAACGATAAATAGTCTGTGGTTGTAAGATTTTGGAGTGCTACAATTTGCACTTCTCCTAATTCTTGGTTGAGTTCCAACAGTATAGATCCAGTCCAATTTTTGTTTTACTGTATGCACAGGCCGGCTTAGATATCTCCTTCATCTTTCCCATGGCAAGTCCAGGAACTGGTGGGATGAGTGCATCTACACCTGTGACAGTGTGTGGATCTTTGTTGAAGTTTTTTTTTGTTTTGTTTTTTTTGTTTTTTTTGTTTTTTTTTTCTGATCATCTTCTGTCATGAGTCTTCCCGAGAGTGCTGATGTTGGAAGTTCTTTTTCATATCGTATCTTAGTTCATTTTCGGGGTAGCCAAATTAGGCTTTGATCCTCTGTATAAACACAAACAGACCCTTTGCCTACACTTTTATATGTCCTTTATATCATTGTGTAGAACTCATTAGAGGTCACCACATAGGAACTGCATTTTTTTTTTTTAATCATTAATCTACACTTACATGACGAATACTTTGTTTACTAGGCTCTCCCCTATACCAGGTCCCCCCTATATACTCCTTTACAGTCACTGTCCATCAGCGTAGCAACCTGTTGTAGAATCACTACTTGTCTTCTCTGTGTTGTACAGCCCTCCCCTTTCTCCCACCCCGCTATGGATGCTAATCTTAATACCCCCCCTACTTCTCCCCCCCTTATCCCTCCCTACCCACCCATCCTCCCCAGTCCCTTTCCCTTTGGTACCTGTTAGTCCATTCTTGAGTTCTGTGATTCTGCTGCTGTTTTGTTCCTTCAGTTTTTCCTTTGTTCTTATATTCCACAGATGAGTGAAATCATTTGGTATTTCTCTTTCTCTGCTTGGCTTGTTTCACTGAGCAAAATACCCTCCAGCTCCATCCATGTTGCTGCAAATGGTTGGATTTGCCCTTTTCTTATGGCTGAGTAGTATTCCATTGTGTATATGTACCACATCTTCTTTATCCATTCATCTATCGATGGACATTTAGGTTGCTTCCAATTCTTGGCTATTGTAAATAGTGCTGCGATAAACATAGGGGTGCACTGATCTTTCTCATACTTGATTGCTGCATTCTTAGGGTAAATTCCTAGGAGTGCAATTCCTGGGTCAAATGGTAAGTCTGTTTTGAGCATTTTGATGTACCTCCATACTGCTTTCCACAATGGTTGAACAAGTTTACATTCCCACCAGCAGTGTAGGAGGGTTCCCCTTTCTCCACAGCCTCGCCAACATTTGTTGTTGTTTGTCTTTTGGATGGCAGCCATCCTTACTGGTGTGAGGTGATACCTCATTGTAGTTTTAATTTGCATTTCTCTGATAATTAGCAATGTGGAGCATCTTTTCATGTGTCTGTTGGCCATCTGTATTTCTTTTTTGGAGAACCGTCTGTTCAGTTCCTTTGCCCATTTTTTAATTGGGTTATTTGTTTTTTGTTTGTTGAGGCGTGTGAGCTCTTTATATATTCTGGACGTCAAGCCTTTATCGGATGTGTCATTTTCAAAGATATTCTCCCATACTGTAGGGTTCCTTTTTGTTCTATTGATGGTGTCTTTTGCTGTACAGAAGCTTTTCAGCTTAATATAGTCCCACTTGTTCATTTTTGCTGTTGTTTTCCTTGCCCGGGGAGATATGTTCAAGAAGAGGTCACTCATGTTTATGTCTAAGAGGTTTGTGCCTATGTTTTCTTCCAAGAGTTTAATGGTTTCATGACTTACATTCAGGTCTTTGATCCATTTTGAGTTTACTTTTGTATATGGGGTTAGACGATGGTCCAGTTTCATTCTCCTACATGTAGCTGTCCAGTTTTGCCAGCACCATCTGTTGAAGAGACTGTCATTTCACCATTGTATGTCCATGGCTCCTTTATCAAATATTAATTGACCATATATGTCTGAGTTAATGTCTGGATTGTCTAGTCTGTTCCATTGGTCTGTGGCTCTGTTCTTGTGCCAGTACCAAATTGTCTTGATTACTGTGGCTTTATAATAGAGCTTGAAGTTGGGGAGTGAGATCCCCCCTACTTTATTCTTCTTTCTCAGGATTGCTTTGGCTATTCGGGGTCTTTGGTGGTTCCATATGAATTTTTGAATTATTTGTTCCAGTTCATTGAAGAATGTTGCTGGTAGTTTCATAGGGATTGCATCAAATCTGTATATTGCTTTGGGCAGGATGGCCATTTTGACGATATTAATTCTTCCTAGCCATGAGCATGGGATGCGTTTCCATCTGTTAGTGTCCCCTTTAATTTCTTTTAAGAGTGACTTGTAGTTTTCAGAATATAAGTGTTTCACTTCTTTGGTTAGGTTTATTCCTAGGTATTTTATTTTTTTTGATGCAATTGTGAATGGAGTTGTTTTCCTGATTTCTCTTTCTGTTGGTTCATTGTTGGTATATAGGAAAGCCACAGATTTCTGTGTGTTGATTTTGTATCCTGCAACTTTGCTGTATTCCGATATCAGTTCTAATAGTTCTGGGGTGGAGTCTTTAGGGTTTTTTATGTACAGTATCATGTCATCTGCAAATAGTGACAGTTTGACTTCTTCTTTGCCAATCTGGATTCCTTGTATTTTTTTGTTTTGTCTGATTGCCGTGGCTAGGACCTCTAGTACAATGTTAAATAACAGTGGGGAGAGTGGGCATCCCTGTCTAGTTCCCGATCTCAGCGGAAATGCTTTCAGCTTCTCGCTATTCAATATAATGTTGGCTGTGGGTTTTTCATAGATGGCCTTTATTATGTTGAGGTACTTGCCCTCTATTCCCATTTTGCTGAGAGTTTTTATCATGAATGGATGTTGAACTTTGTCAAATGCTTTTTCAGCATCTATGGAGATGATCATGTGGTTTTTTGTCTTTCTTTTTGTTGATGTGGTGGATGATATTGATGGACTTTCGAATGTTGTGCCATCCTTGCATCCCTGGGATGAATCCCACTTGGTCATGGTGTACGATGGTTTTGATGTATTTTTGAATTCGGTTTGCTAAATTTTTGCGTCTACGTTCATCAGGGATATTGGTCTGTAGTTTTCTTTTTTGGTGGGGTCTTTGCCTGGTTTTGGTATTAGGGTGATGTTAGCTTCATAGAATGAGTTTGGGAGTATCCCCTCCTCTTCTGTTTCTTGGAAAACTTTAAGGAGAATGGGTATTATGTCTTCCCTGTATGTCTGATAAAATTCCGAGGTAAATCCATCTGGCCCGGGGGTTTTGTTCTTTGGTAGTTTTTTGATTACCGCTTCAATTTCGTTGCTCGTAATTGGTCTGTTTAGATTTTCTGTTTCTTTTTGGGTCAGTCTTGGAAGGTTGTATTTTTCTAGGAAGTTGTCCATTTCTCCTAGGTTTCCCAGCTTGTTAGCATATAGGTTTTCATAGTAGTCTCTAATAATTCTTTGTATTTCTGCGGGATCTGTTGTGATTTTTCCTTTCTCATTTCTGATACTGTTGATTTGTGTTGACTCTCTTTTCCTCTTAATAAGTCTGGCTAGAGGCTTATCTATTTTGTTTATTTTCTCGAAGAACCAGCTCTTGGTTTCATTGATTTTTGCTATTGTTTTATTCTTCTCAATTTTATTTATTTCTTCTCTGATCTTTATTATGTCCCTCCTTCTGCTGACCTTAGGCCTCATTTGTTCTTCTTTTTCCAATTTTGATAGTTGTGACATTAGACCGTTCATTTGGGATTGCTCTTCCTTTTTTAAATATGCTTGGAGTGCTATATACTTTCCTCTTAAGACTGCTTTTGCTGCGTCCCACAGAAGTTGAGTCTTAGTGTTGTTGTTGTCATTTGTTTCCATATATTGCTGGATCTCCATTTTGATTTGGTCATTGATCCATTGATTATTTAGGAGCGTGTTGTTTAGCCTCCATGTGTTTGTGAGCCTTTTTGCTTTCTTTGAACAGTTTATTTCTAGTTTAATGCCTTTGTGGTCTGAAAAGTTGGTTGGTAGGATTTCAATCTTTTGGAATTTACTGAGGCTCTTTTTGTGTCCTAGTATGTGGTCTATTCTGGAGAATGTTCCATGTGCACTTGAGAAGAACGTGTATCCTGTTGCTTTTGGATGTAGAGTTCTGTAGATGTCTATTAGGTCCATCTGTTCTAGTGTGTTGTTCAGTGCCTCTGTGTCCTTACTTATTTTCTGTCTGGTGGATCTGTCCTTTGGAGTGAGTGGTGTGTTGAAGTCTCCTAGAATGAATGCATTGCATTCTATTTCCTCCTTTAGTTCTGTTAATATTTGTTTCAGGTATGTGGTGCTCCTGTATTGGGTGCATATATATTTATAATGGTTATATCCTCTTGATGGACTGAGCCCTTTATCATTATGTAATGTCCTTCTTTGTCTTTTGTTACTTTCTTTATTTTGAAGTCTGTTTTGTCTGATACCAGAATTGCAACACCTGCTTTCTTCTCTCTGTTGTTTGCTTGAAATATCTTTTTCCATCCCTTGACTTTAAGTCTGTGCGCGTCTTTGGGTTTGAGGTGAGTCTCTTGTAAGCAGCATATGGATGGATCTTGCTTTTTTATCCATTCTATTACTCTGTGTCTTTTGATTGGTGCATTCAGTCCATTTACATTTAGGGTGATTATTGAAAGGTATGAATTTATTGCCATTGCAGGCTTTAAGTTTGTGGTTACCAAAGGTTTAGGGTTAGCTTCTTTACTGTCTTACTGTCTAACTTAACTCGCTTGTTGAGCTATTATAAACACAATCTGATGATTCTTTATTTCTCTCCCTTCTTATTCCTCCTCCTCCCTTCTTCATATGTTGGGTGTTTTGTTGTGTGCTCTTTTTAGGAGTGCTCCCATCTAGAGCAGTCCCTGTAGGATGCCCTGTAGAGGTGGTTTGTGGGAGGCAAATTCCCTCAACTTTTGCTTGTCTGGGAATTGTTTAATCCCACCGTCACATTTGAATGATAGTCGTGCTGGATACAGTATCCTTGGTTCAAGGCCCTTCTGTTTCATTGCATTAAGTATATCATGCCATTCTCTTCTGGCCTGTAGGGTTTCTGTTGAGAAGTCTGATGATAGCCTGATGGGTTTTCCTTTGTAGGTAACCTTTTTTTTCTCTCTGGCTGCTTGTAATACTTTGTCCTTGTCTTTGATCTTTGCCATTTTAATTATTATGTGTCTTGGTGTTGCCCTCCTTGGATCCCTTGTCATGGGAGTTCTGTGTACCTCTGTCGTCTGAGAGGCCATTTCTTCCCCTAGTTTGGGGAAATTTTCAGCAATTATTTCTTCAAAGACATTTTCTATCCCCTTTTCTCTCTCTACTTCTTCTGGAATGCCTATGATTCTTATATTATTCCTTTTAGATTGATCACTCAGCTCTCTTAAAATTCTTTCATTCCTGGAGATCCTTTTATCTCTCTCTGCATCAGCTTCTCTGCGTTCCTGTTCTCTGTTTTCTAGTCCATTAATGGTCTCTTGCATCTCGTCCATTCTGTTTTGAAGTCCTTCCAGAGCTTGTTTTATTTCTGAATTCTCCTTCCTTAGTTCTTGCATATTTCTCTGCAAGTCCATCAGCATGGTTATGACTTTTGTTTTGAATTCTTTTTCAGGTAGACTGGCTAAATCTATCTCCCCAGATTCCTTCTCAGGGGAAGATGTAGCAGATGCTGAAGCTGTCTGGGTTAGTCTTGTCTGGATCATATTTTTTTGCCTTTTCATGTTGACAGGTGCTATTGACTGTCAGCTGGGAGGGCCAAAATTTTCACTTGCTACTGGCCTTTCTTTACTGGGGCAACTGCGACCCCTAGTGGCTTGTGTTGGGTAATTGCGTGTAGAGTGGGTCTTTGTGTCTTGCCTGGCCGGAAGGGAGAAATTTCCCTTTCTGTGGGCGGAATTTGTCTCAGGCTGCTTCTCTGCTTTCGCAGCGCCCGGTGGGGTAATGGATGGGGGGCCTGCTTGACTGTTTGCCTCCGTGAGGGGTCTCAGAGCTGTTGCCCAGGGGGTTAGTGCACCCGGTTTTCCCTGTAATTTCCAGCTGCTGTACTGTGACCTGGGTTGTTTCCGTCAAGCTGTTAAGTCCCTGTCCCTTTAAGACTTTCAAAAAGCCCCCGCTTTTCTTTGTCACAGGGGCATCAGCTTCAGCACCCGCTCAGAGGTCTTACTCCCTGTTCCCCCAGTATCCAGGGCCCCCTGGGCATGTACTGTGTCTGCGCTCTGGCCCGGATGGCTGGGGCTGGGTGTTCGGCAGTCCTGGGCTCCGTCTCCCTCCCGCTCTGCCTATTGTTCTCCCGCTGGGAGCTGGGGGGAGGGGCGCTCGGGTCCCGCCGGGCCGGGGCTTGTATCTTACCCCTTTCACCAGTCGCTGGGTTCTCGCTGGTGTAGCTGCAGTCTGGCCATTGTCCTGCTTCTTCTGGTCTCTCTTTTAGGGCTAGTTGTGTTTGTTGTATTTTCAAAAGTATATATGTTTTTGGGAGGAGATTCCCACTGTCCTACTCACGCCGCCATGTTGGCTCCGCCTCCCCATATATCTTTTTGAAAATACAACAAATACAGCTATTCCTAAAAGAGAGACCAGGAGATAACAGTACAACAGCCAGGCTACATCTACACCTGCGAGAACCCAGCACCTCATGAAGGGGGTAAGATATGAGCCACAGCCCGGCGGGACCCGAGCATGCCCCCAACCCCAGCTCCCTGGCGGAAGGAGAGGAGTCGGAGTGCGGTGGGAGTGGGAGCCTAGGACTACTAAATACCCAGCCCTAGTCATCCACACCGAAAGCAGAGACACACAGTGTGTGGTGTGCTGGATATTAGGGAAACAGAACAGTAAATCCTGTGAGCAGCCCCGCAGCTGGCACCCCTGGAAAAAAAGAAAAGTGAGTGCTCTGAAAGTCTTAAAGAGACAGGAGCCTCACAGCTGGACAGAAGCATCCCGGCACAGTCAGCCCAGCAGCTGGGAATCCCAGGGAACTCCAGGCGCCCTAACCCCCTGGGAGGCAGTGCAGCTCTGAGTCCCCTCACGACGATAAACAGCCTCCCACCCATTCCCCCTCCGGCATGGCCCCACCATAGTGGAGTAGCAGCGTGAGACTGGCGACGCCCACAGCAGCCACGGAGAACATCCTCCACAGCAGCACAGGCCAGACTCAGAAGCCCTGTCAGCACACAACTGCCCAGCACAAGCTGCCTAGGGGTCGCCGGTCTAACAGGAAGGGAAGGTGACAGGCAAGCAGGAAGGGACTTTGTTCTCCCAGCTGACACATGTGCCAACTGCCTGCAACTACCTCTATCGCCATGGAAAGGCAGAAGAATTTGATACAGACAAAAATAACCTAGACATCCCCTGAAAGGCAACCTGGGGAGTTAGATTTAACCAATCTTCCTGAAAAAGAATTCAAAATAAAGGTCACAACCATGCTGATGGAGCTGCAGAGAAAAATGCAAGAGCTAACGGATAAAGTTGGGAGGGAGAATACAGAAATAAAACAATCTCTGGAAGGACTTAAAAGCAGAATTGATGAGGTGCAAGAGGCCATTAATGGAATAGAAACCAGAGAACAGAAACACAGAGAAGCTGAGGCAGAGAGAGATAAAAGGATCTCCAGGAATGAAAGAATATTAAGAGAACCGTGTGACCAATCCACACAGAACAATATCCGCATTATAGGGGTACGAGAAGAAGAAGAAGAGAAAAAGGGACAGAAAGTGTAATTGAAGAAATAATTGCTGAAAACTTCCCCAAACTGGGGGAGGAAATAGTCGCTCAGACCATGGAAGCCCACAGAACTCCCAACAGAAGAGACCCAAGGAATACAACACCAAGACACATAATAATTGAAATGGCAAAGATCAAGGACAAGGACAGAGTATTAAAGGCAACCAGAGAGAGAAAAAAGGTCACCTACAAAGGAAAACCCATCAGGCTATAATCAGACTTCTCAACAGAAACCTTACAGGCCAGAAGAGAATGGCATGATATATTCAGTGCAACAACACAGAAGGGCCTTGAACCAAGGATACTGTATCCAGCACAATTATCATTTAAATATGAAGGAGGGATTAAACAATTCCCAGACAAGCAAAAGTTGAGGGAATTTGCCTCCCACAAACCACCTCTACAAGGTATTTTAGAGGGACTGATCTAGATGAAACACTCCTAAGAATAAATAGATGTCACCAGAGAAAATAAAATCACAGCAAAGAAAGCAGACCAACCAAATACTAAAGGCAAAAAATGAAATCAACTACCCACAAAAGCAGTCAAAGGAAACACAAAAGAGCACCAAATAAAAAACCTAACATATAAAGAATGGAGGAGGACGAATAAGAAGGGAGAGAAGTAAAGAATCATGAGACTGTGTTTATAATAGCTCAATAAGCAAGTTAAGTTAGACATTAAGATAGTAAAGAAGCTAACTTTGAACCTTTGGTAACCATGAATCTAAAGACTGCAATGGCAATAAGTACATATCTTTCAATAATCACCCTAAATGTAAATGGACTGAATGCACCAATCAAAAGACACAGAGTAATAGAATGGATAAAAAAGCAAGACCCATATATATGCTGCTTACAAGAGACACACCTCAAACCCAAGGACATGCACAGACTAAAAGTCAAGAGATGGAAAAAGATATTTCATGCAAACAACAGGGAGAAAAAAGCAGGTGTTGCAGTACTAGTATCAGACAAAATAGACTTCAAAACAAAGAAAGTAACAAGAGATAAAGGACATTACGTAATGATAAAGGGCTCAGTCCAACAAGAGGATATAACCATTATAAATATATATGCACGCAATACAGGAGCACCAACATATGTAAAACAAATACTAACAGAATTAAAGGAGGAAATAGAATGCAATGCATTCATTCTGGGAGACTTCAACACACCACTCACTCCAAAGGACAGATCCACCAGACAGAAAATAAGTAAGGACACAGAGGCACTGAACAACACACTATGACAGATGGACCTAATAGACATCTGTAGAACTCTACACCCAAAAGCAGCAGGATACACATTCTTCTCAAGTGCACATGGAACATTCTCCAGAATACACCACATACTAGGCCACAGAAAGAGCCTCAGTAAATTCAAAAAGATTGAAATTCTTCCAACCAACTTCTCAGACCACAAAGGTATAGAAGTAGAAATAAATTGTACAAAGAAATCAAAAAGGCTCATGAATACATGGAGGCTTAACAACATGCTCCTAAATAATCAATGGATCAACGACCAAATTAAAATAGAGATCAAGCAATATATGGAAACAAATGACAACAACAACACAAAGCTCCAACTTCCGTGGGACGCAGCCAAAGCAGTTTTAAGAGGAAAGTATATAGCAATCCAGGCATATTTAAAGAAGAAAGAACAATCCCAAATGAATAGTCTAATGTCACAATTACCGAAATTGGAAAAAGAAGAACAAAAGAGGCTTAAAGTCAGTAGAAGGAGGGACATAATAAAGATCAGAGAATAAATAAATAAAATTGAGAAGAATAAAGCAATAGAAAAAAATCAGTGCAACCAAGAGCTGCTTCTTTAACAAAAAATAAACAAAAGAGATAAGCCTCTAGCCAGACTTATTAAGAGAAAAAGAGAATCAACACACATCAACAGAATCAGAAACGAGAAAGGAGAAATCACAACAGACCCCACAGAAATACAATGAATTATTAGAGAATACTATGAAAACCTATATGCTAACAAGCTGGAAAACGTAGAAGAAATGGACAACTTCCTACAAAAATACAACCTTCTAAGACTGACCAAGGAAGAAACAGAAAATCTAAACAGACCAATTACCAGCAATGAAATTGAAGTGGTAATTTAAAAACTACCCAAGAGCAAAACCCCCAGGCCAGGTGAATTTATTGCGGAATTGTATCAGACATACAGAGAAGACATAATACCCATTCTCCTTTAAGTTTTCTAAAAGATAGAAGAGGAGAGAATACTCCCAAACTCATTCTATGAAGCCAGCATCACCCTAATACCAAAACCAGTCAAAGACCCCACCAAAAAAGAAAATTACAGACCAATATCCCTGATGAACATAGATGCAAAAATACTCAAGAAAATATTAGCAAACCAAATTAAAAAATACATCAAGAGGATCACACACCATGACCAAGTGGGATTCATCTCAGGGATGCAAGGATGGTACAACATTAGAAAATCCATCAACATCATCCACCACATCAACAAAAAGAAGGACAAAAACCACATGATGATCTCCATAGACACTGAAAAAGCATTCAACAAAATTCAACAACCATTCATGATGAAAACTCTCAACAAAATGAGCATAAAAGCAAGACCTCAACATAATAAAGGCCATATATGATAAACCCACAGCCAACATCATACTGAACAGCAAGAGGCTGAAAGCTTTCCCTCTAAGAACGGGAACAAGACAGGGATGCCCACTCTCCCCACTGTTATTCAACATAGTACTGGAGGTCCTAGCCATGGGAATTAGACAAAACAAAGAAATACAAGGAATCCAGATTAGTAAAGAAGAAGTCAAACTGTCACTATTTGCAGATGACATGATATTGTATGTAAAAATACCCTAAGGAATCCACTCCAAAACTACTAGATCTAATATCTGAATTCAGCAAAGTTGCAGGATACAAAATTAATACACAGAAACCTATGGCTTTCCTATACACTAACAATGAACTGACAGAAAGAGAATTCAGGGAAAAATTCCATTCCCAATTGCATCAAAAAGAATAAAATACCTTGGAATAAACCTAATCAAGGAAGTGAGAAACCTATACCCTGAAAACTACAATACACTCTTAAGAGAAATTAAAGAGGACACTAACAAATGGAAACTCATCACGTGCTCATGGATACGAAGAATTAATATTGTCAAAATGGCCATCCTGCCTAAAGCAATCTACAGATTCAATGCAATCCCTATCAAAATACCTACAACATTTTTCAATGAATTAGAGCAAACAATTCTGAAATTCATATGGAAAAACAAAAGACCGCAAATAACCAAAGCCATCCTGAGAAGGAAGAAGAAAGCAGGCGGAATTATGCTCCGTGTCGTCAAGTTCTAGTACAAAGCCACAGTAATCAAGACAATTTGGTACTGGCACAAGAACAGATCCATAGACCAGTGGAACAGAATAGAGAGTCCAGATATAAACTCAAGCATATATGGTCAATTAATATGATAAAGGAGCCATGGATATACAGTGGGGAAATGACAGCCTCTTCAACAGCTGATGTTGCCAAAACTGGACAGCTACATGTAAGAGAATGAAACTGGATCATTGTCTAACCCCATACACAAAAGTAAATTCGAAATGGATCAAAGACCTGAATGTAAGTCATGAAACCATAAAACTCTTAGAAAAAAACATTGGCAGAAATCTCTTGGACATACAAATGAGCGACTTCTTCATGAACATATCTCCCCGGGCAAGGGAAACAAAAGTAAAAATGAACAAGTGGAACTATATCAAACTGAAAAGCTTATGTACAGGAAATGACACCATCAATAGAAGAAAAAGGTATCCTACAGTATGGGAGAATATATTCATTAATGACAGATCCGATAAAGGGTTGACATCCAAAATATGTAAAGAGCTCACACACCTCAACAAATAGAAAGCAAATAATCCAATTAAAAAATGGGCAGAGGATCTGAACAGACAGTTCTCCAAAGAGGAAATTCAGATGACCAGCAGACACATGAAAAGATGCTGCACATCGCTAGTCATCAGAGAAATGCAAATTAAAACCACAATGAGATATCACTTCACACCAGTAAGGATGGCCACCATCCAAAAGACAAACAACAACAAATTTTGGCGAGTTTGTGGAGAAAGGGTAACCTTCCTACACTACTGGTGGGAATGTAAACTAGTTCAACCATTGTGGAAAGCAATATGGAGGTTCCTGTAAAAGCTCAAAATAGAAACACCATTTGACCCAGGAATTCCACTTCTAGGAATTTACCCTACGAATACAGCAGTCCAGTTTGAAAAAGACAGATGCACCCCTATGTTTATTGAAGCGCTATTTACAGTAGCCAAGAAATGGAAGCAACCTAAGTGTCCATCAGTAGATGAATTGATAAAGAAGATATGGTACATATACACAATGGAATATTTTTCAGCCATAAGAAGAAAACAAATTCTACCATTTGCAACAACATGGATGGAGCTAGAGGGTATTATGCTCAGTGAAATAAGCTAGGTGGAGAAAGACAAGTACCAAATGATTTCACTCATCTGTGGAGTATAAGAACAAAAGAAAAACTGAAGGAACAAAACAGCAGCAGAATCACAGAACCCAAGAATGGACTAACAGTTACCAAAGGGAAAGGGACTAGGAGGTTGGTTGGGAAGGGAGAGAGAAGGGTGGAGGAAAAAAGGGGACTTTATGTTTTGCATGTATAATGTGGTGGGAGGGCTGTGCAACAAAGAGAAGACAAGTAGTGACTCTACAGCATCTTACGCTGATGGACAGTGACTGTAATGGGGCTTGTGGTGGGGACTTGGTGAAGGGGGCAGCCTAGTAAACGTAGTGTTCCTCATGTAAGTGTAGATTAATGACACCAAAAAGAATATTCAGCAAACCATCTGGTCCAGGCGTTTTGTTCTTAGGTAGTTTTTTGATTACCAATTCAATTTCTTTGCTGGTAATTGGTCTATTTAGATTTTCTGTTTCTTTCTTTGTCAGCCTTGGAAGATTGTATTTTTCTAGAAATTATTCATTTCTTCTAGGTTATCCAGTTTGTTACCATATAATTCTTCATAGTATTCTCTCATAATTATTTGTATTTCTGTGTTGTCCGTAGTGTTTTTTTGTCTCATTTCTCATTTCTGATTCTGTTTATGTGTGTAGACTCTCTTTTTTTCTTGATAAGTCTGGCTAGGGGTTTATCTATTTTGTTGATTTTCTCAAATAACCAGCTTCTGCTTTCATTAATTCTTTCTATTCGTTTAGTCTTCTCAATTTTATTTATTTCTTCTTTAATCTTTATTTTGTCCCTCCTTCTACTGACTTTTAGCCTCATTTGCTCTTTCTTTTCTAGTTTCATTAATTGTGAATTTAGACTGTTCGTTTAGGATTGTTCTTCTTTACTGAGGTAGGCCTGTATTGCAATATATTTCCTTCTTAGCATGGCCTTCACTGTGCCCCACAGATTTTTGTGTTGTTGAATCATTGTTGTCATTTGTCTCCATATATTGCTTGATTTCTGTTTTTATTTGGTTATTGATCCACTGATTATTTAGGAGCATGTTATTAAGACTCCATGTGTTTGTGGGCTTTTTCGTGTCTTTTTGTAATTCATTTTTAGTTTCATACCTTTGTGATCTGTGAGGCTGGATGGTACAATTTCAGTGTTTTTTAATTTACTGAGGTTCTTTTTGTGGCCTAGTATATGATCTATTCTTGAAAATGTTCCATGTGCACTTGAGAAGAATGTGTATCCTGTTGCTTTTGAATGGAGTGTTCTGTAGATGTCTGTTAGTTCTATCTGTTCTAATACGTTGTTCCGTGCCTCTGTCTCTGTACTTATTTTCTGTCTGGTGGATCTATCCTTTGGAGTGAGTGGTGTGTTGAAGTCTCTTAAAATGAATGCCTTGCATTCTATTTCCCCTTTTAATTCTCTTAGTATTTGTTTCACATATGTAGGTGATTCCTGTGTTGGGTGCATACATATTTATAACAGTTATATCCTCTTGTTGGACTGACCCCTTTATCATTATGTAATGTCCTTCTTTGTCTCTGTTACTTTCTTTGTTTTGAAGTCTATTTTGTCTGATACAAGAACTGCAACTCCTGCTTTTTTCTCCCTTTTAGTTGCATGAAATATGTTTTTCCATCCCTTTACTTTCAGTCTGTGTATGTCTTTGGGTTTGAAGTGAGTGTCTTGTAGGCAGCATATAGATGGGTCTTGTTTTTCAATCCTTCAGTGACTATGTCTTTTGATTGGTGCATTCAGACCATTTGCATTTATGGTGATTATCAATAGGTATGTAGTTATTGCCATTGCAAGGTTTAGATTCATGGTTACCAAAGGTTCAAGGGTAATTCCCTTACTCTCTAACAGTCTAATTTAACTCACTTTGTGTGCTATTACAAACACAACCTAAAGGTTCTCTTTTTTTTTCTCCTCCTTTTTCTTCCTCATCCATTCTTTCTGTGTTATGAATCATATTGTGTTCTCTTTGTCTGTCCCTTGGATCCCATCTATTTAGCCTTAGGAATACTTCCATCTATAGGAGTCCCTCCAAAATGCCCTGTAGAGGTAGTTTATGGGAGGTAAATTCTCCCAACTTTTTCTTATCTGAAAATTGTTTAATCCCTCCTTCAAATTTAAATGATAACCTTGCCGGCTATAGTATTTTTGGTTCAAGGCCCTTCTGCTTCATTGCATTAAATATATCTTGCCACTACCTTTCGGCCTTTAAGGTTTCTGTTGAAAAGTCTGATGATAGCCTGATGGGTTTTCCTTTATATGTGATCTTTTTTCTCTCTCTAGGTTCTTTTAAAAGTCTGTCTTTATCCTTGATCTTTGCCATTTTAATTATTATATGTCTTGGTGTTGTCTTCCTTGGGTCCCTTGTGTTGGGAGATCTGTGCACCTCCATGACTTGAGAGACTATCTCCTTCCCCAGATTGGGGAAGTTTTCAGCAATTACCTCCTCAGTGACACTTTCTATCCCTTTTTCTCTCTCTTCTTCTTCTTGTACCCCTATAGCACGAATATTGTTCCATTTGGATTCATCACACAGTTCTCTCAATATTCTTTCATTCTTAGAGATTTTTTTTCTCTTTGTACCTCAGCTTCTTTGTATTCCTCTTCTGTAATTTCTATCCCATTTACGTCTCTTCTACTGCATCTAGTCTGCTTTTAAATCCCTCCATTGTATGTTTCATTTCAGATATGGAATTTCTTAATGATTGAATCTCTGACTTAAATTCGTTCCTGAGTTCTTGAATATTTTTCTGTACTTCCATCAGCATGTTTATGATTTTTATTTTGAACTCTCTTTCAGGCAGATTGGTGAGCTTAGTTTCATTTGACCCGTTTTCTGGGGTTTGTAAGATTTTGGTCTAAACAATGTTCTTTTGACGTTTCATATTTCTGTGTGGTGCCCACTAGTGCCCAGAAGCTCCAGTCTCTGGAGCTGCCCAGCCCCTAGAGTGAGGGTGGGGGTCGTAGGGGAGCAGAGCTAGTGCCTGTGGGGAGGAACGATCTGTTTCCTGATTCCCGTCTGGGGTGCCTGTCTCTGGTGTCAAGAGCCAGTGGGCGGAGCACACAGATGAAAGCCTCTGTGCTTTGCCTCTCTTGCTGTTGTTGGCGGGGCCTCCCTCTGGCTGGCTTGATGCCAGTACAGTGACTGCAGGTTTGTGAACTGGTGTTGGCAGGCCAGGAGGAAGGCGCAGCAGGCTGCGTGTCACAGTGGGGGGCCTCCGAGCTGAGTAGGCCACGAGGGGGATGGGGCGCCTGAAGCTCCTCAGTGTTCCCAACCAGCTGGACAGAGCACACCCAGACAACCTTGTCCAGCTCTCCCATCCCCTGCACAGCAAGCTCCGTGCAGACTCTGCTCCTTCAGCAGCCCTCTCGCTGCTAGGATGCCTCTCAGACCGCCTGCCTTTCCTTTGGCCCAGAGTGGCCGGATGTGGATCCCTTCCTCAACAAATGACCAGAATCTGTCTCTCTTATCACTCCACCTGTAGGTTGGATCACCACACAGTGTAGGTTTCTGCTCCCAAAGCAGACCTCCAGGGCTGGGTGCTTAGCAGTTCTAGGCTTCCACCCCCTCCTCTGCTCCATTTCTCTTCCTCATGCCAGTGAGCTGGGGTGGGGGAGGGCTTGGGTCCCGCCTGATTATGGCTTTCGTACATTACCCTGTTTCGTGAGGCCTGCCCTGTTCGAGAGGTCTGTATGCAGTCTGGTTCAACCTTCTTTCTTGTTGTTTTAGGGTTAGTTGTATCAGTTAACTACATTTTCATATATCTGTGGTTTTGGGAGGAATTCTCTGTCTCACCTCTCATGCTGCCACCTTGAATCCAAGGTGCTTAATTCTTATAGGTAAATTGAAAGCAAGGTTAATTTCATAGGTTTCACGTATGTTTGTAAATTGTGAGGAGAGAGGACCATTTTAGATAGGATATCAGGGAAGATTCTGAAAGGATGAGATTTGAGTGGAAACCTGGATTAAGTGAGGGAATATGACCCATCGGAAGTTCCAGTGTAAGAGCAGATAAAACAGTAAGTGTAAGGTACTGAGGGTGGAAAGAAGTTTCGTTCTGGGATAGCCAAGAAAACCAGTGTAGCCAGAGCAGAGTGAGCAAGGCACTTGGGATCAGTGATCTGACTACAGACAAGGGAACATTTCTTATACTTTCTTCTTTCCTCACTAGCATGTAAGTTCCATGAACGTAGTTACTTTGTTTTTACTAGGGTGTATCCACAGTGCCTAGAAGAGCTTCTGGCACATAATCGGCCCTTTTAAATCTTTGTTAAATTACTGAATGGCGTAGTCTGGATTATACAGTACACAAACAATCAGGACAATTTCCATAATATTCCTTATTTTCTTAAGAAATACATATTTACTTATTGAAGTTGCCATTCAGTTATGTACACACCTAGTCCTAATTATCCAAGAGTGCTTTTTAATTTCAAAAGTACTTGCTACTAATGCAAGTGGAAATATTTTAGCTAAAAATGTAAAGAAAAAAATACGTAATAAAGAACAAAATATGTAATAAAGAACAAAATATGTAATAACTCCATCATTTAACATTTTTTTCTGAATAAAGTTTATATATAGCTTATATAGTTTTATTCAAATTAGGCAAAAATTAGAGAAAAATTAGAAAGCTAATAGGGAAAATAAAATCATAATTTCCATTTAAAAGTATTATGCATATTTTAATATATTTCCATCTTGACTTTATGTAGACATGTTACTGAAACAAATTATTTTTTACTCTGTCTTTTTCATATTTCCCTAAACTGATTGGGACTGAGAGATGTTAGCCTCCCTCTGTTTCCCCTTTGTCACAGATAAATCCTAATCACATACCTCTCTATTTGGTGTAGCCACACTTGCCCTTGGGTCTACTTATAATGGCTTTTGAATGTCAATTCAGAACAGCCTAATAGATTACAACAGGGGAGGTTCATCATTTGCCCCATGGCCCACTCTTATCTCTAGTACTTGACTTATGTAATTAGTATACTTAGATTGTGTAAGACTCTCTTAAATTCCTTCCAAACGTTGGTGTGCATGAAATTCACATCTTCTTTGGGCCCTTTTTCTAGCAGCAATTTTTAAACAGCATCTTCACTTTCTTACACTGGTATAAGGTTTCTCCCCACTGTAAGCTTCACGAAGGTAGAGATTTTTGTGTTTTCGTAACTGCTATAACTGTAACGACCTCTAACAGTACCTGAAATGTGATAAATACTCAGTATTTGTTGAATGAAGGAATCAGAAGTAATGAAAACATGAATGAATAAATGAATTTTTAAAGTTAAAAGCAAATGATTCCATCATTTTAAAATTCTGGACTTTTATTATTTTAAGTGTTACAAATTTTTTTCTTGTCAGTGTTGTAGTTGAGGCCAGTTTATGTATATTTACACTTTTATAGGGATATGTACTCTCTAATCTTCCTCTCTAGAATGTGTTAATTTTTTTCTTTATTCTCAAACACTTTTTCTTCAATTAAGGCAGTATAATTACTCATTGATCACCTGTTTATTAAATCTGTATCCATGGTATACTTCCTAGGAGCAAGAAGTTATTTTATTTGTATACATTAAAATAAGCCTTTGACTACTTAAATACAACTTCCTGGCTTAACACATGGCGATTTCCATTTAGAACTTAGGTTCTCATCTGTGGAATCAGTAGTGAATATAGAAAATCATTTTCTCTGGGAGTTCCTACCAAAAAATAGGATTACAGTGTTTGTAAGACTGTGTAAATCTTAAATCAAGATATTCTTAGTCTTACAGTTTCTAATACCTGCAAAGTGATGTATGTTCTTCAGTTGTTAGTAAGCTGAGTTAATTGATTCTTAAGGTTTTCCCATATCAAGCTGATTTGGAAAAGGATATTACTCCAGTCCAAAATTATTCAAAACTATGACTTTTGTATCATTGCTCCTATGCAAAGGTTTGAGGTAGCATTTGCTCATTTGCTCTTCTACCATTCTTTTCCAATTTAACAGCACTTCTTAGGTTTTTATGTTAGTGAGGTGAAGAGTTACACACTCATGACTGCTATTGTGCCACAAATCAGGGAGTCTCTTGGAGATCATTCAGAAACATTCTTTGATCTTGTAATATCATTTTTTGAAATCTACTTCTAGGAAAACAACCCTAGGAAAAGAAACCTTCAGCAGCTTTTACTGAAATGTTTAGAGTGATTCTATAAAAAATCATGAATATGACATTTGGAACTGTGTATAGAAAACAGTACTGAAAAAAATGAACAACATAAATTAATACATACACACGTGTTACCTCTGTTAAAAAGGGGAGGTATGTTTGTGGATAGGGATTGGAAGAGACAATGCAAAAGAATTATGTGACTTACCTTAAGTTTGTGGAATCTTTTTCAGGTAAAGATGTTTAAATGTACAGTTGACCTTTAAACAACATGGGTTTGAGCTGTGCAGGTTCACTTATACATGGATTTTTTTCAATAACTACATTGGAAATTTTTTGGAGATTTGCAACAATTTGAAAAACCGTTTTCTTTTCTCTAGCTTACCTTATTTTAAGACTATAGTATATAATACATAGAACATACAAACTATGTGTTAATTGACTATATATGTTATTGGTATGGCTTCCAGTCAGCAGTAGGCTATTAGTGCCTAAGTTTTTAGGGGGTCAGAAGTTATAAGCAGTTTCTCAACTATGTGGGGGTCAACACCCCTAACCCCCTGCATTGTTCAAGGGCCAACTATAAAATAAAAATCCAACCATTAGAAAAAATAACAGTAAATAAAAAAGTTTATTTAAATTTGAAAAATACTTGAAAATGGACAGTATAAATACATACATACATGCAAATTAATAAAATAACATAGATACTGAAAATTCTAGATGTCATACTTGAGGGAAAAAACTTAGTAATTAGGAGAAGAGGACAGTCTGAATTCTGAAGCATACCAGTTGCCAAGTAAAGCATGTTTCTAACAAATATTGTGTAACTTTACTCTCATAGGCGAAAGAGTGTGGCCAGATGCAGAATAAGTGGCTGATGATAAACATTCAAAATGTACAAGACTTTGCATGCCAGTGCCTCAACCGTGATGTATGGAGCAATGAAGCTGTGAAGAATATAATACGGGAACATTTCATTTTCTGGCAGGTGCGAAGGAGATGTTAGTCAAAATTTTTGTAGTATTTTCTTTTGTAGTGTGGGTTGTTGGGAAGGAGGAATTAAGGTATAAACTGGAAAACATTAATGACTGAGTTAAATTATGACATATAAAAAAATTAAATCACCCATAGTGGCTGAAATAGTGAGGACAAGTGATGGTAAGGGCAGCAATAAAGAACTCCCAAGGGAAGGAGGAAAAAAGAACCAAGCCATGTAAACCATATAAAAGAGTTTAAATGTCTTAATATAATATATGGCTGTACTGTTCAATAGAAATATAATGTGAGCCACATATGTAATTTAAAATTTTCTAGTAGCCACATTTAAAAAGGTCAAAAGAAGTATGTGGAATTAATTTTAGTATATTTTAAAAACCAGCATATCTAATATAAAACTAATATTAAAATATTAATGACATGTTTTGGTGCTAAGTCTTCAAAGATCTGTTGTATATTTTACACTTGTATTACAGCTCAGTTTGGACTAGCCATAATTCAAGTGCTTCAGAAGCACATGTTCTAGTGGCTACTGTAATTTACAGTACAGATGTGGAAGTTCCTAGAGTAAGGAAAAATGTTTGACTACTTGAATTTTAGCTTGAGTTTGATACTCTTTGACTATATGACCTTAGACTTGTCACTTAGTCTTGCTGGCTGTAGTTTCTTTTTATATAAATTATTGAGCTCATTCAGATGAACTTGCTCCAATTTTTTATTTAATGAAAAATTATAGAAAATGAAAACTTCTGAATGAACTTAATTCTTTTCTCACTGTATAAGATAAACTATTAATGTTATTAATTTGCCTGTTCATGTTTTACAGGTCCCTAAGTTGATTTTGATTTTTTTCTGAAAAATTTTTTCAGCAACTATTTTATTCAGCAACTATTGATTGAACATTTCTTTGCTTAGCACTGTGCTAAGCACTCAAGCTTAATAGTCTAATAGATTGTGATTTATTAACATGTGTATCGTTGAGAGTCAGGAATGACATATATAAGTTTCCAGAAGGGACTGAGGCTAGGAAGTTGAGGGAGTTCACATCAGATGACTTTCAATTTCTCTTTAACATGTGAGTGATATCCTAATATACACAAAAGGTATATTTGGAGAATTGATTGCTATTGATGTAACAAAGATATCATTGGTACTTTTTCACAGGCTGACTCTCTTGTTTTTGTTTTTGTTTTTTCTTAATGTATCAATGGTTTATAGGTGTACCATGACAGTGAGGAAGGTCAGAGATACATACAGTTTTATAAGCTAGGGGATTTCCCCTATGTTTCCATCTTGGATCCACGGACAGGTAAGATTTATACCAGCTTACAGCCTTTAACCTATCATTTCTTTCAGTTACCCAAATGATTGCTGTCTAACATTTGACTGAATCTAGTTTCAGAATTGTTTATAATTTAGATGAAGGTTTCTTGTTCATGCCCCATAGATTAAACATCTATTGAAGTGTGTGTTTAGGGAGTCTGTTTCTGAAAACTTTGAGAAATGGCAGTTTATTTGTGCAGTTCTGTTCTTTCAAAGAATAATTGTTTACCATTCTTTTCATTTTGTAAGGAACCCCTTTAGGTTGTCTATTATTAATATATTAAGATTGTTCAGGTACTGGTTGTAGTCTTACCAGAGAAGCAGAGGGTAGAGCTGGTTTTATTATTAATTGAGTTTTACATAGGTATTGCTTTACCTGAATCTCTTCTTCCTAAATGGCATTAAGTGATATTAGCAGATAAAATAGTTGCCTTATCATGACAGCTGGGAATCTCTTAGGTTGGTTATAATTAATGTATCATTTAGGTTAAAAGACACTATGTAACGAGGGGCGGGGATATGTGTTTCTAGTAAATTTTAATTATTCATATATGAAAAGAAACAAGAATGTTCAGAAAGGGTGTTGATTTTGTTATATATGCTGGTTTTTAATCTTCAGGTCAGAAGCTAGTAGAGTGGCACCAGTTAGACGTATCTTCTTTCTTGGACCAAGTGACAGGATTTCTGGGTGAACATGGGCAACTGGATGGACTTTCTAGCAGTCCCCCGAAAAAATGTGCCCGTTCAGTAAGTATGACTAAGAAGTGGTGATAGGCAGTTAAGTGTGATTGTATATAAGTGTCTTTTGTAAAATATTTGAGGTTAAGATGGTAAAGATAACACTGCAAGTAGTGGACAGTTATAATTTGTGGCCATACATCTTGGATACCCTCATGTTTTGATAATTTGATATTGTTTGTATCTTCTCAATGAAAAGAGGTGGCTGTCTTCTCAATATGGTTCTATGGTTCTATCTTCTCAGTAAAATCGTAAGCTTCATTTTTCCAATCTTCCTTGAAGCTAGGTTACAGGCATGTGACCTCTAAGACCTGTGTTTAGTAGTAAACAATATGAATATATATCAGTGAAGAGGAGGACTGATCTGACAAACCTGGTGACAGAGGAATCCACTTCTCAGAGTCAGCATTGCTAGGACTTGGATCCAGGTTTAAGCAGCAATGGAAATGTTGATTTTGATAGACATCTTTCATGGCATAGTTGGGCATTATTGCTGGTTATATGTTTTTGGGGCCTGGCTCTCTGGCCCACCCAGAGATTATTTCTATACTTAATTTCTGTAATATGCTATTACTAGGCAGACCTATTTGATAATTGGTATCAAGATTAGTTGCATGTGAGAGACTTTCAAAGATACAGGAATGTCAACACTGGTTGTAGGACCTGTTTGGTTTTGATGGCAATGAGAATAGAATTAGTTTTAGTTAGAAGATGTGGCATTGGCAACTCATATCATGCAGTGATAAAACTATTCCTTAAGTTATCACCTAGAATAAAGTGCCCATGGACACTAAAGGCTATGGGTACTTGCCAAGCTGTGGTACAGAATTCTTTTTTTTTTCCCATTACTCAGAGTTTTATTTAGGTGGACACAGTGCAGAACTAAAACATTGTTTTATCTTTATCAATAGACACAATTGTTTTTTTGCTTTGTTTTGTTTTTTTTCCATTACTCAAAGAAGTTTTAATTGCGTAGAATTCTTTTTTAATGCATGAAAAAAGCCAGAGAATTTCTGTAATTGCTGGAAGATAGTTCCTTATCTCTTGTAGACATAAGGCTGATACTGTCAAAAACTAGAACCTGAGTTTGAGTTGATGAATTATAACATATAGTGTGTTTACAATCTTGCCAGATCTCTTACAGTAAAAGTTAAGGCACTTGGTGGAAAAGAGTGAGACTATAAAACGGGACAAATGCATAGGGATGATTTGGGTAATGTACCTCAGATCCCCACTTCTGATACTAAGTTCTTTGAATGTTATAAATTTTGATCAAATGTGTGTAAAAGAAACACCAGCAAGTAATGGCGTAAACAGGATATCTTCTTTTCTCAACAAGAAGATCAGAGGCAAACAGTGTAGGATATTGTCAAGGAGACCAGGTTCTTCCTCTTTTCCCCCCTTCCATCCTGAGTATTGGCTTATGTCCTCACAGTCTCAGTATAGGTGCTGCGCTCCCAGGTATCATATCCAAGCAAGGACAAAGAAGAAGGGGGTGTGCTTCTGTTACAAAGGTAAATAGCTCCAGATAAGAGTTCTGCTTACTTTACCTAGGCACATTTTCTTGCAGAAGTTTTTACGAGATTTGATGTTCTATTAATTAAGGTTCTATTGATAAGGAAGCAATGAAGATTGGGTGTGAAATAGGAAATGAGCAATGTGTCCTTCATAGTGTTATTTAAAATGAGCTTACGGTACACACTGTTATTATCTGCAGTCAACCCAAGCCATTGCATGTCATGGGGTACATCTGTTTGCTTTTGTGTGTGTGTGATAAATTAGGCTTAAGTTTATTTTCATCTTAAAAATTTTACAGCTGTATTGAAGTTAAGTAATGTGCAGCAAACAACCTACTTAAATTTGCAATTTTGCAAGTTTTGTTAAGGGCATCTTTTCATGTGTTTTTTTTTGTTATCTCTTGGTGAAAGTCTTTTCAGATCTCTGGCTCATTTTTTATTGGATTGTAAAGGTTCTTTTTATATTCTAGATATAAGTCCTTTGTTGTATATGTGGTTTGCAGAAATTTTCTCCCAGTTTGTTGCTTGCTTATGCATTTCTTCTGAAGAGCATATTTCAAAACTTTGATGAAATCCAATTTATCATCTTCTTTTATACTTTGTGCTTTTTGTCTTATCTAAGAAATCCTAGCCTACCCCAAGGTTTTATCCCATGTTTTTTATAATTTTAACTCTTAAGTCAGTGATCCACTTGAAATTAATTTTTGTATATGCTGTTAGGGTAGGGTCAAGTTGGGGTTTTTTGTTTGCATATGGCTGGCTTTATACTTGTTTCTAGCTACTGTTTGCACCAGTTGTAAAGATTATCCTTTCCTGATTGAATTGCCTTTTTACACCTTTGTGGGAAATTGATCACGTATGAGTGGATTTGCAGACTCTGTTCTTTCCAGTGATTGATGTCTTTCTTTACACCAGTATTTCACTGTCTTAATGATTACTGTAGCTTTGTAAGTCTTGAAACACTTAGTGTAAGTCCTCTAGGTTTTTTATTCTCTACAGTTGCTTTGGTTATTTTGGGTGTTTAGTATTTCCATATGTGTTAGAATCAGCTTGTCACTATCTACAAAAAAAATTGCTGGGGCTTTCATTGGAGTTGCATTGGCTCTATGGATCATTTTGGAGAGAATGACATCTTAACAATATTGAGTCTTCAGACCTATGAGTATGGCATGTATCTTTCTATTTATTTAAGTCTTGAATTTCTCTCAGCAGTGTTTTGTAGTTTTTATAAATTGATCTTTTAGGCTGCAGCCTTGCTAAATTCACTTACTTGTTCTAGAGGATTATTTGTAGGTTTCTTAGAATTTTCTTTATAGATGGTCATGTTATCAGAAAATAAAGACTTATTTCACTTCTTCCTTTCCAGTCTCTGTGTCTTTTATTTCTTTTTCTTAGCAAGGACCTCTAGTACAAAGTTAAATAGAAGGGAAATTGGACATCCTTAACTTGTTACTGGTGTTGAGGTGAAAGTAGTCTTTCACCGTTAAGTTTGATGTTAGCTGTATGTTTCTTATAATTTATCAGGTTGAAGTTCTGTTTCTAGTTTGCTGAGTTTTTTATCATGAGGGGATTTTATCATGATTATTTTATATTTGTTGAAGTGATTATATGGTTTACTTTTTTCTTTTTTTAATAATTATTTTGTATTATCAAATGTACATCACAGTAGTTGAACAGTCCCCCTCCATCCCCCCTGCCCCCACCTACTGTCCTCCCCCTTGGTAACCACTAGTCACTTCTCAGTGTCTATGAGCCTAATGCTGTTTTGTTCCTTCTGCTTTGCTTTGTTTTTATTTTCCACAAATAACTGAGATCATCTGGTATTTGTCTTTTACCACCTGGTTTATTTCACTGAGTATAATACCCTCTAGATCCATCCATGTTCTTGCAAATGGCAGGGTTTCTTTTCTTTTTATGGCTGAGTAATATTCCATTATGTATATGTACCACATCTTCTTTATCCATTCATCTATCGATGGACATTTAGGTTGCTTCCATAGCTTGGCTATTGCAGACAGTGTGGCAGTAAACATAAAGGTGTATTTATCTTTTTGAAACAGGAATTTTGTTTTCATTGGGTGAATTTCTAGGAGTGGAATTACTGGGTCAAATGGTATTTATATTTTTAGTTTTTTGAGGAACCTTGCTTTCTACAGCAATTGCACCAATTTGCAGTCCAGCCAACAGTGTAGGAAGGTTTCTATTTCTATGTATCCTTGCCAGCATATGTTGTTTCTTGTCTTTTGGATAGTGGCCATTCTAACTAGTGTGAGGTGATATCTCATTGTGGTTTTAATTTGCATTTCCCTGATGATGAGTGATATGGAGCATCTTTTCATGTGCTTGTTGGCCATTTGTATTTCTTCTTTGGAGAAGTGTCCATTCAGGTCCTCTGCCCATTTTTTGATTGGGTTGTTTGTTTTTTGGTTTTGAGGCATATGAGTTCTTTATATATTTTGGATAGTAAACCCTGATCAGATGAGTCATTTATGAATATATTTTCCCATACTGTAGGATGCCTTTTTGTTCTGCTGATGGTGTCCTTTGCTGTACAGGTTTTTGATGTAGTCCCACTTGTTCATCTCTGATTTTGTTTCCCTTGCCTGAGGAGATATATCCAGGAAAAAGTTGCTTATATTTATATTCAAGAGATTTTTGCCTGTTTTCTTCTAAGAGTTTTATGGTTTGATAACTTTCAGGTCTTGATCCATTTCAAGTTTACTTTTGTATATGGAGGTAAGACAATAATTCAGTTTCATTCTCTTACATGTAGCTGTCCAATTTTGTCAATACCAGTTGTTGAAGAGGCTGTCTTCCCCATTCTATATTCATGGCTCCTCTTTCCTGTATTAGTTGACCATATATGCATGGGTTTAAATCTGGGCTCTCTATTCCAGATCTCTGGGTCTATTCTTGGGCCAGTACCAAGTTGTATTCATTACTGTAGTTTTGTACTATAACTTGAAGTCAGGGAGCATAATCCCCCCAGCTTTGTTCTTTCTCAGGATTGCTTTGGCTATTCGGGGTCTTTTGTGGTTGCATGTGAATTTTAGAACTATTTATTCTAGTTCATTGAAGAATGCTGTAGGTATTTTGATAGGGATTGTACTGAATCTATAAATTGCTTTGGGCAGCATGGCCATTTTGATAATTCTTCCTATCATGAGCATGGGATAGATTTCCATTTTTTGTTGTCTTCTTTAATTTCTCTTGAGTGTCTTGTAGTTTTCAGAATATAGTTCTTTCACCTCCTTGGTGAGGTTTATTCCTAGGTATTTAATTTTTTATGCAATTGTAAATGGAGTTGTTTTCCTGATTTCTCTTTCTGCTAGTTCATTGTTAGTGGTATATAGGAATGCAACAAATTTCTATGTATTAATTTTATATCTTGCCAATTTGATGAATTCAATTATTCTAGTAGTTTTTGGTGGATTCCTTAAGGTTTTATATGTATAAAAGCATGTTATCTGCAAAGAGTGAGAGTCTAACTTCTTTCTTACCAATTTGAATGCCTTTTATGTCTCTGTGTTTGATTACCACGGCTAGGACCTCTGGTAAGTACTATGTTGAATACAAAGACTGAGAGTGGGCATCCTTGTCTTCTTTCCTATCATAGAGGAAAAGTTTTCAACTTTTCACTATTAAGTATGATATTGGCTGTAGGTTTGTCATATATAGCCTTTATTATGTTGAGGTACCCTCTATACCCATTTTGTTGAGAGTTTTATGAATGGATGTTGAATTTTGTCAAATGCTTTTTCAGCATCTATTGAGATGATCATGTGTTTTTTTATCCTTTTTGTTAATGTGGTGTGTGATATTGATTGATTTATGAATATTGTACCATCCTTGCATCTTTGGATGGATGATCTTTTTGATGTGTTTTTGGATTTAGTTTGCTAATATTTTTTTGAGGATTTTTGCATCTGTGTCCATCAGGGATATTGGTTTGTAATTTTCTATTTTTGTGATGTCTGTCTGGTTTTGGTATTAGAGTGATGCTGGCCTCACAGAATGAGTTTGGAAGTATTCCCTCCTTTTCTACTTTTTGGAATGCTCTAACAAGGATGAGTATTAGCTCTTCTTTAAATGTTTGGTAGAATTAGGCTGTGATGGTGTCTGGACTTGGAGTTTTGTTTTGGGGGAGTTTTGTTTTGGGGGAGTTTTTTAATTATCAGTTCGATTTCATTGCCAGTAATTGGTCTATTCAGATTTTCTGTTTCTTCTTGGGTCAGTCTTAGAAGATTGTAATTTTCTAGGAAGTTGTCCATTTTTCCTAAGTTATCCAATTTATTGCCATAATTTTTCATAGTATTCTCTAATCTTTGTATTTCTGTAATACCCATTGTGATTATTCCTTCTTCATTTCTGATTTTGTTTATGTGTGTACACTCGTTTTCTTGGTAAGTCTGGCCAGGGGGTTATCTATTTTGTTTATTTTCTCAAAGAACCATGGTTTTCTTTTTTAGTAAATTCCATTGATTGGTTTTTTAAATGTTAAACCAATCTTTCATTCCTAGGCTAAAACCTACTTGCTTATGATACATTACATTTTTATATGTCATTGGGTTTGGTTTGCTAAACTTTTGTCAAGAATTTTTGTGTCTGTGTTCATGGGGAATAATTGGTTTTTAGTTTTCTATCTTATGTTTTGTTTTCCTTATAGTATCTTGTAATGGTTTTGTCTGGTTTTGATACCAGGTTAATGCTGGTTTCACAATGAATTAGGAAGTATTTCTTTCTCTTGTTGACTGAATTGACATGTAAGTTATTCACTGTATTTCTTATTCCTTTAATGACTGTAGTGTCTGTGGTCAGGTTCCATCTCTCCATCTTGTTATTGGTAATTAATTGGTGGCTTTTTTTCCCCTGACAATCTCTAGAAGTTCACTAGTTTTACTGAGTTTTTAAAAATCAGCTTTTGGTTTCATTGAGTTTTCTTCTGTTTTCTAGATCATTGATTGATGTCTGTCCTTTCTCCTCTTCTTTCTGTGTACTATGGGTGGTGGGTTTTTTTTTTGGAATCATTAATATACAATTACATGAGCAACACTGTGGTTACTAGATTCCCCCCATTATCAAGTCCCCATCACATACCCCATTGCAGTCACTGTCTATCAGTGTAGTAAGATGCTATAGAATCACTACTTGTCTTCTCTGTGCTATATTGCCTTCCCCATGCTCCCCTCCCCACTTTGTGTGTACTAATCGTAATGCCACCTTTTCCCCTTATCCCTCCCTTCCCACCCATCCTCCCCAGTTTCTTTCCCTTTGGTAACTGTTAGTCCATTCTTGGGTTCTGTGAGTCTGCTGCTGTTTTGTTCCTTCAGTTTTTGCTTTGTTCTTATACTCTACAGATGAGTGAAGTCATCTGATACTTGTTGTTCTCTGCCTGGCTTATTTCACTAAGCACAATACCCTCTAGCTCCATCCATGTTGTTGCAAATGGTAGGATTTGTTTTCTTCTTATGGCTGAATAATATTGCATTGTGTTTATGTACATCTTCTTTATCCATTCATCTATGATGGACACTTAGATTACTTCCATATCTTTGCTATTTTAAATAGTGCTGCGATAAACATAGGGGTGCATATGTCTTTTTCAAACTGGGTTGCTGCATTCTTAGGGTAAATTCCTAGGAAAGGAATTCCTGGGTCAAATGGTATTTCTATTTTTAGTTTTTTGAGGAATCTCCATATTGCTTTCCACAATGGTTGAACTAATTTACATTCCCACCAGCAGTGTAGGAGGGTTCCCCTTTCTCCACATCCTTGCCAACATTTGTTGTTGTTTGTCTTTTGGATTTTGGCCATCCTAACTGGTGTGAGGTGATATCTCATTGTGGCTTTAATTTACATTTCTCTGATGATTAGCGATATGGAGCATCTTTTCATGTGCCTTTTGGCCATCTGAATTTCTTTTTTGGGGAAGTATCTGTTCAGATCCTCTGCCCATTTTTTAATTGGATTATTTGCTTTTTGTTTCTTGAGGTGCATGAGCTCTTTGTATATTTTGGATGTCAACCCCTTATTGGATATGTCATTTATGAATATATTCTCCCATACTGTAGGATGCCTTTTTGTTCTGATGATATCCTTTGCTGTACAGAAGCTTTTTAGTTTGATATAGCCCCACTTGTTCATTTTTGCTATGTTCATGAAGAAGTTGTTCATGTTTATATTCAAGAGAGTTTTGCCTTATGTTTTCTTCTAAGAGTTTTAAGGTTTCATGACTTACATTCAGGTCTTTGATCTATTTCGAGTTTACTTTTGTGTATGGATTTAGTAATCAGTTTCATTCTCTTACATGTGGCTGTCCAGTTTTGACAACACCAGCTGTTGAAGAGGCTGTCATTTCCCCATTGTATATCCATGGCTCCTTTATCATATGTTAATTGACCATATGTGCCATATATGCTTGGGTTAATATCTGCACTCTCCAGTCTGTTCCACTGGTCTGTGGGTCTGTTCTTGTGCCAGTACCAAATTGTCTTGATTACTGTGGCTTTGTAGTAGAGCTTGAAGTTGGAAAGTGAGATTTCTCCTGCTTTATTCCTTCTCAGGATTGCTTTGGCTATTCGGGTTCTTTTGTGGTTCCATATGAATTTTAGAACTGTTTGTTCCAATTCATTGAATAATGCTGTTGGTACTTTGATATGTATTGCATTGAATCTGTAGATTGCTTTAGGCAGTATGGCCATTTTGACAATATTAATTCTTCCTACCCAAGAGCATGGGATGAATTTCCATTTATTAGCGTCCTCTTTAATTTCTCTTAAGAGTGTCTTGTAGTTTTCAGGGTATAGGTCTTTCACTTCCTTGGTTAGATTTATTCCTAGGCATTGTATTCTTCTTGACACAATTATGAATGTAATTGTTTTCCTGATCTCTCTTTCTGCTTGTCATCATTAGTGTATAGGAATGCAACAGATTTCTGCGTAACTTTGCTGAATTCAGGTATTGTAGTTTTGGAGTAAATTCTTTACTTTGGGTTTAATTTTATTTTACTTTTCTTGTGGGTGTTTAAGATGGAAACAGGCATTAATTTGAGACCTTTCTTTTGTAAGATATGCATTTAGTTCTGTAATGTCTCTGTAAGTGCTGCTTTAGCTCCATATCTCAAATTTTTTCTAATTGCAAGGGAAACTGGTAAATGGAATTTTTTAGCAGAATCTGTTTTCTTTTGTAGACATGATTATAATTCTGTAATTAAGGAATTAGAGGAGAATGGATATTAGATAGGAAGCCAGCAATGTCTGCTATGGCGCATCTTTAAAACCAAGCTACATGCTATACAGTGCCATTGGTGTAAACCTACAATCCACCTAAAGCCGTTGCTGGTCACATAGGCACATATACTTGGTGGTTTTTGGTGGTAAATGAGCCTTAAGTTGATACTTACTTTTTGCGATATGATTGGCAGATTGTGAAAACCAAAATGGGGTTCCTTTAGTTTTTTGTTAGCATACATTTTTTTACCTTCTTATTGTGGAAAATTTTAAGCATATTCAAATATCAAAGGAATTTATTGAGCTTCTATGTACTCATTAACTAATTTCAGTGATTATCAACATGCAACCAGTCTTGTTTTCTTTGTACCCTAATCCCGTTTGCATTATTTTGAAGGAAATCTCAGAATTCATTATTTCATTTGTTAATACTTTGGCATGCATCTTTAAAAGGTGAAGACTTTTTGCTTTTTTAAAACACAATCATAATACATCTTTAAAAATTTAATAATAATTCTTCAATATCATTAGATAACCACTGTTTAATTTTTGGTTACCTTATGAATTTTTTAAATATAATTTGTTTGAGTCAGGATCTCAGTAAGTTCCACTCAGATAACCCATATTTTGTGACTCAGTCTAGTGAAATTTGACATTAGAACTTAACCAAAGGGAAAGCTATTTAAATTTGCATTTCTTATGATCACAATGAAAATCTTCATTGTAATTTCGCTTGGGGAAGTGTAGTTGTTGTTTTTCCCTATTTGTCGTATTCTGTTTTGTTTTGAATGTAAGTGATCTATTAAATTGGGTCAGATAGTACTGTTTTTTGTTTCGTTTTTCAAAATAATAACTACTCGGTTATTTATTGCTATCTTTATGTGCCAAACCAGTGCTAGTTGAAAAATACAGTGGTGAGCAAGGTAGATATCCTTCTCTGTGTTTAGTCATTTTAAAGACTAATGTTTTGGCTTTATATTTAAAACCTTAATTCTTGTCTTTTTCTGGGCAGGGAATAAGCTGTTTTCTTGATTTTATTCATTTTGATGCAAAAAAAACCCTGTGCTTGCAACATCATTATGCCAGGTGAAGGACAGTTTTTATTTTTGTTTTTAAAATATCCATCCCACCTTGGCTGTGTAAGACAAAGTTGTTGCCCTCAAATAATGTAAAATTTAATAGAAGAGTTATTTTCAGCAGAAAATAATAATGGCAAGCTGTTAAATTTCTTATGTCCCGTTTGACTTGACTATATTTTTTGGTTTAACTGTTTTCTTTTTCTTTCCACCCATGTTTTATGACTGCATCTCACAGGAGAGCCTTATAGATGCAAGCGAAGACAGCCAGCTAGAAGCTGCCATCAGAGCCTCCTTGCAAGAGACACATTTTGATTCAACACAGACAAAACAGGATAGCCGCTCAGATGAAGAATCTGAATCTGAACTTTTTTCTGGCAGTGAAGAGTTCATATCTGTGTGTGGCTCTGATGAAGAAGAGGAGATGGATCTTGCCAAGTCCAGAAAGTCTCCCCACAAAGATTTGGGGCATAGGAAAGAGGAGAATAGAAGGGCACTGAGTGAGCCTCCAGCCAGAACTGAGCCTGGAACAGCCACAAATCACCAAGGATTGCCAGCCGTGGATTCAGAAATATTGGAGATGTCACCTGAAAAATCAGATGGAATAGTGGAGGGCATAGATGTAAATGGTGAGTTATATTCTAGACTTTATTTAAAACTTTTATGTATTACTGAAGGGATTTATTTATTTGTTTAAATTTCTGTTTTAAGCTCTTAAATCTTTTTCTTTTTTTTTTTTTAACTTTTCCTTTAGGACCAAAAGCACAGCTGATGTTGCGGTATCCAGATGGGAAAAGGGAACAGATCACTCTTCCAGAGCAAGCTAAGCTGCTGGTAAGTATATCTAATTGGAAGCATTTGCTTGAAGCAGAAAAACTAAATAATACGTGGAATTGGCTTAATGATTGTTTGAAGTAGGTGTTAGGTATTTAGTCTGACCTCTAACTGGAAACTTAGCTGTGGTGAATCTTAATTTTAATTAATTTACTTCCTTCCCAAGTTATCTTAGAAAAGTCACATACCTAGTCAAGGCTCTTCTAGTCCATGACTGTATGGAATAGAAACCCAATGAAATTATCTGGAAAAGGGGAATAAGGTTATTTGAAGATTATAGTGTGGCTCCTGGGGTTCCTAGTAGCTAGAGCTACAAAGTTGTTAAAAACCAAGGGTATTTTTTTCTGCATGTTTCTCTCATGGGGACTGCTTGATCTCTTCTTGTGATTCTCTGCCTTATACCATTCTTTTCTCTTTATACTGGTGGCTTTTATTTACCTTTCAGTTTATACATGGCATGGTACATTGTAGTGAAGCTGAGGGCCTTTTCTTTTGTGTTTTTCAGCTCCTGGAAGAGAGGATATGTCTTATTAGCTTAGCTGAGCCTATGAATGAATTCCCTCTGGGTCGGGTGTCCATACCAGGCCATTTGCGGGAGCTAGAGATTGTTAATCTGATTATTGAAGACTGACAGTAATGCAAGTAGAGTCTGGCTGCTGATACTGCTACCCAGACTGTTTCTGGTTCTAGAATTTAGAAGGAAATGGGAAATGAGACAACGGCTAGAACAAGTATAGATCACTCTTTTGAGAAACTTGATTGTGAAGCTAGAGAGGGGAGTGGACAGGAATCGGTGAAGTTAGAATGATTGAAGGAGAGATGGAGTGTCTTAAGTCTGATGGGAAGGAAGCATCTGTAGAGAGGGAGTTGTTGAAGATACCTAGAAAAGAGGGAACATTGTGTAGTGGCATTGTTTCCTAGGAGGCAAGAAGGGATTCATGCACAGGTGTCAGGATTCACTGTAAGTAGAATGAAGGACCTATCTTCCCTGATAGAAGGAAGACAAACTGATAAAATGTTTTAAAACAAGGATAATTATTTTATAAATAGAAACTGGATTTGTTTCCTGGGGAGATAACAATAACCCTGTATATTTCAGTATCATTTAATGGCCCTAAATTATTGGATACAGGTTTATTATCCAAAGAGTTAGTTATATTGGCCTTTCCTTAAGAGTAGGCTTCAGTTATGTGAAAAAATAACTTTATATCTCATCTGATAGTGATAAAAGTGATTGTTAGATGCTTAATTCTTCAATATGCACTTTCTTTTTATTTCCATCTAACAGCTTTGTCTTTCACTTATTTTTCATAGGCTTTGGTGAAGCATGTTCAGTCCAAAGGATATCCAAATGAACGTTTTGAACTTCTCACCAACTTCCCTCGAAGGAAACTCTCTCATCTGGACTATGACATTACATTACAAGAGGCAGGCCTTTGTCCTCAAGAGACTGTCTTCGTACAGGAAAGAAATTAACATCATGGTCTGACCTCTCTCAGCTTACCCCTTTTTACCCTTTTCCTGTGAGATACCATGTCATTGAGTATGCATTTTGGCTCATAGGACCATAGAGCCAAAGTTGGGCAAGCAAGTCACCTGCCTTCTCTTTTATTTCTTGCTCTGTCCTATAATCAGTCTTATTCCCCCCCCCATACCATCTTTCCCCCTATTTTTCTCTCCTCTCCTGTTTCCTTCTTTTTTCTACTATTCTTTCTTTTCTTACCTAATCTGGTGACCAAATGGAAGTATAAGGACAAGACCTCCTGTACTGGCAGCAAGAAATGTATGTTCCAATAAGTGGTCTCTTGCATGGCATTTTTTCAGGATCAAATGCTGTTAACTCCTCAGACTCCTTTGGTAAAGGAATGGCTAGAATCAGAATAAGAACAACCTCCCTTTTTTGTAGGTCCCATTTTTAGTAGGGAGAAGTTCTCTAAAACATTTTGTATTGTCATTCATGTAAGAAAGATCACGTACAAAAATATCCAAGCTTTTGTTTACATGGAAAAAGCATACCTTAAAATTACTCATCATATTTAAATTTTTTTCCAAAGGATTCCCATCTTCTCAGCTAGAATTATTTCCATGAAATGCATTATTGGTAGAATGAGTGTTAAATGTAGGGAGCGTAACATGGGGTGGCTTTCAGTATCCTAGCCTGAGGCAGCTTTCTTCATTAGTCCATTTGTCCTCTGTAACCTGTAGTGATCCTGCTAGTCCTGAAACGGACAGTTAGTCAGCATATTGTGGTGATCGGGATAGAAAGGTGCTTGCTGTTCCGGCCAGTACAGCATATTAGTTCCTTTGGCCTTTCCATTGTTGGGTCCACAAATGATCTATAGGAAGGCAGCTGTTCAATAATAATGCAGTACAATGGCTTGTAGTTGTAACCACTATGGTTATTGATTGTCCTATGTGCTTTAAGGCATACTTACATATGTCCCAGGGGAGAAAGAAGAAGGTGCAGCTGAGAATTGCTAACCATATTCCTTTGGTGAGAAATACTGATTCATTTTTTACCCCTTGTTGGAACAGTCTCTAAAAGGCTCTGGTGACTGAATGAGCTTAATTCCTCATACTGTTTTCTTGCAAAAGGCATCAAAACTGAAAGCCTCTCCAAGGGAAGACCTTTAAATTCAATTCATAAGACAACATTTAATAAGGCAGGTGGGGAAGATTACCAGTAATCTTCAGGTGATGTGGGTTTTTTCTGCCAACAAAAGCAACATTCAAATCGTAGTTGGTGACAGCTTTTTTCAGTATTATTTAGAAAAGGCCACCTTGAATCTATATAATACTGTTTGACTTACCAGTTTCACTATATGCTCAGTTCTTATTTTGAGCTTTAAGTAGAGATCTCTGCAGGGGTTTAGTAGTGATTCTGGTGGCAAAATCAGAACTTTAACTTGTTATAAAGCTGTACCATAGAATTTGGGATTTAGATGATTCTTCTACCTGAGGAACATAAATTGCTATTGCTCACAGACCTTTAGGTTCCCATCTACTTTAAGATCCCTCTCTTGGCGACTGGGGGACTTTTAAAAACATGGTCATGTGTTGCTTGTACACAGTGAGAGAATATGGTTTCTGATGGTTGGATTTTGAGGTGCCCTCCCTATGGAATGAGTTATGTATCTCCTCAAGGACATCATGGAAACTCTGTTTATTCTTCAGTGAGTCCCTTTGAATTAATGTTCTTACATTTTTTTCTAAGTCTGTGTAAGTGCTTATGTATAAGTATATAATTGTATAAATATTTATAAATATATTTATATAATTACAATTTCATTTATACCTTGAGTCAAAGTTCTCTCTTTAGATTGGTGACTGAGAATACCACTTTGGCATTTTCTTCATAGGCTCTCAAGGCAACTAGCAGCTTCTGATTTATTGAGGAAAGGTGGTTTTAATGCTAATTCCTCAGTTGTATCTCTAAACTTGGAAAATCTACTTGCTATCTGAGGAATAGAGCTATATACTATCAAAGGTGCAGTATAAGTAAAAATATTGTTGGTAGTAGGTAAGGTCAGAAATCTAAAAATTCAGGGAGGCACAGGGTAGGAACTAAGGGTATGCCAGCTTTGGTGGTGTGAAGGCACCTGTCTCCACTCTCAGCAAAGCCACAGCTAAAGCCCAAATCTGTCAAAAATGTGAAGTTAAAGAATTTTCCCTTTAGGGCTGTTTGGTTCTTCTACCTGTTAGCTTCTCTACAAAACATATCTACAGAACCTGAGGCAACATGGTAATGATAGGATGTAGTTCTTGACAAGCTCAGCCCTTGCATATCCATTTATGAGAAACCAAAGTGACTTTTTCAACTTGGATTACTGTGAGATGACCAAGTACATATAAAGTGATTTAAGTAATTATATCAAAGAGAAAGGGCATGAAATACTGATCCAACTTAGATACAGCTAAGGTGATTAGAGTACAAGATGTGCAAAGGATTTTATTTTGTTTTGGGGCAGGAGTGTGATTATCGTGGGCTTGATAAACCTATGGGGAAGAGATTATGGATTGTACATGGGAAGAGTATTTAAGGAGTATTACTTTGCTTATGAACTTAATCCATTTAGGGAATATGCTTCCTCTAGTTTGTCTCATTTCCTCTGCACATTCCTTTTGTCTTTGGAGGAGAGGTTTTATTGAATAGATTAAGTGAGATTAGTAAGATTAGTTAAAAATAGTCATTCCGTGAGGGTATTGGAAACAGCTTGAAAGAGATTTTAAAAGGTAGGGAGGAAAAGAACATAGACCTTGAGAGTAAGTGACAAGAGACAAATATAGGGAGATGAAATGAAAAACAGTTGGAGGAAAAAGTGATAGGAACCTCTTTTGAACTTGATTTAGGAATGAGCCAGAGGAAAGGAAGAACAGCCAAATGAGAAGAATGGGGAACTAATTTTGAGTAACTAGCATGTACTAGGTACTTTTATGTGCATTTTCTCCTTTAATTTTCTTAAGAACTCTACAAAATGCCTCTTTTCCCCATTTTATAGGTAAGAAAGAGGTTTAAGTTCAGATAACTTATTCAGGATGTCAAAGCTAGTTAAGTGGCAAATCAAAATTGGCATTCAGGGTCCATGTATTTTTTTACTCCCATGCTATCCTGTAGTCTCCTACAAAAAGGGAATCAGTTTACTCAGAAGGTTATCTTCCTGTTTGGCTCTGTGAATTATCATTTGGTTTTGTTTCCTTAAAGCTTGTAGGATTTGCACTATGCCTGAAAATTCTTATTTATGCCATTTTTTTGAGGGGCTGATTATTGCTTTTTAAAAATGATGCAGTGATGAAAAATGTGAAAGGAAAATAACTATGTGACATTATCAAGCATAAATGGAAGGATAAAAAATAATTTTTAAAAAACCATTTTTCAGAAAAGATAAAGGTTATCTTTTCAGTGTCCCATGCATACCAGATTATTGAACCCTCTGTATGTTTTTAAATCTTCTATAAAATTCTACTTCATTGACTCTGTAAGTCAACAATTATTTGTTGAATCCTTTAATCAAAATAGGAAATATCTTGAAGTCTGATATCTAGTCCTCTGCCTTTTTTATCCAGTTGGAGAGATATACTACACATGATATAATTGGAGAACATGTAAATGCTTGCCTTTCTGGGCCTGAACTATAATTACAAGAGAGTTTTAGAAAAGGGAAAGAATAGTGTAGGCTTTAATTAGGAAAGTCTTCACAAAAGAATAAAACTGAAAAGTGTCAAACTCTGTAGCTCAAATTTTCTTTTGACTCACCTGTACTCTTTAGTTCCGCCTTTTGTAACTACTAAACTTGGAGCATGTCATTTATCAGTAAGGCATCCCTAGTGCCCAACCAGGGAAGGAATATTGATCCCAGGACTAAAGATTTTAGCCAGTAGGGATCTCTCGTGGACACTTAGGAAACTACCAGAGGGAGTCACCAGCAACTGAAAAGTAGAAGAAAAACTTAAATTTTTCTACCCAGGTACAAAGAAAATGTATAGCACATTATATATGATATGCAGAAGGGCACTATATGTAGGTATATGTGGACTTGTATAACAGCTCTGCTGCTAATTAACAAAGAATTGGACTAGATCAGTCATTCTCAGTCTTTTCAAGTGAAAGGACTCATAATTTCAAAATTTGACAGGAGTGTGGAATTTGGGGTTTAAATGTTAATGTCATTAATTCCATAGATAGGAAAAATCTAAGTGTGCATATGGAATTGGAGCCCCTATAAAAACTCTAGGAACCCACAGATTGCAGACACTGAATTAGATTATCGCTGAAGTCCTTTCTTCAAAACTTAATGCTTCTGGTCTCTCCCCTTCACTACATATTATCTCTGGGCTAATTTAAAGTATACTTGTTAATCAGTTTCTTGGCTCTTTCTGTGTAGAGGTTTCATTTGCCCTGTAACTTGATCTAACCTGTGATGACTGAAATCTCCAAAAAAGGGGAGTATAATAGTTGCAGATCTAGTAATGATCTTTTAAATACAATTCATTAATTTAAAAAACTTAGTGCTGTGTTCCTAGTGTTGAGCATGACTAAAATGTAACTAATAGCCAATATTTCACTAACACCAGAGTTAAATTTTATTTTACCTGTGTGCTTAAACAAAGCACATTACTGTCTGAGCAGTTGTTAGGAAATTGACTTAAGTTGTAGAATTCACAATTGGTTTTGGCAGAAACAACTTTTCAAGATTAAATTAGGCTGACTTTTAGAAGTATTTATTATCCTATAGAGTGTATCTCCATTTGTATTAACCATGTCCCCTCCTCTACCCTCTCCCTTTCTTTGGCCCTCTTTCATTTCACTACTCAATAGTAAGTCATGGGTTGGAGGTTGATGAATAAGTAATGTTCATGCAAAACCAAATGAGAGTAAGAAGAATGGCAGTTTTCTAATAACTATAAACTTTGATGAAAAGGCTGTCTAAAGAGAGCTATGTACTCTGAATATTCAGCTTCATTGATTTGACTCACACAGCATTTCAGTTTGTTGTCTTGCCATTAAACTTACTATTGCAATATACACATTTTAGAACAGTAGTAAGAAGAATGCACTGTAGTACTGAAAATAACCAGTAGAGAATACCAAATCAAATGTTGATTTCTCCAGTTATGTAGAAATTTGATTATTTCAGTAATGGTTATTTTGATCTTTGGCTCAATCCTACTGGACAGACAACTTAGAATCAAGAGGTTTTTTTTTAATAGAGATATGATGACTTTGATAGTTCTCCCATGAAGTGAACTCATGGTTAAGTTATTAGATGTGGTGATGAGACCCCTTAATTAGAAATCTTCTAAAACTAACTTTTCTTTTTCTTTTCTTTTTTTTGTATCATTAATCTACAGTTACATGAGTGACATTATGGTTACTAGACTCCCCCCATCATCAAGTCCCCACCACATAGCCCATTACAGTCACTGTCCATCAGTGTAGTAAGATGCTGTAGAATCACTACTTGTCTTCTCTGTGTTGTACAGCCCTCCCCGTGCCCCCCACCCCCTACATTATGTCTGCTAATTGTAATGCCTCTTTTCCCCCCTTGTCCCTCTCTTCCCACCCATCCTCTGCAGTCCCTTTCCCTTTGGTAACTGTTAGTCCATTCTTGGGTTCTGTGAGTCTACTGCTGTTTTGTTCCTTGAGTTTTTTTTTCTTGTTCTTATACTCCACATATGAGTGAAATCATTTGATACTTGTCTTTCTCCACCTGGCTTATTTCACTGAGCATAATACCCTCTAGCTCCATCCATGTTGTTGCAAATGTTAGGATTTGTTTTCTTCTTATGGCTGAATAATATTCCATTGTGTATATGTACCACATCTTTTTTATCCGTTCATCTACTGATGGACACTTAGGTTGCTAAAACTAACTTTTCCATTCTCTATTCTTGATTTTTGACATCCATTCTCTGAAAATGTCATGTTTAATGAAATTGGCTATGTTTAAGAAATTCCATTTCTAAGTTGTAATATGTTAACATTTTTCATTTTTTTATAAATTAATATGTGAGGGAAGAATTTGAGGCAAACATTGTTCTTAGAGCTCATTTTCTCTTGCTTAAGAATTCTCTTATTTCAATGAAAACAGCTAGCTCCATGAGAGTCCTCCTCCCCACCCCCCTTTGGCTTATAAAATGCTATTGGACTGCTTAGATTCTCAGTCATTCTCATATATATCATAATTTTTGGTACTGGCCTTTCTTTGCTATATGATCTCAAAGTAGGGTTGGGCAATCCAATGTGAACTACTATAATGAAACTTAATTTAACATTTCTGTAAAGTATTTTCAAAAGATAACCAGATTTACTTTACTTGTAGGGTTAGAGATAAAAGTACCAATAGTAGTATTTTGCCTAAGAACAATCACAGATTAATTTTATAAGTGTGGTAAGTTGCCTTGTTGTACTTAATTCTGTGGCAACAAGCAGCAGGTTTTATTGAGCTTAATGGTGTTTCTGCTGTAGAGATCAAAGGCCCTAAGATTTTATATCTCTTGCAAGGTCGCTTGAGTTTTCAAATAGGAAGAATACTAAAGTTAAATTGTACTAAACATAGGAAAACTTTTATTTCCATCAAAAGAAGTTACTAACCTAACTGGGCTACCATCAATCTTTCACTTACTACACATGGTAAATAAATACAATGGGAAACATTTCAAATTCTTAGGGAAGTTCTGAACTGGGATTGAATTCTCACTTCCTTAAAATCTTTTTTATTTGCTCTTTTCAGAAGTTCAATATGGGCATCTTCACTAATAAGGGAGAGATTCTTGTTCTGGAACCATTCCCTACCATTCTGCTTTTAGAATGCTTTTAGGTCACTTGCTTTAGAGTACATGTCACCAGGATCTATTTCAAGCTTATGACATTGGAATTTCACTCTCAGTTGGGTATCTTGCTGTTTTCAACAAAGTGATTTTATAGTACGCTTTTCTCAAAGCTTCTGTGTTCTTAATAGTGGAAAATATCAATAAATGGTGTGATTCAAAATATAAATAGGTTTTTTACACTAATCATATAACTTTTAGATAATTTATTGCCCTGTAAGTTAAGCATCACATGGAGGTACAGTTGCTACCAGAAAATCCCCCTTTACCTGCTAATTAGAATTAAAGTAGCATGTAACCTTCACTTTTCAGTTAATGAGTAGCAAGTTTGTAGTAGGGGCTATTTATCTTACCCATTTGGGGACTTGGGCCATGTTACTTAACTAGGAGTGTCCTTTCAGTTTGCAAAGGCTATTTAAAACACTTGTTGGGAAACAGACAGTTAAGCTATGAGATAATCCTCTAGTCTTAGATATAGAGAAATGAGTACCAGTTGATGCTAACATGATACTTAGACTTTGAGGGGCTTCCATCCAAGCTTTGGAATGAATCTGTTAGACACAATTTTATTCAGTTCTTTAAAAATCTTTCTAGAATGGTTTTCCTTTTGATTGTTACCTTCTAAACATCTGTTGTCTTTTTTGTTTGTTTAACCCTTTAAGAAACAAAGTCCTTTTCAAGTAGATATTGATTGTTCCATGGAAATTCTCAGGAGTGTCTGTAGGCTCTGTGCATGCTTTGTATGAGTTCAGTATGAACTATGCATTTTGAATCATCTGAGATGTCCGATTCTGGCATGTCTTCAATAATTGTATTTTTTAAACATTTTTCGTGTCATTTTCCAAACCTCACTTCCCATCTATTCAGAGAGGTTAATGAAGGAATGAAATTTGTTTGGGGATAGGGATGGGGGTGGGTTGGGGACTTGAGTGAAGTCAACTTGGGGTATTGCTTTAAAGTGTTTCTCAAGCAGTTCCTAACAGTATTTAGAGATTCCCTGGGGGTGTTTTTGTACTCAACATATTCTGGACAAAGTGGTGGTCTTAGTGAAATTTGCATTCTTAGTGCAGGACAGGCTCTAATTTGAATCTGTAGTGTAACTGTTATTGAATCCAGGAAGATAATGGACAGAGACAGTGCCCCTGTTTAGTGTTTCTGGCAAGTGCTCCCTAGAATGCACATGTAGTTCTCAGTTTTCTGGGCTTTTAATCCCATGGTGCTAGGAGATACTTGTTTCTGCAGCTCTTCTCAAAAATAGGACGAAGGCTTTGGGACCAGTGAGCAAGAGGCAACTGGATCATCCACTAAATTTTTTTGTTCAAGACACACTAGAGACCCTCCTGTATATCTAGTAAGTGATGATAAAGGTGCTAGGGAAAGCCATAAATTTGAAGACACATGGAGGCCGTAGAAAATCTAAGCTTGTAAGAGGAGAAAAACATGCCATTAGACAAAGCAGAGCTGTAACTGCTAGCTAAGACTCAATGGAACTTCCACTTGCTCTAAAACCGGGGAAATCTTAGATAACTGGGTGTGATATATCTATAGATACACATAGTCTATAGGTAAATAATTTCTAAAATGAGGGTCTTTCAGTTGGTGATCCTCTGGTTTTGGCTGTACCAAATTGTGAATATTCTTGCTGTGTTGTACCCAGTTGCTTTATATTGATACTGCAACTTGAATTGGGTAGGGGGGGAGGGGTAATTGGGGTGGGGGAGGGGAGGGAAGGGGAGTGGGACGATAAGTCTTTTGAAGACATCAGCTCACTGTGCTGAGAGAGGGACCAAACTCAAGGAAACCTCTGATCTATAAATTCAACTGCTGCATTTTTTTATAAATACATGTAAATGTCCTGTTGTAATATTTGATCTTGGAAATAAAAGCAAAAACTTTTCAGTATAGTTCTTTTGTTACTGTTTTTGTGAGGTGAGACTCTCTGGATACTACTTTTATTAATACAGTTCAGGTTTCAGAAGTTTGCTCTCATACCTCACGTTTAGGGTGCTTGTATTTATTGACAAAAGTTAGTTCATAGTCCCATTGTTAAGAGTAATGTCTCTTAGCTTCTCTGCTTCTAGTAGTATGTTGAACATTTAAGGTAAGCACTCTATAAATACTGAATTGTCATGAAATCATTTGGTTAGCTACCGTTGTTAGGAAAGTAGGATTCTGTATTTGACATATTTGGGCAATTCAAGCATCTAGTCTTTCAGACCAGCAATAATGACTAATGACTCAGCTTAAACAAGTGAAGGAGGAAAACATTACTCAATTAATGGGAGAAAAGCCAGGAGATATTATTATATTGGATAGTAGAAATTGGGACCACTGCCTAGGTCACAGTAACCCCAGAGACCAGTTTGTGCTTCTCTTTCTCTTGTGGAACTATTTCATCCCCCATGCTTTAGCAACATATACTGATGGGACCTGCCATCTTTAAAGATCTTGTCTCGCTGGCCTGTGGACTCGCCAAAGAGTGGGCATCCTACTTAATCTGGGACAATAGGGTTACTTTCCCATTCCTCCAGCCACAGGCAACCTATCCTTAGCTGTAATTAGCCCGTGTTCCAAATAGTAGAGATACAGTGATGAGCAAAACAGACACAGCCCCTGCCCTCAAGAAACTTTCTATTTCATTGGGAATACAGACAATAACCATGAAGAAACACAGATTTGATTCAAATACTGTGGGAAAAAGCTAGAAAAGGAACAGGTAGAGAATTCTGCTTTACATAAGATGATGAGGAGTTAACATTTAGGCCGAGATCTGAAGGATCAAAAGAAGGCCCACACTAAGACTAGGAAGAAACTTCCAAGCAGAACAACAAATGCAGAGACTGGTGCAGGAAAGTTTTTGATGTATTTGAGAATTGACACAAATCCAGTGTGTCTGGCATGTAGTGAACAAAAGGAGTGGCATAAAATGAGTAAGTCAGATCATGGAAAGCCTCATGAAGCCCTGATAAGGAGCTCAAATAGTGTTCCAAGTGTATGAGAAGTCATTATTACATAGACTGTATTAAAAGAGCAAGAGTAGAGACTATTGCAATGATTGAGGTATTAAATGGTGGTTTGCCTGACCAGAATACTGGCAATGGAACTGGGAAGTAGTGATAGATTAGAGATACATTTTTTAATATTTTTTATTAAGGTATGATTGATAATAGACTTATGAAGGTTTCACATGGAAAAACAATGTGGTTACTACATTCACCCACATTATCAAGTCCCCACCCATACCCCAATGCAGTCACTGTCCATCAGTGCAGCAAGTTGCCAGAGATAGAGATACATTTTTAAGGTAGAAATTCAAAGACTATTGGATTAGATGTGGGGGAACAAAGGAAAGAGAAATAAAGAATGACTAAAGTTTCTGGAAGTGGGTAGGTAACCGTGTCATTACTGAGGTGGGAAGACTGGTGGAACAAGCAAGCTTGGTGGGGAAGAAATAATTTGGGATGTTTTGTGATACTTAAGGGCAGGTATAGTATAGGAAGCTGGACATAGGAGTCTGGAGCTTAGAGGAGACATGGACTGGACTAGGAGATTGGAGAAATCATCAGCATTATAGATGGAGTTTGGTCCCATGGGAAGAATTGAGATCACCTAGAGAGCAAGTTAAGAGAGGCCCAGAACTCACCAACATACTGAGGCCAGTCAAGGAGGTGCAGGCAGGGAGGGAGGAGAAACACAAGAGTGAGGTGTCACGGGAACCAAGAGGAGAATGTTCAAGAAGGATCTAGTGGCTAGCTACATCTATTTCTACCTAGGGACCAGGTTAAAAGGACAGCAAAGGGTTCAATAGATACAAGAAGTATTTGGGAGATGGAAAGTTTCAGTGTGATGTTGAAGATGGAAGGCTAATTGGAGTGGGTTGAAGTCTAATGTTTTTATACTAATGAAGAAAAAAAAAGTTCCCAGTGGACTGGTATAAATAGCAACTCTTTCAACATCTCCTGTCTTCCTTTTTTTATCACCCTCCAATTAAGGGAATGTTCTCTCTTATTTAGTCAGCTACTGGTTGAGGTTAGAACCTCCCACAAGGAAGCTGATTAGTCTGTCTCTTTTGAGGGAAGACTTGCGTGATTGTCATCATCTTTTCCCTTTCCCTTCCTCAAGTGAATTCCATTTTCTCAACTTCCTCTATCCCTTGCTCAAATCTCACATCCTGACCCCACAATATCCCCGAGAATGGAACATGTGTCTATCCTGTTCTCCCAAGCCTTTCAGCCTCAGGAAGCCTTGTATGGCATTAGACAAATTATTTTTCCACCCAGGCCCCATTCTTAATTTGTGCCCTCCCTAGACTTCCCTTTGCTTCTCCATAAAAATAATCACCAACGTAGTGATAAGCTAGTAGCTGTGCCTCCAATAGAGAGAAATTCTAAGATTTCTAACACATATGTAAAAAGGTAATGCTTCAGTCCTTTCATGGCAGTGACCAGGCCTCTTACCATAAACAGCTTACTTACCACAGGCAAGTGATGAACTTGACCTAAAGCTGGCCTTACTTAGTAAAACTTTATTACAAACGTATAGTTCCTAAAAGAAGTGTTCGTAAGATTAATCACTGAATTGTCACACATCTACCTTAAGGAACAATGACTGACAGCTGCCATCACCAGCTCCAACTAAGTTTGGCACTTCAAGGCATTAAAGCAAATTCCAGCACTTTTCTCTGCTACACAAGCACCATTTTAATGATATCCATATGACAGTGTCTGGTGTTACATAAACCAATGGGTTGGGAACGGAGATAACCTAAAAATCTGAGTGATAATCTGGCAGTCAGCCATCAGGTCATTCTAATTGCCTAATTACAAGATGTTTTAACACACCACATATAAACTCCGTTTTACTAAGCTGAGATCCAAAACCAGAAGGAGAGGACTAACCCACTGCAGGCATCTTGCATCTTATTTAATTCTCAAAATATGCTTGTGAGATAGGCATTATTTTATAAATGAAGAACTGAGACCCAGATCATTACTGAGGCTCTGTGAACTACCTAAGCTCACGTAGCAGCTAATAGGTTTTCACAGCAGAAATTGAGACCTAGGTCTCTAAGCAGCCAAAGCACCACAGTACTACCTCCAAGAAGAAATATCTTAAGTTATGTGAAATCTGGGTAGGAAAAAAAATTTGCAGCATCAGTGTGTGAGAGTATGTACAGTGTGGAGTCAGATGACAAGGGATCATACCCCCACCTTACTGTTTGTCCTCTGGGCAATAATCTCTGCTGAACAAAGCTAGCCTAACATTTATTTTACTTGCATTACGTCTGTTGTAAAAGGATCTAATGAGATAGTTGGCAAGTGTGTTTTATAAGGTGAATCAATGTTTTTTCTTATTATAAAGCTTTGTGAATCCTTAGCCTAGAATCATCTATCAAAATCCAATTCTCTGGGAAGACACAAAAATTCATTTAGGCTCTAAATGATTCCCTTTTACAATGACAATGAAAACTGGAACCTACTTAATGAACTTCCCAATAGCTGTTTCCCAGCTTTTGCTTCAGGCACGTACACATCTGCATACATAGAAATTTCATCCATTGAAAGCAGCTCATATACAGTTTAAAAGATTGTAATAGCCAGTTATAATTATCCCTTCTCATATATATGCATCAAGGGTTTTCTCAGTGTTGTTTTCATCATTAGAAGTAAAATGTGCAGAGATTGCTACTATGTGTGTTAACTTCATCCAGTGCCTGAATTAATTCATTAATCAAATGATTCCTGGACTCCTATCATGTTCCAGACTCTGTGCTAGGTTTTGGGTATACAGAGCAGAATAAGACACAGCCTCTGCCCTCAAGGATCTCACAGTTGTGGGGGAAGAGGCATATAAATATAGGAGTAAATCAAAATGCAGTTGGAAGTGGGCAAAGATATTTTAAATAGGACACAAAAAGCAGTGACCATAAAGGAAAAAACTGATAAATGGGATTTAATTAAAATCAAGAATTTGTCTTCATTTTGCAAAAGATGTCATTAACAGAGTAAAAAGGCAAACCACAGATTTTCATTCAAAACATGTATCTGACAAAAGTCTCATACCTGAAATTATAAAGAAACCTACACACCAGTAAGAAAAAGACAGAACCAGTAAAAACTGAGCAAACGACTTGAGCAGGCACTTCTCCAGAAAGGATTTCCAAATGGCCAATAAGTGTATGAAAAGGTGTTTACTCACCAAGAAAATACAAATCACGACAATGAGATCCTACTCAACACCGACTGGAATGCCTAAAATAAAAATGTTGGTGATAATGTGAAGCAACTGAGACCCACATACTGTTGGTGGGAGTATAAATTGATAGGACCACTTTGAGTGACTATGTGACAATAAGCAGCAGTCCCACTCCTTATATTCCCTAGAAAAATCAGTGCATAGGTCCCCCAAAAGACATTGTGTAAGGATGTTCATAGCAGCAGCATTTATAATGGGCAAAAAATTGAAAATAATCTGAATGTCTATCAATAGTAGAATAAGTTGTAATATAGTCAAACAAGGGCATAACAGCCTTAAAAAACGCATTACATGGTGGATGAATCTTGCAAGTATAATATTGAGTGAAGAAAGCAAGACATAAAAATGTGCACACTATATGATCTAATTACATGAAATTCCATTTACACTATATGATCCATTTATACAAATTACATAAAAAGAACAGCCAAAAGCTAAAAGGCCCAAATTCTGCAGTGAGTGAAACAGATATGGGCAGCTTAGAAAAAGGGAAAAAGTGTGGCTGCTCAGGAAAGAAGAGGGGAGAAGGTATTTCTCATGGGCAGTCCTCTGACTCATGAAGACATTTTAGCTCACGAGGCCTTGCCTCCTAGTTCCTTCCTTAGGGTCACATGAAAATGAGCAGAGGTTGGGTCATCAAGAGAGGGCTCTCCAGGAAGAGGAAAGCTCCTTCAATGGAGGCTCGTGGGCAGTGGGTGGGGGCACGCGCAGCCTTGCCTGGGTGACCTCTACGTATATACAGACCCTCCCTGGGCTCTCTGAGAGTCCTGAGCGGGGAGCCTCAGGTCCAGCCCTGCTGGAGTCTCAGCTGAGGCTGCAGGAGCACAGGCCCACTGAAGACGAGCCCTTCCCCAGCTCCTTTCTCTCCCATCCTGACTCTTACACTGGATTCAGGTAAGCAGAGGCGAAGGGGCCCAGTGAGGTGATGGCCAGGGAAGAGTTTAGTCTAACAATTAAGAGCACAAAGTTCCAATTCAAACTGAGCCCTGGCTCTGCCACTGAGCAGCTGTGTTGACTTCAGAAGATTCATTTAACTAATCATTGCTTCAGTCTGTCAACTTCCAGTCTTCCCAACTTGCCTAATGCCTTCTTGTCAATTCTTAGCATGGACAGCACCAGGGTCATTTTGCCTTCTCCCACACAGCACAATCAAGTGACCCCTCTGTGTGCTTCCATGACACCTCATGTCGGACACCTCCACAGGGCACTTGCTTATTGCCTGTCCTGTCCACTAAACTTTAAATCCCTCAAGAGAAGAGACTGTCTCTGATTCACCAATTGCATCCCCAGCCCCTAGCGTAGTGACTGGCAGAAAGTGATCACTTAATAAATATTTGAAGAAGGAATGAAAGAAAAGCCTGACTAGGTGAGGTGTGAAGTAGACACAATCTCTTCCATATGACTTAGCAGATCACTGATTATTGTCCAGACTTCTAGCCAATGATATGTTTACCTACCCAGGATCTCCGGTGAGAACACGGCTTCCCCTGAAGCTTGGTTTTATGGTTTTGCCTTATGACCCTGCTTGTCTTTTCAGATGTCAATTAGCAAATTAGATATTTGCTAATATCCCGGCTCACATTTGTGGAAACATTGGTCAGAATGCTGTGATTTCTAGGGAACAAAGTCAGGGAGAGGAAGTGAAATTCATGTTAAGCCCCAGCTCTCCCAGATGGAGCAGCACAGCAAGTGCCTTTAGTAGATGAGTGGGACAGCCAGGATTCTCTGATTCCACTCATCCAACAGCCATGCTCAACTTCTGTTTTCCCTCTGTCCATATTTTTTAGTTTCCCTTCTAAACTTTCCTGAGAGGAAAAATTTCCATAGAAAAGATTATTATTTTGGTGATCTGTGTCTAGACAGGCCTTACTCATGGGTGGAATGATTCAAAAGTGGCTGAAAGCATTTCTGAACAAAAACTAACCTGTGGTCTAGAGCATGTGCTTCAAAGTCCAACCACACACCAGTCCTTACAAAATGTCAGTCATTGGGAGGGGTGCAGATGAAAGTCATTTAGTTGCTCACACCCTGAATTGGTTAATTTGCTCCAAGACAGAGGCGCACGTGTTTGTGGTTGGTTGGTCTTGGGAGGGAGGCTGCCCAGACACACACTTGGCATCAGGACATCACAACGGTAGGTCAGTACTACCAACCAGCTGGGGAGGTAGGGGGAGGGCTGTTTTCCTAGAGATGTCCTGCCTCCCAACAGCAGGGTAGGCTCCCTGCCCTGAGGACCTGAGGAGGAAGCTGCCCTGCTAGGGACCCTACTTCAGAAAAAGAGGCCTCCTGTGGTGGGTCAGCCTGGGGAGCGGAGAGGAGGGGTGGGAACACACCATCCCTCCTAATCCCCCATCCCCACCCTTACCCCAGGCCACTTGTACCCCGGGGGGAAGGGCTGCTGTTCCTTCATATCCTACCCCCCAACTCCCCAACATGTACACCCCCCCCAAGACTTGAACTTCCTTTCACCAAGGCACAAATTTTATTCACTGTGAGATACACTGCTTAGAGAGCCAATACCCTGTGTGCAGAGTACGCACAGTGAAGGCAGCTCGTCGCACTAAAATATTAGCAATTGCAGCAGGATCTTTGGAAGGAGCAGGAGATGAACATGGGCTCTGAGACTGGGGGAAGCGAAGGTCACCAAGGTCTTCAGGGACTGGGGAATGAGAGAGGGGGGCAGGAAAGTACCCCCAATCAAATGGCCTACTCAGTGGTGTGTCTGGCAGCAGTCTCTACCATAAGCTCCAGTCTGGACATGTAAAATGCGAAGTTAATCAAGTTTTTTTTTTAATTGAGTTTATAAGTTATAAAGCTTTTTAAAAAGGTATGATGAGATAAAACTTTTGGATAGTCATTTCTCAGAAGGAATCCAGGAAGGTGGTAGGATTAGAGAGGGCATATCTAGGGTTTCAGTAATGTTAGGAGGATTTTGTAAACTGGTTGTATTTACATGGGTGTTGTTTAATTATTCCATACAACTTACAAGTACAAATCTATTTTGCACATTGTTTAATTCTTTAAACTCTGAAATATTTCATTATGTATGTATGTGTATGCTTAGATGTAATGGGGGTGGCTCTGATTCATACATATTTTCTGATTGTGTGGAAAGCAATGTATAGCAGGGGTGTCAAGAGCCTTAAGGTGAGACAGATATGTAACTGAATTGCAAAGTGGCAAGAAACAACTTCTTGAGGATGTCAGGGCACTGATATATTTTTTTTCAGATTTATATTGACATGATCTATCCAAATTTCACTAATCCTGTTCTAATTCATATTTTTAAAAATAATAAGTTCACATATCAGTTAAAATGCAAAAAAGAGAAATGACTAAGTAAAGGAGTGGAGGAGGCATTTTATAACTTATCTAGACATGATATTTAATTTTTTAATGATTTCATTTATATGCAATTAAGATACAGTAAAAATCACCAGTTTTAAGAGTACAGTTTAATGCATTTTGTCAATACATACAGTTGTGTATTCACCACTAGAATCTAGATATAGAACATTCCCATCACCTCAGGAAGTTTCCTAATGCTCCTTATATTAATCCCCTCACATTCCGAGCCCCTGGTAACCACTGATCAGCTTTCTGTCACTAGTTTTGGTTTTTCTAGAATTTCATATGAACAAAATCATACAATGAGTTGTTTTTGTTTCTGGCTTATTTCACATAGCATAGTGCTTTTGAGATTCATCCATGTTGCTGCATGTCTCAGTTGTTTATCCTTTTGTATTACTTAGTAGTAGGAGTACTCAATGGTATGGATATACCACAATTTATTCACCTTTTGATGAACATTTTCTCATTTTTTAATTGATTTTCTTATTTTGGTAAAATATGTATAACAAAATTTATTATTTTTAACTTCTAATGTGTATAATACAGAGGCATTAATTAAATTTACAATGTGCATAACCATTGTCACAATCTATTTCTAAAACTTTTTCAGCACCCCAAATAGAAACTCTGTAACCATTAATAGTAATTCCCCATTTCCCCATCCCCTGCCTCTGAACCTCTAATCTACTTTCTTTCTCTATGAATTTTCCCAGCCTGGATATTTCATATAAGTAGAATCACAATATTTGTTCTTTTAGTGTCTGGTTTATTTCATATAGTATGTTTTCAAGTTTCATCCATGTTTTAGCACATATTATGTATGTATGTACATTCCTTTTTATGGCTGAATAATATTCCATTACATGTATTTACGACAACTTATTTATCCATTCATCTCTTAGTGGACTCTTAGGTTGGTTCCATATTTCTAATTTTCAGTTATTATGAACAAAGCTGTTGTGGATTCAAGTACTAGTCTTTCTGTGACCATGTGTTTTCATTTCTCTTCAATAAATATCTAGAAGTGGAATTACTTGATTATTTAATAAATGAATGTGTAATTTTACAAGAACCTGCAAAACTGATTTCAAAGTTGTGCTGTTTGCATTCTCACCAGCTATCTATGAGAGTTTCAGTTGCTCCACATCCTCACCGACATTTGGTATAGTCCAATTTTTTCATTGTAACAATTCCAGTGGGTGTATAGTAGGCTCTTATTTTGGTTTTAATTTGCACTTCCTTATATCAGTGGTGTTTCATGTTCTTAGATATCATCCACAAACCTTCTTTTGCTAGATGAAATGAGGTGTCTGTTCAAATCTTTTTTCCATTTTTTCATCAAGTTGTCTTCTTATTATAGAGTTAATTTAAGAGTTCTTTATATATTCTAGATCCAAGTCTTTGTCAGATGTTTGTGTATTCACATTCACAAAATATATACTGTGAATACTTTCTCCCACTCTGTTGTTTGCCTCTTTCCTTAATAGTGTCTTTTGAAGAGCAAATTTTCAATTTTGAAATAGCTTAATTTACCATTTTTATGGGTTGTACTTTTTGTATTTCAGTTAATAAATATTTTTCTAACCCAAGATCCCAATGATTTTCTTTGCTTTCTTTTAGACATTTTAATTAAGTTTAGACCTATGGTCCATTTCAAATTAATTGAATATGGTTTTCAGTAATAGTCAAAGTATGTATTTTTCATTTTGCATATGGATTGTTTCAGCACCATTTGTTAAAGAGATTATCCTTTTCTCACTGAACACCTTTTTCAAAAATCATCTGATCATATATATGTGTCTATTTCAGAACTCTCTAGTCTGTTCCAGTGGTCTATATGACTTTATATGTCATTACTTCCACTTTCTGTATTACTGTAACTATAATGTCTTGAAATCACACGGTGTAAATCCTCCAACTTTGTTGTTCTTTTTCAAAATTGTTTTGGCTAATCTAGGTTATTTGCATTTCCATTTAAATTTAGACTCAGCTGGTCAATTTCTACCACAAAACCCTGGTAAGGTTTTGACTGAGATTGCATTGAATCCATGCACCAATTTAAGACAATGATGTGTTAATGATATTGAGTCTTTCGATCCATGAACAATGTGGCATATCTCAACATTTATTTAGGTCTTCTTCAGTTTTTCTCAGTAATGTTTTATAATTATGAGTGTACATATCTTGCATACACTTTGCTAAATTTATCAAAAGTGTTTTCTGTTTTTATTATATTGCAAATGTATTGTTTTTAACTTTTATAATTTACCACTGCCTGTATATAGAAATACAATAGAATTTTTGTATATTAAATTTTTAATTACCTTTTAAAACTTATCTATTAGTTCTAGTAACTTTTTCATAGATTCCTTAGTATTTTCTACAAAAATAATCACGTTACCTGTGAAGAATGACAATTCTTACCTCTTTCTTTCCTGCATGTATGGCTTTTGCCTCTTTTGTTTTCTTTTTGCACTGGATTGGACTCCTGTACAATGTTGAATGGGAGTGGTAACAATGGACATCTTTAAAATATATATTTTAAAGGGAAAGGATAATGCCTTTAAAAATTGTGTTTTTCTGTACCAGATAGAAATAATCACTGGCTGTAATAGAGGTACAAGCAAAATATGATGGGTTGGGAAGTATGTGTGTGTATGTGAATGGGGAATGGCAGAAAATGGAGCAATTAGATCCTATCCATTGTGGAATATTTACAAGAGGTAGAGTTTCTAAGCAAATTCCTTGGCTCTTCTTGATCTGACCCTGGGAGGCAGTATCACCTGTGTGATGCTATGGGGGTTCCCCACCCCATTGTCCCAGCAGGTCCTGCCATGACCCTCCTTCCATTGGTTCCAGGACGCTGCCCACTGTCCCTCCCTGTGTGATGGCATGCTCGCGTACCTGCTCCCGCATTCTGGGGCTAAGCCTGGGGACTACAGCCCTGTGTGCTGCTGGGACCAACATGATGCTCCTCTTTCCTAACTGGGATGTGACCTACCTATTGAGGGGCCTCATTGGCAGGCATGCCATGCTGGGCTCTGGGCTCTGGGGAGGAGGCCTCATGGTAAGTGTCTGGGGGTTCCCTGGATATGAACTCCCAAAATACCCCCCAGAGATGGAGCAGGGATGTGTGGGGAGAGGAGGGTTTTGATTCCTTGCAAAAAAGTTTGATCTAATAAGTTGGTCTTGGGTCTATAGCAATTTGAAGGGATAGGAGACTCTAAGAAGACTTGCCAAGGGTTGCTGGAATTTGGTTTGGGACTAGGGTGTGAACATTGCCGTCCACAGAGATCAGCTAGTCATGTACAATTGGATCCTGGCAGTCAAAACCAAACCCTCTGAGAAAGACAGGATAATCAACTCTGTGTGAGGTGCCAACCACTCTATTTCAGCAGCCACAGGTGGAAGCTAGAAATGTAACTGGCCCATTCGTCTTCTTAACATTCTTCTCTCCTCTCCCAGGTACTCACTGCAGGTCTCCTCATCTCCTTGATGGGCTGGAGATATGGCTGCTTCAGTAAGAGTGGGCCCTGCCGAAGCGTAAGCAAGAGATTCCACTCTTCTAATCCTACAATGTACCCACATTCTATTACTTTAGAGGCAAAGTGGTAAAGAGGCAATTTCAGTCCTCAGGTTTGAAGTCAGGTTCTGATCATATCCCTTAATGACCCTAAACTCTTGGGCAAGTTGCTTAACCTTTCTAAGCCTCAGGTCCTCATCTGTAAAATGGGAGTTAACAGGATCAGTCAAGGGAATAAGTCCTTATTGAACCAGAAATGTCTATACAAATGTGAAGAATTGTTTTTATTTTTTTACCCTATTGAACAATATGAACATGAGTTATCTACGTTGTAATCAGGTGTCATTGACGGAAAATTTCCTGGCTGTTTTGCGTAATTTCCTTACAGCTGGAAGATTTTTCCAGAGATCATCTAATGACTAGATTCTAGTGCAACTGCCCCATTTTACAGATAATGAAACTGAGGCCCAGAATAAATTTATATTTAATTATAGCAGCATCTATATATATTTGAAAAAAATCTGAGTACCTATATGTATCAGATATACTGCTTATTCAGCCTCAGACACATGAATTGTGGCCTCCTTACAGTAACTCAGCAGCCTGTTTTGATATCTGCAGCCCCTGTATTGAGAACCCCACTGATTCAGAATTATGTTAAAAAATTAAATCTGGACGCCCACACATTTCATTCACTGTCTGTTCTTAGTCACAGTCTGGTTTTCCCCTAGGCAAGTGCTTCTCAGACCTGAGTGTGTGTCAGATTCCCTGAAGGGTTTGTTAAAAATGCAGATTGCTGGGCTCCCACCCTCAGAGTTTCTGATTCAGTCAGTCTGGGATAGAGCAGGAAAATTGGCATTGCTAACAAGTTTCCAGGTGATTTGATGCTCCGGGACTGGAACCTCATTTTGAGAACCATTTGGGAACCACTGTTCCGTCAGACTTACTCATCTTGAATCTTTCAGGTTAGAGTCAAGACTTCCTAGTCACCTTTCTCTGGCCCCTTCCAAGCTCCAAACAGGCTTGACATCACTGGGAAAATGACTCTATGATTCTGTATAAAAACTTTATGCACGTTATATTTAAATTTTAAAAATATGTATTCTTCTGTGACGTAGGGGGAAATCTAGTATCCTGAGAAAGAAGCCAATTGGGAGGCAAGCTAGAATCCCGCCAAGGAAACACACTCATTACCTTTTGGGAGGGAAGTGAGTGGTGCGCAAACTAGAAAAGCATTACATTTCAGAGCTGACTGTAATCTCTGTCTCCGTCTCCCTCCCTCCGTCCCTACCTTCTTCCATCCTTCCTCCCTTCCATCCTTCCAAGCTTGATTTGAGAAAGAGAAGCAAGGATGGGAGCTTGGAACTTTTGAAAGTACAACTTTCCCTTAAAAGACTTAGATTTGGGCATGCAATAACCAGTCTGACTCTTTAACCCAGAGCTGGGTGACTGCAGTCTGAGCCTAACAGTTTTGATGCCCACCTGCTGAGACACTCCGAAGGGCCTGCCAAGTCGGGGAGATCTGGGTAAAGTGCCAGTGTTTCCCCTACTCAGTTCTCTCTCTCCCACCTCTTCCTGGTTTTAGCCAATGACCCCACATCAGCCACCCAGCAGGCTGTGCTTTAAAAGAGGTGCCACGGGTAGGATTATTCCCATGTGATGCGATGGGCAAAGGCTGAGCACCAGGGAAGTTAGACTCGTCCAGATTGCCTCACAAGTCACCCCATCATGACCCCATCTCAGGTTGTTTCCTCTCTCCCTCTGCAGATGCTTACTGCTCTGTTGTCAAGTGGCCTGGCTTTGCTTGGAGCCTTGATTTGCTTTATCACTTCTGGAGTAGCCCTGAAAGATGGTCCTTTTTGCATGTTCGATGTTGCATCCTTCAATCAGACTCAAGCTTGGAAACACGGGTACCCATTCAAAGACCTGCCTAACAGGTAAATGGATGGAGACTTGGATGTGCAATCTTTTCAGAGAGCAAAAGAGGGAGAGACAGAAAGAAGCATGGGTGGACTACAAACTCCTTTTGGTCATGCATTCTAGAATCTCACTCCTTAGATGCTCAGAAAAAAAAAAATTGCAAATGCAGCAACAGTGATCACCCTCAGGAGTCGGGCCTATGAGCCGAGCTGGGGAAGGCCCCAGCTTTCTACTGAGGTTGCTTATTTGGTTTTTCTTACTTATTCCTCAACTCCTGGTCTCTTTATCTTTTGGGATAGGAATTATTTGCATGATCCTTCACTCTGGAACTCTGTCTGCCTGGAGCCTTCTAAAGCTGTTGTTTGGCACGTGTCCTTCTTCACTGGCCTTCTGTGCATCAGCCTCCTCCAGATTCTCCTGGTGGTCATCTCTTTCATCAACAGCTTCCTGGGCCTTTTCTGCAGCCTCTGTGAGAAGTGAGAGATAATGCCCTTTCATGCACAGGAGTTTGCATCAGCAGCTGCTTCAAATCCTTTCTGCAAGCAGTGCAGTGGGTATGGATTATAAACCAACTTCCCCTTTAGGTATTCCTTCAGCAATAATAACAATAATGATTTCTTGCACATATGTTGAATGATATACATTTAAAATCACATTGTGAACTGCAAGATGATATACTTGTAAGATAAAGGAATAATTAAGGCATTATTATCATGTAGGAACTTACAGTCCATAAAATGCCCTCCAGCCATGGTCTCATTTCAGCTTCTCAACACCCCATGAACTTGGCCACATGTTACAGATGGAGAAGCTGAGGCTCCTGCAGGATAAGGGCTTGCTGCCCAAAGGCGCTCAGCTAGGTTAAAATTAGTTCATGAGCCCCTGTCTCCTAAATCAAAGTTCATCAATTGTTACAGACTAATCACATGCCTCCAGAACTCATAGGATAAAGCCCTGACTCCCAATGTGACTTTATTTGGAGATAGAGTCTTTAAGAAGCTAATCAAGGTTAAATGAGGTCACATGGGTAGGACTCTTATAAGAAGAGGATGAGACAACAGATTTCTCTCTCTACACGAGCACAAAGGACAAGTGCATGTGAGGACATGGCAGAAGGTGGCCGGCCACGTTTGAGAGAGGCCTCAGTAGAAAGCAATCTTATTGGCATCTTGTCTTGGACTTTCAGCCTCCAGAAAATAAATTTGTTGCTGTCCTATCTATTATTGTTTTGTTACGGCATCCTGAGTGGGTGAATCCACCAGTTTTTAGTGCAGCTCAATAAGTGTTATATGCTGGGTACCTACTGTGTACCTGGCACCGCTGTGCATGCCAAAGAGCCAAAGATGATCTTGGACCTGCCCTGTCCCTGAAGAGCTCATGGTCAGATCAGGGAAACAAACACATCTACCACTAATTTCAGAATCATACAGTAAGAGCCATGTTAGAGACCGAATCTGGGTGCAAGGAGAGCTCAGAGGAACAATGAACCTCCAAGGAGAGGGTCTTGAGAGACCAAGGAAGGCTGCGGTTGTATCTGAGCTGATTCTTGTAATAGCCCAGCAAAGAGGAAAGGAAGGGCTTTCCCAGGAGAGGAAACAACACACCCAAAGGCATGGAGGGAGACCTGGGGTGGTGTGCCCGGAGAATAGTGATGCCCCAGCTGCTTCGAACGTGGAGCATGGAAGCAGAGCACCTCCCTGTCTGTTGCCATTGCATCTTCGGCCAGGGGCAGTGCTGGGCGGGGAGAAGAATCAGGAGTGGGATAAAGGAGATCCTGGTGGGAGAGTCTGATGAGCAGGAAGGAGGACGAAGCAGGCAGAAGCAGCCTGGGAAGCACCGGGAAGATGGGTACAGGCGAGAGATGGGGTCGTGCGCAGGTCCAGGAAACAAGTTGGAGAACTCTGGGGCCACAGATTGGACAAAGGCAGGAAGGGAATTTGGGGGTCCAAGATTACTGAATCCCTTGCACTGTCCCTGGGCCCCAGCCCTTTCCCAGCACTGTCTCAGGCCAGGGAGGAGCTGCTGATGCTCTGGAGCCTCCAGAGCACAGCGATGCCTTGGTTCCCAGGCTAATGAGCAGCACTCGGCGCGTGGTTCTGTCTGCCAGCAGCCAAACGAGCAGAGCTCATGGGAGTCAGACCTCTTCAAACCCCACCTCACCCTTTCCTCTGGGGAGCTGTAGCCCAACAGGCCTGCCCAGGGTAGAGCAGGTGGACAGACAGAACTGCCAGGGACAGAAAGAGGCACAGCCTCTGAAGCAGACAGAGAGACGTGAGGTGCAGACACCACATCATACACCCACATACAGCACCTGAGAAGCATCAGCCGTGTCTGTCTCACACTTCCCCGTTGCTGATCTAATACTAGGGTCATGGCTAGGATGTACCTCATCTCTAGAAGCTTCTCCAGCAAGAGCACTGATACCTCCACATAATTAATGGTGAATTAAAAGATACATTTTGTCTACTGTTGGACATGTCAGGCACACACTCATATGCCTGCATGCACACTCCCTCACAGTCCCCATCCTGGATAAGCCCTACCTTGATGGCTCTGCAGGTGAGACAGGTGAGTCTTTGGCACCAAGACAATTCACAATGGAGAGCTGGCTTTCTTGCCTGCAACTCCTCCATCCTTCAGGTTCTTTAGACTGAAATTACTGTAGAACTTGACAGGCCTTCAGAGGACAACATCTCCAACCTCTGCCTCAGCTAGGCCAATCGTCTCTTCAAATTCTGCGCATTTAGGGTGGCACCTCCTACAGCTGCCTGCTGACATTTGTAGATCTCAAGGTACTCAAGGTCAAAAACAGAAGTTTGGGAATCAAACACAGCCCCTTCTCCAAGTATGAAGTGCAGTCCGTCCCATCAGGTGAAGGTGTAATGTACCTTATTCCACAGATAAACTAGGTGACACTTACCTTCTCTCTTCACAATTCAATTTAGGGCCATAGAAGTGGGGGAAAAGGAGAAGGACCTTGAAGAGGCAATGGGGAAAGAGAAGGAGAGAAGAGAAGACAGGAGGGGAGAGAAGGAAGGGGCAAGGAGTTCTGAGTTCATTCTACCATGAGCCTCATCGTCCTCCACACTTGGCTTCTGGCTGCCTCTGTGGGATTCCAGAGGGCACCTGCACCCCTTCCTTCTCCCTGCCTCCCAGGACACTCACACCCAGAATAGGCAGGCTTTCACCCTGGTTTTTTGCTCCCCAAACCAAAGCTACACCTGGCTCTTGGCTTAGCTTTCATTCAGGGTTTGGGCAGAGGGACGGATGTTAATCTGTTCATCAGGATAGTATTAAATAAACATTATTAAGAAAAAAGTTGTCCCTTTCTTCCTGTGTGCCTTATTGACTATCTTTCTGGAATGAAGAGGATGCTGCCTTGTTTCTAATCCCACTCAGAGAACAGGAGGCCCATCTTTGGAATGGGCTGTCCTTCAGACTTTTTTAAATAGCAAGTGGCACTCTATTTAGTGATAAGTAGTTTAGCCCACTGCTCCCCAGCCAAATCTGTTCGCTTTTTAGCACAAGGCCCGGCTTTTACTTGTTTTTACTTCTCCAGTCCCTAGCACAGATGACCCAATAAAATGTTTATTGAATTTAATCATATGCTGAATGTTCCTGTTTTTTTTTTTAATTGGACTGCAGTAGATAGGGTGAGAGGAACATAGGTGAAGAAATCAGAAAAGTTTAGGGAAAGTCTGCACCCTAGGGGTATGATTTCTCAAGGGTGGTGAAACAACAGAGAGAAAACACACAGTCTGTCCCTAGGAGACACTGAACTTCTGTGCCATCAGGGAACAGTATGCTGTGGATGCATGACCCCTACCCCCTCCAAAGATGGGACTGGCTGGTGCTGCTTAGCCAAGGGGCAGTTCAAGAGGGCACCAGTGAGGCAGCTTTGAGCAGTACTGGGTGCACACCTGGCCCTGCAGCCCTTGCACAGAGCCAAATCTGCTGGCCAATACCAGGAGGAAGGTTCAGCAACCCAGCCAGAACATGAAGGCTCTTATTTGCAAGCAAAGAAGTATGACTGGTAGGGGCACAGCCATAAAGCGCCATCAAAAGATTTCAAACAGATCAGTGACAAAAGGCAAGCCATTCTGGGGACAGTGTGAAGGGTGGACTGGGAAGGTGACATTGAGGGTAGTTACTGAAGTCAAGGAGACCAGTCTAGGTCTAATATCAAGGAAACACTTTGTAAACCAAAACCTGGAAAATTCCACTAGCAAGTGGAATTTGCAAAGGTATGCTTTTAGAGAACTACCTACTTTGCATCTTACAGAAGCAAGTTTGGGAACTTGTTAATCCAACCAATAGATTGAAGGTTACCAAAGGAAGCCTGGGCTGATGTGGAAATCTCTTTTCTTAGTTCTTGAAGCTGGCAGAGGCCAGGATACTGTAGCCTTCTAAAACAGGACCAGAGACTGGTGTTTATAAGCACGGAATGCCCCCAAAGTCTGTTCCTTTCTGACTTTTGCACTAAAGCAGTGGTGTGGGTGATTTTTTTCAATTAAAAAAAATAAAACCTGTTTACAAGTCGTATAAAACATAATGAAAGCTGGATTAGGTGTAGGCCACAGGTGGAAGACCCCTTAGCGTCAGGGCCCTGCCGCTCAATAGCTATGCGTCCTTAGACCTTTATAGGCCCAGGTCCCGGTTAATTTCTTAAGATTGTAGCGCGGTTAATTAAGTGTGGACGCGCGTGGGGGTGCTCTGTACACCACAGAAAACTATATTATCTCCCCGCAAAGCCAGGTCCCGCCCAACCGCGGGTGCGCACGCGCGGGAAGCCCGGGAGAACCCGCAGAGGAGGGCGAGCGCTCTGCGGAGCGCGCGGCCGCCTGACGTCAGGATTCAGGGCGGCCCTGTTGCCCTGGCGACCGTTCCCAGCTCTGGGCAGTCACCGTCCAGGCCTTCATCGCAAGGTACGTCGGGCAGAGAAGCCCTAGCCATGGCCTCGTCGACCCGTGCGTCCTTCTCTGCGGCCGACGGGTTGGCTGAGACCGAGAAGAATTCAGGGGAGACCGAGAATACTTACATTCTGCGGCCCATTTTTCAGCAAAGGCGAGTAGCGGACGGGTTTGTGCCGGGCCGACTCGGGAGATGCTGGATCTGGCAGGCAGAACTCACCTAGAAGCTGGGGCGTCGGGAAGGAGCGCCCGGGGTGGAGGGGGTGGGATGGGGCACCGGCGGGGGGAGAGGTGAGGCTGGGAGGGCCCGGGGAAGGGGCGGGGCCATGCTAAAGTTCGAGGGAAGAGCTGGGAGAGAGGGCCGGGCCTGGAGGCGGATTATCTGGAAGGCAGAACTAAGATGACGTGACGGGCGTCCTCTGGCTTGAGCAAATGGGAGGATGCAGTTGCCATTGACTGAAATGGGGACAGCTACCGGAGGACTTCGTTTTGGGGAGATGAGGCGAGCAGAATGTCAGTGCTGAATGAAACTTGAGTTGCTTACTAGACATCCAGACGGAATATATATGTTGAATATGTGATATAAAGTTCAGGGGAGACATCCAGTCACCTCTTATCTGGAGATATAAATTTGGAGTATGACTTGTTTTTTTAATTGTTTATATTGCTTTTATAATAAAAATATGAAAAAGAAGAATTAAGTGGTTTTAATGACCAAAAGCAGAGGGAGGTTGATGTGTGAAGGTAAGCTGGGGTTTTGGATTTACCAATTAGATGTTTCAAACTGCTTCATTTAGGTTCAGACCCTCTGTGGTCAAAGACTGCATCCATGCTGTGCTCAAGGAGGAGCTGGCAAATGCTGAATACTCTCCAGAAGAAATACCCCAGCTCACAAAACGTTTATCAGAAAACATTAAAGATAAATTAAAAGGTAACCGTGGTGATAACTAGAAACATGTTCCCTTCATTCACTTTTACCCATTTGCCTCCTTCCCCATCCTTAAACAAGAGCCATAAGCTGTGGATTCCATTAAAGACAAATTTTTTGTCAATGTCTAGTCTTTTCAATTATTTGGTAATTCTCACTCATTTAAGTTTTTGCAGATGGTGGAGAAGTGTAAAGATGTGAAATAAAACATTGTATGTAACCACTAGGCTCATATATATCACATCCTCCAAGAAGTCTTCTCTGGTAATCCCTTCCTCACTGCCAAAAGGGAAGAGCTGCCAGCTCTGCGCTCTACTTATACACCCACTTTTTGAATTATTAGTATATTGCATTTTCATTTTACTTTTCATGTTAGCCTTCCCAACTACTATGAATACTTTTAGGTCAAGAAGAGTGTCTTATTTATCTTTCTTGAGGGCCTATTTCAACACCTGACTTAGAGGAGGGGAGAAAGGGAGCTAAGATCTGCTGAGAGACTTTATATATTACTACGTCTTTCCTCATCTAACCTCACCAACCCCCAACCCCGCAGGAGGTAGGTAATGATACTCCCATATAACAGACAAGAGGGAACTAACACTGCAAAGTTAAATAACTTGTCTGAGCTTACACACTTAATAAGCTTAATTGCTAGGATTTGTCTTCAGGTGTCTCTGACCCCAAGCTGATCATCATACTCAGTAAGTGCTTGTTTCAATATCTAGGCAAATTTGCCTTTAGTAAGCAATTTTACTACATGTTAGCTTATAGATAACTTTCTTATTTTTTCTTCCTAGAAATGGGCTTTGACCGATATAAAATGGTGGTGCAAGTAGTGATTGGAGAGCAAAGAGGTGAAGGAGTACTGTGAGTGGTTGGTTTTTCCTTCTTGTTTTTATTCTTACATGTTTCTTATTGGTATTCATTTGTCCTCTTGACAATTCATTAAGATTGTGTCTTTGCTTAAACAAGAAGAAAGGACAGTATAACAAATGCAGCTGTGAACCAAAAAGATCTTGATTCTCATCAGTAAGGTTGACAGTCTGAGTGTCTCTATGAGGTAACTCACTTTTCAAAGTATCTGTGGGCTAATAAGTCTTTTAGGGTTTATGTATATATGCTCCCAAAGAGAGAGTGGGATCATGTATGTATGTTTACTCCCACATTCCTTGCTGCCCAGTTTTTGGTCTTATTCTCATAAATTAATTTCTTTAAGATTGTCTGAGACCTCCTTATTAGCATATCTAATAGTCCTTCACTCTTGTTCTTGGCCTGAGCTTCTTTTCTTAAATTCACTCTTTTTTTATTTTACCTTAATGTTACTTACCTAACTTGTTTCTGTCCTGTTTTGCTAACTGATCATTCTGTTCTCTTTACTGGTTCCTCTTTCTCCCCTACATCCCCACTTGTGAGTTTTCTTCAAGGCTTAGTTCTTGTCCTGCTCTTCTTAGTGCTTTGTCAATGATGAACTCATTCATTCTCATGACCTCAAACTCACTCATGTATTGTTGAGTTTACAATCTGTATTTCCTGTTTTTTCCCATGCCCAAGTGTTAATCTCCTGCTTCCTTTTATAAACAGTGCTTAGTAAGAAACCAGTATTTTGTAAGAAAGTACTAAAATATATGTTGAGTGAATTAAAAAATACCTTGTAGTTATTATCACTGAGAATTCATTGTAGAATGTTAGATTTGGAGGGACTTATAGAGGTTTTCTAGTGTCCAGTTCCCTTATTTTGGAGATGACGCTTAGGAGGATCAGCATGATTTGCCCAAAATTAGATGTGTGACTGGTGTCAGGATTACTAATAGAACTCAACTTCTGACTCCCAGCACAGTACTGGCCCTCTACCATGGGTAGAGCATCAGGAGATTCTCCCACCTCAGACTATAAGAAACACTTCACTATTCTATCACCTCAGATTCAACACATTCAAATAAGAGTTCCGAATTTCTTTTCCCATCTTCTCCTTAAATCAGCCTGCCATTTTACATGATAAAACCATTTAATCTGTCTCTTACAGCATTCCCAAATTTCCATTGACTCAGGCTTAAAACCTTAGAGTCCTCTTTTATGTTATTTAGCCATTACTCTCTCCCAGTACATGCACCGTAATCTGGATGCCAGGGTTACTTAGCAGCCCTTTTCAGCATTTCCTGACTCTGATCTCTCTCCCGTACAATTCATTGTGCATACCAGACAACCTTCCAGAAGTACACCTCACTTAATTTCCATGTACTCTAGAGAATTTACTTCAAACCCTATCAAGTATAAATACTTCTGATTGATTTTGTTAAACATGATCAGGGCCAAACTCTAAAGCACAGCATACAAGACCACCGCTCTCCTTTTTAAAAACTTTTATCATCTAAAATTTCAAACACATGCAAAAGTGCAGAGACTAAGGAATTCCCATACTTCTGTTACTTAACTTCAAGAGTTATTGACATATACTGATGTTTCATTTATACTGCTACCTATTGCCCCTGCCCCCACCAGATTTTGAAGCAAATCCCAGTCATCACACCATTTAATCTGTAAATACAACAGTATTTACCTCTAAAATATAAGGACTCTTTTTTTTTTTGGTATCATTAATCTACAATTACAGAAATAACATTATGTTTACTAGGTTCCCCCCTTCACCAAGTACCCCCCACATACCCCTTCACAGTCACTGTCCATCTGCGTAGTAAGATGCTGTAAAATCACTACTTGTCTTCTCTGTGTTGCACAGCCCTCCCCGTGTCCCCCACACACTATACATGCTAAGTGTAATGCCCCCTTTCTTTTTCCCCGCCCTTATCCCTCCCTTCCCACCCATCCTTCCCGGTCCCTTTACCTTTGGTAACTGTTAGTCCATTCTTGGGTTCTGTGATTCTGCTGCTGTTTTGTTCCTTCAGTTTTCCTTTGTTCTTATACTCCACATATGAGTGAAATCATTTGGTACTTGTCCTATAAGGACTCTTTTTAACATAATATCTTCACATCTAAAATATTGTCAGTCCTTAATATTATATTCACTGTTCAAATATTCCCACTTGTTTAATATAATATGTGTGTATATATAGTATTTGCGATTGTGTGTATGTATATATATGTATTTTTTTTCTATGATTTGTTCAGATCAGGATCCACACAAGTCCATACATTGCATTACATTTGGCTGATATATCTCTTAAATTTCTTGTAATCTATCATTTCACCTCCTCTTTTCTCTTGCTTTTTTTTTCCATCTTGCCATTGATTTGTTGAAGAAATTGGGTTGTTTGTCCTATAGAGTTTCCTACATTCTGGCATTTGCTGTTTGTATCCCCTTTATTTATTTATTCAGTCACTTATTTATTCCAGTGTGGACTTACAGACTTTTATGCTTTGGATAATTATCTAGTACTACCTTACTTACTTTATTGTTCAAATTGTTCCAGCTTTGGCATTAGGAGCCCTTTCAGTTGATTCCTGTGTCCCTTTCACATACCCTACTGCTGTGGGGTTTATGGGCACTCCCTTACCCACTGGCACTGTAACATGCTCCATCTTGTTCATTCCCTGCCCCAGCCCTTGAAGCAGTAGTTTCTCCAAGGAGCCTTGGTTCATGTCACTGGACGATGGCACCCAGAACTAATATCTGGGTGCTAGGTGTGGCCAATAACTTTTAAAATATTGCTTCTGCTCTATTTGTTCTCTGCTCTCCTTTTTGGACTCCAATTACACATATTTGAATTTAGATCTTCTTTTTACAGTCTTCCAATATGTCTCTTATGCTCTTTTCTGAATTTGTTTTTCTCTCTAAGCTTCAGTTTGGATATTTTTCTATCATTGTTTCTGTTGACTAGTCCTCTTCCTGTTCGGTCTAGCCTAATGTTTACCCACCTACTGAATTCTTATTATCAGTTATTGTATTTTCAGGTCTAGAATTTCATTTAATTGTTTTTTACAGATTCCAATTCTCTGTTTTCTATTCTTTACTTTTTTATCTATGTCCTCCAACCCACCTCTCTCCTTCCTTTTTTACATTTTGGTCACAGCAATTTTTTTAGTCATTGCCTGCTTACTCTAGTATGTGGATCATGTGAATCTGCTACCATTAATTATTTTTCCTTGATACTCCTTCATATAGTCTGTCTTTCAGCATACCCAGTTTGAATCCTGGACATTGTATTAAAAAACTATATAGCCTCCAGGTAATACTATTTTCTTCCAGGAGGGTTTAGCTTTCCTTTGCTATTCAAGTTAGAATATGGGCTGCTATAACCTTAACCCAATGAGGTGCTAAGCAGAGTTGAGGTTGGGTTGCAGTTTTAATAAGGCTCTAGACTCTATCTTCAGTTCACTTTTATTTCTTAAATGTAGCCCTCTGGACCTTTCAGCTAAGAACCTGGAGTGTTCATTAGGACCCCACCCCATCAGGGACTGACTTTTAGTCCTTGTCTCCTCAGCATAAAACTACTGTTCTTCGGAGGCTTTTTCCTTAGTGTATTCATTTCCTATTGCTGCTCTAACAAATTATCACAAACACAGTGACCTAAAACAGCACAAATATATTATTTTACAGTACTGGAGATCATAAGTCCAAAATGCATTTCACTGAGCTAAAATCAAGGTGTTGGCACGGCCACATTTGTATAGAGGCTGTAGGGGAGAATCCATTTCCTTGCCTGCTCCAGCGTCCAGAGGCTGCCTGCATTCCTTAACTCAGAAACCTTTCCTCCATCTTCAAAGCCACCAGCATGGCATCTTCACATCTCTCTCTGACCGTGACCCTCCTGCCTCCCTCTTTCTTTTATAAGGACCCTTAAGGTTACATTGAGCCCAACTGGGTAATCCATCTCAGGATCCTTAATTTAATAATGTATCTGTGAAACCCCTTTTGCCAAGTATTGTAACATATTCACAGGTTCTGGAGATTAGGACATAGATGTATTTGTTGTGGGTGGGGGTGTGCATTGTTTTGCCTGCTACCACTCTTGGCTTTTAGCTTCAGAATTTAGCATTTCTTGAGGGGAAAACCTACCATGTGCCAGGCCCTTTTTCCCAGGGATCTAGAGACTTGAAGCTGAACTGCATAGGTTCAAATCCAAGCTTTGTCACTTACTATTTTATGATCTTGACTAAGTTTACTTAATTTCTCTCAGTTTCCATGTTTATTAAATGAGTATAATAATAGTACCTATTTCATAGAGTTAAGTGAATTAATATACGTAAAGCACTTAGACTAGGGCCTGGCTGAGTAAGTGCCCAACAAATGTTAATGATGAATCATATGCGCATATTTAATACAAATGTAAAACATTTATAATTACTTTTTTCACTTAACAGTATTGTGAACCTCTTTGCATGTTCTTGAAGTTTAAAAAAAAAATCTGTTTAAAGGCTGCATAGAATTTTATTACCAGGAAATGCCATAATTTCATATACCAATACAGTACTATTTTGCCTTTAAGTTGTATCCATCTTTTAGATGGCTTTTATTTTGACTTTTTTTTCCTACTGAATAATTAGGGAAAGGAGGGTGGCTAATCTGAGGATTTTGAGTAGCATAACATCCTGTGGAGGTAATACTAGCTGTAGAACTTGTTAGAAGATTGAATTCTAGTTCAGAGTTTGCCCCTTTCTTTCCTGGGGCTCCACAAAATGATCTGGTGGCACTAAATAATCTATTGGATCCTTTCCAGACCTGCTTTTCCATATTATTATACAGGAATCGAGCCCGTTTCAGTTGTAACTCTCAGGTATCATTTCCTCTGAAAGCCCCTCGGCTGGTCACTTCCAGCTGTAAGCAGCACCTGAGTCCAGTCCATTTTAGTTTACCCAGTATTCTCTGCTGTGTGAATATGATTTTCAATGTGCCAACCTGTAAAAGTTTGGAAGCACTGATCTATAATAGTGTATCAAGGAAAACTTTCATCATCATGGCAGATATATATAGTTCAGATTCTTGTTATATTGTTGATAATTTTTCATTCTTTGCCTTTATAGCATGGCTGCTCGCTGTTTCTGGGATGCTGACACTGACAACTACACACATGATGTTTTCATGAATGTAAGTCTGTTTGGAACCTTTTTTTCCTTTTCTTAAGACATGTAGGCCCTCCAAATCAAATTACTTAATATTTACTAAGATGTGAGGACACTTCAGTTTTAGACCTTTGTCTTTTATACTCCTTCTGATTGAGATGACTTTACTATTCCTTCTTGTGTTCCTAAAGTGAAACCTAGTGTACTGATTATAGGCAAAGAGACTTGTCTGTGTACAGATGATGTAACTATTCACAAGTTTGATTTGGGGAATATCATATTGTTTAGTGCTAATAGACATAGAGCACTTTGTTAAGCTGCAAAGAAATTTGGGTGGCAGGGATTTCATGAGCAAAGGTGATTTTTATTTCAGTAATAAATTACTTACTTTATCTTAAAGCTATTTCTCAAAACTAAGCAAAAATAAAGAGAAAAATTTTTTAAAGGTTTCCTTTAAACATTGGTAGCTTATTGGCACAAATGTTTTGTGTATTTTAATTGCATGTTACTATGTTATTCTTACTTCCAGAAGTGAGTCCTTTCTTAGTTGAGTCATAATTAGAGTAGCACAGAAACTGGATTGAATGATTTAGGAGAGGGGATCCATTTCCCATTCTGAAACTTTTTAAACTGAATGACCTTAGGTAAGTCATTGGGTTTTTCTCTGATTATATCAGTAACATTAGGAAGCTGTACTAGATTTTCCCAAAGACTGATTGTGGCTGCCTGTGAATAATTTGGGGAACTTGATTAAAGTACAGAAACTGGGACTCTGTTCAAATAGATTCTGATCAAGTAGGTCAGAGGTTGGATCAGTGATTCTGAATTTTTTTAAAAGTTCACCACATGATATCCTTACTCCCAGGTTTGGAAGCTGTTTGGGCAGATGATCTTAAGATAAGTTTTAGTCCTAAAATTCTGTGGTCCTACCAAACTTTCATTTTCTGCTCAACTACCCTAGGGATCAAGGGACAAACAGTGAGAACTATGTAAATCTCCTTTTCTCAGGGGAAGGGACTAGCTAAGTGATGGTTTCTCCTGCTTTTTGGAGTTAAAATGCAAATTCCCTGAGTTCTTACATAATACAATTCATTCGTTCAATAATTAATTCTGAGCTTCTATTATGTGCCAGCCTCTGTACTAGAGGTGCTAGGGATAAAATGATGAATAAGACAGGCATGGTTTCTGGTTTTACAGAGAGCTTATAAAATCAGTAGGGCTGGACAATACTCACATTAACAAACATAATTTAAAATTTTAGTTACCAATTATTAATTAATAAAGTTATTAGGATCGAGTTTGAGAACACAGGATTGGTGGGGGAGGTGTCTAAAAATCTTTTTTTTTTTCTCTTGGACCTTTTATTTTTTATTATTATTTTTTATTTTGATATCATTAATGTACAATTACTTGAACAACATTATGGTTACTAGACTCCCCTATTATCAAGTCCCCCTCACAACCCCATTACAGTCACTGTCCATCAGCATAGTAAGATGCTATAGAATCATTACTTGTCTTCTCTGTATATACTGCCTTCCCCATGTCCCCACCCCCCTACATTATGTGTGCTAATTGTAATGCCCCATATTCCCCCTTATCCCTCTGTTCCCACCCATCCTCCCCAGTCCCTTTCCCTTTGGTAACTGTTAGTCCATTCTTGGGTTCTGTGAGTCTGCTGCTGTTTTGTTCCTTCAGTTTTTTCTTTGTTCTTATACTCCACAGATGAGTGAAATCATTTGATACTTGTCTTTCTCCACCTGGCTTATTTCACTGAGCATAATACCCTCTAGCTCCATCCATGTTGTTGCAAATGGTAGGATTTGTTTTCTTCTTATGGCTGAATAATATTCCATTGTGTATATGTACCACATCTTCTTTATAAAAGGCATTCATCTACTGATGGACACTTAGGTTGCTTCCATTTTTTGGCTATTGTAAATAGTGCTGTGATAAACATAGGGGTCCATATGTCTTTTTCAAATGGGGCTGCTACATTCTTAGGGTAAGGGTAAATTCCTAGAAGTGGAATTCCTGGGTCAAATGGTATTTCTATTTTTGTCTTTTTGAGGAACCTCCATACTGCTTTCCACAATGGTTGAACTAATTTACGTTCCCACCAGCAGTGTAGGAGGGTTCCCCTTTCCTGCAATCTCGCCCACATTTGTTGTTGTTTGTCTTTTGGATGGTGGCCATCCTAACTGGTGTGAGGTGATATCTCATTATGGTTTTAATTTGCATTTCTCTGATGATTAGCAATGTGGAACATCTTTTCATGTGTCTTTTGACCATCTGAATTTCTTTTTTGGAGAAGTGTCTGTTCAGATCCTCTGCCCATTTTTTTAATTGGATTATTTGCTTTTTGTTTGTTGAGGTGTGTGAGCTCTTTATATATTTTGGGTGTCAACCCTTTATTGGATCTGTCATTTATGAATATATTCTCCCATACTGTAGGATGTCTTTTTGTTCTACTGATGGTATCCTTTGCTGTACAGAAGCTTTTTAGTTTGAAATAGTCCCACTTGTTCATTTTTGCTTTTGTTTCCCTTGCCCTGGGGAGACATGTTCATGAAGAAGTTGTTCGTGTTTATGTCCAAGAGATTTTTGCCTATATTTTTTTCTAAGAGTTTTATGGTTTCATGACTTACATTCAGGTCTTTGATCCATTTTGAGTTTACTTTTGTGTATGGGGTTAGACAATAATCCAGTTTCATTCTCTTACATGTAGCTGTCCAGTTTTGGCAACACCAGCTGTTGAAGAGGCTGTGATTTCCCCACTGTATATCCATGGTTCCTTTATCATATATTAATTGACCATATACGCTTGGATTTATATCTGGACTCTCGTGTCTGTTCCACTGGTCTGTGGTCTGTTTTCATGCCAGGACCAAACTTTCTTGATTACTGTCAGGGAGCGTAATTCCCCCTGCTTTATTCTTCCTTCTCAGGATTGCTTTGGCTATTCGAGGTCTTTTAAGGTTCCATATGAATTTTAGAACTATTTGCTCTAGTTCATTGAAGAATGCTGTAGGTATTTGATAGGGATTGCATTGAATCTGTAGATTGCTTTAGGCAGGATGGTCATTTTGACAATGTTAATTCTTCCTAGCCAAGAGCATGGGATGAATTTCCATTTATTAGCATCCTCTTTAATTTCTTTTAAGAGTGTCCTGTAGTTTTCAGGGTATAGGTCTTTCACTTCCTTGGTTAGGTTTATTCCTAGGTATTTTATTCTTTTTGATGCAATTGTGAATGGAATTGTTTTCCTGATTTCCCTTTCTGCTAGTTCATCGTTAGTGTATAGGAATGCAACAGATTTCTGTGTATTAATTTTGTATCCTGCAACTTTGCTGAATTCAGATATTAGATCTAGTAAAAATCATTTTTGAGAGCCTGGTCTAGGTTGCTGTCTTAGTCTACTGTATGTTAATTCAGACTGTTGAGTGGAGTGTTTACTTAGGTTTTACTTTCAGAGCTGAAAGCACTTTATTTATTTGGGAGATCCCAGAAAGCACTAGTAGAGGATGAGGAAAGGAGAGGGGAGAGAAAAGCATATGCTATTGAGCTGATGATTACTGTCGCTAACTAGGGCTTAATCCTGCCAGAGAACATTGGGCGGCGCTGTAGAGCGGTGACAATTAAAGGGGAATCCAAAGATAAATGCCAGTCCCTGAGCTGCTTGTTACAGGTCCTCAACGAGGTTAAATAAATAAATTGAATGTAAGGGTTTAGAAGCTCTTACAGGAATTTGTCAGAGTAATTTTATGTCCATTACATCTAATAGTAAAATGTTTACGCTGTATTTTGTATGTTTCTTTTTTCATTTAATTTTCCTACTTATTTTTACAGAAGTCCATGAGGGATGGAAATTAAAATAAAAACAAAAACAAGTTCCTCACCACAGATAGCACTGCTATAGAACACAGCTCACAGTTATACCATCCAAGGGGCCAGGGAACTGGGCTAACCAAAGAATTTTGTTTTTTGGCTAATTAGGTACTTGAGTTTAGATTGTCTTTCTCTAATCTGTACCAGGCTGAAGGTGAAGTTGGTGGGTTAGGGGCTGAAGCAGGTGGATGCCCTGTAATAAGTACCTAAGAAGTGTTTTAATAAGTTTAACTGGGGTCTGGAAAACTTTTTGAGATTCTGGGCTAAAAAATGGATAAATGAATTTTATCAATTAATACACACCCAGAGACCATTGCCCTTATCCAGAATTTATGACAAGGTGCTATTGATTTTATTTGTAATACTGTAATATAGTTCCTCAGGTTGGGTAATGCATTTATTCCAAGAAACTATAAGCATTTCATATATTGCATTATTTCTGTGATAAATCAGGAAAAATGAGAATACTTTATGAATATGAATTACACAAAATTCATTAGTTTGCATTTTATTTCTACATTTATCTTTATTTCTGCATTAAGAAAATCTAATTATTTACCCATCCTAATTCTTTACCTATCCTGCCCTTCAGCAAGCAATTTTGTAGTTACCCCAAGGCAAACGACTTTATAGCCATACCCTGAAAACCCTTTATTGAAGAAGGAAAAAGCCTTTAGGATTGAAAATTGGCTGAGATGATAATTTCAAATGCCTGTACTGCCTTAGTTGTTTATTAGTACTAACACTCTGCATTTGTGTTGTTGGTTTTGTTTATTTTTTAGGACAGTTTATTCTGTGTTGTAGCAGCATTTGGCTGTTTCTACTATTGAATCTTTGAAAAGCTGGGAAAAGATATGACCCTGAAGAAATATGAACTTTTTTATATTGTTAAATATCTTGACAAAATAAAGATAAGTTGGCAGTTTGGCAACTGAGTCTGTTGAGTTAGTGTTAGGCCTTCTATTTAAGTGTTCTGATTTTGTTATAATATGTTCTTTTTACATTTGGAAATTGGGGGATATCCATATTTCAATTGTTCAAACATAACCAACTGTAAATATTTTGGTATATTTTCTACCAGTGTTTTTATTTGCAGGGTTAAAAAAAGTATGTATACAGTTTTGTACCCCAATTTTTCACTTCTCATGTCATATGCAGTTTTTATGTCATTTGATTTGCATTATGATTTTTATAAGTATAATTTAACAGCTGTATTTATTCCATTGGTTATTTTTGCCATTTCCTGGAAGGGCAGATTATTTCTAATTTTTCACCATTACCAATATGAATTCATTCGTGCACTGATTCATATTTTCCTGTATTTTGAATTGCCTTTATCTCTCACCAGTCTTTTTGCTCAGAAATTGCCACCCTACACCTTACACCGCTTATTAGCTTAAACACACATTCATTTTTTCCAGGGTTTGTCTACAGTGTCTGGGTTCTGAGACTTTCGAAGCTGTTCATGAAATTAGCCCTCCTTTAAGGCTCTGAGATTATTTCGGTTACTATCCCTGCTTGCACTATCTCGGCAGTGATGTTCCCCGTTAGGGTCCTGGTTCGCTTCTCCATCACCTTAAGTCTATCTGCCGTGTTCAAGTATCTCTTTGAAACTCAAAAGGAAAAATGTCACGATTTAAATCCCTTTCCTCCCTGGAGGCTCCACAGCGGAGGCGTGTGTCCACCCATTTTCTCACCCACTTTGAAATTAAGCATGTAGACAAAAATAATAAATACACTAAACAGTTCTTTTACATACTTCTTCCATATTATCGGATATCTGCTTGCCTGACATCAATGGAATCAAAAGGGACAGCTTCAAAGTTTCATTCCAGCAAAGGGCAGCGTTTCTCTTCAGCAGACACCCTGCCCCACATGTGATTTCCTCCCCATGGCCTCCCTTGAGTCCGCTCCGGCTCAGCTAACCTCCACTTGACTCCTAGTGATATTTTTTGGTCAGAAATAAAATCTGGGTCGGAAACAATCAGGATGAAAGAGGGTTTGGGGCCCCTGCAGGTTTTCACAGGACTTGATTGACGGTCGTGAATTCTCTGCGTCACCAAGTAGGGAAAAGTTGGCGCTAGTGAAGCCGACCCAGGGCCTCCGGCGGAAGGCGTCGCGGCTGTCCGTGTGGGGAACTCCTGGTACGAGTTCCCGGCACACACCAGGCGCCGGGGACCGGGCGGAAAGGACCGACACGGGCAGACGCCCAAGAGAGGAACTTAGGCCGGGACGGGCCAAAGCGGAGCCGCGGGGTTAACGCGTCGTGCCAGCTGCCAGCTAGCACTCCGGATCTCGTTTTGAGGAGGCGTCTTCACTGTACAGTCCAGCTCTGCCTGGGACTCAGTTCCCTGAACCACTTCACCTGCCTCCGGCGTTTCCTGCTCAGTCACTCTTTCCCCCGGGGCCTCTGTGGAGGCGGAACTACTGTGTCTGGGGTCATGGTGTTCAGGGAAAAGTCGTGGTCGGATTGACAAGTGGGAGGGCAGTAGGCGGGACTTCCTGCCCGCTGTTCCGTCAGCTGCCTTTCCCGGGCGTCTCCCCGCAACCTCTTCAACTTCCGTAGTCTGTGACGCTGCGCCCGAGAGAAATCCGACGGGCCAGGGGCCAGGGGAAGGAGAGCTGCAGGTAAGGACCCGGTGTGTGCAAGTCCTTGCGGCTGTCTTTGAGAGAAGAAGCTGTGGGGCTGGGGCCGCGAGGAGTCTGACGAAAAGAAAGGTGGGTCAGTGACAGCGAGGGGAGTGTGAGGTAGGGGCTGCGAGACTACTGTGACCCGGGGTGATGACAGTGAGGGGACTGTGACAGAGAGACGTAACTGCTTACGAGGGGACTGCCACGCAGGGGCCGTGAATGCGAAAGGACGCTGACCTCGGAGAAGACCTCAAGACGAGGCGACTTGATCGAGAGCCAGGGACCCGGAGGAGACTCTGTTCTATGGATAGTAACAGTGAGGGATTCTGACCCAAGGGAACATGAAGCAGCGGCTGCGTGGGCACTCTGACCAATGACTAGTAACTTCGAGTGTCTGAGCTGGAGAAGAGCCTGGGATCAGTGGGCGGACGTGGTATACTGTAGGGCTGTGTTTGGGCATGGGGTGTGATTCAGAGTCCGTGACTGGGCAGAGAAGGTCTATTAGTGGAAAGAACACGGGTCTGGGACTTACCCGACAGACCTGAGTTTAATTAAGTGGACAAACTTCTTGTGGCTGGGAAACTTACGTTATCACTGAGCTACAGTTTCTTCAGTGAACGAGAAGTTTGTTCTTACTGTTTCCTATACTATGGGTTCCATTCTGTTAATTGGGTTGTGAAATCCATTTAGAAGATGGCACCTGGGGGTAAAAAAAGGAGTAGATTAGAATTTTCAGTGTGTTCACATAGCAAGGGTAAGTATTGTTTCGTGAAACTTGTTTCAGTTTTGTGTATATGAGACTAATGTGTAAGATGGATTTCGTGTGTCTTAAAACATATCAAATAAAATGTAGTAAAAAAGTTTGAAAAACACTGGGCCAGATTGCTTCTGAGTTTTCTTTTGGGTTTAAAATGCCATGATTCTATGATTAGGGGACTGTTTGGAAGTACAAAGATGCAGTTGGGAAGACTGGATCTGTGGATGGGGCACAGGCTCTATCTGATGGACTTAACTGGAGAAGACTTCCCAAATACAACTCAGGTGACTTCTTGTGACTGAGAATTGAAAATCAGAATCTCAGTTGGAAGAACCAGAACTTATATATTGAAATAAGGATAGTAATACTTAGAGAGGTGATGAGAATATAGGGGTTTATTATAGGAACCGCTGCTAGGAATAGATACTGAGGGAGGGGAAGATTTTGAGGAGGGTAGGAACAAGACTTCGGAAAGGAACTGAAGATAGAGACAAAATATTCTGCCAGGAATAAAATGGGAGTAGAGAGATAGACCTTCAGGATCTTTTTCAGTCTTGATATTTAGTGATCCTGAAAATACAGAAAATTGCTAGTAAAAAGATATTATTTGAGAATGCAATTTGGTGCAGTAATCAGTGGTAAACAGATGATGACCATCTTGGGAAAGAAAGGATGACCCTGGGAAAGTCAACAATGGTGACTAGAATGCCACATGGGAGAAGCTTTCATGTAGTGTACTAACCAGCTCAGTTATAGGTACATTGGAGGCCATACTGGGATATTGGGATTGATGCCATGCCGTGGGTAATTCAAATGATGTTTTAGCTGCTGGTTTTATTTCCTGCCAGTTCCCTTTCATGAGGGCTAATAGCCATGCAGATGAAATGAACTAAAGTGAATTTCACTACCTCCTCTTCTCTTACAGCCATTTGTAGGAGGTGCTCTTGATTGTGCCACCCAGTGTTTTTTTTAAGATATCTAATAGAAGAAACAACATACCAGACACTGTATTTATCAGTTAACCTAATAGCCCCACCTCTCACACACATAATACACTTTGTGATAGGGGAAGAGAGTTCAGAAAGATTATGGAATGGGAATGAGTTGGGAATGGTAATAGTTTTTGTTTAGCTAGAAAGTGACTAGTTGTACCTTTTTCTAGACTATTAGATATTTACTAACATTCTGCATAACTAAAAGGAGCTACTCAAGAATTTATTTCTAGAACAGACTACATGTTTCAAGGTAGCTTACGTAGAGAGAAGACTTGTAGGCTTGTGGATTGCAGCACTGCCTCTGGGGTCCTTTGTATTTCCTGAATGAAATAATTCTTTTTGTCTTACCTGGATTTGCAAATTCCCTTAAAAAACCAGTATAATGGATGGATTGATAAAGAATGAACTTAATTCCTTTCCTCAGCCTACAACTTTTACCTCCCATAAGCAGATGAAGTTTTATTTTTCTTGGGGACCTCCCCTTTTGATATGTGGTCCCTCAAGGAGAATGAGCTAGTCACATAGAGCCTTGGATTCCAAAGTCCCAGGTTACTTTATCTTATGTTAGTACTGATTCACTCTGTGACTATGGGAAGAATTGTTGCTTTCTCCTGTCCTAGATTTTCTAACTATGGCAGAGGTAACTGCTTTTCTGCTTTCCCATTAATAATCTAGAATATATGCATACTCACCAGATTTTGTATACCGTCTCATGGAGTTTATAAACCACCACCCATTCATGATTCCCTTAGGGAACTGTCTAACCTCTAGGTTAGACATGATTTCCCTAGGAAGCTGAATAACCTCTCCATGTTACAAATGCTGATAAGAATTAATTTGTGAAATGTTCATAGAAAAGCATAATAATTTGCTGTTGTTATTACTGATGGTTAACAACAAATTAGCTAGTAACAATTATAATTTTCTTATGCTTTTCTTCCCAAGTATTTGCATGACTCTGATCTGAATTCAGATCTTCTGGAGTCAGATTACTAATAGAGATAATTCTCCCTTCTGAATCAAGCAGAAATAAGTCTCTCTTATACCAACATTTGTGTTGCCCTAAAATAATAGATGATTTGGGGGTGAATTTTTTCAGTTAGTGAAACCCTGAAGTCAGAGAACTTCCTAATCATCACTGGACTGTGAGAATTCCTTTTTGCTCAGGATTGTGACTGTTTCTACATATTTTATATTATCATGACATCAGTCACATTAGAAAAAACAGTCTAGGAAATGACTTAGGAAAGACAGAGTGAAGAGATTAGGGCTCTAGACTCAACCCTCCTGCTTATCTGCTCAGAGGGTGACTTCTAACACCTCCGCTTTCCCAAGCTTAAACCTTTCTGTTTCTAGTCGTAAACTTCTTTTTTCACAACGTTTCTGTCAAATGGGTACCTGGATATGTGTTTGAAGTGTGATCTGTTAGTTATTTTATGAATGATTTGTGGTAAAATTTAAATCCTAACTCTGTACAATTTAGTCAGTAAATTCTGGGAATATATATTTTTACATGCTCTGTTTTTCAGTATGCCAAAGCTATAATTCAGAAGAAAAACAAGAAACCATTTGTGAGTCTCTCATTTATACTTGGCACTGTGTTAGATTTGTTTACATACATCATCTCATATAAATAATTGAATTGCCTGTATTTTACTGTTTGAAAACCAGGTTAGTAGATAGATCTATGAGAGCTCTTTTTCTTTTCTTTTTCTTTTTTTCTTTTTTTCTCCTTTTTTGGTTATCCTCTTGTTGAAAGTTGAAAATTATATCTGTTTGAAGCTTTCTGTGTTTGGACTAGAATGACTTCCAGTGAACCAAGAGAACCCATGGATCTGCTAGGCTGTTATATCACATAACTATTTGCAAACCAGTTTTGAAGTAAGGGCTGCTAAAAACAGTGACATATGGTCTTTGCTTTATACTAGAGAACAAAATGAGTGTATGACACTTAACAGAAAACATGTAGTTTTTTCTTTACAGACAATTACCTTAGATGTGATTATTGTTTGTTTATTTTTTGTCTCTAAAGCAGATATCTTAATCTTTTTTGTGCCATGGACTCCTTTGGACTTTTTGGAATAGTATTTGTATATGCAAAAAGTAAAATATACAGAATTATAAAGGAAAAAAAATTGTTGAAATGCAGTTATCAAAATATATTTTAAATGTATGATACAGTACTATGTGCCTTTTATAAGCAGAGTAGATAGTGTTTATTATCAGTGGGTCTTAAAACTAATAATTTTTAAATAATCATGTGTTTAAACAGCATTTCAAGATATTTGTAACAAGTATAATATGAATGAAAATATCTATGGTTCCTATTGGTGACAAAGTCTGTTTTTCTACTAAGACTACTATTACTATTGTGGCTTATGTTCATAATTTTTTTTTAAATGGTGAATTTGCCAGAGGTTAGTAAAAATAAAGATATAATTTTTTTCTTCAAATCCAAGACTCCATGAATCTATCATAGATCCTGCCTTAGAGGCGTAAGTTCTGTAACCACACTAGGAAGAGCACAAGCTAAATACAGGGTTTACTCACTGGATCTTCTAGTAAAAAAGTGTAGAGCAAAATCATTCAACTGTAAGAAGCATTTCAAGTGTCCTTTGTGAATTTTAGGCTAGTATTTTTCCTGAAATATCCTACTACTGTGTGGCTAGGCCCAAGTATAAGCTTTATTTTGTTCCACGGCTAACCCAGGGTCTGGCACAGAGTAAGTGCCCACTCAGTGTTTGTTGAATAAGGGTTTTTCTGAAGAAATTAGAGGGAAGAGATGACGTTCAAAGCTAAGATCTTAGATGTGGCAACTTACTGGCCTCATATATTGATGGGTATATTGAGCTCTGGTTTAAAACCAATCTGTCAGAGAAGGTCATGTGAAAATCACCTTTACATACATAATTTCCAAATCAGGCATTCTTTTATCATATTCTCTATAGTATGGTGATACATACAAGCTGGTGACATGAACTACAGTAATCCTGTATCAAAAAATTATGATACAGTTTCTTAAAATAATCCTATTCATAGCACTGTCCTCCACTTTAGAACTGTTGGCATAGTCTAGGTAGAATTTGCTACCAAATTATTGATTAAACTTCATCTAGGTTGGGAGTTGACAAGCTTTTTGTAAAGGACCACATAGTAAATATTAAGCTTTTCAGGGCATACAGTCTCTGTTGCAACTACTCAACTTTGCGTTGTAGAACAAAAGCAGCCATAGACAATACATAAATGAATGAGCATGGCTGTGTTTCAATAAAACTAATTATAAAAACAAGTAGCAGGCCATTTTTGGTCTCTGAGCTATATGCTGATCTGAGGGGTCTGCTCGTTCTTGAATCCAGTCCCTCCTAACCACTGTGGGTTAGACATATCCTCCCTCAACCTTTAAAGGCCTTTACAAAAGGGGTAATGTGATGGCACTGTATTCTGGGAAAAGGCCTGAATGTTCAGCAAATGACATGATTAATGTCAAGAGAATTAGACGCATTTTAATCTAGGAGTTCACAGAGCTTGCCTCTTAGAGCACCACTTTATTAAGCTCCACAATGAAAGAAGCAAATAAAGATCCCAAATATTAAGTATACTTGCTCACTTAACTGGTATGCCAGTAGAAAATTACTGAACATACAAAATAGATAAAGAGCTCACGCACCTCAACAAACAAAAAGCAAATAATCCAATTAAAAAATGGGCAGAGGAGTTGAACAGACAGTTTGCCAAAGAAGAAATTCAGATGGCCAACAGACACATGAAAAGATGCTCCACATGGCTAGTCATCAGAGAAATGCAAATTAAAACCACAATGCGATATCACCTCACACCTGTAAGGATTGCCACCATCGAAAAGACAAACAACAACAAATGTTGGCGAGGTTGTGGAGAAAGGGGAACCCTTCTACACTGCTGGTGGGAATGTAAATTAGTTCAACCATTGTGGAAAGCAGTATGGAGGTTCCTCAAAAAGCTCAAAATAGACATACCATTTTGCTGGAGTCCAGCTCCAGCAGGCGGGAGGGTGAAGCCCAAAAGGATGAGATGGAGTCGGTGCACGGAGAGACAGGATACGGAGTCAGTTGGAGGTGGTCTCTCGACAAAGTGCCGATGACAGCTTTATTTATACCATTTTGCACAAGGATATGATTATTTTTTATTGTTCTGTTGATTAATTGGTATAGGTCATTGATTAATAGGTATAGGCAAGCTTTTTTCTTTCTTTTTCTTTCTAATCTGTTCATGGTTGGTCAAGTGTTAGACAGGTGATCTTTTTCTGTTCCTAGCAACATGTACTCTATTGTGTTTCTTGTTTCTATGCAAAGCGGTTTCTAAGTAATGCATGTGACCACAGAAACGTGTAGCATGTAGCAGTGACTATGGAGTCTATCAGCTCAGGGTGAAATACAAGTCACTCACTACCACAATTAGCTAGGCAGGTATCATCATCTATATTTCTAATGCAATGGGTACATTTTATTTTCTCATAATATTTATTCTATCGTAGGTAGATGCAAGATAAAGATAGAAAGCATGATTTAGTGCTGTAAGAGAGCAAGTGTAGATGATCAGGTCTGTGCCTATAGACTAGGTATTAATCCAAGCGGGACAAGGGCAACAAAACATCCACGGGTGTAGACAATTTCTCTCAAAACTGGGGGGGGGTAAGGTTCTAAGCCTCACCTCTGTTGATCCCCATTTTCTCACCTGATGGCCTCCCTGTGACTGTGCCTGTCTTAGGTTGTTCCTCCTGTGAGGAATCTTACCCATCTCTGGCTAACCAGCCATCTTCCAGGGCCATACAGGGAGATGTAAAGCTGCTAAGTGAGAGAGAAGTAATATTCTTTGAAAATGTTAGCTTTTTACTTCTTTGCAGATTTATGCCCTGTGGCTTCCAGGCCCAGCACTTGTCTTGAGGTATCTTTGCTTCTTGAAAAATTATGGTATTTGGTAATTTCACATATAAGGCACAAATTCTAGTAAAGGGCTGTAATTAGGAAGGAAGAAGAAAAACTATAGAAGTAGCAAAGGGAAGAAAACATGAGAAGATTGATTAAGTGTCAGACAGGGTTATTCTATTCAATATTCTCTCATAATTCTATTCCTATAAAACTCTCCATCACAGACGGGTAAGATTCCTCAAGGGAGGAACAACCTAAGACAGGCACAGTCGCAGGGGGGCCATCAGGTGAGAAATTGGGGATCAACAGAGGTGAGGCTTAGAACCCCACCCCCCCTATTTTGAGAGAAATCTTCTGCATCCATGGATGTTTTGTTGCTCTTGTCTAGCTTGGATTAATACTTAGTCTACAGGCACACACCTGATCATCTACTTTTGCCCTCTTACAGCACTGAACTATGTTTTCTACCTTTATCTTGCATCTACCTACCACTTCAGCATTTTATTAAAAATAATAATAATAATAACAATAATAATGGAGAAATGTGGGATTCACATATAAATCAAGTATAAAAATCAAACATATATTCATATTTGACCTAATTGTTTATAGTTCATAATGCGTGATCAAAACCGAAAGTTTCTGTGATGACTGCCTTTGGAAAAAATGCAAGCAAAAGCAAAGCCAGTAGTTAATGGAGAATAATAAAATCAAGGTGGGTAATAGGGGGAGCCAGCTGTGAAGGTCCCTGCTTTGCAGGGGTCTTCCTCCAGCCTGAGCTTCGCTACACAGCTTGAGTAGCATGGCTCCCACCACCATTTGACCCAGGAATTCCACTTCTAGGAATTTACCCTAAGAATACAGCAGCCCAGTTTGAAAAAGACAGATGCACCTCTATGTCTATCTTACTCACTATGTAAGAATTTGTTCACCATGTAAGAACTTGTTCGTTATGCTTCAGAAGATTGGAGACTGTTGAGAACTAGGCTTGGGGTTGATTAATGATTGTGCATTGAGTCCCCTATACAGAATTTTATTGTTGTTAACAACCATTTGATCAATAAATATAAGAGATGCCTTCTCAAAAAAAAAAAAAAGGTAGTTTGGCACCCAATTTTCTCCTTGATCCCCCTTAAATCAATGACAGTGAACAAAATGACTCCTCAGTATTTGCTCTGAAGTCAATTGCTTTGAATGCATGTCAGGTAATCCTCAAAACAAATTCCACCAGCCTTTGTGGGGAATCTCAGCAAATGCTTGGCATGAGTATAAAGAAGCAGTGCCTCAGAGACCGGGCACTGGACCCCCAGATGGCAGCTGCCTCAAGAGCAGGACAGCCCACCAGGCCCCTGCTCTTCCTCCCACCTCACACGTCTTGGCATCTGCAGCAATGGTCTGAGGAGATTAGGGAAGCCTCAGGGACCTTTCACAGTCATTCATTTGTTCATTCATTCACTCATTCAGTCAAAGCAAATCTTTATTAAACACTTAATATGCACAGGACACTATGTTAGGCTCTGGACACCATCTATTATTCACAGATCTACAAAGTTTAACAATTTGTTTTCTTTATTTGAAATACCATCAAGGACTCAACCCATCTCAGGGGGCACTGTTCTACTTAGTATTGGAGATTACAGTGTAGTTCAGCAGGCAAAGTAAATTATGAAAAATTAATAAAGATTTTACTACAGTCTAAAAAAAAAAAACTCTCCATCACTAGTTTCACTAGCATTGCAAAAAAGGGGGCATTCCCACTTAGGTGGAGATGGGGTAGTCAACGTTTGACTAGCTACCTGCAGGTTTTGGTATTCTATGCCAAGATCGCCATCTGGCCCCTGCGTGTTCTATTCTTCAGGAGCTCTGTCCTGAAAAGCTTTTGAGAAGTTTATGTTCTCCTCCTTTCCATGCTGCTTAGCAAAGGTTAGCTTAGTCTTTGGCAAAAATGCAAGCAAAAGCAAAGCCAATAGTATAATGGAGAATAACAAAATCAAGGTGGGTAATAGGGGGAGCCAGCTGTGAAGGTCCCTGCTTTGCAGGGGTCTTCCTCCAGCCTGAGCTTCGCTACACAGCTTGAGTAGCATGGCTCCCACCACCATTTGACCCAGGAATTCCACTTCTAGGAATTTACCCTAAGAATACAGCAGCCCAGTTTGAAAAAGACATATGCACCCCTATGTTTATCGCAGCACTATTTACAATAGCCAAGAAATGGAAGCAACCTAAGTGTCCATCAGTAGATGAATGCCTTTTATAAAGAAGATGTGGTACATATACACAATGGAATGTTATTCAGCCATAAGATGAAAACAAATCCTACCATTTGCAACAACATGGATGGAGCTAGAGGGTATTATGCTCAGTGAAATAAGCCCGGCGGAGAAAGACAAGTACCAAATGATTTCACTCATATGTGGAGTATAAGAACAAAGAAAAAACTGAAGGAACAACACAGCAGCAGAATCACAGAACCCAAGAATGGACTAACAGTTACCAAAGGTAAAGGGACCGGGAAGGATGGGTGGGAAGGGAGGGATAAGGGGTGGGGGAAGAAAGGAGGCCTTATGATTAGCATGTATAATGTGGAGGGAGGCATAGGGAGGGCTGTGCAACACAGAGAAGACAAGTAGTGATTCTACAGCATCTTACTACGCAGATGGACAGTGACTGTAATGGGGGTTGTGGGGGGGACTTGGTGAAGAGGGGAACCTAGTAAACATAATGTTCCTCATGTAATTGTAGATTAATGATACCAAAATAACATTTAAAAAAAATTAAGATGAAAAAAAAAAAAGAATCACTGAACATACGATTCTACTGTGGAAGATCATGTAGGCCCAGAGATGGGGGAAGCAGGAACAGAATGCAAAGGAAAGACTCATGTCTCTTCTTTCTGCAGATAGCTTCCTATAGTATTCAGTCAAATTTGAACTAGATTTTTGAAACTTAAATGTATATGTGCCTGCAGCTTGCTACTGTTTAGGTTGTTGTCTAGTTTAGGAAGCAATCCATCTCCATTTTCACCCTGGAGTGCTTACTAAAATATAATAGCAATAAAGAAGTAGAATAGAGGGATTTGGGTAATAGTCCCTCAAATTACTCTTGAAGGAGCCTTTCTTTCTCTTTTTTAAAATATATTTTTTAAACAGCTATCTTATTGAAGAATGAGTGAATATATAATAACAGTATTGACAATATTCTCTATTTTTTTTTCATATCAAAGTATAGTTAATATACAATCTTATACTAGTTTCAAGTATATAACACAGTGGTTCAGTGGTTACCCACATTATTAAATCCTCACCCCAACTAGTGCAGTTACTGTCTGTGAAGACAGAAAGATGTTCTCCATGCTGTACTACCATCCCCAATTTGTATTGTGATTGAGAATTTTTGTTATCCCCTTCACCTGCTCCACCCACTCACCCCACCCCCACCCCCATGGTAACCACCAGTCACTTCTTAGGGTCTGTGGGTCTACTGCTATTTTATTCATTTTGTTTTGTTTTTAGATCCTGCAAAAAAGTGAAATCACTTGGTATTTGTCTTTCTCCACCTGGCTTATTTCACTGAGCATAATACCCTCTAGGTCCATCCATGTTGTTGCAATTACAGAACTTCTTTCTTTTTTACAGCTGAATAATATTTCATGTGTATGTGTACCACATCTTCTTTGTCCATTCATCTATTGATGGACATTTTCATTGCTTCCATATCTTGGCTGTTGTAAATAATGTGGTGATAAACATAGGGGTGCATATCTTTTTGAATCAGGGATTTTGTTTTCTTCAGGTAAATTCCTAGAAATGGAATTACTAGGTTGTATGGTATTTCTATTTTTAGCACCTCCAAACTGCTTTCCACAGTGACTGCACCAATTTACATTCCCACCAGCAGTGTAGAGGGTTCTCTTTTCTCTATATCTTCACCAACACTTGTTATTTCTTGTCTTTTAAAGGAGACACTCATCTTTAAAATACAAGCATGTGCATGTCAGTGCCCAGATTCTGTCTCCTTCAGGACATTCATATTGGAAAAACACCTGACTAGATTTATGCTCAGTATCTCCTCATCACCACCTCTCCCTGCTCACACACATTTCCACCTCTTCTCTGTACTTCCTTAGTAGCAAAATCGATGCATCCAAGTAAGCATCTATTGGGACACTGAAGAACAAGGCAAGCAGTGTGTACTGGGAGGTGAGTCAGTAGAAATGGAGCCAGATTTTGTGAGTCTGAGTAAAAGTCACAGATACTACATTCTGTATCTTGCAAGCAATTTGGAGATACTTGATAGTGTATTAAATAGGCAGTTGGGGGTGGGGGTGGTAGTGGTGTGGGCAGTGATGTCCGTATTTAGAATCTGTGCTTGAATGGGAAATTGGAGTGACTAAGATGACTGACCAGGGACTGAATAGGTAGTGTTGGGAAGATCAGGCCTTACACATGCTGCATTCTGGCTGCCAGCTCCCAATGTCTCTTGTTATAACTTCTTTTGACAAACTTTTTTAGAGGATAAACCCATAAAGAAACAAGAAGTTTTGGCTCTTGCTAACAGGCTCATGAGGAGGGCTTGCTATTCTGTCAACTACTTTCATTCTGACTCATTTCAGCTTACTTACCGTGGGCGCTCTGGTGGAAGCCAGGATCTGTCTGCAAAGTATAAGGCAGATTCCCCACCTCCACCTTCCCAGCCCCATCACCTGCTGGACAAACAGATATTAAGGCAGCCTGTGTGTGTAGGTTTTGTTCTCCTCTTGAGTGTAGGTATGTAAAGCCACCTCCTTTTCCAGAGTCATCACTGCACCTTTGCTTGAATGGTGGTTGATTACACTGGTGCAGCTGTCGTAAACAGAGGTTTGGGAAGTGGTGTTCTTCGGCATTGGAGGTATTCAGTGGTTACTGGGCAACTGTGAATGTTGTAAAGGTGGTACAGTTTTAGGTACAGCCAAGTTTCAGTATAATGAAAATGCATTTATATCCTCAGTATGTTCTCTTCCTCCCACATACTTTTCTTGGTAGCAAAACTGATGTGTCCTGGCAGGCATCTGTTGGAACTTTAGGAAAACTGGGGGTGATTTTTCCATCATTTTAGACATTAGTTGTTAAAATTAATCTATATGTTTCATGGTGCATAAGTTAGTACATGTGAGGGAATGTGGGGATGGATAGTCTAAGAGCCAGTGAAAAATGAAAAACCTTGAAAGACCTGTAAAGTGAAAAATTTTAAATCGATACTGAAAATTAGTAGTAGTTCTAGAGGAAAGACATGGGGGTTAATCTCTGATTTCTAAATTCTTTTAGGATTATCATTATGGAGTTTCTGACCTTGGTGTTTTGTATCTCCTAAGAAAGTAGATAAGATACAGAAGTGTTTTACATTACCAAAAAATAGTTACCAAAAACTATTAGGTGTGTTTGTTTTAAATCCAAAAGATCTTAAGACTTCAGTGTAAGTTTAATATATTAAGTTCAGTTTAAAATAAAAATGTAAAGTATAATGTAAGACACAAAGTCATCTTTAGAAAATAAAAGAACTGTGTAAGAAGATAAGGAAAAATGCTTTTGATAGAATTGGCACTTTGTTGCCCTATCTTTGATATACTTACAAATTGACAAGTACTTGACCCCTTTCCATCAAAACAAATAGTAATGTATATAGGGCTTTTCCGAATTTTAAAGCAGTTTTCTATACTTAATACTTTTATTCAAATTGTGATTTAGTGCCTACTGTGTATCAGGGCTCTAGATAGGTATTGGATCCATCAATTATGATTTTTGTGGTTGCAAGTAATAAGAAACCCATCTTAACTGACTTAAGCCAAAAGAGGAATGTATTAGTTGGCACAGTTAGACAGCTCAGGATCTGGTTTCTGTCCATCATTGGTTTTGTTTTCTCTGTTGATTGTTTTGAAAAAGGTTCTCCTAATTATAGGATTGCCACTAGGTTGTTACTGGATGGTTTCTAGAACAATGTCTCCATTCAAAGAAAGAAGTGATAACCTTTGCTCAAGCATTCCTATCTGGTCAGTCCTGAGATTTGCTGACTGGACAAGCTTAGGTCACCAACACGGTCCTTCCCTCCTCCCTCCTTCCCGAGTCCATGGCCAGGGGAGAGTGACATGCTGATTGGTTTAGGTTTGGCACATTCAACCTGATGATAGGGCTGAGAGTGAAGCTCACACAGAGCAAATGAAAGTGAGTCTTAAAATAAAAATGGCCTCTTTTCAGCAGGAAGATTGATCAGTGGGAAGACAAACAGCAAATATCCCCTGCATCAAGGAGGTTATAGTCTGATTTCTCATTTCAGCCTTACCGTGACTTAGAAATTAAGTACATTTTATTAAGACCTTCCTTAATCACATGAAGAAACTCTTAAGGGCAAGGGACTTAGGGTACTGGGAAGAGCTAGAATTAAATCAGTTTATATGATGATTCCTGGCCTAGGGCTCTCTCTGCTCTTCTCTGGACCAAACTAGAACAAGCCCCTGGAATCCCTGAGCCTGCCATTGACTTGCCTGTGGGAAGGGAGCCCAATCTTTATTGTGTACCTGGCACTGTGTACCACATGGCCAGAGTGCAACTAGTGGTTTTGGTTAAATTCACATCTGACCATTTTATATATGAGGTAGTACAGTGTTGTCATTGAGCACACAGATCCTAGAGCAGAATGCCTGGGTTCAGGTCCTGTTTTTCCCTGTCTTAGGTATGTGACCTCAGTCAAATCATTTAACCTAGCTGTGCCTCAATTTCTCATCTGCAAAATAGGAATAATAGTATTACCTAACTCAACATACACAATTCACGTTGTGATGATTAAATTATTTAATATATGCAAAAGACATAACTTCCTGGCACATAGGAAGTAGTGTAACTGTTAGCTCTAATTATTAGCATTATTAGCATTATAATCTTTGAGACTGAACTACGATAGAGAAATGTGGGTGGTATGATAGTGCAGTGCAACTGGTTTACAGCTGATTGAAGACCCTATTCATTAAGAATTCTAGATAATATTCTCTGTTCTGCTTTCTAAAGATGAACTCTACTGTGTTTCACATTTTACTAATCTAAAGAGTATTAAGGGTGGATCTCAGTGAGGAGAGAGATCTCTAGTGGTATGTCACATTAGTATATGGTGCCATATACCTACCCTGATTCATATTGTCAGCAGTGATTTGGATGGAGATATAAAAACCATGCTTTTCAAATTTGTAAATTGTGTAATATTTTGATTCAAAGCTAATATGATATATGGCATTCAAGATTTGAAATAATTTTAATAGATAAGAACAAACAAAAAGATCACCCAGGACTATATAATAGGATGTAACAGCATTATAACCAATAAAATTAATAAATGTATCTCTACACAACCACTGATTGAATATCCTGTCTGTGCCAAAATGAAATGCCTTCTGAGGAAACCTAGTCCCTTTTCAGGTAACTCTTATTCCTGAAAAGGTTTTTATTATATGTAGTTGAAATTTGTGTCTGCATCTTCAAGCAGTGATCCATATTCTGTTGTCTAGACTTTCACAGAAAAAGTGTCTGCCTTATCCAACATGACAGGCATTCAAATACTGAGAGAGAGTTATCAGGTACCTTCTTGTACAGTGCAGAATGTACTGTACTGTATTGTATACTATAGTAGTTAAGAGAGTGTAGTCTGCAGCCAAGCAGACTGAATTGGATTCTTAGCTTCACCACTTACTAGTAGTGTCGCCTTATCTTCTGTGCTTCAGTTTCCTCATCTGTAAAATAGTGATAAAAATAATACACATGTTAAAGGGTTGTGAATGTTAAGAGAGCTTTCATATATTTAAAGTGTTTGGGCAAAAAGGTGTTAGGTAAGTGCATACTGTTAGTAGTCATAATATTTCTTTGTCATAGCTTAATATCAGACTCAAGATTTTTTGCTACAATAGTGCTTCTTAAATGGAGTAGGAATAGGGATGGGGGAGATGTAGCATACTTCATACTTTACTACGCTTTTACATTAAAAATATTTTTTGATAATAGTAATCATAGGGGAAAACTTGATAAAAATCTTTTTGGATATAGGGGATACACAGGAGACAGGCTTAAGGCAGATGATGACAACTACTATTACTAAAAATAATAGTAGCTAATACTTAGGAACACTTTCAGTGTGCCAGGCACTGAGCTAAGGCTTTACATGGATTACCCTATTTAAGCCTCATTTGTTAGAAGATGCAACTACTAGTTAAGTTAGAGAGATTAAAGAATTTGTCCAAGTTCTCGTAGCTAATTAGTGGTAGAGATGAGATTCATATGTAGGTAATCACATTTTAGGACCTGGCGTCCCACATATTATTACACTATGCTGATGGTGTGAGAAAGATTTTTACATTTCTCAAAATGGAGCATGGATAAAAATATTTAGAAATGCTGCCTTAGACATTTGATTAGAGGTGTTTATATAAGGCAAATGGAGAGATTTTGTTGAAAAGTGTTATATTCATCTGAAATGCAGGTAAAACATATTAGTATTACTATTATTTATGAAAGGGCTTTGTAACATGTTAATGATAATGAAAGTTGCCTTGATTCTTTCTGTTTGTGAATTTTACTTTAGTTTAAGTAGCTAGTCAGATAACTTTCTCTTGCTTTGAGTCCTCATTGTGATATTTTATGTTTTTTGTATAATTTCTTAATGTAGTGGAATAGATCCAGTGTCACAAAATCTGTTGACCCCAGACATCAATTTGGCTTTAAAATGCATTTTAAAACCACACTGGCAGTATTTTAACTCTTAGGAGGAGAGCCTTTGCTTCTTTTTAGTATGACAATGTCCACCATGTGTTTGGTAGGTTAGGTAGGATTATATGACAAGATGGTTCCATACTTCAAGAAGTATGCAGTTAAAAGGCAAAGCAAATTTTATGTTATATATTTTTTACCACAACATAAAAAAAAAAGCAAAGCAAAGTTGGAATGGGGAGGGAACTTGAGAATGATATATCTATTCATTATCTTAATTTTGATGATTTCAGTTATACAGATATGTTAAAACTCATTAAATTATACACTTTAAGTATGTACAATTTATTGTATGTCAACTATGCTTCTGTAAAGCTGTAAAAGTATAGCACACATACCCCACATATGCAGAGCAAAGACTTCCGAGAAGTTCCTATAAACATATCTTTGGATGTGTTAAGTATTTTTCATTAAACGTCAAGGAGTTTTAACTGGAAGTTATGGAAAATAACTTGTGAAGATATGACATGATATCCCCATGATTTATTATGGCACCCTTAAAATTCTGTTTTATATCATGAATGAAAAGTAGAGGTGCCTTTAAAATACCACCTATTTGTAATGTCAGAAGAGGAAGAAGCAGAGATTAAAGAATTCTTTATTGCTTAAATTGAAAGCTTATCAGGAAATCCTATCTGATAGGAAAAACTGTCTGATAGGAAAATCTACATATTTGTACAGCTGGTAAATCTCGCATCCTCTAAATCAAGCCAATAGCCACGTCAATTCTATTTGATTGGTCTTTGGACCTTGTTTACCTTTAAATAACTGTGACCTTTCATTCCATTGTTGAGTTAGTCTGGTCTGACTAAAGACTGCAAAACCTTAAGGGACCCATCCCATGGAGAGAATGCACATGACAGAAGGAAGCAACAGTGATCATGATGAGATAATTTCTGTTTAAAAATCTTGGGTTTTGGGGAGACAGCAGGATTATAGTGGTAAGGACTTTGGAATTAGACAAGTTTGAATTTAAATCCTGGTTCTCCCACTTAACTGCTACGTGATCTCTTTTGTAGGTTGCTTAACCTTCTTGATCCTTAGTTTTCTCACTTGTAAATTGAGACTAATAACACCTGCTTCCCAAGTTATGTAGATTAAATGAGAAAAATGTATATAAAGGGCCTGGTACTGGTCTGGCACATAGTAAATATTCAAAAAGGATAGCCATTACTATGACTTACTTCCTTGCAAGACATTGAGATTACTAAAATACACTTACTGGAATTTATGTATCATGTACACTGATTCAAAGAGTTAGGAAGGAGATTTTTTATTACGACGTCCTTAAAACTCTGTTTTTTATCATGTATATAAATTTCTAGAGACCCCAAAAAACAATCTTACATGAGGTCTAAGTGTATAGAAAATTGTTACAGAGCATTTTAATAATTAAAGTTTCTATTTAGAAAAAAACCTATAGAAAAGTTGTAAGAATATTAAAATGACTTTGCCCTACCTAGATTCATACATTGGTAATATTTTGTCATATTTGCTTTACCTTTTTTGTATGTAATATAATATACATTCTTTTTTTTTTTTCCCTGAACATAAGTTGCAGAGATCAGGACCCTTTTATCCCTAGATACTTCAGCATTTATCTACTAAAGACAAGGACAGTCTTTTACATAACAGAGTAATTGTCAAATCTGGGAAGTTTATTTTAACATTGATGGTTATTATTATCTGATACATCATCCATAGTCATATTTTACTGATTGTCCTAATGCCTATGCTTTATAACAAATATTCCCCCAATCTAGAATTGTGTATTACATTTAGTTGTCATTTCTTTGGTCTTTTTTAACCTAGAACAATCCCTCAGATTATTGTTTTTCATAATTGACATTTTTTGAAGAATACAGATCTGTTGTTTTGTATAATGTCCTTTAAATGAGGTTTATCTGTGTTCCTTATAAATCCACACAGTTAAGCATTTTTGGTAAGTAATGTATCCTCAGTGCCTTTCATCAGGGGGCATCATTGATGATATTAATTAACTTCGATAATTTAGCTTAGAGAGTTTTTCACTGTAAAGGTAACTCTTTACCCTTTGTAATTAGTAAGTAATCTATAGAGAAAGATTTCAGAACTGTGTAAATATCCTGTTCCTCAACAAACTTAAAACCTCAATCATTTTAGAATCCTAAGAGCATTTTTATATCATAAATATACTTTCCCCCAATGGTTTTAGAACCTCAGGAACATTTTTATATTGAAAACATGTGGTTTCCTCACCTTGATTGAAGCCTTCTTGGGAAAATAGTTTTTCCTTTAAAAATTATGTTATAGTACTTTGTACACAGTAAGTACTCAATATTATTGACAACCTGACCTTAAGCTGCCTGACATCAGATTACTGATTACATTTCTTGGAATGGATTTTTTCTTCCTGTCCTTAGAAGAATTTAACAGATACTTAGAGCAAAGTCCTGTTTTATGCAAATTAGAAACAGTCATAAATTAGTTGGATTGATTAGGCATTCTTAGCAGGCCTCTCAGACCAGTGAGATAAGAGTAGTAATACTGACCTCTAGATATTTTGAAAGAATAATTCATAATAATAATGAAGAAAAGCTCTGATCATCACTGGAAAAACTTGGTTAAAATGTATAGTACCCTTTTTCCATTTTAATTTGCATTTGTGATGAAAGGGAATTTCTAGGTAGTGTTCGTCTTTCACTTTAGATTCTGACATTTTTTCATATCAGCCTAATACTTAGCCATGACTCATGGGGTGTCACCTGCATTCTCTAAGAATAAGGACATGTTTCTTGTAGATCTTGTCACATTGCCACTTGGAATTTAGCTGGAGGGAAGAAAGTAAGGCACAATTGCAGTTTAGATGAACATTTATTCAGAAGGGCTTATTAGAGGCAGTGAGACAGAGTAGAATGTCCTCAGTTTGTCTGGCATTTGTTTTGTTTTCTACCTCTTCTCTGAGGATCTTTTTTACACCTTTCACTGTACCATATCTTGGACAGAGATGGCAGTTGATCACTAAAGTTCCACTAGCCCCAGTTTCTGACTGATGCCTAAAATTTCATCATTATCAAAAATTTATTTGAGCTAATTATGCTATCCAAGAAAAATGCAGATATCCTTGAGGGGGGTTGCAAGGGAGCACAAACCAGCATCTAAACATTAACATCACAAATATTCAGAACTTTCCTGTGGTAGCTAGTTGCTAGAAGCGCTCTGCTAAATGAGACAGTTTTAAGTTTTCCTTGGGGTAGGAGAAGCTTGGGTGGGGTTTTGACAGTTGGTGACTGAACAAGCTTAAGGTGCTACGACTCTGAAAGAGGAAGGGGGAATGAGTATTGGAAAAAATAAGGAAGGACATTTAAAAGATGGAGTCACTTTACAATTTTCATGAATTTAACCTAGTGAAGTGATCTCTGAAATCAACAGAACATTTAGAGTTAAGGAATCCATGCTTGGTTTAATCAGGAATTGGTGATAGCCATCCCTATAAAAAAGTCTTTTTTCCCCAAAGTCTCATTTTGCAATGAAGACATTCCTTTCACATTTCCTTGTACCTGTCATACCTCCAAGGTGTCCCATGACACAAGGGGTAGTGGTAAAGTCTGTATGACTAACTTTCTCTGCCAAGTTATTCCAGTCTTTTGCATGCAGTCAAGATATGGAATTAACAGTTAGAATACAGGCTGCATTGGTCAGGAGTAATCTCCAAGGGCAGGTGATTGATTGTGGCCATTGTTCCACAGAGAAGCATTTCAGTGTTCCTACCAGAACTTGTGGTTTATTGTTGTTTTTGCCAGATTCAGCTGGCTCATCTTTGTGAGAGGTGTTGTACAGAATCTATCTTTTGTTGAGTGCATTGTTGTTAACATCTGAAATACTGGTGACAAATTTTTTTCCCGCCCCCAGTGAGAAAAAAAATCTTTTTCACTTTCTATGGCCAGTTGAAAGAAGATGGATGCACAGAGTTCAGCCAAAGTCAACACAAGGAAGAGGAGGAAAGAGGCACCTGGACCTAATGGGGCAACAGAGGAAGATGGAATTCATTCCAAAATGCCACGCTGTGCAGTTGTAAGGAAATGTTTTATTTGTTGAACACTTAAACCTGGCAGGGGGAGGGTAGGAACTGATACATAATTGATGATATCAGTGTTACAAGTCTTCTTAAATAATGGAAAGAAAGAATAGTGTGTCTAGTAACTATGTTTACAGTTGCTGGAAATCTTATACTTTCTTATGAGATTATAGTTCATAGCTCAGTTGTAAGAGCTTTGTATTAAGATTAGAAAAAGAATGTTAGGAAAATTTGGAGTTTGTGTGTACATTAGGCTAAGGATCAAATTCAAACTAAAGAAAAAGAGAAATTGAGGCTCTAGGTAGTGAGTGATCCAATCTTGCTATTATCTCATGTTTTCCATGTCTTAATGTCTTTTGTCCTTTATCATTCTTCCACTCTATTACTGGTTATGTGTTAGGTGGGAACCTTTTGCTATTACAGCCTATCTTTCGTTCCTTTATCTCTGGGATGTTATCTTTGTATTTCCTAACTACTGCCAAGCCGTTGATGAAATACCTCATTTCAGACTGGTCACCTATCTCAGGTTGGTACCCATCTTAAAGCTTCTCCTAAAAAAACACATCAAAGAACACTAGTACACAACTGAAGTTACTATTGATATATAGTATTATTATGAAATCCATGTTTTAAAATCCCAGTGACAGAAATGTGGGCTTCTGTATTTTCTTTGCCTATGTTGACCTTTAGTCTTTAATTGCAGTTTCCATTGGTTAGTTCTGGAGCCTCATAGCCCAAAGGGGAAAGCATTTATTTGTACTCTGACACAACTAATAGTTGTTCCAAACCACTGCTCTATCTTCAGCAGTAAAATCAATTGGACTTCACAAATAGAAGGCATATGCTCCAGGCCTGATATTAATGATATTGGTGAGGGCAAGGGTATTAGTTTCCTACTGTGGTTGTAACAAATCACCACAAATTTAGTGGCCTAAAAACACTACAGATAAATTATATTAGATTTTTGAAGACCAGAAGTCTGAAGTGGGTCTCAGAGGGCTAAAATCACAGTGTTGGCACGGCTGGAGATTGTAGGGCAGAATCTGTTTCCTTGTCTTTTCCAGCTTCTAGAAGCAGCCCACATTGCTTTGCTCATGGTGCCAGCCAGTAATTGCATCATTCTGACTGCTGCTTCTGTCATCACATCTCTTGGATCTGCTTCTCTTGCTTCTCTCATTCACTTTTAAAGACCCGTGTGATTACATTGGACATACCTGAATAATACAGGATAATCCCCCCATCTCAGAATCCTTTAATTTAATCACAACTGCAAAGCCTCTCTTGCCCTTTTAGGCAACACAGTGACAGGTTCTGGAGAATAAGATGCAGACATCTTTAGGGGTCCATTACTCTGCATACCACAGCCGGTAAACTCAGGTAATGACTCAGCAGTCAACAAAACAGGGCCTCATTCATTTCTGAATGTCTCTTAAAGAATTCAGGTTAAGGAGATGGTGGTGGGCATCAAATCAGCAGTCTCACTTGGAGCAGGGACAAGTCATAACCAAGTCTGTGATGCTCTCAGCCAGTCACCATAGCCAGGAATACAGCAAAGGAGGCTAGTCTTAGTGGAGTGGGTTCTGAATAGACCTAAATTTCTTGGTCTTGGGGAGCTGAGGAAACTCAATGCTTTAAATTATTTTGCTTCATGTATTCAGATCAGTTGAGTGACTTGCTGCCTATTTCACATTCCTCTTTGGAACACACTGGCTATTTAGTATGGGCTAATGGTCACAGATTCACTCACCCAACAGGCTGGACTGACCCTAATGTAGAGCATCTACTAATGTCATCTCTGCTGTATACCTGTACTTTCTACGTCTGAACCCCTTTAAACTCTGTAGCAAAAGCAAATAAGATTTTTTCTTTATAACAGCTTTATTATTATTATATAATCAATCAATTTAAACTGTACAATCCAGTGGTTTTTAATATATTCACAGAGTTGTGCAAGCATCACCACAACCAATTTTAGAATTTTTTAATTAATTAATTTTTAATCAAAGTACAGGTGATAAACAATCATTCTTTATTTTTTTTATTATTGATCTACACTCTTATGAAGGTTTCACATGAAAAAACAATGTGGTTACTACATTAACCCATATTATCATGTCACCCCCATACCCCATTGCAGTCACTACCCATTAGTATAGTAAGATGCCACAGAGTCACTGTTTGCCTTTTCTGTGCTACACTGTCTTCCCCAGGATCCCCCCTACACCATGGGTGCCAATCATAATACCCCTCAATCCCCTTCTCCCTCCCTGCCCACCCACCCTCCCATAACCATCCCATTTAGTAACCGCTAGTCCCTTCTCGGAGTCTGAGTCTGTTGCTGTTTGTTCCTTCGGTTTTGCTTCGTTGTTATACTCCACAAATGAGGGAAATCATTTGGCACTTGTCTTTCTCTGCCTGACTTACTTCATTGAGCATAATATCTTCCAGCTCCATCCATGTTGTTGCAAATGATAGTATTTGTTTCTTTCTTATGGCTGAATAGTATTCCATTGTGTATATGTACCACATCTTCTTTATCCATTCATCTACTGATGGACACTTAGGTTGCTTCCATATCTTCACTATTGTAAATAGTGCTGCAGTAAACATAAGGATGCATATGTCTTTCTGAATCTGAGAAATTACATTCTTTGGGTAAATTCCTAGGAGTGGAATTCCCAGATCAAATGGTATTTCTATTTTTAGTTTTTAGAGGAACCTCCATATTGCTTTCCACAGTGGTTGAACTAAGTTACATTCCCACCAGCAGTGTAGGAGGGTTCCCCTTTCTCCACATCCTCGCCAGCATCTGTTGTTCTTAGTCTTTTTGATACTGGCCATCCTAACTGGTGTGAGGTGATATCTCATTGTGGTTTTTATTTGCATTTCCCTGATAATTAGTGATGTGGAACATCTTTTCATGTGCCTGTTGGCCATCTGAATTTCTTCTTTGGAGAAGTGTCTGTTCATATCCTCCACCCATTTTTTAATCAGGTTATTTGCTTTTTGGGTGTTGAGGCATGTGAGTTCTTTATATATTTTGGATGTGAACCCCTTGTCAGATATGTCATTTACAAACATATTCTCCCATATTGTAGGATGCCCTTTTGTTCTGATGATAGTGTCTTTTTCTGTACAGAAGCTTTTTAATTTGACGTAGTCCCATGTGTTCATTTTTGCTTTTGTTTTCCTTTCTTGAGGAGATGCATTCAGGAAGAAGTTGCTCATGTTTATATTCAGGAGATTTTTGCCTATGTTGTCTTCTAAGAGTTTTATGGTTTCATGACTTACATTCAGGTCTTTGATCCATTTTGAGTTTACTTTTGTGTGTGGGGATAGACAATAATCCAGTTTCATTCTCTTGCATGTAGCTGTCCAGTTTTGCCAACACCAGTTGTTAAAGAGGCTGTCATTTCCCCATTGTATGTCCATGGCTCCTTTATCATATATTAATTGACCATATATGGTTGGGTTTATATCAGGGCTCTCTAGTCTGTTCCATTGGTCTATGGGTCTGTTCTTGTGCCAGTACCAAATTGTCTTGATTACTGTAGCTTTGTAGTAGAGCTTGACGTCGGGGAGTATAATCCCCCCAGCTTTATTCTTCCTTCTCAGGATTGCTTTGGCTATTCGGGGTAGTTGATATACAATCTCATATTAGTTTCAAGTATACAGCACAATGGTTCAACAGTTTACCCATATTATTAAGTCCTTATCCCCACCAGTGCAGTTATTGTCAATATAGGAAGATGTTACAGGATCATTAGCTAAATTCTCCATGGTATACTATCATCCCTGTGATCAACTTATACTATGATTGAGAATTTTTGTGCCCCTTTATCCACCCCAGCCCCTCCCCCTTGGCAACCACCAGTCACTTACCAGTGTCTATGAGTCTACTGCTATTCTGTCCTTTTTGTTTTGTTTTGTTTTTATATTCCACAAATAAGTAAAGTCATATGGTATTTGTCTTTCTCCATCTGGCTTATTTTGCTGAGCATAATACCCTCTGGGTCCATCCATGTTGTCACAAATGGCAGGATTTCCAATTTTAGAATATTATCACCCCAAAAAGAAGCCCCATACGCATTAGCCATCACTCTCCATTTCCTCCTAACCTCCCTGGCCTCTGGAAACCACTAATCTATTTTCAGTTTGTATAGATTTGCCTATTCTAGACATTACATACAAATGGCATCATACAATAAGTGGCCTTCCATGGCTAGCTTTTTTTCACTGACAATGTTTTCAAGATTCATTAATGTTGTAGTATGTATCAGTACTTCATTTCTTTTTATGGACAAATAGCATTCCATCATATAACACATCCCAGATTTTATTTGTCCATTCATTTGTTGACACTTGGGTTGAGCAAATGAGATTTTATTACACTCTTACAGTGTGCTAGCATGCCAGTAGGTAATAAGAGTGTAAAGATAAACAAAATCTTCCCTTGGGGAGAAATGAGCATAATGTAGAGCCTTATAGCTCAGAACTCATTGTCTTAGAAAAGTGCTTTCCTTGTAAGTGGGGAAAGGAAAAGGAAAGGTCCACCAAATACTAGGTAACTGAGTTTGTGGGTCAGGATGAAATGAATAGAAGACAAGAGTTGAGGAAAAATTAAGGGATAACTTTATGGCTACTTTGTCCATAAATATAAGCAATTGACTGATACAAATGTTCCTAAAGGTACAATCAAAAGGACCACAAAAACATTTACAAAGGATAAGATAGTCTATCTTAATATTTATCATATGTATGAATAAGTCACAAAGCACCCGAACTCTGGGGAAAATTGGCCATGTTCTGCCCTAGAGATAGATCTCACAATCGCATTTCATCCAGCATATATTGAGAATCTCTGTGTGCTAGTTGCTATGATACCAGCAAAGATGAAAAGATGACTTTGCCCTTAAGAAACTTAAAATAGGGGAAAGAGACAAATAATTAAAATACAGAATGAAAAGGGCCAAATAGAAGGAAGTTAGAGGTACAATGGCTATCTAGAGGAGCACCAGATTAACTTGACCTGAGGTGGGGGACAGTGGTTTTGGAAAAGCTTCACTGAGATTATTTCTCAGCTGAACTTTGAAGGATAAATAGGAATTCAAGAAATGGACAAGAGAAAGAGTACAAGTTCAGAAGTGTGAAATAATAGTGTGGTTAGCAAACTGTACATAATGTTATGGAGTTTAAAATTCAGAATAAGAATCTATGATAGATAAGGTAAAAAAGGCCTGATCACCACAGATCTTGTGTGCTGTGCTAAGTTTGAGTTTGAACTTTATTCTGTAGGTAGTATAATCAGATTTACAATTTAGACAGTCGTCCTTTTTGCTTTGGGAAGGGTGGGGTAGGAATAGACAGAAGCCAGAGGACTAGTTGTAAGATTGTTCAAATGATCCAGGTTGGAGTTAGTGAGGGCAAAACAGTAAATACACAGAGTAGAAGAAACTTTTAAGTTTTTAAGAGGCAAATAGACAATTTTGGAAATTATCAGGATACTGATATGACAAGTATTAAAGATGACTCCTTGGAAAGGGGAACCCTCCTACACTGCTGGTGGGAATGTAAGCTAGTTCAACCATTGTGGAAAGCAATATGGAGGTTCCTCAAAAAACTAAAAATAGAAATACCATTTGACCCAGGAATCCCACTCCTTGGAATATACCCAAAGAATACAACTTCTCAGATTCAAAAAGACATATGCACCCCTATGTTTATCGCAGCACTTTTTACAATAGCCAAGATATGGAAGCAACCTAAGTGTCCATCAGTAGATGAATGGATAAAGAAGAGGTGGTACATATACACCATGGAATACTATTCAGCCATAAGAAAGAAACAAATCCTACCATTTGCAACAACATGGATGGAGCTGGAGGACATTATGCTCAGTGAAATAAGCCAGGTGGAGAAAGACAAATGCCAAATGATTTCCCTCATTTTTGGAGTATAATAATAAAGCAAAACTGAAGGAACAAAATGGTAGCAGACCAGAGACTCCAAGAACAAACTAGTGGTTACCAAAGGGGAGGGGTGTGGGAGGGTGCGTGGGGAGGGAGGGAGAAGGGGATTGAGGGGTATTATGTTTAGTACACATGGTGTGGGGGATCACGGGGAGAACAGTGTATCACAGAGAAGGGACATAGTGGATCTCTGGCAACTTGCTGCACTGACGGACAGTGACTGCATTGGGGTATGGGTGGGGACTTGATAACAAAGTAACCACATTGTTTTTTCATGTGAAACCTTCATAAGAGTGTATATCAATCATACCTTAATAAAAAATGTAAAGAAAAACATAAGCTAATGGCAAAATTAAACTTTCAGAGAAAAAAAAAAGATGACTCCTTGGTTTCAGTCTTAGTGTAGATGTAGCGCTTCACACTCAGTTAAGAAATACAGGAGGAACAGCTGGTTTAGAAGGAAGACTGTCCTAAGTTTAATTTAGTACAAGCCCAGCTTAGAAGGTCTGTAGGCATCCAAGTGGTAGTTGGGTAGATAAGCTCATTGTTTAGATGCATTGAAATGACAGGAAGAGTCAGGGAGAATTATTCCTTTTCTTTAACAGATCCTCAGTGGGTGGAATCTTTCTGCCCTGTTCCTTCTCCCTACTTTCTCACACCACATGGTTTTCTGCTTGACCGCATAGCCTTTCCCCTGGCATTACTGAAATAATTTGGATCTCAGGAGAACCTGTTACCATTTATGTAGAATGTTTGGGTAAAAGTGAAATGTTTCTCTGTGGCATTCTGAAACTTTTTGATGAAAAATATTAAGAATACTGGGAGGCCAATATTAATTTCTAGTCTTAGATTATATGAATTATCTCCATTTCTCTATATAAGGATACCAAAATCTCTTCTCTTTCTCTAGAACTTTGAAGAATAGTGACTTAATGATGTGAATGTAATCAGAAAAGAAGTTTTTATGAAAGCAGTATTTCATTTAGAAGGTCATTTATAATTTGGGGGATGAAGATCATTATTAGTTATATTTTTTGGTATTATAATTTGTGTAGATTTAGAGACTTTATATAGCATTTAGAAGCTCACCTCTTATATTAATACAATTTGGTTCATTTTGTTGGCATAAGGAAACTTGTGTTCCACAGAATGGAAGAGAAAATGAGCTGACATTGTTGATGAACTGAATTTGTTGAGTGCCTACTATATATGAAACAATGTCCTGGTTACTTCACATATGTTACTTTATTTAATCTTCATAGTAACCTTGTAGGGCAGATGTTATTATCTTTCATGTTGTAGAAGATGAAATGAAAGCTTTAGAAGCTTGCTATGATTTTACAACTGTTAAATAAGAGAGCTGGGATTTAGATCTAAGTTTCTTCAAGTCCTAAACCCATGCCTTTTCATTTATATACCACTACCAGATAGTCAAAAGACTTGAAAGCAGTATTATGCTGTGGGATTCCCTTGATGTTAAAATGAAGGAGGTATGCTATAGGTAGAAATACTTAGTCCTACTTTTATAAACCTCAGCTCCTAGAGACACTGCTCCCTAATTGAGAAGAAAATAAGAGAGCATTTGAAAAAATACTACTTAATCTAACTGGAGGCAACCTTAGGTAAAGATTTTGCGGATCTGTTGTAGCTGAAGAACCTTGGGTTTCATTCTCTATACTTAGGAAGAATTGACTCAGTACAAACCCTAGCCAGAAGGGACAGCTGCATTTGCCTTCTACCTTGGAATATGCACCGTATGCAAGGAAGACTGAAGAAACAGAGTTATGAAAGATAGGAAACTTAATGTATCTTTTCAAATTAAGATAAAATTCTCATAACATAAAATTCACCATTTTAAAGTGTAAAGTTCACTGATTTTTAGTATATTTACAATGTTGTGCAACTGTCACCACTATCTAATTCCAGAACATTTTCATCACTGCAAAAGGAACTCTGCATCCATTAGCAATCATACGACATTACCCTCTTCCTCTACTCCCTGGCAACTGCTAGTCTGCTTTCTGTCTCCAGGGATTTGCCTGTTCTGGACATTTCTTATAAATGGGATCATACAATATGTGACCTTTTATGTTTGGCTTCTTTTATTTAACATGTTTTCAAGGTCTGTCCAGGCAGTAGCATGTATCAATACTTCATTCCTTCTTATATTTGAAATATTCCACATGGGCATATAATTTTGTTTATCTGTTCATCATTTGGTAGACATTTGGGTTGTTTTTGGCTATTATGAATAATGCTCTGGTATGGACATTATTCATGAACACTTTTTTAAAAAATATTTTTTCATTCTCTTGATTATATACCTAGTAGTGTAACTTCTGTAACACTTGGTATTGTCATTTTTCTCTTATTTTAGCTTTTATTGTTACCCTCAATTTTAGCTACTCTCATTCGTGTGAAGAACTCTTACACTGTCATGTAATTTGCAGTGCCTCCATGACTAACAAGATGGTTCATATGGTATTCTGTGTTTAACATCTTGAAGAACTGTTTTCCAAAGCAGTGTACCAGTTTACATCCACAGCAGCAGTGTATAAAATGCCAGCTTCTCCACATCCTTGCCAACACTGTTATGGCCTTTTTGCTTATAGCCATCCTAGTGGTGTGAAACGGTATCTCATCATGGTTTTGACTTATTAATATTGTTGAGCATCTTTTCATATGCTTTTTGCCCATTAGTATATCTTCTTTGGAGAAATGTCTAGATTCCTTTGTCCCCTTAACTCTTCACTTCCCTCTTCTGCCTCCCTTCCATTCACCAGGCCCTAACCCTGAATCTTTCATAGTTTCTGTTAAATCTTTGATTCCCTGCCTTGACCTATTAACTTGGCCTTCTAAAGATAAAAGTTTCTAGCTTGATCTGGGCTGAATATAGTACTCAGTAGTTCTGTTAGTTATTTGCTAATGGTCTAATTCATTTCCCACAACAGCTATCCGAAATATTTTCTACTTCCCTCAAGCTTTCAGTGTCATTCCAACCTCCTGTTCTTCATAGGTCACACCGCTAAACTGAGAAAAGTGAGGGCATCAGATGTAAGTTCGTACTTCTTCCTTCCTTTACACCTAACATTGCCCTTTTACTACTTTTCCTTTCTTCTGCTTTTAGAAAAATGTGATCCTTCTTATTTTAGGGCTACTACCTTCTGCCTGCTCTCCTTTGAGGCCATTCCCTGACATTCCTCTGGACTGTTCCCTCCTTAGTTATCTGTACTTCCCTTTTTCAGTACTTTCCATCTCTTTGGCTCCTTTTCCTCTGTCTTAGATATGTTCATATTGCGTCAACTTTTTTAAAAAACTGCACTTTATCCTTCTGCTCCCTCTAAGTACCTGTTTTTCTCTTTCCCTTTTATAGCCACACATCTCTAATGAGACATTATCACTAATCTGTTTCCTTGTCTTCCAATTTTCTTACAGGCACTGTTGTTCTAACTTTTACTAATATATTCTAGAAGGTCTCTAATAGTCATTTGAATGTCCAAATTTGAAGGCTTTTCTCAGATCTCATTTTCTTCTATTTCAATTCCTTGTTTTAAAAAACTTCTCTATTCCTGCTAATGGTACCACAATCTTATTTTCTTCAAAAACTCAGTTGTAAACTCCTCTTTCTCAAGTGACAATATTTTTTTCTTTTTCATGTCTTACCTGTACTTCCTTTACAAAATCTGTCACTGTACTCCTGCTGCAACATTAAATGGAAAAATCCTTAAGTCCATATTTTCTTCCCATAATAACCTCTGAACTGATATTTTTCTGACTATGCAAAATAACCAGTGGTGTCCTGGTAAACTGGCTCACTGGGAGGGAAAAAACTCTGATATATAGTATTTGCTGATGTCTGTGGCTGATTTCAAGCTACCAATGATCTAATAACCAGGCCACAAAATTCCTGAATATTTAACAACCAACTCCAGCACACCATTGATAATAACTCTAAGATAAGACAGTAAAGCTGGTCTTTTATCTACATGTACTATTGTTACTAAGTATAATTTTTTCTATGTGTTTCATATTTTAAAAATATTTTATGAATATAAAATATGTATATAAATGATTTTATTGAGATATAACTCATATACCATTATAATTCATATATCCATTTAAAATGACATTTGGACATTCAAATGACACATATCCATTTATAATTCAGTGGTTTTAGAATATTCAGATTTGTGCAACTGTCTTCATAACCCATTTTAGGACATTTTCACCGTCCCAAAGAGAAACCCTGTAGCCATTAGCAGTCACTCCCCATTTTTTCCCCAACCCTCCTAACCCAACATAACTACTAGTCTAGTTTCTGTCTATAAATATTCCTATTCTGAACATTACATATAAATAGATCAGACAATAAATAGTCTTTTGAGGTTGGCTTCTTTCACTTAGCATAATGTTTTCAGGGTTCATCCACATTGTAGTATGTGTGAGTACTTTATGGTCAAATGGCATTTGTTTCATGAGGTATAACTTACATACAGTAGAATGCAGAAGACTTAAGCATGCAGCTCAACACATGTTTGCATATGTATACATCCATGTAATCACCAGTACTTGGAGGGGACTCCCTCATGCCCCTGCTGTCAGTGTCCTCTCTCTGCAGGTTTCCTCCTTGTCCTCTGGCTTCTATTCACTTCACCACAGATTGACTTTGCCTGTTTTTGACCTTCATGTAGATGGAATCATAAAAGATATATTATTTTGTGAATAGCATGTACTTTTAAAAACACAAATTACCGATAAGCAACTCCTTGAGTACTAACTTCTAGAGGACAAGTTTTCTTTAATCTGTAGGGAAATGTCTAATAACTTCAGAAAATTGTATATTTGGATCCTAGGTCTAGTCTTCTCTATAAAATAATGTTCTAAGAAAGGACAACACAAACACACACATCCTAAAAGTGAATATTTTTGCTTATCTATAGCTTTAGCATATCTTAAACTAAGCTTAACTTTATATAAGGTATTTTTTAAAAAGTAAATGTTTTCATTTAAAAACTTTATGTTAAAAATCTACGTTATCTGATTATAAAATAATGTCTTCCCAGTCTCTGGTCGCAGCCCAATCATGATGTGATCTGTTTAGAATGTAAAATTCTAAGTGAACATTACTACAGCCAAAAGAAATTTAAAATATTTTAAGGGAACATTATGAAAAACTTCACTCCAAACAATTTCCCAGAAAGAGACAAATTACTAAAACTAACCCAATATGAAATAGAAAATCCCAATAGACCTATCCCAAGTAAAAAAATTGAATTAGTTTTAAAAAATCTTCTGCAAAGACAAGTTCAGGCTCAGATGGCTTCATTGGTGAATTCTAGCAAATACTTTAAGGAAGAATTAATACCAATGCTATACAACATTTTAAGAAAATAGAGGAGAAGAAACACTTCCTAACCCATTTTATGAGGCTAGATATCAAAGCCAGGCAAAAACAGCACAAGAAAAGAAAACTATAGTTCAAAATCCCTCACAAACTTAAAAGCAAAAATCCTTGACAAATTCAATCCAGGAATGTATAAAATGATTTATACAACATGACCTAGAGGGATTTCACTCAGGATGCAAGTTTGGTTTAATGTCCTAAAACCAATTAATCTAACACACCATAGTTAATAAAATAAAAGATAAAACCAAAATGTAATTGTTTTATAAATGCAGAAAAATCATGTGACAAAATCCAACACCCATTCATTATAAAAACTCAACAAACCACAAAAAGAAGGGAGAATATTCAACCTGATAGAGGGCATCTATTAAAAACCTACAGCTAACATAATAGTTAATGGTAAAAGATTGTATGCTTCCCCACTAAGATTGGGAACAAAGCAAGGACATTTGGCCTTGCCACTGCTATTCACCATTGTCCTAGAGCTATTGCACTAGCTGTCCCTAGTGCAATAAGGGACAATGAAGTTAAAGACATCCAGATTGGAAAGGAGTAAATAAACTGTCTTAATTCATAGACAACATCATCTCCTATGTAGAAAAGGTTGAGGAATCTACCAGTCTATCAAACATTCTGGTAAAACTAATAATTGAATTTAGTAAAGTTAGAGGACATATGATCGATGTATAAAATCAAACTGAAATTCCAGAAGCAGATATCTACAAATCAATTGCATTTCAATATACTGGCAAGGAATAATCCAAAATAAAATAAAGAAAACAGGTCCATTCACAATAGCAACAAACAGAATGAAACACTTAGGAATGAATTTAACAAAAACCATTAAGTAAGTATTTCACGGATAGAAGACGAGCACACACGCATTCTTATTTCAGTTTTGCTTCTGAGTAATTATAGACAATTCATATAACTTCTCTGAACCTCATTTTCCACTTCTTGCTTCATAGGGCTGTTATGAGCATTAGAACATATTTACAGTATAAAGCATTATGCAGGGATAATCATACTTAATAAAGCACACATATGTTTGCCTCTCCAGCCTCCTAGTTGAAGTGGTATGAAAATGCACTTATGAACCTTGGCAATTTTGCCACATAAACAGGGTTAGCTGCTCTGCCATGGGACAGAGGAGCCATTATTCTGGGCCCAGTTAGTTGGGATTCTGCTTAGATTCCCAGCCACCTTGTTCATGAAGTCACCAGCAAGACATTTGATGCCACAATTTACCCATTTAGTAATAGGTTACAATTTCCACTTGTCATTTTTTAAATATTCTGTCCTTGTTATGTTATGAAATTTTAGGAGGAATTTTAGTCACGGCATATTGAATAACTGATAGTTCTTTAAAACTGACATATTTTGAATATTTTAGTTTGCGCCATTGAAGTTACCTTTTTCCTTCACTTTCCTCTTGTTAAGGGCTTACAGCAGCCAGCTCCTTTTTCTGATGAAATTGAAGTGGACTTTAGTAAGCCCTATGTCAGGGTAACTATGGAAGAAGCCAGCAGAGGAACTCCTTGTAAGTAAATGCTCAATTATTTTGTTTTACTGTTGTTTTTAGCATTCAATTGTATTTATCAAATATACACCTACTCTTGCCATTCTTCCCTCAATTTACCTGTAAAGGCTAGTCAGGGGAAGGGCTCCTCCCATCTCCCTTGTTGTTCCATTTGGGAGGATAATTGACTCCATAAAATTTCCTAACTTATTATTTTCTTATTACTTCTTCTTTTTATACACTTGTTACCCAGGATGTTGTCACAGCTATGAGATATAGTAGAGCAGAGAGGATAAGATATTAGCCTGAGCTAGGTTATAATCTGTCTATTTTTATGAAGGTCCAAGTAAAATGTCAGGCTGTCACATTTTTAATACCCTTCAGAATTGTCTCCCAAATCTTCCTTCCTATCACTCAGTACTCTAGCTATGATGCTGATTGATGGAGGACAAAAATACCCTAAGTAGGGAGATACTCACCACTTATTGATATAATGATTTTCCAGGTTTTAAAAAAAAATTTGCTTTACTATTTTCAAAGCCCATACTCTATTTGTATGCCCAGCTGATATTAGTAATTAGCAATTTTTGACCACATAATTGTCAATATGTATTCTAGATACTCTGGGTAATTGGGTTTAGGGATCATCATAAATAGAAACTTCCGTGAGAGTTGTTACGAATACAAAGTCCTATAGGCGGTGTCCTTAGTACCTTGTAAACTCTCCAATCCTTTGTTTTACAATCCTTTTTAAGTTCTGTCGAATACTATGGTAAGTGTTCTTTCTAAATATAGGACTCAAATCCAGACAAATACTAGGGAACAAGAGGCAATTATAGCCACACATCTGTACATTACCAGTATATAGAAGATATTTGTGGTTACTTCTAAATTGTGTTAGTATGGTTGCTTTCTGTTGTAACTGAGGAGTAGCAAAATACAAATAGAAATGAATGCTGGCCAGTGTGAGGTCAGGGATCCCTATACCCCTCGGCTATATGGGACATGGTTTGGGGTCCTCAAAACTCCAGAGAATGCTTTCCTTTTGCAAAAGGGCTTAGATATAGCTCATGTTGATCATAGCCCTTCTCACTCATGCTGTGACTTATCTGGGTTTGGCTCCCTTTACTTGAGGAGGTGAGGCAAGCTAATGGGGCAAGGTAAAATGACAAGGGGAAACAGGCAATATGTAATAGGTGTACTGGTGGTAGGTCAGATTTCAAGGTGCCACCTTACAGATCAAAGGTCATATTCAGATGTAGAGGCTGTTGAGGGCAAGAACTTTACACGTACTCTAATGGCACACACTCAGATCTGATCATGCTGCTTATATTACCCAGCTTGTTGCTAACCTATCCACATACCATCTGTGGTACATAAAATGTATGTATGTATAAGTGTACTATTCCTCAGTGTTGAAGTTCATAACTATTCAACACTAACAAATCTAATTTTTAAAAATTTGGGGGTAATAGAATTTTACAAGTCATTTTTGATACTACCTAGTTTACAGTCTCTTGATTATATACACAAAGAAGTCAAGGTTCCTAGAAACTAAGAAGAGAAAGCACCCCTACAGTAAAACAAATAGTTCATGATAGAATTGAAGTTCAAATCTAGATTTTTCCATCTTTATGTTCTTTTCACCCCTGAGTAGTGCTGCTCTTTGTAGACACTAGTTATAAACAATAAAATCCTTTGGCAAACTGATTGCATTTTAGATGGAACAAATAGTCACAAGTTAACAAAGTTTGCCAGTCTAATTTGACTTCTGGTTTTTCTCCTATATTTAATTAATTCTATTCAATTTTATGTTAAATAACCAAGTAACTGACTATATTCATGCCAGTGCCCAACATGGAATAAATCAATAAAGAATCTACACATGCCATAGTTAGTGAATTTTAAACCAATAACTCTTACAAGGGGCCATCCCTCCCACTGCCCCCAGGTTTTCACTAAGGAGGTTAAGGTGTAAAAGAGGGAAAAGTTTCATAATCTGAGAGAAACTTGCTGCCCAAAGAAAAAAACAAATATGACTTGAGAGAGATCATCTGTTTTGGAAGATGAAAAAAAATCACCAATATGCTTTCCTGGAGAAAGGAAGAAAAAGGCAGAGTGCAAAGGGCAGTGGAAATCTGTTAGGGACAGAATGTTCCAGTGATATATATTTGAGAGAACATATCAAAAGACAATAAACTGAAGCCCAGTTCTGGCTGAGGAAACACTGAAGAGGGCAGGAGGTACATCTGGGGTTGGCCCGAGAAAGGGTTCAGTGGTGACTTGGCCTAATAGGGGAGGATTAATTCTAGCAAACTCAATCAACAACATTCTATGCTCTTGCTACCATACAGGAAATATGTTTGCTGAGCTAAATTTCCCCATCTCACTTTGCCCTTGCTGTACACTAATGGCAAAGAAACAATGACAAAATATTCTTAATTTTTGTATTCTATCTGTTGTCTTTTAGGATCAAATAAGGTGGAATCAGAGCCACTCTGGACTTTTTTAGGAAAGATGGAAGTATGCTAGTTACTTCATGGTCACAATTTCAAGGCTGTGGAAGAGACATTATACTCCTCAGACTTTGTTTTGGTTGACTTTGTTTTAAAGATGAGGAAACTGAGGCTAAAGAGGTTAAGATTACAGGAAAGGAGGCTGGTTGGCAAGCCTGAGCTATAACCTTTCTGACTTTTAAACCCTTCATATTTTTTTCATTGTATTGGTGTATTTATTTTATTTTAAATTTTTATTTCTTGTATTATAAAATTAACACATTCCCATGTGTTGTACATAAATGCAAAAAGGTATGGAGTGGAATGTCTTCCTCTCACCACTGTCTCACACCACCCAGTATCCCTCTTACAGGCAACCAGTATCACCAATTTCTTGGGGCTATCTAAGCAAATAATGTACATATCCTCCCACCCTTTTAATGGGTGTATCATGCTATATTCAGTCTTCCATTGAAATTTAGATTGTTTCTAAACTTTCACTATTATAAACAGTGCTATAATGTGTAACATATATATTTACAAATATATATAGACCTGGAATAGCTGGGCCAAAGGGTATAAAGCATTTGTCGTGAGTCCTTTGATAGATACTGCCTAATTACCCTTCTTGCAAGTTGTGCCAGTTTTGATTTCTATCAGCAATGTATGACTGCTCAGTTTAAAAGCTACTTTTTGTGGATAAAACTATCTGGAAAGAGAAGTCCATAAACCTCTTGAAAACTAGCTGCTTCTGCCTTGATTCCTGTCTTTAAGAGAAAGATGTATGTTACCCGCTCCCCCCACCTTTAGTATGGTGTAACTGATGAGGATCTGACCCTTCTTTTCCAGAATGATGTAGCTGTCCTGCTGTTATTTTCTGCTGGTCATACAGTAAAATAGCTCTTCCTTTATTCACATAATGGGAATATGTTACTAGAACTCATTAGATTTATCATCTGAAGCATGATGAACCATTATATCGATTTCATTCTCAGTATGTTTATTTGGCTTTGGAATTATACTTGTTCCCCAAAAGATCATTTCCTGGCTTTTCTTTCATAGGATCCACTGCCACTAAAAACAAATGAACAACAATTCTCTATCATTCTCATGAGTGGAGAGGAGAAGAGAAAAAGCTCTAAAAAAAGTCCTAAAATACTTATATTTGATTTTCAAACACTTAGTGTACCACCCTCTACTGAGAAAGTGCAGCATTGTGCTCACTAGGAGGAGAAATGCTTGAAGGAAATCCTCCTGTTATCACAGTGCGGGTAGTGAGGGTGAATGTGGGACTGAGCAGCCATGAACTGATGACTGGCACTTACTTTCCCTCCTTCTAAATGTCACCCCTCTGGATTACTCCTTACTTTCTGAGCAACAGTAGGGAGGTTTATTTTTGAAGGAAAGCATTAGTCATTACCAGCTTGAAAACAAGAGAGCAAGCAGCCACAGTAGGGTTGAACTTACACTATTTAAACATAACTGACGTTTAAACATTGGCTGACAGTGAGGATTTTTAAGTTAAAGAGATATAGCTTTCCCCTTCCACTTCTACAGTAACTTTAAGAAAAAAGCAATCATAAAATCCAATTTCCTGAGCAGTTTGTTATAACGAGGCTAGCAAAGAAACTTAGTGTATCTGATGTCAGGAGGGTCTCTGTAGCCCAGGAAGTCGGTGATGTTACTCCTCACAACCCCTACCCACACCCAAACTTGGGTGGATATCCAGAGAACACCTTAAGAGACATATGCAGTGATGGAATAGTCACACAGTGCCACTTCCACTTGTCAAATATATGGTACTGAGTCAATTAAATCAATATTTTTCTGTGATAAATTCTTTCCTTTGGATTTAGATGAACGGCCTGTGAGAGTTTATGCAGATGGCATATTTGACTTATTTCACTGTGGTCATGCCCGGGCTCTGATGCAAGCAAAGAACCTTTTCCCTAATACATACCTCATTGTGGGAGGTAAGAAAACATCTGATAACTTTAGGTACTGTTCAGGAAAAAATACAACGTTTTCTTCTGTCTTTATAATCTGAGTATATTGGCTCTTGTTTTTTTTTTTTGTTTTTTTTTTTAAAGCATCATTGATAACAGTCTTATCAATGTTCACCCCCTCTAGTGTGGTCACTCTCTGTCAATGTAGTAAGATGTTACAGAACATTGGCTATATTCTCCATGCTGTACTACCGTCCTTGTGACCAACTTATGTTGTGATTGCGAATTAATTGTGCCCCTTTGTCCCCTTCCCCCTTGGTAACCACTAGTTCTTTCTCATTGTCTATGAGTCCACTGCCATTTTATTCCTTCTGTTTTGCTTTGTTTTGGTTTTTAAATGAGGAATATAGTACAGTGCTCTAACACATGACATATATGAAGTACATGAAACGTATAACACATGAAGTATATAAACCTGGAGAGAGAAGCTCCAAGCTCATTGACCTGAGATGTCCATTGTTTATGTCACTGTTTTAGCTGAGTTTCTGTCATTTTGGGAGCAACAATGACCCCTACTGCCTAATTAAGAATAGCATTTACTATAGATTTCAGTTTATCATTTGAATCAACTGAAATGCAAATGTCCGGTAAGCAAATGTTACATGGTCCTGTCAAGTCTTTTAAAAATATAACAGAAAAGCATTTTTAAAAACCTTAATTGATACAGATGCAGAAATGCACAGCAGCTTTAGTTCAAAGCCAAAGATCTTAGTCCCTGTTGTATCCCCTCTGCTCCAAAGTGTGAACATATTTAGTGAGTGTTGCTCCTGAAGGTGTACTGGAATTGAGATTAGGAAACCCAGACTAAGCTGCAACCAGAAGCTTCTGCAGGTGGGGAGTTTGGTTACAGTAGTAGGAAATGGGAGAGGTTGGTGACTGATGAGTGGTTAAGCCAAGGGGCGTCTGCCTCACACCTTTACGATGCGGTGAACTCAGTTTGCAGTGATGAGCTGACGCACAACTTCAAAGGCTTCACAGTGATGAATGAAAACGAGCGCTATGATGCTGTACAGCACTGCCGCTATGTGGACGAAGTGGTGAGGAACGCCCCCTGGACCCTGACACCGGAGTTTCTCGCTGAGCACCGGGTAGGAGTCTGTCCCCATTCCGTGTATGGAGTTCCCTCAACTCTCAAGGCTTCTGGTACTGGACTTGTTCTCCACTAGCATTATTTCACTTCTGCCTTCATGTAGATATCACACAGCTGTGATGATAGTGATATTCCTAACAAACAGCAGTCATCCCTGACACCGGGGGGTGGGGGTGGGGGGTGGGGGGTGGGGCTTTGATGGTTTACAAGCACTTTTACACCCATTGCATTTCATTTGCTTCCCTAGCAATGCCACTGGGGGGTTATTACTTATACTTTACATATGAGAAGAGGGCCAGAGATATCAAATAACCCGGTCCTGGGCACGCTGTGGCAGGCAGAAATGGAACTCTTCAGTTATGTGATTTTTCCTCCTGCACTGTGGGGTATCCATCCCTATAGCATACCAATCGCTTTAGAAATACACAGCCCCAGCCATGCTCTCAAGGAGCTCACATTCCAGAAATAAGACCAGTAAACATAGATTTCTCTTGTGTTGACTTAGATTTTGTTTTAGGGCTTTAATTTTGAGCCAGAAGTTGTGTGGGATCAGAAACCAAGGAGGTTTCTCACTTTTATCAGAGAGTGAGTCTTATAAAACCCTACTTCCTTTTTTTTTTAAGTTTTAAAGTAAGTTGTTGAGTTTTTGTTTTATTAAGGTATTATTGATATACACCTTCTTTTATGAAGGTTTCACATAAAAAACAATGTGGTTACTACTTTCACCCATATTTTTGAGTCCTGCCCCATATCCCATTGCAGTCACCGTCCATCAGTCCTACTTCCTTTTAATTCTCCAATGTTAAAGCGACAGGTTCCCTACAAAAAATGTGTAAGAGAAGGATTTATTAGGTCAGGTTGGAGGTCTTTAAGCTTTAGAAACCAGAAAGTATATTGTATTTCTGTACCAGGGGTGTGTGGAGTGTTGAAGGTGAATAGTTCAATGAGGTAGGAAAGAACAAAGGTAAGCCAAAGAGCTTCAAAAGCAATGCTTAGGAAGGCCTGAAGCTAAGGGGTATTTGTTATAACTATTTAGGATGAGGACAGACCATTTACGGTTCTCTAGCTCTTCTGCATCAACACTTAGCAGCCAGTAGTACCAAAGGTGATAAGATTATTCTCAGCAACCCAGCCAGGCAGGCCCAGGCAGAAGAGGTCAGAGGAACTTGTAACTTCCCTTTTCTCCTTGTTAGCAGTGTATCCTCAACTGCAAGTTTGGCTTGCCTAGGGTTCCTATTCTCAGTTTGCTGCCTATGAGTCTCAGACACAGTTCTGATCATGCTTCACACTACAGTGGTTTCTGGGAGTTTGGTATGGTGGTGTTAGCGGTTACATTAGCAAAGGGCATATGGCCTATTCACAAAGGACTAAATAAGTGAGGGTTAGCATGTCTCAGAAAGATTATTGATCCTAGGGCCATTGCTTTCTTCTCACTGCTGCAAGAGGTATTGATAGTAGTAAAATGGTACCTAAGACCTAAAGGTCTTTTTTGGCTTCAGGTTCTGCATTTCTTAGGAGTACAGATGTATCTATTCTAGTGAAAGGGCTCTTGGGTGCTAATTTTGCATTCCCACTCATCTTATGGAATGAGAGAGAACCCAGTTAACAAAGAAGTGACCTCTTTCTCATACTTTTAGGAACTTTTATTGAACCAATCTCGATAGACCCAGGAGGAAGGTGAGATTTCCTTTCCTCTTCCCTTGTTAGCTGCACTCACTAACTAGCACACCAGCAAATCCTCCAGCCCTATTTTCCATGGCATGGTGACTAGTATATAGGGTGAGGGTAGCACTCCCATTAGACCAGGAGAAATAGCTACAAAAAGAAACTGGCTGACTTCACATTTATGACCCATGACTAATTAGACTGGGGGACTTGTGAATGAATTGTGGAATTTATGAGCAAACCAAAGAGAGATAAAAAGAAATAGTCATTGGTCGTCTGACCATTCCTTATTGTCCTTTTTCTGGGCCTGAGAGTATTTACTGGTTCCTTCTGAATGGCATCTATCCTGGATTTTAAATGATGTGCCCTTATTTTCAGATTGATTTTGTAGCCCATGATGACATCCCTTATTCATCTGCTGGGAGTGATGATGTTTATAAGCACATCAAGGAAGCAGGTGAGTAAGTTGATGTGCATTCTCACTTCACGGAATCTCAGAAGTGGTGATGGAGATGCTACCACATCACTGCTTTACACAGAAGAACTGATACATAAGAAATTCGTCCACTTTCAGGTCACACAGTGGATAACAGGGTAAGGTGAGGACAGTACTGACATCCATCAGTTCTCAGTCTAAACACCTGCTTTTGATACCTCTTTTAATTTCAGAAACCCCTTCCCCAGCCTCATATTTCTCTTAATTTCTTAGGTTCTAGCCTTTGATTCAGTCCTTCTTTTATACATTAGTATCTCTAGATTTCACTTAGTAATAGAGATTTTGCTTTTTGAGGAAAGGAAAGGAGTGCTGCTCCCCGGTCCCATGTAGTCCTCCTGCCTGAGCTAACCAGAATGTCACAGTGTTCGTATGTGCTCTTGGGTTAGGCATGTTTGCTCCAACACAGAGGACGGAAGGTATCTCCACATCAGACATCATCACCCGAATTGTCCGGGACTATGATGTGTACGCCAGACGGAACCTACAGAGGGGCTACACAGCGAAGGAGCTTAATGTCAGCTTTATCAACGTGAGTTCCAATCCCATCCCAGTTTCTTGGCCCGTTAAGACACACATGCCTCCCACTTCATATGAGCTGAACTTGCTTTTCAGTCTGCTGTAATGATCCCCTCCAAAAGCTCAATGAATTCCTCTTTGCAAATAACACCAGGCAAAGCTCTTTACAAAGAGAATAAAACAGAGGCATTTTATGTCTTTATGGTCTAATATCAATGTAATGATGTAAGGACACACCACCATCAAATAAGAATGTGTAACTTACATAGTATAGTATTTATATCAAGTACATTTAAAGCAGTGGTTCTTAATCTTTTTTTTTATTGTATTATCTTTTGTAAAATCTGGTGAAACCTGTGTGGAATAGTGCCACACAATTTGCATGCAATTTCTCAGGGCATGTGGACCTGCATTTTAAAATTTGGTTTATGAAAGCAATGTTTATTGCCTTTTAGAAACAAACTGCTACACATTTTGTATATAAATGATACCTCAATAAAGTTGTTTTAAAAAGCAGAAAGCTGCTAACTGTATCTTCTACACAAGTAGTTAACCAGACTCCCTTACCTGTTCACCTAGCTCTGTAAATTATGAATAGGTGAGGTGGTTTCATCTAAACATAATGTATCTATGCAGATAAACCCTAGCTGTTATTAGCCACAAATACAGAGTCTTTATTTTCAGGTGTTTTTTTTCTCTAAGTGTTTTTAAAATTCTAAACATATTCCCTTTTCCCTTTATGATCTGGAAATTATGGGAATACTTTTCATTGTGCTAAGACTCCCCTAACCCAGAGGGTTCATACTGTTTTCCCTTAACTTTAGGGAAACTTGTAGGATCAAAGAGTATCGTCTTAATTTTGTGAATGAACAGACCTTCAAATACTAAAAAATAACATAACTTTTCTAAAATCATAAAATAAGCCAGTGATGGAGAGAAAAAAATGCAGTACAATAAATTAAGTAAATGTTCCACTAATTCCATTTTCACCCTATTATAGTTGGCTTATTCTTGGCTGTATAGGGCAGTTATCTTGTTGCTCCGTACGCATCTCCATCTAGAATGGAGTTTGGGTTAAGATCATGTTTGTATTGCAAGTTTATGTTTTGTCTTAAAAAATTTGACTTTACTTAACTCCTTGCCAGTCTGTTACTAGGCTTACTCTATATATTCAATTTAGTCCCAGGCTTCCACCGTGTTAGAATTTATCATACTTTTGTATAAGACAACCATCCAGACCTTAACTTATCTAATATTATATTAGAAACATGGGATAGTTTAAAGCTAAGTGAAATTCCAAAGACTGAAAAGTGTCAATAGAATGCCACACCATGTTTTTTCCTTCCCTTTTGGCTTGGAAGTTCAGAATGAGTATTATTTCTGAAAACAGTTATTTCTTTACCTAGGAGAAGAAATACCACTTGCAGGAGCGGGTTGACAAAGTAAAGAAGAAAGTGAAAGATGTGGAGGAGAAGTCAAAGGAATTTGTGCAGAAGGTAGAGGAAAAAAGCATTGACCTCATCCAGAAATGGGAAGAGAAATCCCGAGAATTCATTGGAAGTTTCCTGGAAATGTTTGGTCCAGAAGGAGCACTGGTATGTTCTTTCCTGCTGGACAATTTAGGGAATTTCAGGAAAATTTAGGCGATTCTCATGCTGTGGAAAGAATTATAGAATGCTTGAGCAGAAAGGGGCATTGATGTAAAGAAGTTATCAAATCTCTTCCCCTTATTGGGCAGAACTCTATTTCAACTGTCCCCCAAAAGTTATTTGAAGTCTACAGGAAGAGATTACACATTCTGCTAAATAATTTTGCCAGGTCTCCATCAAACCTCCAAATCTGGGGACAAGATAAGCAAGCAGCCTTGCCCAGTTTGCAGTTTTAGATAGAAGGAAAGGAAAGAACAAAGAACAGCTAAAAGAAAGCTGCCTCCACTACTGACAGCTGCTGCAGGACCCCTGGATTAGGTGGGGATTCTGTCTTTGAGGAATAGCAAGGTCTTTCCCAGCCAAATAAAAGGTGTATGCATAGCTGTTCAGTAAATAAGCCCTAGGATATCAGGAAGGATTCTGGCTGTGAGGTGTTTGGATACCATAATAGATTATTGAGAGAGAATATGGGATTTCATTTTTAGAGAACTCTAAACTAGGATAAGGGACCCTTTTGTCAGAGTCAGTTCCTCTGTTTCTGCCTCGAGTTTGGACTATAGACCAAGTAGCCTTTTTAGGAAACCTTTGACATAGAAGTCAAGGATTGGGTGACTGTGGGTAGCAGGTGGGAGCCCTTAGATAAACAGTGGAGCAAAGACCACTTTAGGGAGAAAATTGCTTAGAATTAAAGCTATGTCTCTCCTCTGGCTTACTTGATCACTTTGACATTACAAAGGGCATTCATTGCAATTTGAAGTCTCAGTTCCTCTAGTGGTGATTTAGTAGGATCCATAGGTTTCTTCTAACTCTTCCTTTTGGTCTCTCCAGAAACATATGCTGAAAGAGGGGAAAGGCCGGATGCTGCAGGCCATCAGTCCAAAGCAGAGTCCCAGCAGCAGCCCCACTCGGGAACGCTCCCCATCCCCATCTTTCCGATGGCCTTTCTCTGGCAAGACATCCCCGCCTTCCTCCCCAGCAAACCTCAATAGGCGCAAGGCCACAGCCTATGACATCAGTGAGGATGAAGACGACTAATTTTTCATCCCTCCTTTCCTCTCCCACTCTCTGTCCTGTTACCTTCACGAAGCTGTCTGTTGAATTCTAAATCGTGATGCCAACACTAAGCCTAAGGACAGCTACCAAGGAAAGACAGTTGGGGCAAGAGGACCTAGGATGGGACCAGACAGCCCGTCCTCCAGGAGGCATCACCCAGCCCCTCCTAGGAGGCGCTGACTACACCTTAGAAGCCTGTTCTGCATCCATACACCCTCCCCACAGACTTTGCTTTACTGTTTATGTTCATGTGCTCTTTACATGGAAATTGTCATTTTTATTAATTTTCTAAAAGTCTTTCAAATATAATAAGTAGTACTAATTTTTTTGCCCCTGAGGAGTGGGCAGAAGGAAATATATAATACCCAGAGAACTTTTCTTCCTGATACACTATGATGTTTGCCCTCTCTGTCCTGAGGCAAACTAGCTTGCCAAGTCCTTCAAGCAGTGAGCCATGCTGATGGGTGATTTGGGGGGAAATGTCATAGTTTTGGTTTCCTTAAAAAATGCTAAAAGCTGGGTAACAGTTGCAAATATCTAAATGTACTGCTGGCACATGTGTCCATGTGGGAAGAAGGAGATCTGAGCCTAACTCTTCTTACTCCCTGAGGAGCTTCTTGTTGGACCCAGTGGGGCCCATGAAGACACTGATGGGGATGGAAGCAGACCACGTGGCATTAGCTGCGGTTTTGCTGCTGTGTTCATCTCAGAAAACTCTGTTGCCCAGTTATTTGGGAGCTCTTGTCGGTCTCTTTCCTGTAATCTACCCTAAAAAGAAGGATCACATTCAGGTTTACTGTGATTAAGGAGGGGAGCAGGACAATGCTCAATCCTATACATAGTCAACTCAGGTGAATTTTCCCCCTGAGAATAAGTCCCTGGCCTGCTACTCCTATTTCAGTGCTTATTGCGTAGCTTTTTACACAGGATATTTTGTAAACATCTGCAGTTTGACCATGATATTAATCCATGTTGCTCATAGCGATACTGAATATTTAGAGAGAATTGCATAGAACCTAGGTGCAAAAGCATAAAGAAACACCCCCCTTTCTAAGCCTTATCTTGACCTCTGCCCTTTTTAAGAATGTTCTTGACTAGAACCACTGCTCCACACAGCGTTTCTTTTCCTCTGAGAGTTGCAGGGACTTCCCTCCCCCAGGCCAGAGCACAGGCTCATGGTGCCCGTGTGGGGCAGGTTTTCTTCCTCCCCATGTGCCTGCTGGCTGTGGTCTCACCTCCCCTGTTAGGTTGCTGGGGGTGGTGGGGAAGATTCACCACTTCTTTCACATCAGAGATGCTGAACCTTAACACTTGCTGTTGAACATGAGCTCATTGACCCCTCCATCTCCAACAGCTCCATGATCCGGCAGATCAGCCTTCAGCAGTAATCCTGTAGTTGGGTTCAGGGGAAATTGCTTATATGCAGGCCCCTTGCAGCCCCCCTGTCACTCATAAATACCCCTTGTGGGGGTGGACTTTTAGTGTTTTCAGCTAAGAAAACCGTATTTTTATCTTTTCTTGCCCCTCTGCTAGGGCTGTGAGTATCTCATAGTCCCCACCCGAAACACTGTCTGTAAAACCTGCTCTCCTGCCTGAGGGGCAGAGGCTGGAATCACTGCCTGCCTGCGCACAGGACTGCCTAGGTTCTTAAAATTCACATCACCCAGAGAGGCAGAGCATGGCAGAGTAGGGGCACAAAGAGGGCAAAACCTCTTTTTGTCCTGATGTCCTTTGAAAACTACATTCTCATGAAGTGCTATTTTTACTGTCAAATCTGGTTTACACAAGCTTTGGCTTGGAATCCTTTTTTTGAAACAGTTAATGTTTTCCTACATTATTGCGCTTCCTGTGATCATATACGTTAACTTTTCTGCTTAGTCTTCCCTCTTGGGGAATTCTGCCTAGTTCTTTCATTCTCCCTGGTACAGAAAGGCAATGAAGTCACCACTGAAGCCCACCTACTTGTTCCCACATGTTACCGAAGTGCATTTGGAAAAGGAGAAGCCCAGAATGTGGTCTGCCTCCCTGCAGTCACGCCTCTCAAGTATGTTGTCTGGGTCCCAAACACTTGGGCGCTCCTCCTCGGCTCTGTCGATGCCCTTGGCATGTGACCTCCAGGCTGACGAGCTCTGTGAGGCTGCTCGGGCCAGTGTGCACATGTGTTCTTGGTAAGCTCTCGCCCCTTTTGGCCTGTCTCCTAACACTGGTGTATCTTCAGAGAATAGAGTGAAATCACAAACTCCATGGTGTGGTGTATTAGGTACTTTGGAATACTTTGATACTTCAGTTAGATACTAAATGATGTCAGATACTTTGGGATAAATATGATCCTAGATGCTGGACAAGGATGGGTGGATGGAGGGAGCTATTGGGGGTGACGCATTATTTGGTCATTTGTGCTCCTTAAATGAGGCTAAAGGTTTGCATACCACAACCAAGCTTTGCTCTGTAAATCTAATGTTAACGTCAATGTTCCTTAGGTGTTTCCCTCAACCCCATACACGAAGTAGTCAGCCTTAATAGGCCAAATGTGCAGAGATGAGAGGAGAACCTTAAGGGCTGATTGGCCTCAGGGCCTCAGAGAATGGAGACAGACGCCCCGTGGCTGGCACTGAGGGGGTGCTGACTCAGCAGGTGCCCTGCTGCGGGCTGGACAGGTTTGCTCTTTTTTTACACTACATTCAGTAGCGTAATAGTGATGAATAGAGGTCAGAACTTCAGAGGAATAGAAATGGAATATTTGCCCTGCTGCAGCTACTTCCGATCAGTGGAGACCATTATTTTGCTGAGGTTTGGGTGAGAAGGTTGGGGATGTGAAGAGGTTGAAAACCCTGAATAGGAGATTTTTTCTGATCTCTGGTGGCTCTGAGGCAGCCCCTGTGTCACAGCTGTCTTTTCTCTCTGTGCGCACACAGCTGGCCCACAGCCCCTGGGTGCTCCTCTGCTGTGGCTCTCCCCAGCACTTTCATGACGTTGCCCTTTCTGAGTTTTCTTGATTCGAGGGTAGCTTTTGCTTTTCTGGAGCTCATTGCCTTTTTAGCCCTGTTCCAGATCCCGTATCTACAGTCTCCCCAAATGAATTCTATTTTGCTGCTTTTCTTTCATTCTAAAAGCCATAACTTCTCTGTATTCTGTCAGCACACTCTGTCATCAGAAGTTGAACCAGGACAGGTAGGAAAAAGAAAAAAAAGCCCTTAACAATGCTTTTGATTAATGGTATTTTTTTTAAGCTTACCAATATAAGTATTTTTAATGTTATGTTTTTCAAAGTCACATAATGATTGTTCTTGTTTCCTGTCACAGAATAGATCGTCATGGGATAGAAAGTGGTCCCCACCTTCTATTTTTCCAAATAAGTAAAACATTTTCTTGGGATTATAATATTAAATATTCATTTTCTTCAAAAGAAAAAGGAACATTTTCTGTCTGCCAAAGTTTTATGTTAGTACTCAGATTGGGATAGAAAACAAAAGGGCTAGGTTTAATATTAGGGCGACTCAGGTAGTGTTCCTTTAGGTTTAAAGTGGTCTTTCCCACCTTTAAGAAGGCACTGACTGTTTTGAACACAGAGACTTGATTGGTTGGGTTGTTTTGTGCTGAAGATCCTGAGAAGAAACAGTGTTGGAAAGGAATGCTAGTGGTGGCATGCACAGGAGCCCCGTCGCCAGGGCCCGTGCCCACAATCGCTGTTCAGTACATCATTTTCCTGTATGAGATTTATTAATTTGTTCAGAGTTATATTGGTTTTTGTCCTTTAGCCAAATAAAGGCAAAGTGGTTTTACCTAATGTCCCATTTGCTGTTTTTGACCTGGCAGACATGTACGATATGTTTTATGAACTTGGGGCTTTTACGTGTACTCTCAGTTCCTTTGCTTTTGCATTCTAATTTGTCGCTTCAAAATCTCTCCATGACCATATTCTCGGGGGAGTCCTTTTGCAGCTTGGCACAGAGAACTCAGAAAACCGTTGTCCCACAAAGTGAAGCTGGTCCAGATCCCAGGTCTGATGCCCTCAGTGCCCTAATGACACATCATCTGTAAGGAAACATCTTCCATCTGTTCTTTGAGACTTTGGGCTCAGACTATTTTACCTGGCTTGAGTTCTGCCCATTTTTATAGCAGACAAACTACCGTGTACTCTTCATTTACTTTGGGAAAGCCCAGTGTGAGCTTTCAATATACAACTTTAAGAGCTAATGGTGGCCCTCACAGAGGCAATGTGCCCAGTCAGAATTTCAGACTTTATCCTGTTTGTTTATTATAAAACCTAAAATACCTTACCCAGGCAAGGTCCAAAACAATTTCATCCTACTGCATGATTCACCTTCATCTTTATAGTCAAATGTAATCTGCCAGCTTGTGCTGACAATGGACTCCGTTTCTACTAGGTCAAGGTTGAGTGACAGTGAGGGAATCGTGTGCCCATCTAATGAATGCAGTGTCTCTCATTCATTGTCCAACCCATCCAGCTCAGGTTTTGAGGCTCAGATCCAGGTCTGGAGAAGAAAAAGGTTCATACCCAGCCTTGTCGTCTTTCTTTCGGTAGTACATTCGTGTCAGCACAGTTAGGAGAAAAGTCTCCAGTATGAGAAGGTGACAATTCATCACTGCAGCATGGGATGAAATGTAATGGAGGTTATGCTAAGTTAGAGAGGCCGTATCCCATTAGCAGCCCTGCCAGGGAGTAGAACAGCATTTTCTCTAATTTATCATCAAACCAGGACCTAGAGATGCTAAGTTGTCACAAGCAGGTTAATGGCAGAGCCAGAACAGAACTTGGCTCTCTACCTTCTGCAGTCTGAGGTTAGCATTAAACCCCCTTCCTTTTGTGCATTTATGAGTATGACCTTCTGCTTCCTAACTCCACACCTGTTCCTCTCCCAGGAGCTGAGGACTAGGCGCGTGGCTCCCAGGGTTGGCCATCAGGGCTGGCCTCAGGCTGTGGGATTGCAACTCTCTGTGTGTTCAGAGAAGTCATAGTCTCCTTAAAGCCTTTGCTGGGATTTCTGGGCGATCCGTTTCTGAATATCCTGAGCAGAAACCAGGCCGGCCCAACCTCTGTTCTAAGGGCCTCCCTTCCCTGGCCCTCTCGCACCCATCCTGGAATGGAACAGGAGCCCCTGTGTGCTCACCTTGAGACCTGACTTTAGAGGAAAAGGGAGGCGAACAAGCAATCTGCCCGCCGTTGGCCAAGACTGAAAAGATGGATGGCTGCAGGGCAGTCAGGATGAGAAGCACCTGCAGAACAGAAAAGAGATGTGAGGGCAGGGGGCCCGATGTCCGTGGCACTGAGGCCAGGGGAGCCCCGGCTGTGCTCGTCCTTGCACCATGCGCTCAGCTTACCTTTGATGTGTGCAGCTACAGAGGGTGGACTCAAACACTAGACTAAAATTTTGTGGGGTTTTAATCTTTAAGAAAGTTATAATCTCATCCTCTGCCCAGTGTTTTCTGAGTTCTGACAAGGAAGTGATTGGGGATTCACATTTATTTCCCTATCTCAGCCATGGCTACTCGTGAGTGCTTAATGGATGAGAAGAGTGGATGATTAAGAGTAATTCCATCTTGCTCAAGTACCTGGGATCCCTGCTCCTAGAATGATGGACAATTAACCATTAAGGTGCCCTTTGAAAAATCTCTGCTATGCCAGTGGCTGGGGGAAGGGGAATTAGTGTTCAGTGGTGACGGAGTTTCTGTGTGGAAGAGAAAAGGTTCTGGAGATGGATGGTGGTGATGGTTGTACAACAATGTGAATGCACGGAACTATACACTTAAAAATGGTTAAAATGGTAGAGTTTATGTATATTTTACATACAGTTTTAAGACAATCTCTGCCCAGAGGCCCCAGGAGCAGCATTCATCTTGGTACTTGCCCTCCCTGGGTGCGCTCTCTGAGGCATCAGCCTCTTCAGGACAGACTGGACTTGTCCAGGCTTCCCCACAGTAGCCACGGACAGGATCAGCAGTCATGGCTCTTTCCCTGTGGCCTGACCCTAAGTGCTTCTGGGGCCCAGGCCCTGTCTGCCCCTTCATTCCCTGACTCCATTTCAGCTCTTCTCTCTTCCCGTTGCCCCTTCAATTCTACTTACCATGTGCCTAGATAGTCACATTTCAGAGGCATCCGCTTAGACCAAGTGAGAATTTATGTGAAATCCGTCTAACTGTAAAGCAGTCATTATGCCTTGAGGGTAGGAGAAGGTCCCCGCAAGGAGACAGATAGAATGGAGAGTGAAGGAAAACAAGACTGGGCTAGAAGTCATTGCTTTTGGTGGAAAAGTTATCTCTGGGCTTAGAGAAAGGAACATGGAAAAGGAACAGATGTGCCTTTGAGAGAATTTGCAGAAGAGGTATGCAGATAAAGAGGCACTGTGATAAGGGATGAACAGTTAGATCTGGGTTTATATTCTAGCCCCCTAGGTTATGTGCCTTTGAGGAAGTCCTGTAACATATCTGGCTCTGTTTCCTCATTTCTAAAATAGAAATAATAATGACTTCTGAGATAATTGTGAAAATTAAATGTATGAGAAGAGCCTAGCACACAGTGTAGGTAGTTCATGGTTACAGCTATGAGCATGCTCCTGCTTTGGTGGTGATGAATTATAAGGTTTAGGAAGTAATGGAAAGAAAAGCAAAGGTAGAAGAATTTAAGGTTTGGTAATACATGTGGGAGGGGTTGAATTGTGTCCCCTCCAAAAGATACATTGAAATCCTAACCACCAGTGCCTCAGAATGTGCCTCTGGGAAAGAGTGTCATGGTTTTGGTTAATTCGATGAGATTATCTAGGATGAGGTCACACGAGTAGGGTGGGTCCCTGTTCCAATGTGATGGGTGTCCTTAGAAGAAGAGGAAAAGAAACGCAAGGTGCAGACATAAGATGGGAGAATGCCACGGGCAAGACAGGCAGAAATGGGGCTGCAGGCCAGGGCATGCCAAGGGTTGCCAGCAAAGCACCAGACGCTAGGAAGAGGCAAGGAAGGATTCTCCCCAAAGTATTCAGAGGGAGCGTGGCTCGGCCGACACCCTGGTTTTGGACTTCCAGCCTCCAGAACTATGAGACAATAAATTTCTGTTGTTTTCATCAACCTAGTTTGTGGCATTTGGTGAGGGCAGCCCTAGGAACTATTAGAGCACAGAAAAGGAGAAACTGGGGAGGGGCAGAGTCATTTCTCAAAGCTTCCAAGGCTTAAGAAAATTCCCAGACCTGCTTTTAGCCTTTATTCTTACCTCCTGACCCAAATTATTTGTAGCTCTGTTATTAGTCATCTTTTCTCTCCCAGGGTATAGTTACCTGGAACAGAGCAAATTTGGCTCCTATGTTCTGTTCGCCCAGGTGCTGCTTGGCTTGACGGAAGACGATGGCCAGAGCCCAGAGGGCCAGCAGGGTGGACACCCCGAGGAGCGTGTTGATCCACAGAGCTGTGCTCTCCTCAGAGATCTGGGGTGGACCAGAAAGTAGGCAGTGAGGGAGGGAGCCCTGTCCTCATTATTTCTCCTCTCCCAGTGTGGGAAAGGTAGTAAAAAGCCCCAAAGCCATGGTCTGTGCCAGTCTCCCTTTCCCCACCAGAGTCTCCAAGCTGCTACTTTTCAGCAGCCCCCGGGCCCTGGGGCCCTGAACCCGGGGACATTGGCTCCAGGTATTTCTTCCAGAGCCCAGCAGTCCCAAGCAAGTCCTGGACTTTGCTGCCCCTTAGTCCTGGCTTACGTCTGCCGGGTCATAGATGCCGTCAGGGATGAGAAACAGGCCCGCCAGGCTCAGGGTTATCTTAAAGAAGGCAAACTGGAATGGGCCCAACATCAGCAGCTGAAGCTTCTTCCTGAGGGGAGAAAAGGGCAGGACTGGGGATCCACAAACTACCCACCCCACAAACTCCCTCCAGCTCCCTCACGGGGCTCCTGGGCTAAGGCCTGGCTGCCCTGATACACACCAGCGTGGATGAACAGATGGGGACATAGGAAGAAGCCAGAGTGTTGAGAACATTGGGAGCCCCCCTTTTTGCCTTCCTCTCAGCCCCAGACCAGAATGCTGCCTTTTGAGCAAGAACCATCAGCATGTTGACCCCAATCTCATTAACCAAAATGGGCAGAAGGGGCAAGTAAATAGCCCAAGGTCCAGTTTGCTCTGTGGAGCTGGAGTTCACAGGGGCTCACCTCCCTCTGCTCCTCTCACCCCGGGGGTGCCCCATGTGGGTCCTGACTGGGGGACGCCGCCCTTCACCACTGGCTTTGTTCCATAAAGCTGTCCCCCCAGTGCCCCCCGCACTACCCCCATTGCCCCCCCTCACCTGGAAAGCCTGAGTGGGGGGCAGCAGGGGCAGCAGCAGCAGCAGGGGCCTGTGCCCGTGGGCAGCGCCACCCCCCCCAGCACCCTCAGCACGGCCTCCGGCCCCCCGAAGCCCTTCACCATGACCTGCATCAGCAGGCAGAAGCAGGCCGCGTAAAACCTGTGGGGCGGTGGAGGGGGGTGAGAGGCGGGAGGCACAGGGCCCACCCCCCGCAACCATCCACAGGTGTGACCCTGGGGGAGAGGGAGGCAGACAGGGTCCAGGGCCCTGGGAGGAGGGGACTTTTGAGCTGTGGGAACAAAACGGTGACTGAGGATGAACAGAACCAGAAGCTCAAAAGACCCAGGTTAGTTAGCACAGGTTGGAAAGGGCCAGATTCCTGATCATGTGGTTTGCAAGCTGGGGAGGGACAGGGGATAGAAGGAGACATGGACGCTGGAGTCCTGGGTGCGCGGGGAACAGAAGGGGGCCCCAGGAGGATACCAGCTCCGGGGGCAGGGCAGGACGCTCACGAGGTTATGGCCATCTCCACCAGCAGGAGGGAACGCGGGATCCAGAGACCAAAGCAGCAGAACACGGACACTACCTGCTTGGAGAGGAGTAAGAAGCTGAAGGCAGGGAGGGAGGCTGCTCGCCCACTGGAAGCAAAACCCAAGCATTTGAGGTGCCATGACTTAAAAGTGGCCAGCTAGAAAAATGACTAACTAAAAAAACTTTTTAAAATTCATCTGTCAGTTCTATATCTAGGATTAAAGACAGGGAGTCCCCGTGAGTCCGGGGCTCTTTTGAAAACTGTCTCATCCTATGCCCTGTGGTAGGAGTGGGTAAGTTCATCCTTAGGTGTAAGGAGATCAAGATCCATCCCTTCCTTTTCAACACCCCATGTTATTAAAGTATCTCTGATGACTTGAGATGGCCCAGGCTGATGTCGTCTGGCAGGGAAGGGCCTCAGAGCTGTCTTCTCCACTCCTGACAGACACACACAGCTCACCACAAAGAAACAAGTCCAATCGTACAGCCTCAGAGCAAGCCAAAGACCCATACAGTGACTGTGGGCATGAGTTTCAATGGCCTACAATAAGGGGAGAGCTGCATGACCTTTGGGTTGGGGGGAGTTCTTGCCTCCTATGCCAAGGAGCTGCTGCCTGCCTGTACAGTGGGGGCTGGTGGGGAGCTTGCTTTTAATAGCAAAACTGTGCAGGGAGTAGGGAGTGGGGCTGCTGGAGGGCCGTGCAGTTTCTCCAGCTGTCTCTGTGGCTCAAACACTCCATCCCACTGCCCATTGGCCTCCCACGCATGGAGTCCTCACTGTAAATGGAGGTCGGATTGCAAGCACGCACCCTGAGGTGGTAGAGGCCGGCAACCCTTTGCTGACTTGGGTTGTTGCCCTTGAGGACTTCTCAGAAGGGCCACTGCCTCCTCACCGTGGGTGCAGAGCTGCTCCAGAGCAGAGTCTTCCTCTTGATGGGGCAGCGGGTGTTCTTGTACAGGTAGACGGCATCCTCCAGGAAGATGGCGACTGAGCCCAATGCGAGCAAACTCATGAGGACCGTGAGAGCGACTTCTGCAGGGCCCAGGGCTGGGGTGGGAAGAGAGGGCAGACTCCAGGGAGCTGAAGCCCAGGACTGAGGGGCAGACGTGAGCTTACTCGCTGAGATCTGAATGGTTTAATCATGTCTAGAATTATCTGGTCTAGGCTCCTAGCCATGCAGAAGAATGGCTTTTTCCTAGACCTAGAATATCTAACATGTGGCTAAGAAGTAGTCCTTCCTCTGCATGGATGGGTGCCTAGACCAGATAATTCTAGATATGGTAAGGCTTACCCAAAGCAGAGTATAGACAACAAACAAGTTTTATCTAATGTAAATAATTAGCAAACATTCTGAATTAGGAGGTCAGCAGGGCCTGTCTACTTGTTTACCTCCAGTGCCAGATGTCCTGGTAGCAGACATGGGCCAATTAACATTATAATTGAAGCAGAATGTAGTTAAAGATATATTTTAGAAGCTGTTTAAATTTGATTTCAAAAGTATGTCATGAAACTGGGACATTAGAAAGGGATTTTAACAAAAAAGAAACGGATACAAACAGACTCCCTGGGCACTGGACCCATGTTGGCCTCACACTCAGTCTTACATTAAGTGTGGTCCAGTAGCTCTCCTTAGTGTTGACTGAAATCATTTGAGAAGTTGTTAAAAAGTAGCTGCTTCAGCATTTCTGGGATGGGCCCAGTGATCTGCATTTTTAACAAACTCCCCTAGTAAAAGTCAGAGATAACAAACACTTGGACAAACACCCGTCAAGTGACTCTGGCCTCACCACTGCTAACAGGAAAAAGTTGACGTAGTCACACTATGTGTTTCTGGACATGTGATTCATCAGTGCAACAATTAGTTTTAAACAAAAGGTTGTGTGTCCTTAAGGACTAAGCCTGGACCCTCATTTATCTAAGGCCTTCGCTGGTTGGCAGACTCTTTCCTTCCCACTTCCTGACCGGCTAGAGGGAGAAGGGGGAGAGGAGCCTGTGGGGGCCGTGCATGGCCCTAGAGCCCTGGCGGTCAGGTAGGAGGAGGGACCGGCTGGTCCGCCCTAGGCTTTGGTGACTGAGGACAGCCCAGTCCCAGGGCTAGTACTGCAGAGCTAGAAACCAAACCACAGTAATGACTTGAGTTGCTGGCATCTGGGTTGATCATACCTGGTGGCATCACAGGGAGCAGCCAGGACAAATGGGTATCAGTCAAAAACTGTCCCGTTGATCCTACTTCCTCTTATGTCATGGCACACGTTTATTTCTGTTTGCTTTCTCCAGTGGAGGACCCTCATCTCTGGCCTCAGTTAGGTCCAATGGTCAATCCAGTGGGCCTGTCCTGGGGAAGGTGGCCCTTGGGTTCCGGCTCCCAGGCTGGACTTTAGAAGTCAGAAAGAAACCTTTTCTACCACAGGCCACAGAAGGCAGGATTTGCTATTTTTCTCCCCACCTACCCACCTCCACTTAGGATGCAGCCCTCAGCTGACAGGGCATTGCTGTTACTGTTTAGCTGACTGAGGCTAACAAACATTTGGACAAACACTGGTGAAGCAACTCTGGCCTCACCATTGCTAACAGGAAGAAGTTAACATAGTCACACTAAGTGTTTCTGAACATGTGATCCATCAGTGCAGCCATCATGCATCAATTACCTCTCCAAGTATTGCTCCAGTAGGCCCGGCAAGTTTGGAACATGAAAAAAACTGGTTGCAGTTCTTTCTTAAAAAGAGACTTTACTTTTCCTCCATGAAAAATTTAAAATATAACATCACAGAGAATTTTTTTTTACACAATCTTACCCTTATATAACAAAAATGAGTATTTGAAACAATCATGGAGATTCACATAAAGGCTTCCATATATCAAAATGATTCAAGATAGATTAAAGAGAGAAGTCTTTAAAAATCGAACCAGGGGGCCCAGTCAGTGAGCTGCTGCCGAGGACTCAACACCTCTCTCTCCAGCCCCCTCATCCCCCCTAAAAAGGAATCATATGGTATGTCCGGGGACCAGAACTTCCAATCTTTTGGCCCCTCTGCTGATGCAAATAAAGGTGATGATCTGCTTCTTGCTGGCATTGAGGATTATATTCATATAAGAATTCAACAACACAGAGAAGACAAGTAGTGATTCTACAACAGGTTGCTACGCTGATGGACAGTGACTGTAAAGGAGTATATAGGGGGGACCTGGTATAGGGGAGAGCCTAGTAAACAAAGTATTCGTCATGTAAGTGTAGATTAATGATTAAAAAAAAAAAATGCAGTTCCTATGTGGTGACCTCTAATGAGTTCTACACAATGATATAAAGGACATATAAAAGTGTAGGCAAAGGGTCTGTTTGTGTTTATACAGAGGATCAAAGCCTAATTTGGCTACCCCGAAAATGAACTAAGATACGATATGAAAGAGAACTTCCAACATCAGCACTCTCTGGAAGACTCATGCCAGAAGATGATCATCAAAAAACCCCAACAAAGATCCACGCACTGCGACAGCTGTAGATGCACTCATCCCACCAGCTCCTGGACTTGCCATGGGAATGAAGGAGATATCTAAGCTGGCCTGTGCATACAGTAAAACAACAAATTTGACTGGATCTATACTGTTGGAACTCAACCAAGAATTAGGAGAAGTGCAAATTGTAGCGCTCCAAAATCTTACAACTACAGACTATTTACTGTTAAAAGAACATATGGGATGTGAACAGTGCCCAGGAATGGGTTGTTTTAATTTGTCTGATTTTTCTCAAACTATTCAAATTCAGTTAGATAATAACCATCATATCATTGATAAGTTTTCACAAATGCCTAAGGTGCCTAACTGGTTTTCTTGGTTTCACTGGAGATGGCTGGTAATTACAGATATGCTTTGGTTATGTAACTATACTCCTATTATGTTAATGTGTGTGCGCAATTTAAGTAGTAGCTTAAAATCTATACATGCTGAAGTTACTCTACAAGAAGATATGTCAAAGAAATAATCAATCTTCCCATGTTTTCTCCCGCCTGCTACTTCTATAGCTTTTCTTCTTCCTTCCTAATTACAACAAATTCTTAAATAGAATTCGTGCCTCATATCAAATTTACCGAGTATCATAACTCCTCCAAGTGGTAAAGATACCTCAAGACAAATGCTGGGCATAGAAGCCACAGGGCATAAATATGCAAAGAAATAAAAAGCTAACCATTTCAAACAATAAGGCTTCTCTCTCACTTACCAACTTAACATTTCCCTGTATGGCCCTGGAAGATGACTGGTTAGCCAGAGACGGGTAAGATTCCTCAAGGGAGGAACAACTTAAGACAGGCACAGTCGCAGGGGGGTCATCAGGTGAGAAATTGGGGATCAACAGAGGTGAGGCTTAGAACCTCACCCCCCCTGTTCTGAGAGAAATCTTCTGCATACGTGGATGTTTTATTGCCCTTGTCTAGCTTGGATTAACACATAGTCTACAGGCACACACCTGATCATCTACATTTGCTCTCTTACAACACTAAACTATGTTTTCTACCTTTATGTTGTATCTACCTACCACTTCAGCATTTTATTAAAAATAATAAAGAGAGAAATGTGGTATCCACATATAAATCAAGTATAAAAATCAAATGTGTATTCATATTTGAACTGACTGTTTATAGTTCATAATGCATGAGCAAAACCAAAAGTTTCTGTGATGACTGCCCTTGTACTGTTCACCATGTAACTTATTCATTATGTAAGAATTTGTTCTCCATGTAAGAACTTGTTCGTTATGCTTCAGAAGATTGGAGACTGACGAAAATTAGGCTTGGGGTGGATTAATGATTGTGCATTGAGCATTGACTCCCCTATACAGAATTTTATTGTTGTTAACAACCATTTGATCAATAAATATGAGAGATGCCCTAACAACAACAACCAAAAAAAAAGTACACACTTCCAATTGTAAAATAAATAAGTAACCGGGATGTAATGTATAGCATAAGGAATATAGTCAAAATATTGTAACAACTTGGTATGGTGATAGCTGGTACCTAGAATTATCATGTATATAAATGTTGAATCACTGTGTTGTACACCTGAAACTAATGTAATGTAATACTGTGTGTCAACTACCCTTCAATAAAAAATAATTATCTAAAAAAAAAAAAAAAGAATTCAACAGAGAAACAGCAGGAAGACCCTTGCCACTGTCCAGGGCATGGCTGATGATGATGATAAAAAGAAACCAGTGAAGGCATTTAAGAAGAAATTCGCTCCACCATATCATAGATAAGTTTTCACAAATGCCTAAGGTGCCTAACTGGTTTTCTTGGTTTCACTGGAGATGGCTGGTAATTACAGGTATGCTTTGGTTAGGTAACTATATTCCTATTATGTTAATGTGTGTGCACAATTTAATTAGTCGTTTAAAACCTATCCATGCTGAAGTTACTCTACAAGAAGATATGTCAAAGAAATAATCAATCTTCCCAGGTTTTCTTCCGCCTGCTACTTCTGTAGCTTTTCTTCTTCCTACCTAATCACAACCCTTAAATAGAATTCGTGCCTCATATCAAATTTACCGAGTATCATAATTCTTCCAAGTGGTAAAGACACCTCAAGACAAATGCTGGGCATAGAAGCCACAGGGCATAAATATGCAAAGAAATAAAAAGCTAACCTTTTCAAACGATAAGGCTTCTCTCTCACTTACCAACTTAACATTTCCCTGTATGGCCCCGGAAGATGACTGGTTAGCCAGAGACGGGTAAGATTCCTCAAGGGAGGAACAACCTAAGACAGGCACAGTCGCAAGGGGGTCATCAGGTGAGAAATTGGGGATCAACAGAGGTGAGGCTTAGAACCTCCCCCCTCTTGTTCTGAGAGAAATCTTCTGCATATGTGGATGTTTTATTGCCCTTGTCTAGCTTGGATTAACACATAGTCTACAGGCACACACCTGATCATCTACATTTGCTCTCTTACAACACTAAACTCTGTTTCCTACCTTTATCTCGTATCTACCTACCACTTCAGCATTTTATTAAAAATAATAATAATAGAGAAATGTGGTATCCACATATAAATCAGGTTTAAAAATCAAATGAGTATTCATATTTGAACTGACTGTGTATAGTTCATAATGCATTAACAAAACCGAAAGTTTCTGTGATGACTGCCCTTGCACTGTTCACCATGTAACTTATTCACTATGTAAGAATTTGTACTCCATGTAAGAATTTGTTCGTTATGCATCAGAAGATTGGAGACTGATGAAAATTGGGCTTGGGGTGGATTAATGATTGTGCATTGAGTATTGACCCCCCTATATAGAGATTTGTTGTGGTTAACAACTATTTGATCAATAAATATGAGAGATGCCCTCACAATATATAAACACACTTCCAATTGTAAAATAAATAAGTAACCGGGATGTAATGTATAGCATAAGGAATATAGTCAAAATATTGTAACAACTTGGTACGGTGATACCTGGTACCTAGAAATATCATGTATATAAATGTTGAGTCACTGTGTTGTACACCTGAAACTAATGTAAGGCAATGCTGTTGTCAACTACCCTTCAATTAAAAAAAAAAAAAAAAAAAAAGAAGAAATTCGCCTGCCATGGTACTGTAACTGAGCATCCAGAATATGGAGAAGTAATTCAGCTACAGGGTGACCAGTGCAAGAACACTCTGGTTCCCAGTAGAGGCTGGACTGGCTAAGCGTGACCCGCAGGAGGTTCCTGGGTTTTAAGTGCGTTTGGCTCACTGAACTTAAGTGAGGATTTCCTTGCAATGAGTAGGATTTCCTTTCAGTCCCTTGTCACAGTTTAAAATCCTCACAGTTTGTATAATGTAATAACTTGGAGTCTGCTTTTAAGTTGGACTAGTAACTCCTCCATGCAATAAACTGAAAAGAGCCATAAAAGAAATCAAACAGGAAAAATAGAAGGAAAAAAAAGAAATTCTATTTCCATCAAAGCTTTGGAGAGGAAAGACCTTTCTAAGCTTAGGTGCAATTCAAGAGATTATAAGGAGAGTGATGATCAAATTCAATATAAAGAGTCTAAATTTCTGAATGTTAAAAAAAAAAGACAGCAAACAGATTTGGGGAGGCATTTTTAATGTGTACTCAGGCTTAAGGTTTTCATTACATAAAGTCTTATTTTTATGGGGGAGGCTCTTGCAAATACATGGGAAAATGATATTAACAGTTCAGGACAGGTGGGAAAATAGTCAACTTGTTTAGTAATCAGAGAAGAGCAAAATAACAGTGATATGTTATTTTTTCTATATTAATAAAGTAATGTTTATATTATTGACTAATATCCCTAAATTTAAAACAAATGTCTAACCACTGGAATTAAGTAAATTCAGTAAAAACATTATGCAGGCATGAAAAACTTGTGCACACCATAAAAAAATCTTTACAAGAATATGTAAGAGTGTTTGTAAAAAACTTATTGACAGTCAGCAACAAAAACAAACTTATTTATAGACTGACACATATGTGGTCATCTGATTTATAACAAAACCTCCACTATAATTCATGGGGGAAAAGATTTTTTTTTCAAGAAAGTACACTGGGTTAATTGGACACCCCTTGGGAATAAAAAAACATTGACCCTCCCTCATATCATACAAAAATACATAAATGTGAAAGTTAAATCAATTAACTTTTTAGAAGAAAACGGAAGTATATTTCACAACATTGAGATTGGCAAAGATCCTTTAAAATAGGACACAAAAGCACTAATTATAAACAAAAGCATTAACAAACTGGATTTCCTTAAAATCAAGAATTTCCAATCATCAAAAGAAACCTTTATGAGAATGAAGAGACTTAATTCATAATATATAAAAAAATTTGTATCAGTAAGAAAAAAAACAATTTTTTAAATAAAAAAAAAGATCTAAATAGTTACTTTACAAAATAAAATATCCAAATGTTCGAGAAGCACTAAAAGGTGCTAAATACCAACAATCATCAGGGAAATACCAGGTGAGATGCCATTGCATACCCATCAAAGGGGTTAAAATGAAAAGGACTGGCAATTCCAAGTGGTGGTATGGATGAGAACAATTGTAATGCATACATTGCTGTTGTGTTACAGCCACTTTGTAAAACAGTTTGGTAGTATCTGTTAAAACTAAATATACTCTTACCTCATGACACAGAAATTCCACTTCTGGATACATATTCCATAGAAGCAAGTGCTTTTAATCACCAGAAGAATGTTCAGAGCAGCATTATTCATAACAGCTCAAACTAAACAGTCCATATGTTTTTCAACAAGGATACAGATAAAGTGTGATAGATTCCCACAATGGAATATCACACAGCAATAAAAAAGAATGAACTACCAATATAAGCCACAAAACAGATTAATCTTAAAAATGGCAAGTGAGGAAGCCAGACACTAGAGTATATACTGCTTGATTTTGTTTATATGAGTTGAAAAACAGGGAAAACTGATGCATAGAGGTGATAGAGGTTAGAATAGTGGTCTCTGGAGAACTGCAAAGGGGAGAGACCCCCTGCTGGATGCTGGAAATGTTCTGTCTCTTGATCTGGGTGGTGCTTTCACACAGAGGTAAAAAGGACTCACTATATAATTAAGATCATTGCCCTGTACCATATGTGTTTTATTTCTAACAACAAACCCTATGTGAACAAAGCAGAAAGCAAAACTAGCACAGTAAAATTAAAACTATGTTCTAAGGATTTGACTGGGGAGAGAAAGGTAGAAAATAATTTTAAAAAGAATGGGGCACCAGTATCATCATCTTCCATGATGGTAAATCAAGAAGTACTGTCCATATTTGTCAGAATAAGAAATAAGCTGTAAGCATAGTATATAAAACTACAAAGATAACTGACTAAAAATAGTGGTATAATCATGTGGAGGGAGTGAAAAAAGGCTGGCACTAAGTGAACTAAATCATTATGCACTATAGAGGCAGCCACAGATGATAAGCAAAAACTGAGAGTCCAGGATACAGCAGGTGCACAGACTGGTGATTGGAAGGTAACTATTCCAATACCCATCAGCTATGAAAGGACGAGGGAGATTAGATGGGAAATAAGAATGCACGGGGCAGGGCATCGTTGATTTTCATTAGTAGCCCTTTTGTACTACTTGAATTTTTAACCATGTTCTTGTATTACCTTGATAAAATAAAAATGTTAAAAAAATCATTGCAAAGAAAAATGCATAGAAATACTAAGAAAACATTAGCAGTGCTTTCTGGGTGGTGAGACTATGGGCAGTTTTTGTCTTCTTTTCCATCCTCTCCAATTAGTCTATAATGAATATGTATTTTATAGTAAAAATTATGTTCTTTAAAAGGACACATTTTGCCAAATATGTGAAAAAATTCTTTTGATGGCATGCTTATAAAGACAGGACATAAAATTGTAGGCATAGTAGGATTTCTACTGATGTTAAATAAAAGCATAGAAAAGGAAATTACACTGTGATATTTTTAGTGCCTGTCTCTGAGTAGTAGGACTATACATGATTTTCCTCTTTATACTTTTCTTTATTTTCATATTTACTTTACTGAACCTGAATTAATTTTGCAATAGAAATGCTTAGTTAAAAAAAAATGCTGAGCAAAGATAAAGTCCAGATAGGCAGAAATCAAAATTAATTCAGTGGATTTCTAAAAACCAATGTCCATTCTGGGGAGGGGACGTCACCGCTCAAGGCTTCTCCTTCCCTGATCCCCCACCCAACTGCCTCCGGTCACCTCATCAGCCACTGAGAGCAGAAACAACCATTTAGCAAAGTCTTCAAGGCCAAAGCTTTTCCTGATCTTCACTGTCCTTGACTTCCCCCTCTTCCTGGAAAATCTCCCTCCCCTCAACTCCTGGACCTGCAGCTCCTGGTCCTGACCGTAGGAGGAGAGATTCCTCATCCTCTCCCACTCCTGTGTTCTCCAAAGCAAACTCGGCAGCTCAACTCTTCTCTGCTGACAGAGGTGGAGGGTTGTCCTACCACTCCTGCAGCCTCCCAACAGCCACGTGAGCTGTTCCCGCCTCCAAGACTATCCTTGCCTTCTGCCTGTCCAGCTTTTCTCTGTGACTTCTACAGGGCTGGCTCCTCACCACTGAGCTCTCTGCTCAACAGTCCCTCCGCAGCCATGATACTGCCCCCAACAACCCCCCTCACCTGCCCTCGCAGTGAAGTTATTTACATATTTATTTGCTTATTGCCCCAACCCCCACCAGGGCAAGGACCTTGTCGGGCTTGTGCTCTGTTCCATTTCCAAGTACTTGGAATGTAGGAAGCAATCCCATGAGGATTCCTATTGCCATCTTATTTTATAGGCTTTTTCAGGAGATTAGGCTGAGAGAGCTAAGAACTTTGTCCACAGTCACAGCCTGGAAGTGAAGGAACTAGGATTTAAACCCTGTGAAGCCCACACTCTTAACCATTAGTCACTCTGACTCTTGGTGTGTGTTCACATAGACACAGGAGGGAGGTGGAGTGATATACATAACCAAATGCAACCCTAAAAGGTTGTTTACGTTTATGAAGGTGGAGTGGAATACATCCTAACCAATACAGAAATGCTTTTACAGTTTCTTGTAACCACAGGCCTTGCAGTTCTATTCTTTGTCACACTTGCAGTATCTAGAGGCTCTTGTATCCGCTTCTACAGGGCAAGAGCCAAGAGAGAAGTTCCTTAGCATCCATTGCCTGACATTGCTGCTTTCCATCCAACTCATTTATCTTCAAAATTGTCCCCTACCTTATCTTTCTGCATCTTAATAGATATCACAGACAAAACTGTCCTATGGCCAAAGGATTTTTGAAAATGCCTTAAGTTAAACATATTTCTGGGGATCAACAGAGGTGAGGCTTAGAACCTCACCCCCCCTGTTTTGAGAGAAATCTTCTGCATCTGTGATGTTTCGTTGCCCTTGTCTAGCTTGGATTAATACTTAGTCTATAGGCACAGACCTGATCATCTACATTTGCCCTCTTACAGCACTAAATTATGTTTTCTACCTTTATCTTGCATCTACCTACCACTTCAGCATTTTATTTAAAAATAATAATAATAATAAGGGAGAAATGTGGGATTCACATATAAATCAAGTATAAAAATCAAATGAATAATCATATCTGACTTGATTGTTTATCGTTCATGATGGGTGATCAAAACTGAAAGTTTCTGTGATGACTGCCCTTGCACTGTTCACCATGTAAGAACTTATTCACTATGTGAGAACTTGTTCACCATGTAAGAACTTGTTCGTTATGCTTCAGAAGATTGGAGACTGTTGAGAATTAGGCTTGGCGTTGATTAATGATTGTGCATTGAGTCCCCTATACAGAATTTTATTGTTGTTAACAACCATTTGATCAATAAATATGAGAGATGCCCTCTCAAAAAAAAAATGTATCATAGACCTACATTTGTAAGTGAAGATAAAAATTTTAGAAAATATAATGTTCTAAATACAAAAAAAAAAAAGTTAAACAGAGGCGGAGCCAACATGGCGGCGTGAGTAGGACAGTGGGAATCTCCTCCCAAAAACATATATACTTTTGAAAATACAACAAACACAACTAGCCCTAAAAGAGAGACCAGAAGACGCAGGACAGTGGCCAGACTGCAGCTACACCAGCGAGAACCCAGCGACTGGTGAAAGGGGTAAGATACAAGCCCCGGCCCTGCGGGACCCGAGCGCCCCTCCCCCCAGCTCCCAGCGGGAGAACAATAGGCAGAGCGGGAGGGAGACGGAGCCCAGGACTGACGAACACCCAGCCCCAGCCATCCGGGCCAGAGCGCAGACACAGTATATGCCCAGGGGGCCCTGGATACTGAGAGAACAGGGAGTAAGACCTCTGAGCGGGTGCTGAAGCTGATGTCCCTGTGACAAAGAAAAGCGGGGGCTTTTTGAAAGTCTTAAAGGGACAGGGACTTAACAGCTTGACGGAAAAAACCCAGGTCACAGTACAGCAGCTGGAAATTACAGGGAAAACCGGGTGCACTAACCCCCTGGGCAACAGCTCTGAGACCCCTCACGGAGGCAAACAGTCAAGCAGCCCCCCCACCCATCACCCCACCGGGCGCTGCGAAAGCAGAGAAGCAGCCTGAGACAAGTTCCGCCCACAGAAAGGGAAATTTCTCCCTCCCGGCCAGGCAAGACACAAAGACCCACTCTACACGCAATTACCCAACACAAGCCACTAGGGGTCGCAGTTGCCCCAGTAAAGAAAGGCCAGTAGTAAGTGAAAATTTTGGCCCTCCCAGCTGACAGTCAATAGCACCTGTCAACATGAAAAGGCAAAAAAATATGATCCAGACAAGACTAACCCAGACAGCTTCGGCATCTGCTACATCTTCCCCTGAGAAGGAATCTGGGGAGATAGATTTAGCCAGTCTACCTGAAAAAGAATTCAAAACAAAGGTCATAACCATGCTGATGGACTTGCAGAGAAATATGCAAGAACTAAGGAAGGAGAATTCAGAAATAAAACAAGCTCTGGAAGGACTTCAAAACAGAATGGACGAGATGCAAGAGACCATTAATGGACTAGAAAACAGAGAACAGGAACGCAGAGAAGCTGATGCAGAGAGAGATAAAAGGATCTCCAGGAATGAAAGAATTTTAAGAGAGCTGAGTGATCAATATAAAAGAAATAATATAAGAATCATAGGCATTCCAGAAGAAGTAGAGAGAGAAAAGGGGATAGAAAATGTCTTTGAAGAAATAATTGCTGAAAATTTCCCAAAACTAGGGGAAGAAATGGCCTCTCAGACCACAGAGGTACACAGAACTCCCATGACAAGGGATCCAAGGAGGGCAACACCAAGACACATAATAATTAAAATGGCAAAGATCAAAGACAAGGACAAAGTATTACAAGCAGCCAGAGAGAAAAAAAAGGTTACCTACAAAGGAAAACCCATCAGGCTATCATCAGACTTCTCAACAGAAACCCTACAGGCCAGAAGAGAATGGCATGATATACTTAATGCAATGAAACAGAAGGGCCTCGAACCAAGACTACTGTATCCAGCACGAATATCATTTAAATATGAAGGAGGGATTAAACAATTCCCAGACAAGCAAAAGTTGAGGGAATTTGCCTCCCACAAACCACCTCTACAGGGCATCCTACAGGGACTGCTCTAGATGGGAGCACTCCTAAAAAGAGCACACAACAAAACACCCAACATATGAAGAAGGGAGGAGGAGGAATAAGAAGGGAGAGAAATAAAGAATCATCAGATTGTGTTTATAATAGCTCAACAAGCGAGTTAAGTTAGACAGTAAGACAGTAAAGAAGCTAACCCTAAACCTTTGGTAACCACAAACTTAAAGCCTGCAATGGCAATAAATTCATACCTTTCAATAATCACCCTAAATGTAAATGGACTGAATGCACCAATCAAAAGACACAGAGTAATAGAATGGATAAAAAAGCAAGATCCATCCATATGCTGCTTACAAGAGACTCACCTCAAACCCAAAGACGCGCACAGACTTAAAGTCAAGGGATGGAAAAAGATATTTCAAGCAAACAACAGAGAGAAGAAAGCAGGTGTTGCAATTCTGGTATCAGACAAAACAGACTTCAAAATAAAGAAAGTAACAAAAGACAAAGAAGGACATTACATAATGATAAAGGGCTCAGTCCATCAAGAGGATATAACCATTATAAATATATATGCACCCAATACAGGAGCACCAACATACCTGAAACAAATATTAACAGAACTAAAGGAGGAAATAGAATGCAATGCATTCATTCTAGGAGACTTCAACACACCACTCACTCCAAAGGACAGATCCACCAGACAGAAAATAAGTAAGGACACAGAGGCACTGAACAACACACTAGAACAGATGGACCTAATAGACATCTACAGAACTCTACATCCAAAAGCAACAGGATACACATTCTTCTCAAGTGCTCATGGAACATTCTCCAGAATAGACCACATACTAGGACACAAAAAGAGCCTCAGTAAATTCCAAAAGATTGAAATCCTACCAACCAACTTTTCAGACCACAAAGGCATTAAACTAGAAATAAACTGTTCAAAGAAAGCAAAAAGGCTCACAAACACATGGAGGCTAAACAACACGCTCCTAAATAATCAATGGATCAATGACCAAATCAAAATGGAGATCCAGCAATATATGGAAACAAATGACAACAACAACACTAAGCCCCAACTTCTGTGGGACGCAGCAAAAGCAGTCTTAAGAGGAAAGTATATAAGCACTCCAAGCATATTTAAAAAAGGAAGAGCAATCCCAAAAGAACGGTCTAATGTCACAACTATCAAAATTGGAAAAAGAAGAACAAATGAGGCCTAAGGTCAGCAGAAGGAGGGACATAATAAAGATCAGAGAAGAAATAAATAAAATTGAGAAGAATAAAACAATAGCAAAAATCAATGAAACCAAGAGCTGGTTCTTCAAGAAAATAAACAAAATAGATAAGCCTCTAGCCAGACTTATTAAGAGGAAAAGAGAGTCAACACAAATCAACAGTATCAGAAATGAGAAAGGAAAAATCACAACAGATCCCGCAGAAATACAAAGAATTATTAGAGACTACTATGAAAACCTATATGCTAACAAGCTGGGAAACCTAGGAGAAATGGACAACTTCCTAGAAAAATACAACCTTCCAAGACTGACCCAAAAAGAAACAGAAAATCTAAACAGACCAATTACCAGCAACGAAATTGAAGCGGTAATCAAAAAACTACCAAAGAACAAAACCCCCGGGCCAGATGGATTTACCTCGGAATTTTATCAGACATACAGGGAAGACATAATACCCATTCTCCTTAAAGTTTTCCAAGAAATAGAAGAGGAGGGGATACTCCCAAACTCATTCTATGAAGCTAACATCACCCTAATACCAAAACCAGGCAAAGACACCACCAAAAAAGAAAACTATAGACCAATATCCCTGATGAACGTAGACGCAAAAATACTCAACAAAATTTTAGCAAACCGAATTCAAAAATACATCAAAACCATCGTACACCATGACCAAGTAGGATTCATCCCAGGGATGCAAGGATGGCACAACATTCGAAAGTCCATCAATATCATCCACCACATCAACAAAAAGAAAGACAAAAACCACATGATCATCTCCATAGATGCTGAAAAAGCATTTGACAAAGTTCAACATCCATTCATGATAAAAACTCTCAGCAAAATGGGAATAGAGGGCAAGTACCTCAACATAATAAAGGCCATCTATGAAAAACCCACAGCCAACATTATATTGAATAGCGAGAAGCTGAAAGCATTTCCGCTGAGATCGGGAACTAGACAGGGATGCCCACTCTCTCCACTGTTATTTAACATTGTACTAGAGGTCCTAGCCACGGCAATCAGACAAAACAAAAAAATACAAGGAATCCAGATTGGCAAAGAAGAAGTCAAACTGTCACTATTTGCAGATGACATGATACTGTACATAAAAAACCCTAAAGACTCCACCCCAGAACTACTAGAACTGATATCGGAATACAGCAAAGTTGCAGGATACAAAATCAACACACAGAAATCTGTGGCTTTCCTATATACCAACAATGAACCAACAGAAAGAGAAATCAGGAAAACAACTCCATTCACAATTGCATCAAAAAAAATAAAATACCTAGGAATAAACCTAACCAAAGAAGTGAAAGACTTATATTCTGAAAACTACAAGTCACTCTTAAAAGAAATTAAAGGGGACACTAACAGATGGAAACGCATCCCATGCTCATGGCTAGGAAGAATTAATATCGTCAAAATGGCCATCCTGCCCAAAGCAATATACAGATTTGATGCAATCCCTATGAAACTACCAGCAACATTCTTCAATGAACTGGATCAAATAATTCAAAAATTCATATGGAACCACCAAAGACCCCGAATAGCCAAAGCAATCCTGAGAAAGAAGAATAAAGTAGGGGGGATCTCACTCCCCAACTTCAAGCTCTATTATAAAGCCATAGTAATCAAGACAATTTGGTACTGGCACAAGAACAGAGCCACAGACCAATGGAACAGACTAGAGAATCCAGACATTAACCCAGACATATATGGTCAATTAATATTTGATAAAGGAGCCATGGACATACAATGGCGAAATGGCAGTCTCTTCAACAGATGGTGCTGGCAAAACTGGACAGCTACATGTAGGAGAATGAAACTGGACCATCGTCTAACCCCATATACAAAAGTAAACTCAAAATGGATCAAAGACCTGAATGTAAGTCATGAAACCATTAAACTCTTGGAAGAAAACATAGGCACAAACCTCTTAGACATAAACATGAGTGACCTCTTCTTGAACATATCTCCCCGGGCAAGGAAAACAACAGCAAAAATGAACAAGTGGGACTATATTAAGCTGAAAAGCTTCTGTACAGCAAAAGACACCATCAATAGAACAAAAAGAAACCCTACAGTATGGGAGAATATCTTTGAAAATGACACATCCGATAAAGGCTTGACGTCCAGAATATATAAAGAGCTCACACGCCTCAACAAACAAAAAACAAATAACCCAATTAAAAAATGGGCAAAGGAACTGAACAGACGGTTCTCCAAAAAAGAAATACAGATGGCCAACAGACACATGAAAAGATGCTCCACATCGCTAATTATCAGAGAAATGCAAATTAAAACTACAATGAGGTATCACCTCACACCAGTAAGGATGGCTGCCATCCAAAAGACAAACAACAACAAATGTTGGCGAAGCTGTGGAGAAAGGGGAACCCTCCTACACTGCTGGTGGGAATGTAAACTTGTTCAACCATTGTGGAAAGCAGTATGGAGGTACATCAAAATGCTCAAAACAGACTTACCATTTGACCCAGGAATTGCACTCCTAGGAATTTACCCTAAGAATGCAGCAATCAAGTATGAGAAAGATCAGTGCACCCCTATGTTTATCGCAGCACTATTTACAATAGCCAAGATTTGGAAGCAACCTAAATGTCCATCGATAGATGAATGGATAAAGAAGATGTGGTACATATACACAATGGAATACTACTCAGCCATAAGAAAAGGGCAAATCCAACCATTTGCAGCAACATGGATGGAGCTGGAGGGTATTTTGCTCAGTGAAACATGCCAAGCAGAGAAAGAGAAATACCAAATGATTTCACTCATCTGTGGAATATAAGAACAAAGGAAAAACTGAAGGAACAAAACAGCAGCAGAATCACAGAACTCAAGAATGGACTAACAGGTACCAAAGGGAAAGGGACTGGGGAGGATGGGTGGGTAGGGAGGGATAAGGGGGGGAGAAGTAGGGGGGTATTAAGATTAGCATCCATAGCGGGGTGGGAGAAAGGGGAGGGCTGTACAACACAGAGAAGACAAGTAGTGATTCTACAACAGGTTGCTACGCTGATGGACAGTGACTGTAAAGGAGTATATAGGGGGGACCTGGTATAGGGGAGAGCCTAGTAAACAAAGTATTCGTCATGTAAGTGTAGATTAATGATTAAAAAAAAAAAAATGCAGTTCCTATATGGTGACCTCTAATGAGTTCTACACAATGATATAAAGGACATATAAAAGTGTAGGCAAAGGGTCTGTTTGTGTTTATACAGAGGATCAAAGCCTAATTTGGCTACCCCGAAAATGAACTAAGAAACGATATGAAAGAGAACTTCCAACATCAGCACTCTCGGGAAGACTCATGCCAGAAGATGATCATCAAAAAACCCCAACAAAGATCCACGCACTGCGACAGCTGTAGATGCACTCATCCCACCAGCTCCTGGACTTGCCATGGGAATGAAGGAGATATCTAAGCTGGCCTGTGCATACAGTAAAACAACAAATTTGACTGGATCTATACTGTTGGAACTCAACCAAGAATTAGGAGAAGTGCAAATTGTAGCGCTCCAAAATCTTACAACTACAGACTATTTACTGTTAAAAGAACATATGGGATGTGAACAGTGCCCAGGAATGGGTTGTTTTAATTTGTCTGATTTTTCTCAAACTACTCAAATTCAGTTAGATAATAACCATCATATCATTGATAAGTTTTCACAAATGCCTAGGGTGCCTAACTGGTTTTCTTGGTTTCACTGGAGATGGCTGGTAATTACAGGTATGCTTTGGTTATGTAACTATACTCCTATTATGTTAATGTGTGTGCGCAATTTAAGTAGTAGCTTAAAATCTATACATGCTGAAGTTACTCTACAAGAAGATATGTCAAAGAAATAATCAATCTTCCCATGTTTTCTCCCGCCTGCTACTTCTATAGCTTTTCTTCTTTCTTCCTAATTACAACGAATTCTTAAATAGAATTCGTGCCTCATATCAAATTTACCGAGTATCATAACTCCTCCAAGTGGTAAAGATACCTCAAGACAAATGCTGGGCATAGAAGCCACAGGGCATAAATATGCAAAGAAATAAAAAGCTAACCATTTCAAACAATAAGGCTTCTCTCTCACTTACCAACTTTACATTTCCCTGTATGGCCCCGGAAGATGACTGGTTAGCCAGAGACGGGTAAGATTCCTCAAGGGAGGAACAACCTAAGACAGGCACAGTCGCAGGGGGGCCATCAGGTGAGAAATTGGGGATCAACAGAGGTGAGGCTTAGAACCTCACCCCCCCTGTTCTGAGAGAAATCTTCTGCATACGTGGATGTTTTATTGCCCTGGTCTAGCTTGGATTAACACATAGTCTACAGGCACACACCTGATCATCTACATTTGCTCTCTTACAACACTAAACTATGTTTTCTACCTTTATGTTGTATCTACCTACCACTTCAGCATCTTATTAAAAATAATAAAGAGAGAAATGTGGTATCCACATATAAATCAAGTATAAAAATCAAATGTGTATTCATATTTGAACTGACTGTTTATAGTTCATAATGCATGAGCAAAACCAAAAGTTTCTGTGATGACTGCCCTTGTACTGTTCACCATGTAACTTATTCACTATGTAAGAAATTGTTCTCCATGTAAGAACTTGTTCGTTATGCTTCAGAAGATTGGAGACTGACGAAAATTAGGCTTGGGGTGGATTAATGATTGCGCATTGAGCATTGACTCCCCTATACAGAATTTTATTGTTGTTAACAACCATTTGATCAATAAATATGAGAGATGCCCTAACAACAACAACCAAGAAAAAGTACACACTTCCAATTGTAAAATAAATAAGCAACCGGGATGTAACGTATAGCATAAGGAATATAGTCAAAATATTGTAACAACTTGGTATGGTGATAGCTGGTACTTAGAATTATCATGTATATAAATGTTGAATCACTGTGTTGTACACCTGAAACTAATGTAATGTAATACTGTGTGTCAACTACCCTTCAATAAAAAATAATTATCTAAAAAAAAAAAAAAAAAAAGTTAAACATATTTCTTCCTGCAGAGCATTCTGAAGTTTTTAATCTGATTTATATTGCTAATTTCCTAAAGGGAGTTATAGAATATAAAGCTTATTTTTCTATAGAGTCTGTTTTCATGAAGCGCTCCTTGATAGTATGCCAAGGAACCCACTTTGGGAAATGCTTGTCTAAGTGACCATTTTGAATACTTATACCTTTAGCAACTAGCAAGTTTCCTACTGTCTCTAAAATAGTAAAGATTGCTTTTTTAAATAAGGAAAACAATATAAGAACATTAAAAATTTGAAAAAAGAGTATCACCCAAAATCCTAGCGAGTTCCTAACCAAAAATTATTGTCATTTCTGCAGTTTCCATGGAGGTTAAGAGGTTGAGAGCATAGGCTTTGGTTCCTGAGTTCCAAGTAAAATTCTACTTACTGCTTACTGCATGACCTTGGACAGGTTATTTATGCTCTCATTAAACCTCTTAGCACTATGTGGGGCATGTAGTATTTGCTCAATAAAGAGTAGCTTTAAAAATATCCTGGTTAAAATGCATACGTATTATATTACTACAGTTACTATAAATACTGTATCCTGTTTTTCACCTAACATTTCATCATGTTCTATCAAAAATGCTTTTTATAATTATTTTTACAATTATAAAAATTCCAAAAATAAAGAGAATAATAGAGGAAACATTCATATACCCATAACCCATTTGTCTGGCCCCTCCCACTCCCCATAACCCATTTTATAGAGCATTAGGATGTTGCCAATTTTGCTTCAAAAATTACTTTTAGATTGAGGGGCATGCAATAAAATGCACAAATCTTAGTATACAGCTTGATAAATTTTGACATGTATACTAAAAGTTACTTTTAGAAGAATAAAACATTAAAGATAATAATAATAAAGAGAGAAATGTGGTATCCACATATAAATCAAGTATAAAAATCAAATGAGTATTCATATTTGAACTGACTGTTTATAGTTCATAATGCATGAGCAAAACCGAAAGCTTCTGTGATGACTGCCCTTGTACTGTTCACCATGTAACTTATTCACTATGTAAGAATTTGTTTTCCATGTAAGAACTTGTTCGTTATGCTTCAGAAGATTGGAGGCTGACGAAAATTAGGCTTGGGGTGGATTAATGATTGTGCATTGAGCATTGACTCCCCTATACAGAATTTTATTGTTGTTAACAACCATTTGATCAATAAATATGAGAGATGCCCTCACAAAAACAAAAAACAAAACAAAACAAAACAAAACAAAAAAGCACACATTTCCAATTGTAAAATAAATAAGTAACCGGGATGTAATGTATAGCATAAGGAATATCATCAAAATATTGTAACAACTTGGTATGGTGATTGCTGGTACCTAGAATTATCATGTATATAAATGTTGAATCACTGTGTTGTACACCTGAAACTAATGTAATGTAATACTGTGTGTCAACTACCCTTCAATAAAAAATAATTATCTGCAAGAAAAATAAAATGTTTGTGTTTCACATTTAGGTGTTTAATCTGTCTGAATTAAAGTTATGCTGGAGCTACGTTCATGTTTATTTATTTGCCACAGGCACAGGCAGTTGTCCGGCATCCATCACTTCTGAAAGAGTCCCTCCTGCCCCTCTGACATGTGGAGCATCCTTTCACAGAGCAAGTCTCCACAAGGGCTGGGTCTATTTCTGGGCCCTCTGTCCTATTCCATTTTTCTACTTGCTAGGCCCCTTGAAGTTATTATTCATTGCTTTAATTATTACAGTCTTATTATAAGCCTTAATCTCCGGTAGAGCAAATAACCCCTTAAAGTTTTTCAAAATTGTCTTGGCTTTTCTTGACCCTTGACTCTTGAATGTAAATGTTTGGATCAGTCCACTAAAAGCAAATCCTGTAGGGATTATAATTGCAGTCATATCACATGCATTTAAGAAACAGATTATCGAAAGATTCAGTAGTTCTTCCAAGATTGCTCTTTCTTAAATGGCATTTACATTAAGGAACAACAGCGTTTGCAGATGAAGGAGGATGGGGTTCCACCAGATCCTCCATAGGTGCCTCTTCCTGACTCTCCTGATTTATTGGTGTCACCAATTCCCCAGGTTCCCAGCATCAGTATTAGAGTCTCTTTTTCCTTCACTTACCTTTGCCGCTCTTCACTTACACTTTCACCCGCTCCTTCTTTGGGTTGCCTCTGTTTTCCGACCTTCCCTTCCTTTCCCTGACACTGCTGCGGCTCAGTCACCTGTCACCCATGCTGGGCTGGAGCAATAACCTCCCATTTATGTCCCTGCTTCTCAAGACTCCATCATGATTACTGATTAACATCCCTGAAGCACCACGCAGCCCCTCCCAGGCTCAGGGCGCTCGCCTGCGCTCCTGTCTGCAGCACTGAGGACAACACCCCTGCCTGACACCGATCTTGCCCCACCTCACCTGCCCACCTGCCCGCCTGCCCGCTCAGTTGCCCGTGCCTCCCACCGGTAACCTTGAATCCTGCCCATTGAGCTCCTCAGCATCTGGGGACCCTCCACTCCTTCGGTCTCCATTCCCACCCCCACGGTGCCCAACGGCTGCTTCCGCTCTCCTTTGGCCTCCCATCTTCAACAGTTCCACCTGGACCACGGCAGCTCCCCAGACCCAGGCCCAGAATGGTCTCCTTACTTTGAACCTCCTTCCACTTCTATTTGCACATTTTGTAGCAAAGCAACGTGGGACCCATTTTCACTGTGTCAGCCAGGGTTTCTCAGTCTCTGAGAAAGGAGGATGGGGTTCTACCAGATCCTCCATAGGCACAAGAGACGCTTTGGCCCAGATGGCTTTTTATTATGGGGGCGCCCTTTGTTTCCAGGCCAGTATTCCTGGCCTCTACCCATGAGATGCCAGTAGCACTTTCTGTTGTGGCAACTGAAACCATCTTCTCGACACTGCCAAAAGTCCCCTGGGGGACAAAATTGCCTCTGAGTGACAACCACTGGTGGAAGGGAAAACGTGTACCACCCGCTGTACTCTCTGAACAAGATGTTCTTGGACTGGATGGGGCAGCTGCCTGCTGGTGTGAAGCACAGAGGGCCTCTCTGGACACTCTGGCAGCTGGCATTCGCTTTGGTTCAGAGCACGTGAAATGAGACCGAGCATTGCACCCAGGACATCCCCATGCCTGCCTCCTAATGCACGTTGACTGCACCCTGTCATTCAGGAAGAGCGTGCACTGGAGGTGACAGCTTCAGGAAGGAGGCTACCACAGACACACAGACTCCTCCTGCTCATCACTGTCTGGGATGCGAATCATCCAGTTGGAAAACAAAATAAAATGTGGATGTGAGCCGCTTTTGCTTGAAGATGCTAGGGTCATTTGATGGCCCTGTTTTACACGTCCAGGGAATAAACCGAATCCCATTGCTGCCTTTCACTTTCAAAAGCAACTCAGTAATAAGTTCTAGTGGCCAACACTGTCAGAATACTTTTACTGTTTCACCTAAGTTCTAAGAACATTATTCATAATAACCAGCCCTCTAGAATGATCTAGACCCTTTCTCAAGGAGGCTGTTATGCAGGCTCCAAGGGGCTTCTGTGGGGCATGGATCACTTGGGCTCCATCTGGAGTCTCTGCGTGGCTCTGGCTGAAAAATGCTCCCGGCCAGTGTGGACAGTTTGAATGGGCTTGGAGGCTAAGCTCTGTGGGAACCCAACAAGCCGTTTGTCTCCCAAGCTGGCTTGTCACGCTTCTCTGCTGGCCACCTGGCTCCTCTAGGAGTTTCTCTTCTCCAGCACTTTGACTATGAAAGACAGAAACTGTGCCAGCCATCCTCCCAGGCTGTGCAGGCTGGCCAGCTCAGGACCACCTCTCCTCAGCTGCTCTGTTACAGTGGGTGGACCCTCAGACACGGGCAGGGAGGTGGCTGGTGACTTTGGTCGGTGTTTACATTCAGTTAGATGCTTCTTTATGTTCTAAACACTCCTTTCAGGGTAAACTGTTCTTTCAGGATGTGGGGAGGGAGGGTATAGATAACAGACCTATCAAGATTGACTGGTTACCACACAGAGGAGAAGCAGACCCTGACTTCACTTTGAAGTACATTACACTCATTGGCATACCAAAAATCTCACCCCTTGGCACCGTGACAGTTCCAAGGCGGTCTGTCACCTAATGACAAAAAGAGGGTGGCACCCTGTTTCCCAGAAATCCCCTCCCTATGCCAGAAAAATGCCTCCTGACCCAGTGAATATTCCACTCCTGCTTAAATTCTAGTTATAAGACCACCCAACCTGAACCTCACCGCTGCTCACCTCTGGAGCACGCCCACACTCCCTCCTTGAGTGTGCACTTTGCTGTGCTAAACTACTCTTTGCTTGTACGTGTTCCACCAGTGGCAAATTCTTTCTCCATCAGAGCCAAGGACCCTTTCCTGGGTTGAGGTCTCATGTAGCACCACAGAGCTCTGCCCAGATTGGATTGCTGGGCAATGCTCTCAGCTCTCCTGACTTCCTGCTCGGATGCTCATTTCCTCCTTTTAGTTCCCTCTGGGGAGGGTCCCTGACTCACCTCTCAGAAGCTGAGCTGCAGTGGGGGCATGAGAGAAGCAGGCAGAGGGGATGTTGTAATTGGTTTTTAGTAACTCCAGAAGATCTGCTGTGTACCTGGAAAGACACCAGCCTGCATTCAGAATATGGGAACCTGGGGCAGGGGGTGGTACCAGTTTGGACACCAGTTACTGGGCACGCCTTCAAACACTCCTGGGTTCAAGTAGCTTGTCCATTTCCCCTCAAGGCCCTGATTCTTAGGCCCAGGCCAGTGCATAAGGCAGGCTGCCACTTAGGCCATGAGAGGTCTGGCTACAGGGCCTAAAAAGCAGTCCATTTTCTCCACTTCCACTAGGGCAACACCAAGGGCTGGCCATGGAGGAAGAGCAGGGTGGACCCTTAGCCCCAGGGATGGGCCCCAGTTGGTCAGGGTTCTGTGTGTATCTCCCAAATCCCCCAACTTTGGGATCTTTCTCTCCCCAGATCAGGAGTAAAGCCAAGTCTCTGAGGAGGTCCCTGCGGTCCTTGGGGACAGCCAGGCCATTATCAGTCCCGTGTCATTCTGTATGCTGGAGCCAAAGGGCCCAGGGAGGGAGGAAGGGACAGGCCAGAGTGATAGGGGCCACAGCTGCTTAGTGACAGGCTCTGGGCTCAGGGCATGGTGCCGCTACTCACCTGGGGTCGAGCTTTATCTGAGTCCTATCTGGCTCCATCGTCTTCTCTTCCTCTCTGGCCTTGCCAGCAGGCACTGAGGAGCAGGCAGGTGGCAGCTCCCGCCGGCCCTGCTTCCTGCTAGCCTTCCTAGGGGACGCAGGCCAGCGTACGCAGAGTGGCTTTGTCTTCCCCTCTGCGTCTCTCTCCTCTGGACTCCCGCACCCACAGGTTCCTATACCCTACCCCACAGTTCAGCCTGGAGGAATTTGATCCTCTTGGTTGGCTGAGTTCCCTGGCTCCCGACTCCTCCCGTCCCTAGGTGTGGTCTCTCCTGCCTCCCTCCCACAAATGCCTTTGGCCACCCCTTGTCCCTGGCCCTCAGGGAGCCTTCGAGAGCAATGGCAGGGACAAAGTTCTCCATCCTCCAACAGTGCCCCTGATCAGCAGTCCCCTCTCCCCCAGAACCTGGCTGGATTTCAGGCTCTGGCCCTTGGAGATGAGAGTCAGGGCTGAGACCTTGACTGTGTCATTGCTGTTGGCTTGGTGCGTGAAGGGAGGATTAGCTGGAAAAGCCAGACGAGGTGATGTGGGTCTCCCAGGGCCCAGGCCACCACATCATGATGACAGGCTTATCCAGCCACAGAGCAGCCCAAGATGCAGCTAATGGGAGAGAAGCTGTTTTTAAGAGGCAGAGTTGCTGAGTGAGATTTCTGGGCATTTTGACAGATGTTGAAAAACTGTGTCAAATTATATGACCTGCTTTTTGTTGATTGGTGATTTCTTCTCTCTCCAGATAGATTTAAACCTATGTGAGGCCAAGCACAGTGCCCCTAGGTTCCTGGCAAAGAGCCTGACACGTACTAAGGGCTCCTGAGAGGTAGTTGCATGACTGATTAAAGAAAATCCCAGCAATAGCAGCAACAAGTGTTCATGGAGCATTTATGATGCATGATGTGCTGTAGGAAATGCAGTCTGTTTCTTATCCATTTAAACCTCACAGCCACTTTTTTAAGGCAAATACTATCTTTATTCTCATTTTACAGATAAGGAAATTGAGGCTCAGAGGGGTTATGACACCAGGTCAGATAGAACACCACGGAGGTAGAGAGAGGCAGAAGGGACCGGGGTTGGAGTTTTGTTGAAGTTTAGGTGAAGAATTTCGATAGTAAGAAAAGAGCCCGTGAAAGGGCCAAGAGTGTCAATTCCGAGAGGGCAGAGGAGGCTCCCTCATTTGGGCCAGTGAGTAGATACAACCAGGGGAAGCGGTCAGTGATGCGGTCCTGCTCTAGGGGGTGGACAGCCAGACACGAGCAGGGAGGGGGGTGCAGACTCCGGCTGGTGTGTACATTCATTAGATGCCTGTTTATGTTCTAAACATTCCATGTAAACTGTTCTTTCAGGATGTGGGGAGTGCGTAGACCTGTCAAGATTGGCTGGTTCCAACATGGAGGAGAAAATGACCCTGGCTTCACCTCAAAGTCCATCACATGCTCATTAGCACACCAAAAATCACCCCCCTGGGCCGTAACAGTTCCAAGGCAGACATCTAAGGACAAAAGAAAGTGATGCCCTATTTCTCCCCTGAAATCCCCTCCCTATTTTGAGAAAACCTCACCTAACCTAATGAACATTCCACCCCTGCTTAACCTCCAGCTACACGACCACCGACCAGAGCCGCACGGGCCGCCCACCTCTGGAGCCCGCTGGCCCGCCGCCCTCCTTTTGATTCATTGAACTACTCTCTGTACCTTCTCCACCGGCTGGTGACTTCACTCCCCACCAGAGCCAGGAACCCTCTCCCAGGCTGAGGCCTCACACAGCATGTGGGGGATCTCCCTGGACGGGCTGGCCTGACAGCACCTCCAAGGCGGTTCCTGCCTCTTCTCCCAAAATACCTCAGAATATTTTCCAAGGGTCAAGCAGATTCCTCTTCATGTTTTACTCTCCTCCTAAAGTACAATTCTTTGAACAAGACAATGAGACCTCCAGCAATCTCAGGGCCCTGTACCTCCTAAGGTGGAGGGAAGGGCACTGACCCCCAGAGGGCAATGGCCTCCCCAGAGGCTGACTCAGCTTCCTGAAGCCATTTCCACAAGAGCCCTCCTGGGCGTTCATCTCTAGCCCAGAGACAGGCCTTGAGCTTAATTGCCCAAAGCCCTGAACTTTAGACTTTGCAGAGTGTATAACATGGTGCTGAGGGTGTCCCAAACTTCTCCAGGACAGAACTGGGTGGTGGGGAGCAGGAAAGCGGGGTGGAAGAGCAGAAAGGCATCAGAAAGTCAGTCGGGTTGATATTCTGTGTAGCGGGGAAATGAGGAGTTATCGTCTAATGGTAACAGTTGCTGTTTGAGATGATGAAAAAGTTCTGGAATGGATAGTAGCAAAGGTTGCATAACCATATGAATGTATTTAATTCACAAGCCACAGAACTGTACCCTTAAAATGATTAAAACGGTAAATTTTGTTTATGTATTGTGATATAATGAGCTATAAGAAATATAGATTTGATAATTCAGGTGACTGAGTTATATTTTCAGCTGTATTTGGTCTTCATCCACAGCTCTGAAAAAGCTTCAAAGCCATAAAAATCAAATGGGTACTTGTTTTGTTAATAAAGACACTTGGACCCCACCCAAGAGTAGGGGCTGGTTGTCACCCCAACTCCCAGTCCCCAACCCCTGGGAGGGAAGAGAGCAAAGAAGCTGGAGGTTGAATCAGCCAATGGTCAGTGACTTAGTCAATCATGACTATGCAGCGAAGCCCTCACAAAAACCCTGGAGAAGAGCACCTTGCTGCCTCAGGGTCCCTCTCTTCCGCATCCTGCTTCTCTTGACAGGGAGAACTTCCACTCTTGGGGAAACCAGAATGCTTCCAGGTACCCCAGAGCCAGACCCCAAGCTCCACCAGGAGAGCTGGCCTTACGTATCTCTTCACCCGGCTGCCACTCTAGCAAATCAATCAAACCTAAAGGGAAGCTCATTGAAACCTCCAGTCTGCAGCCTGCGGGTCAGGAGCACAAGGACAGCCTGGGCCTTGGGACTGGCATCTGGAGGAGGGGTGGAGGGCAGAGCGAGGAGGCCTTAACCTGCAGGATCAAATGTCAACAAGCGCAAGATGTAAAAAGACAATTCCCAAGCAACTACAATAAAATGAACTGAAGGTGTATAAAAATAATTTTATAAGTAAAATAAGGAGATGTAAACTAAAAGGTCAAGGTATCATTTGTCATCTATAAAATTGGATAAATTATTTTGTTACTATTTTATTATAGTGTTAGTATTGTAATATGGATATGCTCATAACAGTGGTATACTTATGTACAAACTTCCTGGAAAGCATCTTGTGAATTATGCAAAAGATGTTTTAAATATTCACATTCATTGACCCAAAATCCAACTGTTAAGAATCTATCCTAAGGAGACAGTTGGAGTTGCAGGCACCTAGATAATGGCAGAGGCCACCCACGGACAAAAGGCTCCTGGAAGGGAGGGAGCAAGCTCTGCGACTATTTGTGGCAGAGAATTCCCGGGAAAGACAACAGCAAGCAGCAAGAACCAGGATGAGAATGTAGCAGGTGTGTCAGAGGAACAGCGAGGAGGCCGGGGTGCCTGGCTGGCGTGGAGTGAGCAAGGGCTGGGTATTAGGAAATGTGGTCAGAAAGTTAGGGGGGCCAGATCAGGGAGGGCCTTGAAGGCTACAGGAAGGACTTTGGCCTCTGCTCTGGGAAGTACTTGGAGGGTTCTGAGCAGAGCCGTGATCTGAGTTTTAAAGGGAGCTCTATTGACTACTATTTGAAGCAGAGTCTATTTGAGGTCAAGGGCAGAAGAGGCACTCTAACAGAAAAAGCTTGGTGTCCCTGCCTCTGTTGCTGGGCAGCTGCATCTGGGGAGGTCTCTCCCTGCAGTCTGGGCAAAACATCAACCCAGACCTGAGGAGGGAGCGCTCTTGACTGTTTGTGAAAGAATTTGCAGTCAGGTCAAAACAAGTCCCAGCAAGAAAGGAAAATAGTAGGAATGTCAGCAGCTGTGCAGGCAGTAGGAGCAACGAAGAACAGAGGGAGCAAAGGAAAGTTCACTGAACTCCTGCTGTGCATGGGGCACCTCCTTTGCCAAGTCCTAAAGCCAGGGTCACCTGAGTCCAGTGTCTACTTGATCTGCACAGCATAGGAATTATAACCCTGCCACCCCAGAATTTAGGGGAGCTCCTGAGCACTGGATGGAGTGAGTTTTTGTTTTGAGAACTTTGCAAAGCGAGGAAAGGAGATTTGGGGGCAGGCTGCTAAAGAATGTGACCGATGACTGCAGTCTGTCTGGGTCACCCAGGTGATGGGAACATGCAAGCTCCTCCTGACTCGGAGGTTCCCGCTGCTGCTTCCTTCTGGGAGAGAAAACAGGGAGAGAGAAAAAGGATTGTGTTAAGACTAGAAAGCTGAATGAAATAGCAAAGCGACAAAGACACTTAACCAGAGGTGGAGGTTAGCGAGTTCTTGTCCTTATCATAAAAAATAATTGAGAGTATTATGCTCAGTGAAATAAGTCAGGTGGAGAAAGACAAGTACCAAATGATTCCACTCATCTGTGGAGCATAAGAACAAAGAAAAAACTGAAGGAACAAAACAGCAGCCGACTCACAGAACCCAAGAATGGACTAACAGTTACCAAAGGGAAAGGGACTGGGGAGGATGGGTGGGAAGGGAGGGATAAAGGGAATAAGGGGCATTACGATTAGCACACATAATGTTGGGGGTGGGAGGGCACGGGGAAGGAAGTACAGCACAGAGAAGACAAGTAGTGATTCTATAGCATCTTACTACGCTGATGGACAGTGACTGTGGTGGGGACTTGATAATGGGGGAATCTAGTAACCACAATGTTGCTCATGTAATTGTGTATTAATGATACCAAAATTTTAAAAAATTAAAAGAAAAAAAGAAGAAGAAACTGGGCTTTTTTCACAGGCTAAGTAGATTTTACAGCGGCATGACCCTTGTCCCATTTACCTGCCCTAGCTCACCTCCTTACTGCATTTGTCTTCTTTGCTGCTTTAACCTTTGGGCCAAAAGGAAAGGATTAAAAAAAAAAAAAGGTAAAAGTCTTCTGCTCAGCCCTGCAGCCCTGCACACAGGCTTGTTAGTCATCAAAAGGAATTTTGCTTACAGTTTGAGATTTCTTCAAACAGCCCTTTACCTGAAGCTTGCCTCCCCCAAGGAGATAGGAAAATATATATAAAAATAATGATTGCCCTGCCAAATATTTATAGGAACATTATAATCAGACCTAAGTCTATGAGCATCAACTACCCAAGGACACAGAATTCCTCAGCTCTCCTTGGCACCTAGCTGGTGCCCACATGTCTGCAATGAGTCACCCCCTAACCTGCTCCCTCTTCTGTCCCCCTTCCCTAGCATAAAAAGAAGCTTGAAATCAACCCAAAGTTAATATGGTTCTTTAGGATTTGAGTCCACCATGTTTTCAGTCTGCTGGCTCTCTGAATAAAGTTGTTTTCCTTGTCCCCACAGTTGGTCCCTTGACTTATTGGCCTGTCATGTAGTGAGTTACCAGCTTAGACTTGGTAACAGCATGGGCCAGCTGGAAGGGTATCGCAATGCCCAGGCAAAAGAGGTGATGACTTAGACTCCTGAGATTCGATTTTGAAGGTAGAGCTGATGGGTTGTGTTAACAAATCTCTCTGTAAAACAGGAAATTTAATTAGGGAGAATTTTGTTGCTAAAAGACAGTTCATGAACTGGACCTCTTTCACACAAAAATGAAGGGAGCAACGAAACCATGTGTTGATGATAAGACAGGTTAACTGATTACAGTAGCTAATAACATTATGAGAATGGAGGGGAGAGAGGTACATGTGTGCGTTGGTCCCCATAATTCCATGAAGGCTTAATAGGTCATTCATTTTCATTTTTTTATTGGAATATGGTTGATATACAATGTTATATTGGTTTTAGATGTACAATATAGTGACTTGGTAATTAAATATATTACTAAATGCTCTCTGCTGGATGTATAGTTACCCCATTATCATACCAAGGTATTACCATATTATTGGTTATACTCTCTGTTGTACTTCCATTCCTATGGCTAATTTCGTTTATAATTTGGAGTTTGTACCTCTTTATCCCCTTCACCTATTTCACCCATTCTCCCACCCCTTCCGTATGCTAACCAACAGTCTGTTGTCAGTATTTATGGGTTTATTTATTTTTGTTTGCTTGTTATGTTTTGTTTTGTTCTTTAGGTTCTGCATGTAAGTGAAATCATGTGGTATTTGTCATCTTCTATCTGACTTATTGCTTAGCATGATAACCCCTAGGTCCATTCACATGGTTGCAAATGGCAAGATTTCCTTCTTTTTATGGCTGAATAATATTCCATTGTGTATATGTACCACATCTTCTTTATCTATTCCTCTGCTGACAGGCACTTGGGTTGCTTCCATACCTTGGCTGCTGTAAATAGTGCCGTAGTGAACATAGGTGTGCATATACCTTATTGAATTAGTGATTTTGTTTTCTTTGGGTAAATTCCCAGAAGTGTAATTGCTGGGTGGTATGATATTTCTATTTCTAGTTTTTGAGGAACCTACATATTGTTTTCCACATTGACTTGACCAGTTTACATTCCCACCAACAGTGTAGGAGGGTTCCCTTTTCCCCACATCCTCACCAACATTTGTTATTTGTTGTCTCTTGGAAAGAAGCTATTCTGACAGGTGTGACATATTTCACTGTAGTTTTGATTTGCATTTCCCTGATAATTAGTGATGTGGAGCATCTTTTCATGTGTCTATTAGTCATCTGTATGTCTTCTTTGGAAAAATGTCTATTCAGGTCTTCTGCTCATTTTTTAATTGGGTTTTTTTTTTGGTGTTGAGTTGTATGAGTTCTTTATGTATTTTGGATATTAGCCCCTTATCAAACAAATCATTTGCAAATATATTCTCCCAAACAGTAGGTTGCTGTTTTCTTCTGTTGATGGTATCCTTTTCTGTGCAGAAGCTATTTAGTTTGATGTAGTCCCCTTAATAGATCATTTAAATTAAATTAAAATTAAGAAGACAACTGTATGTAGAAATAGGGAATTTACCTGAGGAGAAAATGTATTTATTAATAGACAGTGAAAACAATGATGCATCTGTTATGTAAAGTGTGTGCCTCCATTGCTGCCAACTGACAGAAGTGTTTTAAACCAAAGAATAAAATATTCCTGGAAGTCAATCTGTTGACAGTCTGTGTTGGGCCTTGTACTTGAATCCTAGTGTGCTTTTACCCACTCTCAAAAAGCATTGAAATCACTGGAAAACTTACTCACTGTCCCCACCCCTATTCCTACTGGTATCCCTTTACCTATATAACACCTAAATTAAATCCTCTGTTTTATTTATCAGCTTACCTTGTAAGCTGGGCCCAATAAATAGGGCATCTCTTACAATACTGCTGAACACATGAAGAAAATATGGAGCATGTTAATTATATTCCTGTGTTTTCACATCTTAGGGGCTTGAGAGTGCACAGCAAAGGATACCATCAACAGAAGAAAACAGCAACCTACTGTTTAGGAAGTGATCATGCAAAACCCTCATGGGTTATGAGGGGGCGGAGCAAGCCTTTAGTGTTATTTGGCAGTCAAAAAGACACAAATTCATTTTATTCTTCTGAATTTGGGGCCCAATATCAGAAAACAGCAACATCAAAAAATTTTGTAACTGTATAAGAGTACAGGTTCCTAAGGATAAGAAATGGTCATAGTGTTAGTTGTATTATTAATCACACTAATGATCCTTTACATAGCAGAGCAAAAGACAACATAAACATTCAACATTTTCAGCGTTTCTTAGAAGTGAGGAGTCCCCTATCATAATACTAATTTGCTTATAACTGTCTAGGGTCATAAAATTTCCAAAAACAGCAGAAAAGCATGTAAGTGGATAGTCTTCATTAAGATGATTTATTTAGATTAGGTGAGATAATAACTCAACCAATTAAAGCCAGAGCAGAAGTTGCAGCCACTGAGGTCCAGGACACGAAAGCTGGAGGCAAAGCCCCATGTCCAGCTTGTGTCTCTGCAGGACTTCCTGGGGGACAGAACTCAGGCTCCACTCCAGCCTTCACCCCCACAGGAAGACAACTGGGCATTGTGGTTGGACTGAGGGGGGATCAAGGCCCCCACCATGGGGGATGTGCTGGGTACCAAAGGCCACATATAGATTTAGCAATTCATTGGTCTTCCATGAATGTACAATGTGTCCTGGACACAGGAGCTGAGTGTCCTCTGATTCATGGCAACCCTGAGCGTTTCCCTGGGACCCCTGCTGTGATGCATGGCCATGGGAGTGAGGCAACCAGAGTGAAAAAAGCCCAAATCCCATTGGGGATAGGGCCTTTACCCCAAAGGAGTATACTGTGTACATTTCTCCCATCCCTGAATATATTTGGGATTGATATCCTGTAGGGCCTGTGGTTACAGACCACTGCAGGTGAGTTCAGACTGAGGGTACATGTGGTAAAGGCAGTTCTGCAGGGCTAAGCACTCGCCTATAGCTATGCCTGTACCTTGGTGGGTGACAAATACTAAGCAGTATAAGTTGCCTGGGGGACACAAGGAAATTGGAGAAACTCTACAGGAGTTGGAGAAGTTGGGCATCATAAAGCCCACTCATAGTCCTTTTAATTATCCAGTGTGATCAGTGAGAAAGCCTGATGGCTCCGGGCATATGACCTTGGATTACAAGGAATAGAATAAAGTCACACCTCCTTTGCAAGCTGCTGTCCCCTCTACAGAAACCCTTATGGACACCCGCAGTCATGAACTAGGGACGTATCATTATGTTGTGGACCTTGCTAATGCTTTCTTCTCTATTGACATAGCATAGGAAAGTCAGGAACAGTTTGCCTTCATGTGGGAAGGCCGGCAGTGACTATTCACCTGTCCTTCCACAGGGATACCTCCACAGTCCTGCCATTTGTCATGGACTTGTAGCCCAGGGCTTGGCCACATGGGAGAAACTGCAAACAGTGTGGCTGTCTTACTACATTGATGATGATATGCTTACATTTGATTCTCTTGCAGATTTAGAAGGGGCAGTTCCTGGACTGCTGCAACATCTACGGGAGAAAGGATGGGCTGTGAACAGCATCAGGGTTCAGGAACCTGGTTTATTAGTCTTGGGGGTTGTCTGGTCAAGTAAAACTTAAGTTATCTCAGAAATAGTCATACAGAAGATTCAGGCTTTCCCTTCCCCTACCACTGTGGCAATATTATAAGAGTTTTTGGGTCTTTGGGGCTACTGGAGAGTGCTCATCCTGCACTTGGCACAAATTCTGAAACCCTTATCCTGGTTGGTATGAAAGGATATCAGGTGGGACTGGGATGAAACATGTGCATCTGCTTCTACTGTTACTAAGCGAGCAGTCAAGGCATCCAGACCTTGAGTGTAATGGACTCATCAAGGCCCTGTGAGCTGGATGTTCATGTAACCAAAGGTGGTTATGGATGGGGCCTTTGGCAGTGGCTTGAAGGGACACGCCAACCTACTGGATTCTGGTCACAACTATGGAAAGGAGCAGAGGTCCGGTACACCTTGACAGAGAAGCAACTGGCTGCTGTGTACCATGCCCTGCTGGCTACGGAGCCCATCACCAGAACAGCTCTGACCAAGGTAATAACCACCTATCCCATCACGGGGTGGTTGTGAGACTGGACCCAAAGGTGTGGCATGGCACAGATGCCTACACTGGCCAAATGGAGCACATATTTACAGCAGTGCAGTGCCCTCTCTAACTAACCCCTTAAGTGGAGAACTCCAACACTTATTAGGCCAGTGACATACACCAGTGGAAAGCAGGAAGAACTTGCTTTTGAGCCATTGGTAGCTGAGAGTCCTTATCAGGGGGGAAAAGCCCCTATACGTGAAGATGTGTGGTACACAGATGGCTCCTGTCATGGGCAGCCCCCGAAGTGGAGGGCTGTGGCTTTCCATCCTAAAACTGAGACAATATGGATGGAGGATGGGGAAGGGAAGAGTAATTAATGGGCTGAGTTACAGTCAGTAGGCCTTGTGATCACCCAGGAGCCCTCCCCTATAGTTGTCTGTACTGATAGCTGGGCCACCTATTGGGGCTTGACCCTATGGCTACCAACATGGTACCTTGCCAACTGGATGGTTGGTCACTGGCCTCTTTGGGGGCAAGAGTTGTGGCAAGACCTATGGGCCTCTGGTCAGACTAAGACAGTTACCATATACCACATAACTGGCCATTTGCCTTTGGCATCCCCAGGAAACAAGGAAGCAGACACACTGGCCCAGATGCACTGGCTAGAAGGAAAGCCTACCTCTGATGTGGCCCAATGGTTACATCAGCGTTTGTTGCATGCAGGGCAAAAGACAATGTGAGCTGTAGCCCATTGGTGGGTCTTGCTGTTGACCTTTGAAGAAGTCAGCAGAGCCTGGAAGGAGTGCATTGTGTGCTCTAAGAGGGACTTACACTGAGTCCCACAGCAACATGGGACAATAGAAAAGGAGCTTATACCCCTTGTCAAGTGACAGATAGACTATACAGGGCTTCTGCCCATATCAGAAGGGTATCAGTATGCTATGACTTGTGTGGACACAGCTACTGGACTGTTGGTTGCTTTTCCTGCACATCATGCAGATCAGCAAATGACCAAATGGGGCCTAGAGCGAATCTCTTTGTAGCCTATGGTTGGCTGCAGGTAATTGAGAATGACCAATACACCCACTTTACTAGACATGCGTCATAAGAATGGGTGCAGCAGTTAGGGATAAAGTGAAAATATCATGTACCATATAGCCCTACCAGGGCAGGCATGATAGAGAGGTACAATGGTTTGTGGAAATCTGGCCTGAAGTCGAACACCAATAGTCTATAAGGCTGGTCAGCTTGCTTATGGACAGTGATATAACATTGAATGAGAAACCCCGAAAAGGAGCCTTAATTCCTGTGGACATGCGAACACACCTTGCTGCCTCTCCTATACAACTGTATGTGCAAACCAAAGAAGGATAATTGAAGCCAGGATATGGCCAGCAGAGCCACATCCTGCTGCCAGTCCCAACTGCGTTAAACCCTGGAGACTCTGTTGAGTGGGCATGGCCCTGGACATTTCGACACACGGACCAGAGGTGGCTGGCCCTTCTGGCACCTTGGGGGAAAGGCCTGGAAGCTGGCCTCAGGTGTTCCTGGCGTAACAGCAGAATGGCCCCCAAAGACCATGGTAGTGTATCCCAAACGGCCAGGAGGTAAGAGCATCTTACAGGGAAGTTTTATCTTTATGGCTGGTGCATGTACCTCTACTGACCAATCTGTACCTCCCACAGGGAGAGGGGTGAAGGTCTGGTATACTAGACCAGGATGAGATCCCATTCCTGCCACTGTCCTGTCACAGGACCACTGTCTTGCATGTATCCTACCTGATGGACAAGAGTTGCTTATGGTGGTGTCATCAAAACACGTATCTTATCACCCTTAAGGTTATTTTCTTCTACAGCCCCTGCGGCCTGGAGCCACCCCCTGGCTGCAGCTGCTGCGTGATGAGTGCACTGAACTTCCTACTGGTTCAGCTACTGGCACCTGTGGAACAGGTGAGCTATCGTCTTAATCTGCATAAGACTTTGAACCTAGCTGAATCCTCCCGCTTGAGGATTATCATGATTTTATTGCTGTTGTTAGGCTGGACACTATGCTCCAGTTTTCTCGCACAGGGGCCATTGTGGAAGATGGGTAGCAGGTAGAATGTGAGGCAAGGTTTCGGGAGGGGTGGGCTGTGGGTAAAATTGCAGTATTTCCAGAATCTCATGCCTGCTTTTAGTGCATCTCCATATCAATAGGTGTTTCCAAGGGGTGGAGAGAAATAGTCCATCTCCATATCAAGAGGTGATTAGAAGGGAGCTGGAGAGCAGAACAGGCACCTGGACCATAGAGGTATTTTTGGCTTCTTTGCAGCTGGGTCATGGGAGACATGGGTGAGCAGGAGTAGATGACTGCTTGTAAGCGATAAATGAGTTTCTCCCACTTTATTTCTCCCTTTGAATGATTTTGGCTTCAAAGGTTATTTGTCCCAGGCTGGAAACATATTTTCCCCCTGGAGGCACAGATGGGTTTGCTCTTTGAAGTGGTGGTCACAGACTGCAGAGAGTTTTGCTGAAGAGCCCTGAGCCCTCATTCTTTTCAGCCTCTGTGATGTCACACTGGGACTTCTCTCCCTCCACTGTGGGCTGTGGGAACTAAGGCTGCTGTGGCATGGGGCTCCTGGAGCCAGCAGCAGGGAGGGAGTCCAGTGGCTCTGATCTCCCCTGGGGGCATGGGAGGTCCAGCCATGCCACTCTTGAAAGATGCCATGCCCCTAACAAAGGAGCTCCATCCTCCTCCACAGACGCTGCTTCCCTGGTTCCTCCCAAGCTTGTTTGCTGCCTTTAATGTAGCGCTGCTGGTAGTTTCGAGTGGCCTCTTCTTTGCATTCCCGTGAGTCTCCCATACAAGCTGGCAGGTTTCTTACAGAAAGGCAGAAAGGGAAACAGATAACGATAGCACGGAGGCAGGGCAAGTGCAGATGGGGGGCCAGGGAAGCAGGGATATTCTAGGCAGAGGGAACTGAATGTGCAAAGGCACAGAGGTATACAGTGCTGGGTGCCTTTGTGAGCTGCATGGGGTTGGTAATGCTTGGTGACATTTAGTGCAGTCTTTATGATCTGTCACTAGCTGGGATATTTAGAACAGGTCTTCATGTCCTGACCAGGTGGACTTGGTCCTGGGGGGAGCTCCAGGCCACCCCCGATTAGGGCTGAGGCCTGTTCTGGTCCCAGTTGCAGGTGGCTAGCCAGAACGGGGAGTGGGCCTTTCCCATTGTCACAGGCCTCCTCTTTGCCCTCACCTTCTTCAGTCTCATCTCACTCAACTTCTCAGACCCTTACATCGAAGTGAGCCATTGGCCCCCTGGGAGATGAAAGTGGCACCCTCAGGGCTACAGCCTTGCAGGGGTGACTCCTGGAGTGCTCTTCCCAACTCCCCTCCTCAGGACCTTCTGCCCCAAGTCCCCATTCCCTCCAGCCCTGCCTCTGGAACTTGCTTCCCCAGCCATGGCACGGGATGTGGAGAAAGAGAATTCTGGAGGTTTTCCAGCTGCCTTGGAGGGAAGCCCAGTGCAGGTTGGGGAGAGAAAGCTGCTCTTCTCAACCACTGGGTTCAGTCTCCCACTTCCACTGCACAAGCTCCTTACAGCATCAACTACAGTACAAAGGCCCGAGTTCTCAGAGAACTCCTCTGGCTGGAAACCCACCTTCCCCTTTACCAGCTTCTCCACACTTGGTCCGCTTGTCCAGTGGGCACTGGGGGTCACCCAGCCCCCCTCCACCCCACCCTTTCTGGGGCCCAGTGGTGCTGTGGGGTGGTCCTCCCACTCCCTCTCCCCCGACAGCAGCAGAGGGATGGAATGGTCTCCTGCTGCTGCCCAGCGCTCCCATCCACCCCAGGCTCCGACAAACAGAGCCCCGGGACAGTGTATGTGGTGTGGGTGAACCACAGAGCCTTCCGCCTGCAGTGGTGTCCAAAATGCTGCTTCCACTGCCCACCCCGGACCTACCACTGCCGCTGGTACAACATCTGTGTGGAGGTGAGCGCCCCCCTCACCTGCCCACCTCTGCCCCGTCACCCCCCAGGACTTGGCTGGGACCAGGAGGCCTACTCCCCCAGGGGCTAGTGGTGGGCATGAAACCACTTCCAGGATTGCTAAGGGCCAAGGGTGGCAGTAACTCCCAGCCACTCCAGATCACACACGCAGATGGCTGCCCCTGTGCCTGCACCTGTTCTCAGAGGCTGGCCTGTGCTTTCACAGGAGCTGACATGGACAGAGTCATCCACATCATGCTGGGCCTGGTCAGGCAGGGTGGGGAGGAAGACACTCCTGGCCTGCCCCCAGCTGCCTGATGCTAGCTAGATGCCTAAGCCCTTCAGGCTGGCTGCTAGGTCAGGGAAATGCTGCCTGTCCTCTTCTGAGTGTCCAGGCTGGAGGGTCTCCTGCTCTCTGAGAACTTGTCTGTGTGGTGTGCACAGCATGCAAAGGTCTGCCAAAGTGCTTATCTGATCTTTATAATCCCTGGGGGCTTGCTGAGCAAGGGCGATATTATTCTCATCCAATGGATGAGAAAACAGAGGCCCAGAGATTTTCTACGTCCTGTTCAAACTTACACCAGGACATGTCCCACAGATCAGGTAGGCCTTGTCTCTAAGGGCCTCTAGACACAAGACCACGTGAGCCACAGAGCTCTAACAGTGCTCTAGCCACAGAAATGCCAGCATTAGGGGCTTTGTGGCTCAGGATTTTCCCTGGGGAAGGGAGTCAGTGTGTGGGGCCCAGGGTAGGTGTCCTGGGGTGGGGATGGGGTGGTACTAATCCTCAGATTTGGGGGCACTGAGGGCTGGGCCAGAGGTGGGGTCCTCGAGGCTGGTACCCTCTCCCTCTTGCCCAGGACTTTGACCATCACTGCAAGTGGGTCAACAACTGCATTGGTCACCGCAACTTCTGCTTCTTCATGCTGCTCGCCCTGTCCCTGTGCCTCTACTCGGCTGCGGTACTAGTCACCTGGGTGGTCTTCCTGGAGCGCACAACACACCTGCCCTTCTCTATGGACAAGGCCGTGGCGTATCCTCCAGAACGCGGGGCCCAAGCCGGGGGCAGAGGGGTGGGCCGGCCCGGGGGCGGGGTCACGGGGCGGAGCGGACGGGGGGCGAGGTTAGAGAGAGGCTGCCGCGGAGAGCAGTCGGTACCAGCGAGGGTGGGTCGGCCGCGGAGGTGAGCGGGGCTGGAAGGAACTGCGAATACTGGAGAATGTAGCCGGGTCAGGGATGGGCCGTGCCGAAGGCGGCGCGGGGCCCTGGACCGCAGGGTGGGGTGCGGCTAGGGGGCCGGGAAGCGGAGGGACCCCGGCTGTTGGGGGCGGGGCGGGGCGAAGGGCGCGGCGCTGGCGGGCAGGGCGGCCTCCACGCGCGGCTCCTTAGCTGCGGCGCAGCATCGTGGTGGCTGTACCTGCCGCCGGCTTCCTGGTTGCCACTCTTGCTACTACTGCTGATGCAGGCCGTGTCGGTGAGCGCTGCCGAGCGCTCCTACGAGTGCAAGGTACGTGGGGCCGGGCGGGACGCCACGATCCTGGGCTATGTGTGGTCACCTAGCGCCTCCTGACCTCCGTACTTCCTGCTGTTTCTCCGCCACCCTAGGCCTTAATGGCCTGACCTCCCTCGAAGGTGCCACATTAGTCCTTCCAGACCCAGATTCACTCCTCCTCGAGCTCGGTGGGCACTCTCCCTCCTGGGTGCGCTGCCTGGAGGGCCTACTGTGTGCTAGTCCGCAGGTGCATGTGCATTGTTTTGACCGATGGGTGGAGTAAGGCCACAGCCTGCGCTTCCGTTGAGAAGGAACCTGAAATTAGAGTAACACCCGCCAGAACACTCGGAGAGAGGGGCTTGGCCTACTGTGTGTAGCACAGACTCAGAGAAGGAATTGAGAGTTCAGTGAGGACCGCAGTGTAGAGTAGGACGTGATGGTTTGGAAGGGCAGAAGGCACAGGGGAAGGCATTGCAGGGGAGGGGCACAGCTTGCAAAGGGCGGGGAAGCCTGAAAGTCTGGAATGCTGACAGGATGGTGAGGAAACCGTTCTCACTGGAGCAGAAGGTGGCATGGAAAGCAAATGGTCGGCTCGGCATTGGCCAGATTTAAAAGGCCCAGGAAGTATGGTGGAGAATTTAGTCTTGGTGCAGTGGAAACCAGGGAACTATGGTAGCATTTTTTTAAAACATGGACCACAATTCACCCTTTTTTAGTGCACAGTTATATGCGTTTTGACAAACACATACAGTCCTGTAACCACCACCATAATAAAGATTTAGAGCAGTTCACCACCCAAAAAATTCCCTCATGGCCTCTTGTAGACATTTCCTCCCCCTACCTGCAGACGCAGGTAACCACGAATCTCTTTTCTATCTGTAGTTTTTCCTTTTCTAGAGTGTCATATAAATGGGATAAAAGACAAAGTCTGGCTTCCTTCACTTAGCATAATGCATTGAGATGATCATCCACATTGTTGCTGCTAAAAAACAGTTCAACTGAGTAAATTTGAAGATCTAATTGGCTTTATTAAGTGATTCATGAATTGGGCAGTGTCTCACCTAACAAACAGAGAGGAGCTCTAGCAGGCTACAGGTAAGAAAGATTTTTAAAGGCAAAGAGAGCATTAGAAAAAGAAACGCATTTATGAGTAAGGAATGCATTGTTTAGGCAAGGTGGCCCTCCTAAAGGGGAATGGTCAGCCAGAGGATTACCTCCAGGAAATTGTAGTTTGACTTATTAAAGGTTACATTCCTGAGGGGGCTAAAATTGCAGTTAGGTTAGTTTATGGAGGCCCTCACTTGAAGTGACTCCATTATAGGCCTGTGACTTTAAAAAAAAATAACATTGCCAGTATCAGTAGTTTCTACTTTTTTTGCTGTATAGTATTCCATCAAATGGATGTTCCACTGTGGCTTGCTTATGCATTTGCCGATTGAAGGATATTTAGGTTGTTTGCAGTTTTGGGTTATTATGAATAAGGTGCTGTAAACAGTGGTGTACAGGCATGTGAACATAAGTTTTCATTTCTTTTGGGGAAAGTACTTAGAGAAATGGCATGGCTGGCTCATATGGTAACTATGTTTAACTTTATAAGAAACTGCTGAATTGTCTTCCAGACAGGATATACCAGTTTGCATTCTCACAAGCAATGATGAGAATTCCAGTTGCTCTAGATTTTGCATTGCCCGTTTTTTGTTTGTTTTGTTTTGTTTTTTGTTTTTATCCAGTCTAATAAATGTGTAGTGGTATCTCATTGTGATTTAATTTGCATTTTCCTAATGACTAATGATATTGAGCGTCTTTTCATGTTCTTACATGCCTTCTGTACATCTTTGGCTAAATGTTCCAATTTTTTGCCCATTGAAAGAAAAATTTTTTAATTCAGTTTGAAGAGTTCTTTATATATTCTGGATTCAGGTATGTGTTTTGCAGATATCTTCTCCTAGTCTTTGGCTTGTCATATTTTCTTAACAGTGTCTTCCAAACATCAGATTTTTAAATTTTGGTAAAGTATGATCTCAGTTTTTTTCTTTTATGAATTTATGCTGTCAGTGTTGTAATTAAGAAATCTTTGCCAAACCCAAGGTTACAAAGATTTTCTCATATGTTTCCTCCCAGAATTTTTATAGTTTTGTATTTTATATTTAGGTTTATGATTCATTCTGGATTAAATTTTGCATGTGATACAAGGTATGGGTCAAGGTTTATTTTTGCATATGACTTTCAGCACCATTTGTTGAAGAGGCTATCCTTCTAATTGAGCCACTTTTGCACATTCGTCAAAAATCAATCGACTGTAAAAAAAATAGATAAAGGAAATAATGTATATTAAAAAAAAAATCAGTTGACTGTATAGGTGTGGGGTGTGTCTGGACTCTGTTCTTTTGCCGATACTACACTGTCTTGAATAGTAGCTTTATATTAAGTCATGCAATCTCACAATGTGAGTTCTTCAACTTTGTTCTTTTTCGGAGTTCTTTTGGCTGTACTAGTTGCTTTAATTTTCCATATAAATTTTAAAATCAGCTTGTCAATTTTCTCAAAATAGTTTGCTGAGATTTTCATTTGGATTATGTTGAACCTATAGATCAATTTGGAAAATTGATTATTTTGAATATTGAGTTTCCAACAATATTGAGTCTTTGAATCCATGAACATGTTATACCTCTCCATTTATTTAATCTTTGATTTCTTTCATTAGTATTTTGTAGTTTTCAGCATATAGATTTTGTACATATTGTGTCAAATTTTTAAAAAGTATTTCATGTTTTTTTGTGCTATTATAAATGCTTTATAAAACTTCTATTTGTTATCAGAAAATACAGTGGATTTTGTATATTGGTCTTGAATCTTGCAATTTTGCCAGATTCACTTATTAGTTCTAATAGATTTTTGTTGATTCTACATAGAAAATCATATCATCCCAAGGACAGTTTTGTTTCTTCCATTTCATCATATATGGCTTTATTTCTTTTTCTTTTCTTACTGTACTTTCTTGGGCCTCCAGACACAGTGTCAAGCTGGGGTGGTAAAAGTGAACATCTTTACCACAAGATGTCTTCAGCAGGACAGTGACTTGACTAGAAGTTGTTTTAGGAAGACTGTAATGGGCCACACTGATGAGGGCAGGGCTGGCGACTCTGAGACAGCCCAGCGGACACAGGAGTCCACTTTGTCCACCACCTCCCGTCCTTCCAGTCCCTGCTCAGTCACCGCACCCCACCCACATTGGCTCCCAGCTCACCTGTGACTCCTCTGCCAAGCCCTTACTCATCAGCCCCCTGTGGTCTGCATTTTCACTCTCCAGCTGAGCTCAGCCCACCATTGCAGCCTCTCTGGGGCAGCACTCTACCTTCCCACATCCCAGGCTTCTTCCAGTGCCCGCTCAGCATGGGGCTTTCCTGATCTAGAATCTTCAACCTAAAGAAACCTAAATGTGATCTGCACTCTGTGATTCACCAGGCAGGACTCTTGGCCATGACTTGCAGAACCCGTTGCAGGCATTTTTCTCACACACACCATTCTCTTCCTACCTTTGTCTCCTGATGACAACTTTTGCTGGGGCCACTTGCTTATAGTTGATAGCAAGAGCTCTGGCACCTGCATAAATTCAAATCACAGCTCCACAACATACCAGCAGGGAGATCTTGGGTATGTTACTTAGCCACCTGGTGCCTTAGTTTCCCCATCGGTAAAAGGGAACAGCAGAGTTAATATGTGTAAGACACATAGAACAGTGTCTGGTACAAGTAAGTGACCCATTATGACTGTTCCTTCTCATCATCATTTCTACATGTTCGTGTCACTGTCATCTGTTTTAAAGACAAAGCAAAATCCCTTAACATCACACCCTTTGCTGCCCCTGTACTCTGCCCTACAGCACAGCCATATTTCCTGCAAGAGCTGGCCATGCTCACTAGTGTCATACTCCACCTTCCTCAGCCCACTTCAGCCACCTTGTCCTCACTGTCACACTGATGCTGTGCCCTCCAAGTGGCCAACACCCCTGCACAATGCTCAGATTAACCTTTCCAGGCTGCACACAGCAGCATCTAAAAGTGAACATAGCTGCAGTCGCCCTTCCCCAGCCTCTCAGGGTCC